>NW_028233339.1:15010000-20010000 GCF_057557595.1 Rhyacophila brunnea
TTTATAGGTGTGTGTCGTTTAAATAGATTATTATTTGTAAGCAATTCTGTTAATACTTACATGAAATGTCTCACGTATCGTGAATTATTCAACACTTGTCCAATTTCATATGATCATAGTGAGAAAATCCACCCGCTGTGCGCCTGCTTAGATCAGAATAAGAAAATGCCTTTGACATTTGGCTTTCCATCAACCCCGTATTCAACACATTGAAAACTTGCGACTTTATTTCAAACCTTCAGTTTTTGTCAAGGTAGATTCTGCACTTTTTTGAGATTTTTATTTAATATCATGAAAACTAACTATATTTTATGGCGATAGTTGTTTTTATAATTACGTTAGCTAGTCAGCTAGAAATAAACCATAAGGAATATCTGAAAAACAGTTTCTACATTATTTTTAAACAGAAACATCCCTAGACAAAATGCTGCCCCATTTTTTTATAAAATATTTTTTTTATCATCCTTTCATGACTCCAATATCTAACAAATGTGTTGTATGGATACATTACCTACTAACAAAATATATACCACTAAAACATACAAAATTAAATTTAGATGTAAAAACCGAATACATTATAATATAATATAAGTTAAGCGTCAATTACATTGAGCTACTTTACGAGCTGTTTGTTGGCGAATTTACAATCTGCCTGTAAAGTCGCCCAGTGTAATCATCTAACAAGCTAAAAAGCAGATTGTAAACACTCTACCGAGAAAAATTGAAAGCCGGTCAACTTTACACGCTACACGCCGGCGTGTGGGCCTACTGCGTCTGAGCAGAAGAGCGCAGTAGCAGCCTCCCGGTAAAAAAACGAACTACGTTCTGTCAAGATAGTCGCTAGCTTGTGGCTTCTCAGCGAATGGAAAGTTTTGTGTGTCATCATCATAATCGCAGTAGCTGAATCGCCCGCTATTAAATTCGCCAACAAACGGCTCGTAAAGTAGCTCAATGTAATTGACGCTTTAGACACCGTAGTCTGAGGTCCTCTTTGGTTAATATTTCTGATATATTGGTTTGTACCATTTAGCAACACACAGATTTATTATTTTCACACCATTTTTATATGCTATTATTATACAATATGTAAACAAAATAATTTTCCTTGTTATTTATTTAATATTCACATACTTTTAATCATAAATACACTATTTATTAATAGTCTCAACACCCTCAACACTCAACCATTTAAAGAAAAACTATGTCATCACATGAGATGAAATAGCAGAGCTATCCACAGATCACATAAAACACAATTTACATGGTGCCTATTTGTTTTAGAATTGTAGATGAACACGCATTTATTTTTTTTATAAATATAATAGTTTTATAAATCTTTCCTTAAACTATTTTTTGGGTGCACATTCTTAAATCATTTTCACAATGTTGTCATTGTATAGACAGGGCATAGGCCATTGATTGTTTTATTATTTAGCAATACATAACTTTGATACGTAGAAGTAATATTAAACAAAAAATAAGAACTAGGTAGGTATACTTATTGATTTTTTTCAAAAAACTTCTCGTCCTCGAAGAACATTACATTTAGCTTTTTACAATATAGCATGTATTGACCATAAGGCATACAAATAGAAATAGCAATCTAACAGCATGAGGTTACACAAAATGGAAAAACAGGTCTTTCACTTGCCGGGCGAGTATACTAAGCAACTAAGCTATTAACCAAGTAGGTAGCTACCTTCATTTTTACCATGTTCGATCATACGAAGATATGGTGTCCTATATAGTGAAGATTGTATTAACAGATTTTTGTTCTTACGAGAAATGGATATAAGCCTTTTTACCTTTTACCTAACCGAAAAAAAATCTTTTTTTTAAGCTGTACATGTTCATACACGCGCGTTAACATGATCGTACTCCCTACTTTAGATTTAGTTTGTCAATTTATGGCTACGGCCGTATGTTGTAGCTTAATCACTGGGGAATGCCAAAATAAATGGCGTATTTAAAAAAAAACACTACCTTATTCTTTGGTCAATAATTATAATAAAGCAATCATTATTCGTAGGATGTTTATCGTATGTAAAAGATATAGCTTATAATTAATATCTTTACAATTATCTTCAAATGTGTTAATCTTGCGCATTTTTTTTTAATAATAAAATGCCTAATTCTTGTCAAATTTGGGATCACAGAGATTATCAATATAATTTTTTATCGTAAATATTTCACTATAATAACGTCGACATAAATTATACTAATGGTTTTATAAATGCGTTTAAAAATTAATAAATGTAAAAAATCTTAACACCACTGCACATGCACTACTGAAATACTGAAATATGACTATATTCTAAAACATTAGAGCGAGAGGTTTAAAAGAATACTATTTTATGTAATAAAAATACTTTATGCAGTCATCAAATGTTTAAAATAAATATAAAGGATAATAAGGCTTCAAAATTATATAAATAGATTATTTACAACGTTTAAGGAATGTCCAGGATCATGTTTTGAAAATACAATAAAAGCTCCATTTTGACCTACGCCGAGCATGTCCGCCTTTAATGAGAATCTGTTCATAAACTATCTCAAACTTAAACATTACAGGTAATTGGATATCATTCACTATATAATACGTAAAACGCTAATGAGGGGTGAATGTAAATTCTTACAACGAATCATATGAATCAATACAAAGGAAACTTCTCCCAGAGCATCATGAATCTTGATTACGAACAAAGCAGGAATTGCATAGCATTCAAAGACGATACTCGTATCGCAGCACTGGGTAAAATGACGGCTAGGGCGGCAGCTGTCGCGTTCTGATGGATGGCCGAGACACATGTCTGTTGGCCCCGACAGCCTCCCACAAATCTCCCGCCTACTCCCTCCCCCCTCATACCCAAGCGAACTTATCCAACACCCCGCAACTGAGGTATAACAAGGGTTGCCATGGATTTGCTGTATTATGGTACAATGTAAGTTAATCATATAAACTTGTTTAATATGTAACAATTAAAAAATAACAGAGAGGCAGTGACGTCCCTAGACAAAATGCCGCCACATTTTTTTTATAAGTACAATATTTTTATCATCCTTTCATGACTCCAATATCTAAGAAATGTGTTGTATGAATACATTACTAACAATATGTATACCACTAAATGCCATTTAATAGACAATAGGTATTGCAAGTCCACGGTTTCAGATACATTTAAAAATACGCCTGACAACTTCCAAAACTCGCGAGAGACTAGCAAACACTTTACTTAAAATTTAGTAATTATGTACCTACCTATAATTCAAATATAATTCGCAAATCTACACATGGTATTGCTGTTCACCAACGACGAGATGTCCAAGGAAAACGGAAGTAAACTAGACATCGCAAACCCATTAAAACATTATAGTCCTATTACAACTTTTATAGTAATTAATACATTTTGTTTCCCACCAGTGAAATGAACTTTTTAATGGAAATACCTATATTTCCGTTATTACTTAGTTTAGGTGGCTACTTCTATATATACATAATGATTCTCCTCGATTTGCCCTTCGGGAAACTGCCGTCCCCAAGTGATGCTCAATCTGCCTACCCCCACGCGACGTCACTGGAGAGGCTATTATATCCTACATATTCCAGTATCTAAACATAAGACAACATCACCCCATGTAGTAGGTATGGTACTTAGTCAAGTTCCACACTTCCGGACATGTAAGACTAACTTGCAACACATAAGTCGCTTTTATGGTGCAGGATAAAACAAATTCATGCATCTGTGTCACAAAGTTACGGAGTGTCGCATTCACGGGTGACATCTGAAACACGTCTGCCAACCGGGTGCCGGACGAAATCCCGAAGGCCGAAATCCCGAATGCAGAAATCCCGAATGGCCAAAAACCCGAATGCCGAAATCCCGAATGCTAAAATCCCGAATGCTGAAATCCCGAATGGCCGAAATCCCGAAAGTCGAAAACCCGAATGCCGAAATCCCGAATGCTAAAATCCCGAATGGCTGAAATCCCGAATGGCCGGAATCCCGAAGGCCGAAATCTCGAAAAATAAAAAAATAAATACAAACAGCAATAATTGCGCAATCTTAACACTTATCTTGAATTGCGCAATTTTTACAAGAGAGATAAAAAACCATTTTTTTATAGAAATATATATAAAAATTTGTGCAATCTTTACACTTATCTTGAATTGCGCAAATTTTGCAAGAGCGACAAAAACCCATTTTTCTACAAAAAAAAGGTTTTTTGTCAAGATTAATTCAATGCATTTATTTATTCACTCATTTTTTTTTAATTTCACCAAATAGACAAGTTAACAAAATTATCGTTCCTAAACAAATTTGCCTCAAATTTCAACATTATGATTTGACCCTTTTATTTCATTTTTCACGAGATAGCCAGCGCGTCTCACAATAGTATAGAAGTGAGGTATTATAAAATTAGTCTCCATATTTTCAGACAAATGTGCAAACCTTTTATAGGACTGTTTTTTATGTAGGTAGTTTATAACTAGCGGCCGTTTTATAAACTATGCATTTGCAAACTGCAAACCTGTGGCTGCATTAATTGTGTTATACTTTTCGCGCCTCCCTTTGCAACACTCCGCATCTCCCAGTTTGGAAATCACTGCCATACTGTAACACGGCATAGGCCTTCATAGGCCGGCTGTCAAGATTCGATTCAATAGTGGGCATATCTACTTTTATCTATTTTTTGACAGCATCCCTACAAGCAAGTCACCGCACGCCACTACTATTTAAACTTATACACATAAATCAAGAGAGTTAGAAAGAGAAACCCAGGTTATTTTATCCAATTCCTGGGGAATAGTAGAAAACTTTCATCTATTAATTGGAATTTGAATTGAAGCCTATACTTCAGCTGAGGCATGGTCGTATGACGATCGATGGTCGTAATCGTGACTACGCGATGTGCGGATTGTGCAAATGACGCCAGCCGAACGAAATATAATTTGTTATAAAAATTCAATATGCGTCCATTTAATGTTATGTTTATTGTTATATTAGTAATAATAATAGTATATTCATTGACATGTTTTCTTTTTCAACTACATGCGTAACGTTTTTTAGTCATCTTTACACGATTTAAGAATATATTCCTCCGACGCCATCACAAAGCAAATTGACGTGCTTACACCTCGACTGTCGGTCTCCGATTGGCGACGAGTGAAAAATTTCGTCCCACCTACTGTTAAAAATTATTTGCTATTTCACTTACGTATGCTCTTAATATAAATTGAATTTCAATCGAGTATCTACATACCCAGTAGATATTAGGTATTAATATTCATTAAAATACATAATAATATTTCACGAATACGTAGTATATTATGGTCCACCTATGAATGTATGTAGGTATTGCCAACAAGACGCGTCGCCGAGTGAGGAGCTCGCACGTCGACAAAATGACGGCAATTTCTCATTTCTTTTCCATAAATTTCCACGATTGTACGTAGCACTAGTGTGCGTTTGTTTTTGCGCGATAAGGGTCATTCTTGTGTGCCATTTCATTCTTATTTATATGACGGGAGTTATGGACGTTTAACGGTGGAGGACGGACAGTGCTTCAGGTGTGAATTATTGCTTTTCGGAAGAGAAATTACCGTAAGTATATTTTCGCATCTACACGAAACACTGTCGGGCCAATGAGAATCAAAACCGCACAAATGATATATTATTACGAAACGATTTTTTGGCAATAAGAATAATAGTAGTTTAATATTATAAAAAAATGGTTTTTAACGTATATGCTTAATCTTAATTAACAATTTAATTTTATAACGCGTCTTTCGCTACTTGCTTGAATATAAAATTTCAGTTATCTCTTGTTTTAGTTAACACTTTATTTATTTTTTCGGTGGCGATCAACAGAGTAGGTACACCTACTGATCATGGGCTAATTGAATCAGATCTCCATCGCCATGGACCATTGGCGCACTCAGGATTTAATATTGGGGGGGGGGGCAAGGAGGAGAATTTAAATAAGTCCCATAGGTTCTTTTTCTTCTTCATAAATTATTTTTACATATTTTCACAATACACGGCGGTATATTTGTACAGTTTCTACTAGTTTTTAATTGGAGGCATAGTGGCGGTAACCGTTGGACGTGTCATCAGACACTGGCGGATTGGAAGTGACTAACAGCGACCATGCTGGACATGTGCACCTAGTTTGCTAAAACATTACTCAAATAATATCGGCTGTGCTACCCGCTTGGCCTAGAAAGTTTATAATATTTATGCCGAATTCAACTGAAAAAAAAATGTTCTTTTGATTTACACCACCACTGACTGTATTGTAGTCGTTCTTTTCGCCAAATGTTTATCGTCGATTTTTGTTTTTTTAATATTGTGGTTTCAAAATATTAATTGAAAATGGACAAAAAAAAGTATTATTGCATTTAACTAATACACAAACCTATTCAACGCAACACAGCCTAATTTCTCGTTAATCGGTCTTTTGTCTATTGCACTTGGTGTACCTACACCATGCCCCCTACATCCTGAAACGGGCCCTCAGGCTAAGATATTTGGTGTCCACCTACCTACCGCTAAGATTAAAGGCAGTGTGAAACACTATATTAACGTTTTTCAAATTGTGTTTTAGTTCAAATTAAGAGTACTTATACAGTGAATTATTGGCGATTTTTAATACATCTACTTTAATAATGGAGCTGTCGACAGTATCGACACATAATAATCAGAAAATATATTGCACAATTATGTAATTTAAAATGATCATGGCCATGAATTACAATAGCGCCGCAGGCGACTTTTTTTTACTATTAAAGCTAATTTATGATGTGTGTTTATCTCACTTATCTGGTCAACCCGACACGCCGGGCCCCCCACAGTCCGGGTCTCGAAGCTAGAGCCCTGTCAGCCCTCCCCAGCCATGACCTACACCACTCCGGAATTCGGGTGGACACTGAGAATTTTTTGACAGTTCCATTTGGGATTGGGTTTCTAAAAAAACCCCACATCAGTGTTTCGAAATTTTTGTGTTAGAAATTAAAATTTCTAAGATTTTTTTTCTAAAAAGGGTGCTGAAAAATCACAAATCATTTTTTGCTGTGTTTTTATTTGTCTAAGCAGTTTATTGGCTTTCAATTTCCATGCTTAAAATCATTCTGATAATTTTCATGTTTTGGGGGGTGCCAGGGCCCCTAGCCCCCTCCCCTGGGTGCGCCACTTCCATGGACATTGAGTCACATATTACGGAGGTATTGTATTGAAATATAATGAAGTATATCTAAGTTTCGGCTGCCCTTCCCTTGTATTATTGACTTGGAGTAAAATCATAGTTTTTACTGCGAAAAATTATAAGCTCGCCTAAAAACTTAATGACGCGATCAGCCCAAGATATCTTCAGGGTACGCCGTATATTTTTGGTTAGTAAGTATGGGTTTCAAACCCGCAAACATATCTCAGAGACTGGTACTTTGTCACTACCACACCATGAGGAAAATAATAATCAAATTATAATAATTATTGTTTGCTACGGTCTTTCTAGTGAACTTGTAGTTCGCTTGGCGTGGTGGACTATATTGTATTCAGTCAACTTAAAGTCACATTAAGGTCAATGTTGTGTTTTGTGAGTACCAGATGCCGTTTATTCAATGCGCGCATGTTACCTAATATGCTCTTATATTGCTGTGAAACGAGGCATCTTACATCTTAGTCTCAAAGGTCTCAATTTTTGTGCTTTGAGAATCGAATCATAAGGATACCCTAGTACGACCGCGTTACAAACACTGAGTTCGTAAGCTTACACGTCAGTCCTTCGCGACTAATGTAATTATAATAAGGCGCTTCATGTGGCTTGGACACGCAGGTACATATTCCGGATGTCGCCAGATAGTGTGATAATCCACACCATTGTGGTAGAGGTGCAAAGATTTTGTCGCTATGGGCAACCTCCTTTATCCTACAGCGTCAATTTTAAAGCGATCTACGCGCAGCAGGCCTCACATGGCAGGAGGCGTGAGACGTGGCGAAGGATCGAAGAAATACGGACAAACTTGTGCTTGCCCTATTATACTACTATGCTGAAATGTTATAAAAGTGAAATAGTAGTATTATAAGACGTATATTAACGTGTCGGTTTGTAATGTCGTGGGTTTGAATCCCCGGGTTTGGCAATATGTATTTGGACACAGAGTATGGACATAATGGGTTGAACAAGTGGCTAACATTAACATTCTCGTAAAAATCAAAACCTGTTCATACAATCTCCACTCGGTAGAGGTCCACATTATGAATCTTAAGATCGCACGTGGTGAAGTAAAAAAATAACATTGTAAATTGTAATGATCATTTAACTAGGTAGTACGCACACCTTTTTATAATACAAGTTATTCATTCTGAAATAAACTATAAAACCACTATAACACATTTTTAATACATACCTACTTTGATACATCTTAGAGTAAATATTAATAATATATGTATACTTGACAATTTTTATTTATTACAATATTATATCTACTTACCGAATAAGATTATGAATTATTTGATGTTATTATAGGTAGGTACCGATGTACGTACCTACGGTGTACACGATATGAAAAATACACATAATTACGAATAAGAGAAATTCCCCCCATAAAATGTGTGGCCATTATTGGCCACTCATTGATTTATTGGTTATGAATCAATGTCATTTCTCCTATCTACGGGAACATTTCACATTTTACCCCCCGCTCCATTCTCTATGCGTAGTGAATTGATAGAAAGTGAAGGATAACGCATAATATCGTGACACAATAATTTAATATAAAAAAATGAGTATTAGTAGGTGGATATACCTATTATGAATATTTTTTTATTCTTCATAGAACGACACAATATGCTATTAAAAGCAATAAGTAAGGCAATACATAGTATTATGTTATAGGTTCTTACATATTATTATTATGTTATATATTATATTAATTATAATCCCAAAATCGGTTTCGTCTTACGATATCTCCAATATGACAACTATAATATAATAGTTTGCATTAATAACTTTTATTTTAAATAATCAACACGTAGATAAATGCCTATCGAAATAAATTAAAAGATTTTTTAATATTTTTCTAAGTAGGTAATTAAAAAACTATATCAATTAAACGAAAACTTGGTATAAAATTGCAGATTGAATTTTATGAATTTATTTTTAGCATTCTTTGTGTTTGATTGTTTCACTTCTAGTACTTACAAACTTAACTGTTTCTCTACAGTCTACACTACTATCATTGGGCCTCGTGGCCTGTTGTGGTATTAAAAAAAAGTGTATTTAATATATCAGTGGCGAAGGGTAGGATATTTAGATCCGACATAAATAATGCCTACTAAACTTTGTCAGTCCTACTTATTTGTTTTCATTAAACTAAGAATACAAATTGCAGATTATTTTTTTTTTAATTTATGAAGCCCTTCCCAACCAAGCCATAATCGATAAAAAATACTCTTCTATCTCTATAAAATATCTGAAAGTATGCATGGTTTAATGGCATAAACTAATATTATTATATTAACAAATAGATAAACGAATATTTTTTTACTATTATCTATTATGGCTTGTAACAAACACTATCTACACATTGCAGACTTAGTTCGATGAAAAAATCGTTTGACTGACAAAGTTTATTGTGCACTATTTATGTTTGGTTTTAATAGTCTATCTCCACCTCTTTCCACCGGTAGATATACCTATATATATAGGTATATATATATATTTTATTGCATTCTTTTGAAAAAAAAATAGTCTATCCCTCGGGTCACCGAGTAGGTACCTAGACCTGCAACTGCATAATCATCTTCTTCTGCAATATTTTATTGTCGTACAAAATTATCGTCAACAACCTACTTCAGCTTCTAGTCCTAGTACCTACCACTCATACAAGCTTCCAATCAATATGCAGTATTCCAATGAGTTCGCTTTATAGTACTGATTTAATTTAGGCTACGTTATATGAGCTTATTTCTTTCATAGGTTGATAGGTTTATAAACATGTCAATATATTTTTAATATTTTTATGATTTAGAAATCATCGCCATATCCTTCCGTTTTACATTCACAATAATACAGTTACGCGTGTTTTCAAGCAGCACGTGCACACATACCTACATACAATAATAAAGCACGGTGGAAGTAGTTGTCAAAAATGCCTATCAATAATATCAGTCATCAATTTTGGAAATGATCCGTCTGCATCTGTCAGCGAAAATGGACTTAATGCAACAACAATGACAAGTATGTATTATTATATTATTGCTAGAATCAGTTTGAATTTTTGGAAAAAAAATGGTGGCAACACTTTAATTTACATATTACTTTTCAAATCAATCACATTATTTATTTAATGTCTAATATTATTATAAATTCACAGTGGCACCTGTGAATAAAAAATATAACTATTTTATCAACTGCAGAAAACTGCAAGCTTACTAAATAGAATTTCATTCACACTAAAAATATAAAGAACAGTACAGTTTGTTACTGAAAGTAAACACCATGCAATAAAGGGTTAAATTACATAGGTAACGCAGTTTACTGTACACTTTCTAGGAAAATTTAATGGTATTCGCTCCACTAATTAATTATTAATCAATAAAATTTCTTAACTCTTCTTTCTAAGTAGGTTACTACTTAATTTAATATAGAATACAAAAGGGATAAAATCCCGTTTGAAATAAAAATGTAAAAATATATATCAATGTTTATTTATATTAAGTACCTGCCTACTTTAAATAATCGGTTGAGAGAAATTTTAGAAAAGTCTCGCATTTAAAAAGAAAATTGTAAGCTTTAAGCGCGCTTAATAGTTTATAGATCATTACATAATATTATATTGTATTAAATTGCATAATATAATACAGAATACAAACGTACCTACGTATTTTTTGTTAGATTTTTACCATATTATGTGGAACGTATCGATTATGTACTAGGTATATCCAATAGCTGAATCGCCTTATTTGGTTGCTTTCTATTGGTATGTATTTAATATTTTTCTGATGAACAATCAGGGTGACCATGTTTTATGATGGTGCTAAAGTGGCTTTTACTTTTGATGATGAAAGACCGCGTATGAAACATTAACAATAAGTGATTCGAAACGTCACGACTTTCGCACCATACTGTGAGTCTATCGTTGGTAATATTGATTCACTGCGAGACCACATTGGACATAATACAGGCGCGAACTGATGAATCTAAATGGGGCTTATTAAAGCGACGGTAATATTTCTTCTGAATACAATAATTAAATTTATCGGGACATTAGAGTCACTCGAAACATATTTGAGACTTTTAAATTAAATACTAACTAAAACCGTGTTTCTCAAACAGGGTTTTGCAACATTACGTAGAAAGCTAGAATTTTTTTTTATATCATAACATTGGATATAGGTATTAGGTATAGGAACATTTAAATATTTTAACCAGTAAACAATCAATGATATACTTACCAATATACTGGCAAGAGAAATATTTAAAAAAACAACCCTTACAGCACTTAAGCAATTCAAAAAAAAAATCTTATCATAAAATCATATTATATTAAGTTCGTATCATTGAACCTGAACTGAACGAATCAAATGGCACCGTTGGATTTATTTGATTTGGAACCGTTTGGTAGAATGTCCACGGAAACGCTTTTCTGACAACTAATTAGTGTTGCCAGTACTTAAAATTAATTAATAATATATTAGTCTCTAAAACAGAAACATATTTGAAACGTCAACTTGTTATGAAATTCTAACCTCCTATCGTGGTCTACAATAATACAAATTTAACAAACTATCGTATTCATTCATTTTAAATATACAAAATATAAAGAATGCTTCATAAATAGGTAGCCATTTAGTTAATTTATAAGATTTATAGGTATGACGAGTTTTTAAAAATTACTTTTGATTAGAGCTTTTCATAATTGACCACTATTGTTCATGTCGACAGTATGATATTGTGACTTAGACGACAATCGAACATATTAAAATCGTAAGGTAATATAAAGATCATTCCGGGTTGATTTAACACAGTTTGTAGTTTAGAATCTCCGTTACAAAATATAAATAAAATGAAAATAAATTCTTTGTCTGACATAATAATTATAGTAATGATATTAAATCGAACTTGCATAGAAAATAGTGCTGGTTTTTGAGATAATAAGACCAAAAGCGGCGTCTTGTTCGCGTATGGTTACTTATGAATAATAGGTATTGATTATTAATCTATAATACATATAATTCAAGTGAACTCCTATGGTGTAAATATCTAACATATTAATATGAACACCTCACGATATATAAATGCCGAATAATGCTTATCAACACTTTGACAGATTGCCATTAGTCTATGGATCGTCCGAATTGGTTTGACGTTTCATGTCAAACCATTTCTGATGGTCCTAGAACGGTTTGATTTTCAATGATACACTGAACCAAACGTCAAATCTCAAACCATTTCCGATCAACTACAATTTGTATGTATATTGTCTATGGTTTAATTTGATTTGTTTCGTTCATGTTGAAAGAAACGAACCTATTATGATCTGTTAGAGAGAGAAATCTCAAGATCGGACTTTGGATAACCATTGTATAATTTTCCATCAGTAGATATAAGTAGATACGTGGTGTCATTTGCTGACTAATTTGATTCATAATTTAAAAACCAGCAGAAACTATGAAACCGAACGGTACCCAAACCTACAGCAATCGGATTCCGACCCATTTGCATGACCAATGAAGCAACCTGTAGTAAGGTACCTGCCACGCAGAATTTTTTAACTCAAATTCCGTTAATATTGGCGACAATTTTTTGTGGTTTTATTTAAGGGTATTTTACCTTGATTCCTAAGTGGCGTCAGAATTTTTCCAAAATTTAAATATAACGTAGGTACTGATGGGTAAGGGTTTACGTAGGGTGTTTTTTATACTTTTCACTTATTAAAAATACTGATTCAGGGACATTAAATTACAATAATATCATTATATTGCCAACTCTGTCGATTGAAGGATTTTTGATGGGGGATTTAGGTACTATGATAATATAATAAATATTATTTGGTATCAGTACCTACTTCCACTTTTTATTATATGGTTATAAGCTCTCTTGCGAAATCTAATTTTGACTATTAAAAAGTGTTAAGTGTTCAAAAAAAAAGTTGTGTTGCAATGACTTTTTTTTACACAACAATGTGTTTATGAAAAATGGTTTTAAGATAATAATAATAATATGGAACCAAACGCCCCCAAAACCTCCAAGAAACACCGCCATATTGTCTATAGTATAATATTAATAATATATATAGGTACCTTTGTCCTATAGCAATATTTAAACAAATACCCGAGCATAAGCGTGAAAAAAATATTTTTAATTATAATATTATTTGTCTAGCTTCCTGAATACTCGTTCTTATAATTATGTTTAGGTGAAATTTAATTCTAACAATATTGTTTTTTTAATATTATACGATAAAAAATGTTAAACTCTTCTTATTGAAACTAAATCAATTTAAAATGCCCCAAACATGGCCAAACCATAAACTATAAATGAAGACTACCAGTCAATACCTCGAGCATAGAGCAGTAATCAAACCAATGAAAAGGGAGGTTTCAACTACTAGGAACCTTCTACTGGACCAAACTTTTTTCTTGATTTTTTTTTCTGAATTATCAACTTAAATTCAATTGTATTAAAAAAATTGTGAAATAATTTCAGGCATGTACCTACTGAGTAATTTTCTCGCCCGGACCTGCCCATATTGTAGATACGATATCATACAATAGAAGTCACATTATTTGGGCAGGCATTTTGCGTTAAAAGCGACTTGTATGAAACTAAACAGAAGAGAGCCGCGGGATTCCGACCAAATCGATCCTCGTAATTATTAATGCTGCGAAATAATCAGGCGAGAGGATTGGTGGAAGAATGCATTTCATTGATCGTATCGTTCAATTTCAAAAAGTTAACCTATTTATTTACTATTTAAATACATTTAACGATAATAAAAAAATATTTCACACAGTTTAATACAATCAAAACCGATTTTATATGCTTTAATAGCAAATGTTTAACTGATATTAAATTTAAATTCTAATGGATTTATGTGTATTATAAATAGTGAATACCTACACACTGAGAATGTGCATTTACCATTAGTAATTGCAAATAGTGCCTAAAAATACCCAAAGGCGAAATCCGGGTCGCAAAAAACGATTCAATTGGAATAGGTAGTATAAAACTTAAATCCATTAGAATTTAAATTCCATTATGTACCTAAGTACCATCGGTCAATAGTAGATATTAATATGACATTGAATTATTAACTCATAAGTAGGTATAAAGCTCCTGATTCGAATCGAACGATACCAAAATACCAGGTAACACAAAATTAATGGAAACTGCAATACCTAACGGATGTGGAGTAAGAGGCAACCGATCTCGAGTGTAGAAGAATATGAGATGAACTTTAACACGTGTCAAGAATACGTCATTCTTAACTGCTCTAGGTTTATGCACTGACGTTCATTCAATATTGGTGAATTTGAAGGCTGCAACACACACTATTGCACGTCTATAATGTGTGTTTCATTTTCGAAGGACACTCACATATTCAAAACCCTGCTTCAAATTAATGTAGTGTTTTGGGGTATAGCCTATCAGAATTATATTTATTGATCTGCTCTGTGCCAAATACTACCATATTTAGGTATTAGAGTAACTTCCTATTTAAGAATATTATATTTTTAATTTCATAACATTTTTTTTCAAATAATAATTAAATTTAACCTATTTTAGGGGTTTCCCGTTACAGTTTGGGGTTCTCTAGATTAAGGCTTCCGGTTCCGGTTTCAGTTCTTTTAAAATAGTTAAGTGGTTCTCATGATTTCCGTTCTATCACCAGATGCGATTAAAAGTTGGATGATTTAGGTTTATATAGGTGCCTAATTTAAATAATAAAATTATTTCCCATTTTTCCACAACTAGAATCATCACTTAGCTTTCGTGGAAAGTGCGTCGAATATAAATTCCAGTAATAATAGAACATTCACGAGGGAAATATAGATGTTCAATAATGCTTTGATGATGATGTTATGAATTTTCGCATAGTATTATATGACAAGGTAATATTTCTCGATTACGAACACATGATGGATATTGCCGTGTTTATGAGTAATAATAAATTATAATTGGCATTTGAGATATCGACCCTTCCTAATGTGTCTCAAATGTCTCCACGTTATAAAAGTTATTTAACACAAATAATACGATAAATACTTTATATTATCTAGTAAGTACGTAGATACATTCTTATATTAGTTCAAAAACTAAGTTAAGATTCAAGCCTTTTTGTAGAGCCAGTGATAATGAAAATTTGATAGAATTTATACAGCGATATTCTAATATAGGTACCTACATATCACCATATTTAGAACATCTATGATATCACCTGACTCAATCACAAAATCAATGAAAACAGTATTAAAATATAAGCTATGTCGTATTCCGAGTGATAATTAACCTGAGATTGAACTTTCGGGCGCGATGTTTTTTTTACGCGGATAGACGCGCTAACTGATTAAAGCAAGGTAAATGACGAAAATTACATATTAAAATGGGATGGTTTTGAAAATTAATACTAACATAGCGACACCAGCGTCACTGCGCAGCGCGCCAAACCAAAATTGGCGTAGTACACGCCTGTTAACTGTGAAATATCAAATTGTAATACCTACATTATTCCTTTGTATGATGTTGGACATAAAATTTAATATATGTAAGTATATTATAAACACCATATACCTATAATATCTAATAACTGAGATATAGCACATTCATAAGTTTAGTACCTTTTTTAGTTTAAATAAACGTCTAAGTACAATTAATAATATATAAAAAATCAGTCAGTAGTATGGTGATTGTGCAGCAGCTGTTAAGTGTTAACTTGCAATTTAGATGAACGTTTTGTATTAGTCAAGTATTAATTGACCCAAGCGATATCCGAGTTATTTCTGATTAAGAAAAATAAAGTAAATTATCGTGTTAACTAGTTGAAATAGCCCGACAGAGGTAGCACACAAAGTTCCCTCTTTGGTGTTTGTGGACAATTATGTTGAATGAATTTAAAGTCTTATTTGTTTGTCAAATGAGCCCTCAAGAAGTGAAGTAGGCCAAGTGACAAAATGGTGAAACTTTCTTATTGAAGGTTTTAGTCTAATGAACTTTTTACATAATTTTTTTGTATGGAGCTGTATTCATTTTTTTATATTAATGGAAGTTTATTAGATAAACAAATAGAAAAAAGTATTTATGGATAATATTGATTGTAATAAGTAAATAAAAGGGGTGAGTTTACTTCACCTTTACTTATTAATGTCACTTTAGCCTATATTAGTCGTGTTCACCTCTACATACTAATAGTACTTGGCTTACTTTTAGATAAGTTAGTCATGTTCACCATTATGTGGGAAACTTGCATGAATACATAGAAGTGAACACAGCTAACAAGAATATTACCATAGCAACTTGCGTGTTAGCCGTGTTCACTTCTATAGTATACTAACATGACGTTCACCAGTTGGTGAGAACGGTGAAGTGAGCTAATGACTTGGCTCATATTTTTATTTTAACAATAAAACACTATTTAAGTATATATTTACTTAGCTCACTTTACTTTTATGATAGTTTATGACATATAGGATACCATAACGCATCTTAATCATTTGTTTTCAAAAATGTCGGTTGGCTCACTCGACTTCTCATTGGCTCAAATTTAAATTAACTTGATTGACATGTTTCAAAAAACAGTATAATGACAAAAAGATTTAAATAAAAAAATAAAAGTATATAAGCAAATATTATAATATAAGAATAAGTAATAGATTGGCCCGAGAGACTGTAATAACCAAAATTGGATAAGAATATCGTGCAATTGACATAAAAATATTATCACCTTGTTAGATAGGAACATTATTTGACGAGTTCATTTATCTACGCAAAAATGGTGAATATTAATTTGTAATCATTCACAAGTTTATGATCGATATACACAGTGGAAAATTTTGAAGGAACATTGGTGTCACAATAAAATTATTATAGATGGAAGGTACATTGTCAAATCGACCAATCGGGAAGCATAAAAATAAAAGTATTCGAAAAAATTTGCAAATGTTTTTCCCCAATTGATACCGTATCGGACCATTTTATCTAACAATGGACGGCGTATTTTTTAATTTCGTCATATTCATCGGCACGCAGCGGACGGCCGGATTGATTTATTTACTCACAGCGTTCAGTTTTTCAATCGTTGCATTCGCGGCGAATCAATGAATGCAACACCGCTTGCAATGTAAGCCTTTAGTGATGAGTTATGAGTGCATTACACACACACATGCGTTTTAATACCTACACGCACACAAACAGCTGATGTAATAGGATGAAATGCATTTACACGTGACAGTAGTGTTGACTTAAATACATAATTTAGAAAAATACTCAGAAATATACAAAATGTTGAAAAGTGGTAAAAATCGAAGAGATCTTTTAAAAAAAAATGTTTTTTATTCTACGAATAATTCACAAGATTCAAGAATGTCACATTCTTTATTAAATATTATTTATAGTTTGAAAACAACTCAGTAAGTGTTGGATAGGACTTTAATCTGCATCCATAGGATTTTTTGGATGGGCTAATTTTATTGACCAATTTAACTACCTGCATCTTACCGAACTTATGACGAAATTAACAAATAATAGTGATTTTTTTAAAGATATTTTCTAATAAGTAGGTACCTAACTATGTTTCTGAGGTGTTTCAAAATTATGTAAAAGCTTATAATGGTATTGTGTAAAAAGTAGTAGGAAACTACTAATATAAAGTTTAGTCAAATTTCATCCATAGTATTGATTTTGGCAAGTATTTGACTAATACTTTTGGTTCTTGTCTATTTGGTGGAAGCCAGCGGTATAGCGGTAAAATAGCCGATATACTGGATTATTTTTTATGTTAGGTTAGGTTATCATTATTGAATTCATGAATTTTGCCGAAATCGGCATATGAATCGGAATATGAAAATTGCCGCTGTTCCCGCCTGGCTTCCAGTAAACAGACTTGTACCGATTTTTTCCCTATAAATTCTTGTAAAAATATATTTGCTTTTTTTTTTATTTCAGTTTAAGTACCTACTTAACCTACCGTACTTTTGTGTATTATTAATAAAAGCTACGAAATAATAACATATTTTTAGACTGGGCTAAAGAAGCCTTAACGATAAGTACCATGTTAATTTTGATTATTGAATGTTAAAATTACATAATACTGTAGTGTTAATTTATTTTTAAGGCACGAGTGTCATAAAAATATTAATCATTATCAAGTATGAATAAAAATATTTTTGTTGTATATTCGTCTGCGTCATATAGGAAATAATAAATAAATAAGTTGGTCATTATTCATATTAGGTATATTGTGGTTATTATACCCAGTGGCGAAGGGTGGAAGTAGGCTGTTAAGATCCGCCATAAACAGTGCACATTACACTTTTTCAGACATACATATTTGTTTTCATTGAAATAAGACTACAATTTACAGGTAGTGTTGGTTAGTTTTTAAAATTCAATTAAACCCTGAGAAACCAAGCCATAATAGATAATAGTCAAAAAATACATGTATATCTATAAAATATCTAAAATTATGCATTAAATTATATATAACTGAATATTTTATAAATATGTAGAATAATATTTTTTATTTATTAGAGTTTGGTTTAGTCAGGGCTTAATGAATTAAAAAAATATCCAAAAATATGTGTAATATGTATTTTTAATCCAACGAAAACAAATAACTATAAATGAAAAAGTGTGCACAATTTTGTCGTATTGCCCAAATTAGACCTAAACTGTTATGGTTTCGTTTAGGCATGGTTTAATTGATTTTTAAAAACTAACTAACACCATCTGTAAATTGTAGTCTTAGTTTAATAAAAACAAATACATATGACTAAAAAAGTTTAATGTGCACTATTTAAAGCGAATCTTAACAGCCTACCTCCACCATTTGCCACTGATTATACCTAGTATTTAAAAAAAATATATTTAACTAGGCCGATTGAAAGGCAAATACAAACATCCGTTGACTAACAAGCGACGTGCACCGTTCGCATAATGCACGTTCGTTTTTAGGTATCTAAACCCCAAATAATATTTCTAACATTCGTCACATATACGCAGTAAATTATCATACATATGACTGGTGATATGACGGGGCCCAGCCATTAAAACACGTTTGATTTAGATGCGGCCATAAAATTGATTTATGCTTTGACGTTGCACCGCGTATTATAACACTATTCCGCGGCAAGGGAGGGGTAGAGGGGGCCGTCAGCTCTGGGGAAACATTATTGACAATGTTAGCTTTTTTCCCCCCCGCTTCTCGGCGAAATTAATTTTCATAAATAATATTATATCAAATTTATTTGGAATATACAAAAAAAAATCCCGGAATTTAATCGTAAATCAATGTTGAAAACAAGGACCATAAGGAAAAAAACGTATCATAAGTACGAGTAAGAAAGCATTCGGCACGCTTATATTCTCCGTAATATGTGTTAGACTCGTTAGTGTAAGGTAGAATTTCTACGGCTGAATTAAATATTTTTTGTACACGTCGCCAGTAAATATTGGTTTGGCTGACTCGGCATTCAAAAACTGTTAAAAAAAATTAGGTATTGTTTTTGTGTTAAATATAAAGTTAGTAGTAGTTATTTTTAGTTAATTATTAATAGAAAATATGCTTAACTATGTTGTTTTTAAATTTAGTTGCTGTACTGAGAAGCAACATGATGGGATAACGTTTCATAGTTAAGTTTAGAATAATAAAATTGAGGTTCTACTGTGCGTTATACGAAAGAAACATAGCTTCATATAGGTGAACAATACACACTCTCTTTATATTATTGCTCTGAGGTTGAAAAACAATTTTAATTAGATAAAAGACTTCAAAAGTTGCGACCATATTATGGCTACTGTAACTCATAGAACACAGCGAAATTACGAGGCTTTACTTCTTTACTACAACAGTGTAGGTACCAATTACGGCTGACGATGATCAATTTTAAAATTTAGGAAGTCAATAACAGATTTTTCATGGTTTACATAAAAAATATTTTTAAAAACATCAAAAAAAGTTACAAAAGAGTTTTTAATGATAGGGCCAAAATAGCTGTCAAATAAGCCAATTCAAACCTGTTTAAAAAGAGTTTGTTTATCAACAATTGTCAAGGCATGTAAAATTAAATCATTTTTTTTATAAACACCCACTTCCACAATATAATTCGATGCAGAGATTATAAATCATTATTATTTAGATTGACACCTAGGCGATCCTCGTAGCCCAGTGCGAAAGGCGCTATCCTTTTATCCAAGGGTCCTGAATTTCGATTCTCGAGATCACAATATACCATTTATGTAATTTTAGAAGGTATTCGTGATTGTTTCTCCTACACTACTGCTATAATTGGGGATCATGGTATATTGCAGTCTTAAAAAAATAGTGTATATTATGTTCTGCCGGATTTAGGCTTAAATGGGCACTAAGCGAATAGGTACGTGGGCCCCCCATAAAAAATCATTAAAACATTATAAAAAAGTGGTTAAATACCTATCTTATTGCTTTTTTGGTATATTTTCCACACTTTTCAACCATGAATATGGTGGCTAATGCATGCAAAATTGATGATTTTCTTTTCATAACATCTGAACGTTACGATAGCTTCTAATACTTACGTTAGTGCATATAGTAAAGTTGTGCTTCCTGCTTAGTACCTATATATTTATTTCTTCCGGTTACACTTTTCCGGTTAATATACGGATGCATTATATTCAAACTATATTCAGCCTATTTATTCATTCTGTCAATTTTTTATTGCTGTACTTCACATAGATAAAGTCACGGGCGATCGCTATGATTACGTCATATTACATCCAAAGCAAGAAACTTAAATACTTAATAAACATTACATAGGTGGCGATTATAATATGTCTGGCTAACAGAAGGGTTTTCTAATCACTAATCAGAATACCCCCTTTTTTTAATGAATACTAAAGCATAGGTATAATGTGTAATAATAAATAATGTAGGTATCTACCGATTCAAAAATATATTAGTGAAACAGCATGCACCACCAAAAATGAACAATATTTTATTGCTTTGAAACAAGTTCTACAAATTCGTTTATAAATTTATGAAAACAGAAAAAGATATCTAATTTATAGCAATGAAATATCATTATAAATCTTTTAAAATGTTCATGTAGCAATAGATCAATACAAGTTTTATGATGTGGGTCCGTTGATTGAATAGTGAGATTTATAGGTGGCCATAATTTATGTGATAAAAATCTCTTTGAAATGAGAATAATACCTACGTCATATTTTTTTTATTTATTACGATTTCAAATTAACAAAACTTGTTGAATATAAGACTTTCTAATCAGATATGAATTAGTGTTAATATTTTCGCTTACGTACGAGTATTAGGTATTTTTATCTCTCACCTACTACGTCAGTGACGTCTAACCTTTTTGAATCAAAGGGCCATTTTCACCATCTTATATTATTATCTCCCATGAAATTAAAATTAAAATACATCAAATGTAGAAAATAAATTAATATTGACTGAACACATAGTCGTATATCTCAATGTCTACTTTCAGTAAGTACCAGAATATTGTCACAGTCGAAATTTTTCAATCATTTTCTGTTATTAATTCTCACTGAAGTTTTTTTTATAACAGTATGTTTCGAAGAATTTTAATTGCCTGAACTATTTTTATTTCTTAAATATTTCTACAAATTTTTCAAAATTAAAAAAAAAATGTCTTTACAAGCTACTGTGATTGATACAGCTACCGGCTGGACACACATACCATCTTTACTAACTAGCTGATACTTAACAGTTATCACCAACCCTGTTTTAAAAAAGTATATTATTATGTTACCTCCTACAAATAATATCTATTATTGTACTTTTATTCCAATTAAGGCTATACCTCAACTGAAGCATGGTCTAAAAAGATCGTGACTTGGTGATGCGCGGACTGCGGGTTGCGGGTGTAAATGACGCGAGCCGAACGAAATATAATTTGTCATAAAAATTCAACATGCGTCCTTTTTATGTTATGTTTATTAATATATTCGTAATAATAATAGTATATTCATTGACATGTTTTCTTTTTCAAGTACATGCGGAACGTTTTTAGTCATCTTTACACGATTTAAGAATATATTCATCCGACTCCATCACAAAAGAAATTGACGTGCGAACAGATCGACTATCCCTCTCCGAATGGCAACGCGGCCGAATTTTCGTTCCACATAGTGTTGAAAATTATTTTCCGTTTCACTTATGTACGCTCTTAAGCGTCGGCCTATGGCGTCGTCGGCCCCAGGTTTGAATCCTGGGTCTGGCAAGTAATATTGTTTTTCAATTTGTGTAAGAGTCAGAGTATGGACATCATAGGTTGAGTGAGTGGCTGACATCGATTTCTCGTAAAAATAAAAAATTGTTAATACAAACCTTCACTTTGTGGAAGCCCATATTATGATCCTATTAGAATGGGACATGATCAAAAAAATATACTTATAGTTTGGCAACCTTCGTGAAGTCCTGGAATAAGGTAAACGATTACAATAATATGTATATTATATCCAGGTACATAATATAGACAATTATAGATAGTAACTGCCTGCCAATTTTAACTACGTGAACACTTGTAGGCTAGCTGTTTTTGGCATAAAATAAATCCCTTAAACATATGAAATAGGAATAGAATGATGAATATTAGTAAAAACTTACCAAAATAACATGTTTCTCAAATTTATCGTGAATATTTTCACACTAAAATAATAAATATTGTTTATAAAATATACACAATCAGTTTATTCAGAAGTTACGACATTTACAAGAATGTACGAGTTAACTCGTCCATGGCCTGACGCGATATACATGATTTGACGAGTTAAGTCGGCTCTGGCAGTTAACAGACAATATTATCTTCGGTCATATTTGGCTTAACCCGAATGATTCAGAAGCTACAGTTTAGATTTATTAATAATATATTTTTCTATAGATAACATTATATCTCCACGGTGTATGGTGTTTGCTGTTTTATTACAACATTTAGTTCGAATATAGACCAATACATTCATATTATTTGTACCTATATTGTCGTTAGTTTTTCACCAATTTGATTACTTACGGATGAAATAATAAATCAATTTACAATGTTTGTGACAATTACTGTGTTTGGTATATTACATGTAATTCTCGTAGATAGTTAGATTATTAAATCTTCGCCACTATTAATCGATGCATAATAAGACACATATTATTTACTATAATGTAAGCGTCACTAATATACACAAAAAAGGTATAGAGTATTAATTAAAAATGTTCTTCTATTTAACTGAAACACTGAAGATTATTTTATAATGTTCCATATGTATCCATACAACCTCATATAATACATAGGTAGACAGAAGAACCCATTGAGGCTCGTTAATTAAGACGTGCAGTTTTTACCTCAAAATAAAACATCTTTCTTATTAGTATATAGGTAGGTACTCTAAAAATAATTTATGTGGATGTTTTGATTACAAATATCAAAGTGTTTCTCAAAAAGTTTTGGGCAGCTGTTTTGATCACGCAGGCCACAAACTGTTGTTCTAGTGACGCGCTTCTCAAACCGTGGAAATTATAAAATATCTTTGACAACATCCAAATATTCCAAATCCTTCTTTTTTCTCGATACATGAGACAAAGTAGAGAAATCTCCATCTGTATAGTATGTTATTATATATATTAATTATTTTATAAATCCGCGGAGATTCTTCAGTCAGAAAAAGAAACTACTGTATTAATTCTATAAAGAATAATACATTCTTGCAGTAGTACCTATGTATATAACTACCATAATATATTATTTTTCTACTCCAGTTCCACGACAAAGGGCCACGAGTTCTTAATAAATAGGTCTACATCTACGAGTCCTAAAGATGAAGAAAATAAAGGCAATGGATTTTTCTTCTTGGTCACGATCCTTAGCCATAAGCTTATGGCTAAGGATCGTGACCACCTTGGATTTTTTTCATCTTCTGAGCGACCAAGACTCTCCACCCCTCTCGATCCTCTGCTTCTCTCAGGGCATAGTGAATAATTAATTGTCATTTTGATCTATGTCATCACTTGTACTTACATATTTAATTATTTATGCAAGTATAAAATAAACTGTAAACAGGTATATTAAATTGTTTGTTTTTTTCATAAAAGGAGGATAATACAGAAACGCACCAGGTCCTACATTTTTGTATCAATTTTCTGGTGATCATCAACCTTTTTAATGGTCATCAATCATTCAGACTCACGACTTCATAAGAGGACACGTTAACACTCGACTATCATGGACGCAACTGACAGACAAATTATGTTATTTATTACAATACCTATACTTAATTATTGTAGCATTTATGAATGATCTCATGTGACATAAAATATTGTGATGGCGTGTCCGCTATGTCCATCTGTAGGTACCATCGGCGACATGTTGGAAGTCAATGACGCGACCATAACAGTGGACAGATCATGGATCAAAAAGATTACTATGTACAACGTTTGGTTGTCGCATACACACTAGAAGACTAAAAAAATTTAATTAAATTTCATAATTGGCAATGACTCTTAAACTTTTCTCATGTAATCGTTCGGCGGTTCTAAGAGTGAAAAACTATGAGAGCCGGCTGCCTAGTCGTCGCTATAGGATTTGTTTCCCGAATAGACCAAATGTCAATTTTACAGGAGACGAAAAACAAATTTCACTGTCGTATATTTTAATATCAGTAGATGTATCAATCATTCTTTCTATACAGTATGATTGCAACATTATCTAAGAATAGATTCCAAGAATAATATACTGGTATAAATCATTAAATGCACGGAAAATGCGTTTTATTTACAAGTACTCACTGTGGATATTCGGGAAATTTTTAGCGCTCTCTCAGAATAATGGATATTCGGGACAAAACATGGACGTTCGGGATTTAAGACCGTAGCGTATTGCTGCACGGCTCACGGATTACTGAGTGGTCAAAAAGTACGCGCCTCAAATGTTATATTTATTTACACGATAATTGTTAATAATTACCTCCACTATTTAAATACTTAATGATCGTAATTACCCAAGTTCGTATGTAATAATAACACGCGGCAATCGTTTTTTTCGGTTTTTTTTCGGATTAAGTAATAAAATAGTTTTTAAGTAATTAGCTATTTTTTTATTGAACGAATATTTTACAAGATTTAAGAATGTACCATTCTAATAATTGAACATACTTACATTTTTTTTTTAATCACTTCTGAGAAAATATATTATAAGGTATCTACTACTTCAATTACTAACCGACGTCACGGTCATTTCTCCAATATTTTATGATGGTACTTACTCGTACTTGCTAACAATTTTATATTAATACTTTTTCCAAAAAAAAAAATCTATTTATATATATCTGTATATTACTATATATATATATTTATATAATTGACAATTAAACTTATTACAAACCACCAAATAAATATTATATATTTACTATTGTAAGGAACAACAACACAAAATAATAGCATGTATAAATTAATTACCATTGGCTGCTAATATTAGGTAGGTACCAATATCCTAAGTATATAATATCCACCAAATAAATAGTTACTAACATACATATTATATTAATATATTAATTATCAGCGCATTCAAAAATAAATAATAGCATCGCCTTTATTTTCATAGAAATACCTAGATTAAAAGTAAAATAAAGACAAACAATGTTTGATTAATAATAATTTGAAATAATAATTATTTTTTACGTCATAGTAGTTGCCGGGTCATACTGTAGAATTCATATAACCGTTGGGATTTTGTGTCATTTATCAAAACAAAATGCAGTTATTTAGGTTAAAATACTCACTTCCACAACTCTATTGTAAGTTCAGGGCGAACTGGTGATGTATCAGCTATGAATGATTTCTTCAAATTTGATGAATTCACTATTAAAACAATAGTAACGTTAAAAACAATATCAATAAGACGAAATTTGAAAGAAGTCTCCAGATGGCGGAAAAATATGAAAGTGGGCGTGATTGTTTTAGAGCTAGACAGCGTGAATGTGGGAGCGAGATGCACGGCGTGAGCGCGGTTTGATTGGCTAAAGTCATATTCGGGAAATAAACACTCAGCCAGAGATATATTTCGACCGAAATTAACTTGGATATTCAGGTACGAATAGTTGGACATTCGGGAGAACACCACGGAGTAATTGTAACTTAACATGGCGTATTCGGGTTTTTTAAAAAAATATCTCTGTTCCTAGATAAAAATATATTGTTTTTATAAATGATTTCGGTAGAGTTCGATAAAAGAAATTGAACTGCATTAAAATGTCGATTTCGACAAAAATGGATATTCGGGAAACAAATCCTATAGCGACGTAGTGTGAAGTATCGAGCCAGTTTCTTCACAATTATATTTTTAATTTAGAAAACTTGCGTATGTACTCCAATACATCAAAATGATTTATCTTGATAGGTTTTAAAGCTCAAAATTTATTACGCTGCCGACGAGACACGGTCCGTAAACTGGGGCGGATCACGATGTTGTAATTCGATTAAATAAAAAAAAACTTGCATATAAATGAGAGATAAAATAATATTAAACACTTTTCGGTTACTTATGTACCTGTAGTACATACATGTTTCATGTTTATAAACTGTTACATTATTATATAATAAATTTATGAAATCTTTATATTGTGACATATATTTTATTACGTATGTACCAACTTATTCATTTTAATTTAGACTCAACTCAGTACTTAAATAGTTTTCAAAAAACTTACCTTCAATAAATGAGACTAAATATTATAGTATTGTAGAAATATTTTGGCATTGAAAAAATAGGTAGGTACGACGACAATATCATAATAAGAATTAACGGTTAAGATATACGTGAGGCTGCTGGTTTCAAAGTCGACTACCTCCTTTATTATATTGTACCTATATATTGTATATTTTTACTATTTATCAAGATTTTGGTTCTCTAAATATATTTTCATGGTTACCCCATGGGAACTAGAAATTTAATATTAGCGAATTAATAGCCAATGATTACCAAACATATTATAGTACCTAAGTGTAGTTGTCGAAATTATATTCAATAAAAAATTATTCAAATTTAGTATCAACTAACGTAGGCAGTGCTTTTCAAAATACATAAAGCACTACACTTCTTCAAATTCAATTGCACAAAATAATATATCTACAAACACCTTGTCTGTGAAAATAATTTCATTTGAAAAAAAATAGTTCAATTAGATGACTTTCTGGAGTTATTTACACAAAAATCGCTACACTACTGGCAATACTATATACTTAGGGATTGCAATACCAAATAAATATATCAATACCGGTATTAGTAATACTAGTATTCGTTAAAACATATATAGAAATAATTACAAGATAAAAAGAACTTTTTATATACCACGTTTTAAAATTTTCTGTTGAATCATATAAACTTGACAATTCTATGTATTAATAATATAGGACAAATAAGGCAATTGTCAACAAATCATTTTTTTGCTATTTTGCAACAAACAAATATAGAATACTGAAACGTCATTTTGATTTCCATAGTAACGCACGTATATATTGATAATTTAGTTGCTAGGACCACCCCATTAGCAACTAATAGTAGTGGATTGGATTACGGATTTCTCCCGAAATAACTTTTCATACAAAAGAGAATTAACTGAAAATAAATTCAATTCTACTTAAAGATAGCTAAAAGTATTAAAATAATGCATTGGCATCGAGTTCTGATAAATATTCTAAAAGTTTCAAATGTCTAGCTAGTCGGGAAGTTAGTTAAAAATCGATTGCAAGATTTGTACAGGATAAACAACCACCGGACAAATAAGAATACGAGCTAATAAAAACGTTGTAAAATAGATGTGCTTATCAATAAATATAGGTGTTAAAATCTATTTAAAACATTATTTTATAGCAACCTACAGTTGGTACCTACCTACATTTATTATATTTACCTTTATAAATATGTATAGATGTTAATATTGTAGAACTGCTGATTTTTACAAATAGGTAGGTACTATAAGTTCGAGTGCAGAAAATCTTTCTCAAATTCAACGTTTGATGGGTGTACTATCAACATTCGATCAATAGTCATAGAATAATAATTGGAAATATTTGAAACGTGATTGTGTTTTATTATTATTAAACTGAAAAAAAAATCTTGTTTAAATCAATATAATATGCGTTTTGGCATCATACAACTTATAAGTACTAAGTAAGTAATTAATGAAAATATAAAATTAAATTCTTTGTCGGAAAATATAAACGTGTATGATTTCTTAACACCTACAGAAAAATCCGGTATTTTGGTATCAATAAATAATTGAAATTTTAAAACACCGGTATTGCAATCCCTATAATGTACTGTAATACCTTAAAATTAATAAAAACCTGTTAATAATTAATTCCGAAATATTTTTTTCATTGCACGGCCCAGTTAATGTGCTTTTGCCTAAATAAGATGGGCGCTCTTCCTTGACGTAAATTATTGGCAAATATTTTATAGACAGTTTATGAAAATTCTGGCTTATATACCTTTACAGCTACATACCGTATTATCTTCTCTTTGCTTCATTGTCTCTGGCGTTATAGATAGGTATATCTATATATTATATAAACAATATAAGAAAAATTGTATTCCTCATGTCTATAAGAAATAATTTGTCTAAGTATAATATTTTAGTAGGTAGGTACGTATATTAAGAAAAATAGGTACAGTTCGGTTATGAGGAATACAGTGGCAAACACATTTTGAAAATAGCCGATATACTGGATTATTTGTTAGTTTAACATAACCTAACCTAATCCAACCTAATCTAACCTAAACTCACCCAAACTAACAAATTATCTAGTATATCGGGTATTTTCAAAATGTGTTTTCCGCTGTATTCCTCATAACCGAACTGTACCGAAAAATATTATTACAATATAATATTATTAAAATAAAAACTATGGCGGTATCATTAATAGGTACGTACTACGTAATCAGTGGCGAAGGATGGGGGCAGGCTGTTAAGATCCGCCATAAATAGTGCACACTAAACTTTGTCGGTCATACGTACGTATTTGTTTTCATTGAAATAAGACTAGGTATAATAATAATTTACAGGTGGTGTTGGTTATTTTTTTTTAATTTAATTAAAACAGTAGTCAAAGAATACTAGTCTACCTAGAAAATAATATCTACACTTATCCAATTAAATCATACATAACATTGAATATTAAAAAAACAGAATAATATTTTTTATCTATTAGGTACTTATAGTTTAGTTTAGGCAGGGTTTAATGAATTAAAAAAAAATGAACCAGCAATATGTATACCGCGTGTATATACGCTCATTTTCTATGACCGGCCTTATGCGCATGGAATTGTAGATCGTGTAAACGCGCTTGTGGCATACCTCTTCATTAATTATAATTAATGGCATAATCATAATAAACATTATTTATAAATTAAGTACCCATGTTTTCATTTTTGTAATGGAAAATGGGTTACAGAAGACCAGAAACGGGCACATTAATTGTTTCAGAAGCAGCAGGTATTCCTGATCCAATCTGGGTAGAGGATAGAATCTGGCGATGTCGCTGTAATCAAAAGCTCTACGATGTTTTTGATGGTTCTAACTTCATCAATAGATTTATCAACGCCTATCGCTATGCAACGAGTCGGCCAAGGTGCCGGTATTTTCTCAAATATCACGAAGCTTTTCGAATTTGATAGGTGTAATAAATGAAAAAAATATATAACCTACTAAGTACCATAGAACAGACAAGCAGTATTTACAAGGAAAAGAAAAAGCTTGAAATTATTTCGAGGGTCGCGTTCAAAAACGGTGTCGATGTGCGTAGGTACCTACTACTGCCAAACATAATATTATAATGTCTCGAATAGAGCTTTAATAATCCTATAACTTTTTGAATAGGTGAAAGTTTACATTATTACGTTCTTAGTAGGTATCTACATAAAGTTAATTAACAAATAAAATAATTTCGAGTATATAATTAAAATATTGTGTTGTACTTATGTGTACTTGTATGTATATTATGTATACTTAGTATTATAAATGATGATATACAGCTTAGTATCTCCGGTTGAGGGTAGGTGTGTGTACATGGCATCGTCTACTTTAAAATTTTAATACAAATACATAAACGAGGGTGAAATGTGGATTAAAAGAATACATCCAAACAATTACGTACAATTTTCATCCACTCTATGTATTTGTATTCTTTAAATAATAAAATTCACATGTAGATGTGACGCTGTAAGTCCGTAACACAAAAGTTGAGCAGAGATTATTTAAAATATAAAATATTGGTTTTACAGAATACAAAAGGTAATATTTATGTATGGATGTATGGACTAGCTCAATCATAAAATGCTCGTAATAGATTACATAATGCAGGCACTATTTACCCGAACAAGAGAGTATTCAATTGTATTTACTGACAAAGTGTAATTGAAGTAGATGTCATCATTATTTTAACTGCAATCCAGTGTTAATGTTGGTTACTTCAGGAAACTTTTGTCTCAATTAGGGATTCCAATCCCGGGACCCCGAACTATTTTCGATACCTATGAATCCCGGGATTGGTAAACATAATCCCTAAACTTTCGGGATTGATTTTTTTTATCAATTCTTATGGAAAATAAAATAAAAACGAAAATATAACAGAAAAAATACTTTTAATAACAAATAACTGCATTAGAAATAATCTGAGTTTGAATAAAATTTATTACCCGTGTATAAGTTGCCAATTCACTTTATTTTTTCACATAAATTAATAAAAATGATAAAGATTGGAAAAAAACAATGCTTCGCACTTTTAACAAAGTAATTCCACCATGATCTCAAACTTTTTACGGCAGTTTCATATTTGGTTGACTAATTAGATTTATGAAGCGGAAAGATTGATTGAGAAGGAACACTACGATTTTTTATACTATAGTAAATCTCGCTAACCCATTCATTAGGTCTTTACTATCAGAAACAATCTCATATAATATATGTAAACACTAAACACAATATTGATTTTACGAATTTTTATAAATGAAAATAGTTTAGATTTGAAAATAGTTTTACATAATTAAATTACTTAAATCTTTAATTTTTTCAATACAATAATATGTTATTTTTTATTTTAATTGAAATTGTATTTTATTTGTTATCTTTTCATAAATAAATAAAACTGTTTTACTTTAACATTATTATTTATATTACAATATTATTTACTCCATTAAACCTAGGTATGTATTTCCAAGATTGAACGTACACAATATTAACAATAAAAATGTCTTAAATAGTATAAATTATACTAGATTTATTTTTGACCGATTTTCATAATGCTATTGTTATATATTAAAATTTAATATTAACTATGGAAAAAATGCCAATCCCGGGATTGTTAAATTGTAATCCCGAAATACCGGGATCAAAGTTTCTGCTCGGGATTGGATTCCCTAGTCTCAATCTTCCTTCACTGTGTCTTCATATACACAGTCGAACCATGAACCATATAATTATATACCTATAGGTTTAAATATTTGGCGGTAGATGAGGTGATGTAGATAGAAGGTCATGGATGCGTGGATGTTTGTAGGAGAGTTTATTAATCGAGACAATAATACAATAAAGATGACAGCGTGAGATTATAATCACGGGTAATGATGTACTAGTTAAATCAATGTGATCAAGAGATTGATTATCTCATTTAGTGCTGACAACGCGACTGGCCCGTTTGCGTTACCTGACCATTAGATATAATTAACATGCTATTTAAATGTGGTAAATAAAAACAGAGAGGCTTGATTCGAGTGGAGTGATGGCTAGCTACGTCGAGTGAAGGACGCGTGACAATAGTAGTGCATCTCGTGACAGACTCGATGAGTGGGTGAGGATTCATACATTGTCCTTCCAATTTATTCAAATGCAGTACATATATTACAAAAGATATTGTCGCAATTAACTAATCATTACAGACCCTACTGATCTAGTTATGATTGAGGAAATACTGACGATAATTATCGCTATAAAAACAAAACGTACATATTAAAGTGTGTCACTCATTTAATGCTAAGTGGTATGATTTCTACATATATTTTAAATAAGAAGTCAGACTATAATCCCATCAAGTGAAGGACGCTACGAGCTTCTTAATACCTTTAGTTATACAAACGGTGAAATTCAAGGAATACTGAAGAGATATAAGTAAGACATTTAAAAGAAGTAATGATATTTAACAGAGAGAGACAAAAAAATAAAATATTTAAATGAAGGGGTTGATCTATCGCCTTCATAAATATTGTGTTGTTCTCTTTAAAATCTATACTGTAGTTGATCTATGATGTCCTCAGTTTGAATTGTTTTTTTATTGTAATGTAGGTATATTTTATACTGTAGCTCAGGTTCTGTCAAAAAGCCTATATAATACGTGTAAACGATCCATTCGAAAGAAGCAATGTTTGGATGGTGTTGCAATTGCGATTGTGTTAGTATGTATGAAAACAAACACACGAAAAGAGCAATATGCAAACGTCGAAATGTACACAATACATCTGCAAATACAGACACTAATACAATATTATACAGAGTACAATACAGGGTGGGAGTAATAACTATAAAGAAGGCCCATTACACGCCTTGGAACGACCAATTCAACAGCGCTAAAACTTGAGTGAATTCTGTCATAAACTGCACGTCTACTCGGGATGGCTGGGCGGCAGGGTGGGACTAGGGAGTGGGGCCCGCGAGAGGGGCACTACAAGAATGGGTATCGTCCTTTTCAAAGATTTATACGAAACTTGTGCAATTACGGGGCCGACTGCATCGATGCGATAAAAACAGGATTGTTTCTTCTGTTCACTCTCGTTTCGCGAGAAAGATTGGCGCACCTCCTCGCGCCTTGATTTTCTGTGTTTTTTTCGATCTCAAGGTATGCCATTGCTTTTGAATACGGCTGACTGGTATTGGCTTCAAAAATTTAAAAGTCTACCTGTACGTTTGTGATGCGATCGAAGAAACGGAAGTACAGTAAAAAAAGTTTTCACCGGTAAACTTTTCGAGCACCATTTCAGAATAACTTTTTTATGTTGAAAGATGAAAATATTAGTTTTCAGTTTTCATATGCCAATATACTTGATGACCAAACTATTTTAGTTAGTATGTAGGTAGCTTAGGAGTCTATAAGATTTGTTCATTTAAAATAGAACTCAGCTAGGTACCTTGCTGTGGCGAAGGGTGGAAATCCGACATAAATAGTAAACACTAAACATTGACAATCAAATGTGAGGGTGGAAGTAGTCCGCAGACAGTGCAATGTGTAGATAGCAGTTAAAACCTAAAAATTACAACATTTTAATAATTCAATATTTTTAATAATCAGCAAAACACTGCCGTGAGAACGGACATATGATCACCTCCCGCCGGCTGAAGAAATGCTTAAGTGCCGGGTGTCAGTTGTCCATCACAGGAATGAACGAGTAAACAGTGCATTCCTGTCATTGTGTCGTGTGAAATCCATTGTTGGACTGATAACGTTTGTACCTTAATCAAATTTCGCAGACAAAATCCCAGGAATCTATCCGCAATGTGGGAACAAAACAATAAATTTACCCACGCTGTGGATAGCATTTCCTTTGTCTACTTTCAATATAAAAACAGACGTGGCAATCCAACAAGAACTCAGTACCTTAAATTCGCTCGTCTTAATAACACGCCGCTCGCTTCAACGTTAAAATAACTTTTATCACAAACACTATCGTCGTAATCTAATTTATAAACTTTGTATTATTCAAGCTGTAAATTGAATCTGTAATTTGTGTTAAGGGATAATAAATTTGGGGAATTACTTTTATACGCATCAAAACCTTCTGATTTTATTCATCACCTACCCCTCATCACACCATCCCTTGCAACAGTGGTGACCCGTAAAGTAAAATTCAATTCATTCATTTTCATTTTACAGACTTCGTTTAATTTTTTATTAACTACTATTTTACTGTGTTTGTGAGAGAATTATTTTTTCGTTGGAGCTCGTTTTCCCGCGCAGTTTTCAACATCCGTTTTCCCGCGTTAATTTTCTTAAATTCACTTGCCTTGTCAAGATGCCCAATGGACAGTTCTCCAGCGGGTATGGCAGCAATGCCGGAGGAGAAACGACAACACCAGCACCAGCCCAGCAGACCACACCTCAGATCAGCCGCGTGGCAGTGAGGATCCCACCATTCTGTCCAGAAGACCCGGAAATGTGGTTCTGCATGGTGGAGCGAAGCTTCGAAGCAGCTGGCGTCACGACTGACGCGACCAAATTTGGATACATCCTGGGAGCTTTGGAATCTCGTTACGCTTCAGAGGTTCGAGACATCATCCTTAACCCACCTCGTGAAGGAGCCTACGAGCACCTCAGGACGGAGCTGACGAGAAGGCTGAGCTCTACCCAGGAGCAGAAGACCAGACGACTACTGGAGCACGAGGAAGTTGGTGATCGCAAACCATCACAGTTCTTGCGCCACCTACGTTCTCTCGCAGGAGCAGCCGTTACTGATGACATCCTACGCACGCTTTGGATGGGTCGCTTACCACATACCATGCAATTGGTACTGGCGACACAGAAGGACGCGGATCTCAACAAGGTTGCAGACCTAGCTGACGCCATGGCAGATTCCACATCAAAGGCATCCATTGCTGAAACCACGATGGAAGACCTGTGCGGCATCAGCAAGCTGGTGATCACCTTGCGGGAGGAAATCTCAACTCTTCGCGAGGAGCTCTCCAAAGAGCTCGCAAGAGGAAACCGACCATCAAGGCCACGTCACCAGTCACGATCAGCCAGCCAAAGGAGGAACCATTCCCGACCGCGAGACCAAAGCCACAGCAAACCTGGCATGTGTTGGTATCATCGTAGATTCGGCCAAGATGCGGAGAAGTGCGTCACACCATGCACCTTCAACAAGGGAAACGCCACGGGCAGTCGCTAAGCGCGGCCAGCGATTACAGCCCTACCTCCAGCCGCCTCTTCGTCACCGACCACGCCACGAAAATACAATTCCTTATCGACACCGGAGCGGACCTTTGCGTTTTCCCACGCACGAAAGTACAGGGGCGCCGACCAAAATCACAGTACGAACTTTCAGCAGCAAACGGATCTGTCATTGCTACGTATGGCAGTATCTCACTGACGCTGAATTTGGGGTTACGAAGAGAATTCACCTGGAAATTCGTGATTGCAGATGTCACCAAGCCCATTATTGGTGTTGACTTCCTAATCCATTTCGGATTATTAGTCGATGTCAAGAATCGCAGACTGTTGGATCAGACGACTCAACTTACAACCTCTGGACGCCACAGCAGCACTGAGATAGCAACTGTCAAAACTGTCGCAGGTAAATCCCTTTATCATGGATTACTGCAGCAGTTTCCGGATCTCACGCGCCCAGATGGAGCTGGTAGAGAAGTCATCCACAACACGAGACATCACATACGAACCACCGAAGGACCTTCTGTAGCTCAACGTCCTAGACGCCTAGCTCCCGACAAACTTCACATCGCCAAAAAGGAATTCGAAACCATGACCAGACTTGGAATAGCACGACCATCTGAAAGTTCTTGGGCGTCACCCCTTCACCTGGTGCCCAAATCTGAAGATCAATGGAGGCCATGTGGTGATTACCGCGGATTAAACGCTCGAACCGTACCTGACAGGTACCCCGTGCGTCATATCCAAGACTTCACACAAACATTGCGTGATAGGAAAGTTTTCTCCACGATCGACCTGGTGAGAGCATACAACCAAATCCCAGTGGCTGAAGAGGACATTCCGAAGACTGCCATCACAACACCCTTTGGATTATTCGAGTTTCCATTTATGTCTTTCGGCTTGAGGAATGCGGCCCAGACTTTTCAGCGCTTCATTGACGAGGTTCTGCAGGGTCTGGACTTCTGCTACGCCTACATAGACGACATCCTGGTAGCCTCCACAACAGAACAAGAGCATCTTCAACACCTGGAAATTTTGTTCAAACGCCTACAGGAGTACGGCCTGGTTGTCAACTCCACGAAGTGCCACTTCGGAGTAGAGGAAGTTAAATTCCTTGGCTACCTGGTTTCCAGCACCGGAACTCGACCACTTCCAGATCGTGTCAGCGCTATTCGCGAATACACCCGCCCAGACACTCAAAAAGGACTACGACGGTTCTTGGGAATTTTGAATTTCTATAGGAGATTCGTCCCCAAGGCCGCAGAAACGCAAGCTCCACTGAACTCACTCCTGCAAGGAAAAACTTCCAAGAAAGAACCTATCATCTGGACACCAGAAGCAATCAAGGCCTTCGAGGAATGCAAGAAGAGTTTGGCGGAAGCAACGCTATTGAAACATCCGAAAAGTGAGGGGACTCACTTAGCGATAATTAGTGACGCATCCGATACTTCCGTTGGCGCAGCACTTCAACAACGAGTTGACGATCAATGGGAACCGCTGGCATTCTTTTCAAAGAAGCTAAGTCCAGCGGAGAGAAAATATGGCGCTTACGACCGCGAGCTTTTAGCTATCTATCTAGCTGTCAAACATTTTCGACACATGATAGAAGCTCACACGTTCACCATATTTACCGACCACAAGCCCATTACGTTCGCATTCCAACAAAAATCGGACAAGTGCTCACCAAGACAATTCAGACACCTCGATTTCATCGGACAATTCACGACCGACATACGTCACGTCGCTGGAAAAGACAACATCGTCGCTGATGCCTTGTCTAGGATAGAAGTCGTTGAAGACACACTGAATTATGCCAACCTCGCAGCCGACCAGGAAACTGACAACGAAATGAGTACATTTTTACGTGACGGATCGGTACTTCAGTTGAAACAAGTACTTATTCCCGACACAGACATAAAAGTATTCTGTGACTTGTCAACACCTATCGCAAGACCTTTCATAACCAAACCGCACCGACAAGCAGCTTTTAATCATATCCACAGACTTTCACATCCCGGAATTAATGCGACCGTCAAACTTGTCACACAACGATTTGTTTGGCCGTCGATTAAAACGGATTGTCGAAATTGGGCCCGCAACTGTCTTCAATGCCAGAAGAACAAGATCACACGTCACATATCAGCACCACTCGGAAACTTTGCACCTTCAGGACGATTTGAGCATGTCCACATCGACATCGTCATCCTTCCTATGTCTGAAGGCTGCAGATATTGCCTCACCTGCGTTGACAGATTCACGCGGTGGCCGGAAGCATTTCCGATTAAAGACCAAGAAGCGGAAACGATCGCCCGTACATTCTACAATGGTTGGATCGCCCGTTTTGGAACGCCCTTGAGAGTGACAACGGATCAAGGCAAACAATTTGAGTCGAACCTTTTCAGACAATTAAATCGTCTGACTGGTACGGCGAGGATTCACACGACAGCATATCACCCAGCCGCAAACGGTATGGTCGAAAGACTGCATCGTCAATTAAAAGCCGCTATAAAATGCCACGAGAATGAGAGATGGACTGAAACATTGCCGACAGTGTTAATGGGAATCAGAGCAGCTTGGAGAGAAGATTTAAAGACGACAGCAGCTGAGCTTGTGTACGGCGAACCCTTACGCCTACCAGGGGAATTTTTGTGCCATCAAACCAGCACAAACCAAGACCCAAGCAACTACGTCACGATCCTGAAAAAACATTTCCAACAACTGCAACCTGTGAAAAGCCAGCAACACGGCGAAAAACGCGTTTTCATTTTCAAAGACCTTAACAAATCGACACATGTCTTCTTACGCGATGATACAGTCAAAACTCCGCTAAGATCTCCATTTACCGGACCATATGAGGTCATCACGCGCAATACGCGAACATATGTCATTTGCAAGAGAGGAAAAAACGTCACCGTTTCTATCGACCGTTTAAAACCAGCGTACATTCTCAAGGAAAATAAAACAATGGAACAGCCTGAGAAAAATCCTGACACCGTGGGAGCTCGTGTTACCCGATACGGCAGAAGTGTCCATTTTCCAGACCGTCTCTAGGCCAGTGGAGCAAATATCGGTCAACAACATCAGGCACGAGCCGAACAATGCAATCGGGGTCGTGTTTCAAAACAGCACGCGGAGTTTCCGATTTCAAAACAGCAACGTTAGCGAAAGCAAGAACACACATCGACCTAGAATGTAGGTCAGTGGTGTACGCAATATTTAAAATGCAGGCATAAACAATTTATTCACAATAAATGCGGATAACTCAACTGGATTATTCAGTATTTTACCATCATCATCACCAAGAGACACCAGCATACGAAAATGGGTGCACAACAGACAAAGGAAGAGATCATCGTCGCACAGACTGCGTCGGGCGGAGCAATTGTCAACGACACGTCGACAGGCCAACTGTCGTGGGCAACGCTTGCCTTGATTATCGTCATCATTGCCGCAGTTTCCAGCTACCTGCTATGGACAAATTGCAAAAAGCACATCACCAAGAGAGTCATCAAGGACATGAGAGCAGACGTCCCGGGATGCAGACCACCGCAGCATCCACCGAGACAGATCTGATTGGACCTTCAAGCGACCACCTCTACCTACTTTCATCGCGATTTGCGTGCCGCATTTCGCTGGAAGGGGGGTATGAGGGTGGAAGTAGTCCGCAGACAGTGCAATGTGTAGATAGCAGTTAAAACCTAAAAATTACAACATTTTAATAATTCAATATTTTTAATAATCAGCAAAACACTGCCGTGAGAACGGACATATGATCACCTCCCGCCGGCTGAAGAAATGCTTAAGTGCCGGGTGTCAGTTGTCCATCACAGGAATGAACGAGTAAACAGTGCATTCCTGTCATTGTGTCGTGTGAAATCCATTGTTGGACTGATAACGTTTGTACCTTAATCAAATTTCGCAGACAAAATCCCAGGAATCTATCCGCAATGTGGGAACAAAACAATAAATTTACCCACGCTGTGGATAGCATTTCCTTTGTCTACTTTCAATATAAAAACAGACGTGGCAATCCAACAAGAACTCAGTACCTTAAATTCGCTCGTCTTAATAACACGCCGCTCGCTTCAACGTTAAAATAACTTTTATCACAAACACTATCGTCGTAATCTAATTTATAAACTTTGTATTATTCAAGCTGTAAATTGAATCTGTAATTTGTGTTAAGGGATAATAAATTTGGGGAATTACTTTTATACGCATCAAAACCTTCTGATTTTATTCATCACCTACCCCTCATCACACCATCCCTTGCAACAAATGTGTTCTTAATTGTTTTCACTGAACTCTGTCGATAATGTTTGTTAGTTTTTAAAATTTAATTTAATTCTACCTATTCCAAGCCATAATACATAATAGCTAAAATTATTCCATTAAACCATACATCATTTTAGGTATTTTATAGATAGAAGAATATTTTTATCGATTTTGTTTGATGAATTTAAAAAACTAACCAACTCCATCATCTGTAATATTACCTATTACTTATATTAATTCAAAAAATGTGCACTATTTTTGTTAGGCCATCCATAGCATACCTAAAATATTTTATTTTGGTTTAGGCAAGGCTTAATTGAATTTTTCTAACCAGCACCATCTGCAAATTGTAGTCTGAACATGAGTATGAATTTTTGTGTACGTAGGTCACAGCCTACCTCCACCTTTTGCCACTGGTATCTAGATAAGTAAAATTAGAAGTTTACTCTATGTATTATTTAATTAGACCCATAATTTTTATGTGTCTTAATGGGTTTATAATTATTAGTGATGTTAAGGAACTAACATTTTAATTTACTTATTACTTTTTATACGTTCATATTATCTGTATTAGTTTCATGATATTTTCATGGTATTTCTTTGTACGAACGGCAAAGGGCGATATGTCCCAAAATTTAAAAAAAACTAGTTTAATATGCCAAATTAATATAATTTAAAATGAGAAAAATAGTGAGTCGAATATACATCTCTGAGTTAGTCAATTTCACTAAGAGACATAGAAATTCCCATACAAAGTTGTCCTAAACTTATTCTTTTAGTTCTCGTGAAAGATTTTAGACGTATGTAGGTACCCTTTGCTTTCAGTGGTTTTGTAGGTAGTTAAATACATAATATGGAAACGATTTTCTTATTAAGGATATTCAAAATGTATAATACGAATTAGGAGAAAAGAATAAATTATATAATTTGTGATAAATATACAATGTATTTTTGAATATTATTTGTATCTCTACAATGTATTAGAAAGAAAATGCGTAATAATACATTACAAATAGTATTCAAATGCACTGTAATATGTAAAAGAAGATACATCTATCAATCAAATTTAAAATATATATAAAGTATATTATATCTATCTACAGATAATATATACAGACTTAGGAATATAGGTAGAGTTTAAATTTGGAACATATTGTTCCTACGAAAACAAAAGCAATAGATATGCGGTTTTATATGTATACATTATTTAAAAAAAAAGGTGATAATGCGTATATTTAATGTTATGTTTATTGTTCTATTAGTAATAATAATAATATATTCATTGACATGTTTTCTTATTCAAGTAAATGGGTAACGTTTTTTAGTCATCTTTACACGATTTAAGAATTAATTCCCCCGACGCCATCACAAAACAAATTGACGTATTCACAGCTCGACTTTCGCTCTCCGATTGGCAGCGAGTCCGAAATTTCGTCGCATCTATAGTTGACAATTATTTGCTGTTTCACTGAAGTATGCTCTTAAGTGAAGAAAGTCGTAATCGACAGAGACACTATTTTTGACACGTAGGTTTAAGCTACGAAAAAGGAGGCATCGAGTATCTAATACGTAAGGAAATGTCAATTTTCAACATTCGATATCTATGATTTTCTATCAAATGGACATATATCAACTATTAATTATAAAATTATAAAACGTGTACTTTAAAATATCTTAAAACAATATTAATAGGTACCTATGTAATAACAATAAGTACATAAATTAATAATTGTTCAGTTAATAAAATTCATAAAATGAGCGTTTGTTGAGAGCTTTCATCTTATTATTACATTCTTATCTAACATGTTTTCAATTTTTTCGAAAGTAGGTATGGTAGAGCTTTTTAAAGAATTCATAGTTTTAATATATATTTTATTTTATTTTATGCATTTAAGAAATTGATATAGGTACATGGTACATGTCTCCTTAATGTAAAATCTATGTTATTTATATTTAATCGACATTTTTGTATTGTCATGATTTCTAAATTGAATACATGAAATAAAAATGGCACTAAGTGCCCGAAAATCGAGAAAAAAAGTGAGTATGCAGAAATATTCTATGTGCCATCGCTAATATCCTAAATACATTTCTTAGTACCAAAAAAAAATATTAGAACTTCTATGGATATTTAAAGATGGCTCTGGGTGTAAGAGGAAGAGTGATTAGTTTTAACATTGGCACTAAGTGCCGTTTTGTTTCAACTGACATTAGTATCAAAATGGCTGACAATGGTGTTTTAGCGTCTTGTCCTAATGTTATAAAACGTCGTAAAAATGGTGAGAAGAGTGTGAATTGTGCGAGAAAAAACTGAAAAACGCCGGCAAAGAATATGTATCATGTGTTAATAAAGTGATATCTGCAAGAAAACCGCCAAATAATGAAGTAAATGCTAATTTAAATTTTCAAGTCATATTTTAATTTTCTTCAAGATTTTATCAGATATTGGCAACCGTTTTCAAATTATGATATACAAAAAGTGCATAATTATGAGAACATTTATTATTAGAAAATAAGCCATAAGAATATTGTGAGTTTCGAAAATAACTAGTTGAAGATGGTGTCATATTGTGATAATATTTGGTAGGGTTGTCAAAAAATGGTATTTCTTAGAAAATCTTTATCTTACGAAATTATAAAAACAATAATGTTCAATCAAAATTTGAAAAATGAGTAAAAAATAAATATAAACAAAAATAAAATTTAGTGCAATAAAACAAGTATACTTACATGAAAAAAACATAATGTAGGTATTTATAAAAAAAAATCTCGCATATTGGAACATGAGTTATAAAAAATAAAATGAAAATTATTAATACCGTATAATATGATGAAAATGAAAGAATATGATATTGTTAGTATCAATAAATTGGGTTTTGCAACTACAACAAGATTTAGAAAGAGACGGCATAATATCTTTAGGTGTGTATCTAAAAATAATAAAAAAGGAGTTTTTGTATAATTTGCGTTTCCTTTGCCCTTGCCGGACATTGATGATTGCTTGTAAAAAATAGTTTCATTGGATATTTCACAGTTTGATTCATATTATAATTCTTTAAATTCTAATAGATTTATGTTTTGTAATATTCCATTTAAGTCGTTTTTTGCGATCCGGGTTTCGCCTTTCGGCATCTTCAGGCAGTGTACACTCACCAAAGGTTTCAATATAATAATATGTTATATTTTAATACATTCATTCTTTTTATGAGTAATTGTGAACATCCATTACAAAATGTCATCATCATGTTAATTATACTATTAATGGTTAAGTTAGGTATTATTTGATTATTCAGACACGTAAAAGGTTTCCTATCTCTTGGAAATATAAGAAGTTAATAACAACATGTGTCATTGAGACTTAGTTCCTCGTTACCGATATAGAGCGAGGCACTTAGTGCTTATTTTAAGAAATTGGTGTTGCGACGTAGTGCTTTTCTAAAATGTCGTTGTTGAAACGTGTTTTTCTTAGAATGTTTAATTATAAATTGTATTTTGTTTTCTTCTAATGATATTAAGATTGTATGCTAAATCTATTGAGAAGTTAATAAAATAGTGCTTTTATGAAAAATAAACGAATTATTCATTGAAACCGCTATATCTCAAATTCAACTTTTTGGTACTCAGTGCCATTTTTATTTCATGATGTGTCAGTAGGTAATTGACTACTGGAATAACTAAATCTTTTCAAAAGAAAAATGCTTCAGTAGTGTTCATTCATTGTTCTTATGTCACAATATTGAAACTCCATTTGATATAAATAACAAGATTTCAATTATACATTTTTTTTTATAAAATATCGATGTTTTTAAATATATTTAAATATAAAAAATATTAAAATTGTGAACTAGTCAATAATCAATAAATATATTAAATTTTAATAACAAACATGACTATAAAATAATATATAATAATAAGTTATGCCATTTTAACGAATTTACATTTTATAATGTTTTTTTAACTTTATCTTTATTGAAATGTAATAAATGTAATATAAAGTAAATGTAAATTATCCAAAAAAATCTCAATTAATTGCAAACTTTGTATTTTAATGCCAGGACGTGTCTCTGGTAGGTGGAGTATTCACCTTAAAAGTGTCAATACCGACACCATTAGTAGACTAAACCGAATTTCTATTAAACTATTAACAAAATTGTACCAAGGTAAATAAATAATACTAATTTGTTTATTTCAATTGATTTTATTGTTTAATTTGTATTCTTTTTTTAATTATTGTTTTTTTTTCTATAAAATTAATTTTTGCTTTGTTTTTTTTCTGTACCTACCTTGTTTTTTCTCTATTTGATATACTTGTATCTTTTATTCAAATGTCATGTTATGAAAGTCGTGAATTAATAATTTGTTATGTGCTCAATGTGTCTTTTTTAAATAAATAAATAATACTAATTTCTCTATTTTTTCTTCTATTTAAGAAAAATAATATAAAGGTAAAGTACCTAATAAAAAGATTTTTTAAATGTAATTTCATTCTAGGTATTGACTATAAACATCGACTCATTCCTATTTCAAGTGACTGAGTAATTTATATTAGATATTTGTTTTCCCAAGATTTGTGTTATATCCCGAAACTGTGATAAATCCAGAATAAGCACACTTCTCGTCAGTCGAACTGTATCCATTTTCACGGAATGAAAGCGCTTTTTTGTAGGCGTAATGGCGTCAGTGGGTACTTACTAACTGGCAGGCTCCGAGTTATTTATTCATTCACAATGAATAACACTTAATCCCACCTTTATTCGATCTATTCGGATGAGGTGAATAAAAACCAATACGCAGATAAAAATTTACACCTTACTAAAGCTACACAATCAATTCAGATAAACTAAAAGTAATGATTCAACAAACAATTTATTGGACGCGATAAAATTTCAATGGTATTTTACTGGTTCTTTTTTTATAACAATCAATATTATTGATCGTTTGTATCTAAACTTACATAGACAAGAGGCACATTCACATAACTTTACACCTACAATTAATAATGTTACCTATAATAATATGTAAGCATAGAGTGCACATTTGGTTGATTCTTATTTTATTCATACTGACATCTTCAAATCTTAGTGAACGTATATTATTAATCATTATTTTTTCTTCGTGATGCTACATAATAATCGTCACTGTTCTGGCAGAAGACACTTATTCAAAAAAATGACATATTGAGTTAGTTATACCAAAATGTTCCTTATTTCAAACTTTACCCTCTGGAAACCTTCTTAATAAATAAACAGTCTTTATTTTAAAGTCATCCTTTTTACAATTACTTAATAAACTCACATGATAGACCATTTCAAACATTTAAAAAACTTCAAAGTCAAATTACTCAAAACTAGTGTTCCCCAGTTAGTGTGTTCTGCCAGAACAGAGACAATATTATTTGTGATGATTTCTACATAACAATCTGCTATTGAGGACATCTTGGCGTAAAAATAATTATTTATAATCTTACAGGGTTTATTATTTTATCTTCATCGTCCCAAAATTGCATCAGCGCATCTATTCTATACACAAGAGTACTTTCGGCCGCTACGGCAGCTATCTAGGGTAGGTATCGAAGTATTAACACATATTGTAACAATTACAATAAGTTAGCCGTCTAAAGAGTCAAAACTGTCGCTCTCGCTAAAAAATTTAACACAGGCAAAAGAGGTGCTGTTAAAACAGAGCACTTTTTGTAACAATTACAACTAACTGACTTATTGTATTTGTAAATACCTATTTCGTGTTATTATGTAAAAAAGTATTTTTAGTAGGGTAGATTGTGAAAAATATATGACGAAACTAATAAAATTCTAGTTTTCAATTGCTCTTATGAAGAGTTGCAAATTGTAAATAATGCCTCTTTTACTCGGCACTGTGAACTTATATAATATTTTTTTCGCATTGACTGAGGATATTATATTCTCATAGAAAAAATCATCTTCTTTGCTTTTATGTTTCTGAGTGCGGCTCTGTTTGGAAAAATTGCGACTTGTAGCTAATTTGATATGTGGATTATTTATCCGTTTTTAATCTCTATACATAGGTTGCCGTTTATATTTCGGGAATTTGCAAAACTGGTATTGCTAGGTGGAATTTGACTTCTGTATTTTAAAGTTTGACATTTTAACGGCAAAAGTACTCAGAACGTTTTAACAAACGGACGCTTTTTGTTTTTTTAAATTCATTTGAAAAATTTATCTCGCCAAAAAATGGAATTAACTCTTGAAAATTTCCTTCAACATGGATTATCACAGGAACAGTGCATCGCTAAACTTAATGCTTTATATGGAGATGAAGCACCATCAAAAACTACTGTATATCGCTGATTTAGCGAATTTTATCGTGGCTGTCGTTCTTTCACAGACGAGCCGCGTGAAGGTCGTCCAAAATCAGTTGTTTCTCTAGAAAACATCGATGCTGTGTGTGAACTGATAATGCAAGATCGTCATGTGATATACCGTGAGAATAAGGCATCTCTGCGAATTAGTAAAACTAGCGTGTATATGATCTTGCATGGACATTTAGATGTAAGGACGGTATGTTCGCATTGGATCCTGCATAATTTGACAATCGCACAAAAAGAGGCGCGTGTCGATTGGTGAAAGGAAATGCTCAAAAAATACGATCGAGGTGCTTCAAAAATCGTTTATAAGATTGTTACAGGTAACGAATCGTGGATCTATACGAATGAGCCCGAAAGTAAATAACAGTCGACCGTATGGGTTGGGTATGGGGCGCTCGAAGCACTTCGAATCAAATGGTCGCCTGTTTTTTCGGAAAAACGGGCCATGTCGCAACTGTACCTTTAGAGAATCATAGAACAGTTAATTCTAAATGGAATACAACCATTTGTTTTCCAGAAGTTTTTGGTGAAATGAGGAAAAGCAACCGTCGGCGTCAAATCATCCTTTATCAAGACAATGCGAGCTCTCACACATCGGCTCAAACAAGCGCCTATTTGAGCACTCAAAACATTAAATTTATGGGTCATCCGCCGTACAGACCTGAGTTGGCACCAAATGATTTCTTTTTATTCCCGACAGTCAAAGATAAATTGCGTGGTCAACGATTTTATACACCAGAAGAGGGGAGGGGGTTGATGCATTCAAAAACCAAGTGTTGGAGTTACCTTCTACAAAGTGGCAAAAATGCTTTTCAGATTGATTCAAACTCATGGAAAAGTGTATAAATTGTCGTGGAGATTATTTTGAAAAACAATAAAACTGTTTTCATTGATAAAAAAATCGTTTTTGTTTGTTATTCCCGAAATATAAACGGCTACCCTCGTATAACATTTTTTATCAACATTAACAGTTTATAAAAATACTTTGCTATTCAATTTTAAAATTGATTTTGAAAGTGACTAAATTAGGTGAGGTACATTTTTAACATTTTCACAACCAATATTTTAAACTGATGAAAATTAATGAAATACACATTGCTAACATTTGTGTATAAAAAAACTCCAGTTAAAATAATTATTGTTTACCAAAATTTTATGATGTTACCTAAATGAATAAACTGCCAGGAAAACAATTCAATTTCTTATCCTCTTTAGAATTCACTGTATTTTATGAATGGATTAGCAGATTATATCGTGTTGATTTTACCAATTTCGTCAGAATTTATGAAGGTTCTGCCGCTGCATTCATCGTATCAAGTCATAATATTTCACAGCCTGCAAGAACCTCAGCCTGATTCTTTGTCCCGTATGGCCTTCCCATCGCGTTTCCACCTCCTCAGCATGCAATAATTCAGTCCTGCTAATCGGGCATCCCAATCGGCAGTAATTTTCGCCAGAGGAAAATGTCTCTCGCCCAACATCTCGGCCCGGGGATAACGCCCTGAGTTATGCCCGTCTGAGTTCCTCGTGGGGCGCTGGTTCGGCTGCCGAGGGGGTGTTTTAAGGGTCCGGTGGGGTTAAAACGGGGGTAGAAACAGAGCCGCGGAGCGATAGAAGTCTGATGCTGGTCGATGGCCTGTCAGTGGTGTATTCTAATGACGTTTCAAGTAGACAGCAGGTACATATTATGCATATTGATTGGGTATTACTTTAATAACGTCCACTCTCTATAACTTCATGAAAAATTATCATAAAATAAAATATGTTTTTTGCTCAACGCTTCTTTATTTTTGTTGTTTCTGGGCTTTTTGAAAACTTAACTTCAGATTACCGTGTCAGTATAAAACTAAAGTTCTTATAGAGGTCTTGATTTAAAACTGGATTGCTTAGCATATTGAATGGGTCACCGAACATTTTTTTCAGTTAATAAACAACTTACTTATATCCTATAAGCACACAATTTGAAAGCTCTAAAAGCTCTTGACATAAATTTTAGACGGAATTTTTAAGTCAAAAATATTATCCTACTAGCTACGATACACGGCACTATAAGATGCAGAAAAGTGAAGACATACGGCGATGTAAGTCGCCTGCCAGATGTGCATGACATTCTCTAGCATCCGCGCCAAAGCGGTGCGATCGCGGCATCTTGCAGCGCCAGCGTCCTAATCTGGAGCACGTTTCAAAAACGTTAGGAAACCCCGTGTCCGTATTTTTAACGTGTGCAGTATCACAGTTCACCGTGAGCTATTATATCGGTAATAGAAGGCTGTAAAAAATTAAGATGAAATTAATGTCTAACCCTTAAAAACACATAATTAAAACCATCAGAATACATGGAAAAGGCAGAAGAAAATAAGTAGGTAAGTAAATTGGGAAAACAATCATATTGTAAGTATATACTTACCTATTTATATATATAAATAAAATAAAAATGAATGAAAAGTAGGTTAACAAGTGGGTGCTTGTAAGTATCAAGTCGTACCTACCTCTATCTATTACGTATATATGCTAATGGTTATAATTATAATCACGATATTATCAGATATTTGATACGAATCAATATGAAATTAACGTTATTTTTGAATCTAATAAAATTAGAACATTACTGTTTCCAATGCTCCGCGATCATCGCGGCAATTTCCTGGTCTCAAAGATATCCAGCCATCTTATTCCTATATGACAGACAGTTCACTCAGTTCACGGGAAACTGTTATATGACGAAGTGTAATACATACCTACTATTTAGTATTTACACTTAACCAAGAAATCTCACCCGTATCTAAGATATTCTGTTTTAGTGTATTTTTATAGCATGATTGCTACGCGCTACAACTTGGTAGTAATATTATTAACGAAATTAATAATATGATGGAACATATTATGAGATAGGTGAGAGATAATTAATAAAGCCTTCCATCGCCCGATTAACTTTTAAACAGTTGATTTTTCGATAAAAAAATCACGCGCAGAATTAATTGCATTACGATGTCATATAAGTAATATACATTAATTTTAATTTATTCGATGTTAATTTTGTTGTTTTGAATATAGATATGAATGAGTAGATAGTTATTCTTTTAGAGTATTTGTAAAAATATGTTTTCCTTAGTAAAACTTACTTAGAACCTTCTTCTCCCCCGGCTCCACCCATAGGCCATAATTTTTAACGTGAGTTTTGCGATCAGCAAAAGGAAGTGACAGCCCAAAGATGGACGGCCCAAGAACACATTCACATTCACACGTTTGCAGTGGCGTGCTTGAAATATTAAGGCTTAACTGTAAATAAATACAACGAGTAAAAATTACCTACATAATATTACGTAGTAGCATACTTACTTTTACTTTTATCATTAGGTATATACTTATTAAAAGCTATTTTTATTTGACGAATAATTCATTACAATTCTTAAATCTGCAACATTCTTTAATAAACACACATAATTCGGAAACACCTCTGAAACGTTCTTATATTTATAAGTAAATAAATTGAGAAATGTGTTGCTAGACTTCAAATTCAGCCAAGTCCACCTTTAAGTATTTTTGACTTTTTTGTGAATTGTTGAAGAACTACTGCTTTCTAACATTTTTGCATCATCAAAATGTGGATCTTATTAATTTTAAATGTTCTATAATCGAAATAATATAAACTTCCACTCTTGTGACTATGTACTTGGGAAAACAAAAAGCTGTTTTTCTCCTATCCATCCTTTATGGACTTGGCTGATTTTGAAATCTAGCGACACAAATATGGACGCTAAATATGCACCCAGCACGTAATGATTAGGCGGCCATTCGATATAATTAGCATGCTATTTAAATTTGGTAATTAAAAAGTATACCCAAACTGTGACAATACTGCGCTAGATTGATGAGATAATCAAATAAAAAAAACCAAGAACCGAAAAGAATGGAGACAGAAAGTAGACGTCTTCGTCCAGCAATAGATCAAAAGTGGCTGAGATTTGGTCATAAGGTAGGTATTCGTTAAGGGTTCCGTCACCGTAGCCTGCTTTCCGTTATCCTGCAGCGATGCTATAAAAGCGATCTATGCGTTGCAGGTCTCGCATGGCGGGAGGCGCGAGATTTGGCTATGAACCGAGGGAAGCGGCGCGATCTTGTAGTTCCCATATACCTACCCCAATACCGGCGCGTGACAGTGTGAAGTAAATAAGTAATATAGATATTAATTAGTATTATTATAACAATAATTACTGCCTTCGAATCATTCCCAATTAATTGGTGGGATCAAAATGTAGTTGAAAACCTACCTGTCAAAACGACAATATTATTATCATGTATGCCTAATGTGAGTTCAACTCACATTATAAGTATGTAGGTGTGTTTACCTTTTCTTCTTATATATGTCACGTCACTGCTTCATTTCTATGACTCCAGCAGTATATTCGCTAGTATGAGATTGGCGCAATATATAGGCAGTCGGCTTTTGCTACTTTCACAGCATGAGGAAACAGCGGTGACGCAAACCTGCTTTTGTCGGTGACTTTTACGACATCACTGCCATCTATTGACTCAAATGAGCAATATGAAATTAAGACACGTTTATTGGCATTTTCATACGGTACATAATATTATAATATTGTATGCGGAAGCCGGAATGTAAATCTAAATCAAATTATACAAACTTTAAAATGCTTCAGTATTTCCCTCAGAAATTTTATTTAAAATTTTATTTAAAAACCGCTCATCCATGATTCGTATTACGTACTGTCAGTGGTATCAGTAAGTACTATAAAATGTTGTCAGTACCTAATACTGATTATGTCAGTGACGTCCCTAGACAAAATACCGCCCCATTTTTATACAGTATTTTTTTATCATCCACTCCAATATCCAATAAATGTGTTGTATGGATACATTAGGTACTAACAAAATAATATATAGGTACATGCCACTAAAACTAACACCCACCACACTTAAGCGTCGGCCTATAGCGTCGTGGGTCCCAGATTCGAATCCTGGGTCTGGCAAGTACACATATTATTTTTCAATTCGTGTATGAGTCAGACTATAGACTTAAAAGGCTGAGCAAGTGGCTAACATCCGTTTCTCGTAAAAACAAGTTCTGTTAATACAAGCCTCCACTCTGTGGAGGCCCATATACCTAATCTTATTAGGATCGGACATGGCTGAAGAAAAAAAAAACATACAAAACTCAGCTCCTATGTGGTTGATATTTGGTTTGTGCTAATGCAAAGACATGCACTATCACATGAAAAACCGTTACTGCTTTCAAAAGTTGTAATATTGTATTTGTTTCTTCATTCGCCGCTCATTATTTATTATGCCATCCCTATGCAACGCATAAACTGTCTACCCACGGGAATACCCCATGGCCCACACAGACTGCGGGCCCCCAGGCTAGGATCTTTGGCGCCCCCCCTACCTATCGATTAGGATAAAGGCAGTGTAACGCTCTACAGTAGCGTTTTCCAAATGGTGGACGCGTAAAATTAATGTCTATAAGTATTTTATGTACCTAGTGTTTTTTTAATTATACTTATTGTAATACATCTATTTGAATTATGGAGTTGTCGAGTATTGATATAGGTACAATTAAAAATTGTATCGCACAACTATATAATTATAAATAAAAATATTATTGAAGAAAAAAAGCGCCACAGGCGACTTTTTTTTACTATTAAAACAATTTTTTCATATGTGTTTATCTAACTTATCTGGTATCCCCCTACACTCCTGAGCCTGGGCCTCCAGGATAGAGCCCTGTCACCCCCTACTTGTGGGGGTCATGGAATACCATCATGGTAATATTTATAGGAAATATCGCTCAAAGGATGGCGAAATTTAAATGTGGTCACGATCCTCAGCCATGAGTGCACGACCAAGAAGAGAGAATATTTATAGTATAATATAGAGTACGACACAAATTAATTTCAAGGTGACAACGTCGTTTAGTAGGTACCGATATTTTCAAAAGTCATTTCAAGTTTTAACACAAATCCGATGACTTGAGCTAATATTCTTACAAAATTGCTTAAACAACTTCAAAGACATTAACCGGTTGGATAATTTAAAGTTGGAAATGCAAATATACCAAAGCCAAGCAGATAATGCCTTATCTAAAATCACAAGTAGGCATTAATATCAAACATACTATGGATTAATGAAAATCATACAATGAAGAAAGAAGCGGCATTCTCGGATTAAAATGGATGACATTAATAAAATAAACACAAAGCAATGTTAGCATAGATCATAAATTAAATAATATATAGGTTTAAAACAAGGTGCTAAACCTTTATCCCTAAATCAACACAAACTACACATGCGCTTGTCTTGACATAAGGTGAGATAAGATGGTTTTTTGTAAGAAATAAATATACCTCACAGGTAAATTAAGGACAAATACCTTTGAGGTCATGGTTTTCAAACATTGACATCGTGCATTAGGTACCTACTTAATATTAAATATCGTCACCTCAATATTACAGCTAGATAACTCTGATTAATTGGTCATTGTCGGAAAAATTTAATTTAAACTTAATTAACGTAAATCTAAGGTATAATTATTATTTAAAATAAAAATGGAATATTGTGCTTGTCTAATTAAGAACAATTAAATAATGTTCAATTTTATGAAAAAATATCGTAGATAAGTATATTACATATTTTATTTATTTAATGCATTTATTGTATTAAAGTTATCTAACATTTTCAAACACAAAATTAATACAGTTCCCATTAACTTAAGTTTTTAATCAATTAATTAACGTTAAAGTTTTATCATTTTGTAGAGAAGGAAATGTAGAATCATAATATTCAATAGCTATCTCAAAAACAGTGAAAATCAAGTTATCTAGTTGAATTGAGGTGACGATATGGTTTTACATATTTTTTAAGATGCATTATAACCTAATGTGGATCTTGGCTGCCTCAAGAAGAGGTTTATTAGCTACGGATTTTTGCTTTTATGAGAAATGGATGATAGCTAGTTGCTCAACCTATTTTTTTATTCTTTCCAAATATTCAAAGGCGATTGAAGATAACCTAGAGTTTCGAACTTTGACTTGTCATCCAACCAAGTTGTTCACGTGCTCTGGGAATCTCCAATAACGTGCTCCAATAAAGAAGATATCCCATCATGACGTCTGACCGGGTCATCATAAATGTCAATTTTGTTGCGTTTAGAAAACTGCGGCGTCTTATTACATTCAAAGCACATGTGAGTGCGTGGTGACCTCAGTTTTAGATATTTTCTCCTGAAATATTCCTAGGCGTAAAAAACTACTAATGTTTCACAACAAAACGTAGGACCTCGTGACACGCTTAATTAAGACCGAGTGTGCTGCCGGGTGGGTTGGTTTGGAGGGGTCTGTGTTTGTGTTGGCCATCAAGATTGTTTGATTTGGCATCGTTGGATTTCTGTTTGTGGGGTCCAATCTCTCTATGTCTAAATGTATGAATATTGAAAAAATCAGGTGATTTTTTCACAGACCCGGGATTCAAACCGTAGAGCCGTCACAACTTTGTGATTTTCTATTATACATCTATCGAATTGTTAAAAAAATATATTTTAGGTTTAGGCATCTTCACACATAATAATATTATTTGTGACATGATAATATTATTAACATGATATTATCATGTTTGACTTGAATAATAAATTTTCTTCCATTTTGTGTTAATCATTTTTTATCTCACAAATTACTGGACATGAAAAACAACATTCTATAATATTATATTCTTCACATTTCTTTATAATCTGATACTTACAATGTGTTTAAATTTCATGGATTTGTTTAATAATTTCGGATAAATTAATGTAAGTAGGTATAATTTTATTATGAAAGAATAATTTTGAAAATTTAAGACTTGCATGTTGAAATGTTTAATGAAAAAATAAGGTCTTGAGGAGGCGCATAGCTTTTAAAGTTGGCGGTAATAAAATTCAATGTGTGCCGGTCGTAAAATTTCGGCTTTCCTCAGAGGTCCACCATATTCTCGGAGTGAGCTGGTGAGTTTGGCAAACACTCGATAAAGATGAAGAGCGGGAGGCCGCCGAGACAACACTCGTGGTGGACCATGGACCGGTAAAGTGGTAATGTTGATAGTAAGTGCACTGATGGGCAAAAGAAATCAACAATTTAGTAGATATTTATAACGGTTATTACCTAATTATAATTGTATTTTATTCCGTATTTTTGTCTTGATAAAAAAATGTAGGTACAAGATGAAGGGATAGTTTCGAGTTGGATTTAAAGACCTTTGGAATCCTAACCTGGAGGTAAGCGACTTTCGGCAGACCTGGATGGAGGCAGATGCTGAAGAATGCCAACACCCACATATGGTTGTATCGCTAGGAAGAAGAAGAAAAAGAAGTCGGACGAGATGAGGTTACGCTGGCTACCCACCGGTTTGAATCTAGATAGCCTACTTTCTATTTATTTGAAAGAATAAACATGGTTGACAACAACGAAGTCTTGCAATAAAAATTATGGTTGCTGTAGAGTGTAGAGTGTAGACTTGTAGAGTGTAGACAGTGTCAACTAGTGAAGAGGAGAAAGTAAAAACAAATGTACGTAGGTATGTTGCCAATCTGTAACCTTCTACTCTCTTACCTTAAGGGCGGACGTGCTCAGCGTGGGTCAAAATGGAGCTTTTATTCTATTTTCAAAGCATGATCCTGGACATTCCTTAAACGTTGTAGATATTCTATTTATATAATTTTGCAGTCTTATTATCTTTTATATTTATTTTAAACATTTGATTACTGCATAAAGTATATTTATTAAATAAAATAGTATTCTTTTAAACCTCTCGCTCTAATGTTTTAGAATATAGCCATATTTCGGTACATAAATGTGCAGTGGTGTTAAGATTTTTTACATTTATTAATTTTTGAACGCATTTATAAAACCATCAGTATAATTTATGTCGACATTATTATAGTGAAATATTTACGATAAAAAATTATATTGATAATCTATGTGATCCCAAATTTGACAAGAATTAGGCATTTTATTATTCAAAAATTGGGCAAGATTAACACAAGATAATACATATTTAGATAAACACGAAAACCTAAAACTAGGAAAAATACAAATCAAAATGAGTTCAATCAAAGCGGCTATGATATTATTTTTATTACTCTGAGAGAGGAAGTTTATGAATGTCGCTGTTCCTACTTCCTGGCAGGTGTTAACATAATTATCTAGGTTGGTATTGACACATAATTTTGGTGTACACTTTTGTACTGCATTTTAGTAGGCTCTATAATCTATATCTCTATGTAGGTGTGAAAATGAATTTATTCATTCAGCTGTAGATAGTGTAGATACTCAAATTTTTAAACAAGAGTCTAGTTCTAGTTGGGACCTCTATCTCACTATCTACCTAATGCAACGGGGAATATACAAATTTTGGCCCAATATAAACCACCTAATATAAAAATGAGCAATTATCTAAATTATATTTTACGAAATCGACTTGCAATATATCAATATAATTCTTTTTCTCACTTCTATACTAATTCTTTCAAATTTTGTATATCTGTGTGTATTTTTTTGCAACTGTTTATCTCAGACCTGAGACCATACCTAATATGAATGAAGCAGTCCCTCATAATTTTTAAATAACATATAAGTCGATTGAGTATCTACATTATAAAAAAAAGTTATAAGCAACCAAGAATAAATTGACAGTTACTTATTGTTACTTATTGACATATTACTTATATGTTTGTTTTATGATGAATAAACTATCTGCCTGAGTTAGTTCCTTTTATTATGAAATTATATACATTATAATATTATGTAATATAATATTATAGGTCAACTTTATGTTTCTCAGTTAGATATAAAAGAGTAATATTTATGATAGTAGGTAATATAACTACCCTGTAACACATTTAAAAATTATTATTACTACCAAAAGATGTTCGAGAAAATTTTCTTAATTTGGAGTCGAAATACGAACCTACAACATAGGTATTATGAATGTGAAGCTTAAAATGTAGCAAACATCAATATTTTTGCAAATAATAACGTTATATTATATACTTACCCAAGTCTTATAAAATATTTTTTATACAATATACCATCATAGTCTACAATCACTTACAAATAACTGTACGTAAATAATTATTAAAAAAAGGCATCAAACGAAAACCACAATAATTTTGATTAACTACAATATTTATTTAAGTATAAAATAATGTTAATTTTAAAAACTGCCAGGCACATATTTTAGGACTACAAATAGAATTTGTTCTGTTTGCAAGCATATTATCGAATAATTCGAAAACATGTGTAAGTGAATAAAAATACCGAAAAATCATTGGGATAATTAACACAAATTCGTTGGTTAAAACATAAAAAATGACGGCTGATGCAATCAATCTCCGGCTTAATAATATATAACTAACATACGGAGCAATATTTGATATTTTGTGAATATACCTACACATACTACAGAAAAGTACAGTCGAACTTGGTTATTACGAGGAAGATGGGACCGACCGAATTTGCTCGTTATAAGCGTTACTAGTAATATCAGAGAATATGTATTTAAAATGAGCGGTCACATAACACAAAGTCGCAATTCAAACAAAATACACAATTAGAATTTTTCCCCGAAACAAGTAAGTATGGCATTCATAAACTAAAAAAGAAGTTGTTTATTGTAATTTACGCTGGCAGGTACCTACCTACCTGGTGACTTCACAAACCTTGGATTTTTTACATGCAATTTCAAACATATGCGTGTATACTTTTTCAATATTGTCGGCGAAAACACCAATTCAGTAACTACTTAGACACTCAACTAGTGTCATAAACGTAGTCTGATTCCGGCGGCATCCTGTCCAGTCGGATTTTATTGCTTAGGGTCGAAATGTTTTTAAACGATCGGCACATTAACAGTTTTAAGAAAATTTTGACCATATTTTAGCTCGGTATAACCGATGAGTAGCTCGTTAGAAAAGTGAATAAACGTTTAGAAAAAATCATTTAAACTAAAATCTCAACGAATGTTTCCTCGTAACATCCGAGATTTCGGTATATCCGTGATCGTAATAACCGAGTGCGATTGTGTAATCAAGAAAAAAATAAGGTAACCGACTTTGAAACCAATAAGTATCTACCACAGAACAGATAATAAATAGAATACCAATAGGCTATATTCAATACGCCGCATGGTGAAGCAGGCTTTTGAATGTGTGAGTGTCCTACGAAAATGAAGCACGCATTGTGCACGTGCAATAGTGTGTGTAATACACCAACATTAAATGAGCGTAAATGCATAAACCGAGAGCAGTTTTTAGTATTCGACGTTAAACGTATTCTAGACACGTGTGTAAGTTTAACCCGGATTCATCCTTACACGAGTCGGTTACCTGCTTTTGCCTTACCCGTTGTGTATTTCAGTTCCCATTATTTCTGAGTTCCCTGGTATCTACACTAGTTTTACGTCATAATGATTTTTAATAAAAAACATTGTGAGCGAATTCTCTCGAAAAGATTTAGGGAATAGGTACCTAATATGTTTTCCTGGTACTGTTATCAGGAATACAGCGGGAAACACATTTTGAAAATAGCCGATAAACTGGATTATTTGTTAGGTTAACCTAACCAAACCTAACCTAACCTAACCTAACCTAATCTAACCTAACCTAACCCAACCTAACCTAACCTAAACTAACCCAAACTAACAAATAATCCAGTTTATCAGTAGTTAATAACAATACCGTTTTCCTTTGTTATCAATGCATCCATACTAAAATCGTTATGTAATTATTGTCAAACAATATTTATGTAATATAAAAAGTTTGTAAGTATGAATCCTTCATTCCTTCATTCTACTATCTCTTCGCTACTAACATTATTTGATTAAATTACAGTAATGTTGAGTTGACAGTATATTATGATTTCTTCACTGTCTGTAGTCTAGACTAGACTAAGAATGATTATCTTAATTAGAAGCACGTATTCTTTGCCAAAAAACCGACTTTCTTGTACCGAAAGTACAAAACACGCTTTATCCCCCTTTAAAAATGTCAGCAATAATTCAAATTTGAATCCCTTCTTCTCACGCACATCATCTCGTCGAAAAAAAAACTATGGTGTACGTATCTTGAAATACAACATTCAAAAGTATTTCTTTGAATGTGTTTCTTTGCAAATAATTACGAAAGGAAGCGATAAATCAGACCATCAATTTTGTAACATCTGACAGTGAGTGGGTGTGTTTTTTTCTTTCAAAATTTGATTTACAGATTCAAACTAAGTGCGTTGTCTAGTTTCCACATTGTACAAGATTCAAATAGAAAAAAATGAAGTCTAAATAAAATTAATAGAATTTACATTATTAGGTACAATCTAATTGCGCTTAATTGTTTTTTTTTAAACAACAAAAGACTCTCACAATAATACGGTTAAAGTATTATGGACTATTTAGGGACGATAGATAAATAGATCAGTCAGTATAATAATCTAAAAAACAATAAAATGTTATTTTATAGTAACATATCAATTTTACGTATCTAGCTATTATACACAGAACAGATTAATAAATAAAATTCCAATAGGCTATTCCCCAATACACTACATTTTGACGCAGGTTTTTGAATGTCCTACAAAAATGAACTAGACATTATAGACGTGCAATAGTGTGTTGCAACCTTCAAATACACCAATATTGAATGAGCGTCAGTGAATAAAACGAGAGTAGTTGTCAGAACTAAAGACAAGCTTATTCTTTACACGTGTTCAAGTTTATTCCATATTATTCCACACTCGAGATCATTTGCCTGTTTCTCCACACCCGTTAGGTATTTCAGTTCCAATTATTCCCTGCTATTACATTATGCAGTATCACAGTTCACCATGTAGATACTGTATTATAGCATTGATATAAATAAATTACTTGTTTTTCATAAAATATTGCAGACAGTAATTGTTCCAAATTTATTTGATTCAATAAAAACAAATTGATTGATCAAATTGTTATAATAATATCGTTATATTAAAATATTTGATAGTTACGACCAACACATAACCAGAATTTTATATTATTGCAGGTATACGATACCTATGATTGTATTTTTAAGTTACTTACATACCTGTTTTCCTCTATCTTTCCCTTAGGTACTTATATTCTGGTGGCTTTTACTACGTATTTTCGACATGAATTTGATTTAAATACTAAACAGTCATCTATTTTGTACACAACATCTCAAGGTGAACTGTGTATTTTATATCCAGAATAAATCTTTAAAAATTTAACTTTTTTATAATTTGCTTTGTTACATAGTTGAACATTTTTCTCAATTGAAATGAGTAAAATTATTATACAGATAATCGAGGTTTTAGTTTACATTCGTAGTTGCTTAAAACTAACAGATTAATAATTTAATGACCCAGTTCCGCCACAAATCAAGCGTAACAAAAAGGAGATCACACCATTCCCAGCGGTTCCGCAAAGGTAAGGCAAGGTAACTTAGTTACCTGGGTTCGCGTCCCACTCGGCATTATTTGCTACATGACGTCTGTTTTTTTTCATGTGACAGTTACGTTATAAGGAGTGCGCAATATATCTTTCACACAGGCCATAACTCACGGCCGCTTAACTAAGTAACATTGTGTGGCTTTGTAGCCGGGAATATTTATGTTATTTATACGTGGTAATGTGCTCTTGAAACGCATTTGATGTTTGAAATGCCTCTGGTGTGTATAAACACATGTTGGGAGGATATGAGTAGAGTGACTACTCGCTCCATCACCGTTGACAATGACAGGTTTTAAAGAATCGACCGAAAATGCGAATTTTTTATCTACATAACAACTATACATTTAATAAATAAATACATTACATTATTATTGTAACAAACACGCAGTAAATTTAATATTAAACTTAAGCTGCGTTCTCACGTGGCGATTTTTATCGCTCAACTGTAGGTAGAGTATACGTTTTACAACTGCACTTTTTTGCACTTTTTAATACACGTCGCATAAAATTAGATCAAATAATATTCACTTATATTAATCTAATATGTCGTAATAATTAAATAAATAGACAATATGTAAAAAAATATTTTTAGAACATATTACTTACATCATTTTCATCATAGGTTATGAAGTGCCGGAGTGCAAAGTTATGAAGTATAATACACTCTATGTTTAATGACACTTCAAAGTCAATTAGTAACTGGGAATCATTATCATATTGAAGGAAGTTGGTGTCCTTTTTACTTTAGTCGATTTAAGGAGGAGGTTTCTACCTACCACCTATCGGAAAAATACGGAGCTTGCGATTTGAGTTTTTTTTTGATAATTCACAATTTCAACTGTAGTAATTAATAAATATGTATCTGAAAATATAAAAAAGTAAAAAAAATGTGAATTTGTTACATATTTACGTACCTACACAGTTACGTTAATATTACATTAGGTATATTTTATAGTCATATTTATTATTAAAATTTAGTTTATTAAGTTTACAATTTTTTCTCATATAGATTTTTGAGTAGTTCATAGTTTTAATATTTTTTATATTTATTTTAAAAAACATCGATTTTTATAAAAATATAAATGTGTGTAACTTGAAATCATTTTTATTTATATCAAATCTTATTTAGGTATGGTTCCAATATTTAAGCTCGATTTGTATATCTATCATCATATATCAAATTGCATCGCATAGTCACATACCTATTTTAAATCGCAAATACGTTTAAATAAAATAACGCCGCAGACGACGTTTTTACTACATATTAAAGCAAATTTGTGATGTGTGTTTATGTCACTTTGCTATTCGAAATCGCACTCTGGCCCCCCAGGCTAGAGCTCTGTCACCCCCCTCCCCACTGCATAGTAAGCGCGAGGCCCCTGCGTACGGAAAGAAAATATTACACTCCAAAGGTCATTTGATAGGAGTTTACTTGAAAATCTCACAACATAGGCTAAAACAATTTTATTACATAGTAAGTTCTTATGGATAATATGATTATTTCTTACCATGAATTGCTCGTTATATTGACAAAAAATGGTGTGTGTAAGTACTTATGTACGCGCTTTATAAGGTATACTTCTTTGGCGTAACAAAACAAAAACAAAATTTGTGATAACTTAGATTCTTCGACTAGCTCTTAATTATTATCTTGTTAAATTACACACTCTATAAAAAGGGCCGCTTATTGGATTGGTTTATTTCTATACACTTTAACTTATATTACTAAATTATATTATAATTATTTCTCGTTGTACTTATTTTTAAAGTAACAACTCTCATTCTGACGTTTAATCTTTGTTTACGTAAGTAATTGCAAATAGGTCGACAATAATAAACGGAACAAGTGTACTATAAAACTTGCGTTTGTATAAAGCTGACTGATTCGCAGCTAACTTCATACTGTCGCGCGCTTTCGTAACGGTGTGTGCGTGCAGCTCTCAATTTTACCCTCTACCAAACGCCCCAAAAGAAGTATAACATTAAAACTTAAAAAAAAAACACTTTTCTTATACTTAAATTTAATCTTATATTAAAGCTTATACATATATTTTTATATATTTTCATATTGTTTATTATAAAAATATGCAACAATTATAATATAGCGTAAAATGTTTTTTGTGATCGAGCCTCATTTTGAATGATTTATAGCGATTATTAAATTGTATTCATTAAAATACACCTTCCGCTTACACGACATAAAAAAATATCACATAAAAACAAATATAATATTACACTGTGTAAACTGCCACTGGACGGTAGAAAAAGAGCTTATATTCAAATCTCTTTTAAAAACATATAGTTAAAAAGAGACAGATTCAATTTCTCCGATAGTCCTGAGAGTTAACACTTTGAAACCTGTTCAAAATGTACAAAAGTATTTAGCATGATTTTATTACAAAACCGTTTTCACTTGTCTGCTTTATGATACATACAATTATTTTAAATAATATTATTAATTAATACAACACCAATTTGAGGACCGATACCAGAATGTTTCCTCTCGGCGTATTGTAGAGCTGATGTGATGTATATTTTACTAAACTTGTAAATTAATGGTAAATATGTTTACTTCCGACGATGTCCGATCCTAATAAGATAATATGGGCCTCCACATAGTGGAGGTTTCTATGAACAGATTTAGTTTTAAGAGAAACAAAGTTTTTGGAAAACTATTGAACTTCACGCTTATGTGGTAATAATAATAATAACGCCCACGATGATCGAGCGGTAACGTCGTGGGTCTTTTTTTTCTTCTAAGTGGCTAACATTCATCTCTCGTAAAAACAAAAACCTGTTAATACAACCTTTACTCTGTGGAGCCCAATACTAATATGATATACCTATATGTATATATATTATATTTTCCATGTCCGATCCTAATATTATCATATGGGCCTCCATAAAGTGGAGGTTTGTATTAACATATTTGTTTTTACGAAAAATGGATGTTGGGCACTTGTTCAACTTATTAGGTCCATACTCCTTATACACAAATTGAAAAACAATATGTGTACTTGTCAGACCCAGGATTTGAACCCGAGGGCCGCAACGCTATAGGCCGATGTTTAAGTCGTATAAGATATATTACCATATTATATTCTTAGGATCGAACTTAGTAAAACAAATACTGTACAATCATATCAAAATAAATCGGTGGATATTATTATCATGTTGTACGATTTGTTATTAGTTTTATGATATCATTTTATAATTTTATTATGTTATTCAAATGTATAACTGTGAATTCTCCCGAGCACAAAAATCGGGACCCATACCGTTAGCACAGGGTCGTGCGTAACAATATGATTTACTTCTGAGTACACAAACTGAGCTACCTTACTAATAATAATGGTTCGCTGTTTGATATTAAAAAGATGGGCTACAAATTATGATTATAATTTCAGGGTGACATTAATGGCCTGAATCCGCTGACGTCGCTCATTACACAGGGGTGCAATGTCATTTGTGTAATACATTGATATTTTTTGGGGTGGTTTTAAGAAGTTTTTTTTTAGAAATAAGAAAAAGTGTAGACATCATTTTAATCTTAGCTACTTTTGATTCACTGCTGAACGAAGCTTCTCGATGCTGTTTGCACTCTACTTGGTCCTTAGTCTTTTGTTATTATTACGTATCACATTGCATTCATTCATTATTATTATTTATCATTGGCGCTACAACTCAATATGGGTATTGGTTACCTCCAGGAATCGTTTCAACTCCCCTTTCGTACAACATAATTATAAGTTTTTGTAACATAACTAATAGCTATATTAATTTATATTACTTAGTTATTCGCGATGGATAAAATCTTCATATCAACATAATATGTACATTATCATTAAAATATACTTAGGTACTTCACCATGTCACTCTTCAGCTTCGGAGCATCCTACTGGCACACGCTAGCTCTATATTTCGTATCTCTTACCATATTATCAGCCCTGCAACACATGATTGCTCTAGCAGGATTGTTGCAGGATGCTACAGGGTCGCACACAACAATAGCGTTAGATTTACCATTGAGCTATAGGGGCTATATCCTAGGGACCCCTGTAATTTTGGAAACAAAAAAACATGACGAGTAATATGAAAATAAAAAGGTTTTATTAAATTTTATTATAATCAATTTTGTGGCAGCCAATAAATAAATGTACCATAACAATAACCATAAGAGCATGGAGTATCACTCTCTATCAAATCCGAAGTAAGTAAGTAATTAGGTGCATGTCCCATCCCTGCGGGTGTATTCTATACACAAGGCGACTGTCGACTGCTAAAGTGATAGTATTTTTTACATATTTGTATTGAGGTATTATAATTCTTACAATAAGTTAGCCGTATAAACAGTCAAAACTGTCTATCTCGCTCTAAATTTTATCACAGCCAAGAGAGGTGCTGTTAAAATATAGCACTTATTTCAACAATTACAACCAACTTATTGTAATTGTTACAATACGTGCTAATACTTTGATATAAACCTACCCTAAGTAGGTATAATAATATTTATCACTTTATCACTTTAGCGGTCGAAAAGTATAGAATAGACCCACTGAAGCGTCTATTCATAATCACATACATAATCAAAGACTAGCAAGTTTTCCGGTAAACTTGAGCATTTGTAACGGGGTCGTACCAGCGCATTCCCAATAATCAGCGTATAATTCTAAGATTTTTGGAGCTTTGGTCAGATGCCACCTCTTAAAGCCAGACAGGACCACTCGTAACAATCACATCTTGAAAACATATTATTTTATAATTAAATAGGTATTGAATTGAAATATTAATTAAATGATACGTTGATTACGCATGTATAATGTTATATTAACGTTGACAGAATATCATAGAAAAGAGAAAACGGTGTTCATTATTTTTGATGACTGTATTGAAACGTGTGATTTTTTAATAATACATAATATTTTTACAAAGGGATGATATAAGATGTCCCCAAAGAATACATACGAAATTTCACGAGTCAAAATACAAAAATGCTCATATTTTCTGATTATTTTGTCATATGGTCTGCTTTTGATAAAAGCATACCCCGATCCCGATGTAGGAAATGATTTTACGAAAAATGGATTTAAATACACATGAAATCTATTTGAGTTATTATTCATTTGTTACTTAGGTATTAAAAAAAATCGTATGAAACAATATAATATGAACAAAATTACTACTTACTAAGTATAAGTATAGATAACTACCTTATTATATATCGGAATAGTATCATTTATATAGGTATGTAATCGTAATATTAATTGAATTTGAGCTTATTATTTTTTTACACTGTATATTTAACTTTCTAGTTATTCATGTTAAACGGTATTTTGAGTTTATTATTATAAAATCTACATCGTAATGGTTATAATTATGATTGTATTTTAACAAAAAATGACATTCTTTTCGAATAAAGGAGGAACATAAGTATATTATTTATAATTCCTAGGTTTATTGATTGATAATAAATAATACTTTTTATATTTATAAATAACATGAAGTATGAAGCTATTTTTTACATTACCTACCTACTTGTTTTGTATGTAATTTCTTATTTAAAGATTTGATATTAAAAATAATTATAACATAGACTCACGTTAGGTAGTTAAAATATATTTTTATTTTTTCTACATTTTATAAGTAGGTACGCATTATCATGCTAGTAATAAAAAACTAATTAAATTACATATTTTCTATCTCTTTATACTTATTATATACTATTCTTTCGTGAAAGTTTTAAGTACTGCTATATACCTACATAAGCTTAATTACCTACTGTATCAAAGATATTATATTTCCCAAAAACGTGCATACTATTACGAGTATTATGAACAGGGTGTTCGCCGGGAAGGTTTACTACTTTAATTTTGTATAACTTTATGGAAAATGAAAACAAAATAGTTTAATGCTGATAAATGTTTTATTAAATCCTGGGAATTACGTATGGAAGACAGTGTCAGCTAAATGTCCACCTCTGTAACCTCACAAATGCGGCTCTTTTTACAACATTTTCAGACATTTCTACCGGTATTTCATTAATGTAATCACATATGTTTTGTTTAAGTTGCTGAAGTGTTTCTGATTTGTTGGCATAAGCCTTGCTCTTTAGATATCCCCACAAAAAGAAGTTTGGGTTTGTTAAATCCGGCGACCATGGAGGCCAGTCGACATCACCATTTCTTGAGACAATTTGTTGTGGAAATAGATCTCTCAGTAATTCCATTGTAACATTGGCTGTATGTGAAGTGGTACCTACCATCTTGTTGGAACCACATGTCAACCAAGTCCAAAACATTCAATTCTGGTGTCAAAAAGTTGTCAATCATATTACGATAACGTTCTCCGTTAACAGTTACCGTTACGCCACGTTCATTTAAAAAAAAAAAGTAAGAGCCAATGATTCTTATAGATCACATAGCGCATCATACATACACTTTTAATGGATGCAAAGGTGACTGATGAATGATTTGGTCTCTAATTATCTGCTACATAGCTTTTCTTCAAAATCATTCACTAATCAATAAATAGTGGGTTTTGATGGCATATTATTTCTACACAAAATTTTACATAATTTTCTAGTCGTCACAATAATTATTGATGATTGATTGATTTTGATTAAAAAAAAATACGATTAAATAACACATTGGTTTATCGAATATTTTTCAATAATAAATTTGTCACGTTTATACTTCAAATATGAACTGTCGAAATTCATTTTTACCAAAATAATGGCGACCAAACAAAGTAGTAAAGCTTTCCGGCGAACACCCTGTATAACTTCTTCTCCAAATAAAAGCTCACTACATGCATTATTTCTACAAATTGTAGGAGAAATAAGAATACTCTAAATTCAAAAATAAAATAAGATTAACTAAAATTAAAATGTAATGAAATAATCTCTCGGTACCTACCTACCTAGGTACACAGATGATAAAATACCGGATGTATAAGAAATTCAAATTAGAATACATACTTAAATTTATAATATAACAGCCATTGTAATAAGTAATAACACATTAACCCTCTGCTAAAATTAATATGATCTACCGATACGAATAAATTATCATTGATTGATATTATTAAATATTTATTAAATGATATATTAATTCCTACTTATTAAAAAAAATATTTAGATATTTCTAAGATAGGGGTGCATATTCTCTCTACTTTATAGTGATTAACCACGATGTTGACAACTCTATATTGTAAAATATAATCTCATATCATAAAATTAAATCTACTTGCCTTTCGAAAGTGCTATTATTATCGAATTAAATATTATGGAACTTTGTTAAGTAATAGCGTTAATTAAAGCCTACCATCAAACCAATAAAATAATAATTCATACCAAAATTTTATTATCATCGTAAAGTTTATTGAAATCAATATTTATTGCATCCGCTAAAGAAGCGAATAATAATTATAAAAAAAAACATATTTCAATTTTTACTGTATCCAGTGAATAATCCAAAGCATTCAATATATTTTCTATTTATATAAATGGGCATAAATAATTGAAAATGATTACTTCTGCAAAAGAATATTCACATAAAATTTCTGACAGCCTGGACCACGTAAATCACTTTTCAATTATACGTTTAGCAAGTAGAACCAAAGGCGCCTCGTGCGGAATAAATCCGTTGGAAGTATGTAAGTAATTAATTGATACTTTACCTTAGTTCATATCGGTGTTCTCAAGGAAAATGGAGACAAGTTGAAGGAATGATATTGAATTGTATCGCAATGGAATAAATTTAGAATATAGTTAAGTACCTAGATAGATAGAAAATCTTAAAATGAATAATGAAGAAAAATACTACTGATTCTGACACTACTCCTCGTATCAAATTAAGGGGTGAGTACAATAAACTTTGTATTGAATGTTATATATTATTATTTTCCTTGACACCATAGAAATATATCATTGATGTCAGTGAGTTATTGGTATAAAATAGGGATCATTACTGGAAAATTTTATTGTTGGAAGGGTTTTAACCGTGCACAGTTTTTTCATTCGTCAAAACTTTACTTTTCATATTTAATTGATATAAAACTGCCAATTAAATAATATAATAATATCGGCTGATTTTTATACATAGGGACGGTACGGACATCATTTTTCATAGATGGGAAAATTTTAAGCGAGTAATCGAGCCTTAGTAAAATTTACATTTACGCAAATACATTTAATTGGCGCCCGCAGTAGAGTAGTAGAAAACCGCTCGTCTCCGAATTCATTGATAGTAGATTTGACTTTCTTTGTCGGCTCAAAATTGTATATAGTAGTTTTTTCAATGTGTATCTATTCCCAGAGCAAAGAACCAATGAGAAATAAATAATAACCATCTATATCGTGGATACCCACAGAACAAATTAATAAATATAGAACCGATAGGGTATACCCCAATACACTACATTTTTAAGCAGGGTTTTGAATGTGTAAGTGTCCTACGAAAATTAACCACATATTATTCAGAATGAAGGACAAGCTTAAAACTACATATTCTTGACACGTGATTAAGTTTATCCCATATTCTTCCACACTCGATCGGTTGCCTGTTACTCCACATCCGTTAGATATTTCAGTTGCCATGAATTCTGTGTTCCTTGTCGATAGCCATCTGCACCACTTTGAAGCACTGTATGGAAAGTTTTGCTCAAAGTTCTATGATATTTTTTTTTTGTGCTGGATGCAATTTTTATTTCCATTTTATAATCCAAATTCTATTCAATGTAATTGCGCAGCCTTACTATGGTTTTAAACACGCATTAGTATGCATTTGTACCTCGCAGCGTAAGAACGTTACAAGTCGTATTTCCGCTACCGTTTATTTTTTTACATATGGATCGGCTAGTTTTCCGATCACGAAAATGCAAAACTTTCACTCGCCACCCTTTAGATAATAAAGGAGTGTTTATTATTGCCAGCCCCGCTAAAGATGGCGGCGGCTGCACCGAGGGAGGGGGTAATGTGGGTTTTCGTCGAAGGGTGGGGGGAGCAAGAGGGGACGTCGGTGAAATGGCCTTTTTTTGTTATCATACACCCAAGATTTATGTACACCACAGGCAGTCACAATTTAGAATTATGGTAAATTATATTTGTTCTTATGCCATTTTTTTTCATCGCCCGCTCATTTTAATCGGCGAAATGTACTATTTTTCAAAAATTATCGCCGCATCAGAAATAAATCGTCTGGTACTTGAAATGAGTTTTCTCCATGGATACATAAAGATAGAGGCAAAGTTAACGAAAATAATTTCATATTTTAACAGAAATGTGGTGCCTTTAAAAAAATATCATTAATTTTATTATAAAAATAACAATAAAGTCATACAAAAAATGACATTTGTTTATGCACAGAAAAATTAATTCTAGGGCGTGTCCAACTTCAAATAGGTTGTGATCAGCATTCAGCATCAAAACTGGCAGTGATCAATCACAATATTATCATATTGTTATTCTTTAACTAGAAGAAACGTCTTAAACAAAACACCTTATTCTCTTTTGCCATCACAAACATCTCAATTTAAAATTCGTCGTAAAAATGACAAGTTTTAGTTTTTTTGTCAAAGAGCCTACTGCACGATGGTAAAGATAAACTATGCCTCATTCCAAAAGACGGTAATTCACATCTTCTCCTTCTTTCATTCCCAGGAAAATCAGAAATAATGGGAACTGAAATACGAGTACATAACGGGTAAGGCGATAGCTAACCGACTCGAGTAAGGAAGAATCCGGATTAAACTTACACACGTGTCAAGAATACGTTTTACGTCGAATACTGAAAACTGCTCTCAGTTTATGCATTTACGCTCATTTAATGTTGGTGTATTACACACACTATTGCACGTGCATAATGCGTCCTTCATTTTCGTAGGACACTCACACATTCAAAACCCTGCATCAAGATGCGGCGTATTAAATACCTACAGCCTATCGGTATTCTATTTATTATCTGTTCTGTGGTCATTCCATGAGTGATAAAATACGAATGAAAGATACGACGAGGTCGCGTGGGCTTTGTAATAGTTAATTTGATAACGACTTTTACATAAGCTGGTTAAGAAAATAAACATAGGGTTAATTTATGTTTCTCTCAAAATCTAATCAAATCATATTATCAACTCTATTTACATATAAACTCTTTTTACATAGGTATTCTACGTATAGGTACTACGGACCAAACTCCATTCAACGGTCGACGTGTTAGACATGCCTGCTAACTATAAAAACCTCTGCATAAGTACAGAACATTTTTATTAGTAATTCTATAATGCACCCCATTTATTTGTATAATTTCGTATATCTAACATTGTGTAAGTGTGTTTGTATTTTGATTACCTTTTATCACATTTTTTTTATTTAACCTATATATTATGACGTAGGTCGGCCCCAAAATCATCTAAACATATATATAATTTTGTGTTTACTTCGCATTCATAACACAATAAGGGTAGAATTACTACGAAATCAAACTATTTTTTCTCATAAAATATAGCGTTTAATTTGCATTTTCTTTTTTGCCTTGATAATAAGTGGACGGTACCTACTACCAATAAGTTACTGAGAATGTGATGTAATAATAAGTATCTAATGATTGATACTAATAATTGCAAATTGATATTATTCTTGAATAATTACAAGATAAAAAGAACTTTTTATATAAAACGTTTTTAAATTTTCTGTTGAATCATATAAACCTGACAATTCCTATGTATTAATAAATACTTTTTTTTGTACTTGATAGAAATAGGTACTGAATAAATATTATAGAATACTGAAATGTCATTTTGACATTTCATTTTGATTTTCATACTAACGCACATATATTTTAATAATTTAGTTACTAGGACCATCCCCTTAGCAACCAATAATAGTATTTTACTTTTTACGGATTTCTTCTGAAATAACTTTTCATACAAAACAGAATTAACAGAAAATTAATTCAATTCTACTTAAAGATGGCTAAAAGTATTAAAAGAATCATGTTCTGATATATTATAAAAGTTTCAAATGTCTAGCTAGTCGGGAAGTTAGCTAAAAATCGATTGCAAGGTACTGGATAAGAAACCACCGGACAAACAAGAATACGAGCTAAGAAAAACGTGGTAAAATATAAGTAACGTATTCATACAATATTTCCTACCACATTATAATCACGTTGCGACAGAGGCGCATTGCTAAGTACCAACCTGGAAAGATTTTAGTACCTACCCCTAAAATAAAATAAAATAGACATTATAAATATATACAAAGTACCTAATGTTGTCACGATACTGCATGACACCATATGATAAGTCGTAATGATCTTTTTATTGACTAAAACTTACGTAATTTCATATTCAGAATCTATATAATTTTGATTACATATCCGATGTTAATGGTATAATATACAAATGCATTTTATTGCATTTGGGAATCGAAGGCGTACTAGGATATCTTCCGGTACCCCGGTGGAATATTAGATACATGCTGCATTAGCCGGATCGCACATTTAAACTCGTCCGTCTGCAAGTCGTGTCAAATACATGATGTCATCGTTACCAATTGGAATTCCGCTCATTGGTAGAATGTGACTAAAAAAAATCTAGTGCTGCTAGCAACAAATCGCAAGCGTCTCGCATTTCTAGTCGAAGTACGCATACGCAAACACTACGAATTGGTAATTTCTATACATAAAAATAATATTGTCGCATGATCTTCTTTCACTTTCAGTACTGTAAGCCAGCTCGCATATCTAAATTCGCCGATCACCGCATCCCATATTATATCCACGTTTCGAGAGGTTACGCGCGATTGTCGCTAGGTGCCTATGTGCGCGGTCTTCATATGCAGCATCGGTGCAACGCTCCTAGCATCAGAAAGGTGAGTTTAGATCTGCGAGCCGGCTTACAATACTAATTATTATAAGTGAACGAAGATCATACAACAATATTTTAAATGCCTTATAAAAAGATATTGAACATTATTGGAATTATTAAAATAAGGACCAATCATAGTTAATAGATATTATGATTTTTTTTAATGATAAATCTTAAATAAATAGATCGATTACCTATTATAGAATTTTGTTTCTTTAAAACGAAAAGGATTAATAATTATATTGTATATACTTAAGACATGAATTTGTATTTGAAAGCTAGATAATTTCCGTTAAGTTGCAAATCAACATTATATTAAAAACAGGCGTGTCAAATTCCCTTACAGGCAAAATGTGCACATGCCCTTTATCATAGATTAAATTTCCTATTGCCTAATAAATTATAATTTAGTATTTTATTATTATGCGGCCTATTTGTATGTCTGTATGCGTGTGTCACTTAATAGGGTGAGTAAAATAAAATGAGATATCATCAGCCGACATGATATTTTAGATTTTATTTAAATCTAACATTGATGTTTTAATTTTAAAATAAGAATCTTATGAATTATACTACATTTTATTTAAAATTAATACTATGTATTTCCACAAAGATTGTCAGTTAATACTTACAATTATTAGGGGTTTCAATTCCGGGATCCCGAGCTATTTTCGATACCTATGAATCCCGGGATTGATAAACATAATCCCGAAACTTTTGGGATTGATTTTTTTATCATTTGTAATGGAAAATAAAATAAAAACGTAAATATAACAGAAAAATACTTTTAATAACAAATAACTACATAAGAAATAAACTGAGTTTGAATGAAGTTTGATTTATACCCATGTGTAAGTTGCCGATTCATTTTATTTTTTCGCATAAATTAATGAAAATGAGAAAGATTGGAAAAAATAATGCTTCGCACTATTAACAAAGGAATTCCACCATGATCTTATACGTTTTACGACAGTTTTATATTTGGCTGACTAATTAGATTTATGAAGCGGAAAGTCCATAAGTACACCATGATTTGCTTAACTATTTTAAATCTCGCAAACCAATTCATTAAGTCTTTACTATCAGAAACAGCAATCTCATATTAAATTCACAATATTATTTATATTACAATATTATTTACTCCATTAAGCTTATGTATTTCCAAAACTGAACGTATACAATATTAACAATAAATGTCTTATATAGTATAAATTATACTAGATTTATTTTTGACCGATTTCATCAATGTTATTTGTAAATATAAAAATTTTATATGAACAATGGAAAAAAAATGGTAATCCCGGGATTGTCAAATTGTAATCCCGAAATCCCAGGATCAGAATTTTGGCTCCGGATTGGATTCCCTACTTACAATAATAATTAAATGATATAAAATTATTATTCAAGAAAATCTTGCAGTATCTACCTACTGTATCTATATTATTGTATAGTCTAAAATGAATATATTACGTGGTTCGGCCATGTATTATTAATTTAGCAAGGAGTTTTAACCTGGCAAGTTTTTTAGGTTCTTGTCTGTTTAGTGAAAACCAGCGGCAAACAATTTTTGAAAATAGCCAATATACTGGGTTATTTGTTAGGTTAGGTTAGGTTATCATTTTTTAATTCATGAATTTTGTCGAAACCGGCTACGAAAATTATCGTTGTTCTCGCCTGACTTCCACTAAACAGAATTGTACTGTTCTTTGTTTTATCCACGGTGGAAAGACACAAACGACAGGGATTCTTCGAAGCATCATGTGGTGTTCATATAATTCAAATATCTACGGTCATAAAAAAGTAAGAACAATTTAAATTGGTAATTACGTATGCAGTCGCAACCAATGTAAGTTTAATATTTCTTAATTTAATTAGTGTAATGTTTTGTAAAAACAGAAAATAAATAATCACATCGATAAAAAGGATAATTTAAAATAATCACCAATATATATTAAGAGGTCAGTTGTAATGATTAAAATCGATAGTTATAGTTGTCCATTGTTTTCTGTTCACCCAGTGCAATTCCTTGCGCGGTCTCTCTCGCAGCCTTATCTGAGTCGCTGTGTCCGTCCTAGACGGATCCCTCCTTGATAAAAGCGCCCCCCAGTTGTTAGCTTTGTAATTTTATGGGGACATAAATTTGACTGTGTATAGCAGACCCGCGTTCTTGATTTACTGGCCTTACACCCTCAGCGATTTTGGGAAAGGCCGGTGAACGAGCACCGACTCGGCTCACTCTCGTGAGAGAAGTAGCTGACTGACTTTCGTCTGAGCTTGCGTCATTATGAACAAATCGATAAAAAAATAATATTGAACATCAACTATCAGAAAACTTACATAGGACAGCGACAAGGAGAAAATACTATTTTGTGAAAGTATTACGTTACTTACAAATACTTATAATTTTACATTTTCCAAAAAAATGAGCTGATTTCAATTTTAAAATCATTATTTTTAAGTCGATGACAGATGAACAAAACAAACTAATAGTGTTGCTATCAATTATCATTTGCAAAGTTTGAAGAAGGTTTTATAAAACGTTCTGACTATTTTAATGGGCTCGTTTATAATTATTAATTGTGGACATAGCACTTTTATATACACAAGACATTTTCCTTGACAGCTATTGTGATTAGGTATCAACTTTATAAGATGTAAAGAAATACTTTTCTGTTTTCCTCATGTTACTTAATATTAAATCTCGCGAAGCATCGTTTGGGAAACGCTGCTGCAGAAACCAAAACATGGTAGGTATCTATGTATGTGATAACTGGAAACAAAATACTGATTTATTCTTTACGACAGGATAGAAATAGTTTTAATATATATAGACAATCAGTTAAAACGTCAAAACTCAATATAGCTACCTAAGTGAATTATAGTAATATATTATTCTACGTGCTACTAATCAAATATTGACAAATATTGCTTTTTTATGACGTTTTGCCGAATATTTATTAAAATGTCTTAAATAATGTGTGGGGCTTATCAATGACCTTCATATATTTATATAAGCCCTACATAAAATAAGGTTTGTCTTCAACATATTTTTCGCACCTATTTCAGAGAAATATAATTTTTATAGTCGGTTCTATAATCCATTGAGTATCTTGAAGGTTTCTTTTCTTGACTTTTAGACGAGGATTGATTGTTGATAATATTATCAAAATAGACACTATATACAAAAATATGTGAATTTTCATACACGAGGTTCGGACCTACGACCATTACGTCACGTTACGCATATCGCACCTCCGAAACTAAACCATCACAAGTCCAAAATTACGTGTTTTGTGTTACATTTACTACGTTTCATAGTCTATTATGCAAAGTAGGTAGGTACCTAAATGTAGTGAAAAATTCGGTACTGTTCGGTTATACGGAATACAGCGGAAAACACATTTTGAAAATAGCCGATAAACTGAATTATTTGTTAGGTTATCCTAACCAAACCTAACCTAACCTAACCTAACCCAACCTAACTTAACCTAAACTAACCCAAACTAACAAATAATCCAGTTTATCGGCTATTTTCAAAATGCGTTTTCCGCTGTATTCCGTATAACCGAACAGTACCTCTTATCTCTAAGTCGTGAAATGCAACTCAAAAAATTCGTTCAATATCTAAATATATGAAGCGTCTAGTTTCAAAAGCCCCTAAAACGATTTTAGGTAGTTCTGAGAAAAATGAGAAAAACTATTTTAGGTAGTTTTGAGAAAAATGAGAGAAAATCATATCTATTTGATCTGTGAACTTTATTTATTTATTTTTTAATTCGTTACATTCTAAAGAGTATTTTGGCTTTCCATTTTAGGGGTATTTGAAAAGCACACCCAATCATTTTAGCACGTTTTGAAATTTACCCTAATTTTTTATCATACGTATTGACGGTTTTTGACGTTAACAAAAATATTTATCTAAATACATATATAACTCAAAAATTTTCAAAAACCGTTTTAGGGGCTTTTGAAACTAGGCGCTTCATATTTTGAAAACAGAGTAGTTATAGGTAGGTATAACATGTGAAAGATAAAAACTTTATAGCTGATATTCTCTGTTTGTCTTTTTTTATTGTGGCAGCTTAGTTGCGGGATGCGATATGCGTAATGTAATATTTATAACTTTACAATATTTATAATTATTGAAGACAATATTGTTGAATCATGTCTCACGCATGATTAAGAGGATCTATCTATGGGTAATATAAAATATACTGCTTCTAACTTCTTTTTTTGTCATATTAGTTCACTTGTAGAAAATTGTTTAATTCACAGCACATCAATTTAATTTTCTGGTTTTCATAAGTGCATTGTTTTCCGTCTGTGCAAAATTAGATGCTTGGACAAGATGTAAATTTAGCAGATGCAAGGACTTGAATCTGCGATGTTATACTTCAATACTAGTAGATAGTTCTTGTAATAATAATTGTCCAACGAGAGCAACTTTTGAAATTGATTTTGGACATTGTCCTAGAAATTACTAATTAAATGCATTGCTCCTAATAACGATGAAGTGCAAAATAACGTCGGTCGGTGCAAAATTGGATGCATTTCTATTAACGTTTTCAATTGACGCAAATTACTTCGGTGAAACTTTAAAATTTGACGCGGAACGCAAAAGTAACAGGGACGGAGGCAGAAAGTGAAGTAAAAACTATTCAAAAGAGCCCACTTTAATTTCTTAAGCAAACAGCGCGGTCTTGAAAAAGCTCGCTCCAGCATAATTACGCCAAATTAGAAACACGAGTTTCGGACGTGAAGTTTCAGCGGCAGTGACGGGGAATATCTTCTGGAGGGGTGCCTTATTTTATTAACCGTATGCATTTTATGTAAATGTTTAAATTTATTTTTACCTAAACACCTATCTAACTATTAGTAATATTTCTCAAAATACAACATTTTTTATTAAACCTTAAAGAGAATAATCTATTCCATGAATATGGAATCCCATATTTTATTGGATTAGAAATTAAGATTTATAAATACTAAGGCATTCATGTATCCGTGTCCGGTGTCCGTGTAGTTATGCAGTTGGGCGTATTACAGTTTTCCGTGAGATGTTGTATCTAAAACCGATGTCCTTATAGCGTTGAGATCAAATTCACATTCACATCAGATCACATGTATCTCTCCCTTTTTTTTAAATATTAATAATTATAATAAAGTAAATAAATATACCTATTATTTGCATATCAAATAAAATAATACCCTGCGCTTAAGGGTATGTGTGCCATATAACTGTCGATAATTAAGAGTTTGATATATTTTTAAGAGGCAAACTCTGTATAATTTGTAGACTTTATAGTAAATATGTAGGTACGAGTACCTACATTTCATAATATGTGAAAATAGTGTCCTGTTATTTTACTTAAATAATCTTTATGCTACGAGTATGATCATATTATTATAAAATATTTTATTACCATAACAGGTACACCGTCATTTGAATTTGCAAGGATGTCATGGTAATAACACCTGATAAAATTATTCTTTTCTTAATTCGGGCATTATACTTTTTTATACATGATACTTATATGGCTAAGAAAATATCTTCAGAAAACTTTATTTTGCAGTTTGTAATTTATTTAAAAAAGACACATTGAGCACATAACAAATTATTGATTCAAGACGTTCACAATGTTTGTGACATTTAGAATAAAAAGTAAAGATATAGGTATCTATAAACAACCAATAATGGAAATACTACTTTAAAGTCATCGTTATATTTGCCAATGTATAGAATATTATTTTTCTATGGTTAACAAATCATCCAAATTAAAAATCTTCAGTAATCGCCGCCAAAATTTTCAATATAAAAAGCGTATAGGTACATAAAGTAAAAACTTTTGCGTAGGTCTATGATAATAATAATTTTAATAAAAGATCCCCCTTAACGGTAACCCACTGCCCGATAGTACGTTGCGCAGTTTTTTTTCAGTAAAGCCGAGACAAGGAATCAAAGCGTTTTTCGCCAATTAACGCCACTTGTGTCACACAGTTCTGACGTAAACTTTTGCAATGAGCCAACTTTTCCTGGCGGAGTAGACGTGCACAGTCAATCCACCAGGACTGGGAGACTGCTCGTTGCTAGCTACCTCCCAAGAGGCAATCTCTGCGAGATGAACGATTAAAAATATATTTTATAAGTATCTACCATCTACGTCACTGAGAGGAATTATTGGTTATTTTACCTTTGCTTCTTTTCAAATGACATTTTATTTAAATTTAATAACTCAAATAAAATTTATTTTATAGGCCAACGTTTAATTCTTTTATATTACCAATGTGTGTTCTACTAAATAAAATATTACCTATATGTTGTCACGTAATTGCACATTTATCGTAAAAAAGATTGACACATCAGAACGTCATCGTTATAATGGTGAATATAAATTATTGTTTGGGATTTGGTGGTTTATTATTAATAATCTTACATAGTGTTTGGGCCAATTATTATCGTAATCTGATCCATAACCCGATCCAATATTCCCTACCCACATTTCATAAGTATTGTCGCCATCCAGGCACTGCAATAACGACCATGTTAAATAAATACCTGTAAATCCGTGATACCGGCACTTGTGAATTGACCGTAAACCGCACTGCATACAGGGAAACTCAACCATCAAGTACCCTTTCGACCTCCACCATGCTCAAACGATACAACCAAAGCCGTATTAACCACAGAGTGACTCATCCATCGCGTATCTGTTCGACCTTCGTTGCGCTAAATCTGATACGGTTTGAACGAACGTCGCGTCTCTCATCCATCCAGAACCTGCCAACATCATTAATCCCAAAACACACGTTATACCGTGAGAGTGACATTCCAAATCGTCCGTTTACCAGTGCGTGAGTGCGTGAACACGGAACCAGCTCGAGCGCGCGAGCCATCTCAACATCAAAAGTCAGTGCCTGGATTGATCTGCAAGCATCCGGAATTCACCCCAATTATAGTCCATTGAGAATCGCCATCACATCGGTTCTATAATTTTAATAATATTTTGTATCTTTCAATGTCAAAATAAATAAAAATGAAATATTTATTATTTAATTATTTCTTTATTTAAGATTTAACATACCATATTTAAGAATATAGCGATTTTCACATATTAGAAAAATCCTAGAAAAATACTTAGACCGAATGGTATTCAAATGCATTGGTCTAACGTTGCAGATATTATCTAAGCTCTACATTCCACGGTATGTGCGGTACCACCGCCATCTTTAGATTAATAAAACCCGAAGATAACTTTTTGCACAAGCAACGAGTGGTCCACTTTTCAGCTGCCAAAATCAGATCCCAGATTTCTTGACATATTTATTTGCTCTTTCTCGTTTCAAATTGTATAAAAAAAACTATCCGTGCTATTTATAAATAATATACATTCCTGTTATTCATCAGTTGTCAAAGTCAGACTAGTCCTTCACACAAAAACCGGTGGTAATATCAATTTCCAAAAAACATGTAGTATTGAGCTATGCATTACATTTGTAAAAGGTGTGTTAATGCTAGTGTATTATAATTTATCATGTAACTCATCTATCCAAATCAAATCATTCCCTTAGTGAACACGACAGACGTGTCAGTATGAGCACTCTATAAAACAATAACAGGCATTGACAGGTCATCCATAGACAACAACGGGAGGGGCGGAAAAAAGTAGCACCAGTCGTTGTGAATGTATCGGCTTTCTACTTGAGTCGGCAATGGAGGTACCTATTTAAAAAATGTCAACAATGGTTACTGTACCTAATTTGTGTAATTTAAATCCCAATAATAACATTACCAACTAACATTATTCATAGATGGCGTCAGGATTATTGCAAATTTTATTTTGGTATCTTTCTAAGTATGTTGTAAGTAGAAGAAGAACAGATTCTTATAGCATTGTGGCCACGACGAGATTACCTTGGAACGGTGTTATTGTCATTTGAAAGTAACGATACCATGATAAATGAGTCGCCTGCACTGCCGCAAGCATCTGACACCATTATACAGGCAAATTATTATTTTTGTATCAATGATAAACATACTTAAAATTTAAGAATGCAACATTTTTCAAAGCTGAATTTGTGAGGTAAATTATTTATGGCACCGTAGGGATGTGTAAGTTTAAAAATAATTTATTTTATATAATGGCATCCAAATAAAAAAGACAGTTATAGGCAATCATGTTATGTACTTACTTACTTAATATCTACCTATATTACTACTATAAATGAGGATGTATTCTCCAACGATTCATTATTACGATTTCTAGAAAAACATTATTCTATATCTTGTATTAATATTTTTAGTTTTAGAATGAGCACAAATCATTCAAATTATATGCATTAATATAAAGAATATTAATATATCAGCTATACACCGGAGTATGATATAATTTATAAAATATGTTAAAACAAAGCACCGAGTTTAATAATAATAATATATTTTACGGTGTCGTAGCTTCTAGGTGTCCTCACCCCGCGTCAGGCGTTTCCAGTGAACGTTCCCATCTCCTGGACAGTGGCTGATGTCTGGAGGACATTGGGCTGCACTTGTGATATACTTTAGAAATGATGGCTCGCCGTCACGTAACGTTCGTGTTCTTTTATTGTCCGACTCACTCCCGCTCCTCTTAAGTGTCCGTTCTTCCGAGGAAAAGTAAATGGGCTTTTATCATTTGCACTTTGCGAGAAAACGTCTTATAGGTGAATATTCAATGGAATAGGAAAAGTCTCATGTATAAATAATATAAGTACCTACTAATATATTAAAAGACAATGAGTTTTTAATTTGTATTAATTTAAAATGTAATAGGTATTTTTAAGATTTAATATTAAGCATGAAAACATAAATAGGTATAATTACTAATAAGTTTTATAATGCTTTATAATTTATATGTATGTAATAATGTATTATATTACATTATATATTTGTTTTGATTTATCCGTCTGTCTGTCTGCGTCTTTGTAGTGCGACCGCATATATATAATATCCACGTAGCATCCCCTTCAGTTTAATTGCATACTATATACATTTTGCTTACACGCTTCTTAACCCATTCAGTGTTTGTTATAAAAAAATAAGACAATATTAATGAAACCCACCTGCAATACTACGGCTTCATCGAAATATATATGTATATACCAATATATATCTGTATTCAAATCGACGCTTACTTTAGTTATTAATGTGTTACCTTATATTGCTTTGCTTATGATTTAAAAACAGTATTATTTATGCTCAGCTTAAAAGTATGATTGAGCACGTAATTGGTTCTTAAAAATGTGTTCGAAAGTTGAATGTTCGAAAGTAGAGGGATGTAAAAAAAAACATCAAAAAATGTACTTTAAAATATTTATATATCAATGGGTATAATAAACTTAACGAGGGGTATTAGCAATCAGATGTTTTCTTTGTTAACTGGCCAACAGATAGTTGAATACCACCCCTTTACACATTTGAGAAGGTGACGGAGAGCGGAGGAGAGAGAAACGACTACATGGAACGTCATAGTTTATAAATTATCAACAAAATCTAAATGTTAATAAATGTACGAAATAGCGAATTGTGCGAAAGTTGAACGTTCGAAAGTATAAGGCCGCCTATACCTATTGGGCATTGACTTGAGAAGTTACAGATATTTAATCCGGAAAATCTTGCTAAGGGTATTTTGTCCCCATCTGAGATGATAGAATCTGGTGACGCTGCTATAATCATGAACTTTATAAGCTCTATGATGAGCTTGGTGGCGTTAGATTAAAAAAAAAACCAACGCCTGCAATATGTCGGTCTTGTGATACTTATGGATGGTTTTTTTTTGTACCTGGAGAAAAGTGGAGTGCAAGAAAACCACGATGTCGATGACTTAATGGTCTATATACCTAAAACTTAAATCGTAATCAATTGGAGGTACAGTGCGAAATTATATTAATAATGTACATCAGTTACAAAAATTGTAAATTTAAAACTAATTTGAAGAATTAATTAAGTATGTTGGTGCTAAATTAATGTCAATTTACAGAAAAGTTTATAGCCCCTTGGCCCTTACCAATAACGATATAAGTATCATTAGTATGAAGAAAAAATATAATTATCATGTAAGTAGGTACACGGAATTTATTTAAACCATTGACTTATAAACTTAACAAAGATTCGAAATCTCAATATAAAAAGGTAGCGTACTTTTCTAAGTACATCTAGCGTCGATATAATACGTAAATATCTAAAATATTAAATAGAAAAATATTTTTTCAAAATTTTAATGAGTGTCTTGTGAAAGCCTCCCATTCTATCAATGCTTTCACTTTATTATCTATTATATTATATTTTATAGATATATTATGTATCTTCTCATAATCTATCTAAACGTAATTTTAATTTCTCTCTCAAATATGTAGGTAAGAGAGATTTTTATTTTGTTTAATCTAAATCTATTTTTTTTTTTGAAATTATTTATACTTAACTCTAAATTTTAATCATTTTTATTTATGTGGAATCGTGTTTCAGTATGGTCATAGTTACCCAATAATAAATTTCTTTTATAAACTTGTTAAAGTTAGAGTGACAATATTGGATATATAATACAATCGTATTTCATTACGAACTATAATATTATAATATGATACTACCTAGTCTAAATTATTTTACCATCAGCCAATTTTAAGTTTTGATTAAAATATACAGCATTTAATTTTCCCAAATCACTTATAGGTGAAAACTTTACAGCCATTGCAGTTATTAAATACGTTTTTCCCGTCTGGTGCAGCGCTGTGTCCGTCGCAGTGCTCTAGTGGTCCAATCCATTCCGGTCAGCTCTCACCGGCCCTCCAGTCTCGCGTCACGAGACCACTGCGCGGGACAACACATAAATATTGGAATTTGAAGGACCCAACTTTAGACGTTGGCCGCTCGTTGTCAATACTTCAATTTTATTTGAAATATTTTTAGTGCACTAACCATCTCTAAAACGCTTCGTCTGGAAAGATAATACTTAAAGATATAATATGACAGTAATATAAGATATGAGTCTATTAAAACAATGTATTTCTAAATAATATTGATACAATGTCTTTTAATAATATAGCGTAAGACAAATCCTATAAAAAATAACAATAATTATTATTATGACATATTGTCGTATATTTAAATATCTACAGTAAGCTTGGACCCTAGCTAGATAGAAGGAGTCTTAAGGTCCAAATACATTATGATCACGCCACGTACTGACACATAATATGCTGGTATGGCGACAAATTAAGTCTATGGCTTCGTCATTCCGCAAAATATTTTGAATGATCACTATCTCTATAAATTCAATCATGGAGAGTGCCAACTCTGATGTTTCAATTATTATTCATTATGCATGCTAATTTCAATTCATTTTAACAGTTTCTACGTGTGCGTACGTTAAAATTACTTGCGATATTGTATCCATAGATAATATTTTATTTTAGAACCCAACCTGCAGACCATTGATAAAATACAATATTCTTATAGAAAATACATAGTGCCAACAATGTCGAACAAGCAACAAATGTGTAGGCATGTAGAAAATGATAAAAAACATTTATTGAATCATGCGGGTGTCGATGTAGCGTGGTACGCGTGAGGTGACCTTATTATTGTTTTGGTGATTTCGGCAGATTTTGCTTGTGTTTATGATTAGACTATGTTTGTTTAAACTTAAAAAATTGAACATGTGCTACGGGATGGAAGCATCAGTCTGATAACATTTTTTATACCAAGAAAAACTACACAACATACATTTTCCCGTAGCGACAGCTTACTGTGACACCACATAACGTGATCATAATGTATTTGAATCTTTATACGCATTTCGTATTCGAAATTTTGAAGGCAGTTCGATTTTCGAATCGAAGGATTACACGTGTGGTTGTGGGATTGATAACAAGTTGATTATTTTTTTCTTCTATTGGCAGCTACAAAATAAAATGGTTCGCGTTATTGTTTAAAGTCTGTTGCTTTGTTTACATAACCTACATTTGCATTTATCAATGTATTGCATAATTGGTTTTTTTCTGGCTACATAAATTGACGAGAAAGAATATTTTTACAGGTAAATGCTTAGGTACTTTAACACGGCAATATGTGTGATGTATGAAGATCTAAATGAAGTCGAATTTAATAATACACTTTTGAGTTGGGTTTCTGGAATTTCCCGACGGGAATTCTTCAGAAATTTTCGAGATTTTCCATCCCGAATCTCGAGAATCTTTTCTTAAGATTCGAGATTTCTTTATTATCAAATATTAATTGAAAAACGATTTTTTTTAATTGAAATAAATCAACAAAATTTGAGTTCGAGTGAGTAGTGTATAAAAAAAATGGACAAAAAACGCAAAACGTTCAAAGACTGATCGGGGCATTAACACAATTAAGCCAACGTCGATTCAAAATGAGCGCATATTTTCAATATCAGGGAATTTTGACTATCAAAAGCGTACGCGATTGTCGTACGCAGCCATTGACAGTCTGTGTTTTTTGAAATTCTATTTTAATAAGTAATGTTTTGAACTATTTTGTGTCTTCTTGCTTAAATAAAAAAATCATATTTTTTGGAATATGTCTGTTTGATGATTGAAACTGATTTTAGGATTTTTTACGGGTTTTTTTTTTAATTTTCTCGATAGGTATCTGGAGAATTCTCGAGAATTCTTTTCTAGAAATCTCGAACCTCGAGAATTCAAAATTTCATCATTTCGGGAATTCCCGAATCTCGAGATGGAGATTTTCTCGGGAAATACCCAACTCTACACTTATCCACTTCTATAAATTTAAGTTGGTACCTATTCACATTAAGAAATATGCACATTTATTTATATATGTATGTGCCTAATTGGGTGAAACTGAAATTATAGTGGAATGACACACACTATAATAACCGTGAAGTTTTCTTTAAATGAACCCCAAAACAGTCATTTAGAGCTTATTTAATCAGTAGACCAGAAGTCTCTTTTTGTGTCAATGTCATACATTTGAGTGCCTTCTCTATAGAGGAAATGTTTTCTTAATATATTTATTATATATCTAAAGACAATTTAGTTTCAATCCTTCTATCTTGATGGAAATATGTATTTTCCAAATGTGTTTAAAACTGGGTAAGTGCATATTTTTAAAACTTACCTATACATTATTTAGTATGTTAGTAAAATATAGTAAAATAAACATTCGTCTTGGTTACTTCTTGGTATACGTTTATCACCGAGACCATTCATAATATTATTCGAATAGTCTTTGCTGATATATTATAATATTATACCCATATAATGCATAATATGCATTAGGTAGGTATAACAACAAAAACCTAACGCCGTCTTCCTTTCGCACACAGTTTTGAGTCCATTTAAAGAGTTAGGTACATTATTTGTGTAAATTGTACCTACATATTACATTTCTGAAACTATATACCTACTTTAATAATTATTTTCATTCATAAAAAACCATTGGTTACTAATCCATTCATTTATAAATACATTATCATTAATAAACCTACTTATACTATATTCATTCATGTAATTTAGTAGATTATTGGTTTTAAAGTAATAATTTATTTAATTATTCCAAATATATGATAGTTAATGTATAGATACAGAAGAGTAGAATCCCTGTGATCAAGCTATTACACCGATGAATTTGATGCTCTTTTCTTTTTTCTTTTGACCGTGTCCAATCCTAATAGGATCATATGGACCTCCACAGAGTGGAGGTTTGTATTAACAGATTTTATTTTTACGAGAAATGGATGTCAGCCACTTGCTCAACCTATTAGGACCATACTCTGAATCATGCAAAAATTGAAAAACAATATGTGAACTTGCCAGACCCAGGATTCGAACCTGGGACCCTCGACACTATAGAACGGCGCTTAATCCACGCGGTCATCGTGGGGAATTTGAAGCTCACTGAAGGGATACCAAAACTACACTCATTTTATAACTAAAGACCATTAAAAACACTGAACAGTCAAGAAAACAAATTGTTGAATGTTCTATATTTAAAATCTAACATATATATTTTTTTGTATATAAGTATTTAAGTCTCACATTCTTCTTCATGTAATGTTACGTTACCACGGGTAAAGCAGTTTTTCCTTTAAAACTTCATATATCGAGATGAAATTAGTTTCATAGATATTTTGGTATTGCTATCGTTTCGCAACTCATAGATATCTTGAATGTAGTGTTCTCAACTATTTTACTCGTCACGCCTCTAAAGTAAAACAAAAATAATTCAAGCAGCAGGTCCCGCTCTAATAAAGAAAGTCGCGAAACTGGAATGAGGGGGCATTTTGGGGAGGGGGTCGGAGAGGTCGTAGGGTGGGGGGGGGGTGAAAAGACGTCGTGGAGGGGGTGGAGACAATGCGAAGAAACAAAGCAAAAACAAAACGTCTCCAAAGTAAGTCTTACGGTTCTGCTCTCGAGTAATATGAAGGCTCTGGATCGCCGTGGATGTTTGTTATTGAAACATGTTGTCGGCTGAATGGTGCAGGGACGTAGATGGACATATTCTAGACAGATAATATTCAATAGAGAAAAACTCTTCAAAATCAGATTAGTACGATGTGTATCAATTGTAACAAATAAAACGAAAGAGGGAGGCTCCGTTACTTATCCAGACAGTAAAGTTGTCATCAATATCATGACGTTACATGTTTAGTTTTAACAGTTTTTTTTGTCACGTGAATAAAGACAAATATGTATTTGTTATGTTTAGCTTGGAAACAATCGAGAACGTAAAAACGCGCGAAAAGCGATTAGTTAGTTCAATCCTTAAGTAATATGGGAAAATGTAGTGATCTTAAGCATCCTGTCGCTTCGGTTCTTTTTGTCCTCGTCATTGCTATTACTAAATTTTCGGTACGTATTCGTCTAAACTCGAAATAATAAATCAAAGAAAAAAGTGTAGAATTAATGGTTTGGGGGGGGGGGTGGGGTCAACAAGAAACTTTAAAAACTGCGACCTGGCACTATTCTATTCAGCACTAAATAACAGGAAACAACCCAAAAACCAAATTGTATGGTCTCAGTTTTCACATGGAAGAAGAATATTCTATAAATTCCTGTTCTTATATTATGAACAATATTTACCAAAGTGAAAAGGATTGCAAACTAAACAGATATCTAATTAATATTCAAATTCATTTTTTTTTTACTTACCGTGAACATTACAAATTACAAATTTAAGACATTGACAACATGACATTTAAAAAGTATAAATATATATATATATATATATATATATATTAAATATAAAAATACAAATTATAAAGCATGGAAGCACACCGAATGAGCTAAGTGGACCCTATTTTAAGAATTTATAAAACAACGTCCACCTATACTCATCCTCACGTAGATGGAATATATCAACATCCTAAGCGATTTGGTTAAACAGGGTTATTGCACTCCCAATTGGTATCACCAATGACAGGTTAGTTCTGCTCCTAGGTAGAACAAACGACTGATGCTCCCGATTTCTAAGATAGTTATCAGGGACACACAATATGTGCCATTACAAATAGGAATTTTATTATTTATGCAAGTGGCTTCTTTTTTTTATTACCACGGTGCCGTTATTGTTGTTACAATATGTTGTCCAACATTCAGTTTCTCATATTTTAAATCTGGAATAATTGAAATAGACCCCACTTAACATTATTCGTTGATTGTTTTAATACAATTGCATTCCGCGAGGGCAGGGTACCAATAATAGTGGCGAAATACGTCATAGAAATACCTAAAACTCTATAAAAAAAACTTTGAATAAATTTTCAATTAATACTAAACAAAAAATAATATATTCCTAACGGTAAAAATAAATTGACCTACGCCTTTGTCGTTGAACGTCCACTATTCGTCCCACCCAAACTTGGCACGATCACAGCTGAAATGAACGACAGGCGACATTTTCTTTCTAAATAATCCTCACAGCCACTGTTGGTGCCGAGCCATCATCACCTCTACAACCATCTCATTAGAGATCAAAATCTGGCAAAGAACAAAACGAAAGAGTTGATTTTGAAAGCTGACCGCCTTATGAAGACAACAGAAGTACAGTCGTGCGAATTTCACATATTAAGTAACAATGACGACACTGCAACATGTTTGTATTTTTAATAAAATATACTATTTTCATTAGATGACAGAATTTCCGAACGGATTTTCGTATCTAAGTGGAAAAAAATAGTAAGTATTTCAATAAAATAATAAACTAACCAAACATAATTACAACATAAAAGAACTCTTTATATACAACGGTTTTAAATTTTCTTAATTAAAAATTATTATGCTCAATATGTTCAAACTTGTACTTGATATAAAGTAAATAAAAAACAAACAAACAAGAATACTGAAATGTCATTTTGATTTCCATAGTAACGCACGTATATATTAATAATTTAGTTGCTGGGACCACCCACTTAGCAACCAATAATAGTGGATTGGATTACGGATTTGTTCCGAAATAACTTTTCATACAAAACATAATTAACTAAAAATGAATTCAATTCTGCTTAAAGATGGCTAAAAGTATTAAAAGAATGCATTAGTATCGTGTTCTGATATATTTTAAAAGTTTCAAATATCCCGCTAGTCGGGAAGTGAGTTAAAAATCGATTGCAAGATTTGTACTGGACAAACAACCACCGGAAAAACAAGAATTTGAGCTAATAAAAACGTTGTAATGTAATAATGTAATAAATATAAATAAGTAGGACGCTTTGGTGCATTCTGAACTTAATTCAAATTCATATTTATTTATTTTACATAATATAAAGAACATTCACAACGTTAAAAATATTTAATAAAAGCAGGTCCTTGTCTGTTTAGTCTTAGTGGAAGCCAGAGGCAAACAAATTTTGAAAATAGCCGATATACTGGATTGTTTTTTTAGTTTATGTTAGGTTATTATTCTTTAATTTATGAATTTTCCTGAAATCGACTATGAAAATTTCCGCTGTTACTGTCTGGGTTTCAGTAAACAGACTTGTATCTAAAACCATATAATATTAATATGTGTAAAAAAGACACAAAATCACACCGTATGACCTTATTAGATCCGGTTTTAAAACAACGTCCAACTAATCGTCCTAACTTAATCCTCACGTAAATGGAATATATCGATAGCCGAAGTGATTTGATAGAACACATTTACGCCTCCTAACTGGCTTAAGAGCATACTTCAGTGAAACGGCAAATAATTTTCAACTATAGGTGCGACGAAATTTTTGACTCGCTGGCAATCAGAGAGCGAAAGTCGAGCTGTGAACATGTCAATTTGTTTCGTGATGGCAACGGGGGTATTAATTCTTAAATCGTGTAAAGATAACTAAAAAACGTTACCCGTTTACTTGAAAAAGAAAACATGTCAATGAATATATTATTATTGTTACTAATAGAACAATAAACATAACATTAAATGGACGCATTTTGAATTTTTATGAAAAATTATGTTTTGTTCTGCACGCGTCGTTTGGACAATCTTTGCGTCGCGTAGTCACGATCGTTTTAGACCGTGCCCCAGCTGAAGTATAGCCTTAACTAATGGCAGGTTGGTTACATATTCGAATATTTAGAATACACGTATTACATTTCATAAATCTTATAATAGTTTTCCCTCCGTCATTGAGTGCGAGTATGTTGGTGTAATAATTTTGAATTTGCAATTTTATATTCATTACTTAACCTAGTTTGACATATTGTCACTCAATCTTAAAAGCCCCCCAATTCCAAAAGATCTATTAAAATAGTACCTAAAACGTTGATAAGACTCATTAATTTACCATACCTATAGGATAGGCTTTTAACTAAATTAATATTGATTTAATACGTACACATTTTCTGACAGTTCGAAAAGCATTCTTCGACGTGTTGGTATTAAACGGTATTTGAAAACAGGCGATTTTCATTCAATATTATGTTATATTATTATGATGCATTTGGGCCTAAACTGAAGTTGGGCAATGAATGCTTTTCGTTTATAAGGGCGTCTTCATTAGTGTAGGGAAAAAAATCAAGCCTCATTGGCAAAATCCGTTAATTTTCATTTTCAAAAAAAATGATAACAATGGAGTCTATACAAAATGACATGATTCTTGATATTTACGAGGCTTACAATAATTATTGTTCTCGTTATATGGGAATAATTTAGATATAAGCGGTATTCGTGGATTGATTTTTGAAATGTTTAGATGTGGTGTTAGGTACAGCAGTATATTATATGTATTAAATAATAATACTACAGTAGGTACAAACGGTATTCAAGAAAAATATTTTTACATTGACCGATGACATTAATACTTTTGTCAGTTTGGCTTCATACGTCATTAATATATTATGTAGATATTTGAAATTATTAATATTTACAATTGCAATAAATGTTTTTTTTTATAATGAAAAAATATTTATGATTTTTAATATAGTTTTTTTTGACAGACTTTTTGCACGAGAACGAAGACTTAAATGATAGGAAAATGTGGGAGTGTAGTTTTTTATAGGTAATTTAAAAAAAAATCAGAACAGTTTTATTTGTATCATTATTTCTGTTAGTTAGGTAAGCAGGGTCGAGTTGCTGCTTTTATGACGATGTCAACTTGTTTTTGTATACCTACGGTTTTTCAGATATCGTTTAAAAATAATCGATTATTTACATGTTTAATATGTTAAGCCGTTGAAATAATCTAATAATTCGTTGAATAATATAATAAAAATATATTTGTGTTTTTTCATGAGAAGTTTGCAGCCTTTGATCTTCGATTGTGATAACGAAACCAAACGACAAGTCAGTAGAACTGTGGACAGTGGTGCACGGACGTCAAACTATTTTGATGTCTTCCTTTCTTCTTTCCAAAGAAATGATATAACAAGAGATAACGGCCAGCGGGTAACGGGTAACGAATAACGGCCAACGGCTAACGACTTACAACGTCAACGGATAACGTTCGGTTCGTAGCGGTAGCTTCCTCCTAAAGGCTTTTCGAGTGGCGAGTAGTACCTATCCGAAAAACATTAGCCGATTTTCTGACCTGTGAAGAATTGGATACCAACTCAAATATATAAATATCGAGAAAAACCCTGGAAAATTTTGTTAAATTAATGTACCTAATAAGTAAGGTACACATTATGAACATATTATGTCAATGGAATATAATATATGTAAACACCTACATTGTATATTACACTATTGAATGAATATTATAAAATATCTTACGAGTGACCTTGGGTAGGTATTATAATATATTGAATTTAAAAAATACATAAAGAAGTGTAAATAGCTAGGTACCTACAATAAAGCAAAAATTTGGAGAGATCACGTAATTTAAAATAACCAACACGTAAAAATAATACTTCCATCGAATTCGAGAAGAAGAGTGGTGTTATCAAATGACCATTTTTTGTTAAATAATGTTAAATTAATGTACTTATGTTTTAATAATGGTTACATATTCACTTTTTCCAATAAAAATAAATTATGGTCCCCAATATTAAGCATATTTTTTTAAATAGCACCTCATAGTTATTTGTTGGAAACTTAGATGCTTTCCAAGCCACGTGTGGTTTTGTACCGTGTGTAATACTAAATATAATACTAAATAGAGTCGAATCCAGCGAATACGGGTTCGAGTCCTGCCGAGACTCGTATTTTTATCAACGATTTTTTTCTAATAATTATGTACCTACCTACCGATGGACGTGTATTGCAGGCGTTTTCAAATTTTGTTAATTTAACAATGTCAGTTATTAATAGTAGGTACATAATAACTATTATATGCATATAAACCTTCACGTACCTACCTAAGTTGATTTTTATAAATTACGTTCAGAGTTACTTCATAAGAAACAATAATATTTATTATTATTTATTAAAATAATATGTTTTTACATTACCTATTTACATAAATAATAAAAGGTAGGTATTCTTTTATAAAATACACCTCATGTAGCAGTAGGTATTTAAACTAATATTAACTGTAAACTTATGAATAGTATAATAACATTTTTTTTAAAAAATCAACTGAAATATTTATTTACTGTGTTTACATATTTACCGTGTGTGAATGTGAATAGTGCCTAAAGATGCCGAAAGAAGAAAATCACGTCGCGATAAATGATTCAAATAGGATAGCATAAAATTTAAATGAATAAGAATTTTAGCAAGACCCTTTATTTTCTAATATTTGTGTAATTTATCATCATGAATTGATTAATCTAATATTTAGGTGGCAAAACTGTTGGTTTAAAACAAAGTTATTGTTAATTCTACAATTATTCTAGACACTTAATGATTTTGAATTTTATATTATCAATCCAACCTTAAATATATCTGGAATGAACCTAAAAATCATCCTTTCCAATATACTGTTTAGTTTTAGTTAGGTACTGGCACTTGGTACAAACTTAGTGCTTGGTGACAAATAGTTCTTGAGATCATTATGAAGAAACAACTATAAAACCGTGTCGCAAAGTGAATATAACTGAGCTAGTTTACTGGTCTTTATTTACTTGTTTTACCATCATAATAATTTATATTAATAATGCATGTTGGTAAATGTACGTAATACAAACTTGCGATTTAAATCTTTACGAGTGTGTTTAGCTTATCTCGGAGTATCAGCAGTTAATCAACAAGGCATTTGCGGCCGAGAAGCCTGCAGTTCTTTCAGCCCGTGAGCGAGTGTGGGTTGGTTCTACCGCCATGTCCATTTGAATATTTCAAAAGTGCAAGAAGGACTTACTCGTGCTGGTGTGAGAAGGAATAAAACGTGAGTTGTGCGCGGCGACATGCGCACGTCGTACATCGCCTTTATGGAGTCCCATTCGGTATTACTTATGAATACCCTAATGTAGCATGGTTCTCAATAATTTACTCTTGTAGAACCATACTACAAAATTCAAAATCAATTATGATATTATAAAAAATGAATTTTGGTAATAATACAAGCCAAATACATAATATACTAATAAATATATTAAAATAATTACAACATAAAAATAACTTTTTATATACCTACAACGTTTTTAATTTTCCTGTTCAATTATTATGCTCAATATGCTCAAACTTGTACTTGATATGAAGTAAATAAAAAACAAACAAACAAACAAATATATAATACTAAAATGTCATTTTGATTTCCATAGTAACGCACGTATATATTAAAAAAAATGTTGCTAGGACCAACCACTTAGCAACCAATAATAGTGGATTGGATTACGTATTCTTCCGAAATAACTATTTATTAAAAACTTAATTAACTGAAAATGAATTCAATTCTACTTAAATATGGCTAAAAGTATTAAATGAATGCATTGGCATCGTGTTCTGATATATTCTAAAAGTTTAAAATGTCTAGCTAGTCAGGAAGTTAGTTAAAAATCTATTGCAAGATTTGTACTGGATAAACAACCACCAGACAAATAGGAATACGAGCTAATAAAAACGTTGTAAAATAAGTCAGTTTAATAGCGTTGATTGCTTAATATTTATAGAAAAATAGAATACAATATTGCAATAGCTATTTTTGTGGGTACCTACTTATTAAATTTAGTACCGTACCTCTTGGGTAGAATATAATATTTATTGTCTTTACCTATATAGGTAGGTACTTTATATCCAAATTTAATAATATCTATTCCTTAATATAATAGGTATCTACCAATTTCGTAGGTCAATATATAGTACCTACTTAGTTCATGTCCGCTTCTTAGTTGGAGTCTTTTTGTATCTTCGCGGATTATGTCAGCATCTTGTAGGTCAGCCGTATACACCTCGTAGATGGTATTAAGTAACCTTTCAATATCCGTTTTGAATGAAGAAACATCAGAGCAGGTTAACACTTTATTCAATTATCCGTAGCATGGCCCCCACATCCTGAAGCGGGCCCCCAAGCCATAATTTTTGGAGAGCCCTCTACCTATCGTTAATGTTAAGGGCAGTGTGACGCTTTATATTATAGTTTTCTAAATTAGGTTCCAGGTAAAATTAACGGTAGGTACCTAATCAGTGTATTTGTAGCATTTTTTATTAGGTAGGTATTTAATACATCCACTTGAATTATGGAATTGTCAAGTATCAATACACAATAATTAAAAATTTCATGGTTAAATTACATATTTTAAAATTTTATATTCTCGCATGAATATGGCGACTTTTCGTTACTAATAGAGCAATATTGTGATGTGTGTTTAGCTCACTTATCTGGCCGACTCGCCACGCCGGGCTCCCCTAACCCCGGTCTCCAGGCTAGAGCCTTGTCAGCCCCCACTTTGTGGGGGTTATACCGTAACATAATATGGCCAAGTCAGGTTCGATATCGCTTCTTCATTTTCAATGTGATAAGAGACTGCATGATCCACCCTCTTCTCGCTTTGTTACTCTTGAACACCTATCATCACAGCTAGTATCTGCCACAAGCATCTGTTCTTAAGTCTCAGTACCTACATATATGGTTTCTCTGACCCATCATAAGATGCCGTGCCTTGCTACCAGAGAGAACACAGTCAGATCGGAATACAAACGTCAAACGGGCAGTATTTGGTTTTATAAACGCGTACAGCCAAGCAAAGGTACAAAATATATTATTCTTTATAATAAGAAATGGTGTTACTATAAATTATATTGATAATTTAAAAATGTGTGCCCCCATCCCATCCCCAATCCCCATCCCATCCTTCCTAAATCCCCATGTCAAAATCACTATATGACACTACCCCAATTAAAAAATAGATAGACATGTGCCTAATTTCGTAAACTGTCTGACCTGTCATATCAAAATGTAAAACATTGATTTATAATATTCAAAATTACACAACGAATCTGCTTGGGAAGCTTTTGCCAAATGCTCGTGGACTCCTTGGCAGGCTGTTTTATCAGCATCATGTCGTGTGCCCGTCGATACTGCAGCGTCGCGACGCAGGCTGAGGTCGCAAGAAACGTCATAAGCAAGAACTGAACTCTCTTGATGCACTATTGTCAATGACCGTATTCTGTATTATTTATATATTATGTTTTTAATCAGCATTTTCTAATCATTTGCTATTTGTCATCATAATACACGCTAAAATGTCTAATAACATCATTTACCTTAGCATTTAGAAGATAATAGCCTTTTTATATTTGTGGATATATTGTAGATATTATTGATAATGCCACAAAAATAAATAAAGTCAGAATATCTTAATTTTTAAAAGTAATTAATTAATATTAATAATTAAATATACCTACTTGTCACAATATTTGGATTAATTCAACTTTTTAAATATTATTTGCAACCGGGTTCGTTCCCTTCAGAAGTGTTGCGTGTCGTAGAATGCTGAGATGAGTGGGGCTTGTATTTTGTTGCATACGTCACGAAGATGCGTACAGGAATGCGCACCAAACTTAAAATGGCGGCGATCAGCGCGAGCTATCAGTGTCACTTTAATAATATACGTCTAAAATGAGTTCATCACAACAAGCGTTTAGTAGGAGACTTGAAACGTGCCGTTGTGCTATAATCGGATTCATGATGATGCTAAATGATGCTAAATGCTTGTAAAAATGTATACAGATCGTGGATCGATGGAGATGTATGTCGAAGCTGTATTGCCATATTATGGAAATATTTACTGGGTATACTTTATCATTTTGTGTATTAAGAAGTATAAGATAAATATAATTTTATAACAAATAAATTATTTTAAGTTCATGATAATTATTCATTTATAATTATTAAATTTATATGGCACCGTTTGCACATTTTTACACCTATTCACAATTTCAAAATTTTAAATTAATTATCGGGAAATTTAAATTTAAAAGTTGGAAACATTAGCCACGGCATGACGCGTATTACGTCAGCGACGTGTTAGACATTAAAAATACAAACAAAACGAAAACGAAAAGTGTGAAATTAAACAATTTAAACGACTAGAATAGAAAGGTGAATATGGAAGTCAGTGGTACCTACTTGATTTTGTTAACCCAGCACCTCCCACCACCTTAAAATCAATAAATAACAAATTTTCTATGTATCAGAATGATGCTCAAAAAAATTTGCAACCTTACTTAATTGATATGAATTAAGGTGAGGGCACTATTTTTGGGACTTCTTTCTCATGACCGAACTGTCAAGCTATAAATAGTAAATTTTACGTGAAAAATAAGCGCATAGCGGACTCTTTAGATATAAATAAACCGATATGTCGGCAAAGACAAGCTTAAAAGCTCATAAAATATTTGAAATATTACATTTCGTAATAAAAAAAAAACAAAAAACACGGCTCTAAAATCAACCCACCAGAGCTGGACCCGCGGGAAAAAAAGTTTAATATATTAATCCCTTAAAAAACAGTTTATACGAGGCCAGCGCCGGCATAATAAAAAAGTCAAAATCAGAAACCATCTTCTTTTTTCGTCGTCTTTTCTGTCAGATAAATAATATGTGTAAGACACTCGTGCCTCTGTATGAAAAATACAACATCAATAATAAGCAGTTGCCATTGAACATTTTTAAAGATCGTGTCGATGACTCGTATTGAGGTGAAATACTATAAGAAGCTACTTACATAGGTGTAAGATTTATGAATCAAAAATATTACAATATGAGAAACTGATATCAGCGCATCTATTCTATACGCAAGACTGCTTCCGGCTGCTACTTTCAGCTATCTATGGTAGGTTTGTATTGAAGTATTAGCACTTATTGTAACAATTACAATAAGTTACTTGTAATTGTTACAATAAGTGCTATGTTTTAACAGCATCTCTCTTGGCTATGCTAAATTTTAGAGCGAACAGTTTTGACTGTTTAGACGGCTAACTTATTATAATTGTTACAATAAGTGCTAATACTTCGATACAAACCTACCCTAGATAGCTGACGTAGCGGCCGAAAGCAGTCTTGTGTATAGAATAGATGCGCAGCTATATAATATGTAACTAGATCTGTATTCAGAATATTGTTTTAAATGCCACGGTATTCAAATATTTTGCCTTCTTCTTATCGTGCCATGTGTCTTTACGATGCCGCGCCTTGACAACTGGGCGCCACGCAATCGAATCGCAAAATGAAAATAAATAGACGTTTGTGAATTATAGGTAGGTACTTTAAAAATATATATTTAATACTATTATTTATAATAAAAGTATTTTATTATTGTTTAATATGTTCTTGGTGAGCATTTAAATATGCATACGTGAAGATAGTGATCTAATTGTTGAATTACATTTAAGTTCCGTTGAGAATAGAGTTCTTTTTTTTATATAAAGCCTCAGGCATGATAATTCTCAATCTGCATTATGTAGAGAGCAAAATGAATTAAAACTACTACTTAGTAAATAGAAACTGATTAAAATTCCTCGTCTGCTTTCTGTGTAAAATCGTAACGAACATCTATTTATTTCATTCGACAGTGAGGCACCCAATTGTCCTGACGCCCAGTTGTCCCATTCCCTCGTGCCATCCCATGTGACGGAGGTCAGCGATATTTGTTTTATCATCTGCTATCCGGAGCATTTTTCACATATTTTTTTTTTCAAATTTGGTAAGATTGTAGGAATCTGAATAAAACATTTGAAACCATAATATTCTAATAATAAAGATAATCTTCTCATATAATATTTTACCAATTACCACCAATAGCTGTTGATAATGTATACCGTTAAAGTGCAATATTACTTACTAATATACTAATACTAGCTAATACTAATATATTACACAGGGAATGATAAATATAATATTATTTATTTGTAATATTTAACAAAATATTGCTATTTCGGTAACTTACAATATTAATGTCTAAATAAAACACTTAAAAATACGTAATAAAACCATCGTAATACAAGGAACACACATTAAAAATAGGTAGGTAAGTAGATTATAAATACAATCACATCGTATAGGTACATTATTTATGTAGTTTCAACATTAAATTATTTTAAAGCAATAAAGACATCTCATAAAATTCGTATTGAATCTAATTGGAACAGAAAACTAGCGCCACGTGTTGTAGAATACGCATTCCACGGTGAACTGTATTCCACGGTGAAATGTTCAACGAAGAACTCGTCATTTGATTAAATGTTGCACGAACTCATGTTTCACGTACTGCGGCGCACGAATAAGTGTCCCACGAAGAACTGCATACGCACAACTTACATGTAACCGTGGTTAGTACCCCTTGTGCACATCTGTATGACGGCATTTATCCAGCAGTTGTCCACTTACCGAACGATATGTCTGGCCCATTGCCATTTCATCTGTTTAGCCATCTTGTCTGGTTCTTTATCGATTAGTTTCTTTTGTGGCCTTTCCGCGTTATGCCCAACATGCACATGTAAAATCTATGTAGGAACCTAATATTAATAGAACTATTTTTATGATTAAGAATTAATATATTTATATATTTGTCTTGATTTATTAAACTATCTGTAATGCATGAGAAAAAACATATGTTAATGTGTAGGAAAGATCGAGACATGGAGAAGACTTACGCACGTAAACGTAAACGCAAATTCTAAATTTGAAAAACTCTAAAGACAAAACAATTAATTTATGACAAATCGGTGGAATGGTATAATTATAGATGAATATGTGTGTCCGATAGGAAACGCAATTTTAAAAATGATAATATACATATCTTTGAAAATGTCAATTAGGTAAGTACCTACTTATATAAAAAAATGTTTGATTCAAACTGATTCAGAAGAGATTTTGGAAGTAGATAAATCGAAATGAAAGTGTTAAATATCAACCAATTGGCGTTCAAATATGAAATCAGTATGTTAACAGTTGTTAAATCGATAAAAAAAATGGAAACATCATGGCAGAGGAAGCACCAGATGAGCGTTGCCGTTTGTCAAATGAACAATATCAGAAATGGCGTGCCTGGCAAAGCTTTTAATCAAAATAATTCACGTTCCAGGTCTATGCCACATTCAAGAATGTTGACAGGTGACATTGCTATTCTTTAATTTTATAATCTTATAAAGTATCAATTAAAGTTTTATGTCGTTTTTTATTTATATCACTGCCAATTTAGTGGCTTTAAAATATTATTAAGGGTCCGATAACTCAACTTTCAGCAATTTATTTTGAATATTTTTCTATTAGGTACCTATGTACTTCTCATCACCTGTTATATTATGCTTATGGAAAATAACTTTTGCCTGATATGCACAGAATGTGGAGTTACGTTTATATATTGGAACCGCAATATAGTGAAAATGACATACCTACATATTATACCAAAATAAAATGACAGCCACATTGTTTTGCCATCATATTTTTTTCTATTTTTTTTTTTTATATTTTTTAATTTACATAGGTATACTCGAAAAAGTATGAAATCTCCACGATTTAAATTGAATAATATTACAAAATTTAAACAATTTGATCATTGCTTTGATTCGACATAGTAAGTATAATAAATGTACCTAGCAAAGTATTCGTATATTTTTTATTTACATGGAATTCATAATATGCCTATCGTGTGTTTACGAAAAAAAATATCAACGTTGTTGATAATGTATTGAAGTGTATTTAATACTTCTATTAGTATATATACGAGTACCTCACAAATCATCAGGTGTTCGAATTTAGAAGTAAGCTCATCCCAGTATAAAAAGTTTGAAATTATATATCAATTGTGTCGCTGAGTTTCAAAACCCGCTATAACACTTTTTTGTTATATATATCGATGGATTCGTTATTAAAATCTCTACATGAAAATTTTATCGCCTCTTTCAAAATCCGCTACGATTAACTGTCATTTACGAAACAAAATCAATGCGTCTATCAATTGCCGCTATAACACTACTGAAACATTCAAAAACCTTTATCGTCCAAAAAGTTTTTATTGATATTCTCAACATATTGAAAAAGTGTTATAGCGGGTTTTGAAACTCAGCAACACAATTGTTAGCATGTGGCGCCCTCAATCAGCGGACACCTAATAATACTGGTAGATCTATAATAGTAGGTATGCCGTATTTACATACATATTTAATCTACTTTATTGCTATATATATATATATATACGTAAATGCTTGAAAATTAGGAGTTAGGTTGTTGTTTGCGTGGATTGTGTCACATTGTCTCTAAGCCCTATTTGTATACATTTTTTCGCTATTCATCAAACAGCCGATAAATGACAGCATAGTGTATACCGATCCATGACTTTCCTTGCATATCGGTTTCAGCTGATACATTAATTAGGTTGGTACTTAGATAATACTATTATTAAGAGTAGGTACTGTTTATGATACAATGTCTCATGTTTATATCAAACTCGACTATTTTTTTTTTTTAAATAAAATGTTGTCATTCAATAAACAAAAAAAGTCGATGATTAAGCCAATAAATATTCTTTTTAACGGCAATGTATTTTTCTTCGTTGTTATATCGGGCCGCAGGAAATAATTTATCCATTTTATTTAACATAATAATAGCATTGAAAAATATGAGCAGTATATTATCATTTATCAGTCAGCGATGCCCGGCAAGACTGTCGCATTTTCCTCGAGAATGTATTTCGATTAAATATATTATTCATGAATATTGTTTTATTTTATTCGATTTATTTTTTGAATTAAGAACTTGACTTCGAAAAGGGTCAAGATAATAATTAAATCATTGCGTACCTACTTAGTAAAAAATACAATTTAATTAAACACACTATATTTAAAAAATAAAAGGTTAAATTTAATAATACTAAATATATTGATTTTTTTTAAATCCTTCTATAATCTACATCGATAACCTAGTTCTATAGGGAAACAACTCAAAATTTCAAAGTTTTGCGTTCATACCTACTGCCATTCAAAGTAGATTTTTTTTTCTTTATAATTCAATGTCTATGTCATAAAATCGAATACGTACCCTTTTCTGAGATTAATCTTTAATTCAATTTATAAACGATAATGTCTAGGTTGATAATTTTTGAAACTGTAAAATTTCATTGTGCGTTGATAAGTTCATTTAAACTAAATAAAAAAATTACGCACTTCAAAAATCAAAGCTTTAACATTGAAATGATAAATTTAAAACACAATTATCTTAGAACGAGGTATTTTGAGCTGTTTACCTATAGAACTAATGTATTAAACATACATCATTTTTGAAAACACTGCAGAGAAAATAATATATTAAAACGATTAGAAAAAATCTTTTTGAAAAAAGTAAGACACCCCGCAGGAATCAAACTAGAATCTCTCGGGTTTCGCGCCCACGCATATTACCACTATGCTAAAAGTACCTCACATAATTACGACAAATTTTAACTAATGGCTCTTATAATGCTCTCTGAAGCGTTTTTAAATTGTGCTACTATTGGCTATCGGCTTTTGTATTTAAAATCAAAGTAGGTATTACTTTAATTACTAACCGACGTCATGGATCACTCTAAGATATTTTAGTGTGGTAGCTTCTTTGAATTTGCTAATAATTTTTAATTAAACACGTTTTTATTCAACAATAATTCACAACACTTAAGAATGTAACTAATCTAATTTTTGAACATAGGTATTTTTTTAAAACACTTCTGAGTTTTCTTTTTGAAAGGTATTAAATATTATTTTTCAGGTTCCCATCTACATTAGGCACCTACAAGTAATTTTGCAGTCTTCCATATAACAATCGCAGGTTATATGAAGTGTTCAACGCTGTCTATCACGCGGTTGCCTAATTTTTGATTTTTTTTTCAAATTTTATTAAATATTCCACGTGTGACTGATCACAATTGTTATAACTGGTAAGATACATTATAACACTATCAACACAGCTCTGAATGATTGGGACAAACCCCATTTTTTTCTCATACAATTCATTTGTCATACTTACATGAATAGTAGAACACGAGAAAGCTGACAAATACCTACGCTAAGTAAGCTACACCAGATAAAAGACCTTCAGCGTATACAAACTGCCCCTTAAATTATGCTGAAAATATTATATGAAGACATAGGAGGCCTTTAAAACAGAGGTAGAGTAAACGCTTCATAACTCTGCACTCCAGCTCAAGGATGAAAATGTCTATTTATTTATTTAGGTATTTATTTATTACTACATATACTTATTACTACAAGTGAAAATTGATCTAATTTTATGCGAGGTAATCAGGAAAATAGGGAATATATATCAGTATAAAATGCAAAAAAGGAAAACGAATACGTATAGTTATATAATATAATCTTTTTTCTAAGTAACCATATAACGTCTACCACAGAATTTTTAAAGTGGAAATTTTGTCTAAACATCAAATACTCGTATAATCAACATCTATAGAGGCCAGGAACATAAAAATATCGGACGAACGGGCCACCAAAAACCACCTCTGGAACAGTGTGGATGCCATTAGCGACTGCCCAATACTTAGAAGAACATAAGCAATGGACTGTCAGGGCTCAAGATTGCTGAAAATCAGACAGTGCGTTGGTTAGAGCTGTAAGTACGATATTGCATGTCATATTTTACAATCTATATAAGAAGTATAAAATATTATTGATAACGCTCACTAACGAAAATAATCGTTTTTAATAAAAAAGAAATAAAATAAAATTCTTTATCGCGTCTTCATCATTGATTAATAAGACCATGTCAAGCTTTACATATAAGATCCGATACTAAAGCGACGCCTTTCGCTGCCAACACAAGAAAAAAAAATATTAAATATTATAGACATTTGTTTGAAGTGCGTGCACCACAGGTAGTTGTAAGGTGTGCATATCATATTTCTACTAATAACTTATTTGATTCGTGTAACAGATGTCACGTTGGTGTCAGAGTGAGAAATTTTAAGTAAAATGTTACCAATAAAAAACCGTCACTGATGGAATAGGTACATCACAATATAATATGTTATTCCGTTTCCTGTCCATGAATGAAACAAGATAATTTATTTAACAGGTCGCAGGTAAAGTTATGTAAAGTTATGAGTGTGGGGACTTTAAAAAATGGACGCTTCAAAAATACCTGTTTAAATCATTTAACATATTATTGCTATTGAAGATAAACAATACGGGTATAGTCTAATTATTAGAGATGAATAAAAAAAAAAAATTACTAATGACAACCCAACGTTTTCTAGGTATTAAAAAATAACAAATACAAAATCATTGAGATCAAGGGCCTAGCAAAAAAGATAAAGTGCTACTCAAGGGAACTGGATCAATCATCCAAGCGCCGAGACCCGGACGAGGAGATGGAAGAATTCTGCAGCGCCGGAGGCCGAGAAGAGGAAGAACTGCACGGCGTGGCCTGGACCGACGGACGCCCTTGTTTTGTTTGTGCGCATGGAAACACTTTACAAATACTTACTAGCAATGACATATTAAATGGACAACTCACTTCATACCGGCGCGCACGAGAAATTGTGCATGAAAGTCATTCTAGATGTATAGGTAGATGTCACGTGACCATATGACGTATCCATTTCCATTATGCGATACAAGCTTCGAGAATTTATAGTAATATAACCTTTATTGTAATGGCGTATTAGTGTCATGAGTCATGACGCATTGCGTTAGAAACAGATTCTCGGTTACTTACGACTTCTCGGAGATTAGACGCAAGTGAGCCCAGCGCATCACAGGCGACTGTCCAATGGTTTCTGTCATTCAATTGCATTGAATAAACATTCATCAATATCTTAAAATGGCATTTTATAAATAATACTAACACATGAAAAGTGATATCCCATCTTTCTTGGAGTGTTTAGTAGATTTTTTTTACAATTTTTAACTAGACACATTGGCATTTTGTAACACAATAATAACGGTGGAGTCGAAACCTGACAGTCAGAAAGTTTGTATGGGCAGACCCAGCGGTGTCGCTAGACCGCTTGCAAGCAGAATGTTTATTTGAGCGTAGGATACCGATATTAAAATATGAATTTCGCCATCCGGCAGACCCGACACGAAGTGAGTGTCATTTTATTTTCTAGATGCTTCGTCCATATTAATGTCATTGCTTACTAGAGACCAAATCACTCAGACCTCCAACCTGGCCTCAGTCGATCGAAGCCGCCGAAGCCAGGTTCTATTTAACTGAAAAAAAATTACGCTAAACAACAGATAGCTACAACATATAAAGGGGATAGGCCATAAATATAGCCTAGGTGGCCCAAAAAATATAGCACATACCCTAAGTAAGTAGTAGTTTTATCTATGATTCTCAATTAACTCTGCCAAAATACTATCGACTAAGGGTAGGGAATTGATGGAATTTGAATTATTACAATTGATTTAATTTTTGTACTATTCCATTTAAATAATTTTTATGATAATGATATATACCTATTATATTACCATTTCCAATACTAAGAATATCATATTTTGGGCCTGTATTAATAGATTTTTGTTTTTACGAGAAATGGATGTTAGTCACTTGCTCAACTTATATTAGGTCCATACTCTGGTTCAAACACATATTGAAAAATAACATGTGAATTTGCCAGACTACGGATTTGAACCCGGCTCCCACGACGTTATAAGCTGTCGCCGTAATGACTCATAATAATCATAAAAAAAACTAAAAAAAGGTATGTAGGTACGTAGGTATGTAGGTATGTAGGTACATTTTTGATAAGGTTACAATATTATTATTTTCGTTCTCCTTTTTGTCCTTAAAACATATGCCTACCCAATGTACCTATCTACTAATAAAATAAAGAAAATGGTTCTCGTTTCCAGAAAAAATATCATAGGTAGGTAGGTATATGTAATAGAAACGCTCATGTAGGTATCTAAAACGTTGGTCCAGATTTCAATCCGTGAAGGATATTTTTTGAAAAGATTATCTAGGGAAGATTTTCTTTCGATACTACAAAATCTAGAATTTTTAAACTGCCATCCTTTGTCATTTGATCTTCTATATCTTTTAACCCTAATTGTTGTTGGCGGCTCATAATGTTGTTGGCGGCTCAAGTGTACATATCAGTGACAAAGGGTGGAGGTAGGTTGTTAAAATCCAACACATTTAGTGCACACTAAACTTTTTTAGTCAAACGTAATTGAACTAAGACTACAATGTGTAGATAGTGTTTGTTAATTTTTAAAAATCAATTAAATTCTGCCTAATCCAGGCCATAGTAGATAACAAATAGTCAAAACATATTCGTTTATCTATAAAATATCTACAGAATTTTATATATTTTGTAGATAAACGAATATTTTTTATCGATTTTGATTTATTTAGTTTGTTTATGGTTTATTTATTTATTTAGTTTGGTTATCGGCAAAATTTAATGAATTAAAAAAAAACTAGCCAAAACCATATATAATATTATGTATACTTAATTCAATGAAAACAAATAAATATGACTGAAAAAGTGAGCAATAAGTAAAGAACATACCTAAACTATTATGGTTTGGTTAGGCAGGGTTTAAATACATTAAAAAAAAAAACTAACCAGCACCGCCTGCAAATTGTATTCTTACTTCAATGAAACCTGATACGTACCTATGACTGACAAAGTGCAGTGTGCACTATTTATGTCCAATATTAATAGCCTACCTCCACCCCTCGCCACTGGTACCTACCTACATATATATATATAATAAGGAGGTATTTTCACTGTATGATGGCAAAACAATCACATCTTATACATGCCTTTCCCTCCACTACCCGCCACGTATCCATGCATATACCGTGGCGTAACAAACGTTAGACGCCCTTCAAAATGTCTCAGAAGCAACTTCTCAAGACCTTGGTTTGCGTGCACTAGAAGTGTGCGTGATTCCTACAACGCATATTTTATTAAAACGCAAAGACCTCACTGAATCTGCCACGTATCTGCATATTATACCTACTTGAGGATCAATTAACTAGGTGGACTATGCACACACCCCCGAGGGTATCATAATACCGAGGCTGTGATGGCTAGACTGCACTACAGGAGTTTTGAAGATAGAAAAATAATTAAAAAGCGGTGGCGCTGGATCATAATAATATGTAGTCGAGAAAGTTTCTAGAGAAAGCCAGGAAGGAACATTCAATAGTTGGAAAGTCCAAAATGATAATGATTCTGGTAAAATGTATAATTGGTAGTATCTGTGGTATTTTTATTATTTGCTGCCTAAGTCAGTATTTAACATAATATCAATACATTGCATTTTATAAGCCCGTCCCACTTATAAAGCAATATTTATATATTATGCTGTACCTCACATAAAATAATTCCAGTTTCTGCACAGAATAGTTGGCATAGTTCACAGGACCTTAATTATTATTCCCCTTCCTTAAAACCTTTACCCTACAACATTTTCAACCTTCAGAAGGCTCTAACACTCGTTTGTTGGGAGGGAAATTATTTTCACTCATAGCCACGCGTCGGTAATAACAATATTAAATTGTTGTACTGAGACATCTACCGAGTATTTTTAAAAGTTCATATTGTTTATTTTTTAGAATAACAGATGGAGGCTTTTGTTTATAATAGTATTATTAATAAAATTAATTAAATAGGTATTTTATTTTTTATCTTTTGGCTGTTATCTTATGATAGTTTTATTATTTGTAGAAATCTCGCTTAATATCTGTTTTAAAATCATAAATGTAGAGCTAATGGTAATGGTAATGTATGTACTATATTTAGTCAGTCTTTCATTAGTTTCATTTATATAGGTACGTTTTAAGACATAACCCAGAGCTCGAAATTGAATATTTTACGAACCGGAGCGCTCAATATTTTATGAAAATGTTAACATAGTTATCTAATTGCTTGTGTATTTTATAAAAATAAGTGTGTTATGCCGTGTCCACAATGGCAACATCATTCAATTTCGATTAAAATAATTTTTGGTCAAACAAATTTTGATAATTATTGTGAAATTAAATGAGGTTACCAATGTGGGCAAACTTTTAGATTTTTACGTTAAATGGCAAATCTAGCTCACTGTCAAATTAATATGTCACGAGACGGAGTGATAATTTTGGTCATTTTACGAACCGGAACGGCGCTCCGGTGCGTTCCGGTCCATTTCAAGCCCTGCTTAACACATTGACTGCTGACTAGATAATTACTTTTAATTACCACAATTAAATAGCATGCTAATTATATCGAATGGTCACCTTAACCGCTACGCGCTGGGCGCGTCATTAGCGTCCAATGTATTGACGAATCAAAGCATCTAAACTGCTTCACTAAGATACCTACTGTCGTATGATTATAATATCAATCAAGTACTTACCTTATATATAACTTACTATAGGTACCAGTGGCAAATGGTGGAGGTAGGCTGTTAAGATTCGACATAAATAGTGCTCACTAAACTCTGTCAGTCATACGTATTTGTTTTCATTGAACTAATACTACAATGCTTACGTAGTATTATTGTTAGTTTTTAAAATTAAATTAAACCCTCCATAATAGATAATAGGCAGGTAGTCAAATCTATTCGTTTATCTATAAAATTTTTAAAATTATGACATTAAATCATACATAAATTTAGATATTTTATAGAAATAAGAATATTTATTATCGATTATGGTTTGGTAAAGGCTGAATTTAAAAAAAAACTAACCAAAACCATCTGTAATATTATATACCTATTGTTAATTCAACGAAAACAATAAGTAATTATGATTGAAAAGATGTGCACCACTTTTTCCGGATTGCCCATAGCATACCTAAACTTTTATGGATTGGTTTAGGTAGAGTTTCATTGAATTTAAAAAAATAACCACTTGGTACCATCTGCAAATAGTTGTATTCTTACTTCAATGAAAACAAAATAAGAGTGTGAAGTTTAGTGTGCAATATTTAAGTCGAATCTTAACAGCCTACCTCCACCTTTCGCCACTGATAGGTACTATGTAATTTGATTTAATTATAAAAAAATAGGTAGTGATAACTGATAACTCCTCCTAGCTGGGTGTTGTATTGGAATGCTCAGGAAACTTTCATTTTTGGGATTAGAGTGAGAGAAGGCTTTTATATTAGGTTGAAGCACACTTTTAGTAGAAAAGGTGAAGAAAACACCGGATTTGAAATTTGATTTGAACATATTGTATCTAACCGATTTTTTTTTAACGGTACATGTTCAAACACGCGCGTTAACATGATCTTACTCCCTAATTCATTTATCGTTTGTCAATTTATGGGTACGGCCGTATGTTGTAGCTTAACTACTGCACATTTGAATGGCCAAGGACATAACTAATAATCAGTATCTTTAGAATTATCTTCAAATGTGTTAATCGTGCCCATTTTATGAATAATAAAATGCCTAATTCTTGTCAAATTTGAGAACACAGATAAAAAATATATTTTTTTATCGTAAATATTTCACTATATAAAGTCAACATAAATTTTACAAATGGTTTGTATAAATGCGTTTAAAAATTAATAAACCTAAAAAATTTTAACACCTCTGCACATGGATGTACTGAAATATGACTATATTCTAAAACATTAGATCGAGAGGTTTAAAAAAAATACTATTTTATGTAATAAAAATGCTCTTAAAAACTTGTAGTGCCTTTTTACAAATGACAGCCACATGACCGCTAAATGTCAGCTTACCACCTTAACTTAACTTGTTAACTTTGCTATACAACTAATGGCTTTAATTATGTATACCTAATGGTTTTGACAATAATAAAATCAGACTATTTTAATAATATGTACGAAAAACAACCGGGTGTTCTAAAATCAGCAGATAAACTTCGTGATTACGGCAATCTCCTTGGAAAGTTTATTTCGCTAAAATCCTCTTTAAGTAACGGCGGGTAAAAAGGACTCCGTGGCAGCAGCCAGCAGCCAGTGGCCACTGTATATCACATCCGGTAGACGCTAACACATCCCAGCCATCCATCCCTCGTGGAGAAAACTCCGTCCGGACAACTCGGACAGGGCGGGGACACAAAATATCTCTAGTTAAAACTGTTACGCCGTTTTTCTTGCTATGTGCCTAATCTCTTACCCTAAGCTTACTGCTATATAGATTTCAATATCAATATCTGTGTTTAACCGTGTCCGGAAATGTGTACATATTATGCAGTTGGTCGTATTAAATTTAATTGTGAGCTGTTGAATTGGAAATTAATGGCCGTATAAGTATTAAGATCAAATTTGTGTCTAAATAAAACACTTAAAAATACGTAATTAATTATTTCTTTTATTCAACGAATAATTCACAAAATTTAAGAATGCACCATTCTGATTATTGAACATACATAATTTTAACAATTGATACTTTTTTCAAAAAAGATTTTTTCTATTGGTTATAATATATTGTCTCAGAAAGTGTCTTTCAAAATTATGTATGTTTAAAAATACGTAATAAAACTTCCGGAATATAAGAATATGACAGAAGAAAATAGGTACATATGTAAGTAAATTAGAAATACAATCATGTCAAACCAATCAATATCAAATTAATTGTAATATTGAATTGAATAAAATTTGAACATTGCTGTCTGCAATTCTCCACGAACAATGCGTTATTTTTCCGATAAGACAGCTCACAGTGAACTGTGCTAATGTAAATTTACATTTAACCATGCTTAACAGTTTTTCTAATAAATTTAAGAAAAACGTTCACCTGAGCAATTATTTATTCTGGGTGAATTTTTCAAAAATATTCCCAGTTTACATATCTGGCGTTACCTTTTTGTGTATACTTGGTATACTGGGATGTCGTTTGAAATTATTTTTAATGTTTGTTTAATAATTATTATAAAAGTGATTAAAGAAAGCAATTTTTTAAGTAGATATCTAAATACGCTTTAATTGTAAAGAGAGTTTTATTATATTTATGTACCCCCATAAATCGTTCAGTGTTCGAATTTAGAACTAAGCTCATCACACTATAAAAAGCATTCAATGATATTATGTCGAATGTAAACATTGACGCCCTCACTCAGCGGACAACTTATACTGGTGGATATAATGGTAATTGTGCCGCAGATGCCGTCATGAGCTTATATTTTTTTTTTACAAAAACAGTTTGTTCCATGTATACAATTATAATAAATACATTTTTCTGTCGGCGCATAGGCTTTTCGATACAATAATTGTTAAATTAGTAATTTTCATACATGTTGATGCATCATTATCACAAACTAAGATCTGTATACCAGAGGTAAACTACGGTAAATCCAAAATGACAACTTCACAGGAGAGACGAATTTGTGATTTTTGGAACTTTCAACTTGTGGCATTCGTGAATGGAAAAAGATAAAATTTATCTATTTATCAAAACCTTTTTGTTTGTTTACCGCTGTAGTTCGATTATAAGTTTCATCAAAAGAATTGTATGTTTTTTTTACTGTTGTGTACCTCTAATAGTTATGGAGTTACAATGACATTTTTAATTTTTAACTTTTATAATAAGAGTAATATGAGTTACAGCTGTTTACCACGTATGCAGGATAAGTAATGAAGTAACAATAACTCCATTTCACGATTTTTGGAGTTACAATAGTTTACCTCTGTAATATTAGGTTGGGGTAGGTTAGGTTAGGTTTGGTTTGGTTTGGTCTAAAGAGAAAGTTATAAAATCTCATGACATATTATAATAAATCTTGTAAATTTTATTTGTTACCACCGGATTATGATATTTTAACAAAAGCTAGGTAATAGTTTGTTACATAAAAACCTACTCATGTTTAAATGTTGCCACACATTAATTGATACCCTGTGTTATTAAATAAACACCGTACTATTTTCCCACTGTACCACGTGCCCGCCGTCGCAGCACAGATATAAAGTAAACCGTAAGTGGGGATGGGCGAGAGACGGAATGTTCGTCGAGGAACACCCGTCGTCCGGGAGTCCGGCACTAAATCTTCACGGCTCGACATCTGCTTTAATGGGATGTGTCCTGCGACACCCTCACTCCCCCTGGACCTCAACTTCCACGTTACGTCACCGGCCGCCCTTGCCACCCCACCAGCCCCCGGCGCCGCCGCCCATGCCGTCAAACGCGACAGCTTGTTTTTAAGGCTTATACTTCTGAACTAATGTGTACCTGTTTGAATTCCTGTTCCGATCTAAACGTATGGATTATCTTCTCTCGGTATTTTATTGGTGTCAACTGCGTTTGACAGTATTATTACTGTTTCTTAAAAATAGTAATGGCTTTTGCAGGCTTCTTTCCACTCCTTGATAATAATTTAATTATTTTACAAAACCTTAATTTTATTCACGTATATATGTTACACCGAATGTGCGAAATTGACTATTACATGAAATGGGCAAAATTTTGGCTAATTCATGTAATAGTCAAGCCTGTTGCCTTATTCATGAATTAGGTTATTTTTCTGCTGAGTACATGAATTCGCCACGGTATGGAATTCTTGAACTGTCAACATGACAGAAGAAAAAGTAAATTTAATACGGATGGTTTTATTAGTTATAATTGGACATAATATAATATTATTATTAGGTTAGGTTAGGTTAGGTTAGGTTAGGTTAGGTTTTGTAATTCTGAATTAAATTATTCAACTGAATGTCCATTTTGAGGTAAGCTATCAAGTGTCAACAAACTATCACAAACATTCAATCGACCATTGCACAATTGATACCCAAGCACGAATCAAATCGCGAAAATACTTTTCAATAAAATTCTTCCGTTATCATATTATAGTTCTAGAATTTTTTTGCGCATAGTAAATGGATATGAACGTCATTCAAATCAATGACATTTGACACATTTGTTTAGTTGCAAAAAACACCACGGAGCGCGATCATCTATTTTGACCATAGATAATATAAATGCATTTGATACATTTAGTTTAGTTGCAAAAAATACCACCGTAGCGCTACTATCTAATTTGTCCAAGACATGAAGTCGGCAGAAAAATTACTGCCGATTTCACGCACTCTCCAGATATTTTGTCTAATTCATGAATAAGGCAACGGGCTTGCATTTTTCATGATTTAGGCAAAATTTTGCTCATTTCATGTAATATTCAATTTCGCACATTCGGCGTAACATATACATCAACATTATACATTATTTCATTATACAGGGTCTTTTAACACTCATTATTATTATTACGGTATAATGAGAAGTGTGGGTTTATAATTTTGGTCATAATCTCGTCAAGTCTAAATCTAGGCAACAAAATCCCGGCAGGTTCAGAACTTTGAATACCTATATAGTCTAGTACGCGACAGGCATGTGTTTATTATGGGAATTTTGGCACCTAAACCTAACCTAGCATAACCAAATCCGATATGTCCTGCCCAATGACAATATTAATGTACAACGCACTCAATACAGTAGTTAGCAAATAAATTCACGCATAGCGACATTCGCACATGTATAAGTAGACGTCACGAAATTTCCATTATGCAACATCACGCATCGGGAATTTATAGCAATATCACCTTTATTGTAATGGCGTTAGAACAGATTATGCCATTCGGCAGACCCGACAAAACATTGAGTGTCATTTTTCTTTCCAGATGCATCGTCCATATTAATGTCATTGGTCCTACCCTAACCGAACCTAACCAATATGTCGTTATATTGACTCTTTCGTTTTTAATCGGCCCCAGATATATCTATATTCTTATATATCATACAGAGATATTTTTTTCGAAAAACATTTATTCATTTTTTTTTTAATCTGTTTTGTTATTTCCAGATAAGTATGAAACTCTTCATAATACATTATTGTTCTCAAAGTTTTAAATTTTACAGTCAGTCTTCCACAATTGTATTATTGACCATTAAATTTAAAAAAATACATACCTATTAGTAATTTTATTAATAATGTTATTTAAAAACAAAGGTTTTATAACATTATAATTATAACAATATCTTTCAAATAATTTTATTGTGTTATAGTAGAAACTATACAATACAATATATGTACATTATTTCTACTATCGACTAGTTTTAATGTTTTTAAGTTATTTGTTATAAAACGGACACTACACGACAAGATTCAGTATAAGGTTATAAAGATTACTGAAAAAAAAAACGTAGAAAACGAGTGAAAATTGTTAGATTGAATCATCACAGAAACCACAGTCTACTCCACATAGTCTAAATAGAATCTTTAGAAGACAGTGGGTACACCAACTTTATTCCTGCCGTTATACAAAGGACCCCATTTTCATACCCTATACTATGCAGTGACGTTCGTAGAATATATTAGTTAGTATCAACAGTAATATCATATTATGTTCATTTTAATCAAATCCCAAGAAAGGGCGGACATGCTCAGCGTTGGTCAAAATGAAGCTTTTATTGTATTTTCAAAGCATGATCCTGGACATTCCTTAAACGTTGTAGATAATCTATTTATATAATTTTGAAGCCTTATTATCCTGCATAAAGTATTTTTATTACATACAATAGTATTCTTTTAAACCTCTCGCTCTAATGTTTTAGAATATAGTCATTTCTTTTGGCATTCCCCAGTGGTTAAGCTACAACATACGGCCGTAGCCATAAATTGACAAACTAAAACTGAAGTAGGGAGTAAGATCATGTTAACGCGCGTGTTTGAACATGTACCGTTTAAAAAAAATCGGTTAGGTTAAAATGAATATAAAGGATAACAAGGCTTCAAAATTATATAAATAGATTATCTACAACGTTTAAGGAATGTCCAGGATCATGCTTTTAAAATGCAATAAACGATCCATTTTGACCTACGCTGAGCATGTCCCCCCTTCCGGTTGTTTCTTTGTGATTGCCTCAATTTTATATAGATTTTCACTATTTTTTGATTTAGGTATGTTGATATGTTTTCAATTACATGATTAATTTAAAATTTTATCTGTAAATAAAGATTCTTAGAGTTTAAAATAATACATAGGTACGAACCTATATTATGAATGTTGATAATCAATCATATTTATTTTGTCACTTTACATTGAGGGCACGAAAAAATTCTAGACTGATAATACCTATTTTCTCTGGAGAGATTATAGTTTACTGAAGTTAATGAGTAGGTAAATAATTAGTTAAATTATATACGCTATTTTTTAGTATGGTCGTATAGATTTGATTACGAATGACCGAATGAATGGCTACTAACTTGAAAAATCCACAGAAAATGCAGTTAAAGCAAATCTACCTACCAGAGGCACCTAGCGGAAAAATACGAAGCTTGCAATTTGATATTTTTTTGACAAAGTCAAAGATAAACATACAATTTAAAAAATACATAAGTACTAGCTGACCAGGCAAACGTTGTTCTGCCATATAAATTATTTCTAGTGAATATTTTGGTTGCTAAATAAAAAGTAACGAATGTATCGTAAGTGTGTGGGGATGGGATCTATGACAGAAAGAGGAATAGAGCACTGTAGACGATGACCGCCGATAAAAACAAAAAAACATCAACCATTCATTTTCTCAATTCAAAATGAGTAATGATGTTCATAATGAATGAATTACCTGTGACAGGATCTCGTTGTTTAATGTTTATGCAATATCCGTCTTGTCCCTTCCAGAAAATTAGCGGATATTGGAGAGCGTCGTATGAACGGTGTGTGTCAGCGATGAACTCTAGATTATTGTTTCTTCTTCGAATGACGATTTCTCGCGTCGATGTGCGGTCGCCAACCATGATTCCAGCAATGTCGTCAACAACAGTCGCATTGAATCGACGTACGTGCTCTCCAGCTGGTGTTTTATCAGGATTGATGACAATAGCGTGATTGTTACTTTGCAATTCGTGCATGTGTGCTTTGAAGAATTTCAATAATTCATTGTGCTCATTCAACAGGGCGTCCAGTTCGCCGATGCGCCTGGCATTAGGCGAATTGAGGCTATTGTAGCCGCAACGTGCGTCCACATGATTGATGTCCTCACCGCCGCGCCCATGAAGTAGATTTGTAAAAATGTATGTAGTTCGTTTGGCATTAGCAGCAATGAGCCTACTTTGTGGTATACTTGACCTTTGATTTTGAACGTAGAATGGAATTGTTGACCATTTGCCGCAGTATTGTGAACTATTTCTGTTGCTCCGGACGACGTCATTTGGAAGCATGAATTGAATGTGCGAATGGACTTCAGGAACAGGTTTGAATCTGGAACCGTGCCAATGAGCAAGCTGTTCAATGGTTCTGGTGGTATCTCAATTTCTGGTAGTTGCACTTTTCACTTCACCATGTGGTAGCAACACATCCCGGCTGACTCATGTTTGAATTTGAGCGCATGACAATGGGGACATTCTTTGTCCATAGCACCAATCAGCACTTTCGGATGAGCGGAATATTCAATATCTGGCTCGTACTCGAATGCGAGACGAAGGAACGAAGCGGATGTAAATGTTCGATGTACTTGTTGGCGTTGTCGGTCATTTGCTCTGCGTGTGTTAACTACGAACCGGCGCGCTTGGCTCCGTTCCAATTGTCGTTGTTGATTTCGTTCAGCTCGTGCCTCTTGTGATTGAGATGCACGCAATTGCGACATGCTTACACGCACGTTTTTGTTATCTTGTTGGATTTGTTCGTCTGTTCTTTCTACTCTACTATTTTGCATGTTTGTTGCTTTATTCGTTCGACGGCCCAAATGGCCCCCCTTGCGTCTTGCTGGCATTGTGCACTGTAATACACGCACATAAAAATAGATAAATTAAAATAAATCGTACAAAATTTTGCACGCACTGCGTTGTGATTTGCCGAATGAAATGTCAAAATGACGCGACGCTTCTCTTGAATTCTTCTCAGACGTAGTGCCATCTGTCATTCAACAACATAAATAATTTCGTTCTGTTTGAAATACGAACGACGGTTAAATTTGTTCATACAAAAATAATAAAATCGCGATTAAAAAATGGGAGGATGGGGGTAGGAAAGTGAAAATTTGAGGTTATAGGTATTTTCTATGCCAAATAATAAAAAAAATACAAAAAAAAATTGTCAAAAAAATAAAAGAAAATTTTTCTGGATAGAGATACCCTAATCACCTAGCGGTATGAAATATACTTGTTGACCTATTCTCATACCTAACAAATATACATAAAAAAATTCATAAAAATCGGTCGAGCCATTTCGGAGGAGTTCGACCACAAACATCGTGACACGAGATTTTTATATATATAGAGATATTAAATGTGAATTGGTTGAAGGATCCCATATTATTATTGCATATTATTTTATGTCCATATTTAATATTAACATTTAGTTTATTAAGTTTTCTATATTGTCTTGCATAAATTTTTGACTATTTCGTTGTTTTAATATTATTTGTTAAATTTATTTTAAAAAACATCGATTTTTATAAAAATATAAATGTGTATAACTTGAAATCCTTTTGATTTATATCTAATCGAGCTTCAATATTGGGATGAGACCATACCCAAAAGATACATCATACAACATGTTAAAATCATACGTTCAAGAAAAAGTTAATTATATTTTAACTAAGATTATTATTATTATCTAAATATCATCACTATTTTAATTAAATATATGCAATTAACTAAATATATATTTTAAGCGGTCCCTTTAAGAAGATAGTTATTATAATTTAATCCACATTTTTTCGATACTTTCCATAGCTATTTATATTATAATAATATTATTACGTTCATATGACATTCCTCACGGGGTAAACCAAATACATATATTTGAAACAAACAAATAAAACAACTTATTTATTTTAATATGTACCTACTTGTATTACAAAATATTCGTATGCATATAAAGTGGTAGGTATTAGGGGTATTTTACTGGTGGCAACACCACTGTGTTCCACTGTCCACCCAAGGGTCTGCAGCTTTCCGATAGTAGCGCCATCTCCTGCTTGGTCCATGATTTAGCGCTGAAAGTTTTGACGTAAGTAAGCTTCGGACACGAGTGTACGTTATGCCAGGATATAATACGAACATGAGTTGCCAGAGAGGAGACGATAAATAACAGAAAAAATGTACGTGCGTGCGCCTGTGTGTGTGTATCTTTGGGATGGTTTAATACGCGATATACACCCTGTCCTAAATATCGTGGCACTAACCATTCAATCACGGTTATACGGAGATTATGTAAAGGAACTTCCGAAATCATCATCAAAAATATGTTTATTTAAGTTATAGATAAAATAAACTACGGTATTAAATACAGAATGCGGAATAAGATAAATGTGATATATTAATGCCATTAATGCAATTAATCAATGATTTTAAAACACGTTCTAAAATGAAACATTACAATCATTATTTATAATATAATTTGAACAATATCAAGTTATATAATATGAAATACTTATGGTGATATTGTTAATTTCATATTAAAATGTAATTAAAATAATTAAACAATATTATCTACCTTAAATGTTATTTATTATTAATTTTTAAACTAAATTTTAGTTATTTTTAAAGCATCCGTATAATTTAATGATAAATCATTATTGTTACTACAAGGTGGGAGATTATTAATTGAAACTCCATAATAAAGTAGAGGTACATCTTCTGATTTTTACGAGTATTTATTGTAAACCAATAACTCAACTAAACTAACCGTAAAATTATTTATTGAAGAAAAAACGTCATAATTTTACTAAATCAGTGGTGCTCAACATCGTGTTCCATAATTATTATAAACATGTCGTGTTCATTTTTAGTTCATTGTATGCGAGGACCAAGAGGGATAATAAAAGTTTTGGTATACCGACAAGTCCCAAATAAATCCTTTTAAAAACAGAAACTTACTCTTAAATGAGATCATGGAAAATAATTTTCGATGCCTGGTCACATTGTGATTATTACAATTTTATCGCCCTCTTGAGTCTTTCAATATTTGATAATGGAATGACCACAGTACAGATTATTAAGAGATAAACGCAAACGCTAGTCTAATAAATTGACGCCAGTTTTTGTTTATGACTTAATTTTTAGCATGCCAATAAATGCAAGTAATACGATGATAACAATAGAGATGTTATGTTTCATGATGCTGTGTGTCGTGCGATTAACTTATTTGATGGCACCATAAAGATTGATATATTTTTTATTAACTATATAATGTTTGTGGACGTGTTAAATAGGTTAAATTTATAATTGTATATGTCATGTTTCTTTAATATTTATATACACACATGCTGTCTTTTCTACTTTCTTGTTATATTAGTTGTTATTTGTAATTAGGACATTTTTATAATTTTGTATTTATTATGTATTATGGCGCATTGGCCAATCGCTGTAATGCCGTAATACTCTTTTTCTTAATAAATAAATAAATAAATAAATAAATACAAAGACCTATGAATTTCCTCAAATATTACTAATATTGATTACGCGTTATGTTGACGTGATGATATTGCATATAATACAGATTTACATATTGAAAAATTAATACCATATTCTATAAAACGTGTTTAAGTTGACGTCATATTTATCCATACTTGAGAATCGCACATTCTCACAACCAGGCCTAGATCCCTAGGTAAATATATTTTGGACTGATTATCTAACATATTTCCTGGCTCGGTACTAAAATTATTTTTTCAAAAATGAGAATATTCATTAGGTATTAGTTATATATTTAATAACTTATAATAAAAATTAGAAGAAGATTAAAAATAAATGATTTTGATAAAATAATCTCTCCTATCTATGATTGTGACCATAGGTTTCCAAGCACAGTGTATAACTAAGGGGGTCATTCATAAAATTGGAAGTGGACATTCCGAGCAAACTTTTTCCAAACTGTCACGTTTGTATTAACGTATAAATCTCTCGAAGCGAGGCTCTGCGTATTGTGGTGTCGTTCCTTTTTTTTCATTTATGTCCTCCAAAATATTGTTTATTTATTATTGCGCGTATAGAGATGATCTATTGTTATTTACTCGAAAAGTTTTCCAAGATTTTATTTTTTCGCTAATTTTTGGCAATTTAATCAAAGGATCTGCGTCACTAACTTATATAATCAGTTGAAGTATAATATATATTTTTTTCAGAATATTACTTAGTCACCATAACATTTTCTTGACTTGCGACATTTTTGGATCAAAATTATGCCTTCATTGATTCATTAATTTTTTGCAAGCAATACCTACAATGAATAAAAAAAAAAATTAATTTAAATCTTACAATCAATATTTTATCGATTACATTCTAGTTTTTTTTGGTACAGTTCGGTTATGAGGAATACAGCGGAAAACACATTTTGAAAATACCCGATGTACTGAATTATTTGTTAGGTTAACCTAACCTAACCTAACCTAACCCAACCTAAACTAACCCGAACTAACAAATAATTCAGTATATCGTGCTTTCAAATTAAACATACTTTCCTACAAAGTGGGAATTGTATTATTCATGGGTTGATGGGATGCATTGCTGACTGAAGTAGAAAGCCGATACATTCACAACGACTGGTCCTACTTTTTCCGCCCCTCCCGTTGTTGTCTATGGATGACCTGTCATTGTTCTATAGAGTGCTCATTCTGACGCGTCTGTCTTGTTCACACAGGGAATGGTTTAATTTGGATATATGAGTTACATGATAAATAATACTCTAGCATTAACACACCTTCCACAAATGTAATGCATAGATCAATGCTACATATTTTTTGGAAATTTATATTACCACTGGTTTTTGTGTGAAGGACTAGTCTGACTTTGACAGCTGATGAATACCAGGAATGTATATTATTTATAAATAACACTGTTAGTTTATATATTTGATGTGAGAATTTTTTATAATTCAATTTGAAAAGAGAATGGGCGAATAAATAATACGTCAAGTAATCTGGGATCTGATTTTGTCAGCTGAAAAGTGGACCACTCGTTGTTTGTGCAAAAAATTATGCTCAGGCTTTATTACTTTAAAGATGGCGGTGGTTAATGAGAAAATGTATTTTTATTGGCATTTCGGCTAATTTATATTTAAACACACCATAATTTATTATATTTCATTCAACTATGGGATCGAACCCGTGACCCACGGTTTCAAAGATTACCGTGAATGTATATTGTGTACGTCATCTATAAGCCACTGAAAATATTTTAATCCCTTGACCACTTTAAACGCTTTTTATTATTTTATATATATATACTAAAGCCGTTTAAATATAGGCATGTAAGTTTACGTGTATTATAATAATATATGTGAGCTTTTTTGCGCACGCAATTGAACCCAGCATCTGACGAGATGATCGGAAGCGTCGAATCTCTCCGGGGCGCGAGCTATCATGCGATATCGCCGTAAATCGCTACATCTCTCGCAAGACCCATCCAAACACTTCGAATTCACTCAACTATTGCACGCACATACTACATAACACACAGCGTCGTGTAAACTCACCTGGAATCTTTCCAGAAATATCGATCCTCTGTTCACCATCGCGTCATGTTGACACACCTTGACGACACACATTTTCCACCACCACTCGCCACAGTCTCATACACGTTTGAGTATACCTTCTTCTTCTTCATAACGATGCAACCATAGGTAAGTCTCTAAATTTATATATCCAAAGTACATGCACTCTACGTCTAATTAGTGCAGGTTATCCTTGATTATCGTTCCATTATTTGTAGCCCCTACGAAGTTTCCGACAAATTTATTTTAGAGCGCGTCTGGAAGAAATTTCTTAGTATGTTATTGGTTGTACTTGAACAATTCTTTTAATGATATACGACTGCCTTTCTTCAAGGCATGATTTCTAGCTACTCTCTTGAAGCTCGTAGACCACTTCTGATTATTAGACATTTTTTTCCCTCGATGATGGTTTTTATACGCGACTTAGAAAATTTGAATTTCTATGCACCCGTCAATAAAATTATCAAACATCATTTGCTATGGTTGCGAGTCAATGAACAGCCCAGAGTCATTGAAAATTTCGGTAATGTGCTGTATATTGTTTAACGTAATTTAAATTTTGTTTTTTTCTTCTCTCTATCGGCATGTTCAGTTTTTTATAATTATTTTACGTCATAAAGAATGAAATTATTTTTCAAAATTAATTTTTTTACTAGTAATACAGTACAAAACAAAACAAGTGAATTTTATTATTATATACTAGTGTTTTACAGCTCACCTCTCCGAACTATACCAATAGGTCTGTATTCCCGTAAGTCTTAATTTGGGTAATATAATATCTATGTAAAAACCATTGGTTGAGCTTTTTAAGTGGACTGTAATTATTTTGATTGAATGATGATTTGATTTGATGAAGATGAGGAGGTCGGATCTAGGGGTGGGGGCGATAGAACAGAATGCCAGGTACTGACCTTTGTGATGATGTATGATGGCTCCGTGGTCTGGTTTCAACTTTCGCTCGCGCGGTGTTGTTGTTTTGTGTCACCCGGTTCGTACACTCACGCACTTTGCGACACAGTTTTATGGATTATATGTGAGGGTGTATGAAAATATGATGATAGATTATGAATGAGTCTGTATCTATTGAGTCAATCACATAAGCGACGGAAAGCTATTAGAAGCCCGCTGTCGAGATGCAACTGAATGTTCTTTGTAACACCGTCTCTCATGATCCGTAATTGCTTATTGATTGTCTGGTAACAATAAAGCTGGGGATTAGGAGGTGGGTAAGGAGATAAGGAGTGGAATGGGAACATAAATGGCCCAACCAACCACATATATTAATCTCGATCAATGAAACAAAAATGCACATTAGGTATTCCCTTTGTAATATTTATTATAATAATTAAACTGAATTGACTAAAACAATCGTTTGCCAAATGGTTTTTTTTTTAATTTAAAGCAGTATAACTATCTGCATCCGTAGTTTAGGGTATCCGTAGTTTAGTATCAATTATTTAGTCAGAATTATTAAATTTCTTCCCAATGATAAACGGTACACCAATATAAATTGTATATACCTATATGTTAATTGTTAGAAAGTTTTCAAAAGGTACAGTTTTAATACTAATGTAATTATATCCTAATTAATGTCTAAATAAATCAGTGAATAGGTAAGATATTTTTTAATATGTTCACATTCTTCACCCATAAGTGTATAAGTATTATTATTAACAAAAATTTTACTTAATAACTGGTCTGTAATTAAAACATTTTATATATTGGCTCGGCAAAAAGCGACCCTAAATGAAGTTCTGAAATCTTTATCTCACCTTTTCCCATAGCTTGAAATAGCAATAAATCTCTTTGATTAAATCAAGAAAGAGAGAAGAAGACACATAAATTTTGTATAATAATAAGAGAGGTACGTATTTATAGGTATCCCCCTTCTGTTCGGCCAGTTTCGTTTGTTTTTTTTTGTTCATTTTTTATTATTATTTTTAAGGTTGGCAGTCCAGGGTGAACATAAATTTATTTGGCTTAAACCCCTAATCCAGTTCAACACATCCCATCTCGTAAATTTACTGGTCAAACTTCATAAATCAATCATACGAAAAACAAAGAGGCCGCCTTTGATTGGGCTGACCTTTTCTACTGTATGATTGTGAACAGTATGATAAATAATAATACCTGCTCTTCCACAATTCTACGTAAATGGCTGTATTTTATTTGATGTTCATTTTGTAAAGTTAATTTAGGAGTAAAATCACTGTATCCGTCTATCTGGTCAGTAGATATTCTCATTTGCATGAATTTTAGTACATATTATCTTATGTTATATTTGTATAGGTAGGTACTTTAAAACACACTTTAAAGTCTCTTATGTCACCAAAAATTGTCTCTAAGTATTTTTCCTCTAGTTGCATCTGATAAGCAGAGTATTCACCTTAATTGCGTTATTAATAGAGAAAAGCAATCCTATTGCAACCAGTGACGTTTCCATAGATAGTAAAATTATATTATAAAGAACAATGATAACATAAAACGCAAGAAATCAGAAGAAGAAAAATAGAAAAAAATAGATGAATGGGCATAATGATATTTTTATAATAATATAGTTCTGATGGTGTATCGGTGATATTATTGACAAAACAATTTTTTTTTTTTTAAATAATAATTATGAAGTTCACATAATATTATTATGTTAAGTTATATTAAGTACTATAAAAACATATGATAAAGATGATAATATCTCTATAAAATAAAATAATTTAATATATATACGTAACTAAAATAAATAATACTTACCATTATAGATACCATAACATCAAGTAGATTGGTCCAGTTATTTTGCAGAGACGTCGAACAACCCGTTCTCAATATAGACGGAGTTTATAAATAACATATGAAAGTGAAGAAAATTATTAAATAAAAAGATATTGTCAAGAATCACGAAAACCGTACAGAAACTTGATTTATTTAACAGGGCTGCACTAAATGAACTGTGTTAGCGGCATTACCGTAAAACATGTTTTTTTACAATGAACCATCGGAACCATTATTATTTAGATGCACGTATAATCACAAACGCCCACGAAAGTCGAGCGGTAACGTGTCGGCTTATAATGGTCTTACCGATTCACACGTTGTTTTTCAATGTCTATTTGGAATCAGAGTAGGTACTAACCTAATATGCTGATTAAGTGGTTAACATCCATTAGGTGATCAATATTTTACCTAATTTATTGTATTATTTTTTTATAATATAAGTTAGAATTAACTGTATCTATTCGTGTTCAGTGTGTACTTACCTTTTGGTGAGTGCATATAGCGCCTGAAGATGCCGAAAAGCGAAAACCGGGTCGCAAAAACAACTCAAATGGAATAATACAAAACTTAAATCGATTACAATTTAAATTCAAATTTCAACAAGTACCCTCAGTCGATAGAATTAATATTAAGAATTTAGATATTACTTCGTACATCTTTGGATAGGCCACAATATTAATCGCATGAAATATCAATGATTACATTGTATGATTTCTTGAGTATTAATAATTATTAGCTGCCAGATAAAATTACATAATTATGTAATGTAGCTGTTATTAAAGTGACATTTCCGCAGTGCCAATGACACGGCAGGAGTGCAATGATCTCTGATGTGAACTTTGTGAAAATAATAATTTATTTAAACAAATTAATAATCACCATTTGCGGACATAGATAAATGCTCGTCCGCCTCAAACGACGAGCCTGAGGATCTTTGAACAGTACACGCCTGCTTGCAAAACTTGCAACACTGCACCGAAAGCAGTGAACGGTAATTTGTCCGACTGGACTGAACTGGCCAAAAAAATATTGGTGTTTGATGATAATATATTTTAAATTGCTTAATAGTATTTTGAAATATATTGTATCGGAAAATATTTCTGAGAATTTTTGTACTAATATGGGTAGCAGTGTAGTGGGGCCAATGACATTATTAATGGACAACGCACTCAATACAGTAGCTAGCAAGTAAATTCGCGCATAGTGACATTCACACATGTATAGGTAGACGTCACGCAATTTCCATTATGCGATATCACGCATCGGGAATTTATAGCAATATCACCTTTATTGTATTGGCGTTAGAACAGTGTTTCTCTATCAATGTTCATTTGAGCGAACCCGTTCGAACCGAACCATTCGGTAGACCCGACAAAAAGCATCGGGAATTTATAGCAATATCACCTTTATTGTACTGGCGTTAGAACAGATTATGCCATTCGGCAGACCCGACGAAAAAGTGGGTGTGATTTTTTTCCAGAAGCTTCGTCCATATTAATGTCATTGAGTGGGGCAGTTCTCATCGATGTTATGTTACAGACAAACAAAAATAATCTCGTCAATATTGAAAATTATGTCGATAATTTGGTTAACTTAATTAATTTAACTAATATATTATGTACCTATATTCATATCCAGTAAACTGGGTGTAAAAACGCAAGAGAAGTGATTAGTCAGTCTATTTCCGGAGTGACTATGAGTAAATTTACCTATTGCTCGTATACCATAACATTTGTATATATTAAAAAATGCGCTTTTGCGTTAGAGGTGGGGCGGATAAAATTAGCAATCCGGTACTATTTCAATTAGCACTACGCCAATGTATGTGGATCAATTAATCAAGAGCATTTTTAAGTATTTTACTACGCTGATTAGCTAACGTGACCGTGTGAAGAAAGTAATGTCCAGAAATCAACTAGGATATAGATAGTATGACAGTTCAGATATCGCTGGATCGATGTTATGATGACTACCATAGGTAGAATCCATGAGACAGTTGTTGGAGAAACAATATTATAGGGTACCCACTACTCTTATAATATCGATTAAGAAAAAAAATTAACAAATCTATAATTATTTTGCGAGAAATGTTTTGTTAATCATTCACTTATCCTAGTTGATTTATGCTCTATGTCTAAATCAGATTTTAAAAAGACACGTATATTTTCCAAATGCAGAAGTCAAGTCCGTGACCGATATACTTAAATCTAGCATTCTGTCACTACACCGCCATATACCTAAGCCTTTTCTGCTACCATCAAAACATCAGCATTTATTTATGCTGTACCATAGAATAAAAAAGGGGAATGGGACAACTGGACGCCAGAACAATTGGATGCCGCATTGTCGTAGACACGTATACAGAACGAAAACGAGGAATTTTAATCAGTTTCTATCAACTAATTAGTAGTTTTAATTCATTTTACTCTTAACATGATGTTTTTTTATTGCGGATTGAGAATTACCATGTCTAAGGCTTTATATAAAATAAAAAACTCTTTTTTCGTTGGAACTTAAACATTTGCACGATTGAATCAATATTTAGGTCTGCATATTATTGAATTCTCACCAACTATTAAATCATAATATTATACACATTTAAATATAAATAATAATATTATTTTTTTTAAAAGTACCTATAAGTACCTAGCGTCTATTTATTTTTGAATTGCGTGGCGTCCAGTTGTCCCGTCGCCAAATCGTCCTAGACCTAAAAAAAGATAGGAGTATGCGATGTGAAAGAATTTGCAAAGCTGATTATGGCAAATCGTCGAAGGGGTACGAATCGATCACAGATTCACTTTAAGTCCAGCTGAATTGATAAACTTAACCATATTTCGTGGAACTACGAAACAGCGAATAACTAGGGAGTGAGAAGACTTAAGAGCGGCTGTCATACAGCGGTGGAAAGACAATGGCTGATGATGATCATAGCAATGCTCAAGTCAGCGCATTCAGTTGCATACTATAGCCCGGGTAATGCAACTGCATTATTCTCGATTATCATTGCATTGCGATAAATCAAACCTACAATAATGATAACCACGTCTCAGTGCCCCGCGGTGGATGTGTTTCGACTTTTGTTTCTAAAAGCAAAAATCTTTATTTATATCTCGTACCGCCTTGAATGGAATTTTAGCCACCAGTCGCTAGAACATTAGATCGGCTTATTTATGTCCGACTTTCGATATTTATTGCAATCTGATATTGAAGCGAGTTACGTAGCATTGTTTTAAACGAATTTTCAGTTAATTTTAGCATACAATTAAGTATATGCAACATTCCATATTATTATGCAACCCATTCAGATAGCCCAGGCAGCATGGTCAATATGTATACCCTTTTTTCACACTATCGCCATACTAGAATATTCCAAAAATATGCATTAAATTTAGTCAAAACGAATTGGCTACCTTTGTAGTTAAATGTAAGGCACTAGATTGATTCCGATGAGTACAAAATATCTTTGTGATTTTCTCAAGCTTAGAAATTTGGTTGATGGTTTCATTACTACTGCAACGCTATTGTCTCACTATTTACATAACTGTAGGTAATTTATTCTTCATGACAGTGATGTTCCTAGGCAAAGGCCGCCCTTAAGCGAGATTAAATGCAAAACAACTGCAAAAGTCGTGAACTTGATAATTTAAAAGTGAAGTAACTGAAAGAACATGCAATATAATGTAGATATGAACCAAATATTATGGTTTTTTTAGAAACTCTATTTATTTTCTCCTAACAAAACGAAGACTTCAAACCCTAATATATCCAAAATATGTATTTTACATCTATGCCTTGGTTTTACACTCACGGTGCGAAATTTTTGTAAGAATGTTATATGCGTACCTACTTAGGTTATCTTAAAAGACAAATATACAAAAGATTACATCTATTCTAACGAATCTAATGAATTTAATATAAAATCCCTTACATAAGCATTATATATATATCAAATTCAGTGGTTGAATCATTGTACGGCAATTTCAATATAATAATATAGACAGAGTAAAACCTTGGATATCCTGTTCTCTTTTTGATTGTTTGTTTCGCATGAAAGTGGTATAATTATTTAAAATATAATATATTTGGTAAAATGGCTATTGAACATATCGTGTCTCTAGATTTCAAAATCAGCCAAGTCCATAATGGATGAATAGGAGAAAAACAGCTTTTTGTTTTCTCAAACACACAGTCACAATGGTGAAAGTTTATATTATTATTTCGAGTATAGAATATTTAAAATGAATAAATTCCACATTTTGATAATGCAGAAATGTTAATAGGCAGTAGTTCATCAGCAATTTACAAAAAGGTAAAAAATACCTAAAGGTGGACTTGGCTGACTTTGAAATGTAGCGACACATTTCTCCTAACAAAACGAAGACTTCAAACCCTAATATATCCAAAATATGTATTTTACATCTATGCCTTGGTTTTACACTCACGGTGCGAAATTTTTGTAAGAATGTTATATGCGTACCTACTTAGGTTATCTTAAAAGACAAATATACAAAAGATTACATCTATTCTAACGAATCTAATGAATTTAATATAAAATCCCTTACATAAGCATTATATATATATCAAATTCAGTGGTTGAATCATTGTACGGCAATTTCAATATAATAATATAGACAGAGTAAAACCTTGGATATCCTGTTCTCTTTTTGATTGTTTGTTTCGCATGAAAGTGGTATAATTATTTAAAATATAATATATTTGGTAAAATGGCTATTGAACGTATCGTGTCTCTAGATTTCAAAATCAGCCAAGTCCATAATGGATGAATAGGAGAAAAACAGCTTTTTGTTTTCTCAAGTACATAGTCACAAGGGTGAAAGTTTATATTATTTCGATTATAGAATATTTAAAATTAATAAGTTCCACATTTCGATAATACAGAAATGTTAGAAAGTAGTAGTTCTTCAACAATTCACAAAAAAGTAAAAAATACCTAAAGGTGGACATGACTGATTTTGAAATTTATTCTGGAAATATAATGCACGTTATACAATTTTGCGATTACCCAAATTTATCATTAACAGAAGTATATCCATTCGCAATAAATTAATCCAGATAATCGAGTTTACGCTGTAATACCAGGCGACCACATAATCGGGGATGTTAATGGAATTTGACATAATTCGTGATATTAAAAGAAATACATGCTTTTAATATTGTCATGTAGCATATATCTAAAAGATGGAACAGTGCGGCGTGGACGATACAAACACACAAACTGCCATAAATAATAATAAGTATCGTCAGGCCACGCACACATGAGAACCACTAGTGGGTTCTACAGGCTGCGGCAACTCGTAGGTGAACCTCTAATTATTGGTTATATACATGTGTAGTGCCGATCTTACGTTTATCTTCTTCTTTTATGATTCAAATCTCAATTGTCATCTACCTACGTCATTTATATAATATACTGTATTTTCTCTGTTTGTACTTTAATTTGTCACCGAAAATGCACTAAGTCAAGTACTACCTTCATATTTTTTCCAGAAAGTAGCAAACCTGCGTTTATTTTTTAGTGACACATTAAGAAATTTGTAGCCAATAAAACGATCTATAATTTGAAATCCATAACTACATGACCTTTCATATATATAAAAAAGTTAAGACCACGCAAACTTTCAAACTCGATTATCTCAAAACTAGTATTTTTGACTTAATGCTTTTTCGCAGTATACCCACGATATTATATTATATACTTATAAATAAAATACTTGATTAATACTTTCACGTAAGTCAATTTTTGTGAGTTTATCACTAATACCCATAGCATTATTTATTATTTCTCAACATTGGCTTCAGTTCTTAATCATTGTAGCAATACAGCACCCATTTAAAAGTACTGGAATAGTTATTAACATCAGAATAATAAATTTATTAGCAATAATTATGAGACGCGCATTAATATCAAGCAGCAAACCCGTGCTTTCGCGAACTTGTAATTAACTGATTCTCGTATATAACGGTAGATGGAATTTAGATTCTCGATATTAATCATATTGGTGAAGAGACAGACATGTAATATATATGTAATAATAATATAATAATTAATTATAAATATTACTCAAATCTTATGCAGGTGGGTAGTAGATACCTACTATAAATTGTACTATAATCCAGGACATGTTCTTTATTTGACGTTAGGAAGATTTTTTTTCATTTATTTTTATGCAGGTCAGGCCTAACTGCATCTAAAAAGCCCTCCTCTCTACATTATTACAAACAGATGAAAATTTTCAAGCATAATATAAAATAAATTGCTCCACGTTTAAATTGTGATTCTGTAAATTATATTTGAAAAGGAAAATATGCGTAATATGTGTTGGTACGGTAGATAGCGAAAATTAGCTTGGTCTATAAACTTATCTACTTAACACATTTTATTTTAACAGTGAATTACGAATCATCTATACTATAATAGGTGTTTTTACGATTGGTACAATATTCATTTATATAGGTACTTAACAGTTTTATGGCGTTTTATATATTTTGTGAAACGCGATGGTCGCTAACTTTTAAATATTTTAAAATGTAATTTACATAAAATTAAAATAAAACCGAACATATTTTTTACCGCCCTCTTACTACGGCCGCGCTTATGTGATGCTCATTTTGCATATATATGCACAAAGCGGCTTTAACATGGCTTTAACTGATATTATGTGAATTTTACCAGACACTCCCATCTGTCGCTAGTAAGCTATATTCCATCCTTGAGACATGGCTTGGAATCATTGTCGACGCGTACCTACAATAATTTGTGGTTGTTTAGTAATAATCACCTGATTATCCATAAGTATAAATACCTTATATTTTTGTTCGACCATGTCCGATCCTAATAATATCACATGGGTCTCCGCAGAGTGGAGGTTTGTATAAAGAGATTTTTGGTTTTACGAGAAATGGATGTCAGCCGCTTGCTCAACCTATTAGGTCCATACTCTGCATACACAAATTGAAAAACAATATGTATAGGTACTTGCCAGACCCGGGATTCGAACCCACGACGTCATAGGCCGACGCTTAAGCCACATGGTTATCGTGGGCCGTTATATATAATTGTTATTAAATGCGTTCGTAATTTTGATGAATATTTTTCGGGTTTTAGGGTTTCGTCTTACAAAGTATTTGCCTTGACTTTTCATTGAGGATTAATTACGTAGGTAGATATAAAATATAACCCTTATGTATTTCCAAAATCATAATTAACCGATATTTTAACTATCTAAAGATCAATTTAAAATACTTCTCTAAAAATAAAATACATACAATCGGCAATCAGACACAATCAATAATGCGTATCAATTACTGAAATAAAGTTGTACCCAAGTAGGTACCAAATATTTTATTGGTTAGCATGCAAACATCTTACTTCTGTACCTCCGAGCTTGAATCTTAGATATGAAATAAAATACGTGGTGCGAGCTGATATTATTACATTCCGTTGAGGCAGTCTTTTCACTGCGCAAACCGATATAAAAAAATATAATACTATTCACGTGCGCACGCGCAACTAATCTGGTTACAAAATGAGAACAACGCAGATGGATTTTTGTAGTGAATCTTTCTTGGTAATCGCATAGATGTCAGCATAAAATATTATTAATAATAAGCCATTTTGCGAACAATAATAATTTTAATTTATATTAAAATTGATGATAGTTTTGAACAATTAATTACATTTGAATCCATTTTATGCGGCAGTTAAAGAAAATCTAATTTTTCCATGTTAATTTATTAGGTAGGTACCTATATAAACAGTGAGAAAGTTCATTTATGTCAGTTGAATATTTTTTTTACTAAAATGTATAGTTAGATTTTATACAATTTGTCACTAAAACTTATTTCTACAGTATACTTCAAAATTCGCATCACATTAGAATTATTTTAATTTAATTTCCATTAAGCCATTTATGAATTAAATTGGCGCCTTATATGATGGAATTCCATTATAATTGTTTTGAAATAAAATATATTTTTGTTAATTCTACGATATCTGAGTATTTTTTATCGAACGGTCATGATAGAGCGAGAGTGTAGGTATATTATATTTATTTTAATATGTTTCTCTTCTCGCTCGCAACAGGGGCGTAGTCTTCATTTAGTAGTGTTAGTCCGTTTAATAGTAGTATTTAATATTATTTAAATCTGTATAAATTTATATAGTAAAAATTAAATCCTAGTTATACATATTTAATAGAAAGTAGATAATGGAAAAGCAATTATTCCATTATTAAGTGGGTGCCAGTGGCGAAGGTTGGAGGTAGGCTGTTGATTCGACACAAATAGTGTACACTAAACTTTATCAGTTAAACGAATTTCTTGCCATTGAACTAATTCCATAATGTGTAGAATTGTAAATAGTGTTTATTAGTTAAATTCAACTAAGCCCTGCTTAATCCAAACCATAGAAGATAATATTAAAAAAATATTCGTTTATATATAAATATCTAAAATGATGCCATTAAACAAGAGGTACATCATTTTAGATATTTTATGAATAGAAGAATATTTTTTCTCGATTATGGTTTGGTTAGGCAGGGCTATTAATGATTTAAAAAAAAACTACCCAACACCATCTGTAGTGTGTATTCTCTAATCAACGAAAACAAATAAGTATGACTGATTAATCGTCCATAGCATACCTAAACTATTATGGTTTGGTTTAGGCAGGGTTTAATTGAATTTTAAAAACTAACCAGCACCATCTGAAAATAAAATTGTATTCTTAGTTCAATGAAAAAAAATAAGTATAACTGACAAAGCTTATTGTCCGGCAACTTCATCTTGGCTACGTGGCAAATCTGTGAACTACGTACAGCTAATCGAACTTCCGGTTTCAAATTAGGAACGCCCCCAAATTTTTCATTACATTTTTGACACTTCGTATTGGACGCATCTATCAATTTACGTAATTTGAAGCTTTTTATATTCAAAAGATGTCTAACACAATACGAAATGATGTTCGAATTATTATCAGTAAACTTTTGATTTATTGCGAAGAAGAAAAAGAGTCGTATTTAAAAGGTGAGCCTATACAATATTTTCAACAAGCCCATTTTACGGGTTCCTGTCATGTCAGGTATGTCAAAATTCAGTGTTGTAATACTAGAAATATTTCCCCAAATACTGGAAATTATGTTTGTATATTATAAAGTTATGTGTATCGTAATCTATTTTATTAATACTTTTAGACGTATAATAATTAAGTATAAATGATCATTAGTTAGTTAATGAATTGTCCTATTTTTTCCTAATTTTTAAACCGATAAGTAGGTACATATTGTTTTAAAATTTATGTAAGGTGGATATAATTTAATTTATAGAAAATTATTTTCACAGTATGTGTTTCTACAACAATTTTACTAAAAATACGATATAAAGACATCATTTGTAAATTATAAAACATGTGATTGGGTCATCAATATAATATTGAATATGTTATATCTTTCACTTCTACTTTTTTACTCATAATTTGTGTTCTAGTTATTTAATTAATAAATACCTGCAGCAATATTATCAGTTAATGTGGGTTCAATGATACATTTCCTTCCAAATTCAATAATTACGCTGTAATAATTAACCTAATATAATAGTAATAATTAAGAGGTGAAATTATTTGAAAAAAAATTCTATTGATATTTATTGAACAATAATTAGACTTATAAATTAATGTACTTATAAACTTACTGAGAATAGAATTGATATAAACTTAAAACCTAATTTCGCGGGATATGTTTTCTCAAAAAATGACAACACTGTGAAATATTCTATACGCGATAAGAGCGACTTCCTGTTGTTGCCTAAATAATGTTGTCGTACAGTAGTGTGCACTATTTATGTCGAATTTTAACAGCTTATTTTCATCCCTCGCCACGGAAAAGGTAGATACATATTATGGAGTCTAAGTATGAGTATAGTGTTAATGGCTATAAGGAATTTTTTCCTTTATTCATTTTTTTTATCTACTCTTTTTTTTCTTTTGTAGAGTCGTACGCGAGGATTGGTGATCTACATAAGTATATAGTTCCCGTTCTGCACACTATTCATACTCTTCCTTGTCCAATGAAGATTTGATTGCATTCTAATTGAATCGGTCCAGCATCTGGGTGTTTTTCATCTTGCTTTTTATCATTGCTGGTCAAACATATTGTATCTCTTCAAGATGTCATGTTCTGAAACTAACATGGCTAAATAACTCAAGAGTTCTTCTCGGACAATTTAGTGAGAGTTTTTTTTTCATTAATATCTACCTCTTCAAGAATGGATTACATAATATACAATAAAAATATTTTTAATTTAAAAAAATGCTTAATTAACAACTACAAAACCATTCAAAATTGTTTTAAAAGGATTAAGTTTATTTAATTTATACCTGACGTATCTAAAGCTGTTATTATCGCCCATCTAATAACATCCGTCAAATAAAAACAAAGACCGATAAAAATATCCTAAATCAAAGTCATTCCAATATGAAATACTCCAAATTTAGATCGATATATCATACGAACGAGATACTGCATCAAACCTCAAAAAATCCAAAATGAAATGTTTATTATAAGCCTAATCAGGTACAATAAACTCACATCAATTTGTTCGATTTATAGAAATCGGTTCTTTCTCATAATTTCAGGTTTATTATAATATATTCAATCGATTCTCATATTATGTAAGAATATTATATTCAATGTTATGAAATCAATAATAATAATATGTAGAAATATTGACAGGTGGTAATTATTCTTTTACAAAAGATTCAGTGTTTACTATTTATATTCATGATACTCGTAATTTCATAAAGTTTGTAGCTTGGTATTCAAAGATAATTTATGATATTGAAATAATTGAATAGAATACGTGTTTTGTTTCCATAGTAATTTTCAATTTTATACATGATAACATATTTAAAACACAATATTAGCGTAAATTACAAAAAAATACGTAATTACAAAAAACGTGACCTAGAGTAGGTATACGCTTTATAACTTTGGACGTTTTTTAGCACTTTTTACTACACTGATATGCCTCTTTGCCTGATTACCTCGCATAAAATTAGATCAAATGATATTCACTTAGGTATTAATATATAAAGCACTCTTTACAAGACACTTGTAAAGCCAGTGCTCACCTACGCATCGGAAACCTGGACATTAACTCTGCGAAATGAACGAGCCCTGAAGATCTTTGAAAGAAAAATTCTCCGCCGTATATATGGACCGATCAGGGATGGCACCAATTGGAGGAGAAGATATAATGATGAGCTCTACGGGCTGTACGAAGATTGCAGCGCAGTTCAATCAAATATGATTGGGAGACTGCGATGGCTAGGACATGTGCACCGTATGAATGACAATGAACCGGCAAAGAGAGTGATGTCCAGCAATCCAATAGGACGTAGAAGAAGAGGGAGGCCAAAGATTTGCTGGTTGGATGGAGCTGCCAGTGACTGCCGTATTCTGGGGGTACCAAATTGGAAAGTGGCCACACTGGATAGGGACAGATGGAGGGAGCTGTTGGAGGAGGCCAGGACCCACACCGGGTTGTCGCGCCCCTGTTGATGATGATTAATATAATATGTAGTAGGTAATAAGAAAATAAATAGATAATAAAAAAAATATTTTTAGAATATATCAAGAACCTATATCATTTTCATTCTAGAGCCAGAGTGCAAAGTTATGAAGTGGAAACATTCATGATCAAAATGTTATAATATACTACTCGTAACTTATTTTAGAGAAGAAAATGATAGGATATTTTTTTTAAATAGGTACTAAAGTTATGAAAAATAGTAAAAGAAACAGTTTTCCGTCTGTACATAAATGGTTTTAGATTTTTTTAGTCGATCTAATTAAGTTGTATGATGTAAATTGTAAACACAGCACATAAAAACTTGTGTGTCGTATTTTGTTGTTTTATGAGCATAGGTACCAGGGAAATCATTTTTCTTTTCTGTGATAGGTACCGATATCAAACAGGGCTCGAATTGAACCATCACAGCGCCGTTCCGGTTCACAAAATCTCAAAAACTATCACTCCGTCTTGTGGAAAATATATTTTACTGTCTGAGCTAGATAGGTCATCTAACAATAAAAATATACAATTAAATAACTATGTTAATATTTTTGTAAAATTATCAAGCGCTTAAGTTTGTAAAATTTTCCATTACTAGCACTGATATTAAATATATAAAGTATTTTCTGTGTTTATATTTTACAAAAGTATTAGCCAATAAACTGGATTATTTGTTAGGTTAACCTAACCAAACCTAACCTAACCTAACCTAAACAAACCCAGTATATCGGATATTTTCAAAATGTGTTTTCCGCTGTATTCCTGATGACCGAACTGTACCGTATTAAATATTATACTACATTTCATTACGTGATTTTATGAATATAAAATAAATCTTTATTTTCATCATAGAGTGGATATGGTAATATTTCATTACAAAATCCGTATATGGAAAGACTTCATAAAATATTCGATACACAACCTCACAGGCCATCGAATGCACAAAGGTAATATCGACAGTGAAATTTATAACTCTTGTTAATTTTTTCTCGTTTTTAATTGTTCGAGATGAAATATAGAGATGCGAATGATAGATAGGTGTTGTGCGGAGGGTGGGCGGAGAGATTTAATATTATACCTCACTGCACCATGAGCTACGGCCCTTGAAATAATGATTTGAAAGAAATCTGAAGGTAGCAATTAATTTGGAATAACTTAAGGTTGCTTTTGATGATTGCAGGCAGGTAAGTATTTTTTTTTTTATAAAAGCTTCTTATAAATGGTTTTGATTCGATTTCATAAATCATCTACATTCCGAAATCTCTGAAATTCTGTGTTATTATAATATACATACTAAAGTTATTATTGGACAGATGTTACTTCAAATTATTATATTTACGAATAATGTATAAATTTAGATCTTTCGAAATTACAGAGCTTTAATCTAAGTTGAAGGGAATTTTGATATTTTTAATTTCTCGAGAAATTATCAGTGAGATTCTCGAGAAATCGTGAAAGTATTACTAAGCTGCCCAAGAAAACTTCTTTGGTTATATTGGCCGAAAGAGTTTATATAAAAGCTTTCCACTTTGATTATGAACGGAATTTTCTAAATTCGTGGGATATTTCGTTGGAGTGTTGGATTCCTTTGAAAGAACGTTATTTGGATCCGAGTAAGAAAAAAGATACTATAATAATAATACATATTAAAGATTTGTACTGCAAATGGAGCTAGATTAACCATACATTTTAAACTGGTGCGGCTCAGTTTGGTTACATGTAAGTTGTACCTATGCAGTTCATCGTGGGACACTTATTCGTGCGCCGCAGTACGTGAAACATGAGTTCGTATAACATTTTATCAAATGACGAGTTCTTCGTTGAACATTTCACCGTGGAATACATTTGTAGGTATCTTACAAAATGCGGCGATAGTTTGCTCTACAGTACTGTTCCAATTAGATTAACCCTAACCTAACCTAACCTAGTAAAGACATCTCATAAAATTCGTATTGAATCTAATTGGAACAGCAAATTAGCGCCGCATGTTGTAGCATACGTACAAATATACTCCACGGTGAAATGTTCAACGAAGAACTCGTCATTTGATTAAATGTTACACGAAATCATGTTTCACGTATGCGGCGCACAAATAAGTGTCCTGCGGTGAACTGTTTACGTACAAATTTCCGGATACGGCTCAGTTTAGCAGGACATGTCCACCATATGCCAAACACGTGAATTCCGAAAAGAATGCTTACCTACCGAAAATCCAGATCGGAAGCGTTAAACATGCAAACTGGTTGAATACTGCTGTAGACGAATAAAAATGTTGAAGAAGAATTGAAGACTCCGTTGTTTTATTTGAGCTTTAGCGTAATTGGAAAAAAGGTGCGACTAAAAATTATAATATACAATTCTTAACACATAAATAAAATTACATTCGAAATGTGGTTAAAATTATTGTCTAATCAAAATCAAAACCGCCAATAAATTGACAGCGAATATAATCCAGTTAATCATTATTTCGTTTAGTTACACCCCGTACCGTATTATATGGAAGCACTAGTAATTAAAAGCAGAACCGTGCGATTAACGAAATATTATAAACGTCATGTCAGACCACAGCTCCTAGCCTTCGGCCATATCTTTTCGCTATTGACTGCTTATTTATTGATGGGTGTATTTTATCGACGGGATAGGGCGGTACTTAGAGAGGAAGATCTGAATAGAATTGTAATATTGTTGAATTCGTGAAGCAACAACTAAGCTTGTAATTATGACTTAATTATTTGGAATTGAATTAAAATACGTTATTATATTTTTTTAGATCACCATATTACTATTATGTGTTAAAGGTAAACATTAATTTGATCTAATCTCACACAAATTAACCATGTAAATTGCTTAAAGTATCGTTAGGTGATGTCACAAATTCCAAAAAACTAAACACAAAAGTGAATATTTATATTAAAATTTGTAATTAGGTATATTATTTAAACTAAACATTCACAATATGCAGCTATGTAGTATTTTTCGTTAAAATACACAACTGTAAAGTCTACAAAAGATCACCTGTAATAAATGGTAGCCAGAATAAATTTGTTTAAAATAATTTGAAAAACACCGTAGATGCGAAGTTATATATTAAAATATTATCATCAGGTATGGTGGTACACAAGTCAGTAACTTAATTGTGAAAAACGTATGTTTGAATTCGACATAGTCCAAAATAAGTAGTAGTGTTCGAAGATTTTTCATAATTTTCATGTAATTGATACTCATTTGTGAATAAGCAAGTGAAATATATAAGTGTTTTCATAACAAACGTTACATAAATAAATCAATAGTGTAGTTCTTTCAAAAGATAGATATGTTTATAAAAAGTTCTTTTATAACACAACGCAAACCAAAGATCAGAAGTTTGCTTCAAAATACTGAATAAATAAAAGCGGTTATCATTTGGTTTTTCATACGTACTATATAACTATTGGTAAATTATTTTAATTTATGACTATTTTATTTTAAAATATTACTCCGCATGATTACTATCGTATTACTTGACAGATACATCAGCTCTGCAATGCTCTGCTTAGTTGAAGTTGATTTCGGGGTAGAATTTTTGACGCGTCGGGTAGTATTTTGAAAACAAAATTATAATAATATTAGTTAAAAAATCTAGTATTTATTGCCTTTATAAATACATTTATTGAATATTTATCTATGCATTAAAATAGTCACAAAATTACAATACGAATAATATATTAATTGACGAAAAATCAATATGAAGACATAGTATTGGGAATGGGACGACTGGCCTCCGGACAATTGGACGCCGCACTGTCGTAGACACGTATACAGAACGTAGACGAGGTATTTTAATCAGTTTCTATCTACTACTTACTAGTTTGAATTCATTTTACTCTTAACATAATGTATTCTTTATCGCGGATTGAGAATTACCATGCCTAAGGCTTTATATAAAATAAAAAAACTCTTTTTTCGTTGGAACTTAAACATATGCACGATTAAATCATTCTTTACGTCTGCATATTTACATTCTCACCAACTATTAAATCATTTATAATCATTTCAATATAAATAATTATATTGAATATTTTTTTTAAAGTACCTATAAGTACCTAACTTCTATTTATTTTCGAATTCCGTGGCGTCCAGTTGTCCGGTGCCAAATCGTCCTAGACCCATAATATTGTATATTTTTATAAGTACCCTATGCGTGAATATCTTCGGAGCACTTCGTGTCTAATGTACAGCCGTAAAATATTACTTTAGAATTTTCGTTTTGGTTACAGATAAAAGGCACTTAATTGTTTCCTCAACACCTTTTTACCCTACGTTTCCGTAACCCAATTGAAACATTACATTAAAATTATAATATTCGATTCAAAGTCTAAATTTATAAACTGAAATTATTTCTAAACACATGAATAGGTACATATTTTGATCAAAAAATACTTCAAATGTATTCTTACAAAGACATCTCTACACATTTATTAGTTGTATGGGCGTCTCAGTTCATGAGACTGACACGGGCAGGGCTCCACAAATCATAAAAGAGACGGCCCAGCGACTGATTTATCTCGACTGATTCTTTGTAATGGCCGATGGGGTTTTAACAGGGGTGGGCTTTTACCACCCCACTTTTCTTTTCATTCTAGAAAAATATTACATTTACGAACTGGTATATTTTACGTCATACTTCTGTAATTTGATTTATTTTAAATATGATTTACAACAGTATAATATAATATATTCATTCATTGATTATACATTTACATTTTGTAGGTACGCATCATTTCAAAAAATATAGAACTGCCTACAGTTGTTCCGTGTGATCGACGACAGACGGACGTCACCAATAACGAGATAGCGAGTGTTTACAAATTAATAATAACCAGTTGTGCGTGCGGCGTAACAATAAATTATTGTTACAAATTTGTTTACATTTAAGTGTCTCTGACTACAGGGGCGCTTATTAAAAATCAAAAAATACAACGTTGCCAGCAATGGATCACCAAAAAGAAACCCAACAAACAATGTCTTATGCATCAGTTGCTCAAAAAATGCAATTTCCGAAGAAGGAGCAAGCCATCGTTCTAGATGCTATCGATGGCATCTCGATACGAGAATATACACTGTCAATCGGGAATAAGGTAGGTCCATGTCATATAAGATATGTATCTAGGATTTCCCAGGGAAGAATATGTATATACTTGAGTAGTGAAGAACAAGCAGATAAATTAACAGTAAATCAAGAAACAGTTAAAATTGGAAACCACATACTAGAAATTAGGCCGCTGATCACCAAATCTAAGAGGATAATAATATCAAACGTGTGTCCTATAATCCCACACAGCGTTCTGGAATCCAAACTCAACGAATTAAACATAAAAACTACTTCACGTATTACAAGCATCAGAGCTGGTATTAACGAACCGGGTTATGCACATATTTTAAGTTTCCGGAGACAGGCTTATGTAAACCCAGAAGACACAATTAAACTGCCAGAGTCAATGCAAATAAATTTTGATAATACCCTGTACTGGATTTACTTCTCCACCGAAAAATTGACATGCTTTATATGCAAAGAAGAGGGCCATCTGGCCAAATATTGTAAAACAACTAGAATTAATGAACCTCACCCTGTACAATCGTCTGACTCTCTCAATGTACCAAAGGTGTTAACCTCTCTTTCGTTAGAGAGAGAAAATACACTCCAGGAGGATGAACTAGCCGCAGATATAGAGTCGGACAACTCTATTATCAACAAGGATACGCCAATCGGTTCAAAAAGGCCGTTGACCAGTCCAACTGATATCAGCAGCGTAGAATTTGAATTTGAAGATACAGTGAAAAATAATGCAATCTCACGCATTCCTGCACTCCAACAGACACCAAAAAAAACCAAAAAAATCGAAAAAAGTATCCACTGAGGATACAAATGAACTTTTGTTACCTGCCAAGGAACATGTTGAAAGTAATCGTCATAGATTTCCAATCGATTATGAAACATTACTCAGTTTCCTTGTGAAAACACATGGAAATCCCAACACCGAAATGATTGCAAATGAATTTACTACTGATATAGAAGCTCTTAATAACATGCTAACAGAAATCTATAGTCATTTAAAAGAACGCAGCATTAAAAGTCGCATAACAAGGATCAAGAAAAGACTCAGTAATCCACAATTAAAAGTTTCCAGTGAAGATATTAGTTCGTTGGAAGGACAAGAGGAACAATAACATAATGCATAATTCCAGCAACAAAGTTAACCAATTTATTCAATCTGATATACGTATTGTTTTCTGGAATACAAGAAGCATTCTTAATAGACTAGAGGAGCTTAGAGTAATGCTAGATGAAATTGATATTTTTATAGGCGTGGAAACATGGTTAAACGACACCATTTCTCACATAGTTATTAGCTTCCCAGGTTTTATGGTGCTTCGGCGAGACAGGACGTACGCCAGAGGAGGAGGTATAATTTTCATTATTAGAAATACTATAGCTTACAAAGCTATTAACAACCTCATCATTCCGAACATATCCACTGAAGTTTTGGGCATTACACTGACTAACCTTAAAGATAAAATTAATATCATTGCAGTTTATAGGCCCCCGAGCAATAGCGGAAATAATACAAATCTGTCGCTTCAGGAATGGGATCAAGTTTTTAGTAATACTCTATTAGATGATAAAACCATATTGGTGGGAGACTTCAATGCCCACAATGTCGCGTGGAATTGCAATAGAAATGATATAAATGGTTCTAGAATCATCTATACTTTAGCTGATTACGACTTAATTTTAATAAACAATAATACTAAAACCCGTATTGATCTGCGACGAGGTACAAAATCAAATATTGATTTAGTTTTTTCTTCTCCTAATCTTCTACAACAGATTGTATTAAATATAGATGAAGACCCCCGGGGATCGGATCACTATCCAGTGCGTATTAATTTATCTGTACAAAAAGCAATTTATTTCAAAAAGACTTTCAAGTTGCAGACCAAAAAAACCAATTGGGTTAAATTTAAAAATACAATGGCGGAAAATATTAATGAATTCAAAACAGATTTTTTTCTCAGTTTAAGTTCAGTCTCGCAGTATAAATTCCTCACTAAAAAAATCACACAAGCAGTCATAGACTGCACCCCAAAAAAAGGGAATAATCCCCAATTTCGCCATAGCAATCCAGTAGAATGGTGAGATTCAGAGTGTGATAAGGTAAAGAGAAAAAGAAAAGCTGCCTTAAAAAAATGGGAATTTACCTTAGATTTTAAAGACTTAATTGAATACAAAAAGAATGCTGCCATAGCTAAAAAAACTTTTAAAAAGAAAAAGAGTGACTGCTTTCGAAAATTTGCAGAGACCATCAATTTTAGCACAGACCTTAAGTATACATGGGAAAAAGCAAAAATTTTTAAAAACAAATGGATAAAAATTAGACCCGATAGTATTGAACAAAATATGCAAAATAAAGAGAAAATTGAAGCTGCTCTTGAAAAACTATGCCCACCGTGGGTTCCAAGTAACCCTAACATTTTCCCTGTTACCAAAAATAACACGCTATTCGACACTCACTTTAGTTTCATAGAATTCAGCATAGCATTAAATTCTCGTCAACATAATTCCGCACCTGGAACGGACGGGATAACGTATGAAGTCATTAATATGCTTCCCACTCCAATAAAACATATATTCCTTGACATTTTTAACCTCATGTTTCATAGCATGGAAATTCCCTGACGAATGGAAAAGCATATTTATACATTTTATTAATAAACCTAATTCGGATAGCTTAAGACCTATTGCACTGACCTCATGTGTCTGCAAAATCTTAGAAATCATGGTCGCAAATAGATTTCGCTGGTGGCTGGAAAGAGAAAAAATTATCCCAGATACACAAACCGGATTCAGGAAAGGTTTTTCCTGTGCGGATAACCTAACAAATGTTGCAATGTATATTGAAGAATCTTTTAATGAAAAAAAACATACGCTAGGTATTTTTTTGGACGTGATTGGAGCCTTTAATAACGTTCAATCAGATATTCTCGTTGAAATATTGGCACAAATAGGGTGCCCCTTTAAACTCGTTAAATTCTGTTTTTTTCTTGTCTACGAGAGATTAATCTATACTAATTCAAACATAGATCTCCCGAGGACACTGTATAAAGGCGTTCCTCAAGGAGGAATTTTAAGTCCGCTGTTTTACATTATATACGTTAGCCACATTGTTCGCAATATACCGAAAGCTATAACAGTCTCCCAATTTGCAGACGATATATCTTTGTTCCTTAAAACTAAAGACCCCAATCAGGATAAAAATATAATGGAATGTGCACTAGAAACAATTAGAAATAATCTATTTAAACTGGGTTTGGATCTATCTCCGGAGAAAACGGTATTTGTACATTTCAACAAAAACAAAATACTGCCGGGAGAATTTCAAATTAAATTGAATGATATGATGATTAAATCATCTGACTCAGCCAAATTTCTAGGTATTTATTTCGACTTCAAGCTTTCTTTTGATAAACATGTCAATTACATTGCCCAGAAAGTCAATAGAGCCACCAACATTATAAAGTTCCTCAGAGGTACTTGGTGGGGATCACACCCATCCACTCTAATAACTTTCTATAAAAGCTACATCAGATCCATAATGGACTATGGAAGCTATATTTACTTCCCAAAAAATAAAGGAGCAAAGCTACAGTTAGAACGACTACAGAACCAAGCTATCAGATTGGCTCTTGGCCTAAGAAAAAGTACACCTACTAACATACTACTTGCCGAAGCCAAGATAACATTACTAGAAGAAAGATCTAAATTTCTATGTAAAAACTTCTTGGTAAAATGTATGTCAAACCGTACTTCTAATACGAGATATAATGTTAACAGATTTCTACAAACAACTATAACGCGAGATCGTACTCCGAAGAGATTTCAAATTTTAAAAGAAAGTATCCAAGCTGTAAATTGTATTGATCATCTGATTTTAAAAAGAGACTTCTACAACTTTTTTAATTATACCTATGAGGATATTATATATAACGTTTTAACTAATACAAAAATAGGAATGGAGCTATCGCACTCCGACTCTCCCGACTTATTATTCAAGTCCAAATTTAGCAATCAAAATGTAGTCCAAATTTTTACGGATGGAAGCAAAATTCCCGATTCACCTTCAGTAGGTGTAGCAGTGTTCTTCCCCCAATCCAACACGTCGGTTGCCAAAAGTGTCCACAGATTCACTTCCATCTATACAGCAGAGTGCTTAGCCTTATGCGAAGCCACTAAAGTTGCACTTAATTACAAAAATAAAAATATCAACATTTTCACTGACTCCTTAAGTCTGATTCACTCGCTCGAAAATCCAAATTTCAGCATCAAAACTAATGACTACATTCTTAATATTAGAACCAACATTTCCAAATTTAGCAATAGTAACGAACACGGTACAAATATACAGATATACTGGATTCCAGCACATAAAGGAATTAATGGCAATGAAATTGCTGATTAATTGGCAAAAAAATCTGTAAAATACCCATCAGAAAATATAAGAATTCCATACACAGATTTTAAAGCCCAGTTTAAACAAACAATGAGCGAAAATAACGGTAAATATTTAGAAAATCTTGGGAAAGAAAAGGGAACACACTACTATCAAAATTATTATAGTAGGTCTCCTAAAACTTGGTTTAGTAAACATTGTAAAATAAAGCGAGATGTAATAGTGACAATAGCTAGAAGCAGGACAGGGCATCACAGTCTCAACGAATCATTGTACAAAATTAAAGTGGTAGATAGCCCTCAGTGTCAGTGTGGACATCCCACTCAAGATCTTAACCACATTGTCTGGCAATGTGATGCCTATGACCAGGAGAGAGAAGTGTTATTGAATAAGTTGGGGAAATGCAGGTTATACCCTCCTTTTACGATTAATTCGTTCCTGGCAAAACCAAATATTTCAGTTATGAAAATTGTACATGAATTTCTCCAAAAATGTAACGTAAATGTCTAGTGTATAGTGTAACAAAAATGTAATTCTGTATCATTAATAATGTAACTATTTATGCCTGTCGTTAAAAAAAAATGTTATTATACTTTTGTAAACCATTGTAAAGCAGAATAGCCTTCCATTCAGAGAAGAGCTCAATTGCTTCCAAATAAAGAAAAAAAAAAAAAAAAGAACTGCCTATATTTTTTTAAAATCTTAAATATGGCTGTTTGCAAAACAAGTACTAGGCATAAGGCATCAAGGTTCACCATTATACTACAGGCATTACGTCATCAAAAAGGCGATTTACTCAATCAGCAGAAATAAATTATATTTGCCATGCACCATGCATACGTGGCTTAATGCTTAAGTCGTTTGCGATTTGATATGACTGTTCCAGAATTGGGCGATGTATCTATCGCAAATTGGTTCCCAGCCTTGGATAGAAGACGGTACTGAAAGAAGAAGATTATATTGTAAACAACTTATTTCGTCCCGGTAGACACTGTCAGTCAGGAAGTATTCATTTGTTTCTTCTATAAAGTATTACCGATTGCATATGCCCGTATTTTACAATCATACATTAAAAACCGTCTACGCTACTTAACTAACCACGATGGAGTCAAATATTTCTCACCCTCATGCGCCTGAAGTAGTTACTCACCTTATAAAACAATATATTGGAATATAAATTATAGGATTTCTATATATAATAATTATCAAGAAGTACATCAGAAAAGAGTTATAATAGGAAAACTCTGCCAATAACGGCGCGAGGGCAAAAAAATCTAGGTGGCAAAGTGAAAATTTAAAAAGAGCAACCCGAAATACATAAAATATTTCAAGTTTCAAAACTCACGCAAAACTTTATAAGTAAGTAAAACTTTCTAATGCCTGGACTATAAAAGTACTATAAAACAGGTTAATAAGATAGACATGCAACATATTCCAGCGCATTGCGAATTATGTGCCTAGCAACCATTTCTCTTCAAAAAAATAAACTGTTAAGTAACCTCATTGGGAGACGTACCAGATTTACATAGAATTGTAGAATAATACCAACATGCAAAAATAGTAGTATTATGTAAATTAACCACATCTCTACTCTCCATGACATTTTAATTGCATCACACATTAATGTGTCATACACTAAAATTCTATAGATAATAAAAGGTAAGAATGGTAGTTGTTCATTTTATCCATAGAGCAATCAATAGTGGCAGTTGAAAGAGCATTATGTCTAATAAAATATTATTTTATTTACCGCTCAAAAGTAACCTACTCGGTTCTACGGTTGACCCTCTACTCTCTGCCTCTGAAAGAATAATGTTGAAATTCAGTGCGCCAATGCCTACTCACTTGTGCGCGGAATATCAACGCAGCTATAAATAATACATAAAAACCCGCAAATTTACTTATTTATCCATTGTTTTTTTAATTACTAAAACAACATAATATACCTAACTATAATATCTAAAGAGATTATCTGTGTGCGTATGACAGCTGCACTAAATAGAATAACTAGAATACTTACTGAAATTCAAATTCAAATGTAAAATTATTTATTTACACAATATACTTAGTGAAGTTTACAAATTACAAGAAATACACAATCATATTAGTAAAAGAGTAAACACAAAAGGTATAAAGTACCTACATGTACAAGTACGTCGAAGGAGCTAAGTAGACCCTAAGACCTACGTAGATTTTAAGAATTTATAAAACAATGTCTAGGTACCTAAGCTCATCCAAACGTATATCTGGACGTGGACGTCAGAACTGTTATTTGCAATAGTATCAGGTGGACACACAGAAAAATGGTTTGGGGAGGGGGTGGGGTGATCGGTGGTGTTCATTTCGAAAATAGTATCCATTAAAATTTATTATTGATTTTTAAGGCGGTCAGAGGGAGTGGGGTTAACAAAATCTAGCTGGTGCCACTGACTTTCACATTTACCCCGTGGATCCTATAGTTTTCCAGGTACGCACCCCATACTATCTTAGAAATCGGGAGCATCAGTTGTTTGTTCTCCCGAGGAGCAGAATTAACCTGCCATTGGTGATGCCAATTAGGAGGGCAATAACTCTGTTCAACTAAATTGCTTCGGATGTTGATATATTCCATCTACGTGGGGATGAGTATAGGTGGACGTTATTTTATAAATTGTTAAAATAGGGTCTGCTTAACTCATCCGGTGTACTTTCTTGTACCTCTATATGTTTTTGTATTAACACATTTATACTGTAGAATAGCTTAATACTGATCTATCTCTTTTGTTATGTACCTAATATTGTTTTAATAATATTTCGTTGTTTCTAATTGTCATGTTGTGAACGTCTTAAACTTATAATTTGTAATGTCCACAATATGTAAAATAAATGAATCGAATTGAAAAAAATACCCTCCGACACTCCGCACGTTCAGTGTACTTTGTCGGATTATAGAGACAATGAAAAAGTTTTCAAGCCACTGATTTATTGATTTCTACCATCTTTTAAATATCCATATATTTTAATATAATATAAATAGACAAACAGATTCAAAAAAATCAACCACTTTTATTAGAATTTGAATATTTGGGATGTTCGGATCCGGACCCTCACAAGAATTATACCAAAACCCTAAAAAAAATATATTTATCACAAATTGAGTATACACAAGTATACAATTTTCGGATGTTACTATATTAAAAATTCTTTATAATTCCTTAGTGAGAAGCCGGCTTGAGAGTGGGTCGATTGTTTGGGCCCCGCATCAGTTGAAATATGACCTTGGTGGAGCGAGTTCAAAAGAAATATTTGAGACTCCTTTATTTGAGGTTATATGGATACTATCCGTGGCTTTATCCAACTGACTTTCTCTTAGATATGCTTACATACTGTAGTTTAAGTGCTAGAAGATATCAATATTTGGCCACATATTTTTTTCGGCTAATACGTGGTGTGAATGAGAACTCTGCCATTATTGGTAATATTGACTTGTGTGTCCCTGATAACTATCTTAGAAATCGGGAGCATCAGTTGTTTGTTCTCCCGAGGAGCAGAACTAACCTGCCATTGGTAATGCCAATTGGGAGGGCAATAACTCTGTTCAACCAAATTACTTAGGATGTTGATATAAGCCATCTACGTGAGAATGAGTATAGGTGGACGTTATTTTATAAATTGTTAAAATAGGGTCTGCTTAACTCATCCGGTGTACTTCCTTGTACCTATATACCTACTTCATATTTTTTGTATTTACACATTTATACTGTAGAATAACTTAATATTGCATACATACTTACAGTATTACATAATACTGTTTTAATAATATTTCTTTGTTTCTAAATGTCATGTGAACGTCTTAAACTTATAATTTGTAATGTCCACAATATGTAAAAATAAATTAAAATTGAAATTAAATTGAAATTACACTATAGTCAGTCCCTGCAATTGACATCTAAGGGAATTTTTCACAAAATAATAAGCCACTTATACGTACTATTGCTTATGGGACATCGGTGTAATCTTCAATAATTATTAATACTATTAGTTAGAGGATATTATTCTATGAAAGACATACATATTTTTACTAAGTACGTTGGTATTTGGAATATATAAGTTTCGTTTTATTTTTTTATTATTATGGGCCTCAAAATTACCCAGTTCCTAAGCCTGCCCCTGTACACAGCCGCAATTAAAATATTATATTAAAGACGCGGTTTCTAATTTGAAATGAATTTCGTTCAGTTACGTTTCAACCACAGAACAAGTAGCCTGAATTAACTTTTATAGCATAATTTTAAAACATTAGCCACAAGTAGTGCTACAGGCTGTAAATCAATTATTGTTAAGAAATTTTTAAAACTATCAAATTGTACCATTGATTGGTTCGGTAATTTCTTGAAATATTTTATTAAATATCTTTACTTACATCATAACTAGCGCTATAAACGACTCGGCAGGTCTATTCTTAACAGTTATCATTTTAGCACGTTTCCGTTATTTTCATTGTTACAAATTAACACCGAAGGAATAATTCTATACACTAAACGGTATCGGCGGCTATCTCTAATTCGTAATACGGTGAAAATTTAGGTTGGTAGACATGTCGGTCAAAATTGGATATGTTCGTACTGCTGAACCCAAGCGGATAAAGCCGAAACCAGCGCCATCTAGTCGGTAATGAGCAGAACACATGAATTTTGTATTGACACGTCAAACATACCAATATAACTTACCATTTTATTAGTCATGTCATTGCGATTGCAGCACAACAGGCGGTTTTTTGTCTCAATTCTCAGTATATAAAAATGACCTACTCTATCGCGTTCTCAAAGTTAACACGGCCAAAAGAGGGATTGGTAAAAGATATCACCTTTTGACAGTTCAGACGGTTAACATTTTTGCATTATTAACCGCCAGAATAAGTAAAGTGATAAATGTAATTTATTTATCACAATTAGCTCTTTTTTGCTGTTAGGTGATATTATGTTAGAATAAGCCTCCTGGTCTATGGTCAACTGCACAACCGTCTTCCATAAATCTCTATCACGACTTCTCTTTTTTCCAATTGATCACACTCAGCCTCTTTGCGACTTTCTTGATGTTATCCACCAATCTTCTCCTGGAGCGGTCCAAGGGGCGAGTGTCGACAGTGGTTCCTTCATAAACTTTATGAAGAGCTCTATATACATTGCATCTAAGTACGTGACCAGCCCATCTGAGTCTTCACGACCTCAAGACATTGACTGTATTGGGCTTAAATAATTTAAGCCCAATACTTTAATTTAAATTATTTAATAATTTAATAATTATTATTCGCAGAGCTAAGCATTTGTACAGATGCGTCACCTTTGATTTTCTTTAATCGGGTTACATGTAAATTACATTGTAAATGTACGTAAAACATTTCACCGTGCCACAGTTCACCGTGAGCTTTCTTACGGAAAGAGATGACTATATACTATATGGTCTCCAATTTTATTGATTCAATATGAACATTAATTCAATTTTCATAGCTGATTTTGAAAAAAATCATGAATTCAAGAATGAAAACCTAACCTAACAAATAATCCAGTATATCGGCTCCTTTCAAAATTTGTTTGCTGCTGTCTTCCTGTAAAGTTTTGACTGACAAGAACCGTGTTTTATTGAGACATGGATTTTATGTCAGTACTATACTGCGGGTTTCTGGTCTGCCCGTCGAGCTGGTGTCCAGATTCAAATACTTGGGTGCCACGGTTGCCGATGATGGTGGTATTTCTAGTGAGCTTGGAATCCGCATGGGTGTGGCGGGCTCTGCGTTCAACCAACTTGGAGTCGCATGGAGGTCAAGGCTGTATTCTGTGAGGACCAAATGTCGTTTGTTTAACGCGTGCGTGCTACATGTGCTCCTGTATGGCTGTGAGACATGGCATCTTACTAAGCTTCAAGAGTCTCGGCTTTTGAGCTTTGAGAATCGATGTCTCCGCAGAATCTTAGGGGTACATTGGTACGACCGCGTTACAAACACCCGAGTTCGTGAGCAGACACAACAGCCTTCGGTGATTGAAGTTATCACGAAGAGACGAATTACGTGGCTGGGACATGTATTCCGGATGCCGCCAAAGAGTGCGGCACTTCGTACCCTTGTGGCACAGCCTCAAGGGTTCCGTCGCCGTGGCCGGCCCTCCCTCACCCTTCAGCGATGCTACAAAAGCGACCTACGTGCTGCAGGTCTGACATGGCGGGAGGCACAGGAGTTGGCGATGGACCGAGGGAAGTGGCGCCAACTTGTGCTTGCCCTATGCCCCAATGTTGGGACGTGACAGGGTGAAAGAAGAAGAAGACTATACGACCCAAAGAGGTAGGACGGTCTTTAATATACGGCCATATATTTACGATACAAAATTTCACGGTGAAGTGTGATACGGCGAACTACATACGTACAAGTTTCCGGACACGCCTTAATCAATCAAAGTATTCTTGGGAAAATTTTGTTTTACATAACAAAATTAATACAACTGAATAATATATTTTTCTCACACAATATGAGTATATTTGGTAGAAGATACCATGTTACGAGTTTCAAAGGGTTATGAAAAATATTGATATATATTATTTTCTCGTCTGTACGGGGTGAATTGTGTATTTGCGGGTGACGATATGGGATGGTGGAGGGAAGTGAAAAGTGAGTGGAGGAAGGGGTGTATGAAATCAAACATAATAAGTAATATATTGCACCGCAAGGTGGCGACTTTTTCGTTTTCATTCAGAGCTCTATCGAAGGTGACACACAATCGGCGCTTGGGAAATATATGGCGATCATTGACAGGGCCTTATTAGTTTTTTTTTCACTAATATCTTTATTTGTATTCAATTGCCAAGTCAGAATATATCGCCAAATCAATACCATTTTACTAGTCGGTTTATGGAAGTCAAATGAATAAATGTTTTTATAATGTGATGGTAAGTACCTATTTGTTGACAAAACAATGGCATTAATTAATCAATAATACCACATATAGATTGATAGAAACTAAATTATAATAAGATGATAATTTTTCCCCTAAAAGGTATATTTATGTCGCTAGATTTCAAAATCAGCCAAGTCCATAATAGATGAATAGGAGAAAAACAGCTATTTGTTTTCTCAAATACACAGTCACCATGGTGAAAGTTTATATTATTATTTCGAGTATAGAATATTTAAAATTAATAAATTCCTCATTTTGATAATGCATAAATGTTAGAAAGCAGTAGTTCTTCAGCAATTCACAAAAAAGTCAAAAATACCTAAAGGTGGATTTGGCTGATTTTGAAATGTAGCGACACATTTGTAGTTAAATCCTGTGTATTTTTTGGTGAATACAAAATTGTTTAATTAACAGTTAAGTGTGAGAAAGTTAAAACTTAAATTTTGGGAGATGCAACGACGTCTTGGAACCAAGACAAGTAAGTAGAATGTACGCTTTATAACTTTGCACTTTTTACTACACTGATACGCCTCTTTGCCTGATTACCTTGCATATAATTAGATCAAATAATATTTACTAATATTAATATATGAAGTAATAAATGTTTGTTCAAGAATGGTCTCCAATATTTAACGATATTTGATATACAACTCGGAAACATAGTATTAGGCAATTTTTGACATGGTTAATATTACACAGATTGATATATTAATAAAATGCATTGCCTGGAATCCGATTAATGTAGGTTCGAGTTCTTCTCGTCACAAATATTTCTTCAAATTTTTTTTTTATGTTTTACCAACTATGTTTACTACTCATTAAATTATTTGTAATTATTTTCGCACTGCAGTTTAATTTGCAGTATATTTACCGATTTATGAACTGATTTTTATTTTTCAAGGTAGTAGGTACTGATATAAAAATTCATAAGTGGGTAAGTATATAACATAGGTTTTTCACTCAAACAACCACTTAATTTTCATTCTATCAAAAAGTTCAAGAAAAATAGTATTAAAGTAAGATATCTTTATATAATACGAATATTAAATTATAAGTAATCATTTATTAAAGACTCATTTTCAGTTTAAATATTAAATTATTGTTTATATAAAAACTATAATCAATCTACCCATCACTTTAATATTATTTAAAAGAATCATTTAGATAGCCACTGTTTTGTAATATTACGAAATTATTTCTTCATCATTAAACCGTACTTATGTATGTGAAAGTACGAATATTTCTACTTTTCCACCGACAAAAAAAGATTCCATTTATTAACTATTTTGTGGTCCGACGAAAGTTTTTATTTTCAAAACATTTTAATATACTACTGTATAAAAGTTTGAGTTAAATTTAGCCATCTATATGTTTATATAAATATATTTTAATGGTAATATTGTATATTTACAATTCGTCTCTGTAAGTTATTCCAATCGGCGATATTTTAAAGCGAGCGCCCACCATGACGAAACGTATCACCTCTCTCCTGCAAACCTTAGAATATAGAACCTATCCTCCTTCTTCCCCCACGCTCTATGTCGTAGACATTTGGCATAGAAAGATAGAAAAGAAATAGAAGAAAAGTGGGGCCATTAATTTTATCGATACCATACACACGGTGTCACACTCGCGCCGAATCTCACATTCCATAACCTAGGTGCTTCTACAATATTTCACGTTGTGCCCCTTTAAATAAAGTTATTGCGTAACTGTTCAAGTTCTAAATAAAAATCTATATTATTATACCAAGTTTATATTTTATAAAACCACCATGTAAGTTTTAATGTAACTGTTGGATGCGGCGTGACAAGAATCTTGACGGACAAACGAGATTTTTATTTACGACAGCTCTCTCAATTTTTAAACACATCGCTCGCAATAAGAATGATATACTAAAAATTATAACCCCTGGTTTTTGGTCAGGTTAAAGGTAGGAGTGGCCAAGAAATGGAAAAAATCAAGAGTTCCAGGTTATTTAAAAAAAATCTATTCAAAAGTTGGACCTAATATTTATTCATGAAAACATAATTTTACTCTCACGGAAGTATAGTTTGTAAGTCAGAAAATTATAATAGATAATTTTTTTATTCAACGAATAATTCGCAAAATTTAAGAATGTAACATTCTTTTATTAAAATATATAATTTGAAAACACTTCTGAGAATTAATATATAACCGATAGAACGTCGTCCGTATAATAAAAATACGACGCCCAGCTGGATTCGAACCATGTACACTGATGACTATGATGTATTTTACACATGTCACAAATATAAGTAGGTACGTTATAACAAAAATTTGGAGTGATGCTAATACCAGCCAATATCTATTTAAGGTACTTTAATACTTTGATTTAAAATAGCCAATAAGTAGCACAATTTAGAGAGCGCTTCAGAAAGTATTGTACAAACCATTAGTTAAATTTGTCGAAATTAGATAAGATACGCATAACATAGTGGTCAGTGCACATAGGCATGAATCCCGATTGGCGTTGGCTTTAATCTACAGGGTCTCGTATTTTTTTCAAAAAGATTTTTTCTAGTGGTTATATTATATTTCTCAGAATTAGTGTTGTGTATGTAGGATATTATAGTATTGGTGTCAATTAAATAGCGAAAAAGTACCTGTATTTCTTTGTTATAATATTAACAAATCAACAATAATAATTATTATAATATTGGTTTAAATATGCCCTGTATTAATAATGAAACATTTTTCTAATGCTAAAATTTCTAAAATGATTTGTCTTTGTATTGTATATTTTTGGTGATTCGTAATAATTAATTTAATGGGTTGTTTTTATGATAAAAATAGTATATCTCGCATTAGACTAGGTACCTACTAATTATCTATAAGCCATAAGATATAATTTTAAGACCATCCCAGAAATTTTATTTATGTACTTGTATTTTTCCAAGGACCTTAAAAACAATTTTATTCTATAGAGACGTAACTTGAATATATGAAAATGAAATTGAAATTAGACTACTAAGGTTAATGACTATATCAAATATAAGTCCTTGCACATACAGATTCATTTGTAGCAAATATTACACTGTTGTGTTCTGGTACTTATTTTCCAAGGATACGGTGAGATAAAAAAAACCATATTGTATTATTTTTATATATGTAAAACAAGTTTTCATATATTGAACCATCATATAAAATTCAGAATGTTTAGATAGATGATTACAAAAAATAAAATTAGAACTAATTCTCAAAATAGGCCGCTATCTTGTTTATAATACTCAACTTTTAGATAATATTTACCATTGCTATCCATAAATAATTAGCTATTTTATTTATTTATAGAATAAAAAAATAGGTAATTAAAAATTATTAGCAAGTTCCAGTAACTAAAAATCTTGGAGTGATCCGTGACGTCGGTTAGTAATTAAAGTAATACCAACTTACATTAAAATACAAAAGCCGATCGTCAAATATAAGCTCCATTTTTGAAGCGCTTCAATGAGTATTAAAAGGCAAATAGTTAAAATCTGTCATAATTATTAAGTATGACTACTTTAGCATAGTGGACTATGTGCGTGGGTGCGATACCCGAGAGATGCAGATTCGATTCTTACTTCTTTCAAAAATATTTTTTTCTATTAGTTATAATATATTTTCTCAGAAGTGTTTTCAAAATTTTATTATGTATGTTCATAATTAATTATTCATACTTAAAACGTTTATGTGTTTATACTGCCATCAAAAGATGTCATTAAGAGTTCATAATATGAGCCTGTCTAGTTGTTATAATATTTCAAGCCTTTTGTTAAAACACGTTTCAATGAAATAATGTCATAATGATATTATCTTCTAGGTATGTTAGGTTTGCATTCAAGGACAATGACACCACAGTTTTCGAAGCTCTGTCATAATGGAATACCAAAGACGCGATGGCAGAAGCTAAGGAATTTGATATACTGCCTGTAAAACGGTAATGTAGCGGCGACTGCGTTATTTACTTCGCACTGCCTTTTGGTTTCTGTCGTTTTTTCTATCGGAAAAGTGAATTCTTATAGGACACGTTTACGCACCTGCTAATGTTATGTTGTACTATCATTTAGCTGAACATATATAGGTACGGTACGCATATAGCGTTTATTAAATATTGTCATTTTAGTAAACAAAATTATAGTAAAAAAAGGTTAACCCGATGTAGATCTTAGATTAGTTCTGGTGGTGAGTTCTTGGTATCCGGATATTAAATAAAACTAAAGTACTATTTTCAGTTAAAATGTGCATTTAAATTCTGGACATGTTGATAACAATCTATTAGATTGAACAAATAGCTAATAATCAATTATTATCATAAACAGCTATCAAGACACTTCCACATTGTGAAGGCTCAGACATCTTCTACTTTTTATAGTAGGTACTTAAAATAATAGAACATTTTATAAACCTGAGCACATGATAATTTTCCAAAAATTACGTTTAACACATTCACAATATGTTCATTCACACATTCCCGTTTTTTCACATTAAAGTGTGTTTGATTATTTTTGAAAACCAAAATTAAATAGAATTTAAAATCGCCAAAAAAATAAGTCCTTAACCAAATAATACAAAAGGGCATTATTGCTTATATAAATGAATAGGGGCATATTATGTTATATATAATATATATAATATATATTATATTTTTTTCACGATTCAAATAACGTCCATATTAAATTTGAACAAAAATACATTAAAAAAAATAAGGAATGAACAAAAGATCGTGTTTTGATTTTTTCAATGAGACTCTAGAGTCTAGATTATTTTGTGTACGTAGTTTCTATCCGGTCCATTTCCTAGCCCAGCACGTTTATCACAATACTAATCTAAGAAGTTGGAAGTACATATATTAGTCGTGAAACAATCACTGAAATGCCTATGATGTAATTCCGTCAATATATGTGTCGCTACATTTCAAAATCCACCTTTAGGTATTTTTTTGACTTTTTGTGAATTGCTGAAGAACTACTGCTTTCTAACATTTCTGCATCATCAAAATGTGGAATTTATTAATTTTAATTCTTCTATACTCGAAATAATATAAACTTTCACCCTTGTGACTGTGTATTTGAGAAAACAAAAAGCTGTTTTTCTCATATTCATATATTATGGACATGGCTGATTTTGAAATCTAGTGACACATATAACATATTTATAAGTAATAATTACCTCACCGGAAATCAAATCCGAAGTCCGATTATGAGAAACCAGTGCCTTAAGCATTATACACTACTAGGTCTTATTGATGCCAAAAGCTGGGAGATTAATATTAAATCTCATTCAAGTTATTTTTTTTAAATAAATACAATCAGTAGATAATTTGCAACCGTTCATCGAATAATTTTAACAGGTAGATCAGTCTAAACATAAATCTCACTTACTCTCTAAATTTTATTACTCGTCACCCCAGTTATGAATAATTGTTGTAAGTGCTTGAATTCATATACAAGCACTGTTGGAAAGTAGGTACCAGCACAGGAGTACATTAAAAATTAAACCAATCGATAACATTTTAATGGTAATGCCTACCTACGGAAGAAAATGCTAAGTTGTACACATTTTTTTATAATAGATGGCCATTATGAAAAATTAAGATTTTCCCCTACATGTGATGTGAGTGAGGTGTGAAGTGAGGGAGCGATGAACTAGGTACCTACCTATTTACAGTTACATACTAACAACGACATAAATATTTTGTGATATCTAGTGGTCACTTACTTTTACAGTGTCACTGAATCAAAGAGTGAAATAACAAATTCAGTCAAGATGTATTCACTATACCTACTAAGTTTTAAATTAAACTTCCTTATATTTCAATACAGTTACAAAAGTAATAAAATCTAGTATTGTATTTAGATTACATTTTTTATAGTAGACGTGTGATCTAAATACTTACCCATTGATACTGTTCAAAATATGTTCCAATTTCAAATAAAAGTTTAAATAATTACAAGATAAAAAGAACTTTTTATTTACAACGTTTTTTAATATTCTATTGAATCATACAAACTTGCCTTGACTAGCTTAAACGATCAAAAAAAATGTACTTGATAGAAATAATACTAAGGCATGGGTAGCATTACCAACTTAATTAGTAGAATTTAATTCTAAATCAAAATAATTACAAGATAAAATTTAAACTTTTTATATACAACGTTTTTAAATTCTGTTGAACCATATAAACTTGACTTGACTAGCTTAAACGATCAAAAAAAATATACTTGACATGTCATATTGATTTCCATAGTAACGCTAGTATATATTAATAATTTAGTTGCTATGACCCCAGACCCCTAGCAACCAATAATGGTGTCAAAATAACTTTTCATACAAAACAGAATTACTGAAAATGAAATCAATTCAAGATGGCTAAAAGTATTAAAAAAATGCATTGGCATCGTGTTCTGATATATTCTAAAAGTTTTAAATGTCTAGCTAGTCGGGAAGTAAGTTAAAAATAGATTGCAAGATTTGTACCGGACAAACAACCACGGACAAATAAGAATACGAGCGAAGAAAAACGTTGTTAAATAGAAACTATGTTAAACTTTTATTTTCAGTTATTCATTTTTGTATAAAAATGTTTGCTACAAATTTAAGAGACATTCGTAAAAGAGAATATTATTTTCAACAAAAAAAAAATGCCTAATATAGATTGAAAATCATTCATAAAAAATGTGCGGCTTCCGTTATTAATACCTTTTCATACAGTATACCTATTACGTAACACAATTTACGAGCAAACCTGTTAATTTTGATATCGGTCCAAATTTATGGATCCTACCGCTTTCTAAAATTTCGATCAAATTTACCCCACTTGTTATCATCGCACTTTTGATACGAAACACAGTCGTTTGTCTTCCGATGTTTGCACCTTCCAATAATTCCTACAACCCTGATGAGCGTACCAGATAAAATTTGAATTAATGTCCCTCCCCTTTATACAAAATCATAACCAATAATACTTACCACCCCCCTATTTCCCCACACTCTCCGATATTATAAAGTCCGCTATATTACAGGGAATCGTTTATCACTATTTCATTACGTGCCCTCTGCTTCTTGTTCTCTTTTAAATTAACAGTATTTTTTCTCGTTTCTATTATTTTTATATAAACATTGATCAATGTGTTATCATCATTTTTGACACTACAACCCTTGTTGGGTATTGGCCTCCCTCAAAAACTTTCTTCCTTCTGGACGATCCAGCGCCAACCATCTCAGTTTTGGCCATCCAGGTGTCTTCTTGCCATCTGTTGGTAACCAATCAATAGATCAATGTAGACATTAGGTATAAAAACTTTTAATTGAAAAATAAATACTATATAACAGATTTTAAAACGCCTGGAAAAATTGACACCTGGACACAAGAATAATGTATTTTCACGATCTTTCAATATTGTAATTAAGTTTTTTTTTACAGATTTTTGTACAAGAAGTGGATGTCACTTGCTCAACCTAATAGTTTCATACTCTGGGTTCAAACGCACATTAAAAAATATGTAATGTTAGTCACTTGCCTAACCTAACAGGTTCATACTCTGGGTTCAAACGCACATTAAAAAACATGTAAATTTTTTCCAGACCCGGGATTCGAACCCGGGACCTACGACATTATAAACCTGACGCGTAGCCGCTTGGCCACCGTAGTATATTCTGTAATTGTATACTTTTCATTGTTAAATACGCACAATGCCTGAAAATGTCAAAAGTTGAAACTCTAGTCCCAAAAAAAATATTAAAATTTAATAAAAAAAAATTAAATAAACATACATAATACAATGAGTTTTTATTATTTATCAGTTAGTATTTTACAAAATTACTGATAATATAAGTGGGTATATTAAATTCTACTGATTCTATCTAATTCTACTGTATTTCTATGTAATTCTACTGATTAGATCTACTGAGCGCCGGCGTCTGCTTTGGATGTGCAGTTCCTTTCTTCTCAAGAGTAATTTTTTGGTGTCGCCCGTGGAGCTTATACCATCGTCCTCCTCAACCGCATCACAATCGTCCAGCCGTTAGTCTCTTGCCCCTAGTACGTATTTTCTCCACACCATAAAGTCATATTCAAAAGACTACCGACAATACTAATCTTATATTATAATCCTTTTATAGTTTGAACATATTATTATGGATACTAATCGCAAGCGAAAGAAAACAGTTGGGCCCTTTGAGATGTAATTCTTTAGTATGTTAGGTTATAATTTTGTTCTTCCAAACTATTACGTCTACCGCAAACGTACAGGATAATGCTATCAATATTTGACTAATGACTTTCACAAATTTCTTTTTCATTTACACATCAGCCGATATTTATAAAATCGTAGCTGATTTCCAAATCGTTTGATGCCATATTTGACGTTGATAGCATCCTGTTCGATCGGTCAGTGATCATTAATTTTGTGTTTGACTCAAGTCCGAAGAGCATAATTTCTTTTTTCACTATTTTAATAAGTTAGATAATTTTTAGGATAAGTATATGTAACATACACATTCGTTTTAGAGTGAAGAAAGTAATTATTGGAAGAAGTTATGGGAAACCAAAAAAAAAAGCGCTAGGACAATCGAGTTTCAAATTTATTTATAAGTATTTTACTTAAAACTATTTACTGTACACAAAAATATTATATTTGACTATTTTAAAATAGATACTTCACAAAATATCAGCCGCAAAATCAAACCTGAACCCACACAGCGGCTCTATTGACGGCCTTCTCATCCACCGAGCCACAGAAGGCTTGCAAACTAGACATGAATGAAATATCATAAATCATTGTGTGCTATTCCTACTATTAACCCATTGATCGGCTTAATAAATTGTAAAAATATAATATATGATGAATGCATTTTACAAAAACCCAAGATGGTGGACGTCGTCAAACTGACTGCCATAGATTGGGATTAAATAATTTTGTAGAATTTTCAGAATAATGATACGAATGAAGCTAGCGTCGGAACGTTAAACTGTGTTAATTAATAAGTACTTACAGGGAATACTTTATCCGATATTCAATTAAAACACTGATAAAGTAGTCAATAAATTATTTAAATACTTATTCATTTTATGTTGTGTCGTTTACATGTTTTTAGCATTCTTTACAATTAAAAAAAAATATAGGACACAGAATTGATTGACGTCATTGATTTGAATTTTAACAACTTTACTGGCATTGCATTTTCTTTTATGCGTGTGGTTGGGCCAAATTGTGGTCGCAGTCATCCTTAGTCCCCATTTACTCAAATCCCCTTATTTATTATTGTCACAAAACCAGACGATGAGCGATTACGTGTCATAAGACGACCGTGATTGCGATTAAGGAGTTAGCTCAAGTGATATGCAGCAAGCGGGCGTGGGCAAGTCTGTTATAACTTTACCGTCGCTACCTACAAAGTGACTTCAAGACAGCCGTCGCGCGTGATTCAGCTCCAGAGAACGAACGGGTGCGTGCTGCCGCGCCACGTTATACAGAGTGATTCAAACAAAACATATCTGTTCGACCTTCGTTGCACTAAATCTGTTACTGTTTAAGTGAACATCGCATCTATTATCATCCATCCTGAACCTATCATTATGGCCCGAATTTATATGCTAGTGCATGTTTTGTTAGAGTGTATGCACAGCTATGAGAGTTGGACAGAAATCTATTTTGAAAGACGCAGAATCCAAAAATAAAATTTTATTGTGCATATTAACGCATATTTGAGACGTTAGAGCATATTTGAGACAGTAGGGCATATTTCATAAATAAATGCATATTTTAGGGCTTTTGTATTTATAATTTTAGTTTTTTTAAATTATTTTATCGACATATAACTAAATCAGGTAGGTACCTAGAATAGAATTTAGATGCACTTGCATTTTTTAACGGCATCCCCGAGCTGTGGATGTATAAAAAAAATCAACAGGGGCACTTTTAAATTTTGCGCAATCACCTCTGTGAACGTTGAGAGGTCTTTTTTTGCATATAAACAAAATACTGACAAATATGTACAGACTGATAAGTTATCATCATTCATCAACCTCATATATTATCATCCATCCAAAAGTGTATCATCCGTTTAATAGTGCGCGCCAGCCTTCACAGCATCAAAGATCAGTGCCTGGTATTCTCTTGTAAACCCCCCTCCCTAGATCCATAACCAACCATCCACTATCACCTTCAAATTACAGTCCACTGCTAAAAGCGCAACCAGCGTGTAATATTGGCGTTATTTCAATTTTATGTAATTTAGCATTCTATGCATACTGTTCTTACAAACCTACTTTATTGACTTGTTTAATATTATTTTTTATATTTTCAAATTTCACGTAGGTAGAGCAACATTCCGAAATGGTCCGTGCGTAAAACGACGTTGTGTATGGTGTCGATAAAGCATTAGCCGTCCTTATATTACGGCAATATTTTGGCATTATGTATTGACCCTCTCAGAGCGGGCCTTTATCTGGCGAGGATTGTATCTGTGGCCTCAGAGATTTACGCGAACGTCCCTTGACCCATGACCCCCCCGGGACCCCTGGAAACCCCATCTCCTCGATTTCAATCTCACCTGGTCGCGAGGTGTTACTAATGTCTTGAGGAATCTTTGATTTCAAGTTACCATTTTTTTTCTTCTATTTGACTATACTATTATAAGTATACCTTTCTCCATTCTTATAACATTGTTACTTTTTGTTTTGTTTTTATTGTTCTCATTTTCAGCTTGGTCAGATTATCATCAATCTTGTACCGATTAATTGTAAAAGTTGTATAATGGGCGGTCGGCCATTAGACGCTGTCGTATAATGTTATAGTTCTCGGGTTCGAATCCCGAATCTGGAAAAATTCACATGTTGTTTTTCAATGTAAATTTGGACCCAGAGTATGGACCTAATAGGTTGAGCAAGTGCCTATCATATATTTCTAGTAAAACAAAAATCTATCAAAAACCTCTTTGTAAGGCTATCAAGATTCACTTGGGTTTGTACAGCAAATTAATATATTATATAGTTTAATGTTTAATACATACCTTATTATGGGTATAAATTCATTAACCTATTATTAGTAAATGTGCAGAATATTTTCTTAAAAGATTCTAATATACCATATCATAACATAACATAACAAAATCAGTTTTTTAAGATTTCTCGAATGATAACATTGATTAATTATTTATTAAAGAATACAAAACATTGTGGACATAACAAATTTAGATTCAAGACGTACACAACATGAGATAAGTCAAACATTGCCCTCACAAGAGAAAAGAGAATATATAAAAAAAAAAAATAATAATACCAAAAAAATCAAAACATACTTAGGTACAATTTAATACAGAAAAATATAATTTTTGAAAACAAAAAACATACAATTTTATACAGAAAAATACAGTTTCAATATATATAGGTATATATATTCCATTGTCCTGTTATAACTCTAAGATTATACTAATTGAGTTAGAATTCACTTTATATAATTCCATTTTCCAATAATTAAATAACAACCCTTTATTATAATTATATTGAGTTGACAAGCTAAAAAAAATGCTAACTAAGAATAAATTAATAAGTATTATCTAAGTAGGCGACTAACGTAGTCCAATGCATAAGGCACTGGATTCTTATCCGAGACCTCCGGGTTTTATACCTGATGAGGTCACAATACATTTATGTGCTTTTCTCAAAACCTGGATGTTTCCATGAATATTGTCTAATATTGTTAATTTGGTAAAGTTGTTGTTCAGTGGTGAGTTTAGGGCTTTGGAGCTCATGGCACTGATGATTTTGAGGAGTCCCAAGGTGAACAAATAATCGTAATCATAAATTCCGACTATAGACATACTTACATAGTAAAAAAATCAATATAGGTATCTCTTTTATAGAATAACTTTCTGTAACTAAAAATGTTTTTAATTATTGAAGAAGATAGTGATGACGCAATAATATTAGTAGTTTATTTGTATGTACAAGTACGTATCTTTTTAAGTGGTTATATTATAGACCACTTTCATATCAGTCGCAGAGGTTTTATTATGTTTTACTCAATTTGTGATAAATACGCATATTTTTTAAGAATCTGGTAAGTATAATTTAAATTTTATTTATTAACTAGTTTGAGTCTCCCTTTTAAATCGTCTGACGATTCAATTGCGTTATCTGTCAACTTTTAATCGAAATAAAATCGACGCTGTTAGTATTGTACCCATTTCTGTGATCCATAGCAGATTCACAGTACTAATTCTGGTATAATGACAATGTATTTCTGTTAATTGTAGTACTAAAACGAGCCATGAGGTTCAATGACAGTAGTGTAGTGTAACAGTAATTTAGTAATAGTAGTGATGCGATAACAACATCCAGATTTTGAGAAAATCATATACTTGTGATCTCATTGGGAATCGAACCGGAGCCTACGGATGAAAGGCCAGCGTTTTACGTAGCGTTGCCAATTTAGCATTTTTCTTGTTAGATCTTATATTTTTCGATAGGTATCTAGGTTTCAAAAAACGCATCTAGCTTGTGGCGTTTTTACTAGCGGTTTTTCATGCTTCCAACAGCTTTAAATGTGTTGAAAAAATGCGAGATATTTAGTTTATTTATTTTCATACGCATAACATTTCAGATAGGTACTTAATGCAAGTAGGTCTGTAACTATTTTAGTGAAAAATAAAAGGCGATGAAATAGTTTCATTATTAAATGTTTTTGTATATTATTCCGAATCTCCGCGTATATAAAATAATAATAATTAATCTAAAAGGTATGTTCTTTAATTATCCATGTCTGTCCTGGAAGAAAGAAGCTCTTGTTTTAAAACATGAAACGAAACTTGAACGGTATTGACACTATAATATTATAGCTATTTTTTTGTCAATTTTGAAATATATTTCTTGTAAAATGTGTGGTTATTACACGTATCGACATTTTTTCAATTTTTGCACTTTTTCTCAATAAGAGAAAGCAAAGGTATTGACTTCGTTCTTTGTAGAATAAGTAAATTTTCTTGCAATTTCATACTGAGTTATGAGGGCCGCAAAATGGTTAACTATATCTAAATTTGTATTAGTCAATCAAAATAACGTTTCGTGCCATCTACTAAAAGAAATATTGTAAGTATGGTATTTAGAGAAAAAAACAAAATAAAATAATGGAAAATCTTGAATACGTTGTTGTGTTGAATATCAAACCGTTTATAGCTAAATCTATTTGATCGCCAAGATTCGAGACGATTAACAGAAAATGGGGTGTCGAAGCGATCTTCACAGAGAGGAAACGGGCCTAACATTTTTGTCCCATTATTTGCATAAATGTAATTATCTTTGAAATTTTGATTGTTCGCGCAAGGTTGACAAAACAAAGCGCCGCGACGTCAAATTCGCACCCCCTCCCCCCGTCGCCCGCCCTCCGCCCGCGGGGGAATCCCTGGTCTTTGAAAGCCGCGACTATTCCGCCCGATCCTAAAATACCACAAAAGCGGCGGCTCTGCCATAAATATCGCCGGTAACAAAACATCAGACGGGTAATTGTTACTGATCCAACCCTGTAACAATTTATTGGTCCATTACGACTTATGCCCTTAAATCATCACCCGACAACATTAAATATTTTCGTTGTGCTTCCATTTTGCGAACCGCGGCAAAAGGACGCATAATTTATGCCGGAGATAGATACCGTTTCACATACGCATTCCGATTACATATATATTTATACTGAACATATATAACTTGACAATACCTCAGATATAAATATACCCACTATAAAAAATCATATTTGAAAAAAAATGCGATGCTCGACGGGATTTGAACCCTTATAACCACTGATATCGCGCCAACTGTGCATCAACCAATTATGCTACGAGCCTCCGTCAAGGTAAAATTAAGTGTATTCAGTGTATTTTAGCGATTTTTTGTGTTTGAAGTATCGACACAATAATCAAAAATTACATCGCACAACCACTATTGTTGAAGTAAAATAGCGCTGTATGTTTATCTTACTTATCTGGTCGACCCGTTACGCCGCCCCCTCCCCCTTGTGGGGGCCATGTCCTGTGGTAGGTATATTAATTTTAGTAATTCCTACATAATTTTGTCTCGGCATTATAATCACCTACAATATTATACTTTGTCTGAGAATAAATAAATTTAGTTAGCTATTTTTGATGTTTTTTTTTTTTTTAAATATTAACATACTTTTAATAACCAGGGATATTTCATTGAAGCCTCTAAACTAAATTTCAAGAAATACCTACCTAAATCATATTTATTTGTACTTTATTTCTTTCAATTAACACAAAACTAAAAAAAATGTTTGTCTAATACATTAAATTTAACAAATTGCATTTTTTCTTCTCCTGTTCTCAGTTTTATCAATTTTACAACGTTTTTCTTAGCTCGTATTCTTTTTTGTCCGGTACAAATCTTGCAATCGATTTTAAACTAACTTCCCGACTAGCTAGACATTTGAAACTTTTAGAATATATCAGAACACGATGCAAATGCATTTTTTAAATACTTTTAGCCATCTTTAAGTAGAATTGAATTAATTTTCAGTTAATTCTGTTTTGTATGAAAAGTTATTTCGACACCATTATTGGTTGCTAGGGGTCTAACTAAATTATTAATATATATGTGCGTTACTATGGAAATCAATATGACATGTCTATACACAATTTTTTTGATCGTTTAAGCTAGTCAAGTCAAGTTTATATGATTCAACAGAAAATTTAAAAACGTTGTATGTAAAAAGCTCTTTTTATCTTATAATTATTTACTTTATTAATTATATGCAGCTTCTTTGAATAGAATGTTGAGCTTTAACTCGTCTCAAAGATTATTGAGCAATGAAAAAATGATACTTGTGGGCAGGTTGCAAATAAGCTGTGTGCGCTGCTAATGAGTTTTTTTTATCCATTACTAGAATGACCACACAAAAGGCGCTCTACATAGACATATCATAATGGCCTGTGGACGGGAGCGGTAATGTTTTCATTCCATACTTGACTACATTGTTGATGTGCGCTAAAAGGAATAATTATTATATCAGTGAGTGAACATCGAGTCAGGCTACTTATCAAGACATAAATTTAATAACACAACCACAAAATATACATTCGCAATATACATATACTTACCTAGATATAAATTTGACCACATTCCATACTTACTTGATATCAGTATAATAATAATACATACCAATTTAATATAATACCTATTTTGTGTTTATATACTTACATAATTTGAAAACACTTCTGTGGGCCTATTCTATATACAAGGCGGCTATCGACGGTAGTTTATCATATCAATGTATTGAGGTTGTTAATTGTTATATTAAGTTAACCGTCTAATCTGCCAAAAAGTACAAAAAAAGTGCGAAAAAGCCCCTCTCTTGACTATGTTAACTTTTAGAGCGAGATAGACAGTTTTGACAGTTTAGAAAGTTTAAACAGTTTAGACGGCTAACTAATTGTAACAATTATAATACCGTAATACACAAATAGGTTCCACCCAAGAGTTCTGAGAGCCTGGGTGTTTGTGATTGTTCAAAATTACTAACAACCACCTTGTACGAAAAAGAAAGGACTTGGTTATTAATAATTTTAAAAAATAGACATAAATAATCGTTGATAGCCACCGACACTTGTGTGACACGCTGAGAAATATAATTAAACACTAAAAATATTAAATGGTTAATACTATTTAATTTACGGAAAATAAAACAGAACAATTTTTATAAATAGGTACCAATAAATATTATAAAAATATAAAAGTTAAATAAAAAATGCTAAATGTCTAGAAAATATTCGAAAATTACAACTTATTTCTTTCTTATTCTTTCTTCATAAAATATGATAAGTTAAAATTTAGGTAGGCAAATCGTGAGTTATTATTGTGAGAAATTTGCTGACCACTCATATAGTTCCATCGCATTCATCAACATTGGTCACATTCAGTGGGTCTATTCTTTACAAAAGGCGGCTACCGACGGTAGTTTATCATATTTATGTATTGGGGTATTATAATTGTTGCAATCAGTTACCCGCCAAAACTGTCTATCTCGCTCTAAAAGTTAACACAGCCAAGAAAGGTACTGTTAAAACATAGCTCTTTTTGACAGTTTAGACCAGGGTTGGCAAACCTTTTTATGTAGGTACGCGTGACAAAATTTCGCAAACATTATTTTTCGACTGTATGACGTGCCAAGCAATTTTAATGGGGAAAAGGTAGTTTTTAAGAATTCTATTAAAAATTATGATTTTTTTTAGATATACTAGCTCCACTATGTTTTTGCTTCTTATTTGGTACAGCCATTTTTGTGGGTAAAAATAGAATTGTAGTTATTATATTATTTAGTTTGGTTCTTTAAGCACAAATTAACACCAGAATTGCTCCGATAAGATGAGGCATTCTCTCGCTACAGTGGTAATCGATCAAAATTATAAATTCGCAGAGCTGCTTCCCCCGCCTTGCCTGCATTTTTTTATACAATGCGATCTGTCATTCATTATTATTGTGGATATTTTTTCTATTCAAAATAAAACATTCGCGTGCCATAGGTTCGCCACCACTGGTTTAAAATGGTTAACTTATTATAATAATTATTTACCGCCTCAATAAATAAATATGATAAACTACCGTCGATAGCTGTCGATAGCCGCCTTGTGTATACAATAGACCCAAAGGAGTCATTCTTAAAACGGTATTATTAATCAGGTATTTAATTGTGTGGATCAGAACCAATCTTGTCCAACCCACAAAAACAAAAAAACCTGAGTTAGAGTCAAGGCACCTCATCGCTATTATAATATATTCATTTTTGTCAGGTTCAAATATGACTATCACTAAAAATTGTCATTTTATGACACAACCACCTACAGTCATTTATTTTATCACATAAAATAATTCTTTATGAGTGGAATATTTCTCTATTCCACATAAAAATGGCGGACAAGTCTGACATTCGTGAAATGCTGCAAGAAACAGATGGAGATTTTTCAACAGATAACAGTGAATACAAAACAAAAAACATATCAAAGAAACATTTTATAAGCAGCCCCTACGGCAGCTATCTAGGGTAGGAAAGTATCGAAATATTAGCACTTATTGTAACAATTACAATAAGTTAGCCGTCTGAACTGTTAAAACAGTCTATCTCACTCCAAAATTTATCACAGCCAAGAGAGGTGCTGTTAAAACATAGCACTTATTGTAACAATTACAACTAACTCATTGTAATTGTTACAATAAGTGCTAATACTTGGATATTTTTCTGCCCTAGATAGCAGCCGAAAGCAGTCTTGTGTATAGAAAAGATGCGCTGGTTCACACAGTTGTGTAGTACTTATTAGGAAATCCAATCCCGAGCCAAAATTCTGATCCCGGGATTTCGGGATTACAATTTGACAATCCCGGGATTGGCATTTTTTCCATTGTTAATATAAAAAAATTAAATAACATTGATAAAATCGGTGAAAAATAAATCTAGTATAATTTATACTATTTAAGACATTTATTGTTAATATTCTATACATTCAATCTTGGAAATACATAAGTTTAATGGATTAAATAATATTTTAATATAAATAATAATGTGAATTTAATAGGAGATTGCTGTTTCTGATAGTAAAGACTTAATGAATGGGTTAGCGAGATTTAAAATAGTAAAGCAAATCATGGTGTACTTATGGCCTTTCCGCTTCATAAATTTAATTAGTCAGAATAATATGAAACTGCCGTAAAACGTATGAGATCATGGTGGGATTACTTTATTAATAATGCGAAGCCATTGTTTTTTCCAATCTTTCTCATTTTTATTAATTTATGTGAAAAAATAAAATGAATCGGCAACTTACACGTGGGTATAAATCAAACCCAGTTTATTTCTAATGTAGTTATTTGTTATTAAAAGTTTTTTTTTATATTTTCGTTTTTATTTTATTTTCCATATAAATTAATAAAAAAATCAATCCCGAAAGTTTCGGGATTATGTTTATCAATCCCGGGATTCATAGCTATCGAAAATAGCTCAGGATCCCGGGATTGGAATCCCTAGTATTTATATATATATATATATATATATATATATATATATATATATTTTAAATGAATTTAAAAAGTATGTAAAATTTCATTTTTAAAAGACCATTAATAAAAGTTTGACACATGTTATTACGAGTATATACAATCCCGATAAACCAATGTTATAAATAATAACAATAAATTGCCATTATCTGAAATATACAAATGTGTAATGGAACATTCATCGTAACGAAGGCAACGTTCATAATAAGTTTTCAAATATTGGCAAACACTCTTGTAATTTATGAGGCAGATATCTTTGAAGAAATGCTGATCACATAAAGAGAACGAATAAGTACAATTTTGATTTACGATTCCGCTCCATTTATCCTCGTTCATTATTAGTAGCGGTAGGTTTGCTCGCTCGCTCGATTGTCCTTTTATGGATGTACCTTTATGTTATTTCTCTCCGAAGCCAAAGTAAATAATAGCAATATTATTTTACTGGATATTTTATATCAGTATCAAATTTTATCTTTCCGCGTAACTACAGAAGGTCCTGTGGTACACGACGGATCAAACAAATTCCCATAATATATTATGATATAAAAATGTATACTTCGTTGTATAGAATCAAAACTACAGCAATCTGTTCTCTGAGTTTTAATTGATGTCTATTTTCAGAATAACTGATTTGAAGTTAACAATTCAATATTAAATTTGTGGTAGGTACACGAAGTTTTTATATTTCAATCGTAATTAGTAATGTAAGTGTATATTTGTCCCATTTTATTAGATATATTATTATATTATTCAAGTACCTGGGGGTACACATCACGGAAGATGGCATTTCGCAGAAAAAGCTCGCTATCCGAATGGGAATGGCTGGAGTAACATTCAACTAGATGTGGAGTGTCTGGGACTCAAGATTGTACTCGGTCAAAACCAAATGCCACCTATTCGACGCTTGCATTCTGACGGTGTTGCTTTATGGTAGCGAATCATGGCACCTTACGAAGCCTCAGAGCAACCGTATGCTGAGCTTTGAAAACAGATGTTTACGACGGATACTGGGTGTGCGGTGGGGTATGACTTTAGGAGTAACGATGAGATAAGAGAACGCACTAAGCAGCCTATCATCATACTGAGAGTGAAGAGGCGACGTTGGACCTGGCTCGGCCACGTGCTGCGGATGCCAGAAAATAACCTCAAACTGGCTTGCCTGTTCTTCAAGCCAGCCAGATTCCTGCGTCCTGGAAGGCCGCTAAATAGTATCTATAGAGTGTATACGGCGGACCTACGGGATGCTGGTTTGACCTGGAACGAATCATGAAGACTGGCTAGCGACAGGGATTCTCGCCACGTGGTGTCTATATACTCCAACTAAGGGGCGGATATGACAGAAGAAGTAGAAGAATTAAAACAATAATGTCATTTTTATTCGAAAACAAACCACTTATTTTAAAAATATAAATAAAATAACATACGACACATCACCATTTTTTTTTTTTTAAATTTTAAGTCATTAAATTTTTAAACCATTATTCGTGTGTCTTCGATTACTTCGTTTTAAGGGTTATACCTAGATCATTACATAGAAAACAACACGTTGATCTCACCAAATGCTTATTAATTGTTATTGTGTTATGAAAATGTAAAAATAGGGTGGATTCTGAATAGAAAAGTTTACCGTTTTTAATTTATTTCCTTAACCAAACCTGGTTAACCACCTACGTGAAAATCATTTTAAAATAATTAACCACAAAGAAGCCGGCGTGACGTCGTTTCGTTACTTGATTTATACTAAATCACTCACTGTCTGCCGCATTAGTGATAGAAAGAGAAGATGTAAACTCACACGCTTTAAATTGAAAGTGCTTCAAAGAACACCGAAACTTGAGTATTTAATTGCGATGGTGAAAGACGAGATGTGAACACCTCGGTATCCTTGGTCAAATTTAATACGTTTATTCAAGTTGACGAATGACAACGTGAGAGTATGGTAAATCTCTGCCAGTTCTGATACTGGATAAGAGATCATAATTTAATTGAAGTTAAACATGCCTGATATAGAACATTATACCTACGTATTTATGTGATATTTTGACGATACATATATATAAATAGATACCACAAGGATATTTTTATTGGTGTAAATTGTAAATTTACTTTAAGAATTATTTTCGAAAAAAAAATTGCAATCACATATTATAATTTGATATGCAGTTTAAATAATATGTATTTCAACAATTTTTACCAAACTGTATTCGTATATATTGTAGCAAGTGTCGTAAATTTTATAATGTTTATGCATACATGCATACGAAATTAATTTAAAAAAATAAGTAAGTAGGTAGGTACTAACTTAAATATTTTTGTTAAGAAACTTCACAATAAATTGAATATTTATAATAGCTACATCAAGAAATATAATAGCGGTGCTATTCAAAATTCTTTCCAATGAAAAATATAGTAGTATAAAATATGGTTTTGTGCAATATTAAAAAGTGCTTCTGAAATAAATTATTCTCCGCCACTTCCTTCTGGATTCGCAAGAACTTCATACAAATCAACTTTCACACATACCTACACATTACATAACGTTCGTATGGCAGAAAATTATCCTTTTCTCATTTAGCCGGGACACCCACCGTCCCCCTTTCGTATCTTTTCCACCCGCCCCCCTCGCCCGGCGAACCGATCCGCCCATAAATAATAAACAGCACCAAATGTCTGCAGATAATGGTAATTTACGATTCCACCCGCTACCTAGCGGTAACATTTCGAAGCAATCAAGTGATATGACGCCGCGTTAGTTTTACATGCGATGCAGCGCTGGACCGAGCTCGGGGTGCCAAGGAAACTGCTCGGAGCGCCCATTAATAAGGGTGGTAAATACAGATCCTAATAATATATTGGCAGTCTTATACATCAGAGGTATAATAAACCTATGATATTATCAGACATCACAATTCTTATTTTTAATACATACCTATCCAATATGTAAGCCAAACCAATATTGAAAAACATTTAATAACCAACCAAACGTTGTCATATCTATTTGGCTCTTAACATGGACCAGTCGGCCGTTATAACTTTATCTATACGGTGGTTGCTACTCAGTTTTCAAAATATTTTTGGTGCCTTACGGTGAGTGACAAGTTCTGTTAAAATAGATTAACTTAAACTAAATAAGAATTGGGGGACTATTAATAACCCCCCTTGAAAACATGTTATATTTTAGTTATCAATGTAAGTTATATACTAAATAAAATTTTGAATATTTTCTTAATTTTAAGATAAATAATCGACAAACAAAATATTTCTTTCAACTTCCTATTGATATGCAAAATACTTTTCTTTGTGCAATATGCAGGAATGACTGGTAGGAATAGAGTATTATTATATACGAAAAGTTTCCTTTTAAATCAGTAAACTAATATTTTACTTTTCAAATCGATCGGTTATATATTCTATTTTACATAAAATATCGTTCCTAATGTACTTTGCTATCATATACTACAATTTTTTATAAAACTAAAAGGTGAAAAATATACACCAAGATTTTTTGACCTGTGTAAAATGTACCTGAAATGAATATATAAAATGAATCTAAAACTTATTTTTTTAGTTTATGAATAATTTAAGTTTTTTAATATAATACTTTCCCCCTAATAATAAAGGTCTACTAAAATAACATTATACATGAGTTTTAAAAGCCACTACATATTTTGAGATGAAAGAATCGAAATTCCATGAAATATAATATTGTTTGTAAAAAAAACTTAAAGCCCATATTAAATATTATTTGTCGATTAATTAAGATACCAAAACGCATAAATTCAAACGATATTAGGTACTTATTATTTAACTGTTAACTTTATGCTATCAATGCCCACCACCACTTTCTGTCCCTCCTGCCATATGGTATCTACTGAGCGTAGATCGTCTTTGTAGCAGAATAAGTGAAAATATCTAATTCGGATACAAAAGACTTGTTCCATTTTAGAGGCCGTTCAAACTAAGTGTCATAATTATTTATGTAATAAATATGCGATGTATTCTCTTTAAATGTTCAGGGCATTCATATACCTTGCACCGAACCTGCCAATGCATCTCCACTCCCTTGAGTTGCTATACTGCCAGGCCACCGCCCACCAAGATAATTTCTTATATAAATCAAAGAGTAAAGAAAGTGTTTTAATTAGTTTTGAGAGAGACGGCCGCCAGATATGTTGATCGGAGTCGTACTCTACTGCCGATATAATTAATGGCTGTGGGGAATTTTGACAAGTTACAAAACTTTGATATCGAAGTATCGGATACAAATTATACGTATGTTTATATGGTTCATAGACGTCCTTATAAATTTATACTTGTATAATAGACGTGATATAATTAAAGAGACTCATGCTAATTTCACATAAAGTTTCATTTCAAAAAAATCAAATGATATAATAATATTATATAGATAATATCGCATATCTATATTCGTATACACAGTAAGTATTGTTATACGTAAGTATTGTGACAAGTAGTTCGTAGTTTCTTATCTAACTTACCAAAAAATACATGTTTTAAATTGGGTACTATTAGTTAACATAAACATTTTAAGGATTCATCTCTCTTTAGTAGGTACCTATCCATTATTATATTTTTATCCACCAATTAAAGCTTTTACTAACGGAATTGTAATCTACCACATAAATTAAAACATCGTTAGCATATTATGTTATTATCTGAACTTAGTATTTTTTTTAAATCGCCTTGCCCCTAGTCTATTGGCAATAAACATTTGAGATCATCGATATCCTTTCTGGTGGATCATCCTCAAGTCGGCGAATACAAATTTCAAACATGTTTGTAGTACAACAAATCCGATCTTCGGACTATTATGCATCGCGATTTATACTGGATAAAAAACCGGAGAGCTTAAAGCATTTAGTATGTATTTCCAATGAATGTATTGGGAGTATTAAGTTTATACTATTCTTTACCTCATGGAAGACTTGTGCCATAAAAACCATTTCTGAAGCCGTTCGAATCTTGCAACTGGTTAAAATCTTTTTTTTTTTAATATTATGCAAGATATAGGCACACAAAAATTTCTTTAATATTTGACGAAAATACGTTTATAATAAAATTCCTCATTTAACTAACAGATCCAAAGCTTTCCACAGGCCAATTATTTGTTTGATTATATTTACTAATATTTAACGTGTATAATTAATTAGGTCGGTATTTACCTATTATAGATAAATTTATTACTAATTAATATTCTTTAAAATTATGTTTTATCCAAGTAGGGACTCAATCAATTATATGAACGGCTATTTCATAATCTATTATAAGTATATCAATATAAAAGCAAATTCATGTAAATTAATGTATTTAATTCTATACTATTATATTTTTAGTGAATTTATAAAAATGAAAGCTTGGGAAAGACATCAGTTAGGTTGAATAATTGTCGCTGATAATTTTGAGCAATTTTTCTTATGTATGATAAACAATTTATATATGTACCTACTTAAAGTGCCGTACGCTAATATTCAATATTTACCATGCACCACCACAAGACTCAAAAAACTTATGTCTTCAAAATGATACAATTCGATAAAAACAAATATCGTCGAAGTTTTAGACTATTCTTCCAGACGGAGCATTCTGTTATTTCACTCTAAAAATGCTAAAGGCAATTTCAATTCGACGTAAGCATCATGTTTATAGACAGCAATTTTTTTTATTTCAATTTATAGGTTGATATGAAAAACAAAGATATATTATTAATAATAGTATTAAAAAGCAAATAAATACAACCGCTCTTAGAAAAACACTATAAAAAGAGTAAATACAAAAAAATCTTAAAGTAAAGGTACTTATGGAAGCACGTCAAAAGTTTTTTTTATGCATTTATGAAACAACGTCCACCTAAACTCATCCTCACGTAGGCGGAATATAACAATATCCTAAGTGATTCAGTAGAATACATTAATTGCCCGCTCAATTGTGCAAATTGGATCCCGAACCGTGTTCGTAAAAGGTCGTTTTTGGTATCACTTTGATATATTTAGGTTCAATCTCTGTAAAAAAGGTTTTCTTCAACATCTGTGAATGTGATCAATATTTTTTAGAACAAGACTGAAAAAAACAAACATGTCTAATATTTAGCTTTAATAGAAAATAACTGGAATGATAATGTAAAATTGTGATATTTTCTAAAAATTATTTAATATGTACCTAAGTATCATAATATTAGTAGTTATACACTAAATATTAGTAAAATAACTTGTTAAAGACACGTGTTTCATTCGCATATTATCAATTATTACGTTTGGATGTAAAATATCACCAGTTTTCTACGCCTGAGAATATCTTAGTAGCAGATACCCAAGACTAAGGTCACCATGCACTTAATACAGTGTGTTTTGACTGAGTTTACAGAGATTTTATAATACAAGTGCTAATGCGAGAGAGAAGCACGGTGAACTAATGAAAATAAATCATTCTAATTAATACATTAATAGTATAAAAAAACAAAGCTAAAATTGTTTCCGTATTAACGGACATACAAAACTATGTGAAGAAATCATCACGACCGCAATAAGACGCCTTAAAAAAATGACCTTTGTGGTCACCAGATCGGACGGCCCGATGGTCCCAATATCTGCTTGGGTCAACTTGACCATATCTTGCCTTTCGGAGCATCCTTGGATATTCCCAGACAGTGGCTCACTCAGGATTTAATGTTGGGGGGAGCCCAAGGAGGAGAATGTAAATTAGTCCCATAGGCTCTTTTTCTTCTTCATATAATTATTTTTACATATTTTCACAATACACGGCGGTGTATTTTTACAGTTTCTCCTAGTTTTTTTTAAATTGGAGGCATAGTGGCGGCAAGCGTTGAGCGTGTCATCAGCGACTGGTGGATTGGAAGTGACTAACAGCGAGCATGCTGGACATATGCGCCTAGTTTGCAAAAACATTACTTATATATTGCACAATTATATAATTTAAAATGTTCATGGCCATGAAGTATAATAGCGCCTTTTTTACTATTAAAGCTAATTTATGATGTGTGTTTATCTCACTTATCTGGTCAACCCGACACGCCGAGCCCCTTACAGCCCGGGCCTCCAGGCTAGAGCCCTGTCAGCCCTCCCCAGCCATGACCTACACCACTCCGGAATTCGGGTGGACACTGAGTTTTTTTTTACAATTCTATTAGAGATTAGGTTTATAAAAAAACCCGACATTAGTGTTTCGAAAGTTAGAAATTAAAATCTAAGAAATTTTTCTAAAAAGGGTGATGGAAAATATTTACAAATCATTTTTTGCCGTGTTTTTATTTGTCTAAGCCCAAGGTATAGTTTATTGCCTTTCAATTTCATTCGTAACGGTCACACTTTCATATTTTTTGAAGAAGTACGGCCCGATAACCGCACTTTTATAGTACAATTGTACAATTTTTATGCGTTGCACGATGGAGAAACAATTAATTATCGTGTTGTTAAATAGTATATTTTCAACTGATGATATGTCACTTCACATGTAACAAATGACAAAACTATGCAATTCAAACCACGAGTACGATGGTAAATTTTTAAATTATAGTTAGGGAAAAGCAATTTTCAATGGAAAAATTGTGAGGGGTAAGATCACGTTGACTGCAATCGTATATAGATTATTTTAATTGTTAGTTTATACTAAGTGATACATAAATAATACGAAATACAACAATTAAAAAGATTTAGCACCGCTGTTTTTTCCTCAATAAAATACAGCGAGGCAGCGCCTACTACTTGGAAAATGCAAGTCCTCCAAATCAGTTGGACACAGTTGCAGCGAAATGCAACTCTTATGACAAAATATCGCATAAATAACTTATGTAGTAAAGTAAAAAATAAGAGGGAAAATGTCATACTCCCGGGTAGGCGGCTTTTCCGCCCGCATCTGCCGCCCTCTGCCACCCTCTGCCTACCTACCCGCCCTCTCAGGAGGATCACAAATTATTTATGTTTAATAAACGACCTGACATTATGAAAATTCTCTACTATTTTAATATTTATCTGTCCCGGGGGTGTGTCATCCATACGTTTGCTTTGAAATCTTTGAAATTGAGCGTTACTTAACGAATTGGAAGTATTTTTATACTTATTTTACCATTAATTCTCATTAAAAAAGCTACAAGTATAACAGAATTTTATGTAAATGATATAAACATAAACTAATAAATATTTTTCAAAGTATACAACAAAATATATTTAAATATAAGTATATAAATTAATTAAATATGCACATACACGTATACATTAAAAATAAAATTTTACGGAAAATATATTTAAGTAAGTATTTACAGTATAAATAATAAAAAAAATATTATTAGGTACCTACTTAGTAAATTTATGCAAGATTTTATTATATATTGTTTTTCACAGTTTTAATATAAAATAGTTGGAAGGTTTTGATATCGGTTTGTATCTAAGAATCTTAGGCGGGTAGATTTTAAAAAATATTGAGAGATAAAATTAAATTTTAATACTAATCGTAAAAATAACACATAACTATACTTTTTCAATGGTAGCGCACTTTGAATCCTTGGATTCGGATTCGATCTTACATTTGGGTAAACTAGCACATATTTTTGTTTGATTTGTACATATATGGTTCAGAATATGTTAAGCGAACATAAACTATACTCTGAACAGACCTATATGCTCCGCTCAAGAGTGAAAAACGTTAATTAATTTTTCATTTTTATATAATTACATAAATGAAAATTTTCATTTCAATATTACAGAAAGTTAAAAATGTGAACCGGTTTCCATTAAAATATATCGTAGGTAGGTATAACCATTGTTTAATGTGATGAAATTTGTTATGGTAATTCCATCGATTACATAAAACGATCTACTTAGCAAGTTATTAGGATAAGATATATTGCAATTAAATTGATTGAGTTTTTGTGATAAACTTTTTTGAGTTCCTACTTATATATAGGTATGTCCATCGTAGCACATCTACGCCGTAGCGTCCCAATTCGTCCAGCAGCGCTACGGTCCACGAGCGTAGACCCGCGGGCTTCATCGGGCCGCGTCCGTCCCTCCCCAGAGAGGCAGGAGGAGGGCGTCGTCGAAGCCAAGGCCTCACCCCCTCCAGCGCAGGATGTATCCGAAATTACAAAAACTCTTGGGATCATAAAACTGTCTGCGAAATGAGGAAGTGCCTTTGTTATTTGCGCTCCGAGCGTCGCGGCCGGGCGACCGACGCCGTCGCCGGCCTTCTAATGCCAGAGCTCATCTATATCCATTACACGACGTCGTTTCTTAAGTAAATATAAATAACACACGCCATTTTGGCGAGGATTTTAAAGGGCTCTTTTCTCTCATTGAAATTCAAACGGGCGGTGATAGGACCCTGTGCATATTTAATTTTCTATCATAAAGTCAGCGCAGTATTTATTTTGCTACAATTATTTTTAATTGTACGATTCACAACTGAGATAATAAAAATTACTAAAGAGTGTAGGTTCATTATACTACTATACATACACAATTATTTAATAAATCATAAAATTATAGAAAATTGTGGTCGTGTAATCTACCAGTCAGTTTAAAAGTTACTAACAAATAACAACTTGTCTACAATTGCATGAATAATAATATCATAAAATTTATGAAGATCCAAAGACTCTGCTGGGTAGAACACATGCAAGGGTATACAATATGTGATTGTCGTTGAAGCGTTGAACGTCAACACCCCCAGAGGAAGAAAAAAAGATGGTGGAATGAAACGACTGACCATTGTCATTATTAAAAATAGTGCTGCATTCTAATTGTTAATTGAACTCAAATTAACGAAAAAGAGCATCATTGTAATGATAGATCAAAACATGTATCTACCACCGAATTAATAATAATTTATACATAACCATTTCAAAATGCAATGATACCTAATTAAAATTAATCTGTTGTCTGAAATAGTCTTTTGGTCTATAAAACAATTATTAAAATGCAATTATTAATTAAACTATTTTTTAGTTATCTCTGAATATGTGATAAAATAAGAATGTAACATTCTTTAGTAAAAATAAATTAATTGGTGAAATATACATTTTAGAAAGAGAAAACATAGAATCAATCTTGGACCGAGTAGTATTCGAATAGGTAGGTACATGTATTTTGTTTGCCGGGCAAGGAAACTTATCACGAAGCTACTGACTCATGAACTAACCTTAGATATTGTAATATGTTTTAAGAACTACGCCATATATGGTACCTATTAGTGTTGTAAAGACGTTAAGGCTATAATTACTAGCAATTCTGACACCGTTTATGAAAAAAAGATTGATTTTAGATTTTTTTAAATATGGAGGCCATTCATTGACTGATTTTGAAAACACGTCAGATGCGTAGTTATAACACTCAACATTTATTTCAACTACAATTAAGTACAGAAGATCTTAAATATTTTAAACTCGCTGAAAAACATAGTCATAACTAGGGAATCCAATCCCGAGCCAAAATTCTGATCCCGGGATTTCGGGATTACAATTTGACAATCCCGGGATCCAGGGACTGGTCCCGGGATTGGCATTTTTTTCCATTGCTAATATATTTTTTTTATATTTACAAATAACATTGATAAAATCGGTCAAAAATAAATCTAGTATAATTTATACTATTTAAGACATTTATTGTTAATATTGTATACGTTCAATCTTGGAAATACATCAGTTTAATGGAGTAAATAATATTGTAATATAAATAATAATGTGAATTTAATATGAGATTGCTGTTTCTAATAGTAAAGACTTAATGAATGTACTTATGGCCTTTCCGCTTCATGAATCTAATTAGTCAGCCAAATATGAAACTGCCGTAAAACGTATGAGATCATGGTGGAATTACTTTGTTATTAGTGCGAAGCATTGTTTTTTTCCAATCTTTCTCATTTTTATTAATTTATGTGAAAAAATAGAATAAATCGGCAACTTACACATGGGTATAAATCAAACTTCATTCAAACTCAGTTTATTTCTAATGTAGTTATTTGTTATTTTTTCTGTTATATTTTCGTTTTTATTTTATTTTCCATAAAAATTGATAAAAAAATCAATCCCGAAAGTTTCAGGATTATGTTTATCAATCCCGGGATTCATAGGTATCGAAAATAGCTCGGGATCCCGGGATTGGAATCCCTAGTCATAACAGTCCGTTCAATTTTTCGTACAGTTTGGCATCCACATGAATTTAAGATAAGTAATATTTTTGGAGAATTACCTTATAAAAGCAGCTAGCAATTCAGGACATGATTTGCTATTATACCATAACGGTCATCGTAAACCATAAATCCGATGGTTACAAAATATTACAAGGCGGTGCCAAATTGAAATAGACTTTAGCAATAATTTTTCCGGACAAAAGTATTACACAAATCATAACATAAAAAAGATGTCATATATCTCAGTTTTATGTTGGTTTAACTGTTTTGTTTTAGTCACAATAGGCATCCCGCTGACTAAGTAAAGCTGAAAAGTTTTAAATGTTCCAAGAAGTTAACATAAGCACCATAAGAAATTGTGACATTCAATTATTATACAAAATACGGATATATCAATATCTTTGACACACTATCAGCAATCTTTAGTTAACTGTTTAATGATAATAACTATCGTTATAAATTCTGTTCACAGCAAAATGTTGGTGGAGTCCATTTAAAAAAATATTAACAATAATTTATTTTTGATTGTTAAAACGGTAGTTAGTAAAATCTGGCAAGTGCTACTGACTTTCACATTTTTACCCCCCTACTACTAATAGCTTCTCGTCGCTTTAACCATGGACTTCGGCACTTTTCGACTACATTTTCTATTCCCAGATACTCCGCAAGTTGAATCTAGCGATAAACACTTGTCCAGCTAAGGTGGCCACCTACTAGCTATTGCGAGCTGTCGCATCCACAGGTGGTTAGTGGCTAGAATATTAAAGCAAACATTGGATGACACAGATGGTTGCACCAACTCATGAGTGCCAGCCACGAGAAAAGTATGGCTAACCCATTGAGAAGGCTGTTTGAGAGAGCCAAATAGCTTGTAGGTATACGATCCTCAGTCACGAGGACCTGACTAAGAAAAAGAATAAGTAGTATTCCATTCATCAAAATAATTTGTATTTTTTCCGTTCCTGCGCTGGGGGGGGGGTCCGGACACGAAATATATTTTGATCTCCCCGGGAATCGAAACTGAAACCTCCGAATGAGAAGAGTGTGCCTTACACCATTATTGAATTCGAGGGAAAAACCTTGCCTTGGACTGACCTTATTAAGGTGAATACTCAGTATACCAAATGCACTTAGCGGAAAAATACGAAGCTTTATTAACTTTAATGATAATAACATTAAAAAAAATGGTGGCTCTCGTGGTACATTGCGTAAGGCGCTTGCCTTCCACCCGAGAGTTCCTGGGTTCGATTCCCGGTCAGGAGACACAATATTTATGTGTTTTTCTCAAAGCCTGGGTGTTTGTAATTGTTCAAAATTACTAACAACCACCTGGTACGAAAAAGCAAGGACATGGTTATTAATAATTAAAAAAAAAAACAATAAAAAAAAATAATATGATGGAATCCTTTAACGATTTTCCAATAATTATAGGCTGAGCCTACGTCTTAATATCATTTACTGATTTTTTTAATCCTTGAAAAAAGTTCTGCTGAAATTAATTGTTTAATGTTAGTATAGTAGAATATAAAACATAGCGACGATAATAATATTCGTACATTTCCGTTGTCGTTAAAATGTAGCACAGTATCCCTCGCGTTCCGTTGTCAGTAGCCCAACCAACCTAAACCACAAATTAAGCTTTTACGTTATGAACAACTTTCTGGGACAATTTTTTTCTTTGAACTTATTTACGAGCATCAGACTTTCCGTTGCTAGGACCGCGAACGCTGGGATGAAATGATTTGTGGGTGTTGTTCTTCTTAAGACTCGTTGTCTTTTTCTGAGAACTATTACATTGTTTAACCAAACAGGCTAATCGCAGCTTATATCTTACTAAGTATAGCAAATATTTTTTTTTAATATGTAACTAAGCGTTGCAATAAGATATATATTATAAACTTTGACAATAATCAAGTGATATGACGCCGCGTTAGTTTTACATGCGATGCAGCGCTGGACCGAGCTCGGGGTGCCAAGGAAACTGCTCGGAGCGCCCATTAATAAGGGTGGTAAATACAGATCCTAATAATATATTGGCAGTCTTATACATCAGAGGTATAATAAACCTATGATATTATCAGACATCACAATTCTTATTTTTAATACATACCTATCCAATATGTAAGCCAAACCAATATTGAAAAACATTTAATAACCAACCAAACGTTGTCATATCTATTTGGCTCTTAACATGGACCAGTCGGCCGTTATAACTTTATCTATACGGTGGTTGCTACTCAGTTTTCAAAATATTTTTGGTGCCTTACGGTGAGTGACAAGTTCTGTTAAAATAGATTAACTTAAACTAAATAAGAATTGGGGGACTATTAATAACCCCCCTTGAAAACATGTTATATTTTAGTTATCAATGTAAGTTATATACTAAATAAAATTTTGAATATTTTCTTAATTTTAAGATAAATAATCGACAAACAAAATATTTCTTTCAACTTCCTATTGATATGCAAAATACTTTTCTTTGTGCAATATGCAGGAATGACTGGTAGGAATAGAGTATTATTATATACGAAAAGTTTCCTTTTAAATCAGTAAACTAATATTTTACTTTTCAAATCGATCGGTTATATATTCTATTTTACATAAAATATCGTTCCTAATGTACTTTGCTATCATATACTACAATTTTTTATAAAACTAAAAGGTGAAAAATATACACCAAGATTTTTTGACCTGTGTAAAATGTACCTGAAATGAATATATAAAATGAATCTAAAACTTATTTTTTTAGTTTATGAATAATTTAAGTTTTTTAATATAATACTTTCCCCCTAATAATAAAGGTCTACTAAAATAACATTATACATGAGTTTTAAAAGCCACTACATATTTTGAGATGAAAGAATCGAAATTCCATGAAATATAATATTGTTTGTAAAAAAAACTTAAAGCCCATATTAAATATTATTTGTCGATTAATTAAGATACCAAAACGCATAAATTCAAACGATATTAGGTACTTATTATTTAACTGTTAACTTTATGCTATCAATGCCCACCACCACTTTCTGTCCCTCCTGCCATATGGTATCTACTGAGCGTAGATCGTCTTTGTAGCAGAATAAGTGAAAATATCTAATTCGGATACAAAAGACTTGTTCCATTTTAGAGGCCGTTCAAACTAAGTGTCATAATTATTTATGTAATAAATATGCGATGTATTCTCTTTAAATGTTCAGGGCATTCATATACCTTGCACCGAACCTGCCAATGCATCTCCACTCCCTTGAGTTGCTATACTGCCAGGCCACCGCCCACCAAGATAATTTCTTATATAAATCAAAGAGTAAAGAAAGTGTTTTAATTAGTTTTGAGAGAGACGGCCGCCAGATATGTTGATCGGAGTCGTACTCTACTGCCGATATAATTAATGGCTGTGGGGAATTTTGACAAGTTACAAAACTTTGATATCGAAGTATCGGATACAAATTATACGTATGTTTATATGGTTCATAGACGTCCTTATAAATTTATACTTGTATAATAGACGTGATATAATTAAAGAGACTCATGCTAATTTCACATAAAGTTTCATTTCAAAAAAATCAAATGATATAATAATATTATATAGATAATATCGCATATCTATATTCGTATACACAGTAAGTATTGTTATACGTAAGTATTGTGACAAGTAGTTCGTAGTTTCTTATCTAACTTACCAAAAAATACATGTTTTAAATTGGGTACTATTAGTTAACATAAACATTTTAAGGATTCATCTCTCTTTAGTAGGTACCTATCCATTATTATATTTTTATCCACCAATTAAAGCTTTTACTAACGGAATTGTAATCTACCACATAAATTAAAACATCGTTAGCATATTATGTTATTATCTGAACTTAGTATTTTTTTTAAATCGCCTTGCCCCTAGTCTATTGGCAATAAACATTTGAGATCATCGATATCCTTTCTGGTGGATCATCCTCAAGTCGGCGAATACAAATTTCAAACATGTTTGTAGTACAACAAATCCGATCTTCGGACTATTATGCATCGCGATTTATACTGGATAAAAAACCGGAGAGCTTAAAGCATTTAGTATGTATTTCCAATGAATGTATTGGGAGTATTAAGTTTATACTATTCTTTACCTCATGGAAGACTTGTGCCATAAAAACCATTTCTGAAGCCGTTCGAATCTTGCAACTGGTTAAAATCTTTTTTTTTTTAATATTATGCAAGATATAGGCACACAAAAATTTCTTTAATATTTGACGAAAATACGTTTATAATAAAATTCCTCATTTAACTAACAGATCCAAAGCTTTCCACAGGCCAATTATTTGTTTGATTATATTTACTAATATTTAACGTGTATAATTAATTAGGTCGGTATTTACCTATTATAGATAAATTTATTACTAATTAATATTCTTTAAAATTATGTTTTATCCAAGTAGGGACTCAATCAATTATATGAACGGCTATTTCATAATCTATTATAAGTATATCAATATAAAAGCAAATTCATGTAAATTAATGTATTTAATTCTATACTATTATATTTTTAGTGAATTTATAAAAATGAAAGCTTGGGAAAGACATCAGTTAGGTTGAATAATTGTCGCTGATAATTTTGAGCAATTTTTCTTATGTATGATAAACAATTTATATATGTACCTACTTAAAGTGCCGTACGCTAATATTCAATATTTACCATGCACCACCACAAGACTCAAAAAACTTATGTCTTCAAAATGATACAATTCGATAAAAACAAATATCGTCGAAGTTTTAGACTATTCTTCCAGACGGAGCATTCTGTTATTTCACTCTAAAAATGCTAAAGGCAATTTCAATTCGACGTAAGCATCATGTTTATAGACAGCAATTTTTTTTATTTCAATTTATAGGTTGATATGAAAAACAAAGATATATTATTAATAATAGTATTAAAAAGCAAATAAATACAACCGCTCTTAGAAAAACACTATAAAAAGAGTAAATACAAAAAAATCTTAAAGTAAAGGTACTTATGGAAGCACGTCAAAAGTTTTTTTTATGCATTTATGAAACAACGTCCACCTAAACTCATCCTCACGTAGGCGGAATATAACAATATCCTAAGTGATTCAGTAGAATACATTAATTGCCCGCTCAATTGTGCAAATTGGATCCCGAACCGTGTTCGTAAAAGGTCGTTTTTGGTATCACTTTGATATATTTAGGTTCAATCTCTGTAAAAAAGGTTTTCTTCAACATCTGTGAATGTGATCAATATTTTTTAGAACAAGACTGAAAAAAACAAACATGTCTAATATTTAGCTTTAATAGAAAATAACTGGAATGATAATGTAAAATTGTGATATTTTCTAAAAATTATTTAATATGTACCTAAGTATCATAATATTAGTAGTTATACACTAAATATTAGTAAAATAACTTGTTAAAGACACGTGTTTCATTCGCATATTATCAATTATTAGTAAAAATCAAATATCTACGTTTGAGTATAAATAAAATACAAAATATAATAAAGGATTATCCAAGTTCTGGTACGATTTTTTTTTTTTAAATAAAACACACCCATCGTTATTTTTTTGCGAATATATAAAATTAAATCTGTAATTTGGACATATTATCATTGAAATGACCTCCCCGGGCCATATTGTAGCTCACAATCTTACTTATGCCAATTTTCAATGACTTTTTCGCATATTTCGGAGTCTATCTCAGCCACAACGTTACAGATGTTGTCCTTAAGCCCATCAAGGGTTGGTGGATTGTTGGCATTGACGCTTTCTTTAACTTAACCCCACAAAAATAAATCCAACGATGTCAAATCGCACGATCTTGATGGCCAACACAGAATAGACCGCTCAATCCGAGCGTTTTACATGACCCTACGTTTGGATGTAAAATATCACCAGTTTTCTACGCCTGAGAATATCTTAGTAGCAGATACCCAAGACTAAGGTCACCATGCACTTAATACAGTGTGTTTTGACTGAGTTTACAGAGATTTTATAATACAAGTGCTAATGCGAGAGAGAAGCACGGTGAACTAATGAAAATAAATCATTCTAATTAATACATTAATAGTATAAAAAAACAAAGCTAAAATTGTTTCCGTATTAACGGACATACAAAACTATGTGAAGAAATCATCACGACCGCAATAAGACGCCTTAAAAAAATGACCTTTGTGGTCACCAGATCGGACGGCCCGATGGTCCCAATATCTGCTTGGGTCAACTTGACCATATCTTGCCTTTCGGAGCATCCTTGGATATTCCCAGACAGTGGCTCACTCAGGATTTAATGTTGGGGGGAGCCCAAGGAGGAGAATGTAAATTAGTCCCATAGGCTCTTTTTCTTCTTCATATAATTATTTTTACATATTTTCACAATACACGGCGGTGTATTTTTACAGTTTCTCCTAGTTTTTTTTAAATTGGAGGCATAGTGGCGGCAAGCGTTGAGCGTGTCATCAGCGACTGGTGGATTGGAAGTGACTAACAGCGAGCATGCTGGACATATGCGCCTAGTTTGCAAAAACATTACTTATATATTGCACAATTATATAATTTAAAATGTTCATGGCCATGAAGTATAATAGCGCCTTTTTTACTATTAAAGCTAATTTATGATGTGTGTTTATCTCACTTATCTGGTCAACCCGACACGCCGAGCCCCTTACAGCCCGGGCCTCCAGGCTAGAGCCCTGTCAGCCCTCCCCAGCCATGACCTACACCACTCCGGAATTCGGGTGGACACTGAGTTTTTTTTTACAATTCTATTAGAGATTAGGTTTATAAAAAAACCCGACATTAGTGTTTCGAAAGTTAGAAATTAAAATCTAAGAAATTTTTCTAAAAAGGGTGATGGAAAATATTTACAAATCATTTTTTGCCGTGTTTTTATTTGTCTAAGCCCAAGGTATAGTTTATTGCCTTTCAATTTCATTCGTAACGGTCACACTTTCATATTTTTTGAAGAAGTACGGCCCGATAACCGCACTTTTATAGTACAATTGTACAATTTTTATGCGTTGCACGATGGAGAAACAATTAATTATCGTGTTGTTAAATAGTATATTTTCAACTGATGATATGTCACTTCACATGTAACAAATGACAAAACTATGCAATTCAAACCACGAGTACGATGGTAAATTTTTAAATTATAGTTAGGGAAAAGCAATTTTCAATGGAAAAATTGTGAGGGGTAAGATCACGTTGACTGCAATCGTATATAGATTATTTTAATTGTTAGTTTATACTAAGTGATACATAAATAATACGAAATACAACAATTAAAAAGATTTAGCACCGCTGTTTTTTCCTCAATAAAATACAGCGAGGCAGCGCCTACTACTTGGAAAATGCAAGTCCTCCAAATCAGTTGGACACAGTTGCAGCGAAATGCAACTCTTATGACAAAATATCGCATAAATAACTTATGTAGTAAAGTAAAAAATAAGAGGGAAAATGTCATACTCCCGGGTAGGCGGCTTTTCCGCCCGCATCTGCCGCCCTCTGCCACCCTCTGCCTACCTACCCGCCCTCTCAGGAGGATCACAAATTATTTATGTTTAATAAACGACCTGACATTATGAAAATTCTCTACTATTTTAATATTTATCTGTCCCGGGGGTGTGTCATCCATACGTTTGCTTTGAAATCTTTGAAATTGAGCGTTACTTAACGAATTGGAAGTATTTTTATACTTATTTTACCATTAATTCTCATTAAAAAAGCTACAAGTATAACAGAATTTTATGTAAATGATATAAACATAAACTAATAAATATTTTTCAAAGTATACAACAAAATATATTTAAATATAAGTATATAAATTAATTAAATATGCACATACACGTATACATTAAAAATAAAATTTTACGGAAAATATATTTAAGTAAGTATTTACAGTATAAATAATAAAAAAAATATTATTAGGTACCTACTTAGTAAATTTATGCAAGATTTTATTATATATTGTTTTTCACAGTTTTAATATAAAATAGTTGGAAGGTTTTGATATCGGTTTGTATCTAAGAATCTTAGGCGGGTAGATTTTAAAAAATATTGAGAGATAAAATTAAATTTTAATACTAATCGTAAAAATAACACATAACTATACTTTTTCAATGGTAGCGCACTTTGAATCCTTGGATTCGGATTCGATCTTACATTTGGGTAAACTAGCACATATTTTTGTTTGATTTGTACATATATGGTTCAGAATATGTTAAGCGAACATAAACTATACTCTGAACAGACCTATATGCTCCGCTCAAGAGTGAAAAACGTTAATTAATTTTTCATTTTTATATAATTACATAAATGAAAATTTTCATTTCAATATTACAGAAAGTTAAAAATGTGAACCGGTTTCCATTAAAATATATCGTAGGTAGGTATAACCATTGTTTAATGTGATGAAATTTGTTATGGTAATTCCATCGATTACATAAAACGATCTACTTAGCAAGTTATTAGGATAAGATATATTGCAATTAAATTGATTGAGTTTTTGTGATAAACTTTTTTGAGTTCCTACTTATATATAGGTATGTCCATCGTAGCACATCTACGCCGTAGCGTCCCAATTCGTCCAGCAGCGCTACGGTCCACGAGCGTAGACCCGCGGGCTTCATCGGGCCGCGTCCGTCCCTCCCCAGAGAGGCAGGAGGAGGGCGTCGTCGAAGCCAAGGCCTCACCCCCTCCAGCGCAGGATGTATCCGAAATTACAAAAACTCTTGGGATCATAAAACTGTCTGCGAAATGAGGAAGTGCCTTTGTTATTTGCGCTCCGAGCGTCGCGGCCGGGCGACCGACGCCGTCGCCGGCCTTCTAATGCCAGAGCTCATCTATATCCATTACACGACGTCGTTTCTTAAGTAAATATAAATAACACACGCCATTTTGGCGAGGATTTTAAAGGGCTCTTTTCTCTCATTGAAATTCAAACGGGCGGTGATAGGACCCTGTGCATATTTAATTTTCTATCATAAAGTCAGCGCAGTATTTATTTTGCTACAATTATTTTTAATTGTACGATTCACAACTGAGATAATAAAAATTACTAAAGAGTGTAGGTTCATTATACTACTATACATACACAATTATTTAATAAATCATAAAATTATAGAAAATTGTGGTCGTGTAATCTACCAGTCAGTTTAAAAGTTACTAACAAATAACAACTTGTCTACAATTGCATGAATAATAATATCATAAAATTTATGAAGATCCAAAGACTCTGCTGGGTAGAACACATGCAAGGGTATACAATATGTGATTGTCGTTGAAGCGTTGAACGTCAACACCCCCAGAGGAAGAAAAAAAGATGGTGGAATGAAACGACTGACCATTGTCATTATTAAAAATAGTGCTGCATTCTAATTGTTAATTGAACTCAAATTAACGAAAAAGAGCATCATTGTAATGATAGATCAAAACATGTATCTACCACCGAATTAATAATAATTTATACATAACCATTTCAAAATGCAATGATACCTAATTAAAATTAATCTGTTGTCTGAAATAGTCTTTTGGTCTATAAAACAATTATTAAAATGCAATTATTAATTAAACTATTTTTTAGTTATCTCTGAATATGTGATAAAATAAGAATGTAACATTCTTTAGTAAAAATAAATTAATTGGTGAAATATACATTTTAGAAAGAGAAAACATAGAATCAATCTTGGACCGAGTAGTATTCGAATAGGTAGGTACATGTATTTTGTTTGCCGGGCAAGGAAACTTATCACGAAGCTACTGACTCATGAACTAACCTTAGATATTGTAATATGTTTTAAGAACTACGCCATATATGGTACCTATTAGTGTTGTAAAGACGTTAAGGCTATAATTACTAGCAATTCTGACACCGTTTATGAAAAAAAGATTGATTTTAGATTTTTTTAAATATGGAGGCCATTCATTGACTGATTTTGAAAACACGTCAGATGCGTAGTTATAACACTCAACATTTATTTCAACTACAATTAAGTACAGAAGATCTTAAATATTTTAAACTCGCTGAAAAACATAGTCATAACTAGGGAATCCAATCCCGAGCCAAAATTCTGATCCCGGGATTTCGGGATTACAATTTGACAATCCCGGGATCCAGGGACTGGTCCCGGGATTGGCATTTTTTTCCATTGCTAATATATTTTTTTTATATTTACAAATAACATTGATAAAATCGGTCAAAAATAAATCTAGTATAATTTATACTATTTAAGACATTTATTGTTAATATTGTATACGTTCAATCTTGGAAATACATCAGTTTAATGGAGTAAATAATATTGTAATATAAATAATAATGTGAATTTAATATGAGATTGCTGTTTCTAATAGTAAAGACTTAATGAATGTACTTATGGCCTTTCCGCTTCATGAATCTAATTAGTCAGCCAAATATGAAACTGCCGTAAAACGTATGAGATCATGGTGGAATTACTTTGTTATTAGTGCGAAGCATTGTTTTTTTCCAATCTTTCTCATTTTTATTAATTTATGTGAAAAAATAGAATAAATCGGCAACTTACACATGGGTATAAATCAAACTTCATTCAAACTCAGTTTATTTCTAATGTAGTTATTTGTTATTTTTTCTGTTATATTTTCGTTTTTATTTTATTTTCCATAAAAATTGATAAAAAAATCAATCCCGAAAGTTTCAGGATTATGTTTATCAATCCCGGGATTCATAGGTATCGAAAATAGCTCGGGATCCCGGGATTGGAATCCCTAGTCATAACAGTCCGTTCAATTTTTCGTACAGTTTGGCATCCACATGAATTTAAGATAAGTAATATTTTTGGAGAATTACCTTATAAAAGCAGCTAGCAATTCAGGACATGATTTGCTATTATACCATAACGGTCATCGTAAACCATAAATCCGATGGTTACAAAATATTACAAGGCGGTGCCAAATTGAAATAGACTTTAGCAATAATTTTTCCGGACAAAAGTATTACACAAATCATAACATAAAAAAGATGTCATATATCTCAGTTTTATGTTGGTTTAACTGTTTTGTTTTAGTCACAATAGGCATCCCGCTGACTAAGTAAAGCTGAAAAGTTTTAAATGTTCCAAGAAGTTAACATAAGCACCATAAGAAATTGTGACATTCAATTATTATACAAAATACGGATATATCAATATCTTTGACACACTATCAGCAATCTTTAGTTAACTGTTTAATGATAATAACTATCGTTATAAATTCTGTTCACAGCAAAATGTTGGTGGAGTCCATTTAAAAAAATATTAACAATAATTTATTTTTGATTGTTAAAACGGTAGTTAGTAAAATCTGGCAAGTGCTACTGACTTTCACATTTTTACCCCCCTACTACTAATAGCTTCTCGTCGCTTTAACCATGGACTTCGGCACTTTTCGACTACATTTTCTATTCCCAGATACTCCGCAAGTTGAATCTAGCGATAAACACTTGTCCAGCTAAGGTGGCCACCTACTAGCTATTGCGAGCTGTCGCATCCACAGGTGGTTAGTGGCTAGAATATTAAAGCAAACATTGGATGACACAGATGGTTGCACCAACTCATGAGTGCCAGCCACGAGAAAAGTATGGCTAACCCATTGAGAAGGCTGTTTGAGAGAGCCAAATAGCTTGTAGGTATACGATCCTCAGTCACGAGGACCTGACTAAGAAAAAGAATAAGTAGTATTCCATTCATCAAAATAATTTGTATTTTTTCCGTTCCTGCGCTGGGGGGGGGGTCCGGACACGAAATATATTTTGATCTCCCCGGGAATCGAAACTGAAACCTCCGAATGAGAAGAGTGTGCCTTACACCATTATTGAATTCGAGGGAAAAACCTTGCCTTGGACTGACCTTATTAAGGTGAATACTCAGTATACCAAATGCACTTAGCGGAAAAATACGAAGCTTTATTAACTTTAATGATAATAACATTAAAAAAAATGGTGGCTCTCGTGGTACATTGCGTAAGGCGCTTGCCTTCCACCCGAGAGTTCCTGGGTTCGATTCCCGGTCAGGAGACACAATATTTATGTGTTTTTCTCAAAGCCTGGGTGTTTGTAATTGTTCAAAATTACTAACAACCACCTGGTACGAAAAAGCAAGGACATGGTTATTAATAATTAAAAAAAAAAACAATAAAAAAAAATAATATGATGGAATCCTTTAACGATTTTCCAATAATTATAGGCTGAGCCTACGTCTTAATATCATTTACTGATTTTTTTAATCCTTGAAAAAAGTTCTGCTGAAATTAATTGTTTAATGTTAGTATAGTAGAATATAAAACATAGCGACGATAATAATATTCGTACATTTCCGTTGTCGTTAAAATGTAGCACAGTATCCCTCGCGTTCCGTTGTCAGTAGCCCAACCAACCTAAACCACAAATTAAGCTTTTACGTTATGAACAACTTTCTGGGACAATTTTTTTCTTTGAACTTATTTACGAGCATCAGACTTTCCGTTGCTAGGACCGCGAACGCTGGGATGAAATGATTTGTGGGTGTTGTTCTTCTTAAGACTCGTTGTCTTTTTCTGAGAACTATTACATTGTTTAACCAAACAGGCTAATCGCAGCTTATATCTTACTAAGTATAGCAAATATTTTTTTTTAATATGTAACTAAGCGTTGCAATAAGATATATATTATAAACTTTGACAATAATCACGTAAGTAAATAATATTTACTATATGTATGGGAGTACGTGTTGTGCATAGGTCAAAAACTATGAATTTGGGTTAGGTACCTATCTTTAAACTTTTCAAATTGCAAGCTTTGTATTATTTCACTACGTGTCTACGATTTGTGTGGGGTATTTTCACCTTAAGACGGTACTTCAGTGAAACGGCAAATAATTTTCAACTATAGGTGCGAAGAAATTTTGGACTCGCTGGCAGTCGGAGAGCGAACGTCAAGCTGTGAACACGTCAATTTGATTCGTGATGGCGACGTGGGTATTAATTCTTAAATCGTGTAAAGATGACTAAAAACGTTACCCATTTACTTGAAAAAGAAAACATGTCAATGAATATATTATTATTGTTACTAATAGAACAATAAACAGAACATTAAATGGACGCATGTTGGATTTATATGACAAATTATATTTCGTTCGGCACGCGTCATTTACACAATCCGAGCATCGCCTAGCCACGATCTTTTTAGACCATGCCTCGACTGCGGTATAGCCTTAAATTGTATTAGTAGATTCGTCGTTTGAAATAGAGAATAAATTAATATTTCGGTAGGTACATCAGATATCCATGGTAATACCACCTTTTTGTCAATGTGAATACAATTTTATATATTACTATTTAGCATTGTAAGTTATTACCTATTTGATATATTATATTCAGCAAACTTTTCATTCGACTTTGTGATTGAACCGTAATTTTGGAAAGATTTTGCAATAATATTTTAATTTAATTTTCGACCATTACATGATACTTTGGTATAGGTACAAGTTGTCAATCAAACATACAAAAAAATAAAAATATATTTAAAGATAAAAATATTAACATGTTTTGACACTGTCACTAAGTAATTTATGAGATTCTTATATTTAATTTAAAAAATCGTTTTATTTAAAAAATGTAATTTTACAGTTTTTGTTTTCAAATTCTTTTAAATTAATTTTTCATAAGATTCGTGAACGATAATTCTAAAAAAATATTGAATAATATATTATTATAATAATATTATTATTACACCGATTAGAAAAAAAAAGTTGGATCGAGTAGTAAAATGATAATAGCACTCACATTAATGATGACGTTACATCTAATTAAACAAGTTATACATATTATGTGTTGCAGTTGCCTTACCGGAAGGAGATGGCCGTATACCATTGAGATCTAGTTATTCGTATACCATTTCAGTCAGTAATGTTCCAATTTTATTAATTTGAAAGTGATTAGTGTCAAATATAGTAGAATAACGCTTGCTTTATAGGTACGACTTGACTTTACTTACCAACCTATATTCTATATGGTGTTTTATTTACACATAAATTTGATATCAATACTATACGGCCATCTATTTCCGATATAACAGCTCACGATGAACTGTAATACGGTCAATTGAATACATACAAACACGGACATTGTTGAACATATGTATTGTTATTGAAATCTCTGCATAACACCTGTTAGCAGTGTATCAATGTATCAATTTTCTTCTGTCTTTTACATTCCGGTACTTTTTATGACTTATTTAGAATTTTCTGTCTGAATTATGAGTAATGTAAGTTCGAATCTTAATCGGTTTAATGTTTTTTTCTAATACATTAGTAAGTTAAATTATTCCAAATTTAAAATTTTCACTTTAAAATGTGGAGTTTTTTGGTTTCGTATTATGATACTAGGTGTCTCTGTTAGCACAATACGTAATTTTATAAACATAAGCCATCACAGCTAGCTCAACAGAGTGAGCATATTCAGTGTATCTTTTTCCTTATTTCTCCGTAAGATCACCCCTTCTTGCATCCCTCTCCCGTTAATGCGTGCCATTTAGCGTTTTTCCTTTCAACGAACTGATTAAGGCCGATCTGATTTATTGTTATTGCTCTTTGTCTAATTGTTAATGGTCAAACATAACTGTAGCAGTATATACATAGTTCATTTCTTGTTATGGCAGCTTTACTGCGGATGTTTGTCGACCGGTCGTCTGTCAAGATTTACTGGACGCCTCCGAGATTTATTTCAGTCCACTAACGAAAGAAACAATAAATGCTTTCCTTTCGATGGAAAATAAAATGAACTTATTCGCTTGAGTAAATATTTTGGTTCTAGATAGCGGAGCACCCTCAAGGCCCCTCTTACCAGGACGACAACTATTTAGCTCATGTTACAATAAATTATACTCAGTTAGGTACTCCTGATAAGTTTGGCAACATAATAAAATATAATAAGCAATCTATATCTACATACAATTGTTAATATAATATCAATACCCCATACCTAATTAGGTACAATACTTTTTCCGATGTATGTAATTGTTTAGCCTAGCACTAACAATATTGTAGTGGTAGTTATTATTCAAACTTAGAATGTAATATGGTAAACTGTTTGTGTATAAACTATTATTATTGTTGTAGATTGAAATAAATGATAATAATACTAGATGTCGTTGCAGAGGCCATTATCAAGTAATATGTGTTATAATGTTATGATAATAAAAAACAACGGTGAACGTCTCAAACATTATAAAATGATAATAATATTGGAAATCTCTATTTATTACGAACAATTTACTTGCATTATATTCGGAGATAATCATTAATTAGCACTACCATATATCACGTTGTGGATATACCTAAAATCCAAAGTAGGTAAATGATTAGCAAATAGAAAAAGATCCAAGATTGGTCGTTTCTTTCACACCAACTCCCACCCTGCGGCCGGACGAGATCCCATTCTTGCCTGGACTCGGTCACTTTTACCCTGGCGATCTACCTGGAAGGAGCTCTGCACTTAGCATTACTTTTGATGACGGCCGGTCAACTCTAACTCTCTGTCTTGTTTTAGGTTCACTTGAACTTTATTTTGTACCAATGGTAGAATCAGTGAGTGACTTCTTACGCACAACAATCAGATGAATACCATTATTTTATTATAATGTTTATGAAATTTATGTATCTTCGCAAATCATTGATCACGAGTCTCTTAAATTCCATTTCTTTATCTTCTTTCTTGTTTCCATTAAATTAAATATGTCTTCTAGCTGTTAATAAACATTTGTTACCTCTAAATATAGTGTTTTTTTTTTTATGGTATTTCATTATGTACACACTTGGCGCCCTAATCAATAATAATTCATCTTACACAGTACAAGTCTAGTTTATTCACATCTTTTACTTGCTACCTAAATCATTTTTTTATATAACTCTATAGATTCAAGTTTCACTGATAATCATATCCAATTGACAGAGCGATCTCATGCCCTGAACAACTTATTAATCATGCTCTATTTGTATTTGTTTACTTTTACTTCATACTAGCTCTATACTTTACTTTTAACTTCTCTTAACTCTAGGTTTCTAGTTTCCACTTATTAACATAACACATAGTAACCCCTAATTCAGTACCATGGCTTGAATACAGTGTACCTTGAAATAAACTCACATGATATTTACTAGTACTTTACAAATTTGAAATATTATCTTTTTTGAATTTGTACAAATCAGGTGGTTTCGTAGCCAGGAGCTTCAAAATAATGTAAGCCTGAGAAAAATATTCGTTTGAAATCCAGAGCGTAAATATCTCACAGCGCCCCCGTGATAAAATAATTCTTGTAAGCAGCAGATGTAGGGGATAAGTAAACGTAAGTATACACGCAACGAATTTATAATAATAATATTTCGTGATATAATGCAAAACGAATCTGCCAGATGCAAACAAGAAGTATCTACCTCCTCTACTAACAGTCGTACTACAGATGTGCGACCGGAATTAAGCATAACAAAACGTAATAATTTTGGTCTACTTCTAGTTTATTACACACGGTATTTGAAAGTCTTTGATAATAAATGAAAAACCATCCCAGTTTGATTTACAGATATCAATTTTTCAGTTCAATTAGACTATTTTTTATTCAGAATATGTATGAGTATTACAAAATTAGTATATTGAGTTTAAAACGTTTACAGAACAAAATTTACATAAAAAAATCGGTGTGTGTACTTATGTACACGCGTTAGAAGTTATACTTCTTTGGCGTAACAAAACAAATAATAATTATTGTATTGGACCAAAACTCATCTTTGCCATACAGCGGTTATAATCGATTCAGAAGTGCCCATGATGAATTAATAAAAAATCAAATTTGATCGGCGTGTGATTATGATTATATTCATTTCGGTCTCAATGATATTTTATTGATATAAGTACCGTCAGCAATAATATTATGTATGTGAATAAATAATATTATTGCAGAATGTACCTACTTTGGAAGAAAAAAATCTCAAAACCTGTGTTTGAAACATTTAACAAACCGCTATTTTGACCATCTTTACTTAAACAGATGAGTGTACAACTATTTTCGTTAACAATAATAATTTATTACAAATCAAAAGTAAAACATAGCCTATTTAATGGTTTAACTGAAATGTGATATTGGCTTTTGTGATGAAACATCATAATTATTATTGTCTTCAATTATAATAAACTGCTAATAAATTAATTGGCATGGGATATGACAAATATTATCATAACTTGTAAAAATATGTATTTTTGTGTATGATGTGTCTATATATTGTATATTTACAACATACCATTGTTTGAATTATATACCAACTCAACATTCGCAAAATTTATTTATTTATTGATATATAATTTTACTCTCAAATCTTGAAACACAATCTTTACAATGAAAAATAAATATACACTACAATATAAATAAAGTTTTATGAATACAAATTAACAGTGTAGAATGTTATAATAGTTATAATAATGAATAGTCATAATAATAATAATAAATTGTGTTGCAACTTCCGTCACACGCCAAATGCAATACATCGATGCGCGCAACTTTGTCATACGCCAAAAATACACTCTGATCTGATTTCCCAAACGCGCCAAAAGAAGTATAGCTTCAAAAATAATGTAATAATTAAATAAAATAGTGACAGGATGCAAGCAACGGTATAGGGATATTCATTGAAATAAAACCACAGGTATCGAGCCTCAATCCATGCCAGCGCAAGTTCCCCAGGGAAGTACAGGACAAATATCTCAATGACATATCACTGCATAACCATAACATAGTATAATTAAGTCGTCACTTATGCATGTTATACAAATATTGGACAATGGCAAAGGGTGACTTTCGTTAAGGGTAGGCTGTGGAGATCTGAGAAAAAGAGAGATAATAAAAATATTGGACACAATAAAGTATAAATATATATGTACCTTAATACTCGACGAACAGATCATAAAATTCCACCTTCCTGTGATGACCAAAATATGGTAAAATATGTAAATAGTAGAAGAATGTGGCAACGAAAGAATAAGAGCAGAAAAAGTGGAATCATCAATGAGAGGCCTTCATCCAACAGTGAATCAAAAGTGTCTAAAATGATGATGATTTATTCTGTATTGAATAATATTATCATCAAGTGTAAGGATGTCATAGAAAAAAATATAGGTTCTTATAATATAAAAAAAATCGTTTTCTTGTCAAAAATTTTAACCACCAAAATTTTTTGCAAGAATTGCAAACGGATCGCTGTAGCTTAATCGCTTAATGGATAAAAGCAGAAATCTGGACCATAAAACTGATGTAAGTATAAATTCCATTCTTTTTCCCGTAAATTAAATTAAATTTTCCGTAATATTTTCCTCTCTACAATCCATACCTTTATGCTATAGAAAATAATGGAAGAAAATTATAACTCTAAATATATATAGCAATTATACCACTCAGCATTATAAGGGTGACACAATTTAATATGTATGATTTGTTGTCATAACAAAACAAAGTGACGGAAGCAGTTGTAAGCGTTTCCTCTATTAAAACTCTGACCAGTAGCATCTATTATGATTTGTTTAATTGCGGCAATCTTTTTTCGTAATGTATGAACTGCATTATTTGTATAAATACCAAGGACAATCCATAACTCATAACTCGTCACTCCACTCGAGTCCATCACTCAGCTCCGGTCCGGTCCAGTCACTCGACAGAGTCAACCGTTATTTTACTCGAGTCCAGTCTCCTGATTATATTAACATATTGGTACATCGCTAGTCAGTTCAATAATATAGTCAATCGTATCAGTACATCCATACCGGCGATTATAACTTCACACTGTATCATTGTATTTATTTATTATTGTAACGACAAATAAACTCTCTCCTTGAAACATCCGAGCAACCACAATATTCTCTTTCCACACAACATCATTCCCCCAAATATACATATTTATTTTTTTGTCTCGGGTACGGTAATAATTAAGAATTGTAATATAACAACATAGGTACTAGGTAATAAAATCCCGAGCCAAAATTCTGATCCCGGGATTTCTGGATTACAGTTTGACAATCCCAGGATTGGCATTTTTTCCATTGTTGACATCAAACAATTATATTTACAAATAACATTGATAAAATCGGTCAAAAATAAATCTAGTATAATTTATACTATTTAAGACATTTATTGTTAATATTGTATAGTTCAATCTTGGAAATACATAAGTTTATAATTGAGTAAATAATATTTTAATATAAATAGTAATGTGAATTTAATATGAGATTGCTGTTTCTGATAGCAAAGACTTAATGAATGGGTTAGCGAGATTTAAAATAGTATAGCAAATCATGGTGTACTTATGGCCTTTCCGTTTCACAAATCTAAATATGAAACTGCTGTAAAACGTATAAGATCATGGTGGAATTACTTTGTTAATACTTTGGATGCGGAAGACGCACCCGGCGCGTAATGGCCAGGTGGCCGATCGATGTAATTAACGTGCATTTTAAAGGTGCTAAATAAAAAAAATCATTATCTACTCAGCAGCGAATGAGTTAATAGTGCGAAGCATTGTTTTTTTCTAATCTTTCTCATTTTTATTAATTTATGTGAAAAAATAAAATGAATCGGGTTAATTCGGAAACTTACACATGGGTATAAATCAAATTTCATTCAAACTCAGTTTATTTCTAATGTAGTTATTTGTTATTAAAAGAATTTTTTCTGTTATATTTTTGTTTTTATTTCATTTTCCATAAAAATTGATGAAAAAACCAATCCCGAAAGTTTCGGGATTATGTTTACCAATCCCGGGATTCATAGGTATCGAAAATAGCTCGGGATCCCGGGATTGGAATCCCTAATAGGTACTGCAACATAATTTAAAAATCTATTACCTACTGATAGTTTAATAATCCCCAACTCATTTTGAAGAATTTTTCATAGTACCTACCTACCTACCATTATTTACAGTTATGTGGAAATGTTTTATTCTACCATGTTTTCCATTAGCGTTAGATGATAAGTAAACCCCATTCTTAAGGCAGTGCAGAACAAAATTGATTGCCGTTTTTGATAACATGTCTAAGTTATCGAGAAAATGGCCGCTGCTCTGTTTAAATATTTCGCTAGGTATCATTCTTGGCAGGGGGAGATGGGGGTAGGTGTGTCCGAGGTAAGAAAATCGTCTGCGATGTTAGAGACAGGTGATGTAATTTACAGAGACTCAACCCAACCTACTCGATATCATTTTTGAAATCTCGCGAGCACGTCTGCCCATTTCGTTCGTTATTTAGTGGCCTATGTTACAGACAACTTAACACTATTTTTGCACTAGGTGTTCAAAAATCGCAAAAAATATATTTCAATTATAAATTAATGATGATGACAATTTTATAATAATGTTGGTTTTTAATTAACTATTTCTTTTATTCAACGAATAATTCACAAGATTTAAGAATGTACCATTCTAATTATTGAACATACATAATTTTGAAAAACACTTCTGAGAAAATATATTATAACCAATAGAAAAAAATCTTTTTTGAAAAAAGAAGAACTCTGCATCTCTTGGGTTTACGCCCCGTCCGCGCAATTATCCTTTATGCTACAATGCGACGTACTGATTGCGACAAATTTTAACAACTGGCCTTTTTAATATATAAATGTACTTTTTAATATATGTATATAAATAAAAATTTTAATAAATAGTAGCTTGATTTCGAGGAGCGCTGATGAACAGGTATTAAAAAGGCCACTAGATAAAATTTATCGCAATTAGTACGTCACCTTGCAGCATAAAGGATAAATGCGCGGACAAGAGATGCAGAGTTCGATTCCTTGCCGGGGTGGCTTACTTTTTTCAAAAAAAGATTCTTTCTATTGGTTATAATATATTTTTTCAGAAGTGTTTTTCAAAATTATGTATGTTCAATATTGGTTTTATTTATATGACACATATATTGTTAAAAAAATAGAATTTATTTCTTAGCATACTGTTATCTAAATTCAGGAGGCGAATTGATGGCCCGAGATTCGGAAAATTCTCCGGTCAAGTTAAAATGTTAATTTTTATTAGTACCTAAGTGTACGAAAATTTAAAAATATACATTTACCTAAGTATAAAAAAGCGACATATCGAATATTGAACGATTCGGGATGCGATAAGAATGTGATAAACACCATATGAAATTGGAATTATTATAGGGTATGATCATTTTAACAACTGTATTTCAAAGTTACGCGATATCATATTCATTTTGTAATTATACATGCGTTGTTCTTGATTTGCGATCTAAAAAAGTCAGCCTACCAGGATTCCTTGGGTCTAGGATGATTCGGCGCCGGGACAACTGGGCGCTACGCAATCGAATGAAATTCGAAAATGAATAATTATAGGTAGGTATTTTTAAAATACAGATAAAATTTATTGAACTTCCTCGTCTACTTTCTGTATTAAATTGTAATGAACGTTTATTTATTCGACAGTGCGGCGCCTACTTGTCCTGGCATCCAGGTATACCAGTGCCGATTCTTCCCAGTGTCCTTTCGGGAAAATTCGATCCTATATCAAAATATTGCCATTTTTAAATAGGTATGTCTATATAATATATAATATGTGTCGTTGAGTTTCAAAACCCGCTATAACACTTTTTCATTATATTGAGAAAATCAACAAAAACTTTTTGAACTAAAAAGGTTTTTGAATGTTTCAGTAGTGGTATAGCGGGATTTGAAAGACACATTGATTCTGTTTCATAAACGGCAGTTAATCGTAGCGACCTTTAAAAGAGGCGCTAAAATTTTCATGTAGAGATTTTAATAACGAATCCAACGATATATAATATATATTTTAATTATTTCAAAAAAATGTTATAGCGGGTTTTGAAACTCAGCGACACATATGGTGTATTGATATATTCTATGACCCATGTCATTCGTTAACATTGATAAAAATGAGTTAAACCCATTGATTTAACCTTTAAACTATGATGATAATAAATAGATATGTATTCATTAAAAATGCTCTTGTATATTATATTTTAAAAATTTACTATTTATTTAGTACCTACCTATTCAAGTTTTGAAAAACTATGGCTTATCGCATTATACACAATTTCTTTAAATATTTTCAACTATCACCGATCAACAATTTCGTGTCGTTTAATGTTAATGTGTTTTATAGCAATATAATAAATTAATATGTTTTTCTCTCATTAATTAGGTAGGTAGCTTTTAAAATTCAAACGTATGATCATCCTACCTGATGGTTGTAAATTGCACTCACCTCAAAGCACAAATCAAGCCACGTTGACCACGCCTCCGCTCGTTTTACCCCGTCCTCCCCTTCAACCCTTTTATATAGCCACGTCAAAAAATAAATAAAATCCAGACATGAGATCTGATTATTCATTCGTTGCTCGCTTGACTTTTCCAACTACATATAATAAATTTTAAGCAAACTCGATTTGTTTGCAGTTGAAATATGGAGCCATACCTACATATATTGAGATTAAGTGCAATAATTCTATTTAGTGAAAAAAATATGAACACAATTTAAATAATAATATAAAAGTCATGCATATATTCACAAAATAAGTCAATAAAAATCTAACATAATATCTAAACCTTAAATTCAAGGAGGTTCAAAAAGTATGAGAAACATGAATCAGTTTGGAGAGTTGCACGTTAGACATAACGCTAAGGTACCTACTGAAAAATTAATAAATGGATAAATAAATGAATAAAAGTAACGGACAAGCCCTGAAAGCGAAGACGGTTAGGTCACATTGCTCGAAAAAAAGATTACTTCTGAATACATTGCATTTGCGGTGGTCCTCGTAGTCCAGTTCGTAAGGCTCTGGCATTTCATCTAGGGGCTACGGATTCGATTCCCGATGAGATTACAATATATATTTATGTAAATTAATATTATAAACTAAGGCTACTTGATGAAGTCTTATACTATTCCATTTGAGTCATTTTTTGCAACCCTTGTTTCTGCAGGCACTAAAAAGCGAAACCTGGGTCGCAAAAAATACAATCAAATCAATTAGAATAATAATTATATTTATGTTATTTTCTTAAAGCTTGGGTATTTGTGACTGTTTTACTTATATTACTAATTACAGTACTGTCATTAGACATCATGACCTGTTGCAGTATTAGAAAAAGAATAATATATTATTAGTATGTATATAATATATTTATTTTTAATTGTTTGTAAAGTCATCAAGCTCACTAGAATGAAGAGATATTTAATTTAAAAAAAATTGACAACGCAGGACTAAATGACCGAGAAGAGTGGATACATTTAAGAATGACTTTCATCCAGCAGTGAATTAAATTAATGGTGATTGTGGAGATATTATACTCCAAGGTAAGTAGTTAGTTAATCAGTTTTCTAAGCAGTTGCATAACAATATATTATATTATGGTATTATACAATATTATACTACTAATCAATTACTGAAAGTTAAAATGAATGACGATCAGGTTTAATGATAATTTAGTATTATACACTCATACAGGACATGATTTAATATTGTATTATGTACAAAGAAAATGCAATTTAAGATCTTTCAGCCACTTGATGTCTATTAACTTTTGATTTAAGAAATTTCAGATTTCAGTTATGAATATACTCAAAAATTACTCTGAAATTATTGATGAAATATTTATATATTCCATCTACGTGAGGATGAGTGAGTATAGGTGGACGTTGTTTTATAAATTCTTAAAATAGGGTCTGCTTAACTCATCCGGTGTACTTCCTTTACCTATATACTTTATATTTTTTGTATTTACACATTTCTACTGTAGAATAACTTAATACTGATCTAACTCTTTTTTTATGTACCTAATACTGTTTTAATAATATTTTTTTGTTTCTAAATCTCATGTTGTAAACGTCTTAAACTTATAATTTGTAATGTCCACAATATGCAAAATAAATAAATTTAAATAAATTGAATAAATTAATGTGTACAAAAATGTCGATCATTATCTACAAAATCGTATATACAACACACTAGCTCTGAGTCTGAGGAATAGATTATTTCTATCAATACCTATGTGATTATATGGCAAATAACTACATTCTAACATCAGGTCAAAAAATACTGTATATTCTTACTCTGGTAGTACAGTCTAGTGAAGGTCTTAGCTTCTACCAGCGACTACCTCCAAGAATTCCTGTTATAAGCAGGTTTCATCCAGTTCTCTCCTTGCAGTATCTTCAAGTTTCAAAAGATGCCATACAGATAAAATATGAATATATTATGATAAAAAGAGCAGTAAGGTATTAGCAATGCCAGTATAATTTAACAAAGGCAATAAGTATTAAACCATTTGGTGACCGTATATTACACATAATAATTTAAAAAAGGAAAGCAAATAAAAATACTGTTTATTCGACTGATATTAAAATGCAATGAGAACACTTATGTAATTAAATATTGATCTATTAATACTCGTAACATATCAATATTGATACATACAAAAGCGAATCGCCAATAGTTACTCAATTTGGAAAGCGCTTCAGAGAGTATTAAGAGCCATTAGTTAAAATTTGTCGCAATTATGTATGGCGCCTATAGCATAGTGGGGTCTAGGACGATTTGTCACCGGGTCAACTGGACGCCACGGAATTCAAAAATTAATAGACGTTAGATACTTATAGATACTTAAAAAAAATATTTAATATTATTATTTATGTTTAAATGATTATATTATGATTTAATAGTTGGTGAGAATGTAAATATGCAGACGTAAATAATAATTTAATCGTGCATTTGTTTAAGTTCCAACGAACAAAGAGTTTTTTATTTTATATAAAGCCTTAGGCATGGTAATTCTCAATCCGCAATAAAGAATACATTATGTTAAGAGTAAGATGAATTAAAACTACTAAGTAGTAGATAGAAACTGATTAAAATACCTCGTCTACGTTCTGTATATGTGTCTACGACAGTGCGGCGTCCAATTGTCCGGAGTCCAGTCGTCCCATTCCCAGCATAGTGGTCTATGTGCATGAGCGCGAAACCCGAGAGATGTAAACTCGATTCCTGCTGGATGTCTTACTTTTTTTTAAAAAGATTTGTTCTATTGGTTATAATATATTTTCTCAGAAGTGTTTTCAAAATTATACTTGTTCAATATTGATACACATGTATTATATTTAACTATAGGTATAAATTATATCAACAAATACATATGTGATTATAACAGACTGGTTTATACACCTAGTACTTATCTATTAATCGAATATCATCAAATTCGGCATGTAGAGTAGATCGTATTGTGTGAATCGTCATAAATCGAAAAGTATGGTGCATTATGAAATAAAATAGTTAACGACATTTTAATATTGGATTTTCTTTCTTACTCTATTCTTTGCCACGCGAGATGCCCCCACACCACGCAATCAGGAGTGTCCCCGAGTGGGTACATCTATGTTTGTATGATACATACTTCTCTTACACAATACCCGCTGTAAATTCCATACCAACACCGCAGCGCGAATATTTTATCACACTTCGTTCAAGGGGTAGCACCCACCCTTATCGAGTATCAGAAAGCTTCGGTACAGGGAGGAAGTTTCGAACCAAAAGCACAATCAAAGGCATTAAATCATCTCTCGGCTTCCTGCGGCCACCCTACTGCAGGTGAAGCGACACCCGATCTAACCTCCACACACATCCAGCTTATTTTGCCTATTGAGGTAAGATATATGCCCCGGCGAAATGTGAAAATGGGCGAATTTAGTTTGCTTCACAAGAATCGAATGCTTGTTTTTAAAAAAGTGTCGAGAATCTCGTTAAGTCATGACTGTTGTTATTTTAAAATCGAAACTTAATTTTTTGTTTTCAATGAACATTACCTACAGTAGATTATGTTTCTATTAACCTTTACATATTTGAGGTATTCTGCAAGCAGGATAATGGCATAGTTTTACCCATGTTTTCCTTGCATGCATTCCAGGATTTTATTTTTCTTCTTCTCTGACTTTGACCACAATTCTCAATTTAAAAATCACTATGTTTAATTTCTATAATTTTCTTAGTGTCAACCTTTTGGGAATCATCATCTCTAGGCATTACAATCGTTTAGTTTTGGCAGTCTCTGCTCTAATTTTGATTTAATAGAATCAAAAATTTATCTTATGCACTTAAACATAAATTCTGGGCTTAGTACATATTGAGATGTTTTTGTTTATCTCATAATTTTCTTGTAGATCACGATTGTAACGCTATTTACTTGCCTTATAATTTCACTATTGAGGTGTTAGTAACAAAATCTACCTCCAGATATCTAATATTATAACCAAAGATGTTTAATAAAACTATATTCTATACAGATGGATCATTTATATTTTATGAAAATTAAGATGGAAAACAGAACACTAAAGTTACAACAAATCTTGTGAATTATTCGTTTAATAAAGAAATATTTAATAAATTATTAGAAAGTATTTTGTAGGTATAAGTATGTTGTAAAAAAATTTGTGAGGTGCTGACACCGGTTAGTAATTATAATAATTATTAATAGTTTGATTTAAATTACTATAAAATTCGACAGCCAACCTATAGTGATATTTAGAAAGCGCTTCAGTTGTAGGTATTTTAAAACTTACTACTTAATTAATTTCGTCAAATAGGTTACAAATAGCTCAGTTAGTTAGTTGGTTGCGTGAATCTAACCCCGTTAGCTGTCGTATGTTCTTTAAAAAAGATTTTTTCTAGTGGTTACATATTGCACTGAAGTGTTTTCAAATTATTTACACTCAATAAATATAATTGTTTTATTAGAAATAGTTTTTAAAATCTCTCTGTCAGAAAAAAAATCTGTGGCTTTATCCTCATCCAATAACAAAAAATGAAAAGAATATTTCCGATCAACTAATTAAAATTATTTGTATATTTTTCACCTTTTTCAGACTGAGTGATTTATTTATTTCGTGTATTATTTAGATATGAATGATGAAAAGTGATGAGAATATAAAACCGAAGACCTAATAAATAATGTATATATTGGAAAAACGAATAAAATACTACGACATCGCTCAACATTCATATGCATTGTAATTCCTCCGATGAACGCTTCAAGCACATTAAAAATGAATAATATTTTTAAACGTGACGCGAGCGGGAATATTTCACGTTAATTTTGAAAGTTACGGTGGAAAGCGGAAAGGTGTGATATTACGTTTCACGTTATTTCATTACGTGCTTTTTTCGATGCCTGTATTATTTATCCAGTGAAATATGGCAACATGAATAATATTAAGTACATTGATTTGTGGGGGCGATATTAAATGAATTCTCCGTACACTACATCTGTTCATATAAAAGAACGCCATATTTGTAATATTAAACTAAAAGTGTCAATTAAATATATCCTACTGTGTAAGTTTTTTGTTTAAAATGTTTACGTATGATATTTTAAGTCCAAAAATAATGCCTATATCAGAGAACCATTCAATACAAATGAATTTTTCATAATATCTACATAAATTCTCTTTAATTCCAATAAATTTAAAAATTAAAAAAAATTAAAAGAAGACCTGAACATATTTCTGGCTTATTTTTTTAGATTGTGTAAAATTATACTATATTTTTACAAAGTTTTTATTAGGTCGTATTCTTATTTGTCCGGTGGTTGTTTATCCAGTACAAATCTTGCAATCGATTTTTAACTAACTTCCCGACTAGTTAGATATTTTAAACTTTTACAATATATCAGAACACGATGTCAACGCATTTTTTTAATACTTTTAGCCATCTTCAAGTCGAATTGAATTCATTTTCAGTTAATTTCGTTTTGTATGAAAAGTTATTTCGGAAGAAATCCGTAATCCAATCCACTATTATTAGTTGCTAGGGGTCTGGGATCCTAGCAACTAAATTATTAATATATATGTGCGTTACTATGGAAATTAATATGAAATGTTAAAAATGACATTTCAGTATTATTTTTATCAAATACAAATGTTTTTGATCGTTTAAACTAGTCAAGTCAAGTTTATATGATTCAACAGAAAATTTAAAAACGTTGTATATAAAAAGTTCTTTTTATCTTGTAATTATTATAAATAATGGAACTCTGTAATTTCATAGAATAAAAATTGTCAGTGAATTTACAAAAAAATAATGATATAGAACCATTACTTATAAAGAAAATAATGAGCTTTTTATGTTACAATAAATTTAGTTTAAATAAAAATTTGTATTTCAACAAAATCCTACCTCTTATGATTTTATGAAATAAAGAAAAAACTATGTTAGTACCTCTAGCATTAAAAAAATATATTCTATAGAGTTGTAGATTCTTTGACGGCACACGAATTGTAGTGGACGTAAATATTTACAATAGCATATTATGCGATTGTAAATATTTTTTTTCTAAATAAATCATACTAAATAAGTTCAAAATGACTAAAAGACAAAAATTCTTACCCATCGTTATTTTTAGTCATCAAAATAGAAATATTAAATAAAAGTATTTAATTAAAGAATTTAATTAATTAATTATTCTCTAATTAAATTGATGATTAATATGATTCTTTCCAAATATAAAATGATGGTGTATGGAAAAATAAGCTTTCCAAAGTTTTGACAAACTATTGATTTTTTTTCGATTTAAATCGCGGTGTCATAATGTTAGTAATTTCAAATAAAGTCTAATTGTATGTTTCCAAAATAATTAATTATTGACTTATTACTTATCATTTCCATATCTGATAGGTACCTACTCGTACTTTAAATTAAATATTAGTTTCTGATTATATTATTAAAATAAAATTTAACATAACCACATAATACAAAACAAAATAAACTTTTCCTAGCACTGGCGGAGTTTTGAATAATTTTGAAAACTAAATCATTCTCGTAGATAATCAACTACCATTGATAAGATAACTTTTAGAAATTAATTTAATACATACAATATATAAAAAGACTTTCAATTCAATTTATATTCACACAACTACTCGATCGAAAGCGCCATTCAGTCATATGATTGAGACGCCTTAATATCAACACGGCAGCAACAGCAATCGACGCCCATGCACCAATGGAGCCTTAATTTCTGCTTTATCCCAGATCCGGACCGAGGATGGCTTCCGCCAGGCATCCGCCGGCCGTTAGACGCGCAGGGCCGCCGCAGGATCGCGATAAGGGCTGCCCGGGAGCGCCATCCAACACGGAGTTTATGTGCCTCAGATCACAGGTCAAGGAGTATTAACGGCTTGGAGAAAGGATCTAGGTGCTAGGTTCGAGGAGGTGGGATGACGAGGCGCCAGGAGACGAGGTGTACCTAACTACTGTTCTATATGAAAGGGAAAGAGAACCATTAATTGCTCGAATATTCATAAGATTTATACAAAATATTAACTGGAAATAATTATTTATACATACGAGTACAATAAATATTATTATCTATTTAGATATTATGTAATATGTATATTATATTTTACTAATCTACTGGTGACGTTTTTGTAAACCTTTTTATTCTATAGTATAATCGTAATTAACGTTTATGCTAATTTATTTATTTATTTACAAATTTTTGGTACTGTTCGGTTATCAGGAATACAGTGAAAAACACATTTTGAAAATACCCGATATACTTGATTATTTGTTAGTTTGGGTTAGTTTAGGTTAGGTTAGGTTAGGTTAACCTAACAAATAATCCAGTTTATCGGCTATTTTCAAAATGTGTTTTCCGCTGTATTCCTGATAACCGAACAGTACCATTTTTTTTTGCTAGGGTGGTTAGTAGTCAAATTGTGACAAATCCGATAAAATCTTTAAGTACTCCAAATAGTTTTATGTGAAACGTTTTTTAAGACAGCTATTTAAATTTGAAGATAAAAATATTTCTTAGAAGCAGCATTTATTAACTAACATGACGATATTACCCTTGTAGTACATACGATATATTAAAGATATTTTTTTCTCAATGTCTTGATTATTTTTTTTCAAAAACAACGCACTTGCAACCTTATGCGAAACGCACATCTGGAATCTGCATATATCTCCATTGTATAAGTATATAATTATTATAATTATTAATTTCTCCAATATTTCTCGAAGATGACATCATTGGTGATTGTTAGTATTATGTAAAGTTAATCGACAATTTTCGGTACACATACTTATAAAGTAAAGGAATGCCAAGTAATAAATTTCATATATTATTATCAAGTTATTATAAATTTAATATATTAAAGATTTTTTTTTATTCAACGAATAAATGACAAGATTTGAGAACGTAACATTCTTTATTGAAGTTTATTTAACATTAAAATATATATAATATACTTATATTATAATCTTTTTAACACTACAACCCTAAAAGCTCAATGACAGTAGTGTAGTTTAACAGTTAGTAGTGTATTTAGTAATAGAATTGAAACAATCATAAACACAAAAGCTTCAAGAAAATCATATAAATATATTATTATGTCCTCACCGGGTTCGAATCCGGAGCTACAGCACGAGAGCCGCCGTATGAACATAATACAATGTTTAACACCTCAGAAACATACATATAAAAAAAATATATGACACCGGACAGGACTCGAACCTGTAGTCATCGGTTTTGGATTTAATCACCCGCGTCCTACATAATTACGACGAAATGAACTAGCAGTCATGCAACTGAAACACTTTACAAATTTCGATAATATTGGCGACTGTCTTTTGTACTAAAAGTCAAGCTAACAATAATAAATTATATACTTAGGTACCTTTATTACTAGCGAGCATCTTGTACTTGCTAATAATTAAATTTAATCATTTTATTTTATTCAATAAAATGCTTTTAAAATATGGTATTATTCAAAAAGAAATCAAAAAAATCTATGAAAATAATAAACATACTTATATATATACATAATATCATTTATGATAGTTGTCTACCTCTTTACTATAGCATCTGTAAGAGGTTATCGCAATCCGCTTCTCCTCGTGTATATATAGCCACCCAATACGCTTTGTCTGCCATCTATTGGGACCTAATGAAACTACGAGATGGGATGCGCTTTAACACTCGATAGCATTGCCTCGGTAAAATAACGAATAGAAATTCTGATAGTTTTTGCCTACAATCTTCAATAAATAATGTAATATCGGAAAGCTAAGGTGCTTTTTTAGCAAAAAGTCAGACTCACGCTAATTAAGTATGATATGCATGACCCCCACAAGTGTGGGACTGACAGAGCTCTAGCCTGGAGGCCCGGGTTAAGTGGGCTCCGGCTTGGCTGATCGATCACACACATCACAAAATTTCACTAACAGTAAAAAAATGTCACTATTTCACTTCAAGCGTATTAACATTAAACATATTATGTAGTTGTGCAATGCAACTTTTGATTATTGTTTGTCGAAAATCGACAACTCCATAATTCAAGTGAGCGCATTAATAAATACAAAAGAAATCGCCAAAAATACATTAAATTTTAATACTTTTAATTTTACGTCGAACATCGTTTGGAATACGCAACTGTAGATCTTCACATTGGCTTTAATTAACCTTTGCGATAAATAAGGGACCAAATATTCTAGTCTGGGCCCCGATTCAGGATGTGGTAGCCATGATGATATGTAAACATAAAAAATAAAATAATATATACTTACTAAAGCTAGCGCTACATCCCATTCATAGACAACTTCCTCTCCAACTGTCTTCCAGGAATGTCTATCCGAAGCTCTCTCTCTTCCGGTTGGTCACACTCAACCTTTTTGAAACCCTCTTGACGTTATCCTCTGATTTACTCCTAGACCAATTGCCTACTGGAGTTTCTTCATAAACTTCATGGATACCTTTAGGATCGTCGTATCTAACAACGGCCCATCTGAGTCTTCGCGCCCTTAAGATATGAACAGAGCTCAGTATTCGCAGTGATCTTTTGGTTTTATTTAACCTCTCCAAGTATTGTTTGGAGATTTTTTTTTTCCAATACTTTGACATTTTTCTTTGTTTCTCCGCTAGGTTCCAGGTTTCACACCCATAGAGAGTGATTGATTTGGTAAAATACATGCCATTGTTTATTGCAAATGATTATAAGGACCTTCAAAAATTTCATTGATATAAGGCGAGAAAAATAATATTCTCACCCCTTCGTACACTCTTTTAAAGATATTTTTACGGTGACCATTCATCCTTTATTTAATAAGAAATTCATTTATATAAAACTTGTAAACTTTTAGATTTATTGGTACTAGTCGGTTATCCCGGATACAGCGGAAAACAAATATTTAAAATAGCCGATATACTGGATTATTTACTACATTTATAACCGAACCTAACCTTACTTAGGTCAGACTAACCCAAACTAACAAATAATCCAGTATATCGGCTATTTTAAAAATGTGTTTACTGCTGTATCCGGGATAAACGACTAGTACCGATTTATTTTATTTTAAAAAAACACAGTTGTATCTCTAATTTGAAATTGGTACTTACATCACAACCCGAGAAATTGGCATTTTCGGGGGAATTTGTTTTAGATATGGAAAACAGGTAAGATGGAAAATAATAGTACATAAGAAGAAAAAAATCTGTCGACTTCCCTTTGTGGTAATTTTTATTTTCTATGAAGGAATTGTGGCATTCGTTTGAAAGATGGGTAAAAACTTATTTTATACAATCTGAGTGTAAAACAATCAATGGACGTGTAAAAAAATTCTGGTAACATGAAAATAACTGTAAAATTTATCGCATTCCCACACTGTATTTAAATAATAATTTAATATTTGAGGCCTTAAACACAATCACTGCTGAAGTTTAATAACATTTTGGTACAGTTCGGTTAAAGCGGATACAGCGGAAAACGCATTTTGAAAATAGCCGATAAACTGGATTATTTGTTAGTTTGGTTTAGTTTAGGTTAGGTTAGGTTGGGTTAGGTTAGGTTAGGTTAGGTTTGGATAGGTTAACCTAACAAATAATCCAGTTTATCGGCTATTTTCAAAATGCGTTTTCCGCTGTATCCGCTTTAACCGAACAGTACCAATATTTTAATTACCACATTTAAATAACATGTTAATTATATCGAATGGCCGACTGCTCCAATCCGCGCCAGTCGCGGTGTTAGCACTAAATGAGTTAACCCTAGAAACTAACAAAAAAAACTAAGATTAAAATTAACCAGATAAGCTTGACGCAGAAAAACAATAATTATTAATCTACGACTATTTTTGAATTGTGGATTTTATAGACATCTGTCATTGAAGCCTCATTTGTAGGCAAAATGGTCACAATGAGTGTCATAAAACAATTCATTATTTCAGGAATCCGCTTACTTAAACATAAATACTATGCAAACATACTAAATAGTGCAATTTTTAGTTTTGAGGTTATGTACATACTATAGTTGCCATACAAAAAGATGGCAACACTGCATGCCAAGGAAATAGGACGCGATTCGCAGTCGCAATAATTTGACGGTAAGTAACGAGTGAACGCGACGAAGGGCAAAGAACTGATAATGGCCAACGCTGAATTATTGTTATAATTCAAAACCACTAAGTTTGGAATTTATAGTCTCTTTCTCTCTCCGAAGACCCTTCCGATGCGCGCTATGCAGCGGCCACTAGAGAGCTTTGACTGATTTATGCCCTCCTGATAATAATGTAAATCAACTATGAAAGGCGAGCAGTAAAAGTTCATTATTTTAGTTATATGACGGGTTATATTCTGTTTGAAACTACATGGAAACTACACGGAGCTTTCATATAGTTAAGTATAATATTATTATGAACTGTGTTTAAATTAAATTATTAAAAAAACATGGAAATGTTATATTATAGTAATATTACGAGTTATCTAATTATATTAAGCAACAGCTTACATACGTCAAATATAACGCAATACTATTAAATAAATAAAAATATTTACTGATGAATAGAATAGATGAATAATTGTGGAAAAGAGAAATTATTACATAATTTCGTTTTATACCCCAACCGAAAAATACGCGTTTCATGTGTAGTTTTTGAGCCTAATATGATAAGTATATAGAAATAGTAGTAGTAGATGGATACCACAAGCTCTAGTAGCAGGATTTATATTATATGTTTAATATAATATATTGTATCGATAACATCAGTTACTTAGAAAAAAAAAACTATTGAGAAACCTCTTCTTGTGTCAGCCAAGATCCGCACCGATTTGTGTAGTCGACGATAATTTACTATTATAATAAGTAGTATAAGCAAACTGGAACAACGACTTATTACATATGGTACATTTACTGGTATATTTATTTTAATTTCATTCATTCAATACATAATAAAATGTGCTTACTTTAAAATACAGATAAAAATACACAATTCAATATTGTTGTACTTATTAAAAATGTATGTGGTTGGTTTTAAGTTTTTTTTTCAATTATATTGAATTCTTAAATTTTAAAAAAATTTGAATGATCGACTTTTATAAGTCATCAGGTTTTTAAATTTTTTTTTAGTACCTACTTATTAGTAACTGTTGGGAATTGTGGATTGTTTTGAGGATCGTAAATAAGCAACGTAGTTTTAATATACGATTAACTTTATTTACATTAAGCTGCATAAATATTATTATACAGAAAGATTACATATTATATGCGCGCGTTACAAATAACCGAAGAGAACTAAGTAGTATCACGCCGCACACACAGGTGCTGCGTAAGAGTGGGAAGAAGAATCTGTCTCCCTCTTACAAACAATAATCGGTATCTAGCAGCGTCGCGCAGCGAACGCTAGATGTAAACACGTACTTCTTTATCCTTATATTATTAATTATATTATTTAATTATATTGTTATATTAGACGGCTATATATCAACAGTAACTTATCTATTTTTTTAAATACACCCCCCAAATTGAGTACTGTGATATGGATGTAAAAATAGTCAAGATATCCTACCAGTGGCAAAGGGTGGATGTAGGCTGTTAAGATCCGCCATAAATAATGCAAGCTGAACTTTGTCAGTCATACGTATTTGTTTTCATTGAAATAAAAGACTACAATTGTATTTAAAGACGGTGTTGGTTAGTTTTTAAAATTCAATTAAATCCTGCGAAACCAAGCTATAATAAATAATAGTAAAAAAAACTCATCTATCTATGTATTATAGTTTAGTTTAGGCAGGGCTTAATGAATTTAAGAAAATGAACCAACAATTAATATGTGTAATATGTATTCTTAAATCAAAGAAAACAAATCGCCAAAAATATACCAAAACTATTATGGATTGGTTTAAACTAGGTTTAATTGATTATTGAAAACTATACCTGATAACACCATTTGTAGATTGTAGTATTAGTTCAATAAAAATAAATACGTATGAGTAATAAAGTTTAATGTGCACTATTTATGACGGATCTTAACAGCTTTCCTCCACCCTTCGATACTGTATCCTACCGGTATCTATGTCACATTTTATTAATAACAGTACGCAGCAATAGAATTATGACTGACACCATTGTTATTATTTATCGATATAAGTTGTCAGCAAAATAAAATAACATACTATACATACGTATCTACTTACTTCACGATGTTCGATACTGAGAGGATCATAAAACTCTTCAATGTATGTATAACCAATTAAAATGTTATAAAAATGTATTATAGTCATCAAATTGTCATGGCCGTTTGTATTTATGTAGATTTTTTTGTGTTATTTTTTAGAATTTTACTTTTATATAATAAGTAAATAAAATATTCTGTGCGATATAATTTTGTTTTTGCTAAATACATATTTATTTATTTAGTTATACAATTACAAACATATACTATCATTATTATCAATTTGAGAAGACCTTCACTGGTATTCATCAAGAAAAGCTTCAATCATCATCACGGCAGTGACGCACTCGTATATCAGAACTTTTAAGTCAACCCTTATCTATAGAGTAAATACTATAGGGTTTTCATAAATAGTTACCTACATACTGAATAATATATTTTAAATATAATATTTAAAAGATAATATGTATGTAAAAAATTAAAAAGTACCTACTTAATTCATTCCTTTTATTTATTATCTTCTTCTTCTTCTTATTCTTCCACCCTGTCACGTCCCAACATTGGGGCATAGGGCAAGCACAAGTTGGCGCCACTTCCCTCGGTCCATCGCCAACTCCTTCGCCTCCCGCTATGCCAGACCTGCAACACGTAGGTCACTTTTGTAGCACCGCTGCAGGGTGAGGGAGGGCCGGCCACGGCGACGGAACCCTTGAGGCTGTCCCACAAGGGTACGAAGTGCCGCACTCTTTGGCGGCATCCGGAATACGTGTCCCAGCCACGTAAATCGTCTCTTCGTGATGACTTCAATCACCGAAGGCTGTTGTGTCTGCTCACGAACTCGGGTGTTTGTAATGCGGTCGTACCAATGTACCCCTAAGATTCGGCGGAGACATCGATTCTCAAAGCTCAAAAGCCGAGACTCTTGAAGCTTAGTGAGATACCATGTCTCACAGCTATACAGGAGCACAGATAGCACGCACGCGTTAAACAAACGACATTTGGTCCTCACAGAATAAAGCCTTGACCTCCATGATCAGCATTTTTGTAGTAGTACATAATTTCCTGCAAAAAATGATAACTTATTAATGTTTTTTTTTTTATATTCTAGCATTTTCGTAAATAATGTTGAGAATATAAAAAAAAGTAATAAAAAAAATAAAGTGATATTGTTGAGCAAAATAAATCTGTACAGATGTCATGGGTTGCGGGGCATGAGTAATTATTGAGATTTTATTTCATCCATATTCTAACTCTAATACTGAACGATACATTACTGTAGCTGTAGTATATTAGCGATCAAATATCTATTTTTTAATGTATCAAATTATTCGACTGCAATAATATATTCCAGTAAGCAACTTTTAGCTGGATCATCAGATTGATTGACGATATTAAATACGGTATCGCAATGAAAAATTAGCCGAATAATCATTTCCCATAGTATCATATTATCTTACGACTGTAATAATAAATAAAATTTCACAAGCTACTCGATTTAAACCGCTGACTCGTTCAATATAATTATGTACTAGAGTATAATGTTTATGTATTACTTTTGATTGTATAAATAACGAATAATGATTTATCAAAATGTCACTCGAATCCAAGTACCTGGCTCGTAACTATCTCAGTAGATTATATGTACTGTCATTATATGGGAATAGGACGACTGGCCTCCGGACAATTGGACGCCGCACTATCGTAGACACGTGTAGACGAGGTATTTTATTATCATTTTATATCTACTACGTAGTAGTCTGAATTCATTTTACTCTTAACGTAATGTATTCTTCATCGCGGATTAAGAATTACCATGCCTAAGGCTTTATATAAAATAAAAAAACTCTTTTTTCGTTGGAACTTAAACATATGCACGATCAAATCATTATTTACGTCTGCATATTTACATTCTCAACAACTATTAAATCGTAATATAATCATTGAAATATAAATAATAATATTGAATATTTTTTTTTGAAAGTACCTATAAGTACCTAACGTCTATTTATTTTCGAATTCCGTGGCGTCCAGTTGTCCGGTGCCAAATCGTCCTAGACCCCATTATATTTATATTATTGTACCAATCGTTACGCTGCTAATAAAATTCGCTCCTGCTACATCTTCGACTTCATTATCATCATCCTCAACCCGTACATCGAACATCACAGTAGTGACCCAACATTACCTATAAGACTATTTTTTGTTGGTCCTAGCGAAGTTTCTTTCAAAACATCAATTCACTCAGAATCAGGTTTGCGAGTATATGCATGTTTTCTTTGGATTTGCAAAACTATTATAATAATTTAAAAATAAAAAAAATCACTGTAGCTTTTTCAAGATAATATCAATATAAAGCTAAAGGACAATGATATTGTTGAAATTGAGCATATTATTATGGTCAAATAAATAACTATCATTTAAAATAAAGGAGGAAAGCTCACCGTATTACCGGATACCATATTATAAGTTTCACTAATATACAATATTTAAAAATGCAACAATAAAACAACTATGCTTAACGGACCACATTCTCAGCGTACGTCAAAATGGAGCTTTTATGCTATTTTCAAAGCATGATCCTGGACATTCCTTAAACGTTGTAGATAATCTATTTACATAATTTTGAAGCCTTATTATCTTTTATATTTATTTTAAACATTTGATGACTGCATCATGATGACATAAAGTATTTTTATTACATAAAATAGTATTCTTTTAAACCTGTCGCTCTAATGTTTTAGAATATAGTCATATTTCAGTACGTCCATGTGAAGTGGTGTTAAGATTTTTTATATTTATTAATTTTTAAAAGCATTTATAAAATCATTACTAAAATTTATGTCGACATTATTATAGTGAAATATTTACAATGATAAATTATATTGATAATCTCTGTGATCCCAATTTGACCAGAATTAGGCATTTTATTATTCAAAAAATGGGCAAGATTTACACATTTAAAGATAATCTTAAAGATACTGATTATAAGCTATGTCTTTGACCATTCAAATGTGATAAACATTCTACGAATAATGTTTGCTTTATAATAATTATTGACCTTAGAATAAGGTATTTTTTTTAAATACGCCATTTCTATTGGCATTTCCCAGTGGCACACATGGCATGATCGATAACGGATTGTTACGTTAATTAAAATAATATGATTTATTATGATAGCTTCCAATTATATGGTATTATGCGAATAAGTATAAATATTAAGTGACTTTTTAGTCACCGTTCAATTTTTCTCACAATCTCCCGTCCACAAATCGGACTTACCTTGCAGTCCGGGCAGTGTCGGACTCAGGCATTGGGCCGACGAGCCAAATTGAGATGGAAATGGACCAGGGAGCGTGGGACTTGCGAGGGCGATTGATGGGGCGGCCCTTCATTTCGTCAGGCCCCATGAGACAACGGATCTCCTCTCTACTCCTTGCCGCTTTTCATTGCTGATCCCTCAGTCGGCTCTGGATGGATAACTCGATCTAGCTCGACCAGTCAACACATCATAGTGGCGAGTTTATCACTTAGCTGCTTAGTCTTGAAAATTTCAAATAATTGGACTGGACAATATTTTTTCAATTAAATACCATATCCATGCTATCGCATACATAATATGAAGTTAATATTTTATGAATTAATATTAGCATTTTTTGTAATATTTGTTATTTTTCATTCAAATGAGTTGGTAACAGTTTTAGCAAGCATACCTTACTGTGCACTCTTAACTTCATTTATGCATAATATTTATTTTACTACTTTGATAACAAGTCCATAAATAACAATGATTGTTTAAATTAGGTACATAAACACCATAATTCAACGTGATCACTGTACATAATATATAATATAAATGAAATAAAATTATTAACACATAATATAACACAAATTTTATATTTGTAACACCTATTCGCTTTTTAACAAAACATTTAAGATTTTTTGTATAATTTTATCATGCGATCACAATCTATTAAATTCAATAGCTTTCAGAGAATTTATTTTCACCCACACATACTTGTAATCATAAAAAATAATATTATCGTGTAACATAGATAATTTTATTATTGGTAAATAACATATTATTATAACAATGTAGGTTGGACTAATATAGAAATTTGTTAATTTAAATCAAAGGGTTAAAACCCTTTGAATGTTAAACAACGAAAATCAAATAGTAGCATTTCTCACTGGAAATTTGAAAAACATAATAGCAGTTAAAGAGTTTTAAAAAATCAAATTTTATTATATTCATTACAAAAAACAGTAAATAACTAAAGTAGTTTTATAAATAGTATTTTATATAATGTATACTTACTTCATCATCATCATCATCAGACGGGGTCATTCCAATGCTGGATGAAGGCCTCCCCAAGCTTCTTCCAACTCTCTCAATCCTGTGTCGTTCGCTGCCACGTATTTCCGCCGAACTTTTTCGTTCGTCCAGTTCGTCAATCCAGCGGCTTTTAGGGCGACCCTATGGCCGTTTTGTGCCCCTTGGGTACCACTGGATGGCGGCATTTGTCCAGCAGCCGACCTTTCGGCGAGCAATGTACCCTGCCCATCTCCATTTCAACTGTTTGGCAACGTATATTACATCGCGTACTCCTTTCGCGTGATGCCCAACATACACCTCTCTATGCCTCGCTATGCGACTATGAGCCTTTGGACATCTCTCGTGTTGAGGGTCCACGTATATTTACTTATATTATATTAAACCGTTAATTTTGTTTTAATATTTTTATCGTTATTATTGTGTATATGTTAATTATATACGTGATCATAATATCCGTCGAATAGATGCTTTTAATAAATAAAAATTTGAACAGTAAAAAACTATTAACATAGATATAGTTTGACGATGATACAAGGCGAAGGCAGGGTCGCTAAAATCAATTCCTATAGAATAGTAGATATTGTAACCATCATTCAAACGAATTTAAATTGAATTTTCTTCAAAAACTCTTAGTGAAAGTATTAAATTTACAAATAATGATGTTAATGTAAAAATATTAGAAAGTTTTTGGATTATTAATCATTCAATTACTTACATTATTTTGTATTTTTGAGAAACACCTTAATAGCAACTATGCCATTATCTGTGTTTTCGATAGGTATATCCAGTTATCAACTTATCTTTTATATGGAGTCTAATCATTTGTCAAAGAAACTCGAAATCCCCAATAAGTTTTTGTCCATTATTTCTAATAAACAGAATCCTGGGTTTCACGCGTCCACTGAATATAACTGAGTATATTTCACGACTCGCTCCATCTCGTACACATAAGTAAAGCTAAATTCTCCCATTGCCTTGCGGACACCACTCATAAGTACCTTTTAAAATACCACCCTATGTACAGTTTAGAGGTTGCCAACTAAATTAGATATATTATAATGTATAATCAGTAGAATTTTAATATAACATTTTTAACCGTTTTAATACCCTAAATAAAATAGTTATATTATAAAGACTATCAAGGAGATAATTATTTTTCTAAATACAGTGCTATAAATAAAAATCATACCAACCGGAGCGTTCAATTTTGATATAAGTCTACGTAGCGATTAAGTCGAAAAAATCTTTAATAAAATCAAATAATCTCATATATTATACAACATATACTATCCAAAATTGTATTATTATCTTTTTTACCTTTATCTACTACCCATGAGCAGTGTGTGATCTGTATACCTACATGGACCGCCACTACTTTATATTTATAAATAATGTATTATTTACGATCGTTTAATTATGTAATTTCGTAATAACACACAATAATATATCACTATACAGTAATATAGTGCGAAAACATCTTCTTGGCTACGTGTTAAAACTGTGAACTAACGTGATCCGCTCATTTTTAACCACATTTCCATTATAAACTAAAAAGCTCCTCCCATTTAGTAAACAACAGCGCTTAGAAGCGTAGCCAAGAAGATGTTTTCGCACAGTAGTCAATGAAAATGCTGGAAGGCAAAACCCGGCATTGTAAACCTAACTTACATGTAATAGTACAAAACTCTGATCAATTATAATCAATTTTCATATAATAATAACAATTAATCGCTTTAGGCTATATTTATATAAATAAATAGTTCTTAATACAAGGGTAGGTAAAGGTTTTATTGCCACGCGTTGATATAACTGATACACAGTTTATCAATGCTCCATGTCTGTTCACGAGATTATATTTGTGGAGATAAGAGTTAATAATAATTATGGACGCTGAAGACGCACCTGGCGCGTAATGACCAGGCGGCCGATCGATGTAATTAACGTAAAAAAGGTGGTAATTAAAAAGTCATTATCTAAGTCATAAATATAATAATTATTTACTTTGAGTACTGAAATTAATATAATATTTCACGAATCGAAACGCAGTTCATATTTTTTCGACTGGACTGAGTGCTAGTCTAAAGGATGTCATGACTCTGATCCATTTCAAGCCCTATCTCGATGACAAATAGAAGCGGATTGCAATATTTTATCACATATATAATGAATTTCAGTTATATTAAAGATACATACTACAGTTATTAAAATTGTTGAAAAGATAACAATTTTAAATAGTTGATAGTTATAGTATCAGCTTTACAATGGCATCTCTTTAGTCGTCAGAAAACTAGCTAGTCTAACGAATAAAAATTTATTTCTGGTTTTTTTTTTGTTTAAATAAAGTTAAATTTATTTCATTAATATTGGTAATTTAAAATTATTTGTAAGACAAAATTACGAACATTATCCAGAAAATACATTAATTATTATAACAGCATGAAAAATAAAAGAGTAAGTTCGAATCCCACTCGGTCCGATATATTTTTGTAGGATATTTTTAAAAGATATATATTTCCACCCACGATGGTCAAGCGGATACGCGTCAGACTTATAATGTCGTGGGTTCCGGGTTCAAATCCCAGGCATGGAAAATTACCATTTTATTTTTAAAAGTTTGTTTGGACCCAGAGTATGGATCTAATAGTTTGAACAAGTGGCAAATATCAATTTCTCATTTTTTTAAATCTGTTAATACAACCCATCTCTATGTAGAGCAATGTTTCGCATCCTTATTTCTGCTAAGCCCCACTTCAACGCTTCAAAAATCTCCATGCCCCATCAAAGTTGTAAAGTTATCTATCTAACTCTGAAAAAATGAATTGCTTCAACTAAAAAATGCACATGGGCAATACTATTTTTAATTTAACTTTCGTTAATAAATATGTATATTATGTTACACGTACAACTCGGAAGAAAATTAGTGCGATCCTTGTGCCATGCTTTGTCTTCGAATGATTTTCAAGATGACCTTTTTGCCCCCCAAAACATTCAAACTGCCCCCCGGTGGGGCGTACGCCCCACATTGGGAATCACTGGTGTAGAGACTAGGGAGGCTCATGTTATGATCGAACATCTTGTTATAATAATAGTCAGCATTGAATATTATATAATAATATGATATTCAAAATATTATTAATTCCTAATTTGTTGATCCCAGAATTTATTTGACATGAATGTTCTTATAAGTAATAAATAACGATATATATTTGTATTTTTAAATGCAATTTGATTAGGAAGAAAAAAGGTTTCATTGCGACTGCCATTAAAACTGTTTCATTATCACTGTAGCCACCCCTGATAAAAAAACTACCCCCCACCCCCTTCTAACAGAGTTGTGACCGTTGGACGGACATTAACTGGCAAGATGGACTCGGCCCTCGGGACCGATGCATATTGTCTGCTCCGCGATAGCTCTCTCTGACTCAAAAATGAAGATTTAGTCACCGGCCGTACTTTATTACGCAACATTTATTTAAGCCTGCGAGCCGTTTTGCCTCTAGGTAGGTAAGATAACCTCGTCGACCATCCCCTTACTCCGCATCTATTTTTTAAAAAACTTTTTATTCATAATACCTTGTCATGTTTTTTATAGGTACCAACACTATTATTAATTGTTTGTCTATTAATTAACTGTCATAATTAGACCATCCAAACCGGTTTAAGCCGAAATCTGTAAATCGAGTAATCGCGCGTTTCTTAACTATCCGAAAATTGGGTAATTTTACACGGTTAACCGACTAAAATCTTAGTATGTATTTTTGCGGGACAAAAAATGAATTAAATGTCTGGAAAGACACATGGCAAACATTTTTTTAACCATGTCCGATCCTTATAAGATCATATGGGCCTCCACAGAGTGAATGTTTTGTATTAACAGAATTTGTTGTATTTAAGAGAAATGGAAGAAGGAAACCTATTAGGTCCATACTCTGACTCATACATAAATTGAAAAATAATATGTGTACTTGCCAGACCTAGGATTCGAACCTGGGGCCCTCGACGTTATAGGCCGACGCTTAAGCCACGCGGGCATCATGGGCAAAGAATTAAATATTAATTGGTAATTTTAGTTACTATTCTTCAATTAACTGATATTCCAAATTTCTGAGAGCTCTAACATGTCACTAATATATTTTTTTGGAATACAAATTTTTAAAATTTCCTAAATTGCATAAGTACATTCAAAATATTTTTCAAATTTTCACGGTTTAAGCCGATTAACCGTCAGAAAGTTACTCGTAAAAAAACCGGTAACCGGGTAATATTTTCCTCTGGTTAATTGAATGCCCTACATGTAATTTTCCAATCTACAAGATACCACTATGTTGAATAATGCTGTATATTGTGCGGTTAACCTATGTGATACCATAGTTGAGAATAATATACTCTTCTTACGATTTATAATTATTTTTTGGATCCATACGGCATGTTAATTTTTGCGAAACCTCGTTTTGGAAATAATGGCTTGGAGTGTCATTATTACCGAGGATGTTTGTGACAGTAAACATATAAATTATTACAGTGAAAATCTTAACAAAATACATAAAACATCCATTAACTTTATAGCCTCGCAGGTGACAGGATCTATTCTGGACAGAACATGGCCCCCACATCCTGAAGCGGGCCCCCCTACCTATCGCTAAGGATAAATGCAGTGTGACGCTCCACAGTAGCTTTTTCCAAATGATGTACGCGGTAAAATGAATGTGTAAGTATATTTTTAGTGTTTTTTTAATATTTTAATACATCCATTTGAAATATGGAATTGTCGAGAATACACAAATAAAAATTGTATCGTACAAACACATATTTTAAATAATAACATTACTGAAGGAAAATAGCGGCGCAGGCGACTTTTTTTTTACTGTTAGAGAGGATTTGTGATGTGTATTTATATCACTTTATCTGGTCGACTCGCCACGCCAGGCCCTTCCTGACCCTAGGCCCCCAGGCTAGAGCCCTTTCAGCCCCCCCTTTGTGGGAGCCATGGGACAGAACCTCCTCTATAAATTGTATACGTCGAATTAATTCCTAAATTTTTCAACTCCTGAGACATATAATTTTATAAAAATGTAGTGGTTGTCAAATATCATTTTGTTATATTCATTATAAGAAATAATTATCAGGGACGTAATAATATTTTTTCATGACCAGCTAATTATTTTCTCTCACGATAGAAATCGCTCACTAGATTCTCAGTCGCCAGATATTTTTCTCCCACAAATCCACACTTGTCATTTTGATGAAATAGATGTATCAGTATGTCTTTGAGCTTTTACAGTGAAGTACGTTTTTAAGGGAATAATAGCATATTGTTTTTTATTTTACACAAAAGGTGTACTTACTTAGCTATCAACTTCTGTTAAATATTAAACCTAATCATATTGTATTGTAAAGTAAATATTTTAATTTTATACTGTCCTGTTTTAATAACTGGTCGACAAAAAATATCTAGTCTAAGTAATGTATTAATTCTTTAGGTGCATATAATAATACGTACTCTTTTGGAACTATAGCCTGGATTGGATTTTGATTTTCACAATCGGTTTTTCCGACTTAACCTGATTATGCTTTTGCTATTTTATGCTAGTTTTTTTAATGCTAATTACGGGTCCTAAAAACTTATAGGTCACAGTTTTCTTACCAGTGCCGTCAAGTGCCTGCTATGTAATGTATAGTATTTTGCACTCGTCTATGCATAATCTAAGCTGCCCATTAAAAACGTTAAGTTTTGATCTGACGGCTATACTCATTACAGAATTTATATGGTTCAAAATGTTAAGAAGGTATATAAAATTTCTTAATGAATGTTTAAATAACAATATTATATTAATTTAATATTATCATAGATCAAGTCAATTTTATTCACAGTTTTTTTTGACCATGTCCAATCCTAATGAAATCATTATATGGGCCTCTACGGAGTGGAGGTGTGTTTTAACAGTTTTTTTTTTTGTTTTACAAGAAATGGATGTTAGCCACTTGCTCAACCTATAAGGCCCATACTCTGACTCCAAACACAAATTGAAAAACAATATATGTGAGACCTACGACATTATAAGACGACGCGTAAACCGTTCGGCCATCGTGGGCACTTTTAGAACTTTGCAAATGCCAATAGTTTGTAAAATTTTCTACATTAATTCTATTATCTTTCTTTTTATATTTTTTTTAACCATCGCGCCCTATCGGCGCCAATTTAGCGCCGGTGTTACAGGATGCAGGACATGATGAAAATCAAAAAAATATATATTTTGATTTTTTTTTTTATTGAAATTGCTTAATAGCTATCATTTTATGATGTTAGTTAAAAAAAAAAAAAAAAAAAGTTATATACAGTCCAATATATTTTTGAAGAAATATTTGATTTATAAAATCTATTTTTATTTGAATTTGTCAAAATAATGATCAGTTCGCTAGGTATGAGGTGTTTGAGATAGTAATAAACATAAAATGGCCCTCCATCTTCTAAATATTTTGAAGAATATTATATTTTGCTCCAGTTTTCGTATATCTTCATTTTATTATTTACTTCTATCATGGACTTTTTATCTATGTCATTTTGTATAAAAAAGGCTAAAAACTCAAAAAACTATATTTGACATGTTTTTTTCATTCCACTTATACACAAAGTTTACTTAAAATGCAAATACTTAATAGAAAAATTTCAAATCTATAAATATTTAAAAGATTTATTTGAATTGAATGAATAATACATGAGTTATATCAATTTTAGTAATCATTGTGCCTTTTTAAGTTTTCCTGAAAAATTAATTCTGTATGCAATGGGTGCAATGCAATTCTCGTTGGAAAAACATCGTTTTAACTGAAATAAAAGACAATATTAAGTAATTCTTATTCCGCATAGTTTAATAAACATCAAGACCGTTTTCTTCCGTTCCAAGTAGTACATATTATGTTTTATTTAAATTATTTTTTTATTGTATTTATGATACGTCACGTCACTGGCTAAAAGCGACGAGCCAGTCAGATAAAGGACAGTGAAATATGTTGCATTATTAGTACAAATGATTATTAACGGAATGAGCGACAGGAAAATTCGACGTTGAAGGGTGGGGAAAGCTAATAAAATCCCGTTAAGATTGGGCTGTAGGTTTGCCAAATGAGAATTAACAAAGCGAAGATGGAGTGATACTCATAACTTTTGATTAACCAGCAACTGCAAACAGCGCCTAGTTATTACTTATTACAAGTGTAATAAATTTCCTTCTTCTTCCTATTATCCTATGCAGTTTTACAGCTATGCCGTTATTATTACTCTGTATAATATAAACAAAAAAAAACATAGAGATAGCAATGAGTGTTTTTTTTTCAAAATAAGATGCTTCCTTAGTAATCGAGACCTTAACCCAGATCTGAAAATGCATTATATGGTGTGATGTTATATTCTCTCAACCCTTCCCTATAATATGGATATGTGGATGATAAACTGGGAAATGTCACAGAAAGTTGAAGTTTTCAAGATATAGCTTTATAGACGCATCCTCGAAATTCCTTAGACCAATCAAATGGGAAAGGACCGATAAGTACAGCATTAATTTTTTTTTTTTTTTTTTTACATATTGTGGACATTACAAATTATAAGTTTAAGACGTTCACAACATGACATTTAGAAACAAATGTATATAAAACAGTATTGCATAAAAAAAGAGATAGATCAGTAGATAAATTAGATAGGTACAAGGAAGTACACTGGATGAGTTCAGCAGATCCTATTTTAAGAATTTATAAAACAACGTCCACCTAAAATCATTCTCACGTAGGTAGAATATATCAACACCCGAAGCAATTTTGTTAGTAAAGCAACATAGTTATCGCCCTCCCAATTGGCATTACCAGTGGTAGGTTGGTTCTGCACCTTGGGAGAATAAACAAATGATGGTCTCTATTTATAAGATAGTTATCAGGGACCCACAGGTCAACACTGCCCAGAATGGCAGAGTTCTCATTTATACCTCGTATAAGTCGTCCTACGTCTTCGTATAAGTACTCCTTCAACCTGTCATCCTAAGATGATCAATAGTAAACGTAGCATAAAACGACGTCGCATTTCGTCGCGTACGACCTTCCGTGATTGGTACTAGTGCAAGTCCACCGAACAGTCCCTGGTAACATATTATGATAATGGATAGATCCCCCGATGGTGGCCGGCCTCCGTACCATCCCGCACGATAAGAAATATATCGAGTTTATTAAGCCAAAAAGGTAATTGACGATTTGCAATTTAATATGAGACCCAAATAACTTACTTAATAATTTTTCGCAAGGAAGTATCCCAATTTTGTTATAAAGTATTTTGCACCTTTTTGGCTTAGTTACCTCGATATACTTATATATTTTTTTACTATGTCCGATTTTAATAAGATCATATTATTAGCCTCCACAGAGTCGAGGTTTGTATTAACAGTTTTTTTTTTTGTTTTTACAAGAAATGTATGCTAGCCACTTGCTCAACCTATTAGGTCCATACTCTGACTCCAAACACAAATTGAAAAATAATATGCGTATTTTCCAGACCCAGGGTTCGGGTTATTCTATTATATATTCATCGTTCACTATTTTTTTTAAGTATTCGATGTATATTATAGGTCTTCAGCAATTGCTTATGTTTTCATTGTTTTCTTATAATATGTACATATTTGAAATTATATTAACACGTCAGATGTCATCAATTATGTATAATATTATGTACGTGTATACAATTTAAATGAGTTGTTGGTACAAACAACACCGAGCATGGGATGCAGAATCTGTTTACATGTCATCATAAAGTGACTCATTTATATGTAATGTCATTTGAAGCCGCGCGCATAAGCTGCGTAGAGTTTGCGACGATAATCTCCGCTCAAGACTTGATGATGGGCATAGAGCCCACTCCTTCAACTCCCCTGCTTTGCCACCAGGCGCGGAGTGGAAAAAGAAGAATTCTCGACGTGATTAAATTTGTATGACTGACTACCAACTTTCAACAACATTTTGTGTTTTTTTTAATCAAAATAATATGCTATCAAAGCATTCAGGAAGCATTAAATATTAGTGACTGTTGTTATTTTTACCGACAGAATGTTCCAGATGTCATGTACTTAATTAATTTAGAATTTAGAGTTTCATGGTGGAAACTCCTCTTTAATGAATCGGAAGGGAAGTAAAGAGTGTACAATATAAGAGCACTCACCCGGAAATACTCACAATAAAGTATGTAGGTATGTGAGTTCGAATCAAATCGACCCACTCAGTGTAATTTTTTCTAGGTTTTTTTTCTTATGTATGTTTTTAATGTCTGTACAAAATATTATGTGTTTCATTGCTCACGAATTTAGTAGATTAAAAGCAAAGAATCTTTTTTCCGTCGTTTAAGCCTCAATTACATTGAGCTTCTTTACGAGCTGTTTATTGGCGAATTTAAAAGCGGGCGATTCAGCTACTGCGATTTGATGATTACACACAAAACTTTCCATTCGCTGAGAAGCCACAAGCCAGCGACTATTTTGACGGAACATAGTTCGTTTTTTTACCGGGAGGTCGGTATTGCGCTCTACTGCGCAGACGCAGTAGGCCCACACGCCGGCGTGTAGCGTGTAAAGTTGACCGGCTTTCAACTGTTCTCGGTAGAGTGTTTACAACCTGCTTATTAGCTTATTCGATGATTACACTGGGCGTCTTTATAGGCAGATTGTAAATTCGCCAATAAACAGCTCGTGAAGAAGCTCAATATAATTGAGGCTTTACACATTATTCTGAGTAGGTTTTAAATACCTACATTATAAGTTTTAGCTTGGTTATTCAGTCTAACTTGAACATTTTCAGAGAGTGACTGTTGTGAATTTCAAAAATGCATAGAAGCTCTTTTGCTTTTAATTACTCAATTCACTCATTCGAAAAAACGTTTTGATGTTATTATTACAACACTAAGTTGAATGCAGAACTATTCTAACTCACATTTGAAATATTTTGTAACAGTCTATTTCAGTTATTTATAATTTATATAGACAAATGTATGCACAATTTTTTCATCAATAATCCTACTAAAATATGATTCGTCCATTTATACATAAAGATGGCTCCGGTGTTATAGTAAAATTTTTGAAGTTATACTTCTTTCGGCGCGTTTGAGAAAACAGATCAGAGTGTATTTTTACCGTGGGACGAACTTGCGCGCGTCGATGTAACACATAATTTATTATTATGATTATATTCATTTCGGTCTCAAGGGTACATGCGCATGCGCATAGTGTCATTTAGTTAATCGTTCAATACAACCAAATAGAGAGCACGTGTTGTAAACATAACCAATATTGTGTCATAATAAATATATATGTTTATAAACAAATTTCTGGAGACTTACATTCTACACTGTTAATTTATATTCATAAAACTTTATTTATATTGGAATCTATGTTTATTTTTCATTGTGAAGATTGTGTATCAAGATTTGAGGCTATATTTAAGTAAGTATTATTTATGAGTTAAATTATATATCAATAAATAAATAAATTTTTTGAATGTTGAGTTGGTAAATAATTCAAAAAATATATTAAAATTTGTTTTTTTTTATATTAATTTATCATGGGTACTTCTGAATTGATTATAACCGCTGTATGGCAAAGATGAGTTTTGGTCCAATACAATAAATAAATTACAATTATCACGTACTATATGAGACACATATGAATTGCGTACGTTTTCATCAACCTAATCCACTGTAATATTAATAGACTCAGGTAACGGCTTACTTTGTTTTCTTACGCCAAAAAAGTATAACTTCTAACGTGCGTACATAAGTACACACACACCGATTTTTTTGGCATGCACCAATACCATAGGAAACATGGCTACTCCACAAAAACGTCGGCAATATGCTAATTTAACAGCATTACAAATAATGCATTCGCCTCTGCTAAAGCCAACATCTGTGCCGCCTTAGAATCTACAGCCGCCCTAGATCCGCCCTTCGTTTGCCGCCCGCTGCCAAGACTCCGCTCTCTCTCTCTCTTTCTCTCTCTCTCTCTCTCGACTGACACAATGAATATGTAAATGTTAGGGATTAGTGTCTGGACGTGTAATACAAGCATTAACATCGATCATCGTTTAGGGGCGGTAAGGCGATACTGGAACGGTACAGAGCGACGACGTCGGCCCACCATGTACGCGCTCTAAGTTATACCATATTGCGGTCGTAGATGTAATTTTTAAATAGGGGAGACAGGGGGTGATGTTTCGTTATTATGCAAATAAGATAAGTTAAAAAAAATACTGATGGATTAAATTGTAGTAAAAAAACTGATCGAAATTATTCAACAATAATGTTTTTTAATTAACACAATTATACGTAAGATAATAAATTATTTAGTTAATATCTATTTCATATAATATATAATTTTATTTTATTTTAACTTATCGTGGATATTATATATTAGATCAAAACAGTCATATTATGAAGTTTTGCCAACTGTCAGTCACAAAACCATGTGAGAAAATAACGTCTGTGTTTTGTAAAAAAGGCGAATTAACCAAAATGCTATTTTACAGGAGGAGGATTTTCAACTTTTGACATTTATTTGTTTATTACCTGTGGATGGATTATAAATATCTAACAAGTTTATAATAAAGCTTAGAAAGAATACTGTCATTATAATAGGCATTATAATATAATATTTTAAAACGCCTAATATGTCACATTCGCTTTTTATTCGTAGTTTTATTTAATTTAATTTTAGTCGATTATCGTTTTTAAGTACTTTACTGAAGAGATACAAATTCGCCGTTTTTACATAACAAAGCTAGTGGGGTACATATTGTATTTTCATTAAAATCTCGATTTCGCCAAAATGGTTGATTTGCCCTTTTTACAAAACACCGACGATAAGCTAGATGGCAGAAAAAAATGTTAGATTTTCTCAAAATTCAAAAAGTATCTAGACACCAGTATTTAAAAAAAATGTGCCATAATTAATAACATCTTTTTCTAAAACAAAATCAAAAAAATAATTTTGTTTTTTTCTTTGTTATTAAATAAATGTGTAGTTAAGCAATTTATTTTACAATATAACATATAATGAACAAAAGAGCAGCATATTGATTTTCAAGCAAGTCTGGTATTTTGCGGTCTTGAAAAACGCTAGATTTAACGCAATATGCCAGATGCGAATTATGCAAACTAAATGAATACTCAAAAATGTTAGATATGGCAATAAATTGCTAAATTATATCAAAACAAAGACAATAAGAAAACTGGAGTCTTTCGAAATATAGCTGTATTGGCGTACAATAAAGATATCCTATGCTAGTCATATTAATAATTAAGAACGTACTTCAGTGAAAAGGCAAATAATTTTCAACAGTAGGTGCGATAAAATCTCTCACTAGTGGCCAATCGGAGACCGACAGTCGAGGTGTTTTGTCATGACGCATGTTGGATTTTTATGACAAATTATATTTCGTTCGGCATGCGTCATTTTAATAATTCGCGCATCGCCTAGACACGATCTTTTTAGACCATGCCTAAACTGAAGTATAGCCTTATAACGAGTTGATAAGACAAGTTAACAACATAAATACGATAAAGTGCAGAAAAGTTGCATATTTCGTCCATAATTTCCGCAGTGAAAAGTATTATTTACTTCACCTCATGATGCAGGGAAATATGGAGGGTAGAAAAAGTGTAGTTAAAAGAATATTTTCTTGGCTAAGTTGTAATTATATTTTCCAAGTGATACCTAATGTAGGTATTTATAACGTATTGACTCAAAACGCCTGGCATATTATTAGAAGTCAGAAGACGTGTCCGGAAATTTGTACGTATTCTATTGTATCGGAAATAGATGGCCGTATATTATTGACATCACAGTCATCTCTAAATAAAAATACGTAATAAAAACCACCGGAATACAAGGAAAAGACTGACGAAAATATATAGTTAAGTTCATGAAATTCTGGTAGGTGCTCATTCTATTAAGTATCACGTCGTACATATTAATCATTAATATCTGATAATAATTTATTTATATTTTTATTGTAGGTACGATCATAATATTAGTAGGTACCTACTTACCATAAAAAAGACTATGTAATTTTTAATTTTACTATGCCTAAATAATTCAAATTGAATCAGGTTGTGGAGATCAGGAACTGAAATGCATAGATTTAATTATATTTTGGAAAGTTGTTATGTAACGTTAGAAAGCGCGTCAGAAAGTATTGTAAGAACTATTAATTATAAATAAATAAGATTTCTATAGCATAGTGGTCAATGCACTTGGGCGCGAATCCCGAGAGACACAGGTTCGAATTCTGCTGGGTGTCGTATTTTTTTTTTAAATATTTTTTTCTATTGGTTATATATTTCTCAGAATTCTTTTCAATTTTTGAATTTTTCACGTTTCATTGTTTATAAATTTGTATCTATTTGGTTTTTGTATGTTAGCGACAATGATTCTGTACATATATTTGTATGTCAATTCATTACGTCAAGTAGAATAGAATTACTTAACCTTATAGGTAATCTTAACAGCTCGCCCTTACATCAGACAGGAATACTCGATCATTAGGGGCGAATTCCCTTATATTTAATTGCCAAACGCCACAATCTCGTCTGCGCCTATTCACCATGACAAATACGAAGGTTGACATATTGTGTGTTGTACGTACTCCTGACCCGAATGTTGTTACTCCATATGTTGGAAATCAGTGGCCGAAATGAAAATTTTAACGTCACACTTGTAAATGTCCATAAATATCAGGTACCTACCTGTTAATTTTATTTATACATACCCCATGACGTATTTTATACAGTCCATTAATATTATAAGAAAATGAAGATAACTCTGAAATCAGTACCTTTAAAGAGTACCGGAATAAGATAAAGTATTGAACAACATTATATGTGAGTTTCTATTGACCATTATTCTTGTTGGGAATAGTGGATTGTTTTGAGGATCGTAAATAAGCAACGTAGTTTTAATATACGATTAACTTTATTTATATTAAACTGCATGAATATTATTATACAGAAAGATTACATTTTATATGAGCGCGTTACAAATAGCCGAAGAGAACTAACTAGTATCACGCCGCACATACAGTTGCGGCGTAAGAGTGGAAAGAAGAATCTGTCTCCATCTTACAAACAATAATCTATATCTAGCAGCGTCGCACAGCGAGCGCTAGATGTAAACACGTACTTCTTTATTCTTATATTATTAATTATATTATTTAATTATATTGTTATATTATTCTATTAGATGGCTATCTCTCAACAATTCTAAAGCAATTGACAATTGACAACTTTGGCGACGTGCTTTTGGAACACTATAAGTGACATTGTAAATAATCTAACATCATAAATAATATTCTTATTTTTAACACAATTTAGAAACAATAAATCAATATCATTTAATGATTTATGATTTAATTGACAACTACTTTCTTTTATCATTAAATACAAGACTATTCCCGACATCAGTCACATGCAAGACCTGAGGTAGTGGAAAACTAGTGACACCCTTATGTTGGTCTAGACCAGTGGTCGGCAAACCGCGGCTCGCAAGCTCTTTGGCTCCTTGAGTGAGGCTCTGACACAAATGCCCTGTGCCCTATTTTACAAGGCTGCAAAATAGAAGCAAAGAAAAGCGGCTGACGAAAACCGTGAATTTAAAGTTGAATGGACCGAAACTTTCGCGTTTATTCAAAACTTTAGTGGTCTACCGACCTGTATTATTTGTCGGTAAAAATTGGCGCAAATAACAAGAAATCAAATTTGGTAAGTCACTTTACAACTAAACACGCGTCATTTAGCACTAAATATCTTGTTGGTGATGCAAAGAAGAAAGCAGTTCAGGAACTTTAGAAGAGTCAAGAAAAATCAAGTTCTGTTTTTAATTATTGAATACAATCTTCCAACAACGTTAATATTGCATGTTTTGTGGTTAGTAAAGAGATTTCTAAGAGAGGAAATCAACAGTAAATTGAGAAGTCTTATTGACGAGAACCTGGAATCATCAATAAGACTTAAAATTAAAAATATCAACATACAAACCTGACTTACCCAAACTTTCCAAGAAGATGCAAGACTATTATTCACATTGAGTGTTAAGTTTGTCAATCATTGTCATGATTTAATTTTATGGATACGTTACTTAAAATTTAATTTTTATCAATAAATAAGATCACTATCAAGTATGCTATCAAGTTTTATTCAGTGTACCTACCTATGGTTTAAATAAGACTTAAATCTTTAACTAAAATTTATTAAGCTAATAAACATTGTGTAGGTACCTACATAGGTATATAATTTCAGTTTAAGAAATTTGGCTCTCAAAATAAATCTCAATTGTTGAACTGTTGATATTTGGCTCTGTTGACTAATGAGTTTGCCGACCACTGGTCTAGACTCTAGTCAATTGCAAGAAACTCTAATTTTACGTGAAAGAAAATAATGACGACGTTTGAAAAATAATGGTTCAACATACATCATTTTCAAAACACTTCTGAGAAAATATATTAGAATACCAATATGTATAGAAAAAATCGTTTTGAAAAAACTAAGACAAACCCGCTGAAATCGAACTTGCATCTCTCGGGTATCGCGCCCACGCACATAGACCACTATGCTAAAGGAGTCATACTTAATTGCGACAAATTTTAACTAATGGCTTTTCATACTCACTGAAGCGCTTTCCAAATTGAGCTACTACTATGGCTTTGTGTTTTAAATCAAAGTAGGTATTACTAATTACTAACCAACGTCACGGATTACTCCAAGATTTTTTGTTATAACTTAGGTAGGTACTTGAACTTGCTAATAATTTAAGTTCTTTTATTTAACAAATAAAGAATGTAACATTATAATTATTGATTTTTTTTCAAAAAGTTTTTTTCAATTGGTTATAATATATTTTCTCATAAGTGTTTTCAAAATGATGTATGTTCAATAATTAGAATGTGACATTCTTAAATCTTGTGAATTATTCGTTGAATAAAAAAACGGTTAATTAAATATAATAGTTCAATAAGGAATTCGATATCAAGTAGAGGAATTTGAAACGATTTTAATTTCCAAAATAGTCTAGTCATATAATATAAAAATAATATTGGAATTATTATTCTATTTCGAATATTAATAATTCCAAATTCAAAAATAGAGACAAAAAAATGTACACAAATGCGGACCGCGTACTGGTCAACCCATTTACAGCTCGAGCCCTGCAGTGAATCCCTCAAACCGTGGTTTCTAAGATTGGTTCAATTAGTCAAGAGTCGTCATACGCAAACGGCGGTAATCCCCGCTACGGAGCAACTTAAGCCTTGTCTCTGTTGCGACAACTCTTCTTAACTAACCGTAGACTTTGGCGTAGCGAAATTTGCCTTGTACTACGAATGGGATTAACATATTATTATTATGTATGATGTTTCGCGTACAATTAATATGATGGTTGAATGTGTTCATAAAAGAGCATACTAGTCAAAGGAATTATTTTTAATGAAAGTTTCTTTTCATCACACATATTTAAAAATACAGTTTTGAATAAACAATAATAGGTAGACATACAACCACAGAACAGATTAATAAATATAATTCCGATAAGCTATAATACCCTAATATACTATATTTTGAATGTGTGAGTGTCCTACGAAAATGAACCACACATTATAGAGGTGCCATAGTGTGTGTTGCAATCTTCAAATACACCAATACTGTGGTGTTCGATGTGTGGGTTATGGTGTTGAGGATAATGATGAAGAAGTCGAAGATGTATGCAGGAGCGAGTTTTATTAGCAGCGTAACGATCGGTAGAATAGTATAAATACAATGACAGTACATATGATCTACTGAGATAGTTACGAGCCAGGTACTTAGATTCGAATGACATTTTGGTAAATCAATATTCGCTATTTATACAGTCAAAAGTAATACATAAACATTATATTCCTGTACATAATTATATTGAACGAGTCAGCGGTTTAAATACGAGTAGCTTGTGAACATTATTTATTATTACAGTCATAATACAATATGATACTATGGGAAAGGATTTTTCGACTAATTTTCTATTGTGATACCGTATTTTATATCGCCAATAAATCTGCTGATAAGGCTAAACAGTAAACTTGTTTACCGTTATATGAGTCGCTGAGAAATTATTATTTCGATCGAATAATTTGATATATTAAAAATAGATATTTGATCGCTAATATACTGAGTACAGCTACAATTGCTAGCGCGTCAGTGAATAAGCCAAGAACATTTGTCAGAACGAAGAATAAGCGTATTCTTAACACGTGTTTAAGTGTATCTCATATTCTTCCACACTCGATATCGGTTGACTGTTACTCCACACCCGTTAGGTATTAATTCAATTCCCATTATTTCTGAGTTTCCTGTATACAGCAGTGGCGTGCTGTCCATAAATGCTGTAAATACGAAGCATCTCCAGAAATAATCGATAAAAACTAAAAATGTAGTAATAGTATGTATTTATTCTAAAATGACTATATAATATTATTACATAGGTAGGTTAGATACATATTTTAAAAACACCTGTGAGAATTTTTTTTTCGACCATGTCTGATCCTAATAGGATCGTATGAGCCTCCACAGAGTAGAGGTTTGTATTAACAGATTTTGTTTTTTTTACGAGAAATGGATGTCAGCCACTTGCTCAAGCTATTAGGTCCATGCCCTGACTCACACACAAATTGAAAAATAATATGTGTACTTGCCAGACCCAGGATTCGAACCTGCGGCGTGATAGTAAAATAATACGACACCCAGCAGAATTCAAACCCATATGCTCTGACCACTAAGCTATACGTACTTATCTTATCTAATTACGAAGAAATTAATTAAAGTAATTGTTTTTACAATACAGTAAATAAATTGGCTGATACGTAATGAATGCATTAAGTACTTACGTGTAATGAGGAAAGGTAAGGTCCTAAGGCGCAAAGCCCACAGAAATTTGCTTAGCTTGTACCTCATACAAATCATTGATACCCCTACCCCGGACCCGGAAACCCTCCCCCCACTCCCTTGTAGGATACACGTTGTACACACACTTTCTAAAAGAAAGCGAAATAGAAGATTTATTCATTTTCCACTGCGTCAAAACCTCATAACTTTCTCAACGGATCGAGCCCACTCCTTTCGGCATTGAACGACACGCAAGGCTTGTTGCTATAGAAAACCCGTGGCACTCATAAGCCGGTCTAGGCCATCCAATATTTGCTATAATATTCTGATACGCCATGTTTTAAGACAGAACAGCGCGGACGACACAAATAAACACTAACGATTCTAATAATTACGACCGCTTGGCCACGCGCATTCGTGGATGAGACACGGTCGCTATATCTTATACAGCACCCAAAGTTATAGCTTCTAATTAGTGTTCATCTCAAAGTGTCTGGGTATGGATAATGTAACCGGAAATGTCCGCGGTTGAAGCGACGAGAACCTATAATAAGCAGTAGTCGGGGTAATAATGGAAGTCAGTGGCGCCTGCTAGATTTTCTTATCGCCCTACGACTGCATCATAAATTATGATAGATTTTTTCTTAATGGACCCCTTAAAAAAATTCCCTATGCACGCCTGTCTGCTAGTGTTTATGGTTAATCAGATTTTTATAATGCATGTTTTAAAAATGCCAAACAGGTCAGGTTTTGAATCAGGTTGGAAGATGCACACATTTAAAATCCTGATAGAAAATAAAATACCTACACTCAAATAAATTGTATTTTAAATTCGGCATACTTAACATTTTTTGTAAAAGAAATCGTTTTTACCATTTATATTAATTATTATCAAATAATCAAATGAGAACTTAATATTGCCATAATATGTTACAACATAATAATAATATCCTAATGGATTAAACTTTACACATTTCTTTGTTCAATGAATGCAAAATAAATACTATGCCATAATAGATGCAGGTTAAAGATGCGATCTCAACAATAATGTATTTTCAAACAGGTATAATAATAATATGTTTTTGATGTTTTCCAAATTATGTACGACTTATGCAAAAATGCATATTATTATTCATTCGACACTCACTGCCATCTAGCGTTATCAAAGCTAAGGTATTGTAAATTATACCTCATAATAATAAAAATAATATTATGTTTCAGTCATGAGTATGAGAAATGTGATAAATGATATTATTTCACGTTGATAAAAAAATATTCGTTTTATGTTATATTATTTTTGTAATGTAAATGACCATAATATATATGTTACGCTGAATGTGTGAAATTGCCTATTTCATGAAAAATGCAACCTTACCTAACCTAATAATAATATTATATTATGTTATAATTATTTATGTCCAATGATAACTAATAAAACCATCCGTATTAAATTTACTTTTTCTACTGTTATGTAGACAGTTTAAGAATTCCGTACGCTGCCGAATTCACACACTCGGCAGATAATTTGCCTAATTCACGAATAAGGCAACGGGCTTGCATTTTTCATGAATTAGGCAAAATTTTGCCGATTTCATGAAATACGCAATTTCACACATTCGTTATTTAAAATAAATGTAAAATATTATGTCACATGAATTTGGTATTTGAATTATATTTAAATATATAGATATACATACTTAAATTATAATAAATTAAATTTGATATTAAATAAAAATGATTCCGTGATAATGTAATATTAAGTAGGTTGTTATAATAATGTTTAAAACGTTCGTTATCTTGTGTGCGCATTTAAAGTCCCTGACAATCGAGATTATGAAGAAGTTGTCTTAAGTATCTATAAATCTTACAAAACGGACCACAGAATTGTCGAAGTTCTAACATTATCAAGTAATTTGAAACCAATAAATCCAAAATCAAAATCCTCTTCAAGTCGGATCCCACTATCATCTTAGGCGGGAAGATGTAGGCGGCCGGGTGATTTTCTTCTATCTCAGTATAAACGGGTGACGTGCTCCTTGGAAAGGGACGTTAAAAAGGTGAGGGGCGCTAAATGTGGAGGGGGCGGTAAAGGGGTGAGGTGCCTCCGAGGGGCGGTTTTGAATTGAGTTTGAGCCAATTAAAGTAATCGCCGTTACAGCTAGCAGTTATAAGGATTAGTACTGCAGAATACCAAGGGCCAAATCCTATTATTTATTGCGCGATATTATTTTGCGGGTTTCGCATTCAGAACGCCACTAGTTGACATGCTATATTAGATTTATTATTAGTTACATTTTTAAGCAGACGTGTCCAGGAATGAAATGGATTAAACTACTTTAAATATTTAGCTGTATTATGATTTATATTTATCATTTTAGTCCATTATAATACTCAATTAATGCTATATTTATCATATTTCCATTTGATGATACTCATTAGAGCCTTATGTGTAAAATGGATTAGTACGCTAGGTATTATTTGGATATGTACAAAAAAAAAATTACTTATTAATTAAAAAATATATATACACTTGAGTGTCAATTTGTATCATCTACGCCGCGTTGATCAGTCTTTTTGTAGGCATACTAATAATATAAGTAATATTCAATTCAAATAAATATTGTGTGATTTTTTTGTACCAAAAAGCGGTCTAGACCGAATGACTCCCCCTCCACTTAATTCTTGTTTGATCGTTTGTATTCTACACAACGCTATATATTTTTTCAAAATTAATGTTAATTTAATTAATATTATTGGTAACATGTAATTTAACCAAGTACGTACCTACACAATCACTGCCAACCTTTTAATAACCTTTCAATTACCACATTTAAATAACAAGTTAATTATATCTAATGGCCAATGACTCCAAACGCGCCAGTCACGGTATTGGCACTAAATGAGTTAATTAATTTACATCATTTTAAATTAAATAAGACATCATAATTTCACACAGTTTCGTTCCTGTTTTATTTTTTAAATGAACAATCACATACGCACTTGCAGTGAGATTCGATAATTAGATAAAATTATCCATTTAATATTGACAAAATTACATATCTACCTACTAATTTGTGTCTTAATTGAGTAATAAGGTAGAATCGTAGGAGTACAGACTTGATAATAGTTGTTTTAAACACCAAATCGTTATCGATAAAAAATGTGAAACTTAATGTTATATCATAATATTATAAATAAAACCTTTATTTTTCTAGCTTGAGTAGGGGATTATAACATTTTTTATTCTAAATATACTATAATTACTATTTTATTACGTATTTTATATCTGACGCTGTCATTTACAATTTAAATATAAAAATTTGCATATGAACTATTACTTAACAATAAACTAATATAATTAAATAATCAAAACTGATTTTATTGCATGGAAAAGAGTGATTAGGAAGATTTACTGTTATTTTTAATATAGATCCGGTTTTTAAGCGAAATTTAAAGAGTCCAATCAACTCTTGACAGTAAACCAAAAATAATAAATTCTCCTCGAACTTACACAGTAGCAGAGGCTTACAAATTGTAATATTTCACCATAGCGCGATCGTCTCGATAGCTCGGGATTATCACCGAAAGGGCGAAGACGTTAGCCACGTCAAACAGATTTACTGTTTTAACTAACTGCCTAGTTCCGCGCGAGAAAAAACGAGATAACTCCAAGCAGAATGGACCCAACGTGAAATTGCTGTGAGGAAATCTATCGACAGTGACTGCTATAAATCTGTATGATAACTACTTCAGAGGCATCTCGCGACGTCGGCTGGTGTATATTTTCCAGACAGTGTTGAAAGCATTGTTATTTCAGAAAAACACTTAACATATGAATAAGCTTGTTTTATGGCAAAGAAAAGTAATTTATTTTTACTGCTCCAAGTAAGCGTAGTTGCTACTAAATTGCTCACCAATCCAAGAAGCAAAACACCCTTTTTTAGTATAGTTTTTTTTATAAATTTGCCCTTCATAACTAATGGCTAATGATATAGTAACAGTTATCTTTCAAAAGCCCAATATTAGGGGGAAAAATAGAACCATGAAGTAGAGATGGACAGGCCATATTGGTTTAATCACATAGCATCGCTGTACAAATCTCTTCATCCAGTGGTACCCAATACATATTAAAAAACGCCGCATAATTGATGATAGGTATAATCAAGTTTATCAAAAGTGCTAGACAAGGAATAACCGAAAACAAGGAGAGGCCATCGCCAAGCAGTAAATTGAAAATGACTGAGATGATAATAATGATGATATGAATAAAAATGTTAATCAAGTTGTTAATACGAGGGTGGGTCAATAAGTCCTTAGAAAAGCCGACAGGTGGCGCGACTAGTACTGTAAGCGGTTTGTTTTCATGCAGCGGCACTACCGATTCAGTATGCTAAGAAGTTTCAATCAGATTGGTCGGGTTGTTGTGTGTTTCTCGTACATTTAAAAAAAAAATTTGCTTGTGGAAAATGGAAAAATGGAAAATGGAGAAAATTGAGTTTAGAGCTGTTATTAAACATTTTAATATAAAAGGGTTAACAGCAAAGGAAATAAAAAATGAGTTGGATTTAGTTCACGGCATATCTGCTCCTTCACTTGCAACTATTTATAACTGGTTAAATGAATTTAAACGTGGTCGTACATCAACAAAGGATGAACCACGCTCAGGACGTCCTGTAGAGGTGACTACACCAGAAATGATCAATAAAATCCACGATATGGTGTTAAGTGACCGAAGATTAAAGTTGAGTGAGATAATTGAGGTTACAGGGATCTCAAAAGGTAGCGTCATTTCTATTTTACATGACAAATTGGGCATGAAAAATATTTCTGCAAGATGGGTGCCGCGTTTGCTCACAGTCGACAATAAACGCAATAGGGTGGTGGTCTCTAAAGCCCTGTTGTCGCTCATGCAACGCAATCCGGATGAATTTTTTCGTCGCTTTCTGACTGTAGATGAAACATGGATACACCACTATACTCCCGAGACGAAATAACAGTCAAAGCAGTGGATTGCGAAGACAAACCATGTCCAAAGAAGGCGAAAACCGTAAAATCAGCTGGTAAGGTTATGGCTACTGTATTTTGGGATGCACGTGAAATTATTTTCGTTGACTATTTGGAAAAAGGAAAAACAATAACAGGGGATTATTATGCATCTTTATTGGACCAGCTAAAAAACGAAATTGAAGAAAAACGGCCTCATTTAAACAGGAAAAAAATCCTCTTTCATCAGGACAATGCCCGTGTTCACACATGTTTACGATCAATGGCTAAAATTGAAGAATTGAAGTTCGAATTGGTCGACCACCCACCGTATTCGCCAGATTTAGCCCCCAGTAACTTTTTCCTTTTCCCAAACTTAAAAAAATGGCTAAGTGGACAACGTTTTTTTTCAAATGAAGAAGTCATCGATCGGACAAATGCTTATTTTGAGGACCTTCAGAAAACTTATTTTTCTGACGGTTTTAAAAAAATTGAGAAACGTCTAACCAAGTGTATTGAGCTCCAAGGAGATTATGTTGAGAAATAAAAAAAAAATACAAAAATAAAAACTGTTTTAATGCTTTTTTCTAAGGAATTATTGACCCACCCTCGTAGCATTAACATGATTTCGAATACAAAGAAAAATACAAACCTATCAATTTCTTGTCAACATTAAAAACAATTACCAAGAAAAAAGACAGCAAGGAGAGACCAAGGCCAATGAGTCGAGGGTGGCTACGATAATTATGATTTTTTTTTTAAATACATACATAGGTGCCTTATTTAAGCCATAATTATTGTTGTTTTTTTATTTTATTTCTAATATATATAAAACTATTTTTGCTCCGTTTTTTTTCTCTACCTATTTTTTTTCTAACTGATTACTTGTACTATTTATTCTAAATGTCATGTTGTGAACGTCCTGAATTAATAATTTGTTATGTACTCAACGTGTATTTTTTAAACAAATAATCAAATTGTAAATGACACGTTGAGATCCATAGACACTACACAAATTTTAGCTAATTAATTAAGATTGGGAGACTATGCTGCCTAGGCTATGTACGCCGTATGGACGACAATATAACGATAAAGAGAGTGATGTAGTTGGTAGAATACTACAATAATTTGCAAAAGAAAATGAATGCCATTGGCTAGCTGCTAGATAAAGGGTACTACTTTAGAGGACCGTTTGCTTACAGGCACCCTAGTACCGATTCGGCTTACAGTAATTTTTTGTTATGAATAGAGTTGATGGAGAAATTCTAGACCTACCCTAATTTTCTATTAATCAAATTCAAATAATACAATTTTAAAAAAAAACAGACAAATACCATGTTTAAAAATGTTCTTTGATTCATCTGTTCTATTTTTTTTTGTAAGTATCTATTTTATTTAGCATAATATGAACCTAGGTAGCACTTATATACTTTTTAATGATGATGGATTTTTATTGAAAAGAAAAAATGAATATTTCGTTATGCAGTATATACCTAGTACCTATTAAGCAACCAAATTATATTTTTATGAATAATGTCATAGCGTACATATCTTCTAAAATAATAAAAATCACTCATATATTAGAAACCTTAACATAGGTACTCAGACTATCTATTAAATAAAATAGATTTATCTTCAAATTCCATCACACGTTATAAAACTACGGATTCCATCCAGTGGCGTGCTGTCTCTTCCTTTCAAAACGTTCACGTCTCAATTCCAGCATTTCCAACGGAGCTTGTGGCGCGGCTCCCATCTCCCATGCCTTCAGCTTTGCGGAATTTTAGTGCCTCTTTCCTTGACGCGGATTTGTTGACTGTGACGTCTCGGTATCTCTAATTCCCTTCTACGGGGCTCCATCCTTCTCACGTTTCAGTGGCGCGACGCTTCGTTAGGAAGGGGCATATACATTACGTGTAAACATTAAAATAAACATAATATAATTCTCTACATGACAAAAGTATTAGGTACGTATAAATATTAATTATTACATATTCGATAAAAAATTTCCAGATTTTGTTATTTACTGATTCAAAATACAACAGAAGCTTTGCAATTTTAGTGACTGTATATTATTTGTATATTGTCTGAAGAAGTGGGCCGCAGGTTCCACTCCATGGCTGGCAGAAAATATGTTGTTTTATTTTTCAATGTATGTTTGATCCAGTGCATTAATTTAATAAAACTGGCAAATGGTCAACAACACACCCTGATATAGAAACTATTTATTTTACTCCAATTGTGTAAATGCTTGTCTGCTCCGTTAAGTAGTGAAAACAGTAATTTATATTTTGTTGTAAAAAAAACCCAATTAATTTAAAAATCTACAATTAATATCTATAATAAAATTAAACGAGTAACTATATATAATTATTACATTATATTATATAAAATGAAACAATTTTAAATTATTATCAAAAAAATGAGTTTTTGGTTTCATAAATCATTATCAATTTGATTATATGTAATTAATATAGGGATACCAAAGTATAAATGAGATTTTAACAGTGTTTTATTGTTTATTAATAAAAGTTGCGTCAACAATACGAAAACAGCATACAGGTAGTGGTAAATTGATGTTAAAATAAATAAAAAAAAAACAAAAAAATAATAAAATAATGATCTTTATTCTTCGTAGCATATTATTTATTTTATTGCAAATGCATACACCTCCTCTTGGGAATTAAACGTCACGTTACTGGGCGATTCTATGTTTTCATCCAAAATCACAGCGCATGTGGAATAACACCCGTATATCTTAAGGGAAATGGCTCGAAATGTCTCTGGCATTAGCTGAGGCAATTGTAATGATTAGGCAGATTTATTGGGGTTGGATTTCACCTAGGGTAGATACATACGTCACAGCGACTCTATCTAGAAATTGCCCATTTTAATAGGGATCATTGATATGTTTGTATAAATTTGATGTCACCGTTTGATTAGAAAACAGTTGACGTTACTGAACTATGTAATAATTATTTAATTTATTTATTATAGGATGTTAGATATAATGTTTTAATACTATATACACTATTCGAGTACCTATTAATGTAGATACCAATTTAAAACTTCATTATTTAAATATTCTATATTCTAAATGTACCTACATATGATACAGTTGTAAAATAGATATCGAGATTAAATAGTAGCATATCTATAATTTGATAATAAAATTATGATAATATTATTAAATGATATTATTATTAATTGTAAGTTAAATAAATTAAACCCATTAACTTCCAATCTATTTGATTATAAAAACATTAAATTTATTGGGTTTCTTACTTGTACAATAATAAACGAGTTAAATGAAGCATCTCTAAAAATCGATATGCGTATATCATAATATGATCAAAGTTTTATTAAAATATACTTATGCATATTTTATGCGTAATTTTACACAGTAATTAATTATGTATAATTTTCAAAATCCGCCAATTTTTATATAAAATAAATCTTTAAAAACTTATCGAATCAATTAATTAAAGCAATACTAGTAGGTACCTAAGTGCTGATATATACACTATTCATTAGCTTATATCTATTGCAATATATGGTTTATTGGCTAATAAAAATGGGCATCTGTCTGTAATTTTAAAATACAATAAATTTATTGAATAATGAAACTAATATTCAAACCAACCACTTAAAACGCTTAAAACATAAAATCGTCGTTTATCATAAATAATATTGAATTTGTTTGAGTTTTTGAAAATAAATATCTCAAATCCAAGCATAGCTAAGGTTTTTATGTTCACTTTATCTTACTTTACACCAATTCAAAAGTAATAATTATTGTTGGTTAAAATCAGAAAACAGATCTTCGTAAATGAATTTTTCAAAAGTTTTTTATAAACCATCGACTAAGCGACTATTTTTACATTAAATAAAGAAGTGTCATGGACGTTTATTTTTATAAACGAATCGTAATTTTCTGGGTAACAAACTAAATTTATGTGACTCCGCTAACAGTATTATAACCATATTTATATAATCCAATAATAATAATATGTTGAGCCGAAATTGGTTAAACATATGTATTTATAAAAATTATCTTAGTATATACTTACATAAATCCTTCTCAACATATTTTATATTATTTCTTCGTTTAAATAATTTACTTGATATTTTGTGGAAAAAAATATATATTCTACATGACAAAATTGATACAAGGAGTACGTCAAAAAATTCGCTGTCTACACACTGTCATATTTGATCATTTTAATTAAAAATGTAAAAATGCATAAAAATGACTTGTCAAAATAAAATTGGCCAATTAAATTGGCTAGGACAAAAGGCTATTAAAATGATTAATTTACGCAAATTCAAGACAACTGACATCGTGTACGAACAATTTCTAAATTTCAAAACAAAAACAATAGTCACTTTTTGCACAGAGAAATATTTTTTTTCCCAGGCGCTGTCTGGTTTTTTATTACCTTAATGAGAATGGATTATGAATTTCAATTAATGTCCTATTAGTAAGACTAGATTTATGAATGTCAGATGAGACGTACGCAAGTACGTTTGAAATTAACATTGGCATTCAAACTGAAGTTTTGTTACTATATGTTTAATTTCTTCTAACGCTACGTTATACCCATATATTATTCTTCTTCTTGGTCGTACACTCATGGCCGAGGATCGTGACCACATTTGAATTTCGTCACCATTTGAGCAACCAAGACTTTTCCATCCTTCTCGATATTCCGCTTCTCTCAGGGTAGAATGGATGGTGCCCCCCCCCCCCCAGTCAGCTCTTTCACTTGGTCGCTCCAGCGCGCAGGCGCTTAATGATTTTTTTAAAACTGTATTTATTAATTAATTATATGCACAACATTATATCCACATAGAGAAAACGTTAATAAAATCCTTACAATATTTTTATTTTAACATACATTATTTGAATAGGTTGTTTATCATATTTTTGTATTGGGGTATTATATTTGTTACAATAAGTTAACCGTCTGAACTGTCAAAAAGTGTTATGTTTTAACAGCACCCCTCTTGGCTATGTTAACTTTTAGAGCAATATAGACAATTTTGACAGTTTAGATGGCTAACTTATTGTAACAATTATGATACCTCATACATAAATAATTACAAGATAAAAAAAACTTTCTATATACCACGTTTTTAAATTGTCTGTTGAATCATATAAACATGACAATTCTATGTATTAATAAAAAAAAATTAATGTACTTGGAGAGAAATACTGAATAAATATAGAATACAGAAATGTCATTTTGACATTTCATATTGATTTCCATAGTTACGCACGTATATATTAATAATTTAGTTGCTAGAACCCCCTTTGCAAACAACAATAATAACTTTCCACACAAAACAGAATTAACTGAAAAGTAATTGAATTCTGCTTAAAATGGCTAAAAGTAATAAAAGAATGCATTGTCGTCGTGTTCTGATATATCCTAAAAGTTTCAAATGTCCAGTTAGTCGGGAAGTTAGTTAAAAATCTTCAATCGTCCAATACAAATCTTGGACAAACAAGAAAAAAAATTATACTTGACACACAATAAAAAATCTATACCGGACAAATAAGAATACGAGCTAATACAAACGTGGTAATATGATAAACTACTCTCGATAGCCGCTGATAGCCACCGATAGCAGCCTTGTGTATAGAATAGATGCGCACATTAGGTATTGTCTTTTTTTCGAGATTTAATGGTCGAAAAAAGTAACGTTATCAACTTAAGTGCACAAATCCTGCAAGAGTAACCATTACAATTTTGGTATCCAGAAAATTTTTATTAATTAACAAAGATATACCTACGGACTACATATTATTATTCTTCGATTCAACTTATCTACTTAATTGGTTTTACATACAAGTAACTTATTTAAACTAAACAAATATTTTAATAGAGATTAGATGTTACACATTCACCCAACGCTTTGAATCGTTACTATGAATAATTAAGAAAACATTGAAAAAATAATATGTTATTTCTGCCAGATTCAAGGATCGACTCTAGAACCAGGGATTTAGGAACAAACACTTTACCAACTACGTGGAAATAAATTAAGTATAATAATATCTAATGGAAGTATGGACGCTAAACTAAGAGATGTCACGGAAACTTGAAGCTTTCGAGATGTGGCTATATAGACGCATCCTCAAAATTTCTTGAACTGACCGGGTGACAAATGTTGAATCAAATGGGAAAGGACCGAGAAGTTCTACGTAGTATCAAAACCAGGAAACTACAGTACCTCGGCCACATTATGTGAGGACAAAAATACAGCATTTCTCAACTTGTCATCCAAGGAAAGATCAATGGGACGCGTAACAGAGAACTGCGCCGCATTTCGTCGCTTAAGAACCTCCGTGATTGGTACGAGTGCAGCTCCACTGAACTGTTCCGGGTAGCAGACGACAAAGATAAGATCGCCTTGATGGTGGCCGACCTCCGCTAGGGGATGGCACAATAAGAAGTAGAGTTATAATATGTATTAGTATAAATAAGTTTTGAAAAATTCAACAGATTTTAAATAAATTATGAATTTATTTACCTATCTACGATAAATTTTCCAATGAAAGGGTCACTGTTTGAAAACTCATTCATTCATGTCAACAAAAAAAAAACACCAAAAAAGTGATCAGATCGTTAAAAGGACATAAATCGTTTGATGTATAAAGGATATATTTCCACACCATCGTATTATCATCATTTACCTGTCAGGTAGGCGGGTAGGTGTCACTCGGAAATCGCTTATTTACGGTTGAAAATTTTTCAAACCAAATAATTGTCTCATTGACGTTGAATATACACTGTCCACCTTGCCGCTGTTCAGTGATTCTCAAAACGATTCCCAAAATAATAAAACGTTTTGTATATAAAAATAGAGAAAAATAATTTCAAACAACATAGAACATAATATAAAGAACTACGACGTATAATGACTAGAGACGTCAAAAAAGTATCTATACGTTTTCTATCGTTATGGTGTGCTTCATTGTGAGTACAATTAGGACGGAACTGGCTTCTAACGGTCTAATAACAAGGTGTCGGCTGCAATTAATATTATTTTATATTTATTATTATTACATTTATTATATATTATTATTTTATTAGCTTTTGCTAGAGAAACACTAAGGTGACTGCATCCGTAGTTTAATTAATATACTTTAATATTGTACGCTATCTGCAATCGACTTCTATTAAATATAAACCATACTCCACACAAGTTCTTGTATATTGGATTCACCACCCCCCCCCCCCCCCCAAATTTAAGAGTGGGTATGTAGCAAAGATGTTGGTGTCTTATATGGCGTCATAATAAAAACCTCTGAAAACAATTTCAATTTTACATACATAACAATAGTCGACCAAGAAAGAGTTGTATAATAGTCAAACGTTCCGAAGACGGATTTATAGCCTGAAATAGTCGTCAACTTAAATAAGTCGGTTAAAGTTGAATTAATAAAAATAACTTTGTTTCAAAACCATAAATTAGATAATCCTCATAGTTTTATATAATAAGTACCTACAGACAGTCTTTCTAGTGCTCTTTTTTTGCCATTACTAACTTTGTTATTGTTAATCTAAGTATATTATTGATAATGTTTCATGCATCAAATTAAAACTGTCTCCATGTTCCACTTTTCAATTTTTGATTTCTACGTTATTATAAACTATGCATTTTTTGACCTATGCCGAAATGTATTAACTTATTCCTTGATAAATTAACGACGTATTTACTGTAGGGGCAACACTGAGAGGAAAATAACGTCGCATTTCTAACTATAGTGGAACAACTTAATCTTGAAACTGCGCAGATTGCAATTTCTTCTACTGCGCACGAATTGAATAGGGTAAATTTAATTATTGTATTTTTTAATTTCAAATTCTATTACATGAAGCCTATTGGATCGTTTTTTCTCGCTCAGTGTCGCTCAAACTAGGTTATATACTTTATGTTAAAACTATCGAACTTAACGCTTATGTGGTATGTTTAGATTTATACTGAAACATATAGTTTGTATTCACGACAGCATACGAAGGTAATAATGGGACTCATTGCTGGTGTACAGTTCAATTTTTAAATAACTAATTGTCGGTATGCATACTAAAACATTTCATTATGCTACCAACGTTCACATATACGTGTGAAAAATGGACTCTTAATGTTAAAAAAATCCGAAAATTATGTGTAGCGCAACGTTGCATGGAAAGACGTAAAGACGCGTAAAGATCACAAAATAAACCAATGGATAAGGAAGCAGACAAGAGTACGGGATATGATAGAGGTCGATAAACAGTTGAAATGGCAATGTGCTGAACATGTCGCTCGGTGAGTGAATAGCCGGTATGACAAATGCCGTCACACAGTCGTACCTAAGGGCCACTAAACGCTCACAGGGATACCCTAAAACCATCTGGATTAATGAACTTATAAAATTGGGTGGATTTACGTGGCAGTAAAGAACTAGGAACCGAGAAGAGTAGAGGGAGCTTGAGAAGGCATTCATACAGCAGTGGACCGACCCCGACGATGATAATGATGATGACATTATGCATTAAAAACATGAAGATTATGTTTATTTCAGTTGGGTAATACAGAAATAATCGTTTCATTATTATCTGTAGACTTTTCCACAGTTTATTTTGTTTGCGTGCGCCTCACTTGTAGAAGCGCTGTCAATGTTGACATGTGCATAAATCATCGCCAGACACCGCGTCCGCAAACAATCATCAGTAAAGTAAACCACCCACTCACCTGTGGCACAAGGGCGGAAAGGTGGAAGCGCCCCTTATCGCCCCTCATCCTCCGCCCTGAGCCGCGCTCTCGTGGAAAAGCCACTCAATTACCCCCCCAATTGAAATGGGCACCGAGCGAAGCTGTCACGGCCCGCCCGCCTTGATGGATTGTGTAACAATCAAGCCGCCCCCTCCTCCCCGCGCCGCCCAAGCCGACAAGCCGCCCGCGAACATGAGGCCCTCTAATCGTTCAGTGGGGTGCTTCCGTCTTCCGAACACACAACCATATTTAAATAATTAACCATAACGCCAATAATTACGTATCTTGTAAAAACACTAAGAACCACTTTATTTTTGTATAATATCCATAATTGGAAAAGAAAAAATGCACATTACCTTTATAATCAATGATTACAAATATTGAACATACATAACTTGAAAACACCTCAGATACACCCACTAGAAAAAATCATATTTGAAAAAATATAAGAAACTCGAAGGGATTTGAACCCGTCGCGCCAATCATGTGCATTAACCAATTATGCTACGAGCGTCTTATATAATTACAATAATTTGAACTAGTATATCAAATTGCATTATTATTGACTATCAGTTTTTGTGGGAATGGGACGACTGGCCTCCGGACAATTGGACGCCGCACTGTCGTAGACACGTGTAGACGAGGTATTTTAATCAGTTTCTATCTACTACTTAGTAGTTTGAATTCATTTTACTCTTAACATAATGTATTTTTTATCGCGGATTGAGAATTACCATGCCTAAGGCTTTATATAAAATAAAAAACTCTTTATTCGTTGGAACTTAAACATATGCACGATTAAATCATTGTTTACGTCTGCATATTTACATTCTTACCAACTATTAAATCATAATATAATCATTGAAGTATAAATAATAATATTGAATATATTTTTTTAAAGTACCTATAAGTACCTAACGTCTATTTATTTTCGAATTCTGTGGCGTCCAGTTGCCCGGTGCCGAATCGTCCTAGACCCTTTTCAAGCTATATATGTTCAATGTATGGAATGTTACATTTTCAAAGTCTTGTGAATTATTCATTGAATATAAGAAATGGTTTATTAAAGATTAAGATATATTATGATCGTTCTTAGATACTAATAAAAAATAGGAAAACAAAAAGAAACCTACTGATAATCTTTTTCAAAAGATATATTTATTATTAGCTAATGGATGTGCATGTGTTGGTTGCTCGATCCCTGAACCCAAGCATTTCTCATGATTTATTATTTACTGATCGTTGGAGCAGTTTACAGAATTGTCAGGATTTATTTCTTTTACATTTATTATTTGATGCAAGGTTACACGTTGAAAATTTCAATAACTAAATAAATTTGAATCAGATCGAGACACTGTACTGAATTGGCATTAATTATATTTTGTTAATCGTTCTCTCAGACAGACGAGTAGGCAACTGACATAACTAACGGTTGGCATGCAAACTACTGTTTGTAATTTAATCTGTAGTATTTCCATAGAGGTTTCAAATTAATATATTCCCTGCTGTGTTGATAACATTCGCCACATATTTCTACAATATTTAGCAAATATCTTGTTTAATAGACATACCACCTAAATGAGACAAAAAAATCTATACCTTGTAGGTATTTACACCACAAAATTTAATAACTATCATAATAAATTTCATTTGATCCTATGATTAATCGAAAAAATCTACAACACAAACATAGACCCCCTCCAAACCAAACCGCCCCGCAGCACACTCAGTCTTAATCGGGCGTGTCACGGGCCCTATGTTTGGATGTGAAGCATCAACAGTTTTTTACGCCTGGGAATGTCTCAGGAGCAGATGCCACGTCGCGACGCTCTCGACGACGAAGACGTAATTTAATAAAAAGTACCATGGGAGAGAAAAGCACGGAGACTTAAGAGAAATAAATGAATTTTATGATATATATAAGATACAAAAAACAAAGCTAAAACAATACGGATAAAACACACATAATTTTGAAAAACACTTCTGAAAAAATATATTATAACCAATATTATAGCACCCGGCAGGAATCGAACCTGCATCTCTTGAGTTTACGCCCCGTGCGCATTGTCCATTATTCTACAAGGTGATATACTAATTACGACAAATTTTAACTATTGGCTCTTAATACCTGCTCATCAGCGCTCTTCCAAATATTTTCAATAATTAGAATGGTACTTTCTTAAAACTTGTTGAATAAAAGAAATAGTTAATTAATACGGATAAAGATCAACAATAATTTATGTAAATGTATTTTGTTTATTTTTGTTTAATATTCCGTTACTTATTTTTAGAGTTATTAATTTGTTCGAAAAAAAACATTGAAATATAAGTGCAACATCTGTAGATACAATATAAGTATCAATTGACCGAATCTTGGCAGTATTTGATGGGAAAGTGGTTTTAAACGAGTGTTAAATAATATTATGAGATATGGTGCTGTCATCATCATTGACCCATATCCATAATTCACGTCGCCGCCCTCCGTCACTGTATTTCCGTCGCGACGCGCCGCGACCTGTTGCGCGTCCCGACGCCGCCCGCCCGACCCCTCCGCCCACCCTGCCGCCTACTCTCCCGCCCACCGCCGAGCTCGTAAACAAATAACACACTAAACGTGTTTGATCACTGCTATCACCTTGCTACTCACTTCGCAGTTAAGTGAGCGTTCAGCCTGATTCAATATATAATATTGTTATTCAAATTGTTTCTAATGCCACTAACGTATTTTTGAATAATTATAATAATTGCAATCAGTCACTTGTATCGATGATCACTGATCATAATTCTCTATTTTAATACATTTGCTCATGCTTTTTTGCGTACTCTGATAATAATTAACCCTTCGCACAGATAGATTCGCAAGATAGTTCAAACAACTGTTAATTTCTCACTGCGGTATTGAAGAAAAATAATAATCACAATGATATCACAAATTATCAATAGTTTACTGACTAACTTAAGATTACCACAATTAACTTTTAATGATGCGAATTAGAGTATCATGGCCCATAGGATTCAAATATAGGTTTAATGCTTTGGAACTGTGGTTATCAATGTAAAATGCCTGACATTTTTACCACGTTACCACTTTTTTCTTAGCTCGTAATCTTGTTTGTCCGGTGGTTGTTTATTCAGTACAAATCTTTCAATCAATTTTTAACTAACATCCCGACTAGCTAGATATTTAAAACTTTTAGAATATATCAGAACACAATGCGAATGCATTCTTTTAATACTTTTAGCCATCTTTAAGTAGAACTGAATTCATTTTCAGTTAATTCTGTTTTGTATAAATAGTTATTTCGGAAGAAATCCATAATCCAATCCACTATTATTGGTTGCTAAATGGGTGGCCTTAGCAACTTTATTATTAATATATACGTGCGTTACTATGGAAATCAAAATGACATTTCAGTATTCTATATTTGTTTGTTTGTGACAAAATACCAAAAAAATGATTTGTTGACAATTGCCTTATTTGTCGTAAATTATTAATACATAGAATTGTCAAGTTTATATGATTCAACAGAAAATTTAAAAACATGGTATATAAAAAGTGCTTATATTCTTGTAATTATTCTATGATCTGTCGTATGCTACACAATTTGTTAGTAATCGATTGTGACTTTCGTGATTTTTGGAGCTGACATTATTCTTATATTCTAAGAGGCGTTGATAGAGATGATTACCGAATACTTTATAATGTGTAATGTTTAGCAAAATGAATCGATTTCTTTATGGTATGATTATATTATGTTCAACGCGACCAATAAACTGTCTGGCAACATGCATACTCTTGCAGTCAAGGTTACGGTGGATTCGCTTCCAAGTTTGGACTTGCCACCCGACCAATATGTCCATATGGCGGAGAACTACAGGATGCAAACCAAATCCTCTGAGAATGTCCAAGAATATGCTCTGAAAGGGAAGAGATTCTCAAGTCGGTCCAACCAGCTGTTCGGTTCATTAGGCCGTCCGACCTGGTCGCCACAAAAACTAACTATAGTTTAGTATGTCCGTATTATTTAAGCTTTGTTTTTACATATTATAAATGTAAATGCATGAGAATCATTTATTTTTGTTAATTCTGTGTGCTATTTATTCTCTTTCATGGGCACTTTGATTAAAATTTGTCTCAGTAAACTCAGTTAAACCACACTTAAGTGGTATCTTAAGACTTAAGAAACTGCTCCTGAGATATTCCCAGGCATAAATAACTGCCGATGCTTCATTTGAATGTAGGGCCTTATGATACACTCGATTAAGCCGAGTTTGGTGCGGGGCGGATTGATTTGGAGGAAACTATGTTGGGATTTGAAAACCGGTATTACAGTATTTATCAATACCGAAATACCGGTTTTAAAAATCCAAAATACTGGAATTTTCGGTATTAAGAAAGCACACTCATTTACGTTTTTGAAAATGAATTATAAGTTATGCGCTGCTAAAATGCAAATATATTGAATTAATCCAACAGAGGTGAAAAAATAATAAAACAAATTTCATCAAATATATAATATATAAGTAATTGTCGCGATGAATTATCATAATATTATTTCGAAATAGAAAACATCCATGACAAAAATGTTCAATTATTCTATAATTATTGATGACTGTACAAGCGTGGAATTTAAGAAGCTTTTCCTGCAGCCGAACTTATTTGCACTTGATGAACTTTTGAGGGCTTTTGTTAAAATTATCAATATATTCAAATTATTTGTAAAAAATCACTAGTTATACAGTTATGATCAATACATATTTTTAAATGTCAACATATTAAATGTAAGTATGTAGGTTTTTGCTATAAAATAATATTTTAATAGCTATATTATTATTGATAAGCACCTACTTCTGTTTTTTTAATGTTTAAGAAATACCAGTATTCAATAAGAAATACCGAAAACCCGGTATTAACATTTTCATTCGGTATTGCAATCCCTAAAACTATTAGATAGTGTCGTCTGCTTGATTTACATGCGCTAGACTATCCAGTGTTTGGTCATATATGCTACTAGAAAGATAACAACCTGAAAAAATTCATGATATTTGATCAGTCAGAAGTTGAATAAGACGAAGAAAAGCCATATGAATAAATGCCATGCGGGTTTTTCACCGACACTGAATGCCACCGAATGTCGAGGAGGACAGAGCCGAGCCGCGGATAAGATGGTTGCCCTACGGTAAAATCATCATGGGCGTGATTCTCACCCATGAAATCTTGAGGGAAAAAAAGAAGAATAATATTTTCAAACAATATGTAGGTACCTACTAAACGGATAACATAAGTCATCGTGGGTATAGTATAAATAATAGTACGCATATGAAAGTGAATAGGTACGTGCAAGTCGTGTCTTTCAAATACCAAGTTACGGAGGCGAGGAGTGAGAGCCACGACCTTTTCCAGGGCTGGCATAATGATTTTTCATACTATCGTCTCAGGTAGACGAATCACCAAATAAACTGCGTCACTCATATTTTGTATACTCAGATCCACCTTCCACCTGTTATATAAACCAGATATACATTCGTAGTAATAATAACTTCTCTGCCAAAAAAACCGTAATAATAAATAAATAAAATAATTTATTTTCACTACCAACTTCTCCTTTGCGTTGCACTTATAAAACGTCAATAATCGTGATTTTGTACGACTTGCCAATGCACTGCCTAGAAATTCTGACATTTTGAGACGTGCTATATACCTATATTATATCTTATTGAAATATTTAAAAAAAAATATGATTTTGTCGTGTTAAGGTACTTTCATCGATATCAATTTTACATTTCTTTCTTGATTTTTAATGAACTAAACTTGGCGGCTTCAACTATATTTATCCAGGGAAGTATTAATAATGGTGGGTATGTTTTATTCTATCCGCATACGTTTACCGTTTATTGATAATACCAGCGCATCTATTCTATATACAAGGCTGCTACCGGCCGCTATCGACGGCTATTAAGGATAGTTTATCATATTAATGTATTAAGGCTGTTAATTATTACATAAGTTAACCGACTAAACCGTCAAAAGGTGCTATGCTTTAACAGCACCTCTCTTGGATGTGTTAACTTTTAGAGCGAGATTGTTTTGAGACAGTTTTGATAGTTTAGATGGCTAACTTATTGTAACAATTATAATACCTCAATAAATAAATATGATAAACTATCCTCAAAAGCCGTCAATAGTGGCCGATAGCAGCCTCGTTTATAGAATAGATTCACAGGATCACTAAAACAATTTAAATTGAATAGTTGGTACTGAATACTTTAAATAGAAACTAATGAATATCATATAATATTGTTTTTCTTATCTTCTTAAGAATGGCATCTACAACGAGCCCGAAACGTCGAGAAGAGAAGAAAAAAGAACACGCGGTGTAAATCTAAGTAAAAATGGAAGTCTCATAAAATATTAGATTTTTTCTTCATATACATTTAAAAAAACTTCTGCCTACTTCAATTATTTCATCCTATTGAGCCGTCGCAAAAAAACATCCAAAAGCAATCAACATAATCTTAGACAAATCAATCAATGAAATAGATAAAAAAATCAAGCCACCGGTCATATATGTTATTCATTATAATATTATCCATACGTACATTTCTTATAAAATGATTCCCTTTGCTCAGCTGTCAAGACGAAAGATTTCTCTTCATCACAAATTATTTAGAGATGTTGATAAGTGGTCTATAAAATGGGATCTCCAACTGAATTAAGTAATAAATAAGTCGTCAATAATAAAAGATCTTCTTTATCAAACTGTTGTCATGTGTATGTGTATATAAATATATGGGTGGTTCACAATAATTATGGATCAAGTCCAATTTTCATATTTTTTTTTGTTTCAGTGGCTATATAAAACAGATTTCTATATTGTGGGTTAATATCACGATCATAGCTCTACAATTTTCCGCATAAATGGCAATACTAGTATTTATAAGACATCAAATCGAGTGTGAATAATGTATATTTTGACAGTTCCTTCAGTAGTATAAAGAGGTGTTTGCTAATATTAGTAACGCCTGAATATACTTTATGTTTCGACTATTTATTTCAATCGATCCATGTACTATGAAAATATGGTAAGTACCTATATACAGTGAAAACATTCCTGAATTTTACAAAAGAAATTTTAACTTTAGGTCCAAATATCTTAAGATCTATTTTGACTGACTTGATCCATAATTATTGTGGACCACCCATATTTTTTAAATTTAAAGCGTAATAAGTCGATATGTAAATTGTTGAAAGCTCAAATTGAGTACACACAAAATTATGTACCTATATTTAAAATTTAAATAATCGGATTTGTTGTACAAAAATACGTTTTAGTGCAGTGCTATAGATATACGAGTACCATCATAATTAATCCGGTGTTTGAATTTAGAACTAAGATCATCACAGTATACAAAGTACCTACTGATAGAATTTTTACAAAAATGTAGTGGCATGTTTTTTGGATTTGATAGTGGCCACCAATTTTTATATTTAGAGAATCTTAAATTAACTCTCAATTTTTCCTATATAAATAGAAAAATAATATACAGTAGGTATTTATCAATATTTTTTTTCTTGGTGTATTTTTGTTGAGGTACCTTACCTATATAAGATTTTTATAAAAATATGTACCTTTATGTATGCTACAATTATCATAAATTATAAATATTATGAGAGCAAACTTAATTTAATCATACTAACTATTTTTCAACAATTTCAAAACAAATCAACATGCACCTTAATGTTTCATAATGACAACTCGATACCTACCTACAAGCTATCGTATTAGACTTTTATTAAAAATACAATTTCTTCATTTTGTTTCGCCTTATAAAGCCGTAGTCATTTACTTACATCTCACTCTGAGTCTGTCTATAACCATGTTCGATGACAACAAATTCAGAAAATAAATAATTAAATAACATTCTAAAAAATATAACTAAGGATCTCTCGATCATCGATCTCCTCTTATATGGCACGAGCTGCCAAGTAAGAATTAGTTCTGTAACGTGTTATGACAAAAGATGCCACTTTCATATTTTTTTATCAACAATCTATCAAATAACTTACACTGTATGCCTCTTTCAATTCGAATTGGTGAACATTATCACTTTACTAAATCAGAATAACAAATGAATGTTTCAATCAGAACGTATGTAAGTACAAATTATAATACATGAAACTGCTTTTAAAGAGAGATTACAGATGAATAAAATCATTACTCCAGCGTCAAGTAAATATTCTAATTGATCGAAATTATTCATAATTATTATTGTAATAATTTTGATGGCTGCCGTTGTCGAGTGGCAGAATATTTTCTTCTGAACCAATATATCTCGGGTTCGAATCGTGCGTCTCTAAATATAATATTATTATTTCAAAGTGTGTTTGGATTTACAGCATGGACATAATAGGTTGAACAAATTGTTGTTTGGGCATAACCTGATAACTGTTTTTTTGGTGATTTTGTGTTAAGAGTAAAAATTGGCTCACTCTAGTAATCTTACATTTGGTAATAACCTGATATCTGTATTCCATTTGAAAATGCTCAAACTCTACCGTCATATTATGATAATATGTAAACATCACAGCTGTTAGTTTGGTCAAAACATGATCAAAAACCTGATTATATGTTGATCACTGATATTATGTAACATTATTTTTTAATTAGTGTAACAATTGAAAATGTAATTTTTGCCATATTCGTCTTCTTCTAATTATTTTAAAATGTATTTTCAATATAATAATTGAACCAAGATTTATGGGGACAATTTAAAATTTATAATTGCTCTCCTGTAAATATAACATTTCGCAGTTAACAGGTTATTCCCAAACAACACCGTAATGATCAATAACACAATAATATATTCCTCTTAAAAATGAGTGTGTGTGGCGTGGCGTGGCGTGGCTAATACAGTCTATTTGTTTTTAAAAGACGCATTTAAGCATTTTTTTTATCGTTATGCGGCTGATTTTACCATAATTGAGTTGGAGAAACCCAATAGTTATATTTACATTTGTTCATTTCATCTTCCAGTTTACTTCACTTTTTAAAATTCTGATTTTTAAAATCGAGTAATTTGGCGCATGTTTTAGATTAAATTTACGCACTCCGCCAACTGTCTACACTTGTACGTCAAATGGTTTTAATTTTTTTTTACAGAAAACAGTGTTTTTGTTTAGTTTATAGTTTTGGCTTATTTGGCATCAAATTACACTATAATTTACTATTTTACATTTTTGAGGGAATCATTTGGTTGGCAACAATGACGTGACATACATTAGAAATCAAATGTTGATAAAACTACATGCTGAATCTGATAAGAGCTTTCCTGATGTGCAATGCGTTTCTCACGTGAACGAAAAAATGCACGAATACATTAGGTACGTATCAAGTGGCTGACATCCATTTTTCGTAAAAACAAAATCTATTTTATTGATTAATTTAATAAAACGCACTTTTTTAGTACTTATTCCACTTTATTATTTATTAAATAACAAAAGTGGAATAAGTACTAAAAAAATTGACCACCATGAATTAACAGTTAACACTGGGGAATCCAATCCCGAGCCAAAATTTTGATCCCGGGATTTCGGGATTACAATTTGACAATCCCGGGATTAGCATTTTTTTTCGATAGTTGATATTAAATTTATATATATACAAATAAAATTGATAAAATCGGTCAAAAATAAATCTAGTATAATTTATACTATTTAAGACATTGTGTACGTTCAATCTTGGAAATACATATATTTAAAGGAGTAAATAATATTGTAATATAAATAATAATATGAAAGTAAAACCGTTTTATTTATTTATGAAAAGATAAATAAAATATAATTTCAATTAAAATAAAAAATAACATATTTTGTTGAAAAAAAATAAAGATTTAAGTAATTAAAACATTATTCTGAATAATATGCCCGAAGTAATCTCCATAATAGCATTTTCTGGTAGTTCGCAATAGTTTACTATAAAAAGAAGACAGCTTAGGTGTAAATGGCTGAAACGTCTAACTAAATGTTTCTTGATTTATTTATTCCATTTCTCAAATATTTTATTTCTCAAATATTCTATTTCTCAAATATTATGATATATTTTCGTTTTTATTTTATTTTCCATAAACATTGATAAAAAAAAATCAATCCCGAAAGTTTCGGGATTATGTTTACCAATCCCTGGATTCATACGTATCGAAAATAGTTCGGGATTCCGGGATTGAAATCCTAGTTAACATAACAAAAGAAAGAAAATCTATTAATACAGACCTCCACCCCGTGGAGGCCCATTATGATCTTATTAGGATCGTACATGGTCGAAAAAATAAATATAATATTACGATTCCTTCAATTCACTTCTGATCTGAAACCAACTTCACTGAACTGCTGCATGGTATAAAAGTATGTACTTTAAATAAAACAAAATGCTTAATACACAATATGGCAATAACAATTTAGTAGAGGCAACTGAATAATTTTCATACATAATTATTAATAGTTTAACAATAAAAAAGTAAATTACTATTTTCACTAGTAAGTTACGCATCTGAGCCTCCATATTGTGAAGCTATACTAACAGGTTTTAGATGATTATAATGAAATTTAATTAGCATAAAGAATAAGAAAAGTCAATATTGAAAAATGATTAATTGTAACAGTGTCAACAACATTGTAGAAATTCTGATCACATCCTTCCGAACTAGCCCATAGTGGAAGTGTTGTACAATGAACTCATGTATTATGGCGTTATTCTGGCATTCCGCGCTTTCATAAATGGTTTTATCGCTCACTTTTTTTAACGTGCATAACGCACATCCTATACCGCCAGTGGAGCAATTACCGGTCGACTAATAAACCAAGCATCTACCTGCGCCTCCTCTTTACTCTTCAAGACGTTCTCCGAGCAACACCTGCTCGCACTAAGTGGCTCTAAAGTAGACGAGAGATGTTCGCACTGAATTATAATATTATATACGGTATAGTCTAGTGACACACAAAAAAACACGTAAGAATTTGCTTATAGACTCGTTTAGAAGATTTAAAAAAATATATTTAAAATTATATACATTATAAATATTATTAATGAAGTCGTGTATTTACATATTATTCAAGCACGTGGCAAGCAATTTTGGGTAAACAACTATTTTTGTTAATTCATTTGCCTTACAATTAAATATGCACCTATGCATTATTATGAAATAAAATCTAAAAAAATCAATATAAGTATATGTACATGGTATTATTGAAACTTAATAAATGTTTATGGTCGAATTAAATAACTATTTATCTTATAATCAGGTAGTAAAAATTCTATGTTGCATCATAATATGTTAAGATAAGATCAAAATAAAGAAGTTATAACATTGTGTAAGTATCATTTTGTATGTCTAATAAATAATATAGTTAGATACAAGTAACACTCTATTGGGTTTGATAATAAAAATCATATTTATCATTTTGTAGTATTAAAATATTTCACCTTGTATACATACTAAATTTTATTTTTTGTTTTATTATCTCAACAAGATTTATCGCAGAAGAATATACTATAAAGGGTATAGGTAAGTTATTAAAAAATATGGGTGCATGGTTTGAAAAAATTACATTGTTTTATTTATTATTATTAATTGTTTTTCATTGTGTGTTTGGACCCATAGAATGGACCTAATTGATCAAGTAGCTAAAATCCATTTCTTGTAAAAACAAAAATTTGTCAATACAACCTCTACTCTGTGAGGGAGGTCCATAATATTGATCTTTTTATGACCTAACATTGTTAAAAAAAGAGATAGATGAAAAAATAAATTATACTACAAAATATATAAATAAGTACCTATATGAAAAGACGACAAGCAATATAAGAAAAAAATACAAATTATTAACAATACAGTCATCTAGTTATAATGGATGTAATTAAAAATAATTATTATGCATATAAATAAAAATCCAATACGTACCTATTATATGTGTTAACTCAGTGATAAGCTACATACAAAATGGGTACCAAGATAATATTAATTTATAGAATACAATAATATTTTCTTAGATAACATACTTAAAACCCAAATATTAATCGATCCTCAACTTCTTCTAATTATCTTCATATAATTCACTTTTTTGTTGGAGTATAAAATGATATTTACAGTTTTTTATGAGTAAGTACACTACAAGCATTAAAATAAAAAATCACTTTTCCTTTCAATTACTTCACGTACTGTGTAGGTACATTAAAAACAGTTATTAGCATGCACTGCAACCCAGTGTGAGTGTAATCTTTATGTGAATCGTATGCTAGTTAAGTATAAAATTGCGTGAGTGAAATCAGATCTTTTTCATAGTAACCGATAAACAGAAATGTCGGATTTTGAAGACGTATGACTATTACACGATGTTTAAGACCGCTTCGCTGGTCACAGGCGACCACAGATCAGTGGTCAGGAGTTACAAAGCAGCTCTTTAGTAGGCTTCCGAGTAAATATAGGTTTATTTATTTATTGGCAATACAATCCGGTGTGGATCTAGGTCGCTTTACGAAGAGTTTTTTTTTACAGGTTTTTTTTACAAGATGTTAACCACTTGTTTAATATGTATAATATAACAATTGATTGTGTTATCGTCATCATTATCATTATCAGTTGAATGATGGTCTTACCTAGCTCCTCTCACTATTCTCAGTCCTTAGAAGTCGCCAAGTGCAAAGTAGATGTAATTGCAATGTGCTGGATAAATGCCCACGTACATGAGTGGTACCAAAAGAACACTAAGCTACGCCTAAAACTCTTTGGATCAACGTAATGATAAATTTCGGTGGATCTATATTGAAGCAAAATAATGATAATTAAACTATGAAATTAACAATAATTAATATAATATACCTAGGTATATGTAGTTGAATATTATTTTTCCAGCGCAAATACGTATTATAAACGTATATTTTTGTTGAACGTACATAACTTGAAATTATTTAGGAAAAATATAATATTACTACTATAAAAAACCAAAAATATAACACTCAGCAGGATTTTAGCCTGCATTCCCAGAGATTCGCGTCCATGTACTGTGACCATTAATCTATACGTGTCCCATCTAATTGCGATGAAGTGGTTTTAGAAATACTCTCTGAATAGTGTAGGTATATTTTTGTAATGCAATGACGAATTTGGGCAGGATTTAACCTAATAAACGTCCGCTTCATACGGCTCCTTGCCCACGAGTTAGCATGAACGTCCTAAACCAACCCAAGAAAATGCACAGCACTTTACATAGTGTTTTACACTTTTAGTGTTACATTTTTTTGTACTTTTAGTGTTACATTTTTAATAAATCAAAATAACTTAGGGGCTGTCAATAATATTCACTCATATTAAAGAATATAAATATTCCAAAACATTTTTTTACCTTTTATTTATTAGTCTCAAGTTCAAAAAAAAATGATGATTATTTAATATTTGAATTTCAAATAATGAAATCGTAGTTCAAAAAGTTTAAGAATATTCGCTTATTTGTTATAAAAAATACACCAAAATAATACATACTATTTAGATCTCATTTGTGAGAATATAATGTGTTAACTACTTTAAAAAATACAATAATATTATATTATTATTGGTTCCACTATTCAGTTCCTACACATTTTTTGCTTTGTGGAGAAGGGGCTTGAAACGTTACGAAATATAGCGATTCATTCTCAGTATTAATGCCAAAGAATACGGTACTGAGCGATAGAAGGTAAATTAATAATACAGTCGGAAATTTAACATGTTCAATATCTGTATTGAGGAAACCATACCGTACATCCTGTATTGTTAAGTACTCTTTCTATCTTGTATTAAAATACAGTAAAACTAATAAGCACGTAGATACCTAGGTCATCTAAATACAATAACTAGATAATATATTTTACTCGGGTTTTGTTCGAGACACAAGTGTTATTCTGTATCGAGTAAAAGCAACTTTAATATTATAAGAAATATTTCTCTTTTGGATAGATTATTATTTTAGTATACAGTAATACCCCGAAGTTACGCGATAGGTGGGTCCGGCGAATATCGCTGAAGTCGCATTTACATACATATAAATTGTTGTTTAATTGGAATCAAAGACTAATAAAAACACTAGTTTAGAAAAAAATGCTGTTCTTTGTAAATATTAATATGTTCAAAATATTAAAAAAATAGTTACGTAAAAAAGTTATTTCGATGGTTTTTATGTGAATCCAACACCTCGTTGACAATATCATCATTCATTACCATTGACTTACAAATCTAATTGTCTGGCAAGATAAACAACTTTTGTATCACACGTGCGACATGATCACTTTCTGACATTGTTTCCGTCTCGTTTTTGAAAAAAATGGACAAAGTTTCTTCCAGTCACCATTCTATGTTTCCAATTGAAAAAATGAATAACCGCGTAACTCCGAGTTCGCGTAAGTCGGGATATTACTGTATATAATGACGGTCTTATAATTATTATTTATATACGTGTCAGCTTAGGTAGTATGTATTATATTTTTTTATTATCAAAATACAATAGTATTCCTAAGCGTTTTTGCATAATATATTTTTTATTAAGCTACAAAGTCTCAGTTGAGGCGTATTTAGCTGTATATGTATATACTACTGTTAATAATTTATATGAGATTAATAATTTTAAAAACAAAAATAAATGTATAATTCATAATGGGTAGGTACATCATATTAGGTTTATGTTAGCTTCAATCGTGTAGTACTCGTATTTTTAGGTTACATTCTCTCAAAAACAATTGAAAACACAAAAACGTTTTGATGTTTAGCTGAGCTATAAATATCTCAATATTATCTTTAGTAGTTATTGATAATTTTGACTTCTTAATATTTCAAGGAGCCTTCATCTTTGACTGTCTAAAGCGTATAATAATATCCAAGCAACGTGATTAATTATATCTTCATTGACGCTTTCGTTTTATACCTAAGCTAGCTAAAGACACTGTAACATCGTAGTCATCAACTCTGTAGCGATTAATTTGTTACAATTTTATTGTTTTCCTATCAAGCATTTTATTAGCGTGCTAGGGTTTAGTTTTTATACTGTTATACGATTGAAAATCTTTTTTGTAAGTATGTTATTATAACCTGCTTTTAACGTATTTCCTGTTTTAGTTCTAGCTTTTTTCTTAATTAATTCAAAAAATTCTATATTATGCAGAATATTATAGCTACTGAAATATATTCTATTAATCGAATGCATATATTATTAATAATTATAACTCTAATATTATGCGCTTACAATAATACTAAACATATTCACAAAATATCATAATGAATCGATTTTGTGATCTAACAAATTAATGTTTTAAATATTTTTTTTATCATAGGCTTGCAGCACCGCAGTCGAAATACAATGATGAAACAGAGTATGTATCTATCCGAAGATATTTTAAATTAAAAAGCTATAGATGTATATAATAAATGAATGTTCTGACCAACCATAAAGTCGCTCAGAACAGGCCAACAGGTCACGGTAGTAAAATGGTCAGCGAATGCGCGCGCACTCTCTTCTGAGCTCGTCATCGTGCACCTGGCAATAACTTACCTTGATCAACTTTAAGATAAACTTACTCACGACATTAGAGTGATACTATTAAGTGTTTATTTTTTAATTAATATAAATAAAACATTATGTACAATTTGTAAATTTTGTCAATTAAACTATGTTTGTGGTATTTGTGCAGATAAAATAACATACAACTTCTTTAAATATTTAGTTATAGGTACATTTATTTGTACTTATTCTACAAAATATGAATATATACGTCAGTGGTTATTTTTCAAAATTGGACATGTCCCATATATGCCGAAAATGTGTTATAATCGGAATATCATTCTATAACCTTGACTTTCAAAAATAGAAACAAAACACCAATTTCATATTGAGAAGAGGTTTCAAAAAGTACGTTGACATTCAAATAAGGACACGTCCAACATTGTTGACATTCCTTATTACATTATTTTCATTATTATTAATGTTTTTAATGTTATTTTATAATGTGCATTTTATGTATATGAAATATTTTTTTATCTTTATCATTGTGGACAAATCTAGTTACCGAAAAGTTCATTTATCTGTGAGAAGTGAATAGTGAACATGTCCAGTTTTGAAAAATAACCACTGACGTACTAATAAATTGGACAGATTTTATTTGAATTTAAAAAATCCATGTAATTCAATGAATAATACAAAAGATTCAAGAGTTCCGAACTACCCTGATTATAAATCTTATTTATTATTCATTAAATAAAAAAAACTAGATTACTCAACCAAGAAGTATTAACACGCGCAAATACGTTAAAACTTAAGTTTGGGTAGATTCTGATGTTATCTGTGAACTAAGGTACAGGCGTAGGTATATACGTATTGTTAATACCTTTATTCAAAATCACAAATAATTATAATAACACAAAATTATTAGTTAGTTTCGGCGAGATTATTTAGGTATGATTTATGTGACTAAATTTCTAAAACATGTTGACCGAAATTCAATACATGTGGGTTCGAATCCTGTTAAGGTATTCTATATAATAGATATGATATAATATATAGATATTTTGTAAATTTATGTCTCCAAAAGTATTATATTACATAATAACTATTTTATTTGACAATATTGTAAATTTAAATATAAATTTGTTAAAAAAACCATTAATTAATTTAATTTTTAATTTAATAAAACGCTTTTTTTGTAGTACTTAATCCACTTTTAATCAATTAATTAAGACCGGTTTCCTCCGCCTCAGAGGAAAATTTTCAACTGAATACATTTTTTATACATTTTTGTTATATTATTATTCTGTCGCTTTGGATTTTTTTTTTGATAAATATTGTTCTTAAAAAAAATGTATTCAGTTGAAAATGTTCCTCTGAGGCAAACGAAACCGGTCCTAATTTATTGATTAAAAGTGGAATAATTACTACAAAAAAATGCGTTTTATTAAATTAAACATCAATAAAAAAAACCATATGAATGAGTCACAAATATTCAGTTAAAACTTGTGTTCATGTAAATTGTAAATGATTATTTTTTTTTTGTTTAATAAAATTATTTTACTATTCATAGAAATCCTATTTTATTCGATGATAGTTAAAATACACAGAATAACAATGTATCGTCCAACTTAATACTTTTTAGATCACTAAACTAACATGAAATACAAGTAAACTGCACTGTACACTTTCATTTTCTTTGACGAGTGATATATAAAGATAGTATGACAGTCAGTGACTGCAATATTCTACAAAACATTATGAAGATGTACACGCCTATTTTTAGGTAGGCAGGTAGGTCGATTGTAAGATGATTCATAGCTCAAGCATCCCGGAACTGGGTACACATTACCAACTTAGCGGAGGCGAAAAGTGAAATTTTAATGACACACATCTCGCGAACAGTGAACAAGAGAGTAGGTACAGTGGCCTAACGGCCGTCAGCCTGCGGCGCTGATCGCGTTAACGGTTGCTATCATTTCCCGCCGGTTATTTTATTATTACGGGCAAGCTGCGCGCGCAACTAGCAACTCCTTCCGGCCGAGGTGATATCATCAACAGCCTAGTGGCCGAGACACGGGGTCCATTTATTTTGAAACAAATTCTATTTAATATATTACACACATAACTGACTCTATACGAATTTCTCCGATACAATTTTCTGGGTATTGCATCATATTATATATCGGACTATTTTTATTATTAACACTTTATGATATAAAATAACATTTTTCTCAAAATACTTAAATAATTAGATATATTTAAAACAAAAATCAGTGCATGTCAAATTAATGCATTATTGATTTTTAAGATATTCACGACATAAGGACGTCCTAAAGGCATACTTTTTTAAAAATCTTTTTTAAAGAATACAATTTTGATATTATTTTCTTATTTTATTTTAGTTTTTCTGTATGTAGATAAAAAAATAATTTAGTACTTTCAAATATACTTACAAATTGAGGTCCAAATGTAATTTTCACATATTAAATTATAAAATATTTTATTTTACTAAATATTTTACGAAAGTTATCAAGCAAAAATTTGATTTTGAAAAGTATGATTTAATTTATATACATAGCTACTAATTGGTTTTCAGAAATTTAAAAATAATAATACCAAACTGTTGAATAATAAATATAAAAACCGGTTTTTATAACGAAGAAATTGGCAGTAGTAGCAAAGAATATTTAAGTATTAGATTTTTTTAAATAGGAATTAATTACATATGTATAAAAATATTACCTTATTTTTTTTAAATATTTACTCTACAATAAGGTAGGTTGTGAAATGATTATTATGTAAATTTTCTACCTATTAAATATATTGTAAATTGGTCAGTAATAAACAAGAATGGTTTTATAACAAATATTATGTTATATTTTATTTTGATAATATAAATTATCGGTTGTAATGATTTACAATTATTGTTGTATATACCTACTATATTTACATAATATAATATTACTTGTATGAATACGCTTAGCACATTATTAAGGAAAGTTGAATATGTTTTAATCGCACTAAGAAGAGAAGGTCGGAAGATATAAAACATCAACTAAGGCAATAAAAATGACATAGTATTTTTGCCAAGCACTTATCTGCACTTACTTTCATAGGTGAGCGAACGCCGACGAAAAACCAGCCGGTATCAATGCGAACCTGTTTTCTCTCACTGCATACTCTCTCGAACGAATTGAATCGCAGATGTTATAATTTATTTTCGTACATCTTATCGACTGAATAATATTTTGCTCGACATTCGAAATGTTCGCCTTTCTTTTTGGCGGTCAATTTGGGTCAGCGCTCGGTCTTGAGATAATAAAACCCACGTTCCCGATACCAAAATCAGTATAGATTTTCGCACATTTGAATAATAATTATTTACAGTACCTACTTTTTCCATTTACGGAAGCAATGACCGGTTATGATTTTTGCTGAGAGCTGTAAGATAATACGCCCATTGTTTTGTGAGTCATTTTTTTTAAATTATGTAAATTATATTCATTCAAAGAAAGCAGACAATTCACTTGTTTTTTTTAAGTCTTGCTTCAGTGACAGGTGTGAAAATTTAAAACAATGGTTAAACATGAAACATAAAGATATTTATTTACAGAAAGCTAAGTATAATACAGATGATATCGTTATGACGGTGGATGATGACATAGATAATTTGATGATAAGCGATCGATGACAACATACGAAATGACTGAATTCATGAGGGATGATTGTACGCCAGGTTATGACGTACCCTCTGAGATATTTTTAGTGATGCGGGGATCCGTAACGGGTGGATGGCACTGGTACTCCGTATGATCCGGCGGGGACAGCGATGGTGTTATATCCGCCGCCTCCCGATGGTCCGGAGAATCCTCCGAGTGAGATTCCTGATCCGTGACCGATCGATGATGAGAATCCTCCTCCGATAGAATGTCCTCCTGAAATACCTCCAAAGCTACCTCCGAAGCTGCTTCCTCCTCCGTGTCCACCGCTGGAATATCCTCCACTGGAGTACCCTCCGCTGGAATATCCACCTCCTCCAGAATATCCTCCACCGCCGGAGTATCCACCGCCACCACCGGAATATCCGTGAGATTCTTGTTCGTATTGGGCTACTTGAAGACCTTGCTTAACGTGGCCGAGTTCAATACCAACAACGCGTTCTTCGTAATGAGGAACTCCATATACTGGAGAAGGAGGTCCGTATGAGCCTGAGATTCCATGTCCTGATGAGTGTGATGATTGGTAGGCTTGGTTTTGGATTTCGTCTTTCAATAGAATGTGTTTGATTTCTTCGAGGAGATGGGGGTCTACGTATTGTCCTTCTGAGGTTTGGTATCCGGAAGGCACTGCGTGGTAGCCGCCTCCTCCACCTAGAAGGCCACCGCCGCCGCCTCCGTGGCTGAATCCACCACCGCCACCTCCGTGACTGAATCCACCACCGCCGCTTCCAAAGCTAATTCCACCACCGTGGCCTCCTCCTCCGCCTAGAAGAAGAAGTGGAGCAGGCTGCTGATAGGAATATCCTACTGGTGGCTCTGCCGCCACGCAAGCGACGAGCGCTGAAAGCGCCAACTAGAAATAATAATAAAAATATATGTTAATATGCATACATCGTATAATTATTCATATGAAAGGAAATTTATATCTGAGATATCTTTTCTATCGCGGCATTATAAAGATTTGCATATTTTTTGTTAATAAAATCACATTTAATACAATCCAGTTATATTCGAATGAACTCATAAAATATTCACAATTCCAATCAATTTTTAAATTTCTAAAAAAAGAATGACGTTGATAATTATTATATAAGTATACAATATCTTCAAATGGTTATATGAATATTATTAATATATTTTAATATGTAAATAAAATCGAGAGTATTTTTTCCTCTACAATATAATCAAAACTAAAACGTAAATGAGTTTATTTTCAATAAATAAATATTTGTTATTCATTATCACAACTGTTTTATTGTAAAAAAATCCTTTAAAGCTTTGAGCTTTAAATAAAAATATTTTTATTTACGAACAACACTATAGTAGTATAAATATCCACACTGCTTTTATAAAAGCTTCCGTTGGGAATTTTTCCTTTTCACACTTTCATTTTCCGTAAGGTAAAAAACTCACACTTCAAACACTTTTTAATTATTTTTTAACTTTAAAAAAAAAAACTGAAAGTTAAATGTATTATTATGTTGTTAATAATATCCAAGCTGAACCAAATAGACTTACTATTGACAGCTTAGCCATATTCGGGTCGATTGTTTGTAACGGGGAGTTGAGAGCGATGTGGCTTCCAAAAATTTGCCCCCCGTTTTTATATGGCAGACTGGACCCCCATTTCTCAAGTACGGGGGGGGCTCATGAGATGCCCGACAACTTTTACTTTGTGCATCATACAGACAACGCTTCTCCGCGTACACATACTTACGATGGTCTGTTACTTTATCGTTGTAAACGTATTTTTTTATATTATACATATATATTTTTATTATTTCGGACCGCCGATCAATTATGAGGCACATTTTTATTTGCAGTGTTTCGGCAATGAAAAGATGCTGGACGTTTGAGGATAATAACATTTGATTCTAGTATCTATATTTGATATAAATATATTAATTAATAATATGAATATAAAGATAGCATTTTATACAATGTAATGAAAACATTGTTAACCGTCATATATATCTCCCTCTACAGATTGGAGGTTATATCAGTAGCGAAGGGTCTAAGTAGGCTGTTAAGATCCGCCATAAACAGTGCACATTAAACTTTTTCAGTCATACGTATTTGTTTTTATTAACAGCTTACGTCCACCCTTCGCCACTGGATTATATTATAACAACCCCTTTTCACGAGGAAACCTTATTAGCAATTAGAACAATCTATTGGATTTTTCATCAGTATCAGATACACCTTTTAAAAATAACAATTTAATTTGGGCAGTTACGCCCACGATGGTCGAGCAGTAATTTGTCGGCTTATAATGTAGTGGGTCCTGGGTCCTAGGTCTAGTAAATTCACGTGATGTTTTTTTTATATGTGGTTAGGCTCACAGTATGGGCACAATAGGTTAAGCAAGTAGCTAACATACATTTCTCATAAAAATAAAAACCACTCAGTGAAGTTCTTTATTATGATAATCTTAGGATCAAACATGGCGTTAGGCAGTTTAATATCTGGCGATTTGCTATCCACGCTACCTACCATAAAGATTAATTATTTACTTAAGTACTTACTTCACAATCTGGCTTTCCAGCGTTGGAGCATAGGGCAACTTCTCCCAGTCCATCGAAACGTTTCGCACATTCCGTCATGTCAGGCCTGCAGCGCATAGATCGTTGTTGTAACACCGTAGCAGGGTGGTGAGAGTCAGTGACATTGATGGAACTCTTAAGGTTATGCTACACTTGCATGGAGTGTAGCAATCTCTGGCAAAGAATTAAACTACATTTTATTATTTTTATTTACCTAAAGTATTCAATTCTTTACTTACACACACACTACATCATTTTCATAGATAAATTAGGTTATCCTATATCAAATCCACTTTTCTAAAAATTATCAATACACCTAAGAGTATGATAGGAAGACAATTTGTGTTTTATAAATTTAAAAAAAAACGACGTATGTATTGCCAGTCCTCAAACAATCTAAAAATTAGCATCGGTTGTTTATTCCCAATATGCATAAACAACCTGAAATTCGTTATGCATATTGAGAAGTTGTATCTAACTATTACACTTGGATCAGGGTAAGTTTAGGTGGACGCTGGTTTATAAATTCTTAAATTAGACTATTTTCACCTACTCTCTATTAATTGTTCTATATACATATATAATAGTAATATTATCATTTTGTTCCATCCATTATTCACGTATTTGCCGTCAATTATATCTGCTGAATATTTTGAGTTTTTCGAAAGAACGTGTTTTCAAACGACCCTGGACACATTTGTGTACTTGAATGGTATCTTCCGAAATCAAATACTATCATCCCACTGGTGTTCACGTATACATATACATGTGAGACGTACACGCTTAATGTAAAAGAAATATAACAACCTGTCAGTAGTGCAACGATATTGAAAAGTATCTGTTGGGCATAACACGCATAAACCATGAATTAAACAAATGAATAAGGAATGCAAATAAGAATACGCGATATGATAAAGGTCAATAAGATGATTAATTGGCAATAAATACGCCAGACGCTGGAAAATGCAGATTAATATGACAATAATTATAATATTATAATAACTGTGTAGAATAGTCAGAAAGTTAGTAAAAATTAAAGATATAGGCAAATAAACGGGACTTTTAGTAGAGGTCAAATCTCTTTTTATGTTGTAACGCTGAGAATGAAGAATATAATACAATGTAAATTGATATTACAGAACTTGCAAAGTTAAGATTACCTATCAATCAAGAAGTTTTGCAATGATATTTTTACAAGGGTTGGTTATAGCTATTTTGGAATTCAATAAAAAAGGGTAACTGGAATTCATTACATAATAATATGCATTCCTAAAATTTTATTTTATTCTTTCATGTGCTCGTTTTTTTTAATACAATACAATCTGCTCCCACTTAAAATTTAAAGAAATCATCTACATTTATAACGTTGATTGGTGAACATCAAACGTTCAGTCAATATGCCATAAATAACAATCTTTATAATCATCATACAGTCTTGTAGATTATTATATTTTTATGGTCATAATTATTAATATGAAGTAGGTACCTATAACAATTTGTTAAATCTATTCTATTATACATTGCGATACACAAGACGTAGACGAAACTGTGGTAGGTACGTAATATTGCAATTCTATTGTAGCATCGAGTATATGATCTTATCGTTGCATAGATACTTAGTTTTTATCTGACAAGCTAAAACAATCAAACCTTTTGCAATAATAACATGTTTGTTTACTTGTAATAATTGGCAAACTAAAAAAATAAACAGTTAAACTATCATTTGAAGCATTTTCAAATATTCTCATTGTATTGTTTACTGTAAACAGTATTTCACAGACTTCACATTCCTCACAGATATAATATGTACTATGATTAAATAATTAAATTTGAAGTGAATACCACTATACTTTAAGAGCCCTATGCAGAATCCAAGATTTCGATCCTAAGGATAAGTTGCCGAAAAGCATGACTTAACTATAGACTATACATATATAGAGTTAAGGAATCCTTAACCATAGACTACTTTTGTTATGAACACGCCCCCTTCTGTATTACCATTTACCACTGACAGCTGATGTCAAAATAAATTCGCATGTCTATAAAACAGTCCATACACTCAAATTCATTTAACAATGTATCTCAATATGGATATTGATAGTGTTAATTTGTTTGGCATGTACTTGCAGAATATTATTTTACTTTTATACGCCAGCCCGCAGAGATACAAGATGCCATATGATATAATGACAGTATTACCATGTTAAAAAAATGTGAAAAAAAGTGCCTGTGGAATCACGTATAATGACTTATAACGGAAACATAGAAAGAAAGAGTATTATCATTAAATATTAATATGTATTTATAGTTAGTTATTGCATTTATAAAATGCAGTTGTCATATTTTTGTCATCGTTTAACAATTATAAAATAATTTACCTAAACTATAGGAAAGAGAATTTTTAAATATGGTGTTATTTTCAATAAAAATGATCTTAACTAAGGACAATGTTTCTGCATAGTGTTTTCTGCTAAGGAAATTTTAGTTATGACAAATGTTTCTGCATTCCGCTCTAAATAAACACATAGTTTGTATAAAAAAACTGATAAGACTTCATATACCTATTTAAAGGTATCAAATCCATGTGAAATATTCGGTCATTGAATCGATAGGTATGTTCTATTATGATTTTAACATAAATTAAATTTAGATTGACAAGATTTTAATTGTAAAAGATTACAACTTTAAATACATCATCGTCGTAGATAACTACTTTTCTCTGATCAATAATTATCAGTGTCAACTGTCGATATACCGTAAGGGTGTGTCATAGTATATTCGATTCTGAACAATCATATCGAATGTCGATTAACTGATATATCGTAAGTATGTGAAAAAGCCGTTTTCAGTTTAAATGCGGATATTAATATTGTATACATAATGTACCTACACATTGAGTACACGTGAAGTAAATAATATATTAAGGTTAACAAAAAACCGTAACAAAGTCTTAATTAATTTATTTAAAATCACATATTTTTTTAAATCAATAATACATAACATTTAATAATGGTTATATCTCAGAGTAAAAATACAAGGAGGGTATTGTTCGGCAAAATAAAGCCGTGTTTCTTGCATATAACGCGCAGTAGAATCTCAATTTTATTATTTTTAACTTAACTACGAAACGTTATACCACCATATTGCTTCTCAGTACGGCTACAACACAACATAGTTAATCATATTTTCTACTAGATTTTAAAAAAAAATCACCACTAACTTGATATTTAATACAAAAACAATACATTTCAGCAACACGTGCTAGCAGTTTTTAAATGACTGTAGTCATCCAAATCAATATTTACCGGCGACGTGTACAAAAAAATATTCAATTCAGCCGTAGAAACTCTATCTTACTCTAACACATATTGCGGAGATTTAATCATGCTTTCTCACTTCCACGTATGGTTCGTTTTTATTCAGGCCTTGAGTAATACCGTTAAAAATCACACTTTACAAAAGTTTTTGAGTAGGTGGGTAACGGAATAAAATTTTATAAATAATATTTACTATTGCAACATTGTCATCGATTTTATTATAACATAGGTCAATAATAAAATTTATGTCATTAACCTTGTATCTTATTTACAAAATATTTATAAAAATAAAAGATGTACCTACCTGTTTCAATTTTCAGCTTGTGTGAACATTTTTTGCGTGGTCAGTTACAAAGATGTAGTATATAAGGACATTCGTTGCAAAGTCAGTTCTATACAACTTTTGTTTTTTAAATTATTATGCTTCTGTTTTTCTTATTAAGTTTATAGCAACACTCATGCATCAACTTATTTATATATAAGAAAAGACATTCCTGATAATATATGATTTTTTTTTATTATTAATTACAACGTTTTTATCAGCTCGTATTCTTATTTGTCCGGTGGTTGTTTATCCAGTACAAATCTTGCAATCGATTTTTAACTAACTTCCCGACTAGCTAGACATTTGAAACTTTTAGAATATATCAGAACACGATGCCAATGCATTCTTTTAATACTTTTAGCCATCTTCAAGTAGAATTGAATTCATTTTCAGTTAATTCTGTTTTGTATGAAAAGTTATTTCGGAAAAAATCCGTAATCCAATCCACTATTATTGGTTGCTAAGTGGGTGGTCCTAACAACTAAATTATTAATATAAATAAGTGCGTTACTATAGAAATCAAAATGACATTTCAGTATTCTATATTTGTTTATTTGTTTGTTTTTTATTTACATCATATTATAAAGTACAAGTTTGAGCATATTGAGCATAATAATTCAACAGAAAATTTAAAAACGTTGTACCTATATAAAAAATTCTTTTTATATTGTAATTATTTTTAATTTATTTTGATTTAAAATTAATAATATTTTTTTAAATTGTCAATTGCTATTTAGCCGTCTTTACCCCAGCCTATGCGTTTAACGAAAACAATTCCCATTTTAGCTGTAAATACCTGACCTGCACATATAACAGCTTATTGTAGTATGATCTTGGCTTAACGGTTTTATTATTAGTAGCATAACTGCCCATTTTTTTATGTCCGCGCCGTGTTGTCTATATCTGTTGATATTATTATCGCAGTAAGTAATATTTATTCCACTAAATAATTTTTAATTATTTTCGTTACTGTATGGTGTGTCCAGACCCAAGGAAACCTTCCACCCCTTCTGTCCAAGCCTGGTTTTAGGGCATTGTATTTCACTCTTAGTAATAATATTATTTAATATATATTATTTACGCATATTATATTATTTTCAGTACCTACTTAATACATACTATAGTTGATGATATATCTCGAAACACGTATCCATGAAGATAACAGCTGACTTTGTATCAGTAGTTATTTTTTCTCTTGTGATGAATAAGTAACTTGATATTGGCAATGCCAATTGACCGATAAATAACGGTGCTAATTACCAAAAATTGTTTGTATTGCACGTGCGGGAGAATGAGTTTAAGCGGATTTTGTGTTATATATTATTAAATAGCCTTATACTTTGTTCATATTGTGCACTCTCATGCATAGTACTTGAATTTTGTATATAATATTCTCTCTGAGTCAAGGCCTGAACAAAAACGATGCATGAGTGCGAGTGAGAAAGTATTCGGCACCCTTATAATCTCTGCGACACGCGCTAGAGTAAGATAAAAGGTCTACATATTTCGAGTCAGTTTCCAAAAGTATCGCTGGCAAATCGTGGTGAATCGCTTCACGTAGCATCGATAATCTGCGAGTTCGTGTTGCTAAATTTGCTATTTTTTGTGTTAAACATAAAGTCAGTGGTAAATATTTTTAGTTAATTAAGTAGAAAAGGTGGTTCTGTGTGTTGTCTTAAAATGTGGTTGCCGTACTGATAAGCAAGAAGATGGTATTAAGTTTCATAGGTAAGTTGATACATGTTCGTGACAATTTATTTGTATATTATTATTTATTTTAATATCAGTGACCTAGTGTTTCTTTAAAATAACTTAAATGATGGATATCTTTACCTAATGGTTGCATTTTGACCGCTTAAAAATACTATATAACGTAAAAAAAAAATAGAAAATTATATATTAATTCTGAGCGTCTATTGCGAGCACTTTGGGCGAGCACTAGCGAAATGGTCTATGGTCTCGAACATTTGTAGGCGAATGCGTTCGCTCGCCCACAAACCAAACGCACGGCACGTAGCGGGTGGCGTCTAGATGTATCTATAGTCTATGCTCTGAGTGCACTGTTTTTCGTTAAAAAAAATATTGCTTATGTACTGTTAGGTAGGTACATATTTCTTGGGGCTTTTTCATGTAATGTTATGAACTTTTTATATTAATTGTAATTTGTTAAGTTCGTTGTATGTAAAAAATAAATACATTTTATTATTATGAATTTGCAACTAGAGGACTCACATAAAAGTGCCTACTGAATGTATATTATGTACATTATTAAACATACTTACTCATTTTGTATAAATCACCTTTTCCTTCTCTGAGAAATATGTCCGCTATGATGTATTAAAACACTCACACGCCTGCGAAAGTAGTTTGAAGTTTTTAAAATAAAAAAAAAATGTTTTATATTAATCGTTGTCGAATGAATACGTAATGGTTTATTTTCAAGATGTTCAATATAACAACAACAAAAAATGTGTTAGTATCTTGAAGTCAGTAAATACTTAAATAAAATAAAATATTTGTATTTACGCACCTTATTTCATTATAATAATTAACAAGGTGTCTCTTTTTGCCGGAATCTAGCTATCGACACTTTAAAAATAAAAAATAAATAATACTAGGTATATTACCATCAACATTTGCTCTACAATCCAAAGTTAATCTGAGCAGTCTGCAGAAGAGATTAATAATTATTATAATATTAAGAAGACTGCCAGCCATTCATGTTCTGATTGCGAGGTTTCTAAGTATAGAACACCAAAAAATAATGAACTTCTTAGACCCAAGGCTTTAAAACCATTCATATTACCATTGAACAACCACGGTCACTCATGGGACATAAATCAATTATTGAATTGAAACTATATTCGTTAATATTGATAATAATAAATAAATAAATAACAATAAAGTTATATCTATAAAAAAACCCATAGTTTAAAATAAGCATGTAGGTAATCATTATTTAAAATAAAAAACACAACATAATTATAATATATACAAAACATCATATTTTTAATTCTGATAAAACTTTCTTGGAAAAAATACTATATGAATGCATAATAAAAATCATTTTAAAATCTAAAAATATTTTTGTGCTTATTGTATTCATTTTTTTGTCATGCTATAATTATGTCAATAATAATTATCTAGATACTTACTTTAATTATGAAATAAATACTAGAATTAAAAAATAAAATATCACTGTTCAAAACCAAACAATATTTAATGTATATCATTTGCAATAATTTAGGTGTATCCTATGATTGATTCATTTAATGTATTTATATAAATAAAAGCAATACGATAATAATTGAGATTCACTCGTATGACGGCAGGGTGCAGACGACAGTATTCAAATAAAAACAAAGTCACAATCACAAAATCACATTGTCAAGACAACAACATCAGAGGCACTGTAAGCGGGCTCGCACGTCAAAACTCGTCCGTCTACAACGTGTCGAGTACTTCGATGTGACGTCATCGTTATTCAAAAAACACACGTTACCAAATGGAGCTCCGCATATTGGTGAAATGCTTTAAAAAAAACATCTAGTCCTGCTAGCAACAAATCGCATGCATCTCGGGCTGCGAGTCGATACCGCCAGAACGCATAAGTACACCTGTGAATAAAATTGGTCATCCCAATATATCCACGTTTCAAGAGGTTACGCGCAACTGTCGCTATGTGCCTATGTGCGCAGTCTTCATATGCAACATCAGAGAGACGTTCCTAGAAGGTTTGATTTATGGCTGTGCAACAAACGAGGCGAGTTTAGATGTGAGAGCTGGCTTAGACCCTTAGTCAGCTGATTTGTATCAGATTGGTGGATGGCAGAGTCCTTCCAGTGAAAGCACTGAGATAAAAGTATTTACTTCGTAGAATTCCATTTTTAAACAGTAACACTCTAATGAATTTAAATTCAAATTCCATTAAGTATTTATAAATGGTCGATAGCACATATTCTTAATATATAATTAAATAAATTATATGTATTAGTTTCTACCCACGGTGGCCGCGCGGCTTTAGCGTTGGACTCTAACGCCGTGGGTCCCAGTTTCGAATCCTGGGTCTGGCAAGTACACATATTATTTTTCAATTTGTGTGTGTCAGGGTATGGACCTAATAGGTTGAGCAAGTGGCTAACATCCATTTCTTGAAAAAAAAATCTGTCAAATACAAACCTCCACTCTGTGGAGGCCCATATAATCCTATTAGGATTGGACATGGTCGAAAGAAAAAAGAAATTAATTTCTTATTTGAGTTTGGAAATTTATAATGTTATCAAAATTAAATAGCCGTTAGACTAAAGCGTCAATTACATTGAGCTACTTTACGAGCTGCTTGTTGGCGAATTTACAATCTGCATGTAAAGTCACCCAGTGTCATCATTGAACAAGCTAACAAGCAGATTGTAAACAATCTACCGAGAAAAGTTGAAAGCCGGTCAACTTTACACGCTACACGCCGGCGTGTGGGCCCAATGCGTCTCCGCAGTAGCAACCTCTCGTTAAAAAGACGAACTACGTTCTGTCAAAATAGTCGCTGGCTTGTGGATTCTCAGCGAATGAAAAGTTTTGTGTATCATCATCACAATCGCAGTAAAAAATAAAATAAAATCGCTTTTAAATTCGCCAACAAACAGCTCGTAAAGTAGCTCAATGTAATTTACGCATTATGTGTACTAACAACCTAAATAGCTATCGACTACAGAATTAATTTTTGCAACTTTATTATTAGTGTGACATGAATGTGTTTCTATTTTAGTTTTTTCACAAAGTTTTGAGACAAAATTTTATTAACATGCTGTGGTATCGAGTGAGTTAATCAAGGTGAAAGGGAATACAGTATTATTGCGAGTCTGCGGATGGCTGTTGCAACACCGCCGAAGAGAGTTATACATATTAACCTTGCGGGGAAGTGGTCTACGATTTATTTACTATATAATCAGACATGAGACCATACTAAATTGATTTTTAAAACGAAACGTTGCACGCAACCGTCCACTTATTACATAGCATTGTGTTGTCGGAGTGATAACTGCGAATGCACTCCACGTTTGTTGTATGTATATTAGAGTAAAATAAAGATAGAGTCAATTAACATATTAAAATGATTTAGTACTACTTAATCAACATAACTCTTATCCATATTACATAGGTTCAGTAGCACAATAAAAAAAAATTACTACAATTTCTTTCAATATCGTTGTTCAGTTGTTAAAACTTCTGATGTGAAAATTTTTAATTTCACTAGAGAAATAAAAAAATATTTATTAAGCACAAAAATTAAGGTACTTAGTCTTTGTTTTTTTGTAATCTCTGAATAATGTTATGGGTTGGAGTTATTAAAAGATATTATTAATTATATTTAATGTTGTCCTTTATTTCCACTTTATAAGATAAAATCACATAACACTTTTACTGGTATACTAATATAAAGTTTGAATATTACTACAATATGTGTTGCTGGTTAGAAGTCCAACTGAAGAGTGATTTTTATATTACTGGATAACTACTAGGCAGGAATAATATTGATGATGCAACAAACCAAAAAATGAAACAAGATTTAACATGTAAAATAATGAACTCATTTTTCCAGCCAGTCGAAGCTACTGGAATGTTGACTCACTATAGTTACATAATTTGAATGGCACACAACAATAACTTGATTTATTTAAACAATCAGCAGTGTGAGTAGGGACGTCAAAAACTATCTTTATTTTTTGGCAGATACTTTTCTTTCGATAGCATACTGATACCAGATATCGACACTTATGCATCAAATACACGTCACGTGATCTGTTACAGTAAGCTTCGTCGTTGACGTCGTTATTCTTGGTGACTCCTATCCCGTAGCACATTTGAACCTTTAATTAAATGAATATTGTTAGTTCGCAAAATCTGCCGATATCGCCAAAACAACAATGAGACCATCTAACACGTACTGCGCTACATCGGCAATCGTGCATATAAAATTCACCCTAGTGATGGCCACTGAACAGCTGATGGCACAAGCAGAAAAAAAATATCGAAATGGTTTTTAAAATAAATTATTAGATTAATCAATATCTGAAAATATATTTTTTGTTCCCTATTGATTGAATGTTTAAAATATTAAAAAAATATTGGTTGATGAAATTTATACGGAAAAAAATTTAATACATCTGATATTGTGTATGCATAATTATATTTAAGCGATAATTTTATATTTAAATGCAAATTTTAATCTTAAATGCACTATGGGCCATTAGTGAGTTCAAACCAAACTATACATATTAACTCAATATAAAATAATATTATTATGCAACTTATTAATGGTTTTTGCAAATATATTTTTTGTCAGTGGACTGGTAAATAAATCATTAAATTAGTATATAATTAACCTCGTCGTATCACCGCCCATGGGAATTTTTATAAATAAAAGTTACAAATATATTATTGCATGTGTGACTGGGGGGGCACTAATCAATCATATGAGAACAGGCTGAAAAATTCGCAGCCTCGAAAAAAAATATTTTTATTTTCCAAGATAATCTCTCCTTTTCCCGACAATGCTTCAAATTTGATATCCCAGATTTATTGAAAGGTTTGTAATTCTTTAAATTAATGCTTTAATACCACTATTGAAGCATATTTTTGTCATTCTTTTCCCATGATGACTTATATTTTTTGATTAGGGAAGAGGTGAAAGTCTGACAATTTTGGAAATTTTAAATTTGGAATCCAATTACATATATCCCACTGCAGCTGTAAGAACCGCTGTACTATCCTGATGAGAAATGGCCCATATTATCAGCATTCGGGCAGCTTCTTATCGATTTTTCTCTTAGTTGGATTTTTCGTGTAGCATTATACGGTATATTTATTATTTTTTCCTTACCCAAATAGTCAACGATGGCAATGCTCTTACAATCCCATTTATTGATACTATAGTCTCTATAATGTACAAAATTTAACACTCATTGAGCAAAAAACTTTGACAACTGCAGTTCTGTAGTTAATATATGTTCCAGATATTCACATCACATCTTTAAAATCTCTTTTATCTCTATAACCATAATGTAGTTATTTTTCAAACCCATTACTATGACTTCGTTGGCGTTTTCTGGAATGCCTACGGGTGTTGGCCTTCCATAATGAGTATCATCTAAATCATGTCATTCACGTGTAAACTCGGGTTCTCAATTTTACAACGTTTTTCTTAGCTCGTATTCTTATTTGTCCGGTGGTTCTTTGTCCGGTATAAATCTTGCAATCGATTTTTTACTAACTTCCCGACTAGCTAGACATTTGAAACTTTTTGAATATATCAGAACACGATGCCAATCTTAGACTATAGACACATGATGCCAATGCATTTTTAATACTTTTAGCCATCTTTAAGTAGAATTGAATTCATTTTCAGTTAATTCTGTTTTGCATAAAAAGTTATTTCGACACCATTATTGATTGGTTGCTGGTATGGGGTCCTAGCAACTAAATTATTAATATATACGTGCGTTACTATGGAAATCAATATGACATGTGAAAATGACATTTCAGTATTATTTCTATCAAGTACAATTTTATTTGATCGTTTAAGCTAGTCAAGTCAAGTTTATATGATTCAACAGAAAATTTAAAAACGTTGTACATAAAAAGTTCTTTTTATCTTGTAATTATTTAACTTAATTATATGATGATCAAATTCTGACAATGTTTTCGTTTTATTGTGAAACCAACGATTTAAAAATATATACATACCCACCACCCAATCACGTAATCAATTTTAATAAAAATTAGAATAATATATTAAATTGAAACTGTTACCTATCATAAAGGGATAATAATTATTTTTGGTGATATCAAATATTGCCAGTAGCAATAAAAAGTTCGATTTTTCCATATCCACAATTTATAAATTTAATATTTTTAGTCTGATAATTTTTCAGCCGTCCAGTATATTAACATATAACGATGTTTACATTAGATAAATTATGTGCCATATTAGATTTAACTTAACATAGATCATTTTCTGATACTCACGTCAAGTCATGAAAATAGTGTTCTTCTTACAACTTCTTACAATCAAATTAGACTAGGTCATCTACTCTAGTTAAAATATCAGTCATAGAGATGGTAAGCGATGAATGTGTAATCAAAAAAATCTCCAGTCACTTCAAGTTACATAATTATAAAAGGTACATTTCGTGAAGTTAATTACGAGTGTATTGTCACAATAAATTTAAGTTATGAATTTAAATTAGCCACAAAACAATAATATTCTTACTGAATATAAATATTTATAAAATCTGTAGATAAATAAATCTGTAAGAAAATTATAAATTTGTCACAATATTTTCAGTCGATATTTTTCACAGTTAAATTACCATGTTTGACTGTAAGCACATCATATTAAAGATTTTAATTTCTACAAGAAGTAGATTTTGGCTACTTTCTCAACCTATTAGTTCCATACTGTGGTCTAAATACAACATGCTAATTTGATAGACTCGGGATTCGAACCCGAGACCTATGTATTTTTATAAGTCGACACGCTAACATTCGATCATCCAAAAATATTTGATGTAAATTTATAAAACGCAAGCTACTCCTTTAAGCGTTGGTATCATCATGTCAAATTAATGACACTAACCAGAAGAATCTGTTTTTGATCTACCAAAGTTTTTGCCTAAAACGCCCAAGGTGGCCGCGTGGCTTAAGCGTTTGACTATGACGCCGTGGATCCCAGGTTTGAATCCTGGGTCTGGCAGGTTGAGCAAGTGGCTGACATCCATTTCTCGTAAAAATGAAAACAAATCTGTTAATACAAACCTCTACTCTTTGGAGGCCTATATAATCCTATTAGGATCGGACGTGGTCGGAAAAAAAAGTTTTTGAGTATTTTACTAAATTTTATGTATATTTTTTTTACTTATCTATTATTTACTTGTCTTCATTACCTGTGTCGAAAGTTTAGTGATCAGTATAATAAGTTGTATATTCCCTCACTGTTCATGTCTGAATTCAATATCTGTCATATTACCCAAGTTACATTATACTGTGTTTGATCCAGAGCAAGAATCCAAGAAGAAAAAATATCGTAAAAAAGTATTTTAATAAAATCTTTACTTATTAATATTATATTATATATTAGCCCATAATATTATGATAATTTATTTTTTTATAATCTAATATTAAAGTTTCAACGTAAACATCACGTGAAATCATGAGACCTACTTATTTTCCAAAGAATGCTATTAAACTTTATTTTATTTTGTGTTTTTGAACATTAACGTTAAGAATGAAATTATACACTAAATTCGATATGCATAATATTATATTTAAAAACTAAGTTGTATTACTTATTAGGATTAACTGCTTTATTGTTATTTCTAAGCTCACGCTATTAATATTGAATATTATCATATTATTGTGGCTTCTTACCTTATACATGCACATTCGTTAAGTATGTATTAGGCTATATCGGAATTTATTTTAAATAATCTGCTATAATCAGGTACTAAATTTTGCATTTCGTGATTTTTTTAAATATATATAAAATAATACTATGTATCCTAAATCAATAAATATATTTAAGTGGCGCCACCAAGCTTAATTATAATATATTTAAGTATTTTACCAATGTACACAAAATGATGAAACATATTATATATGTTTTAGAATATTATATTTTTAATTGATTGAATATATTTAGTCATCGCCATTCAAGTAAAAGTCACAATAAGTAGAAATATTATTTTGAAATAATATTTTTGAAAGTGTAAAGGTGTATAAATAAACAATCATGTTTATGAAATATTTTATCCTTGAGAGATCAGATTCAGTATTTTGTTATATTTAGTTTTCTTACCTTGGTCCGTTTAAAGTAGGTATATATTTTTCTGACACCATTGGAATATAAAATCATTCATGCTGACCAATGACGAATTAATAAAAATATTAACCAAATGCACAAAGACCACTCCGTTTTTGCTTTGATGGTATATAAAATCTCACATAACTACGTAAGTTGTTGACAATTGTACAGTTATGCAGAGTTGTACAATTATGGAGGGACAGGTAGAATGGACGAGTTTGATTCATTCAGTATATGCCCATACTGGAATGAAATACCAAAACTATAGATGAAGTCTTCTTCTCCTTTCGCTCTACATCCCAGGGTAGGATTTGGGTCTTCTTCACAAGAAACTTCCACTGACATATCCTTCTCCACTTCTCTCCAATTGCCATACCTTCACATCCTGCCCCAGCCCTCTTCCACATAGTCACTTCACTTTGTAATTGGTCTGTCTCTATGTCGTTTCCACTGGGGTGCCAATGGCCGCACCAAGAGCCACTACCACCCAGATGCCAGACCAAAATGACCGCGCCCCAAATAGAAAACATTTTCTTAGTGGAATAGAGAAAATAAATAAAATTAAATAATTATTTTAACGTCATCAAAATATTCATATGAATAACAAAAATAATAACATGTTTTACCTTTTAAAATGTACTCATAACAATTGAATGAAGTAACTTAAAACGATTGAAGTGCCGATGAATTTTAAAATAAATATTTAATGACATACAAGAAAATCGCGCGCAGGCGACTTTTTTACATTTCATAAGACAAATTGTTTTTTATTAAAATGTTGTATGCCTCGAATCATTATCTGGTGCACCATTTGTCTGACAAAGAATTATATTATTTGCTGAAATGATTTATTTATTATACTACAATACTGGCCCATCCTATTGAGACTTTGAAAAAATGATTTTTTATATTATTTTGTATTAAACTTAATGTATTATTAGTCATAAATCGGAAATTTAAATGTCATGAATAAGAATATGCCAAGTAGGTAATTGTTGTAAAATAATTCACTCTTACACCTTGATTTTCCGCCTTTCGACAATACGCAACGTGTATAGGTACTTGTATTTAATCAAAAGATTTAATTTATCTAATTAATAACATATATTTTGTTAATACAATCTTAAAAAATGTTTTTTTCGGACTTTTGCCGCCCCCTTAATCCTGCCGCCCGAGTGTTTTGCAATTCTAACACGCCCATTTGATGCATACCTGGGTACTTCTAACTTTGTCAGAAACTTCTTTCGTAAGAATATTTGAATGAATTTAAGTACTAATAACACGATAAAAAATATCGAATACTATCATCAATAAGAGTAAAAATCAATCAACACGTAAGATAATACAGAAGCAAATCGTGATATTGTTAATTGATTTCCTCGTGAAAAACTAATGTAGATTACATATTATGTTAATAAGTAAGTAATAACAAGCCACATCAATAATATAATATGTAACATTACAAAATAGTTGAGCTTAAAACGGAGTTAGTTTTTTTTTATTTCATTCCCAATATTTTATTGTATAACCATCCGCACGATAATCTACAAAAAATATAGATACTTTAATACCAATATTGTCTTCATATTACTATGATACCGTGATCAATACTTTTTGAACGGTATTGATTCTTCATTTGTATAAGATTTGTTATACAAAAACATCTTCTAATATGTAATTTTCTGGGCATTTCTACCTAGCAGGTTTAGCACAATAAACACGCTTGAAACTGGTGGTTTTCCATGAAATAAATGAGTATGCCGCTTAGTCAGAAAAGTAAGTGTTAAAACGATGCGTATTTTTCACAATCTGAGAGTAAAAAATCATTGCATAAAATAATCAACCAAAGTGTAGAAGTCGTGGCAACATAAGTATTAATGCATTTTTATAATACGCAATCGTAATTTATTGCATAGGGAAAAATAATCGAAAGAGACTTTTAGATCTGTTTATTCTTCAAGAATACACAACTGACAATTACCCAGAAATTATCATCCAGTTATATCTTACGTTAAAGAGCAACTATTTAGTTTTACAGTAGAATTCTCAATCAAAATTTAACATTATTGCAGAGAGATAAAATTTATGTATATTTCCTATAAACTGATGACATTATAATTACAAGATAAAAAGAACGTTTTATATACAACGTTTTTAAATTTTCTGTTGAATCATATAAACTTGACTTGACTAGCTTAAACGATAAAAAAAATGTATTTGATATAAATAAAATGTCATATTAATTTGCATAGTAACGCACGTATATATTAATATTAATAATTTAGTTGCTATGACCCACTTAGCAACCAATAATAGTTTTACTTTTTACGGATTTCTTCCGAAATAACTTTTCATACAAAACAGAATTAACTTAAAATGAAATCGATTCTACTTAAAGAGGGCTAAGAGTATTAAAAAGAATGCATTGGCATCGTGTTCTGTTATATTCTAAAAGTTTTTAATGTCTAGCTAGTCGGGAAGTTAGTTACAAATCGATTGCAAGATTTATAACGGACAAACAACCACTGGACAAATAAGAATACGAGCTAAGCAAAACGTTGTAAAAAATGGATTTAATTATTACTGAAAGAAATGGGATCATGAAATAATAATAAAGATTGAGTATTAATAATATTTCTTATGTATTATTTTGTGTTAGTTTGTAAGTGTATTGGTAATTATTATATAGCTAAAAAATCGAATTTACGCAACTCGAGTTATTAAAATTACTGAAACTGACTAAAAAGTCACACTAAAATAAATTATAATGAGTATAATAATTTTGATAAAAGAATATATATATATTTAATTCTGATACCCACTATTAATACCCACTTATGACCGTTAAAACTTTTTACTTATTGAAAAAAAAACAATATACCTACTAATAATTCGTTTTTATTGGCTACACTCATTACCAATTGGTGTGTGTTTTAATATAAACAGGTATAAAAATTACATAACAACGATGGACTACTTTAGTACTGCATAATCTGATTAAGTGCACTCGCCATAAATATTGCTTGTCGAAAAAGCTACTTGACCATAATAAAAACAATCATTTCGGTACACCCAGTGGACTAATTAAAAATGAATAGAATGTAGTTTCTTTCGCATAAACAAAAATAAAATACAAAAGAAGATTTGAAAGCGGTTCACTAAGATAAATATTGCACAGTTGATACTGGGAACTAATTCGCTATTATTTTTTCATGCTAATGAACGCATTCACTAGCCATATACCACAACAGTAGAAGTTATTTTAATTACATAACATTAATTCTGTATATTGGATTTCAATAATTTTGACACGTTGCCATCATAATGAAAAAAAAATCGTTTTTCTTCAGTACTGAAATTGAGTATCCATAATGTTGAATAACTACAGTTTTAGATTAGGTACGATTAATATAGCTTGTTACTATGAGACTACTTATTCAAGCTGCTTCCACTTCTCTCGGTCCTGTGCATTGCGTTGCCACGTACTTCCGCAGAACTTTATCATTTCATCGATCCAGCGGCCTCTAGGTCTACCTTGCGGACATTTTTTACTTCTTGGATACCACTGGATGACTATATTTGTCCAAAAATTGTCTCTTCTTCGAGCTATGTGTCCAGCCCATCTCCATTTAAGGCTTTTAATAAACTCTATTACATCGCAAACCCCAAACCGCAAAGAGAATATTATATTACAATAAAAACATGTGTGTGTGTAAATTAATACAAAATATTAACTTTATCAATAAAAGAGCAACTATCAAAGATACTATCAATGCAATCAGATATATTTTACCAACAAATTGAGCACTTTTTGTGAATTTTCATTTTTCATACATACAAACAAAAAATTTACATTTATTTCGTATCTTAGCGAGCTCGCACATATTAAGAACTCAATATAATCGCAACTCATGCAACTTTACGTATGTGAAATGACTATGTTAGACATACGTCATTAATGTACGACTGACTTGAAACATCTGAGTCAGTAGCTGCTTGTAAAACAGTTCGTCAAATCTAACTCACATTTGAAATATTTTACGGAAGTGTTCTTTGAAGCATTCTATTTAAGTTATTTATTATTTATATGAACCCATTTATGCAACATTTTGCATCAATAGTTCTAATAATATATGATGTACCTATACCTTTATCTTCTTATACAAATATAAATAATTTAAGTAGATTGTTTCAAATAACTCCCTTCTAAAATGTGAGTTGGAATAGTTCTGCAATCTGCTGACGAGTAGTTCACACTGGTTTCATAAGTATACACCGTGGCTAAACTATCGTGAATGCTCTAAAAGTAGGAGCAAGTCATAGGTTAGGTACTTAGTGAACGCTGTGAAAGCAGGAGTGCGTCAGATAGTATACAGTGAATGCTTTGAAGACAGAAGCGTGAATGCATTCGATAAAAATTTTGTGATTCGTGACTCGAATGTCCTAATCAGTAAGAATCGGATATGACGTCATGTAATTGACACGAAGAATTATGTTCCAATTGAAATGACACGTTTCCCATGACAACTATGTATATTATAACATAGGTAGTTGCCACTCACAAAACATGTAATGTAATGAATTGGGGCACATAGAATTCACTCAGCATTTTAGGTTGGAAAACAATCGTTTGCCCTAGCAACTAGTTTGCAAAAGATGTAGTATGCTTATCGCTTCCGTTTGAAGTTCCACCATTTTTAAGATTTAACGCTACCTGTCAACTCTTCTCATGAAGGTTAATTAACAGATTTACTATTAGGTATATCAATTTTAATTTTGTTCGATACTTCCAATGTATTTGGCAAAATAACTGCTTCTTGCTTTGATAACAGTTTGTTTAATTACGAGTACGTTAAGCCAGATTGAGTGAGTACATTTGAGTAAGTATTGACGTTTCGATTCTATGAAAATGTATTTATATGCTAGATCGGGAAAAACAATATTGTTGGCGTTTGTAAGTTGAGATTGAGTTAATGTTGCGTTGATTGTATATGTGCGGACTGCGTAAGTATTATCTAATTTGCAAAGCAGATTAGAAAATATGTTAACACAATTATTCATAGTAATCTAAAAATACTGAGAACGACTGACTGTACTGATTTATGTCAGTGAACAAGTGTAATAAAATAAATATATTGTTGAAATAATTGTGATTGTCAATCCGCCATTCCAGACGTGTTAAAGTAAGCTATGCAGCCAAATTAATGGCGGTAATATTTTACAGTATCACATTATGGTAAAAGTACACATCCGGCGTGTCCATATGGTTACGTGACCACACGTAAGTGGATTCTCAGTGAGAGAAAGAAGCCTCCACCCGTCTGCGATCATAAAACAGCCTTGCTCTTGTTATTTCGGTTTTTTTTCAACATCATTATCTTGTTTTTATTTCGTTCTCGATTGCATAAATATCTCTCACATGCCACCGGCCGCTTTGGTGATCAAGCAGATTTCTGTTTTATCATTATCTCTTTTGGTCAGAAAACAAAAGGAATAATTACAAGTAACTGTTTGTTTCTTTCTATGCACAAATAACATTCAAATATCCATTAATTTTATGCAAAAGTAAAACTGCTAATACTGGCCTTAATTCAGTATTATATTTACTTCAACATATGCATGACAATTATCATATTAAGTTAAGTTTGTTTAAAAATATAAAAAAGAAATAACGGAAAAAGTTCCTGTAAATAAGACAAAACAGAACAGTGACAAAACAGCACAACGATACATATAACGATGACCTTTCAGGAAAAATATAAATTTAATATTGAAATTATATTATCTCTATTATGTTGATAGATTTTTAATAGCACAGATTTTCAATACGCCATAATAAATCAAATTAATTAAATATAATTAAATATACTTAATTTCTGCATTTCTAATCGCTAGAAAGCCTCAAATAAACGGGACATTGCCGGCAAATGACTGTTCTGTTTTGTCACTCTTCTGTTTTGTCATGTCCGCGGCTGGAATAATCGTAATGTTTCATTCATAATAAAGGTTCAATGGGTAGAGTAAATAACTGTCAACTATTCCCACATATAATTTTGTTGAGATAATTCTAATTCTATATAATATATTTGGTTGATATAATATGTACTTAATTTAAAAGCAAAACTGGTAAAAAAGTGACGTATTCTTGTAATAAATAATTATAGATTCCATGATTAATTTCCCATTATATTAAAACACTTATTAAATGCCTTTTTCCTGCCCATTTAAATGAATACTTTCGAAACAATAATATTGATATTAATAGTATATGTATTCTTCAAACTGCATTCAAAGTTTTACCGGTTTATAATTAGACTTATATAACAACTGTGAGATAATCCAACAGAGAGATGTCAATGATACCCGTAATCTATCATAGTTGTGAACTATATTAAGATTATATCGATTATTTATTACTTTTTATTAACACTCATAAAGATATACACAACAGTGGACCCGGAAGTACAATATGAAATATTATATTGACTAAAATGCATTCACTTATGCAACGCAATCAATCTATGGTAATATATATTTACAATCTACTTTTAAAGTATCTATAACCTATGTGGGTAGCGTACTTCTTTCAAGTAACTATACAAAATTATATATATAAGAGATATACCTACAGAATTAATCTAACTTAATAAAAACTAATATTGAGCATCAGACGATCATAGCACTATGGACCCACACCCTACACTCATACACAAGGCGTCAATAGACTAATTAAATGACATCACGAAAAATGCATTATAGATGATACGCAACTCGTGCCATTCGTCTATTATTTTTAATCCTTTGTAACGCGTATATCTTGTCCGCTGTATAATATGTAGGTACTTGCATTTCCGTTGAATAAACTTTAATGTTTTAACTTCCGTGAAAGCTTATTGTTTCCCAATCATTTTCTTGCTATCTAGTCTAAATACATCAATGACACGGTCTTTAAACGTAACAGCTGTGAATACTACTCAGGAGTTGCACAAAAGTCCAGTCTTTGGTAAGGAGACGAAAGAAGGATAACACTATCACACCACATCAGATTCCTTTCAACCAAAGCCACCTAATTCCTTCACCTTCTTCCCTGAGGGACATAACAGAACGCTGTAAAGAACCCTACCTAATGGATAATATTTATAAACACCCCAACTATCCATAATTAGATTGTTTTATTTTTTTATTTTTATACTTGATCCTTGACTAGGTAGGTAATAAAGTTTTTATTGTATTAATTTATTATATATATTAGAATTAACTGTATTCACTTCCGGCGTGTATTTACCATTGGTGATTGCGCATAGTGCCTGAAGATGCCGAAAGGCGAAACCCATGTCGCAAAAAACGACTCAAATGGTACAAAACTTAAATCCATAAAAATTTATCAACTTATATATTTGAAATCTTTGTATAGATGTATTTACTTAATAATTTGTTACGTTTTATAAACATGACCTCCAAAATTACATTTACTTATTTAATTATTTAGTTATTTGTGTAAAAAAAACAATGTTTAGCCCAAATTTTCGTATTTATTGCATGTCAGTTAAATAAACCCATTAATAGATTGGTTGTCAAAATCATAATCGATTATTAATGAATGCTTATGATTTTTTATCATTAGTAGAATGTAATAATAGTTTTAATTCTATTCAACATTGAGTATTTCACTGTTTATGTGGCAGCAAAAAATGAAAACATATGGTTGCATTTTACGGCAATTTTCTGCATTGAATTGCGATACCATTATAAGCATTCAAAATATTGTATTATTTTATTATAGACAGTCATGCTAATGTAACTGAATATCTATCACATGTACGAGTATAATATATCTCCGACTGCATCAAATTTCAATACTAATTTCAATTGCAAAATGTTCACCTGTATAATATAGCAAGAGTTAGTTAGTGAGATATAATGTAGGTAACTAAAATATAAAGTAACATTAGTCTTATATAATTTAATGATAATCAGGTTTTCTTAAAAATGTTTATTATTACAAAAACGGTAGTAATAAACACTGCTGTTATACATGGGTAAATGGTGAGAGAACGAAAATAATAATAATCAATATATATAATAATTTACGCTTGGTAGCTGGATAAAAAAGACTCTGAATGTCCTAAATGGAAGTATGTAAACAAAAATTTTGCTAATTTTTGAGACACTTACTTGTATTACAACTATCATAACATCATTGTTCTGGCAGAAGACACTAATTCGAAAAAAATACATATTGAGTTAGTTATACCAAAATGGTCCTTATTTCAAACTTTACCGTCTGGAAACCTTCTTAATAAATAAACAGTCTTTATTTTAAAGTCATCTTTTTTACGATTACTTAATAAACTCACATGATAGACCATTTCAAACATTTTAACAACTTCAAAGTCGAATTACTCAAAACTAGTATTCTCCAGTTAGTGTGTTCTGCCAGAACAGAGACAAAATATGAGTAAATAAATATATAATTCTTTCAAAAGATAGATAGGTATGTTTATGTGAATATAAACTAATAGTTGAGATATATATTTGTTTATTTGACAATTTTTTTATAGTTATTACCCCACGCAAACAAAACATCAAAAGTTTACGCCGAAATATCCAAGAAATAAAAGCGGTGTCGTCTGTTTTTTATACCTATTATATAATATAGTAATAATATTTAACTATTGATTGGTTTTTATCACTAGGTATTGCATAAATTATTGCATATGCCCGGACTATTTCTGCTTAAAATATTACTCTGCAAGATGATTGTCTAATCATATGTGGAGTTATTTGTGGATTTGTAATATTAAAAATTAAGCTAATCTAACTTTTTGAAGACTGATATAATATTATAATAATATAATATAATCTCATTAGTTAACTCCTTAAATTCCTAATACGTTGCTATTATTTTTCTCGGTATTGACGATATTACAACTCATGAATGTAGTAATAGAATGTAGTGTAATCGATTATTATCTAATGGTATATTATTAGGGTTTTGATGATGACATTGTATACGCCTATTGATTCTATTATTAGTGATAGGGGTTTTTTATAAACATTTCAACTATTCATAATTTATTTTTTATATTTTTTATTGTGATCCTTGAATTAATAGGTAGGTGATAAAGTTTTTACCTATTCGCTGTCAGTGTGTATTTACCTTTTGGTGGGTGCACATAGTACCTGAAGATACCGAAAGGCGAAACCCGGATCGCAAAAAATGACTCAAATGGAATAGGTAGTACAAAACTAAATTCATTTGAATTTAATTTAAGTACCATCGATCGATATTATTAATATTATATTGGTATCTAATTCATCACCCAAGTAACGTTCTAATAAATTTAATGACATGATATTGATTCCGCAGAATACATTATAAGAAGATACTTCCACAAAATAACTAAATTATGACGTAAAAACTCAATTCTTGACATTTAATTCTAATTAATATTTCTCCCAATGTGACAACAGTAAGAGGAACTTTAATCACAATTCGAATATAATATATTTTTTACCTTGTTCGATCAATCAGAAGAAGATCATAATAATGACCTCCTCAGGGTAGAGGTTGTATTAAAAGATTTTTATTTTTATGAGAAAGGGATGTTAGCCACTTGCTCTATCTATTAGATCCAAACATAGATTGGAAAACAACATATGAATTTGTTCGAACTTGGGATCCATGACATAAGCCTGACATGTAACCGCCATCGTGGGGAACAGATCTATTTAATCGTCAAGAAATCATAATATAATATTTTGTATGTTTATACCCCGTATGTTTCCATCGGCGAATCACTGTGTAACTAACTAAAACACAACCTTTAGTAGTAGTGGTTCTCAAGATCAATTTCTATGACGTTCTTGGGTAAATAGTATCTACAGAAACATATTTTGAAAAGAGTGGTCGAATTTTATATTTATTGTCGTTAGTAAACATACCTTAGTACTGATATTATTTTGCTAATTTAAATTGTCACGATTTTTCAATGAAAACATATTATCGATGGATTGCGCCAGGTTCAAATAGGTTGTACAAGATTTATTATTGCCTCGAAAACAATGGAATTTTAGATCATTACTAGATTTCATAATACTATCACTGCCGAATTATTGCCAATCAAGAACGTGTTAGATATACAAAGATACGTATTCTAAGAAATGCTATTATTTCTGTATATTTTTCCATTAGACAACATTTTCTCAATGTGTTAATATTTAGGAGCTTAAAATACAGTGCTTTTTTACACCAATTGCTTATTATATTTTAATAAATGAAAATAAAAAATAAAACCAGATACTTTCCAAAATCTGATGTTTTCCTGTTAAGAGTCTAAATTAAAAAGTGACGCTAAAAGTGGCTAATGATTGAATTATGTAAAACTCATTTTATATTTCAGATCAATTTGTCATCACACTCGTAGAGTAGGTATAGGTATTACGTTTTATAACTTTGCACTTGTTACTATACTGATACGCCTCTTTGCGTGATTACCTCGCATAAAATTAGATCAAATGATATTCACTTCTATTAATATAAATGTAGTAATAAATAAATAAATAGATAATAATTAATATATTACTTATGTAAAAAAAAAATAGCATATATTACATCATTTTCATCCTAGAACCGGAGTGCAAAGTTATGAATAGTAAGTATACTCTACTCTTAAATTTATTTTGTATCGAGGAATCGATAAGTCTACAATATCATTATTTAGATAAATAAACACATAAAACCGCAAATAAAACACTTAGTTAAATCAAAGCAAAAAAATAACAGTAGGTCGTCATTTTGATTTACAAAGAGTTACTAACATGGAGACTATATTTTTTATAGTTACCAATTCAATCATATGTAAAAAAACAGTTAATTACCATGTTCGATCATAATGGAAATGTTATGGACTTTCACAAATTGAAGATTGTATTAATCAGCTGCGAGTTCTTAAGTATTTAAGTATCTTAAAATGGCCTCTCTACTCGCTAGGTCAACATATTTGTAAATGGTAACTATTGGTTCTAAAATATAAAATCGTTCAGCAATAATTTATCCATCATTATACTAGGCCAAGCTCTTTAGGGAAGACCTTTGAACTGCCTAATTAATTTGGGATATTTTTCCTATCAATTACGTATTGAATAGTAGGGTATGGCATCAGGCTTACAAATTGTTGTACGAATCTTTTATGCAGCATACATGTTTTGAACTCAATGCCGTGAGGTAGTCACTCAAGCTTAAGTACATACCTTCCTGCAAATTGAAATGTTTGCAATTTTTTTTCTCAATTTTAATATTGCACCACAGTTTCATTCATGGACGTATTTTGCAATATAACCTGGTCATATTTTTGAGTTTAACCATAATTCGACGATTATTGTTTCCAACAAAGGCATCCGCTTCATTATTGTTAAATATGACTTTACTCTTTTGTTTAAAGCTTTGGTTAATTTAAATTTCAATAATACACCATTACAAGAATATATTTAAACCGATTATCATTAAACAGTTTCGTCATGTAAAGCTATATGTACGAAATCACCCACAAAATATTTTAAAATGTTGTTAACTGTAGAAGAAATACCAAAATATACAAAGCAATTTTGGATAAATTTATAATGAGATTTGCAATGAATTGCACGATTTTGTTTAAGAATAAAATGCGCTACATAGTGCGTGTATAAATAGAAGCAAGTTATTTTCTGGTAGTGCTGAAGGCATAGTTAAACTTTGAAATCATGGTTCGAAAAATGTTCATATATTATATTATTGTATTATATTTAATATAAATTTTATTTTTCTACCCCATTTACCACTATGTTTCATTCAGCTCTGCTGTGACTGTGACCAGCCCTTATTTTGGTGTAATTACCTAAATAACTACGGGCGACCCTCGACTTTCGAACCTTCAACTTTCGCATAATTTGCTATTTCATACATTTCTTAAAATTTAGAATTTTTTTGATACTTATTACAAAAACTGTGGTCTTTCATGCAGTCGCTCCTCTATCCTCCGCTCCCCATCACATTCTCATATCGGTACGTAAAAGGGTGGTATTTAACTATCTCATGACATGTTTATAAAGAAAACACCTGATTGCTAATACGCTATGTTAACTTTATTATACCCATTGATAAATAATTATTTTATACATCCCTCTACTTTCAAACATTCAATATTCGAACACATTTTTGGGAAAATGCGAAAGTCAAGGGCCGCCTGCATAGCCTGAAATTAAGGGTACGATTAGTGTAATGTATTACCGACTCCACACTAACATCTACCCGTAAAAATATTGTTTGATAACTATTTACGAACATTCATATAAAAACATTTAAAGTGTTTTTTTATAAAAAAAAAAATGATAAGAATGTTTGCAGGATTGAGTTTCAAACAGAATACTATTCGCATGTATGTTTATAAACAAATTGTATACATAATTAAACTAACTCGAAACTAAAAAGGAACGTTTTTTACATACACCTGTACCTATATACTTTTTAATATTCAATGGAATAAAGATATCAAAATAAATAGATAATATAATTTGACATCAGTTTATTTTGGCCGTAACAAATTCTTTGTTCATTAATATTCATTAGCAACAAGTTGACATGCGACATACGTGTATCAATAAATTAAATATTAAATCATCATTTTTTACTAATTGAAGCATGCACAGTCAGTCTCCGTTTTTTGTTTATTAAAAAAAGATTTAAAACATTACACGGTCGAGTAGTTCCTCAAAAAAATCTTGTACCTAAGCAGCAAATGTGACGGGCGGGTTCAAGTTAATAAGTCACGATTAGACATGAAATATTTAATAAAAGTTCTGTGGCCCACTGTTCAAACAGACGCAACTCTAAAATCATTTTTAAAAAATCCATTAATCAGACAACAGTCATTACATCATAATTAGGTATATAGTATATATACTGAAGAATTGTTTAACTATATTCTTCATCGCGTATTAAAATATCCAAGTGAGAATAAAATATAAATTATTATTAAAATACAATATTGGGTACTATCTAGATTCTAGAAGAACTCTATGTAGGTATATATGATAGGAAAAAACTTTACTAATATTGAGCCAATCGGCAAGATGGGGTAATTTCGTAATAATTTCGATTCGAGATTCCATAGAATCCTTAAATTTCTCGAGAAATCAAAAACCAATCTCGAATTATTATTGAGATAACAAATATTCTGGATTTCGAGAATTCTTGGATATCGAGAGATGAAAAATGTCTCTAATTGTAGTGTAGGGCTATGAACCATGTTTCATAATAATGCTAACCGTCAAATCGACCAGCAAAGCTATTCTATACACAAGATGGCTACCGGTGACTATCGATGGTAGTTTATCATATTTATGTATTGAGGAGGTTAATTGTTATAATAAGTTAATCGTCTAAACTGTCAAAAGTGCTATATTTTAACAGCCCTTCTCCTGAAAAATAGAGATTTCACAATTAAGAAGGTTAATTTATTGTAACAATTATTACACCTCAATACATACATATGACAAAATACCGTTGATAGCCGCTTTATTTATATTAATTAAAATACTTAGATTAAATGTCATTATGTATTTAAGCATTGAGTCTTGAATAACATTCAATTATGTTGTGCCATATATACGCCACGCTACAGACAAATAATTCAGTCAAAAACACTAGAACAAAGACGGTAAGACAGATCATTCACGTAAACGTATGAGAGAGAGGGGGAGACAGAGAGACCACGTAAGAGAATATTGACAGGTGGTACCGTCACCTGGTAATATTTGCCAGTATGCTAATAAATAGCAACAACATTATACTAGTAAGAAAGCATTTATTTTATGCGTTGATATTTTTTTTTGAATGAATACTAAATTGGAAAAAGATATCATAAATGCTGTTTTGCTAAGGTGAATACGATACTATGGTTAGTCCGTTGATTTAGCGGCATATTATGATTGTATTCGAATCACATGTTTAGTGCGATTCCGCTCTCCTCGCAGGAGATTAATTAACGTGCGTTCGTCGGTCGGAAGTAAAAAAGAGTGGCTCTCTTAATACCCGTTTTTTTCTCATGAAGAAAGTGTTCGAATATATTTGAAAGTAAGTTTTGTGCATCCTTGTATATTGCGCTCGAGTCAGAGTTCACCAACTCAAACATACATAGCCAACAAACATACAACTATGTGCTAAGGGCCGTATGCTTAGTCATATAACTGGACTTTGCGTTATGTAACCGATGTTTGGGTACATAAATCATGATTATTAGGTATCAATAATTATTAATGAAGACATATCCAACAAAGCAAAATTATATTGAGTGCCAATTATCTATTATCTATATTAATAAAAAAAATAATGAAACCAGTCTATTAAGGTAGTATTGCAATACTTTAAATTAAAGTAGTTGACCAAATATTAAGGTCACTGTATCCGCAGTCCGTGTATTTATTTAATTTAATCACTGATAAAGAAACCATTAAATTATTCAAATGTGTGTTCTTCAAAAATGTTCTTTATTCACTTCATAGTTTCTTTCACATCATTTTTATACCTCTTCATGTAATAGCTACATAGTAACTTTTTTCAGGTCCAAGAGGTGAGCGAGGTCCACCAGGAGGTGAAAGCGGCAAAAATGATGGGATAAACGAATTATAAATTTTGTTTTAATTATTTCATTTATATTGTGCAGTTATCATACTTAAAGTCCTTGTCCACATGGAGCTTGTCTCGCCGGTATTCGCCGCGAGTGCATATGGACACCTAAATGAGGTCACATGTAGCTCGACCGTGGTGCGCCACAATAATCACGGTGCGAATGTATGTGGACGGCTCAATGAGGTCACATATACATGGAGTGCGCGGGAGTCAAAACGCGCCATGTAGACAAGGCCTCAATGGCAGCATTTTTAATCGCCAAAAGCTACATTGCCGTGATATTTTAATTAATTGTACATTACGTCAGAATATTTAAATTTGAGGATAACTATTTTTTTAAATTAACGCATTCAATTTCATCTTAAAAACATGTTTGAAACTTTTTGTTGCGATATTTTTAAACATATATCCAACATCTTCACCGAAACTTAAGCCCATCCTTAGAAAATATGTCTTCTCCATTCCATATGTTATATATAATAAATATATACTGCCCCAAAGATACCGTACCTCTTTCTATACAGTATAGTTTCTATAATATATAGATACTATATAGTTTCTATAAAGAACACTCGACAACGAAGTTGTTAGAAGGAAGGTGTACGGCGATAGAGGAATCATTGTATAAGTGAATACAGGAAGTTATTTAAAGTCGCCTTACGTTTTTTTTACACAATATTAAAATTTATAAATGTAAGTACATACTTTTAAATGCCTTAAAAAGAAAACATACATTTTTCTTAAATTTTAGATTTTATATATTTTTTTAGTTCTTTCAATTAGTATTACAACATTACAAGTATATATTATATGATTTCCCCAATCATTTTCCAACAAGAAGTTTTAAGTAGACAACTATTTCATAATCTATACAATATTTTTCATATATTTTTAGTAGTCATTCTAGATCAGTATAATCGCTCATCAATAATAATTTAATGTTTTTAATATATAAAAAAGGTTTCTTTTCTCTGGTTAAATCATGTGTTTATATGTGAAGGCGTACCAATAATATTTTGCTTGTCGAGTATTTAATTCTTATCACAAAAATGATGTACAAACCTGTCTTACTACGTGATAAACTTAATTTTGTCTTACGGTGTGATGGATAATTTTTATAATAAAACCATCACTTTCTTGTAGATTTATGGTTTCTTATTTTTAAATTCACTAATAATATACCAAGCTCGATATAATATTATATTTTTACCACGTTTTTATTAGGTAGTATTCTTGTTTTTCCAAGATTTTTAACTAACTTCCCGACTAGCTAGACATTTGAAACTTTTAGAATATATCAGAACACGACGACAATGCATTCTTTGATACTTTTGGCCATCTTTAAGCAGAATTGAATTCATTTTCAGTTAATTCTGTTTTGTTTGTTTCGGAAAAAAATCGTTAAAAGTAATATTTACTACTCACTATTATTGGCTGCTAAGTGGGTCCTAGCAACTAAATTATTAATATATACGTGCGTTACTATGGAAATCAATATGAAATGTCAAAATGACATTTCTGTATTCTATAATATTTATTCAGTATTTCTATCAAGTACAATAAAAAGTTTTTATTAATACATAAAATTGTCAAGTTAATATGATTCAACAGAAAATTTAAAAACGTGGTATATAAAAAGTTATTTTTTATCTTGTAATTATTATTATTCATATGAGAAACAAGATACGGCTATCCAAGTGTTCGAAAACAAAATTTTCAAAATAATATTAGGACCGGAAAAAAATAGTAAGGTCTGTAAACAATAATTGAGCTCCTATATAGTCAATGCCTCGAGAGCGAGAAAACTAAAATGAGACGGTCACGTTGTTAGATGCGATGGATCTAAAGCTTTCCATATAGTTTAAGAAAGGTCTTCTGTAATCACTCGCATCGAGAGAAGATGCGCGGATAATACCAAGAGGCTGAGTATGACCGATAGAAGTGAGAGAGCTTGGGATAGAGATCCTGGAAGACAAATGTGCGGTCATGAGCCTGAATGTTTGTAGCACTACCTTGAGTTAGTAAGTATTATACATAATATATTATTTACATACTTCTGTCTACCACGCCCCAGTTAATTATTGGAATATAAGGCGATCACAATGTCAAGCCATTTTATCGTACATCACCGTACGTTTTTAATCAGTTATTACCAAGTATCCAACGACAAAAAATTCCAACTTTTGGATAAAAACGCTACACTTAGGTCCGTTAAAATGTAGTAGATAACAATAGGTATTTCAACGCACTTTAAATATTTACTCTTTTACAATACTTTCATTAATTTGGGTAGGTACAGTGAAATTATGTTAGATAATTTTTGTACAATGAGTCGGCCACGTGACACGTATGGATGAACAATCATCAACAAAACGCCTTTGGTTTAATGATTCATACGGAAAACGGGATACTGCAAGACCACTTTGATGACTTTATACCGTTCAATGAGACTTCTGAGTGCTAGGATCGATCGATTCGAGAAGAAAAACTGAGAACCAGATAGAATGGAGAAGTCTGTTTGAGATGGCCAATGTCTAGCCGGAGCCTAAAAAAAGAAAAAAATATGTATTTATTTTGATCAGTTGTACCTAATCAAACTGTATGTATAATGCAAAACCCGGGTTACGAAAGCAAAATGTTTCTTTATATTATCTAATAACAAAATTACATTATTTCTTAAATGATCGAATAATAATTCAAATTGCAATAATCTAAATTATAAAGTCGGTAGGTCACCATGTATTATTATGATCTGGATCATAATTTTTCTAACCACAATAATGTGGCGGTCTGCTAATATGCTACTTTAATTCGATGTTTTGTAATAATCCAACCTTGTGCTATAAGAATTCGCCTGAGATTGCATTAAAAATTTACATATTTTTTCAATATTCCATTTGGAACAATCAAATTGTTTTATAATGGGTGAGGTGATTTGGGCCATGATTGAAAAAGAATATTGGTCGAATTCGATATTTATATAATTTTGTATACCTGAAATTATGTGCCTTATGACAATACTTTAATTTAAATATTTATTGATGGTTAATTCAAGAAATTATATTACCTACTGAGCATTGGTGTAAGTAAACGAAGTATCTAACGAAGAATACTGCCAAATCCCATACTTAGTCAGTCAGAGTCGTTTCATATACATGTCACTCTTTCTTAAAGAGATAAAATAGAGAGTCGAAAAGTGATCTCTTTCTATTATGTAATAAGAGTTATTTTTGTTTACAAATCTGATAATTCATAACTATTATATTCTACTACTAATCTACTAGATGAACTATACCTACATTGCAATATGGGTTCAAATATTTATCTCAAAAGTTTTTGAACTAATATTTCAATTTATTTATTTTTTTAACATATTGCGGACATTACAAATTATAAGTTTAAGACGTTCACAACATGACATTTAGAAACAAAGATATATAAATATAACAGTATTACATAAAAAAAGAGATAGATCAGTAGATAAATTAGATAGGTACAAGGAAGTACACCGGATGAGTTAAGCAGACCCTATTTTAAGAATGTATAAAACAACGTCCACCTAAACTCATTCTCACGTAGGTGGAATATATCAACACCCGAAGCAATTTCGTTGAACATAGTTATCGCCCTCCCAATTGGCATTACCAGTGGCAGGTTGGTTGGCAATATGTAAAAGTATCCACTTTACTGTTGAGATTTTGTTTGGAATGCTGTATCGTCGCCTTGTTGGTAAATATACGTCATATTTGCAAAATTTAGAGATATCGGTTTTTGAAAATTTTAAGTTTTACTTGATTCCAATATTTTTGTTTATTATATTCATTTGCAATTTTAATAAAACTAGCTTTCTATCGGATTACCACTTAAAAAAATCTCTTTTTGTGCCTACAATTTAGTATTATAAGAGTCCTTCCAAAATCTGACGGTAATGCAGTAAAATGCATAAAATCATGATAATGCAGTAGTTAATGTTATTACCGACTTAATTAGTGGATGCCATAACCCTCATGACTGACGTAAACTGAGGAAACTTAGAAATTGAGAGAAAAATAAATAAATACCTGCCAAATCTCGAATTAAGTCTTTGCTAATTTTACTGTGGAACGTGTTGCCAAATTTGATCAAGTAACCGTGAATAGTTAATTGCTCGGATGAAAAGATAAACCATTGCTGTATTATTTATCCGACAATTTTCAAAAGAAGTAATGATGTGATTCATTAGATATTTTTTAATCAATTAAAAATATTATAAATCTAACAAGTGAATGATAGATTAGTTGTATGACTTATTGAAACAGGTATTTAGTATATGACTAACTAGCTTAATGATAAGCGCATATTAAAAACTGCTATAGGTAGGCACTTCTTAATTAAAAATTTTCTTAGTTATGCCATTTTGTTATCTTTTATAATAATTACTAGTCAGCTGATATCTTACGTGTTTTGAATTTATATACTTACTCTCACGTCTCCAGACCTGAGGAGCATCTGTTGTGAGTAAAACTATAATAACCCGTATTTTATTTCTTCGATGGCGCTACATCCTAAAAAATTTATCACTGGCCTCCCAATTCTTCACCTTTACCACACTTGAAGCTTCGCTGCTACCCTCCAGTTGTCTACGAAAAATAAGTTCCTGCACATCAATTCTATACAAAAGATTGCTATCCGCGGCTATCGAGGGTAGTTTATCATATCTATGTATTGAGGTCTTAGATTATATAAAAATATAGATAGAGCTATTGCAAGTGTTTGTACCTCAAAACATGACGAACTTTTTCAAGCACTTGCCTCGCCCCCTTCACGCTTCCTCCGCGATCCTTTCCTGGGTTATTCGAAAATATGTGTAACTGTGTGTGTGTCGTAGTGTTGCCAGACATCGAATATTATAATTATATGTTATAATGTTATAATTTTAGAAGCGATGTTTTATAAATTATATTATGGCAACACTGGCGTGTTGGCTATGCACTTGGTAAAACATTGCTCACTAAAATCAGCTCATGCGGAGGGCTTGATTGAGGTATTATAATTCTTACAATATGTTAGCTGTCTAAAGTTTTAAAACGGTTTATCTCGCTCTAAAAGTTAACACAGCCAAAAGAGGTAGGTACTGTTAAAACATAACACTTATTGTAACAATGATAATACCTCAATACATAAATATGATAAACTACCTTCGATAGTTTCAGTCTTTTACCGGTCTCTTCCATGGTGGGAACTGAAATTAGATGCGTTACCACCAACTCCTTCCATCTAGAGCCAGAGTGATCATGCGCTGATCTTGTGGATTCAGTCGCTTTTTTATGGTGTCGTTCCATCTGGAACCTTGCAACCTCCTCCGTTCAGTCTCACCAGAGACTCATTTCTATTATCTTTACCACATGGCCCAAAAATTAGAGAACGCGTCGAATAATACATATATCTATTTGAAATCAGCTTTCTTTTAACTTACCGTAAAAAGGAAATAATTAAAACAAATTATCGAGATACCCACCAAACTGTTGACAGTTAATTACATTTCTATAATAACTAGGTACAAAGTTTCGATAACAATAGTAATATAACACTGAAGCTAATATTCAATTCATTTGTTATATTTACTATGCATTATCTTCTCTTGGAGACGTATTGTAACAATAGAGTGCATGCAATTAAATCGATGTGTAGCTGGTTGTACCAAAACACTTTCTACGAAAACTGGTCATCATTTAATTGGAACTTTAGCGTTAGATACTTGGTGTATTATTACTTTTACTCTTGTACTGAGATGTATTTTGCTTGCATAAGAAGATAATAATATAAACCATAATAATATTACACAATCGTATGCTTCTCAATCATTTATTTTGCGTGTATGTATTTACGACTCATTTCATTTAATTTTAATTCAATAAAAATTATGTAGGTCGATAATATTGTTACTTCTTTTCAATATGAGAATACGTATACAAATATTAAGATAAGTATAAACTATAATACGTGGTTGTGAATCCGAACGCTTTTCTGATTTAATTTACACCAAGACCTTATCAGATAATTCACTTCCAAAAACATTTTTTAAATAAAGTGTTTTCTATCAAAAAAAATGAACTGTAACTAGAGGAAGTCTTATAGATTTTTGTAACAATGTTTGATCTCCATTCGACATCGTTTATAGTATAATTGTATTGGCATTGAAAAAATAACATTATGTACATTAACGCATTAAAGAGTGGCGGCGATGAAACAGCCATCATCTTTCTCGATGTTTTTTTAGCATTTCGTGTTACAAAAATTTAAACTATACACCTTATATACCCGCGTAGATATACCGCGCCGACTAACACTTTTAATTCTACACTTCCGGAAGAGTCGACAAGCAAGCGTGGGGTCGACCATAGTGTTTGGTGGTTCATATTTGCGGACAGTTTATATATTATAACATTATTATTCATTCATAACAAATTGATTTCTCAATGTTTATATTTGAATACCGATATATTTATGAATTAATAAAATCACTGAGTTGGTGAATTTTATAATGTGTATAAATGTTTAAGGTTTTTGACGGTTTCGGATGATAGCACCAATTTCTCATCAGAAGCAGAAGATTGCCATAAATGAATCTTTAATACAAAATAACATTTAAGTACTTTAATCATTAGTCTTAATAAAAAAGTCAATTTTACTTTGAAGCTCCGCCTATAATTTACATATTATACGTCATATCAAAAATCTTTGTTTTATGGATTTTAACTAAGTACATAATATGCTTATTTTATTAAATTTACTAGACAAGTTTGAGAATCAGAGAAAAAGTCAAATACTAGAGCGGAAGTAGTCCATACTTAATGTAACTATAGGTTTATTTGGGCTGTGCTTACCGGAACTCATTAGCTACTTTCTTTCCAAATGATGATAAAGATGCATTAAATACTTACGCCATTACGCCCAACACTATTTTTTTCTTAAATAGGTACAGATAATCACTCAAGAATCTTTGTTGCCTTTCAATATTTCTTTTGTATTTTCATGTTTTTAATAGTGTTAATTTAATTATAAAAAAATCTTTGCATTATTTTGTAAAATAATTTTAGTAATAGGTACAAGTGGCGTGCAGTCCATAGATGCTGTAGACGCAAAGAATCTCCAGAAATAATTGAAAAAGTTTCTATCATAAAAAAAATACTAGTTTTATGTAAGTATCTTCTTCAGAAGGTTTTATGTTATTGATAATTTATACTTTGTAAATGTCTTTATATACATGGAATACCGCACACTATACTAATTTATTCATCACTTAAACTAGTTACAATAACTTGAGGCTTAGATAATAATATAGCAAATAATGGGAAAATAATATGTATTTTTAAGAGCATCCCTACAAGTAAAAATCACCGCGTACCATTGCTTAGTACCATATCGACTGTGGAAAGGAAAAAGGGCGTAATCCACACAAATCAAATTTTACAAGAGGCACAAAAACGTGTTTGATAATAATGGTCTTCGGTCAAAATTAAAACACAAAACAGACATTACCTTGAAGTGCATGATAATTAATAATTTGGTTTTTATATCACTAATATCATATTAATTATTGAGTCAATTAAAAAAGCCAACAAAAATGATACGCAACTTCCGTCTTTTTTTGAAAATTATTAGCTAAATTTACATAATAAATCGGCATTTTCAACATACATCCTTTGGACACCAAGTGTATTTAGGCATGTACAATGTTATTATGCAATAAAACCTTTTTTTTTAAAAAACTGATGGTTACACCCTTTTTCCTTTTATAGTCGATACAATAAATATTATCAAAACCATTATTATGTACATTTGAATTCATAAATAAATGGTTTTTATAATGACGTACCTGACAAATCATTTTTAGCAATATAATTATCAGCGTTTGCTTAATAAATTATTTATAGTTTTTAATATGGGCATCCTGGCTAGTTTTAGTTTCCTGGTTTTCTTTTAAAAAAAATAAGCACTCTCTTTTTTTCTCATTATGTATTTCATTTAAAATAATATAATTAAATAATTAATAATGAAAAAAGATCTTAAATCCTTGTGATGTGAAGTTAGAATAATTATTATAGATAGATCAATGAATACAAAAAGAGACATTCTATACGTATGTACCAATTTTAAATGTGGCACTGAAGGCTGATGATTATGAAAGTCTCGATGTTGGCAAAACGAGTCCAATACAATCAAACTCCTTGTTCTGGATAGAGTGTCGTCGGGTTGCCTGCGCTAGACTCTCATAAATATTTGATCATTTAGCCAACAAGAACGATGACAACCTGAATAAGCCTGTAATATTCGGTCAGGTCAAAAGTCAGAAAGGACGAGGAAAAACTCACTTCAAATTGACAAACCAATTGTCAATAACTTTCCGCTAATACGTGCTATCCATGCTGCTGAATACTAAAAGTGGTAGAGCCAAGTTATGGAGAAGGCTTTGAGATGGCCAAATCATTCGGGATACGATCCTTAGTCATAAGGTCTTGGACGAAGAAGAGTTTAAAGTATGTTTATCAATTTCAATTGACGATCTTCGACTGGTTTCATAACAATATAACATAACATATCGTACAATATAATTTTAAATGTAATGTAATTAAGATAATAGTCCTAACAGAATGCAGAAACAAATATTTAAAATTATAATACATACCGTGTTCCATATTTTTCGAATGTTTTTATTGTCGTCAATTGAAAAAAACCTGTTTGTTATGAACAAAGATAGTACCTACCTATGTATCCTAATAACTATAATCATAAAATTCATGATGTATCACGAGATGATTGACTTTGTATGACTCGATACATACAAATTTAATCATAATTACATGATCTTTGATATATTATTGGTAGTATAATAAACGTTCATAATATGATATTCAATTATTTTATAAAATGTCAAATAAATAATATCATTACAAGTTCGTAGAAGTAATTTCAACATTTAATAAATGTATTTTACAACGTTTTTCTTAGGTCGTATTCTTATTTGTCCGGTGGTTGTTTATCCGGTACAAATCTGGCAATCGATTTTTAACTAACTTACCGACTAGCTAGACATTTGAAACTTTTAGAATATATCAGAACACGATGCCAATGCTTTTTTTAAATACTTTTAGCCATCTTTAAGTAGAATTGAATTCATTTTTAGTTAATTCTGTTTTGTATGAAAAGTTATTTCGATACCATTATTGGTTGCTAGAGGGTCCTAATAACTAAATTATTAAATAATATATAAATGCGTTACTATGGAAATCAATATGAAATGACATTTCATTATTCAGTATTTATATCAAGTACAAATTTTTTTGATCCTTTTATAGCTAGTCAAGTCAAGTTTATATGATTCAGCAGAAAATTTAAAAACGTAAGTATATAAAAAGTTCTTTTTATCTTGTAATTATTTACCCATTATTTTGTTTTCAATTTTATAAATAAATATTAACCAATTCAATTGTATTATATATTTTAGTCACTATAAATACTTTTTTATGTACTTCAAGGAATTTAGATTAACGTCATTAAAAAGGGACTTTATTTTTATTTTGTGTAATTATTTCAACAACTAGTTGGCGACTTTTTATATTAAGAACCCTGAGAAACATAAGTTCAATTCTTCAAAAAAGTAATATTATATTTATATATACCCATTTATTAATATTAAAAGTAGAACTATCCATACATCAATGATAGCTTTGAATTGACACCATGATGCATGTTTTCAGTAATTAATTGTTTTTATGGCATACATTTTAAAATCCCACACTAAAAGCTAAATTCGTTAATGAGAAAAATACATCGTACAATATAAGATAATTAAATACTAAAAACCTACACAATATATTTTATTCATGACTTCATAATATTATATTAAATTATGGATAGCTCTACTTTTTATTTCATATAACTTGTATACTCTCGAGTCTTTACAAGCGCAAAGCAATAACCAGTATAGTCATCTGCCATAAAAAGTGGAAAGGCATGATAAAAATTCGATAAAATTATATGTAATCAATTTGTTGTAACTACCATTATAGTGCTTTTGCGTACAGTTGCAAAACACTTTTTAATTTATCGATACACCGTAGATATGTAACTAAAATAACGACCTAGCCGAAGGCTGTGTAGGTATTCATCTGTTACATAAGTTATTTCATTTTATTCAGGTTGTTACATAATGAGCATTAATAAGAACGTATGAATTTATTGTTATATGTCCTACGTTTTATTATAGTGTACAATACTGGTTATATTTTAATCCTTTCTCATTCTTTTCTCCTTAGGAATCTGTTATATTATACTTATTGAGGAACTAAATGGACGGGAGCTGTTGCAATATGTTTATATAATTATAACGTATCAGTATTTTTTTGATTTTATCCACTGCACCACCTGAGTTAGTAGTCATCAGTGGCACACCCAGGGGGGGGGCAAGGGGCCCTGGCACCCCCCAAAATTATCAGAATGATTTTAAACATTGAAATTGAAAGCCGATAAACTATACCTTTGGGCTTAGACAAATAAAAACACGGCAAAATATGATTTGTAAATCTCCAGCACCCTTTTTAGAAAAAATTCTTAGATTTTAATTTCTAACACAAAAATTTCGAAACACTAATGTCAGGTTCTTTTAGAAACCCAATCCCTAATGGAACTGTCAAAAAATTCTCGGTGTCCACCCGAATTCCGGAGTAATGTAGGTCATGGGTGGGGAGGGCTGACAGGGCTTTAGCCTGGGGACCCGGGCTAGGGGGCCCGGCGTGTCGGGTTGACCAGATAAGTGTGATAAACATACATCATAAATTAGCTTTAATAGTAAAAAAGTCGCCTGCGGCGCTATTATACTTCATGGCCATGAACATTTTCAATTATATAATTGTGCAATATATTTTTTGATTATTATGTGTCGATTTTCGACAGCTCCATCATTAAAGTAGATGTATTAAAAATCGCCAATAATTCACTGTATGAGTACCCTTAATTTGAACTAAAACACAATTTGAAAAACGTTAATGTAGTGTTTCACTCTGCCTTTAATCTTAGCGGTAGGTAGGGGGCCCGCTAAATATCCTAGCCTGAGGGCCTGTTTCAGGATGTGTGGACCATGGTGTAGGTACACCGATAATAGACAAGTGCAATAGACAAAAGGCCGATAAACGAGAAATTAGGCTGTGAAGAAGAAAAAGATCCTATGGGACTAATTTACATTCTCCTCTTTGCCCCCCCAATATTAAATCCTGGGTGCGCCACTGGTAGTCATCAGGTGTTAATACTTTTTTTGACAAGGCAAAGAACCAATCAAGAAAATTACTGTAACAGCAGAATTCCGCAGTTTTACTTATGTGTCTCTTCTGTCCACCTCCTTATTTCAAGATTGAATCTTTTACAGAATCAAGAAATTTGATGCCGATGTATTAATACAGTATTTCACACTATCATAATTTCCTTCATATATATAGTGGATTTTGACCATCTGACGAAGAAGTTTTGTAAAAGATTATATTGTGTGGTGTGGTGCTGGTTGTTAGTCATTCACTCAATCTGTAAGGTCTAAACGCACTAAAAAAATAACATATTCATTTACCAGACATGAGATTTTTACCTGCTTTTATGAAGTTATTTAATCAAAAATATAACATTACAATATTTTAATAAAATTTTATATAGGATAACTATTAATCAATGTATAATTTAACCATAATTTTATAACAATAACTAACTATTATTTCACTGGCAAGCGTTATCAAAAAAATAATTAATATGCCTATTTATTAAACTTCACCTTATTATGTGCAATATTAACACCAATTGGCAGCTTTTTAAAACAATACCTATCATACATTAAAACACCACAGTGTTCCTAACCCACTCAAAGCAACATATGAGAAAGAGTATTTTTTATGGCTATCTTACCATTCTAATAATGATATATTTATATGCATTAAGATGAAATGTTCTTTATCTAACATTATATTAAAATACATATGCATGTATTCTACGAACAGTTAACGACATAGGCTCTAGTTTTCTACCCGCATTAACGCAATCGTTATGAATAGGGCGATTCGAAACTAAGTCAATGCTCGACCCGCCCTTGACGACGCACAATGTTGGTAATTATTTAGTGTTTTTAACAAGTTCCCGTTACTATTATGCCACCTTACGTTACCTAACTAGCCCATTAAACTGCAAATATTTCAGTTCATATGCTTTTTGTCATCTTCATTTTTTGGTTATTTCTAGAATGATCAATATTGCATCTAATTAAAATGTTATTTTTTTCAAAATCAAAAGCATTGTCCAGTAAATATAATATATATTTAATAGATATCTCTCAGATTTCATTAACCTGCCATAAGTTATAATTATTATATACTCATTGCAAACAGAGCGTCACATTTCTTTGCAAACAAAAGAGATAGATCTTAAATCCAAAGTGATATCATCGGAACAGACGGAAATTATTATCACATGGGCCTCCACAGAGTAGAGGTTTTTATTAACAGATTTTTGTTTTTACGTTAAATGTATGTCAGCTACTTGATCAACCTATTAAGTCCATACATTGACTCTAAATACAAATTAAAAAAAATAATATGTGTGTTTGCCAGACCCAGGATTCGAACCTGGGACCCACGACATTATAAGCTGATGCTTAAACCGCTTTGCCACTGTGGGCGTAATATTATTCAGAACCAACCACAAATAAATTAATAAAGTGTTGTATCTTTTCACTTTTCTTTCTATTCATAATAAAATTCAATTATTTTTTTCAAATTGTGCAACTACCTACATTTCAAGATTGATTAAAGAAAATCTCATCACAATATTAATACACATAATGTAAAAATATGTGAACGTCGAATATATTCAGAATTAAAAGTTGTTATCAGAACACTCAAGATTTAAAAAAAAAAGCTACTTTATATTATTTAGCATGACTGTTACTATCATTCTGTTGTTTTTTTTTCAATAACCACTAGGGTCATCCGACCCATTGCATGACCCTTTCTCTTTTCCCGCAGACGACCTTCGATTAATTCGTGGAAAAGTAACATCGCAACAAAACTATAAAAGCAATCACTTTACCGATTATACATTCATTTTGTTTGGCGGGAGAATGGTTTCATTCCTAATATTTTTCTATATCCAGACACAGGTCTACTGATGAGAGCTATTAGTATTCATACGCCATAATTACTTTTGAATCGTGATTGTAGTGCAAATACAAACGCTTTTTATCAATTATTATAATTTTATTTCTTTGATATAGAATTGGAAAGTGAATCTTTCACTATCCTATTTATTTTTCTTTTTTACCCTTTATATTAGTTTAGTTGTACAGCACTCATTATTTTTTTTTATCAGAGCTTATAGTATTTTCCATTTATTTCATAATTTATAAAGACTATACAAAATAATTATTTTCCTAAATAAATAAAATACTTTACGTATTTATTTAAATCGCTAATAGCAATGGTGCATATCAATAATATTTATATTTTTTAAATTCAATAAACTATGAATCCAGAAATATTATTTATATTACTATATCGATCAATATTGCGTAACCGTGTCTAGATAATTCGTTCATACCAATAAGTACATAAAAAATACTTATTTGGTATTTATAATATCTATACCCTAGTTAAATAATATGGAAACAACTAAAAATTTTGAGTTAATAATGGCATTCGATGTAGAAAGGTATTTTTTTATAATTCAATAAAAAAAGTAATCCAAAATTTCTTGAATTGGTCATAAAATCAAAAACTCTTTCAGGGATTAATCATTAATTCAATTTATTAACGGGAATGTCTGATCATTATACGTATATATTAATAATTTAGTTGCTAGAACTCCAGACCCCCCTAGCAACCAATAATGGTGTCGAAATAACTTTTCATACAAAACAGAATTAACTGAAAATGAATTCAATTATACTTAAAGATGGCTGAAAGTATTAAAAAATGCATTGGCATCGTGTTCTGATATATTCTAAAAGTTTCAAATGTCTATTTAGTCGGGAAATTAGTTAAAAATTGATTGCAAGATTTGTACCGGAGAAAGAACCACCGGACAAACAAGAATACCAACTAAGAAAAACGTTGTACTAAACACACTTAGTTACTTAAAAAATCAAGACTTTAAAATTGTGCAACATTTTAAAACGCCATTATCTTAGAACAAGGTATTTTGAGTTGTTTGATTTGATTGTATCGATATATATAATATATCATAAATGTCAAAAAATATTTTTTTAGAACGCTAATTTTATATGGGACCAATGCATCAAAAAGTTTAAACTTTTTTTGCGTAGGTATTGATTCAAAAGAAGCTACTAAATACTTTCGCAGAATAATTTAAATTAAGAATAAGATATCAGTCGTTAAACAATGATAAACATATCGCGAATCGTCATTGGTGATGAGATTTTTTTGACCGCCATTAGGTACACCAATATCCTGATGTATGATACAAAATTATGGTTTTCGATACGATATTAATAATTAATTGCTAACCTAAATATTGTAAGGGCCACTGGTATCTCAGTATAAAAATATGATTCAATCATAATGCTCATCGTAATTTAAACTTCCACGTTATCAAACAATCTATTCTACATTTTTCCATAAATTAATGTTTTACGGTTTAAATACTTAAATACTATGTTCCATATGTGGAAGTCTAATTATTATATATTTCCAAAAAAAAAACACTTAATTTAAAATAACTTGTACGTGAGTAAATTAAATTTATAAAATAATCTACATACCGATTAATTTTTAAATATCGTGTGAGGTTTTCAAATTATTCGCGCCTTGAAAACTTACATAAACAAACGGAGATACAGACATAATTTCAAGTAATCTGGTCCTATTAATAACATTGTGTTGGTACTCATACGTTCAATCCACGACGTGGAATGCCTACAACTTTACGAATATTTCTGCCGGACTATCATAAACTTTCGTTTTCTCTCAAAAAAGAAAGAACTCGGAAAGTGAACGTAATGTAAGTACATCTTTACATAAAGTATAAATAATTTTGCTCATCTACTTACTATGGTTGAATTAAATTAATTTAATGTTCGCTTCTGATATCAATTATTTATCTGTATGTTGGTACGGCAGATTCAATTTAACAATCACAGAAAATTATAAAGCAATCATTAAAACTTTTCTTACTTTAACTTTTACAGCATTTAAGTCAATAAATATATATTGTAAGTATTTATTGTACTGAATGTAAAAGATTAAAATTAAAATTCTAATGGATTGAAGTTTTGTACTATTCCATTTGAGTCGTTTTTTGCGACCCGGGTTTCGCCTTTCGGCATCTTCAGGCGCATTGTATACTCACCAAAAAGCAAACACACACTGACAACGAACACTAAACTCTAACTTATATAACAAATAAATACAGTAAAGTAGGTAAAAACTTATCACCTATCTATTAAGCCAAGGATCCAATAAAAAAATATATAATAAACAAATTGTGAATAGTTGAAGTATTTGTAAAAAAACCCATACCTTATCAATAATAATACACTTGATAAGCATATAAAAAGCGTCAAACCTAAAAGCCTTTTGGTGAGTATAAAAAATGTCTCAAGATGCCGAAAGGAGAAACTGGGGTCGCAAGAAATGACTCAAATGGAATATTACAAAGCTTAAATCCATTAGAATTTAAATTCAAATTCCATCAAATACCTTCGGTCGACAGTATTAATATAATAAACTTCATTATTTGTTGACATGAGAAAATGTCACATAAATAACAATTTCAATCCGTTCACAATACGACATGAAGGGAAAAGGTAAAAATGAAAGTAAGTAGTAATATTCTTAAAATACATTAGCAACAAGGGGTAGTTAAAATTACATATAAAAATACCATTACGTGAGTTAGATTACCCTTATCTTGATAATTTATAAAACAATGTCTTCTAAAAGTCACCTCACGTAAGTGAAATATTTCAATGTATAACATAATTTCGTTACCAGGTTAGTCAAAAGTTAGAAAAAAAATCTAATATTTTTGGTTAAAAAATACGAATGCTTCAATTTACAAAAGAGATTTCAATTATTAATTCGTTTTGAAAAAATATATAATATGTTTCCTGATCTGCTATAACTTTACAATATTTTGTCCAAAAGATGCTAGATGACTTTCTAAACAGTGACCGTACCTACATTCCTTCAACATCTTCTTAAAGGATATGTTAAAAATCATGTTAACTGCAGAAATTATCAATCAGAATCAGGTTTGTCTTAGTGAAACATTGCCAATTTGAAAATTTGATTTAGTATAGTATATTGCATATTTTTCAATTTTAATCAATATCCTGTTGTTTTTTTTATTCAATACACAAGATTTAAAATTTTACATTCTTACTTTTGAAATATTCTTATTATGTTTTTTCAAAATTGCGTTAGATTAATGTTCATTATTTTTTTTAATTAATACAATTTAAATTATAATATTTACTCGCTTTACTTAACAGTTAACGTAATAAAAAATAAGCAGGTACCTACTGACTTATAGGTATGTCAAAAAATTCTCTTTTTTGCAACTACGTTAAAAAATGTATAAGATAGAAGATAAATAATTACAAGATAAAAAGAACTTTTTATACACAACGTTTTTAAATTTTCTGTTGAATCATATAAACTTGACTTGACTAGCTTAAACGATCAAAAAAAATTGTACTTGTAGAAATAATAATGAAATGTCATTTTAACATCTCATATTGATTTTTATAATAACGCACTTATATATCAATAATTTAGTTGCTAGGACCCTTAGCAACCAATAATGGTGTCGACATAACTTTTTATACAAAACAGAATTAACAGAAAATTAATTCAATTCTACTTAAAGATGGCTAAAAGTATTAAAAAAATGCATTGGCATTGTGTTCTTATATATTCTAAAAGTTTCAAATTTCTAGCTAGTCGGGAAGTTAGTAAAAAATCGATTGCAAGATTTGTACCGGACAAAGAACCACCGGACAAATAAGAACACGAGCTAAGAAAAACGTTATAAAATATAGTGAATCATGTAGCAATTGTATAATAATATGTAGATACTTGGTAGGTATCAAATAATGTAGCCTATGTATGTGTCTCGATGGCAGAAAACTGAAAGAATGAAGATTTACCAATAAATGAGCATATGATGTCCTACAAACATCCTACAAATGAATGACTGATGTCGGTGATGACATTCTTAGACGTGTGACCACATCATCAATAAAATGAATTGGTTTACTTTTAAAGACATTTATCAGAAACGGGTTTGATCGGCTACTTAAAGGGGAAATATCGGCCAGTAAGTGAATCTAATGTCAACACAAGAATTCCATATAACAAAATACTTCTCAGACTAAGAGGAGCATTCTCTAGTTTCTGTATTCTGATCATTCGAGGGAGCCGCGAAAGAGTTTTGTATTTATTTTATCTACTAATATTAGCTGATTAATACTTAATATTTCTTTTAACTACTTCACATTTAAATAAAACAGATTCGAATTTATTTATTTTACATAATAATGAACATGACAAAATACAAATTCAAAGTATTCACGAAATGTCATATTTAAATACAAAATCAAGTTAATATGAGTAAAAAAAAGTTTATAGAAGCACACCGAGTGAAATAAGTTCTTTGTCTTAAAAAAATATAAAATAGCGTCCTCCTAAATTTACCCTCATAGTAGCCATGTTTATAAATTGTCAATTATTAAATAATTTTATTTTCTTGCATGGTGACAACAAAAATCGATCAATCGTACATGAAAAAAGTATTCAATTTTTTGGAATGTTAAATTTAATTTAATAATAATCAATAGTAAATGTGCATTTGGCAATCAAAACTAAATATTTCTGGAACTCTTGATTTTTTCAGATTTTCGAAGTGTGAAAAACTGACTCTTGAAAATAGAATATCTCCTGAGAGTTCTGCAGTCTATTGGCCAATGGTTTGTGAAAGTGAAGAAGTCTCTCAATATTTCACCTGTGTGGATGACGGAATGCAGGGATTACTGGAGATATATTATAACTGCTACATTTAAAAAGCGACATGATCATTAAAACAGCACGAACAATTCGAATATGTTTGAGAAGCTCTGATTTAACGCTATACGTTTGCTTTTGCAACCGTTAGATAACAGTTGGACATAGCAGATGATCGTATCAACCGGTTGCATATTAAACTCACCGCAATGACCTTAATTGAAAATAAATTAAATTAATAGGTAACGCTTCCCTATAGACGGCATTATGTTAAAGATATTATACGCGTATTGAGAGAACATGAATAAACGCAACTGTGTTGCTTTATTAAGTAATATCATTAACATATTAAAGTAATATCTAGTCATGTGACGTAGACTTGTCTGCAGTGGAGTCCATAGCTAAAGAAAATAAAATACCGCCCCTATAAGTAGTATAGACTCGTAAGTATCTAAGTACTAATATATAATTATCATAATTCATCACATACATCACATACTGACTATTAATTATTATACTAGGCTATCTTAACTAAATAAACGCATTTAAAATATTGTCATTTACAAAAAACCTAAAAATTACTATTGACGGTTTTAGAGCTTGACAATAGAGCGGAAAATTAGTATAAGCCGGCTCGCACACCTAAGCTCGTCCGTCTGCAACGTGTCAAATACGTCGATGTTACGTCATCGTTATCCGCAAAACACCAGTTGCCAAATGGAGCTGCGCACATTGGTGGAATGTAGCATTTTAATTTGAAAAAAAACAGATGGAGTCACATGCAACTATTTTCACCGGACATGCAGCGCAGGTATAATCCCGAAATGTCACACTTCTTCATTCATTTTGGCTTGCCATGTGACGTCACTGTCCTCGCACGGCCATGACTAGCACATAAGAAAGTTGCATGTTGCGCTCAGTTTTGAATTATGACTATTATCCCAGTCGAGATGATTTTCAATATGCAACTGGGCTTATACGCATAATTATTTCCGTCGTGCAATAATTAATTTATTACGTTTTTTCAAAAAAATATCTACGCCTAAGTTTCTTTGTCACGTCTAAATATTATAAAGATATTTTTTTCCCTGTGGAACAAGTAGATAAATTTAATTACCATTCTATATTGTAAAACACTAAATTATAAAAAAAACTTTCTTTAAAAGAGTAAGATTTTATGTTAACTTATAATACATTGCTTGTACATACAGATTTATATACGGTATCGATATTCAGACATCAGCTTATATTGCCTAAAATAACAGATACTTAATACTCTATCAATAGTCTATACTCACCTACACGTCTGTACAAATGTGTCAGCCTTAAGCTATTTATTGATGATAAAATTAAGATAATAATATATCTTTTATAGTATGATCTAATAAGCAAGGTAATGCAAAAAAGTTAATGTCTTTATAATACAAAGTTAAATGTATTGTTATTATTGTGTAGAATGAGATTGTGCGTGATGCGCGTGAATGTATGTAATTATTCTTCTTTGATTGATACAGACATTAATAATCGTAAAAAATACCGACTTTTTTTAAATAGTACCTAATGGACATTAATTTTTCATTTTTAATTATATGTTGCCTAGTTAAAAATATAAATTATTTTTTACTAGTAAAATCTCTATTTAAATTGCTATGCTAATAATACATTATTAGAAATAACAATTACCTGGTAATGATTTTGCCAAGTTTACTTTTATTTAACTCAGTTGATACGGTCAGCTGAAAAAAAAGATTTTTTTTCGGCTAGGTACATGTTCAAACACGCGCGTTAACATCATTTTACTTCCTACTTCAATTATAGTGTGTCAATTTATGGCTACGGCCGTATGTTGTAGTTTAACCACTGGGGAATGCCAAAAGAAATGGCGTATTTCAAAAAAAACACTACCTTATTCTTAGGTCAATAATTATTATAAAGCAATCATTATTCGTAGGATGTTTATTACACTTGAATGGTCAAAGACATAGCTTATAATGAATATCTTTAGAATTATCTTCAAATGTGTTAATTTTGCCCATTTTTTGAATAATAAAAGTCTTGTCAAATTTGGGATCACAAAGATTATCAATATAATTTTTTATCGTAAATATTTTACTAAAATTATCTCGTCATAAATTATACTAATGGTTTTATAAATGCGTTTAAAAATTAATAAACGTAAAAAATCTTAACACCACTGCACAGTTATGTACTGAAATATGACTATATTCTAAAACATTAGAGCGAGGGGTTTAAAAGAATACTATTTTATGTAATAAAAATACTTTATGCAGTCATCAAATGTTTAAAATAAATGTAAAGGATAATAAGGCTTCAAAATTATACAAATAGATTATCTACAACGTTTAAGGTATGTCCAGGATCATGCTTTGAAAATAGAAAAAAGCTCCATTTTGACCTACGCTGAGCATGTCCCCCCTTAAATACCTTAGGGTCATCATTTTGCATATTACAACTTAATGTTTTAATACGAGAAATACAAATTGTTTGACTTCTTCTTCACTAAGGCACTGCTTACGATGAATTTTGCTTGATAGAATGCTTTGAAAGACACATACACCAACAATTTGCTACATTTTTATCCACTTAGAAATTTAATATTAGTGAGCGATTATTGATAATATTGAACTATTGTGATATTATGTAGAGTTACAACGTGCTCGTAGTAGCACGGATATACTCTCAAAATATGTATATAAGTGTAATAATATTAATAATAATAATATTTAAAATAAGGAGGTACCTACCTAAAATTAATATTATATTTTATACTTTATCGGCTATTTCTGTGGCTGCTTCACATCTGCAGCATCTATTGACGTCACTGAAACTTATTTGTCACAATTTTAGATTTAATATGAAGCATATTATTTAGAAGTAGATACCTACCTAAATGGAATATTTTCTAGAATTAATTGTCAGTCATTCACTCAACTCATATTCATGGAGAGAAAAAAGATAAAATAGAGATGAAAGTTACAAAATCCATGAATTAAATAACTAAATCTAAATGCATAATATAAATTGTATTTTTACTCAGTCTCTACACCCGCAACGTACAGACCATATTTGTGCGGTTTGATAAGGTCAGTGTTATAAATATTCTTTATTTAATTTGAAAACACCTCAGATATATAACTACAAGAAAAAATCTTTTTTGAAAAATTACGACATCTGACGGGACATGAATCTGTTACTATTTTTTTTTATTCAACGAATAAGACACATGATTTGATAATATAACATTTAATATAATATGGAGTAATCCGCGACATTGGTTAATAATTAAGGAATTAATTTATACATACCTTAATTTAATATACTAAAACCGATAGCCAATAATATTATAACGCAATTCGACAAGCATTTCATATAACTACTACTAGTTACAATCGTCGTAATTTACTAAGATACCCGTAGCTTAATTGGAAAAACATACTGGCGTGAATCCAGCAGATGCAGGTTCAAGTCGTATTTTCGTCATATCGTATTTTTTTATACACAAATGATTTTTTCTATTGTGTACATATATATATGCATGAGATGTTTTCAAATTATGTAAGTATAGTAGTTCTTATAATATCAAATTGCGTTAATGTTGGCCGTCGGTTATTGTGTTTTAAATCAAAGTATCAAATAAGTACACTATTTACTAACCGATGCCCAAATTTTAGTTGTAACGTACTTGCACTTGTTAATAATTTAATAGACTATTTTATTCAATAAATAATGCACAAGATTTCAACATCCTTTAAATTGAATTCAATATGTTATTCATTGATTAAAAGAAATAGTTTATATATTTTTATAAATTTGATGCCATTCAGTCGTATCATCATACCTACCATAACAAATATAACATAATTGTATTTTTCTTTAAAATACTTTGAACAAATTTAATTAAAATTATTTTAATACTGAAGGTTGATGAAAATATTATAATTAAAAAAATATTTGCTTCAAATGATAAAAATCGAAATTTTGCATGCACGTAAACTCTCGACGATGGATATAATAGACCGCATGTATCGTAAAAATTGCGTTTTTTAAATCTTTAATTGTACCTACAACAGGTATTCGTCGAGATGGGCGAAAGTGATCGCGAAGAACCAAGGAGTGGTCACCGTCAGTCGTAATTGCTACAGATGTCAGAATCAGGTTATGACATCACACTTTGAACGAGATACATTTTATATGCTTTTCGCAATACATGTCCATATGAAAAAATATAGGTATATAACACTATCTTTTCTTCGTGCCTGAAGCATCTATCAAACCCACATTATAAAATTAATAATGCATGATATCAATAAACAACTATTATTATTTACTACGCATTTTAACAATTACTCATTTGTCTTAGCGATGTTAATTCTAGTGTGAGATATTATAAATTGTTTTTTTGACATCTCATTTCCCAGTACTTTTTTTATATTATTTTACTGTTTAAAATTAAACTGAACCTATATATAAAATATTTACAAGATAAAAAGAACTTTTTATATACAATGTTTTTAAATTTTCTGTTGAATCATATAAACTTGACTAGCTTAAACGATCAAAAAAAATTGTACTGTTGAATACTGCAATATGTACTGTTGGATGTTACTGATAGAAATACTGAATAATGAAATGTCATTTCATATTGATTTTCATGGTAACGCACGTATATATTATTTAATAATTTAGTTGCCAGGTGCCCCTAGCAACCAATAATGGTATCAAAATAACTTTTCATACAAAACAGAATTAACTAAAAATGAATTCAATTCTACTTAAAGATGGCTAAAAGTATTAAAAAATGCATTGGAATCGTGTTCTGATATTTATAAAAGTTTAAAATGTCTAGCTAGTCAGGAAGTTAGTTAAAAATCAATTGCAAGATTTGTACCGGACAAACAACCACCAAACAAATAAGAATACGAGCTAAGAAAAATGTTGTAAAAAAAGGACCGTCAATGTGCATATGTTAATGGCGAATATATTATTATGTTTTTATGTACTGTTAAGTACATCAATATGTATCAAAGATATTAAAATCACAAGGAGTGTTTTCAGATATAGCAATATATTATGTTACTTTTTGCTACAGCGGATATTTCAATTTGATAAAAGTAGATTTTTTAAAAACAAATGATTACATTTAAATTATGCACTGGTTTGAAGTGGGTAATCTTAATTTAAATAACTCATTTACAACATAATTATGTATAGCGACGAATGATTCCACTTAATATAACAATAACACAATAATATTAACAAATGAAAAATGTCCACTACTTTTTAAAATTTTATTTTTACTACAATATAGCAAATCTCTCGCTTGGTTAAATTTTCTCCCATTGAGAGCAGTACCAATCAGATAGAGTGTATATTATATTATAATTATAAGAATGAAGTACCAGAATGTCCGTCTTTGAAGTCGTCGTCCACCAGGTTGTAACCTTATATCTGGATAAACTCTTTTTTTTCTTCTTAGTCCATGTCTACTGCTTTTGATGAATTATATGGATACTGTACAGCATTTTTAAAAATTTCTGTTGTCCCTCAGTTTTCTTGCATCTGTCTGGGTCATGCCAGCAGCCAGTATCTCCACCGTATACTCCATATGGATGCTATTCAGCATATGACATCGGGAACCGATTATTTTCAACAAAAGTGTCTTAGGTATCCATAGTATGTGTCGAATCTTCAGATTATATGTGAGAAGAGATTGTTTATACGTATTTTTATCTTGTTCTCACTGACAAATTGAAATCTTCACACCAAACCATGGCAAAATGTTGTTTTTACAATGCATGATTTGATCCAAATCAAAGACCTATGGTGTTATAGGCAAAATGGTAATGGACTTTTTTTATAAACCGTGGCAGTGCACAGTAATAATTTGTATTGGGAATATTAATAAATAACCAAATCGCGCCTCAACGTGTTGATAAAAATTTCGCCGAAAGCATTCGTGATCAATATAAATACCATCGAGTTTATCAGACGTTGATTATTATTAATAATATAGACTTCCTTATTTTAAACTGTGTAACATATTAAATAATATATTGTAAAATTTCTGCCGGATATTATTTCATAGAAAAGGTAACCGGATAGTCCAACAAAAAACTAAGAAAAAAATATACTCAAGTAGAACATTTTAGTGAATAATATTACCAAAAAATTTAAACTATCAATGTACCTATTATCAAATCAAGGCGTGGAGAACATTGACTGATTTAAAAATATTAATTGCAATTCGATCAATATTTATAATGGAAAATTATAAATCTATGTTACATCATAGCATAATACATATAATTTAATATTGTTTCTCTATGTATCTAGCGGTTAATTTATATTATAACACTTGCATTGTTTTAGACTTTAAACTCAATTCTAATATTCACGTGTAGGTATTTAAATTAATTAACAATATTTTGTCACTGAGGATTTTTATTTTAATATCTTTTAATATTAATTTATATATTTTTTAGTGATTGTGTCTTCTTTATGTGTGTTTCCCATTTTCATTTAAGCCTTCAAACTAGTGATAAGAGGTAGAAAGCTTTTAAAAAATAAACATAAATCGACGACATAATTATTAATATAATTCACAGAAATGGAAAGAATAGCTTGATGAGGCCCTTAACCAGCAGTGAATTTATCCAGTTATAATATAGAATTATATTAATAAAATATATGCTACTTTGTACTTAGGTTTACTTTTATAAATTCTTTATTTTATTTTAAAAGCATTTTGCAGGCTTACTTATAATATTTACAACATTTTTTTTATTCAGTACCACTGAATAGTAAGTAAAGTCTAAAAACATATTTGATGTGTGTAAATTGTTGGACAAAACGCACTATCATCGAAATAAATGGGCTGAGTGAAGCGTTTTTCATAGCGGTTAAATTGATTTTCCCATGATTAAAGTAGGTAATGAATGTCTCATACCTACTTATATGCTATAACTACCTATTACAACAATGAGAAATATTTATCGGATAAAACGAAATGTTTATCATTCTATAATTTTTACTTTCACCAATTAATAATTTACAATATGTACCTATTTATAATTTATATGGACGCTAAACCAAGAGATGTCACGGAGACTTGAAGCTTTCATTCTCAATCAAATGGGAAAGGACTGAGAAGTTCTACGTAGTATCAAAACCAGGAAACTACAGTACCTCGGCCACATTATGAGAGGACAAAAATACAGCATTCCCCAACTTGTCATTCAAGGAAATATCAATGGGAAGCGTAACAGAGGAAAGCGCCGCATTTCGTGGCTTAAGAACCTCCGTGATTGGTATGAGTGCAGCTCTACTGAACTGTTCCGGGAAGTAGACGACAAAGATAAGATCGCCTTGATGGTGGCTGACCTCCGCTAGGGGATGGCACAATAAGAAGAAGACTTATTTATAAAATTACTTTGTATATATATATGACAACTTTTATTAAAATCAAAAAAATGATTATTTTCATCTCCGTATATCACATATAAGTAACAAACTTTCAATAATTCAAACGATTTTTTGCATGATAAATTTTTGTAATTCAGAATCAATTTTTATGTTATTAGCTTAATAACAACACTATTAAATGAATACTGGTTTCATAAACATTTTTTTTTTTTAATAAACAACATCTGAAAAAACCTCAGAAATATTATAATATTTTGAATATTCGAGATAAGAGTCCTGCATCCATCGGATTCTGGAAAATATGTTATATCAATATTGAGCCACTTTTGTCGTACCTAATTACGACAAAATTAACTAGTGGTCATACAACTGAAGAGTTTAATATATTGGCGGTTGGTTCTTATGATTTGAATCAAGTTACTAATAATAGGCACCTACTAACATTGATTACTAAACAAAATCAGAAATCTTGACAATAAAAAGAATGTTAGACTGTCAAATCTTGTGAATTATTCATTGATTAAGATAAAATGTTTATTTATTTAATTATTTTTAAATTAATATAATATTGACATGCGTTTTTTATTCATTCATAATTTTCCAGAGCCAAATTCAAAAGAATATTTTTTTTTTCACTATTACTCGTGATTTGATTAAAATACTTACGTGAATTTAAAACTATGTAACGCAACTATTTTCATTAAACACAAAATAACATTTCACAAATATAGTAAGTAAATACATGCGGCGTTCGTTCACATTTTTTACAAGATAGGAATTGCATGATAAGTTACCTATATTTTTTAATCTTAAATCTCTATTTTGATATCATTCATACGTTTGATGATTTTCTGCGTTGTATTTTATAATATAAATTAATTAATTAAATAAACCTTTTGTTTGTTTGTTAATTGGATGTTTTTTTAATAACATCGAATTAAGTAAACTGTTAATTACACACCTTGTAATTTCACAAACTACCTTGATAAACTGAGATATAATTTTTTTCACATGACACAATCTGGTCCCATGTTGAGTTTCTCACAGTATTTCGTAGCCGGCGATTATTTTGGGTCAAACTTAAACCGGTCCAACATTCGTCAGACAACTGTAATGATCTAATAATGTATTTCATTTCAATGTTCAATTTATTTTTTGTATATTATTCATTTAACATAGCAATAAAATTATCTGAGACTAGGCAATATCAAATATTTCAATTTTACAATAATATTATTTATACGATTGATAATATTTTTAATCTAGGGTTTTTAAATATTTCCATCTCATTAATGGTAATATTTACATATACGATAACTATAAAATAATATGTAAGTGGTAACTACTATGTAATTTAATATCATTTTTTAATTAATTTAAAATTATTGATTGATAAAACATAAGTTTTTTTCGGTTGGTAACGAAGATTTTAAGATGTTTTGTCGTTAAAAATATAAAGTAAGATTAACTAAAAGAATAGGTAAAGTTTACTACTTTAATATGCGTTATTTATAACATGACAACTGATATTCAGAAACCCCAAAAGCAAATGAGTTGATATTCATCAGATAAAATGTGCGGGATAATGTTAAGTGGTTAAAGTTCCCACCACCACCCATCATAATTATATGCACAGCCGTGGATATGTACGGCTGATTTCCATGACGCTTTAAACGTGTCTGAAAGAAGTGATTTTAAGTGCTCATTTCGTCACGAAATTCCGCACGGAACTGATGCTGCAACCATGCACCGTAGTGCTTAAAAAAGAAAGTTAACGCATTCGCTGCTGAGTATATAATGATTTTTTAATTAGCACCTTTAAAATGCACGTTAATTACATCGATCGGCCGCCTGGTCATTACGCGCCGGGTGCGTCTTCCGCGTCCAAAGTATTAAGAAAGAATCTGAATTAGGTACCTTCGGGATCCATAACTGTACATAAGTGGCTTTGACCAGACTTGGGTGGAATCGATAACGTTACGTGGGAATAGGCAAGCCATGCGTTGCGCAGCGGCGGCGCAAACGGTGCAAATGAAGAAACGAATATTACATAATATTTTAAGAACAGTTTTCGCTACGTTTAGGGTTAATGTATCCCTAATTTTTCCATTGTAATACTCAATGGCGATTTATCGCACAGGTTAAATTATCACATGGAGGACTAAAAACATACCAGAACTTCAGATCTCTGAGTACTTAAAACATCACAGTTTGAGAGTGTTTCATGGAAATGCTCTAACTCTCAGTAGATGGTGTGTGTCATTTTTAGAGACATTTGTCTGTTTAAAATAGATGAAAATAAAAAAAATGATAAAGTACTCGTATATAGTTACTATGTACATACCTTACAAATTTGCATAAAATTTGAAGCTAAACATGAAAGTTAATGATATTCTCAGTTAGTCTGAGTTTGGCACTGGGTGAATTCTGATAATGGATAAATCTATACATGGTTGTAGCATCAAGACGAAGAAGAAGAAGAAGACCATATATACACCTACTATGGAGAGTCTAAATCTAAATAGGACAAAAATTACCAATATAATATATGATGATATATTATTACATTTATTACTCCGCGTTATTTTAGTCACCAAAATAAAAGAGAAATTTTGCAGTAATAAGGATATGATATTATAATATGCTGATTTGTTAAAATCTTACTGACTTGTAAAAAAAATCTAGGAATTACCAAGATATAATATCATAAACACACTCACCTGCGCTTGCCAAAATAAAGTGTAAGGTCAGTTATGTTGCTAACAAGATGAGTATTGTTTTATTTTCTTAATTTTTAGGCATTACAAAATCACGTTAGCTATTGAATTTTATTTTTATGACAAATTAAATTTTCAACAAAGTATAAATTTAATAATATTCAACCGCGCTCAGAAAATGGTATGGAGTTATCCATTTCTAAAATGTATCCATAATATTATTTTTTTAATGCGGCTAGAGGGGGCGAAGTTAACAAAATGTAGCAGGTGCCAATGACTATCACATTTACCCCAACTACTACATATAACTTCACATCGCTTCAAACGCAGACTGTTGAATTTTTCTGGAGACATACTCCATACCCAGACACTCCCCACTTTGCGTCTAGCGATAATCTAGTTTCGGTACTCACCTACGATTTATTACGACCTGTCGCATCCATAATATCGAATGTGTGCGGCATAATTGTTATATTCATTAGGATTATTAGTATCCGTTTGTATCATCCGCGCTGTCTTGTCTTTTAGACATGCGGTGTCAAAAATTAAATCGAATATTTAGATGCCCCAGATGTTTGCACTAATTCGTGAGTGCCAATAATCTGCCAGTGAGACAGGCTTTCCGTATCGTAGAATGCTGAGAGCAGTGTGGTTAGCCTGTTGAGAAGGCAGCCAGTAGGCGGTACTGAAGAAGTAATTTTCCATTCACCTAAATATTTGTATTTTTTTCGTTTTTAATCAAATTAAGACTATCCAAAGGAATTCAATTTCGTAATCTTCAATAAAATTATTCTTCTCTCTCTTTGCCATATTTTTATTCTTAAAATTCACAGATTTATAGAATTTTTCGTTGAAATTCACTACAATGAAAAATATTATTTTTATGATGACTATTAAGAAATCGCAAACCAATTCAATGTTGACATAGCAATTTGAAATTTGTCAATTTTATCTATTTATTATTTTTATTGCGTTAACGTAGATTTTGTAAAATTTTGGAGGTTTTTTATAATGGATAGATAACAATAAAACACACATAAAGTTTTATACTTATTGATAAATCAACACTCGCCTCTCATGAATTCTATTATTAACATAAAGGAACCTATCACAACACTATCATAATATCACAAAGAAAATAATTTTATGTGTGTGTTCAGAAATTTCTCTCTTCTGCAAAGTCGCCTACGCCCGTGTTCATAAACGTAACACAATATAATTTATGAATGATTATATAGAATAATTTTGCGGCTTAATCTCTGGTCGTGAATGTGAAATCAAAATAGACGCTACGATTTATTGCTATTCAAATTTACATTTTTTGACAGCACATTTATAACTGTTCTAATACATTTAATGATCTATCTTCATTTGAAACTTTTTTTATACTGAAAGTAATGCGAACGAAATTAAATATAATCATATTGCAACATTTCTTTCTTGGTAACATTACCATTTATAAAACACAGTGAGTATTATTTTTAGTTGTAAGACTTCTTCTATATTACGGATAGTTACCTTCTACAAGTCTTCATATTGAATCAAGCGGTATGTAGAGGTAAATTACGATTCCTTAATTTTTTTATCATTTCATATAAAAAAAAATCATAATATAATTTTGTTTTTTATAACAATATTTTTATAACTAAAAAAAAATACTTCACCCTATCACCCTCCATCTGAGTATAGGATAAACTTACGGCCATGAAGTTGTCACCTTGGTTCGGCCTTGCTTTAAATCAGAACGGCAGCATGTAAACTACTCTTGTGGCATTGTTTAAGAGTGAAAAAGAGTCTGTAACTATGACAGAATTCATGTACCTATTTATCTGTTCCAAAATGACGCATATTATTGGAGTCCACGTATTGACTACATCACCCAACTATGTGAAGGTTCTCCTTTCTAACCACATTAATCATCAATGACTGAAATGTCTGCTAATGAACTCGAGTGTTAGTGATACGGTCGTAATAGTGTACGCCAAAGATTTTATATATTGCAAATTTATCCTCCAAACTTAAAAGCCGAGATTATTAAATCTGCGTCTCATATTCACACATACAAGAACACAAGTAACATGCATACTTTTAAAAACCGACTACATACTAGGTATATGATATTAACATAGAGAATATAAAAATGATTTTAAAAAAATACTTACAACAAGATATGGTATATATGTACTCCAATTTAGACTTTTGTATTGAAATTTTTGATCGATATGAAACAGGTTAAAAACTTTTGGCTACAGAGCTTTATTATTATGAAAAACATGTTTAATTTATAATTATTCATATCGTCTACCAATAGTTAAAAAATCTAAGCGCAGCATATATTATCGAAAACGACTTTATGTGATTTATTGAACTCATATGTTCTTTTAAAGAGAAATTAAGAAAATAAGTTTTTCGATTAAGTATTCCATCTAAATTCCATAAAAAAATAGGATTTTTATAATATATTGTTTTATATGTATTTTTATAAATCGTTATTTTTTACACTGTTTTTGGATTTTATATATGAAATTTAGCGATAAAAGGTTAATAAAAAAGTTAGCTATGTCATAAAAATAATCTATTTTAAATGCTTTTAGTAATTGTATTAGTGTTTATTGTTTTATAACTTGTTCTATTTAGAAAAAGAATAACTGAAAGGAAAAACACAATGAAAATGTTAGTATAAAAGATAAATTTATATCAAATTAATAAATTTAAAATTAGGTTGTAGATATTGTGTAAAAATATGCATTCATAACAAGTTTTCGAAAATAAATGATTGACTTTGTGTACCTACGGATTTATTAAAAATTTAATAAATTTGTGAGTGACGGAATACTATATTATAAAAAATATACCGAGAAAAATAACTCGTTCGCCTAAATCCAGTGATAGAAAACTACTGGTAGCGAGCATATTATATCTTTAACCTACTCTTTGGTGTGCGTACGCGATTTTTATATGTATGCGAATAATTTAATGTACTTATTGGTGGATTGAATCAACTAAAGGTTGTGGAGCTATAAATCTGTAGACACAAAAATACAATATAATTTTCCATACAAATGGGCTACCACAAAAAGATTTACAGAAGGTTGGCAAAAGGATTTTAAATATTTATAATAGTCTTTATTACTCATAATACAGGAATCAGTATTAAAAATTAATTCAGTTTACTGTCTTTACTTGTATATTTATGTATTGGGGGTATTATAGTTGATCAGGGTTCGAAATGGACCGGAACGCACCGGAGCGCCGTTCCGGTTCATGAAATTCACAAAATTATCGCTCCGTCTCGTGGAAATATTAATTTGACCGTCTGAGCTAGATATTTCATATAATAAAAAATTTTATAAATCACATTTACAATTAATGTAGTATAGTATAATATAATTGATATTTTCGTAAAATTATCGAACGCTCCGGTTCGTCAAATTTTCCATTTCGAGCGCTGTAGTTGTTACAAAACTGTCGCTCTAAAAGTGAACACAGCCAAGAGAAGTGCTGTTAAAACAATTATAATACCTCAATACATAAATGTGTTAAACTACCCTCGATAGCTACCTATAGCAGCCGAATATCCTTGTGTAGGTATAGAATAGATGCGCTGAACCACAAATAAATTTTTCAATTAAATAAAAAATTATCATTCGCATTAATCATAAAAAATATATATTACTCCAAAATATTATGCCAATGGCTATAAGAGTAATGGGTGATTAATAAGACGATCATACAGCCTCTTGTCACATCAAAAGTGAAAAACCTACGTTGGGCCTAAGTTGTCAACCGAGTGTCAACCTTATCTGTATTGTCTTTAAGTCTTGAGATCCTGATAAATACCATCAAAATGATGTATACGGTTGAGCTACGGGATGCTAACGTTACCTGGGAAGATGAAAAATGACTGCCAAGGAATACGGCTTGTTTGTATTTCCAATAAAACGAATTCTTTTCTGACGTATATTCTGGCATAAATATTTGCTGACCCCTGGCCGAAATCAATCGCTATACATAATTTACAAATTTAAAATAATCGCGTGCAGAATGCTTTTTCTTTTACATAGATTGCAAGCTGCAAGACACAAATAATAATTACGAAATGGCCTTTTTATTTCAGTAAAAACAAGAGTTTGTTTATTTGAAATGATGGCTATAGTTATGGGATCATAACTTTCACTCTATTTCGAATTTGATACTAAGGTCATCTCTAGTTATGCTTTCACCTATCTCTTTAAAATATATATATACCTATTTCTTTCCTTTCAAATTGTACCTACATACAGAGGCGGATTAGTAGTCTGACACCAGGTGTTAAATAATTAAATGCTGCCAACACAAGGATTTTTTTATGTTCCTATTTACAATAGGTACCAATTTACACTAAAACATCCCGCGCCTCTATTCTATATATCATCATCATCATCAGGGGCGCAACAACTCGGTGTGGGTCTTGGCCTCTTCCAACAGCTCCCTTCACCTGTACCTATCCAGTGTGGCCGCTTTCCAATTCCCATTCTAATCCCAGAAAACGGCAGTCACTGGCAGCTCCATCCAACCAGCGAATCTTTGACATGCCTCTTCTTCTACGCCCTATTGGATTGCTGGACATCACTCTCTTTGCCAGTTCATTGTCATTCATACGGTGCACATGTCTTAGCCATCGCAGTCTCCCAATCTTAATTGATTGAACTGCGCTAGAGCTCAGAATTATATTTCACCCTCTAATTGATGCCGTCCCTGATCGGTCCATATATACGGCGGAGAATTTATCTTTCAAAAATGTTATATTATATCTATTCAATACACAAGACTGATATTGGTAGCTATCGGCGGCTATCGAGGGTAGTTTATCATATTTATGTATTGAGGTATTATAATTATTACAATAAGTTGGCCGTCTGAAGTGTCAGTTAACTCTATCAGTTAACACAACCAAGCAAGATGCTGTTATATGTACATAGCACTTTTTGACAGTTAACTTATTGGTAAAATTAACCACCGCAGCAGCCTATAGGATAAACTCACTGGAATCATCATGGAATATACAGAAATTTTAAATGTAGTAACTGAATGTTTTCGTTATTTTACCATAAAACTCTGCTTTTTGTTTTTCGAACCAAAAAAATATTATTCTGAATTTTCATTAGACATAAAAACATTGGAATTACCATTGAATATACTATTTTTTAACCAAAGTATTAACATCAAACTAAGTGGATCTTATTGGTGAATAGTAAACGGTTTAGAGGACTATAAAATGCTATAAACACAACATAACGGGGTGCCAGAAATTATTACGTATGAACTCTATTTGGAATCTTTATACCTAATAACAACACGTGCACTTATAAAATACATTAAATTTGAGACTCGTCTACCTACCGGAATTTCGTTATATGTTCCGCCGGATCAATCCACCTCTCTCTACATAGTTATGTCTCGTTAGTTAGTTAGTTAGTGTAGAAAATTAAACAGCAATAATAACCACGCCTTCCCTACATATATCATATATTCATATTCAATCCGTCAGATGATTTATTGAAATAATATTGTATAATCTTTAGCTTGATAATCCTTTTTCTGAACGCATTTTCTCAATAATTATGACTCTAGTCGTTTTAACATAAAGTTTTAATACTCACGACAATCATTTGAACTGAATTACATACTGATTACCTACTATATTGGTGACGATTGACTCTAATAAGATACATAGCATTCTTATTTTCCATATTGCAAGAGATCGCCAGTGTTGTTCAAGCAGTAAATATATTATTATAACTTATAACACGAAGAGCATTCATTAATTTATATAGTTCAGCAAGAAAATTATGATAATACAAACATGCACCCTTCCAAACCAACTCGCCCCGCACCACACTCGGTCTTAATAAAGCGAGTCACGTAGTCCTATATTTGGATTAAGCTTCAGCAGTTATTTTCACTTGATAATGTCTCAGGACGAAATAACCAAGACTAAGGTCACCACGCTATCAAGTGAGCTTTGACTGACTTTAGAGTGACTTTATTTAATAAAATGTGCTCATAAGAGCGAAGAGCACGAAGAATTACCATAAAACAAATTAATCTAAATAATCATCGTATAATACAACAACAAGGCTAAAACAATACGAACAGTCAAAATTATCTGAAGAGATCTTCATGTTCACGATAAGATGCCAAAATAAAGATGAAAAAGCGCTGTTCCTAACTCTGAAGAAAAAAAAATTGAAGAAGTCAAGTTAGGACGTTACATAGAATCTATATGCATTGGTTGTTTTGCCTGATGAGACCCATATTCTTGGATGGTAGCTCGCGCTTCTATTATTATATGGATCAAGGAGCAGAACGCTTGAAGTGAACTTTAAACGCCCCTTTTCCTGATTAGTAATTTTATCACCATGTTACAAATCGGTCCAATTCTTTGTAGGCTTATATTATTATGACGACCTAACCTCCATGACATCATTTTTAATGCCAGAATTATACCGACCGTAAACTGTGCACGCGCTACTTTAAGGCAAGTCTTGTTACATCGCATTCACCATTAATTATTTTTCTTTCATACTAAAATAGATAAATAAATTAATGCATTTTCATATGTTTACATATTACAAAGAATATGTGAGTACCTACCTAGTTTCGAATGGCTAATAACTGATGTCTAATCACACTACTTCCATTACGAAGACCACAAAGATTAGGATACCAATAAAATACAGGAAAAATTATCTATACAGTATCAATGAATATCTATTGAAAGTCAAAATATATGTCGATTTGAAATGGAAAAAAATCTCAAATATTCCGCAGTATTAAGGTAAAACTTTATTTAGTAATGAAAATTATATGTATTGAGTAACTTTACTAAATTACCATTATTATTACAAAATATTATTTTGCCAGAATCGGGATCCGAATCCGGGACTCACGACATTATAAGCCGATATGTTACCTCTCGGCTATCGCGGGCGCGTTGTTTTTTGGGTCTAGGACGATTTGGCGCCAGACAACTGGACGCCATTCAATTCGAAAATAAATGGACGTTAGATAATAAATTATAGGTACTTTTAAAAAAAATATATTTAAATTATTATATTATGATTTAATAGTTGGTGAGAATTTAAATATGCACACGTAAATAATGATTTAATTGCCCATATGTTTAAGTTCTAGCGAAAAGAGAGTTTTTTATATTTATAATATATATGCCTTAGGCATGGTTATTCTCAATCCGCAATAAAAAAAAACATTATGTTAAGAGTAAAATGAATTAAAACTACTAAGAAATAGATAGAAACTGATTAAAATTCCTCGTCTACGTTCTGTATACGTGTCTACGACAATACGGCGTCCAATTGTCCTGGCGTCCAGTTGTCCCATTCCCATTTTTTTAAAATGTATATTTGGATAAGTGGAATAGGTCGATCAAGTAGCTACCATCCGTTTCTCGTAATAAAAGAAATATATTAATTCAACCTTACCTCAGCAAGGTCCATATGATTTTTTACGATGGTAAAAAAAACAAAAAATACGTGATATTGAAGAAATAATAAAAGAAATCATCGCACATCTCGTCATCGTTTAGCCAGAGTGTAGATGAGTTACGGTAGAGACATATGAACAGGTAAATTAAATTCAAGAAACTCCTATAATCTATCTATATGATCCAAATCCCAGTACTATGGATACATTTTTTTGATGCAATTGGTCTATTGCCATATTTTTACACGTCTATTGCAGTGGGCGAACTTGAAAAAAAAAACAACGATTTTACAGAGAGAACCTTGCAATGGGTATCTACCAATACTTTCAAAAACTCTCGCGTTTTGCAAGTATCGGTACTTCTCGTCAGACACCGATACATGGCCCCCACATCCTGAAGCGGGCCCCCAGGCTAGGATCATTGACGGGCCCCCTACCCATCGCTAAAGATAAAGGCAGTGTGACGCTCTACAGAAGCGTTTTCCAAAAAATGGTGTACGCGGTAAAATTAATCTGTTTTAGTGTTTTTTATATATTTGAATTCATCTATTTGAATTATGGAGTTTTCAAGTATCGATACACAATAATTAAAATTGTATCGTACAACCACATACTTTTAAATAACAATAATATATTTTTTTACTGACTTTTTTACTATTCGAGACATTTTAAAATGTGTGTTTAAATCACTTATCTGGTCGATTCGCCACGCCAGGCCCTTCCTGAGCCCGGGCCCCAAGGCTAGTAAAAGTCCTGTCAGCCCCCCCTTTGTGGGGACCATGCACCGATATCTGTATCGATTATTTCTTTCACCACGATACCAATACCAGTTGTTAAAATAACATGTTTAGGCACAAGGGTTAAAAATAAGTGTAGGTATATGCCCTTTTCCTTTTTAAAATTCGAAAGAATTTTACACTCAATACAACGACAATTATTCAAAACACCAATAAGTAACCAGCAACCTTGAATAAGACATGGATAGAAAATCAAGAGGAAACAATGACCCACACAGGTTGTAAGGTCATGAAAAGAAGTTTGTAATAAAAAAAATCGTATAACAATGTTCAGCGTTGATCATGATTTTGGTTTAATGTTCATATCGGATATCAAATGCAGAAGACCGCTGTTATGAGTAGGTTGAAACGTGACAAAAGACTTATAAACACTTGCCAGCGCACGCGATCTCTATTGGATGCTCACTGAGAGAAAGGTCAGGCCTTTGTGATTTGTGGGTCAATATATTCATTTTAAACTAGAGAGATCTATCATAGCAGTTGATCGAATGCGAATAAAATTATAAATAATATGCGCGAATCAATAATATTATTTTTTTAACAAGAATAAATAATGTTTTTTTTTTTCAAAAAATACTATCTGGATGTTTGTATGTATATAATATATCCGCTTTTTTAACTTTTTTTGTTGTTGCGAAAAATTGTTGTTGCTCTGGATCTAAACACAAGTTGAATCCATAACTTACGGCTTAAGAGCAGAAATACTCCAAGATATAATCTAAAATCTTAATTTAAAATAATTTTGGCGACCAATAGAAAGTTCTAGGTGGTGTCTGGATCTCTCCATAATTTAAGAAAAAAATTGGACGTGAATATTATTGTACTGATTGCTTAATTGGTAAAGTAAATTAGCAGAAATTCGATGGATACAAGATCAACTCATGCTCTTCTTTCCGAAGTGTACCATTTTATAACACATTTTTACCACGTCTTTATTTGCTCGTATTCTTGTTTGTCCGGTACAGATGTTTTCTTGTATTCAATTTCAATTTTCAATTTCAATCTATTTATTTTACATATTGTGGACATTAAAAATTATAAGTTTAAGACGTTCACAAACGTTTAGAAACAAAGAAATATTATTAAAACAGTTTTATGTACATAACACAATGTGTAAATACAAAAAATATTAAGTATATAGGTACAAGGAAGTACACCGGATGAGTTAAGCAGACCCTATTTTAAGAATTTAAAAAACAACGTCCACCTAAATTCACCCTCACGTAAGTGGAATATATCAATATCCGATGCGATTTCATTAAGGATGGTTACTGCCCTCCCAATTGGCATTACTAATGGCAGGTTAGTTCTGCACCGTGAGAGAACAAACAACGGATGCCCTCGATTCCTAAGGTAATTATCAGAGACACACAAGCCAACACCACCAAGAATGGCAGAGTTCACATTTACGCCGCGTGTAAGTCTGAAAAAATATGTAGCTAAATAAAGATCCCTTCTAAATTTTAAGCTACAGTATGTAAGCATCCCTAAGAGAAAATCAGTCGGATAGAGCCACGGATAATATCCATACAGCCGAAAGTAAAGGAGTCTCAAAAATTTCTTTTGGACTCTCTCCACCATAAGGCCGTACTTCAACTGATGCTGGGCCCAAACGACAGACCCACTCTCAAGTCTGCTTCTAACTAAGGAGTTATAGAGAATTTTTAGTACCGTAACATCCGAAAAGACCCGGGAAGTACGCAAGACAAAGCCCAACATCTTTAGCGCCTTTTTACAAATGGTATCTATATGACCACTAAACGTCAGTTTACCGTCAAACGTAATTCCAAGATCTCTTACAGATGATATTCGCGAGAGAACTCTGCCATGCATCGAGTACTGGAAAAACAATACTCGTGAGGCTTTAGTAAACGATATAACATTGCATTTATCAATATTGAAGTCCAGTTTGTTACGCCTGCCCCAATCTAATATATTATCTATATCAAGCTGGAGTTGACGACAATCGTCCAAGGTGACAACTTCCATGAAGAGTTTCAAGTCGTCAGCAAACAACAAAAACATAGCATTTTTAATTACCAATGCTATGTCATTTATGAAAATCGTGAACAGCAATGGCCCTAAGTTTGAGCCCTGGGGGACACCAGAAAATGTGTAAAAGGTCTGTGACTGATAAAGGCCGTACGAAACGTATTGTTGACGGTTCCTAAAATAACTCCCGAATAGCTTCAAAAATCGATCCGACAATCCAATAAGTTGGAGCTTTTCCATTAGAATATCGTGATCGACTTTGACAAATGCCTTCGAGAAATCATTGTAAGAACAGTCAACCTGGCTGCCTCTATCTAGTACTGACGACACATAATCAGTGAATACCATCAGGTTGGTTTCCGTTGATCGGCCTGCTCTAAATCTATGCTGTTCATTCATTATAAATGACTCAATTTTTGGAGAAATCATGCTGTGCATGATCATCTCCAGAACTTTTGCTGGTGCAGAGAGAACAGCTACCGGCCTGTAGTTTTCTACTGACAACTCTGTACCACTCCTATAAATTGGAGTCACCTTCGACATCTTCCATATTTCCGGAAAGATACCTGTCTCCATTGTAAGATTATATATTATGCAAGTGGGCCTTTGCCAAAATCAACACACCCCTTTAAAAAAAATGTAGGGACGTTATCCGGTCCCAAAGAGCGCGTAGTCTTAAGTTTTTTAATAAATCTAAACACGTCACCTTCATAAATTGGGAAGATGTCAACGGATTGGGCACCGCACGATCGTTTTCTTGACGTTGAGGCGACATCCAGATTCGGAGTACTACTTGCGTAGACGGACCTGAAATGACAAGCAAATGCTTCTGCCATTCTATGTCCAGTCACCTATTCGCCCTTCCAAGTCATCGAATTGGCAAATCCACCATCCTTTCTTAATGATTTTATATAATCCCAAAACGATTTAGGATTTTCGCGAATGCAATCCTTTACCGATTCCATATATGTTCGATAGGCCAGCCGAACAGCTTGTCTCACTCTCGTACGATAAAGGCCAAACATTTCATAGTCATGCTGACCATGTTTAGCCTTCCAGGCTGTATGATAGTAGTGTTTGACTCTAATGTCTATAATAATCTCCCGAGAAAACCACTTCGGATATCGTCTTCCACCTCGACATAGTGACTTCCTTGAAAAACATTTATTAAACACATTATATACAACATTATAAAAGTATTGTACCGCCTCATTCACATCAAAAATCTCACGCAACTCACTCCAATCTACTTCACTCATTAAAGAGTAAAGCAGCTTGAAATTTCCACCATCAAACTTCCATCCCCCACACCAATTAGCTTCGTGTGAGGGAATTTCTGTTCGCAGCGGGCGAATCGCATGAAATACGTGTAAAAAAACCAATGTAGGGTGGTACACATCCTCTCGTATCAAAGGTAATGTACATCGCGAAATTGATAAAATAGCGTTACTAAAAATCCTATCCAGAAGTCCACCTTTAGAGTTAAGAATATCATTGTACTGGGAAAATCCAAAAACACCACACAGAAATTCCAGTACAAATTTTTTCTTGTTTGTCAAAGATTTGTATTGATTTTTGACTAACTTTCCGACTAGCTAGACATTTTAAACTTTAAGAATATATCAGAACACGACGACAATGCATTTTTTAATACTTTTGGCCATCTTTAAGCAGAATTGAATTCATTTTCAGTTAATTCTGTTTTTTATGTTTCGGAAGAAATCCGCTAAAAATAATATTCACTACTCACTATTATTGGTTGCTAAGGGGGTCCTAGCAACTAAATTATTAATATATACGTGCGTTACTATGGAAATCAATATGACATGTCAAAATGACATTTCAGTATTCTATAATATTTATTCAGTATTTCTATCAAGTACAAAAAAAGTATTTATTAATACATAGAATTGTCAAGTTTATAAGGTTCAACAGAAAATTTAAAAACGTGGGATATAAAAACTTCTTTTTATCTTGTAATTATTTTTATTGGTGTCTGCATTTTGTTTGGTTGAGTCATGGCCTCCACAGGGGGAGGACTGACAAGGCTTTGGCCTGGGGGCTTGGGCTTAGGAGGGGCCCGGCGTGGCGGGTTGAGCAAATAAGTGAGATAAACGCACTTCAAAATTTTGCTCTAATTCTAAAAAAGTAGCCTGCGAAGAATAATAACATTTAAAATACGTGAATATGCGATATAATTTTTGATTATTGTATGTCGATACTTGAGAACTCTATTTTTCTTTCAAATAGATGTTTTAAAAACACAAAAAACCGCTAAAATCACAATAAATAGCCATGATTTTATTTCGGACACCATTTGGAAAATGCATGCATAGGGTCACATTGCCTTTAAGCTTAGCGATGGGTAGGGGGACCCGCCAAAGATTCTAGCCTTGGGGCCAGTTTCAGAGTATTATAGGTGCCATGGTCTCGGTATATATGGAGGAGAATCTTGAGGAGAATAGGATAACTAATTATAAAGATCCGGAACCTTAGTAATCAGGACAGATAATAAGTTTAAACTATAAATTACCTGTATGTGTGATAATAATAATGAAATGGTTTTATAGTAAAATTATCAATCTTCACTGAAAACAAACCTTATATTATAATGCTTGTAATATGTATCTAATAAAATTATATTTTTATAAATGTCTTTATTTCAGGTAAAATGTAAATATAATGAAATAATATAATATAATCCATCTTGTGTCTTTATTTATTTTTATTACCAGATATTAAAAATGAGAAATTATTTTTAACTTTATTTGTAGTGTAATCATTCATTCGTCATACTTACAATATATAAGATGCAAAATAATTTCCACATTGTTGTCAGAATTTCTATATCAATAATGCTTATATTTTAATTCATAATACCAATAATATGTTGTCCAATAAGTATTGCAAATATTTTTCGACCGTTTTCGAAGACTGCTAATAATTGGGATTCCCACTTTATCTTAATCACTTAATATATTATTCAACTCTACAATAGATGATGGATGTATATTTGATGAAATTGTTCGCAGAGTAAAGCTAGGCTGGAGTGCTTTTGGCCGCCTGAATAATGTCTTCAAAAGTGACCTTCCACTGTGCCTAAAGCGCAAAGTGTTCAACCAGTGTGTGCTTCCCGTGATGACATATGCGTGTGAAACATGGACCCTAAGTAAAAGAGAGATCCAGAAACTTAGAGTAGCACAACGTGGTATGGAGAGGTGCATGCTGGGCATAACGCGAAAGGACAAAAAGAGGAATGAGTGGATAAGGAAGCAGACAAGGGTTTGCGATGTAATAGAGTTTATTAAAAGCCTTAAATGGAGATGGGCTGGACACATAGCTCGAAGAAGAGACAATCGTTGGACAAATCTAGTCATCCAGTGGTATCCAAGAAGTACAAAACGTCCACAAGGTAGACCTAGAGGCCGCTGGATCGATGAAATGATAAAGTTCTGCGGAAGTACGTGGCAACGCAATGCACAGGACCGAGAGAAGTGGAAGCAACTTGAAGAGGCCTTCATCCAGCAGTGGATAGATTCAGGCTGATGATGATGATGATGATGATATTATTCAACAAACAAAATATCGCAAACAACCACAATCACTCACGATTTATCACGAAGCTGTTTTGAACAAATCAGTAGTTTATTTGCAATCCCAAAGGAATGCGGTATAAATAATATTATACTTAATGAATTTATATTTTTAATGAATCATTCGCCAAAAAAGTGAAAGTTATTATGAAATAAACAAGAAATGTTTGCAATATTTTATACTTACCAAATTGAACTTCTACTAACATGGTTCTCTTAGCACCATGCCTAGAAAAAAAACCGTATCGCACAGGAAATTAACCCAAACCCCTCGCAATTCAGGCAGTATACTATCCCGATTAAGCTACCAATACAATTACTAATAATTCAACAAAACTCTTAACTATGCGTTTAAGTTGTTATTTTAAATTCCGTTAATTTAGTAACCATATTAGCAGCTCTCGTGGTGCAGTGGGTAAGGCGCTGCCCTTCCACCCGAGAGTTCTGGGTTCGATTCCCGGTCATGACAAAAACATTTATGTGTTTTATCAAAGCCTGGGTGTTTGTGATTGTTCAAAATTACTAACAAACCACCTTGTACGAAAAAGCAAGGACATGGTTATTAATAATTCTAAAAAAAAACCAAATTATATGTAATTTTTAAATCTATAAAAAATCATGATATTGACAAAATAACTTTGACAACTAGATGGCATCCGGATCATTTTGCTTTCGCTTGCTAATAAACACAAAATATTTAAATAAAAATGCAATTTACTTTATTGAGGGTAATTTAATTTAGAACAACCTCAAAATTGACAAAGCTCGCCGCCAGAATGGCAATGGATGTGAGTCCAAGTTTTTCGGATTGTTTCTAATAGATTAGTTTCTAAAGTTGATTTAAATTATTAATATGTGTTGTTGTATTTTATTAGGATTATTTACTCTATAAAATAAAACCGACACATATTACGCCTACATACATCTTTTGTCCGTGAATGAGACTAAAGGAAGCAGGTAAAGCAGTCAAGTTTAGTATAAAGATAAAGGCTGTCTCATTTAAATTTATATATTATATTTAAAATTAATATTTTCACACTGATTTCTGCATAACAATATAAGATATTTTTTTGCATATACAAATGTTGTATCAAATAGGAAATATTAATTTTATTAATACTAACGATAGCCCGAGACTCTGTTCGAGTGAAGTACAGAATGTAGAAATATAAAGACAACGGTTGGGTCAAAGCCCACATCTCCAAACTCGCACGTCACCTCACCACTCCACCGCTGCTATCTAACTGCTTTGCCTGCTCGTGAAGAATTGTAGTAAGGCATTATTCAACAACGGTTAGATGTATAAATACACGTGCTTCTCACGTCACCTCACCAACCCACCGCTACTATCTGACCACTCTTTATACTCGTAGTAAATTGTTACAAGGCGCTATTCGAGAACATTTGGACGTAGACGGCTCACTTCACCTCATAATTCGATTTTTAATATTCCATTTTTTTTTTTAAATATTATTACCTAATGAAAATAATATTTAAATATATATATATATATAATATATAGTAGGGAGAGCAGGTAGGATTCGTACACTTTTTACTCTAAGCCGTATAAAAACAAAACTGTAAGATATTTTAAAATAACTTCAATGCTTCTATATATCCAATATATTTGGCTTTAATAATAGTGAAGTGTAGTTGAGATACAAATCAGCATGGCGAAGCTACGGTAACTTTTCTGAAAAATGGAAAACGTACGAAACTACCCCACACGTGGGGTAGCTTCGTACATAGTGTGGGGCACATTCGTACATAATGGGGAACCTTCGTACAGTCAAAGAAAATGCTATTTATTCAATGTAATATAATCATGTATTGAGATCAAAGCTAACACAGAATCATCCTTCATGTAATAATAATTAACAGTTATTGTTTTTAAAGTGCTTATAACTACTTAGTCATAAAAACATAACACTTTTATTTATTTTTTTGTTAATAAAGGAACGAATAAATCAACATTATAAAATTTACCATTAGAGTAATAGGTCTTAATCTTATGTATTTAATAATTGTACTATCCAACATTATACATAGATAGGTCTTTTTCGAAGCTAAATATTATCCGGGCTGTTTGCTGTAAAAGCAGATTTTGATAGCGGGAAAACACATACCACATCTGATATGTAAACTGTTCCTTCATCTTTGGTAGTGGAAAAGACAAATTTCCAGGTATGAGACTTCTTCCTCAAAAATGAAACTTTGTATTCAACGGGACTATATTTTTTAAGCACCTGTCCAAGATAATATAAAACAGTCTTTGTTTTCTTGAACTCTACTATCACAAAGCGTTCTTCTTTGATGTTTTCTGACGTAACTGGAGTTTCATTCTCAGTATCCAATCCTTCAGACGTCTCTTCGATGGGAGAACAAGAACTTTCTCTTAAACTCATATTAGCCTCATCCTCACAATCAGTTTCATCCTGACTATCAGTCTTTACAGTTTTATTTTGCTTCTTTGGTTTAGTTGTCCCTGAAGTTTTCTTCTGTCTTTTTGTTTTGGTTCTTGTATCTGACAGTAAATGTAATGCTCGCTTCATCTCCTTAGCCCTTTGTTTCCTCTCTTGCTCTTGCTTCTTCAACTTTTTTGCTTTTTCTATTTCTTCTGTCTATTTTTTCAGGGGTATCTGTATATATTCTCAATTTTCCTGGTAGTTTTCCTTTCTTCAACTTTTTTAACGCATTTCTGTCATAGGGCCGGATAATTTCTGGAGTTATTAATCCTACAGTTGATGAAGATGAAGGCGCAGTTGTAGGTGATAGCAAGGAGGGTGATACTGGCGCTGAGCTCCATGGGAGATCTTGTTGAGTAATCTCTGTTTCTGCAGGTAGAGTTTCTGGCACATTGGCATTTTGGCCCGCTGTAGAAGTTGATTGTCCACCTTATGTGGATTCTAACGGCTGCATCTTGCATCATTGCATCTTCATCAACGTCTCCTGTTCTTGTCCCCTTTTTCACATATATTCGCGGCATGGTTCTGTAACAATAATATGTTTGGTGAACAATCTTTCTACTGCCACGCAGTTAGGAATGGGGAGCATTCGTACAGTACGAATCTACCCCACTCATAACTGCACGAAGCCGCACCCCAAGCCGAGAAATCAACAAATTAATTGAAAATAAAAATAACCGCTATAGTTAGCCTAAAATTACTATTTACATATTAAACGAAGTTATCACTTCATAAACTATACTAAGTCACTTATAACATTCGTGCAAAACTTATAACAGTTAAGCGTGTTCAAAAGTGAATACAAAAAATACTTGCGTAGAGCGAAAACACGTATCGGCGTGCTCCGTCGAAGCTGTTGGCCGCACTGATGCCCTGCCCCGCGGTTACACTATGCGTATGAGCGGGAGTCACACACACAAACGCGAGCACGCCAATGAATTGGATAGTGAAGATATCGCCACTGTACGAATGCTCCCTGTGTACGAATCCTACCTGCTCTCCCCTAGTGTTTTTAGTAAAAGAAGTGAAACAATGTCCAAACACCAAACATTGAGTAAATCACTTAAATATATTGTGACCTCACCGGGCTTCGAGCCCGGAGCCCCCAGATAAAAGTCTAGCGCGTTACGCACTGGACTACCTGCCTCATTATTACGTTATATATTATTATAGTACCTGTATAGTAGCTACTTGTTGAAAAATATTAAAATTAAAATTACAATTGACAATTTTTTTGATTTGTTTGGTTTTTCGTAAGTTTTCCGTATATCCAAAGATTTTAATTTTGGAGTCGATCCAGTAATCTGAACATGTAGTCTCCATACAACGGTCAACAAAACATCTAATTTGACTTTATCTACTGTACCTAAAACGTATTTCGTTTATATTCAATTCTGAATTTATCAAAAAAGGCAAAACTTTATATTATATTAATTTTAAAGATTTAGGCCAATTATAGTAGCTCTAAACCCATACCAATCCCTAACCTACCTCCCACAATGATTGTAGTGCATCCAGGCATGTTATAAACAATTATCATTATTGACATAAACACCAGTTTACCTGTTACCCGTCGAAACGTCATTACTGGCATAAGTTTTGAGCGTCGATCACCGTGACACAAGGTGACTCATCAAGAAGTTATCGTGTGACTTTTGTTACCGCTAACATCTCGTCTACCATCTACAATAAACGCAACTCCATCCCAAGACAGTGTAACCGCGACAGTGATAGTACTAGTGGGTGAGTGCGAGAACACGGAGCCAGCCCAGCGCACCCGCCTTATCAATATTAAAGTTTAGTGCCTTGAATCCCTATATAACCTATCATCCAGCACCCAAATTATCCCCTTCTTACTGTCCACTAAAAAGCGCCGCCATTAAATTTAGTCAATGTTGGTGCAATACAAAAAATAGTAAGTATCAATGTATCATTATTCTCTATTTAATTTACAATATTATGTTTATCCAAGACCTGAACAAAAATAAACCATAAGTTTGAGTGAGAAAGCATTAGGTACGCTTATATCTCCACAATATATGTTAAAATAAGATAGATTTTCTACGGCTGAATTAAATATTTTGTACACGTCGCTGGTAAATATTGATTTGGATGACTAGTCATATAAAAACTGCAAGCACGTTTTGCTGATATTTATTGTTTTTGTGTTAATTAAGTTGGTGGTAATTATTTTTAGTTAATTTAGTAGAAAATATGTTGTGTTTAAATTATTTGGTAGCCGTACTGAGAAGCATCATGATGGTATTTTCATGGTTAAGTTAAGAATAATAATATTGAGGTTCTACTGTGCGCAATACCCACTCTCTTTTCATTATTACTCGAGTGTTTATCGTTGATCCCAAGATGCTGATTTAATTTTTTCTGAAAAGCTATTGATGAACAAAGATTAAAACGTCATATATTATAAACGTGTAAATTAGTAAGTTTTTAAAAACATCGTTTATTTTGTTTTTTTTTTATTTATCTAAACTTTCTTTACACGGAATAAAGCAACTATGCGGAGTAGAATGTTTTAAAAATGTCATTGTTTAATTTCAATAGAACACTCTGTAGATACCTTTGAAAGGAAGAGAATGGTATCGTCGGCTACTTACTCGGCTAATGTTCTGACAAAATGAGTTACCATGATGAGAGGCATACGGCGACGCGAGGCGAGGAGTGTGAGTCACGAGGGAGGTGGAGATGGTCTACCAGGGTGATAACGTTTGCAGATGTGCCAAAGCGCGATGTTTTTAAATATTAAATGTAATTATTACGTTTTAATTATTATATTACAATAACATAATTAATGGACAACGCACTCAATACAGTAACTAGCAAGTAAATTCGCGCATAGCGACATTCGCACATATATAGGTAGACGTCACGTAATTTCCATTATGCGATATCACGCATCGGGAATTTATAGCAATATGACCTTTATTGTAATGGCGTTAGAACAGTGATTCTAGTGTCAATGTTCATTTGAGTGAACCCGTTCGGACCGAACCATTCGGCAGACCCGACAAAAAGCATTGGAAATTTATAGCAATATCACCTTTATTGTAATGGCGTTCCATTCGGCAGACCTGACAAAAAGTGAGTGTCATTTTTTTTCCAGATGCTTCGTCCATATTAATGTCATTATTATATTACATTATTCAATTATTGCATGTAATTGTTAAAGAATTTTTATTATTCAAATCATTCAGATTCTAACCGCTAAACAATGCGGTTTTTAATGAAAAATCAAATTTTATATAAGATATATAAATACACTTAAAAGTTTTAACTTAATTATTATTTAAAAAAAATGCTAAGTATTTATTTATGTTTTATAAAAAATACCTTATATAAAAAATATACTTATATATAAAATACCGTAGGTGTCGTGCAGTATACAGAAAATAACCACCACGTTACTTATTCGAATGTCTAGGTTTATTGGCTGTCGCAGGACTACTCCTCTGAGTGGCATACACCATTCTATCAACTGACCAATGACCGGTTTCTGCAACCGATCTAAAAGTAGTCCGAGGATCAAAGTGCCTCGAAATCTAGGGATAAGACTCAAGCCTCAGTCAAGAGAATTGCTGAACCCAACGACTCTAGTGATTTATTCGCATTCAGAGATGCTGTGAGTGTAATCGAGTACTTTTTGTTCGTTACGAATTCCAATGAATGGTATATTATTATGAGGTCCATATACATCATGTAAATATATCAAATATGTAATAGTATTTAATTTACTGGTTTTTCAGCATTTAAACATTTTTTTATTTATTAACAGTAAAAAATATACCATATTTTATTTACAGCATCCATTTTGTTTACAGATTTTTACTCAATGACTATTAACTACGATATATCTCACATATTATCAATAAGTAAAAACAATATGTTATGTATGTATATTTCAGTATATTTTATATCCTTCTTCAGAACAACATCTCATAGATATCAATCCTATGTCTTTATTTTTATTTTATAGTCCAATTTTCAATACCATAAATAAAGATGGAAAATACCAGAGATTTGACGAGCCGAACTTTGAATTAATTTGATAATTTTAATTAGGTATGTACATTAACGTTAGGCCCGTTTCAGACGGGACAACGGTGTCGCACTCGATATACTATAGGAGGCCTTTGTATTCGAATAAATAGGCCTTTGTATTATGTTTATGAACACCCCAGAGCTAATGAGTCAACGCGTGTCTGGTACACTTTTTCGTCGGCTGCTACATTCTCAAGCCGCCGATACACTTGTTTTTATTACCACAGCCAGTTTTATGTTCTAATTTATAACGCAAAATTATGCGTTGACTCGTTAGCTCTGGGCGTTCATAAACATAATACAAATGCCCCTTTATTCGAATACAAAGGCCTTTTATATTATATCGAGCGCGACATTGGTGTCCCGTCTAAAACGGGCCTTAAACCAGTGGTTATAAAATATTTTTTCATCAACTATTTCATCATAATATTATTGTTATACAGATAAATATGAGTTTGTAATCATTATTATTATTTTTTATCAAACAATAAAATTTTCACATTTGTACCTACTCATAACGATTTTCGAATAATTTATCAATTTTAAAAATACATTACTAAACAGTTATGAAATACACAAAAGTGTGTGCAAAAATTTACAGAGTCATCGTTATTAACCGCTGGTTTTCCAGTGGCGTGGGTGTGTGTGAAAATGGGTGGGGGTCGGTTTTTCACGGGTGGCACTTGACTGTCGGGTGCGGCCGGTTATTTAACACGCCGCCGCCTGTTTCCCTTTTGCGATGTTTTAACGCCGCGTCCCTAACAATGTTTCCCAGTGACGTACGGCCCGTGACGTCACGTCAAAGGATACTCTTTGCTCTCAAATAGAACGAAAAAAGACAGCAGTTGTAATTCAGCGCCGCTTATTTTGTGTGTTCTGTTTTGCATGGTGACACTATTTGAAAATAGTGCAACAAACGGAATGTAATTAAGTGCTACAATCCCCACAATATATATTATAATATTCCAAAACAAAAATATGCGTATTATATATCACTCATATAATAAGACATTTATTAAAATATCATAATTTAGTACGAGTATCATAGTTTTCAAAGTTTTACTTAACAATATTTTATAAAATAATTACTATTTATAGGTCACATAAATTATTTTGGTCATATAATAAGTCCCTTTTATGTTGTTAACTATCAAATTCTTAGTGGAAATGCATTGTATTAATTAAAATAGAGCACAATATGTAGTAGGTACTAATTATGAATATTAAAGTAAGTGAAACTAGTATTAAACAATAGTATATTTAATTTTAATTAATTTTATAAGGCATTGATAAAAAAGCACAAATTCTTTAAATGAGAAAGAAAATTTGTCCTTTAGGATATATTTTAATTTAGATACTGTCTTTCTACGTACTAGTTATTACCAAAGTAATATTATAGATGATAAATAAAAATTATATTGTTCAAGGCATGGGGAGCATTACCAACTTAATTAGTAGAATTTAATTCTAAATCAAAATAATTACAAGATAAAATTTAAACTTTTTATATACAACGTTTTTAGATTCTGTTGAACCATATAAACTTGACTTGACTAGCTTAAACGATCAAAAAAAATATACTTGACATGTCATATTGATTTCCATAGTAACGTATGTATATATTATTAATTTAGTAGCTAGGACCCCAGACCCTTAGCAACCAATAATGATTTCGAAATAACTTTTCATACAAAACAGAATTAACTGAAAATGAATTCAATTCTAACTAAAGATGGCTAAAAGTATTAAAAAATGCATTGGCATCGTGTTCTGATATATTCTAAAAGTTTCAAATGTCTAGCTAGTCGGGAAGTTAGTTAAAAATTGATTGCAAGATTTGTACAGGACAAAGAACCACCGGACAAATAAGAATACGAGCTAAGAAAAACGTTGTAAAATAAACCATAGAATGAATAGTTTTATTCATTCGTTTAAAATTCCAATAATCGTATGCACCCTAACAACTATGTTAGAAATATTTATATGAGTATTATTCCAGTAACTCGTTAAACTATTTTAAAGCACCCTTGAACAAAATTGAATAATATACATTATATTTGCTTTCTGCCAAAATTTACTAAAAGTCATATTTTCATTCAAGTTTCTATTAAACTCAATAATCTTCATTAACTATTTTAATTACCATAACATATTTAATATAATCGATCAATGATCCATCATGTTGATTTTAAATTGTAAATAAGTCTGCAATGAAGGTAGTCCCGACAAAGTTTGACGTGGTCAAAATTAAAGGAGCCCTATGCACAGTCGTCTGTCATAATTACAACAAAATTACAACAAAACACTATCCATAAAGCCTTTCATAGTTATGATCGAGTTGTCTATGGTCCACCAAATCTGCAATAGCTTCGTTCTGTTTTTCTATTGAAAATATTACCATATATAAAAATTCTCTTTTTCATAATTTAGGTAAATTATTTTGTAATTGTTAAACGATGACAAAAATATGAAAAATATACAAAATAAATTCAATAACTATAAATACACAATTAATATTTAATAAAAATGATTAAATGTCTCCGCAATTAGTGAATAATATAAGTTATTTTTTGACCATGTTTTTCCCGATACGGTAACACTTGCCGTTGAAATGTCAGATTTTGTCATTTACAATTATTACAAATATATGCCATGATGTGAATAATTATATAGAGTGATTAAAACTAATATTACCATGTTGGTGTGTAGGTAACTAAGTACTTATATATTTCAACTACCTATCTATTGGTTTAATATTACATAAATATCTAAATCTGAATAAGAAAAGTTAATTCATAATTCATTGACACTGACATTTCAATTCGATAATCAGTTTTACTAAATTAAGACATGTACAGAATCAAGAAAGTAAAGGAAAATATGTCGTATTAAATGTCACGGATATTTAATAGTTGTTCAATATTGAGATCAATTGTTAAATGAATTTGAGTGTATTGGCCGTTTTAAAGACACGTCAATTTATTTTGACAGCAGCTGTCAGTGGTAAATGGCAATACGGAAGGAGGGCAAGGGGGCGAGTTCATAACAAAAGTAGTCTATGGTTAAGGATTCCTTATCTCTATAATCTATAGTTAACAAATGGATTTCGGCTACTTACAATTTTTACTGTTATTTTATGGTAAGTACGAATTGAGCATCGCGCTCTTAATGACAAAAATTCTATATCGCTGCTTTATATTAATATACCGCTATAATTAATGTATTCTATGTGAATTACGATTTCAAACTACTGCGGTTTCATATTTCCACCCTCCTAACCATTTTTTGAATCCGATATTGATGTTGTTATATTCCTAATACAGGATCTACTGTAAATTATGTTTCTCAAATCAATATTAAATTGTGCTAATATTATTTGATACTTTGTTAGATTCCAGCACCTACAGCAGTATGGTTACATGTAAGTTGTACGTATGCAGTTCATCGTGGGACACTTATTCGTGCGCCGCAGTACGTGACACATGAGTTCGTATAACATTTTATCAAATGACGAGTTCTTCGTTGAACATTTCACCGTGGAAAACATTTGTACGTATCTTACAAAATGCGGCGATAGTTTGCAAATAGTCCTTTTCCAATTAGATTAACCCTAACCTAACCAAACTTAACCTAACCTAACCTAGTAAAGACATCTCATAAAATTCGCCACATGTTGTGCATACGTACGAATATACTCCACGGTGAAATGTTCAACGAAGAACTCGTCATTTGATTAAATGGGGAATGGGACGATTTGACACCGCGAACTGGCCTCCGCCGATTGGCCTCCGGTAATTGGCCGCCGGTACAATCGGACGCCGGCCCAATTGGACGCCGACCCAATTCGACGCCGACCCAATTGGCCTCCGGGAGGATTGGACGCCGCATAGTTGAATTAAATGCGCAAAGGAATAGACGTACGTTACGATTTGTTGGAGTAAGTAAGCAAGTCAGTTTAATATGCTTCTATCTTCTCAGTAGTTGTACCTTATACATTTCGCGCTTGACACATTTTTAATATAGATTGAGAATAATTATTATGCCTTATGATGTTTATTAAAAGAAAATAAGTCTTCCCTCGCTAAAACTTAAAGATGTGCATAATCAATTAATTTATTGTCTATACACGGGTACTTATTTATATTTACAACAAATATTAAAAATAATGTTAGATGTTAGAATAAAAATTACATTATATTTCAGCGTTTTATCGACTTAATATTATAATAAAGCTTAAACATGTATATTATTATGCATAAATGCGTATTTTAAGATAGTATGAAATTAAAAACAAAATATTAAGTAAGTTATCTGCTAAGTATAAATGTTTCAGTAGTTTGATTGATAAACTACTAAGGTACTGGGTGCTGGACGAAATCCCGAAGGCCGAAATCCCGAATGGCCGAAATCCCGAAAAATAAAAAAATACAAACATCAATTATTGCGCAATTTTTGCAAGAGAGACAAAACCCCATTTTTTGTGGAAATATAAAAAAAAATGTAAAATACACACATCAATAATTGCGCAATCGTGTGCGCGATTTTTGTAAGAGAGACAAATCTCATTTTTGCGGAAAATGGGTTTTCCGATTGCGCAATTTTTTTCAGTAGAGACCATTTTATAGAACGAATGGATTTTGTGTCTCTTGTAAAAATTGCGCAATTCGCGATTGCGCAATTATTGGTGTTTGTATTTTACATTTTTTTTTATATTTCCACAAAAAATGGGTTTTTGTGTCTCTTGCAAAAATTGCGCAATTATTGATGTTTGTATTATTTTTATTTTTCGGGATTTCGGCCTTCGGGATTCCGGCCATTCGGGATTTCAGCGTTCGAGATTTCGGCCTTCGGGATTTCGTTCCAGTACCTTCCCAGTACCTAAGTAGCTTATCAATCAAACTACTGAAACATTTATACTTAGCAGATAACTTACTTAATATTTTGTTTTTAATTTTATACTATCTTAAAATACGCATTTATGCATAATAATATACATGTTTAAGCTTTATTATAATATTAAGTCGATAAAACGCTGAAATATAATGTAGTTTTCATTCTAACATCTAACATTATTTTTAATATTTGTTGTAAATATAAATAAGTACCCGTATATAGACAATAAATTAATTGATTATGCACATCTTTAAGTTTTAGAAAGGGAAGACTTATTTTCTTTTAATAAACATCATAAGGCATAATAATTATTCTCAATCTATATTAAAAATGTGTCAAGTGCGAAATGTATAAGGTACAACTACTGAGAAGATAGAAGCATATTAAACTGACTTGCTTACTTACTCCAACAAATCTTAACGTACGTCTATTCCTTTGCGCATTTAATTCAACTGTGCGGCGTCCAATCCTCCCGGAGGCCAATTGGGTCGGTGTCGAATTGGGTCGGCGTCCAATTGGGCCGGCGTCCGATTGTACCGACGGCCAATTACCGGAGGCCAATCGGCGGAGGCCAGTTCGCGGTGCCAAATCGTCCTAGACCCATTAAATGTTACACGAACTCATGTTTCACGTACCGCGGCGCACGAATAAGTGTCCTGCGGTGAACTGTTTACGTACAAATTTCCGGATACGCAGCAGTATAATGATTGGCTCTTATACATATTATTATTAATTTAAAAAAATATAATATACTTAATATATTTATAAATCAGTTGGATTTTGAGATTTTTATGACTTCTTATAGTCATGTTTTAAATTTATTATTATGTTTTCCATAATTATGGGTTTTGATATCTATCGTATGATGTTTCGTAATAGCACTATTTTCCATGTATTAATTCACGAACATTTTTATTTCCAAATGACGTTGGATAAGCTTTATTTTCTATTTTATGGTAAACATTGACGAAAAATTAAAATTTCATGTAGTTAAAAAAATACTGACACTATAATGTTGTACTCAATAAGGACGTCTCTGTGTTTACACCTCACCATTATTTTAGCTCTTAAAACACCTTAACACACTTTAAACTAAACTTGTTGAGAATGATGCTCAGGTGCGTTCGTTTTGTATGGAGTGAAAGGATATTTATGAGCCATGGTGTACATATTAACTGCCACCCTCGTTCTGCACCCCGCGACCTTAGATGAATGTTTTCATCTTTCATCTTAAATGTTTAAGAAATTTTCTTGTTTTTTTTTTAGTTTAATATATTGTTATTAGGTCAGAGTTTATAGTATGTACTTATTAAACATTTTTTTTTTCATTAACTATTTTGCAAGGATGCACATTTTATAATATAGAGGTATCATTTCGACCAATAAAAATAAATTACTTTTATTATATTTATAATTCAATCACGAGATATTTCGCCAATAATGATATTACCTCATGCATTAGAAATAGCTACATATTGATTCTAAATTTCAATAACAAACAAAAAATTGATTTACATAACATTTCTAAAAATTACCAGAATATTTTTCATAAATGCCATTACAAATTTATTCGTTTTCAAATTAAATTTATAGCTTTGCCAAATTACCTCTGATTGCAAAAAAATATTCTTTGGCGTCCGTCTTCTTTATACTGTAAATTAGTTTTGACAGCCAATTTTATAATAATATTAAATATATGTACATAATAAGAGAATAGAAAAATTATTTTTAATAGCTTTAAAATCACCACACAATTATTACATTTTATGGTTGTTTTAAACATTTTTTTTATAATAAACAATGTCCCGTTTTGTCATGCAATATTATAATAAGTTTTTTTTAATAAGTATTTATATATTATCAAAAATCCCTTGTGAGTACAATAAAAATAAACTTTACTCTTAAGATGAATTAAATGGGTGGTTTTATTTTATATGTATGCATTTATATTATAATATTCTGTAGGATATTGTAAGACCAAATATTATGATCCTCGGTAAATTATTATTGTAGGGATATTTTGAGTTAGCAAGCAATTTTTCAAGACAGTTTACAGTTATAATTAAATATTATTCTTGTGTACCTACCCTATTTAATATTATAAACCAAATTTAATATAAATTTATTAATACCACCATTAATCTACAATCTTTTTTAGAGAAAAAAATATTACTGACATACTCGCAATATTGGGATAGTGAATTTTCTTGCTGAGGCAAGATTTACCTTTATCCCACATTTAAAATTTAAAAAAAACATTTCAATGTTAAAAAAAACAACCTTTACAAACTATTCTCAATTAAATTAACTGATACAAACATTGTTATTTATTTACTGAAGATGTAATAAATAAAATTCTTTGAAATCGATTGCAAAATGAACTATTGTTATATGGCATGTTGTGTTTGTAAATTTGTGAAATATTATCATGTCATCATTTTAAAATGATCATTTTATAACTAAAAACATAATCACAATATTAATGCTACTAATAATTATACCGAACATATACATAGTTTGTGTATTTATTTAAATTAAACATTTTTTTTAACAAAGTTAAACCTATATTATTTTACGTACTACAATAATATATTATATGGTTATAATGTGAAGCATATACGGATTAAACAATACCCGATAATTTAACAATATGCTGTAATTTCTTAACACAAATTCGTTAAGTGAATGACTAATGGTACGTTTACATCTGACACTTATACCGTTATACTTATTTTATGTGTCGGACATAAAATTTCATTTACTGTTTACACCTGCATGGATCTGACATAAAATTCTGGTATACTTCTCGTTGAAATAAAGTCTCGACACTTTATTCAATGGCAACATTGGAATAAATATATGCGGTGTTTACATATGATATTGTAATTTATTCGGACACTTATTTTGTATACTTCTCAAAAACGTTATGTCAGTTGTCAATATGGGAATGTTAAAAAAGAAAGCAGCGAGTGTTATTATTTTAAGTCTTTTGGCAACAAAAAGGAGGAAAAAATGGTCTAGATGGGTGCGGGAATGGATTCAGCGACGAGAAGAACTAGGTGCCTTCCGTTTAATGTCAGAGTTTAAAATCGAAGATCCAACTCAATTTGTGAACTTTGGTTTGCAAGATTGGACCTTTTGCCAAAAAACAAGACACACAATTCAGAAATGCGTAGAAGAACGATTAACAGTAACATTGCGATATCTAGCACTTGATCGTCATTGCATATTCAATATAATATTATCGTACCTAATACGAGTGCAGGTGTGGGCCAAAATGAATTAAGTAATACCATTTGAAGCGCATTTTTTCTTCACAGAGTGCATCAGAATTAATCGTATGTGCCGAGAACAAGCGATATTTTATTTTCGAACAAAATCCATAGAACACGGCACATCCGATTTATTTCTCATTGTCTATGATTTTTGACAGATCGCTACAGTACATTTATTAACGTAAACGTTGGGCATACATTCATGGTGTACCTATGATTATTGATTGTCCGTTGTTTTAGAAATATACATATGCAATTCACTAGGTACCTGTCAAACTACGAATATTGTGTCAGGTACTTGACATAAAAGTAGACGGTGGTCCAACTTCGGTGATATATCGCTCCAAGTTCGAACTTGTCGAATACGCGGTGTTTACATTTGCATATATAAGTAGATTGAATAAGTGGTAGGTGAGAGTCGACACACGCAAAATAAGTGGCAGATACAAATATACTTACTGTTTACACTTAAGTGAATATGGTGTCATACATAAATATGACGATATTAGTGTCAAATGTAAACGTACCATAACGATCGACCCCGTTGTACATAGTCTATTGATGCACCGTCACATAATATAAAATGTGCATAAATTACATGCTTCTTGGAAAGCGGAAACAGTAGTCTATTTTACGTTTTTGTTAATTTTAACATAAATCCTGCACTTAACGGTGTCTCTGTTGTTGGTTAAATGAGTAATCAAAGACAACGATTGTTCAAGTATAAGAAATACTTTCATTTTCTATTTTTACAAATAGAATACAATATTTTTGCTAATGCAACTCAAATGAACAATCAGTAGGTACATTACGATTTAACTAAACGTGAATATTTACAGTGTTACTAAATCCTTATATAATATTAGAGTCTATATTTAAATCATTATGCAGTCGGGACTTTACATCAAAGATATTAATCATTCGATGTTCTCTGTATAATATAGATTGTTTTGATTTAGATGTTTTTCTTAGTATTTAATAAGACTCTTGCAAGACTACTTGAAGAGATTGCTGTATTGCTTCACTGGGTTGAAAAGTAAGTGAATTGATGGTAATGAAGACACGTATATCTAATACGATGCTGATGTTTATAGATCATAAACATAGTATTCATCACAATCACATATAGATAATATGGTTACCTAATATTTTTTCTCTGGTCCATTCATCGCTGATAAAGGTAGAAGACATGGAACTTAAATCATTAAGGGGGGACATGCTCGGCGTAAGTCAAAATGGAGCTTTTATTGCATTTTCAAACCATGATTCTGAACATTCCTTAAACGTTGTAGATAATCTATTTATATAATTTTGAAGCCTTATTATCCTTTATATTTATTTTAAGCATTTGATGACTACATAAAGTATTTTTATTACATAAAATAGTATTCTTTTAAGCCTCTCGCTCTAATGTTTAAGAATATAGTCTTATTTCGGTACATAACTGTGCAGTGGTGTTAAGATTTTTTACATTTATTAATTTTTAAACGCATTTATAAAACCATTAGTATAATTTATGACGAGATAATTTTAGTAAAATATTCACGATAAAAAATTATATTGATAATCTCTGTGATCCCAAATTTGACAAGAATTAGGCATTTTATTATTCAAAAAATCGGCAAGATTAACACATTTAAAGATAATTCTAAATATACTCATTATAAGCTATGCCTTTGACCATTCAAGTTTGATACACATCTTATGAATAATGATTGCTTTATAATAATTATTGACCTAAGAATAAGGTAGTGTTTTTTTGAAATACGCCATTTCTTTTGTCATCCCCCAGTGGTTAAGCTACAACATACGGCCATAGCCATAAATTGACAAACTAAAATTGAAGTAGGGAGTCTGTGTTTTTTGAAATTCAATTTTAATATGTAATGTTTTTTTTTTATTTTTGTTTGTCTTTTACATAAATAAAAAAAAACATATTTTTTTGGAATTGGTCTGTTTTTACACTGATATAAGGATTTTTACAGGCTTTTTTAAAATTTCCCGAAATCTCTAGAATTCTTTTCAGGAAATCCCGAATCTCGAGAATTCAAAATTTTATCATTTCGGGAAATCCCGAATCTCGAGATTGAGATTTTCTCGGGAAATAGCCAACTTTAGTTATAGGTGGCTCCCGTTCCTAAACTTTGACGATGAGTTTAGACATGATGTATGTAAAATTTCGTATTACTCAAAAGATGTATGACGTCATAAACTGAACGTGAAAATCTCTTCACTTTGATTATTCAGCACTTTTCTATTACCTTTTTACTGTATGTATAATTTTCATTTTTTATATTTTGCTTCGATGTTTTTCTCTCTCCCAAGTACACTAGTAAGTCTTAAGTCCAGTAAATGCAGCCAAACTAGACTTAATTAACTGATCCTGAGACATTTCCAGGCACAACTGAAGATGCCTGCCTCATATAAAAACTCATACTTACGTAATATACCCGATTCAAACCGGATGTGATACGGGGTAGTTTTGGTTGATGTGTGAGTAATATTAAGGCCCGGAATATATCGTCACCTTACAATTACGACCTCGTAAGTCCAATATTATGGAAAAATGAAGTTTGTTCGACAAAATTTAAATTATTAATATTAAATCATATCAAAACTTTGGATCTCTAGACTAGTATGATGTCGATCAATTGATAAATTTTAAAAACTCGTACATCTCATGATTTCAATCATGGAATTAAAACCTCGTATTTCACATCCAGTGTTAGCAGATTCGCCGATTAGAGAGATGTTTAAAATATTATTTCTATTACGTTTTTTCCTTCCTCTCAACATTCTTCTCAAACAGACTTACGAGGTTTTAATAGTAAGGTGACGAAATGTAAAACTTTGAGAGCAACTGTTCATCCAAAAATATGATACATCGTGACTCGCAAAAAGCAGCTATTACACACCTTATAGCACAGTGATTCGAAAAAACCAGATTCAAACAATGTGTATTATTTTAACTTTGAATGATAATGATAGCTTACGGTGAGTTGGTAGGTACTGAAGCGTAGTGAAAGTATCGATTGTGACGTAATTGACTCCTTTCGTTTCATAGTGGAGCGTCATAAAAGTCTTGATTGAGGCTCTGTTTTATGATTCACTGACAGTTTGCATAGCGATATTATCCAATGAATATTTACTATTGTAATTAAACAATCAAATATGACATTTTGACTGGTGAGAAATATTAATGTACTATAAGGTCATGTTCTCAGGATGACTTGATAACCTTTCAAAATATTATACAAATAATTAAATTTGTAAATCTCAATACCTACATTCAAATTTTTGATTCCCTAGTTTATACGAAAACAGTTCAATATTGCAAATATTTGGGTTAATAATGACATGTGTAGAATTTTTCATTATTTATACCTAATTCAGTAAAAAGATGAATAAATGATTTTTGAATAAAAAATCAAAAAACATTTGTTTCTTTTTACCTTAGTATATTATATACGGAAATTGATTCATTATTCAAGTGTAAAATTTAGATCCATTGCCGACAATAATTAATACATCCACTAAGCATTGCTTAATTCTGTAAATTCAATAACAAATTATTCTCAAAAATTAAATACCATTATTTTAGATTAAGGTATTTTGAGTGGTTTCTGTATATTACTAGGGATAATAACATAAACAAAAATTGGTAGCCAATTTTGTCATAATGATTGCATTGAAGTTTGTATAGACAATAATAAGTAATATATTATGTTGCATGCGCTTACAATCAATTTAGTTAGAAAGAAAGGTAATCCTTGATTTACGATTCAATAATATTTATATATTTAGTTTAATTCTAAATAATAATGTAAATCAATATACAAAAATATTTTTTTTATTAATTTTCAACAGATATTATAAATTTGTGTAGTGTTAGTCTCTCGTCAGTAGATATTGTAATATTTAATTACATTGGCTCTACTATCTGATTTAGATCTTGGCTGCTTCATGAGCATGTTTATAACATATTTTTAACAATAAATGAATGTTAGTAACTTTCTAAGCTCATTAGTTCCATGCTCTGGGTTCAAGCACAAATTGAAAAACAATATGCGAGTTTTGCCAGATCTGGGATTCGAGACCCATGACTTTACCGCTCGTCCGTCGCGGGCGAATTTTTTTATTAATCGGCTTATATATTTTCTACCCGAAATATTACTCTACCATACATGTACATCAGCATGTCTCTATACCATCACTTTAAATAAATAATTCGCATTTACAAAAATATAGAACTGTTGTGAAAATATATTGTAGTGCTTCTATCAGTCAGTTATTTGTGTAAGATATTATTAATATATTTTCTGGTGACGAGTTGTGAGTAATGCTTTTATAAGGCATTTTAAATTTGCCGTAAGTAAATGTTCTATATTATTCAAATCGATAGAATAGTATCCACCTGTTTAAAAATATGCAAATGCATTGTCTCTTTTGAACATTTGAAAAATATTTTGCTATCAATAGTGGTGTTCGTAATTCGAAAATTATTTTAATAATAAATTTAACAATAGGTTCTGCTTTCAAAATAAAATAATCAGAATACAATACAAACAGTATTGTTATTCGCATTTGAATAATACAACAATTTACAATTACTATCTCCATCTGTTATAAAATTGATATATTTCTTTAATTAAAAAGTATTTTTATGCCATAATATTTCTCTTTAATGATTTAATACTGAAAATTAACGAGATTTTTTGAGGCCCAAATGACAGTAGTCTAAGTATCATAGAAATACTCAAGCTTTGAAAAAATCACATGACCTCGCCGGTAATGAGATCCGGAGTCTCTGGATGAGAAGCCATTGTCTCACGTATTGGACTTCTAGATCGTTGCCTCATTACTAAGATTGTGGTTTTTATGAACAGTTACTCATCATCATCGGCATTACAACCCAATGTGGGTCTTGGCCGCCTCCAGGAAACGTCTTCATTCCCCTCTGTCTGCCGCAAGCTTTCTCCACCGTCTCAGTCTCTCTCATATAGTCCAACCACCGGAGTCTAGGTCTCCCGACCTTCCTTGTCCCTTCTGGTCTGTTGAAAAGAAGCCTCTTTGGTGGTTGGGTGTCTTCCATCCCTGAGACATAGCCTGCCCAACGAAGTCGCCCCACTTTCACGTGTGAGACTACTGGGGAATCTTCATACAATGCATATAGTTCATGGTTGTACCTTCCTCGCCACGTGCTATCCTCCTCACTTACAGCTCCAAAGACTAATATATTTCTTTCAAAGATATCCAGCTTCCTCTCATCTTTTTTTGATAAATCCCAGCATTCCAACCCATAGGTTAATATGGGTCTGATGAGGGTTTTGTATAACTTAATCTTAGTTTTCTTTGAGAGGAGTCTTTATCTGAAGTGTCTCTGTAAACCGTAGTAAGATTTGTTTGCCTGAGTAATCTTTCTGCTATCTTCTTGGCTGATGTCATTTTGAGAAGTACGTCGACCCTTTCGAACTGATACGTGTCAATCGTGAGTGGTGAGCTTGAAGGAGCCTCACTTGCAGGCATGTTTTTTGTTTTTTCTTGATTGACCTGGAGTCCCATTGCTATGGCAGTTCTTTTCAGTGCAATAAATGCCTCTTTTAAGGCTGGTTCTGATCTTGCCACTATGTTTATATCATCGACATAGCCAAGGAGTTGCACAGATTTATTGTATATGACCCCTGTTGTTTGTATTTGAGAGTCTCTGATGACTTTTCCAGTCCTATATTGAATAGAAAACAGGCAAGGGCATCACCTTATCTGAGACCATTGTGTGTGCAGTACACCAGAGAATTTTGATTGTATCCTTACTTACCATTTCACTTTTGCCATTGACAGCTTAACCAGGCTTATTAGTTTATTGAGGATATGAGCAGTTACTATTATGTTGATTGTTTTCCCTCCATTTTCCCAGGAACAGATTCCCGAACAATATAAAAATATTCTTACATTCGTGATTTGGTCGGTCCACCATATTGGTGTTATTTTTCTTCCTCTTTTGCTGTTATCACTGTCAAACTATCAACCCATTCTGAGTCACGTAGTCTAATAATTAAAGAGTTTTTTCTAATACATTTATAGTTAAGAGTATGTATGTTGTCTTATGTTTAACTAACTGTATGTCCATCTTTCCGCTGCATAAATACACATTGTAATAATAAAGCTCTGTACGGTTCCAGTTAACGTTGAGATATATATGTGTCGCTAGATTTCAAAATCCAATTTTAGGTGTTTTTTACTTTTTTCGTGAATTGCTGAAGAACTACTGCTTTCTAACATTTCTGCATTATCGAAATGTGGAACTTATTAATTTTAAATATTCTATACTCGAAATAATATAAACTTTCACACATGTGACTGTGTACTTGAGAAAACGAAAAGCTGTTTTTCTCCTATTCATCCATTATGGACTTGGCTGATTTTGAAATTTAGCGGGACATATCTTTCTTATCTTATATTTTTCACAGCCATGTCATTGCGTTTTAATCGTTAGCTGATAATGTGTGAGATTTACTATAGTATCTAATACGCTATATTATAATAATATATATATACATATTTATAATTTATTTGAATTGTATAAAAATATATTTGGTTTGCATAAAATGCCTAGTCAATATAACAAATTATAAATTCTAACCATTCACAATACGATACAAAGAAAATAAGTGTTAAACAAGATAAAAAAATACTTGGAAGTACGTCAAGTAAAACTAGTAATTAAAAATATATATAAAATAATGTACACCTAAACTAACCAACTCGCAAAGTAGGATATAATATGAATCGTATAAATATCGTATTATCATTCCTGTCGACAAATCATTTTTTACACACATGTAAAAGAATATAAAAATAATGAATGTATATTGGTAAAATTACAGCCTTAAAAATATAATTAAAGTTTCAAAATTATTGGAAGACTGGTCAAAATAATATAATACAGAAATACATACAGACAATAAATGTCACAGCATAATATCACACTCCACCACTGGGGTATTATTTATCCAGTGGATAATACGACACACGTGTTTTAAAGCTGAAAATGTCCTAATTCTTTCATATCAGCCGCTTCTCGCCTGAGGCACTCCACCCCTGTCCACGTGGCTCGTTGTACCATCGCAGAAATAAACGATTTGCCAAATTATATATTATTTGTTTGAACACAATAATAATAAATATAATAACATGCTGCTATTGGCACATTATGCAAATATGAATGACTTAACGGTATTAGCTATTCCAACATAATTATATTTAATTATTTTTCTTTAATATATTCTGATTAGTTTTGTTTTTTTTATTTCTGTTTACTCTTTCGATAAAAAAATATAATATATATATACTAACCTAAAAATTTATATAGAAATGATCACGATTACAGAACAAGGTTAAAATACATTTTGAATACTAATCACTAACCACAGAATAGATTAATAAATAGAATTCCGATAGTATATACCCCAATATACTACATTTTGAAGCAGGGTTTTGAACGTGTGAGTGTGCTACGAAAATGAAACACACATTATAGACGTGCAATAGTGTATTGCAAGCTTCAAATACACCAATATTGAATGAACGTCAGTGCATAAACCCAAAGCAATTGTTAGAACGTATTCTTGACACGACGTGTTTAAGTTTATCCCATATTATTCCACATTTGAGATCGATCACCTGTTACTCCATACCCGTTAGGTATTTCAGTTCCCATTATTTCTGAGTTCCCTGGATTAAACATTAAACATTGGAAAATACGTCATCGTTGTAAGTGAGAGCTTATGTGTTTGTTGATTTCACATAATATTATGAGCTTATGGTATTTTAGCGATTCCTAGATTTATCAAAATTACTAACTATATTTTTTCAATTTGCTTTTTAATTTGTTATAAGATGGTGAAAATATGATAAACATGACTAAAGAAATTAAAAAAAAATAGTCTGAAAAATTAGTACTTAATTAAAATTTTACCATAAAGTATTTATATTAATCATAATACTTTACGCTGATTTAAATACAGCTAACAAAACAATTAATTTAGATTTCAAGGTTTCACATAATTTCAAGTCCATCTGAAACATAATTATACTTTTCTCTAATCACAGCTTTACGAGTGTGAGAATTTTCATTCATAAAAATAATTAATTACTCTTTTTACATGTATAATTAGCTAATGCCAAAGAATAATTTCAAATGATCTAAACAATTGTGTCTTCATACTTTCGAGCCTTTTTTCTCATTACAATATTACGGTTGTGAATCAAAATGAAGCAACAGAAGCAATCAATAAATTAGCTACCACAACTAATTATTCTTCACTCATATTAAACATAAAAAAAATATACTTAGTTAATTCTTGGCTCCCAGTGTTAATTAAAAACTTTCTTCTTAATTATTTTAGAGTGTCAATCAACACATCGACGATCATTTAAATGTATCTATAGGAGTAGGCATGTAGATTGATATTGAATTCATTACTATAAAAAATTGACGTATAAATTCATACTGATAAGTTTTCATACTGTATTTTGTATCCGAAAATTTGTACCGTCAGATGTTGTATTGGAAATAGATAGAACTGTATAATATTGAGAGGAAATTTGTACCTAAATAAATCACTTAAATTCATAATTTTATAATGGGTGTTTTTAGAGGTTTGCTTTTCAAATTGGCAACACTTTTGCAGTAGCCAATTTGATAGCTGACAGCTGATTTGTGCTCAGTTTGGTTTTTCATTTCACCATACGCCAATATATAGAGGTAGACAGTAGGACAGTAGATAGTTATGTAAATTAGAAGTATACGTACTCATAGGCATAAAGCCCATTGACGCAGCGAGTGCGGCGCTCGCGCAAAATTTCTACAAGTGGCGCGTAAATCGTCAAAAATACAACGTAATCAAATACGCCAGCGCCCACTGGACTTGACGATGCCTTGCGCCCCGCCTGCCGCATGAGTCACCGTTTTTCGCTTCTTGGCGATACGATTTAATGAAAATACAAAGAAGTCCATTCATTGAACACGGCTACCAAAATTACGCTGCTCGAGGCGTCGTCGATCGACGGGCAAAAAACAATTATTTAATAACAGGGAAGTCATTGTTTAATTTTATTGCGTGTCCAGTTTATCGCTGGTTGAATAATGTCGTCGTAAATATTAATTACAAGCCCCGAAATAATATAATATTTTTATGTTATTATTGTGTTATGAGAGGCGCTGTAATAATAATTATATTGTGCTGCTTGGGCCGCTTATTACATAGGTGAAGGGTAATGCGCGGCGAGAGACGTGTGATTATGGTTATGAATAAACACTTCATACGCCGACTTCGCCCGCTCGACGCGTTCTATGGGCACCATCGCATAGAGTAAATAATCTTTAAGTATATCAAATTCTTGTAGGTGCTCATAGGTATCAAGTCATACCTACCTGCTGATAACAATGACAGCGTTATTATCAGATATTTGATACCAATCAATAGAACATTAATGTTCTAATCGAATCTAATAAATTTGGAATAATGTTGTCTCCACGAACAACGCATCATTTTTTTATATCAATGCTATACAACCATCTCTTTCCAGCCAGACAGCTCTCTGTGCAATGTGATACGGCAAAATGTAATACTTACACTTTATAATAATATGTAAGCACTGTATTTATCAATACTCGATCGACATCGTAACCAATGTCTTATAATACTGGGTTATACTCTTACACGGTAAATTATAATATTAAAACGAACACGTTAGCAGAAATTTCAATATAGATTTAATAGTTAATTTGTCAATCACCTTCATCTTTATTCACCTGTTTACAAAATAATAAATATCATATGAGTGGACCCATCTTTATATATATATAGTATTTTATGAAGACTCTTGCATTCTTTACAAGCGGCAAATAATTTTCAGCAATATGTGGGACGTAATTTTGGCCGCGTTGCCAGTCGGAGAGCGATGTTGGACCTGTTAGCACGTCAATTTGTTTTGTGATGGCGTCGGAGGAATTAATTCTTAAATCGTGTAAAGATGACTAAAAAATTTTACGTATTTACTCGAAAAACAAGACATGTCAATGAATATATTATTATTATTATTATTTAATACTTTGGACGCTGAAGACGCACATACGCGTAATGACCAGGCGGCCGATCGATGTAATTAACGTGCATTTTAAAGGTGCTAATTAAAAAATCATTATATAGTCAGCAGCGAATGAGTTAAATAACAATAAACATGACATTAAATGGACGCATGTTGAATTTTTATAACAAATTATGTTTTATTACGTCGATTGCACAATCCGCGCGTCGCGTAGTCACGATCGTTTTAGACCGTGCCTCAGCTGAAGTATACCCTTAAATACTGCATAATAATAACCCTCCTATTTTTGGTTACATACCGAAACCAAAAAAATAATCGGGAAATTGTAGCGCTATTTTAAAAAGTAAATAAACGCTAAGTACTTGGTGAAATCTATTTAATTGCGCATTTTATTTTGACTTAAATTAATTCATATTTAAAATAAATCAACGACAGGCCCCCGTTCTTTGCACGGAATCTCTGTTTCAATTCGATTAAATTAGCTGACATACTTAAATTGTGTTTTATATAGGTATCTTTTGTTGTTAATATTATGAAAGATTCTAATAGTTTTTTTTTGTGCCATAATTAATATTTTTGAGACTAAATTGTAGACAATTCAATGTAAGTTCATATTATAATAAAAAATAATGTTATATTATAACCATGCCGTTTAGATTTTTTTAGTTTTGAAATGTTTTGAAATAACTCATAATATTCTTATAAATATGACATTAAATTAAAAATAAACATAAATCACTTAAACATAACAGTAATCAATTTTTACGTCGATGGTGCGCCCATTTTTATAATTAATTCTAATGTATCTACTAATCGATAAAGTTAGTTACTATTATAATCCAAAAGATATTTCTTTAAACTAGTTGAAAATATGTTCATATATTGGAAATCATATTATGTATGTGTATATTATATGAAAATTCATGTAAGATAATTAAAAACATTAAAATTATTAGTTTATATTGAAAAAATATTACGTTATGTGGGATCGGTTTTAGATGGATTAATGGGGAACCAAGTGTGAACACATTTGACCTTTGTTTATTTGATTCAATTAAATAAATATGTTAATAATTTGGCGTGCGTGAGTGTGTAATGCGCGTGTGTTGCGGACCTACAACGGCATTAACACAGGCGGGACGCTACATGACCCCCCTCGAAGTAAAATATTTAATGGGATGAGATCGTAGCATTGTGACAGTTTTTATACAATGAGCATAGTAAATTGATAGACAAAAATCTTATAATACGATTTGACAATTATTATAATCATTAATTTGTTGTTTTGTATTTTTCACTTGTCTTGATTTGTACTTTGGTTTGAATTGGTTTGAATAACATTTTAAAGTGATTTTTTTGTAGAAGATGACGGTTAGCTGATGCTGTTATGCTATGTTTATGACATGTTATATAATGATATAATGTATTAACTGTAAAAAAGTAGGTATATATTTTGATTATTATCCAACATATAATTTTTCAACCATCACACATACCTACGTTTCAAATAAAAATGTCTAGACTACATTATATATTAGAATGAAATTTGCCTCTCAGCATAAATAGACATTAAGAAGTAGTGGACGTGTAGGAAATACGGATGATGAAAAACAGGTTTTCTTCGAGTAACTACTCTATTATTGCCGCAATAATAATGAGATTATATAAAATGGTTATCATACTGTAAATTATTTTATTACTACTTATGTACATACGTAATATTAAAATAACTAAAACCCGTATGGAATTGTAATATGTACGCACACATTTTATTGCACATATAAAAGTTGTAAGTAGCTTTTCATATTATGTATGATTAGAATATTATGTATTATTTAATAACAATTATTAAGTAATATTGCAATACCGGTAATTAAATTTGGACGGTGTACCGACAACCGGTAATATACTCTAGATAGTGTGGATATTTTTTGTAGTATACAGTAATTTTGAAAGACATAATTTTACTATTGAAATACTAATAAATTCATAATCATTATTGAAAAGCTTTGACATTTACTGTGATAGTATTTTAGAATTATTGATCTATTTTTTAACATATTACCTAAAATCACTTCAATCGAAGGAATATTGGTAAAGATCAAAATCCAAACATAAACACAAACTTTATTTTTCGATACGTTTAAAGTAGGTCATATAATTATAATAAATATTTGATCGATTGGTTTTCCGTGATATTGCTTTGAATCGTGATATTCTTTATTTTTAATTATATTCATTTAGTTTCTTTTATTCTTTACATTTTTTTTAAACAAATCACAACCGCAAACCCAAAAAAATAGCACTGCCTACTAACTTACCGTTGTAACTACTATTTAACTTAAACAAACAGAAGCATCCTGCCATTTAACTAGGCCCCGCATCCATGAACTTGGAGGCCCCACTCCTTTACTGAGTCTCCCGCAAGCCCCCAGTCTCCCAGCCTCGACGAATGGGCGAACGGACATTAGCGTCAGCCGTTACCCGCGAGTTACGGCCCCCCAGCCGATTGCTTGCCACGGCCCGCACTTTGACGATATCTGGCGTCGGCAATGCAGATTGCTGTTTGTTCTATGACACCCTTTGCATTTCTTTATTTCGACTGTGTTTTTCCTGGCTGTCATTTGACAGTTGTACCTAGGTATATAGATGCCCTTTCAGTCGTTAAATGTCTACAAACTATTTTTTATTACGTTACATTTATACTGCGGTATCTACATTTTAAATTAGTAATCATTATGAAGTCTAAAACGCATTAATTTATAAAATGTATTTAATAAAGTGTAAGTTTAAAAAAAACTGGAATTATATTATCAGACTAACTATATAAATTAAAAACAATACCTATATACTTTTATTATTTTTAGTAAGTACCTACTTAATGTATATAAATATTTTACAATTACATATTTTACAATCAAACAATTCTCGATGGAAAGATATTTTATTAGCTTAAATTAAACACAATATGTATGTACCTAATACTTATTGTACTCTTACATAATAAATTAATCATCAAATTCAGTTTCATCAGCCTCAGTCAAATAATTTCAACTAAAATTGAAAATGTTCTACTGTACGAAAAGATACTTGTTCTGATCATTTTTATGTTATTTCGAATACGAATTAGATGTTATTTTTGTTTGCTTTGTTTAAATTAATAAATATTTATAACATCATTAATAAGGCCGACTATATTCAGGCCGTAGTACTGAATTGTGAATTGTATCGTAGTGGTAGTTATTGATTATCTTCGAATGAAATGCGGTAACCTGTTTGCAATAAATGAAGATTACCGTAATAATCGTCATTTTCTTCAAATAGTTTACCATATTACATTATAAGTATCAGCAATAAGTAATACTACTGAACCATTGAAGTTTATACTTTCGTGTCATGGCTTGACTATAAAAGACCTTGGATCATGATTTTCAAATAATAATTGACTTCTTTTATTTATTTTATACAAACGGTATCATTAAAATTTTATAAGAAAGTTGATTTTTTCTAAAAGCCTGTTTTGTTGTATATTCAATAAAAAATATACCTCAACAAAATCATTTATCCGATAAGACTTTAACAAAAACTTTATAGGTAATATTATTTTTGTAGCTTTTTTAAATGTAGCAGTCGTGCTGAAGTCAAAGCACCATTTGAAAAGTTTTATTTAGCGAAATCATTACAAAACAAATTACCTGTAAGAACAGTTCAATGCCGTACGTACTTGAATAATTCCTCCATTATTATAATCGCAATTCGAGGAAAATCGTAAATAATTGTACCAATTCTTTTGATACGTTACCACCCACAATGTTGCTCCTATTATAACAAGTTTCCGCGTACCTCCTGGGCATTCAGCCCCTCTTATTAACCGACAGGTATTCGAGAGAAAAAATTAAATCTTTACTTTGAGTTTCTCATATCAAGTCATGTCATAATCATTCGCGAGTTTTTGAGCAACAAACAAACCTTTGGCGGAAAAGAATACACAAAGAATTCGGAAGGTAAAATCATTAGGCCTAACCAAAGTAAAGTCAGATCAAAGGATCTTCACACGCGGTCTGTTACAGACACTGTACATTATATTACCCCAGTCTCCTCCGCAAACCAAATCCTGTCAGCAGCCAATGGGGTTGGTATCCTGAAAAGATGAGGGTAACCACTAACCATTTCCTGTGTAATGTGATTTTTTTTTAATTGATTCTAATATTCCCAAAAATTACACATAGCTACATTTTAATTTATTTTTCAACACACATAGTTTGAACATTTTTTTTATCACAAGACAATGATATGCCATATAATAATTATGAATTTGTTGATTTTGAATAAAAAAAATTCTCAGGGCACACACTCACGTTTCAGTAAAGACACTTTTGAAAAAATTTACACAGATGTCTCAATATTATGATATAATAATATGTGTAGTTCTTGCAAAGTCAAATGTTGCTCTAAAAATGGTCTAGTCAAAATGGATACCGGTCAGTCAACCACGCCTTCTTGCTCCAAACAAAATAATTATTTGTACGATATATCGAACATTTTAAATGAGGATAGTGATTTTTCTTGTTACAATAGTGATGTTGATCAAGAATATATGAACAACAAACAGTTACATTAAATTGTTTCTGTCGCATATCATTATCTTTCAATAACCCCTTGAATTTTAGTACATATTATAATATATTAAAATTCTCCATATTTTTTTATGGTGTTGATTGACGAACCCTAAAGGCAAGGAGCGAAAGATAACGGATGCCTTCGAAACGTGGTTTTGGCGCCGAACGCTTCGTATTTCTTGAATAGCATATATGATGAAATACTCAATCATCCAGAAACTCTAAATAAAAAAAAACGGCTCTCGACAATATGTCTGAGATGCATTTTGCAGTTTTTTGGACATATTATTATTCGTTGTGAAGCGGATTAATTGGAGACAGGTAGTTTTGGGTAGCCTTCAGAGAAAGCGAAGCAGAAAAGGGCTTACTGAAGGTAGCCTTCATTCTGTTCTGAGAGAAACAGAGGGAACGACACGGTAGTCATAATCATTCACCATGAGCGAATGAACCAAAAGACGATATTGAAAAACAATAACATTATTGATTAACATTTTTGTGTTAATCTGAATCTAAATTTAAATACAACGATTATTAATTGATAATAATTAAGGCTATACTTCAGCTGGGGCATGGTCTAAAACGATCGTGACTACGCGACGCGAAGATCGTGCAAATGACGCGTGCAGAACAAAACACAATTCGTCATAAAAAGTCAACATGCGTCCATCTAATGTTATGTTTATTGTTCTATTATTAATAATAATAATAATATATTCATTGAGATTATTTCTTTTTCAAGTAAATGAGTAATGTTTTTTAGTCATCTTTACACGATTTAAGAATTAATTCCCCCGTCGCCATCACAAAACAAATTGACGTGTTCGCAACTCGACTTTCGCTCTCCGATTGCCAGCCAGTCCGAAGTTTCGTCGCACCTATAGTTGAAAATTATTTGCCGTTTCACTGAACTACCGTCTTAATGTGTTGAGGATTAAACTAGAACAATAGACAATTAATCATTAAAAAAAATAGTTATAAGCAGTTTCTAAATAACCACTTTAGCTATTTGCATATAAGGCAGGATTCAAACATGTAACTACATTATATGAAACGATATTATACCAAACATCCCATAGATATAGTGTATAAAATGTCAATAGTATTTTGTATTTAATTTGAATTGTTTGGCTTGACTTAACTACCTGTATACACTAAAATCAATAATAAAAATAAAGAAGTACCAATATTAATAAGGATTATTTAAGTGAATCCTTATTTAAAAAATGTTAAAATAATTTATGCAGATTAATTTACAATCGCATATTTAACTTTGTAATATATACTCAATTTATTCATGGGTGCATCACTATTATTATTTAATCATCTGCACCTCTCAAATTATAGAATATATATATTATGACAAATACAATCAGAAGTCTGGAAGGTTTTCATATAGCAATTCTAACGCATAGTGAAAGTTTCCTGGTCTGATTAAGTTACCAATGAATACATTTTTTTAATACGAGCCAATAAGCCAATATAACTTTTAGCTACAGTGAAATGCAAAAACACGATTGACGATGTAAGTAAAGTAAGACTATAATTGTAGTATTTTCTAAAATGTAAAATACAATTTACTTAACAAAATAATGAAGGGGAAATTAGAGGGCAGTAGGGTGGAAAATCAAACTTTTTTTTACCTGCCTAAATTCTTTAAATGGCTCAATGTACTTACAAGTTATTGATGCCTGTTCAACAATTTGTCACTTATATACATTTCTTACATTACAAAATACTTAATAAATACACAATAAAAACCACGGTAATTCAAGGTAAAAATAAGGGAAAATATTTACTTAAATAAATTATAAATACAATCATAATATCGCATATATTTAAATAAAATTCTGAATGATTTAAACTATTTAAAGGTAAGTAATCAAGTAGCTGCTTGTAAGTATCAAGTCGTAAATATCAATGCTATACTTTCCGATATGATAGCTCATGGTGACCTGTGGTACGGCGAAATGTAATACGTATAATTTACATTGTAACCTATTGGTAACTTCATATAACTGACGCAGTAAGGCAAGTTATCGCATTGTTGTTTTTATTTAATAAAACGCAATTTTTTTTTATAGTACTTATTCCACAATTAAAGTGGAATAAGTACTATAAAAAAATTGCGTTTTATTAAATAAAAACAACAATACAATGCAGTTCCACCATGAATTGACAGTTAACAAAATAAAAGAAAAAAAAAGCAAGTTATCGCATTTGAGAAAAGACTCAAGATTTTACGTTTTAAGGGGGGACATGCTCGTCGAAGGTCAAAATTGAGTTTTTATTGTATTTTCAAACCATGATCCTGGACACTCCTTAAACGTTGTAGATAATCTATTTATATAATTTTGAAGCCTTATTATCTTTTATAGTTATTTTAAACATTTGATGACTTCATAAAGTATTTTTGTTACATAAAATAGTATTCTTTTAAACCTCTCGCTCTAATGTTTTAGAATATAGTCATATTTCGGTACATAACTGTGCAGTGGTGTTAAGTTTTTTTACATTTATTAATTTTTAAACGCATTTATAAAACTATGAGTATAATTTATTATGAGATAATTTTTGTAAAATATTCACGATAAAAAATTATATTGATAATCTCTGTGATCCCAAATTTGACAAGAATTAGGCATTTTATTATTCAAAAATGGGCAAGATTAACACATTTGAAGATAATTATAAAGATAATAATTATAAGCTATGTCTTTGACCATTCAAGTGTAATAAACATCTTATGAATAATGATTGCTTTATAATAATTATTGACCTAAGAATAAGGTAGTGTTTTTTTGAAATACGCCATTTCTTTTGTCATTCCCCAGTGGTTAAGCTACAACATACGGCCGTAGCCATAAATTGACAAACTATAATTGAAGTAGGGAGTAAAATGATATTAACGCGCGTGTTTGAACATGTACCGTTTAAAAAAAATAAAAATAAATTCGGTTAGGTACATGTTCAAACACGCGCGTTAACATAATTTTACTCCCTATTTTAATTATAGTATGTCAATTTATGGCTACGGCCGTATGTTGTAGCTTAACCACTAGTGAATGACAAAAGAAATGGCGTATTTCAAAAAAACACTACCTTATTCTTAGGTCAATAATTATTATAAAGCAATCATTATTCATAAGATGTTTATCACACTTGAATGGTCAAAGACATAGCTTATAATAAATATCTTTAAAATCATCTTCAAATGTGTTAATCTTGTCGATTTTTTGAATAATAAAATGCCTAATTCTTGTCAAATTTGGGATCACAGAGATTATCAATATAATTTTTTATTGTGAATATTTTACAAAAATTATCTCGTAATAAATTATGCTAATAGTTTTATAAATGCGTTTAAAAATTAATAAATGTATAAAATCTTAACACCACTGCACAGTTATGTACTGAAATATGACTATATTCTAAAACATTAGAGCGAGAGGTTTAAAAGAATACTATTTTATGTAACAAAAATACTTTATGCAGTCATCAAATGTTTAAAATAACTATAAAGGATAATAAGGCTTCAAAATTATATAAATAGATTATCTACAACGTTTAAGGAGTGTCCAGGATCATGGTTTGAAAATACAATAAAAACTCAATTTTGACCTTCGACGAGCATGTCCCCCCTTAAATATAATTATTAAAAATACTGTTTCACATAAGTGATATTTTCATTGAATGTTGATTATTTATATGACAATAACTATCTGTTCAATTTTATTTAAGGATAATTGATTGAATTTTATTATTTCAATTTAAATTTCTAACTACTTCAAAACTATCATGAATTTAAAAACCTATCAGCATAATTCACAATTTAACTAAAATATTCACTAATTTACAAGAATTTTTTAATGAAAAATCTCCAAGCTGTTATAAAAGGCTCTTCATAAAACTCCATCGGCGATAACGCGAAAAGTTAAAAAAGTGGCGTCGCTTTTACGTTTTTTTTTTTTTGTAAAATTTCCCTTTACTTATTTAAGCAGACATCTTTCTCAAAACAGTCGTACTGTTGCCGAAGCTTCGTGAAGGGGGCACAGGGGCTGATAGAGGCACTTTTTACATTTCATCGCTCCGAGCACAAGTCCCGCCAATCTCCCATACCTACATCAGAGAAAATGTTAATCTTGTTATAAGGTTACCTACTTACTTTAGCGCGGCGCATTTCACCCCCATCTCCCCTTTTCAGTAGCGTTCTCAACCTTGATCATTAAGAAATAGGTAATCTTTTTTTTATTTTTCATTAAGTATCTACATTTTCTATTTACCCTTATTTCACCCTGGTACTATTCAGCATAGCAATATAAGCCAGGCAAAATGTGTCTTACTATAACTATTTACTGGTCATTGATCGTTTTTGAAGTTTAGCCACGAAACCTGAATCTGTTTTTGTCACAAAAGTACTGGGCAGTATCCAAAATACTTAGACGTCTAAGCTATTAGAAACACCTCCTCATGATCACATGTGTTCTCTCTATAGTTACTTGGAATATTCGGAGAAGACAACGATTTTTAAAACTAAAATGTTGAAACCTTTGAACCGATTCACACATTATCCACACTAACATAAAATAGGTACCCGTGAATACAGCTTACGCGTGAATACTTACTACATTACTTAGCGTGAATACGCTACACTGAGATTAAAATGACTAGAATTAAAAATTCTCCCATAGGACCTAATATAACCTAATAAAAACTACCCTATAAAGTCCCAATAAAGGTATCATGAGGCATACATATTTTGTAATATATGGCGATTAAAATTTTTAGCCATGTAAACGTTTTAGAAGCAGTCACCCAATACTGCGCAAGCGCTCGCGCTGGCCTTCCTGATGGGAGCTCTGGGTTCGATACTCAGTGAGGACATAATATATTTAAACGATTTTCTCGAAGCCTGGGTGTCTGCGATCATTCAAAATTACTAACAACCACTTTGTACGAAAAAGCAAGGACATGGTTATTAATATACCTAATAATTAAAAAAAAAAATACATATATCACAAAGCATTTAAATATGTTATGTCTGAGTTTACTGATTTTACAGAAAAACTTTTCTTTTTATTTACTAGAAAAAGATCCTACACTTCCTACGGAGAGACAATAATTAATTTGTATAAAGTTACCAATTTGATCTCTTTGGTTTTACGCACAATCACTGCTAGCCTTTTAATTACCACATTTAAATAACACGTTAATTATATCTAATGGCCAATGACTCAAAACGCGCCAGTCCGCGGTGTAAGCACTAAATGAGTTAACTGATTATATTAAACTGATTTGATGTTTCTAAACAGGAAGTGGTATATATACATAAATATATTATGATTGTGATTGAAAAAACGTACAGATTTAAGTAAAATATTATTAAGTAAATAAACACACTATATATTGATGAAAGTGGTAGAATTGCTAATATATACATAATTAAAAGTCTATGGAGAATACGCCACTGGTATACACCCCTTAACTCAGTACAAAACTGCCCCAATGTATCCCGTTGTACCTCAGTGAGTGGAGAAGTCTATTGTGAATATTCAAGTCAGGGGTGGTACGAGGTGATGGCATGGTTAGGCACTAGAAAGTCTGTACTTGTCGTTATGAAGTCATTTCTATGTTTAAGGTAAACAATAATTTATATTCATGTTTATGATTAAAGGAAAGTAATGTCAGGGATAATTCGCATCATGAAATTTCATCAACTTACTTGCTTTAAATTTCTTGAGTAAGGATATTTACACACATTTTCTACACAGAACAAAAGTGTTAAGAGTTCCTGTATTTAACTAATATTATATATGTGGAGTCAGAATATGCATACAAGAATTTATTATAAATATAGGTTTTATTTTAATGTTTATGATTATTAAGTTATCATATTATAATCCAAGTATAATTTAATTTTAATACATTATATAAACGAATAGAACGCTGAACAATATTTTGGTTACAGGAAACACAGAATTAATGGGAACTGAAATACCTAACCTAATGGAGTAACAGGCAACCGATCTCGAGTGTGGAAGAATATTTGATAAATCTAAGCACGCGTTAAAAATACGTCATTCTAAGCTTGCCCTTCATTCTAACAACTGCTCTCGGTTTATGCACTGACGCTCATTCAACATTGATTTATTTGAAGGTTGCAACACACTATCGCACGTCTATAATGTGTGTCATTTTAGTAGGACACTTACACATTCAAAACCCTGCTTCAAATTCAGTGTATTGGGATATAGCCTTTTTTTAGAATTATTAATAACCATGTCCTCATAAACACATAAATATTGTATGTCCTGACCGGGAATCGAACCCAGGAACTCTCGGGTGGAAGGCAAGCTCCTTACGCACAACACCACGAGACCCGCCGGATATAGCCTATTGGAATTTTATTTATTAATCTGTTCCGTGGTTGGCATATTATAATATTATTAAGAACATAAGTAAAATATATATAATAGTTCAAACAAGTGAATATATTATATGCCTTTTATATTTCATTATTTTTTATAGCTTGATTAAATTTAGAAAAGAAATACTCGAAGATGTCAAGAAACAATCGGTAATTAGAAACAAAATAGTGGCAATGTTGAAAGATTTCGTAAATTTAAAAAAATGTTAATACCTACTTATAGCAATATTCTGTATAATAAGGTATAAGCATATTGTATGTTTCTTCCTATTTTGAAGTTTTACCATAAATAAGATAAATTTTATAATATATTATTTTAGATTTGATTTTAATTTGGTATTCTTTTGTTTGCCTTAGAATTATTTTCATTTTGACATATTATATACCTTGATAAAATTATTTTATATTGAAAAATGTAGTCATTATTTTTTTTATTAAGTACAATTAATAAGTAACTCAATCAACAAAACAACCTCGTGCAAAGCCAGGTAACTACTTCAGGTTGTAAATAATAAGATTTTAGAATACAGTTGTAGTGTAGTAGTTATTACTAATAATTCGCAAGATTGATACTTGTGTCAGTAGTCTCACTGGAAAATGAAAGATGAGTATTCAAATCCTATTCGATCCAAGATTTTTTCTAATATTTTTAATGTGAATGTTTCCTAAGACTTGTATAGAATAATATATTTACCACATAATAATTATGGACGAATAAAAGGTATAGTTAAGTACTATTTTCCTCAAACTTAATTTGAATATTACGTATATAATATATTGATAGTTTTTTAACAAGACTTACAGTAAAATTTCTTTATCGTTTGTTGATGCATATCTATTTGGGTATTCATATCAAAATTCATTGAGAAAATAGCAAAGATTTCCACGAGTCGCCACATTATTTTAAAAAGAAAAACAATGCTTCACGGCATGCTGTTAAGAATATTATTTATCTTTTCTTCTCGCTATTTTTTAAGATTTTTTTTCTGCCTACACGATTCTTTTCGAAGAAACAAACGGACGAACAAAAGAAAATATGTTAGTTAGCTACAACACAACTAAAAGGGCAAAATACCATTTTTTTCAATTAACTGTTACATTTAACTGAATCTATGAAAGTTTCATATAATGTTTTTTGTGATGCAGATATTCACTAATTTATTGTCATAAAGCGGTGGTGATTGTTTGTAATCAAAAATAACAGTAAGTTTTTAATTATATGCCATTTTTATACTCCTTCAATTCCCAGCACCTCATTCATTATTATTAATTGTTTTTTTTATGTCAAAGACAGGTTCAGCATCATCAAATGAGCATATTTCATAAACTACCCCCGAGGAATAATCTGAAATGATTATACTATTATTGTTCTACTGGTTTTTGTGGTACATGTAAAATTATTTTTCCACAGTTATTTGAGATGTTTAAGTAAGTTCAATATCCAAAGACAGACTTATTTTAATACCTTATTTATATTGTCAGTGTATTGAAGGTCAAATAACACGTCACAGTAAGCTGCCGCTACGGGAAAAGAATGTGTAATGTCGTTTTCCTCGGTGTTAAAATGTTATCAAACAGATGCTCCCATCTCGTAGCACATTTTGAACCTTTAAAAGAAAATTGTCAGTTATGAAAATATGCCAAAATCACCAGAACAACAATGAGGTTACCTCACGTTGTACCGCACTGCATCAATATCTGCATGACTCAATGAACGTTTTTATCATTTTCTACATGCCTACACATTTTCGACTCATGTCAAAATCGCGTGATTTTTGTTTTTAGAGGTTTATGTGTTGTCTATAATTATGTTGTCTATTAATCTATAGTCTGCAGGTTGGGTTTTACTCAAAATATTATCTATTTATGTAATATTGTTTGTAATTTTAACGTACGCATACGTGGAAACTGTTCAAATTAATTAAAATTACCATGAATAATGAATAATAATTCAAAATACTAATTTATTAGAGTTGGTACCCTCCATCATTGAATTTAGAGTGATTTTGATCGTTCAAAATATTCTGAAAAATGACGAAACCATAAACTAAATTTGTCGCCATGACAACATGACAGTACGCGACGTGTATCTCAATATAATCACAATTTTATAGATTTTCACGTTGATTATTCACTGAAATCGTGGCCAAATTAGAATAATTCCTCATTTTCTTCACGACTCAATTAACGATCAGTGTCAGTTGGATCGACAAATTATCCAATATTTTTGATTATCGTCGACCCAACTGTTACAGAGAGTCGAGTGAATTCAGCGCGAAAAACATGAACTATTCTTTTTTTTAGCCACGACTCTAGGAAACGATCCATAGTACGATTACGATAGAGGCAGATGATCGGCATGAGTCGTTAGATCTAATTGGTTATGCAAGTATAGTTGCGATTTACAAAACAAAAGAATTTTAGGATATTCTCATTAATGATTACATGTTTCATAATGCAATACATATACGAAATTGATAACATCTTACAAGTTCGCAGACTTTATAAAATTATGTACTTTTTAAATTAAATAAACATATCTGACCTAAACCTGTTATTAAGCCGTAAGTGGCTTTAAATTAATAAAAAATGTAATATGGTAAGGAATAAATACATATATTCATATTTTATCACTGGATAGTATCATTCATACATTTTAAGCCATCATACTGAAATAATCTAAAAAAAAAAGGATTATTTGTAATAATAAAACCATATAGACTTCAATAGTATTCACACTCTGCGAGTAACTTAAATATGGAATAATAAATTATTATTTTTGAATATTTGCGGTTATTTTTATATTGTGGCTAAGTGTTAACTAATGCTCTAATTGGTGTATTTCCATATAAGTTAAAGATCAAGATTTTGATAAATCCTTTTTCTATAAAGATGGAGCTAAAATGTATTAGAGTAGCCACAGGGCTACGGTCATACATTATTGTTCAGACAAAAAGGTCTACCAACACAAAAAAAGTTACCTACAAATCATTTGTTCAATTGAATAATTATTATAATAATATTTATGATAACCCGAGAATTGCTTACGCGGTTTTAATTAAAAATGTATAATCTTCACTAAAACATTATGCGTAAAATACGTGTTAAGTTTGACTATTACCAATATTTTGGCTTGCGTCCGAATCATTATAATTTTTTTTTAAATCGCTATACTCAACTATGTCAGTATTTTAGAGGCAGAGCGCATAATTATGGCACAGTGAGCTTTCAGTATACACGGTTTCTAAACTGCGCAATCAAACATAAAAAAAAACATGTCGGTTGTAAAGTAGGTGTTAATTAAAAGCGATTTTTTAAGATAGGCCCCACCAATAAATGTATTCCACAACACTGAAACCTTGTCTGGATGCCCTTTTCTACTCCGTCCATCCATTGTTGCCACTAAAAGATCTTTGATTGATTTTTTCCCATATTGTGTAAAATCCGCATCTTTTTTATAATATATTGTTTATTTTATACGAAGCAACAGTCTCACTTGCCTCAAAGAAAACCATTGCGGCCTCTAGCAATACATTTAATAAGACGTTCAACCACAACGTATCGTTCCTTAGAACTTCGTTTTATATTGTAATAAAAATTTAAAATGTCACTTTATGCATCGAAGTATTCAGAATCATTTTTTTATACTTATACAATTTTGGTAAACATGTGAAGGGAGTATAAGAATAATATGTAACAATCCATTTTGAAAAGTTCATATCATAAACATATTATGTAACATAAACCCTTTATGATTTTAATCAGGCCCTTTTGGATTTATAACTCGACATGTTTCTTAATTCAAAGTCAAAATGAGTGAGGGAACGGAGGAATGGAAAATGGTTAATTTATGACGTCTAGTTCAACTTGCGATTGCGATGAAAACGGCTTTTGCCATTTTGTTTTACACTTTTTTTAGAACGTACGTATAATATTTTAAAGTGTTACGAATTTTCATATGAGTAACTCATAATTAGGTATGCCTGTATTTAATGAAGAGACTACATAGTTATCTATATTAGTTAAAAACAAAAAAAACTGTTACTTTAAAATTCAAACGTAATTTTAAAACATACCTAGTAGATTTCTAATCCCCGGGAAATTCATAAATTCATTTCTACGATATTGTAATAGTATATTAATTAAATATTTACCATTTATCATTATTAACAATTAAAATGTAATATTTCATATTTTTATACAGTAACAGTGGCACCTATGAATAAAAACTACAACACTTTTGTAAGCGAACTTTGTCTACTGCAAGTATAAGTAAAATTTCATTCACACAAAAAAATATAATAAAACATATTTTTTGTGCATAAATTCAACTATCAGACATAATCATTTATATTTGGTTCTGTTCTCATTTCATATTACATTACATCACCATGTTTGATGATCAATAAAATTGGGCCTCCACAGAGTAAAGTTTGCGTTAAAAGATTTTGATTTATACGATAAATGGATATTAGCCACTTGCTCAACCTATTAGATTCGTACTTTGGGTCTAAACATAAATTGAAAAAAAAACATGTGAATTTTTCAGATCCGAAATTCAAACCTTGGTTCACATTATAAGCCGGTAGTTTACCGCTTTACCGTCGTTCTCATTATTGTTATGTACCTAAATAAAGTTATAAATATATAATTATTTTGTCATATTATATTTATTAGGAATATAGGTACGTACATTTAATGTAAATAACATTCAAAGTATTTGTATGGTCAACAAAGACCAATTATGTATTAGACTAGCAGAATATGAAAGAGAAGTATTTGACATTAGGTTTGACGAGCGGATGCCGGGAAACGAGGGGGTGGACATGTACTACAGTAATAACCAGGAGTACAGACTTCAAAGAGTTCATTGATGATGTATTTGGCCTGAAGCAATGCAGCGCACTGCCTCCGCCTGCCATTTCTAATTCCTGTCCGCAGCAGTGGTGGAGCTATAGGGATAAAAATCACTACTTGCCGTATATTAAAATCATTCAATCTATGAACAGTTTTCTAAAATAATATTTAAAAAACGAAATATCGTTGGATCACTGACTGTGTTTTAATTAATATTTATAGTCAGACTTCAATTGAAACCATTGAATTTATTATTAATTGAACTTAAATCGAGACACAAGCGATAAAGTGCAAATTCGTGAAGTTGGGCGATTAACTGCGGTATAAAAAATATTAGATTCAAGTACAAAAAAAAACTCCCTTCCTCTATGTGGTTAGAGTTATTATCACAGGTGATCATTGCTTTGTTGCAACGTCGACATAAATTTATAGTGATTGAACGGTTATTTCACTCATACATGCCACCATTGGCATTGTTTGATATGTAATTGTTCATCACTTTCCGTCGGGATCACAATTTGTAGTTGTTCATTATTTTAATTTGGTATGACATCCAACTACTAAGTAAATTATTTTTTTATATAGACATCCAATTGATTAATAAACACAGAACTGTTTTATTGTTGTTTATTTTTCAATATCTATTTTAATATTACATGATAGTATGACTTTATTATTTTAACAATTAGATTTATATTGTGGGCAAGCATAGTTTGCGAGGAATAACTTAATTAACTGCTTAATTGAAAGGTTTGATATCGATTACTCATTAATATCCAATAATATAATGTTATATCATAAGTGACGAGTGCTTCATTATCAACTGAGATCGTTAGTTATATGTTACAATATAAATATTATAATGGTTCAATATATTATTATTATCTCAAACTTCATTATTTTTTTCAGAATAAATATATTTGGTTAAATATTATAATTTTTATAAAAAATGGCAAATTAATTTCTGTTGGTGAACTGTCCGTAATGATTGTAAACAGTAATTTTCAAGTATTTATCAATGGTAAGCTTACCAGAGGGCGACACCGCATTTCGTGGCTAAAGAACCTCTGGTATTGGTACTAGTGCAGATCCACTGAACTGTTTCGGGTAGCAGATGATAAACATAAGATCGCCTTGATGGTGGCCGACCCCCGCTAGGGGATGGCACAATAAAAAGAAGAATACTTTAAATGCGGACATTTAAAATCACAATTTATTACAAAACACTGTTTACTTTATTTTATTTTTAGCAAGAGGGTCATGAAATGGAAATAATGTAGCTTGCGATGACAATATAATTATTATTGAATCATCATTATTGTAATATTAATATTATATTTCATTGCATAATATCTACGGATCGCAAAAAATACTAGTCAATTGCAAACTCAAATATAAAGTTTTTTATTTATATTACGGAAAGTGGAAATTAACTTAAATATATTGTTATGACTATTGCACTTGCACCACATAATATATCATAATATACAACAAAATGAGTATGACATTTATCACAATTTTATAACAATTTTTTTTATCCTTGCTACTTATACAAATATTTATATAGTCAATAAATTATTATTTTTTGATTGGAAATAGGGCATAATAATGACTTAAATATATTTCTTATTATGTGTACTGATTACTCAGTCTTAGACCCTTAAAATGCCCCAAATTATTATTTTACGACTTTTTTACAGCACCCCTGCCTTTAAAGGCCTCTTGGATTCACGATTTATCATAAAAAGAAATTATGTAATTCATTTTTATTCATTATATAATAAAAATATAAATTGAAAACTACAACGTTTTTCTATTTTTTGATCTGTATGGGTGTCGGGAAGCAAAAGAATATCAGGGGACAGAGCTCCGCTAGTAAAACTATGCAAATTTATATAACGTGGGGTATTTTAAATAAAAAATAAAATTAAAAAAAAAAAACTTTATAATATTATGTACTATAATATCTAGTAATACCATTGTTTATATTTAATTGTTCTTTTATTTAATCAGAAGGAACTGTTACTTATTGAAACTTATCGAAAAATAGATAAATATTATTATTCAGTTCTTGTCTATTTAGTGGAAGCCAGCGGTAAACAAAATTTGAAAATTTTCGATATACTTGATTACTTTTTAGATTAGGTTAGGTTATCATTCTTGAATTCATGAATTTTGCCGAAATCGGCTATGAAAATTGCTGCTGTTCCCGCCTGTATTCCAGTAAACAGACTTGTACTTACCTATTATTATATATCATTTTTTTGTGAACAACATCTATAGTATAATGTTAAAAATAATAGTTTTGGATCGTTTTAGCTGAAAGTAATTCACGAAAAATTTATTACCAGCGATTATTTTGAGAATTTTAAAATTAAAGAAACATCCTTTCGATATTTTTAATCTTCTTAAAATATTACACGTCTGGTATGTTTGGAAATATTGTATTTATGTTCGCAATACACTAATACGTGAGTATATATAAGTATTCTCATTACGTAATATAGAACATTCACGTGATGAGCATGAGGACAAACAGATACATTTTATTATTCAAATTGTTAAGTTGTTGTGCCACACACAGCATTGTAGTTTATATATAAATTGTACAGTGTTGTACAATAGTGTATACCATATAAATGTTGCAGCATCATGGAATAGAGATGCACCGAAGAAATAGCCTGCAACATCCGCTTAGTGTTCTTGCCACGTGCAACACTCTGGCACGTTCAAAGGTGTGGAGTTATCTCTTCAAGGAAAATAGAAAATAATCTGTCGAGTGTATGTTTACTTCTCTTAAATTACTTTTGTACAAAAGAAAATATTGATTTTACTACAACGTGGTTTAAGAATAAAATAACTCATACTATTTTATTAAAAAAATGGTACTGTTCGGTTATCAGGAATACAGCGGAAAACACATTTTGAAAATACCCGATATACTGGATTATTTGTTAGTTTGGGTTAATTTAGGTTAGGTTAGGTTTGGTTAGGTTAACCTAATAAATAATCCAGTTTATCGGCTATTTTCAAAATGTGTTTGCCGCTGTATTCCTGATAACCGAAATATTAGTTGTAACAATAAACATTAATTTTATTCGAATCATTGTAAATTTATTTCATACAATAAATAATACATAAATAAAATAAATTAATAGGTAGGATTCACATGGAAGAATATAATAAACACAGCTTTAGCCTGTATGAGATTCGACCATACTTCCTTCGTTTACCGTACGAGGGCTTTAACCACTAACCAATAGTTTATCGACCAAACCTTATTATAGACATTTAGAGAATATTAAAATTTCCAGTTAATAATAAGTAATATTTGCAAACATCTTGGTGGTTAGATCCCTCGTCCGGTTAGCAAAGGATGAGTATTTAAATTCCTCTCAGCTGTATAGAAAGAATTTCTATGAAATTCTTAGTATGTATTGTAATACACATAATATGATTTTGAATAAAAAAAATATCATTGAGTGTATGTGTCAATGACGTATTAAATGGACAACTCATTTCATATCGGGGAGCACGAGAAATAGTGCACGAAACTTATTCACAGATGTATAGGTAGACATCACGTGATCATATGACGTTGCATTTCCATTATACGATATCAAGCTTCGAGAATTTAGAGTAATATAGCCTTTATTGTAACGGCGTATTAATGTCATCGCGTTAGAATTCTCGGGTTACTTACGTCTTCCGGAGATTCAGCGAAACGCTTCCAGGCATTCAGCGAAACGATTCCAGACGCAAACTGGGAATTCTGCCCTTAATTAATAACTTTAAATATTTTTGTAACTCGTTATTTATATTATTATTCTTTTTGTTGTGTGTATAATAAATACATGCCTTTTATCAATTAATAACACAGTTTCGAAGTATGAATACAGAAGAAAGTAGGTACCTATGATAATAATACAAGAGAACGGAGGTAGATAAATATAACAAAAAAAAATAGTCAAACACAATTAAATTTTTATTGAACGCCATTTATTCGAGATAAAAACAAGTTATAAAAATATATTATTATTGTATGTTTGACTTATGTATCTTCGTACATTTATTTTCAAACAGGCGATACCAGTTTCATCATTACGACATTTTCAACTGAAAGTTGATCCGTGGAAAATGTTATAACAACGATACCCGTATATTATCAAATCATGGTAATGATAACAATGGTATTGTTAATTTAATTATTATGACATAAACAATCAAAACAAAAAAATATCAAGAAACAAGTTATAAAAAATACACGATAAGCAGACCAAACGTTGCTTAGGGGCGCCACATTATGAGGGGCGGCAAATTATGGAAGAAATACGAATATTACGTAGTTTTGAGAAAAGTTGTTTGTCTAAACAAAATATTCTTTGCTACGGCGCTAACAAACCATACAGTGTACAAATAAATATCAACGAATATGTAATTAGATTTTCACGTTTTGATCATATTGTTTTGCTTAAGATGTTTGAGATTAAACAATAACATATTATGATGGTTATTGAATTGCAATATAATAATTTGGTATAATTTGAAGCGGCGTTTAATAAGAATATTTTGAAACTGAAAATTGATCCGTTGAAAATGTTTTAATGACAAAACCAGTATCAGTTTATTGGAGAAAATATTATTTCAGCATGAAAATGATAACAATTCTATTACTATTTATTTAAATATTATAGAATCACAACAAGAAATGACAATAAAATCAAGAATGAAGTTATAAAAAATACACGATTAACGTTATATTATAGGTGCATGTTTTAATAATTCAGAGAGCAAGCAAACAGAGAAAACAACAGAAAGCAAATAGAAATATTCATAAAAAGTAAATGGAGCACATGATATGAGATTATTATCTTTTGTTAATCGACGAAGTCCATTCCTTGTCGTGATGAAATGTTTTCTATCAAAATGATCAGAACATATTACACATTCATCCGATGGTGTCCAACATGGATCGCATCTTAATACTCTAAGTATATATGTCCAATGTAATCGCCTTTCTGCTTTGCGAGGAACTCTAAAATTTAATGAGAGATAATAATGACAATAAAACCGCTAAATCCATTGACATAATACTACTATTCTCCCTTCTTCATTATTTCACTTTTTAATTTGTAGCGATTCAATTATAAAAATATATACTTCACAATACATTTATCGATTTCGCGACAAAAAGTATTTTAAATTAAACAAACGATGTCAAAAAATATGTTTAATTACATATAATAAATTGAAAATAATATTACCAGTCCGTTCATGCAAATCAATTAGCTGAAGTACGGTGCAAACAGTACTACCATATTTGAAAAATTGAACGAATATATACCTTACTGTCATTACAATACGGACCAAATTTATAAATCACCATTTGTGCGTTGAGCCCTTATAGGAACGGAGAAATCATCGCTGCCTGCGTAAAAATGTTCGGCCATTTCTGTCAAATTGTTCTGTCATTGAATTGCATCGATATTTTGTATGGGCAGACCCAGCGGTGTCGCCAGACCGCTTGCAAGCGGAATGTTCATTTGAGCGAAGGATACCGATATTAAAATATGAATTTCGCCATCCGGCAGACCCGACACAAAGTGAGTGTCATTTTATTTTCCACATGATTCGTCCATATAAATGTCATTGGTATGTGTGCAATTATCAAAAATATTAAAAATATTCATTTTTATATCCCTCGCTGCTGACGTCGTGAATTATTTAAAGGTCTTAGATATGCCTATCCAGCAATCCCAATATTACGTTGGCCGTCTAGATGAAAGTATAGAGAGCTCTTAGAATCCTTCACTTGGCCGGCGTCACCATAATATTGTATGCCTTTCTTGATATGCGACTGTAGAATTACCAAACTTTCCAGAGACATTGTAGAGAGGTAGTCCTTCACGTTTACGTCTTTCAGAATGGAGACATTTGGCCTATAATCATTGATATGCGGATATGCGATTTCTTCCCGTGCGCAGAAAGTAATCGGAGCTAATGCGTTTGTTGTCTATGTTTGCTATCTATTTTTTAGATCGAGTCTATTGTATCTCCTTGTCTCGCCTTTACCCCCCTCACACTTTGTCTCGTTTTCTGCCAAAATTATCAAACATTAATGTTACGTTTACGTATATTAAAAATGTCACTAAGCGAATAATGAACATAATTTAATCGTAACACTAAATGAACACATAATTTATATCGTGATCTATTATATATTTTTTCAATTCTACTAAGTTCTCTATACAGAGTCTAGTACAACAGTGGTATTTGAAAAACTTTACTCCACCCTGGGAATTCAGTTTATCAGTGTGTCTCGGTGACCGAACCTAGCAAACCATCGCTGAGTAATGTCCGACAGACAACAAACATCAATTCGGGTAGTGGAGCTCATATTTTTCGATCGGCCCACCCCGTTCTAGTTGCCTCGCAGTCCGCTCTATCTTGACGGCTCGTCTTGTGCTATGTCCTATTTGGATGTCACGTATGTACTGTTTTAGTAGAATATACGTCTCAAAAATAATTAAAAACAATTATTTATTTTTATACCTACTACGTACATAATGTGTTAGTTATTAACTATTGGTGAATAGATAAATAATGAATGTTGTAAAAACTCAATATATATAATTTATTCCACGTAATATAATAACGACCAGGAACAATTTGTTCAACTTAGCAGATATTGTCAATTAAAATTTACTATTCATTTAAGAGTACGAAATCAATTTTTACCTACTACGTATTGTGTTTAATTTAATTTATAAATATATTATTATGTTATTAGTAGATGTAATTTTATCTATACCTACACAATAAAATCTTTGGATAAAGAAAGCATTGTAAAAAATAATTCAGATTCTTTACTACTATTTCTTGATAATGATAATAGTATTTACCAATTCCTTAATCAATTACTAAAGTTCAATTCAATTCTGTAGCAATCATACAACTTACAACCTACAATTAAATATGTAGGTTTTGTTGTTAAAACCTACATATGTTTCCTAAATCAGTAGTGTTTGTTTTCATTAGTAATTACGACAATAGAGGTCAATGTATAAATCCTCACTCAACTTATCGAGTCCGTCACGAGACGTCATTAACACGAGTCCTTCACTCGACATAGTAATCTCACCATTACATCATTATCCGCGATTATAATCTCACGTTATCATCATTATTATTCAGTGTATTCTTGTATCAACCAATAAACTCTCATCTCAACAACCAAGTAAAACAAACGATCTCTCTCCTCCACCTTCATCATACCTCCAAAGTCCAATTATTATTAATCAAAGGATAAAAAGAAACAATTATTATCGAACAAGAATTATTTGAATTCTAACAGATTTAAATTTAAATTCCATCAAGTACCCGCGGTCGATAGTATTAATATTAAGAATTGTTTGATTCAAGAATCTATATGGGCGTGCAAGTTACTCGATACGAAACAAAATTTGTTTGATGTGTGGAATTAGTAAGTATATTATTTAATCTATCATAACAAAGGAACAGAAAAATAATTGAAAGTGGTTTGCCTTCTGGGTAAGGCTGTAACAATGTTTAAATATCGAGTATGGAGAAATATGAGATAAACTTATTATGTTATTTTCAACAGTTATGTCTGTATCATAGATATATTGTATTAAATTGTGTGATCTAAACAAAACGCGCATTAAATATTTTTAGTATTTGAGTATAGTCAACACGCTTTGTGCTTCTTGCATTTTATGGATATCATAAAATAAATAAGCGATTCCGGTTATAAATTTATAAAGTCCATGGCGACTGGCTATCATATTTATATATTATTAATCTGTTCTGTGATCATGGCGTAAAAAAATTAAGTAATATACTTATTTTTACATATTATTTTCGTATTAAAAATAGTCACATTATTGGATAGTACTTAGTAGTTTTTTTTTTACTAATTTTTTATTTTCATTAAAGTATTGATAGGTATCATGCCTTATCTGGCTACTTGCCTAGGACTTATCCTACATACATCGCGTATGTCCGTTTCCGGTCGAAGCGCCGATTGACAAATGCGCCTCCAGTCGAAAGACGGTGACAAACGCTGCCTATCTGCCCGATGCAGCCTTCCCCATCAAGAGTCGCCTTATTTCACTCAGCCGGCCTGCGATTTATGGTGACAAGTGTTTCTATATTTTATAAAGGAGACGTCTGCTACGGAGGCTGCTGGGGAATTTTCACGAAAAAGCGCCCATAAATACTTGATATTTCGACGTCGTGAATTATGGACGCCGTTCTGAGAAATGCGAATGGAGTCGAGCTTTTTTTATTTTGGTAATTATTTTTTTATTATTTTTATTCAGTTTTTTAACTTCAGCATTAATCAAGTGATTATTTTTTTTCTGTAATGAATTTAAAATATACTTTTTGCACTTTCACGTTGTATATACATAGTAAATACCTAAGCAATATAATATATAAATATATTTCACAACATATGACCTAATGTTCTATAATTTCTAAAATGTTCCAAAATTATACAAAATAGTTTCAGAACCCAAATATTTAAAGACATTGATTTTTTAAAGTGATACAAAGAAATATTTACACGTCCGATTTTATTTTCTTTGAGTGTTTTGCAAATCTTCAATGTTATATTGTTTCACAGAAAAAAATCTCCTTCGGTGGATTAAAATACTATGGAGTCAAGCACAGATTATTTTTTTACCGTATTTGTTAATTAGTGCAGTATGGTAAAAACGATATATTATTTTATTTTTAAAGATCGGCTGTAACGTTTTTTTCTATGATTTGGTGCAAATATGTAGGCTACACTGTTTTGTTATTACCTAAATTAGATGGGAAATACACAATTAATGGATATCGATCGAGCTGCATTTTTCTTTGTTTTGTCAATTCATTTGAAGTGAAACATTTATAGTTACGTGATTTGTAAGGTCTTTTATTTGGTCAATCTAAGCTACCTATAACAGTAATTATGGTGTTTGATAACCATTTTTTTTATAAAATTTACCATTGCAGTTTTTTTTTTGGTAAACAGGGTTGAAATGGTTCAAACTCTTCTGATAAAAAATACTTGTATTTATTATAAATTATTGAGCATTAAATATCACAATCACAAATTATATGTACAATCAGTATTTTTTACCATATATAGCAATATATAATATTATGAATTCACAAATTTCATGTGTATTTTTCACAAATCTAATTGATTTAAGCCACATTTCTTGTTTTCGCACCATCTATTATTATTTGTGAATTTATTACTTTTTCAATATATATTATAAACCAATTTTGACTGAAATATCGAGCAATGAATGATAAGAATGAAATAAATAAATAATTATCATGATCCTGAGATTAAGTAGATTCATTAAGCGTTTATATATATATAACAGTTTATATAATAGCAGCTTAAAAGAATACAAAAATTAACAGTGAACAATATATTCTATAAACATTTACGATAATAATATTAAAATTATCTTTATTATAAATTTACTTAATAAAGAACACTGTTGATACAGTACCGTTCATTTTTTCGTATCAGCACGTTATCTAAGTAAAACTTCTCTTAGTAGACGCCCTTGATTCTGCCAATTCAAAAAACACACACAGGGGTGACACGGCAAGGTGGGCAGATAATTCTAAAAAAAGTTCACTGCATTATACATAATCACGGACAGGGCGGACCGCCCCCCTCACCATGTAAAGTCCCTCCCCGCCCACCCCGAAACCGGGCGGGGGCGGGCGTCATTTGGAGTACCTTTATTCTCCATTCTGCATGCTCATCTTTTTATCCTGAGCGCCAAGTCTGCCTCCTCTTTGGCCACCAAGAACCGCTCGGTCAGCCCGGGTCACCTTAATTTAATGTCCCGCCCGTAATTAAACAGGGCGGGGGCGGAGACGGGGGGCAGTTGGACCGAAATTGAATTATACTCGGCATTTCATATATGGCGCCAATTTACAAAGGTGACCTACGATCGTCCAGTTAGAGAAATTTCCTAGTGAAAATTAATATAAAAAAATATCTGAAGAATGATACTTTTAATCTTACATTGACGATTCTTGTCGGCGTCGCGTGGTGTCCATATGGTCTAACTGCGCACAGTAACACATAGAAAAAGAAAAAACTTTGCCAACTCTATTACTGCGAAATCATTGGCACAACGATCAAAAGAGTGTCACAAAAGTAAGCGTACTGATACATAAGAATAAGAAAACTCGTAAAAATCTATGACTATTTTTTAGATTCATGATTCGTAAATAGTATATTGAATACTGATGTAATATTGTTTTTTTTTTAATAATACGACTCATCGTTTATGCTTGTTGATGTTTTATTATTTCATATTTTTTTTCAATACTATATCATATTATGTGTGAATAATTCAAAGCTTTTTACATAGAGTTCATGGTCCCATAGTAAACAATATAATATTGCTTTTATTTATTTTAACTATTTCCGGGGCTATAATTTTCAAAAACCTTCCTAATGATGAATCTTATAAGATCTAAATGACCTAAAATATGTAATCTATTTTATTAAAAAATAGTCTTGAAATTAAGTATGCTTTCATTCTATCAATTCTTATATCTTGCCATTTTTATTTTTAAAAAAGTATGTCGTGAATGTGTATTGATAATTTCCACTACATCAATGACTGATGAATCGTTACGTTCAATACCAAATGCTATGATTTTAAATAAATACTTATTTAGTATTCAAATACATTTATCGACGCATTTTGAAAATATTCAGCTTATACTAGTATTACAAGTTACTCACATTACGTGTATTAAACTTTATGTCTTCTTGTGTTTTTACTAAAGTGTACATGTGTGGTTTTGATGGTGTTGATTTGATTGGAAAGTTGTGTGTTTTAATATTAATGCAATTATTATTAAAAAGGGTACACTTAAATTTTAAGTCATGTATACACAAGATTGGTTATCAAACGAGCCAAAAGACTTTTATGACACAGTCAACTTTGCATAATAGTATTTTGGATTGTTTGATTGTATTATGTAAAATTAAATTAAAGGGTCCACTTTATGAGTAGTTCATGTTATCTACATTATACAAAATACAACATATAACCGGATATTAATATATGTACTAAATTTAATTAGTGCAGGAAGTGGACGTAACCATTTTCAAGAAAATTAAAATTTAATATCGGATTTACTTGTTGCTTGGTCAATTAGATTTTAAATACATAAATATTCTTACAAAGTTATCACTCAAAATAAAAATGTGTCTAAAATAATTCATAAATATTGAATTGAAACAATATTAATTTATTTATTTATCCAACAGTTAGTACGTAAATAAGTACATAATATTATTACAACTGAAAATTGCACTCTTTTTAAATATAAATAATATAAATAATGGCCAGAAAATAAATAACTTAAGATTCGCAGATGATACCACACTAATCGCTGCTGATGAAAGAGAACTCACAGAGTTGCTACACCGGGTAGAGGAAGAGAGTCGCAAATACGGCCTCCTTATTAATAGGAATAAAACCAAGTTAATGGTTGTTGATCTGGCCAACCTTCTACCAACACCAAGTACACTCCAAAACCTCGAAACAGTCGACGAGTTTGTATATCTTGGATCGACCATCAGTGGAAAGGGCGGATGCGAAGCGGAAATAAGAAGGCGCACACAAATTGCAAAAAGTGCGATGACACGCCTTACCACTATATGGAAGGATCGGGGAATTTCGATTGCCACAAAAATGATGCTTGTGCAAACATTAGTGTTCTCGATATTCCTATACGGAGTCGAGTCGTGGACCCTGAAGGCAAGAGAACGGAAGGCAATTGATGCCTTTGAGATATGGTGTTGGCGCCGAATGCTTCGCATTTCTTGGACGGAGCACAGGACGAACCAGTCAATCATCCAGGGACTGGAAGATAAAGGAACGGCTCTCGACGATATGTCTGTGAAGAATTCTGCAGTTTTTTGGACATATTGTCAGGCGCTGACCGAACAACCTGGAGAGACTGGTAGTTTTGGGTAGCCTCCAGGGAAGGCGAAGCAGAGGAAGAGCGTCTGCACGATGGAGCGACCAAGTGAAAGAGTTGACTGGGGCACCATCCATTCTGCCCTGAGAGAAGCGGAAGATCGAGAAGGATGGAAAGTCTTGGTCGCTCAAAAGATGGCGAAATTTAAATGTGGTCACGATCCTCAGCCATGAGTGCACGACCAAGAAGAGAGAGAGACTGTTTTATACAATATACATTATTGTATCACAAATAATAAAACATTTACAGAGTATTAATTGAAAAGACATATAAGCATAACCTGAATATACAAATCTGAAAAAACGTATTTAATAATAATTGAAATAAAAATATACAACAATATCAAATAAAACAAAATTATTCTAAGTTATCACAAAATTTTCTCTCGATTAATTTCTTCTTGAAATTATACAAAAATATGATATTTTGTATGTAGAATACACATCTCTATTAATTATAACTGTAGCAAACTCCGAACATGAAATATCTTTATTTTAATAGAATTGATATAGTCTAACTATGTAAATAAAATATAATTATTATAATTATACAAAAATAAACCAGTAATAGACAATTATTTTAAATTTTGTTTCTGTCTAGGTAGGTACATACTAATTTTACTTTATAAGCTAAAATAAAATATACAATTTTTAATCACTCTAATAATGCCTGTGCACTGTTTTTGGCTCTATCTTAGATGTGCGATACCAGCGATCATTTTGCAGGAGGCGACACAGGGGGTGGGAGGCACAGAAGTTAGTTGTCGGGAGCGAAAGCTCTGGCTGGTGTCTAAACACTTTGCACCGGCGAGCTTTTGTGAAAGGTCAGCGAGAAATTGGCGGTCGTGGATGAGAAAACATTTATTAATTTATAGATGAGCCACTCGACTATGGCCCGCTTGGAAGCGGAGAGCCGTGATTTGGTTTTTAATCGAGTTGCCGATAGCAGCTAGGTACACTCTTAGGGACAGTGGCGGATATTAGAATAAAAAATAAAGAATTTATAATTGTTCTAAGCCAACATTAAATTAAAGATAGCATGACTTTGTAAATCTTTAATTAATTGATGATAAAAACATATTTTCAAGTTATGTTTAATGATGTTAGTTTTTATAACCAAATATAATTTTTTTAGTTACTGTTATTAACTCTTCTTTGGAATTTCTTTATATCATAATAATATATGGTAATATTTGTTTTTACAAAAAAAAATATTTCCCATCTACTCAATTCGTAATTTATCTGTTTTGCCTACATTGTGAGTTTTATCAAGTATGAGTACTAAAATGTATGTTTCAGTCAATATTGTGTGACGAAGGAATAAAGGCTAAATAATTAATAAATAAAGGACCTATTTAATGCTGAAAATGGAATTTACCATTTGCCTTTCTTATAGAATTGTCATAAAAGACTTTTTAGAACCTATATTTAGATTTAGTGATCGAGATGTCTCGTCTTAAGAATTCTCGAAAAATGATTTAAAATGTTTTATTCAATAAATCGAGAAAATATTATTTCAACCAATCTCAAGAATTAAATAATCTTGAATTCAACAATTCTCAAGAAATCGGGAATCGAACAAATTCGATAAATTTCAACCTCTACTTATACTTGATATGTGTTATTTACAATATGAACGAAACATGTGTCTTAAATATTTAAAAAATCATCATGATTATATCAGTGTTAATATATCTTAAACTGTCACAAAATAAACGCTGAATACATTAGAATCATTATATTAAGATGCCATTTAATATATTAAAAAAACAAGTGAATATACGTATGGTAAAAATAGGTACAGTAGTATTTATATTGCGTGCTAGATAATGGCCGCCCCTGTTGGGTCACGTACAAAAGCCAGTGTGTCTCGCTAAGTATGTGATTCAAGTAGGATTCGATTAAAGAATACAGTAATAAGCTTTCCTCCGATACAAAGATTGCCGTCATTGTTTTGCAGCGAGTCACGAATGAAAATTCAGCAGTTCGAAGCTCCACCCAATCGCAGTCTTAGATCATCGGAGTATTTGAGCTTAAAAGCATTAATAAAATATTGACTTTGGCCAGAGTTAATATTCTCATTTATTATTTGAAATCTAGTTATTTATATAAAAAAATAATAGTTTTACTCTTATATATTAAATTATATTGTTATTTTGACATATGTAGGTACCTACATGCGACGTTAATCTTTCCAAGAATTTAATTTCCGCGTTGCTTATCCAATTGGTCTAATAATATTATTTAATCATTCATTCGATACAAATTTAGTAAAATATATTATTACGTATAAATGTGTACTGTTAAAACTGTATAAATAGCTTTTTATAGGTACACTAAAATATTCGCTAAACTTATGGCAAAAGTAAGCTTTTTAATAAGATTTATTGTATGTACTATATTAGGAAGATTTCAATATTAACAGATTACAAGAAATGGATATCAGCTACTTGTTCAATCTATTAGATCTGTTCTCTGAGGCATAACACACATTAAAAAAATAACATATGTATTTGCTCGAAACCCATGACTTTATCAACTGACAATGTACAGGCTGGCAAGCGTGGGCGACAACGTTAAAATGAATATAAATATGATATTATACATTTGTTAAAGTTAAAACATAAATGTCTCAACGACAATAGTGATGAGGAACTCGGACTCTGCGATTATCTGTATTAATGGCACCCAACTCGAGCAAGTCAGCAGCTACGTCTATCTCTAACAGCAGGTGCCCATCGACGGAAGCATGCACGATGAAATTGTTCGAATAACAAAGCTGGGATGGAGTGCTTTCGGACGTCTGAATAGTATCTTCAAGAGTGACCTACCATTATGTCTTAAGCATAAGGTGTTCAACCAATATGTGCTACCCGCGTTCACGTATGGCTGCGAGACGTGGACCCTCAACACGAGAGATGTTCAAAAGCTAAGAGTCGCACAGCGAGGCATGGAGAGGTGTATGTTGGGCACCACGCGAAAGGACCGTAAGAGAAACGAATGGGTTCACCGAAAGAACGGCCGCTGGACAAATGCCGTCATCCAGTGGTACCCAAGGGACACGAAACGGCCACAGGGTCGCCCTAAAAGCCGCTGGATTGACGAACTGGTTTGGCGGAAATACGTGGCAGCGAAAGACACAGGACCGAGAGAGTTGGAAGAAGCTTGGGGAAGCTTTCATCCAGGAGTGAATTGATCCCGGCTGATGATGAAAATTAAAATTCTATCATATTCCAACGCATTTTTAAAGAGTTAAAATATCATGCATTTACGATAGTACAATGATAATCCGTTTTAAATATGATTTTCTTAAAAAAATACTATAAATAAACTGTAAAAATATTATAATCAGTTCAGTTATAAATAGCGCGGATAAAGTTAAGTAGACGCAGAAATAATACCCACCATATAAAAAATAAGTTGTCCAAAATGTTTTTTCTTCAAACTTTCAAGAGCTAACAAGCTAATTATTATAAATTTGTTCCTTTTTTCCTTTCACATACCAATAAATATACACATATAAATAAAAATATATTACATAACATATTATGTAATATTAATAAAAATAAACAAATTTCATGTTTTTTTTCCAATATTATTTTAATAGCGTAGAGCCCGTGTCCTTTGTCGATCAGATTGGCATAAACATGGAATAAATAAATACCTTTATAAGAAATCTCGAATAGATCACGACATAAAATATGCTATCTCGAAATCAGATCTTGGGCCGTAAATTTCAACAGTGTGCACCACAAACAAAGTGACCCAGCGAATCTTCGCACTGCTCCTGTATACGAAATACAAAAAATGCAACAAAAATAATGTCTCCAGTGTCTTAGATGCATATCTCGACTTCTTTGCGAGAATGGCAAGTCCAGGAATCGAACCAAGACATGTCAGGTGTTTTCAATGTCGAGAGATTTAAATTTATTGATTATTTCTATATACAACTACTATTAACTATTATTTTATAATGTATTCAATCATTTATTTTTTACTGTATACTATGGAACTCTATAATTATGAGTTCCTGCCTGGGAACATAGGTATTTATACTACGATCGTTTCACTTCTATTACTGCACGTATGTTTCACCAATACTACCATCATTGAATAATCATAAGTGTTAAAAATATGTTTATATAATAATATATTACTTAAAATAAAAGTACATAATGTAAAAAATAAATTAAAATTTAATTTTTATATATTTATATTTCAATTATGGTAAAAGATTCCCTAAGTATATTTATTGTTAGACTACGTCATAGAGAATTATATGGAGAATTAATATTATAATATACACGATAATAACAATAAACAGATTAAAACAAAAAAAAACATTGAGTGAATTGTTGTTTTAATTTAATAAAACGCAATTTTTCGTAGTACTTATTCCGCTTTTAATCAATAGATTAGGACCGGTTTCATCCTCCTCAGAGGGACATTTTCAACTCTGAAAGTTCAGTTCAACTCAGTTGAAAATGTCCCTCTGAGGCGGACGAAACCGGTCCTAATCTATTGATTACAAGTGGAATAAGTACTACAAAAATTTTCGTTTTATTAAATTAAAACAACAATACAATGCAGTTCCACCATGAATTGACAGTTAACAAAATAAAAGAAGAAAAAAACATTGAGTGAAGTTGTAAATTTAAATGATATAAGTATGTATATATTATATAAAAGAATAATTATCCCATAACTATGTTTCTGTTGATAATGAACATTGTGGTGCACATGGTGCCTGAAGATGCCGAAAGGCGAAACCAGTATCGCGAAAAATGAATCAAATGGAAAAGTACAAATTTTAAATCCATTAGAATTTAAAAGGTAATTATTTCATAGTATATAACGACTACATTATTAAAATACACACAATTTACTGCCGTCATAATGCATGTAATTGTAACCAAATTAACTCAATACAATAAGTTAAATAGGTATCATTAAACGAAAACATGAACGCGTATCTGTTGATTCTTGTATAATTAACCCTTTCACTACTGGCAGTGACCATGCAGTCACAATGTCGACTATTGGCAAGCCTCGACCATATCTGCTCCTATAAATTAACATAAATCCGTAAACCATGGACGTTAGCAGGCGCCCGTGTCGCATCCCCATCTTGTCCACCTCACCCCCCTCTCCCTTGGACGCCCTCAGGTTCCTTATTGTATTGTCTTTCCGAGGCTAAACGTTACCGCGAGCCAGTGACGTTCGTGAAAATGTATACATAGAATAAGCCTTAATAAATAAATAGCATATTCATCTTAATAGTATGTGTGATATATTATACAACTATAGCTACTTATTCTTTGCGTGTCATCTAAACCAGTAATTTCCAATTAATAATGGTTCGCTAAAGAATATTTACATGGGTATCTATCGCTTTTTTCAAACTCTTAAATTATTTTATCTCAATTGAAAATAATAACTACGAATTATTGTAATAAACTATTTTCATAGCATAATAAAATATATTATATAATTATAACAATTGTAGATACTTGTAAAATTATTATTAAAAATTGTCAAATAATCTAATAATTAAGAACAGTGTGATAGTGGTTACTATACATTATGACATTTTTTTTACAAATGTGTTGTAACCACTGGACGAGAGAAATTATTGCTCACAGAAATATATGGTGGAAAATAATGGATGAATCTTGAAAGTAAAAATTTAGTCATTGAGTTATATATTGATTTTAATGGATTTAAAATGTATATACATATTCTTTTTGTTTCAATATAATAAAATGCATTAAAAATAAATAATTTAGTAAATAAATCATGGAAATTTTAAAACCAATATAAATATTGCTTAAACTTTATGTGAATATTATGTAAATACATAAAAACAATATTGCTTATCACTACATAATATATTAACCACAAGATAGACAGCATCGTGTAGACAACATCTACCGTAACGCAGTCAAATTAATCAAGACATTTTTAATATACATAAATACTTCGTATACATAAATAATTGTATTCCAAATCTATACAAATACTAGTGCGTAAAAAAATCATTAAAAAGAAAAAAGGCAGAAAAATCAAATAATAAGAAGACTTTTTAAATAAGTATCAATTATGAATATATACATTGTTGTCCGGAATATTTCAAAACCGGTATCCTAGTATATTTCGATACCAAAATACCGGTATTAAAATCGGTCAATACCGATATTATTCGGTATTGAAAGTGGAAACAAAATGTATTGATTAACATAAAGGCTTTAACTTGACTGTATTATTTTTTGTCGTGTTACGCGATGTTTTTCCATATATTTCATGAATACCGGTAAATAATAGGAAATAATAGGAAATTCTACGAACATACCATATCAGTATTTTTATTTGGTATTGAAATCCCTAGTTATATAATATTATCACTAAGATAAAGTAAATTGGTATAGTGAGATAGCTACTTAACATTTATTATAATGCTTGACAAATCTGTGAACAGTAGATACACTTAAATTATAGAAAGAAATAGGAAACACTTTACCTAACTACTTAACATTCTGTTATTTAATTTATATTTTTATTCATAATATGCTTACTGGGTATTATTTATTTCACATGATCTTCGAGTATTATAATGCGAACATAAAACGACAAAGATAATAACCGCAAAATCGAATTAAATAAGTATTTTGAAAAAAAAATATTTAAAGTTAAATATTATGTATTTTTCGAAACTCTATTGGAAACTGCACTGCCTTAGGCCATCACTAAACAGCTTTGGACGGCATAAATCGCCATAAATTAAGTAAGTTTTACATTCAAGAGATGTGAATCTTTGTTCCTCCAGCTTTCTGTGCACTTTTGTCCTTGTTTCATGTCATCTTATTGGGTAACATTGCAAATAGGGAGTTTTTCTTATTTGTCAAATTGTGTCTACTGAGATAAGATTGATTAAATATATGAAGGTAGACACGAACCTCTCTATTATTTTATTGTAATATTATATCTACCATAAAACTATATTTTTTTCACTGATATTACTTTATATTACTAACGTCGATTATTTAATTACAGTATAACCTCGTTTTTACGTGCCCGGAATTCACGTTTTCCCGGAAATTGCGTGTATTTTTTTCAGTCCCGATGTATTTCAGTACATTTAATACCCGCATTTACGTTTTTCTTTCCCGCGATTTACGTCGGAAATATTCAAAATATGCGAGTTACGCGCACTTGACAATGATTGGGCCGTGACATTCGAACGATTTTTCAATAAAAAATTTAATTGAATGTTGTTTTTTAATAAAACGTTATGTTTTTAGAAACATAAAATTTAAATGTTCTTTTTTTCAATACCCCCTCTTTTAAATTTTCCCTCCAATTAGGTTTTTTTTCTTCAGTTCCTTAAAAAACGTAAAATAGGGGTTATACTGTATTATCTAGATCCAAGTACACAGTGAAAGCAATGTTATAACAAATTTGTAACCTACATTTTTTTAACATACTAAAATTATACTATAACTTCTGTAGAACTGTAGACAGTTAAAATCGAACATAAAATTTAGCAATATTATTATGTATATTTTATTGGTAAGAACGTGTGATGTTTTTTAATTGAATGTCAGTCGAAAGTCATAATGGACATTTAATACTGGATCTATTGAATTTGACTGAATGTTTTCATCTTTATAGAGGTTAGTAAACCACGTTACATAAAGGGGTATTTTCATGAGAATAAGTTATTTGTGAGATGATGATTGTTTAAAAATCAATAGCTATTTAAAAAGTAATAGGTACCGCGAGTTATTCCGTGATGAAGGTTTTGTGATGAACTTTGTTTGGTAAGTTGATAGTGGCAAATAAGCCGACGAAACCAATAAAATTATTATATTATGATTTTGCTCTCCACCAGCTGTAAAATTAAAAATTCTCTCTTTCGTTTATTTGACTAGAGTGGCATCGTTATGTTCTATCTTTATTAATTGTACTGTAAAAATGTATTAATTACTAGACAACATGCTTAAAACACCTCATCAATAATACGAGTGAGTGATATTTTTTTTACATTTAATATAATTTATTTAATCTATTATACTTGATTGGGCCAATTATGCTAGCCCTCATTCCTTTCTTCCCACCTACTTCCAAATCCCTTATTATTGTCACAAGACCAGGCAACCAGCAGTCATGGGTCATGAGGCAACAGTGATTGCGAATAACACTTAGTTACATCCAGAAAGCGGACGCATGCAGGCTTGTTACAGCTAAGCCGTCGTTAACTGAAATTCGATTATACAGCCTGATTCAGAAGTTGCTCGTGGACCACGCCCGGGTCATCTTGATATAGTGTGACCTTCGTCTAAGCAACACTTCTGAATACCGGGCAAGCTGTGATACCGGCTCTCATCATCCATACAAACATCGTTCATAAATACAAGTGAAACCATGAGTGCGTAAGCACCGAACCGGCTCAAGGGCACGCCAGCCCTCTCAACATAAAAGTTCAGTGTCTGGCATCCTGTGTAAACTCCCCTTGATCCGTAATCCACCAATATTTTCAAATTAAAGTCCACTGCAAAAGCGCCACCAATACCTATTGAAAAAATAAAGCTTAACGTGAATGACGAAAGACAGTAAATTCATCTACAAGTTTAAACTAATAGTTGCACACTACGGAAGTATATTTATTATATTAAGCCAGTACGTCCCTATTTCGTAATCTAGTCGGATATTAATTTGAAGAGGCAATTTTATATATAAAACTTTTCATATTATTTAATTTTTTTAATCTTGTCGTTGTTAAAAAAATAAATTCACTATTATACAATAAAAAGAGCTAAAAGTATATCGCATATAATATTAAAAACAATAATAGGTGCTTTACTTAAGTTTTATTTTGCTATGTTTGTATTATTACTACAAAACGTAGGAACATGTATGTATATATTCAGTTGATCTGGTTTATTATGAAAGACACTCATGAGGCAGTATTAGGTACAGTTGATATTTGTTTGTTTCAGCTGCTTTTTCATATCAGTGGACTGTAATGTGTCCCAGTACGATCATTAATGAGATGGAATTTCCCGGATTTGCTTTGTATATGAAACTGACAAGGTTTTTCTTTTTGTTTGAATTTCCACCTTTTTTTTCATTTGTATCTCAATCAAAAGCTACAGCAAACATATTATAACATATTGTATTATTTTTCATAGCAAAATTGTGAGCATTAAGACAAACGCGTAGATACTTAAGTTAAATTAAATACAATTTGTTAATAAAGGCTTCATAAGTTTTTATACAGAATCTAAAATATAATAACTGCGTTATTTTTACAAATTACGTAATAATTGAATATTGTACACTTTCTGCCTATACACACAAATAAACAGAATTATTACAGTTTCTATAGGAGGTATATCTGACAACAAACGTCAATTGATGATGATGAAAATGCTCGCAGAACTAAACTGGCATTGTATGCAATTGGGTCATTGAATAGTATCTTAAAAAGTGACCTTAAAAATAAAATTTTCAACCAACGTGTGCTACCAACACTCACATATTCTTGGAAGGATGGACTCTTACTGTAAAATAAATCCATTAATAAGTATCGCATCGTGGCATGAAAAGCTGCATGTACGGCATAACGCGGAAATATCACAAAGTAAACCAATGGATAAGAAAGAGTACGCGATATGATAATAAAAAAAACAGATTAAATAGCAATAGGCTAGACATGTCCCTCAGCGAGTAGACAGCCGCTGGACAAAAGCTATCACATAGTTAGTAGTAACTATTAGGCACTATACAAACACGCTCTAAAGCCCCCTCGATGGACGAACACATAATGTTCGGTGCACGTACGTAACATCGAAGAATTAAGGACCGAGAAGAGCGGAGGGAACTAAGGAAGGCCTTCATCCAGCAGCGGATCGACCTCGTCTGTTAATGATGATGATTACATTTTACTTTTACATTAAAATATACATAATTAGCTGTATGTGCCATTTATTAACTTTTCGGTTGTATACAAATTAGAACCGTATACTTTCTCTATTTGAACATACATAATATTTTGGAACAATCTCAAAAATATACATAACATCTATTAGGCAATCATAGAAAAAAAATAATGGATCGATTGAGACTTGAATCCACATCCATTGCAATCTAGTCGATAAGTTTTACCATTCTAATCGAACTATGTATCTGAGGTGTTATTTTAATTTCATGTATGTTAATTGGCAACCACCTTTTGTATATTTTAAAAGAAAATATTAACAATACTAGATATGTTTCTTTGGCGGCATTTGAGATCTCTCTAAATATTAGTTTTTGCATACTATAATTTTGAGAATGACTCTTTTTTTTGAAAACTGATGAATAAGATACACATTAAGTAATATCGCACTCTTCATTGAACATGATATGTACAAATTTATGAAAAGTTACAAAACTATGCAAAACCAATTAATGTTTTATATCGTTGTTTTATATTTAAATGTCTTTTTAAATTACTGAAGTTTTATAGAACAGCTGTTTAATATAAATGAATACTAATTATTATTTTACATTTTTTTTTATAGTTAACTAAACAATGTTAATATATTTCATTTATTTATTTATAAGACATATATTATAAATAACGTAATAAAAATAAATGATCAGTGTTATTATATTTGAATGAAATATTGCGAAATAGAATCTACCGTACCTATTGGATATACTAAACGGCCCGTCTATTTTACAATACAAAATCACAATATGTCGTTTATTATTATTGATTAAAATTATTCATTTTATGTGTGCCAAACACTATTCACTTGCAAAGTAAAACATAATATTATATTGAATATAGCAGACTGAATAATTGAACACTTAACATTTCTTCAATAAAAAATAAATCTGGAGACATCATTGTTCACACATCATTTTTGTTTCCCACGACACCATTTGTGTATAAATATTTATGAATTGAAAAAATAATAATTGCGGCCTACATATTTGATACAATGTATGTAGATTTTTCCATAATTTCAAAATAACTTAGTTTAGAATAAATTTATTCACATACGGTAAAAAAAAAATAATATAGGTACCTACATATTGCAATTTCACCAAATCATTACTAGACCAAGTTGTGTCTCACTACTTGTAATATTTACCTATTATGTGAATATATTCTCTAATTTTTATTTTAGTCTGTATTTAAAATTTACCTATAAAAATCATAATTTTAAACAGGTTCATTAAATAAAACTATTTAGCTATAAAAACAAAATAAAATAATTGATAAATGTATTTTGTGTACTATTATTGTTACCTTAAGGGCTTGCGTAGACAGAGAGCGGTCGGAGTTCTGCGTTCAACCGACCGTTGACCGCTGACGTTCAGGGACAGCAGACAGGTGGCGGTCAACAATAAGCGTTCCATTTGTTTACAAACGTTGTACTGACACAAGCGCTGCATAATGCGAGACCGCTATATTCCGACTGCGAGTGGAAGTGAGAAAGCACCGCTGTTGCGTACTCACTCCCCCGTGTGGTTTCGCTCTATGTTGTGTGACTGCTCAAATTCCTATGACGGGACTGGACGGGAGGTACGGCGTTCTTTGTAATTCCGGGCATAGAACTCCAGAACTCTAGCGTTCCAATTGACCGGCGCGGTCTGACCGCCGGCTGTGTACCCATACAGTATGAAGTCCATACAGTACAAAGAACGCCGAACTCCGAACGCGGAACGCAGACCGCTTGACCGCGCTCTGTCTGCGCAAGCCCTAAAGATTGTACACACACAATGTGTGTGTGGACACGTCATGTCATGCTAACAACGTCATCCTGCTCTCCACTCTTTATAATTTTCAAATTAAAATTTCCCATCCCCGTCGCCCACTCAATTATGATTATGATTTGAAATTTTCCCTACTATCACTTTCCAAGATCACACTAACTTCCTTTTATCCCCCCCCCCTCTCATACAAAGTAATGATAACAATTAATATATAACCAAGCATGAACTTAACTTAACTGTAAACTTCGGACTCATCCATGAGCGTAACACATGTCTCAGAAACAATATTTTATATAAGGTCAATACACAGTGATGACTCATTTTAGAAATTATCTGAAATTACCACCGAATAAATGCTGAGTCTCTTGAGAAATATAAAAAGTCAGCTGTTGTAATTATATTAAAATAATTCGTGAGAATTGTGTTGAGGTTTTCAACCCTGTCTCTGTATATACATACACGTCTTAATATAGAAATTTTGATGCGAGAATAGTTTTATACAAGGGGTTTGACATTACAATTAGTAAAAAATATGTTTTTTATTTGGATACTATTTTAAATGAAAGTTTAATAATAATAATAATTATATTAACATCGTTTGATGGCTTTGAATAAGATTAGTGATATTAACCCAGAACGTAGGTACACATCAATTTAAGTATGTACAATTTACATTTAGTCATAAAGCGTATCATACAAATAAGATAGCGATCCACGATAAAATACTACAAATAGCCGGGTTATGAAATCGTGAATCCGCAAGCATATATTTCCATTTGGGACGTGGAACCTCCGCAAAACGACACACGGGCAATAAATACTGTTGACAAAGAACAGAGACGTATAACGATACAACCAGAGACGTGCTAATGACTCCCAAACACCAGATTGACACCATAAACTTAGCATCCGTCCCTCTCCATCATCAGACGTCCTCGCGCAATGGCATCTCTCTCCGACAAAAAGTTAACATCTTAAGCTTGCGTCAAACGATCCTAGGGACAATAAGACAAAGTTATCTTTATTATATTTCCGACTGGCACTTAGCTCAATGTATTTTAGTAATGGGCCTATATTTTTGTATCATAAAAAATATTCTTATATTACCGTAGTTGTTCCAAGTATTTCAAGCGTTCTAGGCTTTTAAACTTTCGTGTTTAATCTACTCATCTGAAATTTCATCTAGTTTTTCCTACATTTTGAACCCATAAAATCCGATTGTTTGTATTTATTACTATTTAATTTTTCAACTAAGGACATATTATATTCCTTACAACTATATATTATATAATTAAAACTATGTAAGATCAAATAAAATCATAACCCGTATTTTTTTGTCATATTGTCATAAAACCAAACCAAATTAATATCGTTATTAATTATTTTTAGTGACTTTCAACCATTTTGTTGAGTATAACAATTTAATAGCTGAATCAGACAATGTCAATAATATTCATAATAATATGTACAACTCTAATAAAGATAACACTTTTTTATTATACTTACCTGTATTCACAAAAGCACCAGCGCTGGCCAAGTGGTAACTTATCGGTTTATAAAATTGTGGATCTCGGATTTGAATACCGGGCTTGGCACAGTTATGTACAAATTTGGAGCCAGTATATGGACCTAAAGATCGAGTAAGTGACTAAAATCCATATGTGAGGCAGCCAAAATCCACATCGGATTGTAAAACAAATTATATATAAAAATAAGTACAAGCTGGATTATAATAATGCATTTCTGCATTTCTTCCATATTCTGAAAAATAACATTTTATAATATTAGGCTCGAGCAACTAAGATCTATTGGTATAACATTGGCTCAACTATTTTTCTTATTCAGTAAGTATATACGATATATATTTTGTAATACGGTTTTTAATATTCTGTGTGAATAGATAGATAGCAATGTGTGTTAATGTTAGACGGAATGAGCAAAGTTATCCAAACGGAGACAATCAGACTTTTTTTTTCAAAATACATCAATAATTATAATCAATATAATCTAGCTATTTATATATATACCTATATATTATATCACTACCTACCTCAAAGAAATAGTGAGATAAAATTTTTAAAAAGTAGAGTTTTAGATAAATAAGTAAATTGGTTGCTGAAAGCTATACCTACATAATGAATTACTGCGTTTTTTTATAAATTGTATTAGGTACCCTATTTAAAAGAAAAAATGCTGCTGTTGCATTTATTAAAATTTTCCTTTAACTTCAATGCAACAGTGTGATAACTGAGATACCTCACTGACATTAATTGTATACAAAAAATCCTAGCATTATAATCTATTATAAACTGCAGAAAAAAACAAAATAATCATATAGTTAACTATTCCATTTATATGACTTACAGTTATATTATCTCGAATCTATCATTTTAGACTTATCGCACTTTTACTTTTAGGTTCCTAGCGATGTTATATAATGTATAGATATGTATATAAGAAGTCATGTATATTTAGCTATGATTTAAAGATGATACCATCATCGTTAATATGTACACATTTTAGCATTGTTCAGATTGAGCTATCAAATAATAGTAACAAAAAGTCTTAGTGTTGAAATTCCACGAAAATAAACATAAGCTATCATTGATGGTATAAGAACATGGTGATTGTTGATCCAATCCAGCTGCCACTCGCATAAGGCAATCAACACATAAATTAATAAATTGTAGCTGATAATATATTATCAAAAAAGTAAACTCATTTAGATTTGTATACAAAGAAAAAATAATTTATTAGTATATTTTTCTTCATAAGAATAAAAACACGCTTCTACTGTCAGTCAGTCTTTTACAATCTGCACTTTGAGTTATTTACACGGTAAAGCAAATAATGACATGATGACAAATTCTCCGATTCCGTTAAATTTTGGAATATACCGAATGCCAGTGACTCTATGAGTATTTATTACAACGTTTTTATTAGCTCGTATTCTTGTTTGTCCGGTGGTTGTTTGTCCATTACAAATCTTGCAATCGATTTTTAACTAACTTCCCGACTAGCTAGACATTTGAAACTTTTAGAATATATCAGAACACGATGCCAATGTATTCTTTTAATACTTTTAGTCATCTTTAAGCAGAATTGAATTCATTTTCAGTTAATTCTGTTTTGTATGGAAAGTTATTTCAGAAAAATCCGTAAAAAGTAAAAGACTATTATTGGTTGCTGAGTGGGTCCTAGCAACTAAATTATTAATATATACGTGCGTTACTATAGAAATCAAAATGAAATGTCAAAATGACATTTCAGTATTCTATATTTGTTTTTTATTTACTTCAGATCAAGTGCAAGTGTGAGCATATTGAGCCTAATAATTAACGGAAAATTTAAAAACGTTCTATATAAAAAGTTCTTTTTATCTTGTAATTATTACCTACTAAAGTTGACTGTGTGAAATTTCATACGTGATTTCCGTGATATGTATATTGAATTTTAACTAATTATGTGTATAAATGCTATTTTTCGATGCATTGCTTATGACTGTAAGTCTTGATTGATTAAAGAGCGATGGAGAACCAGATTTAGGCGATGAAGTGATGGTGGCGGTGAAGGAATGAAAATCAAGTATAGGTATTCGAATTGGTTGCTTGTTATTTATATAATTATAGTATAATCGCCAACCAGCGCGTTGTAGCTTATTTCAAATTTCAATAATACGCCAAGCATTTTTCTTGAGTTTGTTCATTTGTCCAACATTTCACACCGTATAGGTCATAGGAAGATGAAAAACAACTGAAATTGTATATATTATTATATCATTAATAGTTTTTAATAACACGAGAAAAAAATATTTGGAAATAAATTTTATTACGAACAACAACACCAGTCTTCTATGATTCTTACCTAATACTACAAATCGTTTATATGTAGGTGTGTATTTTGATCAATCATTCATTGTTTTGATTTACGCGGTCTAACTCGTTAAACAATACAATGAATGAAATTATAAAAATCATATCAAAACATTGTTTCAATAAAATAGCGTTGAAAACAACATCCATTTGTTAAACGGAAAAATAAATAAACAACCTCTCTCGGTGTTTTCAGTTTAAAAAAAAAGAATTTTTGTACTCAATCAATTACTGCATAGCATAGACAAAAATGCACTCCGCTGCCCTCTATCGGCGTCAACGTCACACACTGCATGAAAAATCAAACATTTTTCCAACTTTTAAAATGTCCATTTATCACTTTAGTAGCGTAATGCACTAACTTGCCTCACTTCATTCAATTAAGGCTTTTTTGTATGGCAGCATGTCGCTCTGTCGCGGCAAAACTTTTTAGTTCGTGTAAATATATTTACAAAACCGATTCGTCGTGTTGTCAGATTTCACTTCTCATTTGGATATTAAAACTTTTATTTTAAAGAAATTTTGTGCAAGGCTTTTTTTGGAATATAGTAAATGAAAATAAACATTATGCAAACATCATCGCTATTTATATTTAAGTAAACATTATCGATTTAAGTTTTTATTATTCCATTACTTTTATTTAGTCAAAATTGCATTACTATGGATATGAGTATTAACTGAATCCAAGGTGACCTTAACTTACACTCACAACATACTGAATTAATAAATAAATACAAATTTTATGAAAGTGACTGAGAAATGAATTCTACTTGCATTAAAATAACAGTCAATTTCAAAACTGCGTTAATTTGTATATGTCATTAGGGTTTATTGACTTATTTGTATTTTAACCCCAGCTGTTCGTCTAACAAAAAAATAAATGTTGAATGATTATGTATGTACTTAAAACTGAACTCTATCTACATTCAGATAAAGATGATTCTTACAGATTTTTGTCAGATGTAACAAAATGTAAAAGTAACATTTTTTGTATAGATTTGAATGTAATAGTATATTATATAGTGTAGATAATTTATATACATGACTATATCCGATAAATTTCAAAGCATAATCGGTCAAAAGCATTCATATATTATTATGCCTGCATCCAGATGAATAAATATGAATTTGCACTGCCATTGCCAGCTGTAATAATCATCTTTAAAACAATTTAGAGGGGTGCGTATCTCACACCCTTTAGTATCTATTACATATCAGTAAATAATACAAATTTTACCAATCCTCAGTTAAGGCTTCTAGGTTAAATATTAATAATAATAATAATAAAAATAAAACCCTGGAAATATTCAGTAAATAGTATGTCACTCTTCTATGCTGCACTTTGTAACTGACTTACAATAAATAGGAACATTGAATGAAACAATAAATAAATATAAGTACATAAAAATAAAAAAATACACAACTACTTTTAGTTTTAATTTATTTATCACTCTATTATGTATTCTCATTTTTTTATTCAGTACCTATTACATATTACTTATAAATTTTAATACGTGTACTTACATAATATAAATTCTAATTGATTTAAGTTTTTTATTATTCCATTTGCCTCTTTTTGTGACCTAGGTTTTACCCTTTTCGGCATCTTCAGGCACTATGCCGTTATTTACCTCCGTTATTTACGAGTAATGACTTTTTAATGTGCTTACTTACTGAATGTATCAATAGTATCCAAGGTATTGATTACGGGATTTTCTTCTTCTTCTTTGGCCATATCCGCACCTTAATTGGCGCATATGGACATCACACGGCGCCTCCAAGAATCCCTGTCGCTCGCCAGTCTTCTTGATTCGTTCCAGGTCAAACCAGCATCCCGTAGCTCCGCCGTATACACTCTGTAGATAGTATTTAGCGGCCTTCCAGGACGCTGGAATCCAGTCGGTTTGAAGAATAGGCATGCCAGGTTGAGGTTCTCTTCTGGCATCCGCAGCACATGGGCGAGCCAAGTCCAACGTCGCCTCTTCACTTTCAGCGTGATGAGAGGTTGCTTGGTGCGTTCTCTTATCTCCTCATTGCTCTTAAAGTCATACCACAGCACACCCAGTATTCGTTGCAAACATCTGTTTTCGAAGATCAGTATACGGTTGAGTCTTTGTAAGGTGCCATGATTCGCTACCGTAAAGCAGAAATGCAAGCGTCAGAATGCAAGCGTCGAATAGGTGGCATTTGGTTTTGACCGAGTACAATCGTGAGTCCCAGACATTCCGCATCGAGTTGTATGTTGCTCCAGCCATTCCCATTCGAATAGCGAGCTCTTTCTGCAAAATGCCATCTCCCGTGATGTGTACCTCCAGGTACTTGAAGCTTACGGGATTTTACAAACACATAAAATATACGAATATTCATAAATTATTTTTACAAGAATTAATTCTATTCGTCGTCGTTAATGCGTATAGTGTCTGAAGATGCCGAAAGGTTAAGCCCAGGTCGCAAAAAATGACGCAAATAGAATGCTATACAACTGAAATCAATTAGAATTTTAATTCAAATTCCATCAAATACCCTTCCCTCGGTCGATAGTATTAATTTACTTAATATAGTTGGAGTTCCAAAAGATTACAAAACAGAGATATCAGAATTTTTATTTAAATGTATTGTGAGATTATAATTTTAAATTGGAATATTATTCGAATGCCAACATACAAACGATCTCTTAGAATGCCAACAGAACCTTCCATTGCAGATGGAAAATTATTATGTAGGTATTTCTAATTGACTTTGCATTTGCAAAGGATTTAATAGTATTTGCATGTTAACCGTTCATATTATCATTTCAGATCATTGATTCTTAGAATTATTTCCAATATGCATTTACTGTAAGTGAATAATAACCTGTTGTTTTCCAGTGATCCTATGAACAATCATTATTAGAGTACCTATAATATTATAATTGATCACTTTGACTGTATAATGTAAAAGTATACAATAAGAACTTTGATATATTTCAGTATAATAATATAAAAACAAATAATACGACACTTTTTATATGAGTTACATATTTAGTTAGTTTACTGCCAAAATTTAGTATGTCCATAATTTAGATATTAACGGATTTTGTGTTTAAGTATATATAAATATGTCTATTAGAAAAAAATTCTAGGTCATCCGATATATAGAACATGCACATAAAACACAAGAAATTTGCCTGATTTTAGAGGCTATGTCAAACTTTAAAATTTCAAATACTTCATAACATGATCTTGATCCTTACCAACTTTTGGCAGTGTGGGATTTGTTTGTTGGAATAGTTATTTTTATTTTCCTAAAGCTGGTCTCGAGAGAAGACGATTGGCCGATTCAGGTAAACATGGTGTGGTGTATTAGGTATAAAAATGATGAATTTTATACAATATACAAAACTAAACGACACACACGCCATAATATTATCTTGATTGGACGATTTACCTAAGCAGGACACGTGCAGACCATGGATGTCGGCGAACCGTGCAAAACATGGTTTGCAAAATCACTGAATATTTGTAGGTCAAAATGGAGTTTTATGGTATTTTCAAAGCATTAGCCTGAACATTCCTTAAGCCTTATTTATATAGTTTTGAAGCTTTATTATCCTTTATATTTATTTTAAGCATTTGATGACTGCATTAAGTATTTTTATTACATAAAATAGTATTCTTTTAAACCTTTCGCTCTAATGTTTTAAAATATAGTCATATTTCAGTACATCCATATGCAGTGGGGTTAAGATTTTTCGGATTTATTATTTTTTAAACTCATTTACAAAACCATTAGTAAAAGTAATGTTAACATTATATACTTAGTGACATATTTACGATAAAAATTATATGTTCTAATACAACGTTTAAATGTCTAGGGTTATGCTATGAAAATACCATAAAATTTCCATTTTGACTTACGTTGGGCATGTGGGCCCTTAAAGAAGAATATAACTTCTAAACCGAAGTGGACTAAGTGGTGCCAGTGGCGACGCTATGTATTTAGCAACGGAAGAATTTTGAGGCTAGAATCTACTACTTAACGATTTTCTAAAACAATAATTAGTTAAAAAGTAATTTAACTTACCCTGGCAATCTGCAAAAAATACATCGTATGTATAATAATAAATTCACTTTATATTCGTTGGAATATGTTATCAATATTTTTGCAGAAAGCAGTTTTAAAATATTGCTGACATTTGAACCGTCGAAGTTGACAGCCAGATTGCAAGAAACAAATAAAAACGTCTCCCCTCCCCATTTTTTCTTAATATTATCGATGACCTGTCTGTACTGGCGTTTGTAATCTCTCATAGGAAATGAACGGTATATTTTTATGTTTATTTATGTACCAATTTCTTTTTCGAAACGAGGAAATAAAAATAACGAAAGGAAATAAAGATCACTCTTTCAGAGCTGACAATTCGAAAAATGTCCACTTTGTTTACGTTTACCCCCTTTTCGAGATTTTTGTATGAAATATCGATGCGATTTTTTTTCGTTTCGATTTAATATTCAAGACGTTTGACTGATAGTATCTTATAGTGCCGTTATAGAAATTTGAAAATTTTATGAAACTTCCGTTCCGCGATATTTTTTCACAGATTTATAAATCAGTGATAACGTCTCTCGTCTTGACTTCTAGAACTCAAAATAATCTTTCTGACAACAGTAGTATGTATACTTAAATACATTATTTGGACGCTTGATTTGAATAATAATTGTAAAACGTCCATCGGTAACTTTTAAAACATTTTTTTAATGAAAATTTGTACCCTTTATTATATAATATAAACCAGTGACCACCAAGTAGTGTTTCTTTTATTACCTTCATGATGGAAATACATTGCATTTTTTATTACTTATTCCACTTTTAATAAATAAATCTGGATTATTGCAGCCTATATAGTGTTCGGGATTGTCTTATTATTTAACATAACTTTATAGATTGTACATTATTTATTATTTCATTTTTGATTAATATTTTCGTTTAAATTCGTATTTATATTCGTTTTTCCGTCAAGTGGATATATTGTTTTTTTAATTGTGAATTTTATAAATGAATTATTAATCATTAATTAAATATTTTTTGTGATATATATTGAAATGTATTATTGTAAGTGCTTATTGCTTCATATTTTATTTTATGTTAATAATTTAGAATATTTGATTTAGTATCCTTAAGGGGGAGGCTTGTACCTACCAGAGGCATCTAGACGAAAAATTCCAAACCTTGCAATTTGAGACATTTTTTTATTGTATTATTGACAATAATTTTATTATTTTTATTACTCGAAACTAACTGTATATTATAAATAGGTATAACGTGTATAGTATGTAAACGTATTTGTCACTTGATTTTATATATAATAAAATATAATTAATCTTTCATTGAGCTAGAATTATTCAATAACCTCTTATTAACACTGAACCATTTTGGCCTATATAATAATTTATTATAATATCCTTGTCATTTAAAATAATGACAAGGAAACCACCTAACTGCACACGGTTTTATTCAGACGTTTCACGGGACCATACGTTTGGTGTAAATCATCAGTATTTTTTTTATAATTGGGAATGATTCAGGAGCAGTTATCTAAGACTTAGGTCTCCATACACTCAAGTGTGCTTTGACTGCATTTAAATGACTGTAAGTTAAAAATGCTTATGGAAGATAGGAACACATAGAGGTAAATTTAGTAAAAAATCGTTAATACAAACGCTATTACAAAACTGCCGAACAATCTGAGTAAAGAGATTTGATGCTGACAGTATGACGCCGCAAAAATTTTAAATAGCTGATTTAACCGACTTCACAGGTCTTCTTTTTCCATACACATTTTAGAACATTCCCAGAGGATGTGGTTTGCGGATTTTGGTTGTGGGTATCCCTGTCAATTAAAATTAACACTCTATTCTGTATGATTACTTAATATTTAACAAAAATTAATAAATTCATACACAGTTAAAAGCAAGTTGTGTGCCGATTAATATAGTTTATGATAAATATCATAAAACATTATGGATTTGAAAACATCCGCAGTTATTTTACTCAGTTTTAAATTACTGCCAAAAGGTGAACATGTATCTTCTCATTAACAGAGTGCTCGTAAAATATTACAGCACACCAAACCCAACAAAATATTATACTTGACAGGTAAGTTATATATTATATCCGGTTTTGAGCACAAGTAAAAATGTTTGGTCAGTTATAAAGCGACATTCTTGAATATGGGTAGTTATACATTACGCATTTTAAATTCGCATTAAAATATACACTTGCCAGACTTCTTCTTTTGGTGCTGACTTCAATCAAAAGGTGACGACCAAATTGTAGAATCTACATCTCTACCCTGGGCCTGTCGTAAAGCAGTGATGTCCCTAGGCAAAGAGTCGCTCTTAAGCTAACTTAAAATGCCATCTCAATTTCTTTTTAGTTACAAATTGTTTATTAATACTATAGGTTAGGTTATTACTAGTGCTTATTTTATGCTGCCTTAAACGGTCAAATAAATTTTAAATTGATGTGCACACCATTTACTGAGAAATAGAGCATTTCCATTATACTTACTCTCAAACAGTGATGGTTTTAGGTACGTGGTGGTTTGCAGGCACCCTTGTGAAAAAGTTTACAATATGTATTGCGATCGATATCATAATACAATAAAAGTTAAAAATGTTATGCTTTGATTATTTTTTAAACTAAGACTTTCTAATGAAGCAACCGCATCGTCTGCTTCGTGGAGAACCTCCACTGATCTCAAAGTTGTAATGCGTATAATATGTATTACTTCTTTCACTCACTGCTGCCTCTATACAACGTAAAAAATGAGTATTTATATTATATCTTCTACGTTTTAATGGTCGAAAATTGAATTCGCTTACATTGATATTTAGAACAAGTCTGTTGACTGGGAGCCAGATGGGAACAGCGGCAATTTTCATAACCGATTTTGACATAATTCATGAATTCAAGAATGATAACCTAACATAACCTAACCTAACCTAACAAATAATCCAATATATCGGTTATTTTAATTTCTTGCCGCTGGTTTCCGCTAAACAGACAAGAACCGTCATTTTAAAACAACTATTTACATAATTTGTCTTTGTTTTCAAATCTGATGGTCACTCAACTAAAAAAAAAACAAGGTAATATTATAGTCTTTTTTAATTTGTTTAAATTCCGCATTTTTGTCGACACCGTTGTTTCAAATATAACCATAATTCCTGTAAAAATGCTGAATTACCGTCTCAACAAATTTATTGGACATGCGATATATTTCACTCTGATGTAAATATTTATGTCGGATATTTCTTTCCATCAATTCGAAAGCTGTAAATATGGACGTATATATATTTACGCTATATAACAATCGACAGGCGTTATGTCTTACAGATTGTTTTAAATAACTAGTCCATACATCGCAAAATGTGTTAAATAGTATAAGTAGATTTTTGTTTTAAAATATTATATGAACCACAATTTCAGATGTCCAGAATTCACGTCATATTTTTGGAGGTACCTATTTCAAGTGGGCGTTGTTTGTTCCCCGGTTTGGTTGTCATCGATATTTTCTCTCATTTTTTCTGAATGCCAATCTACTTTATAAAGAAAACAGTGAAGTAAAGACAAAAAATATTATATGTCACCTAATATAAGTCTATGGTAATATAAAATTATCATTAAGGTGATACATCAGTGAAACGGAAAATAATTTTCAACTATAGGCGCGACAAAATTTTGGACTCGCTGCCATTCGGAGAGAGAACGTCGAGCTGGAAACACGTCAATTTGTTTCGTGATGGCGACGGGCGTATTAATTCTTAAATCGTCTAAAGATAACTAAAAACGTTACCAATTTACTTTAAAAAGAAAACATATCAATGAATATATTATTATTGTTACTGATAGAACATTAAATGGACATATGTTGGATTTATATGACAAATTATATTTCGTTTGACATGCGTCATTTGCACCCGCGACCCGCAATCCGCGCATCGCCTAGCCACGATCTTTTTGACCATGCCTCAACTGAGGTTATAGCCTTATATATTTAATACGAATGATTAGGCTTATAATAACATTAATACTGAAGTTAAAACCAGATTATTTGTATTATATATGTCATATATCTGTCAAAATTGCATTAAATTAGCTTATACCGTGTACATTGTATTAATTAGTTTAAAAGACGTAAAATATAAATCCATACAGGAGACCGAGAGAATGAATTCTATGGTTTAATTAAAACAACTTTTACCTACTCACTAAGATAGCAAACAAAAATAAATTAACACAAAAAGAGTTGTGTTGCATATTGACGCAATGTGTTTCGCTACATAAAGATTGTAACTGTATTCTTAAATATTTTGAATAGTTCGAGTTTAAATCGAATACAATTAATTACACAAGTGATTTTTTTACTATCCATTTCCAAATTATACAGTTATATACAGAGTTGACAAAAAACAATAGACATGGTATTAAAATATATTTCATTTTATAATAATCGCCAAATTGTTTGCGACTGTCAACTTTCTATAAATAAATAATTTTCAAAAACATACAATAAATTGTAGAAGTTACTGAGGATTTTGAATTGATCATACTAATGAACCTTGAGCCCCGAATCAAAGGCCAGCATCTTACGCTCTACACTACAAGGGCTGCTGTACATAAATAACGCTTAACAAATTATGTTAATTTTGGCAATCGGTTTTAGTGGTTTGAAATAATGTTACATTTTTTAATCTTGTGAATTATTCGTTAAATAAAAAAAATATTGATTATTAAGTACTAGTTAAATTATTAATTGGGTTAGCATTTACTAAACTACTAGACAGAATACATTTTCTTATTCGTCTTAAAGTTATGTTTATTATTAATCCTATGAATAGTGAGGTCTAGAAAATTAATTCTGTTTTCTATCTCTACTTTGACCGTGAATTTAATATTACAGTGCAATGCGTTAGCTCTTTTGACGAACGAGTTAAGTTGACGGTCAGTTCCTTTCCAGCAAATCACAATATCATCTACGTATCTATTGAGCAGTTTTACCTGCTGCACTAGTAGATTTTGTCTTGATTTGGATGTAACTTGGGGACACTTTACACTTAATGCACTACTCATTAAACCACACGTTTTGTACCGTGATTCTATGCTTAAATTTTAAACTGTCTCTATCTATACACGTAGGTATAGTATTTAAGCAAAGGCAAACGGCCTATTTGAATAGTCTTGATAATGGTGTTACAACCGAAATAGCTATCGACAAACCTTTTTAAAAACCTGTAAAATTTAATATTAATTATATTTTCATTACTAGTTAAATTGTTTATATACATCTTTTAATTTTTATTGTGTATGTATTCAATAGTATTTAAGGTTCTTGTCTATAGAGTGAAAACAAGCGGCAAACAAATTTTGAAAATATCGGTAAAATAATAATATACTGGATGATTTGTTAGGTTAGGTTAGGTTATAATTTTGGAATCCATGATTTTTTTCCGAAATTGGCTAAACAGACTTATACTATATTTAATAATAGCGAAAAAAACATGAAGATACAGTGCACAGCACCGAGATTAATAGGTTCAACTTGTAAAGTTCCAGCAGAAGATTGAAAGTAATACGATGATGATTTTTTTAATACAGTGGCTTACGGGACGAAAACTTTTACAAGTTCTTATATTGTATACTATCCATATGTCGCTGTATGGTAGATGGACGGTGATGTTTTATTGTAATGTATCCAAGATCAATTCTCAACGAGTCAGATATTAATCCTTCAGCGCGGTCATTAATTCGTCAAGAAGAGTTAGTAGGTGAAAATATAACAGTGCAGCAGTGTGACGTGTTGATTTATTTACATCGAAAAGAGTGACTCGAGCAACGTGTACACTAGTAAGAAACTTGAAACATTGTATTTAAAAAAATATATAAAAATATAAGTTTTATTTTATACTAACTACCTATCCACGAGTTTATGTTTCTTAATATGCTTTAAGAGAGATTATACTGCAGAGATTATTTTGCAGAGAATTTAATCATAAAGAACGTAATAATTATATGACATTGATTATCTAAACACTTTATCATAATACTTTTAATTGGACAAGAAGTTACAACGTGAAATCCAATAATATTTTAAATTAAAGAATATTTATGCTACCTTACATTCATAAAATATCTGAAATCGCCCAACAAAATAATATGCATTTTAATAATATCCTTATTATTAGGTATTGCAATATCTTCAAAACCGGTATACAATTATTTATAGATACCGAAATACCGGTTTCAAGAATCTAAAATACCGGTATTTTTGGTATTAAGAAAGCATACATGTTTATGTTTTTCAAAAATGTAGTTAATGTTATTTTTTAATTACTACTACTATTTGTACTTATATTCAATTTAGTGCATAATATTAATGCAAATATTTTCAATCATTCTGAAACTAATGATCCAACGTTAATATTACATCCAAAAAATGTTGAATTTGAGAGACATTTTTCTGTACTTGGACTTTATTTTTTTTTAAATTAACAATAAAATTCTAAAATATTATGATCTATACATGATATGAAGATCAACATAATAAATATAGGTAGGCACTTTAGGTTGCCATAAAATAGTTTTTTTTAAATAGATTTTAATAGCTATAATAATTGATAGGTACGTCTTTTTTTCTATAATATGTTTTGACGATTACCGGTACTCAATAAAGAATACCGAAATACCAGTAATATAGTAATATTATATTCATTCGGTATTGCAAACCCTAATTATTATGATGCGTGACCTTTGGTGAGTAATATTTTTAGTTTACTAAATACAAATTAATTGTCACTTCGTATCCTGATTTTTGTGCTTGAATAAATAATGATCGAAAAACTTTCTACTTTAAAACTTTTAATTGCAATTAATGAAAAATGGGACACAAAACTAGCGGTCAAATCCTATATCGACCAGGTAAAATATATTTTTAAAAAGTATAACTATATTATTTAGTTTCAATCATTCGACGAGGAGTAGTGTCGAAACTTGATTTTTCCGTGTATGTATAAGTAGGTTGATTTGTTATAAAAAATATTAAAATTTATATAAAATTCTCTAAAATACCGCTAGGTTAGTGCACAGATATTGTAAATCGAATGACATTGACAATTTTGGGCGAAATATTATATGCTTTATGTATGTGAATTATATAACATCTTAACAAATTACTTATTTGCACATATAATATTTTCATAGTAGGCACTGTGTATCTACATTACAATAGTTACATATTACATGAATCATGTTGTATTTACCTATTTTTTATACTGTTATAACGTATACATAGTATTAATGATTATAAAATACAGATTACAGTATTTCTCAGAAACATTTGGATACCCAAAAATGCTTTGATGTTTGGCTGAGCTATACACATTGATATTTTTGACTCATTAAATTTTATAGGAGCCTTTGTATTTGGAGAATATTGCCAAACAACGTAATTTATGCATTCATGGTCGCTTCCGCATTGACATTTAGGATAATTTATTATACCTAAGCGAACTAGAGATGCTACAAGATTGTAGAGATTACCTTTGCAACAATTAATTATGACAATTACTCACCTCACCGATCTCACCCGAGGAATGCAGATTAGATTCCTTTTATTACTTTTTTCAAAAAGATTTTTTCTGTTGGTTATATTATCATATTTTATCAGAAGTGTTTTGAAAACCATGTATGTTCAATAATTAGAATGTTACATTCTTAAATCTTGTGAATTATTCGTTGAATAAAAAAATAGTTAATTAAAAATGATATTTTTTGGTTAATAAACTAATTTTCGTTACTTTTTCGTCCTATTTTTACTACGAGTATTACTATTAACTATTTTTTGAATTGCCGGATTAATCAAATGATATGATATTTTTACCAAATAATAATATAATTCAAATCATAACTACAAAAAATATACCTAATTTATTGCAATAATCTATATAATTGATGGCTAGTTTAGGGTAAGATTTTTTTAGCAATCTGCTGATTGTTATACAAACTATGATATCTAGGATTTTTTCTGATATTTTTATATAGTTATTTTAAAATATTGATCCTCAAATATTATTGTACTACAGTCCGTTTGGTACTTACGTATAATAAGTTTACCTTGAACCAGTAGTAAGTCAAAAGTAAAGTGTGACATTAAATTTAGGTACTGATGTGTGATTGAATCCATATCTTAGAGAGATAGATATAACAACTGACATATTAGTACCAGCGAACAGATATCTCCGGGATGTTCACTTGTTAAAATGATGACGACGATGACATGTAAGAAATAACACTATTTCTGTTTAATTAAAATGTAAAAGATTTAAGATGTTCTGTATAATAATATCTTTATCTGAAAAGGTTACATGTAAGTTGTACGTATGCAGTTCATCGTGGGACACTTATTCGTGCGCCACAGTACGTAAAACATGAGTTCGTATAACATTTTATCAAATGATGAGTTCTTCGCTAAACATTTCATCGTGGAATACATTTGTACGTATCTTACAAAATACGGCGATAGTTTACAAATAGTACTGTTCCAATTAGATTAACTCTAACCTAACCTAACCTAACCTAGTAAAGACATCTCATAAAATTTACCACATGTTGTAGCATACATACAAATATACTCCACGGTGAAATGTTCAACGAAGAACTTGACATTTGATTAAATGTTACACGAACTCACGTTTCACGTACTGCGGCACACGAAAAAGTGTCGTGCGGTGAACTGTTTACGTACAAATTTACGGATGCGATCTAAAAAACAACGAAATCAGTCCTTAAATTTAATACATTTAAAACGAATAACTAAAAATCTCGGACCGCATTGGATCTGAGCCTACGTCAATAACTTGCCCGGCTAATATTTGCAAAATGATTTGTTATGCAGACTGTCAATTATTGTGTAATCTATACCTCCTATTGAGTTGTTGAATAGGACAAAATCATCGGTGTACCTACTCCGTGTCATACAGCATCACCGTAAGGATAACAGCTATATCTTGGTCACGGAGTATTGACTTTTGTAATAAGAAACCGAGGAGGATTATGAAGAGTAACGGACCAAAGATACAGCCTTGTCTGTGTTACCAATTTTGACACAGTATCTACTCGATATTTTCTTGGAGATATTTGATCATAGCAACGATGGAGAAAGATGGAAGAAGGCTGTTAAGATCCGCCATAAATAATGCCCGCTAAACTTTGTCAGTCATACGTATTTGTTTTCATTGAACTAAGTCTACAATTTACAGGTGGTGTTGGTTAGTTTTTAAAATTCAATTAAACCCTGCGAAAACGAAGCCATAATAGAATATAATAGTCAAATAATACTCATCCATCTATAAAATATCTAAAATTATACAATTAAATGATACATAATTTTGGATATTTTATAAAAATAATAATATTTTTTTTTTTTTTTTTATCTCTCGGGGGAGTCTGTAACCCCTAGAGAGCGCGTCTCCAGGTGGCGGATAGGAGAATGCCCTAATCAAGGGTAGGAGAAAAATAAAATATCTCCCGCGGACCAACAGACCTGGCCCTCCAGGTTGGGGGTTGGGCAGAGGGTTAACCACTCTCTCCCGTGAAATCACCAAAGGTTACTAATACTACACAATGCCTCGGACATATGGCAACCGCTTCTAGACGACCCGGACCGAAAAATGGACTACGAATAGGATTTTGGAACGTACTCAGCCTATACCGAGCTGGCGCAGCTCAAAACCTAGTGGAAGAACTGTCAAAATATAAGGTCCAAATTACCGCCATCCAGGAAACCCGTTGGCCGGATAGCGGAGAACTTATAGTCGGACAGCATGTTATCTACTATAGCGGAAACACAGAGGGGAAACATGTTTTCGGAACAGGTTTTGTGGTCGCTAGAGAAGTAGCAGATGCTATACTTTCTTTTGAACCCGTAAACGAGCGCATATGTGTGCTCAGAATCAAAGGAAGATGGTTTAATATATCACTTGTGAATGTACATGCCCCGACAGAGACTTCAGAAGAGGCCGAAAAGGATAATTTCTATGATCTCCTTGAAGCGACTTTTGACAGGCTACCGGGACATGATATCAAATGTGTGCTAGGAGACTTCAATGCGAAAATAGGGAAGGAAGCTGTATTCAGACCCTTTATTGGAAAAGAGAGCCTACATGATCATTCTAACGAAAATGGTAAAAAAGTGGCTCTCTTCTGCAGCGCCAAAAACTTAATCGCCCGAAGTACCACTTTCCCTCGTAAAAATATAGATAAAGTGACTTGGAATTCAAGGGACAGGAAGACCTTTAACCAGATTGACCATTTTCTAATTGATAGACGACACCATAAAGCTATTGAAAACATTCGAAGCTACAGAGGCGCTGACTGTGATACGGACCACAACTTATCGATAGCAACCTTTAGGGAAAAACTTAAAAAGACAGCCCACGCAAATGCGAAGACGAGAGTGAAGTACCATATAGAAAAGCTGACAACTCCAAACGGAAGAGATAGCTACAGAAAAGAGTTAAAAAACCAAATCGGAAAACTCACCGAAGGAGAAGCCTGGAGTATCGATGAGAGGTGGAAGAGACTAAAAGAAGGAATGGTAAAAGCTGCGGAAGTCTCGATAGGACTGGCACCCAAGAAAGTAAAGTGCCCTTGGTACGACGACACTTGCCGACAAATGGTGGAGGAGAGAAGAGCAGAAAGAGCGCTCTATCTGCAAAATACGCAGAGCGAAGAAGCACAGAAACGATATAGCGAGACGTGCAAAAATGTCCGAAAGCATCTGAGAAAGTGCAAACGAAGCTTCATCAAAAGTAATTTTGAGCAGATGGAAGAAGAAGCAAAACGAAATAAAACTCGATCATTCTTCTCGAAAGTGAGCTTTGAAAAAAGAGGCTTTCAACCTAGCACGCTACAAATCAAAGATCAACAGGGTCAGATAGTGGCAAACAAAGAGCAAGTGCTAAACATATGGAAGTCCCATTTTGAAAACTTACTTCAACGCTCTGTACCAGATGAACCTTTGGAATCGCCAGAAATCGCGACAGCAGAACCTCTTATACCGCCACCAAATAAGGCAGAGTTGATGGGAGCACTGAGTTATTTAAAGAATAACAAATCGGCAGGAAACGATAATATTCCATCGGAGCTTCTCAAGCATGGAGGAGAAACCTTTCTTAGTGCCATGCTTGAGCTACTGCAACAAATATGGGAGGAAGAAAAGATCCCTGAAGCATGGAAAGAATCACTGGTCTGTCCTATCTTCAAGAAAGGGGACAAACTCAACTGTGCAAACTACCGTGGCATCTCTCTTCTTCCTACTGCATACAAAGTTCTGTCGAACATTATTCTCGAAAGAATTCTACCATATGCCGAAAACATTCTTGGTGACTACCAATGCGGCTTTAGACGAAACCGCAGTACTACCGATCAAATCTTTACACTGCGCCAAATCTTTGAAAAGAAATGGGAATACGCCCAAGATGTACACTGTCTCTTTGTAGATTTTAAAACCGCATATGACTCTATTGATAGAGAAGCTCTCTGGAATATATTGAAAGAATTTGAAATACCGTCAAAACTTATAAATATAATAAAAGTATGCATGGACGGATCCAGAAGTAGAATTCATATGCAAGGTAGTATATCAGAATCTTTTAAGGTGACAGCAGGACTAAAACAAGGCGACTCCTTATCACCAATGCTGTTCAACTTAGCTTTAGAGAAAGCCGTTAGAGAAGCTCTGAAAGCAGAAGGTGGAGTTACCCTGAATGGGTCCCATAAAATATTGGGCTACGCAGATGATTTGGTGGTGCTCGGAGAATCTGAAGAAGAAGTCAGAGATATTTTCACTCCTCTGGAGGACACAGCGAAAAGGTTGAATCTACGAGTAAATGTGGGAAAGACCAAGTATTTGAAAATGACAAGAGGCATTGAACCCTCTGGAAACATTGGAATAAGAAACTCCTCGTTCGAGAGAACCTCTCTCTTCAAGTACTTGGGCTCCAACATTACCTCTAAAAATGAAATGTCCCTAGAGCTCTCTGACCGACTGAGAAGTGGAAATGCAGCGTACTTCGCGCTGAGTCGTCTGTTCAGGTCCAAAATGCTGTCCATCAAAACGAAATTCCGGGTGTATAACGTGGTCATCAAGCCAATCGTCATGTATGGATGTGAAACGTGGGGTTTAACAGAAAAACAAGAAAAGGCGCTCCAAGTGTTTGAAAACAGAATCCTCCGGAGAATACTTGGACCCGTCAATGAGAACCACCGGTGGCGCATCCGCACAAACGCTGAGCTCTTCGACCGATACCAACCTAGAATCACTAATATTTTGAGGTCAAGAAGGCTCAGATGGGCGGGCCACGTTGTACGATCTGAACGATCTAGAACTCTCTATAGGATTTACAAAGGCACACCAGCTGGCACTCGACCTCTTGGCCGCCCTCGACGGAGATGGGCGGACAACATTCAAAGGGATGCGGAAAGGCTGGGGATAGTCAACTGGGAAGAGAGAGCGCTGGACAGAGATGCCTGGAAAAACGTTGTGCAGTCGGCCATGGACCTGAACGGCCCCTAGCGCCAGTTTAATAATAATATAATTTATTTTATAGTACGGTTAGGCAGGGCTTAATGAATTAAAAAAAAGGTGTGCACAATTTTGTCGTATCGTACAAAATATACCAAAATTATTATTGTTTGGTTTAAAAAGAGTTTAATTGATTTTTTTTAAACTAACCAACACCGTCTGTAAATTGAATAAAATAAAATAAAAATAAAATACGCATGACTAACAAAATTTAATTTTCACTATGTATGGCGAATCTTAACAGCATACCTTCACCTTTCGCTACTTACGTATACTCTCAGTAACATATTATTACAAACATGAATTTATCTTCTAAAAATATTCAAAAATAATGCGCATTTCGTAAATTGTACCTACATCTATAAACGTTCTTCAAAATTTATAATTACTCACATCTATTATTGGTCATAGTGAAAGTCAAAGACGTCATGAAGATTTTTATTATCTATGCGAGGTAATCTACCATAAATTTTAGTAACACATAATAATTTTAGTGGTCTCTAAAAACTCATTAAATTTACGTTTTGTAATATTTGAATTATAATTATTTTGGGTTACGAGTATGATCTTTGCCAGTTCCAGATATTAGGTAATTCTGTATATGATTCTAATAAACTATATATAACTTATGTAAAAAATAGTTTAAGTAGATATGTAAATATTTTGATTTGCATAATACTAGCTGCCTGAAACTACTTCTTATGAGAGCAAATGTTGTGTGTTGTGAAATCTTTTATTTCGAAATAAAAAATAATATTGGTATAATAGAAATTTTAAACTTTTGGTTTTAATTATAAAATAATTTATAAATAATTCAATATTGTTCAGTTTTCCCACTCCAAACACAATTTTATTAGATGAGCAATGTTTAGATCTATTGTTAGAAAAAAATGAAGGAAAATTTTTCATTAGTTGACAAAAACATACATTTTTAAAATACTGATGGCACTCAAGTTGTTCTGATGAGCTTTTCCAAATTTCAAATTTCTTTATTTTACATTATACTGAACATAACAAATTATAAATTCAAAGCGTTCACGACATGACATAAAATAATTGTTAACAATTTTTCAAATAAAAATACAGGGCAATGTGAGTTAATAATACAATAAGTAATAAAATAACAAAAATAAAAGTACATGGAAGCACACGAAGTGAACTCAGTTGGTAGACCCTATCTCAAAAATTTATAAAACAACGTCTACCTAAATTCACCCTCACGTAAGTGGAATATATCAATATCCGAAGCGATTTGATTAAACATAGTTATTGCCCTCCCAATTGGAATTACTAATGGCAGGCATCTTGAGAAAACAAACAATGGATGCCCTCAATATATACCATCACATGCCTGCTGATAGATCCGGAGACTTTGATATAGTTGCATACTCGTGCAGCTGAATTTCTTTGAATCAGCTTTCTTGATACCAATGTACCTGGAATATCTTGGCTACGCCCCAGCTGTTAGGGTGATACTTTTATTCAACTTGCCACTAATCCTGCTATTCTTCCAGTAGGCCGACAGCGGCAGCCAATTCTACTCGTTATTGTAGATGTGAATCTTGGGTTTTTCAAAAAAATACCTTTTAACATCTTCGACCCTTAGTAGTTGCGAATAACGACTATGTAGAGAAAAGACAGATTCTTCATGGTATTGCGGCCACGACGAAATCACTTTGGAATGCTGTAAGTGTAATTTGAAAATAACGATACCAACACATAAATGAGTAATCTGCACTGCCACAAGAAACTAACACAATTCTATATGAAAGAAGAATAATTAATTAGATTAAAAAACGCCATTATCATGAAAAACGTAAATTAATGTATTATTTACAGGTAGGAATTCTCATTTCTTATTTATTACCCACTCATTAATGAAAATACTACAAATCGAATGAATCAAAAATTATATATAAACACTATATAAACGCGTTTATTTTTTTAAATGGGTGAATTATTGATATCATGTACCTATGATAAATCTAGAAGGTTACTGATTCTATATTTCTGGCCATGTAACACGTGCATCAGACCTCATGTTGCCTTTTCGCATTGCATAGACCTGTCATAAAGTGCATTTGTGAAGTATGCAGTTCGCACGCTTCACGCATGCCCTGTCACCTGTCAGACATCACCTGTCACATATCACGCGTCACTTGTCACGCATTACCAGTGACGGCGCGAGGTTATTTGTGATGATAATAATTATATAGTCCGTATCTCATCTGAGACACAATGATAGGGTTATGAATAATTTTATTCTTGATTAAGGTTTGCTTCGTTGCAAATTTGTATGTATGTATACTCTGTATAAAATATGTTGTTTTACAGTACCCAGTAATGTTATCTGTGGAGCTGTAGAGATCCAGTACTGTTACATGTATTTTGTTAATAATAATGAATTAAATTGCGTGAGAGTATATTATACCTGGTTAGTTCAATTCCTATGGTGTACCTACTTATAGCTAATAATAAGCAATGGTCTACTTTATATGATTTACAATATTGTAAATGAAAGTTTGACGTATTAAGTATTGTCAATTCAAAGGTCGATACTACAGAGGGATTACTAAAGATAATAATTACAAGATAAAAAGACTTTTTTATATACCAAGTTTTGAAATTTTCTGTTGAATCATATAAACTTGACAATTTCTATGTATTAATAATTTAGGATAAATAAGGCAATTGTCAACAAATCATTTTTTGTTATTTTGCAACAAAACAAACAAATATAGAATACTGAAATGTCATTTTGATTTCTATAGTAACGCACGTATATATTAATAATTTAGTTGATAGGACCATCCCCTTAGCAACCAATCATAGTGGATTGGATTACGGATTTCTTCCGAAATAACTTTTCATACAAAACAGAATTAACTGAAAATAATTTCAATTCTACTTAAAGATGGCTAAAAGTATTAAAAGAATGCATTGTCATCGTGTTTTATATCTCATCATATTTTAAAAGTTTCAAAGTCGTCATCAATAGTCGGAAAGTTAGTTAAAAATCGATTGCAAGATTTGTACTGGATAAACAACCACCGAACAAACAAGAATACAAGCTAAGAAAAACGTGGTAAAAAATCATTTGGTTACTATTGGAATTCGAGATGCGTAGAAATTGTGTACTTTATGAATTATTAATTATACCTACCAGGTCTCATGCTACACCTCCTATACTACCTATATGATACCTAGTTTTGTTTGTAGTAATGTGTAAATTTATATTGTCGTATTAGGTAAATAATGTTAGTAAAGATCATATTAGATTTAGATGAATACATAATATATTTACAACAAAATCGATTTATATGGATCATATTATACTTCCCTGTTAAGTAAAAAAACAGAGTTTTTGATTTTAGTGAAATGAGAACCCAAGTTTTAAAATGTCCTCTCTCTTATATTATGTAAAACAGTCCAATAATTGTACATAATATAAAAGAAAATGTAGTTTAAATCTTGGGTTCTCATTTTACTAAAACCAAAAACACTGTCGTTTTACTTAGCATGTCAGTATAGCACAGTGGCGAAGGGTGACTTTTTGAAAGAGGTAGGCTGTGGGAGTAACCATGCTTGTCAGATATATTTGCGGGAAATAAGAAGATAACCCAATATTACTACTGATGAATAGGTACGCTAAAACGAAGAAGTTTCAAAAGCATAATTGGTTTGTTATAATTAGTTCATAAAAATAAGCAATTAGTTTGAATTACTTATGAATATTCCTAAACATTTATAAACGTAACATACGCTCAAAATATATTACCTATAATCTATGATAATATCCGTTGTTGTATATATATATTATGTTCCATAACAATTTATAATTTAACCCGTAAAACTAGACATTTTAAAATACTTCTATATTTAAAACACACTTAGGTAGGTACAATTGATGATTTCTAAATTGTCTGAATGAACTAATAAATAAAAATCACGAGATAAATTATTTTATATTTTTAACAACAATCAATACATATTTATGTGATTGAATCCCATAGAAATTATTTTTTAAATTATCTTCTTATTAATTATTTTGAATAAATGTGCTCTCGCGACGTAAGCGCTAACAAAGCAGCTTGTACATTTATATGCGGGACGCCAGACATTTTGAAATAATGAGAAAAAAACTTCATATTGAAAAACCCGTCGATTCACGCGGAAATAATCCGATACAATATGTGAAGCGAAACGCGGTGTGTTCTATTTTTTTAAACTTTCGAGAGATGCCATAGATGGTGTTTATTGAAATATGGGAAAAGATCGTAAAATTATGATAATTATACGATATATGTCTTTGGGCATATTGAATATATTATTATTTGTGATTATATAAATACGTCAACATGAAAATAAAAATTATTTTTCTTAAGAAGGTAGGCTTTAAATAATCGCCTAGTATAGCAAAACTATGATAAAATTTAAATTCAAATTCAAATTCAAAAAATTAAAAAATACATAATATTTATTTGATAAATATATATATTTATTCATGCTTTGTCATTTTTTGTGATATTTATTTACTATTTACTTATGCATTACCCTTTTAAGTGTTATTATGCATTACTTCTTTGCAAGAATATATGCAACAGATTGAAAAATACGTGAATATATTATAATATATTTACACCCACGATGGCCGCGTGGCTTAAGCGTTGGACTATAACGCCGTGGGTCCCAGGTCCGAATCCTGGGTCTGGCAAGTACACATATTGTTTTTAAATTTGTGTGTGAGTCAGGGTGTCGATCAAATAGGTTGAGCAAGTGGCTGACATCCATTTCTCAAAAAAAAAATCTGCTAATACAAACCTCTACTCTGTGGAGGCCCATATAATCTTATTAGGATCGGACATGGTCGGATATTATAAATATATATTTTTATTCATCCTATTTCGTTATTTGTGATATTTAGTTACTATCTATTTATATATTAACCCTTTTATGTGTCATTATGCTTTACTTATTTGCAAAAATATATACATCGGATTAAAAAATACCTGAATATATTTCTTAATATATTCCATGAATAAATTAAACATGGGTGCTTCTTATTACTATAAAGCTAACAATAACTACATTATAGATAAGGATACATGGAAAGAGTTGTTGGAGGGAACCGGAACCTACTCTGGACGATTTTGTCGATGATGAGGTGCTTCATTTACCAATATAATCGGTAATCAGTAGTAAAGGTGTTAAAACCTTAACCTAAGGATGTAGCAAATTTGACAAAACATTTATTTTATATATGTTTTTCTGTTCTTTTATAATATTATACCGCATAGTTCAGTAAAACTCTCAATATTATATACTAAGAAAATTATCTTTTATTTTAATAAGACTGCAATTCCTACAATTCACACAGTCATCATATCGTAGCCATTATAATCACTCTATGGCGATAAGCTTTCCATGACAGGTTATTTTAAAAAACCAAATTCCAGTTATTTTCACATAAGTGAGTGTTCAAACTTCAACAAAAAATTTTAAACTTTACCTTTATTTTTACACAGTTTTATCTTGTCTATAAAAACTCAATTTTTTAAATCTCAACAACGACTTTTTGACATTTATTTTATTTATTTAGGATCAATCACAGAGGATAGGTATAATTATAATATAGAAACAAATAATATGTGATGGTCCCAATAACAGGCGGATACAAAAAGCATAATAAATCAAATTAAAATTAAACTAAAATTAAATTGAAATTAAACTTACAAAATATTGTTAACATATTGTTAGGGTTGATTGGGATAGATTGTAGAACATTTACAGATCTTTTAAATCAGTAACAAAATTTACAAATTAGAAATTCATTGTATATACTTTTATGAGTTGTAGAGTTACTCAAATTAGTTTACTATTTAAAATACGACACTGTATATTATATAAATTACATACATAAAAACCTTGATCAAAATTTTGCAAGAAATTCGTTTTATCATTTCATTTGCTTTTTAAGATAGCGAATACAAAAGTTTTCATCAAAACTAACAAAAATCTATCTGTAAATGCGATCGGGAAATCCGGATACGGCTTGAGAGAGAGCCGGTAGTCAGTAGAGTAGTGCGCAATCGGAAAACAAGCAAGCTGTCTGCCGCCGAGTAATTTGTTGCTGATCAAACGCGATGCGATGTCGCCGTGCGAACCGCCCCTGCCTACTGCCTGCCCTGGATATTTTTACGATCTTTAACAACTCGACATCATTAAATACACCGTAAAATCACGCCGGAAAATAATATTTATAAAAAAGCTTCAGGACCAAGGCCGAAAAACGAACCATGCGAGTGAGTAAGCATTCGGCAAGCTTATATCTCCGCTCATTGCATTAGAGTAAGATATAATTTCTACGGCTGAATTTCAAAAATTTTAAAACGTCGCCGGAAAGAAATGATTTGGCTGATTACATGCATTTGAAAACTGCGAGCACGTGTTGCTGAAGTTTATGGTTTTTGTGTTAAATATAGAGTTAATGGTAATTATTTTTAGTTATTTTAATAGAACATATTATGTTATTAATATTAATATTAATATGGTTAACTATGTTGTGTTTAAATTTGGTAGTCATACTGAGAAGCAGCATGATGGTATAACTTTTCTTAGTTAAGTTTTTAATAATAAAATCGTTGTTCTACAGTACTTTATACGCTAGAAAGATGGCTTGGCTTCAGTTTGCCGAAAAATAGGCCCTCTTTTTATATCATTATTCTGAGTTCAGGACTAAAATAATAAAACTATTCTTTTACGAAACCCCGAAAAATGGTGAGAGCTTTTATTTAATATTTCACATTATGTATTAAAAAAATCACGCTACATCACACTATTAATCTATAATTTTCTACTTATAATTTTGTACATAACCACCCCTACATCCCTCTTGGACCTTTGCTTCTCTTGGGTTAGAGTGAAAGCTGACCTCGATAAGCTCCTTTACTTAAACTTATAGTGATAAAACTTGCCATTGCTCTATTGCATGAGTATTATGAAATCAAGCTTTATATTTTCGATTACTTTGCTCTTACTTTGCAAATAAATTTTGTTTCATTATACCTAATATGTTGTCACAATGTGTAACTGAACTATTTCACATAGCACATGACAGTATTTTAAAATGAAAATGCCGGTTTTGAATATACGGGTTTATAAATATTTATTCACGATTATTTATATTATTATTAAAGATTCTTGAAAGTGGATATTATAAGAAATATAAAATATTATATAACGTAATTTGACATGACAGATCTGTCAAAGTTTAAAAAAAGTTAGATTTATTTTATTTACTAAACTTAAATTTATGTATATCTTTTCAATAGATTTTCCGTAATTTACGGATTGAATAGACAGATCTATTCGCAGATTCAAATTGAAATTTTGTGTATGTAAATATGTGTACTAAAAAGATATATTCTATCTGATTTTATATTGAATGAATTGTTAGTGGACGACACAACTGTGTTAGTACCGAGGACCGTCCGCCTTCAGTCTAGGGGTAGGTACGCAGAGTATATGCTATACATCACTCTTTGCTTTTATTCCGTCCTTATCTCCCAGGCTCACTTTTGGAGGTCAAAGGAGACTAGTGGTGAAGGGTATTATTTAGATGAGAATATAAAAATTCTTCTAGAAGTTTAAAGATTAAAAAGATGTATGTAGCCTTGCTTAAAAAAATTCAAGATTGAATTAGTGATAACAAAGTAATATGGTTTATACAATTTTTAATAATTAGGACTAAATTTATTTTTATATAACCGTGATTTTTTTGTTCATTTAATTATTTATTTATTTATTTATTATTTATGTATCTTGTGATTTAAAATGTTATGTATCATTTTCTTTTTTTTTATTTAAAGTACAATTGTTTTTCTTTACTTTTATTTCTTCTGGTAAAGTTGTGATATTATTCTTATATATTTATTATTTTTAATATGTATTTGAAACAGATAAATAAATTTAATGAATCCATTCCAAACCTTTTATGCATATCAGAGACTGTTGTGTGTTCTATGTCAGCAAATGTCCCCATCACTGCTGGTGCTGCATCTTTTATATCATTGTAGTCATGGAGGAGCTTTAAGTGATAATTCTGTGTTTCTTTGTCATTCATTTATGCCAATTTCATGTCAAGCTTATTTTCTTCAACGAAAAGGCTTTTATACTCATTGCCGATATTTTTGGTCTCCATTGGCAATTTTTCTTCGACCAACCAAACTCATTGATTTAACTGAACATAATATTATAGTTATGACTTATTTACAACAATATTGTATTATTGAATATCTTGCTTCCCATATTAATTTTCATATTGATAGAATCATCTGAGAGCATGTTTTCTATTTTGTTAATAAAGATGAATCTTACGTTTTTCAATTGTTCGGTTCATTAGAACAAATAGTTAGTTAATTAACAAAAACGGAATACCCAAAAATGTTCAGCATCTAAAATGAAATATAATTTTCATTTACTGGAATAGGATGAATTATCTATTATACCAGTATACTGTAGTTATAAGTAAGATATTTTATTTGTGAATCTTCTTGCATTTTTCTAGGTCCAATACTAGTATCTTGGCTTTTCCATATTATGCAACTTGTTGCAGTGGTTTTCAAACTTTTTGTTATACAGTGCCTTTACTACATAAAAATTTGTCCATTCTTTCTCCATTTCCACGACAAATCGTTTGGATAGGTACTTCTACTGTATGTGGTATTTAGCTGTCCTCTAAGATAGTCTAAAAATCCAGAATCTGGTTTAGACTCTCTTAAGGCATCTCTAACGTATAACCGATCCAGGTATAATGTCTCTTCTTCGCCTTATCTAACGTCATACGGATCGTAAATGAAATAATTAATATAAGCAAATAGTATTACAAAGGTGATTTCATAACAAATGTAAATCGGAGAAAATCACGAAATATGTGACGCTTACTGCATCCTGCTGTACCATTCACAACATAGCAGTGGCGAAGGGTGGACGTTGGCTGTCAAGATCCGATATAAATAGTGCATAATAAACTTTGTCAGTTATACGTATTTGTTTTCATTGATCTAAGACGACAATTTACAGATGATGTTGGTTAGTTTTTAAAATTCAATTAAAACCTGGGAAACCAAGCCATAATAGATAATAGTCAACAAATACTCGTCTATCTATAAAATATCTATAATTATGACATTAAATCATACATAATTTTGGATATTTTACAGATATAATAATTTTTGTATATAATATTATGGCTTGGTATAAGCAGGGCTTAATAAATTTTAAAATACTAACCATTAACATGACTTGTAACTTGTAATATGTATTCTTAATTCAACGAAAACAAAATAAGTATGAATTAAAAAGTGTGCAAAATTTTTTCGGATCGCCAAAAATATACCAAAACTATTATGGTTTGGTTTAGGCAGGGTTGAATTGATTTTTTAAATAAAACCAACTCCATCTGTAAATTGTGATCTTAGTTCAATAAAAACAAATACGTATGACTGAAAGTTTAATGTGCACTATTTATGTAAAATCTTAACAGCCTACCTCCACCCATCGCCACTGCAACATATTAATAACCAGGCCGTGTACTAAAACAATTTTCACGTATCTTTTTCACGGACACTACTTTTCTACTTTACTATATTGATATTATTATTATATCTGTTTAAGAATTGTTACAAAAAGATGTTATGAAAGATAATATAAAATTATGAATTACCTAGGTACTTACAAAAATATTAAATTATGGTTTATATTTAATGTTCGAATTACTATAGAAAAATAATCTTTCTGGTGAATGTTTTTTTACCACGGGGCCCCACCGCCGTGGCGTCGGTTTCGGCGTCGCGGCGCTGAACGTCAGACCTCCTCGGCCGGCGGGCACTAAATCACGGGATGGGCGTCAACGCTGCGCCATGTATCAATCAGTAGGCCGAGATTTATCGCCACCGAGCTCAGAGATACAAAAATACTCCTTACTTTTACACTAGAAACTACTCTGCCAGATATATACTATATGGACGACTCACGAAGCGCAAACGGGTAACTTTGATGATATTTACTATAAAAACACTATAGTAATTTTATTCAATGAAAAAAAAATTCATTCATTTTTATTCGTTATAAAAAATTCAATGAAACTCATCAGAAAACAATCTTAAATAAATGTATGGCACTATTTAAACCTGCATAAATTGAATTAAAAGTAAATATGTTTTACCTACTTACCTAATTATGACGAAATTAACTAGTAACGTGCAACTGTGATGCTTTATTAATTACGCTGGTATTGGTAACTGGGGTATTAATCAAATTATTATTTATGTATATTAAATTCTCAAATCTTGTGAAGTAATCATTGAATAAAAAAAATAATTAACAGATGATATCTGATTTATTAAATGTACTATTCTTAAAGATTTAAAATAGGCAATAACTAACAACATTCAGTTTTGGTTTTATCAGGTTGTATTACAATTAATAATGCATTTAGTAGCTGATTTTGTGTTTGCCTAGAATGCCCTAGAATATGTCGCTATATCATTATTTTTAAATATCGTATCTCGCAATAATATATTTATTTTAATATATTATGTACTAGTTGTGACAAGAAGTATATACTATATAATTATTAGTGGTTAATTTATTTATTTTCTGTTTTGCTCCTATGCCGATGATATATTTTTACACTTAAAAAAAATCTTGGCATTGCAGTTTTTACCAATATGCATAATATAATATAAATTTTGTAAAAAACAAAGTAGATGGTAATAAAAATAAATATAAATAATGAACGTACAAAATAAAAAGAAGGTGCTTAAGCAGTGGATACACAACAGCAAATTTATAATATTAAAATTATAAACTTTATCTGTTTTATAATTTAAAACAATCTATATATTTTTTTAAATACAATGATTTTCATTTTTATTAAACAAGTTAACAGTGCGATAGACTACGTCATGCAACAGCATATTATTTTGTCCTTATATAATATATCATGAACATAATATTGGAGGTTGTATCAATTGATTTTTGAATAGATAAGGAATAATTACCCATTCATCAAACACTTGTTAATCCTTGCTTTGTATCAAATACATAATATATTATGTATTTTTTTAAGATGTGGAAGTCAAACTTTCACTTACGACATCAAATTATAGTACTCTGTCGCTACGTCAACGTATGGAATAATATTATATTGTAGAAAGTTTAACTGAAATATAAATGGTATATTTACATCTTAAAAAAAATTAACGTCTACGTCTCTTTTTGATTGCCGATGTGTATACTATACATTAGTTTACTTTTTGTCCGAATTTTTAGATCTGGTGATAGTTTTTATAAGATTCAGTAAATCTTTCAAGCGTTTTTTTCACAATCTTGTTAACAATACGTATTATTTTGAAAGAAATAATATATCGCTATATTATTTAATATTGTGATACTAAGTTTGAGTCATCCTTTCATTGAAAAAAAATAGTGTGAACAACTTCTAATCAAATATTTTAATCAGCATTTCAGTCATCAATGTTTTAACTGGGTACTTTTTTCAACAAAAAAATATATAATATATTTTTTTTTTTCAATTACTGGCTCTTTATGTGATGGTTTTAAATTTGAGTAGACTGTATGGATGAGCGAGGTCGGTATGGTGGACATATGGGGACATAGGCACTAATCTATATATGTGGTTTTTGTACTAACACGTTCACTGTGCGCTGTAGAAGGCTAGAACTCTCATGTAATCTTATTACGTGGACTGCAGATAGAAGACTCTTTTTTACACTGCACTTTCGTGAGAATTCTTATGATAATTGTTGGACGGCCAAATGAGTGATAATCATTCAAATAACGAAAAAATTATCAGCAATTCAGAACAATAAATTACACATCTTTTGTATTCACTACCTATTGATTTAATAATGTAGTGTTCTTCATTAAAAAATAAATTTCATAGATAAGTCTCAAAAGTATATCTAGTAGAAAAAACGTCGGACATATAATCTTCCACTTGCATGAGTTGCAAATTAGCGATAAAACTAAGGATTACATGTAAGTTGTACGTATGTAGTTCATCTTGGGACACTTATTTGTGCGCCGCAGTACGTGAAACATGAGTTCGTATAACATTTTATCAAATGACGAGTTCTTCGTTGAACATTTCACCGTGGAATACATCTGTACGTATCTTACAAAATGCGGCGATAGTTTGCAAATAGTAATGTTCCAATTAGATTAACTCTAACCTAACCTAGTAAAGACATTTCATAAACTTCGCCACATATTGTAGCATACCTACAAATATACTTCACGGTGAAATTTTCAACGAAGAACTCGTCATTTGATTAAATGTTACACGTACTGCGGCGCACGAATAAGTGTCCTGCAGTGAACTGTTTACGTTCAAATTTCCGGATAATAAAACTAAGTGCATTCATTACAATTAATTTTATCGAATATAAAAGAATTATTATATATATTTATTACAAGTTTCCGTTAACACATCGTTACCATCATTGTAATGTTTGTTCATATAGTTTCTGTTTCCGAGAATCGTCCATAGTATGTATTTAAAAATAATACACTAGTATAATGCATACAGAATATTATGAACAAATATTAAATTATGTTACATAACAGTAATATAATTCTACGTATTAAACAATATAGCGTATTATAACGGCAATTTGAAGATATATACAGTGTGTTTATCGTATCGGCCGAAAAGCCACATAAACTTTGGCGAGATCTCACGTCGACAAGTAGGTAAGCTTTTATGTAACACTTATCCTCACCTGCGTCCTGACTTGTCTATAAGTGTACCGAGGTATATTTACGCTCTTAAATATGAGAGAAGATATGTACCGCCACATAAGGTGATCTTTGAAAATAATTTTATTTTCATTTAAATACTAATTGAAGGTGGTAAAAATTCATTGTATTGAAACGAAATGTATATTATTGATACCTATATAATAATGCAGGAACTCGCTAAAGAAAGCAATAAAGTAGTCTTGAAAATAAATGTAACAAAAGCTTAAGAGCGTACATAAGTGAAACGGCAAATAATTTTCAACTGTATGTGGAACGAAATTACGGCCGCGTTGCCATTCAGAGAGCGATAGTCGAGGCATCTGCACGTCGATTCGTTTTGTCACGGCGTCGGATGGAAATATTCTTAAATCGTGTAAATATGACTAAAAACTTGACGTATGTACTTAAAAAAGGAAACATTTATGAATATACTTACTATTATTATTACGAATATAATATTAAACATAACATAAAAAGGACGCATGTTGAACTTTTATGATAAATTATATTTTGTTCGCCTTGCGTCATTTGCACCCGCGACCCGCAATCCGCGCATCGCCTAGTCACGATCTTTTTAGACCATGCCTCACCTGAGGTATAGCCTTAACAAAGACTTCTCAACTGGCTTTACAGGCCAAAAAGAAATCCTCATCCATTGATGATGTGCCATTGCACTTAGCTCGAACAGGTGAAAAACTACGTTTATCTGTGACAACAAGTGTCCATAATAGATGAATGTATATTTTTGATGAAATTGTTTGCAGAGTAAAGCTAGACTAGAGTGCTTTTGGCCGCGTAAATAATGTCTTCAAAAGACCTTCTACTGTGCTTAAAGCGCAAAGTGTTCAACCAGTGTGTGCTTCCCGTAATCACATATGCATATGAAACATGGACCCTAAGTAAAAGAGAGATCCAGAAACTTAGAATACCACAGCGTGATATGGAGAGCTGGGTATAACGCGAAAGGACAAAAAGCGGAATGAGTGGATAAGGAAACAGATAAGGGCTTGCGATGTAATAGAGTTTGCTAAAAACCTCAAATGAAAATGGGCTGGACACATAGCTCGAAGACGGGACAATCGCTGGACAAATTTAGTCATCCAGTGGTACCCAAGAGGTACAAAACGTCCGCAAGGTAGACCTGGAGGCCGCAGGATCGATCAAATGGTTAAGTTCTGCGGAAGTACCTACGTGGCAACGCAACGCACAGGACCGAGAGAAGTGGAATCAGTCTTCATCCAGCAGTAGATAGATTCAGACTGATGATGGTGAAGATGATGACATAATAATAAGTATTTTTCATGATGATACTCGTATAAACACATAGGTACTGGTGGTTTTCAAGTCAGGGATGATGTGTTGCATTTCAGATGAGGTCACAATAAATATGATTTTCTCAGGTGTGTTATTACTGTTTAAAAAACTATCAAATCTTGGATAATTATTATATTATAATGAATATTAATATGACGTATATATATTTATAACATATTACATGTCAGCGTGCCAACGTGGCAACGTGGTTTATGAAAACTCTCATGAGGATGTTTCAATCCACTGCTAGATTAAAACCTTCTACATTCTTCGTATACCTACCTTGTTCTTCGCTGCCACGTTATTCCACTCTTAATCGTAATATTTCATTAATCCAGAGTGTCTTGGGACGGTTTTTATTTATCTTATGCATAACTCTCTGGTACTATTAAGTTTTACATATACCTCTTGATACCACAAAGTATTATACTTTTATGATGATGATGAAGATATTCAAAAGATTCTGGATACGTGGATACATAGTCGTTTCGGTGAAGTATCATAATACTTATTCGATTTACTTGTTCAACATTATCTCTTACTCCCGATTATATATATGAAAATAAGTCTTATGACCATGTTTTTCGTGATATAAGTGGCTCTACTATCGGATGCAAACCTTCGTGGATTAATCTTTCATAAGTACCTCGCGGTATGTTTACGTGTTAAATATGAACGATGTATGTTTCGTATTCAAAGCAACCCTGCAAAGCTTCGACCGGGAGGTGCTCGTAAACTCACTAACAGACCATTGAAAACCATGACTTCTTAAACTGTGAGCTTTTATAAGTTTACCACTAATATAAATTACTGATATGCGATTATTTTGTAATATTAATATCGACAGGTAATCTTTAAATTAGGAAAGGTTTATGGAATGGCAGTTTCCGTAAGATGACTTATGTTAAACTGTGTGTGTCAAATACTGTAGCAGCTTGGGAATATCTATCATGTTTTACGCACAACACTGCAACTTAAATCTAAAAAATAGTATATTTACATAGGTTATACAATTTATGTCTGTTAATCAGAAGGGTTTTATAATAATATCGTCTCTGTTCTGGCAGAACACACTAACTGAAGAATATCAGTTTTGAGTAATTTTACTTTGAAGTTGTTAAAATGTTTGAAATAATGGTCTATCATCTGAGTTTATTAAGTAATCGTTAAAACGATGACTTTAAAATAAAGACTGTTTATTTATTAAGAAGGTTTCCAAACGGTAAAGTTTGAAATAAGGAACATTTTGGTACTAACTCAATATGTAATTTTTTCGAATAAGTGTCTTCTGCCAGAACAGTGACGATATGCATTTGAGTGAAAGATTTTTTTTAAATCGTTTACAAGCTTTGAAGCATGCGTAGCTTTCTAAGCGTAAAAACATTAATTTTAAACTAAATAATATGCGCAATAATTTTTGTAATGCATGAAAATTAATTTGCGATTGAGTTTTCCAATAAAACTGGCCTTTCTAGCGACCAAGTTGGACAGCCCAATAGGCCCAACATTTATTTGGTCCGACTTCTCTTTCATCGCATCTCTTCTCCTGCGGACCACAACATATAACAATAAGTTTGTTGAATAAATCAAATACACTTTTTAGATCCATGGTTATGTTGGGCTACATATAAGTTGTATGTATGCAGTTCAACTTGGGACACTTATTCATGCGCCGCAGTACGTGAAACATGAGTTCGTATAACATTTTATCAAATGACTAGTTCTTCGTTGAACATTTCACCGTGGAATACATTTATGCATATCTTACAAATGCGGCGATAAATGAAAATAGTACTGTTCCAATTAGATTAACCCTAACCTAACCTAACCTAGTAAAGACATCTCAAAAAATTCGCCACATATTGTAGCATACGTACAAATATACTTCACTGGTGAAATGTTCAACGAAGAACTCGTCATTTGATTGAATGTTACACGAACTCGTGTTTCACGTACTGCGGCGCACGAATAAGTGTCCTGCGGTGAACTGTTTACGTACAAATTTCCGGATACGGTTATGTTGTTAGGTGCATGTATATTATAATAATATTTTCAACACTGTGACAGCCCATGAGACCCAATGACAGTAGTGTAGTGAAACAGTATTATATTTAGTAATATATGAGAAACAATCACAAACACCCAGGATTTGAGAAAATCACATAAATATAGTGTGACCGGATGAAAGGTCAGCCCCTACGCACTAGACTACGAGTGCCGCATGCAACTGAGAAACGGTCAAAATGCGTTGTAAGCGATTTAGAACGGTAATATCTGAAAATATTTACAATTATATCATAAACTGAGAAAATTTCATTGTATAACCATTAAGATGACAAATAAGAAAATTATAGAACGCATGCTTTATATTAGAAATAATTACAAGATAAAAAGAACTTTTTATATAGCAACATTTTTAAATTTTCTGTTGAATTATTATGCTCAATATGCTCAAATTTGTACTTGATATGAAGTAAATAAAAAAACAAACAAATATAGAATACTGAAATGTCATTTTGACATTTCACTTTGATTTCCATAGTAACGCACGTATATATTAATAATTTAGTTGCTAGGATCACCCCCTTAGCAACCAAAAAGAGTATTTTACCTTTAACGGATTTTTCTGAAATAACTTTCCATAAAAAACAGGATGAACTGAAAATGAATTCAATTCTGCTTAAAGATGGCTAAAAGTATTAAAAGAATGCATTGGCATCGTGTTCTGATATATTCTAAAAGTTTCAAATGTCAAGCTAGTCGGGAAGTTAGTTAAAAATCGATTGCAAGATTCGTACTGGACAAACAATCGCCGGACAAACAAGAATACGAGCTAATAAAAACGTTGTAAAAAATCATAAAATTTTAGTTACTGACATGTGAAATGGCTATATATCTGCGTGTAACAAAACTTTGCACGAGAACAATTTTTTCATAATTTTCATTTTTTGATCACCTGCATATCATACCACTCAGATAGATTATAATTAACACAATGATGCCGCTTTTTTACCTCGTACCTATTACGTATAACCCTGTTTAGCTATGATACGTAGCATCTTATCAAGACTCAATAACTTTACTGTTTGTGATTTTTTAGCTTTGAGTTAAATCAAATGGATACACTGATACGACCGCATTACAAGCAATCAAGTTAGTGAGTTTATGCAGGCTTTCACCCAAGTGTGAATATGAGCTTCGTACACTTATGGCATATTATTATGGCTTCATTCACCATGAACGACCGTCACACATTCTTCAACGATGCAACAAAAATGATGCACGCATTGTATGTGTAGGAAACAATCCGAAACATGACATAAAGTCATATTTACTATTAAAGCAATAAATTTACTTTTATAATATATAGGAGATTTTCATATATATATATAGAATACTTTCACTATCGCTGAGTTAATGAATTTACCTGTGAGGTACGAGTAGGTGTGTACTTATTAGTGCTGGGCATCGATGAAAGCAACCTCTTCTAATGCAGCATCCCTTTTATGAGATTTGAGATGCTCCGCTGAGAGATTTTCGAGATGCACCGCTTTGTATCGGTCAGTATTGATGCAACTTACTCATGCCGGGAGGTAATACCTTTACTACCTGACTACCAAAGAGATGCAAACGTATTATACAGGCTACACTATTGATGTATTTTAGGAGACAGTAAATGCATTTCAATCATATTTTGATTAAAAACTGCTTCAAAGATATCCATTGAATATATATTTGAGATGCATATTATTTATATTAATAATTGCATATTTTGTCTTTACAAGCATGCAATATGTTATATTTAATTTACTATGTATTTACTCATTAGTGATTTAAAATAAACTTAGCGCGAAATATATCATGGTGCATGTCGCGGAGTATCGCGTGACGTCACAGTAAGCTGCCGCTACGGGGGAAAAGTGTGTAATGTCGTTTTTCTTGGTGTTTAAATGTTATCAGATTGATACTCCCATCCAGGAGCACATTTTGAACCTTTAAACAAACATTGTCAATGGACAAAATCTGCCCAAATCACCATGAGGTCACCTCACGTTGAACCGCACTGTATCGACACCTGTATGACGTTTTGAACGTTTCTATCATATTCTACATGCCTACACACTTTCGACTCATGTCAAAATCATGTTTTTTGTTTTGCACTATGTATTTTCTATAATAATATTGTCTATTATCTATAGTCTGCAGGTTAGGTTCTGTTCAAAATATTATCTATACTTAGAAACTGTTAAAATTAATTTAAATTATCATGAATAATTAATAATAATTCAAAATACTAATACATTAGAGTTGGAACTCTGTATAATTGAATTAAGAGAGGTAGTGATCGTTCAAAATATTCTGCATAATGACGAAACAATAGACTAAATTTGTCGCCGTAACAGCGTGACAGTGACGTGACATGCATCTCAATTTGATCAGAACTATACTATACCTTACACTTTATTAATGCTCGAAGGTGGTGATTCCATTAAACAATCAAATTGTTAGATAACTGTTTATATTTTACAGGTGGTGAATATAGACAACTTACAGTTTACAATATTCAAGAAAATTAATTAATTAATTAACAAGACAAACATACCTGAAATTTCAGATGAGCGACAAAAGACGATCCACCGTCACCTCCTCTCGTTTATTGACGGCTTTCTTCTTTATCTATCACCGTTAAAATGCAGATTCCATGAGTTTTTCTTAGAAATGACTCACTTTGCAAAACATTGTCTCACCAGGTAGTCTATTATGAATGTATCATGAATGCATTAACTTAAAATACCTAAATTATCAATATTTGGAACCAACCAACGATATTCAATATTTCAATACGCCATACTTAAGATGTCTAATAAAAGATCAATTAATGATTCAGTAAGTATTGTAAGGGCGGACATGCTCAGCGTAGGTCAAAATGGAGCTTTTATTGCATTTTCAAATCCTGGACATTCGTTAAACGTTTTAGATAATCTATTTATATAATTTTGAAGCCTTATTATCCTTTATATTTATTTTAAACATCATTTGATGACTGCATAAAGAATTTTTATTACATAAAATAGTATTGTTTTAAACCTCTCGCTCTAATGTTTTAGAATATATCCTACCTTATTCTTAGGTCAATAATTATTATAAAGCAATCAATATTCGTAGGATGTTTATCACACTTAAATGGTCAAAGACATAGCTTTTAATAATTATCTTTAGAATTATCTTCAAATGTGTAAATCTTGCCCATTTTTTGAATAATAAAATGCCTAATTCCTGTCAAATTTGAGATCACAGATATTATTATTATATTTTTTTATCGTAAATGTTTCACTATAATAATGTCCACATAAATTATACTAATGGTTTTATAAATGCGTTTAAAAATTAATAAATGTAAAAAATCGTAACACCACTATGCATGTACTGAAATATGACTATATTCTAAAACATTAGAGCGAGAGGTTTAAAATAATACTATTTTATGTAATAAAAATACTTAAATGCAGTCATCAAATGTTTAAAATAAATATAAAGAATAATTAGGCTTTAAAATTATATAAATATATTTTCTACAACGTTTGAGGAATGTCCAGGATCATGATTTGAAAATGCAATAAAAGCTCCATTTTGACCTACGCTGAGCATGTCCCCCCTTAAGGTTTGAAAAAAAAACGGTTAAAACATATTGTAACCAATTTTTTTTAAATATATATCTACCCTTTTGGAGATAACATAATATATAGTTGTTGTACATTTAATCCCACATCTTATCACCCCCATTCGGTGGGAACAATCCCCGGCTTCGTCATAGAGCCGGCGACGCAAACGAGCGGCAGAAGCCTCGGCGGAAAGCAGAATGAATCCGTCGTCCGGTGCCAGGGGGCCTGTCCTCCAAAGCACACGGACGAAAGAAAGAAATAACACAAGACAAGTAAAATTAAAACCAAAACAAAGGCAATGAATGCGGCGAAGGTTGGGAGGATGGGGAAGGATAATAGAGATGACGCAGAGACAACTGAGTACTGTATTTTATACAATGGTGGAGTCATAACATTATGAAAAAAAAAATAGATTTATGAAGTAACCCATAAAAGTAGTAAATTAAATTTAAAAAAAACTGTAATTCCCAACCAGGCTTGAACCATACTATGGGTACTGTGAAAATTCCAAAAAGCTTGTAGAAAACTACAACTTAAGAGCTTTTTGCTACTAGAGTTAAATAATTCATGACCTATTTATAAACATGTTTTTGGTTTGCTATTTGATAGTGAAATGTATAATTGGTACATATCCTAGAATAGTATAATCATAATAATATGATTGAATTAATATATCACTAATAATAAATAATATGTAAATAATTTGATATTTTTTTAATCTTGCCCACTCCACGCACAATTTTGTTAGATGAGCATTCATAAGTCAACAGAGACAATATATTTTTTAAGTTATGAGAGACAAAAGTTTCTCTGTTGATCCAATAATACTATCAAATAATGTGTTTAAATTTATAGTAATCAATAAACAAAAAAAAATCGGTATGTGTACTTATGTACGCGTGTTAGAAGTTATACTTCTTTGGCGTAACAAAACAAAAAAAAACTTGTGATAACCTAGATTCTTTGACTAGCTCTTAATTATCTTGTTAAATTACACACTCAAGAAAAGGGACCGCTTATTGCAACGCCGTTGGTTTATTTCTATACACTTTAACTTATATTACTAAATTATATAATTATTTATCGTTGTTTTTATTTTTAAAGTAACAACTGCCACTATGACGTTTAATAGTTTGTTTACGTAAGGAATTGCAAATGGTCGACAATAATAAATTCGCTGCCTAGGCAACGAAACAATTCTAAACTATAATACCATACTGTATAATCGTCACGATTGCAGTATCATACTGTGGCGTAATGGCAGTGCGTCCGGCTGATAACCAAACAATCAATGGTTCGAATCCAATCGAGTGCGTTTATTTTTGTGTAAAAAAAAAAAAATTATGTGTTACATGTCACAAGCCAAAAATACACTCTAATCTGATTTTCCAAACTCGCCTAAAGAAGTACTTCAAGAAATACTTTTTCACAATGACACTGATATTAAAGAATAAATTATCACATAAAAGTAGATTGTAACCAAATGACATTATATGGAACGTTCCATTGTGTTTTTAAAGCTTGCATAAAATTAGTATGAGATTTTCGGAATAATGAATTTTAAAATTGGAAAAACGGAAACGAAATTGGTTACATAGAAAAATACTCCTTACAAGTTTAATAAATAAGGTACCTACATTAGTTTTCCGTATGCTTATAATATAATATTTTAAAATATTTAAATAAAAATCATTCGATTCATCTTGACTCCACCCGTGTTTCAGAACAACGCTATTTCTCTGGAGGGATAAGAAACTGTTTGGCCAGTTAAACAGACTGAGATTCGGAAAATTTGACCGTCTAATTTTCTTTCGTAAAACTCTTTCAAAGATTGATGCAATAATCATCTTCTACTCTCACTTACCTTTGTTAAGATTATGCTGAGAAAACGTCTGATTGACGTATGAATGGGCACATTTAATATAATAATATGAGACAATAAATAAATCTTACATTTAATAATTATATTACAGATCTCCGAGGGCATCAGAGCCACTTTAAATAGTGGAGAGTGTGATCGTCATCAATAAAAATACACAATCTCAAAGAGAGGTTTCCAACCCAAAGGTCGCGCACCCAGGGAAGTCATAAGGTGTTTTCTAAGAGGTCGCCAACTGCTACTACTTATTAAACTGGAAAAAAATATTGATACAATATTGACTTTCTCTTAAATATGCTTACATACTGCAGTTTAAATGCTAGAACATATAAATATTTGGCCACGTATTTTTTTCAACATATGTGATGTAAATGAGAACTCTGCCATTCTTGCTAGTATTAATTTGTGTGTCCCTGATAGCGATCTTAGAAATTGGGAGTATCAGTTATTTGTTCTCCCAAAGTCCAAAAATAATCAGCCATTGGTGATGCTAATTGGAAGGGCAGTAACACTTTTAAACCAAATCGCTTCGAATGTTGATATATTCCACATACGTGTGAATGAGTATAGGATGCGCGTTGTTTAATAAATTCTTAAAATAGGGTCCACTTATCTCATTCGGTGTACTTCCATGCTTTATAATTATTTACTTTTTATACTGTTTTTGTGATACTGCATATATTTCTTTCTTCTTTACACTGTTTTAATATTATTTCTTTGCTTTTAAATGGCATGTTGTGAACGTCTTAAATTTATAATTTACAATGTTCACCTTATGTTTAAAAAAAACTTGAAATTTTAAATAGCAACTTTTAGGTCAAAATTTCGTATATATCATATATTTATATTATTAATATTGTTTAAAACGTTTGTAAATATATGTATTCATGTGTTGGTCGTCGACCATTGGAGAATTCAGCTATGAGTAGGAACAAACGGTTTGTGTATAAAAATGAAATGAATAATAAAACAAACACTAAAACCGACTATTCAAGACACTATACAACGTGTATTATTAGACCGTAAACAGACAGAGACTCTAACTACAGTGATCATGTATAAAAACAGATAAATAAAATGCAATGATTGTGGATTAGCATTGTAAACATTCATAGACCACGTGAGAAAATATGTAATGTTTGATAATATTCACAATAGGTATGACTATTTTTAATGTATCGGTTTTTTGGCTATATCGTGACACGAAAGGATTAAAAACCTGTGATCTATGAGAATTAAATAAAATATGCAAGTAAAAAGTAAATGTCCATTTTGTTTCTAACGGAGCATGTGGGCTTCCACAAAGGCACTGGATCAAATAACGATTTAAAAACAATATATTTTTTTAAATAATAAGAAACAGCTAAAATAAATAGTTTCTTTTTATAAAATTCAGAAAGTAGTCATATTATATGATATCATTGACTCTAAAAGTGAAAATTATAATAATATACCGTTTTAAAAGATAATTTATTGTTGGTCTATCATCTAATCCAAAGCATGATTAAGTTCAAGTAAAAAGTGATAAACATTCAGTATCAAAACTGGCAGTGATCCATCACTAAAATTGGGAAAAATTTTGTCTAGGCACGATCTTTCAATGTGAGTCTTCCCCAACGCGGACCTCCTTCGCAAAAATGTAATTTTTCGGAGTTAATATCTCATTTTTAGTTTCTAAGTCATGGGGATTCACATCTTCTCTTTCTCTTACTTCTGTTGTAGCAGGCCGTGATTAATGTACCTAATCCATTGTATTTTTATGCCATACTGGATCGAGCTTACATTATCAAAATAATATGTAATTTTTATCAGATACGGTATTTAGAATCTACACCCACAATTTCAAAGCTGGATGTACTACATAAAGCAGCAACAATTTTTTCAAGAAGAATGTGAATACCTTAATAGTGCACTATAAAAATTCAATCCAGCATTTTTCTTAACGTTGATTTACATTCGCCAAAAATAAAAATAAAAACACACGGCTGTGAAAAACTTTTGTCGAGCGTGTTTTATGCCAGAGGTTTTACGGAGGGGGTGTAAGAGTAGGAGTTAAGGAGGGGTTAGGGTGGTTGATGCGAGAGAAACTAGTCGCCGCTATAAATTAGGCAAAATGAAAGACAAATCGTGGTCTGCAACGGTGATTAAGGATTGCGGACTTTGCAAGAGCGTCAACCATTGAAAAATGCACTGCACTATGAAAGATTGGCTTCCTTTTCCATGTACCACCAGTATGCACCAAGGCTTTGTTAGTGTTAATGTTGTCCCTTTTTCATCTTTTTTTTAATATTTTGTGTGAGCAAATAATGCTTTTCTCTTTGTAAAAAGAGCAACACTGAATCATGAACGAAGAAAAAACATCATCATCATATTCTATTCAAATGATTAAAATCATTTTCTTTTTAGTACATTTATAAACAGATTAATATATTATTGTTTTTATTCGAAACATACAAAAATTAGAGTTTTTTTTTAAAAATCTTATATTAGAAAAAAATCTAGATAAGAGACGCAAATATAACAGTTTTTCTACATTTAAGAATGTTCATAATAACATTTTACCAGCGCCGAATATCTTCGATTAAGTTAGTAATGTCATTTACCTATAATCATCACAAATAAAATTACATCCTGATTGATGAAATTTGAAGTATCTCTAATAAATAATTTTCATGAATTATAATACACGGATTCATAATATCTTAGAGACAAAAGCATTATTGCCGAGACCCACTCGGTCTAACCTCGTCCTGAAAATTTTCTAAGAAGTATGTTGGTTTTTCAAAATCATGTTTTTCTACAAATTATTACGTTTTGATTTAATACTTACACTTTAAATTTATTATAGTTGCTATTGATTTAAGCTAACATAACATATTATTAAAAAAAAAAAAATTACAATGCCTAAATGTCGTCATCCCTGAGGTCATAAATTATTATTAAAATACATACATAAATTTAATTGGACATGTTTATTTAAGGGTTATCAGGATTATTAATATTATTATAAATGTTGCGTTTTCTAGTTTGTAATGAAGCCCAGTAAATGGCCAATATCTTGAGGGCGCGAAGACTTAGATGGACAGGTCACATTGTTAGAAGCGATCAATCTAGAATTCTCCAGAAAGTTTATGAAGGAATGCTTGTAGGCAGTCTACTCCTGAGCCGCCTCTAGAGGATATGAGTGGATAACATCAAGGGGACCCAGTTATGCTAAATATGACTGACTGGACAGAGAGAGCTCGGGATAAAGAGAGCTTCCTGAAGAACGATTATGCAGTCAGCCATAGACCTTTGGTCTGTAGTGCCTGTGCTTAAGTAAATTAGAAAAAGTATTTTGTATTAAAACATTGAATTAAAATAAATCCATTTTTAAGATTTTATTTTGTGTATGACCCCAATATAATATAACATTTACCTACAATATGGCTTCATAATAAATTGATGAAAATCAATTAAAATTAAAAGCGATTATCTAGTTGTAATCATAATAATTTATTATATTATTATTTTCTTAAAAAATAGCGCACACGATATCAATAATATGATTAAATTATGTTATTAATTATTATAATTAAGTATCAGTTTATTGAATAATACAATACGTATTGATTTATTATATTTGGTAAATTCAATATGAATAATCTTAGTAGTTGCGAAAAAAAAGTAGAAGTAAATTTTACAAAGTTTCCACTACAGCTTAACAGTGCTGCCTAATTATTTTTCAGACGAGCTTTGCTAATAAAGTGTCTCCGTACATTGCAAGCTGCAGAGCTTTTTTGTTTATTCTTGTTTTTTTGTATTACACTCCCCGCTACGTAAAAGTTCATTCTTTTCTTTAGTGAAAGAGCTTGACGAATAACAAATACAAAACAAGTCATGCTAGATTTAAAAAATCTGTTTGAGCTTTTCAAACATTGTTATTATTTTACTTAGCATGAGTTTTGCGAGAATTGTACTATAACATATAATTTCTTTGTAACAAAAAAATATGTACATTATGATTTTTTAAAAAAGCCTATGTACATATTACATTATAACATTATAACATCATGCATTAATACAGAATACCTCTAATTATGTTATAATACGATATATTCTTTTTGTTCTTAAGGGGGGACGTCAATAATTATTATAAAGCAAACATTATTCGTTGAATGGTCAAAAACATAGCTTATAATTAGTATCTTTAGAATTATCTTCAAATGTGTAAATCTTGCTCATTTTTTGAATAATAAAATGCCTAATTATTGTCAAATTTGGGATCACAAAGATTATAAAATATATTTTTTTATCGTAAATATGTCACTATATAATGTTAGCAATTATTTTACTAATGGTTTTTTAAATGCGTTTAAAAATTAATAAATCTAAAAAATATTAACACCACTGCACATGGATGTACTGAAATATGACTATATTCTAAAACATTAGAGCGAGAGGTTTAAAAGAATACTATTTTATGTAATAAAAATACTTTATACCGTCGTCAAATGTTTAAAATAAATATATATGATGATAAGGCTTTAAAATTATATAAATAGATTATCTACAACGTTTAAGGAATGTCCAGGTTCATGCTTTGAAAATAGCATAAAATATCCATTTTTACCTACGCTGAGCATGTGGGCCGTTAACGGGAAGGCGATAGTGGATCTTCTGCAGCATCATACGCCTTCATCCAGATCTATTCTTTGTCGTTTCCTTCCTCTTAGTTTTGGACAATTTTCAAATCCGACTCTCCAGTTCTCCGTTTATCTTCTGGTATCTGAAGTGTTTTCAAATTATCTATGTTCAACAAAGAATGTTATATTCTCAATTTTTTTAATTATTTGATAATAAAAAGACATTTTATTAAATTATTGGCAAGTAGAATTATATTAAAAATAAAATTTGAAGATAAATTCTGACGTCCGATAGTAATACCTACCATACCTATTATTGGTACCTTAAAATTTTGTTAACCGCTTCAGATTTATCAATACTAACAAATTTCGTCGTAATTAGGTAAAACGTAAGTTACTCAATTGTTAAATTAAATTGGCGCGAATTCAATGAATGTGGAAAAAAAATTCCAGTAGGTAGGTATATATCTGAGGTGTTTTCAAAGTATGTATGTTCAATAAATAATATTGAATTCTTAAATATTATTGTAAATAATAATTCGTTGAATTAAAAATATTTTTATTAATTTGTCTATTAATTGTTTAAGGATCGGATTCTTCCTCTCTGATCGTTTCTAGGAAGATACATTTTTGTCTTCTATTAATAACAATGTATTAATAATATGTATTTTATATTACAAAAACTATAATGGTATGATATTTTATGAATTAGGAATTTAAATAAATGAATAGAATATTGTGTTATATGAAAAAAATATGTATCCATAAGGTAATATAAAAATCAAATACGGGAAAAGTTTTTATCTGAAAGAAAACGAAAGAAAGAAAAAACTTCTTTGTAATTCGCGACGCGGTCCGTCACACAACTTACAGTCTTCCATTTCTTCTAGAACAAATCGACGCAAGGAGTTATTTCCCAGGACATAACGTTAATAGTCCAATACACGGCCGAGATGTTAGTTGGTACCTCTATTAAATTTTATCGCGATACCTCCCGAGGCGTCCCTTCATATCGCGTCCAATATGATATTGCAATATTTCAGAAATGTCTTATAATGATGGCTCCTATACGTGTCCTGTTTGGAATCAGTGTGGACGGAAGCGCTAAGGAACGTATGAAAGAACGAAATAAATATATTTTGTAAATTAGATAAATTATTTTTTTTTATTTCCACTCTGTATCCATCACAGTATACCATCATATGAAAAAAATATTTTTTAATTGCATATTGACATATTCAATTTATATAATCACTTGTTTATTTTATATTCTATAAAAATTATTTAATTTGCCAACGACAGCTGATGTCGTATGTGTAGGAATGTATTATACAGATTACAAAAAAGTCTGTAAAGGTTTAAAATATATATATATACCACAGCGCGCCATCTGTCTTGATATAAATGTCTGATACGTATATAAATGTCTGATTATTTGTCAAGGAATTGTGATATATTTTCGTATGGACTTTACGTCACGTAACTTCAGTCAGTCTATGAATTTTATGAAATATGGTAGGTTCCTATTGCAGAGACTAAAAATTGTTATCATGACTGCACAATAATAAATAAAATATATTAATAAAATATAGATTGTCTTTAACCCTTAAATGCATGGTGTATTCATACAAATACACGGCATAATATGGCATCTATTGTCTAAATCTTCCAAGATTTAGTGTTGACGTAATACTTTTAATCATTATCAAAGTCTATGCTTCCATTTAGTTTCACGTTTGACAACCAGATGACACAAATTTATTTTTTATTACGCTTTAACCACACCAATCTGACATTTCATCGGATCGTGACGTTTTTCCATGTTTGCAGTGCTATATCTATGAAATAATAGATCTTCCAGTCCTATAAAAAATCATTTTATACTGAATGAAGGTCAGTCAAGCAAATTTTTATAAAATATTTCAGATTTTTTTGTATATTTCTAGAATAATGTGATATTTACGTCTGTATTCATTCGAATACACCATGCATTAACGGGTAATATTTACCACATAGGAAGCTAAGTTTTTTAAACATATTTTGGCCTTTTTAGATCAACCATGGCTCGCCGACACCATTTAACTGACAAGGAACTTGAAGAGTATGCTAACAACTTATCTGACAGTGAGAATGGAATGGACTTCAGTGACGATGACAGTATTGGGGATTTCGACCAGAGATAGTTGGAGGATGCAAGATGACGAAGCGGAAGTTTCCACTTATGATCCAAATGACGACCCACCATTGCAAATGGATGAGTCCTATGATCAACCAATACCTTCAACTTCAAGACTTCCACCTTCAAAAACTAATCCCATAAAACTATTATGGAAAAGGAAAAATATAACACTGGATGAAGCCTGCTTATCTTTTTTAGGCAGCACATCACTTTTTCAAGAAACATTAGAGCTCAAAACACCTTACCAATTCTTCACTTTTTTTTTACCGATGATATAGTTGAAGAAATAGTTGCTCAAACGAATTTGTTTTCCATTGAAAAAGACCCGAGTAAGCCAGTGAGAGTTTCTTGTATTGACATAAGGCAGTATATAGGTATAATTATTTTCGTGTTTGTCTTTCGATATCCTGGCACTCGTTGATATTGGTTGATATTGATCAGATGTATATCCGTTTTAACCAATAAAATCAACAATGCCTATAAATAAATTTGAAAAGATTGGTCACTTTCTGCTGAACCAAAATGCAACGCTTCTTCCCAGAACTGACTCTAACCACGATAGGCTACATAAATTAATTAGGCCTATTTATGGTAAATTAAATCAAATGTTCTGTAAAATTCCTATGGAGCAGAGGTTGTGTGTAGATGAACCAATGTGTTCGTCAAAAATTGGGCATTACATGAAGCAGTACATGCCTAAAAAGCCAAATAAATGAAGCTTCAAGTTTTGTGCTGTGTGATGTGTCAGACTTTGCCTACCTATTTGAGATATACTCTGGACAAGAAAATGAGGCAAAAAACAGACTTCCGTCTGAACCAGGCCTGGGAGAAAATGGGAATACTGTCGTCAAATTATTAAGAAATGCTTCAAAAAACATTAATCATATCGTGTATTTTGATAACTATTATATAGGATAATCTAGAGTATATTGTAAAAAATGTGGAATCATATTGTGTTTTAATCAAGCAAAAAATTGTTTTAAATTATTCCATAATGTATTATAAGTTGTTTTGTTAGTAATTATAAGAATTTGATTTATAATATTATAATTATAAGGTTTTAATTAAGTCTTTCAATTTTTCCATTTCATGTTTCACTTTTATGAGCTAAATGCATGGTGTATTCATATGAATACAAATGGATTTTATATTAAAATTTATCCAAAAAATAATTTTTATTTTTTTTTATTATTTTTCCCATGTTTTAGACAATCAACTACATATGAATATATTTTTTTAATCAAAATCGGAAAAATCATGCATTTAAGGGTTAAAAATAGAAAGAAATTTTATTTAATGATTTTTAATGGGTATAAATTAATGTTTTCAAAAATATGTAATTTAAACTCATCGCTCAATTTTATGTCGAGAGTGAGTTTTTGAAGATTCATTGAATTGGTGTGTCGTTGTCATTAGTGTGTACCTATTCTTTAGTAGTAATATCGTATTACCTTCTTATTTCTCGTAAGAATACCTGACAAGTGTGCTCTTTTTCTCAGATATCCATAGCCTATCTCTTTCCAAAGGTCACCCTTCGCCACTGCATTATAGTATATGAACACATTTTATTTGTGTACGATACGTATCACTTCAATATCTCTTTCTTACCCAGTCAGTGGTATTACTATGAAAGCACCTTTTATTATTATTATTGTGCCAATCTTATCATCTGGTTTTCGGTAGCTTAAACTTCTAATTGCGATAAAATTTATAGAATCCATATATTATGTATATTAAAAATAAAATTCGTAAACTAAATAGAGATATGACAGATTTATACCAATATTAAAATATTTACATTTCTGTCACATGAAGACATCTCAACAATATTTTTTTTATTAAATACTAAATGTAGGTAGGTATTTGGCAGAAGATTTTAAGGTGAGATGGAGGAGATTTTATTGGTAGTTACAAATACTTTAATACAGATAACAGCGTGAGATTATAATCACGGGTAATGATATGCTGGTGAGATCGATATGATCAAGAGATTGATTATATTAATGAACTGAGAGACTTGATTCGAGTGGAATGACGATTAACTATGTCGAGTGCAGGACTTGTGCCAATAGTAGTGCGTCGCGTGATGGACTCGGTGAGTGAGTTAGGATTTATAGATTGTCTTTCTAATTTATACATATGCAACACATATATTAAAAAAGATATTGTCTCAATAAACAAATCATAACAGACCTTACTGATCTAGTTATGATTGAAAAATGGTGATAATCATTATCGCTTTATTATTTTGTTTTGACAACAAAACATATAATATATTAAAGTGTGTCACCCATTTAATCCTGAGTGGTATGATTTCTACAAGTAGGTACATAAGGTTTTAAGAATGTTATATTTTTTAATATATACTTAATAGAAAAAAACATAATTTTGGAAACCCTAGAAACAGACGTATTATTGGAAAAAAAAGTCTAAAAATAAAGTTGTTACAAGTGGCACAAGTGCTTTTGTCTCTAAGCTAATCTGTCTGTGATTCATGCGAATTAATTCTCATAATTACTTCAGTCAAACCTACCTACCTTTTACGTGTAAACACGTTAAAAGGTCGTTTGTTTTTAGAGGGCACAACTATTGGAATATATGAATTATTAAATAGATTAATAAATTTCTATAGAATTCCAGGAATACTGAAAGAAATGTTGAAATTAAAAATATCATAATATTACAAAGTCATTACAATAAATAATTCACATACAGGTATATCTGTCATAATTAAAAAAAATATACTTATTAAATTCATAAGGAACTAAAGAAATAAATTAAATCTCTCAAAAACAACCTAACTAGTGTATGAAACCATTTTGCTTGTATATGTATTTATGCAAACTAGGTGTCCTACTAAAGTTTTCAACTGCGATATTATATTCTTTTCTCGTTGAGCGAATACATCCGGTTGCATCCGATCCCTTTGAAGCGTCCGCCACCCTCTCCTGTCTTCCGCCCACTTTGCCGCCCTAATCACGGCCGATGAGCATGCACGTCACGCGTCACTCACCGCCAGGATTCCGACATACGTCGTCGGGCCCCGGGGTCCAGTCGGACGGCGGTTTTGTTGGGCGGGAATCGTTCTTAAGGCTGGGAGGGTGGGCGGATTGCCGTCTCTATGGTGACCGCTGGAAGATAAAGAGGACATAATATTGATATGAAGGCTTTTTGTCTTGTTTAATTATACCTAATGACTTGATCTTTGCTATTGGGTATTGTCTCATTATAGAAGATTAAAATTCCTTTCCATGTTGATGGTATAGTAGTAGTTTGTTTAAATATATAAATTAGAAACTGAATAAGATAATATTTTTGTACTAATTATAAATATTTTTTTTATAAAGTACTTACGTATTTCATAACTTTAATTTCAATATTTTCTTCCAGACTTTTTTTTTTATTTTTCATAAAATATTCTACATACTAGTTGTTGTTCATTTTTATTTGATTATTGTTGAGTGCAATTCAATTGTTAACCATTTGCAACATTCATTCTAATTCACAAGATCTAACAATGTAACATTATTGTATTGAACATACATCATTTTAAAACAGTTCTAAGAAATATGTGACCACTAGAAAAAGTCTTTTAAAAAAAAAAAAAACGATACCCAGAAGTTTGTGACTGTGATTTACGTCCGTGTGCGCTGACCATTAAGCTATATGTGTATTATCTAGATAACTAATGGTTTTTACATTACTCTCTGATTTTTTCCGCTTTCTTAATTGCGTTACTTATTGGCAATCGCCTTTTCTATTTTCAATCAATGTATTGAATTACCTTAATTACTAATCGGTGTCAGGATCACTCCAATTTTGTTGGCTATAATGTACTTGCGCTTGCCAATAATTTAAATAAATATTTTTATTATATTTAAAATCTTTCTCCCTTGGGTGTCGTATTTTTTCAAAAAAAAAATTCTGGTGGTTATATATTTATAAGAAGTGTTCTTAAACTATGTATGTCCAATAAAATAGTGTTACATCCTTAAATATTCTGAAGTTTTCGTTGAATTGAAAAAATAGTTTATTCAGTATTTATTATCATTTTTTAAATCAACGAAAACATTTAAGTTTTAAACTGAATTGTAACAATGATTAATATAATGTTTTGCATACACTCAATTTATATTGTGATTTCTCAGTAAACAGGATTTTTGTTTTGTTTTACCGTGAACTCTGATTCTCTCGGAAGACAGGTCATGAAAAGTATTCGAAAGAACAGGTATTGGAGGGATAAGAAAATACGAGGTGAAAGAGGGTGATCTAGGAGTGGGAGTCAAGAGGGTTGAAGGTTGAGAGACGAGAATGGTTATCCGCGACCATAACACCATCGGCCACCCTCTACTTCACTCTTTTGCTATGCTACTTACTGCAAAAATCATGGGAAGGTTCGTCATTCAATATAATTTATTTATTTTCAGAAAACACCGATAAGTTATTAAGTTTATTTATTATTCTCTATAATATTAGGCTTAATTTAAAAATAACAATATGTTATTACTTACACAGTTGATAGACTTATAAAAAATAAACATAAATGTTTCTTTTAGTCAGAAGATATTTAAATGAAACCAAATTTCTTTCAAAATACTTTATCTTATAGAAAATATATTTGGTATTAAATTGATTAATTGTTGTTAAGTAATAATTATACGACGTACATATTTATAATAAAAAATATATACCTACATATTTTTATTATTTATTTGTTAGAGTCACATGACTTACATTAGACTTAAAAATCACTCAGTATTTTTTTTTTAATTTCATTATTTCATTTAAAGATGAATACCTACTAGCACTCATCTTCATCCCAAAAGTGAACTTTAACTACCCTTAGTAATCTATTAATACATTCACTGCTGACCAGTTAATTACTACAACTCTGTCACTGCTAAAGACATGCCTGGCGTGTGGCAATTAGCATGATAGTTAAATGGTCAGCAGTGAAAATATAAGTATCTAATGGCCACACGCCTGGCGTATTATTAACACTGAAAGAGTTAAAAAGGAAGCCAATGATTTGAGATGCTCCATCTCTACTCATCATATAATATAATATGCAGCTGAATTTTGTATACGCCTATGTTCTACGATGCTATGAACGACTCTGAAATTAAAATCTACTTCTCTGTTATGAGACAAGCCGCATGAAATTAATTTCATAAAAAATACACCGTGGCGCATCGGGATATGCCATGAATAGAGAGTGAATATCGCGCCAGCTGCAGGAGGCCAAAACAAGTGACATCGAAAGAAGAAATAAAATGATCTGTTCAAAGGAAATCGATATGTTTTATATTCAATAAGTATAATATTTGGATATATGGCAAAGCCTAATTGGTTTTAATATAGAGATAATAGTCAATACTCTAAAAAGTTCGATAAGATATAGGTATCTATACAGTGTATGTGCAATAAATATGCCTAATTTGATTTAACGTGCGTTATAGGAGGTACCTACATTTTATTTAGACATAATTATGCTAACACATACACTTTATAACATCAGAATGTATTCTGAAATTGTAACAAAATAATAAAGTTTAATAAATTACAAGTTTACGTTGACCGAAGATGTGTTCGTCCGCCACTGCTGCTTAACGTCGCTGTCAGTCAGTCAATCAAAGTTGCTCGCCCCGCCTTATACAGGGCCTTTTTGAACCAATATTTTTACTTTTAATTTAATACATTTTATTTAAGTATTGTTGTGTCATTCTAAAGATGGGTTGATAGTCTAAAACATTAGATCAATATCATCATCATTATCAACCTGAATCTATCCACTGCTTGATGAAGGCCTCTTCAAGCTGCTTTCACTTCTCTCGATCCTGTGCATTGCATTGCCACGTACTTCCGCAGAGCTTTATCATTTCATCGATCCAGCGGCCTCTAGATCTACCTTGCGGACGTTTTGTACTTCTTGGATACCACTGGATGACTAGATTTATCCAACAATTATCTTTTCTTAGAGCTATGTGTCCAGCCCATCTTCATTTAAGGCTTTCAATAAACTCTATTACATTGCAAACCCTTGTCTGCTTCCTTATCCACTCATTCTTCTTTTTGTCCTTTCGCGTTATGCCCATCATGCACCTCTCCATACCACGTTGTGCTACTCTAAGTTTCGGGATCTCTCTTTTACTTAGGGTCCATGTTTCACACGCATATGTGATCACGGGAAGCACACACTGGTTGAACACTTTGCGCTTTAGGCACAGTGCAAGGTCACTTTTGAAGTGAATCAGGTCAATATAAATAACCCAATTGTCGTAGAATTAATAAATAATAAAAAAAACTTTGATTCAATACAATTATAATGCAGGTGTACACATAAATGCCAATTCAATTAATATATTTTATTAAAAATAAGGTAACTGTTAAATAAACTTAATTCTTGAATGGTTTCATGCTCATTTTGAAAATTGAGAAAGCTATCAAGAAAAGTATAACCACACCATTGATATACTAAATGAACCACAGTGAATAATTAATTTAGCTCGACAAATATACAGATTACATTATATGATTGAACATAATACGAGTATAATGTAATCTGTATATTTTTTGTTTTGTATTAATCGTTAGTTTAATATTATAAGTTAAACGGCTTACTAAATTGCTTATTATTATAAAAAAAAATATCAATATTTTATTAAAAAGTAATAATCAAAACGATGTAAAAAAAATAATTAATTGTAAACAAAGAAGTACTAAAAATGAAGTAGAAATATTGTAGTGCAATTTAAAATTACGTAATATAGATACTACTTAAATATTAATAATATATAATAAATACTTAGTTACTTTCCTTTGCGTCTATAGACATTAATAATTAACCTTTATATCCCAATGATAAATTGATTACTATCTTTTTACACGTTATGTATTTTTTTCAAATAATATTTATTTCAATAATACCTGTACATAAAATAACTTAGAAAATGCCCTGTTTTCTTAAAAGAAGCTCAGACTTATCGATCTGTTTAATACGTATTGGCAATACTGTACACTTTTCCACTGCTTCTTCTGTCTTACTCTGACGAACGCGTCATATCGCAACGTAATATAAAAGTGGTACAATCAATCAAAGTGACCGTTTTTAAGACAACTTCAATAATGGAAAGTCAAAAATTTTACGTAAAAGTATACTTTAATATCATACCTACTTTAATAATCAACAGAAAATACAACTAAAATATTGCAAGACTGTCTTATGCAACATCATCTAGAAAAAGGTCTTCCCAAGCTCCATCAACTCTTCTCGGTTTTTCGTTGCTACGTACATCCAACTTTATGAGATCGTCTATCCAGCGGGTGTTAGGGCATCCCTATTGTCGTTTAGTATCCCTTGAGTATCGCTGTATGACAGCATTTGTAAAGCGGTTGTCCACTTGCTGAGCGACATTTCCTCCAAACCATTGCCATTTCATCTACTCAGCGACCTCTATCATATCACGTACTCTTGTCTGCTTCCTTTTTCATTGGTTAATTTTTTGGTCTTTCCGTGGTATGCCCAATATGCACATTTCCATGCCACGCTGCGCTGCTTGTAACTTTTGGATTTCTCTTATATTGAGCGTTCATACTTTATACGCATACGTGACCACTGGTAGCACCTATTGTTTGAAGACTGTATACCTAATAGAATACACAATGAGAGGTCATTTTTGAAAATACTTCATATCAACCAAGTAGTCATTCGCATTCACAATAATATCATCTGTTGTATACAAACCAGTGAAACTCATATATAATGGTAGTAATACATAAGTATATTATATATCTTATATTATTATAGTTCAATAAAAGGAGTATCAAAATTAATTCAGTGTAACTAAATATGATGAATGCGAGTATTACAGTATGTAAGTTATAAATATATGTTATGTTCAAAATGACCATAACCAACATTCATACTCTGGCAACCCCGACGAATATTTATGGTCACGTCATGGAGCGTACGCCATTGCAGAGATGTCGCTGTTAGAATTTCCGGCCGCAACGGACGTCGCGAGGTGCGAAAGAAGCAACAGGGCTTTTTGATTCGGTCTGTCATACAGTATAGTCGTGCTCTGCTTTGGTTTACCCAACATTCATAATGGACGTCACTTAAAGCAGCACGATTGCAGCCGCAGTGCTACAAGCCTCTGTGTCGTTCCAAGTTTGGTATTTTAAAACTATTACTATTTGATTCACTTATCTTCCAATGTTTCTTTTAAAACTTAGCTGCTTGCCTTTATTATAGTATTTCCTTAATAACCTTTTAATGTAATATTCTTGTTTTTTGCTATAATATAGTTTCGGTACATAAATTGCTCTTTCATTTATTATTTCCCCTTTCTTCCACACTGTAATATAATTATAATCTTCCACGGTATCAAGACCGTGTGGCGTCCAGGACTTTAATAACTACATCTTTAATCATAGATTGCACGTGCCTTCAGCCGTGCAATTCCTTTTTATATTCTAATTTATTTTTTTTACAGTTGTCAGTTGCGAGGTTACGGAAGTATTTATTGTTCAGCTTGAAAAGGATGCACGCAACCCATGGCTCTTGCCTTTGTCTCATGCTTTGCTATTTAACTTTGTACTCTATTCCATCACATCTAGAGAGATTTCTCTTTTTCTCCTTTATTTTGTAGTTGTGACGATAAGGATCACAACTACAAAATATTAATATATCATATAATATATTAATTTTCATTTTATACATAAACAAAAACATACGATATTCTTCAAGGTTTTTTTAATCACATACCTATAAGATTTATATCTCTTAGAAAGTATCTATTTATTTTACAAGTTTGAAGTTTCTAACGAAAAGAGAGGTGTGATTTTTTTAATTAGACCATATTAGAGCAGGCCTGGGAAAACTGCGATCCGCCAAGTAGTTTTGTGGGGCCCGCGAGCTTTAATCATATATCTGAAAAAAAAATTATACATTTTTTCTACATTTTAATGTCTTTTAAAAATAAAATTTGAATATACATAAATTACTCCGTCGAGAAGAAATCTGAAAATTCTGAAAAATTCGAATAACTTAAATATTCTGCTCGAAAAATGTTGATAATTTTTGGATCAACCTACTAGTTCATAAATGTGAACAAACATTTTCAATTATTATGAATATCAATAAAAACTCCTTATAACCCATGAACATTTCAGTTTTAAGAATCTCAACTACAAAATTAAGACATAAAAATTAAAAGGAAGTTTAAGTATCATTCTTCTCATTAGTTTCGTTGGCTATAAGAGATTAATTTTTTATATGTTGAAATTCGTTTTTCATGATAATAAATAATGTTTGTCTAAAAATAGTATTTTACTTACGGCCCGCAGTTCATTGTATATTTCTAATGTGGCCCTTCATCCAAAAAGTTTTCCCAGCCCTGTAATTAGAGCCTAGTGTAAGAATGTATCTATTTTTATTTTTAATAATTTATAACATATCGTAAAGGTAATACTGAAGATATGCTAAATAATTAAAAAGTAATTCACACTATCTAATATTTAAGATAATTTAATAACGTTTCTCAATACGAAATCATTATTTAATACTCTATGTAAACCTTTCTACATTTATTTTATTAAAAAAGATTTGTTAAAATAAACAGGCAAAATTGGATTTAAAATACTTATTTACCTACTAGATATTTTACAATTAAATAATTGATATGGGTCATTTGTGTAAAGTATTCTCAAATAAGCCAGTATATTTAGAATCCTCACAGGTCCGTCCATATAATGAAGTTTTATTGAGTCCACAATAGATTTCTTCCATTTTTCTACTTAATTATAATATAATATGGATTCCTTCCGTGTGATAATGATAATCAAAAGAATTTTTCGACACGTTTTCTTCTGGGTAGAGTGATTCTCACTTTATCACAGGATCGATGTGCTGTTTCATGATGCAGCTCTCGTGGTCTAGTGCGTAAGGTGCTGGCCTTTCATCTGGGAACTCTGGGTTCGACTTCTGGTGAGGTCACAATATATTTATGTGATTTTCTCGAAGCCTTGCTGTTTGTGATTGTTTCACTTCTATTACTAAATACACTACCATTTCGCTACATTACTGTATATGTACCTCTCGGCCTGTTGTAGTATTATAATTGATAAAGAATATATTATAATGTATATACATATTTTACTATTATATGTTTGTATTATATAATATATTACGGTGACAATATAATGGTTGATTTTTTCTATGTATTTTTTGTGGACGTATTAAATACGTTAAACTTATAAATGTTTTATATTATAACGCCTACGATGAATGAGCGGTAGTGTTTCTGCTCATAATATCTTGGATCTCATGTTTGACAATTCCCATGTTGTTTTTCAATGTCTGTTTGCACCCAGAGTATAGGCCTAATAGGTTGGACAAGCGCATATTTTTCGTAAAAACAAAAATCTGGTTATAAAACCTCCACTGTGTGGAGGTCCTTATGATGCTTTTAGGATCGAACATTCTGACGTATGTGTTTTATTATTTTACCTTCATATTACAAAAGAACTTACTTTCTCTCTTGTATTATACTTGTTGTCATTAGTAATTATTAAACATTTTTTTCATCGTTTTCATGACTATTTTTTATTATAATTGTACTCTCTTTTCTTCGTTTTCTCAAGGCTGATGATGGTTACCATCTTAATATTCAGTAATTTTCTGGTATACAACTAATTTCTATTTTATGTATGTCGTATGTATATTGTATATCCCTAAGTGTTATGGTGCATATAATACCTCTAATGTCATAATACTGTTTTTTCTAAATAAATAAATAAAGTACAAGACAAGAACCAAATTTTGTGCTTATGTTATAGGTACTTTCTTATATCATTATTTCCGCACTCTGTAATAAATTATAATATCACCTTACATCATTTATCAATTAAATATTAATTATATTGTTTACATTTCCGTATCGAGTTTTTACTGTTATAGTTAGTTCAGTATCGTGCTCAACATATTACATCCTCTTTGAACGAATGCCAATAGACAATCATGCGACCTAACATATTGGAACCACAGACTGTGGAAAGGATACTTTCTCAATTAATTAGAGACGTGAATGCGATGTGGCAAATGGTTGAAAGCATGTGACTGAAGTAGAGTCGACTTAGCAGTGACGTACTAAAGGACCAAGTGTCTAATATTGAGACGCAATATATACATTAAAAGATTAAGCATTTATTTAATATGATAAGTACTTATGTTTTCATTAATATAGTGATTAACACATTTATAGCATTACCATATAGTATACTCGCCGTTTATACTACTCACATTTTTTTCATTATTACATCTTGTAAATTGGTTACAAAGATTTAGAGATTTACCTGGTTTTGAATGTCAGTTCAATAATAACATAAATATCGAGGAATTGTTGTCAAAAGTTGGTAAATCAATAATTTAGGTATTTAAAATTAACAACGGATTATAGATATATATCACAGAACAGATTAATAAATGAAAATCAGATAGAACAAAACCCAATACAATCCATCTTGAAGTAGTGTTTTGAAAGTGTGAGTATCCTACGAAAATGAAACACACATTATAGACGTGCAATAATATGTGTTGCAACTTTCAAATACACCAATATTGAATGAGCATCAGTGCATAAACCGAGAGCAGTAATCAGGATGAAGGGTTAGTTTAGAATGACGTATTCTTGATGGGTGTTTAAGTTTATCCCATATTCTTCCGTACTCGAGATCAGTTGCCTGTTACTCCACACCCGTTAGGTATTTCAGTGCCCATTAATTCTGTGTTCCCTGGCCTACATATAAATATGGATGCTGGAAAAAAAAATCAAGGTTATCCGATATGTAGAGCTTGCACATAAACCACACAGAAATTAGCATTACAAAATTGCAATTACTATGTAACATGATTCCGAGACTTACCAACTTTTGGTAGTAACCATAGTTACTGAAACAATGGAGTTTTTTTTTCTTCAAAATATTACAACAGGTCATAAAGCCAAATAACAGTAGTATAGTAGTAGTGATTGTTTTATGGAAACACGCATATTTTAAGAAAACGACAGAGTTTGACACCGGAGATTTAACTGAGCGCCAAGGAGAGCTACTTTTCGAACACTTCCTTCTAGATTTTTTTTTTAAATTTGTCCTTTCGATTTGTAATGCAAAAGTATTTGAATTGTCCAGATGTTTATCTTTATTAAATATCCAACGGTATCAGATATGAAATTTACGTCTTTATTTAACCAATATCACTTTAATCAACATTCGAATAAATTATTAAGTAACTACTGAAAAATTACGTTTTAAAAAAATCTATTAAATATTTTTTAACAAATATACAAGTAGGTATCGATAAAACTTCCATAAATTAATATCATAACTATTAGTATATTACAATACATATTTAGAATATAATTACTTAAGTAAATCTATATATTTTTTCTTGTGTTAATTCTTAAATCTTACGCCACTGTCGACCTGTTTTCTCGACCTGTAACATTTATCGGACAGTCAACCTGGCGGCTGGACCCCCCTGCGGAAAGCAGAAGGGGACGACTCTGTCAATTTGTTAAATTAAAAGAAGACGATGCTAGTGGAAGCATTTTCACTCAATACGAATGTACTTCATACTCAACAGCAAATCTTAATATGATCGAACAACTAATTTCTAACATAGGTGGGTATTAAAAATTTATAATGATAAATTTCAAAGTTTTTAAATTTTGATAATCAACATTTTCGTTGTGTAGAAAATATAATTTTAACTAGGGAAATATAATATTATAACTCATTATTTCACTAAATGAGTTTTACCTGTGATATAATGAATAAGAAAGACGCAGTGCGGGAAGAAACACATCACCTGGCTAAGAATCTTGCGGCAATAGCTCTTTTATACTATGGAGTTGGAACTGCTTCTACTAAGGCCCTAAGAAAAAAATCATTAAACAATACAATATAAACAGTAGGTGTTAATTAATAAATTTATCCTCAAAGAAATTTTCATGTACGTATTAATATTTTATTATTTAAACAATCTATATGTAAATATATGTTTATATAATATATATGTATTTATATGTGAATAAAGACATTAGTTTATAAAGGTATGTAGGTACTTGTATATGTATGAGAACTTTATGTCATATCATATAAGAAGTTTCCAGAAAACTTTCATAGATTACTATTGTAACACTTGCTCGTCCAAAACAACTCGCTTTTATATTGAATGAGAATTTGAAGCGTAGTGCTTATATTGTATCACTTTATTAAAAATTTTGCTGCCAAATCTGAGCTCTGAAAGAAAAGTGTTCACGAATATTTCCTTATACTTTGTCCTTCCTTATACGTTGAAACTAGTCGTTTTAGGGTTTCACGATATTACTGTAGTGAATACTTTTCAAATAATATTTTCAGCATTCAAATTATTTATTTTACACACAATGAACATGACAGATTATAAATTCAAATCGTTCACGACATGATATAAAAAATAAGTGTTAACAATATTAATAAAATAAAAATACAGGTTATTGTGCGTAAATAATAAAAAACAAAAGTAGGACGGAAGCACGTCGAGTGAACTAAGAAGAATCTATATTAAAAACTTATAAAACAACGTTCACCTAAACTCACCTCACGTATGCGAAATGTATACCAATTTTGTATCATTACTTTGGTGATATAACTATAAATGATTGTAATAAATAATTTTTTGAGTGCAAGCATAGATTTTTTTAGTACTGTGCTTGAAAATTTTTCGATCAAATGAACGAAAAAAATTACATAAAAATACGTGTTTTCATGGACTTTCTCTGTGTAATTATCCAATAATTTTTAAGAAAATAATATTACGGAACATTCTAAATTAATCAAAAAACACATTTCCTGTATAAATGGTAAAATATTAATATGTTAAATTAATGAATGTAAAAAACGTACATTATTTGTTGCTGCTATTTTTTAGCAGCGTAGGCGCGTTCGGCGGAGCGTTGAACGACACGCGCAACTCAAACGTATAACCGTATAAACGTATAATAAAAAAAAAGACATTATTTCAATACATTTTCACACACGGTTATACGTTTGAGTTGCGCGCGCCGCTCAATGCTCCGCCAATCGCGCGTACGCTGGACGAGCGCTTAAACATTTCGAAGCAAATTTTTGATATTTCGTTGGTTTTTTTCTTAATATCCACAAAAATATATTTATATCTTCACACTGTACAAGATTCATAGGTATTATGTTTTATGCAAACAAAGTGCCTCTAAACCTTGCATTTTTTGTCTTTTACTGATGTTACGCATAATAAATATAATGATTAACCGTTTAAATTCATACATTTTTATAAATAAATATCATTTATTTTATAATGTGTAGCATTAAATAACGATAAAACTTAAAAGCTCGTAGTAACCAAAAAAACTTTATATAACAAACAGATGACGATGTTGAATACCCATCGTTATTCCGTAATAGAGCTTTGCATCCGCGGTCATATTTTTAGTCCCGGTTGAATAATCGTAAAATTTAATTTGTGCTTTAAGTGGGATTTCCCTGCAAGTGGATGGGAAATGCATTATCATTAGGGTACACGTGTTGCGTCCGTTATTTTGCATTCGAGAGCAAATGACTAAAATAAAAATAGACCTATCAATATGCGCACAAACGTTTTCAGCCTAGGCCTCTTTTATTCTGCTCACAGTGATGGCTTTATATCCACTGGGAAGTGGTGGTCAACTACGCAATCGATATAAACTCTCTGTATTTATCTGACTGGTGTTTTTAGTACAAACTTCAATCCTGTGAAATAAAATCTTCCACGTATAATTTACTATGTCTAGGTAGCTTTTCAATTAGCAAAATAAAAATTTGAATGGTTATTACATACTAGTATGTAAAAAATAAAAAGGATTTTTTTTCAATGTCTGTTTGCACCCGAGTATGAATGGGCCTAATGGGTTGGACAAGCACATATTTCTCGTAAAAATAAAAATCTGTTTATTTATCCTCCACTATGTGGAGGTCCTTATAGGATCGAACATAGTGTTTTATTATTTTACCTTCATATTACAAAATAACTTACTTTCTCTTCTTTTTTTAATTTTATATTTGTTGTCATAAGAAGTACGAGTAATTAAACATTTTCTTCATAACCACTTTTTATCATTGTACTCTCTTTTCTTCGTTCTCTCAAGGCTGAGGATCGTGACCATCTTGATATTCCGTAATCTTTTCGTGTGCACCTACTTTGTAAAAATTAAAAGGTAATTTGAAAAAAAAATCCAGTCTTCGTAATCCAGCAATATTAAAAACCACTTTATATAATATATTGAATACACATAAGGTTTAGGATTGTGAGATTCTCTATTATAGAATAATTATAATTTTTAGAAGAAATTCTAGAAAAAACGTTGGAGTGAGTAGGACTAAAATCTCGTCTTTCACTTTCCAGATGAATAGTTTCGCATCTAAGCTATCGATCCCTTTATAATGTATGTAATTTATTCCTTATAATTACCTACTTCAGTTGAAACGTACGTAAATTCTATTGCGAGAAGATTGTTTTAAAAAGGCACACACAATAATATTATATACATTAATTTTGTTTTAAATTTATTAGTATGGTCTTATAGTTTTCCCACTTATATTAAAAGAAATATCGAAATTAGAAATAATATAGTATTATAAATTAGTGACAATTTTATTTACAATTCAGAATTTACGAACATCTACAACAAATCGATACATTTTACATTGAATGTTCTTTGTCATTAAGCCTAATGCATAATTTTGAGTATTAAATAGTCATACTTTAAAAAAGTTATTTGTGATATTATAATTTTAAGAGATTTATAAAAATTGAACATCCAATTAACTGATTGTCAGGCATGACCCACGCCTGCCTACTGCCCGCTGCAAGCGGAGAGTTAATACGAATTTATTGAAACGATAAAAACGCAGTTTTACGGTGCATTTTTATGCGACTGTTTACTCGATATGCGGCCGCTGCACCCGACATGACATTTTCATTGCCATACATAGCAAGGATTTTGTCAATTTATTTTTACTTTAAATTACCAATCAGGATTTACCAAAAATACGTTAAGTTTGAGTAAGAAAGAACGTAGGTATATATTTGTTCTTACTGTAGTGTTTCAAATGTCTGTATTTATTTCTCAATCTATATTATACTAATTATTATAATATGGTAAAATAAGGTTTTAAGGATAGTCTGTAAGATTTAACGTTAGAATATGTTGCGCAGTTCAGATATATGACAGTGAAAGTGAAAATTAATGTTAAAAAAAATCTTCAAACATCTCACGATATTGTTTAAGATTTAAAAACAAAAAAAAACAAAAAAACCAAAGAATTGATAATACATCACATAGCCGTAGGGGGGACATGCTCGTCGTATTTCAAAATTGAGTTTTTATTGTATTTTCAAACCATGATCCTGGGGACACTCCTTGAACGTTGTAGATAATCTATTTATATAATTTTGAAGCCTTATTATCCTTTATATTTATTTTAAACATTTAATGACTGCATAAAGTATTTTTGTTACATAAAATAGTATTCTTTTAAACCTTTCGATCTAATGTTTTAGAAAATAGTCATAGTTCAGTACATCCATGTACAGTGGGGTTAAGATTTTAATTTTTAAACTCATTTACAAAACCATAAGTATAATTTATGACGGGATAATTTAAGTAAAATATTCACGATAAAAAATTATATTGATAATCTCTGTTATCCCAAATTTGACAAGAATTAGGCATTTTATTATTCAAAAAATCGGCAAGATTAACACATTTGAAGATAATTCTAAAGATACTCATTATAAGCTATGTTTTTGACCATTCAAGTGTGAAAACATCCTACGAATAATGATTGCTTTATAATAATTATTGACCTAAGAATAAGGTAGTGTTTTTTTGAAATACGCCATTTCTTTTGGCATTCCCCAGTGGTTAAGCTACAACATACGGCCGTAGCCATTAATTGACAAACTATAATTAAAGTAGGAAGTAAAATGATGTTAACGCGCGTGTTTTAACATGTACCTAACCGAATTTTTTTTATTTTTTTTTAAACGGTACATGTTCAAACACGCGCGTCAATATCATTTTACTCCCAACTTTAATTATAGTGTATCAATTTATGAGTACGGACGTATGTTGTAGCTTAACTACTGGGGAATGACAAAAGAAATGGCGTATTTCAAAAAAACACTACCTTATTCTTAGGTCAATAATTATTATAAAGCAATCATTATTCGTAGGATGTTTTCACACTTGAATGGTCAAAAACATAGCTTATAATGAGTATATTTAGAACTATCTTCAAATGTGTTAATCTTGCCGATTTTTTGAATAATAAAATGCCTAATTCTTGTCAAATTTGGGATCACAGAGATTATCAATATAATTTTTTATCGTAAATATTTTACTAAAATTATCTCGTCATAAATTATAATAATGGTTTTATAAATGCGATTAAAAATTAATAAATGTAAAAAAATTTAACACTACTGCACATTCATGTACCGAAATATGACTATATTCTAAAACATTAGAGCGAGAGGTTTAAAAGAATACAATTTTATGTAATAAAAATACTTTATGCAGTCATCAAATGTTTAAAATAAATATAAAGGATAATACGGCTTCAAAATTATATAAATAGGTTATCTACAACGTTTAAGGAGTGTTCAGGATCATGGTTTGAAAATACAATAAAAACTCAATTTTGACCTACGACGAGCATGTGGGCCGTTAAACTTGGCTGAGACCAATTATTATAACATACAATACCGATAGAACAAACACAACACAAACTAAATGTGTTTTTTTTACCAGTCCGATCCTAATAGGATCATATGGGCCTCCACAGAGTAGAGATTTGTATTAACAGATTTTGTTTTTTACGAGAAATGGATGTCAGCCACTTGCTCAACCTATTAGGTCCATACCTTGACTCACACAAATTGAAAAACAATATGTATACTTGCCAGACCTAGGATTCGAACCTGGAACCCACGGCCTTATAGTCCAACGCTTAAGCCGCGCGGCCACCGTGGGTGTGTATATTATATTATTGTGAAGTCTATAAATGATGAGACGTAGATGCAATTTAAGTAAATTCCTCAGAACTTGATAAAGAATCGAACAGATCCGAGTTATTTGAGAAATTGACAATAATATGATCAGATGGAGATGATAAAAAATAATTAGGATATCACATATCGTTTTGACCGGTTTGTCGTATTCTTGTTATCAGCAGGTTTTTTTGAAAGATGGTTACCATAGCTAACACACAACATTGCCAAAAATTGAATAACACTGATATAACTTTTTATAATACGATGAAGAAAAAATATAATTCATTAGCGGTGAACAAAAGTTTGCCTAATAAATAACTATAATATTTTGAAAAAAATCAGAAACATATAATATATAACATATTATTATTTTAATATGTACATATTTTGAAATTAAGTAATTTTATAATGTGATAAGTACTGTTGAATACCAAATCTTCTATTGTAAAGCTAATAATGTTGAATTTCGCTGTTGCGTTGCTTGATGCTTTGTGTCTCTTTTCGATCTATATACGTATTTTTTTATGTCAAACCGTTACATAATTTCTGCATTTTATTATTTCAGATTTTAAAATGACAAGCTTTTTCGGCTCATTTTAATCTTGATGTAAATTTGAGTAACCGGTCACAATAAATAACCGTAATGGTATTTTGTTCTTGAGTTATTCTTTGTTATATTAAAAGTATGCTTTAAAGTTAAATTATGTGTAAGTTTTGTTGTAGGTACCAGACTAGGGCCGGATTAAGGCATAAACTCGTTATATTTAAAATATAAATAGCAATAATTATTGAACAGATTTCGATAATTTTTTTCAAAGATAAGATAAACACTTGTTGGATATTATCATTTTTACTTATGACTCGATCTCTTCTTATTGCATATGATTTCTTTTTAAATTATTAACTAGCTTTTTTGTACAAAGTGGTTGTTAGTCATTTTGAACAATGACAAACACGTAGGCTTTGAGAAAATCACATTATTATATTGTGTCCTCACGGGGAATCGAACCCAGAGCTCCCAGATGGAAGGCCAGTGCCTTACGCACTGAACCACGAAAACTGCCTCTTTCATATGATTAGGCTGTGTAAAACCATATATGAGCTAGTCTAAAATGCATTTTCAAACTATTTACTAACAAATATTGACAATTTACCAACACGTCATGTTGTACGTATGAAATCAATGATTTTTTTATTTTTAATTAACTTCAGTTTTCGAAGTTTATAATATTTTGACAAGTCGAAAAGTGAAAGCTAAATAATTGTTCTGTTATAAATATTGTGACATTAAGAGCTTTATTCAAAGTGAGTTAAATATATTTAAACAATAATAAATTAAATGTTAGCCCTTAGGAAACTACTGAGCCTTATTTTGTTCCTATATTAGATATATTTTTAATTCATTACTACAATATTAATTATAGTTGATAAAAAATATGATTAGGTACTTACGGTGACTTTAATAATTATTAATAAATTTACATTAGTTTATTTTTTTCTAATACTCCCAAAGTATCTAAGTACATATATTTACGTTATTTAGGTACATAAATAAATTATTATAATTGCGATAAATCTTGACATTTATGAACTGTGTCACGAATGTAACATGTAATTGTTTATTAATTTTAGAAAGTAAAGATACTTTCACAAATCAAATTTATTAAATATTTTGCATTCCTCCATACAAATTACATTAGCTGTTTATTAGCATAATATATACCAATACATAGTTTCGAGTGGGATCTACAGTAATACCATCACTTACAAGTTATATTATATTGTTAAAACACTATATTATTACTCAATATTATGTGCAATATTATTCCGTTAGAGATCCTGTTAATCCGGTATCATACAAATAAGTTGTTGAGTAATCAAGATTCCTTCATACTAAATAGATTATGTCTTTCTCTCTGTGCTATTTTTATAATGAAAAGTAACGTAATTTTGTGAAAAAAATTACATAGCCATAGCTCGTGACTTGGTCGTCGTGAAATACAAGATAAAGGATTGAACGCACATAATTTACCCAGCCATTCCATTTTATTAGTCCGTAGTCTATACTCGAGTGCAGAAATTGGCTCGCGCGATCAACAACGGTTGTATGTAGGCACGTGCTCTCTACCCTCCCTTACATCACTACTATACCGCTGCTATCTGAACACCGTACCCATTCTTGACACATTTTTAAAGCGCGTTATTTTTTTTTATTTTAACTTCGAAATCGTTTGAGATATCACGACGAAATTCTATTATATTGGTAACACAAATGTCGTTAGTATATAAGTTATAATTTATAAGAAATATTTAGAGAAATAATATGTTTGTTTAAAATTAAAACAAGGAATATTTTGTGCTTGGTGTGACGGAAATAGTTAAAACACTGATGAAAAGCGAAATATTTCATAATCGCAGATTGACACTACAATTTTATTTTTAGAAATGCAATATGTAAATATTATGTAGTTGTTTTGTAAATAAATTATTGATATATTATAAATAAATACAAGATAAAGTAGATATACTAAATATTAAAAAAGTGATCTAATCTTGATTGCAAAATGTCACATCGATGTTAGTCATATTATTGTTGTTTTAATTTAATAAAACGCAATTTTTTTGTAGTACTTATTCCACTTTAAATCAATAAATTAGGACCGGTTTCGTCCGCCTCCATTTGAAAATGTCCCTCTGAGGCGGACGAAACCGGTCCTAATTTATTGATTAAAAGTGGAATATGTACTACAAAAAAATTGCGTTTTATTAAATTAAAACAACAATACATTGCAGTTCCACCATGAATTGACAGTTAACAAAATAAAAGAGATGTTAGTCATTTTTTAACATGGTAAATAGCGTATCGTGTGACAACTCAAAAAATATCAAATAAGTCATAAAATCATATTAAAATTTGCCAAGCTACGACGCTTCATCTGGCATATCTCTTTACGTTCATACAATAAAATATCGTAATATTTTCAATACACTAGTTATTCAGGACTGATGAATCAAGCTATGTACGAGGTGATTTCCTGCTCACACGACGCATTCTTAAACAGTTAACCATGTGCAGTCTCGATAAAGTGTTGCACCAGCATCCGAGTGACGTCACAGGTAGGGTAATGCAACGTCACAGCGCATTTGCATAATGGCGACTTGACCATACGTTTCCACGCCTCAAGCTGTGCATTTCCTTAACACTTCCGCCATGTCTCATGAATGCATCCATTTGTATCGTTTAGTATTAACGCCAATCTTGTATCCTGCGGCGCTTCATGGATACTGTTAATAATCCGTTCGAGTTTTATAATATATGTTACGTGCATATTTAGAAATCTGTCAAATAGTCGATAATAAAAAGTGATTCATTATAAAGTTGAATTCTATTTTCCACCATTTTTATTAGTCGATAAACCTTAAATTATTTAAACAAAATAAAAATGGACATGTCTCCACTAATTTCTATAATTTTATCGCCTGTATTTATTAATGGATATTTAGAGCTCGTGCTCATTCGTCCGGGGGCTCCAGGTTCGGTACCCAGTGAGGTCATAATACATTTATATAATTTTATCAAAAGCTGTGTATTTGCTATTGTTTCACTTATATTACTCAATACACTACATTACTGTCATTGCGCCTATTGTTGTGAAATAAAGAATAAAACATCTATATAAATGTAAAGTTTTTTTTAAATAATTTTTCGTATGATTTTGGTGAATTTTGAAGGGTGCATATATATTATTATATTTTATTATCGTTAGTATATTATTATTTCTATGATTTTTTTGTTAGAATTTAACCATATGTACACTTATCGGTTTTTGAAAATTAACACTTCATAAGGTACTGTTCGGTTATGAGAGCGGAAAACACATTTTGAAAATACCCGATATACTGGTTTATTTGTTAGTTTGGGTTAGTTTAGGTTGGGTTAGGTTAGGTTAGGTTAGGTTTGGTTTGGTTACGTTAACCAGTATACTGGCTATTTAAAAATTTGTTTTCCGCTGTATCCCTCATAACCGAACAGCAGCCTTCATAATATTATGATGATTTTTCACATATAATAATTTATGAGCACTTTTACTAAAAAGGAAGTTAATTTGGACTAAATGTTGTATGGTTTTAATGACTATTAATTGAAAATTGTTATAGAATGTGATGAACGTTATGTGAAAACGTATTTTATTTTTGTACATATCTGTATGTATATTTTAATTTGTATTTCCACTGTTGCTACCTAATGAATTCAGTTTCATTCAGTTTCGATAACTCGCTTTAGAATAAAGGAAATGATTTGTTTTGTTTTTGACTGCTGCGTTTGATACGGCGGATTTATCACAGAGCACTAAGCAATTATTATTATTTGTTGTTTTATCAGGAAAATGAACGTTCGTTTCATTCCGATTTATGAATGAAAAGAGGACTTGTGATGCATTGCTTCTCTGCAGTACAAAATGAAAAGCCCATTTGTGATTTTAACTGATTAAAATACATACATTGAACAGAAAAAACTGTATGGCCTAGAACACAGAATTAATGGGAACTGAAATACGTAACAGATGTGGAGTAACCGGCAACCAATCTCGAGTGTGGAAAAATATGGTAATAACTTAAACACGTCTCTTAAAAGCTTATAACTGCTTTCGGTTTATGCACTGAATCTCATTCAATATTGGTGTATTTTAAGGTTGCAACACACACTATTGCACGTCTATAATGTGTTTTAAATTTTCATAGGATACTCACACATTCAAAACACTGCTTTGAAATGTAGTGTATTGGTGTAGAGTATATCTGAATTCTATTTATTAATCTGTTCTGTAGTAAGGATATAATATTATTTTATGTAATATATTGGAAAGGTCAAGTCATAACCCAATGAATATGGAGACAGACAAGAGCACGCGATATAATAAAGATTTTCAAGCTGATGAAATGGCAACACGCCACACGAGGACTACCGCTGGATAAATTCAGTCATAAAGTGGTACCCAGGGGGTACCCGCCAAACCAGTTGGATCTATGAACTCATCACGTCGACGGATGTATGAGAGATATATTAACTAGGAATCGATAAGAATCGAAGGAGCCAGGGGATATCTTTATTCAACATTGGATGATGAATTAATATTATATTACAGAGATTATATGTTTATATTATACTCGTATGTACAGTTTTGTTACTCTCTGGACTAGATGAAATATTACATACTCTTGAAAAATTCCAGTTTCCAAAATATTTTCATTATATTAAACATATTATTTAAGATAAAACAAAATGTTATAAGTAATACTTTAAGTAGCTAATTGTACTTAATCAAGATCACTTGTCAGCTTCAGAAAAAAAACAGATGATATGTATGAAGATTATCTTGATTTAAGTATTAAAAAAATAGTTTATGTACAATTTTAATATAATTTGAAAGTTTTAATATAAAATTCTACATTGGTAATTATTTAGTGTTCTGAATTATCTTATTCTATGCATCGGTACTTATTATATATTTATAAAAAAATATCGATTAAGACATTAATGTCAAATGTATAAGTCTTTTCACCGGATTATTTGGAAACACAATATCGTGTGAAAAGCGATATTTTGGCTATACACCATTTTATTTCATTAATTCTATGATTTTATATTGTTTTTTTTAAGATAATGCACGATATATTATTATATAATATACTTTTAAGGTTTATTACTTTCGATAAAATAAGTACACTAGCCTATCTACATAAATATGTAGTACAATGTTGTAACCATATGATATTAAACATGACATTGATAACCTGATTGATTGATGTAACCTTATGATACTGAAAAAATATAATAACGAGGTAATCTATCAAAGTAGTAGTCATGAAAAATTATAGAAATACTAATTTCTTATTTTAATAAAATTTCAGATCAATAATGTAACTAAAATTGTCGCTAATTTGACTTATCTTTTTACTCGTTGACAGCACATAAATAACGTCTCAAAATATTGAAATCAGGATCAAAAAATAATTTTGTAGTATATAAAGAAATGTATGAAATATCAGAGGTAAGTAATTAAGCATACAGTCTATTATTATATTTAAGAGTTGGTAAGTTAATTAATCAATTATGGGTGATTATGTTGTATTTTTAGCAACGGTATATTATCACTGAAAATACAACCCAAATGAAAAATATCTTAACCTTTTGAATCGGGCAAGGTGTCAGTCGATACCGTGCGACTGGGGTATGGGTGGCAAAACTGAGCTAGGGGGGCGAACCGGGTAGGAGGGGGTTCGCAAAAGAATGCAACTGCAAGTGAGAGGGAGACGGTGTGATTGCTTTCAGTCTCTCGTCACCTTTCAACTGCCTGCGGGTCATCCCCTCTGCCTTCGTCTTCCTGCTTCCTTCACTCAAAGCCTTGTTCCCGATATAAAAGTGCATGCCTGGGCACTCCACGGAAGGGGGTAACTGGGGGTGGATCGCACATAAGAACTCGCACTGTGGAACGGCTGTAGAACGAAGCGCCGAAAAATGTTTAAATTATATTATGTAAATACTTTTTCTTAACACAAATAGTATAGATATTTCAAAGGTAAAAAATACCAAAGAGCCACATGACTCTAAGTATTGAATGTATAACTTACATCCATATAAAGATACTTTATTCAAGTCTATCGAATCTTCTACTAACACATATTTGGGATAATGCAACGTTTTTTATGTAGTTTGGTGCTATTTGTCCTCACATCTCAGAACTGTTAGCGTTATTATATGAAATGACTGATACTACCAACGAATGATGCTTTCACATACTGTGTAATGCCTATAATATTTCACGCACAGTGGTATCAGTTCGAGTAGCCTACTGTATAAGCGGGCCAACTAATAAAACTACTAAACCGATTTCTAGTTGGGCATGATTTTTTTAAAATATGTTTTATTTTAGTGCACGTTGTAGCTGTTTAAAAAAAATAATAAAAAAGTAAATTTTATGATATGTAAAATACTAAAGATGAAACCATAATCAAATTCAAGTTTTGTAAATATGACTTTCCCGTGAACAGTGAATTTTATTGTTTAAATTAAGTATGGTAATAAAAAAAACCAAATTAGTCTTAATGAGATATAAAAGTCTTCATAAAATTTATGTCATGATAAAATTGTTAATTTTGAAAAATAACCATTTCAAAATATATTGATTCAAGACGTTCACAACATGACATTTATAATAAAAAGTACAGGTAAATTAAATTAGTATAGAAAAAAACAAACCAAAAAAATAATTTTATAGCAAAAGAAATAAAATAAAAAAAAACAACAATATGTAATTCAAGAAAAATACAAATTAAACAATAAAATAGAATTTTAAAAACAAAATACATATTTCATCGCTAAAAATGTATACATCTCTATGGAGTCCATTGACCAGCCTCACAGGCTCTCGCTATTGGTTTTTCTGATGAGCCTGACATGAGGAAACAGCTTTCACCCAAAATAGGTCATGGCTGCGACCACGCAAGTAATTGTTGAATTGTATGTGTGGGGTTTGATGTGAGTTAGTTACCACTGTGTGAGTCGTGGACGTGTCGTAGGTAATGGTGTTGAGGATGATGATGAAGGAATCGAAGACGGATGCAGGAGCGAGTTTTATTAAGCGTAATTGTTGGTACAATAGTATGTTACAGTATTTATGTTACAATACTTGTGATACGGGTCCGAAGTCCGCATCTCGGCACAATGAGATGTTGTGCGGGACTATACGGCGATCGAGATCCTAACAGCCCTAGAACTTATATTGTGAGTGACATTTCGATGAATTATTATCCGCAATTTATGCAATCAAAATAATATTCTTTTCATTATAACTTAATAAATAATTATTATATTGATCAAGTCAGCGACTAAAATAGCATTTGCGTCAATGAACATCCAAGTAGCTGACTATTGTATAAAATATAGATATCGCGAAAATAACAATAACATAATATTTACTGATTTTACTATTATTCGACACTACGGAAATGGATTAATAATTTATAATTATTGAGGTACAGTATTTAATTTTGCCGATACATAATCTGCTGACAGCTACATATGTGTTATGATTTTCGCAAGAGGTAAGAATTCTTTTAATGAAAAGTATATTTCCAATAATTACAATACTCATCGGCGCAGGGCCGCCCGCCTTCAGTTCAGGTCATAGGCGGACTCGAGCAAAAGCTTTGGCAGCGGGTGAGTGGGCGGAGGGTGGCAGAGCACCAGCACAACGTCTCTCGACAGTCGACGACACAAGACGAGATGCGGCGAGTGACAGGCCGCCCCCCGCCGTCGCTAATCGATAGACGCTGGCCCCTGTGACGTCACACGTCCTGAAGTTGGGCGGCCGGAACCAGGACGGGCGGCCCACCTTGGACGACGTGACGGGGCATATTACTCCTAGACAGGGTGCACCTGGTGGGTGCACCGGAAACCAAACTGCATAATAGAAATGCCAACGAAATGTCATTCGCTTGCTTCAGTCGTAAAAAGTTTATATGGGATGCCTTGCACTTCATTTTTTATTCACTTTATTATGTAGTTAAAATGAAACTTTTCAATTCGCTACTAACCGAGACTTGCCTTCTTACGTAGATGAAAATATACTTAGGCTAGTTTCAATGCAATATTACTTATATAATAGTTTTTTTTTTTAAATATTTTCTTGACAAGTTGAAATTATTTATTAAAATCAAAGTAAGAAAAAAAAAATACTGTGAGTAACGTTTAAAATTAATAAACCTACAATTAAACTTACATAATTTTGAAAACACTTCTGAAAAAAAATATAAGAACTTGCATCTCTCGGTTTTCGCGCCCATGCACATAGACCACTATGCTAAAGGCGTCATACTTAATTGCGACAAATTTTGACTAATGGCTCTTCATACTCTCTGAATGTTCGATTCCTGCGGTGTGTCTTACTTTTTTCAAAAAGATTTTTTGGTACAAATCGGTTATCCTGGATACAGCCGCAAAGACATTTTGAAAATAGCCGATATACTGGATTATTTGTTAGGTTAACTTAACCTAACCTAAACTAACCCAAACTAACAAATAATCTAGTATATCGGCTATTTACAAAATGTGTTTGCCGCTGTATCCAGGATAAACGTATAGAACCGATTTTTTCTATTGGTTATAATATTTTTCTCATTTTTGTGCTTTCAAAATTATGTATGTTCAATAATTAGAATGTTACATTCTTAAATCTTGTGTATTCCTTGAATAAAAAACATATAATTATATTAATTTGTAAGATTATCTATATTGTAATTGTTTTATTTAAATTAAGTCTTTACTGGGTAAGAAAAGTTATAAATATAATTTATTTGGTAAAAATATAAGCCAATCATTTTACAATGCAAGAAATTTAATAACTCTTATCATATATTGTTTAATGTTAAAATTGGGCAGAAAGATAAGCACTTTAATCTCGGGATCTTCAAATTGAATCCTCGTTTTCATCAAACACATTTGTATAGGCAAACAAAATGTAGGCATATCCAAAACGATTTACCGCCAAGTTCAACAGAATATCGAGAGAAAATTCTGAGGGTGCGGTATGAATTAAGGGTGAAAGATGAGAAAGGGTGTGGGAATTGTTGAATTAATAAAACGGAATACGGTATTAAAGATTAAAATTAGTCATTTATAATTAGTTGATTAATATAGATTACCTATTTTTTTACTTTTTTTATTCTAATAATTATATTCATAAAATATTAAAACCAGCTAAGTTTGTTATTTAAATATAATTAAGCCTGAGGGTGACTGAAAATTGGTAACTTTCATCAGGTGTCATTTTTTTAATATTTCACATCCATCTTTAGAGCTTGTCCAGATAACGCGTGTCTTGCCGCGATACGCCGCGAGTGCATGTGGACAGCGTAATAAAGTCACACGTACCTCGGCTGCGCGAGAAATGACATGCAGCGATTACATGTGAACGGATCAATTAGGTCACATGTACCTGAAATGCGCACAAGTTTTTACCCGAAAATCAAATCGCGCCACCTGGACAAGACCATAAACATGATTCTTTATTAATTTTAATGACGTTGAAGAGACTTTTATTGATCAATTTGTTTTTTTTACTGTGCAGAAAGCAAAAATATGTATTTTCAGTTAATTCCATCTCCTTATTTCCCACCAGAAGTCAGAAGCTGACATCTGAATAGGAATAGCGATATAAAGATGTAGTATATATAATTATGTTCATAATATTATTTGACATTACCTATTGAACAACTAACCACAACTATTATTGGAATAGGTTATTCACTCTTTCAATTTCTACTCAGTGTATCACATTCAGTACTAAAAATGTGTATACCATTTTAATACTATATTATTAATCAGTTATGTTTAAGTGTATTACGACCATAAAATTATTATAATGAGCTGTACCAATGACGTTGACGACCGAATCGTATATCTTTGGCGATATCCCCTTTCATCGTTCAACGCAAAGGGTCGGCGGGTGATTTCAACCCTCCCGAGACGCTCGTTGTGCAGTACTAGATCTGCCCTCAGACCAATCCTTCCACCCCAAACATCGCGATGGGGTCTGCTTAAAGCACCAAGCTTTTATTGCCCTTAAAAATGAAATTATTGTTGGCTACGCGCGTTTTTAAATTAAAAACAAAACAAATAAATATTCGATGCTGGTTCGGCGCAGTTTCGCTTTCTGGTGTCTACACACGATTAAGAAAATATTTCATGCGGTTAAATTTTAGGTGATTTAACTGAAGATCAACTCTAATTATAATTTTTATTTACAGAAGGGGAGTTTGACTCCTACTATCCCTAACAATTGTTTTGAAAATAACCAACATTAATAAAATGACATGCCATTCCAGATTGGGAACTTCCTTGTAGATTTTGTTTCATTATTATGCTACCTGAGCTCTATGAAACGGTAACTATTTTATAAATACGTATAATATAAAATACCATGAACATATTTCCTATTTCGTCACCCTCATAAGTAAAGATCGTGATCGCTCTTAAGAATACTGCCGAATTCTGGATAAGCTTTCTAGCCATAAACCGTGAAGATATAAATCAACCTAACTCTAAAGTCTAAATATTGTATTTTTGCTCCTATTCATATAATGTTATCATTCGGTATTTTAATGATATAGAACATCTTGTTGATTGTATTTCACAAATAGCCAGAACACTCCAATATCAGACTAGTGAAATTCTAAAAGCTCTTTTTTAATAAAAATTAAATATTTTTTCGTACGTAGGTACCTATTTTGTTTAACTTTTTTATTTTTAATGATTACTTCATAATAATAGAAAAGTAAATCAAGCAACATTTGATTTATAAGTGTACTTTCAAAGAACATCTCCCATTTATTTACATCAAAATTGAAGAAGATAAGAAAATATTTTTTTCTGCAAATAAAGCCATTAACTCGAATATATATTACACTGAAAGGAGTGAGCAAAGCCACTTACAACCACCCCCCTTTCAGGAATTTTTAAATACGACTACCCCCTTCTCCCATTCTGAGTATGGCCCACCTCCCTCCCGATGAACCTAGTGCCTTCAGCACAGACAGATAAGTACCAGGCGCAGAGGAGAGCGAAGGAGACTCATGAAACCTGTCAGACGCATGATGGACGGCATCACATAAAACTGACGAGTTGACTCCGGCTAGAATGGCTCTGTGGAGCCCACTATATCACTTTTATTACACACCATCTTCATTTTCATATTTCATATTTGCATTTTCTCTTCGGGTTGCGGGTGGGACTGAGCGAAATGTCTCTCAGAAACGACGCCAGGGGCGCGCGGGGGGAAGTTGAGCATTCAGAAAAACTATGGACATATTTGAAAGTTTAACTACAAAAGCTCACACTATATCATGTCTAAACTAATCAGGAGATTGTGTAAAATGAAAAATATCAGTTCATACAAAAAACTGCACTTTAAAATAATATTCTTTCATACAATGCCTGTATGTATTTTGAAATAAAATTTTAACATTTTAAGAATCATAAATAACTTTTTTAAATCAAATTATAATTTTTTTTTTTTTGATGATGGCCGATCAGGTTACATGTCGGTCTATAATGTCATGGGTCCTAGGCTCGAATCCCGTTTTTGGTTTCGAATATCTTCTTTCACACAAAAGATGGAGCTAATAAGCGAAGCAAGAGGCTAAAATATATTTTGCGTAAAAAACTACCTATCCATAATTCTATAAAATATTAGCGCATATTGGGGTGGGGCATGGGAAAAGCACAAGGTCTCGTTACGTCACAGTCCATCGTGCGTCTAGCGTCTCCCACAATGTAAGGACCCGCAGCGCGTAAATCGTTTTTTGTAGCACCGCTGCGTGTGAAGGAATATCGGCCACGGCCTGTACACAAAAACGAGTATTTGTAACCTAGTGGGTACTCCTAATAGACAATACCCTACTTGTTGCTAATTTTATTGTTATTGTTTGCTAAGCTCTTCTATCAGATATATTTTTTCTGATTATCAGTGAAAATATTTTTTTATATAATTTATTATATAAACTAATATAGCATAGCATATTGGAGATTATATCAATTTTCAAAACGAAAATAGATTTTATTTATTATTCTTGGAATAAATTTATTTTTACTGCATATTTATTATTCGCATTGCATATTTAAATTATCTTAACCAACAGACCAATGGCCATTCAAATAAACGTAAAATAAATTTCCATCCGATGAATACGTTAAAAAAAATACGCCATGAAACAAAATTATCAATAAACAAAATTAGAAAAAAATTACCAGCGGGCGCCTTTTTCTTTTTCCTCTCTCATCTGCTGATCCATTCCGCCCCCTCCCCAACCCCCGTTATAAATCAACCGGTTTATGGCTAATTAGGCCTTTGTGCTTCGGATGTTTTGGGTGGTGATGTTGCGCGAAGCTCTTTTGGGGGGCCCGGCCTCTCGGGGGAGGGGCTGAGGGGGGTTTATGGGGAGCCCCGAGATGATATCGGCCACGGGGGATGGATATTGTTCTAAGCTCCTTGTTTCGAGTGCCATTTCGGATGATAGGAGAACTCACAACTCGGAACTACACTGGGCCCTTGGTTTATCAAACAAAAGAGATTTTTTCTGCCTCATTGGATATGCAAAATATTTAGATATTGAGAGTGGCAGCAAAACAAAAACTATTGATATTGTTGACGGATTTAAACAAATAATTTATCATAAAATGAATTATCCATATAAATAATAAAAACTATAGAATGTTCTTCTTCTATCGATGGCTAACGACCAACATTCAGTAAACTTCTCTATTTTAGGCCAGTCGTATCAGATCCCCAATGTCTTGGACATTGAGACCCTTTCAGATGCTGTATAGCCAAGATAATCTCCTTCTACATAGGCTCCTGTTATAATCTCCTAATCGCTAATGCGATCAGTCCAATATATCTTCATTTTAGGCCCATACAAGCAAGCACCTATCAGCCTTATTGTTGTTTTTTCCTTAAACGACCAAGATTCAACTCCATATACCAATACGGGGTATTATCTAGTACATGATCTCAATTCATCAAGTACCCAGAGCTTTGTCTCGATTACAGATGTTTCATATTTTCAAAATTTCAATCCTAATCTATCTCATCTACAAAATCTATAGTATAATTTATACTTACAGCAACATACTAACTTATAATTTTAACCTAGAATGCTCCAGAATCGAAGCGTACGGCAAGCACAAGATCGCGTAATTTCCTTGGCTCGGTGCCTCTTTCTACGTAACAATAATACATATAGCACATACATGACACATCATTTAATACAAAGCTAAATAAGCATACGTTTCCACATAATATATCGATATTATATCGATCCGTTATCCCATATGAAGGTACTCAATAATTTAGAAAATATTTACATATTTACACAAACAGTATATTATATTAGTCGTAAAACATTTCTCAAAAATATTCGTCTCATATATTAAATTACGTTTAATATAAGAATCAAAATAAACTAAAAACATATTATCATATCAAAATATTATCGGAGTGTTTTTTATCTGAGAGTTTCTTGCCTAGCGTCAAACGACATATTTGCTCGGCTACTTTCCAGTTATTGTTTTGTTGAGAACAAAATATTGCCGAGCTTTTGTTTGTGAGCTTTCTTCTACAAGTGTTCGAAGCACAGGAAACGTCGTTTAAATTTAATAGTGACCTTTGAACCTCAAAGGATTACTTTGTTAAAATCTGTTTTTGTTTTAAATTCACTTCTCCACTTTGATAATATTTTTTCAATCAGAATTTCAAAAGGCATTTGAAAAATAATTTCTTTTAAGAAATCCGTTCTAAAGGTAGTAAAAAATACAAATAATTAACTACCTTCATTTATGTATTTACCCGAAAAATCCTTAATTAAAAATATTTAATAGTTTAGTAGGGAAAAATATGAATACATATTTGGAAAAAAAATATTTTCACTGGAAGAAAAAGTTTAAGCTGTACATAAGAACTTCTAATATTTACAAAGCTTCACTTAGCCTCTATGCATAATACAACTAAAAAATCCAATCTCGATTATGTATTTTGGTAGCTTGACTCTACATACATAATAATCATTATAGTGACAGGTAACTGAATTATTCTCTTGCCTCTTTAAAAATAATTTTCTCCGAAAATTCTACCATTCTTAATAACCAAATAAATATGTTTATTTATACTCTCATGACTTGCTTAATTATATAAAAAATTCGTAGGCACTCCTATGAATTTCTCTTCCCCTTTCAATTGTATAATATTCTTGCAATTTTAAATAACTATATAAACTGTGTGATATAATAATTCTTTTTGCGTCCACTTATTCAGTTATTGTTAATCGTATATATGAAAAAACCTTATGGTCGACCTTTATATTATAAAAAAACTTATAAAATATAAAAAATACGACTATTTAACGTCAGTACATAATATTATACAATATAGGAAAATATAGTATTACCAGTTCCTGCAAAAAAATCAGCATGCTCCAAATGTCCAAAGGCTTACCGATACAGGGTGGTTAAAGAAATCTGGCAGAAAGGGTGTTGGCCTCTCACACCCTAAGCGCATTATTCCGTACGGCAATATTACACTTGCTAATATGTATCTACTGCTTTGCGTACTTACGTACCTCATTCTAAAATTGCAGACTTCAGCGTTAGGTAAGTCTGCCATCCCCCTCCTCTATGACACCTTCTCTTTCTGATTTTCACAATTACACGTGCCATGGTCGCTTGTGAGGGAGATGTGTGTGTATGTGTTATTTTAATGTGTTGGCTCACATTGACATAATCTGGGAATTTTCTTCAATTAAAAAAATCTCGAATTTTGTATCGTTTTATTATGCTTGTATACAGGCACACTAATAAATTAACAACAGCCCTGTACTGCGTCATATGAGGCCATTTAAGATGTGGTATGGGAGTAGCTATTTGGTAGTATCTTTTTCATTCTTTATATATATTGTTTCATACATACCCCCTTTATTTAAAGGAAACACAATCAACTATATGCACGTATAATTTATTTAGGAATAAATATTCATTTTAAATGCAGTAGAAATAATGTATTTCAAAATTAAAATATCCGGACTAACAAAATTGTTAGCATCTCAAAATACGCGTTATAATTATAATATTGTTAATAATTTATTATTACGAAGTAAATACTACTATTAAAGTAATTAACAAATTAGACTTTAAAATATAATATGTTATTAAATTTGTTACAAAATCCATGTTTAACTGCTTTCTAAATAAAAAAAAATCCTCTTCAATGGCACTTAGCTCGAACACGTAAAAAACTAGGTATATCTATTTGGCAAAATTGTGTATATTTGATAGAATTGTTTGCAAAACAAAACTGGGCTGGAGTGACTGAAGTAGTGAGTAGACCAAATGGTTAACATAGAAGTCACTCGATTGAAAAAATAGATAGGTTCTCTGGAAATACGCACCAGTGCATAGAATAATTGAAAAGAATAATCAGATTAGACAGGTATTTATTGACTAATTTTATTGTTCTAAGTTAATGATGATGATAAAAATTACACATATTTATAGTTCTAAAGCCATTTCAAACATAAAAAAAATATATTTTTTAATGTATATATACCTATTATAATATTATATATTAAAGGTAAAAAACGATTTTCTTTGCACGACAAAGCATATTATATTTATTGTATGTGAGCTTAATAAAGTATCTTCGTCTATCTGTGCCATACGCGTTGTTGAACGTCAGTGAGGATTACGGCTATCTTCTTCCTGTCTGTCACTGCTCCAAAAAGTACTGCGCGTCATCAGTTTCTAAAATTATTGACCAAGACGTTTACTCACTAGAGATCTTTCCTTGAATGATATAAGATACGGAAGTTGATATATCTCGGGATGCTTCACGATGTGGCCAAAGTATGCAATCAAGTAGACACTCATTAAATTCCCAGTCACACGACTGACTTTTAGTAGGTAAGGTAAGTAAAGTAGGGCAACTGATAGTTTTATAGACCGGAATAGTTGATACATATTATGTCGATTGCATACGTAAAGTAATAATTTTATGTCCATTGATCACTTTCTATCCAACGATAAATCGGATTTTATCGCCTACTACAAATCGGTCGTATATCTAAATATGATTGGCTAAACAACTTAAATAGGTTTTATAACATGAATTTAAATACATCATTGTATTTATGTGTTAGTAAGAGCTAAGAATAAGCAAACATTATTTATATATTGGTTAATGAATTTAGACTGAATATTGTAAATGGCGGCGCTTAAAAACTACCCAAAGGCGATGATTTTCTCAGAGAAATTACTGTCTACAGGGGTTCTTAACCTTTTTGCGGTAGCGGGAGCATTTGAGATTTGGGATAATAGTGACGGGCGCACATCGGATTTCTAAAAAAATAAGATTTAATTATTATGTGTTACATATTTTATTATATCGGTAGATTATACATTTAAACGCCTGTGAGGGCATTTACAAAAAAGCATAAAACACACAAACAGTTACATATCGACTGTGTTTAGGAAAAAGGGCGTAACCCTCGATTTTACGAAAAGTGCTTCTATTAGATATTAACAATGTATACAACTAAACACATGTTCTGTAAAAAGGAAGTAAGCCCCAAATGCCGAATTATTATCTAAATTCAGGTTTTAATTGAGCATTAATTTAGTTTTAATTTAAGGAAAGAAGCATTTACCCTCAATTTTAATGATTTTTCTGTAATAACTTCTTTAATTATTATTAGATCAAAAATATATTATACCAAATCATCAATCATCATGCACCCAATGTCTGTGCCTATTTTTTTTTTAATATTAAACCAAAATCAATCAAAAAACGTTTTTTGCCCCTCCTGTAAAATTTGTTCTGTGAGCCTTACACCCTTTTTCCTAAACACGGTCGATATAGAAAATGAAAAGCGATAAAATACATTAAACATTAAAAAATATATTTAAAATAATACAGGCTATTAGTGCGATCGGTAGATATAGACTTTACCGTTTTACTTTACTTTATGACTACCAACAAAAAATCTAGACCAAATGTTAGTAAATATATAAGTGCATGAAAATAATATTTTGTTGACAGCCGTAAACGCCTTTTTGCTGGAAAATTTCAACGCTTACTACCTATAATTTTTTTTAAATCAAAAATAATTTAGCCAATTTCTTTAGATCAAGCTTTAATTATATTATCTACCCTCTGTCCTGTTCTAGCGAGCAACGGAGGACCCGGCGAGTCTCTGGCCTTTGCTTTCTGATGAACATCGTGTATACTGGCCATAAAAGCTATAAAGAACAAGGGTTTTGCAAAATAAGGGTAGGTAGGTAGTATCAACAGTCGGGACCGGCGCTGTATCACCGATATCAAAACTCAATCAGGGCTCGCAAATGTTTAATTGATTTTCAAAAAGCTATTTTAAAATGACTGATCAACATCAATTAGGATGAAAATAATCAACACAATCCTGGAAACATTTTCAAATCATACATAACAGACAACAAAATATATATATTATATATAAAAAATACATAGAGACAAAAATATCATACTTTCGTGAATATCGCTTAGTTTAAAAATATACATAACCATTTTAATACATATTGTGATGGCGGTTTTTTCGCACATACAAACTTTTCCCACTAGTGCCTCCGAATGTGTGAGCGTCACAATACCTCCACTACTATTGAATAGTAGAATTAATTGGTTTCGTGTAAATACTCTAATTCTCAGTAGATGGTGTGTAAGTCAATTTAAATATGTTTGGTGTATTTATCTATTTATGGTAGCCGGAAGTAAATAATATAATATGTGGGTAGGTATTACATAACGAATTTGTCACTAAAAATTAAAGAAGACTGAATTCTATGTCTGCTTAACGGCACTATGCCTAGAGATGTCACTGTCAGATCATATCAACATTCCATATGCATTTAAAATAATATAAATTTTATGGACAGTTCGATTTTCGAATTGAATGATTATGCGTATTGTTCTATTGGTAACAAGTTCATTATTTTTTCTTCTATTAATTGGCAATCCTAAAAACAAAATGGCGGCTCGCACACTGGTTTGTTAGAAGTCTGTTGTTTTGTTTACATAATTTACTAATCTATGCATTTCTCAGTGTTGATTGATGATTATTCATCTTTAAAATAATAGTCAATATAGTGCTGTTGGCTGTCCACGAGGAAGTATCTTTACTTAGTGACTTAGGTATATATATAGTTAAATTTTATATTTAAATATCTACATTTATACGACAATATGTGAGATGCATGAAATGTCAAATTGAAGTCAAATTTATTTATAATATGTACACTATCCAATCCTATAAATTATAATATATTCATGGCTTATTTGAGTAATGTCTACATATAAAATAAAAATATTGATGAATGTAATGAACAAAATGGGTGAGTATAAAACTATGGTGGAATGTCATAGTATACAATTTTCTTCAATTGATGTGGTAATGCGAAGTCAGTTGTAGCTAACTTAATTATTTGACCAGTGGTCACTTTCTTCAATTTCATACATTTAGTTCTTTATAGAAAATGGGGTTTTTTCAACATCTTTGAAGTGAACTTTGTAAAAATTTACCGGCGTTCCATGATAATTTGTTTAGCTGAAAAAGAAAAAATGGTAGGTCGAGATTCTCTCCATGCATCCGAAGAAAGTGTACCAAACATTGAGGTCCAGCAAACCATAACATAATATATTTGTCTAAGTCTTCGTAAGTTTTTATGAGTCATTGAAAATGCAAATCAACACCGCCAGAATACAATGATTTAGCTGGCTATCGTTCTGACCGAGTACATACTACTAGAGTTGCAAATATTTTGCAATTATGTACTCAAGTACATAAAGAAATAAGTCTATTATATTTTTCAGTAGGTACGTGGAGATTTTTAAAATATAAAAAATTATGCATTTTTATAGTTTGATATTGACCTACATAATATGGACCGTTAAATAAAATATAAAAAATTAATACTTAAAAACCTACATAATAAAGTACTGGTTGGGCCAATTACGGTCGCTCTCATCCAAATATTTCACTCCTACCTATAATCCAGTATAAGTATTGTCGCAAGTCCAGGCGCAACTCGGTTACGAGTCGAGTCATCAGTCGACCGTTATTAATGCTTGCAAATTCAGTAAATCAAACCACTTGTCAAGCCGTGCTTCTGGGACAGGGTGTTTCCTCATTTATCATATATATCCAAGAGTACCATGCGAGTGCCCACTAGGACGTGACGACATGCACTAGGAACCAACTTCAGCCAGACAGCTGAACACCAATAAGGTTATCGTATTTTAACCGAATAAAAATTATATACCTACATGTTTATAACTTTTTATAATAGGCAATCAGTTTTTACAACGGTTCTGGTAATGATATATTATTTTGAGATAATATTGTAATATTAGAAATGTAATGAAGTATATATAAGGGCTTGCTAACTAATTATGAAGATATTATGTTACAATATTATTTATATTAATAATTATGTACTTACGTGCCGTTTATTCCAAACATCTGCGTGTTGAAGCGTTTGAGAGGAAAACTTTACAGTCAATTTGTGAGATATGTTCATGCAAGCTATTTTAATAATAGGTATAGTAGTTCTTTTTTCTATTAAGTTTGTGTTTTATAATTATTACAAAATGAGCGTTATATAAATTTCAGTTTAAACTTAGATCTTATTACACATATTATGCCTAGTTAATTTATGTAGGTATAATATGTATATTTTGTTAAGTCATTGATTTCTAAAAAAGAAATACCTATTTTACAAAATATAAACACATTTTTTTAACAATTTCCGATCCTAACAAGATGATATGGGCCTCCACTGAGTGGACGTTTTGTATTAATAGATTTAAGTGTTTTTACGAGTAATGAGTGTAAAGGTGCCACCTGCTCAACTTATTAGATCCATACTCTGACTAAAAACACAAATTGAAAATCAATATGTGCATTATCTAGACCTAGGATTCGAACCTGGAACCCACAACATTATAATCCGACGTATAAGCTGCTCGGCCAGCGTGGGCGTCATTTATTTTCGTAATATCAATTACTGTTTATTGTTAATTATAAATATTTTTAAAATATTTAATTTAAAAAAGTTTATGACAAATTTATCTCATAACTTTAATCAATTAATAACGAAAAGATGTGATATTAATATAATTAATAAATTTCAAGGAATTTTTCTTGTTTCTTCATTTCTAAATCACGTATCATCCAAACATGATTTTACGTACTTTTGTTCAATGATACATGGCACTATTTTATTCTTATTTTTACTATTTCAAATTAATATAAGTTTTTCCGTCAAAAATATTCCTAGCACCCTGGTAAATTTCCACTTATTTTTTTTTCAGGCAGCGCTGAAAAATAGCCATTTCATGAAAGCTCGCGCGAAAAGGGTAACCGTTCTTAATATTTGTTTTTCAGATGGAAATTATTTTTGAGGGCGCGCAAACAAAGAGGTGGAGTGTAGACGCCGAGATTACTCAATATGCTCGGCTTTTCCACCCGCCAATTAACTTCCCGTAACTTGCCCCACGCGTCGCTGCAGAATTCAAACTAATTGTTCAGAAGAACCTCTAAAATTGTTTCAATTTAATGACGTGATTTAATTTAATAAATCAAGCTTGTTGATTTTTTATCATGTCCGGAGGAATGCTGATGATGCATTTTTTGATAATTTTTGATGGTTACATTTTATGGTACACTAAACTATGCTTACTCAAATTGAAATACTTATCGATTTATTGCTCCCTGTCCAATAAAAGGTAGCCTAATGTTATACAATTACAATACGAAAGAAATATTTTTCTTAAATCTGTATTTATTTTATAGAAGATAAAATAAATTTCATACAAAGTATCTAGTAGGTACTATACCAGATACCTAGTACTGTACAAAAGTACTGTATTAGGTAGGTATATAATCTTTAATAGAAAATAAATTAATTCTTAAAGTTCACATAAATATTAAATTACATAAAATAATGAATTTAAATATGATATTTTTTTCCATTCATGATTGATTATACAGACAAAATATTAATTTACAATTGTTTTGTAGTTTTACTAGAATAACAAAATATATAGGTATGCATCTTTGTGTTATTTTCTGTAAATAATCTCGGTTTTTTTGAGTCAAGTTATAACAAGTAAATCGACATACTTAGGTAGGAGTTGTCCTACCCGTAGAAAAAGTACCAAATTGACAAAACGTAGGAACCTAAGTAAATTCTCGTTAACTTTAACCTTGTAATGAATTCACTGGCTGCGATGATACGAGCTTTAATAAACTTTTTTGCATTACCATATAGCGGAAAAAATATGTTATCTTATGTATGAATATACTCACTGATGCCCAAATAAATTTGTTTATCTTTACACAGAAATATGTAGGTATAACATAAAATTTAATAAAATTTTATCTATTACGGATTTAATTATGAAATTATATACTTTGGTCAAATTATTATTTCTATTCAATACTGAAAATACTGTTTTTAAAATTTATTTTAGAAAAATGATTCCCACTTTTCCACTATTTTTAAAGGGATCTTCTTGAGTTTTTTTTAATAATTATAAACATTGTATATTAACATTATCTACATTTATTTACATAATATTTATGTCATTAAATACCATGGTATTATAAGCTATGGCCAATAAGGCATTCAATAAACAATACCCACAGAAACAATGCAAAAAAAGTGCATACCTAATACCCACATCAGAAACACAAGAAAGGAAAACCGCATCAAAAAACAAAATAAACATTACGGTTAATGATTTCATTAAAATGATACTAACAATACGAGTAAGTATCAATTATCTAGATACTAGTATTTTCGACTTATCCCACTGTTCCTTTTAGGTAGCGATAATATCTCAAGAGAAACCTCTATAAAATGACGCATTTTCAAGAATATGAGGTGAGAAATGGGTTTAGAAATGCGCAACAACAATTATTAATACGAATCAGTACATTTCTTTATAGCGTATATCTGTCTGCCTTTAATTTCCGTTAATAATATAAGTATATTATTTCCAAACCTGTTTAACAGTTTCCCAAAAATTCAATAATTTATAAAAAAAATATGCCTATATATATTTATAAAAAATATCCTCAATTATTATCAAAAAGGTTAACCACACGATTTGTAAAAATCTTTTAAAAATAAAATTTTATTTTAGTTTAAGTAAACTCTTTTAAATCATTGATAATTATCAAATGAATACAAATCTAGTACTATTAATGGTTGTTGTATTTATTCTCTCTAAATTCATGTATGTCGCGCTTTTCATAGCAAATAGTAATTACGATTTTCCTCCATATATTATAATAATAATTCCAAATTATATTATAAATGAATAAATCCATTTACAGCGATGCATTTCCACAAATCAAAAATGTGTTCGCATTAGCACGGCATAAGTATCGGCGGTGGGTGCACTATGAACAATGAGTTCCTATCAAACATTCCAGCCTAGCGCTAATTATCTTTATTTATGGTTTTACATTAATTCTGTGCATATTTCATCCGAATGCCATACACCAGCCATTATTATTGTTCCACGCGAGAGGAAAACTCATAATGAGGCCGTCATAATACTTTGGACACGGCCTGATGATTTAGAATCGCGTATCTATGGTCGACACTTGCGCAGAATTGCACAATTTATTCAAATTCAATCATATAAAAATTACTGTTTATATTTATTCACGCAAAAATAAAAATAAAAAATTTATAATGTAGTTTAATAAATTTTATTGTTCTAGAACAGGGATTCCCAACACGTACGCCCCGCGTAAGCATGGGGCAATTTGAATGTTTTGGGGGGCAAAAAGGTCATTTTGAAAATATTTGAAGACGACGCATAGCACAAGGATCGCACTAATTTTCTTCCGAGTTGTACATGTAACGTAATATACATATTTACTTACGAAAGTTAAATTAAAAACAATATTGCCTGTGTGTATTTTTAATTTGAAGCAATTAATTTTTTTTTCAGAATTTGTTGGGTAACTATAACATTTTGAAGGAGAGGCATGGAGATTTTTGAAGCGTTGAAGTGAGGCTTGGCAGAAATAAGGCTGGGAAACACTTTTCGAATCTAGAAGAAAGATTTGATTTTTAATAATTCATAGTTTTAATGTATTTTATAAAATATGTTTTTTTAAATAATAAAAATGAATACACATAGTTTGAAAAAATATTTACTTTAAATAATCAAGTTTCGGCACAGTCACAATAATGTCTCTAGTAACATTCGATAGCAATTTATATAATCTTAAGTTAATTAATATTAATTATCCAAGACTGAATCATTTGACAATATTTAAGAATGAAACATTCTACATTAAAAATATATTTGTTATTTTAATATGACAATTTTTTTAGTTATCTCTTCGTGTGTATCTTTCTGACGCATTTATATGTTATGTATTTAAAATATTATGTACATATTAATCATTAATTTAACAAAAGTACCATATTATGTAAGTTAGTAAAAATATGTCCTACCATACTATTTGGTTAATTTAATCAAAATTAATTTACTCATGAGGCAACAAGGTCTCAATGATAAATACATAAATTCAAAATTAAAACTACAGACATTGATTTTCTTCTTCTACTTTTTACAATTTTATTTTTCTCAATTTCAAATAAATAATCTGTGATAGAGACCTACTTGATTTAATTCTTACATACAATGTACCTATAATTCATTTAAATTTAATACTTTGGACGCTGAAGACGCATCTGGCGCGTAATGACCAAGCGGCCGCTTGATGTAATCAGCGTGCATTATAAAGGTGGTAATTAAAAAATCATTATCTAGTCAGCAGCGAATGAGTTAAATAAACATTGATTATTAAACGAATTTTAAAGTTATGAAGATTGAAGAGGATCTGAGCTTTAAGCTGCATTTCCCACGTAATGTATTATTAGTTAAATTAGTTATTTATACTTAGTTATTAATAACAAAAAGGTATATCATAAAAAAATATTTATTTTTGTAAATAATATTACAATTTAATAGTAAAATAGTTTATAGTGACGTAGATTAATATAATATTACCAATACGTTGATAATCCACTTATTGTTTGAGGGAAATTGATGTTAAGTTCGCAGTCCGCAATTTTGTCGTGATCACTTATCAAACATGGCGGACAAATACATTTATGGATTTGCCGATGAAGTTGACATAAATGTGTGACAATTTATTATCCGGTCACGTCATTATATTATCCTACATTATGACCTATGGGAAAGTGGTGACATTATACTAGTATTATAGTTGAACAATGTATGCAAATGAAAATATAGCAGGGTCACATCAGCTTTGTTTAAATCAGGCATTGATCAAAATATACCCGCTGCATATATTTCATTTTAATTTTGAAAATGTATAAAAGAAGCTATCTTAATAATATAATATATAAATCGAATATACCTATCTGAGTTTTTCTATCAAAAATATATCATTAACTACAACAATACAAAAAATATCACGAGTATAATTATTATGACGTTTGAATTTAGAAAAATCAAAAAATAAATATATTTTACCCATTTATTTGTAGAAAAAAATATTTTATAGGTTTATTCACCAAGAAAAAATGGTGAGAAGCCGCCATAACGCTCGATTAATTTATTGACAATCACTAGACAATAGTACTCACAATTGATGGATAAACGAAATCATCAAGTTCAGCGAATTCACATGGTAGTAAAGATCAAGATCAACAGAAGAATGTAAGGAACTAGGCCTCCATCCAGCAGTGGACCAACCTTAGCTGAACGACGAATTGAAAAGTATATCAGAAATGGTAATTTCTATCAATAAAAAAAATATTTTAAAAGTATGGCTCAATCAACCATATGCATTTTCAACACAAAATATTTATTTAACTTAATATATTATGATCATAAACATACATATTAGTTCAAATGGCAAACTTTTTAAATATTTTGGTTTTGAAAAAATGTAGTTTGTAGATCTATTATAAGATATATTTTTATTTATTTTGTTTTTATTATTACATTTTGACTTAGTAAATTACGTTATTTTTTCTAAATACGGTTAGTTCATTTAAGCTCTTTTTTGTCAAAAAAAATCAGATTAACCTCTCCCGTTATTTCACGGTACATAACTTCATAATTTTTGGATATTTTATTCACTATATATTTTAGCTGCTTATCACCGAGTAATAAATAAATAATATATATGTATTTTACCAAACCAGCGATTATCATTTTTGAATAATGTACATAGTATCGTTAAATTAAAATAGTAACGCAACTTCATGGTACTGGATGGAACGAGTTTTTTTTAAACAGTAAAAAATAGTTAAACTTGGATAATAAAAAATGATAATTAAAAAGTCTACTTAAATAAAAATATATTTTTACTGTTGAAGAACAATGTATGGATTTTTATCACTTTGATTACAATATACTTCGTATAAATATGACATTTTCGGGTAGGTAAGAATACTACGTCAATTTTTTGGTGTAAATGCCAATAAATAAACTGGGAAAAGTCAAAAATTCATCAGAGCTGGCGATTATCATTGAGCGAGCGGCGGTCGATTCGCGCACTCAGGAAATAATTGCATCACAAAAAGGCTACAAATGGATATTTAAAATTTATAGCCTATAAATCAGTGCATGGCTTTTCAGTGCAAGCTAATCATTTTCAAATTGTGCCATCACACAGTCGTGAATCAGCGATCACGTGATGCGTAAACAATTTTCGATCGCGACGTGTTTTATGTGGAGCTTTCACGATTTTATGGAGAGAGCTTTTGAATTTTCGCATGAGTTTTCACCGTTATGGTACAGACTTGTCCATCAATTGTATTCGTATATATCAACAAAGACAAATTATTATTTGGTAATGTGTATTCATTTACAAACCGTCACAATTCTTCCAGACACTAGCTTCTTGATATATACTTAACCTAATTTCAAAAACACCATTTTATCATTTGTCAATCAAATGGGACGTATAAATCTTAACAAACTTTTGAGGTATTAAACCATTCGAGCAAAAATTTTACCTATATATTATATATCAACGATGTTGAAAAATACCGTTTTCTATGGAAACTATTAAAAAAAACATAAACATATTTTAGAACAATCTCAGTATGAAAACTTGTTGCAAAAAATCTTGGGAAAAAATAGGTCGGCCACATCTATCACAATTCGAAGCTAATGATAGAATCGCAAGGTAATAAAAAGAAAATTTCTTAAGAACTTTGCATTCGAGGTGTAATTTTTTATAATTTTAAATCAATGTATTGATTTATCAATGTATTTTTCTAACTTACAAATACCTACTATAAAATATGATAACTCTGCCATTTTTGCTATTGTTATTGCCTTGTAACTGTATAAAACATCGATTACATCGGTTATTTTATTATCACAAGGAACAGAACTAACTTACTATCGCTGATTTTATGTGGAAGGGCAATAATGGTGTTTAACCAAATCGTTTAGAATATTAATATATTCCACTTGCATGAGGGAATGCAATAATTATAAACTACTCGTACATCTTAGCATTCATCATATTATTTTGAATGCTGTTATTTTACAATAAATGTGGTTTTCTTAAATGAATTATTTCACTGTATTTACTACTTTCTTTATATTTATATTTCATATATTCTAAACATTTTAAACTTGTAATTAATAATATGTATAATGGATTGAATTTATTCTGTCAAATATTTACTTTATAGATATTCTAGAAAAGATTCCACCCACTAAAATTCCCATAAATGTGTGTGTATTTGTGTGGCTAACTAGAACATTTGTAAGTTAATTTTGCAGACCACTATGATATAGTTCGCGATTATGAGCAAGCCCCAGTACAATAAAAACAGTCGGACATGTCCAGGCTTTAGTGCCATTGTAGAAAGGCGGGTGTAAGGGCGGTGACTGGAGCGGGTAGAAGAGCGGCTAGCGGAAGGAAGGCAGCAGTAAATAAGTCTTGTCCCGGAGTCACCAATTCTCCGGACCGTCTACGGGAATCTCGCCGAAATTATACTACGTTCATACATTGGCGGCAAATCTATGTTATCGTAATACTGCACTATTAAAATTATTAATAAGACAGGGGCAATAAATAAAATAATTTAACTTTTTAGAAAGTACCTACACTTGAAACGTTTTTCAGTAAATAATATTGAATATTTTTTTATCAAATACTCTTAATGGTAAATTAAAACTAGCTGTTTTATTAGTTAATTTATACTGTCAAATATTTAAATTTAAAACAGAGTAAGTATATCGTTTTCTTCCGTCCAGCAAAATTCTACGCTCTTATCTCTAATTAAGACTTATAGACGACTAAATGATAAAATCAAATAGCTAGATTTCTTAGAGTTTAGACCATTAAATCAATATAATAAATATTTCAAGTTGTAAGTATCATTGGCTGCGCTTTTTTCTAGGCTGTAATAAGGTGATGATTTGGATGCTGGAGGTGGGGGGGGGGGGTTATACAGGGATTCAATCCAAGCACTAACCTTTAATGTTGATCTGGCGGACGCGTTGGGTTGGCTCAATGTTCCCGTACTCACACAACTAGTACGGTCAATCTTACGATTACACTCTACTTGTGACGGATAGGTGGATTAAAAGTTTATGATTTTTTTATGAATTACGGTGATTGACGCGACATTGAGACGTAATTGGATTACTTCTTTGATGATACTAGGGTCAAAGTTATGCAAGTCTTGACGCTTTGATAGTCTGAAGACAACTAAATTGTTTAGAACATGCCTGAATGCACAAAAATGATTGAAGGAGGTAGGTAAGAAATTTGTAGAAGATTAGCGCAACCATAATTAGCCCCAACAATCATTTTAAGTGTAATCATTAATATGACAGCTAAATCGATGATTAATCATCGTCAATTAATATATTTTCTAATTGAAGACTGTTTTTCGTGCACTACTTCGATGTCAACTAAGGCCTCTTATGCATTATCAACTGGACTCATGCAACTAGAAAGTGTAACTGGTCACCACAGCTACGTGCGTAAACGCTGATTTTCTTTCTTATGCTTCGTGGTTTCTACTTATCTGGTTGCCGGTGACCGGTTGACAGTGTGCAAAGGGCCTATAACCTCTTACAAAATTCTAATTTTACAAATTGATTACAAATCAATAATAATTAATAATAATTGTTAGCTGTACTATAACTATAATTTATAAATAAATGTATAATGGCGGCACTTTTTACAGTAGATTGTAATTGTTGTATTATTGTGATGGTGGATATGGAAACTGGGGGGCGGTTATATGAGAGTTATTCCAGGCACTAACCTAATCGGTGTGCAGCTGTGTGGCTGAAGCTGGTCCCTGGTGCATTCCGTCACGTCCAAGTTGGTACTCGCATGGTAAATTTGTGTTTAAATATTAAATGGGGTCCCTGTGCCGGTAACATAGCTTGACAGGTGGTTTGGTTTCCTGAGTTTTCACGGAGACTCGAATAGAATTATTATTTCTATGACGGTTACGCTGTATACGCTCGTGTTCTGTACTTACAGTCTGTATGCGCTAAAAATTTCTTGTTAACACGGCCAGACTGTAACAAGACTAGACGCGCCCGTTTTCTTGATGTAACTGAAGTTTATTTATTAAAAACGGTCGACTGATAGCTCGTAACTGAGTTGTGCTCGGATTGCGACAATACTTTGTATTATAGGTAAGGAGGAAATATTGGGATGAGTACAACCATAATTGGCCCAACCATACAACTATTCTCGTATTACATCCAATAGTTTTTATAGCAGTTTTCTTATACTTAATTAAATTTATATAATAAATATTTTATGTCCGTGTAGATGCGAACGCATCATAATAGATCGCATTACAGAAAGACTTTCATGCTTCAGAAATCATATGAGATAGTTGAGCATACACTCTTATATACCATCTCAGTTAAATAATATTTTATTCTATAATTTTTATGATATCCAAATTACTTTAATGGTTATGTATACCAAAAGTTATTAACATTTAAAATACGTACCTACATAATATGTATATATATTATATTATCCGATTTTTATTATCAAAACGACAGCTTTTTAAATAAGTGTGGTGTCCTTTAGATGTATGTGTCTAGCGATTACGCATCAGGCCTATGATGTCATGCGTTTAAAGCCCGGTTCTGGCAAAAATTCACATATTATTTTTCAATGTGTGTTTGAACCCAGAGTACGGAATTATTAAATTGACAAAGTTACCATCCATTCCTTGTTAAATTTTATTCCAGTTAAGTTCCATTTTTATGGTCATGTTTATTATTTAAATTTAGTTTATTAAATTTTCAATTTTTCTTCGTAAAGATTTTTGACTAATTCATAGTTTTAATATTTTTTATATTAATTTATAAAAATATAAATGTGTATAACTTGATATTCTTTTTATTTATATTAGGGTTCAGGTTCGACTTCCACGATACTTTGTTTTCAATTTATCATTTAGCTTTAAAAACTGCAGTACATTTGACAGATAATGAAAGAATAAAAATGTAGCATTCTCTTACTCATGAAACAAAAACACCCGACAGAAAACGTTTTAAAGGATGAGATCGCATTTCGTGGCTTAAGAACCTCCGTGATTGGTGAGTGTGCAGCTTTAGCGAATTATTCGATGTAAAATCCAATAAAGGAAAGATTTTTCTGATAGTATTCGACCTCCGATAGGGGATGATACAAAAAACAAGAAATACTTTTTAGTTGTATCGGTGACATTTTTTTCACAGAATAATAATTACTTTTTCTACAATGATTGCTCTTGTGACGATGGTAATTGTTAAAAAAAATGTATTCTTTACCAATTGAATTATTATATACCTCATTAATGTAAATAATTGTTACGAAAATTGCGTGGGTTAATACCAAATATAAATGTCTTGAGTGAATATGCTAGAAATATAATTTAAATGTGACAACATATATAATATGTCAATAATAAATTATTAGTTAGTGTAACTTAGCAAAATTTACGATATCCACTTTACTTAAAAGTTGTCTAGCAAATAAAATGTATCGCCAAGCAACCCAGCGGAGTGTAAATCAAGGAAGCTCGTCCGCGCTTAAAAAAACTGCAAGGAATCTGTCTCGCAGCGCTGAAGTGGCGAGCAGTCCCGCTCTATTCGCGAGCAATAAATCCAGAGCCCGGGTTTCGGGTCCCCTTTAAGAATATACTGCAGTCGGCCGGATGCTCTCCCTAGAACAAATAGTGCAAAACACGTTACTTCTTGTACTAACTTAGTACATATTAGTAGCGTCTGAACCGTTTTACACTGAGAGGGTGATAGAAAAATGTATATAGTTTGAATACTTCAATCAAAAATATTTTATAACAGAATAATAAACATATTCTGTATTTTTTTAAATTCTTTATAAAAATCCTTCTGACTGATTTTGATGAAAATCATACTTACTGACTGAAATTTTTGGTATGTCGAGCTGACAGAATTTTAGAAAGCCAATGGCTTGATTTTAATTTAATCACCATTAGAAAGAAAGACAGAACGTGGTTTGTAATTAATATTAAAAATATAACACATCACTTCTTATTTATTTTATGTTACAACCATTGCCCCTACATCTTGAAGTGGACCCCCTACCTATCGCAGTGTGATTTTATACAGTAGTGTTCTCCAAGTGGTATCTACGGAAACCCAGGGTTAAGGGTATTCAGTGTATTTTTAGCGATTTTTGTTGATTCAGTTGACTCAATGAATCCAGTTGATTCATTGAGTTGTCGGCACTTGCATATTATGAAGCATTGATCGCGACCTCCTTTTGTGACAACCAATTAACATGGGTTGCATGATAAAAGTTCAGATAAAACCCCATTTTGTAATCAGGAAAATCACTTAAATTAATTATAAAATAAAATTCTACACGTGAATTATCATTTAATTATACCAATCATCATAACACATAAAATGACATCGCACAACCACATATTTTAAAATGTTAATAATCATTAGAGGAAGAGGTGGTATCGTGGCCCCCCAGTTTGTTTTTTCTTAATAACATACGAGTTTTTATTCTAACTGCTCTGAATTTTTTCTTAAAGTGAAGATAAACTAATAAGTTTGTGTCTGCTAAAACGTGGAACCAAAAAGAAAACAATTGAATTATATTAAACGTGTATTTCTAAAAAACCGAGTTTTCTTACTTTTGAAAAATGTGAGGGTAATATGGCCCCATCAAAATTTACAAGATATTTTTGTCGATAACAGTATGGACTAGTAACTAAGCATTAAATATTATAGAATCAATTAAACAATTTGTAATCTTATCATTTTTAATTATTTAAACAACAATCACACACATATTCATGTTTTTCGCACGATGTGCATTTGCTGTGTGCCCATAAGTGACAAATAAGATATTGAATCCAAATTTGACCATTTCCAGGTCCATGGAATAAGGTTTCCTACAAAACATGGATATCGCATTTGCATCTTCAAGAGGCGCACCAGGAGTTTCCATGTCGGACATATCCGAGGCAGAGCTCGGAGGCCCAGATTCTTCAGTTGTTTCTGAGTGAGAACTCATGCGACGACGTTTTTCTATATTGTAAACTCCCCTGCCTCTGGCATAATCATGACCACCACCACGGCCTCGGTTAACCCTCCCATGACTAGGCCCAGCTTCTTCCGTTACTGATTGCTTAAATTCAGCTTTCTTCATAGAATCTTCTAAGCCATCTTTGTAGGGCGACCCGGTCACGACAGCAGCCGATGACGCCTTACGTCCCCTGTTTGAATTCTTCTTTTTAGGCTGTGGAACTGGCACAATATTTTCAAGTAATACAAGAGAGCTCTCAGATGACTGTGGAGAGCGAAGCGTTTCTGTAGAGTCATTGACAAAATTTGGCTGATCAGGAGCATTCGGAGTTGAGATGGATTCAAATACTGTATGTTCAGTAGCTTCATGCTCTGCTGCGATAAAATCAGCATTATTAAATATATTTCTGTTGAATGGATATATACCAGATACCTTGAATCACTGCTTTTTTGTAGCCCATCTTCTTCTCCCGCACTGCAACTACTGCACTTATCTTCGCTCCATAATTTTAATTTATGCTTATTTCTCGGAGAAAGATTCATTTGCGGCATGCCTAATATTAATATTTTTTACTCGAGCTAAAATGGTTGCAATATGGCCCCCGGTGCCAAATTACACACCACCATGGGAGGCCATTATATCAACACTCACTGTCATGGTATTTTTTGAATTATAATTTAAAATATTGAAGACTGAGCAAACTTACTTGAAAATATTGATTTCACGTTCCTTCGATGTAAACAAAATCACTTCAGAAGTCTCTGAATCTTAAAAAGTTCTGAGAAAATATTTTTTTGTGCAGGACGATAAACTTTCACTTTACACGTTGTGACAAAAATGCCCGACACTGACGACGCGTACGCTTCACACGGAGGAATCGTGATTCCCTAGACTTTTAGTATATCGGAGAACTATATTTCATGATATACTGCTGGATGACATTATCTAATTCAGAAATACGAAAATCCTAGGGCGGGCAATTTACTAGCAGGGAGCTATGATACCACCTTTTCCTCTAATGAAAATAGCAGGCGACTTTTTTTACTATTACAGCAAATTTATGGCGTATTGTTTTCCACTTAACTGGTCGACCCGCCACGCCAGGCCACCAGGCTAGAGCCCTTTCTGCCCTCCCACTTGTGTGAGCCATAGTTACAACATCCAAGATTAGCACAAGTACAACAGCACATTATATTTCTCTTCCCACCTCACTTAGCAAACAAAGAATAATTCAATTGTATGCTAAATCTGGTCATTGTTAATTTATGGAATTGAAACATGGACTCTAAAAATAATATTGTAATCCATCTGGAAGATTTTTAATTATTTGTATTGCATCAAATAATAATGCGTAAACCATAGACATAATAATATATGGTTACCAAATACCAATACAGTTTTGTAAAGAGCAGGTCTGAACATTGATATTTTTAATCATACAGAAGTAGAACTTTTAGTTTTGTTTTGCATTCTTGAACTTGCTTACGCCGACTTTTTTATTACCACGAGATCCAATTGATTTTTTCTTTTGGTCGTTGTGCGGCTTATTTTGTCATAATTGAATCTACAAAACTACAAAACACAAAACATTATATCTCATTTTCATATTACACAGAACAGTACCGTAAATTTATTGCAGTGCACGTGTGTGTCACCTCGGGGATCTTCGACAGTATTCGGGGGTCTTGAGTTGTCTAGAATTTCCGTCGACTTTCAAGAGGCGTTTATTTTTCTATAAATATTACAAAGGATTCCAATACACAATACCATCCTAAAGTAGATAGAAATATTTTTGTAGAACAATACGGACAAACTTCTAAGACCCCTTGGTATGTCACTGGCATATACTGCCGATTAAATGGCACAACTCTCGCCGTCACTATAAATAAATACAATTGCTTTATCGCCCGGAATGGACTGGTGAATCTTAAATAATTATTATCTCCCGCTCATTCAGTCTGCTCAAGTTCCGGCTGCCTTTCCATTCTGCAAAGAATCCCAGAAATATGTACACAGTCATTTTGTTTTATTTGTATTGTATTCATATCTTCTTTTAAAACTCCTGTTTATTTATTCTTTAAATATAAATTAAGTAAAATTAAGGCTATAACTTCAGTTGAGGCATGGGCTAAAAAGATCGTGGCTAGGTAATGCGCGGATTGTGCAAATGACGCGTGCCGAAAGAAATATAATTTGTCATATTATATTACCAATAATAATAGTATATTCATTGACATGTTTTCTTTTTTAAGTACATACGTAAAGTTTTTTAGTCATCTTTACACAATTTAAGAATATTTTCATCCGACGCCATGACAAAAGAAATCGACGTGCGGACACCTCGATCGTCCGCCCCGATTGGCGACTAGTGAGAAATTTCGTCGCACCTACTGTTGAAAATTATTTACCGTTTCACTGAAGTAATACCTGATTTAAGTAAAGCACTAAGTGCCAAAAAATACATTGAGATGTAAACTATTACTGATCGGCAAACATTTCAAATTTAAATTTATAAACCACATTAAAAATTTAATTTTAAATAATACGACTGCAAATGCGAAAAAATGTAAAGTGTAAAATTAAATTTTTATTGTTTCATTCTTTAAAATACAGAAATATTTACAGTGACATGAAGCAAACATGGTTTATAAAATTATCCTCAATAAATTAATGATTCCTTGTACAATCAACATAACATAATTTAATAATAAAATATATAGTTTTCTATTAGCAAGGGTATCCGACAAGACCTCACCCAAGCGATCAATCGCTACTCTAAAAAATCTATCCAGGTGACATAACTGGTTGTTGACAATAGTACATATTGTTATTTTACATTTTGTAGCTTGATTTTCAATTTTATCGCCAACTAGAATTTGTTAATGTTAACATAATGTTACATACTACTTATATATATTAATATAGCAAAATTTTCCTAGCAATTTATGTCAAATTAAATTAATTTAAACTATTCAGACTCATTTTTTTTCAAGAAACATAGATTAAATAGAGAATAAAAATGTATCCAAAACTTTGTTAATAAATGTATATTTACATTAAAATCCTTAAGTGAAACTCGATATAATGTAGTTTGTGTTATTATTTTTGCATTTAATAATTGAGTCTCTAATAAAAACATAAAATATTGTAACGCCTTTTTTTGATAGAATTGCATTGTCTCTAAATTGTGTAATTGTTTTTAATTATAAATCATATTCCAATAAATTTTTCAAAGCACAAAATTTTTTCGATCCGACGAAAGCTTTATATAATCTGAATGAATCTCTAAACAAAAGTTTGCCTTTGTATTTCGAAAGCTGCGATCTGCTACCAGCCATACATTTACCCGGCGTCCATCTCATTCTCTGACACCTCGTAAATCTAGCTTCCGTCAGTTGAACGCTGGATGCTGTGCAGCATCACGCACCTGGCGGTGGCAAATGCACTTCCTGTTGGCCGTACACGACCGCCTGACAGGTGATTTACCTGTCCCTGTTAACATGCAAATCAAACGGCAGTCCTCGTGATTAATCTCACTAATTCATGGCCAGTTGTAATTTGCTTCTTGGCTCCTACAGAGAGATTTACATATTATATTATTATTAGACATCTACCAAAGTGACGTATTGTTGCAGTGAAATGTTATTTCTTGTATCAAGATAATATAATACTTGGAGATTTAAAACTAATGTAATATTTTACTAATTTACAAGATACATAATAATTTAGAATAATAATTATAATCATTTTACTAAGTTTTTCTTAGGTCGTATTCTTATTTGTCCGGTGGTTGTTTGTCCGGTACAAATCTTGCAATTGATTTTTAACTAACTTCCCGACTAGCTAGATATTTGTAACTTTTAAAATATATCAGAACACGGTGCCAATGCATTTTTTAATACTTTTAGCCATCTTTAAGTAGGATTGAATTCATTTTCAGTTAATTCTGTTTTGTATGAAAAGTTATTTCGATACCATTATTGGTTTCTAAGGGGTCCTAGCAACTAAATTATTATAAATAATATATACGTGCGTTACTATGGAAATCAATATGAATTTATCTTATAATTATTTATATTGTATCATGTAGGTAGATATTAATTTATAATTTTGATTTATTGTATAATAATTACTTATATTTTGCAATTAAATAACAAATTATTTCGTATTTTTCAACATGAATTAAATTTCTTATATTTTTAATAATTAAAACAAAGAAAATGACTAGCATTCCATTAATAATTATTGCGAATTAAAAATAAATTGCTACGGAAAAATAAAGCAACACACTGCCATCTAGCGCGTAGACTCCAAACTAAAAACTCAATGAAAATCCGAATAACGACACTTTTTTCTGTAATATTAATTTTACGATTTGTATCGTATCTTTCAATAAATAAAATACAATAGATATTTAGTAAGAAAATTTAATTATATTAATATCGCATTTCCGTCAAACAACATAAAAACGATTAATTTCGAATATATTTACGCACACAATAAAATTTTTAAAATATTTCTATTATCCCCAAAACATATTTTACAACTTTCTAAAATCAAATATATAATTTTAATGAATTATTTATAATGGTACCGTGCCATATTTCCATTATAGTAAGAACAATGCAATTTGTTGATTTTACTATAATATACATCCATAGTCAGTTTAGAAATTTCTTAGAATTTGAGTTTTAGATCATTATCCTTGTATATAGAACAATAATTAAGGAATTGTCTTAGTAGAATAAAATTCTAAATCCTTATAGTGCATTTATATAGTGGAATATATACTAACAGTAATGTGGTTTGAAGAAAAAAGACACATTGGTACTGTGGCATCAAATTAATTGACTTACGATTTTTTTATTCAAATAAATTTTAATTGAGACATCAATGGACTCAAGCAGGGATCAGGCTCTATCTAAATATTAACAATTTCTCCACATAGTTTTCGGAACATTCAACATTCAACAACACTCATTCAACCGTATGGCGGCAGGGTGTAATTCGAATAAAGTTTAAAATTACAGTTCTGTTTCCTAGACATCTCATTACCTACTGCCAATCTACAATAACTCAACACAAGTGACTATGACTCTAGTATTTTTTCTGTAATTTTGCATGTATATATTATAATTATTTCGGATAGGTATCCTATAATTATGAACATCGGAAAATATATATTAAAAAAAATCAAATTTTTTAACACGAGAACAATAAATAACCTTACATTTGATCACATAAAAAACTTTTACTATTAATTCGAGGGCTTAGTGTCAAACAACACTATCTACAAAAGTGCAACTTTACAGGAGAGCCAAAAATCGTTATTTTAGATTCTTGTAACTCAACAAGGGAAATGTTTATTTAAACCTAATGTTAATATTTTATAATTTATTGTGCATTGTACATTTACATTAAAATTTATAGGGATAGTTTTTAAAAAATATGAAAAGAAGGGTAACTTATGTAGTTAGCGTTAAACTTTACTGACGATTTAATAAGAAATTAGAAAAAATTGACATAACGTTGTTTGACTATCATGTAGCCGTAAATGTAAAATAACGTTCTCTCAAAAAAAAAAAAAAAAACAATTTTTTGTAGATAACGTTGTCTGACTTTAAGCACTCGAATTGACAACATAGCTCTGATTTATAACCTCAAAGGGAAAATTTTTAATTCAAATCATAAGTTAACTGTCTTTAAAAATGTAACACGATGGAATTATAATGTGACTTTTACCTTCCCTTTACGATTCTAATTAATTCCGCCCGTTTCTATGATGTTTCCATGGGTGACTGTATGAGATTGACTAGTATTTCAATACATTCTTACATCCTACAAGTAATAATACCATCTTAATCGCACCGTTTACTTTCATAATATATGTTCCTCATTGAGTATGTCTCTCTTTGTCGCATATTTTTAGATTTATATATTTTTTCCCAATAGTATGAAACGCTCTGTTTGCAATATGAAGTTATAATTTATCTACGACAGTCGAATGGAATTTGACAAATATCAATTATATATATTTACTGGATAATGCTATCGGTTATTTAAATTATACCATTTTAAATAGATTCTATGAATAGACGAAATATAAATATGGCTGTGTAACCAAAGATCACATTACAGTAATGGGAGGGTTAAAACAGTAGTGGCATGTTGCGTGCTTAAAACACATTGCTCTATCTAAGGTATACATGTCCAACTTCAAGTAGGCTATTATCTAGTTACAAAACTGGCAGTGATCTACAACACTCTCACGTTGTTATTTTTCAACTTGAACAAACTTATTATTTGGCTGAAGATACTTAGTCGAAAAATTAACCAGCACTAATGAAAAAAAATTGCATTTATCATGAAAATGATTTTGTTTTTTTTTTTGGGCACTCATTTCATTTATCGTCAAACTATTCTCACATTGTTCGAAAAGCCTACTGCGACGTTAAGTAGAAAAAATACGCATTAGTTTAAAGCATGGTGATTCACATCTTCTCTTTCTCTCACTTCTGTGGCAGACCGTGAGTGATTTAATAAGAATCAAGTAATATAAAGAAGTCACGTGAGTTTTAACTGGATAAGAAAATAAATAATTACAAGATAAAAAGAACTTTTTATATACCACGTTTTTTTTCTGTTGCATCATATAAACTTGACAATCCTATGTATTAATAATTTAGGACAAATAAGGCAATTGTCAAAAAATCATTTTTTTGCTATTTTGCAACAAATAAACAAAATATAGAATACTGAAATGTCATTTTGATTTCCATAGTAATGCACGTGTATGTTATTAATAATTTAGTTGGTAGGACCTACTTAGCAACCAATCATAGTGGATTGGATTACGGATTTCTTCCGAAATAACTTTTCATACAAAACAGAATTAACTGAAAATGAATTCAATTCTACTTAAAGATGGCTAAAAGAATAAAAAGAATGCATTGGCATTGTGTTCTGATATATTCTAAAAGTTTCAAATGTCTAGCTAGTCGGGAAGTTAGTTAAAAATAGATTGCAAGATTTATACTGGATAAACAACCAACGGACAAACAAGAATACGAGCTAAGAAAAACGTGGTAAAAAATAGGAATGCTTAATACTTCCCATTTCAAAATCTCAATATATCACAATAATTATAACTGAATGTACCTACACGAGTTTTACATTTATTTTGACTCAATTCCGATTATAGACCTACGGTGCGATCTGTTTTTTTCTTAATCTGAGTTGTATAATATACAGATTTTTACTTATGGTCAAAATCTAAACAACATGTTATTATGATATTACCTACACATTACATCAATGAAATATAAGATGTCGGACGGTCAATTAAAACTTTCAATTAGTTATAGTACGCTTCATTGTATATCAAATTACGAAATAATAGTAGACAATAAATAACAAACTTTGATACACCTACACTTATATCAAACCATTTACGGTTAGTAATTAGCCAACCACAAACTGCAACTGTTCCGAAACGCTATTATAATTAATATAACATATGAGTATCGGCCCGCGAAGTTTTGGCACTTTGAATTATGATTTGGCAGGGCTGGACTACGAGCTGGTGGCCTCCAAAGGCCCATCCACTAGATTCGCTCGCCGCCGACCCGCTACAAGAAGGATATATGTTGCAACTTGCAATAATTAAGTTGCAGCCAATCATAAATGGTCTAACTTAAATCGATTTCCATCAAGATAAAGTGTTACGCCACTAGAATATCAAATGATAAAATAACACAACATGTAAACATATACAAGCATTTTTTGGGGTAAAAATAATAAGAAGAAAAATAAATATTATTTTATTCAAAAATAAACTTACAATATCTATAATAATAATATATGAAATAAGCATTAGTTTCTTTATAGTTCATCAAGTTCTTCATTTTCGCAGATGTATAGATGAGAATTTCGAAAAAATTGTAGTGCTAATGTATTTTTTATTTTATATAAAACATCGATTTTTCTACAAAATGGAAATAACGTGTTTAACTTGAAAGCATTTTTTTTATTTGACAAAGCTTTAGAGTTATGAGGATTTATTAATTTCAACAACAATAGTTTTTACAATTAAATAAACATATTTTAATGATTAGGTATGTTTAATTAAACTCAGAAAATTTCAAAACAAAATGAACTAATTAACTAAAATGGATATTTTTATTGATTACTAATGGTCTAATGTGTAATAATGTATTGTAAGATGTTTATAATTTTAACAAAATTATAAGATTGTTTTACAATAAAAATATATACTTACTTGTTTTTTTTTTTATTTACAATAAATGAAATAGATAAGGACCCAATATTGGTGATATTTAATTTTTGAATGAAAATGCATTTAAAAACACATCCTTTTCTCAATAAGTACCTAACATGAAACGTTTTAAATTAAAAAGCCATCAGAATGTTGAATATAAAAAAATTAAACATAGCTCGAGGAGAAAGAAGTTTTGTCAATTATTTGACATTTAACCAATCGATATTATTCATAGCCAAAGAAAAGTTCAAGTACAAAATTGTCGCTTGTATAAAATGTTTAATCTTAGTAGAAAATGTATTTATTTGTAAAAACAGTACACAATGTTCATCTTCTTAGTGTGTTATCCCTTATCCAACTATGCCACTATAAGGGTAATCTATTCTTATTCTTTCCGGGGATGTACATTCGTAATACCCATGGAAGTTTTGAAACCACAAAATCTTGCTCTGCTAAAAAATACCACCAATCATTAAATTATTAATCATACTTTTCGGCCTACTCCCACATTTTACTCGGCCATTTTTAATCCAGCCTGTAATATTGCCCTAATAATTGGGAGTTTACCGTATATTGTTTTTTTATAAATTTAAATTTAAAAAAAAAACCTAGATAATTGTATTCTATGAAAACTTTTAATATATTAAATTATTTACAAATTCGTGGAAAGCATATTTGAAAGATTAAAATACCAAGCTCGTTGTGCATCAGAAAAGTTTTCGCAAAGTACACTGCCAGTTTGCAGTGGTGGCCATGTAAGAAGGGGCTATTAAGGGGTGTTTAACGAACTTGGAACGTACATAACATGCAAACACGTCCACACAAGTGTGTCCTGCCCGCCTCCACCCACCCCCTTAACGTTAAAACTACGCCACTGCATTATGTCTATTCTCTCACTACCGGTCATATTGTACTACACCCCAGTGGCGAAGAGTGTTGTTGGACTAAGACTCGGTGGGTAGCTGAAAAAATAGTGCATACTTGAACAGTCATAGGTATAAAATAGAGTAGGTACATGGGTACACACTAACGATGATGACATTATTATTAAATCAATTTCACAACTTTTCATAACAGAATTATTCAATAAACTGTACAACTATCGTTTACTTTGCCGCGTATTGGTGTAGATGAATAAAATAATTTCTATTAGATGGTATTATCAATTTATACACAATAAGGTTTCTTGAATCGTTTACAACTTTTTCGATAGATATATTATGACGTGGCTAATTATTATCGCAGTGAATTGTAAAATTCGCATATCAAAATGAAGTTATATGAACTATTGTATAATTTTTTGAATAATTTGTGAAATTATCATTCTTCAATGTAAATGCTGATAATAGTTTAGAAACAAGACTTCATCATTGATATACAAAACTTCATACATGGTTTGAACTATAATACGGAGAATCCAAATTGCAAAATAACATTATATTGTTACAAGATTATATTATCGCCATTTAGTCAGCGTTCGAAATGGAACAGTTATCCAATTTTTTGTGTGTAACTGTGTTACATTTTTTATGTGGCCAATCTAGGACAGATGGTCAAATATTTTCCACAAGACGGAGTGATAATTTTGGGGATTGTATGAACTGGAACGACGCTTCGGTGCGCTCCGGTCCATTTCGAGCCCTGCATTTATTTCAAATGTACGATTTAAGGCCCCTTTTCTAAAACACAACATATGGTATCTACATGCATAATTAATCGTGTCGACATTGATCGCCCGTCTTTAAATTCGTAAGTCACAGGTTAAAATTCACATGTGATATTTATTTGTACGTTATCTCATATTTTGTAAATAGTTGATAACAATTTCTAGTATATTAATATTTTAAAATACCCTCACTAGGCGGAGACCGACCTATGTTTCACTTGAGAGCGAAATAGAAACTTATATTTCTTAATATGAAATGGACTGCACAATCTACATTACTTTTAAGAGGTAAGTGATGTTTTTAAATTAATTTCGATTAACCATGTCAAATAAATAAATACTTACCAGTGGCGTGCGCTCCATTGATTATGTAGATTCCCAGAAATAATCATAATCAATAAATAATAATAATGGCTTGAAATGAACTTGAAACTCACCAAAGCACAGCTTCGGTTCATGAAATCAACGAGATTATCGTTCCATTTCGTGAAAAAAATAATTTGACCATCTGAGCTCTATAGGCCATATAACAAAAAAATACCACTTATTTTTATAAAATATACATAAAATTAGATAAATATGTTAGTATTTTCGGAAATTTGTTGAGCGCTCTGATTCTTAAAGTTGTTCATTTCAAGCACTAATAATAATATTATGTAGGTATAGTGTCCTAAGGATTCTAAACTTTTAATATTACGTATATATTTTTAAAATGTAGAAATGTTACCATTTACATAGAACTACATCGGCCACCAATCAATATACAATAAATGACAAATGTTATGTTTATTAATCAATTAATTATATCAAATAATAATAGCATCCCAACAAGTAAAATAAAGTATTTTGTAGGTCCCTATAATATAATATATATAAATAACGTCATAATATTCTTACATAGATAAACCATTCATACATATTATTACCTTAGTCCTAATAATTTAATTTACGGTGCAATAGCACCGTCGGTTTGCACTACAAAGGCAATAAAACCTCAGGAACAAACATCAATCGTCAACTTTATCTACAATACAATAAAAATCCATTACACACGAACACTTTCACCAAAAAAACTCCTATCATATATTATTGACAATCAGGAGCCCATAAGATAGCCCGAGTGTATATCCTGAGCAAGAAACCCACTGCTATTTATTATGCTCTAGTAATCCTTTCACATCGGCGAGTCCTATTCCGTTTAGAGAGACAGCGTGTCCAGGGTATCTAATGTAACTTCTGTCCGCAATAATGTTATTTATCCACCAGAAGATATAAATCCCTTAAACATACGAGTTACCCGTGATAAGTACACCCATACCTTACTACCTAAACTGTCGTGTAAGTATCAGGAGAGTAGGATACACACGGAGGTATTTTGCGACCAGGTCTGAGCTCTCGGATGGCTGTCCTCCATAAACTCCCGACTCTATTATCGTTTTCTGCGTTCTTATTACCTGACCGACTATATCTCTTTTGTATTTATATCTGTTCGTATCGTGTATACCTCTTTATGTTAATGTTAGCTATATGTACGTGTGTGGAGTTCCTATGCATCTACCTGCATTTACCTATCGTGATACGAACCTGTCTTTCGTGAGTGTGCGCCGACACAATTATAATATGTACTATACTTCTCAATAATTATAATGTTAATATGGCGTTTAATTACAAAAACCAATATGTTTTTGTACGTTAATACAAGTTGGTTTTAAGACTACTTTCTTTTATCTATTTATAGTACCTACCTTATTGTATTTTTTCTAAAACTAGTAACCTACTTTAGCAATAAATATATCATAAATCAAATTAGGTGGACATATTATCAACATTATTATGTATGTAACTGTAAATAGGTAATCGGCTTCTGTAAATCGTATGATTTCGCAACATGCAAGACGTAGACTGATCTAAAAAATAAATTCAGATAGTAATATTTTTATGTCCGCATGTACTTGGTAGAATTCAATTTTACAAAATGATTATATAAATTATATTAAATTTTACAGGTATTTTTTTAATCCATAGCTATTTTGGTTATAACACCATTATCAAGACTAACGACTTGTCTACGCTTAACCTTTTCTATGCCTCACGATATTACCAATAGCGAGGGTTGTGCGGCTGGTCAATGCACTCCCTAGGGATGTAGATATTTTTGGCGATCCAATATATATTCTGTTTTTCAAATTCTATTTTATTGTTAACTTTTGTTTGTTTTTTTTATTATTGTTTTTTTTGTATAAAACTATTTTTTGCGTTGTGTCTTTTCTCTACCTTGTTTTTTCTCTAATTGATTACTTGTAATTTTTATTGTAAAATATCATGTTGTGAACGTCTTGAATTAATAATTTGTTATGTACTCAACGTGTCTTTTTTAAATAAATTACAGTTGTCACGGTGAGTTTATTTTTTTAGATTATGCAAATCAAACGACAGTGGCTAGTAATTTGAGTTTAAATTCAGACGAGATTCACGGAGAAAATTCATGGCTCACAGAACGAGATAACTCTAGACGAGATAACCTCTAACGAGATAACCTAAGAATAGGCATAATATAACCGTTTAAGTATAAAACTAATAGAATGAGACGGGGTGATCTTTTTCATTCACCTTGGGACCATTGAAGAATAATATTTACCTACTAAGAAACCGTATAGACAACACTAATATTTTAATAACCAATATTTGTATGATAATTTGATTAAAATAATTAAAGTACATGTAATTATATTAATTTATCAGCGCAGTAGTCAATGAGCACTGTGATACTCCTCGGGAATCGCAGCTATTACGGTCTCTCAATCGTTACTTATGGATATCGGGGCTCCGGAGGCATTGTCCGATACCCGCGAGACGTAAGGGCAATATTGTATCGCAACAAATGGGACAGTAGGATGCCTGCGTCCAGCCAGAACATGGGGGCCAAGAGGGGGGCCCTCCCGGTCGAGACCGGCCCGTCCGGGGATATTTATAATAATTTGGGTTCTTCGTTACACGAAAGTTTCGTCGGAATTGCTTGCGTAAAGAATTGTATTAGATACGCGGTCGTCGTTATTGAAAAATACTATTTCTCGTTCCTGCCGGTAAACCTTTCTTACGACCGAAGCGTAATGGCGGGGTTTACGAAGTTTTTTGTTGGTTTTGCGCACTGGCGATCGCCCATTGGACTCCCTCTGTGTGGTTAGAGTTATTGCCACAGGTGATCATTGCTTTCTTGCATCGTCGATATAAATTTATAGTGATTGAACAGCTTAATAAAAAACTTACATATATTTCACTCATACATACTACCATTGGCTTTGTTTGATATGTAATTGTTCATCACTTTCCGTCGCTATTGGTATAACGTCCAACTACTAAGTTCAGATTTTTGAAATGGACACACAATTGATTAATAAACAGATAACTGTTTTTATAGTTATTTATTTTTTAATATCTATTTTAATATTACATGTGAGTATCACTTTATTGTTTTGATAGTTTTATACCAATTGTGGACAAACACAATATACGAGGAATGATTATTCAATTAAAAGATTATTTTTGAACTGCTTGATTGAAAGATTTGATATCGACTACTCATTATATCTAATACAAGTTAAGTTTGAGTGATGATTACTTCATTATTGACTGATATCGTTAGTTATATTTTATGTCGATATAATATGTTAACCTTTGCTTAGGCCCTCTATGTTTTTAGTGATGACGAATTTATGCTATTTATTATTTTCCCTTATTGTTATATATAATATATAGCCAACGAACTCTCTGAATATATTATGTTTTAGAGACATAGTATTTTAAGTTTATTTATCAGTTTACATCGTCTTCTTTGCAATCCATGGTATCCTTATTATGCGCCTCTAATAGGTACTACATATTCTTATTTTTTAGAATTATTGATAACCATGTCCTTGCTTTTTCGTACAAGGTGTTTGTTAGTAATTTTGAACAATCACAAACACCCAGGCTTTGAAAAAACCACATAAATTGTGTTGTCCTCACCGGGATCGAACCCAGAACTCTCGGGCGGAAGGCCAGCGCCTTACCCACTGCACCACGAGAGCCTCCTAGGTACCACATATTAATTGTAGCAAACTTACATTTCTCTTTTTCTTATATAGTCCAAGTATCAACACCATAAATAAAAAGTGTGAGATCAAAGTGTATTTTCATATTAAGTTTATACATAGAACTCCGAGTGTCACACAGGGGTCAGATAGTGGTCCGAAATGAAACAACGAAAGTCGTACAACTGTATGGCTTATTATTATTCACGCACCTTTATCATCAACACCATGCTTGTGATTGTCTCATTATCACATTTTTACAAAATATATGTGTTTCTCCATTTTTGAGTTCATCAAAGTCAAGATTGTGGTGACGTTTGTGTACGGTTGGTGAGAGCCAACATTATCAGATCACTATTACCTCGGGTGTCTTGTATAGTAGGTCATAACGAGTTACTGGAATCTGCAGTAGTTATCGATGCTGTGCAGAAAAGAATATTAAATGGAGATCCAGGATGAATGGACATGGTGACTTTACAGATAGGCTCTATGAGTTTAGTCTTGTTACCCATTCAATATATCCATATGGCAAATAAATATATGATGGTAACCACATTCCCTGGTAATGTCCTGAAATGTGTACGGAAAGGAAGAGATGCTCAAATTGCCCCGCTATTAGGCCCATCGGGCCATCTGACCCGGTCGACAACAAGGGCCTATTTTGATGATTTCGAAAATGTGTGAGACTCAAACGTAAAAATGTCTTCACTGAGATTATTCGATAGTTTTATATCATCTTTTGTTTTAGATAGTGTTATTATTTTTGGCTGCTCTCCGTACCTTACTTGGGCACACTTAGTTTAAAATACGCGGTGACCTCAGTCTTGTGTAACTGCTCCTAAGGTATTTTCAGTCAGAAAAAATGCTGATGCTTTACATCTAAACGTAGTATCCCGTGATACACCCGATCAAGTTCGGGTGGGATGCGTAGCGGTTCTGGTTTGGTGGGACTATTAACTTCAATGTGCAGTTTCCGCATTTGAGGTGATAATTATTAACGTAGTAGATTTTTGGGTTTCCACCGAGTGTCCTTCTTTCTTTACTCGACGTTTCGGGCTCGTTGTAGAGGACATTATCAAGAGATGATCTCTGTAATCTCAGATCTCTGCAACGAGCCCGAAACGTCGAGTAAAGAAGGAAGAATGACACACGGTGGAAACCCAAAAATCTACTACGATAAAAAACAGCCGTGAAAGCCTCAAACATTAGATAATTATTATGTTTATTTTTACATTCTAGATAATAATAATGATATTCTGTTACAAAAAATTAATATTTTTACCCAATTTATCTACAATTGTTTGGTTAATGCTGAATTGCATTATAAAAAAAAACATTTGTAATTATTTTTTGTAGACACAAGATTCGATCCTGCACCCACGCCTTTATAATATATAGGTGCTTTGTTATTCATTATAAAACTTGGTACTTCATAAAAGAGCTATACTATAAGGAACGTTAAGTCAAATTAAAAATATTATTTTCACAAATTATCATTAATAAAATAAAAAGGTAAGGTAATAAAATGTAATAAAATATCAATGCCTTTTCCCAAGCAGTCATTCAATAAACATGCCGTTCCCTCTTTCCTCCAAGCCGTCTCTACTCGATTTACTTACTTCTCGGAGCTGAAGAATAATTAATCATCGGCTCTTAAACACCTTGTCTGGCGGTGTTACTACTCGCCTCTATTCCCCGCCCAGCCAGTAATGATTTGATGGACCACGTTTGACAAATGACGCGAGATTTTTCAAGCGATATCTCTTTACTTTCTCTCACTTTTGCTTTTCGAGAGCTGGATCAACCGCCGTACCGAGGGTGAATAATTGAAACGTCTCTCTTTGGGGTTGCGGTTTTTTGTTATACTGTCAAATTTCACTTGTTTTCAAGTCTTACAATGATACGTTTTAATAGACATTTTAGTTAGCGCTTTGGTTAGAAGAGGGGTGTAATATTTTTCTATATTATAGATATTTTATAACGTTTCCTCATTAATTATTCATTCTCAATTATTTTAGGTGTTTTTTTATATAAAACCAGAGCGTTGGAGCGGAGCTCGGAGCAGGAGACGGAAGCAATTGGGTTTTACCCGGAGCACCGAAAATTCATGTTGCTCCGGATGTTTGTTTTTATTATTAAATTATCGTCCTAAAGTCCAATAAAAATATTATATTCGACACTTTGCAAGACTGGAATTATTTGAAATATGGCAATACTGTTGAGTGATAAATAACCTCACTTTTTTGACAGAAGAGGCAGATAATGAAAGAATATTTGCTGACAGCAATTTTGTTTAATAGAATTAATAACGAAAAGGACGAATAATATACCTTATTTATAACTACTTATTTTTTATCATTTGTATACATATAATACGTATTAAAACTTTTTACCTGGAGCGAAGCACACCCTAGAGTGGAGCTGGACCAAGTATTCAATCCCGGAGCGGAGCAACTCAAAAAGGGTCCTCTCCAACCATTTGCATAAAACTCATATAGGTAGGTGGACTTCTTTTTCTTTGACCATGTTCGCTCCTTAGTTTGAGCATATGTACAACAGATGTCGCCTCCAAGAATCCCTGTCGCTCTTCTCCATTATTCTAGGTTATGTCAGCATCCCAAAACTATGGGATGCTCGCATATACACTGCCATATTATACACTACTCTATATACTCTGTGGATAGTATTTATCAGTTGGCTTGAATAACAGGCAATCTAAGTTAAAATTGTCTTCAGGCGTCCGCAGCATGAGTTCGAGCCAGGTACAATATCGCCTCTTCACTCATAGTGTGATCAGAAGCTATTTGGTCTACTTTCTATCTCCTCGTTACTCCTGATATATTACCGCACACCCAGTATCCTTAGCAAACATCTATTCTCAAACCTAAGTTTACAGTTGCTCTTAGCCTTTGTCAGGTACCAAAATTACTAAAGCAACACCATTCAAATGCAAGCGTCAAATAGTTAGTTGCTAATACTACATAATTTGATGGTGATCAGGATCATTTACTTCAGCTTGAAAAAACCAGTTGACAGGTCAGAGTCAATTGTTACAGAGATATTTTGGAATAAAGATCTCTGGTGGAAGGTTAGGCAATCAACCATAGACCCAAATAGTCTATAGTACCAGTTTAAGTAAATGGTTACATAGCATTTATAGAAAAAAATGTATTCCATAATATATCAACATCAGTAAGTTGTAATCGATCGACTGCTGGGTGAATGCCTCCTCTAGGTCTTTCTACTTTGTTTTTTTCCTTAGTTCTTCGCTGCCACGTATATCCGGCGAACTTGATGAGTTCTGGGCTTTGCAAAAACCTATATTATATGTACCATTGTATGTGCCATGTAATATTAATTACCTACATTAAATTCTTCAAATTAGCTTTTTTAGTTATATAACTCAAAATTGAAAGTAAATCGGACTCGAAGTAATAATCATTATTATTATATTTTACTAGATGAAGTGCTAGACTTTGCACGATATTACTTTGTTGATTGATATACATTTATCTCATTTAACAAAACAATAATAATTTAATTTTTCAAACATAAAATATACAATAATATGTAAAAATAAAAATAATTCAAACAAAATAACACCAAATTTAAATCAAATCCATAATAATATGCAAAGTTTATTTTTAATCTATGGTCAAAAATCAAAATTGGAAAGAGCAAACAACAATGTTTTGTACAATATTATAAAGATCGTTCAAAAATTTTTACCTCGACTGGGTAAAGTAATTTATTATATTTTCGTATTGCAGTGTATTTTTTCCATCAGTGAAGTGATTTTCACTAAAACTGTAACGCAGGGCCAACTGTCAATAATAAAACTAAATATTTTTCAAAATTATTATCATCTTGAACAGTACTAAAAGTTTTAAAAATAGTTTTGTTGTATAATATAATCATAACCAATCGGTATAAAAAAACTTTAATAATAATTCAAAAAGCCTATTAAAAATGTACATATATATTATCTCCATCTACCAATAACTTTAAATGAAAATGAGCATGATGCATGTCTCGTAGAAGTGACACTCGCTACGTGGCAACGCATCACATACTACAAAAAATAAAAGAATCAGATTGGAGTGGTCTTTATTTAGCATTTGATTGATCTTAGATATTGACAATGGTAGTTGCAGCATTATCATTGATTGTGTTATTAAAGTAAGAAAAATCGTGACTAAATACGTACAAACACCCACGATGGACAAGTGGTAATGTGACCGTTTACGAACATGTGGGTTGCAAGTGCGAATCCTGCGTGTCTACGTGTGTTTGGATATTATAGCGGGGATTTCATAAGTTTAGTAAATAATGGCTACTACTTTTATCTCGTTACAAAAATCTGTTAAGGAGCTGTTTAGGAAGCGGCCAATTTCTACATCCGATTATAAATCCAATGAAAAAATACGTATTGGAAGCAATTATCTTATAAATTTTTATTATTCACGGTTGAATATGAAATAAAATAAAACCAATCGAGACATTATCATTTCTATAAATATGAATTCCCATAATTCATCACAAGATGCGAAAAACAATTCCGAGTAATGATTTTTTCATTCCCTTTCGTTTCTTTTTCGTTCATCATCATTCAAACAATCAAGAGAGGTGGGCCAGCATCCTCCACAGGCTTACCCCACTCTCGCCGCCTTAACAATTCACATTAGAGAGAAAGATACCTACTAACTATCGATGGTAATAAATAAGCGCGGATCAATTCGGCTCTCCTCCGGCGAAGATAGTCAGGCGTCAGCGAAGGGGGCGAACTAGGGGCGGGGGGAGGCCAAACTTCGGCCCGCCACCGCTCTTTCAACGGGCCCAAAGTCTCAACATTACGACGTTATATCTGTAATAAATCTAGTTTATTGTCATCGCGGGGTGCTCGGCGGGGCGGGGAGGGGCGGTAATAATTCTCGGCGGAGACGTGGACGGGAGAACGACGGCGACACTGCGCTGAGGCATTATTATTATGCGAATAAATACTGGAAATGTCAAGACTAAATGTTCTTCTTTGGAAGAAAGACTGAGGGCTAAATTCCAGTGGCGCTTCGTGGAAGTCGACAAAGCCGCGCGGCTGAAATAATGATGTGGGAAGTATTTTACGCCACGCCGGTATAAACTTACTCTTAAACTCAACAGTTGACACTAGTGTATAATAGAATAATAACTTAAATGCGTAGTAACTTGATATCTACTTAACAGCATTTATAATATCGACAGTTTTTTTGGATGTTACGACAAACATATTTTTTAAATATAATTCTATTGATGAAAAAATAATTACAAGATAAAAAGAACTTTTTATATACAACGTTTTTAAATTTTCTGTTGAATCATATAAATCAAACGTCATATTGGCATTTCATTTTGATTTCCATAGTAACGCAGGTATATTTTAATAATTTAGTTGCTAGGACAATCCGCTTAGCAACCAATAATGGTGTCAAAATAACTTTTTATACAAAACAGAATTAACTGAAAATTAATTCAATTCTACTTAAAGATGGCTAAAAGTATTAAAAAATGCATTGGCATCGTGTTCTGATATATTCTAAAAGTTTCAAATGTCTAGCTAGTCGGGAAGTTAGTTAAAAATCGATTGCAAGATTTATACCGGACAAATAAGAATATGAGCTAAGAAAAACGTTGTAATTACTTACTCACAATTTCAAAAGTTTTGACAATTTTTTCAAAGTCCGTCCAATTGGCTACGCAGACTGATATTAACCAACCCCAATTTAAAGCATTTGAGAAATTTATAGCATCGTATAGAGATAAGGTTAATCAGGTTGATCTAGATTTCTCTATAGAATCGTCATCGCATTGAAATCTTGATATTCAGTATGCGGATACAGAAAATGTCACTAAGTCCAACTGAGCCGGTTAAACTCTTTTCTTTCTTATTTTTTTTTTATCACCACGGGACGGAGTATAGTTGTTACATCAGTCTCATGCGGGTCCGTATCGGGATAGCAGAGTTAGTAGGTACGTAAATACATTTATTACAGACACGTTTCAAGCATCATGGAAGGCGGCCTTGTGTGTCCACGACTGTGCATACATGACGGGTGGAGATGGAAAACCTAAAATCATTGTCTTATTGAACTTTTGTCATTTACTAGTTTTAATTTTAAATGTAAATTCAGTTAAAGCCAACTTTAGTGCATGGTGATCAATATTTTTATTAATTTATTTATTTTTTATTTACCAATAATTGGGTAACTGCTCCTGAGATATTGTCAGTAATAAAAAATACGGGAACTTCACACTAAACGTAGGGTCCCGTGATATGTCTGGTTGACACTGGATGTGGTGCGGGGCGGGTGTAGTTTGCTGGGGCCATTATCTTCAATGTCCGAATAAAAGATCTTGCTAAACTTTATTTGTATCATAACATTTAATGATCAATTTTAATAAATTCATAATAAATTTACCAAATACCTCAAATATTTATTTTAACATCAGTTATAATAAATTGACCAAATACCTCAAATATCAGTCACATGGATACATTAATCACCTACCTACATACTTAACTATATTTAAAATATAAATAAATTTAAAGCTTTGCAGTTATACTAACTATTAAGAAACTTATATTTACTAACTTTACTGTATTTAAGCACAAAATAGTTTTTTTTTAAATATTCAATGAATAATAATATACAATACCATGTGTGCCAAAGAAGAAATTATAAACATCTTTATCAATAAAATTGAATCCGCGACTAATTTTAATTCGCTAAAAAAGTCTCATTCAGTATAAATGCTTAAAATTAAAAATATCTAATAATATATATTATTTTGGGGTTATTCCAAATTATGAAAAAAAATATCATATGCATATTTATTTTATTACGGATAGATGCTTTTTTATTTTACACAATTATTTATTATGTTTTCAGTGACGTCCCTAGACAAAATGCCGCCCCATATTTTTTATCATCCTTTCATGACTCCAATATCTAAGAAATGTGCTATCATATTTCTTAGATATTCCAAATGATTCTCCTCGATTTGCCGCCCTTCGAGTAACTGCCGCCCCCAAGCGACGCTCAATCTGCCTACCCCCACGGGACGTCACTGTATGTTTTGTAATCCATTACAAAGACGCAATAGGTTAGGCGAATGACTAAAAACCGTTCCTATTGAAAGCATTTTTATTAAATTTCTGTATTCTATAGACACGTATGATCTACTTAGGGGTGTTTTTCTTCAAACTAAATAATTTCAATAACTGGTATTATGTAACTGAATTAATTTTAACTTCAAAATGATATTATATTTTTTATTAACTTTAATTACTTGGTAATCATCATTATTATTATGTTTATTTGTGTTAAATAATTCTTCAAAATTATACAAATTGACATGACAAAAAAAAATACGAAAGTATTTTATTGTGAATTTTACCTTACGTCAAAAAAGTGCCCCTACTCCACTGCATGCATAAGCCTCCCTCCGGTCTTAATATCTTCCTATGGCGATCATAATTCAAAACGAGGACACCATTCTCTGGGCATTGCAAACGTTTGGGGGAGAGGGGGGCTTAAGCGGACGGGGTGTGTTTTTTAACTAATGTAAAGAGTACCAAGCACTGAACAATAATTCATTGCGTAAAATAGCTAACAAAATTATAAAGCGAAGCCATTCGGAAGGCGTGTGTGTCTGAATTTCTCTTAATGTACATGTTACTGTATTTTGCACTTGTTTAATGTACTATGGTTCCTGTTTATTTTTTCCACATTGGCATACTTATAGTTTTAGATAATTTATTAAATTTTCATAATAACTTTTATTAATAATAAGTAATTATTGTTCGAAATTAAAACCACAGTTCGATTAAAAAAACTCCAGTGGTTTTTCCATTCGGTGGAATTGGTCTATAAAAAACACTTAGGTAAATATTTCGGCAACTGAGTATTAATTAATATATTTATTACTATATAAATAACTTAACCACATCAAATTAATAGCATATTCATTATACCTCTGTGATTTATAATATGCTTATAATAATTAAATTATGATGACAATAACACAGCGCGGTATGAAGAGATACATGTTGGGCATCCCGCGAAAGGACAGAAAACGATATAATGGAGTTCACTAAAACCTTAAATTAAAACGATGTGGAGCTATAATAATGAACAGGGAATAGAAGTATGAAGCAACAAAGTGCATAGGTCCGACATGAGTGGAGCCAACTTATAAAGCCTTTTATCCAGCTCTGGAAATTCAGGCTTATTATAATGATGAGACGTTAGTATTTTTATTCCAGTCTATGTAGTTGTTGTTATTTCATCATCATCTGACTGAAATATTACATTGCTGAGTGAAAGCTTTTCCAAACTAAGCTTTATTCCACTCAATTCAGTCATTTACGTTGCATTACCACGTACTTCGGCAGTATTTTACTATTTCTTTGATTCAACAGCTTTTAAGTTTATCTTTTGGAAACATCGTTACCTCGTTAGTACCACTGGATTAGTAGATACTCTTTGTCAAATTGTGTTTTACCCAGTTTCTTTTAAAGTTCTCAGCAAACAATATTACTTCACATATGTACTCTTGTTCATTTTTTTTCATTACGCGTTATGCCTCACCATGCCACGCTAATAATACCCTTAGTTTATAGACCTCTCTTTCACTGAGGCCTACGTTTCGCATGGATGTAATACGTAGAGTAGGTATACGCTGGTCAGACACGTTGTGATTTTTACACACTGGGACATCCTTTTTGAGGTCTTTAGAGGTTTAATGTATAAAGCTGCGTTAACACGGTCCAAGTACGATCCAAGTACACTTGGATTGAGTGCCATCCAAGTGACAGCTTCATATTATTTATTCCTTCCAAGTTAACTTGGATGGCACTCGTATGAGACATCTTCATACTAATTATTCCTATCCAAGCTACTTGGACCGCGTCCTACTCATCCAAGTTAACTTGGATAGGAATACATAGTATAAAACTGTCACTTGGATGAGACATCTTCATACTAATTATTCCTATCCAAGATACTTGGACCGCGTCCTACTCATCCAAGTTAACTTGGATAAGAATAAATAGTATGAAGCTGTTACTTGGATGAGACGTCTTCATACTAATAATTCCTATCCAAGCTACTTGGCTATATTGTACTTGGACCGTGTCAACGCGGCTTAAAGCATTGGCTTTTTATCCAACGGGTCCAAGTTTAATTCCTGGTGAGGTTACATTGCCTTATTGTACCCAATGCTTAAAATACATTATTCAAGTAGTTAAATGCACAGCGTTTATTTTCAAAGAATTATTTCATCACACCAACATCCATTTTTATACACGTTGCCTCAGATACCAACATACTTGATCAAAAACAAATTCGATGGATAATATAATACTTTATATTGTTTTTCAAAATTATATTTTCTCGTATTTTAATCTACAAAATTAATATTTGTGATCTCATAATAATCGTATATCTCTAACATAAAATTAGATTTGTTACCTTTCTTAAATGCTAACCGGAAACTTAAAACAACAGTATAAAAAGTACAGTGTATACTACTTTTCAAAATATAATCTCAAGTAATGAATGGAAAGCGTCTGCCCCTTTCCTTTTAAATATACCCCTTCCCCCCATCATTTTCCGTTTCCACCTTTCCTCGGCGACTTAACTCTTTCATATTTCTACAGTTAAGTAAAACCATACAAACTTCAAATCTACTGAGCCACTGCAAAAAGATTCTCTGCAATATAATATCAGTCAAATAATTCACATATAAATTATTATAAGTAGCAACTTATATTGTAATGTTATTATTTGACCAATACATTCGTCTCTAGAAAAGAAAAATGAGGTACCCCTCAGTTTTTTTCAAAATAGGTTTTATTGTATAATAACATTGAATACGGCTAAATACACGCTATTTCTATAGGATATTAGCTTCAAATACCGAATTATTTTCGAAACTTAGCTTATATTTGTTAAGTGGAAAAAAGACTTAACCATCATTTTTATCGGGCTTCCTTCAATTACCTCCACAATAATATCAAATTGGGAACATAAAACATGAAAAATAATAATTTTCGTCCTTCGTCCTTTTTCATTTCAACAGTTCATTATGTAGGATTACACAGTGGTTTAACGACACTTAATTGTTGTAGGACAATGTAAGTATACAAATATGTCTATATTAAAAAGATCATATAGAAATCTATCAAAGTTATCTTAGTGTTTATAACTAAATTAGCTTCTTTTAAACTGGTACTTTTAAATAGATCTGCTGTTACAAATTTCATCGTTACGTATTCAAATGAATAATATATATTTTACACTTATATTTAAATAATGGTGTATATATATAATATGAAATTCACCTCGATATCTTTAAAGCGTTGTCGTCTTATTCTACTAAGGTGTCCACACGAGTTCGTCATTTTTGATTGGCTCTACAATCCGATGATGGATCCGAGCCGCCATACGAAGGGATTCAGTACCATTTTATTTATGCGAAATAGAGACCTATTCTCTGGCTCCAAAGACATATTGAAAAAACAATATCTCAATGTATCAGATCCGGGAATAGAATCCAAGACCCACGGCTTCATACCACCACAATCAAACACATTATTTTATTGTAGAACTTCAATATTATGGTTTTTTAAACAACTTTCACTTTTTTATCTTGATGACTATTTTTGACTACCCCATCATCAGAATATTTTAAATTTAATTTAAGTATAGCGATACATTATTTAGTTTGATCTGAAGAATGGTTGATAGGCCAAAAAACAGTCAACAAAAATATCTCAAATATATTTAAATTATTAAATATCTCGTTTTAAGATGATTTCTAAGTCTTGTTTATAAAATACTACTTTCGACTTCATTAATGAAACACTCATTAATTTATAATCATCATTCTAGACATTTTTTCAAAAACACGAAAAAATTTTCTTTAGTATTGTACTTTTCACATTTAAAATTCGTTTCAAACGAAGAATCTTGTACAGAATATAATCAACAAAATAATAACTTCCCCTCTTATTTTATGATTCTAAATTCCAAAGCATGTAATAACATAATACTGCAAAATATTTTTTTTAAGGAAAACTTTTTAAAAATGAAATGTACGTTTGTATTATAATACATTGTTTAGAAAGAGTTAATATAACTTAATAACGTGAATCTTTATTTTTGTTTAATTTGAAACGATAACCTTTTTCTGTGAGCGTCCCGTTTCCTGTGTATCCACTATGCAGCCATATTATAAAAGTTAAACTCGCAAGTTTCCTAAATAATAATATTATATCTCGAGATTTCATTCCGCGCGTCGGTTAATAATCGCTTAAGTTTTTCCGGTCAAACGGTTTCTTAGTCGGAAAACTCGGGACGAGTTTTCTTTTATGAATATTTACGAAATCATTAATTATTTTTAACTTTTCTCCTCCGCTCGGAGCCTACTTTTTATTTTCTTATTATTCTTGGCAACTCGTTCTTATCAGGCCCCGCACAGACCTGCATACATGAATACAGCTTGATTGTTTCTTGTGGCTGTTACCCTCAAATTAACTCGTATTCCTGCACAATTTTTACCTGAATATAGCAGATAGCCAAGAAAAATCGCCTCTCCCTTCGAAGATTAAAGAAACTTTTCAACTTTGTTTTTAATTAAGCTGAAATCATTTGAACGTTTATTTCTCGAAAATAGAATTTTTAAATAACAAAATATACGCAAAATAAAATTGTTTAATAATGATGAGTCATATTCAGATGATAATAATAATTATATTATACAATACATTCACTTACTTACATAATACCTAACCTAACCTAACCTAAGTTAAATTTATCTTAGATTACAATGCATTTTGTAGCATAAAAGAGTGGCTGCACCGCACGACGTGTACATATGTATATTAACACATTTTACAAGAGTTAGTTATTTATTATTCATTCAAATTTCAAATATACTCGTATTTATTTAGATCTTTCCACTTTTTAAATAGATATTGCAAGAATCAAGTTAAGATATACTTTGTTTTATTAATTTTTTAAATGAGTCCTCGGTGTACTTATGATTGTACCTGTTACCATGTACTGGTCTTATGATTTTATATATATTGTTCTTATTAAGTTTGTTTTCTGGTTAAACTTTGGATTATACGTACTATAATCTCACTTAAATAGTGTTACATTTTTTTTTAAAATTATGTTGTGAACGTCTTAAATTAATAATGTATAATGTTCACTATATGTAAAAATAAATTAAATTTGAATTTTAACAATAATAATATAGTTATTGGAAAAAGGGATGTTCACCTATAGGGGTTACTTATATGTAAACGATATAAGTCGTGTAATTCTTCTCAGTATTTAAGGTATGGTATTGTGTATGTACACTAACCACATCCTCCTTAAAATATCAATTGAGGATTTTTGGCCTTAAACAAATAAGATGCCATTATTGTTTGACTTCAATAAAATCGGAGTGTAATGCCGCTAGAGACACCAAGCAACAATATACGGCAGATGTAATTTACAGATCGTTTACATTTAAATTTAAACACAATCACTGATGACCTTTTAATTATCTTTTAATTACTACATTTAAATAACACGTTAATTATATCTAATGCCCAAGTACTCCAAACGCGCCAGTCGCGGTGTTAGCACTAAATGAGTTGATAAATACTAATACGAAAAATACCTAAATATTTTTTATAAAAGATAAATCTGTAGGTAATTTAAAAAAATGTATGTACGTTGAAGGCGTTTCATTTTAATATCACCTACTATTTTATAGTTATATGTATAATTAAAACATATTGTAGTTAATTCATATTTTTATTTAATTTATAAAAAACTAAAAAAACTTATAGAAAATAAAATATGTATTTAACTTCACAACTCATTGTTATTACCATGTCCCTGATTTCTAAATTTAGTGTAATATACAGACCCATACCCAATTGTTTCATTTTTTTGTAATAATAAAAAATATGTGCATCCAAATCCAAAACATTTTTTTTTTGTATACGCTATAATAAAACGATTAAGATTTAAGAAACTTTCATACACTATATATAATATATATAAAGTTCACGAGTAAATTACGAAATGTTTCAAATTAAGCAATCAAATATATATGGCAAAAGTTACCAAGGCAAGCAGTTGACCGACGCCATCTACAATCTCCGTCACCCGCCAGATGCGTAGCGCCCGCTCTGTCGTTATTTTGAATTGCCTACGACACGTAGCATAGCTTCGTAGCGTCGTAGCGTCGTAGGCCGTAGCACTGTCCCTGTCTACGCCAATTCAGAGGCGAGCTGACGTTAATATAAAAACTTTCCGTACTAGTGTTGTAATTTTGGTCGGCAATCGAGGTGAAGATTCAGCTGGGGTTGAAAAACAGCCCTCGGTTATGCAGCGCCATCAAGACAAAGTAATTCGCGTTTTTAGTTACTAGTCACTCCTAATGGGTAAGTATTTGATGTAATCTTTAATATTTATTTTATGTATTTCATTATAATTTGATAATTTAAGTTATGAATATAAAAATAGATCAGTGGCTGTCTATTGACAATTAATTGTTTAAAAGCCCATTAAAAGATATTGTTTTACTTAGGTGTATTTTCAATTACACGAATTATCATATGAAATAGAAACAATGAGTTGCAATTGCATGGTATGAAAAGATGTATGTTGGGTATCACGCGTAAATACAGAAAGATGATCGAATGAGAGTATGCCATATAATTAAGAAGTATTTGACACAAGACAACTAAAGGCCGCCTCAAGATACGCTGTATTGACAATATTATTATTTTAATTATCGGCAGAATTACGTGACATTACAAAATAAGGAACAAAAACATGGCGCTAGTTAAAGAAGGCCTTCATCTACAATAAATTTAAACAAGCTGATGATTATGATAACGCTAATATATTTAAATGGTTACGACAAACATAATACATGTTATGCAATATTGTGTTTATATATTGTATTGCTGAGATCTGATAATCTTTTTATTTTATTTTAATTTATTAATTAAATGCAAATAAAATAAAATATTAAACAGTCCACAATTATTATATTATTTTAACATAGTTTCTTTTAGAGAATTTATATTCTCTCTGACAACACACACAAAAATATGTAAATAAATACTACAAATTCAATTGTTCTATAATATACAAAAACAGTGACTAAAATATTTTTTTTTGTCGCAGTTAATTTAACGCGCTCTGTTTTTGAGATACATCTCATTTCGGAGATTATCATCATTTCCATCCAATATTAATACTTGGCGAAACTTCCTCAAAAAATAAAGTTAGTTAGCATGAAGTCAGGTAGGAATCCGTGCAAAAACATCTCGCGTAATTCCGCGTGGCGTTGCGGTTGTCGGCGGCTCCGCAATTAGTAATAAAGGTGGCAAAAGAGAATTAACGACAACTCATTTCGTCTAGCAGGTATTCACACCGGCGCGAGAGCTTACTTCGTTTCAACTTTAACGGCGCGGCAAGCTAACTGCCCATGCTCTGGTGCAATGCCTTTCAGCCTACCGTCTATATGATAATAATATACTATTCCTTTCCTACTTTCACACAGAATTTAAGTAAATATTATAACATTTTTTTATAGAACAAATATATATCAAAGATGTCAAAACTACAAAGTAAGCTTACTAGGTACCTGAGTTTATCGAAATTTTCAGTGCGTGGAATTTTTTAAATACGTAAATGTAAAACAATTGTGCATTTATAAATTGATATTTATCTACATAGAGTATGGACCGTTAAATAAAATATGTAAAATTTATACTTAAGAACCTATATAATAAATTACTGGTTGGGCCAATTATGGTCGTTCTCATCCCAATATTTCCCTCCTACCCATAATCCCACTTATTGTCGCAAGTCCAAGCGCAACTCAGTTACGGATCATGAGTCGACGGTTAATAATAAATAAACTTCAGTTACTTCAATACAACGAGCGCGCCTAGGCTTGTTACAGCTTGACCATCGTTGACGAGTAATTCAAAGCGTATACAGAGTGATTCAAAAGGTTAAGTACAGACCATGAGCGTGTACAGTCTAACCGTCATGGAAACCATAATTTTATTCGATTTGGTAAATTAAACCATCTGTCAAGCCGTGTTACCGGCACAGGGTGTCTCTTCATTTATCATATAAACCCAAGTGTACCGTGCGAGTGGCTACTAAGGCGTGAGGGCATACACTAGGAACCAGTTTCAGCCAAAAGCTGAACATAAATAAGGTTAGTGTCTAGACTAACTCCCGTGTAACCGCGTTCCCCCCTCCAGTATCCACATCCACCATCAATCATAAAAAAATTACAGTCCACTATAAAAAATGTCGCCACTAGATTTTAAAATCAATGAGAATTAGTATACCGGGGTCACCACTGTAGGAGTCGTCGATGTGAGGGTCGATGGTATTGTAGATGAAAGACGATCAGAGTTATTCGTATTGATGGAGGAGTGAGAGCTTATTTATGGTTACATAAGTACAAGGGTAGGTACAATCGGTTCAATAATATAAATAAAATGACAGTACTGAGATAGTAACGGACCAGGTACCTATTTAGATTTGAGTGACATGTCCGATGAATTATTATTCGCTATTTATACAATCAAAATAATATCTACCCATTATAATTTAGGAAATACCTATATTGATCGAGTCAGCTACTTATTGTAATTTGCGTCAATGGACATACGAGATAGATATCGCGGAAATAACTAATTTAACATAACGGAAATGCATTTTAAAGAATATGTGATTGCGGTAGAGTATTTAATATCGCCGATCAATCTCCTGATCCAGGTAATGAGTTGTTTATCGCCATAGGTCAAATCAACTTCTGTATCTGATCATCAAGGAAAGATTTCAAATCGATAGTTCTACTTACATTTATTTTTATTGGTACTCCAATCCTCATTATAAAGTATATTGTTTTTTATCACAATAATAATAATGGTTAATTGAATCCATATTTTAAAATATACGATGATAAAAGTAAGATTACTTTCTGATTTATTAATCTCTTCTTTTCATAGAAGCAAAAATCGTTGTAGGAATTTAGTACGCTCATTAGATCCGTAGACGCTGACCGTCGACCGGTAAATTCATATTAAAAGCGTATAAAAAATACCCATCCACCCACACAGCTTCTGTATCTTTGGCATCGCCAGTACTAGTACGTAATATTGGCAAAATTATGAGCATACATTATAATTATTATGTCGCAATATTACGCCGTCCCTGGCATTAAACGCCCACCAAATGCTATCACAATTTCAAATACAACTCAAATAATGCGTAATCTATACGTGGAAAGATGCTTCACGGCTTTGTTGTTTGCTACATATTATTATAGTATTTTTTTTTATCTTTTTGCAGACTTTATATAAGCACCTACTGGAATACATTTATCAGTAAATTTTATTTAATTTGTACCCTTTCTTTTTGACAACATTCACCCAACATTATACTCATAATGGTTCAAATAAAAAAGATAATCCGTATCTTATTATTTATTTCTTAGATTTTTTACCAAATCTTTTTTTACTTTGTGATGTCAGCATTATTCAGAAATCTATATAAAGGAAAATCATTAGTGTAACTCACTCAATTTACGGAAAAGTCATATTACTCATTGTTATATATATATATATATATCGACCGTGTTTAGGAAAAAGGGCGTAACCCTCACAGAACAAATTTTACAGGAGAGGCAAAAAACGTTTTTTGAGATATTTTAGTCTAATATTTTTTAAAAAATAGGCACAGACATTGGTTGCATGAAGATTGATGATTTGGTATAATATATTTTCGATATAATAATAATTAAAGAAGTTATTACAGAAAAATCATTAGAATTGAGGATAAATGCTTTTTTTCCATATACCTATTAAAAATTAATTAATCTCAATTATAACCTGAATTTAGATAATAATTCAGCATTTCCGGCTTACTTCCTTTTTTATAGAACGTGTATTTAGTTGTATACATTGTTAATATCTAATAAAAGCACTTTTCGAAAAATTGAGGGTTATGCCCTTTTTCCTAAACATGGTCGATATATATAATTGCATAGTCATTATGCGTGATGGTTTATTGTAGTATTAAAAAGAATATAATATATATATATCAACGAAAAAGATTGAAAAGGTAGGCTTTGGAAATCCAACATGAATAGTGCACACTAAACTTTGTCAGAGAAATTTAATTTCATTGAACAAAGAGTGCAAAAGTCTGATGGTGCTGGTTAGTTTTTAAATGCAATTAAACCCTGCCTAAACCAAACCATAATATACCACCATAGATCACAACATTCACACGAAAAGTGAAAGGCGTGAGTTCGGGTCCCAGTTTACAACTTTTTTTCTAATAAATATGTTTCTGAGGTTTTTCATAATTATGTTATCACCGTAACGCATTCACTGCTGACTAGATAATGACTTTTTAATTACCACCTTTAAAATGCACGCTAATTACATCCATCGGCAGCCTGGTTATTACGCGCCAGGTGCGTCTTCAGCGTCCAAAGTATTAATTATAAGTAATAAAAAATAACTTCTAACGTTTATCAAATAGTACAACTTTATTCAACGAAATCATATATGCCGATAAAATGGCGTCGATTGCACGCAATTACTGGCACAATTACCGATGATAAAGTTATGATAATATCAGATCATAAAGTAGGCACCGCCGGGCCGCGAATCCCAGGCCATATACATCTCGCGAGTTAAATCCCAGCATCAGCGGCATCCACCTCACCCCAACGCCGCACCAACTGACCCGATGGTTGACCATACATGTAGGTATTGTGGTTTTTTAAACCTATTATAAGTTCCAAAATGTATCAAATACCCGACATAAATTATTAATATATCCAAGTAATCTTGACATTTATTGATATTAATACTATTGATAGTATTAAATTCAGAATAACTTATCTATAAACAATTTTTAATTATATTTTTTTCAATAAAACTGTTTTGGTTCATTAACTGTCAAATTCAGATCATTTTTTTTAGAATAGGAAATTTTTTACAAAATCAATAACATTCCTCAGCCGATATTGATATATACTTATATTAATTTCTCTAACTGAAAAATAATATGGTTTTCTAATACATAGATACTTAGAAAATATTTAAGGTAATTTTATATCGTTATTAGTTCTTTTTAATATTAAATTTGGTTTTAAATATGTATAAATAAATTATACACATTTTTTTTAATACTTCGACGGGCCATGAGGTTCAGTAGTGTAGCAAAACAGTAGTGTATTTTGCAATAGAAGAGTATCAATCACAAACATCCAGGCTTTAAGAAAATCTCATAAATATATTTTGACATCACGGAGAATCTAACTCGGGGCCCCCGGACGAAAGCCCAGCTCCTTACGCACTGGACAACGAGGACCGCCTCGTTCATTCATTAATTAATTTTTTTTCACAATCTGGAGTATAGCTACTACTACTACGTTACCCTATCATGCCCCAGCGTTGGGGTATAAGACAAGCACAAGTTCGCGCCGCTAACTGTATGACAGCCAGTTTTTATCATGAATATCTCTGAATATATTTTCATGGAAGCAACTGACTTTGCAGTTTCAATAATATAAATAACTAAATAAATAATTAATACACCTGGTCTTAATCGAGCGTATCACGAAACCCTACGTTTGTATGTGAAGCATAAGCAGTTGTTTACGCCTGGGAATGTCTCAGGAGCAGATACCGTAGTACCCATGCACTCAAGTATACTTTGACTGAAACAAAGCTAAAACAATACGGACATACTAAACTAAGTGAAGAGATCTTCACGTCCGCAATAAGACGCCGCATTTTTAAAGCATTATAGTTGGCGTTTGTGGTGACCAGGTCGGACGGCCTGATGGACCCAATAGAGTCATAACTTTCAGTTAACTAGTGATTTTTACAATTCTCACTGAAATTCGTCGTAAACACATAATATCTAAGTGGTTAGAACGCATTCTTTTTTGCCGCTTATATTCGAATTTTCCACTGAAACCAGTTTAAAATGAATACATATTCACGAGCTTTATTAAATATGCACTTATTATTAAGATTTTTTTCTCTAACCTCTCTCTCTCTCTGTATAAATTTTGAATGATTAATATTAAATTTAATCAATTTAACAGAAATTAGAGAAAGATGCGAAAATATCATAAATGGGTTTTTAATTATTTTAATTTATCTACACCTCATTTTCTCTCAATAGTCACTGACATGAATCATTTTTGAATACAGGCAATACGAGTGGGTTTTTAATATAACAAAGGGAACATTATATGGAACTATTTTCACGGTTCGAAAATATATTTAACTGATTAAAAACAGGCTTAACAGTACGCAAAACCGTTCATAAAACTTTTGTCAATACCACTACAACAAATAAACATATCACTTCAAAAATCCCGCGCGACCAAAACTGGGAAAATAAACAAGCTGAATAAAACCAGGGGCGGACTAGGCGAGGGGCGTATGTGCGGTGGGCAGAGAAACAACGGCCATAACCACTATCGGCTCACCTTAACTGCCCCAATGTTTTATTCTATTTTGTAAATCACATATCCACTGAAAGGCCTGGAAAAATCCTACCATTCGATTGCATTTTAGAAATATATATATTGAGCACAGCGTTTTCAATACGAATTCATAAATAATCCAATGGGACAGTATTATTATACTATATGCATGAAAAAAAGTAGGATCTTTTAAATTATGTACGTATTTAAATATAAAATCAAACAACAGTTTAATTATATACGTATTATAAAATAATATGTAAACTAACTACACAATTACATTATTATTAGCATGATTTATTTATTTATTTAGAAAAAAGTATTACGGCATTAAAGCGATTGGCCAATGCGCCATAATACATAATAAATACAAAATTATAAAAATATCTGAATTAAAAATAACAACTAATATAACAAGAAAGTAGAAAAGACAGCACGTGTTTATGTAAATATTAAAGAAACATGATAATACATACAATTATAAATTTAACCTATTTAACGCGTCCACAAACATTATGTAGTTAATAAAAAATAAACCAACTTTTACGGTGCTATCAAATAAGTTAATCGCACGATACACAGCATCATGAAACATAACATCTGTCCTGCGACAAGGTATCTTGAAGACCGTAGAGTTACGAGTGATATTGGTGGGAACATGTAAATTAATATTTGCCACTATATACGGATTGTAAATAAACCCACAAAGAAGTAAAAAGAAATGCTTTAAAAGAGCAATCACTCTTTGGGTGGACAGGGGTTGCATTGATAGGATACCCAGAAAAAAGCGAGTTGGGAAATTCATTTTATTATCATTGTCATAAGGAAAGAACCCGTATGTTCTTAAGTAGAGAAATCTAAGAAATCTATTGTGGACTCGATCCAACTTAATTGTGTGGATGGACCTATTAGGACTCCAAATAATGCTGGTATATTCAAGAATACTCAACACAGATGATACGTATAATATACGTAGCACTAGGACGTTTTTGAATGATTTTGAAACCCTCATTACAAAGCCAAGCATTTTGCTAGATCTAGTACTGATAGTACTGGTGATCTGTCACCAAAAACCAACATTAGAATAAGAATGAATTAATATCATGTATAAACTTGATATTTTTTAACCATGTCCGGTCCTAAGATTTGTATTGACAGATGTTCCTTTTTAATCTTAATTAAAAACACACATTGAAAAACAATATGTGTATTTTCCAGATCCAGTATTCAATCCTGGGACTATTTTTAGCCGCTCGGCCATCATTGTAGTCTTACTTAGATACTTGATAGTAAGTAAATCATAATATTATAATTTACATTAAGGCTATACTTCAGCTGGGGTACGGTCTAAAACAATCGTGACTACGCGACGTGAAGATTGTGCAAATGACGCATGAAGAACAAAACATAATTTGTCATAAAAAGTCAACATGCGTAAATTTAATGTTATGTTTATTGTTATGTTACTACTAATAATAATATATTCATTGACATGTTTTCTTTTTCAAGTAAATGGGTAACGTTTTTTAGTCATCTTTACACGATTTAAGAATTAATTCCCCCGTCGCCATCACAAAACAAATTGAGGTGTTCACAGCTCGACTTTCGCTCTCCCATTGCCAGCCAGCCCGTAATTTCGTCGCAGCTATAGTTGAAAATTATTTGCCGTTACACTGAAGTACCGTCTTAAGTATTGATAGGTATACATATCAAATAATATGAATTAAGTAGGTATCTACTATAATATATTTTATGTAACGTTGTAATATAATATTAGATATTATATTAGTCTTCCTAGTTGGTAAAGCACCCAACTCTAAAGCCTTAGGCGTAAATTCAGTCCCGCACCTGTCAAAAAAATATATGTGATTTTTTTTTTTTGGAAAAACCGAATGGGTTGGTCAAATGGCTAACTACAATGTCTCTTAAAAGTTTGTTAATACAACTTTGACCTTGTGAGGGTCCACATACTTAGTGAAAATGGTAATTTAGTTTGTTAATTATATGATATTTCCATATATTTTTAAGAGTTTTATTTTATTAAGTATATAGAAATGTTATTTGAAGAAATAATAATTTCGGAAATTTTCCCAAAAATCATAATAAATAGATATTTAAATAATTTTATTTAATTGTTAAATATTAAAAAAAAATACATAAAAAATTTATTATATTCCATGGGAATGACATTTCTAGCTAAGTAAAATAATAACATATTATCAAGATATGATTGACAATATTAATTCATGTATTTTAATTCGTATCACTTATCTTTTAAAAATAATATATAAATTATAGTAACTTTATTTAAAATTAATACATTTTTTTAACATTTGGTAATCAAATTTCTCAATATTCCTACATATTAATTAGTTCGTCCGACAGAGATACAGCATTACTTTTTATGGTAGGTACTCTTACATTTCATACATTTTATGTATTTGAGTTACATAACAATATTTTCCAAATTCATGTTGGACTCCAGCTTATGGTTGATATCTGAAATTCATGGGCTGTACTGAGGACTGTAAAGTACGGGCGATTGGCTCGCGGCTGCAATATGTCATTAGTCGTCATTATTACAAAGCCAGAGAGGAATTGGGAATCAATCGTGAGATGATTAGAAAATAAGTTCACATAAATATATTCTTTATTTTCATAATCCTATTATTTACTCATCATATTCATAAACCAACATTTTCGCAACTAAAATGAAATATTTACAATATTTATATATAAATAAAATCTTAAAAAACAATTTATTTTATAAATTTCATTTCACAACAATACATAATGTTATTTAACCTACTTTAATTAATACATTTTTCCTCCCAGAATTGACAGGTAAAATCAGAAAATCAAAATAACTACTGAACATAACACCAGACAGTCGCAAAGACGTGACAAGGATTTAATATGCTGTTTCGCACATTAACACGTAAATCATTTCATGGCAAGTACCCAATATATTTTTAATAATATCTTTAGATAAAATGTAAGCATTTATAATACACCTTTGTTAAATTAACATAATTCTTTGTAGGTAATATCAATGTAACTATTTCTTTGCACGTTTAAATTCAACTTGTTCGACTTTTCTGAATCAAAAATATGTCTTTATGTCAAGGTTATCTTGTCAGAGCTGATCAATAACAAAACTGATCAATATGCTACCTAGACAAGTAAGTACACATTAAAAAAAAATGCTATGAATGCTGCTTCTCTTAAAATATCTTGTAGGTACTGGTTAAATATATTCCTTTCATGAAAATTTTGATCTTCTTTCCAGTGTTATATTATATTTATATTATTAGGAAACTTAACTTTTTACCACGTTTTTATTAGCTCGTATTCTTGTTTGTTCGGTATAGATTTTTTCTTGTGCAGTACAATTTTTTCTTGTTTGTCCCAAACTTCCCGACTAGCCCAGACATTTGAAACTTAGAATATATCAGAACACGACGACAATGCATTCTTTTAATACTTTTAGCCATCTTTAAGCAAAATTGAATTCATTTTCAGTTAATTCTGTTTTGTATGTTTCGGAAAAAATTCGTTAAAAGTAATATTTACTTCTCACTACTATTGGTTGCTAAGTGGGTCCTAGCAACTAAATTATTAATATATACGTGCGTTACTATGGAAATCAATATTAAATGTCAAAATGACAATTCTGTATTCTATAATACTTATTCAGTATTTCTATCAAGTACAATAAAAAGTTTTCATTAATACATAGAATTGTCAAGTTTATATGGTTCAACATAAAATTTTAAAACGTGGTAGGTATATAAAAAGTTCTTTTTATCTTGTAATTATTTGTTTTAGTTACTTACAAACTTACTGATATTTGATAATGATTACCAGCACTACAGCTTAATATAGGTAGATATTGGCCCCGCCTCCGAAAATTATCTTCACTCTCCTCTATTTTTCTAAAGCGCCCTCCATTGTTATAACTTCAGGAATGCTTGTCTCTATACAGTCTAATATTGTACTACCCCTCCTTTTCTCTTCTAATATGTTGTCGATGAACCTTTTCGGTGGTCGGGAGTCTTCTTTTCTTGAGACAAACCCTGCTAACCGATATCGTTCCAATTTCACGTGTGAGACAACGGGGATCATCTTAAAATGTTTTATCTTCCTCGGATTCGTTTTACGAAAAACTCTTCTCCATATTTTCCTTTCAAAAATGTTTGGGTTCTCGTCAACTTTTTGTATGAAAGGGCTAGCCAATACATTGATCAATATGGATATTATATGAGTTATGTGTAACTTTAATTAAATTTTCCTTGAAAGGAGTCTTGATCTTAAGGCCCGTTTCAGACGGGACACTGGTGTCGCGCTCGATATAATATAGGAGGCCTTTGTATTCGAATAAGGGGGCCTTTGTATTATGCTTATGAAGGTCCCAAAGCTAATGAGTCAACGAGTGTCCAGTACACTTTTTCGTCGGCCGCTCCATTCTCAAGCCGCCGATACAATTGTTTTTATCACCGCAGCCAGTTTTATGTTCCAATTTATAACGCAAAATTATGCATTGACTCATTAGCTCTGGGGCATCCATAAACATAATACAAAGACCCCTTTATTCGAACACAAAGGCCTCCTATATTATATCGAGCGCGACACCGGTGTCCCGTCTGACACGGGCCTAAATGTCTCTGTAAACCGTAATACCCACTACATAGTACATTGTAATTTTGTTCTTAATTATTATATGCATTTTTAATAGGTTTGTCTTGAAGTATAACTCCGTTAGTACTAATTTAAGTAGACCATGGCCCCCACAAGGAGGGGGCTGAGAGGGCTCTAGCCTGGGGGCCCGGCGAGGCCTGTCGATCAGATAAGTGAGATAAACACACAACACAAATTTGCTTTAATAGTAAAAAAAGTCGCCTGCGGCGCTATTTTCCTTCAATGTTATTACATAAAATTATATGGTTGTACGATAAAAATTTGAAGTGTGTATCGACACTCGACAACTCCTTAATTCAAATGGATGCAATAAAATATACAACAAAAAACACTAAATATACACATTAATTTTACCGCATACACCATTTGGAAAACGCTGCTGTATACTGTAGAGCATCACACTGCATTTATCCTTAGAGATTGGTAGGGGAGCCCACCAAAGATCCTAGCTTGGGGGCCCGGTTCAGGATGTGGGGGCCATGAAGTAGACTGTAATTTATGGTTGGGATGAGTATGGTGAATTTGGGTATTCCGGGCACTAACCTTACTGATGCTGAACCGAAGAAGTCCCGTACTGTTGGTTCCTAATCACTAGCGCACTGTCATAACATCACTCATAATTTGGTTGCATGATTTGGGATTGTTTGGAGGGGTATTACAGGAAATTGGCTCATACATCTTGTTTTGTAAATATTGTTGAAATATAAATATAAAAATATGTGTGTATAAATTGTATCTGCAAAATTTGTAAAAAATTAACAAAATCATATCACTATCAAAATGTATTGGGTTGATTATTTTAATGTTTGTTGGCCCCGTCCAATCCATCCCGCAATATCCCACGTATCCTCATACATTGCAGGATTTTGATTGCTACAGTTACAATTGACACAATCGCATTATACTAAACAACCGTTAGTATTGACTGGCCGCCTAGCCAGAGGGTGAGACCTCGTAAGTCTCGTCCGATAACATGACAGGGTGGACTTGTGGGGCGGTTTCATTTTGTTTTTTTTTGTTTCCACGTTAACCTTTACTACAGTTATTTGTTTTTTTTTTACATTATTTCAAATTTTCAAAGAAACTTTTAATATACCTACCTAATTATATTATTTTGGTTACAATTATTATAATATGACATTTTATATAATAATATTTTAGAGGCTTAACACATTCATGAATTTATTGACGTCAAAATGTACCATATTGTTTCAATTTTTTTCAATTATCTGTAGCTCTTCTTGGTATTTGAGTATCACGATGTCTTCTTTCTTTTCCTTAGTTTAAAACACGAAAAATGAAAAAAAGTCAAATTTAAAAAATAGTAAATTATATTTTCAAGCAACAAAAAGAATGATCAAGTAAATAGGGTTTAATAAATCAATAATTGAAATTAGTCAAAGAATTTCATCCACAATGACTGACTATATAATCATAAATTACGTTTTTCAAATCATTATTATAAATAATCAATTGTTATGTTGAGCGAAAAAAATGACAATTTACGATTTGTATATATACATCACGGAATCGTAGTAATTTAAATAAAAGAACGGCTCATATTTATTGAAGTAACGTTGGTATGTACACTTACAAGCTTTCTAATATGACATATGAAACTCAAAAGTATATTCAAGGAATTAGATTGTTAAATTTTTTGCAACGTTTGGGATATTGCGCTGGAGTTTTGACGCATCAAAAACTTTAAAATTAGTAAATTCCAATTATAAGCTAACTCGCTTGTCAACCAGAATATAACGTCAAATAACATTATTCGTGTTCCCAAAAGTTTTCCTAACTAACATAGAGATACTTAACCTTTGGTAATAATTCCATTTGAGTATTATTCAGATCATCGGAATATTTTTTTTCTATTCTTAATAGATTCTAGATTGTGTTCAATAAAGTTTGTAATTTTATCATAAATAACTATAAATTATTTTTAAAATACTAAATACATATAATATGTTAATAAACATTCAATAATTTACCAATTTAACAACTATTACTGCTCTTAAACTGTATTTTTTTTTCTTTTTTTTTTTTTTAAAGTGAATATTGACAAACTCATAAGAAATGAATCAGTAAATACCTATTAGACAAACCTTAATCCAACCTAATCTAAAGTAACCAATACGATATCCACCCAAGTGTACTTCTTGCAATATTCTGTTTACCCATGCTTTTGGCATTTCGAATAATATCGTCAAAAGTGACCTATATGAGACAAATAATTCAACAAGAAGAGACTACCTCTAATCAAAAATATATGCAAAACATGAACCCTTAGTAAAAAGTAGGTCCAACGTAGTAAAGATGCATACTGACCATAACGCGTAAAGACAAAAAATATATTATAACAAAAACGTTACATAAAAATGGGCAAGATACATAACTCAAATACAATAAGAGAGAATACCTGGACAAATCTAGTAGTGCAGCAATCAATACCTTCAAGATAGATCGACCGTTGGTTTGACTATGTAAGTTCACGGAAACGTAATTCACAGGACCAACAGGAGTAGAATCAGATTGAAATGGAGTTTTTAAACTTTTATATAGTTTTGGAAAGCCATGATATCGAATGATTTAATCAATTCTAATTATATTGGTTAATTTATTTGTGAGTCTCTGGTATTTAATATAAATGGAAAAAAATCTATTAAAAATCAAATTAAACTAATAAACATAAAAACAGCTAGTTTTTATTATTTCTTTCAATTTCATAATTTATATATCTCCATAATTCGAGATTTAAATACGACATCTAGACTCGGACATGGTGATGTACCCTTTTCAATGTAATTGTGATAATATGCTCAATTACTAGACTGAGATAACGTCTATTAAAACAACCCTTTGTATATTTAGACGAAAAATTAAATAATATGAATTATTTATTAAATGTCTCCAATTCATTGACCAATGGTTTGCGTTATATTCAAAGCATTATCATGATGTGACACATGACAGTGCAAATTACCTTATGACATGCAAAAATAAGTACAGATACAAAGCCAATCGGAGTGCAGCGAATGCAAGTGGCGGTTTCGCTTGACGTTGTGCGCATCATCATACTGCGGTCTTTAAATAAACTACATTCAGCTGTGCACCGAAATAAACATCAGATGTCAAACGGCCTACCGCAATTGCCTCCTATCAAAGGCAATTGGTAACTGAATTGTCATAAATTTAATGTCATATCGATGATTGTTTTACAAATTAATTTTGATATCGATTACCGCAAAAATGATTCCGCATGAACTGGTGTGATTTCAAAACATGTAATATTTTGTTTATTGGGTCATATTCGTGACCAAAATATTTCCTCAATTAATTATTAGTATCAAATCCCTAAACCTTCAAAATTCAAAATAATAAAGGCACAATTATTATTTAGCATTTCAATAAGTAATAAGGTTCTCGTCGTGCAGTGAGTAAGGCGCTTGCCTTCCACCTGAGAGTTCTGGGTTCGATCCCGGTCAGGACACAATATTTATGTGTTTTTTCCAAAGCCAGGGTGTTTGTGATTATTCAAAATTACTAACAATCACCTTGTACGTAAAAACAAGCACATGGTTATTTAATTCTTAATTATTAATTTACATATATATATAATATTTACATATTAGTGAAAATTCGGTGAAAGCACAAAAAATTAAAAATATCAATTTATTGTTATAAAGGTTTAAAAATATTTTTATCTATTAATTCTACGATACTTAAATAATTATTTATTTTACAGCTGTTTCGGGCGATGACCCAATTTGAACACATTCTAACATTTTAATTACCACATTTAAATAACATGTTAATTATATCTAATTGCCAATTACTTCAAACGCGCCAATCGCGGTGTTAGCACTAAATGAGTTAAGTAAGTATTTGAAAAAAAAACTTAACCCAAAGCTACTCATGTTTTACTAGTAATATCTACATGCAAGAGGTGAACTAAAGTTATATATTACATATAAATATAATTATAGCAACTAAAAGCCCGACATTTTGTACGTAGGTACCAAATAATTTGGTCAAATACTTACCATCTGAAAAAAGTTGGTAAGTCTCGACATCATGTAATAGAGTGATTGCAATTTTAAGTTTAACATGCCCTCTAAAATCGGACATAATGCTAATTTCTTTGTGCTGTATGTCCCTCGGATGATCCTGAATTTTTATTTTAGCATACATATTTATAATACATAGACACATAATCCGTTATTAACTCAAAAACTCTAAAATTATCTACTTACCAACTTTTGGTAGCATGTTCACAATGTTATATTATCATAGGTTTTTTTATGGATTCGCTTACGGATGATACAGGATATACAAATTCTTAAGCTTCTTTTACATAGATCATACCATAACATTATTGATTTTTTTTGTCATATTTAATATTGTTATATTAAATCTATCTTAATATATTACAACTTATTATGTCCCACCATTACCTAGTTTTGTATCCAAGACACAGCACTTTATGTATTATACTTACCTAATTCTGTACTTAATAATAATAATGTTTTCACGATGATTTAATATATTCATTTGATATAAACATAAAATAACTAAATATAAATCGAAGCCATCAAAATTATTCAAATAAAATAATAAACTTTGTCAGTCATACTTATTTGTTTTTATTGAACTAAGAATACAATTTTCAGATGGTGCTGGTTAGTTTTTAAATTTCAATAAAAACCTGCCTAACCAAACAATATTAGTTTAGGTATGCTATGGGCGATCAGACAAAAATAGTGGACACTTTTACAGTCATACTTATTTGTTTGCTTCATGCCTTAAAATTGTAGTAATTTATAACGATAAAAATAATAACATTGAAATAATAATATACCTACGCGAGTTAATTTTCCGCGAATGATATCCATTTCGTATGCAGAGTAACTAACATATTAAATGCAACCAGCTTTAGTAGCCTGGCCAGATACTAATAATTGACTCATTATCACGACCACAAATACGAATAGGGACAATGCAATGCCAATGATATATCAAGCATGGCTTTACAGTACAACAAAAGCTTACGGGAGCTTTCACGGACTATTAAATAAGTTAATAAAATAACCTTTTATGTAGTCAAATCAAAGCTTAGGCCATATATAGAATGTGTCATAATATAAAGTTTTTTTATTATAACATTAAATCAGATAGAAATTCTAGAATTTCTGTTTTATTAAATGTGTGCAAAAAATATTTAGCACTGTTTGAAAACAAAAATAAAAGAATGACTTATTTGTTTATTACTTACCCACGTACCCACTAATATATCCGATTTTCTCAACGAGGTTCTGACAAGTTTATCTGAGAAATATTGGTTATGAAATTACTTTTAGTTATTTTAAACATTAACCTTAGTTAGTCACTTTTATATATTTATGCTCCATCTCCATCCATTCTTTACTTTCCACCATCCATTACTTCTGCGTCTTTTGTTTACAATATTGTTATATATTTTATGTGGTGCAACATGACATGGAAAAGTGCATTTTGGGCATACCTCGAGAAGAACATAAAATAAACCAATAGATAAGGAAGCAGTCAAAAGCACGCGATGTGGTAGAGATCGCTAAGCAGTAGAAATCGCGATTAACTGGACATGTCTATCGACGAATAAACAACCACGGGACAAATGCTGTCATCCAGTAGCACTTAACAACCACAAGGATACCCCAAAACCTTCTGGATAAACGAAAGAATACAGTTTGGAGGTTGTAGGTGACAGCAAGAACTAGAGACCGAGAAGTATCGAGGGAGCTAGGTGAGGCCTGCAACCAACAGTGGATCGACCGTGGCTAGTGATAATATAATTATTATCACATAAATTGAATGTTGATAAGTTGTAGCTGGATGTAGTACAATTGGGCGTCCAAACTTTCGGTGTGTCCAACTGGCATTCCATACCAAGGAAGAGGAGATGATGAGAGTTATTTGAGTCGCGATTGAGGTTTACATATTTAGTGACTTTTTAGTGCCAATATTAATAATCATATCATTATTAAAAAAGTATTTTAGGAATACCACGTGCCATTATGACATTGTCATTCATTTATTCATTTGTATGACGGTAGGGTATCGGCAAGAGTCGATGTATTCGATTCACTATCTAACATAATAGAACGGTCGTAATCACGTAGTACTTAACGTGACACGTAATGAGAATTGTTGTACAGCGCGACGGTCTCTGGAAAGAGTTTGATGAACGGCTTCAAAATTTATATTATAATCATTATAACAATGGTATGTTCCCAACGTGGAGGAGAAATCGTAACGCGAAGATGTCACATGGAGGTACATTTTTTATCAATATTTTTTTCAAACGATATAAAATATCTCTTTCGATGCAGTCGCTGAATTAGATAACCACGCAAATTTTTTACGCCGGATCCTAGCATTCACCTACTTGACCACGAACATACTCAATCACGGCGAGAAAAATAGCATTTATATCAGCTCGGATAAAAACCAATTTATTTTAAGTGGTTGGGCCAATATTCACAATTATTCCTTCAAATCCCTAATTTATAATTTTCGTCAGACCAGGGCGACCAGCAGTTACAGGTCATAAATAAACCATGACTTCAATGTACAGGTAGTTACTCCAAGACAGCTGAGCGCGTAGGCTTGCTAATACGAACCGGGCCGTATTAACTACAGAGTGATTCATAGAAAACGTATCTGTCCGACTTTCATTGCACTAATTCAGTTACGGTCTGAATGAACGTCGCGTCTATATCATCCATCCTGAACTTATCATTATCATCATTCATCAACCTCATAATATATTATTCATCCAAAGTGTACTGTCCGTTTACGAGTGCGTGAGTGCGTGGACACCGAACCGGCCCAGCGCGCGCCAACCCTTTCAACATAAAGGTCAGTATCTGGCATCCTGTACAACCCCCCCCCCCTCCCTAAATTCGTAATCTACAGATCCACCATCACCTTCAAATTGTTCACTGCTAATAGCGCCACAATTTTTCGATGTTATTGTTACTATCAAAAACCGTATTCTACGCTTGGTTTTTCATGAAAATTGTGTAATTTTTCTGCAAATGTCAACCTAATACAATCTTCCTTCAACTTTTTACTTTCAGTATGAAATATGTTGATAATATCAGTGGGTAAGCGTTTTCCCATAACACGAAAACGCACAATAAACAGAGAGTTGCATATCTAAATCTGACCGTGCCAGCTTTACGCATCCTATAAAATAACCTACCAAAATTACGACTCAAATAAAATTTAACTCCCTGTCGAAGCACTGCCTCATGATTAGAGTTTGGTACACAGCAATGGCGTTCTTTGCTGAAGGATGAATTGTTAATATTATGTATGACTTTATTTTAAAGTGTAATAAGATTACGGTATTAATACCATGCTTAATTTTTCATTGAAACCTTAAATATTAAGAAGTTGAATACTAAAAAAGATATAATTAACTATATTTTTATTCAACGGATAATTCACAAAATTTAAGAATGTAAAATTCTAATTATTGAACATACGTATTTTTGAATATATTATAAGTTATAACCAATTAAAGAAATCTTTTTTTTTTGAAAAAAAAATACAAACATTTAAAATACAAAAGTCGATCACCATTAGTAGCTCAATTTGGAAAGCGCTTAAGAGAGTATTGAAAGCCATTAGCTAACATTTGTCGCAATTAAGTATGACGCCTTTAGCATAGCGTTCTATGTGCATGGGAGATGCAGGTTCAATCCCTGCGGGTTATCTTACTTTTTTCAAAAAAAAGATTATTGCTATTTGTTTCTAAGTATTTTCAAAATTATGTAGGTCTGTTCAAAAAAATATACATTCGTAGTTTATTGTTATTACACATTTATAATAAATATCTTGTAACCAGTAGTTTGTTGGAATAATAACCCCTTTATCTTATCTTACAATATTACTCTATGACAACATCTTCTTGGCTATGTGTTAAGACTGTGAACTAACATGCTCCTCCCATTTTTAACCGCACTTCCATTATAAACAAACAAGCTCCTCCCATTTAGTCGACAACAGTGCAATCCTTCAGGTAGCCAAGAATATGTTGTCGTACAATATCTCTATATATTATGTGCTTTATGTATGCTGAGTTGCACGAGTATTATCTTGGTATTTCCCACGATGGCCGCGTGGCTTAAGCGTTGGCCTATGCCCTATAATGTCCTTTAAGAATTCTTTAATCAATGTGATTTCAAAATCTTTTAATAATCATTCTCATATAGATAATAACATTCATAGTAAGTTTCAGGACCAACCTGAAAAAATATATTTATATGTAGGCTACTGATAACTGATGATAAATCTAGTTTTACCCTTTTACCTTTAATTTTCCTCACCACCCCACTGCGTGATGGCAGGCACGTGTTCGCCGACCGCCGTAACAGTGGGCGGCTTAAGAGCAATGATGGAGGGCGGATTGATGGTCGTTTGGGCGGATTGTTTCCATATCGACGGGCGGCAGGGGTCATTCAGAGCCGGACATAATCATTTACTGTTTATTGAAGGATTTGCCGGTTCGATTGGATGATAGGCTGAGGCGGGCTCCGCGCCCACGATGATGTGAGATGGGCGGCCGATGGGAAATTGTGATGAGGATCTACGCTGAATTGAGGCATTACATTATTGTTGTTTTTACTTCGGATATTGCCACTCGTTTTTTAAGGTTTAGGAAAACGTTTGATTGTGTGTTTTGTTACGTATATTAGCTATTTGTGAAGGATCAATAGTATACACTATACAATATAGTATTATAAATATATATATTTGTTTTTCTCAATGTATATTGAGAATGTATATTTAACCTCATCTAATAAATATTTTTTTTTACTCTTCGATACGTTCTCTTTACAAAATTCATCGTTGTTATCTTAATCTTTAACATATTTAATTTAACTTTATAAATTATATTTACAGCTCTTGGATAAAGGTTTTTTTTTCACCTATTTATTTACAAACAATGCATGCATATATGAAAGAAATTATATTAAATAAAACAGAGCACACAAAATTATAACATAATATTATATATATATATATAGATTTTTAAAAAAAGATAAACATAGATATAACACAATCAAAATATAAAATATTATAAAAAAACAAGTTAGCTAAATACATAATAAAAAAATAAACTTAAAGTGCTATTAAAGTATTAAAGTTTCATTTATGAAATGGGTTAATTTTATTTAAAGTCTTGTCTTTTTGAAGCAACATTAAGGCACGTACGCAAAGAGAAAAAAGTTGTCAACCTAATAAACTTTATCGTAATATATTAAAATAAATTATTTTAATTACATCATGCGTGTGCTAAATTGGTAAATATTTCTTATTCCCAACTCTGTTTATATTTTTTTTACATATAGCAACCGTTTCAATATGTATGTTTTCGTGATCTATTCGAGCTATGCTCCCGTTTGTTGCCAACCAATGTCAGGCCACTACTTAAAGATATATTATGATATTGTTATCTGTATATAAAAAAAATATTTGATATGGGAACACAATTAAAATGTATTTTTACATTAATATAATTTTCTTAGTTATTTTTCAAACAGAAAAAATCTGAATGTAAATAATATCATAAAAATACGAATCGGAGATACAAAAAAAAGACACTTTATTGTAGTTACTCTTTAATTATTAAATACATAGCAACACAATTAGGTATATTTTTATTTCTATTTTTTTTGAAAAATAAAACCGATATTAATTTCTCAGTGTCAATAACGTTAATCATCTTAATTTAATTTGATAGTAAAATGATTTTTCTGAAAAAGCATTCTTGCTATATTCGAGCTCAAAACAAAATATTTTCGTGTCCAATATATTTGAAGTTTTAAAATTAATAATTTCAAATGTTTTTTTATCTTCAAATAAATATGAACAAATTGGTATATAATTAATGGGAATTGGTAAATATAAATTTACGTTGATAAGATAACATAGCAATAAAAGTTTTATTATGATTTTTGATAATGGTCATTATTTAAGTTTGAAGAACACTATAATATGTTTATTTACGTTATGTTATGTTCAAGAATAAATTGTTTTACTAAAAAATGTTGAAAAAAATTTTCTATAGATACGGAGCCTAGATGAAAATAATTATATCTGGTCTACTGATTAAATTGGCTACAAGTAATTCACACTTGTACAATGACATTCTACTATAATTTTATGTTCCCCCAATTATATGATTTTTCCGAAAATAAGCCTTGAATGAGTACTTTGCTTAAATTTATAAAATTGGATAAATATCTCACATATTGCCGTATCAAAGAAGGTACACATTTAAATATAAAATTTAACCTGTGGAAAGATATTATGTCCTCGTAAATTTTATGTAGATATCCAAAAACAATAGATTGGTCATTATTTGTAAGATATTTTTTATCGTAAAACAGTAGTTTATACGTTATGTAACAAAGCAACAGACTTCAAACCAGAAAACCACCCGCTTATTTATTGGTGGGTCTGCAATACAAGAAGAAAAATAATGAACTTTTTAGTAATATAACTTTAGAGGTCAACAACCCAAACCTCGTCAGCAAACGCTGCGAGATTACAGCGACGCGACAGTCATCGCATTGCTCAATTGTTGCAGATGTCAATAAATAGCTGATCGCAATAAATTTATCGAATATTCATTTAATCTAGTCAGTGCATTATTCAATTGTAGCATACGTCAATAAATATCTGATTGCAAGTTATTGGATATGCATTCTTCTGCCGCGTCTCGGACTGCAAACTCTTACCTTGCTTTTTTAAAAGTTGCTCAAGTTTCTTATATAAATTGTATATTATTTATTCACCAATAAATTCTCAATTCACTTCTACAATTCAGCAAAAGTATATTTATTCAATTACATTGACTAACACCTCAAACTAGGGACAATCCTGCTTCACCACCACTCTACATTCATCACTAAACAACCACATTACAATCATTCTATTCGAAAATCGAACTGCATTGAAAAGTCTTAATACGTAGAGCCCAAATTCTTTGGTGTTACTAGTTTACTCATCGGATGTGCATTTATGACGTTGCATTATAGCAAGCGGGATGAAATTTAGTCAAATTTAAGGGATGCAGGCATCCACAAAATATATGCATGAGCTATGCGTAATTAATGTCCAGCAAACACAATATAGTTGTAACAGCGAACAGTGATTGTGTCGGGCCGGCTGGGCGGGCAACGCTTGTTTTCTAAATAACGGCCTCATTTTACCGATGACGCTAATGGCGACGATATTTCCCGCGTTATTATCGCGGCGAGGGGCCGCATTAGGCAGGGGCCGTCGCCAGCGCCATTACTTCGCGCGATTTCCGCGGTGACGGCTTCAATATTGGATATTTCGCATGATTTGCAGCCCTCGACACATTTTCGCCGGCCTCACTCACTGATTACGGCGTCCGCGCTAAAACATGGCGGACATATTTTTAAATTTTAGATCAGTCCATTAACTTTGAAACTTCGAGCGACTCCAAAACCCAGTAGCGTATGCCTACGTATGGGAAGTTAATTTTATGTTTCCAACATTCTCCCTTCCTCTCATCTAAGTAACTGCTTAATGAAACTAAAATAATCATCAATGACTGGAATTAATTATTATCCTGCTTCTTTTCCAGCCTGTCTGCACCTCTTTCCAGATCACTCCAGTAAGCCAAGATTCACAGAGCTTGCTTAGGGAATTAGCTTAAAATGGGGCGCCAGGCAAACTTTGTCTATCCCCGTTATATCTAGTAGCTATCTCTGCGAGTGCATTTAGGTGATTACAGAGATTTGTAAAGCCAATTAAATATGTATATACCTATATAATATAATTTTCAATGAATAGTACCTACCTACACAAGAATTAATAATGTAGTACTTATTCCACGAAATTTCATTTGATTCACTTCGGACACATTTTTATTGATTAATTTCGCCGTTATTAGAAATAATGTGGGTAGAGCTGTTATTTCGGGAAAAAATATCGTTAGTTGGTATCGTATTGCTTAAATAGTCTCAATAGATACTTTTTGATAGATGTTTTCTAAAAAACATCGCAAAATATCGGTATCGAATAAAAGTATCGATTCATGAAAGTGTCAATACTTTTTTGATGACCCTAGGTACGGATAAAATGGTAAAGCACGTCTTGACTCTCGACAAGCCATTATTCGATTTCAATTCTATGAATTTACGAAATTCAACACGCAGACTTAAACACAAATTAATCGTGGCGTATTTACCCTGATTTTTTTAATAGATCCACAAAAACAGTTTTTACAATTGAAAAGTTTAATCAAATTAAAGTAAATTTGACATAAATGTACATTGTATAGTTTAAAAATAAGTAGAATGGTGTAATATTACAAAGTTAATATAAAACAGATACGTGCTACTAACTTAAATTATAATACTCGTAATAGCTCTGCTTATATCTACATAATATTTTATATGCAAAAATATATCAGGAATATTAGTAAGTGTCATAATTTCATATGGAAAATTGTACCGTACCAAATCCATCCTGTCGATGCAGCCTAGAATGGAATGCAGAAGTCAAGTGCAATAACTCGATCATAAATATTGGATATGGAGGTGAGTACATGCAGACACATGGTAGAATACACAGTTAAAATCTGCATACCTTACCATGTGTCCAATTTAAAAATGCAGTACATCTTGCATAAAACGTGGCGCCTCATGAACGATGGGTCAATTATTAATTCACGAACATTATTTCTTGTGCTTCACGTCCGTAAAATACAGAGGTACACAACTATTTTATTATAATCACTAAAATATTTTTTTTAGTAGCAGAAATACAATAAATATTAAAATTTTCCCCCGGTTCCACTTACACTCAGATAATTATAACTAATGATTCCTTTTTTTGTCATTAATTTTAGTTTTAATATGGTCTAACGGTAACGGATCGGCTAATAATGTCGAATTCGAATCCCAGGAATGTGTGTTTAGACCAAGAGTATTAACATACATTTCCCGTTAAAACAAAAAACTGTTAACTCCACTCTGTGGGTGCCCATTTGATTCTCTTAGGATCGAATATGCTGATGTGAATTTCGTGTAATTTATTTATATAAATATAATTTTGTAGCCCGAAATAGCTGTAAATCTAAACCAATAAAAAAACCTAATAAAATAATAAATTATGACAAAACCTTAATACATAAGCACTTTTTTTATTCTACGAATAATTCCCAATATTTGAGAATATAATTATGGATTGAAATACCGGTATCACAAACCGGTATTCCGGTGTTTATCAATACCGAAATACCAGTTTTAAAAATCCAAAATACCAAAATTTTCGCTATTAAGATACCACATTCGTTTTGAAAATGAATTTAATGCTATTTTTTCATTACTTTGGACTGTATTGCCTATTAAATTGAGTGAATAAGTTATGTTCTGCTTAAATGAAAATATATTGACTAAATCCAACAGAGGTGAAATAACAACAAAACAAAATCCATCAAATAGATATACCTATTTATAAAATTGTCCGGATAAATTAACATAATATTATTTCGAAATAGAAAACATCCGTGATAAATTTTCAACTATTCAATTACAAATACAATCATTGATATGACTGTATAATCGTTGAAGAAGCTTTTCCAGCACCCGCACTTATTTGCACTTAATGAACTAGCCTTTAGAGGGTTTTAGTTAAAATTATCAATATATTGAATTTTTTTGTGAAAATCACCAGTTTTACAATATGCATATTTTTAAATGTCAACATAATATTTGTAGGTAGGTAGGTTTTTGATATAAAATAATGTTTTAAACAGAGTTTAATAACTATATTTACTGTTTTTTATGTTTTAAATACCGAATAAATACCGAAAAACTGGTATTGATATTTTCATTTGGTATTGCAATCCCTAAATGTAATATCCTTTATTGAACATACATAATTTGAAAATATCCCAGAGACACGTACCTTTAAAAAAAATCTTCAAAAAAATATGGCACCGGACTTCAGTTGCATGACTATTATTTAAATTCATCGTAATTAGGTGATGAGTTTAAATGTGCTCGGGCTAAACTAATCGTTTTTTTTAGCGAAGAGAGATTTACATACATAATTCGATTATCTGTTTTATAAACAAATCATTGACCATACAAGAACATTCATTTCGTTATCTACCATACGTTTACCTGTAGATCAAACACTAATTTTATTCTAACGTAATTATATCATATTGCCTTGATACTTTACGTCTTTTACGAATTATGACTTCTAATTTCTTCCATACGGGTAAATTTGCGTCAACGCGGCTACAGAAGTTTTAATTTAAAAGGTTAAAAGGCTATCCGCCCATTAACACCGTCTTGTGTTTACGTATTTCTCACTATCCCCGCGGAATCATACCGCGCCAACTGCATTCTACATTTTCTACAACGGAAGGGTCGGCAGGGGAGCGGGGGATCGAACGATGCATTCGTGATCCGCTATCGGCGGACAAAATAAAATAGAGGATTAGAGTCGTCCTCAATCTCAGTTCTTTGCGCGTAGATTTGTTGGTACAACTGACTGACCAGAAGATACTGAACATTCACATTCTTCATCATCTAATAAGTACTAAATTAGCTCGCATGCTAAATACTGCACACAACCTTCCTTAGAGCAATAAATAGTGTCGCATGTTTCGCACTCGGTGATAATATTTTAGAATCGGGCGGCACATACCTCCCCTCGCACTAGTTGGGTTATTGCGACTCTAAATCATATTTACGGTAGTCATTATCATTTGTTATGCGCCGCAGTGTGATCTCGCGGATAAGTCATACCACGCGCAATAAACAGGTTATAATCGAACGCTAACGATGTCATATCGTGTTACTGTATTTTAATATACAAATCAAAAGTAATGTCACATAAAACTATCACTAAACTTAATTAATACCTATCTACTATTGGGTGAGTGTGCTTGATAGAAATTAAATTTAAATAAAAATGACTAGACATGACATGTTTTATGGAACAGTACAAAACTGTATCACTAAATCTTTTGTCAAGTTCATATATATTTTTTTACTTTTTAGTAAAGTACCAATGTACCATATTATTCAACATTTTCACATACTTATTTAAAAAGAAATAACACCAATCGTAATGGTACTTTTAAATAAATTAATCAAATAATTAAACAAACATGTATATATTATGCGGTGGGGTATTTTGAATACCGCAAATTGTAAGTAATGTTATGGTAACATAATACTTTAATTATAAGGAAAAATTATTAATAACCAAAATGTTCCCATGAAAATATGCCCAACAAAATGTTTTAAAATGTATTATACATATATGTACCGACACACATTATTTGAGAACATAACGAAATCGTCAATACATAGTCCTGAGGCACACGTTATCCAGTGGGATTTTGAATGAAGAAATTGAATGGCTACCCGAAATACATTCCTATTGGAATACATGGCTATTAAGTGTTTTGCTTTCAATTGAAGCAGGTGGCTTGCATGACGCCTTAAATCCAAAATGGAGGCCACTCTGACAACTGACCGTTATAAGAAAAATAATTTTAACTCCTTTCATAACGCGGTTCTTTTCTGTTAACAATAAAGGTTATTACGTATTTCTTCATATTGTGTTTTGTCGCTAAGGAGGCAATAAGCCAAAATTTTGTTTAACAAGTATAAAGGATAATAAAATGGTCGATATGAATAATTTCGGGTATCTTTGAGAGCTAAACCTAAATAATCTGTTTACTTTGTATAATATAATATGTATTTGTTATTAAAATTATGATACCTTATCTTTTTTCAACTTTAAAACCAACATTACTAGATGACGCAAAATATTATTGATACACGAGAAGAGTATTATTGTAAACATTCAAAATTGAGAATAAATCCATTTTAGTACCTATGTGTCAGTGATTATGTATTTTTTTTTAATAATTATTTTCTCAACACGTGCTTTACTTTCGTATATAGTAAAATACATTGGAAAAATTTTCCATTGGAGTTTTCAATTGACTTTTTTTAGAGAAATTGCAACATTTTAAATTTTGTATTTTCCATAAAGAACCTAAAATGCATTCAGACACGTGTTGCAGTATATATCAAAGGCATCCGACGAAAAACTATAATAAAATCAACCGTTTTGCAATTTGAGCATCTGGTGATACAGATGAAGACGCGTTAATGCCGTTAATAAAATAAAATAGTAATGTTGTCGCAGTTTTGCTAATTTAATCATATTACATTATAGGCTATTTTTTGTAATCAAAAAAGATTTTTTACGGACTCAGACTGAATCAGTTTGTATGGGCATAGTCTTAAGGGGGATCATTTTATTTTTCAGATACCTACTGCATCCATTAAATACGTCAATAGATCAAATACAATGGATGCTTTGTGTGATAAGTATCACTTGGGGGTAATATAATATAGCCTATAAACCAAATTTTGGTCATGTAACTTTTTATAATTACGACAACGTTATGTTATAGCGCCTGTATTTATACGTGCATGGATTTAGTTACAGCCACTATCGCCATAATAACAGTTTACACGTAAAAGTGCTGACGGTGTCGCCAATCTCATTCTTCAAGAGTAAGCGAGACGCGATGTTATCATTTTATAGTACTTACTATTTGACAGATCGTGAAAATCGGTTAACCTCAAAATGAGACAGCGCGGTGTAGTTCGTTTTTTATCGACAGGTTCGCCACTATTGTTCTACTGCGCAGGCGCAGATATTGCACAGTCGCAGATATCGCGTGAAAATTCAGAACCTTCCGAACTGTTTTGATTCATGCATGCAATCTTGCATCTTGCATGGCAATACATGTTTAACGTGCATTTTCTTGTTATAGCCGTGATAATACGTACTGTCAGCAGCATGGCCCCTCTACCTGTCACTATGTTTAATGACATGTGTGACACTCAACATAAGCGTTTTCTATATTGTGTTAGAGGTAAAAGTAAGGGCCTTCAGTGTATTTAGCGATTTTTTTGTAATTAACTATTTATTTTATTCAACGAATAATTCAAAAGATTTAAGAATGTACCATTCTGATTATTGAACATACATAATTTTGAAAAACACTTTCTGAGAAAATATATTATAACCAATAGAAAAAATCTTTTTGAAAAAAGTAAGCCACCCCGGCCGGGAATCGAAGCCTGCATCTCCTGGGTTTACACCCCGGAGTAGGTATTAAAAAGGTCAAGAGTTAAAATTTGTCGCAATTAGTATGTCACTGCGTAGCATAGAGGTAAATGCGACGGACGGGGTGTAAACCCAGGAGATGCAGGGTTTGATTCCCGGCCGGGGTGGCTTACTTTTTTCAAAAAGATTTTTTATATTGGTTATAATATATTTTCTCAGAAAGTGTTTTTCAAAATTATGATTTTTTTGTAGTTTTGATACATCTACTTGAATTATAGAGATATCGAGTATCAACGCAATAGTCAAAAATTGAGTTGTTTTTAGAGCAAATTCATGATGTATGTTTATCTCACATATTTACGCCGGGCCCCTAGGCTAGTGCCCTGTCAGCCCCCCCCACCCTTATGGGGCGATTAACAGTAAATCCATGCACGTGTAAAAGGTGTATTTTCTATTTTTCTGGTTCATTAGTATCAATATGGTTGCTATGATAATTAAACTTTCTATTACTACTTGACTATTATACTCGTATTATTTCACTAATTTTCTCATATTAACAATTACTATGATAGCGATAACTATTACAATGCGTTGCAAAATTAATGTTACATTATTACAAATAATTATAATATATTTTATGTTTCCTTTGTGGTGCCTTTATTTAAATTGTAGGTAAAAACACTATTCGAGTAATTATGAAAGCGTATTACGACCTCATTTGTTTTATATCAATTATAAAATTACCAAAATAATGGCCGCCGGTTCATTTTAATTTATCGGAATGAATTATGAAATAAAATAATGGGGTCATTTGTTAGCGAATTTATTGTACACGCACCGTTAATAATGCATTTTCAATTATTCAAAAATTATCGTAAATAACACACATTAATAAACTAATATTGAAAACATAAATTTGTTTTGATTTCGCTACAATTTGTTTTTATTTTGGTTTTCTTGTAAAATAGTAAATGAATGAAAAAAACATTCAAATATCGAATGAAAATCAATACTAATTAACCACTAACATAAATTAATAATTACTATCAGCATACATAATTTATACAGTGTATACAATATTGATAACTATATTTTTACAAGATGCCTAATACTTATTTTTATAAAACTATTTTGCACACATATTATTAAAACTACCCCTAAAAGAATATTTAAATAAAAATTTCCATCTTGTTTAAACAAAACTTGTTTACAAAATTTTTATGGCCGAATTTACACTTGAAAGGCCCCAAAAAAACAAGTTATTAAAAAAATATTTTTATTGCTTTTTTCTATATGATATTGCACGTCTGTTAACAACAAATTCACGTTGGTTGGTGAATTCAAAACTAATAATATTTGCATGTGATACTGCCGCAACTACAATAGTTTCTGAAATGCACATGTGTGCATAGTAGACATCCAACAATAGCGTATTTAATTTAAAATAGTGATCTATTTTTCGTAAGATTTTGCATACAGGGGCAGCTTCTTCGTTTGCCTCAAGCTTTCTTTAATATTTTTTTCTGACCCGGGCCCCTACCAAGTTAGACCCTAATCCTCAATATATTTATATTTGATTGTATATAATACGAGTAGTAATAACACCAATAATTTCTTCGTTTCGTGTTCGTTGCGATCGGTTTTGTATATGAATGTTGATTTTGGTTGCTATGGTTTTCTACTCTTATATTTTCCGCATATTGTCGTCTGTGTTGCCATCTCTGCTGATACAGTATTATTGTCCAGTATTATTAGTTGAGAGGATGTATAGTTGATGAATATTAACATCAGATAACAATAAATTGATATTTTGATATATTATCATATTTGTGATAGTAATAAATGATGAAATTATTATTTTAAAAAAAAAATACTTTAAAAGTGGTTTCCTTGAACGTGATTTAATAATGATAATTATATAACAATTAATATTCTTCGTTATCAATTATTTATATTATTGTATTATATTCCAAGAATCAATGACATTATTAATGGACGACGCACTCAATACAGTAGCTAGCAAGTAAATTCGCGCATTCGCGTGTATATGTAGATGTTACGCAATCTCCATTATGCGATATCACGCATCGGGAATTTTTAATTTTGGGGACGCAGTGTTTCTAATGTAAATGTTCATTTGAGCGAACCCGCTCGAGCCGAACCATTCGGCAGACCCAACAAAAAGCATTAGGAATTTATAGCAATATCACCTTTATTGTAATGGCGTTAGAACAGATTATGCCATTCGGCAGACCCGGTAATAAAGTGAGTGTCATTTTCTTTTCCAGATAATTCAAGAATAGATACAATCCTTTTCGCAATACCAAAATACATTTTGCAATGTTAACATTAACATTAAAAAATAAGTGCGTTGAAAATAATAGAATTAAAATTATTAATAGAATTGTCAACACCCACTCGCCCATATAGTAAATTCAGCCCTACAAATTTTGTTGTTAGTTTACAATAAACATTAAATTTAGTTCATTGTAGTGAGCGATTGCCATTTCGACTTGGGGAAGGATATACCAGGATGGGGACGACAACTAGATGAGATGGCATCATGAATCGTGATATAGTACGAAGTATCTTTTCGGTTATAACCGGAAAAGATAGTGTATTTCATACATACCATATAAAAAAAACCAAATGATGTGTGAACAATAATCTATATAAATATTTAAATGTTAATAAATTACTATCTACTCATTTGTAAACTTACAATTTTGCAGTTATTAAGTTTTCCATAACTATCTCCTCATAGTTTTACCAATCACAATAGATTTGTTATTATTCTAGACGCATTATAATATCTTGGCTGCGTTGTCCGGTTCTCTATGCATGGAAAAAAACTTTGGCAAAGGTCGGGGGGGGGGTATTTAAGTATATATTAGGTATAGCTGAAATTTTTGTGGATTTGTAGTTCGGCAGATCGCCGCTACGACGTCCACAGCCATGATATAATTTTAAATTAAAATTTATCAAATTGGAAAATATAGTATTGTTTCTGTTATTTATATTTTTATTTTTTTATGCCACTTTTATTAATTGTGCAATCTTTTACATTCTGTCATCCACGTTGTTCTAGTGCGTAGAAAAGCTGTCTTACATACCTCTTTGCGCACTAGAGACATGACATGCGGGTTTGAATATGCGTCTGGTATTATTAAAATGTGTATTTGATCCAGTGCAATGACTTAGTGGGTTGGGTGAATTGCTTAGTAATTTATTTACTGTGAATCTGACGCAATTTTTTAACCAATCATGACTGTATTATATGTACAATAACTACCACCAAATATTATGACATGACAAATCCGTCAGTCAAGCCAGCTTTAAAAAAAACACACCTCCCAGTTTTGATATAATTTACTATAAATATAGGGTAATTTAACGTATTTTATATAACTGTTAACCGGTCGGACATTTCGGACATGGCTCAAGGGATGGTAGAGGGGACATGCTTGTGGAGTTTGCTGAAACCAACAATCTTCACATCATGAATTCCTTTTTTCAACATAAACCTACACGTAAATGGACGTGGAGAAGCCCGACAGGAAGGACCAGCGAAATCGATTACATCCTCACTGACAGAAAATATACATTTTTAAACTGTAAGGTGATCAATCAGTTTAACACCGGCAGTGATCACCGGATGGTGAGATGTAAGATAAGATTGAACGTCAAATCAGAAAGATCCAAACTGCAGAAGAAGTCAAATGCTCGCGTATACCTGCAGAACAATACTGAATTCCAAAATGAACTCAAAAATGCACTATCGGCTTTCTTAGATGAGAACGAAACCGTTTCCCTATCCAACGCGGAGGATATAACGAATATTATTCTACAATGTGCAGAAAAAACAGGCGTAAAAAGCTCAGAAGTTACACCTTCTACCAAGTTTTCGAAGGCAACATTGAATCTTATGGAGCAGAGAAGGAAAACCAAGAGCAATAGACAGGCACAAAACGATATGGAGTTTTCATCGCTTTGCAAAACCCTCCGAAGGAAGATTAGAGAAGACCTTCGTAAATTTAATGTAAACCTCATACAAGCAATTGTGAAAGCAGGCAGAAGTCTAAACAAAAACAAGCAATGCTTGTCGATAGGAAAACGTCAAATCACAGCACTAAAAGCAAAAGATGGTTCTATCGTCAGAAATTGGGAACACTTGTTAAGCCGAGTTGAAGAGTTCTACAGCGATCTCTACAGTGATGACACTGACAATACGACTATAGACTTAGTTCTTCAGAGAAATGGAAATTCGGAAGACCATACTCCCGAAATTACATCCTGGGAAGTAACCCATGCTTTAAATTACATGAAAAGTGGGAAAGCCCCCGGGGAAGACAGTGTAACGATAGATATCCTCAAAAAAGCAGGAAAGGATGCAAATGAAGTACTTGCACAATTGTTCACAGCCTGCATATGCAAAGAGGATGTCCCAGAGGTATGGAAAAATGCCAGCATTGTCATTCTTCACAAAAAAGGTGACAGAGAAGACCTAGCAAATTATCGTCCAATAAGTCTACTCCCTATTCTCTACAAGACGTTCACAAAAATTCTCTCAAACCGTCTGCAAAATGTACTAGACGAGAACCAACCGAGAGAACAAGCCAGATTTAGAGGAGGATACAGCACTATGGACCATATCCAAGTCGTCAGAGAGATCATAGAGCGGTACCAGGAATACAAACTGCCACTATGCATGTGTTTTATAGACTATGAGAAGGCGTTTGATTCGATAAAGAAATGTTCAATACTCGACGCACTCAGAAAACAAGGAATCCCTGGACGCTATATAAATATTTTCAATAATATATACAGTAGCGCAACAGCATCTGTAAATCTCCATAAACCATCGCGCAGATTTCCTATCAGCAAAGGAGTCCGACAAGGTGATACAATCTCACCTAAACTATTTACAGCTACCCTTGAAGACTTATTCAGGCAACTTGACTGGAATGACAAAGGGATCCCCATAAATGGAGAATACCTGAGTCATCTGCGCTTTGCCGATGACATAGTAATTTTCTCGCAAGACTCAGAAGACCTCCAAAGCAGAATGCAGGAACTCGCTGAAGTAAGCAACAAAGTAGGTTTGAAAATAAATGTAACAAAGACGAAAGTCATGTCCAACTGCTTTGCAGGACAAAAAGAGATCCTCATCAATGGCACTCAGCTCGAACAGGTGAAAAGCTATCTATCTGGGACAACAAGTATCTATAGATGGATGTATATTTGATGAAATTGTTCGCAGAGTAAAGCTAGGCTGGAGTGCTTTTGGCCGCCTGAATAATGTCTTCAAAAGTGACCTTCCACTGTGCCTAAAGCGCAAAGTGTTCAACCAGTGTGTGCTTCCCGTGATGACATATGCGTGTGAAACATGGACCCTAAGTAAAAGAGAGATCCAGAAACTTAGAGTAGCACAACGTGGTATGGAGAGGTGCATGCTGGGCATAACGCGAAAGGACAAAAAGAGGAATGAGTGGATAAGGAAGCAGACAAGGGTTTGCGATGTAATAGAGTTTATTAAAAGCCTTAAATGGAGATGGGCTGGACACATAGCTCGAAGAAGAGACAATCGTTGGACAAATCTAGTCATCCAGTGGTATCCAAGAAGTACGAAACGTCCACAAGGTAGACCTAGAGGCCGCTGGATCGATGAAATGATAAAGTTCTGCGGAAGTACGTGGCAACGCAATGCACAGGACCGAGAGAAGTGGAAGCAACTTGAAGAGGCCTTCATCCAGCAGTGGATAGACTCAGGCTGATGATGATGATGATGATATAACTGTTTAGTCGAAGTTTAATAATAATAAAACTTTAGCAGGAACAGACGTTAAACTTTGGCTCTTCAATAAAATTGAATACGACTATAATATAGTGTGTATGTAGTAGTGTTAAAGTTAAAGGATGCTTGCCTGTCATGTCTATTATAATTGAGTTGTCCTCAAACAACACTCGTAGTGTAATAATTTTGCAGGAACTCTCAACCGGTAACCGCTACACTTACAACTTCGATCATCTTTCATCGACAGGGCCCCCTTACACCGCAACAATCACTAAGCCAGCGGCAGGGGTTTACAACATACATACTCACTGCGTGAAACTAAAACCAAATTTTACGATATTACTTACAACTTACAATATTTTCTAATCGTATCCAATTCTTTCATAAAGATAATAATTGTATCGAGTATGTCAAGGTCCCATGACTTTTTAACCATATTATTTCTAGTTATATATTTATTATAATTTCCCATCGTTTACTCTTTTATATCTTAAATCATAGTTAGGTAAACGTAGTAACTTGTAATGTTGTTGATACAACTCTCAGCATAGTGCAATTGTGCAAATTATCATCTCTGATTCCGTGAGTCACTGGTTTAAGCCCGAGACTAATGTAGGTGTTGTTTTTTTCTATTTTCAACTATTTTAAAATAGATCTATCTATATAATCAATACTTCATTATCCCTTGAGAATGACACTGAAACGTCGAAGAAAGAAGGAGGTAGAACACACCGTAATAACCTAATACAGTACCTTACAGATAATGACTTATTTTAATGAAATAACAACGCTTTCCAGTATCTTACCAGTATTCTTATGTATTTCAGGTCACCGTGCACCCCATACCTCTGTCTTATAATATATTCTTCGAGGACACCGGAATGCCGTTACGTGACGGAGTCAGGCTCGACGTTGTATTTTTACCTTAGGTGTAAAAAGAGAATATTGATTCATATCTGGTCTCGAATCTAAGAATATGGTTACTCTGTCTTGTAAGGAATCATGACTCACTTATATTAAACAACACCGTCAAATGCAATCAATGATCAATTGGTATTTGGTTCTAACAAATTATGACAGGTAGTCTAAGACATCCGTATTGAGTTGAATGATGCTCCAGCAATTCCTTTTAGGATAGTGACCTTCTTTTCGAAGTAGCATCCCCATTGTTGAGTACTGCCAGATCAAATAATAATCAAAATTAGGACAGATATGTATGATTACACATATCGTAAGATTTTATCGCATTGATTATTAGGCTAATATAAAATGAATGAATTGATATACCTACAGCCTATCAATATTGTCTCTTGAGTACCCCCATATAGAATTTTCAGTTAATGCAACATAATTTATAAAGAATTGCGGAATAGGTAGCCAAGAAAATTTTACTGTGAATGGGTGACTACATAATATATGCAGTTTTATTTAGATTGCACTACCTTTTTAAAAGTGCTATATGCATTGTCTCCGTGTTCCAGTTTGGACTATTTTGTTTAATGTCCTCCGCTGACCCGAGTACACGGCGGACACAAACCACTGGCAAAGTATCCCGCGGACCGGCACAACAGCATTTCCCAGTATAATATAACAAGGGCCGGCATTAGCGCTTGTAATTTATGCGGGCCGCACGGTATTTAGGCACACCTGCCGCCTCGTAGTCGTCCATCATGCGCCGCCACCGCCGCTTGGACCGTTGCTGGACCGCCGCCCCAAGACACGGCACCCCTTTCAATTCGCCCATTTCCCGACGCCCCCTCTGTGTTTTTAATCCTCCATTACATACTAGAAGTAGCTGAATGCCTAATAATGCTTTCACACTCACACTTATATTTTTATTAATTTCCAAAGTAGTGTAAACATAAGTAAATATCACCTGTATTGTATAAAATGGTTTACTTCCATAATACTAATTGACTAATTTTTCACCAATTTGCTATAATATAATAAATTTATTTACATATTTATTATCACAAAATAGTGGTAGATAGATACATATTCAATATTTTTTGAGGTTAAAACTATATTATAATATAAGTATAATAATTTCATTCGTATCATAATATACAAAAAAAAAACATAAATCAATCTTAATAAATTAGAATGTCCAACTTATGTGCTGACATAAACTATACAAAAATAATAAATATCATGACAACTTTGTAGTTTTTTTTTATATAATACAACGTAATCTGTAATAACAATAATTAAAGATTGAGATTTATTTTACGTAAGATTACGTTACACCCACGGTGGCCGCGCGGCTTAAGCGTTGGACTATCACGCCGTGAGTCTCAAGTTCAAATCCTGGGTCTGGCAAGTACACATATTGTTTTTCAATTTGTGTGTAAGTCAGGGTATGGACCTAATAGGTTGAGCAAGTGGCTGACATCCATTTCTCGTAAAAAAACAAAATGTGTTAATACAAACCTCTACTCTGGCACATGGTCAAAAAAAAAAAGTTATACTTAATATTTATTATGTGATCAATATCAAAAACATTATGTAAATTTATATTAATGTAAAAATCCTAAAACTGAATATATATTATATAAACTCATTCGTACTACTGTCTGTACTATCATGTACTGTCTATTCTCACCTGGGTATTGTACCTATACTCTTTCGCAGCTCTATTGGTGACGTCTTGTAAATTTATGTTATCAAATTGTTTGTAGGTATTTATATAATATAATTAAATTTTGAGTAGTTGCTAATTTTGAGTTGTTGATAGTTTCAAAGTTATGATACTAATTATAAGTAATAAAAGAAAACTAATATTATCCCATACTAAATTGCGAAAACATCGAGTTACTATAAGCATAATTCAACAATAACAATTGACTATATAGTTAATTAAATTAAAAAGTAAAATATATCAGAAGTGGCTAACCTTCTAATGCAGGGGGGGGTCAAACTGCGGCCCGCCATCATTAATTGTACTTCTGATTACGAATATATTTTTTTTTTAAATATTGACAATAGATTAAAATTTAAAGAATTTGTTGTTTCGTAAATGTTTTATCTCAGGACGTCTTCCTTGCGTCTCGTCTCACACTATGTAACCACTATTTTCTACGTTTAACATCGTGACACATTTAAATACTTTTAAATCCACGTTGCAAGGAAACAAAATATATGCCCATGATATAAAAAGTTTGAATGGATTTCAATTAAAACTCAAGTTAAATATCGAATAACAACGTGGACTACTTTCCAACTTTGAAGTTGCTGAATATACTAGAATATAAATTTGAAGAATATGGTAAAATTATTAAAGCTCTGAATGACGATTTTTTGGTGACTTCCGAAAATTGAGACAAGTTCAGCAATAGTACGCAATCTATTTTCAATAGATATTGATAGTGTACCGACAGAGCTACAACTTGAGATTATTGATCTGCAGTGTGACACTGATTTCATCGTCTTGAAGAAATCTCCAAATTTTACAATGCCCTTAATTTAGACAAATTCGACCAACTTAAAGATTATACAAGAAAAATGTTCATTATTTTTGGATCAACCTATATTTATGTGAACAAACATTTTCGATCATGAACCTCAATAAAATTTCTTTACAATCAAATATCTCCGATGCCCATTTACAAGTAGTTTTGAGAATATCAACTACAAAATTAACACCTGAATTTAAAAAAAATGTTAAAAAATGTACAACAGTTTCATTCTTCTCATTAATTTTTTGTAATGTTTATTTTTCGTGATAGTAAATAGTGTATATCTAAAAATGGTATTTTACTTGCGGCCCGCCGCTCATTTTGAATTCTTGAATTTGGCCCTCCATCCAAAAAGTTTGCCCTCCCCCCCTGTTATAATGCATAGTGCAAAAAACTTTAAACTTTGTGAAAAAACTGCTAATCAATGGGTGGCATGCCAGGGGTGTTATTTTTAATTTTTGGCTTCAACGAAAACTTTTTTAGCTAAATTCTAATATATTCAGGATTAATTTTATTTAATTTCTACCCAAAAAGAAAAATTTTAACATTATTCAAAAACTTTTTATTTTCGACTATTTTGTCCAAAACTACTAAAAAGTTTGGTTTTTCGATAGCATCAATATGCATCAATAATCATAGTAGTTTTTCACATTTTTTAGATGCTTCATATCGCGTCATCTCGGTTGAAAGCTCGGCTGCCAGCAGAACATCAAATATAGCACGCGTGCCATAAGTTCAGTGCCGCTGGCCTAAATATTTTTCTTTTGACAATGAATTCATGTTTATTATCTTTATAATGACTATTTTAACAGAATTAAATAACATGTTTGGCGACCTTTCGTCAAAAATCAAGGAGAAAATTCATTAATTAAATTAATGATGAAAAAATTCAATGCCTAAAGCTTTCACAAAACACTCTCGGCTGGTCCATCAGCACTTGTCAATACTAATTATTTAACAATACCCTTTCCCCTTCGCCCAGATGAACGTTTCGCCTCTTTGCCCAAATCCTAAACAACCAGATTACATCACCAGGTAAACAATATTCAATTACCTCCATCACTCGTCCGTTATGTTTCATCTCACAGCCATTAAAACATTTTACGGATAATCTCATTAGGCAGCCTTTTACAATTACATTCTTTTTGGGGTCCTTAAGCATAATAATTACTTTACTGAGATTTATTTATGAAATGTCAATCTGCGAGATATTTTTAAATCGTATTAATTACATCAAAAGCTGCCCTGAAGCATTTTAAATTTCGAATTAAAAGGCCAATTTTATTCAATAACACTTTCAGGAATTTTCAGATATATTATTTTTCTAATTATTAACTTTGAATTACAAATAAATCTGATATAAAGCTCTATAATATATCCATTACATTTATACTGATCTACAGCTGGATTTTGTTTCTTTTTTTTTTAAATAAATATATATGTAATATACATAAAATATATTCCTTTTGACACTAAAATAGGCCATGAGGCCTGATGACAGTATTGCATTGAAATTGTAGAAAGTGTAGAAGTAAAAATTGAACGATCACACACAAACTCAGATTTTGAGAAAACCGTATAGATATATTGTGACCTCATCGAGATCAAACCCAGAGTACCCAAATGAGAGCCCAGTGCCTTGTTAAATCGGATCGGTAAATGACATGGTAATGAACATATAAATACGAATTATAAACATTAAACAGTCAGCTTACTACTATCTTACACCAACAAGCAGCTCTCTTGATGTAGTACGTAAGGCGCTGGTCTTTCATCCAGGATCTCGAAGCTCGATTCCCAGTGAGGACACGATATATTTATGTGATTTTCTCAAAGCTTGGGTGTTTGTTATTGTTTCATTTCTATTACTAAATACACTACTGTAATTAGGCCTCTAGGCTTATTGTACCTAGTGATAAAAAATATATGTACTGTATAGAAAGAGACACAGCAGACAGATGAGACTAGAGACATTTCCAGGAGGTAACCAGCATCTACACAGGGTTGTAGTGCTGATTATGATGATTTACAAGTACATATCATATATATATTTCTGAGTCTGAGTAGGAATGTTATATATGCACTATTAAATATTTAATTGTTGATAATGATAAGAGGTACGCTTGTTACGTCATAGAAACTTTTAAAATTTTGACGGGCTTCTAAAATGAAATAATTTCGTAGTAAGTTAATTTTAGGACCACAAAAAAGCTCTTTGTGAAAAAGCTTTCGAATGTCACGCGAGACTTTTGCTAATTAGCCGTGTGCGAATCGTCTACTTACACGCCTGCTAACTTTCAGTGGTAGGTATAGGTGTCATTTCTTTGAAAATTTCATGGCTAATAACATGACTGGCTATATTTTACATATACATACCATTATCGTGTATTATTATAATGTTGCGTAAAATATACTAAATAATGAATAAATGATTTCCTTTGTGCAGATTTTGAGCTAAAAAAATTAATAATCTATATACCTAGGTAAATAAATGAAAACTTTTTATAAAAATAATTTAACATTATTATTGATATTCACCATAATATTCAAAAAAAAATTTACGGTATAGTAAGCTTCAGAGTGTTACATCGTAATACAATGATACACTATATTCATAAATTTCATGACAAATATTTTTTTTTAAATATCACTATACTGATAGAGAGCTTTTTCCAAAATAGTATCTGATATATGTAAATAGTGCGCATATATAACATCGAGGCTATATCAACTCAATCAGATCTAGAAATCAACAAAATTGCTTTTTCGCTGTTGTAAAAAGACGTTATTTTTATTAGGTAGTGTTAAAACCAATGTCTATGCAACTGTCATCGACAACTCTAAAATTGGCTAAAAATCTTAGAATACAACGTCATGAGAAGATATCGTAAATTGATATTTTTATTAAATTCGTCAATTAGCGATAATAATAATATCACATAGAATTAAAATGTCATTGTAGACTAAAAAGAAGTTATTGAGGCAATCCACCAGTATCATCTCATACATTTGATAGATGATTAATATTTTGTCAAAATTTTTAACAATGGTCAAAAGCGAGAACCACACAGAGTCGCTACTCGCTACCAATTTAAACGCCCGCGCATACTATTTTCTTTTAATCAACAATGCAGTTTCATCGCGGTGTCTATCAGTGCATAAATTCACATATTATTGTGTATGTATCCAAGTTATATTCCACTTATGTCAGTCAAGTTTAGGTGGACGCTGTTTTAAAAATTCTTACTATTTCTTACCTTTTATACTTCCTAGTATTTTGTTAAAAAATATTTAATAGTCTCATTTGAACAATTTTACACATTTCTTTTTGTAAATAAACAAATATTAATTGTAATGAATTGTATCTAAATTAGGCACACATAAAATCAACAAGTAGTATCAAATTTGTATATGCAAGCCAGCTAAAAATACATTACCTACTTTAAAAGACTAATCACACAATTTTTACAATTATAAAAAATATACAACTGCAATATACTGCCCTTTTAAGTAAAAAGATAGTATTTTGGTTTTAGTGAAGTCAGAGAACCCAAGTTTTAAACTACTTTTTCTCTTATATTATGTAAGACTATTGGATTGTTTTATCATAGTCACTAAACACACGTTTCTATTTAGAGATTATGTCAAAACAGTATAATGTGTATCTTGTATTTCTTAATAGAGTTAATCACACTGTTGCAAAACACGTCAAAAGATAAAGGTAGCTTAGTACCTAAATATTATTTTCTCACACTTTTCATATACCTATATCAATATTTTTAATTACTTAGTTGACGAAATATTTTTTAATAATCATCGCATGTACAATAATAGGATGAAAATTGCGTGTTGAATTTGGTTTGATATTTGATTATGACTCAATTTTCTCATTAAAATGTATGCATAAAAAATAAGTATTATGTACACAAATTTGATGATAGTAAAACAGTAGAATTGAGAATATTAAGAAAATAAGAAACATTACAAAACGATAATGGGGAAATCCCTTTCTTGAGTCGCTCTCGCACAGTTATAACCACACCGATATACCTGTACCTGTAACCATGCTTTTGTCATCTTCTTGTGCGGTGTCTAGTTCTGGTATTGCTAAATTATGTATAAACGTCTCGTTTCCTGTGGGAGCACTTCCGGCCAGCATAAAGGACGGTATTCCGCCGGCATCATGACTGTATTCCAGAATTTGTTATGCACCTAGCGTTATAATATTATCTATCCCGCAACACCAAACTTTCCTCTAGAAGTTTCAAACCGCCTCGGTTTTATTGAGTGAGATGCATTTTGTCTCCTATGCATTTTGTTCTAATAGAGATTTTTGATTGGATGGTTTTAACACTGTTAATTTTATCTGTATCACATAAACATTTATCTAATATAAAATTATGTAAAAAAAATTATATAATGATGAATGATAAAAACATGAATATATATATTTATAGCAATCACACCACTCAGCATTACGAGTGTGACACAGTTCAATATTTGTGTTTTGTTGTCAAAACAAAACAATGTGTCAGGAACGATTGTCAGCATTTCCTCAATCATAACCTAGATCAATAGTATATATTATGATTTATTGCGATAATATCTCTTGCAATGTATGGACTGATTTGTATAAATAGCGAGAACGATCCATAACTCGTCACTCATCCTCGAGTACGTCACTTGTCTCACTACTCATCACGAGTCCGGTCACTCGACACAGTCAACCGCCATTCACTCGATTCCAGTCTTGCAGTCCGATTAATCTCTCGATAACATCAAAATCATCAGTACATCCGTATCCGCGATTATAACATTACTCTGCCATCTTTATCATTGTATTTATTTATTCTTGTATCGATAAATAAACTCTCTCCTCAAAACTTCCAAGCAACTACGACTTTATATCCACACACTTCATTATTCCCCTAATATTTTTTGTCAAATATTTATTGTACCTTATAATGTTATTGATTATGATTACCATTACTTAGATAGGGGCTAATGTGGTATGTGAACGTCTAAAATGAATACCTAATTAGGAGAATCTTTGCGAGTTTAGACTAAATTACCTGTAGATTTTGTAAATAATAAGTGTCTATATGTCATTATGATACATTATTTTGCCATTACCATTATAATACGGCGGCCTAATTTTATGGACTGTACAAAGCGTACAGCTCGTAGTTGTAAAAATATTCATCTCACATCTCGTAGTAATATTTTTTTTCATTGGTGTTTGTAATTAACTCATAATTTTGAAGAAATTACAACATGTTTCAGTCTTCATTTACTATGATATAAGTAATTTATGGCAGTATAATATATTACTATCTGATCTAAATATTCTTACTTTCGTATTCAGAAAATTCAAATCGTCAAATAAGAAATATTTCCACAAAAATGCAAAGGTATTTAAATTGCTATATCTTTTATTTTCTATTATTTTTTTCGTGAAAAGTCCTATTACTCATTATTTGTCTGAATCTGTATGTAAGTAGATATATGTGGTGCAGAGACGATCTGTCTGCTAAAGACGTCGGCTTTCTTATCCCTAATTAGCTTTCTATCGCGTCTCGTCAGCTCCACTCCGCAGAACGTATTCATGAGCTCAGTCATTCATTAATCTCTGAATTAAACTGAGCATACCTACCAGTTTATAGTATTTTTTTTATCAATTAAAACTTATTACAAAATGTCTATTCAATACTTTCTTACTCTCCTCCATATATAGGTTGAATGTCTTTTACAAGGTGTCAATGTTAAACTATCCCACTATTATCTGGTATTAGTCAAACACCCACGATAACCGCGAGGCTTAAGCGTTGGCCTATAGTGTCGTGGGTCCCAGGTTTGAATCCTCGGTCTGGCAAGAACAGACTTATGGTTTTTCAATTTGTGTATGAGTCAGAGTATGGATCTAATAGGTTGAACAAGTGGCTGACATCCATTTCTCGTAAAAACAAAATCTGTAAATACAAACCTCCACTCAAGCCCATATGATCTTATTAGGATCGGACATGGTCAACAAAAAAGTCAAATGAATTGAGCTTTAAAAAAAAATGTTTCCGTATCATATCCTATTTTTTACAACGTTTTTCTTAGCTCGTATTCTTATTTGTCCGGTGGTTCTTTGTCCGGTATAAATCTTGAAATCAATTTTTAACTAACTTCCTGACTAGCTAGATATTTGAAACTTTTAGAATATATCAGAACACGATGCCAATGCATTTTTTTAATACTTTTAGCCATCTTTAAGTAGAATTTAATTCATTTTCAGTTAATTCTGTTCTGTATGAAAAGTTATTTCGACACCATTATTGGTTGCTAGGGGTCTGGGGTCCTAGCAACTAAATTATTAATATATACGTTCGTTACTATGGGAATCAATATGACATGTCAAGTACAATTTTTTTGATCTTTTAAGCTAGTGTAGTCAAGTTTATATGGTTCAACAGAAAATTTAAAAACGTTGAATATAAAAAGTTATTTTTATCTTGTAATTATTATTGATCATTCTCTCATTACTGAGGATTATAACTAACAAAAAAATCAGTTAGTTATCTTCTGAGTGACTAAGACTTTCCACCCCTCTTGGTCTTCTGATTCTCTCAGGAAAGGGGGAAGGCTGTCTCCAATAATCACTCTGTCGCTTGTTCCTCTGCTTTGTATTACCTGGAGGCTACCCAAAACCACCAGTGCAGGTTACCCAGTCACCGTATAATATGTCAAAAAACTGCAGAGTATATTTCAAATATATTGTCACCATTCGAATGCATAAATTGCGGTTTTTTTTCTTGCCCTCGGGGTATATTATTCGACATTCGAATTTTCGTGACAATTGCAATTACTCGATCCTTCCATTTTGTAGTAAAACGTGTAATCGTATTTTTCGCAATCTGTGTGCATCTTCTTATTTCTGCTTCACATCCACCTTTTTCACTAATGGTTGATTGCAAATAATATACAAACTCATTCATTGTACCTATCTAGATTATAGAGTATACTTGCTGCTGATAGAGGGTTAGCCCGATCAATAATCATTAGTTTATTCTTGTTCCTATTCATCCTATATTTATTTTAATTCCATGCCTATAAAATGTCTCATAAACTTAGATAAATAGATATAAATATTTTAGCAAAATATTCAGGTTGTTGGCAATTATTTTTCAATAAGTCATTTTGCATTTGTATTAGGTTAAGTAGTTCACTAAAATTAATATATACTTTGATTAAAACTAAAACCAATGTATCAAATGTGATTGTATCGCTGTTTATTAAATATTTTAAAACAACTCAGATATATTATTAGACTATAAGATTTGAGTTGTTTAAAAATTATGCGTATTCAATAAAGAACGGTAGGTATATTCTCAAATCTTGTAAATTACTCGTTGAATAAAAAATATAGTTTATTAAAGTTTGTAAGTATAATAATATAAAGGTTTGAATAAAATAAATTAATATCATTTTATGTGTGATTATTCTGAACTGGTTTTGGGTTTGTATAAAATGTGAAAAGGTATTAATAATATCGATATCTAACTTAATTATAATAAAATTATCTATGCTAGATTTCCCTGTCAAGGGTTTTAGTACCATACATGATGATGATGATTAAATTTTGTTTATTTTCTGACATTTGATACATATCTTCATGCTATGACTAAATTTAAAAATAACAATAATTACTATAAAGTTAATAATATATATTAACATATTTTTATTTATAGTAAAATTAAAATGCACTGGTAAGATTATAAATTAAATAAATATTTATTATTAATAACACTGTAATAATTAACAATTTGTTGATAATGATTAAAAAATATATTATTTATACTATTTTCGAAAATCAAGCACGGTAGAAAGTTTAAAAGACCCTTAAAGATTTCGATGGAAAAGAAAATAGAATTCTCCACTCGTATACAGGTAGTAGGACGAACAATGGGAGATCGTCGCGGAAAATAATGAGTGATTAGCTCACAATGGATGCCCTTCCAGTAATGGAAATCACTCAAATGATTCCCTCTTTTATCCTACCCACAGAAGAATGGTGTGGCTGCCACTGACAGCGCTGTACATCTCAAACGGAATTAAATTGAATTATAGTTGAAGTCAAAGGAAGACGAATTGTATGAGAAGGTCTTTGATTTTAAAACTATTATCTCTTCATCAAGACTCTTAATTATTATCGCTCGTACGTCCTTTGTTTAGAAATATATTTTTGAGCGTTCACCAATATATACATTCTTCCCTATGTATATCAATAAAAACTGCTATCTTTCATGTTTAACAATTAGTCTTGTTAAGATGGTAATAAATTATTGATAAAACCTTTCTGGGTTTAATTGGAATTTCAAAATAACATTTGATGTAGATTAAACCTAATTTCCATAGATATTTGCTGATTGTAGCACTATTAACATAATTAACACACTATAAGCTTCTTGTAATTTTGCAGAAAACATTAGTATTAGTATTTTTGGCAGTCTCCCTGAAAAATGGGGTAAAGAGCAAACAAAGAAAGGGTAAACTGCCCTACTAAGTAAAAAGACAGTGTTTTTAGTTTTCGTGAAATGAAAACCCAATTTTTAAGGTCGAGTGGCTTAAGGGCCCACATGCGCCGCATTATGTCAAAATGGAGATTTTTTTTGAGATTTTCAGAGCATGATCCTGGACATTCCTTACACGTTGTAGATAATTTATTTATGTAATTGTAAAGCCTTTTTATCATTTAAATTTATTTTAAACATTTGATGACTGCATAAAGTATTTTTATTAGATAAAATAGTATTCTTTTAAACCTCTCGATCTAATGTTTTAGAATATAGTCATATTTCAGTACATATATGTGCAGTGGTGTTAAGATTTTTTAATCTTTAATCGCATTCAAAACCATTAGTAAAATTAATTAATATTAAAATAGTAGAAATATTTACGATAAAAAATATATATTTATAATCTTTGTGATCCCAAATTTGGCAAGAATTGGGCATTTTATTATTCAAAAAATGGGCACGATTACCACATTTGAAGATAATTCTAAAGATACTGATAATAAGCTATGTTTTTGATCATTCAAATATGATAAAACATCTTACAAATAATGATTGTTTTATAATAATTATTGACCTAAGAATAAGGTAGTATTTTTTTGAAATACGCCATTTCTATTGGCATTTCCCGGTGGTTAAGCTGCAACATACGGCCGTAGCCATAAAATGACAAACTATAACTGAAATAGGGAGTGATATCATTTCAACTCGCGTGTTTGAACATGAACCAAACCGGAAAAAATCGTTTTCAAGGCCATTTTAGCGTGAATGTTACTAGTTTTGACAGAAAATAAGTCATATTCGGAGAATCACCGAGCGTAGGAAAACGATGATATATACGCGAAGTGTCATGTAAGTCAATTTGAGAACATAAACGGTAACAAAAATCATTTTTTAATGTATAATTCATACACACTAGTTTAAATTGCACTGCAAATTTTAAAGATTAAATTTTTCCACTATAGCATAAAATGGAGTGATACCTTGTAGCTATTAAAACCTAGACACGACGAAGATGTTATTGTAATATATTTTAAAATAAAACTCTGACAATTAAATGATATCCTAATTAATTACCGGTTATTTTACCTTTATAAAATATTGTATAATCTTTAAAATACTATAAATATATAATCTCGAAACCATCATTCAATGACGTCCCTAGACAAAATGCCATCCGTAGGCATCGTCAAAAATTCACCCCAATTTTTATACAGTATTTTTATCATCCTATCACGACTTCAATATCTAAGAAATGTATTGTATGAATACATTACAAAATATTTACTACTAAAACATACAAAATTAAATTTAGATATTATAAAAATCGAATAAAAAATATAATATAAATAAGCACTTACCCAAATCACCTTTGATCTTCACCTCTCAGTCTGAGGTCCTATTTGATTGATATTTCTGACACATTTGGATTGTGTCATTTAGTAATACGTAAATTTATTATTTTCACACCATTTTTATATGCTATTGTTGTACAACATGTAAACAAAATAATGTTCCTTGTCATTTATTTAATATACACATAATTTTAATCACAAATACACTATTAATTAATAGTCTCAACACTTAACCATTAAAAAAAACTATGTCATCACATAAATAACACGATTTGATAGCAGAGCTATCCACAAATCACATAAAACACAATATTATATTATTTGATTTAGACGAATACGCATATAATTATTTTATAATTATTTTAGTTTTATACTTACAGCGACGATTTAAACAACCTCCTAACTACGGGTTGGTGTTGAAACTAATCATATGTAAATAAATTTATAGTTTTAAAACACTCTGCAACTATAATAATACGTGTCATTGTTGGATACAACCAAAAACTATTCTCTCGCTTATGCAACATTATAATATTAGAATAAGTTTTTAGGTAAAATCACAAACTCATAAATCTTTCCCTACAATATTTTTTAGTGCACATTCTTAAATCGTTTTCATTTATGTTGTCATAATATAGATAGAGCATAGGCCATTGATTATTTTATTATTTACCAATACGTAGCTTTGGTACGCAGAAGTACGCTCAATCTGCCTATCTCCACGGGACGTCACTGCCATCATTGATAAACTGAAAATAAGTTTACTAATAAATGTTAAGCTACAAAATATAAAATACACTAAAACCGAAATATCCAATTTTAAATCGAACAGTTTTAGCCTATATTATATAATATATTATTATAATTCTATTATAAATTTGTCGGACAAGTATTTAGAGTATTTATACAACAAAAATCTACAAATAAAAAAGTAATTTTGATCCTGAAGTCCTTACTGTTGATCTTCTTGAAAGAACCGTCTACTAAATAACGATTCTTCCAACTCGTACAATCCCATTCTTCGGACAATTGTCGTACTGCAAAGCCAGTCGTAGCTAGAGACTGTTATCTGTATTGTAAATTAATTTACCGTCCACATACATTCACTTTGAATGGGCAGGGGTTTACAGTGAAGGGTTGACATCGCGAACAGGATGTGACGTCATGAAACGTCATTTGTCTTCCTTGGTCCTTTCAGGCGCCATTGTCACAAGAGCGGGCCGATCTAGTGTTGCCTTATTTGTGTATTTTGCTCACGCAATGAAAAAAATGACAGGACAATTAAGGACTATTATCCGTTACACAGGATTGAGTATTTTAATTTAAACGAATATTTTTTGAGATATCAAGTCGTAATATATAATCATTTTAATACAAGTTTAGTATCTCCATGTTTTTTAAGTTTATTATTGAATATTTTTTTTAAATATTCCAAAAAAATATGCATATCACTGCAATGTCAAAGATTAATAATATTATAACACTTATATACATGACTTACTGTATTTATTTATCAATTTATTTAAAACAACATGTTGTATATATAACAAATTATGAATTAACGACGTTCACAACGTAACATTAAGAATGAAAATGAACAGGTAAATCAAGTTAGTAGAGAGAAAAAAAGAAATCAAAAAAAAATTATAGCAAAAATGTTATCGTTATAAGATTTCACAAATTTCACAATTTTTATCAATCGGCTTATTTTTCAGGAATTACAATTTTTCACTGTATTTACTAACATCGCATATATCTGCATCTAATCTTGAAACCAGATTAACTCAAAATTAATAAACCGCACATACATCAAGTTAGAACTAGACTAACTAAGACTAAATAATTTTAAAAAAAAAACATGAAAAAGCCTAATTAAAATTATTTCGCATTATAAATGCATTTCTAGGATATTATATTACACTTACGTAGCCTGATATTAATTTTCCAGCGTTGCACTGAAATAAAATTGCCATGCATTCATTAATGTAACAACCATAAAACATTAGTATTCTTATATTATTTCAAACCATCATTATGTAGAATATTTAGATAAACAATCACAAAAATTGAAAATGCTATTTCATACGTACGTGTGATAACGAAATGTCAAAATAAACTGCCATTTTATGGCATAGCAGCCAATTCAATCACATTAAGAATATTTTGGAATCACTATTAAATGATTTTCTCAAAGTTCGGCTATTCCTCAAAAAATTATTGTTCTAACCATTTGATTATAATATTGTCTTAATTAATCTACCGTAAAAGATATTTATACTTATTATTACTTTTCTCAATAGAAAATATATTAAGGATTATTTCTTACATTATTATTATTTGTAGCGTTAATCAGAGCTATTTCTTTAATTATTTTCTAAATAAGCTATCTGCGCTGTTTTATTTTCTGTGTGACTCCTCCGTCGCTTTTGATCCAATTTCTCGGCGTTTCGAGTGGAGCGTTTACTAACAATAATGGACGGTATGTCTTGGCAAGGCATGTCCATCCTAAACCTTATCTTCTGTTGTTGATGTGTAAACAAAGGACAACTCTACTGGAAGTTGTCTTTTGATATCATTGTCCTGGCGACGGACTTGATTAATTAATATTCCCAGCCGCTATTTACACTAACCCGTATAGAATTTTCGTGACGATCCTTATGACAGTACGTTTTTGTCACTATTCAAAAGCATTCTTGCCCTGAACAATTCAAACATTTTCACTGTATGCTTTCTTTGAAAAAACCATAATTAAGATGCATTTTCTGAATTAACATGTACCAATAACCCTTAAAAATATTCTACTTACATTTTACAATTTATTATAATACATGTACTAGAAAATAATATTTAAAATATATTATTACACATTTTAATATGATATATCGACTATATAAAGACGAAACGATTTAACTGTCAGTTATTTCAAAAGAGATTTTATTGGATAATAACACGACTAAATTTATTATACGTTATTTCTAAACTATTAAACTTCAAGTGTCGAATTATTCTTAACAAATTTAGCTTGTAGGTAATTAAAAAAAAAAATAGGAAATGAAGTGGGAAAAATGACAACCATAATTTTTATTGTTTTTCTTTAATTACTTCAATAATTAATATGAGACTGAGAAAATAAAATACCGAATTATTAATCATCATGCACTTCAGGTTTATGTCAATTTAATATTTTGACTTTTTTTACATTTTAGCATTCAATATTATTATATAAATTAGCAAATGGATTTTTTAAATGTTAGTAGCTAATAATTATAATAATATAATATACATATATTTACATGCAGGCATTATCATAAATAAGTAAGCATTAAATAAAAATATTGATATATTATATAATCATTGTTTGTGGACGTTACTGAGGTATTCTACAATAAACCTTGTTTTTGCCTTCTTTGAATGAAAAATAGGTATATACATTAATTAAAGTGAATAAGTATGTTGGAAGTGAAATTTTGAGAGATCCTGTGGCTAATGACTTCATTTTTTTTAATATGTGTATAAAGAAGAATGTGGCCTGAAAACGAATAATTACACGATATAAAGGACTTTTTAAATACAACGTTTTTAAGTTTTTTTTTAATCATATATACCTACTTGACTTGACTAGCTTAAACGATCAAAAAAAATGTATTTGATAGAAATAATACTGAAATGTAATTTTGACACTCATATTGATTTCCATAGTAACGCACGTATATAAATTAATAATTTAGTTGTTAGGACCCTAGCAACCAATAATAGTGGATTGGATTACGGATTTCTTCCGAAATAACTTTTCATACAAAACAGAATTAACTGAAAATGAATTTAATTCTACTTAAAGATGGCTAAAAGTAATAAAAAAAATGCATTGGCATCGTGTTTTGATATATTCTAAAAGTTTCAAATGTCTTGCTAGTCGGGAAGTTAGTTAACAATCGATTACAAGATTTCTACCGGACAAATAAGAATAGGACCTAATAAAAACTGGCTGGAATGAGTTCCGATTACTCCTGTAGCATAGTCGGATAAAATCCTTCGCCGTGACTGACCCTCTCTAACCCTGAGGTATTGAGACAAAGGTGATCTATATGCTGCAGGTCTCACATGGCGAGAGACTCGGAATATGACGATGGACCGAGAAATAGCGCGACCGTGATGCTTGCCATAAAACTCCGATGCTGGAGCAAAATAGGGTGAAGTAAGCATGAGTATTAAGAAACTTTTTTTATTCCCAACAACATAGACATACTTAATAATATTCATGATGATATTTTATTATCGTAAAATTATATTTATTTTTAAAACCAAGATAATGAAGGTTAGGGTCATGATATTTCTTGCGGTTTGTATTAATTATTATCAAGTTTTCCTGTTGATAATTTATGTTTGCATTAATGATTTTAATATTTTTTTATTAATGTAGTGTTCCATTATAACGATTTTTACGGGATCGGTAAAAATTGTTTGTTGTATCCGATGTTCGTTGTAACTGTCCGTTATTGGATAAACTATTTATTATTTTATTTTTAACAATACAATTTAAGAATATTTATTGCATTGACTAACGAAAATAATGAACAGTCCTAATACTGCACATTGCTTCGGATGCAGTGTGAACCATAGCCCTCACATCCTGAAGCGAGCCCCCCTACCTATCGCTAAGGTTAAAGGCAGTTTGACGCTCTACAGTGGCGTTTTCCAAACGGTGTTCAAAGTCAAATTAAATTCAGTGTATTTTTAACGATTTTTTAACACATCGATTTGTGGAGTTGCCAAGTATCAATACACAACAACCAACAATTGCATCGCACAACTAAACAATATTTTAAATTGGTAAACACCGAAGTAAAATAGCACGGCAGGCGACTTTTTTACTAGTCAGCAAATTTACAATGTGTGTTTATCTCATTTATCTGGTCGACTCACCACGCCCCCCCCCCCCCTGTACTCGGGCCCCTAGACTAGAACCCTGTCAGCCCCGTGGTGGGAACCAGTACATACGTTTGTCACTGCCATTTGACATTGATATCCTCTGCGTTATCATCAACAATTTGATAAGCACTTACAAAAGCTGCAATTTCATTAATAATAAAATAAAGCGTAATATTTAGTAATTAATTCCATTGCCAACTGTCCCTTCAAAGCGGACAAAACTGGTCCAGTTTAATATTAATAATTTCATTTAAGTATTAATACAATGCATTTTCACCATGAATTGACTTGAAGAAACTACAACTTCATTATCATTCGAAAATTCTACACTTTGGTAAACTACACTCTACAAGGTTGTCATCAAAAGAAATGTATTTATTTTTTGGTGTAGCGGTCCGTTATATCTAAAAGTTTTATTAATTAAACCCGGTTCATTATAACACAGTTTTATGGAATTTGGATCCGGCTTTTTCAAATTAGTTCATTATAACCGAAAGTTTGCTTTAGCTGTGTTTGTTATAAGTAAACTTCTGTGCATTAATTAATGAAAAATTTACAATATTGTTCACTAGGTACCGATCTAACTTAAAACATATAAAAAACCCAGAATTGAACATACATAATTTTGAAAAACACTTCTGAGAAAATATATATTATAACCAATAGAAAAAATCTTTTTGAAAAAAGTAAGACACCCGGCACGAATCGAACCTGCATCTCTTGTATTTACGCCCCGTGCGGATTGTCCACTATGCTACAAGGTGACATACTAATTATGACAAATTTTAACTATTGGAATTTAATCCATGCTCATCAGCGATCTTCCAAATCAAGCTACTATTGGCATTCGGTTTTTGTTTATTAAATCAAAGTAGGTACCTACTACTTTAATTATTACTAACCGACGTCACGGATCTCTCCAATATGTTATGTTGTAACTTACTCGGACTTGCTAATAATTTTTAATTAACCATTTCTTTTATTCAATGAATAATTCACAAGATTTAAGAATGTACCATTCTAATTATTGAACATATATAATTTTGAAAACACTACTGAAAAAATGTATTATAACCAATATAAAAAATATATTATCACCAAAAAGAATCATTTTCAAAAAAGTTTATTTATTGTTAATAATACACGGTTTGTATCACAACTGAAACAATTTTCAGCCGTCAAAATTGACACGAGCCTATTGTCACTTATACAGAATTATCTTGCCGTTGATTTTGATTACATTTAACTAACTACTTCCTGGACCTATCCTCCCATTTCCTCCCTATCCTACTGTAAGATCCCTTCTCTTATTCTTGCTACCCTGATCCGTCCCCTTACAAGAGGGCCGATTTGGCCAGAGGGGTCGGTACTCTTGATTCAATTTATAATTATTATTAAATGTACGAGTAGGTAGACGTTTTGGGTCCGAAGTAAGCAAGTACACATCCATTTGCGGGAGATGTCAAAATGAAAATGACATCAGACAGGTCTTTGTAATGCCATTCTGTTGAGATACATCTCAAAACAGTGCATTGCCGTCAACGTTTGTGGGAAAATGTACTTAATTTGGGGTGATAATTCATTTAAGTATTATTTTGGTTGAACTAAAAGCATGATTTTTATTGTTATGCGTGAAAAAACATAATATTTTATTAATTTACTTTGTATGTACAGTATGAAAATTTACACAAAAAAGAAAAATCAGGATGAAACGGCAGTTGTCAATATAATACCAATAAAAAATATTAGGGATAGTAAACATACTGTTGACGGTTGCTGGATCTATATGGTTGATGTTGGTAACCTTCATCTCTTGGTACTATTTTTTTTTAAATTTATAACAACAATATTTCGAAGTTAGTATACATACAATTTATACATACTAATATAATTTTAATAACACAATAAATAATAAGTACCTTAAACCTTCTTCATACGATTTCTTTCTACTACTAGGTAGATACTCAAATGGTATGATTTAAAGATGACGAGTTTATAAATTAATACCACATGGCTGGTTTATCAGATTAAATGGCAAATTGTGATAATTTTAATTTTAATTAACAGGCGGCTATAATACTCATATGGGGTTAAAATATTTCATCGTCCTAATAAATTTACGTGTTAAATAAATTGAACATTGAAAATATTTTAGGATTGAACATATTATTTGAATGAAGATAGTCAGAGAAAGACGTTTACTTATGGTTCATCCAATAATATTTTCAGTTGTGCGTTATTTTATATGATTTTTTTTTATTTTTATATCAACATAATAATAATATGAAATAATAAAAAAAAAATAACTGGGCCATTATGTTAAACCTACTTAGGTACCACATTTAATTATTACTTTAGCTGTATAGATAATAATGCTAAATTACAAATATACTATGAAAACACCTCGGGTATATTGTAATGTTATCTAATATATAAAAATTAATATTTGTTTGTTTGTGTGTTTGTTTGTTTGTTTGTTCGTATTTAATGCGCAGCCATACCGTTCATCCGATTGCAATAAAACTTTGTCAACTTATTGCTTGCACTTGCACGAAGAGTATAGACTATACCAGGGGTGGGCAAACTGCGGCCCGCGGGCCGCATGTGGCCCGCCGGGTATTTTTTTGAGGCCCGCCATCATTAATTGTACTTCTGATTTTCTTTTTTATAATTTTTTAAAAAATATTGACAATAGATTAAAATTTGAAGAATTTGTTGTTTCGTAAATGTATTATCTCTGTGCGTCTTCCTTACGTCTCGTCTCACACTATGTAACCACTATTTTCTACGTTGAACATCGTGACACATTTAAATACTTTTAACTCCGCGTTGCAAGGAAAAAAAATATATGCCTATGATATGGTAAAAAGTTTTAATGGATTTCAATTAAAACTCTAGTTATTCCTTCGACAAATATCAAATAACAACGTCGACCACTTTCCAACTTTGAAGTTCCAGAATATAAATTTGAAGAATATGGTAAAATTATTAAAGCTCTGAATGACGATTTTTCACAAAGATTTGGTGACTTCCGAAAAATTGAGACAAGTTTAGCAATAGTACGCGATCCATTTTCAATAGATATTGATAGTGTACGGACAGAGCTATAACTTGATATTATTGATCTGCAGTGTGACACCGATTTAAGAGAATTGCATCGTCGTGAAGAAATCTCCAAATTTTTCAATGCCCTTAATTCAGATAAATTCGACCAACTTAAAGATTATGCAAGAAAAATGTTCATTATTTTTGGATCAACCTATATATGTGAACAAAAGTTTTCGATCATGAACCTCAATAAAAATTCTTTACGATCAAATATCTCCGATGCCCATTTACAAGCAGTTTTGAGAATATCAACTACAAAATTAACACCTGAATTTAAAAAAATGTTAAAAAATGTACAACAGTTTCATTCTTCTCATAATTTTTTTTGTAATGTTTATTTTTCGTGATAATAAGTAGTGTATATCTAAAAACGGTATTTTACTTGCGGCCCGCCGCTCATTTTGAATTCTTGAATTTGGCCCTCCATCCAAAAAGTTTGCCCCCCCCTGGACTATACTAATATATAAAAATGAATGTCTGTCTGTCTGTCTGTCTGTCCCGTATGCGTTCCTATACCATTCATCCGATTGCAATGAAATTTTGGTAAGTGGTTTTATGCACACCCATGAAGGTTTCTGAATTATAAAAATCATCATCTTCTTCTTCTTCTTCATTCTATTTTCTTTTAGTCGTATAGTTCCTATACCATTCATCCGATTGCGATGAAATTTTCATCAGTTGTTGTGGTAATACCCGTAAAAGTTTCTGAATTAGTACAACCATCTTTTTCTTCTTTTTCATTCTATCTTCTTTTATTCGTATGGTCCCTATATCATTCATCCGATTGCGATGATACTTTTGTCAGTGGTTGCGCCAACACCCGCGAAGTTTTCTGAATTTGTACAACCATCTTCTTCTTCTTCTTCATTATATCTTCTTTTATTCGTATGGATCCTATACCATTCATCCGATTGCGATGAAACCTTCGTCAGTCGTTGTGGTTACACCCGTAAAGGTTTCTGAATTAGTACAGCCATCTTCTTCTTCTTCTTCATTTTATCTTCTTTTATTCGTACGGTCCCTATATCATTCATCCGATTGCGATGAAACTTTCGTCAGTGGTTGTGCCAACACCCGCGAAGGTTTCTGAATTTGTACAGCCATTTTCTTCTTCTTCTTCATTATATCTTCTTTTATTCGTATGGTTCCTTTACCATTCATCCGATTGCAATTAAACCTTCGTCAGTTCTTGTGGTAACACCCGCAAAGGTTTCTGAATTAGTACAACCGTCTTTTTCTTCTTCTATTCGTATGCGTTCCTATACCATTCATCCGATTGCAATGAAATTTTGATTAAGTATTATGCTCACGCCCGCAAAGGTTTCTGAATTGATACAACCATGTCTTCTTTTTTTTCATCTATTCTATCTTCTTCTATTCGTATGCGTTCTTGTACCATTCATCTGCTTGCAATGAAATTTTGACAAGTTATTGTGCGCACGCCCGCAAAGGTTTCTGAATTAGTACAACCATCTTCTTCTTCTTCTATTCGTATGCGTTCCTATACCGTTCATCCGTTTACAATGAAACTTTGGTGAGTTGTCGTGCGCATGCCCACGAAGATTTCTGAATTAGAAAATCATCATCTTCTTCTATTCGTATGAGTTCCTATACCATTCATCCGATTGCGATGAAACTTTTGTCAGAAGTTGTGCGCACACCTGCAAAGGTCTCTAAATTAGTATTATATAAAATACAAAGTTTGTTGTTTATTTGTTCCATCCAATTTTGGTTTTTTACTGCATATTAATAACATTAATAACGTTTGCATACTTTGGATTCGATTTTAATTTAGTGTTCTTTTGTTTGACCTTTACTCCTATTAGAATTATTTTCATATTGCCATATTGTATTACACAGATATTTTAATATTAAAAAAATAATTACCTCTTATTATTTTTTAAATATTTAAGATAAATATAACCACGAAGCGATCCTATGCGAAGCCGGGTACTTCAGCTAGTATACATATAAAAAATACGCTACTTGGCGGGACTCAAACAAATATCACGATTCGTGCCAATCTACAGTATCAATGGAATTCAAAAAATAGTTTGTTAAATAATTAGAAATTGCAATTACATTAAAACTTAAATTTCGAGATATCCTTACGTTGAAAAAGTGTATATATCAAAGTAAGTATATATTATTGGTACTTTATTCAGACCAGAAATTCTGATTTCCAAAATTAACACAATTTATAAAGTCAAATTAGATATAATGCAGGTTGCTTAATTGGTAAATCATATTGGCGCAAATTCTATGGATGCAGGTTCGAGTACCGTCCAGCGTTGTATTTTTTTCAAATATGTTATTATTATTATCTGAGGTGTTTTCAAAATAGTATATTCAGTATAGAATGTTAAATAAATCTTGTGAATAATTCATTGAATAAAAAGTAATTGTTTAATTTATAAGTATTATAATACACTGTATTAATAACTTGGATGTTAGTATTTATGTCATAATATTTTAATTTAGTTTGTATTATTTCCCGTTCAAATCACATTACACAAACAAAGATAATACTTGTGGTCAGCGTTATCTAGGATTATTATAATATTATATTGGTAAATCCAGTTTATTAGAAGTATAAAAAGAAAGTAATTTGAATTATAATAACAATTATTGTTACTTCTCGTGTGGTGCTAAAAACTCATTAAAATGAAGTTGCTGTTATCAGTTATTTTTATGGTAGTTTTTGCTACACAAAATGCAAAAGGAGTCGTCTTCACAAGATGTGACTTGGCCGCAAAGTTGTTGGCTCAAGGATTTCCGAGAAACCTTCTTGAAAACTGTAAGTAACTATAATTATTATCGACATTTTTTGTGTTACGATAACTTTTTTACTTACTTTATAGTTAGACCCCACGTCTAACTAAGTAAGTCGATCAGTTTTAAATAAAATTGATCGTATTTTGTAATGTAAGCCTATATTCATTTAATCACTTATCTTATTTATTTACGATAATCATTCGATTATTTTTGAATAAGTAGTTTTATTATATCTTTATTTAGCTATGTCTTATTAATATCGGAATTAGCTTGGCATATATATTCATTTTTAGATCAATACATAGTCATTTTACAGTCAACGAGTCAGAGGCGGGTTTATTGAATTAGAGATCGGAGGCATTTACTGATTTTGAAGCCCACTACGATAATAAATAAAATAAAAACGATAAATTCTAATTACCAACATCTCTCGTAAAAATTACAACGTACCTATCTCTTTGCTATTCAAGTATTATTGATGATAAGACTGATGAATATATATTGCTATTAGTAAATTTTGTGTGTCAGTTAATTTTGTATGCCCATTAATTTCATATTCTTTTTAGAGATTTTTATGGTTTAAGTACTAGTAAGTATTTTATACTCAATTTGTAAGAAAATTTATATTTGATTAAATACTTAATTAAATAACTGTTTCGAAGCTTCCTTTTAAACTGACGAATTTATTGCGTCATTTGCTCCATGTAAAAGTTAACGGTGTCTGTCCATATATTACCTCGACACCATGAATTAAAATGGTCATATATTGCTTTTACAGAAAATGTAAGTTACTATATCAACTGCTAATATGCAAAACGACATAACTCACACAAATCAAACTTTACAGGAAGCACAAAAAGGTTTTTATTGTGATTCTCAGCCGAATTTCAAATATAAAATAGAAATAAGCTTAATGTGCAGATGACTTATTAAATATTTTATTTTTCTAATCTGATATTAATTATTGAGGTAATTTAATAAAAACCAATAAAAATAATAGTCGAGCCTTTTTCCCACTTCACTTTCTTCTTCTTTTTTTGAATACGAGCTAAATTTAGAGAATAATTCAGCAAACACAACGTGTATTATTTAGTCGTATAAAATATTATTATCTCGTAAAACTTATTTTGAAAAAATGAGGGTCAAATCCTTTTAGTCTTTCTATAGTCGATATATTTATACATATCATATATTATAACCTTTTATCTTTACTCGTATGGTGATAGACATACAAAAGATGGTAGTCAAAATAGTATGCAAACAAAAATCAACCTGTCGTTGGTAACAAATCATAAAAAATAAAATGCAGTTCCTTATAACGTGCTTTTGGTGTATTCGCATTTGCTCGTGGAAAATGGATTTAATCTTCACATATACATAGGATATGCAAAATGCGTAGGTAATAGAGAGTGTGGAAATATATCAACTTTGACTAGTTTTGTTTACATAACAATTATATTGAAGAATTTACTTCGAGGTTTAGATTTAATCCAAAATGTATAATTTCTTGTTTCCACAAAACTTTCATTATAATTTTATTAATAAATTAATCAATTTATTTTTAGTATCATCTTCATTTCACTCTCATTATTAGAGGTTAATAATCATTACATTGATTCCACATCCATCATCCCATTTTTCGTGATATCAGAGAACCATTCTTACAATTAATTTATACCTAATAGGTACATCATTCTATTTTCATTACTTAACTAATAAATTTCTACTATTATAGGGGTATGTTTAGTCGAATCGGAAAGTGGAAGATCTACGTCCATAAAAGGAGGACCAAATGGAGATGGAACATATGACTGGGGACTATTTCAGATAAATGATGGATTTTGGTGCAAGCCAGGATATGCTGGAGGTGACTGCCGTATATCGTGTGAAAGTAAGAATCCTTATATTATTCGATAACCATATTATTGGCATTTAGCTAGACTATTTGCATGAACTGAATTACTGTGGAAATTTCTCAATATTTTTTGTATAAACTTTACGTTATTTATACCAAACTACTTTTGGAAAATGGGAATATCGATAAAAAAAAAACTTCAAAAATACCTATGTTCATAATATATGTATTACTTAATTTAAAAAAACTAAATCTAAATAATATGTACTTAAGTCTGTAATCTATTACTGCAAGAGTTATTATCGGAATTCACATTTTTTGGTAGTGTAGAATTAATATTAGTAATCTCGAAATAATGTGGATAAACTCCAATAAATGTTTTTTCTCAGTTTTAACGGCTATCCCCCATTATTGACAATCATATTTAATTGACAGCTCAAACAGCTTAAATTAAGATACCAAACATTAAAATATTGCACATTATGGACAAGTGGGTCGTAGATTCAAATCCTGTTTTTGGCAGATCCATAATGATATGTTATTTTTGCATCGTACTTTGAATCCAGTGTATTAACCTAATAACTAGCAACAATTTCTAAATATAAAATAATTAATAATAATTTAAAGTGAATTTGCATATTGAAATATATGCGTATATATATATTATGTGTATGTGTATTTGAAAATACTTCGGAGAAAATAAATTATAACTATTAGAAAAAATCTTTTTAAAAAAAATACGACGCACAGCGGGACTCCAACCCACGTTTACCGGATTTGCGCCAATGTGCTCTACCAACTAAGCTATATGCGTGCGACAAAATCAACCAGTAGTTCTTACATTTTTTGATGCACTTATTTTCGGCAGTCAACTTTTGTATTTTTAAACCAAAAACTTTGGTTTAAATTGATACTTAGTATCAATTTCCTTAATTACCAACCGGTATCAGGATCTCTCCAAATTTTTGTTACAATGTACTTGCACTTGCTAATAATTTTAATAAACTATTTTTTTTTCGACGAATTGAAAATGAAACATTCTTTATTGAATATAGATAATTTGAAAATACCTCAGAGAAAAAACTAACCGGTGTATAAGTTATTATACTATTATGTTTTTCTGTCTTCTTAGGTTTGCTACTTGATGACATCACCATAGCATCTAAATGCGCCAAAATGATTTACAAGCGTCATGGATTTTTAGCCTGGAATGGTTGGATTCACAAATGTCAAGGAGCGCTTCCAGATCTGACGCCGTGTAAATTAGACCCACACATCAGTCAACATGATAAAACTAACCATTTACATAAATTGGCCATTGGTAGAATAAACAACATTGTTTTAATATAAGTTATATTGATTCTTTATCGACCAAATCAATCATTCTTTCACAATATCGAAATAAAATACTACTATATCTTTATTGTTGTTTCTTTTCCATAGTATAATAATGCCAAATATAGTTAATATTAATTTTTACACCCAATTAAAATATTATTATCAACATTATATGTATTTCAGGAAACATTGATAAGGAAAATTTTAAACAATGACTCAGAAATCTATGTAATACGTTATCAAAATAGCATTCCTTTTTGACAAATTCTGTTATCATAAAACTAGTAAGTACATTACCGCAATATTATGCCATAAGATAGAGCGGAATTTTCCAGCACAGTGAGATAAAGGTTAAGAAAGTAATTATTGACTAAATAAATAAAATTTCTCTGTGAGAATAAGAAAAATGGTTTGATAAATGTGTCGTTCATCTCATGTAAACTTTACCAAAGTTATTAAAATGCCTTTCTATACATATGTCACATACGTGTCTATATACTCGTACTGGCCTAACGGTGGTAGGTATATTGGGTAAATAAAGCACTAGTTGTTGGGTACTGTGGGTATTTGATTTGGATCAAACACACATTGAAGAAAAATGTTCCCGTGCAAGCAGTCGATCTGTTGGATAAATGGTAAATACCCATAAATTGTAATAAAAAGTTTGTTAATATAATAGCTACTCATTGCACGCCTATATGCTCCGCCTGGAAATGAAAATGGTAATTAACTTTTTTTTTAGTAAATTTTATTACTTTTAAAAAATATACCAACTTTTTGACAATCCCTATTCTTTATCAATATTCTGCGGTTAATTTAAAACCGCTGTATGTTATGACATAAAAATATTTCTAGCGTGATTATCTTTGACATAGAATTTATTGCATGCGACTATGAAACAATCTTTAATATATAATACCTAACTAAAAGGTTCTCTGTGGAGCCCCATATGATTTTTTCAGGATCGGACGTGGTCAAAAAAAATTAAATATTTAATTTTGAAAAGCTTCAAAAACGTACCTATTAGAAAAATCATGTACTTAATATAAAATCTTCAACATCTAAATTAATCAAGCTATCGACACAAATGTTGTATGCCAATAATTTCTAAGAACTAATATATAAAAAAAAATAGATTCTGTATTTATATTTATTTATTTAAGAAAACAAAACATTGTGGACATAACAAATCTCAATTCAAAACGTTCACAGCATTACCTTTAGATAACAAATAATATCCTCACACGAAGAAGAAGAAAATATAAATTTATAACTACAGAAAAATAAAAGTAAATAAAAAAACGTCACTGAAAATGTATATGTCTTTGGGGAGCGCATTGACTATTCTTACACCCCTCGCTAATGGCGCCTGATAGGCTTGGCACGAGGAAACGGTTCCGACCCAGAATAAATCGTGGGCTGCGACCACGTAGGTAATTGACAGGCGCATGTAAATTCAAATTTTTTAGGACACCAGAATTGGAAACCATCCCTCGTGATAACAGACAAAAAATTCTCAAGAGCATATTATACAAGTCATTACTGTTGTACATATATAATCAGACTTCAATAAAAAATATTTTAATTTATATTTTTTTTATCTATGTATTTGTGAAATTTTTTGACTAGGTAGAGATGAATTGTAATGTAAAATTTTGACTAGTTACATTATTACAATACATTACCAAATTTTCATTAATTATGTGATTACTTTTGGATAATTTGCAATCACATAATTAATGAAAATTTGGTAATGCATTCGTCGCCACCATTAAATATAATTTAAGCACACGATTAACACAATTATACTAATAATATTTTAGTGTATTGATAATGTCAATAAATAACCAAAGCACTCGAAAATTGTACTTTCGATAAATTTTGTAAATAGGGTTTTCAAAGTATTGATGTTACACAGTCATAATATTGTTGGAACGAATAAGAAAATGTATTCTGTCTCTTTCTATACGTATAGTATTTAAGCAAAGGCAAACGGTCTATCAGAATAATCTTGATAATGGTGTTACAACCGAAATAGCTATCGACAAAACCTGTAGAAATTAATATTAATTATATTTTCATTTCTTGTAAAAGAGAATTCTACCAAGTAAATGCTAACTCAATTAATAGTTACATATTATTATCGAATTGAATAATAAAAATATAGCTTTTGAAACTATAACACGTACCTACAGTGTTTCTTATAACTTATAAAATAACAATCAGAACAAAGCTTGCTTTCCAAAGGTATAACGCTTGTATCAAAACACGTCGCGCCATTTTCAAGATCTGAGCTTGTTGCTAAAACCACCTACCCATTAAAACGTTCCCAGATTTTCCTAACTCTTCAGTGTTTTGCATACTGCGCCAGAAGATCGCTACTCAACGATTGCGAGAGAGCATTGCGAGAAACGCTCCTTAATAATTCTTCTCAAACGTGCTTCACGGGACTTGCAAAAAACTCTATCCGTTGATTTAATTAAAATGTAGCGCCTTTGTTCCGCCAAGTATGGAACACTTGGAAATTATATAAAGCTTGCGAGTTAACAGGACTTTTTGTTTATAAGGCTCCTGAGGGCGATATAGGATGGCTGGCGACTCGGTGAATCTGCGAAACAGCTTTGCCCCGAGGACAAATAACGACACTTGCCAGTTTGGACGATGTAACCCGTAAATTAATTTGCATGCGCTCTACGTAAGAAGAAACCGTTCTTTTTTATCACCCGGTATTAAGTTTGCTCTTTTGGAAATGAAGAAATCTATTCAAAGAAAATCGTGCATTCAGTTTAATGTTGTGCTATTGTTTTATCTCTGTTGGACTCACATAAGCATATTTTTAGCGTCTTAAATTAACGACACCACGCGATACTGTACCTTCCGACTCTGACACTATGATTGTGAATTTAATTCCGAAAACCGGTAAACATTACGTTTATATTTGGTATATACACCAATGTTTTCCACATTTACAATAAGCTAGTACTTACCTACTTATTTAACGATACAGATTTTATCAATGTACCTATCAGATTTTTCACTTTAAGTCTTTTTTATTAAGTTTTAAGTAGCCAATCGAAATATAGCCTTTCATATTCATAGATACTATAAACTTTTTTTGATTTATAACCAATATTATTTTTGAACATAAATAATTTTGAAAAACATTTTCTGAGAGAGTATATTATAACTTATAACCAATAGATAAAATCTTTTTTTGAAAAAAGTAAGCCACCCCGACGGGGAATCAAACCTTGTATCTCCCGAGTTTACGCTCCATCCGTCGCATTTACCAATATGCTACGCAGTGACATACTAATTGCGACAATTTTTAACTATTGGTCAATTTGAATACCTACTCATCAGCGCTCTTCCAAATCAAGCTACTTTGGCAATCAATTTTTGTTTCAAATTGACCAATAGTTAAAATTTGTCGCAATTAGTATGTCACTGCGTAGCATATTGGTAAATGCGACGGGTGGGGCGTAAACCTGGGAGATACAGGGTTCGATTCCCCGTCGGCGTGGCTTACTTTTTTCAAAAAAAGATTTTATCTCTTGGTTATAATATACTCTCTCATAAAGTGTTTCAAAATTATGTATGTTCAATAATTAGAATGATATATTCTTAAATCTTGTGAATTATTCATTGAATAAAAGAAATAGTTAATTATAAATATTATTTTTGTTTTCATACTATTTTTTATACTTTCAAAATCATATAATAAAAATGCATCAGCATAATATTTTAGGCGTTCAACACATGCTTACTATATTATTATCATTCTTCTTCTTCTTTGACCATATCCGCTCCTCAGTTGTTTCATATGGAAACTACACTGTGCCTCCAACAATTCCCGTTACCCACCAATCTTCTTGCATCTTCTCAGTTCATGCCAGCATCTTGTTGTTTCGACGTAGGTATACACTCTGTGGATAATGTTTAGTGGCTTTACTTATTATACATATTAATCAGGGTAACATTATATTTCTAATATTATAAGTATACTATGGTTGGAAATACTGCAAAAAATACTGAAATATTTTTATGAAAAAGATTTTTTTAGATGTTACTCTACAACAAGCCAATGGAGGCAACTATAGTATTATAGCAGTAGTACAACAGTTACCAAAACACACAGTCTCGATACAATCACACATATTTATTGTCAGTTTGTCGGGATTCGAACCCGGAGTACTCTTGTAAGAAGCCAGTACCATACACATTGGACTACAAGGGTAACTGTACCGCTTTAAATCTTTTGCATACAATTTGGGAAACACTGATCTAGAGCAAGGACCTAATAGGTAATGCGAATAGCTTACAACCATCTCCAGTACAAAATTTATTAAAATACCATTCACTTTGTATAGCCCTATAAGTTCCACTTGGTCATTTAATTTTACAGACATTCATTTTATGTATCGCCTGCTTTTACTACAATATCAATTCAACTAAAAAGTATTTATAGAGTTATAATCGAACTAAACCTCTAAGTGTAAAAGTTTATGAATAAAATAAGTGTTTTGATTAAAATTTAATCGGATGTGTAAAAAATTCTTCAAAACTACAAATATTATGAAATGAATAAACTTATGAGGATACACAACTCAACCCGTGTTAGCATATTGATCGGCGGTATTAAATTTTCATTTCTCGTAGTGTCCAATTATGGCAAACTCAGTAAATAACTGACTGCAATGATAATTTCCGCATATCAGTTTTTTCACATTGTCAGCTATACCCGATGACGCAAACTCCATATAAAATAGCTATAAAAGCTATTTCCTAAATATAATTATTAGATATTATTTGGATTGTGAATACATCGATAAATAGCTCGTCACAATTGATTGAAAGGTTATTCGATTATAAGTTTCCGGTAGAAACACATTGCATCGTATTGCCATTGTATTTATTATGTTGTACCGATTGTAACCCTGTACTTATGTAGGTAACCATAAATATGTCCGTAAATGTCCTGCATAATATAAAAACAGACAGATACCCGCTTTTTTGACTTTTATATTCTGTATTGTGATACATACATAAATTTTCGTTACTTACAATAACTATTACTAGGTACCTAGTTATTTTATAATACGCTGAGATATATATAAATAGGTTTGTCCAACTGTTTAAAACAATCGGTTGTTAGAAAAAATCCACCTTGATCAGAGGCGAGTAAATCTGTCGGCTTAGTCTGGCTGGTAAGTCTGTCGGGAAATACGCGGCGGCTCTTAAGCGTCGCGCGTCGCACAAAGGAGACACGGTAAAACACAATGCGCCACGCCAAACTTAACTTGCATCGCACTAATCTTCGGCCTAACACCACGTCTATTCAATCCGCAGTGGTATCCCAAAATGATTATTGTGTTCAAAAATCATAGAAAAGGGGCAAGCAATATAATATATATAATCAAGCCACAAAAATTATTTGTGTCTTTGATTTTTAATATATGTATCATTAAACTGTAAAGTTCTTAACGTTCAATTAAATTTGTCTTAACAAAAATTTGTAACGCATCATTGGATGGAAGAAAAAAATTACGACAAAAGCAAATTATATCATCGTTTCCATTGCAAAATAATTGTATATCTGCAAACTATGCGTTTGATACCTGTACACGTGCATAAATTTACTTGCAGTGATCGCAGTATCGTGACAATAACTGTTGACAGGTAAAAGCTCTGAATGTCTCTCTAATCTCATTCCTCAAGAGAAAGTGAGACGCGATGTTGTCGTTTTATGATACTATTTGACAGATCATAAAAATCGGTTAACCTCAAAATAAGTAAAGTGCTGGCAAATTCGCCATTATCATTCTACTGCGCAGGCGCTGACCGTCGTCGACCGAAATCTTAACTGTCGCGGGAAAAATCAGAAGCTTCTGAACTTTTTTGATTAATGCATGCAATCTTTCAACTTGCATGATAATACATATTTACACGTACATTTTCTTATTATAGCCGCGATAATACGTACTATTAGCAGTAAATCCATGCACGTGTGAATAGGGTATAAAACTAAATACCTATTTATAGTGTGCATCTTTTAGTATTTTAAAACAAGGAATTAAGTAGGTACATAATTCACAAAAATGAAAACACCAGAAATATTTATATCGCTACATTTACATGTTATTATAATCCTGAAAATGTTTCTTGATACATACTTGTTACAGAAAATACCCTTCTCACATGCAATGCAGTACGCGCCATTGCACCAGCCTACGCCAAAATCTAAACAGCACCATTAAAGTGCACCTTAACTATTCTAGTTGCAAGTCGCAAGTTGCAAAGCGAACGAGCCGACCCGCTTACGTGCAGAATGCAGCCTCAGTGAGACCGCTTTGGCCCGGCTTTGGGTCTTGCCCTCTCCCCCACGGCGATCATTGGATCCCTCACCTGAACTTTTATGGAATAAGTTCAACGCTACGGCGGAAGAGGTGTTCTACGTACCTGTAATATAGTTTCAATTATTAATTGCGAGGTGTTTTGGTTGTCGTGGTTTTCCTGAAATATTTAAAAAGTTATCTATCACTTGGTTGATATTCAAGAAAAATAAAAATTATGCAATAAGACACTTTTTTGCTCATATAGTAAAAAATTAATCAGGTAAAAGCAACAGAATGTTATACCTCAGTTTAAATAATATAATATGAGGAAGTATAATATCTATTCCTTTATTTATATTTTAAAAACATTTATTTTCTACTTAAATTTTTCAGTTCAAAGACAATATTTTTGCTAGCTATATATTACGTTGTAATCTGAAAACCAATATTAATTTTTCAGAGACATAGCGAAGCATTCTTACGATGACACATAAGTTGGTAAATATTGCGTAAAGATAACGTATATATATATATTATATATATATGTAAATATCAATCGTGAAAATATAATAAGTATATAGACAAAAATAGAAAATCGACAGATTCACTCAGACCAATAAATATCAATAATATCAAATACCAAATACATATCCATATGTAAATAATCTCAACAAACTTTATTCTCAATATATTTTTCAATCGTTCAGATATTTGAAACACCAATGATTTTTTAATCAGGATTGACTTAATATTCTTTGTTACAGTAAGAGAAGATAATATTCTGGTATTAAAAAAAAAAGTATATTCACTCTAGCCTCTGCAACGTGAAGTCAATAATATTAAAAGACGTTTTTAGGAGGAATGGCTGTTAACCAACAATATAACCAAGTAAGTCCATGGTTTGGGTCAAATACATATCGAAATCAATAACATGTTATTTTTGGTAAATGCTAGTTATAGATCCACACCTATAGATTCGAAGGTAGGTAATACAGTACTTATTGTGGACAGATCATATCAGATATTATAACAAAACTTACAAATGTTCATTTTTAATTATGATTTAATCATTATCGGCACTGAAATCACCTTGAACATTGATCACCCACAAAAAGTCTCAATTTCTCTACCGCAAGCCTTCCACACTGCCTGTAGTCTGGGATGCTGCGTCTCTTTATTCACAGCCTATAAAGCACATCCGTCACAACCATGCCAAAGTCACTAACCGATGTGTAAAATGACACTTTTGAAATTATCAAGTTTAAACATTTTTGGGAATAAATTAATTACGCTATCCCAGGAGTATTATGAGCCTTACAATATTTTAATTTATATAATATTTCGTATTTAGGATATTGTTATACTCGTATATTATATATTATCTTTGGCATATCTAAAAATAACGTCGTATATTTTTTTACACGAACGTGCTACATAAGTGCCATTGGCTAATTTGTATTGAGTATTTAAGTTCGCAGTTTAGTGAAAAGTAATGTCATTATTTATCCCATTTCTAGAACTAATAGCACTTTTGGTCTTTGGCATATTAAAATTTGGTCTATTTCTAGCATATACATCCACTTAAGTCAAATTAGCCAAATTCATGCCTTTGGCTTCATTGGGACATTACTATATCTCCCGATTCATATTTTCTCTTCTGGTATTTTGAAGAGAAGCATCTTAGGCTTAAAGCCCACAAACGCGGCGCTCGGTGCACTCTCTACGAAGTAGGCCCCTCCCACCCGCGCATTACCCTTCACCTATGTAATAAGGGGCTCAAGGAGCACAAAATAATTATTATTATCACCGTCTCTCATAACAAAGCAATAAAAATATTATTAAATTTCTCGGGGCTTGTAATTAATATTCACGATGACATCATTATACCAGCGAAATATCGGACACGTAATAACTAAACAAAGAGTTCACTGTTATTAAATAATGGCTTCTTGCCCGTCTATCGACGACGCTGCCAGAAGGGTAATTTTGACTCTGTATTTTCGTTAATTTGTATCGCTGAGATGCCAAAAAACGATTAATCATGGGGCAGGCGGGCACAATGCGTCGTCAAATAAAGTGTGCGCTGATCATACAAGTATCACTATATAAAGCATACAGTTCATGGTTGATTTAAATAAAAAAATATTCGATAAAAAACGAAATTTAGTTTAATGCGTTATTTTACTAAAGTATTCAAAAGATCATAACACCTGCAGCATCAGGCCGTGACTACAACGTTTATTCCGCCTGCCTAATTCCACGAAATCTTCTCTACTCGCAGATATGTACGCAGTACCGGTATAACGATAATGTTTAGCATTCTGGCTGCATTAACCTGTAACCATCGGGGACAAAAGGCACATACCTATCATTAGAAACGAGCATTGTCTTACATTTTTAATTTCTTAGTTAGCATGCACCTGCTTTAATGTCCTTTATTTTGTATTTCGCGTAGGTAAAGCTTTGCTACTGCACTGAAGATAATTTCTGCATTAATTTTTGCTTCAAGTATTTACACACAACGTAAAATTTTCCATGCGACATCTTTTGTACCTACATGATAATTATTTTTAAGTTTTTAATTATTTTTCTTTTAATGAACAAACTTTATGAATGCAGCACAAATAATTTGGAATAATCTTAGAAATATGCATATAAAAAATCTTATAAAAAATATACCGAATTGAAAATGAACCACACACACACTGCAATATTGATAAATTAAGCTACCGATACAATTTATAGTTAGACGGAATTTTTTGAAATATAATTCAAATTGCATTAATACTGACGACCAATTTTTGTAATTTCAATTTATAAAATCGGTTTCACACTCATATTTTTTTTACGTTTTTCACACATACACACATCAGTTTTCTATATAATTATTGTGTGTTACTTACGTGTTGACCTTTATTCAAATTCAAATTTATTTATTTTACATATAATGAACATAACAAATTATAAATCTAATGCGTTCACGAGATAACATAAAGTAAGTGTTCACAATTTTTCAAATAAAAATTGTGAATAAATAAGACAATTAGTAATAAAATAAGAAAAATAAAAGTACATGGAGAGTGAACTAAGTTGATAGACCTTTCTTAAAAACTTATAAAACACATTTCACCTAAATTTACCTTCACGTAAGTGGAATATATAAATATCCGAAGCGATTTGATTAAACAAGTTATTGCCCTCCCAATTGGAATTATTAATGGCAGGTTAGTTCTGCACTTTGGGAGAACAAACAACGGATGCCCACGATTCCTAAGATTATCAATACGTATGCCGTACTTGCCAAAATTTACGTTTGTGTTTATGTAATGATATAATTATTGGCAATATAGTGAGGAGAGTGTATGAAGGAAACTATTTGATGTGGAAAAGAGATAGTAGATAAAATTCTGATTGACAATAATTGTTTTAGAAGCGGTGTGAATTTCGATGAAAAATTATAAAGCTCGGGATACAATTAAGGGTTATTTGAAACACCAATGATTTTTTAATCAGGATTGACTTAATATTCTTTGTTACAGTAAGAGAAGATAATATTCTGGTATTAAAAAAAAAAGTATATTCACTCTAGCCTCTGCAACGTGAAGTCAATAATATTAAAAGACGTTTTTAGGAGGAATGGCTGTTAACCAACAATATAACCAAGTAAGTCCATGGTTTGGGTCAAATACATATCGAAATCAATAACATGTTATTTTTGGTAAATGCTAGTTATAGATCCACACCTATAGATTCGAAGGTAGGTAATACAGTACTTATTGTGGACAGATCATATCAGATATTATAACAAAACTTACAAATGTTCATTTTTAATTATGATTTAATCATTATCGGCACTGAAATCACCTTGAACATTGATCACCCACAAAAAGTCTCAATTTCTCTACCGCAAGCCTTCCACACTGCCTGTAGTCTGGGATGCTGCGTCTCTTTATTCACAGCCTATAAAGCACATCCGTCACAACCATGCCAAAGTCACTAACCGATGTGTAAAATGACACTTTTGAAATTATCAAGTTTAAACATTTTTGGGAATAAATTAATTACGCTATCCCAGGAGTATTATGAGCCTTACAATATTTTAATTTATATAATATTTCGTATTTAGGATATTGTTATACTCGTATATTATATATTATCTTTGGCATATCTAAAAATAACGTCGTATATTTTTTTACACGAACGTGCTACATAAGTGCCATTGGCTAATTTGTATTGAGTATTTAAGTTCGCAGTTTAGTGAAAAGTAATGTCATTATTTATCCCATTTCTAGAACTAATAGCACTTTTGGTCTTTGGCATATTAAAATTTGGTCTATTTCTAGCATATACATCCACTTAAGTCAAATTAGCCAAATTCATGCCTTTGGCTTCATTGGGACATTACTATATCTCCCGATTCATATTTTCTCTTCTGGTATTTTGAAGAGAAGCATCTTAGGCTTAAAGCCCACAAACGCGGCGCTCGGTGCACTCTCTACGAAGTAGGCCCCTCCCACCCGCGCATTACCCTTCACCTATGTAATAAGGGGCTCAAGGAGCACAAAATAATTATTATTATCACCGTCTCTCATAACAAAGCAATAAAAATATTATTAAATTTCTCGGGGCTTGTAATTAATATTCACGATGACATCATTATACCAGCGAAATATCGGACACGTAATAACTAAACAAAGAGTTCACTGTTATTAAATAATGGCTTCTTGCCCGTCTATCGACGACGCTGCCAGAAGGGTAATTTTGACTCTGTATTTTCGTTAATTTGTATCGCTGAGATGCCAAAAAACGATTAATCATGGGGCAGGCGGGCACAATGCGTCGTCAAATAAAGTGTGCGCTGATCATACAAGTATCACTATATAAAGCATACAGTTCATGGTTGATTTAAATAAAAAAATATTCGATAAAAAACGAAATTTAGTTTAATGCGTTATTTTACTAAAGTATTCAAAAGATCATAACACCTGCAGCATCAGGCCGTGACTACAACGTTTATTCCGCCTGCCTAATTCCACGAAATCTTCTCTACTCGCAGATATGTACGCAGTACCGGTATAACGATAATGTTTAGCATTCTGGCTGCATTAACCTGTAACCATCGGGGACAAAAGGCACATACCTATCATTAGAAACGAGCATTGTCTTACATTTTTAATTTCTTAGTTAGCATGCACCTGCTTTAATGTCCTTTATTTTGTATTTCGCGTAGGTAAAGCTTTGCTACTGCACTGAAGATAATTTCTGCATTAATTTTTGCTTCAAGTATTTACACACAACGTAAAATTTTCCATGCGACATCTTTTGTACCTACATGATAATTATTTTTAAGTTTTTAATTATTTTTCTTTTAATGAACAAACTTTATGAATGCAGCACAAATAATTTGGAATAATCTTAGAAATATGCATATAAAAAATCTTATAAAAAATATACCGAATTGAAAATGAACCACACACACACTGCAATATTGATAAATTAAGCTACCGATACAATTTATAGTTAGACGGAATTTTTTGAAATATAATTCAAATTGCATTAATACTGACGACCAATTTTTGTAATTTCAATTTATAAAATCGGTTTCACACTCATATTTTTTTTACGTTTTTCACACATACACACATCAGTTTTCTATATAATTATTGTGTGTTACTTACGTGTTGACCTTTATTCAAATTCAAATTTATTTATTTTACATATAATGAACATAACAAATTATAAATCTAATGCGTTCACGAGATAACATAAAGTAAGTGTTCACAATTTTTCAAATAAAAATTGTGAATAAATAAGACAATTAGTAATAAAATAAGAAAAATAAAAGTACATGGAGAGTGAACTAAGTTGATAGACCTTTCTTAAAAACTTATAAAACACATTTCACCTAAATTTACCTTCACGTAAGTGGAATATATAAATATCCGAAGCGATTTGATTAAACAAGTTATTGCCCTCCCAATTGGAATTATTAATGGCAGGTTAGTTCTGCACTTTGGGAGAACAAACAACGGATGCCCACGATTCCTAAGATTATCAATACGTATGCCGTACTTGCCAAAATTTACGTTTGTGTTTATGTAATGATATAATTATTGGCAATATAGTGAGGAGAGTGTATGAAGGAAACTATTTGATGTGGAAAAGAGATAGTAGATAAAATTCTGATTGACAATAATTGTTTTAGAAGCGGTGTGAATTTCGATGAAAAATTATAAAGCTCGGGATACAATTAAGGGTTATTGCTGTTAATATTTTTACATCCGCCAGCAGAAGTTCCATGTCATAGTGTACACTAAACTTTGTCAGTCACACGTTTTTGTTTTTATTTAACTAAGACTACAATTTACAGATGGTGTTGGTTAGTTTAAAAAAAACAATTAAATCCTGCCTAAACCAAACCATAATAGTTTTGGTGTGCTATGGACGATTCGACAAAATAGTGCACACTTTTCATTTATATTTATTTATTTTCGTTGAATTATGAATACATAGTAAGTACCTACACGTGATGTTAATTGTTTTATTTTTTTAATTAATTAAGCACTGCCCAAACCAAACCGTATTAGATAAAATATATTATTCTATTTATAAAATATCCAAAATGATGTATGATGGAATGGTATAATTTTAGATATTTTATAGATTGATAAGTATTTTTGACTATTATTTATTATGGCTTGGTTTTCGCAGGGTTTAATTGAATTTTAAAAACTAATAACCCCATCTGTAAGTTGTAGTCTTGTTTCAATGAAAACAAATACGTATGACTGACAAAGTTTAGAATGCACTATTTCTTGTGGATCTAAACAGTCTACCTCCACCCTTCGCCACTACTCCCTACTTTATTTCCCCTGAAATTTGCAATAGAGATTTCCAATGCATACAATATTATACTAAACATGTTATTGAGTCGTTATCAAGTATTGTAGGTAATACATTTTAACGTCTGTATTACTTTGTCAATTGTAGTAGTTTTTGTTTGACATAGTCATTCTAATATACTAGTTCTTAGGATTTTCCACGATATTATTTTATATTCTCTGTATTAAGAAAATGTGCAAAATAAAGTATGTACTTATGCAAAGGGGAGAGGCGGGCAAAAGCGCGCACCCTCGTCGACTAATGCTCGTCAAGTTAGCCGTGAATCGGCGTTTAGTCGCTGCATTAAGTATTCATACCAGCCCCGCCGCAACCTGCTCAACTAACTTTCCTTCTTAATATTTAGGGGGAACACGATTGTTGCCTGTTTATAACACGTATTATTTTGTATTTTTCGTACAGAAATAGCTACCTTTAACAAAATAAAAGCTTTGTTATCGTATCTCGAATACAACAAAGTGAATATAATTAGTCATATATACCAAAGATTAGACTATATCATATAAGATATATTATATTATATAGTTCTTCCTTTAATATTTAATACCAAGTAACTAATACGATCGTTACAGTTGATTTAAAGTTTATATTTTATGGTAATTCGTGATAATTCTATAAAATATAATATCACTATTAAACGACATCTGGTTTATTCACTCAGTGCTAACTACTTGGTAAAGGTTACTCTGTGAGCAAAACACATATCGATTTGAAATACTTTTATTTGTGACGAATTCTAAGTGATAGATAAATAGTATAAAATTTAATTGATGAATGATCAAATGTGGCAAGTAATACATATATATAATAATTTCATTTTGGACTAATAATATAAAACCGTAAAGAAACTTTTTCTAATAATTATTAACATAACATGTGGAGTATAATATATATTTTGTGAACGTCTTGAATTAATAATTTATTATGTGATGAATGTGTCTTTTTAAATAAATAAATAAATATCTGAATAAACAAATAAAGTCTCTAAATATGTTAAATTATTAGCACAGAGGTCTGAAATATCCACAATTATTGCTCTATTTTAAATACGATTTTAATTTTTTTTTCATTCATATCAAGCAATTATAATTTTGTAAATAATACATAACGTAATACTTTAAACAAGTAATACATTTAAATTAAATAAATATGAAAGTATAATGGAACTGATATATCTACCAAAATTAAATTATTGTAATCCCAGCTTACTCTCAATCTCTGTAGATGTTTTTAATAGAATATAAGAAAAAATTTGATACAATAACGAAGATTAAATTTTGTTGTTAGTAATATAATGTTCTGTATAAATTAGTACATAAACAAATGTTTAATTAATATCCGCTGGGAACGTTTCAATCACAGCCCAGAGGCGTACGGTGTTAATTGATTCGCATAGTTGGGTGAGGGCCGTACGTCATTCGACCGGAGTAAATAACAGCCCTATATGCAAATGGGCAAAACGGCCCGTGAGAGAACTACCGCCGGAGCATTACCGTACATCAAAGCACTCGGGGACGGTTTAGTGGCGGAATTAATACTTGTGTCTGAGTTGTACGGACGCTTAGCGCTGATCTACTGCGACACGTGTTAGGAGGAGGCTTGGGGGGCGCGTGGGGAGGAATGCGGCGCCCACCCATCGGCGCGTCACTGGATGAGTTTATGTCAACTGTACAGGCGATTGAATGAATTCGCTATTATAGTAAACCACTCCCTCTATAATGGCTACAATACATTTTCATTTACTGGTAAAAGATCGCCAATTTACTGTTAGTATTAAATTTACAAACATATACGAAATGAGGCTGTACACTAATGATGAGAGAAAGATAGTTAATATTATTGAGAGGATAGTATTGATAAACTGTGGTACTGTTCGGTTATCAGGAATACAGCGGGAAACACATTTTGAAAATAGCCGATAAACTGGTTTATTTGTTAGGTTAACCTAACCAAACCTAACCTAACCTATCCTAAACTAACCAAAACTAACAAATAATCCAGTATATCACGTATTTACAAAATGTGTTTTCCGCTGTATTCTTGATAACCGAACAGTACCAAAACTGTTAAATATATTATGGTCATTTCAAGACCGAACTAGAATGAGAAACTGTACTTAGTTTATGGAGATTTAGAAGCGAGACGATTACCTACTGTTTGAGCCAATTATGGTCGCTTTTTCCCTACTACTTCAAATCCTCAGATATTGACGCAAGTCACGGCAACCAGCAGTTACAGGTCAACCGTGATGAAAAAACGCGAGTTATCTCAAGTTAGCAAGACAGCAGACGCGCCTAAGCTCGTTAAAACTAATGACTAATTCGATTATACAGACTGATTACGAAGTTATTCGTTGACCACGGTCGGGTCAGCTTGATATTGTGTGACCGTTGTCCAAGCGTTACTTCTGAATACCTGGCAAGCCTCATGGCTTTCATCAAAAGTGTACCTACTGTCAAGTTTCGCGCACCGGGTAACCTAACAAACAAACCGCGCGAGTGATAGTGCAACCTGACCACGGAGCCAGTCTCAACAGCGATAAGGTTAGTGCCTGGCATCCTAACATACCCCCCCCCCCCTTCCCAGAATCCACATCCACCATCACAAAATTACAGTCCACTATGAAAAGCGCATCCACCTATTATCAATTTGGCCGATTTCATATTTACATAACATCAATAATTATGTGCCATAAAATTATAATCTAAGTAAGCAACTTACTGTCTAATTAATTAAAGTACACATGTGAATTAAAATATATGTTTCTAAGCTAAATAATGCGTCTAGAAGATTATTATCTGCTTATATACACTGTCATAGTGAAACCAGTCCTAATTTTAATTTAATTATGTAGATTTAGTAGATTATAATATAGTTTGCTTTATTTCATTATACTAATTTCATTCTACAAGGATTTGACAGTTAACCCTTTACTGCATGATTTTTTTTTTTTGAAAAATTTTATTTTTTCTTGGTGTCAAAATGCCTTGTGAATGAAGGAAAAATAATGAAAAAAATATTTTTCGAAAATTTCATTAAATTTTGTATGCTACTGCGTGGTGTCGCAGATTTATGACATTTGGAAATCTTACATTTTAGTATGACAAAATACAAAACCAAATGAAAACAATTATAAAAAACTAATGTACACACCTTATTTGATGTGTAGATATTTTTATTCAACCAATTTCAATCTTCTGTATATTTTTTTTTATTTATTTACAAATGCGGATTTTCGCGTACATACGAATTCGTCAACTGTCAAAGCAGAAATGCAGAGACTATAATGCAGAAATGCTTTATTTCTTGAAATTTCCAAACAAAATCGGTAAAGTAAGATGTTTATGGTAAAACAGTTTTCTAGGCATCGAAAAAGGATATTATTCGATAATTTACACAGATGGCATTGGCTATATCGAAATAGTTTGAAATGTCGCAAATTTGCGACACTATGCAGTAAAGGGTTAACACCATTAAAGTGATCAACTATCCGATTGTTATACAAAATAGGAAAAATATCCATCTTGCCAATTAAAGCAGTAATTACCTAAAATAAAGACACTTAGGATGCCCACAGTGCGCATTTAGCGCCCGTTTATAGTATCAATTAAAGCTCGACACGAAGCAGTCGCATTACCCCAGGCCACCCCGAACGGGGGGAGAGGAGTTAGGGCGCCGCCCCCCGCAAGGAAGGCCCCCCTGGGACAATTTACTGCCCACCTGGATCCAAAATTAACGGCGACATGTTTATGACCGCACACATTATGGTCATCTCAGCCTTGCGCTTAGCCACGCCGCTGCGAGAGCAAGTACATTTATGGTTGGCGCGTACACATTATGACGGTGGACCTGGGAAGCTCCGACGGAACGTTTAACTCAATCTATTGTTGTTTTAAACAAAACACGAAGCTTTGTGGGTGTTTGAAAATTTCACCAATGTTTTCATCGTAAAGCTTTTTCTCCTTCAACGTCCTGCTTACCATACTACCATAAGTATTTATTTTAAAACACGGTAAAGACAACAACAACATAAGTTAGTAAGTACCCAATGTAATGTAGACCTAATATCTTTGTTTTTTTGTATTTATCTATTTTAGAAATAATCTAAAACATATTATTATTTGAGAAATTGACAATACCATCTACCGAGCAAATATAAAAGCAATGACTGTTTTCAAAGATAATAATATACACAGCTTCTTCGGTAGTGGTTTATAAGTAAATAGTTTTACAAAAATATAAACCAATATTATCATCTAATACGTATTTTACGGTATAATATATTACGTGCATTTATTTAATAAAAAAACAATTAAAAATCATTTGTTTACTAATTATATCCAGTGTTAATGATTTAGTGTGTTTTATTCTGTAAGGTTATTTTTGTCTCTTATATCTCTCCAATATAATTACCCTTCATCACTGGTCCACAGTATGATGTAATTAAAACACTGTGATATGAAATAACATCAATCAACCTTGATGTGCCAATACATTTGTCGTGTGGCTAATTATGTACATCGTCTGTTGAAGCTTATGTACTTAATAAAGTGTGAGATTTAATAGTTTTCAGTTTCATTATTAATTGTAGTACCTATATTATAGCTGTTTTGAGTTCTCTGAATGACCAATTTAGTTGTCACCACATAATCTTAAAATATGCCACTGTAATTGGAATAACAGGGGTTAGCGGTGGAGATAGGCTGTTAAGTATCGACATAAACACACAATACAAAAACACTAAACCTTGTCAGCCATGCTTACTTATTTTCTATCATTGAACTAATAATACAATTTGCAAATGGGGTTGGTTATTTTTTTAAATTTAATTAAACCCTGCCTAAGCTAAGCTATAATAATTTATGTATGCTATGGGCGATCCGACAAAAATAGTGCACACTTTTTCAGTCATACCTGTTTACGTTGAATTAAAAACACATATTATTACATATGGTGTTGGTTCTATTACATATCTAAAATTATGTATGGTTTAATGGCATTAGTTTAGATATTTTGAAGATGTACAACTATTTTTTTACTATTATCTTATATGGCATGGTCTACGCAGGGTTTAATTATTTTTTTAAAACTATGCATAACTAGCCTTAGTTGAATGAAAACGAATAAGTTTGACTGACAAAGATTAGTATGCACTATTTAAGTCGGATCTTAACAGCCCACCTCTACCGTTCGCCACTGTGGAATAATAAATCGTTAACTCGTTAAAATAATTAACCGTTTCTAAACATTATTTATGAATTGTATGGATTCTTCCTACTACCCCTTTAATGTATACATTACAATAATTTCAATTTTTTATCAAATTCACTACATACGAGCTTTGGTCTTTCAAATTCTCCTAACGCTACAAAATATTGATGGTAGTCCAGGTAAATATAAAAAAGGGTTGCATTCATAGTATACAACAAGAATAATTAACAGCAACGGTTAAGAAGTCTCCTTCCTTACACATTAGCATTTTTTGATGCGCCTTAAACGCTTCAAAAAACGCCGGCATACCGTGAGTCCCAAAAAGTACCTATGTATAGTCACATTCAAAAATTATTATTGAAATTCAAATGGATTTGTGTTTTGTACTATTCCATTCGAGTCGTTTTTTGCAACCTGTGTCGTCTGTGACTTGATATGTAGGTGATGGAGTTTTTACCTACTTTATTGTATTGATTTATTATATAAGCTAGTGTTAAGGGTGTTTGTTGTCAGTGTGTGTTTCCCTTTGGTGAGTGTACACTGCACCTGAAGATGCCAAAAGGCGAAACCCGGGTCGCAAAAAACGACTCGAATGGAATAGTAAAAAACACAAATCAATTTGAATTTAATTTCAAATTCCATCAAGTACCTTCGGTCGATAGTATTAAAATTATTATTGAGTTGGATTCCTTGAAATCAATATGATTAAGTTGGTAATTTAATAAACAAAAATAAATGTATTATATTATAATCTCTCTTCTTGGTCGTGCACTCATGGCTGAGGATCGTGACCACATTTAAATTTCGCCATCTTTTGAGCGACCAAGACTTTCCATCCTTCTCGATCTTCCGCTTCTCTCAGGGCAGAATGGATGGTGCCCCCAGTCAGCTCTTTCACTTGGTCGCTCTATCGCGCAGACGCTCTTCCTCTACTTTACCTTCCCTGGAGGCTACCCAAAACTACCAGTCTCTCCAGGTTGTCCGGTCCGCGCCTGACAATATGTCCAAAAACTGCAGAATTCTTCTCAGACATAATATCGTCGAGAGCCGTTCCTTTACCTTCAGTTTCTGGATGATTGACTGGTTCGTCCTGTGCTCTGTCCAAGAAATGCGAAGCATTCGGCGCCAACAACACATCTCAAAGGCATCAATTGCCTTTCGTTCTCTTGCCTTCAGGGTCCACGACTCGACTCCGTATAGAAATATCGAGAACACTAATGTTTGCACAAGCATCATTTTTGTGGCAATCGAAATTCCCTGATCCTTCCATATAGTGGTAAGGCGTGTCATCGCATTTTTTGCAATCTGTGTGCGCCTTCTTATTTCCGCTTCGCATCCGCCCTTTCCACTGATGGTCGATCCAAGATATAAAAAACTCGTCGACTGTTTCATAATAATAATACTTAATATGGTGAATATAATATTTTACATTATTATAATTAGTATAAAACTTCCTTACTACAGTGCTTTTTGACTAATTCTTTCATTATAAAAGCTTCATTTATCATAGAATGTGATCCTTATATTTCTCTGATGCAGATGCTAAAAACCATCGGTACGTATGTGTAATTTTATAGGTGTAATGGTAATACTAAAGGTAAATTTTCAACTGTAAACATTTACAAAAAAAAAATAGGTGCGTAGATAAAATTTACTTAGTTTTTTATAGTTGCAAAATGTGATCAAAATGTGATACAGGTAACTAAATACTGTCTCAATAATTACTTGCACTTACGTCTTATAAGATTTTGTAACGTAAGAATGTACAGTTGTTTAGTATAGATATTATCACACAAAAACGATAAAAATTTCCAAACATTCGTTAAAAAATATAAAATTAATATTTCTTAAAATTAAATTTAATTAATAATAATAATAATAATAATAATATATGTAGATACTTATTATCCATACTTACGTACCTACTTCACTGTGTCATGCCCTACGGGGCATATGGCAAGCATAAGTTCGCTCCATTTCCCTCGGTCCATCGCCACGTCTCGCACTCCCGCTATGTGATACTTGCAGCGGGTAGATCGCTTTTGTAGCACCGCTGCAGGGCGAGGCAGATTCGGCCACGGTGACGGAACCCTTGAGGTTGTACCACAAGGGTACGGAGTGTCATACATGTCCCAACTGCGTGAAGCGCCTCTTCATGAATACTTTTTACCACGTTTTTCTTAGCTCGTATTCTTGTTTGTCCAATGGTTGTTTATCCAGTACAAATCTTGCAATCGAGTTTTAACTAATTTTCCGACTAGCTAGACATTTGAAACTTTTAGAATATATCAGAACACGATGCCAATGCATTCTTTTAATACTTTTGGCCATCTTTAAGTAGAATTGAATTCATTTTCAGTTAATTCTGTTTTGTATGAAAAGTTATTTCGGAAGAAATCCGTAAAAAGTAAAATACTATTATTGGTTGTTAAGGGAGTTGTCCTAACAACTAAATTATTAATATATACGTGCGTTACTATGGAAATCAATATGAAATGTAAAAATGACATTTCAGTATTCTATAATATTTATTCAGTACCTATTTCTATCAAGTACAAAAAAAATATTTATTAATACATAGAATTGTCAAGTTTATAATATGATTCAACAGAAAATTTAAAAACGTGGAATATAAAAATTTATTTTTATCATGTAATTATTAATACTTATTATTATTAATAATTTATTTTATAAATGCAATTTAAACACAAAATTTATACTACGTATAACATAAAATTTCCCTCATAAAGGCGCTATATTATGTCCATTAAAAGGTTAACAATTTCTTACATAAAGAGAGTGATCCCTCCATCCCCCTAACAGTTAGTCAGGTTAATACACTTAAGCGGGAATGAAAGCGTAAAGGACAAGCAGAAGCAGTCGTCGGCCCTTCATCGCTCCACAATCCGCATACGAGGAGTATTTTCCGGTACTTACTCGCTTGACCATGTTACACCGGGTGATCCTACTTCACCAAATCCAACTCAACAACGGTGGACTGTTTATCTTAATTTAAATTTTAGTTGTATCTATAATACTAAGTCCGATGTCGATGGATATACGTGACAATGTATAACTAGGGGAGGAGAAGAATAAACGGAGTCAAGGGAGGCCTTTATCCAGCAATGTATTGATGTATTGATTCCGAGTAATGACTATGATAAAACATAATTATTGAAAAACTTCTTTAGATTCTATTTCGAAAAATATTGTATTAATTAAAATAAAGCATAATATTCTGTGGTACTTCTTCAAAATAACATATGGATCAAAATTCTGGATACTCAGCAAACAGGATGAGAGAAGTATGGATATATGGTTTTGAGAATAATCTTTGGGGCTGTTCAAGAAGGTGGCATTTGGAGGTCAAGGTATCACGAGGGGCTATACACACTTTTTTTTTTCGACCATGTCCGATCCTAATAGGATCATATGGGCCTCCACAGAGTAGAGGTGTGTATTAACAGATTTTGTTTTTTACGAGAAATGGATGTCAGCCACTTACTCAACCTATTAGGTCCATACCCTGACTCACACACAAATTGAAAAACAATATTATGTGTACTTGCCAGGCCCAGGGTTCGAACCTGAGACCCACGGCGTGATAGTCCAACGCTTAAGCCGCGCGGCCACCGTGGGTGTAAACACCCGTATACACACTGTATACACACTTTATAGGGGTGAAAAGATCACGTGGCATATGAAATTGCAGAGACTGCGCTGGATCGGCTACGTGCATAGAATTCCGGAGGATATACTGGCGAAGCGGGCTGTGTACGCAACCCCCGATGGCAAAAGAAGACCTGGACGGCCAAAATTGAGATGGCTGGACTATGCCACGAGAGATTTAAAAATACTCGATCAAAGCAATTGGAGGGTGTCGGCGCTGGATCGTCCAGGATGGAGTTTTTAAAGGAGACCAAGACCCAACATGGGTTGTAGTGCCAAAAATGATGATGGTTTCTTTAAAATGTGTAAGTAATAGGCGGCCTTCGTGATTTAGTGTATAATGTACTGGGCTGTCTCCCGAAGGCTCTGGGTTTGATTCCCGGTAAGGTCACAAGATATTTTTATGTGGTTTTTTCAAACCCTGGGTATTTATATGATCGTTTCGCTTCTATTAACTACTACACTACTATTTCACTACACTACAGCCATTGGGCCTAAAGCTTCTTATAGTATTAAAAAGAAAACATGTATATTACATAATTATTATATAGATTTATGCATTTATGTTTATATTTCATCAGTTGACGATGTCACATGTAAGCGAACGAAACCGGTCGTGATTATTATTAAACCACGGAGAATAAGCACTGGGTACATTCTTTATAATCAGGGGTTTATCATAATTTTAATTATGACACCTTTTTATTATACAAAAAATATAATTGATATTTTTATATAAGATAAGAAAACGGACCAAGCAGATTTAATGACAAGAACGAGTTTCGGGCGCGCACACAAAAGCCTGAACAAAAACGAACCATAAGTGCGAGTGAGAAAGCATTCGGTATCTCAGCAGCAATATGCGTTAGAGTAAGATAGAATTTGTACGGCTGAATTAAATACTTTTTTTACACGTTACCGGTAAATATTGTTTAGGATGACTGCGGTCATTTAAAAACAGTGAGCACGTGTTGCTGAAATTTATTGTCCTTGTATTAAATTTAAAGTTATTGGTTATGCGTCAATTACATTGAGCTACTTTACGAGCTGTTTGTTGGCGAATTTAAAAGCGAGCGATTCAGCTACTGCGATTGTGATTATGGTACACAAAACTTTCCATTCGCTGAGAAGCCAACAAACTGGCGACTATTTTGACAGAACGTAGATCGTTTTTTACCGGGAGGTCGCTACTACGCTCGACTGCGCAGACGCAGTAGGCCCATACGCCGGCGTGTAGCGTGTAAAGTTGACCGGCTTTTAACTTTTCTCGGCAGATTGTTTACAATCTGCTTGTTAGCTGGTTCGATGATGACACTGGGCGACTTTAGAGGCAGATTGTAAATTCGCCAACAAGCATCTCGTAAAGTAGCTCAATGTCATTGACGCTTTAGTTATATTAGTTAATTTATTATAAAATATGGTTAACTGCGTCATGTTTAAATTTGGTAGCCGTACTGAGAAGCAACATGATGGTATAACGTTTTATAGTTAGTTAATAATAATAAAATTGAGGTTCTACTGTACGTTATACGCAAAAACACGGTTTCATTTTGCCTAACAATACCCCATCTCTTATATTATTACTCTGAGGTTCGGAACAACGTTGACAAAACAGTAGTAATTATATACTGATAGACTACAGTTTTTTAGTTCATCCCGATAGCGCAAAAACTGGATTCGAGTCATTCCGTTTAATAATGCTATCTCTCTAGCCAACACGATGGGCATAAATAAATTAAAACTATTCCGACACATGGTAATACAATGAATCCAAAGTTGACCTTTCAAAATGCTCGCTTTCTGACCCTTTTAAACTACGAATAACGACCTCACCAATGAAAGGTACATGGTACCTATGTGAATGTGACATAAGGGTCGTCAAATTATTTTCCTGCAAGAGAAAAGGGGTAGTATGCCTATTATAGCGCGCATTTAAAAGATAGTACGAAAATACTATTTTTGTCAGACAATAATATGATCTCAAAACAATCTGATTTTGATACGTTATCCAGAAGGTGACTTTAGCGGTGTTAGATAGACATAATACACAAATACCACGGGTACCTACTCTACTATGGATATATGAAGTGATAAATAATTTTGAATAACTCGTCAATTGTCAATATACCAGACAAACGAGAATATAATAAACCATTTATTTTATTCAACGAATAATTTACAAGATTTAAAAATGTAACATTCTACATATTGAACATACATAACTTGAAAACACCTCAGATAGGTATATACCTACTAGAAATTTAAAAAATGTTATATTCTCAAATCTTGTGAATTATTCGTTGAATAAAAGAAATGGTTTATTAAAAATTGTTAGCAAGTTCAAGTAGACGTTATAAGTAAATATTTGGCTAGAGCCGGGCGTCGGTTAGTAATTAAGCTAATTAATGATTCCTTGATTTAAATCACCAAAACCGACAGTAAAAAATAACGCAATTTGATTAGCATTCCATGTAGGACCTACTAGTTTAAATTACTGTAATAAAGTACGAGGCCCGTTGCTTAATTGGTTAAAGCATATTGGCGCGATACCAGTGGATATACGGGTTCAAATCCCATCGGGCGTCGTATTTTTTTCAAATATGATTTTTTTTGATGTGTTGTCAAGCTATGTATGTTCAATATGTAGAATGTTATATTCTCAAATCTTATGAACTATTCGTTGAATAAAAGAAATGGTTCATTAAAAAAAAATTTCTTCTTTTTTTTCGACCATGTCCGATCCTTATAGGACCATAATATATGGGCCTCCACGGGGTGGAAGTTTGTATTAACAGATTTTGTTTTTACGAGAAATGGATGTCAGCCGCTTGCTCAACCTATTAGGTGCATACACTGACTCATACACAAATTGAAAAACAATATGTGTAGTTAGTTGCCAGATCCAGGATTCGAACCTGGAAACCACGACGCTATAGGCCGACGCTTAAGTCGCGCGGCTATCATGGGAGTTCGTATTGATTTATTGATTACATGATAATATGTACATTGACTTATTTTGACCATCCACAATGAAATTCACCTGACTGCCCCATTTATGACACGCACATACGCCACTAAACTCTTCTGTGTTGACTATTAATTTTTGCTGACTCAATATTATGGTAAAATCAGTGGCAAACTGATCAGAAAAGTATCTCGAAAGAAAAATGCAAGTGCATCTCCTAAGTTTCACTTCTTTTACGTATATTTGCCACTCATCTTTTACTATTATATTATTATGAGTGTTGCTACTGTATAATTGTTACTTTTATTTAAAGAAAACTCTAGGTATCTACTTATTTTTTTCTAAATGTACCGTTTACAAACAAATAAATAAATAAAAGAAAACGAATTGTTATCTAATATTTAGTTTGAAGAAATATTATATATATATTATTTAAAGTCAAGAATCAATTGGTTTTCTTGTTCATCAATAGTTTCCTCTTTGAATTTGGCAGCCCTGTCCCGGAGTGCCATATCCGGGCCGGGGTCTCTGCCGCCCGTAATTTCGTAATCGTTTTTGTTTTAATATTCCGTTTGATATTTCGAATTGGGGAAATGTTATTTCGCTTTGCGTAATAGATGGCGCCGGACACTTTGTCGGAAGATGGAAACCGCACGAAGATACCCGAACAACCCCGGACACCTGGCAGGCCAGACAACACCGTTTAATTCCGGACAGGGGACGGGCTTACTTGATTTTGTTATGCTTGATTAAATTTTCTCTAATGCGTTTTGTAGTGCTGTGTTTCGGGCTACCTTTTGATCGATGCGTAAAATTTTGTTTTATTTAAAATTTTATAGGGCTTTGTCCGTGACTAATTTTGTTAACTTGTTTATTCCATGAATAATTTATTTTATAATTAGGTAATCATTTGTTACTAAATTTATGAGAGGAGTTAGGACATTTATAATATAAAGATGAGAATTATCACTGAGAATTATCACATAGGAACCATATACAAAGAAGATCAGCGCTCGAAATGGAAAAGTTTACGAACCGGAGCGCTCGACATTTTTCTGAAGATATTTACATATTAATCAAATTTTATATGTATTTCATAAAAATAAGTGTGTTTGATTTTCTATTTATATGGATTATCTAGTTCAGACGGTCAAATTATTTTGTCCACGAGACGGAGCGATAGTCTTACCAATTGCACGAACAGGAACGGCGCTCCGGTACGCTCCGGTCCATTTCGAGCCCTGAAGAAGATGCCACGTGGTGCGAAAGTATTTAAAACCAAGAACTAATACACGCTGTTTGATTATCCCCTCGTCATTGTTGCCATTTTTTTTTCTTGTTACATGTATATTGTACGTATGCAGTTCACCGTAGTACAGTTCATCGTAAGCTATTGTCTTGAAAAGATGTGGCCGTGTATCATCGAGATCAAATAATTACTCGTTGTTCGTGGAGCATTCCACCGTGAAGTATGATACAAAACCATTTAGATGCTATGGTTGTTTGCAGACATTAATGTTCTAATTTTATTAGATTCAATAAGAATAATAATTTGATATTTAATAATATCAAATTTCTGATAATAACGGTGTTATCATTCTAAGAAATTTGATAGTTACAACTTGGTAATTACGAGCACTTAGTACGATACTATTATAGTATATGGAGCATTTTTTAAAATAGTATTTTTGGCATATTTGAGATAAAATTATAAAGTAATTTACTATTTTACATTTTTCGTGGAATCAAAACTATAGTATTGTACCTATTATAATTATGATACGCAGGTAGCATTTTCTAACATTTTCTGACACTTGAATGTGGGGTGAGTTTCGTTGAATATGCTATGTCTCAAGAATGGAAGATAGAACTACCAAAGAAGTTACTCTTCAATGGAAGATAAATAAAAACCAGAGTCGGAAGACCTAAGTGGTTAGATTATGTGAAAAGAGACACAGCATCTCTGAGACTAAAGAGGTAGGGGAAGCTTGCAACATACAGAGGGGAGTTAAAGACGTTTTCGGGAGGCGGTGAAAACCCTCATAGGCTTGCGTTAGAATTGCATTTTACACAATAAGAATATATATGATGTATATATTTAGCAGCCAGTACTCGTCAACTAATCCTGTGAAGGACTGTATTGTTCCAAACACTAAATTTGTATAAGAAAACTCTTATTTTTAAACTACCCAGTAAAAATGGCATTTGTCTTGTCAATTTTAACATTTATATTAATTAGTTTCGAGTTAATTCTGATGCTCTTCAACATTTTTTGTAGATGCACCAAATACAAAAGTTATAGCGGCATGAATCCGTAAAGATACCGATAGATGGCGTGGCCCATTGACTGGACGCCGCAAGCATTATGTAGACGGATTAGGATTTAACTCTATGATGACTCCTTAATTGATATCTCTCGCAGATCTTTTACAGTCTTACAGCCAGTCAGCTTGGTCTGATTAGCCCTGACCAAAGAGATATTAAATATAAAGAGTGGCAAGCAATCGAATTTCTCATACAACTGAATGAAACAGGCCAACAATAGCGACTCCATAAAAAAAAAGTAGGGCATCACGGAGGATTTACTTTGGTCATCATAACGTAATCATATGATATAATGTTAATGTGGAAATCTTGCCGCAAATTGATTACCAGCCTGCCTCACTATACTTTTTCCCCATACTTGCCTGCTTCACCATACTTTTATATAACCTGCCGCCCCTAGGCCCTGACTCTTTTCATACATATCCTTTATTTTGAGACTAAGCACCTTATACTATCGAGAATCATCTCTAGTGTTAATTGTGGTTTTTAGTTATCAAATGTGATACCTATCTAAACTGAACTAATCATTTGGCGAGTTGATCTTTGTTATTTGGTCGAGCGAGTTTTTGTTTACCTACCATTTAAAGTATTCTCTGTTATTGTTGATTAATCTCTGTGAACTCCGAATAAATCCTAAGCCGGAAGTGTTTCTATTTTCTAACTTTACTAAAACATACTATAGCAGGCGACCAACGTAGGCCCAATGCGTTTCTATGTTATAAATAAATAAAACCATCATACAAAAAGTATGTTTATATTGTTTTATTAGATAATTCATATGTGTATGGAAATCCTTCATTCTTTCAAATATCTACACAAAACAGTAACGTATTCAATTCGAAGGGATGGCGTTCATTGTTTGCTTATAAGAGAAAAATAATACTCGACTCGTGTTATAAATCACGTCTAGCTGCATTCCCAGTCGCACCAGAGGGATTATTACCAACTAACTAAGGCCGGTGAGGGTGCTTGGTGGGATTTAAGGATTCCAACTAGTACCTCAAGTTTACACACCTTACTCTAATCTGCACATCCATATAACAGGTTATGATAGTTTTGTTGCATATTGCACATGTATACAATGAACTCTTGTTGATAGTATAATGTTGCTTATATAGCGGATATAGTATCATCATCATCATCAGCCGGGGTCTATTCACTGCTGGATTAAGACCGCCCCTAGCTCTTTCCACTCTTCTCGGTCCATAGTTCTTTGCTGCCACGTATATCTACCGAATAATAATATAGTATACCAACTATTAAATTAAACATATTTATATGAATATTATGAACAAATATGAGAAAAAATCAATAAATAAAATGCACTATTTAACCAGGGGTGTAATGGCGAGGAGAAACATCGGCAGAAATCCCAGTAATACCACAACATGCAAATGTCAAATGCAAATGGCAAAAGTTAATATTATCTAGATAAGTGTGTAGCTACCTAGGTATCTACTAATAGTTTCATAATAATGTATTTTCAAAAAAAAATCTAACATTTCTAAATTTTGTGTGTCATATATTCATTAAAATAATAATTTAGTTATTTACAAGTTAGTATCGAATCACATAAAGAGTGAAGAAGTGACGTTAGACCTGGCTCGGTCACGTTCTGTGTATGCCAGAAGAGAACTTCAACCTGGCTTGCCTGTTATTCAACCCGACCGGATTCTGGCGTTCTGGAAGGCCGCTTAATACTATCTATAAAGTGTATACGATGGAGTTATGGAACGCTGGTTTGACCTGGATCGATGCAAGAAGACTGTCGAGCGACAGTGATTTTTGGAGGCACCGCGTGTTGTCTATCTATTCCAAATAAGGGGCTGATATGGCCAAAGAAGACAGGTTAGTCAATAATAAAATTAATCAACTGGGGACGCCGTTTATTATATATTCATGGTAGTAATCTTTGATCAATTACAACGCTGGACACCATCCGTTGCTGTAATTTAAAATACCTCGGTTAAAACTATTTATTTACTCAGACATTGAAAAATGTGAATTCGAATCCCACTTGGTCCTACTTTTTACAGGATTTTTTTCTAAATTTATTATTTTTATGTTAGTATTAAGAAATATTTTTTTGCAAAACTCGAACAACGAGAACCAATTACAAAATATTAACAAAGAAATTTCAAATTGTTAAATTAACGGTATCATAATAATAATATGAAATAAGTAGTTAATAGTATATATTGTATTACATTAATTTATAACCCCCCAAGCCTTTCAACATTCGAAAACAAGATTCATTTATTCCTACGTTTTTCTTAGCTCGTATTCTTATTTGACCGATGGTTCTTTGTCCGGTACAAACCTTGCAATCGATTTATAACTAACTTCCCGACTAGATAGACATTTGTAACTTTTAAAATATATCAGAACACGATGCCAATGCATTCTTTTAATACTTTTAGCCATCTTTAAGTAGAATTGAATTCATTTTCAGTAAATTCTGTTTTGTATGAAATATTATTTTGAAAGAAATCCGTAATCCAATCCACAATTATTGGTTGGTAAGAGGGTGGTCCTAGCAACTAAATTATTAATATATACGTGCGTTACTATGGAAATCACAATGACATTTCAATATTCTATATTTGTTTATTTGTTGCAAAATGTTGACAATTGCCTTATTTGTCCTAAATTATTAATACATAGAATTGTCAAGTTTATATGATTCAACAGAAAATTTTAAAACGTGGTATATAAAAAGTTCTTTTTTATCTTGTAATTATTCTCTTATTTTTTAAACTCGATTTTATAAGTTCTTCTTCATTCTGGCGTTACAACCTAATTATGGTATTGGTCTTCTTTAGCATCTGCCTTCATCCAGTTCCGTCTAAAACCATTTCTCTCTAATTTCACATATTGTGATAATAACTTGTTTCAATATTTATTTGATCCAATGCAAGGCACCAATAGGTTAGTCAAATTGCCAACTACTGTTAGTTTCTCGTGAAAAGTCGGTTAATAAAAAAAAATGTTTTATTCAATTCATTATATTACAATTATATCGACATTGGATTGTGTTTCCATAAATAAAACATTCTTTTTAATCAGATTATTTTTAATGTTGGCGATATGATTCAATCTCTTATTCCACGATTCAAAAATAAAACATCTCTGACAGCCCGATGAAAATATTTTTAAATGTTACTATCTCTCCATTGTTTCTTTGTAATTTTTATTACCTCTCTTTTCATCTTTTTGCCATTCCGCTCGACCTTTTTGTAGGACAACCTTTAAACTCTCATCCCTTCAGTCCGACAGAACGACTTTTGTCACCCTCCATATGTACCAAGCCATACAGCAAAAGTTTTTTTTGTTTAATATTTTAACTGGCATTTACGCGATTTAGCTAAAGTACATCTGTAGCTTAATTGGTAAAATTTTGCCCGGAAAGCAATAGATGTGGGTTTAAAAATTCTTATTCAATACTGGTAATCTGTATTTTTATTTCATCTCTTCGAATTAATAGTACACGTAATAGTATTATTAGCTGACAAAAATTTGATTACATTTTTTGTTCCTCAACAATTTTCTATTTCGTTGAATTCGCATAACATTATGTTTATCATTAATATCATACAATATTATTTAAATGCATCATTTATTTTATATATAATATATATTATAAAATTTTTGAACATATTATTATATGGATTATAATGAAATTAATACTTTTCGGCTTTAAAGTATCTATTTCTTAAATTGTATCGACAGTGAAGCAGAAGATATAATCTAAATAACAAAACAATATAATTATTATTTATATTAAATAGTATTTAAAAATCAATTTAGTAGTAGTTCAATACAAATGTTAATACAATCATTTTCAAAGCTTGTTATTATTGTAACATCGTAGAAAACAATTTCTTATATTGGATATATTGGTTTTTTTCTTGATGATAATGGTTTCTTAAAAAAAGTTTTAACTCATCCTACTCTAATCAACATGATTTTTGTTAAACAAATGAACACCAGCATGAAATTTTTCAAATAAATAAAAAATACATAAATCCTTCGTAAAATCTGAATGTCTATGTGTATTTTATAATATATGGCTAGATTTTCACACTCATAAATTTAAGGGACTTTTTGATAAATGCTACTGCTATTGTTTGTTTGAAATATAATTATACGAATGAAAACACAAAGGATATTCATTGATGAAGATTTTTTTAGAGATGTCATTATTATATTTAAAGAAATATATATATTTTTCTTAACGTGAATTTTATAACAAAAAAATATTTCTTAATATTTACCACGACATAGTGTATTTTTGCAATATACAATAAGAATGACCATATTTTTCTTAAATCAGTAAATGTTTAAACATTATCAATAATTTGGATCTTTAAACTCTTATTTTTTTATTACATATAATTATTACACAGATTAAAGAATACCTATATCTTCAGATCATTATTACTTTGTTAAATGTAGTCTTAGTTGTTTTATATAAGGGGTCTCAAATTTTCTGACACTTTAAGCGCAAAAATGATAATTTTGAGATACAGTTTTATGAATTTTTTTATTGGATCAATCCAATTTAATTGAAATAAACATACTATTTGATATAATGTTTGAGATGGTTATTTATTATCGTAATAGATTTTTTGATGTTCAATTTCATATAATTTACCATTGTGATTTATGTTTTCGGTTTATAGTGAGAATTATCAGGTTCAACCTTTTCTAATGAACAATATCAGCTTTCCAAATTATCATTTGTTTATTCAGAAAAAAAACAGTATTATTTTTTAACAGATCGAAATGAACATAATATAGTACATACAAAATACATAATAACTAACAATAAAGGAAAAATAAAACAATAATAATATTAAAATAGTCAAATAAATTGATATTAAATGCTTTGGCCTCAGTAAAATTTAATCAATGAATATAATTATTATACCTTAACATATTTTACACATCCGTAAAAAATAAATAGTTTATAATAATAAATCAATATATATATTATATATATACGAGGGTGGGTCAATAATTCCTTAGAAAAAAGCATTAAAACAGTTTTTATTTTTGTATTTTTTTTTTATTTCTCAACATAATCTCCTTGGAGCTCAATACACTTGGTTAGACGTTTCTCAATTTTTTTTAAACCGTCAGAAAAATAAGTTTTCGGAAGGTCCTCAAAATAAGCATTTGTCCGATCGATGACTTCTTCATTTGAAAAAAAACGTTGTCCACTTAGCCATTTTTTTAAGTTTGGGAAAAGGAAAAAGTCACTGGGGGCTAAATCTGGCGAATACGGTGGGTGGTCGACCAATTCGAACTTCAATTCTTCAATTTTAGCCATTGATCGTAAACATGTGTGAACACGGGCATTGTCCTGATGAAAGAGGATTTTTTTCCTGTTTAAATGAGGCCGTTTTTCTTCAATTTCGTTTTTTAGCTGGTCCAATAAAGATGCATAATAATCCCCTATTATTGTTTTTCCTTTTTCCAAATAGTCAACGAAAATAATTTCACGTGCATCCCAAAATACAGTAGCCATAACCTTACCAGCTGATTTTACGGTTTTCGCCTTCTTTGGACATGGTTTGTCTTCGCAATCCACTGCTTTGACTGTTCTTTCATCTCGGGAGTATAGTGGTGTATCCATGTTTCATCTACAGTCACAAAGCGACGAAAAAATTCATCCGGATTGCGTTGCATGAGCGACAACAGGGCTTTAGAGGCCACCACCCTATTGCGTTTATTGTCGACTGTGAGCAAACGCGGCACCCATCTTGCAGAAATATTTTTCATGCCCAATTTGTCATGTAAAATAGAAATGACGCTACCTTTTGAGATCCCTGTAACCTCAATTATCTCACTCAACTTTAATCTTCGGTCACTTAATACCATATCGTGGATTTTATTGATTATTTCTGGTGTAGTCACCTCTACAGGACGTCCTGAGCGTGGTTCATCCTTTGTTGATGTACGACCACGTTTAAATTCATTTAACCAGTTATAAATAGTTGCAAGTGAAGGAGCAGATATGCCGTGAACTAAATCCAACTCATTTTTTATTTCCTTTGCTGTTAACCCTTTTATATTAAAATGTTTAATAACAGCTCTAAACTCAATTTTCTCCATTTTCCATTTTTCCATTTTCCACAAGCAATTTTTTTTTTAAATGTACGAGAAACACACAACAACCCGACCAATCTGATTGAAACTTCGCAGCATACTGAATCGGTAGTGCCGCTGCATGAAAACAAACCGCTTACAGTATTAGTCGCGCCACTTGTCGGCTTTTCTAAGGACTTATTGACCCACCCTCGTATATATACATAATATTATGTGTTTGTATTAACCGCACAATACACAGTACCATGATCATCACGAAAAATAATAATTATTCCACAACACTATATTATACCTATATTCGAAAATTACGAGTCGCGCAACACGGCATGAAAAGGTGCATGTTGGCATAACGCAGAAAGGTCATAAAATAAGCCAATGAATAATATGTCAAACAAGAGTATGCAATGTAGCAAAGGTCGGTAAACAGAATAAATGGCAATGGACTGCACACCACACTCGGCGAGCGGACAACCGATGGACAAATGCCGTCAAATAGTGGTAGTTACCCAAGGACCACTAAAACAATCTCAAAGATGCCTTAAAACTCATTGGATAGACTAACTCATAAATTTATATGGATATTCGTGGCAACAAAGAACAAGGGACCACAAACGGTGAGGGGATCTAGGAAAGGCCTTCAACCAGCAGTGGATCGACCCCGTCCGTCAATAATGATGATATTATAAATAATATATGAGCCAAGGAGAAGTCGAGTGAGCCAACCGACATTTTTGAAAAAAATGAATTACTTGTCTAACATGATTCACTTATCTAAAAGTGAGCCAAGTACTATTAATTAGTATATAGAGGTGAACACGACTAACATAGGCTAAAGTGAGCCAAGTGACATTAATAAGTAAAGGTGAAATAAACTCACCCCCTTTTATTTCTTATTACAATCAATATTATCCATAACTACTTTTTTCTATTTGTTTATGTAATAAACTTCCATTTAATATAAAAAAATGAATATTGCTTCATACAAAAAATGATGTAAAAAGTTCATTAAACTAAAACCTTTGCTCATGTATAAACTTCTAAAAATCAAGATGCTCAATTTCATGTTCACAAAAATAATATATTGTCCTTAATCAAGGATTTATTATCTTATTCCCTTCTCTATAAACGTTAACGACGTATACAATTGGACCTATTTTACCACACATATATTTCGCATAAACTGCATTTAGTTTCTCAGCAACAAGCGTTACTGCCATTATTATATTCTTATTGTACAAGACGAAGGCGCGAATTCCCTTACTAGAAGAGACATATACATAAACACCAATAAACCTAAATCTGACTTTGCCGGTGACTTTATGTCGTCCGAAACACAGTTTAATTATAGCAAGTCGGACAGATCTTTCTCTTCACAAATACTCAGTTCACCCCTGGCTTTGTAACTTGCTGACAGTAACGTCACATTACCTGTGAATTTCATTTAGTAACAACACAATATTGTCACAGATCTTGATATGCATATAACAGACATAAAAACTATCAAACAATTTATTATATATACATTTAAAAATAAATATAAAATACCCCACAAAAAGGAAGTATTTTAACGTATTTAAATGCCAATATTGTAGACCTGTAGGGAATATAAATATCTTCTATAAAAAGTGTATTTAGTATCTGTAATAATTTACCCCAATATACCTCGTGTCCGGAAACTTGTACGTATACAGTTAGTATCACAATTCACCGTGAAATGTTTTATCGGAAATATTGGCCGTATATTAAAGACCTTCCAACCTCTAGAGTCTAGATCGTATAGTACTGACATAAAATTAATGTCTAAATAAGACACGGTTTTTGTTGGTTTACAGTTTACACTTTACAGGAAGCCAGCAGCAAACAATTTTTGAAAATAGCCGATATACTGGATCATTTGTTAGGTTAGGTTAGGTTTTTTTTTAGAATTATTAATAACCATGTCCTTAATTTTTCCTACAAGGTGGTTGTTAATAGTTTTGATCGATCACAACCACTCAGACTTTGAGAAAATCACATAAATATTGTATCCTGACCGGGAATCATACCCAAAAATCTCAGGTGGAAGGCAAGCGCCTTATGCACTGTACCATGAGTGTCGCCTTGGTTAAGTTAGGTTAGATAAGGTTAGATAAGGTTTGGTTAGGTTTTCATTCTTGAATTCATAAATTTTGCCAAAATCATCTATGAAAATTGAATTAATGTTCATATTAATTAATCAAATAAAATTGGAGACCTTATACGGTACGGTATAGTATACGGTTATCTCTTTTCGATAGACAACTCATGGCGAACTGTGCCACGGCGAAATATTTTACGTTCAATTTACATGTAACCAATATAATACCTACAAGTTTTTTTTTTTATTTAAATAAAAAGTGATTTCAATAAAAAATATTTGAACTCCCTAGTTTGTACATGCTTTAATGTATATTATATAATTATTAAAATACTAAGGCACAATTAGACAATTAAATAGGAATAATTAGCAAAAAGTGATTAAAATAACTTTGGTTTTCTCGTTAATAACTTTATATGGGGACAAAGATTTTTTGTAAACACCACATGTTTTACGTACTGGACTGCCTGTAACTTTTAATATAATGTAATAATGTAATTTACAATAGTTAAAACACACGTACAGTAGATCACAGATACAGTAATCGATATAATATACAGGTTTGGTCCAAATTTTATGGTTTGTATAGAAAAATATAATAATTATTTTGAGACACATAATATGGAAATATTTTAACGTAGCTTAGATTGTTCCATTAGGGTTTAAGGGTTACCTTCCAATGGATTTCGGAGAGCTATGAATCATAATTTGATTTCAAGGAAAGAGTGATAAATAATAACACGGTCGGGATTATGCCGATCGTATATATTACAACTACTTGATTACAGATGAGGATATTTCCTATTTCTTCTAGCTAGAAAAGGGTAAATTTTTGATTTTTTTTACGTTTCACTAATACTCTTTGTGAGAGGCGTCAGCCAACTGATCTCACGTAGCTAGATAAAAGGTCCTCAATTCGTCTATTCAGACGCCATCTCTCGTCTCAGGTTCCTTGTATACTATTTAGCAGGTGTCGCAAACCGCGCGAAATACAAAATTTCAAAAAAAAAAAAAAATAACCGGATATGTTTAGGTCAAGTAACTTACCACATGTTTTTTGGCAATTTATTATTATTTTAGTAACAATACATATATGCATCTTTTTAGCTCGACTGTTGTATATATTAAAAGTGTGAGTATTCAATAAACTTTTGATATAATCATCATTAAGGCAGCCAGAGATGGCGTCTAAGTTATGCCGGAATAAATTCTTCCGGAGTGTCCGCCACGCAACACCACTGACTCAGAGAGGACGCTCGTTCTCACGTACGCCAATGGCGATTATAAAGTTACTTCAGCGGAGCTCTTGGACGTGACGTCATACTGCTTTACGCCAAATAATATCGGGCAGCTTAATAAGATCAGATGCGCGGGGTGGCGGTGGGTTGTATTCCCGAGCAATATGACTGCTGACAATTCGACAGGAAAATACCAATGCGGACAATCAACAACTTCCACCCGGTAATGGCATGCTATGAGATTCAGTGCATCTTTGGACACATATTGGCATATTTTATTCATGATAAATGTATTCATCCCTCTTAAAATAAATACTTATAACCTATATATGTATATTCAAATAGACTTAAAGTAGAGCATAAAAACGGTTATCCGATTAATCGGTTTAATAGGTATCCGGTCAACCGGTCAACCGCGCGTTTTAGAACTAATCAAAAACTAGGTAATTTTACACGGTTAACTGACCAAATACTTAGTATGTTTTATAATAATAAAAACATTTAATTATTTTTACTAAGAAGATACCTAAACATAAAAAATAATAAACGCAATTATTTATATATAATATTTTAAATATATTTTAAACAAAACTTTTGATCTTATTACTTATTTCTATTCAAAATATTTAAACATCCAAGATTTTTATTAATCTGACGGTTTAAACCGATTAACCTGTTAGGTATTGATAGAAAACCGTTAACCGGGTATAATTTCTTCTTCCGGTTAATTGGACGCCCTTAGTTAATGTCAGTAATTTGTCGTTTTCTATAGTTATTTAATACCAAAATAACCTCTACCTTTTAAACATGAAACCGGCCGTGATCACGTATGTGATTTATATACTATATATTTGCTATATTTTAAAAAATAAAAACTTTATCTTCTTTATTAGGTATTATATTTTCAAAAATATCAACTCAACGTTTGTGTATTCACAATTCACAATACACTGTCAATTTCAAATTTTTTTTAAATATTTACGTCTTTAAACACCGTGGAACTATATAATGACTACAAAATATATTATGCTGAAAAGTTTCTTTACCGGGAATATTTTATCTTGATACGAATTGTTTCTTGTATATTAGAGCGAGTGAATGAAGAAGTTTAGGGATGGAAAGAGGTTAGATATGAAGAGCGACCATTGCGCTGCCACCGTTTCAGAAACACTGTAAAGGCCCACATATTCAAAACATATTAAATTAATACTGGACTACAAATCACGTTAAAACTATAATAATATGGAGATATACATAATATGAACTATTTCATTCTATCTTTCCCAAGAAGAAAATTAATACTAAAACTAAATAGCTTAGAATTCTTATAAATTAAAAGATTTTATTTTAATTATGAATTTGCACATCTTCCATTTTTGGTTATTAATCATTTAGTCATGTACATATTAAATCAAGTACCGGCAACATCATAAAAATTCGACCCGCGCATTATTTTTTTCAATAAAGCTCTCGTTAGCAGAAAAACGCGCATTAAAACCATTTAGTGTAAAATAGTTTATAATAAATATTTTGTGAGGTCATCAACTTTTATCTGTGTGTACAAGGATTTAAATAGTTATACTTACCTGGAACTGCTCTTGGATTTTGCGGTAGGTATAAAACGCATGTAATAAAAATGAGATTACAAAAACACTACACTTATTTGGAGTTTAAAGTAGAAAAGTCTAAGATCAATCTTTAGATCACTATATAAACTTACTTGTATATATAAAAACGATTACGACCTCGAGTTAAGTCACGATTATAAATATTTTAAGTTGAACCTCTGTAGCAACACCAGCGTTTAAAAAAAGAAAGTAAATTATTCTCACAATCAAATTAGTCGATATCAAACCTTTCAATCAAGCAGTTTACAAATAATATCTTCATTGAATAATCGTTCCACGCATACTGTATCTATCATATACGTAATACTACCCGAATAATATAGCCATGCTATCATGTAATATTAAAATATAAATCCAACAATAAAACAACCATAAACTACAATATTAGTAATTTTGAAAACACTTCTGAGAAAATGTATTATAACCAATAGAAAAAATCTTTTTGAAAGAAGTAAGACACCCCGCAGGAATTGAACCTGCATCTCTCGGGTATCGCGCCCGCCGCGCATATACCACTATGCTAAGGCTGCCATACTAATTATTAATTTACAAATTTTAACTATTGGCTCTTATAAAATTCTCTGACGTACTTTCCAAATTTAGCTACGATTGGCTATCGGTTTTTGTATTTTAAATCAAAGTAGGTATTACTTTGATTTCGGTTGTCTTACTTTTTTAAAAATGATTTTTTCTATTGGTTATAATAAATTTTCTCAGAAGTGTTTTCAAAATTATGTATACATTCAATACTTAGAATAATACATTCTTAAATCTTGTGAATAATTCGTTGAATAAAAAAATAGTGTTTCAATATCAACATTCCTGTCAGATATAATTATAATCGATGATTATGAAGATTTATAATCATAAAACAACTCCCATTAACGATACCTCATCGGCATACATCAGGCTTGTCAAATTGATATACGATTATTAATTTATTAAACATGCCATGTCGAATCGATGTTTTATGAATCAGATCGATAAAATCTACATAAAACAAAAACTATGTAAGTAGTAATAAGATCCTAAGCTTAGAGCATCTAACTAATCTCATTGTTACACTCTATCATAACTCCATTTTCCTTCGCTCTTAGAGGTTTTCTAATGCGAGTTCAACCACGCACTATGTTTATGTTTTCCAGGGTTGCTACAAGTACAGCTCCACTGCACTGTTCCGAGTAGCAGATTATAAGACAAAAAAAAAGGATATAGCATGAAAGAAGAACACTTTTTTCCTTTTACATTATTTTGGGTATTCTTTGTTTAGCGAGGCACCTTTGCGCTGGGCAGTTATCTACTTCATTTGTGGTAAATTATCTGTTGGTTGGTTTGGCGAATTTAAATCGACCTCTGGAGGTTTTTTAGGAAAATGTTATCGTTTGAAAACTGTTTTTATATGTATTTTAAGTTAATTTTTTTAGAGTATGTGCTTTAAATTAATTTATTGTTGGGTGTTTTGTAGTGAGTTTTGAATCTTGAGAGACCGGAGGTCGGTGATAAAACGCATTGGCCCCGATCGACGAGAGACGTGTCTGATAACGCCAGATGCCGTGATTACTCCTTCATAAATTATTATACACCAAATTCATGTACCAAGAGGCTACTTACTTACACAAGATGTTCATCAAAAAAACAGTTTGAAATATAAATTGGCAGATTACAGTGCAGGTACGATATTGCCAGTTTCCAATAACAATTTTATTTAAATGTCTACATGCTATATTATATATTTTTACATTCATATGTAACCCTGAATGAAAATAGGTAGATTACATAGTTAATGATAAATAAGTATATTCATTCAGTTATTCATTCTTTTAATCGAGAAGATAATGAAGTTAACTACGCTGCGCGCAAATCAACTAATTTTATACCTTTCGCGCATCGCACGACCACTCGCAGTGTGCTTTGGCCCTCACATAGACATTTATATGGCAGTGCATCAATCCAGTCCAATGATGACTTTCTAAATAAGAATTATATGAATTCTTCGAGTATTTTTTCGGGTGAGAAAAAAAGTAAACGTAGGTACAGACGTTGATATCGCATAACAAAATGGTGAAAAAAACAAAGTTGTAAACGTAATATATATACGTATTTATAAATATGCTTAATTGAAAATTATATTGGATTCTATTACATTTTACGAGGTCTTCATTATTATATGCAACCATGTAACCATTTATATGCAACCACGTAACCATTTATATGTTGCGCTTTCATTCATAATTGTTTTTTTTTAATTTAAATAGTATTTACTCGACTAAGTTGATAATTTTGTAACAAAAATATATTTTAAAATACCTAACCTATGGAATAAAATAATATTTAAATATATTATACTATTGTATCCACTTTTTGATTACAGTAGACCATGTAATATATTATTAAAAACTAAAATATAAAACATATGATGAAAATGATAATAGGATTTATGACGGCTAAAAATCGTTTTTCATATTATCAGTTGTCAAAAATTTAGCATTCCAAAAGAACATTTAAACCCATATTTCATAATATCATAAATAAGATGATATATGTAACCCTCAAACTTCTAACTGTTTCCAACAAATTATTATTAAAACATAATGTTCATCGATTGTATATATCATGTTACATTAAAAATAGAATATCTTTTAATCAATATAGTTTTGTCAACTTGTAAGTAATCATCATCGTCATCATCAGCCTGAATTTATCCACTGCTGGATGAAGGCCTCTTCAAACTGCGTCCACTTCTCTCAGTCCTGTGCATTGCGTTGCCACGTACTTCCGCAGAACTTTATCATTTCATCGATCCAGCGGCCTCTAGGTCTACCTTACGGATGTTTTGTACTTCTTGGATACCACTGGATGACTAGATTTGTCCAACGATTGTCTCTTCTTCGAGCTACGTGTCCAGCCTATCTCCGTTTAACGCTTTTAATAAACTCTAATAGTTAGTAATACATATTGCAAATTAAGTAGGAACATCAAAATAATAATCAAATCTTGAACATCAAAATAAGGACCTGGACCTCCTAATAAAGGCCACCACTCGGATTGCTGGGGACGAAATTTTAGCTTTCTACCTCGGAGGTCTACCACGCCCATACATTTTTTTAAAGCTTTATTAGCTTAATATATACTGACACATATATCTCCGGGTAATTAACATTTTCAAAATAATGCGATTTGATATTACAATATAATATGTACATGATAAACTTGGACAATGAATTTCTCTCAGCAAAGTTATTACGATGCATGGTACTCGACGTATCTACCCAATGCCGCGTAGATGCCACACAACCTTGTTCATTAACCAACGACTCGATAAAACTTTACCCAACACCACTGATGTTTAGCAATCCTACATACAACGACATATTTATTAAAAGATTTTGAAAAGACTTTTAGCAATCATGCTACTCAGCATTAAATGAATGACACACTTTAATATGTAGGTTTTATTGTTAAAACAAAACATTAGAGCAATAATGATTGTCAGCGTTTCCTCGATCATAACTAGATCAGTAGTCATTCTGAAAACACTTCTGAGAAAATATATTGTAATCAATAAAAAAATCTTTTTAAAAAAGGACACCGAATGTGTCGAACCGAACCTGCATCTCTTAGCAATCGCTTAGCCTCTTAGCATCTATTAGCAAATTCAAGTAAGTTACAACAAAAAATCTTGCAGTGATCCGTGACGTCGGTTAGTAATTAAAGTAATACCTTATTTGATTTAAAATACAAAAGCCGATCGCCAATAGTAACTCAATTTTGAAAGCGCTTTAGTGAGGATTAAAAGCCATTTGTTAAAATTTGTCGCAATTAAGTTTGACTCCTTTAGCATAGTGTTCTATTCTAAGCATAATTTTCTATTCTATTCTTTTGAACACTGTATCAATTTCGACTAAGCTTTGTTTATCAAAAGTGATATTTCTCAGTGCAAACCGAAAAAATTGTTAATGATAAACTTTATAAGATTAACCATTAACTACCATCATTATCTCAATAGTTTCGATTGACTAAACGAAACACTTCAAAAGACTTACATAATACGAAAGCAGAAACTACAACTCTTCTTTTAGTTTCATATTTTTATTTATTTTTTATTTATATTATTTATATTTCACTTTTTTTTTTGTTTTTAGCGTTTCACGTTTTTCTTATCTCGTATTCTTGTTGGTCCGGTGGTTGTTTATCCAATACAAATCTTGCAATCAATTTTTAACTAACTTCCCGACTAGCTACACATTTGAAACTTTTAGAATGTATCAGAACACGATTCCAATGCATTATTTTAATACTTTTAGCCATATTTAAGTAGAATTGAATTTATTTTCAGTTAATTCTGTTTTGTATGAAAAGTTATTTCGGAAGAAATCCGTAATCCAATCCACTATTATTGGTTGCTAAGGGGATGATCCTAGCAACTAAATTATTAATATATACGTGCGTTACTATGGAAATCAAAATGACACTTCAGTATTCTATATGTTTTTGTTGCAAAATATCAAAAAAATGATTTGTTGACAATTGCCTTATTTGTTCTTAATTATTAATACATAGAATTGTCAAGTTTATATGATTCAACAGAAAATTTAAAAACGTGGTATATAAAAAGTTCTTTTTATCTTGTAATTTTATATGTAAAAAACTATTATAGTACTAATTTAACTGAACCATAAACAGTTGATATTTTAGTGGCATTGTAATGTAATTTGTAATTTCATTTAATTTAGTTTTTTTTTGTATCCTAAATAACAAATATGACAAAATAAACAACCAGTGTAAGTAAGATCCGTTGTTATATGATTTAATTAGCGAATAAATGACTAAGAGTGTGCAGATTCAAAACTCACGAAGCATCGCTTTCCTGTAATAATTTCTGAAATCGCTTCGTTTCTCCAAGTTGGCGGCGCTGATCAGCAAGACGTGAGAGTCGCGGAGATCATTGCCAGCAGCTGATAGCATCGCAGGATGAAGAGGAGCTGGAACCTGGGAGGGAATTTAAAAGGGTTGCTTTTCCAAAGTTCGATGCTGTTATTTATGTGCGAGACACAAACGGGTTTGCAATATAAGACGCCGTCGCACTAGTATACTGTATATAGGTATTATATACCAAGAATAATATTTGAATTGATATTCATAATATGATATATTATGTACTGAAAATGATATATTATATACTGTAAAGAAAATTGCATAATTTATTTCCGTTTAATCTAATTAGTAAATACCTACATATATACTTATAATAATTCCAGATAATCAATAGCCTCATATTTAAAACCTTTTCTAAAACAGTAAAAATATTTGATTTTTTAATGACACTATGAATTCATTGATAATTTTACCTTAAAAGAATGATTCGAAAATTGAATAATAACGAATAAAATAAATTCAAATTTGAATGTATTTTTAGTATTCTTTACAAATTACAAATGCAAGATGTTTACTAAATGACATTTAAAAAAATATTTAAAACAGTAATAAAAACAAAGAAATAGAACCTGTATCAGGAAAACGATATAAAGAGTAATAATACAAAAATTATAAAGTACATGCAAGTACGCCGAATGAGTAAAATGGACCCTATTTTAATAATCTATAAAACAACATGCACATAAACTCATCCTCACGTAGATGTAATTTATCAGTCAATATTATCTGAAGTGATTTCGCTGAACACAATTATTTCCCCCCCCCCCTCCCCCGATTGGCATTAGCAGCGACTGACTATTTCTTCACCTTGGGAGAACTAACATCTGATGTCACCGATGTCTATTATAGTTATCATAAACCCACAGATTCACACTACCAAGAATGCAGAGTTTTCATTTACACCCCGCGGACGTATAAGAAATAAGTATGTAAGAAAGAATGTTATATGAAAGAAGTAGAAAGAAGAAAAAAGTATATTCTTTTGGAAACCCTCAGAATAATAGCTAATTCACTCTTCACCTCTCACAGGTAGAACTCCGTAATCCAATCCACAGTTATTGGTTGCTAAGGGGGTGGTCCTAGCAACTTAATTATTAATATATACCTGCAAATCAAAATGACATTTCAGTATTCTATATTTGTTTGTTTGTTGCAAAATAGCAAAAAAATGATTTGTTGATAATTGCCCTATTTGTCCTAAATAATTAATATATAGAATTGTCAAGTTTATATGATTCAACAGAACATTTAAAAACGTGGTATATAAAAAGTTCTTTTTATCTTGTAATTAATTTAATTAAATTCCAAATTAATTGGTCGGGTAGCTATTTTTATTCCTCACCAAACATTAAAATGAAAACTCTTTCAATTTTAAAATTAGATTGAAAGCTGAAAGGTTTTCGTATGGTAGAAACTTAAATCGGAATATATACCACTAATATAGTTTATTCACCATATATCTAAGCTTTTATGCAAGAATCCATACATGGATCTCTCATGTACTAAAACAATACTATCATTATTATTATATACGATAGTTCATACATTATTTATTATTTATTTTGACGCTCTAATTCTAGGTTAGTTAAAAAAATTCTGCAAGTATTTACCTACGTATGTTCAATGTAGGGATTCCAATACCGAATGAAAATACCAATACTGGTATTTCGGTGTTTCCTATTGCATGCCGGTATTCGTGAAATATATGGAAAAAACCTACCAATAGATATAGATACAAAAATATCTTTAAAATGTAATATTTTATAGCAAAAATATTACCTAAATGGGAAAGTACATTTATAATATGGTAACCTTTAAAAATAGGCAAAGATTATAAATTATAGAAATGCTGATGTTTACAAATATCTAGTAGTTGAACTATTTGCACTATTTTCTTCAAATGAACTGTCAAAAAAAATATATCTGAAGTGTTCTTAGACGTGTATATGCATATGTACCCTACTGATAATTCCACCCAATTTTTTATTAGTTGATTCATTTTTTTGCTATTTTTACAATTATTAGGAATTTATTTACTTATATCCCGTAACTGTAGCACAATATTGTTAATTTATTATTATTATTATTATATTTATCATAGGTTACTCTTTAGAAGGTAATCATCTAAAAAATAGGAAAAGGCAAGTCCATTATGGTATATAATAATTATTATTTCATAATTAAATATTTACCGTTAAAGGCTGAGGTTACTAATGACTATACAAACGAACCGTATTTAACCGTTGAAATTTGTTTTACTTTCAATACCGAATATATGGATATTATCTGATTTTTAAAACCGGTATTTTGGTATAAAAATACTGGTTTTGCAATCTTTAATTCAATGCACTAATCTTAATACAGAAAGATTAACAAATTTTACACATAATGCAATAAAATAGCATAGTATATTATAATTATTGTTTTCATTTTATTTCAAGATAGTTCCTCATATGACAGTGGGAAATATATGGCACGTGTGCAACTTATCACAAGAAAAAAAAATTAATAAATTATGTTGAACAACATTATGGGATACATATTATATTACTGCGGCTAGTTACACTGATCACTTAGTGATGGAGAATGTTTAAAAAGCCATGGTTAAAATGTGCTCCATTTCCATTAGAAAATATTTTAATTGAATGAATTGTATAGACTACATTTTGATTGCTTATAAACGAATATCTCAATTAAATTGTTTTTCACCAGTATCTCACAGCTAGGGAATCCAATCCCGGGATCCCGAGCTATTTTCGATACCTATGAATCCCGGGATTGATAAACATAATCCCGGGATTTCGGGATTGATTTTTTTATCAATTTTTATGGAAAATATAACAGAAAAAATACTTTTAATACTAAATAACTACATTACAAATAAACTGAGTTTGAATGAAGTTTGATGTGTAGGTTGCCGATTCATTTTATTTTTTCACATAGATTATTAAAAATAAGAAAGATTGGTAAAAAAACAAAGCTTCGCACTTTTAACAAAGTAATTCCACCATGATATCATACGTTTTACGGCAGTTTCATATTTGGCTGACTAATTACATTTATGAAGCGGAAAGGCCATAAGTACGCCATGATTATTTGCTTTACTATTTTAAATCTCGCTGATCTATTCATTATGCCTATACTATCAGAAATAGCAATCTCATATTAAATTCACATTATTATTTATATTACAATATTATTTAATCCATTAAACTTGTGTATTTCCAAGATTTAACGTATGCAATATTAACAATAAATGTCTTAAATAGTATAAATTATACTAGATTTATTTTTGACCGATTTTATCAATGTTATTTGTAAATATAAAAATTTTATATTAACAATGAAAAAAAATCCCAATCCCGGGACCAGTCCCGGGATCCCGGGATTGTCAAATTGTAATCCCGAAATCCCGGGATCAGAATTTTGGCTCGGGATTGGATTCCCTACTCACAGCATACGCCAGAAATATGTTTATTTTTATGATATCATTTCTGACTAATGAAACATTCTGTATGTTTATAATAACAATAATTTTAATAAATATAATACAACAATAATGTATATTTCTTACCCAATAATATGCCACCTATTATCACACATATTTGTTCATTTTTTTGGGTCCTAAGCATAAAAAGGTTCGCCATCGCTATAGTAATTGAATTGTTTTAATAATTTTATGTATTCCAACTTAATATGAATACATAGGATATTGGATTGGTTCGTTATTCTGTAATGATACATTTATTAATAAAATATATTGTTTAATTATATTGTCAATGATTCTAGCATATTGAGCAATAAAACTTTTTCATTTATTATTCAAAGTCGTTGTCATTATTCCTACATACATATTACTACAAATGTCAGGTAAGCAGTCAAATCCCAAAATAAAACCACACGTGATCCCGAATAACAAGCATCAGAGACCAACAAAGTGACGTCACTTGACATGTTGTGGCAGCGAGGCAGCTTGCAAAGTCTAAACTCAGGAAATGTCCATCGTCTAATGTTTATCCAGATTCCATCCCTAAGATTGGGGATGAAATGAATATAAATTGGTTACATGGAATGCTCCCCGTACGACTGCCAAATCCTGCAGATTACTGCGCCGATATTGAAGGCATGTTTATGAGATGGCTTTAGTGGCCCTGTGCCGAAGATCGTCACAAATAATGTGAGCGGACGACGTTACGTCACAGACGGGGGGTGGTGGGTAGTAGCGGACCGCCCTACCCAGCTTCCCTAGAGCTTCTTAGTTTGACAATATTGGGGTGCAATTGTAGAGATTGTCAATGTTTGATATAATATTGACCCATTGACCTCTTCACAAATCATATAATACATTATATTGATATGATAATATTATAACCGTTGTTGTATTATTAATTTATGGAATAAATTATAACTGACCCACGATATAGGGAAAAATATACTAATTAGTAACACCAACTGAGCAAAACATTTAAAAATTTCAATGTCATCAGTAACCGCGATAAAATGTTCTAATGTATTTAAAGTGTTTCATCAAATTCCTTTAAAATTCTGTAATATATTCACTAAATAATACTACTAATATTAGTAAATCTTGAATAATTTTGATTTTAAGTTTTAATAAAATCTATCATTTATAACAAAACATGATTATTCATTTTTTTTTCAAACTTCTATCGAATTTATTGTATAATATATAAAATAATATTTTAAAGCTAGCATGTATATTATGTATCATCATCATCAGTCGGGGTTGATCCATTGCTGTATGAAGGCCACCGCTAACTCTCTTCACTATTTTCGGTACCTAGTTCTTTGCTGCCACGTATATCCACTGAACTTTATGAGCTTTATGAACTTTATTATTAATATTTAATGCATCTCACATAATAAATCCTTACAGCGGTGACGGCACAGCTGTTGTGTCCTCATTATGTGGCCATTAGATATAATGTTCATGTTATTTAAATGTGGTAATTAAATAGTAATTAAATTTTCCGCGGTGAAGCAATAAAATATTAAAAACCAATATAAAACAAAATGCATTTTTTCAATCACAAAATATTTTGTTTTGAAAAAAAATAGTAAAAATATTGTTATTTTTGTATGTTTTTTTCATCGATTAAAAACAGTATTTTTTGTAGAAATGGCATAGAAGATTTGTAGACTCGTAAAATTATACTACTTACCTGTTCGTAATTATATAATACATTTATATAGTTTTACAAGTTAGAAGAGATTATTTTGCCAAGTATTTTTTCGACTTATGCATGGTTTAAGTGAAAACTTTGCCATTCTCGATAGAGGTCATTTTGATCCTTGATTAATACACAACAAATGAGAATATTCAGTTATTTATTCCTTTAATAGTAAATTTACTTTTAATAATATGTACTGTTTTTCATGTAAATAAATTAATTTTAATTTTAAATATTGTTGATAATGTAAAAAGACTTTTTTCTAAAGCTAGCCTAATCCAGCTCAATTTTCTATAAAGTGTGGTCGCAAAAAGGCGCGAGCGTAATCAAAAATAATTCACCGCTTAGAAAAAGCGTCACACGCTCCAATCTTGCGTTCGTTTTTCAAGATTTTCCCTTCGCGCACCTGAGTCAAGGGGGGTCGACGCCACATACATAATGCAGCGGGCGAAAACACCCCGCCACGGCCCTGAGAGCTTCTCCGATGGCCCAAAGGGGGCGCTCCGGCCCTGACTGTCTGACCACCGCACAAGAGTCAACTAACATACGATAATAGTAAACTGCATAATGTATTATATGGGGGCTGGCAGCGGGATTTTCCCGTGTCTAGCTTTTCAAATACAGCTCTAAACTATCTGATACAAACGCTGTAGAAAAAAGGACTTCCCCTCACTATAGATTATGAATCTGATACAAAATTATTTTGTCGCATTTATTTATCTACACAATGGCAGAATAAAGAAGATTTTTGATAGTGTTATCTGTATCCACATTGTAGAGTGGAACGCAATATGACAACATAAAATATATATTTTTATTTCTCAATGTCCAAGTAGTTTTACGTGGGTTACATCTGCCTTCGTAGGGATAGGAGAATACAGTGATACAATAATTTGTATGATAAATATTTAAACTACATTGAGATAATTATTATTCATTTGATACATGCCAGATCCGGGACATGAACGTGAGACCGTAATATCGTGGGTTTCGGGTTAAAATCCCGGATCTGGGAAATTTACATCTTGTTTCACATGTATTTTTATACCCACAGTATAGAACTAATAGGGCAATATGCCAATCAAGTGGCTCGTAAAAAGTCTGAAAATATCTTAGTAACGCGGTCAAGAACCACATCGGATTGTAGAGCCAGTGTCAGAAAATAATAGTTTTGAAAAAACGTTTTTTTACTTATACGATACTATATAAATTATTTTCAGCAACTATAAATCTAGATCATACCTGCTCTTTGGTCAAAGCATATGGATATCAAGAATCTCTGTCGCTTTTCAGTCTTTCCAGATAATGCAAGCATCATGTAACTCCACCATATACTCTATGGATGGTATTTAGAAACTTTTCATGACGCCGAAGTCCTGTTGGCTGAAGAACAGGTAATTTAGGTTTAAATTTTCTTGTGGCATCCGCAGCACAGGATCAAGCTATATCCAACGTCACTTCTTCACTCTTAGCGTAATGAGAAACTGCATGGCCCAGTCTCTCATCTCCTTGTTACTCTTTACGTTATACCACCACACATCCAGTATCTATCATAAACACCTGTTCTCAAAGCTCAGTACATATTATACGGTTGTTTTTAGCTTTCGTTAGGTGATATGACTAGCTATCGTTAAGAAGCACTGTCAGAATTCGAGCGTCAAATTGGCGGCATTTGATTTTAGCCGGATACAGCTATGAGTCTGTGATATTCCTCATCGAATTGAATATTACTCCATCCATTCCCATTTTAAGGCTTTTACTATGATTCACTGGCACATGACTACCAACCAATATCAAAAGGTGTAGGTAGGCTGTTAAGATCCAGCATAAATAGTGCACATTAAACTTTGTTAGTCATGCGTATTTGTTTTTATTGAACTAATACTACAATAATTCACAGATGGTATTGGTTAGTTTTTTTTTTTAATCCATTTAACCCTGCCTAAACCAAACCATAATAGTTTTAGTATAGTTTGGGCGATACGACAAAATTGTGCAGACTTTTTTATCCATACTTATTTGTTTTCATTGGATTAGGAATACATATTAAACATATTGTTGGTTCATTTTTTTTAAATTCATTAAGCCCTACCTAAACTAAACTATTATAGATATAAAATATTATTATTTCTATAAAATATTCAATGTTAAGTATAATTTAATTGCATAATTTTAGGTATTTTATAGATAGACGAGTATTTTGTGACTATTATTTATTGTGGCTTGGTTTCGCAGGGCCTAATTGAATTTTAAAAACTAACCAACACCGTCTGTAAATTGTAGTCTTATTTCAATGAAAACAAATACGTATGACTGAAAAAGTTTAGTGTGCACTATTTGTGACGGATCTTAACATCTTACCTCCACCCTTCGCGACTGCTACCAACGTCAGTTTACACTATCAGAAACAAATATTTTATTTTATTATAAAGTATTTTGTCTTCAAACAATTAACTTTAACTCAATCATTTCATATTTCTGTAACAATATAATATTCCATCGAAATAGCCAGAAAATTATCGTCAGTAAATATTCAAATAAGCCGTTATTCGCTAGAGCCCCTTGGAGACGTTTGTATCTATTAAATCGGGCAAATTGCAGACGGAAGGGTCAAGCCACAAATCCTTTGGAAAAGGCCTCCTTACCTTCGTCCTGTATAGATCCTCGCGCTTACGCCATCACATCTAATGATTATCATGTTAAGTTACGTTAACATGTTGTTTTGATGCCGCGATAAATTATTCACACACAAAGAGATTGAACTCATACTAGCATAAATTATTATATAAACAGTGCAACCCGGTAAAATACATACGAATTAATTGCAGTGGGTATTATATTGTGTATTATGCAATTACCAATCGCCCGCAATTTTGTACGTGATAAATATGGATACAAAAGTTGACAGATATGCGGAAAAATTAAATTAAACTGATTTGATTTTAATATTCAAATCAATAAGTATATAACGGTTGCTTGTAGACGCGCGGTCTTCTACCTGCACCTCACCTGGCAACTCCAACACTAATATTTGACTTACATCTTTATCAGCTCTTTGTAATGAATTGATGCAAGAACATTATTTATGTATTAATTTTTATCATAACTTCTGAATCTTTTAGACATCAAATATCAAATATTGAGATATCTAAAATCAAGATGGAAGCCTACTATAAGTTTACTAAGTTGATGTCAACAATATAATATTTTACATATCGATGGCTCAGTTCCATAGAAGGACATGTCCAAAATTTGATGTTTTGAGTTATATTACCCATTATATTTGAATATTGCTTCTTTTCAGTTCCACAAAAGGACAACTCGTAAAAAATACTGGATTTCTCTAAGCTAATTATTATAAGCTGTGAAATTTTGAACAATTATCACAACTGTTATGGAAATAGTCAATACGTTGATCAAACGGATAATAGTTCAAAAAATGATTTCAAGTTATACACATTTATATTTTTATAAAAATCGATGTTTTTTAAAATAAATATAAAAAATATTTATACCATAAATTAGTGAAAAATCTCTTAAAAGATGCTTAGAAAACTTAATAAACTAAATGTTAATAATACATATTATGACCATAAAATATAATATAATAATAAGATGGGGTCCTGCGACAAATTCATATTTATTACAATTGTAAGTTTATCTTTGACTTAAAATAAAAAATATTTTTCATTTTAATGTTTTCAGATACATATTTATTAATTGTACACAGTTTGAATTTTAAATTACCAAAAAAATGTCTCAAATTGCAAGCTTAGTATTTTTCACGAGGTGCCTCTGGTAGGTAAAGACATCGCCTTAATACTCTCCATTTACTTTACTTTGTGTATCCAATAATCTAATCAGATTATCGATTTTTGTTATTTTATTCATGTATGAAGAGCATGTTGCTGACATCTATTTCTCGTAAAAACAAAATCTGTTGATACAAACCTCCACACTGTGGAGGCCCATCTGATGCTATTGGGATCGGAGATGGTCGGAAAAGATGTAGCTATATATTTTTAAATGAATACAATTGTGGGATCCCTTACAAAATTTAAATATTATTTCGAAATAACAATAATGTCGTTATAATAGCTACATCATTAAATGACGCCAAGTTCCGCCATAATATCGATAACCTAAAACATAATAAAGACAAATGTTTAAATACTTCAAGCAAATATAACTTTTCAGGCCAAGTTAAAGTTTGTTTTCATCCCTCTGACGTTATTGACTCATATGCGATGTATACCGAACATAGTTCCCGATAACGATCGAATTCTATTAAAGTAAGCCGTTTATCAAAAGTCACCTCCATCCCCTCCCACTTCCGGTAGGCTTTCTTCCCGAAAACTTTTCGCTAACGAGTTGATATATGTCCCAGTGTTTAATGTCCCGCGACACAGATACCTAAAATTATTGTGTTTGTCAACTTGAGGTACGTAGAAGTAGGTACCTTAATTATTAGCTATACATTTTACAACATAGACAACGAAAAACTTTTTAATGTAATAAACTCACAGTACTATTATTAGTACGGTATTATTAATTCATTTACTTTAACTAATAATTTTTTTAATAATTACAAGCATGAGACGTTCACAACATGATATTAAGCATAATATATAGACAAATAAAGAAAACACGGAAAATTTTGAAATGATAATAATATGTTTACATTTTTTTCTAAGCTGTGTCATATAAAATATACAAGTATAAGAAAGTATCTATATCGATTGATCTAAATTTACCTAGTAAGTATTTAGAATTTATAAAACAGTATCTATCCGTACTCAGTTCACGTAAGTGGGATATTATTCTTCAAAGTAATTTAGTAATTGCTATCTCAATTTTATTGAAATTCGCAAAAGTAAATCGGTTGTACTTTCTCATAGAATAAACTACTGGATAGTGGATGGTGAATATTGGCAATTAAAATGAATAAAATCACTAATTTTGTTTGAAACTCTTTACTGTTTTGGAGTTAATGACGAATCTGTTTTAATTTTTTTTTTAGACAAATCTTCTATAATATAAAAATTAATATTTGTTTGTTTTTTTGTTTGTTTGTTTGTTCGTATTTAATGCGCTGCCATACCGTTCATCCGATTGCAACAAAACTTTGTCAACTTATTGCTTGCACTTGCGTGAAGAGTATAGGCTATATCTTATATATAAAAATGAATGTCTGTATGTCTGTATGCCTGTCTGTCTGTCTGTCTTTCTGTCTGTCCTCTATGCGTTCCTAAACCATTCATCCGATTGCGATAAAACTTTTGACCAGTTGTTGTGCGCACGCCCGCGAAGGTTTCTGAATTAGTACAACCATCTTCCTCTTCTTCTATTTGTATGCGTTCCTATACCATACAACTATTTTCTTCTTCTTTTTCTTCTATTATATCTTCTTCTATTCGTATGCGTTCCTATACCATTCATCCGATTACAATGAAATTTTGATCAAGTGTTGTGCTCACGCCCGCAAAGGTTTCTGAATTGATACAACCATTTTCTTCTTCTTTTTCTTATATTCTATCTTCTTCTATTCGTATGCGTTCTTATACCATTCATCCGATTGCGATGAAATTTTGACCAGTTGTTGTGCGCACGCAGGTTTCTAAATTAGTACAACTATCTTCTTCTTCTTCTATTCGTATGCGTTCCTATACCATTCATCCGATTGCGATGAAACTTTTGTCAATTGTTGTGCGCATACCTGCGAAGGTTTCTAAATTAGTATTATATAAAATACAAAGTTTATTGTTTATTTGTTACATCCAATTTTGATTTTTTTTACTACATATTAATAACATTAATAACGTTTGCATATTTTGGATTAGATTTTAATTTAGTGGTCTTTTGTTTGACCTTTACTCCTATTAGAATTATTTTCATATTGCCATATTGTATTACACAGATATTTTAATATTAAAAAATAATTACTTCTTATTATTTTTTAAATATCTAAGATAAATATAACCACAAAGCGACTCTGTGCGAAGCCGGGTACTTCACCTAGTAATAAATAAAAACGGTAAACTAACTGTTTAAGAATCTTACAAACTAAAATATGAAGTCTCTGAGTACAAGGCCTACTCGTACTTTTAGGTTTGATACATTGCTCTCTCACAATCATGTTTTAATTACCATTGCGACCTTTGCAAAGCTGACTCGGTCATCTTTCGGACTAAGCTCCTAATGAGACAAACGGCTGGACATAACTGCTGATTATTTCATATATTCGTATGTAAATTATTATTTTTTATTCTATAATGAATATATTATAAAAGTTTTAAGAGTGTTAGAATCTTTTCTTTGAACATAATGTATAACTTACATGATTTAATATTGACGCGTTCTTTATTGAATATACATAATTTGGAACAAAATTTATCAGAAACATACCTACTAAAAAAATCAAAACATTATTGGTTCCGGGCTGGACTCAAACCCGCATCCATCGCATTAACACCAGACACCTGCACCGTACCTAGCCATGAGGAAACTAACGATTGTAACCTAGATGTTTTAAATAATATTTATTTAATTTCGACGACCACATTTTGTAATTTTAAATCAAGATACTAACAATATTGTTAGTAGATAGGTGTTTATTTTTTTTCTAAATTGAGTCAAAATCTATTTAAATTTTAGTTTTAACACACTTGCACTTATTAATAATTCGTAATTTTTTTTATATATCGTTTTTCGTTGAACATATGTAATTCAGGAAATCTTAGAAACATACAAATCAGAATCCTAAATAATCCTTTTAAGAGTTTGACCGAGTGGGATTAGAAATTACGTCATTCAATATCCTCTTATCCTTTGTGATATCAATCTGTCTATGATTCATGCTACTTATTACTAATAACTACGCTATCTGAAGTACTTCAACTAATTAAAAGCGACCGGCTTTGTTATTTATTATTGACGTTCATACACTTGCGAACTGAATATATTACAACGTTTTTATTAGGTCGTATTCTTATTTGTCCGGTGGTTATTTGTCCGGTACAAACCTTGCAATCGATTTTTAATTAACTTTCCAACTAGCTAGACATTTGAAACTTTTAGAATATATCAAAACACGATGCCAATGCATTTTTTAATACTTTTAGCCATATTTAAGTAGAATTAAATTAATTTTCAGTTAATTCTGTTTTGTATGAAAAGTTATTTCGATCCACATCCACTATTATTGGTTGCTAGGAAATTATTAACATATACGTGCGTTACTATGGAAATCAATATTAGTGTCAAAATGACATTTCAGTATTATTTCTATCAAATACATTTTTTTATGATCGTTTAAGCTAGTCAAGTCAAGTTTTCAACAGAAAATTTAAAAACGTTGTAAGTATATAAAAAGTTCTTTTTATCTTGTAATTATTTTCCAATATACATATACGTAGTTTTTTTATATCTACAACCATAATATTTGTTATATTCTAATCACGACACAACTATTACTATCATTTTTGTTCTAACGTAATTTATATATAATTCTATTTTTGAAAAAAAATCTTAATATATTTGTTTCTGAGGCTATCCCAAGTTATATAAGTTAATATGTATGCAATAAAAAAAACTCTACAATAATTCTAGTGTATCAATTACTTAATTAGTGTAAATAAATACATAATGATTTCTAATTTATTTAAATATGCATTTTAAATATTATTTTTAATAATTGCATTTTGTCGCAAGTATGGTATATAGGAATATTTAGTAACTTATTATTTTTTATTAAAAAAATTTCATTGTTTAAGAATAATTACGAACTCAATGTTGTCTCATGCATTTTACTTTCGTATATAGACGGTTTTATGTCATATGCAATATTTCTAACCGGAAAAACCGTTATATTTGTCGGAACAAAAACCGGAACCGGACCGGAAAAAATATCAGTTTCTTCAGTTCGGTAGGTACATGCTCAAACACGCACGTAAATATGGTATTACTCCCCACTACAGTTTTCGTTCATGGTCATGGAAACATTTGAAAATTAATCACTCAAAATCGTTATTTTTTTCGGAACGACGACCAGAACCGAACCGATATAAAATTATTTTTACTTGAACCGGAACAAATATCGCAACGAAAAAAAATAACGGATCAAAGCCCTGATCCTATGATATAATATTATTACAGAATTTAAAAATACTTGTTTATTAATCGTGCTTAGACAGCTGGCGTTATACGTTCAACCCGGATCGCGATTATGGATTAAACTTATTTGTGTTAATCGACTGTTGATTTTTCGTTTAGTTTAAGTAAATGTTTTCTTGTCGTAAAATAATAATAATTCACCTATCGTTAATCTAGAAAATTGTATATTTTCATTATTTATTTAGAAATAAGTAGAAGCGAAATAAACATTAAAACCATTTCACAAAGGTGTCGCAGACGAAACATAATGAAATAGCCCCGTTAATGGATTGCGTCCGTGGGACGTTAGCGGAGCGCTACCGTACGCCAAAATACGTCATCACATTTGAATTATCGCTAACCGCCTTGCACTTAAGTAAATGTAGCGACATTAACATTAATTCAGCATTTTATTTATGAGTCGGATTAAGAATCTACCCGCTTTTGCGAGTTGTGCCATTACAGAAACATATCTCCAGGTCGGATCGCGGTGTAAATTTTAAATGCCTCTTCAGCGCAAATGGCCACCCTGTAAATAACACACAAATCATGCCCCAAACGTAACAATTGAACCGAAATTTACAGCCTTATCTAGGGTTGCCAGAATATTTTTACAATAACGGGACATATCAAACTAATATAAACGTACCACACAGGGAACTCATAAATAATGGGAACTGAAATACTTAACGGGTAAGGCGATAGCAGGTAACTGATTCGAGTAAGGAAGAATCCGGGTTAAACTTACACACGAGTCAAGAATACGTTTTACGTCGAATACTTAAAACTGCTCACTGTTTGTGCATTTACGCTCATTTAATGTTGGTGTATTACACACACCATTGCACGTGCATAATGCGTGCTTCATTTTCGTAGGACACTCACACATTCAAAACCTTGCATCAAGATGCGTCGTATTGAATATAGCTTATCGGTATTCTATTTAATATCTGTTCTGTGGTACCGTATAACTGTGAAGTTCGACAGAATATATAACGTAGGAGTCACACCGAGCGAGGGAAAGCTATATAATTATAATCCAGTTGCGAAGGGTGGAGGTAGGTTATGGAAATTTAGCATAAACAGTGCACATAAACTTTGTCAGTCATACTTATTAGTTTTCATCGAACTAAGAATAAAACTTGCACATGGTTTTGGTTAGTTTTTAAAACTGAATTTAACCATGCCTAAAGCAAAACACACGTCGAAAAAATCTCATGCACTCACTAGAAAAATTCTTTAAAAAAATACGACACCCGACTGGACTTGAACTTGTAACCCCTGGATTAGTGCCAGTATGCTTTCTCAATTAGGCTACGGGCATCCTACTTAATTACGACGAATTTAACTAGTAGTTCTTACATAAAATGCTTATCAAATTGCGTTAATAATTTTAACTATGGGTATTTGTGTATTAAATCAAGGTAAGCATCAATTAAATGCCTTAACTACCTACCAACTTCACGGATCACTCAATTTTTTTAGTTTTTATAACGTACTTGAACTTTCTAATAATTTAATACATTAGACGCTAATAACGAGCCCAGCGCGTAACGATTAGGTGGCCATTCGATATAATTAGCATGATATTAAAAAGTGGTAATTAAAAAGTAATTATCTAGTTAGCAGTCAATGTGTTATTAAATATGTGTTAATAAACTATTTCTTTTAGATATTAGATTAAAAAAAATAGATATTGAACGATATTTCAACGATAAAAAACGATCAATGAGTATATATAATTTTGATACTTATATATTAAGTAAAAATAGTTAAACATTATATACCTTCCGTAGTTAGTAAATATAAGTATGTAAAAAAGAAACTTACTGTTTTCCAAAAAACATTGCAGTTAGATTTTGTTGCCTTTATTAATTTGACTGACATTAAATTATATAGCAGGTAAAATGGTGTCTGCAAAGACTGTAAGGAAGATTCTCAGATTCTGTTCAATGTTAAATGGCATGGGAGAAGGCAAAATACTATACCGGTTGTAGTAAAGCGGCAGAGGTAGCCATAACTCGACCGTCCAGACTCCAAATGAATACACCACGTATTAAAGGGACAGTTACATAATAAAAAAAATAATAGACAATGTGATGACAACCCTAACTTAATATTAAAACTCATTTAATCATGTTTTAAACATTGTAACCGGATGATATTATAAAGAATTCGGCAAAAGTTTTTGGAGCAGGCGCTGATAATTTTGTGCACGTTTCTGCCATTGGAAATCTTCAAAAAACTTTTCATATTTACAATCAAATCAGTTTTTCGTTACTTAGAGGTTATCTCATAACATAAATTCACTGAAAATATATTATTAACTAAACTTTATAGAATAAAATATCTTCAATTCTGTGGCGTTGAACAATTTTATATCGTTCAAGTTAAATCAAAGACGCTGGAGAAAACATTCTTCTAGGAAGAAAAATAAGCATACCGAAAAATAAATAATTATTTAATTATTTTTATTTCGCATTTCAGATTCATTTCTGGTTAAAATTGCACCTTAAACTGCATGAAATAAAAACAATTTTCGTTCAAATTACATTTTTTTTTAAATATTAAACCATAATTATTTTAAACAAAAAAAAATAAGTAACAGTATAACATAACGTCAAAAATTACCGATATTTTGTTGATGTAACCATATTCCAATATTGCCAAAGCGTGGAATATATTTTTTTACGACTACCAATTTAACCATACTAAAAATTCTGGAATCTTCATAATACAAAAATCACATAATATGAATCTCTCTAGGTATAGCCCTGATACTTTGTAATAGATCATACGTCATTCTATATTGATTAGATAGATTTCTACTACAGTTTGCTGTGTAAGAGAATTCCTTTTGTTTGTTCACTATTAAGCTTAATTAAAGTGAACTTAATGCCTATTAACGATTCATTTTTTGATACTATTTAACATTAATAAGGCAAGTCAATTTTTCCAGTGGACATTAAATAGACATGGCTGTTTTCGACATTGACCAAAAATGTAATTTTAGGTATAAGAAAATTTTGAATGTATTGATTAAACCAGTGATTCAAGCCCTGTTTTGTTTAGCCGAACCAACCAGAAAGGGATGTTACTGTCAGTAATATTAGTACAAAATAATTAGTAGGTGGGTGTATTAAAAATATATATAACGACAGTTTTTAAGACTAAATTCCTCAACTTTTCTTTCATTTAGAAAATTTCTCTTCCAAAACAGAATTCAACCTAGTTCAATAATAATTATGTTGCAATATCTAAACCTAAACCATTGCTTCAATGCAAATCACGGTATAAACATTAAGACAACAAAAATTGTCTTACTAAAAAAACAATATCATCAAAATATCGTCTGAATTTTATGATTAGCAAAGTTCAATTACTCGAGGAAGAATTTAACGGAATTAATAAAATTTGAAATAATAATATATTGCGCGAAACACTCTCGAGAAATAAAACTTTCCCGACGTCTTACGGACTTGAAAAAAAGTTATTTGCATACCTCAGACAAATCTTTCGCGAAAAAACTCACATTCCGCAAAGTTTTACCCCACAGAGGCGCTGATTACCCCCTTTAACTTTTTTTCTCTCCCTTCTATCTACTATTTTATTCATCACATTTCTTGTTCGTTGTTTCTGTTCAACCCTAGATTCGTCATATTACTTAGATCAAAACCGTTTTTAAATCTATTTTAACTGAAATTTAAACGCTGAGGTATGAATACATAATATATTATAAATTAAAAAACAATACCAGTGCATATATTATACAAAAGACTGTATCGGCGGCTATCGAGGGTAGTTTGTCATATTTATGTATTGAGGCGGTGAATTGTTATAATAAGTAAGCCGTCTAAACTCTAAACTATCAAAAATGGATATGTGTTATTAGCGCCTCTTTTGGCTGAGTCAACTTTTAGAGCAAGATAGACCGTTTTGACTATTTAGACGGCTAACTATTATAACAATAACAATACTTTGATACAAACATATGAAAAACCACCCTTGATAGCTGCCGATAGCAGTCTTTTGTTATATTATTCTATTATACATTGTTTTGAAAAATCTACGTGAATATTATATTAAATATGTATATTGTTCACTTGTTAATATAAAACGAAACTCTCTAAGAAACGTTTACCGCTTTGTGCTAAATGTTATATTATTTAGTAACTAAAATAGTTAAAATATAACACGTTTATTGCTTTTAATAATAAAATTTAATTTACATTGGCCGAAATAGGGTTAAGTATAGCAATGACTCATATTAACCCTCTAGCAGTCGTAAGCTACATAGGTCTTTGTCGTAAGACACCGTGTTGATAATTTCCATGTCATTAATTCAACATTACGATTGTTATTAATGCGACTAGAGTTATTTACGGATGAAGGGTTTCCGGTAGCCAGTTTGTTGAAAATGTACAAGGCAATTGGTCACCATACTTTCATTTGTCATTCATAGACCCAAATTAATATATTTTTCCAATATTTTTTAATTCATTTCAATAATAGTGTAGTTAAAATTTTATTTGTTATTTCATTATACTAAGATATTAATATATAGGTAGAGGAAGGACAAATTCGTCTGGCATGTAGTGGAACGGTGTTATTTGAAAGTAAAGATACTAACACCTAAATGAGTCGCCTACACTGCCAGAAGAATCTGTCACCATTCTACTTAATACACCTGGAATCATCCATATTGTCAAGAAAAAAATAATCCGTCTAGACACTAGGATGACTACTATAGTTATTGGACACGTAAGGAAAATACTTTCTTAATCAGTATTAAAAAATATAATAATACAGTAAATATTTCGAGTATACAGAGCAACGTATTATAATGATCTTTAAATAAATATAGATATACACGATACAATTTAAAATATTTTTAAATATTTTTATTAGTCATAAAAAAATAAGAATATACTTATAATAATAATAAAAACATTTTTTTTTTAACCAGTTTTGCATTTCAACCCAGAGACGTGCAGTAATCAAATATACGAATACCATAATTATATATCATTTATATATTTTTAAAAAATCACATAGGTATGGGTTTTGTTTTCTTTTTTAATCAGAGTATGAACCTAATAGATTTAGTAAGTGGCTGACATCTATTTCTCGTAAAAACAGAAATTTTCCAATACAACCTCTACTCTATGGAGGCCCATATGATTATTTGAGGATCGGACATCGTAAATTATATTTATATCTTATGAACAACATCATTGGTATTACGATTTTGTGTAGATCTTGGTCGCATCCTAAATAGAATTCATCTTTACTTGAATGACCGCTTGTAAGCTATTTTATCAACCCATTACCCTTGAAATTATTTAGAATTGAAATAGTTAAAAATAAATTGAATTATAGGGGTAGTAATAATGCCTGTATAATAAAACTAACCTTTGAGGATTATTTAATCCGTTATACATTTTTTAACTCTCGTTTTTCATAAAAATAAAATTATTCAATTTATTAATTTACTAGTTTTTCTCATCCCCATTTATCAAAAATCAAGCAAAACAGGAGGCTGTTGCCGAATTGTCCGAGTAACCTTAAGAATTAGAACACTTGTGCAAGTAATAAAATCAATTATTGGTCGCAAACTATAGACATTAGCGGAGAGCGGACTGTGCTTTGCTATAGACGCACCACATAACGGGACTTTCTATTTATATGTACTCACCCGCCGTCATACAAGATGCTAGGTAAGTAATGGTATTAGCACAAAACATTGATTGCTATATGGCAACTTATTATTATATATTTTTATTAAATAAAATATTCAAAACTGTAATTTTAATTTCATCATTATTGTATTTATACTACATACTAATTACATCATTGAAAATGAAAGAAATTTTACTGTATATACCTACTACACTTTGTAATTCTGGTTACTTTATCACACATTTAAAATACTTTTCCCACAACTTTTCTCTTTAATGTCATTCTTTAATTTTAATTATTTTTTATAAAAGACTGAAATATACTTACACAAAACTTAAGAATGTAGCATTCTTTGCAACCATCAGAAACACGCCTATTGGAAAAAATATACAAAATTAATATACCGAGTGTGATTCAATAAGAAGAACGTTACATTCTTAATTCTCATGTAAATTTAAGTATTGAACAAAAATATTACTACATGACCTCACAACAAAAACTAAGACCTTATATGAATAAAATTAGCAATATAACCTTGATTTCTTGGAATACCGCTCGATTCGATCAGATGATAATATGTTCTGACTTATAATGATGTTCTAAATTATCCGAAAGAAGAACACTTAGCTTGATGGCTCAATGGATAAAGTACCTATATGCCAGGTGAAAGTGAAAGTTGTGTGTTCGATTCTCATTCCATCAAAGATTTTTTATCGGATTTATTTTACAATAATGCTTCTAACGATGTTCAATCTCTTAAGATATTTAAGTATTTTTAAATGTTAAAGAAACAAATTTTATAATAAAAAATAAAATCTGTATCTCTTGTACGCGTGCGAGACACTTAAACTTTTCCGTTTCACACCTTTATCATGGTCACTCCATCAACAAAGAGTGATAGTTGAATAATTATGATTCTCAATGTGTTATATATTAAAATAATAGTTATTTAAAATAATTTATTTATATTTTTTTGGTTCGTTTAAATTGTTTTTAGTTTTCAATATCAACATCGGTATGTATATTATTTTACCATAATAATGAACAAGGCCGAATATTTGTTTTGCTTATATATAAAATGTTCTTGTTTTTTTATAACGATCATTATAATACTTCAATAATAATCATTATAATACTAAGTAACTGCGTAAAATTACACAAGAAAGAGCTATCTTAAAATTCAATACTTAATCCATTTACATTTTTATAACACCGTAAATACACCTATTAGGAAAAAAAAATGATTTTTCTTTGCATCAAGTGTGTCATCAATTTGCCGCCTACTGATACAACGTCTAGTCGCTACGACACATCGCAACGGCTAGTGCTTGGAACCACAGCCACAGTCCGCGTACAGTGTATACTCTCGGAGTATGAAGATAGAAAGCGGGATAGGTCGGTCGACAAGTTGCACGGCGTAAATGAGGATAATTTTGCGTTAACATTTTCTAGTGTTTTAGCCCACTTATCACCCACTGTGACATGTTCCAGCGACTAACCGTCGTGTTAACGGGCGGCCTTAGCATTTAAGCAACTGGTGGAAGACGAATCATGTCAAAATTTCCAAGCAGCTATTCATCTGAGGTGGCATTTCAAATTACGTTAACACTAGTGACCATATACTGTAATTTTTAATCAAGGTATTAACAATACGTACTTAATTTAATTTCTAGATGGCTCTAAAATCTCTCAAGATTATAGTTTTATTGTACTTTTACTTACTAATATTTTTAAGCAAACATTATTCATTTAATATACACTAGTTTATTTGCTTGTTTTTATATTGCTAATCTTTTTAAGCAATTATTATTCATTGAATATATACTAGTTTATTCGGTTGTTTTTATATTTCTAATCTTTATTAAATAATATAATATATAATAGGACTTTTACCTCTCACCCGTGACATTGCACTCCTGCCATAACTGCAAAACAAAGTTTCCCAGTGGCGCCCTCCAGCATTCACAACTCCAATTCAATAGTCATTAATTGGATATCCCTCGCAAAATTTCCTCAACTCTTTCTTACCTTCGTGCCTCCGCCCCCAGTCGCACGCGCCCCCTCCTGGCCACCTTCTCCCCCGCCGCGGCCCTGCGCTCGGCTACGACATAAAACAACAATATTTCATCCTATACCGTAACGCCACAAATCGAACTAATAACGCGGCCATTATGAACATAAACTCAAGGCAAAGATTTAAAGTTTGCACATAAATTTGATATATATAATTACGTACCGCGAAGAGCGACCAAGGAACGAACCGAGATGGGGTGGCTTCACCCCATGGCCTATCACCCGGTACCCCCTTTCATCCGAAGAGGGCAACCAGTACCGCTTTAAACCATATCATCATGATGTTGAAATATTTTCATTCAAATTACAACGATTAGATACTTTCAATTATATGTACAGATTTTTTTAAATAAAATCTAAAGTAAAAGTATTTTTTCTAAGCGCGACCGAACGGAGTAGATAATTTTTTTAACAACCCAAAATAAAAATGATTCTTTGACAACTTTGTGAATTTTTATGGGTTTGTTTCTGAAATATTAAATTATCCGTTTTTCAATTTCCAATTAGACTTATCTCATTCATAATTTAGTACATACATTATTACTTATAATGTATCACAATAAAGAATATAATTAAGTACACATATTATATATCCACTAATTTTCTTCACAGAAAAAAAATTGTTGGTAATATTTTGTTGGTTTTATCATGTCACATTTTTTACAACCCCCATTTATTAGGCAAACACATTATTTTAGTACGTAGAACGGTTATCTTACCATCAATACAAAGTGGTTTATGGGTTCAATCTTTGAGCTAGTTAAAAAGTGCATGTCGTTTTTCAAATGTATATTGATCCAGTTCATAAATGTATATTGTGTTAACTGTCAATTCATGGTGGTACTGCATTTTATTATTGATTAATTTAATAAAACGCAAAAAAATAGTACTAATTCCACTTTTATTATTTAATAAATCTGGACCGTCATAAACTCAATAAGTTGGGTGAAAATCTAACACAATTTTTCATAAAAAAAATATTAATACAATTTCAATTTTTAATACTAGTATCAAACGTGGTGATTTACTTTTGTACATTCTTATTATCCACTCTGAGGTTTGCGGGCCCTTCTCCCAGTCCGACACTGGAAGTGGCTATAGCGACGAGTAGAGATACGAGGGATTGGCAAGAAGATGTACATGCTCTATATATTACGTAAGAAGCTACCCCAAAACTTCAATAACTCTAACCAAACTTTGATACTCATATTAGGCGGTTGATCGTTGACCAGAAGTTGTGTCAGCTTGAGATATAATAACAATTATTAAATTAGATGAAATAATGGCCCAATAACTTAATATACAGATTATGTTTCAGACACATGAAACACATAGGTACTTGCTGTTCATTTTATCATAATTTTCTCTTTTAATTGTTATGTCCTCTGCTGTAGTAGCACTAGTGTGTCTGAAACCACAAGTGTGGGTTCGAATCGCAGACCTGTGCGTACATGCTGTTTTTGACACAACAACGATCGATTGAGGGAACAAATTTAAACATCAGTAAAATTGAAACGTTGACATATACGTACTGTATTAAAAATCATGTTTTTATGAATTAATAAAACATACCTGGTCTAGATTCTATACCAGAGGAGCAAAACTTGCAACCAGCGAAACCATTTAAATATAATCAAATTTTACAGTAGAAATACTTTTATTCTACTTTACTTGGGGTATTTTAGTTATATATAATATGTTTGGCTTTTTAAATCGCTTCTCTCATGGTTATCACAATGCAACCAAAATTGAAGAACATGTTGATTATACCTGTGGATTTGATTTATAATGTTGGACGTTGGGTATTAATTACTCAAATTGGATTTTTTCATCAACACCTATTATTCGTTTTTTTTTCTATTCTAATCTTAAAATAAAAATATATTTAAAATACCTCATCATCATCATCAGAAGCGCGACAACCCGGTGTGGGTCTTGGCCTCCTCCAACAGCTCCCTCTACCTGTCCCTATCCAGTGATACCTAGAATTATAACTAGATTACAATACCTAGAATAAGATAATTCAAATAAATAATCCTTCCAAATTTATGGCCACAAATAAAACACAAGTATGCTCTAAGGGTTGTTTTTATTTCTCTTATACTCATAATATAATTATAATTCATAAACGTTATCTTTCGTTTCCCCACAACCCTTAAATCTTATATAATATATTATAATATTATTATTGTCTCCAAACCACGTATTATGCATGCAATTGTTTTAATTCACAGAAGATAATATTATTATAAACTCATTATTTAATTCAAGTGAAATGTATAAATGTCCAATACAATACTTAAGCTTTCGGCAATATGTGCAGTTTTTTTAGGTTTGATAATATTATAGTCATAGTTAGATACCATTAAATGATGTACATTTTAAAGACCATTGTATTTTTATTAATGCTGCTTCAACTCTATTATATTCTAGCATGAAAATATTCTCTACCTCTGCTCTTTTACCATTTTTAATCTCAAAACAAGTTTTGCGTTACAACAATATAATGTGATAATGTCGTAAGATTAAACCACTCTTAGAATTATACAAATTGTGAAGAGGTATGTCCCAAAAACAAATGAAAAAAATATTTTTAAACTATTTTTTGATCGATATTACTTTAAACGCCTCATGTTTATTCATACACTTACAATGCAATCTTATAATAATCATAGTTTTACCACATCAACTGACTGGTAACATAACATTATCATATAGTTGATTTGCCAGAAAAACAGTCGCTCTAGTATCATGATAATTACATGAAAAATGAATTAAATTATAATAGGTAAGTCAATAATATTTTAATTATTAATCTAAATGGGCTCATCAGAGTTTTCTTAATATTGATGAATTAGATAATATGCATACCTAATATATTAAACTGACGTAGATGTACCACAACCCAATGATGATTTTAAAAATTGGACCAAAAAACGAGTGAATATAATTATCTTTCCGGGTGACTCTTGCCCATTAAGTTACCTACTTAAAAACTACTTGACCAATACCGATGAAACTTGCAAAGATTACAGATTATATTACAGCTAGGTGTCAAGTTAGAGAACTTTCATTTCACTGCTCGATATCTCAAAAAAAACTCGTAAATAACGCACTTGCAACAATGGAGTAAGGCGCGGGTTAAGAAGCGCGTACAACAAAATGAACAAGTAATGCAAATCAGTCTATTTTTTTCTTTCAAACATTCAACCTCAGAAAGTTATGTAAAGTTATATGCTGTTACTTATTATGTTGTAACTTCAGAATAAAAATAATAAAATCTTTCTTTCAAAATCGTAAAATAAATTGAAATAATCGTTCAGATATTAGACGACTCTGTATAAAGAGGAAGCGTAGTGGCCCGCGCAGTTCTACAAGAAGTTTGATACTTTTGATGCAATTAAACATTATTTGTTCAGGCTCATTTACTCTAAAGCTCAAATATTGTATTATAAAGTGGCATGGCTGCGTTCGGCTTCACAAAAGCCAGCTTTCTTCCAAATGGAATGCCTTGTGATAAGATTTCGATGTCTTCGAACGAAAGAGTTGGGGAAGTTATTGAAGTTAGCTTTGAATTCTTTCCCGGTTCAGTGCATATTATATTATTTGACGAAAGTTGTTATGTCATATAATTTTTTTTTAAATATTTCATACAACAGTTGATTATCATATTATTTAAAAAGCCTCAAATACGCATATCTAAAATAATACAAAAAAACATCTTAGACATGAAACGGAAACTTTTAATTTTTCAATAATGACTGAAATATATTCAGTAGATATTTAATTAAAAATAATTAATTTACCGATTTGTTACATTTTATTTAGTTAATTATGTATCTCTATTTTCAGTGCTGATTTTTTAATAATAATATTATATTACTCAAAAAAATACCAGGTAACAAACCCACCCATCAATGGTATTTTATGTGCCTTAGTTCTGTAACAAAAAATATTTTCATTAGATCACATTCAGAATTTAAAATCTTCTATTAAACTATTATGAGAGTATCATAATATCATATATTTTCTTTCACGACCCGATTAAAATTAAATATGATTACTGTCCTTTTCGTGTCAGTTTGTTTTCTAAAATTATAATTTGCATCTATGTGTATTTTTCAGGGCTTCGAACCAGAACTGAACCGAAAACCGGAAAAACCGTTTCAGTACGAAAACCGGTACCGAACCGAAAAAAGGTTAGTTTTTTTCGGTTTTCTACATGTTCAAATACGTGCGTAAACATGCTTTTAGTCCCCACTTCAGTTCTCGTTCAGTTATCATGACGCATTTTAACATAATGTTAATAATTTATAATATATTAATTATAATATACATACATTTTAAATATGGCTACTACCGTGCGGTGCAGCATAACCATTGGTTTCGAAGCGTGACACTGGATTATCGTACAAGTACCCTAAACTGTTCTAAATTATGGTTGACAAGTAATTTTTAATACAGATGAAAACATTTAAAAATTAATCGCTCTGAACTGAACCGAAAACCGGAACCGAACCGATATATTTTCTTAAATTCTAATGGATTTAAGTTTTGTACTATTCCATACCATTCACTATCGGTGTGTATTTACCTTTTGGTGAGTGCACATAGTGCCTGAAGATGCTGAAAGGCGAAACCCAAATAGAATAGTACAAAACTTAAATCCATTAGAATTTTAATTCAAATTCCATCAAGTAGATACCTTCGGTCGATAGTATTAATATATATTTTTTACTCCAACCGGAACGAAAACCAACACGAAAAAAAATAACGGTTCGAAGCTCTGGTATATTTTCTTTTCGTTTTCGTAGACTATTCTTTTGTGATATTTTGTATGACAAGTAGTTTTTGTGAATGTCTTGGAATAAAAAAAGTAAGGTATTATGTTTGAATCAAAGTTGTGTTTAATGGGTAGGAATATATTGTGAAAATATTTTGAACAATCGATTCAAAACTAAGTATAGTGATAGTGGAAATAAGTTGAATATGTTTGATTTATTCCCTATCTATTGAAATCGGAATGTGTACTCCACAACTTGGATCGTGTATTTGCAAACCATCATTCCTCCTCCGACCCTCCCTTCCCAGTGCCATAAATGCAAACAAAATCGGCGAGGAGCTGAAAACTTCCCACAAGAGAAGAGCTAACACCGCGCCGTGGACTGGGCACAGGAATCAGTACAAGCACGGGCGACTCACTTGTTAGTTCAGTGAGCGACTTGTTTTCAGAGGCGACCGCGCCGCGGATAACTCCGCTGAAGAAAGGACCGTTTAGAGGCGCAGTGATGTCCCTCACGAAAGGGTTTTCAATAAGTATTTTTCGGTATCACAAGCCAGCCATAACTATCTAAATAATAACCTGCTGTATTTTATTTCATTCTTGTACTAGTAATCTAATATTCAGTATGTTCATTATATTAACAAAAAACTGACACCAAAGATAACAGATTATCGTAAATAAGCAGATAATATTATGTGATTATAACGCATCATTTTTAATAAACTCTTTTACAAAAAGCTTAACATCAAACACAGGACTAGATTTACACTTGAGGGGCCTGAGCTAATACTTATTGTGCCCCACAAAAACCGAACTTATTAAAACACAATTTAAGAATATCTAATTCTATAATATAGGTATTATGCTTTCTGAAAACTAATATGTTTAGTTGTATTTATTATTATGCGTCTCCAGGTTTAAAAAAAGAGAAGCTTCAAATTCGGTAAACTACATTTTTCCTGATTAGCTATTTTTTTGATATTGATGCTGTAAGTAGGTATTTGCCACCGTGTGTGTTTTCATAAAATATCAAATCCAGCTGCGTCTGTTAGTTAAATATAATTAAGCCGGGGGTCGATTGCAAATTTCGTAATATTATTCATTTACCGCCATTTTTTATATTTCAGGACTATTTTTAGTCGTGCTTTTTTATCAATTTAACTGATGTTTTTGACATTTTATTTTGCTTTTTCTAATGATTTACTAATATGTTTGCAAAAATAAAAATATATATTTGTACTCTTAAATGTTTTTTTGAGATCTTAAAATGACGGAATATGGAAGTTACCGACTTTAAAACTAACAGCCTCAAGTGAATTGCAAAATGATACTCCCTTAAAATGAAATAATTACAAGATAAAAAGAACTTTTTGTATACCCCGTTTTTAAATTTTCTGTTGAATCAGATAAATAAACTTGACAATTCCATGTATTAACAAAAACTTTTAATTGTACTTGATAGAAATACTGAATAAATATAGAATACTGAAAAGTCATTTTGATTTCCATAGTAACGCACGTATATATTAATAATTTAGTTGCTACGACCCTCTTAGCAACCAACAATAATAACTTTCCATACAAAACAAAATTAACTGAAAATTAATTCAATTCTGCTTAAAGATGGCTAAAGTATTAAAAAATGCATTGGCATCGTGTTCTGATATATTCTAAAAGTTTCAATTGTCTAGCTAGTCGGGAAGTTAGTTAAAAATATTCAATCGTCCAATACAAATCTTGAACAAACAAGAATACGAGCTAATAAAAATGGTAAAAATGTGTTTAACTGTGTCATTGTGGGGTATATTAACAGCAGTATTTCAGTTTCTTTTTCAGAATCCGGGTACCAAACCAATTCAGGGGGAGGATATAATTTATATAATATATATGTAAATTATAATATTATTACTTTTTATGATCTATAGTCAATTTGATGGTTGAAATTGATTATAAGGAGTTATATACGTCCCTGTGAGTCCATATGGGGACATCACTGGTTATACACATCTTGTAATAATTCTATACAACAGTTCTCGGTTTCAACTTTGGAGATTTCGTGTGATTTACCGCACCGATTTCATTGTTTTGCGTTTAGATTACGATATACGAGGGTAGGTAAGCCGAGAATTGCGCAGATAAATGAAGGAGGAGGCACGCCTAACCTTAAAAGCGAGAATAGCAGTTTAAGACTTCAGAGAATTGTTGGTAAACGTTCCACTGTACGCCTCTATGAATGTGTGTTCCTTGCGACTTAACTACTTAAGGGGCATAGTTTACCTCTAATAGTTACTGCTTGGTTTTCGTCTTATTATTGCCAACTGTATGTAATGTAAAGTTCCGGTGGGCATGGGACCTTTGTTTGCATATCTCGTTTGGAGTTCCGTAAACCGTTCGCGAGACAACACGTCTCAAATTTAACTGCCCATAAATTTATTGTTAATACTATAAATAAATTATTAAATCATATACACAGAAACAAAATTTGTTTAAAAATACTCAATCAAAGCTCTAAAGTATTCCTAAAACTTTAAATAGTGAAAATAGTTTTGTAAATATATTGAAATTATTTTTATCAAACTTTTACGCTTATTTGTTAAACCACGGGAGGATAATTTAAAATGTATTTTTAACAATAATTTAGAATACTTCTTAATCCTAACTTAAAGAAAATATATTGAATTGGAATGATTTATTTCCGGTTTTAGTTTGAAATAACCTGACAATTTAGACCATCACATTTGACAGTCGGTAACTACACAACATTATTGTGCTAGTAACTTTACTCTTTAATAAATAAAAAAAAAATCGGTTTGTGTACTTATGTACGCGCGTTAGAAGTTATACTTCTTTGGCGTAACAAAACAAAATCAAAACTTGTGATAAACTAGATTCTTTTACTAGCTGTTAATTATTTTGTTAAATTACACACTCAAGAAAAAGGACCGCTTATTGGAACGCCGTTGGTTTATTTCTTTACACTTTAACGTATATTACTAAATTTTATAATGGTTTCTCGTTGTTTTTATTTTTAAAGTACCAACTATCACTCTGACGTTTAATCGTTTGTTTACGTAAGGAATTGCAAATGGCCGACAATAATAAATTCACTGCCTAGGCAACGGAATAATTCTAAACTATAATATTATACTGTATAATCATCACGATTGCAGTATCATACTGTGGCGTAAAGGTAGTGCGTTCGGCTGATAATCAAAAAATCGGTAGTTCGAATCCAATCGAGTGCGTTTTTTTTCGTGTGAAAAAATTAATTATCTGTTACATGTCACACGCCAAAAATACACTCTGATCTAATTTCCCAAACGCGCCAAAAGAAGTATAACTTCAAAAAAAATTATTGATTACCGATTACTAAGGTATGAATACTTGCGATATATATGAATAATGTATTGTATAAAAACCTTTGTATGCATATAAATAACAATACTCATTCATATGCGTTTTTATGTACTAGGTACAACTATAGTGTCATAGGAAAATTGTAAAATAAATCTCAAAGAAAGCATGTATTATTTGCTTTGCATTTTTTAAAGACTGTGATTTCATTATTACGATAAATATTATAATTTCTTCAGCTACTATTTAATTTTTAATCATAATAAATAAACTTTTCTTCACTATCTTTGGAATTAATCAATTTAATAAGTAGTGAACCCTTGGACCTGAAAAATATAAAACCTCAATGTTTCCAATATTTTATTGTACTTTAGTATCCAATACTATGAGAAAAGTTATATGGGAACACATTTCAGTAATTTAGTTAAAGTAGAAAAATATCATGTAATTTTCATAAAAATATATTTTCTTGTGAATGAATGAATAATGTTATCAATCAAAAAATATATATATTACAACTTTACTATAAACCACTATTGCATTCCCCATATTTTATGTACATATAACATAAATATATCATACATACATCTTGAATCCATAACAGTAATAGAAGAAACTTCTGATACTGTGTATCAGTCGTGGCTCGGCAGTGCTACAGTATAATCTGCGAGTAATATCTACATGGCAGTGATTTCCCAATACTCCTTCATCGTTGATCCTTTGCGAATTGTGTCTCTTAGCGGAAAATTCTTCAGAATGTCTAAAGAAAATCGGTTTCAGTAATGTTGCGACTAATAGGAAGCCAGCCTCAAGGGATGAGGGAGGTGACTGGTGCCCTTTGCCAGTCTTAACTCTTCGTGCATCAAATAGTATATATTTACAGTGTATATATTACATTACACATTATAACAAAACCCAACTTATTTATTAATATCATACAGTACAACTAACAATATTGGTGATGGGAAATATTAAATATCTTTTTTTGTTAAAACGTAATAATTATAACATTAATGTTTTAATTAATTTACCTTTTTGTTAATTTTTTGTACTCTTTCTACATTTAATTTAGTATCAAGACCGGTTTCACCTTACAACAATTATTTTATTGAAAACAAAGCCGGTATTGGAATTATATAAAACGTATTGTTTACTTAAAATAAAAAATAAATTTATAACGTATAACAGTTATTTATTTTAACAGTAAATATTATTTATAATTTGTATTTTTCTTGATCTATGATTATTTATATTATAAATAAATTCATCTAAATTTTCTAATGATGAGTAAAAGATTAATACTGCGAAAGGGTGTGCTCATCTAAATCCGGCAAATATTTCTATTGTAGAATTTACATTGTTACGTTATGCCAGAAGAAGTATTGGCTGCTTACCGACAACATACGCAGAGGCCAGATTCATACATAGTTATCATACAAGAAGAATATTATTTCATTATTGCGAACCATTCTGCGAGCATGTATACAAATTGATATAGAATAGAAATAGTAGCATCCTTTCTCAATTGTTCACAAAAATTATTGTGATTTTCCTGTTACTTTTTTTTCGACCATGTCCGATCCTAATCGGATCATATGGGACTCCACAGGGTAGAGTTTTGTATTAACAGATTTTGTTTTTTACGAGAAATGGATGTCAGCTACTTGCTCAACCTATTAGGTCCATACCCTGACTCACACACAAATTGAAAAACAATATGTGTATTTGCCAGACCCAGGATTTGAACCTGAGACCCACGGCGTGATAGTTCAACGCTTAAGCCACGCGGCCACCGTGGGCGTTTAATCTGACATAACATGGAACAGTCAGTATCTACTCAAAATCTTGTATTTTTATTACAAATGTAATTTCCCAGATATTTAGTAGTTTATCCTATTTTTTTCGAACATATCCTAATATGCAATCTGTTTTATTTAATATAACATATAAATAGGCTGCTACATTTAGTATGTCACAATAAGTTATTAATCATTAAGGAACATTAAAAAAAAAATTCAAACGAAATCCACTTAGTAACTAATATTTTTCTGTATTCTTATTGACTCTTGAAGATTACACTTTATTACTTTCACCAGATCATTATCCAAACAACACTTATATGCATTATTAGCTAAATTTGATCACATTTTTAGTGGTTTAAGAGTCTCCATGCTCAACATGGTGGTGGCTGACCTATAAAAGGGGATATTAATAAGATGAAGAAGAGTGCAAAGAAAGCTCATTATTTTTTACAAACATTTATTTCAAAACCGACATTGTCGGTTACGAATAATAATTAATATGAATTAGTTACAAAGATTTTAAACGGTTATGTAATTTAAAAAAATAAATTGATGCTTAAATGTCTAGGCGCATCGAAAGAGTTAAGACCGATTCTAATGAGTTCCAGTTAGCGTCTCTCGCCGTGAGCAATGGCGCTATTTAAACAATTTGTGACTTGAAATAACATTAAAATCTGTCGCCCCCGCCGGCGAACGTGTTTACGAGCCCCCCCTGGCCCCCGTCCGATGGTTTTAAGACGACAATAAAAGTTACCGAGAAGAAATTTGCCAAACTTGGTTTTTTGAGGGCGCCGAATTCAATGACGCGGGGATGATTTAAATTAATTACATTTTTTGGTATTGCTGGTTTCATATCCCATCAAAGAGTTTTCGATAAAATTCTTTGTGTTCATTTCGACAATTGCTTCAAAGAAAATTCATGATTGTAGCATTTCTACAAGTCACTTTTATCAATTAAGTACTACCATCTGTATTTATTTCTTTATCATGTATACAACCCTACACTGTCCGTTGTACCCATTGATGGGATCACAGATCGCATCTACCGGTATGTGAGAGCCTCACTAGTGGTTATGGTTATAGCTATAAGCCCGGTGTGAAATTGCTAGAACTGACGCATGATGTATCTAGACACAATAAATGTATGCAAAAAAAAATTCGGGTATCCGCGGTGGAAGTGACGAGGCGCGGTAAAGTAGTAGTCATTTTTGCAGTTGTAATATGTCTTGTCATATGAATTAATTTGAAGTAGCTTCATATGTACCCAAACTAAATTATACAAATGTCTATAAACATCTGTCCTTCTAGTCTAACCACACATGTGAATTTTTCAGATACGGGATTCAAACCCGGGACTCAAGGTACTATAAGCTAACGCGGTAACCGCTCGGCCATCGTAGGCAAGACCAAATAGCTTGAGCACGTGGTTAACATCCATTTCTCGTAAAAACAAAAATCTCCTATCACAGCATCCTCCATGTGGAGGCCCATATGATTTTCTTAGGATCGGACATGGTTAACACAAATGTTGGTAAAATGCACTAAATGTTTTTCGTGCTTTATAAAGATTTGTTTGAAATCAACGCATACCCATACCTGCAAACATTCGGCGGCTACTGCCATATAAGTACGTAAAGTTATCACAGTGTTATAATTACAATATTTATTTTGTCAATACATTTTCATCTATGACGGAAAACAAAAAATATGTGCATTTGTATCAAAACATTTGCAATATTCTTACAAAAATATTCGTTAACAGTTACAATTAGTTTTAATCATGCTTGTGAAATACACGTTTTTTCAAAAAATAGAATAAAATATGAAATTGCTTATTATTTAAATTAAATTAAATTTGGAATGTGACTTTTTTTTAAATTGAATAAACGATCATTATTTTTTATCGTAAATTATTTCCTTGAAAAGTTGTGTAAAAAAAATACACGCTGGTTAGAAATTACCACCGCGGTGGGTATCGAGAATTATGCAGTGTAAAAATCTAAGTCCCTAAAGCATTTAAATTCTATGAAGATGATAAAATGAAAACTCATAACAGCGTGAAAAATGGGACGTGTTGAATTATACCCACATACTGTTTTAAGTACAAGCTCCGGCGGATTATGGGGCTGCGCTAAGAGAAGCCTCCTTAATATTCGAAAAAAAACGTCCTCATGCCGAGAACAATATAAGTATAAATCAGGCTTAATAGCCACCGCTTTAGTAGTGTCACGTGTCTTTATTTATGAAGTATTTTTCTCACGTTATATTTTCCTGGGCAATTAAAAAAGGAAATTTTCGACCGGTCTCTCTGAGCTTACATGTGGAAATATTTCATTAGGAACGTTACTGGATTTCTTTTTGTCGCTGTTCAGTGATACACTTTTTTACTATTTTTAGAAATAACTGTAAATAATAACGTATTTATTTGATGTCTCATTACGGTAACCATATTTTTCTAGAAAGAATAAAAGATAAAACTGTAAATCGGGAAGTTGAAAAATACGAGAAATCTAAAATTAGCTGAGTAGAAAAGTGATCATATAATATTTCATAAGTAAAACGAAACGAGCATACATGGTTACGTTATAGGGAACTAGGGTATCAAGTCGTCAGCTGAATGTAGAACTATTCTAACCTACATTTGAAATATTTTAGGAGAGAGTTCTTTGAATCAACTTACTAAAATTATTTATTATTTTTATGGATAAATGTATGTATTATTTCTTTTATTTTGTTAACTGTCAATTCATGGTGTAACTACATTGTATTGTTGTTTAATTTAATAAAACGCAAATTTTTTTTGTAGTACTTATTCCACTTTTAATCAATAAATTAAGACCGGTTTCGTCCGCCTCAGAGGGACATTTTCAACTGAATGAAAGTTCATAAGTTTAGTTGAAAATGTTCCTCTGAGGTGGATGAAACCGGTCCTAATTTATTGATTAAAAGTGGAATAAGTACTACAAAAAATTGCGTTTTATTAAATTAAACAACAATGTATGTATCATATTTTAGTAGGAATATTGATGGATAAAATGGTGCATACATTTGTCTATATAAATAGTAAATACTTAAAGTAGACTGTTTCAAAAAAACTCTCCTTTAAAATATTTCAAATGTGGGTTTGAATAAGTTCTACATTCAGCTGACGATAGTGGTTTAGTCACAATATTAAAGCTCGATTCGATATAAATATAAATTATTTGATTATTTTAGGTTGAATATAAGAATATATTATAACTGTATTTTTTTAATTTCTTCTAGACCTATGAGAGAATTAATTAAACTACATGTTTGGTTAAAAGTTTATTATTACGTTTTTCACAATATATATTGTATTTAACGTAAAGTAAACAGACGGACACTGTGAAATGCAATGGAAGAGTTTGCATTCCCTTCAAAGCTTGTGTGATTCATTAGAATTACCCTAGCCAAAGCTCAGTGCCAGGTTAAAATTCGAAATGTTATTTTGATGACATTTAAAATACTAACAGGTCTGAGATAAGAAGATTGACTGGCTGCATTGATTGTCAATATAGTATTGGACAAGGGAGTAAAAATAACTGACATCGATGTCAAAGAACCCATATAGATTATATATAATCGCATCAAATATTAGCATATGCGGACGATGTTAACATCATAGGCCGAAACGGAAATAATGTCAGAGAAATATTTGTGAACCTTGAGGAAAGCGCCAGTATACTAGGACTCACTATTTAATGTGAAACATATGGTTGCACCAAGAAGGCCAGACAGACTTTATGATACTTTCGGATGCATAACAGTGCTTTTGAGAGGGTCAAGAATTTCGTGAGCCCGAAATCCTCTATTAACAGTGAGTACAGGTCTAAAAATCTAAATTTAAAGTATAATTATGCTACTAATGTCATTTCGTGAAGGTGCTTTTTTCCAAAGCATTGAACGGACATTTGAAATGTATCTTGTAAAACACACTAATAAGATCATTTGTCATATATGACTTAAAGACCTGATGCATGACTAAAGCCATTGAAAGAGTGTATTTCATTGCAGCAGAGCCTTCTGTGCTGTATCTACGGACCCAATAATGACACATAATTGAGGTAGAGACAAAGATACAATTATGAGCTTTACGCTATGTACATGACGTGTATATGCATAATAAAGGAACAGACATCCGAGAAGCTGGGCGGTAAACGAAGACCTGGTCGACCTTATAAAAGATGGAGAGATAGTGTCGAGTTTGATTTAAAGACCTTAGGTATTTTAAATTGGAGGGAAGCAGCTCTAGACAGATCTGGATAGGGATAGGGTTGTAGCGCGAGGAAGAAGAAGAAACTAAATATTGATTTTAATTGATCATTTTCATCAAGATAAAACCGCCTAAAATCATTGTATAAAATATTATAAAAACAATTAGTGATATGTGAAAAATCTCGTGCTACGATTTACCTTTGTAAGGAAACCCCAACTGATAGCTCTCTGTCGTCTATTTTAAAATAATGCAAAGTCTAACGATGGTTAGACCACCATAAATATGCAACTCCTATTGGAAAATTGCAAAGTACCTAATGCAAAATGGTGTTGATTATTTTATTTAGTTGTTTACTAGGTTAATTTTTTTCATATAACTATTTCATAGTATATTTTATAAACACCCTCAAAGATTTTACTTTTTATTAAAATAAATTAATATTATTGGTTTTTATGGTTAATGGTATGATTTAATGCAATAATTATCATAATAATTTATTTTTATATTATAAACCATAAAAAAATCAGGCCACTTGCTTTGATATAATAAAAAGGATTAAATGGTTTGATATTAAGCTCTGGAACGTCCCATTGTAGATTGAGCTTTATAGCACAGTACCTACCAATCTTTAGATGTAATAGATTAATTTTGAGAATGAAACCGATGAATGCTTTCAAAAAAATGAACTTTCAGCGGTATTTTTTTTGATAAAATTATTTATTTATTCACCAATTATCTCGATACCGTAAACTAGCTACATCAAAATAATGGAACTAATTGGAGCCACATAGCTTGTTGTTACTAATTACAATATAAAACAAGATCTTAGATCACATTTTTTTTATTACAATATTAATCAAATTATCGTTCCCTTCCAAAAAAAATCTGTAAGTATATGTACGTCTACGGCGCAAGCGAAAAATATTTTTTTTCGAGATTGAACACACATTAACTCCTCCAGCTTCTTCCACTCTTCTAGTATAACCGACTTTGTAAGTTTGTCGATTTAGAGCAGTGGTGCACAATCTATTTTACAGAAAGGCAAATTTATCCATTTTCTAGATTTTCACGGGCCGCAGTGGGTTAAAGTGTTGAAAAATAATGATATACTAAACGAGACATACATTTTATAATTGTAAACGTGCACTGACAAAATTCCGGGAGAACTAAAACTAAAAAGCGTGTTTTGAAAACAATAATATAAAAATAGACTGCACCTGTATCGCATTAATCACTCTAATTTGTAAAAAAAAATGGTGATAAAATACTTTTTTTGTTATTTGGGCAGCATGCGGCCCCCGGCCATGGTTTGTGCATCACTGATCTAGTGGATTTTCAGGTAGCTCTATGATCATTGATATTCATTACGTACCACTGTAATATGATCTTGGCTCGGGCACCATATTTGTCCTGCAGTTGTTTACTTAAAGAGCAATATATCCAGACCTTTGGCAGTTTTAGCACACGCTCAATAGCATTTTTGTGCTATTTGTTTTGCTACCAACAGGTCATTATTGTTCCGTAGTGGACACCAACTTTTTTTCAGGTACACAAATATACATCATTACAAAATTTTAAAACATACATAATTGTGCAATTAATTAATTAAATACCAATAAGACAACACTCAACTTTTAGAAGTTGAACGTAGCTTTAGCGCTAAAACGAGGTGATAAGAAAACATTGCAGGGGAGGACAAGACATAATGGCGAGCTGATTTCAATTAACGCTGGCTACAAATCAAACAGCTACCGTCTTCGTGTTAAGATATTTTCTTGCCAAAAATACCTGATGAAATTCTAAGAAATATATTCATTACTTACGAGTAAAATACTTAACTCAGTTTTAAAATATATTGAGAGGTATTAACTTAATGCTTAATAAAAGTTAAGTATTTTTTTAAAGTAAAATGATGTGTTAGTATTCAAGCACACGAAAGAATACGAATATTTTAAGAATTAATCTATAATTAGAAGTCAAGACAACAAAATCGAAGCTTTACTACTTGGAAAACAACAAAATTGACGCTCGTAATATATTTGCCAACTACAGTAAACCTTCATTAAAAAAATCTACATGGAATTATCAAACCCACTGATATTATTTTTATGAAATGAATATAAAAATTGAATACGTATATTAAATAAGGCTCTAAGTACCAAAAAGTAGTATTGACTGTAGTTACAAAATACCGAGTCATAGCAGTAAAATTTCATGAAGCAGACCTTTTGAAAAATGTAGTTTTACAGTGTGAATCAATCACAACAGCTTCTATAATTTTATGTATTAAGAACTCGCAAGTGTCATCACACCATCGTCAGCTATTTTATATTGAATGCCGTTGACCACTGCAGTGCTACTTACACCATTATAAATAACACACGCCAACAGACTTACAACGTCGACAGGTTTAATTATTTTACTATATTTTTTTGACTTGCTTGAGGCATTTAGACTATAGTTGAAGTTATTGGCGTTGGTATGTAGAACATTTTTCTATAAAAATATCAGTTTTTATGTTTTTGGTACTTAGCGCCTTAATTAATACACGTATTCAAATAATCATGACGTATAATTAATATTTAATACATATTGCGGACTGCAAAACAAATGCTCCGGAATTGGATGACATTTTCAATCAACCCACTTTTAAATTAAATTGTCATATATTTTTAATTAATTACCTTTCCTTATAAAATATGAAATAACCATTTACAAAATGAAAAACTATATAAAACGTTATTAAAAATAGCTTTGTATGGATTAATAGAGTATTTTAATCACATATATTGGGCTTTTTATAATTGATAATGTAAACTACATTGTAAAGTATTTTTTTTTATGATAGAAAATATTTTTATTGGATTATTTTATTTAAAAAAATGTATGTACAAATTTCTGTTAAATAGTAACAACGCTATACATCAAAATGATTGAATTAAAGTTCATATATTTTTTTAAATCTTCATTCAATTCATTATTTAACTATGACATGTTTTGAATAATTATATAATTGTACTAGTCTAATGTTTATTTTATGTAAACTAAACAAAATTTAATTAATTAATCCAATATTGTGTTATTTTTTACTGAGAGTTTTTCTAACGGTGGCAATTAAATGCACTTTTAAAAGGCTATTAGGGGGGACATGCTCAGCGTAGGTCAAAATGGAGCTTTTATTGCATTTTAAAAGCATGATCCTGGACATTCCTTAAACGTTGTAGATAATCTATTTAGATAATTTTGAAGCCTTACCGTTAAAAAAAATCGGTTATGTACATGTTCAAACACGCGCGTTAACATGATATAACTCCCTATTTCAGTTTTAGTTTGTCAATTTATGGCTACGTCCGTATGTTGTAGCTTAACCACTGGGGAATGCCAAAAGAAATGGCGTATTTCAAAAAAACACTACCTTATTCTTAGGTCAATAATTATTATAAAGCAATCATTATTCATAAGATGTTTATCACACTTGTATTGTCAAAGACATAGCTTATAATCAGTATATTTAGAATTATCTTTAAATGTGTTAATCTTGCCCATTTTTTGAATAATAAAATGCCCAATTCTTGTCAAATTTAGGATCACAGAGATTTTCAATATAATTTTTTATCGTAAATATTTCACTATAATAATGTCCACATAAATTATACGGATGGTTTTATAAATGCGTTTAAAAATTAATAAATGTAAAAAATCTTAACACCACTGCACATGCATGTACTGAAATATGACTATATTCTAAAACATTAGAGCGAGAGGTTTAAAAAAATACTATTTTATGTAATAAAAATACTTTATGTAGTCATCAAATGTTTAAAATAAATATAAAGGATAATAAGGCTTCAAAAATAAATAGATTATCTACAACGTTTAAGGAATGTCCAGGATCATGCTTTTAAAATGCAATAAAAGCTCCATTTTGACCTACGGCTGAGCATGTCCCCCCTTAAGGAAACAACGTGGAAAAGGACGCGAGGTATCTGTTACAGGTGGACGAATGACGAGGAGTAGCGGAGTATCAAGTGTAATGTAGGCAGTGGATTGAGGATACCCAGAGGAGATCAGAGAAGATGTAGTTGCATCAAAGAAGAAGATTTTTTAGTGTTGGGTTACAAATCAAACCTAACAATAAACAATAAAATATTCTAAATTAAAGTCATCAAAATAATATATTTGAAACTTTCCAAACATAACACATATTATTATTAAGATAATAATATTGAAATTCATAGTACGCTGGTATTAAATATAATATGTACCAATGTTTAATATTACGTATCATTTAATTAATTATATTAATTATTTTACCTTCATATTATTATTTGTTTGATGTACTTATTTTTTTAGCATGGCCCTTTGTAAAGATGTTAACGTGTTACAATGAGAGGAAAATAAATTACAGTATCCACCTACTAGTAAATCTTCACTAATTGAGTTGATTTTTTAACAATGTCAGTGAAGATAAATAAAAGTACTATATGTATTTCAGAGGATAATAAAATCAGATTCAATAGTGACTAATTATTTTTTTTTGTGTACCATTTTGTTTATATACATTATATTATGTAATTCAATTCTTCAGCTATATTTTCAGACACCAATACTAAATGTAAACATCATGATGAGTAACATATATAGGTATATACCGTGTCCGAAAACTTGTACGTATGCAGTTCGCCGTATCACACTTCATCGTGAAATGTTGTATCGAATATATGGCCATATATTAAAGACGGTCCAACCTCTTTGGGTCGTATTGCACTGACATAAAATTCATTTTTAAATAAAACACGGTTCTTGTCGGTTTACACGTCACAGAAAGCCAGCAGCAAATAAATTTTGAAATTATCCGATATACTGGACTATTTTTTAGGTTAGGGTTAGGTTATGTTAGACTTTCATTCTTGATTTCATGAATTTTGCCAAAATCATTTATGAAAATTGAATTAATGTTCATATTAAATCTAACAAAATTGGAGACCGTATAGTATATACGGTCATCTCTTTCCGATAAGAAAGCTGACGGCGAATTATGCCACGGTAAAATTTTTGGGCACAATTAGCATGTAACCACATATATATATAAATTTTCAAGTACAAGTAGAAATATAGTAATATATAGATATATCATTATTTTCAAATGGAAATGGAAATTGAAATTTGATTGTATGTTTTGCAATTTCGTCACAAAATATACTTTAATGAAAATAGTAGATAAACCACAAATTAAGGTTAATTTTAATTTAAAACTACTATAAAATATTATAATCATGTCTGATAGTGGATATTGTATTAGGTATAAATAAAACACATATAATAAATTATTTCTTTAAAAAAAAAATCGATGGCAGAATAGTTTAATTTGTATTTTTCGTCAAAATTTATTAGGTACTAAATTTGACAGAAAAACGTCGCAGAAACTTTATACACTTTCTAGCTCAAATGGGACATCAGATTTTCAGGCCGCCCTAGCGACGCGGTCACACTTTTTCCGAATGACTTCTGCCTACTTGTGAACCGTAATCAGGAAGAATTAGCGCTGAGTAACGGCTTGCTGATGCTGCTTCTACGCCCACCCTCTTCTTCTTCGCCGCCGACAACCTACCACCCCCGCCCCCGCCCGCCAACCCTTCACACCTTCAAATTACTTTTCTTTTTATTACTTCTGCACCAACACCCATCATTCTGGATAAATTATCGAGCACGGCCATAGGGTGGGGGGACATCTTTGTATATTATGTCGAGATTTTCTTATTCGAGTATTTTATTTTATCTGATAATAAACGTAATTAATACGCTTTTAAATCAAATACATAGTCAATATTAAATGTATGTATTATTTTTAAGCATTCATCATCATCAGGGAACTCAGAAATAATTTAGTACAAGAGTTCATGTTTCACACGTACATTTTTAAGATACTATCCATGCGTCCAAATGTACTTCTTGCCAGTTCGATTTTGTGAGAAATCTATCTATTAAATATAATATAATATAATATAAGAGAAAATTAAATTATTAAGCTAATTTTCCAGTCTTATAATATTAATAAATTTAAATTCTATGAAATTTTAAAAATATTTTAATTAACTTAGGTACACATTTTCTCAATAAATTAATTCCATTGCTAACGTCAAAACGCATATTTATCATTTATTAAAAAAAACATGGATATAACTATAGCTCAATTGAACTAAACTTAAGTATTTTACAACGTTTTTATTATGTCGTATTCTTATTTGTCCGGTGGTTGTTTATCCGGTACAAATCTTGCAATCGATTTTTCCCGACTAGACATTTGAAACTTTTAGAATATATCAGAACACGATGCCAATGCATTCTTTAAATACGTTTAGCCATTCTTAAGCGAAATTGAATTCATTTTCAGTTAATTCTGTTTTGTATAGAAAGTTATTATTGTTGGTTGCTAAGGGGGTCCTAGCAACTAAATTATTAATATATACGTGCGTTACTATAGAAATCAATACGGAAATGTCAAAATGACATTTCAGTATTCTATATTTATTCAGAATTTCTATCAAGTACAAAAAAAAATATTTATTAATACATAGAATTGTCAAGTTTATATGATTCAACAGAAAATTTAAAAACGTTGTATATAAAAAGTTCTTTTTATCTTGTAATTATTTATAATATATTTGCACCCAAAAATATTAGCGGATAAAATGTTAAATAGTAAAGTAAAATAAGCTAAAACCATATGGTATTGTTCATATTGATATGAGATAATGAAGTTATTTGTTGAATTAATCAATTGTTTACAAAATGTCGGATAATTTTCTTGTAATAATTTTTAATATAATATTATTATGAACCTTACTATTTCTTTTTCTTATAAGGTGGTCAGGGCTAATATTGTTCATAGGTATTCACAATAATATATTAAATAGATATACATTTTCTTTGCTCCAGTGTATTAATTCTTAAATCGTGTAAAGATGACTAAAAACGTTACCCATTTACTTGAAAAAGAAAACATGTCAATGAATATATTATTATTGTTACTAATAGAACAATAAACAGAACATTAAATGGACGCATGTTGGATTTATATGACAAATTATATTTCATTCGGCATGCGTCATTTGCACCCGCAATCCGTGCATCGCCTATCCACGATCTTTTTAGACCACGCCTCAACTGAGGTATAGCCTTAAGTACAAAGTAGCCGGAGTTGATTTAAAATTCATTTATTTGTCTATAAAGTCAACAGATTATAAGTTGCAAAGAGCGCATGAAAACTTTTTCGGACGCGAAACAAAAATGAAAAGTTACATTTCTATTAAAGCTCATCTTGATCATAAAATAAAAATGATACTAGTAAAACATAGAATTGTAACGTTTTTGTTTATACTGCCCTTCTAAGGAAGAAGGCAGTAACTCGCAAAATTTGTGAAATTGAGTTATGAATGCCATCCGTTAGGTAATTTTGAGAGCTATATATTCTGGTCACTTTAAAATCTGTATTATCACTAACATACCGTTAAAATCCTTAGTGAAAAAATAGAAATCTTCTAAAATAATAATACTTTTTATAGAAAAACGGCAGTAATTGCACCTATTTATTACAGTTACTGCTTGTTTATTATTACTTTGTTTGTATTTTAACATCCTTATAATAAAAATTACCACAGTTTTTTATGAATTCACAGTACTAAAGTTTGAGAAAAAAACACATTATGTCATTTATCACGAAAGTGTGTGAGAGTCAGTTACTGCCTTCTTCATTAGAAGAGCACTATATGAGTAATTATATATCGAGAGTGCTAAGTCAAAAGGGCGTTTGTGGTAGAATACTGTAAACTTAGAGCGGAATGCACAATCTAAGATTTCGTTCCTAAGGATAAGTCGCCGAAAAGCATGACTTAACTATAGACAATCCTGAGTATAGAGTTAAGGAATCCTTAACCATAGACTACTTTTGTTGTGAACACGCCCCCTTCTGTATTACCATTTACCACTGACAGCTGCTGTCAAAATAAATTCGCATGTCTATAACACAGTCCATACACTCAAATTCATTTGACAATGTATCTCAATATGGATATTGATAGTGTTAATTCGTTTGGCATGTACTTGCAGAATATTATTTTATTTTTATACGCCAGCCCGCAGAAATACAAAATACCAGATGAAGAATGACACTTGATGCTAGTGTTACCATGTTAAAAAAAAACTTGTGGTGCCTGTGGAATCACGTATAATGACTTATAACGGAAACATAAGAGTATTATAATTAAATATTAATATGTATTTATAGTTATTGCATTTATAAAATGCAGTTGTCATATTTTTGTCATCGTTTAACGATTATAAAATAATTTACCTAATTTACCTAACGAGAATTTTTAAATATGGTATTATTTTCAATAAAAATGATCTTAACTAAGGACAGTGTTTCTGCATAGTGTTTTCTGATAAGGAAATTTTAGTAATGACAAATGTTTCTGCATTCCGCTCTTACGTTATAGGAGAGCAGGGCGCACAAAAGCGCTTTTGAGAAGGTTAAGTATTTTGTGTACTTGGAGTCATCCACTAACAGTGAGAGTAGACTAGATAATATCTTAATTAAAAGAAAAAAATGTACATCGGTCTTAATAAGGTATTGCCTTCTATGACATTGAACCGATCCTTGACATGTACTTTATACAAAACACATATAAGATCATTTGTCATGTGTGGCCTGGTAACCTGGAACTTGTTCAAAAATATGGAAATAATATTGGGCTCATTTGGGAGAGTACTGCGTGGTATCTTCGAACCATCAATAACACACTATTGAGGTGGAAACAAAAATATAATTATAAACTCTAAACTTTTTACTAAGGCCCGCATATCGTACAGTCAAATTGGACTGGGTCATGTAAACAGAATGGAAGACTCACGCATGATAAAGAAACTGATATTCCATATTCCAGAAGGCAATTGCAAACCTGGTTTACCTCGTACAAGATGGATGGATAGGTCGAGTTTGATTTAAAGACATTATACATTCTAAAGTGGAGGGAATTAGCTTTGAACATATCTGGATGGAATCAGAAGCTGGAAGAGACTACTCATTATTTATCTGTAGCGCCAAGATGGAGAGTAATATTTTGAATAAAAATGTATTTTATTTGATTCAACATATATTTTTAACCAAATAACTTTTAAATTCTAATTTATTTAATTTTTGTACTATTCCATTTGAGTCGTTTTTTGCGATCCGGATTTCGCCTTTCGTCATCTTCAGGCGCTACTCACCAAAGGCAAACACACACTACACAGAATTAGAATTTAAATGCAAATTCCGTCAAGTACCTTCGGTGCGATAGTATTGATATTCAAATAACTTTTGCTTACACACTTTTGGAAAGTTGAAGGTGTTATTATAAGGCTAATTATAAGGTTAGATTGCTTATGATTAAGTATATGCTTATGCTAGGTGATATTATAAGGTCAGATTGCTTATAATAATATAAGCAATTTAACCTCATAAATAACAAATTTTTGGTAATATTTCCCTTCAATATTTTAGCAATAATTTTTATATGATGATGTGAGTATGAATACTTATAAAACGTCTGTAATACTGTCTTTTACATTATAAGAATGACTGTTACAATTAATTACAAGCATAGTGTGCTCTTCTACCGATCAGAGATAATTAATTCTCAATAAAAAGAAGACATTTGCATTCTGTTAGCTTAATGTCTATGGTGAAATAATGCAAAATGAGTTACTTGAAGTTATGAATATTTACGCGTCGGAGTTGTAAAGCCTTCAGGCTGTCGTCTTTCCAACGACTCGATAATTTGAATAATGGCCACGTATTTTAAATTTTATACCTTTTCGAACTTCAGCAGTTTGCACTTTATGATGAATTTGCGATATACTTTCTCAGTGAAAAGTATTTCAACTATATAGATATACTAATACCCCGTTTACACGTGCATGGATTTACTGTTCCCATAAGAAAATGACTGCATGGGTAAACATGTATTATCATGCAGTTGGCAAGATTGCGTGCATGAATCAAACAAGTTTAGAAGCTTCTGAATTTTAATGCGCAAGTTAGATTTGCGCCTCACAGTAGAACGATAATGGCGAACCTGCCGGTAAAAAAACGAACTACTCATTTTGAGGTTAACCGATTTTCAATACGTTTTGTCAAATAGTACTATAAAATGACAACATCGCGCCTCGCTTACTCTTAAAGAATGAGATTGGAGAGACAATCAGCACTTTACGTCTAAACAGTTATTGTCACGATAGTTTAATAATCACTATTGCCGACAATAAATCCATGCACATGTACAGGTGCTATTATAAACATTGTGTACAAAAAGGGAACTACGCAAATACGTACATGAGCTTGTTTTCACGGGCTTAGTACTTATCATTAGTAATCACTAATCGCACTAATACCGCCACTTGTTAACAAGCCGTTAGCCGAATTAGTAAACAGCATTAGTATTCGACCTATTACCGTGACGTGTCGATGTCGACAACTATGTTTTTTTACATTTTCACCTGGAAACCTTCCCATATGGAATCTATTAGTGAAAATTTCAGATTGATAGAATGATTAAGAAAAAATATTTTTTTAAGTTCGTTATATAGAGGACCGGGCCACCCCCAAATTTGAATAGAAAGTATTATTACGACATTTCAAGTATTTTTATATTATATCGTCACCTCAATTTACTACAATTAGATAACGCTGATTTGGTCATTGTTGGGAAAATGAAATTTAATCTTTACTTGATTAACATAAATTTAGACTATAATTATTATTTAAAATAAAAATGGAAAATTGTGCTTGACTAATTGGGAATAATTAAATAATAATATTCAATTGTATGAAAAAATATTTTAGATATATTTTTTTATTTATTTAATGCATTTATGGTTTTAAAGTTATCTAATATTTTCAAACACAAAATTTATACTTGCTTAGTTTTATCATTTTGTAGAGAAGGAAATGTAAAATCATATTCAATAGCTATCTCAAAAACAGTAAAAAATCAAGTTATCTAGTTGTCGTATTATTGAGGTGACCATATTATTATATGCGAAAAGTAAGTGAAAATTGAGCCTGACTAAGAAAAAACGTTGCAAATTTTAGTTTACCTTTTTATTTTAAAGAGTAGATAAATGAATAATGTTATGGTTTTCGTGAAATCGCATCACTATAAGGGCTTATAATAAAATGTATACGTTCAACAATATTATAATACTTAATATGTATATTCATTTATAAGCTTTTTAAATCAATTATATAATTATGTAAATTATATTTTAATTATACGCTCACAAAAGCACAAAATCAAACATTAAAACAACGACGTCTCATCCGAAAATTATACCCTTAATTTAGCATGGAAAACAAATTCGAAATCGTATTTCCGACGATATAAAAATGCAAATTCTATACAATTGTATCTGTAGCCACGCAAACGTCTCCCGTCCCATGAATTCTTATCGGGAAATTATTATAGCAATCGTCCTCATCCCCTAATACCCGTCCCCACAAATTCAGGACTAATTAGACGAAAGATCGAGAGGCTTTCGAATGGAGTGAGCCAAGCAGACGTGTAGGTATACAGGAAGAAAATGCTTTTAATTAACATTCCGGGAAACCTCCTCCTCTCTTCTCTGGCATCAAGGAGTTGCAAATTAAAGCCAATATCATTCGCTCGGTATTGATGCCTCGTACCAGGTACTTGCGTCACACTCAGAAAACGGGTGTCAATCTATCTTGTAAAGTTTGCTCAATTATTTAATTGGGAAATTTATCGAGCTGTGAGAATTAAAATTTATTTAAATTCAAATAAACACCCTTAGATTTTAACTTGTTTTCTTCTGAAGAAAAAATATTTTTGAATTACTTGACTTTTTTATCCCACTTTTACAAGGATTACAAATTTTTTTTTTCAAGAAAAAAAAAATATATATGTATATATTATTCCTACAATAAAATAATTCTAGGACCATTTACAAGCAAATACTAATGACTGTATCGTAGGTCCGATCTTGCAAAAAATGAATTATGTAAAGGTTTTATAGTTACCGAAGATGTTATCACATAATTTTCCAATTATCTTTTTAGTATATTTATAATATACACAAGAAAATTCATAAAACTAAAAAGTCTCGAATACATAAACATTTATTAAGCGGCTGAATTTTTTTAAATTCGTTTACCTGAAAGCATTCTTTTTAAACTAGAAATGAATAACACGCAACATTTTTTAGTACTTATTCCACTTTTAATAAATAATTCTGGACCGCCTAAAATGTCGCTTTGAGGCGGACGAACCCGGTCCTGATTTATATATTAGAAGTGTAATAAGTACTGAAAAAATGTTTGCGTTTTATCAAATTAAATTAAATGAAATATTAAATTAAATCGTGATTATATTAATGTTACAAAGAATAAAAAAACACTTTAATTAAAAAAATATAGTAAGTGCAAAAGTGACAAATACTAAAAATTTCTGATTCACTTATAAATCAAGTTTGAAATGTAATTACCAATTAGTATTAAGTTATACAGACAGTAGACAACGCTTGATGGAATTTAAAACAGTTAAAAGATTGCAGTTAGTTATTTCAATAATTCTACTTGGGTTGGTAGCTTAATTGGCTAAGCTCTCCCACACTAAATTAAAGGTGTTTGTTTAAATCCCACTATGTCGAAGACTATTTTCTGTAATTTTTCTTAGAATTTGCTTTTGAAGTTTTTAAAAATTATATACCGTTAACATAATTAAAATATAAATATTATATATTTCAAATATATTGTTTTTTTATGATAACGGTGGATTTTCCTATGAGAAGAAAGACATCAACTATAGGCCGGCTATAGACAGACTGGGTCAAACTGAATTGCGAGTTATGATGGTAGTGCTAGTTATTGATAATTTTCAGATGCAATGTGGTCACTTGTTTGCTATAAATGAATGAATGATCTTCCATTATATATTTTGTGCAAGTCAATTAACGTATTACTATTTATTTCAGTATGAAATAAACATCATTTTCAACAAACAGTTTTACCATTTTGCACTTGAATAATGAGCAATAACTAGCACTACGATCGAAATGTATAGTTTTGTTTCACGGCCTGGCTATAACGGGCATCACAATGATATCTAATATAACATGTCTAATAAAAATCGATTAACTTCGTTAAATTTTAATGGAAAATAATTAATTTAATTTAAATAATAAGAGTTTTTTTCTACTTTAACGAGACAATATTATACCTAATCTATTATCTAATCTAACTAATGTGAGTTCTCTAGCTTTTTTATGGAGGCTCCTATGCTCCTCTAAGGTGTAATAATACTACTTTTTTACTTAACTATTTTACGCATATTTGTTTCTTTTTTACAACTGAATTAAATAAATTAAATTAGAGAGATAGCCAATTAAATAGAACAAAGTGTGAGCTTATTTATCGTAAAAGAAAAGATCGATGTCTGAGTCGTAGAAATAATTGAGGGCGTTCTGGGGCATCCCAGTTTCATTTGTCGATATGTTTGAGTAAATCACCGTTTATTTCAACCAGTTCCATGTCACGTCTCATAGAAATACTTGTAAGTATAGATTTCAATATATAAATAATAATAACCATGGGTAGGTTGTAATATGACATTATCATTTTTATTATAATATTCACGTTATATTTTCGAGTTCATTAGATGTTCTTTACTGACATATTTTATAAATTATCCACCATTTAGTGATTGCTGAATGTTTTGAAAAGAGGATATTTTTTATATTTGTCTTATATTTTTATATAAGTTTTAATATTATGTTCTCTACTTTAATATTCACTTTTAGTGGTTAATTATTTATCCTTGGTTTGATTAAATTTGACATTTGACAATGAATAATATTATCTATCTTCTTCGTCGTTTTTTCATGACTGATGATAGTGACCACCCTTAAATGCAGTCATCTTCGAGCGACTAAAACTCTCCACCCCTCACGGCTCTCTACTTCTCTCAAAACAGAGTTAAGGGTGTCCCTAGTAAGAACTTTCACTTGGCCACCACTCTAGTACTCTTTTTTTGCTTTGCCTAAAATGTAGGTTACCCAAAACCACCACTCTGTCCGAATTATTTGATCCGCGACGAACAATATTTCCAAATAAACTGTATAATGTGTCTCGAACACACCGTCGAGAGCCGTTCCGTTATCTGGAGTGTTTATATTATTCACTGACTGATTCGTTCTGTGTTTTCCAAAAAATACGGTGAATTTGGTGCCAATACCACGTTTTAATTGCATCGATTACCTTCTGCTGTCTTTCCTTAGGGTCCATGCTTTAACAACGTATAAGATTTGTAGCTGTCAGTATATTATTGATCAAATATCTATTTTTAATGTATCAAATTATTTGACCGCAATAATAAATTCCCAGCGACTCATATAACGGTAAACAAGTTTACTGTTTACCTGGGTTAGCAGATTGATTGGCGATATTAAATACGGTATTGCAATGGAAAATTAGTCTAATATCCATTCCCATAGTATCATATTATATTATGACTGTAATATTAAATAAAATTCACAGCTACTCGTATTTAAACCGCTGACTCGTTTAATATAATTATGTACTGGACTACAATGTTTAGGTATTACTTTCGACTGTATAAATTACGAATACCAATTTATCAAAATGTCACTCGAATCTAAGTACCTGGCTCGTAACTATCTTAGTACGTAATATGTACTGTCATTGTATTTATACTATCGTATCAACCATTACGCTGCAAATAAAACTCGCTCCTGCATACATCTTCGACTTCTTCATCATCATCCTCAACACCATAACCCACACATCGAATACTACAGATTCGTTATTCGAGGTACATCAATCCTTCAATATAATCGATTGCTTTGCAACCTGTGTCCGCCTTCTTTTTCTGCTTCACATCCGCATTTTCCATCAATGATCGCTCCCAGATATACAATCTCATAATAAGAATATAATGTTCATTAAATTATGAATTCATATTCACCTTATTTTATAATCTCGAAAAGATTGCAAAAACATGCAAATTTTACATGAAAATTACCTCCCAAATGAATTATTCGTTTCGCGTAAAACAATTCCTCGACAAAAGTGTCAAAAAACTGCCATTCATTTAAATCAGGCGTGCCATATCACTGACTGGCGTGAAAATTTGATAAAATTGTTCCAATAAGTCATCATCGACAAAGTTGCTCCCAATATTTCCAACTGAGCAAAAGTTTTGACATAAGTTTTTACACAGCGCCTCCTCCGCACTCTTTCTGCTCTATGAAATCTAATAACCAGGGCTAACACAATACCTTGTACCTAATTATTGTATAAGTATTTTTTATTTAACAATTCAAATATATCAGTTAATTAAATCACAAATAATATACCCACATACCTAAATATTCACCTCCTCACTATTCTTCAATGCCATTCTTGTAAAATGGCGCATCTCACAACTACGTTAAATATGGATTTTAGTAATTTCTTGAGATGACCAAAGGTGGAAAATTTATCAAACTGATTTAACTGTTTATCAAACCAATCCTAAAATCTGATTTATTTTGTTATGTGTACTTAATCCGTCTTACGCTTTACAAATAAAAAGTATAGGTCAATGTTAAAAACTTGATTTCCTTACAATGTTCCATACTTACATTCAATATATATAATATTTGTCTTGAAATATCTAGAACGCATGAAAAAAAAACAGATGTGAATATGTAAGATAGATCAAGACAGGGATTAGGCGTCTTACATGGGGTTTGGTGAAAAAAAAGATAAAAATCAAATCAAATTCTATATTTGATACAACAACTGACATGAAAATAAAGGATTCGTTTAATTTAAAAGGGTTGTGGAAGAAAACAAATAATAAGATATTCTCATAATATTTTGACAGATTCAGAACTAGGCCACATCCAAGAATTTTGACAGTGTAGATTCCTAAATATATGTTATATCCAAACAAGTTTCACTGTCATCTTGTGTTTTTTCTGGTAGTAAATAAAACGTTGTCCAGCCAAGGGAACCTCTTATGTATTGAAATGGGTCTTTTACAATATGTTGAAATCAACTTGTCCTTCGTGGTTTTTCAGCAACCACCTCCAATGCCGTTTCCTTCCAGTTTTAGACGCTCAAATTCATTACATTCAACATGACACTGCCACTCTATCTTGTATGAAGTTGACTAGGTCTTCGCTTGGCTTTCGGCTTCAAGAATATTTTGTAATATTATCATATTTTGTTTATACCTCTCTTAATGAAATTAATGGTTTTTTAATGTTATACAATCTACATTTTGGAAATTTAATTTTTTGTTGGTATCCCTGTCACCTTGGTTGTTGCCACTCACCGCTAGGTGGCAGATTGGTTGTCTGAGTAATCGCGAGGGCGCCACCGGAGCGACACTCGACGCCGTCTACGTTAAATGACACAACTTTGTCTCTCACAACTCTCCTCTCGTCCCCTCCCCCGCTCCTACCCAATCCTCAACCCTCGATCTTCTACTTCAACCAGCTTCATTCACGTTAACGCGATCAAATAAGGTGATTTCATTGCGAAAAAGAAAATTGAACATATTGCGTCCATCTATCTGTAAGTGAGACGAAAGTTATTTGGGAGTTTTCAGTATATTGTATAAACATTATAAGTCAATCTTTGACAGTACAATATAATGACATGTTGTAATGTAATACAAATTTATAAATTTTAAACGGGTAATGTGATAAGTTGATATTTTAATTACCTTATAACGGCAAAGTTCAAAACCACAAAGGCCACGAAAATTATATGGACAGTTTATTTTATAAATATATGCAATTATTTTAACAAGTAATAAATACTCAATACAAATCCAAATAAATACGAAAAAACAGTAAATTCTAATAATAAAATCTATTATGCAAAAGAAAAACTGTGGAAAATATATTTTTTTTGATCTTTCCATAAAAATAATAGGTAAGTATATCTTTTAGAATCTAAAAGATAAACGACGGTTGTCCCGATAATGATGATAATTTTTAAAAGTTATTATTTTGATTAACATTACAAAGATCTATCGACGGATACTGTCATTCACAAAAATATAAAAAATATCTAGATTTATCAATAACAAGTATTTTCAATAAAACAGTATTTTCATGAGAACAAAGATTAAAGAACAATTTATTGAACATACATAAGTTCAAAACATCCCATCCATATATACACTAGAAAAAATCTTTTGCAGAAAAAATACGACACCCGACGGGACTTAAACCTGTATCCACTGGATTCGCGTCAGTGTGCTTTTCCAATTAAGCGACCGGCATCCTACTTGATTACGACGATTTTAGCTAGTAGTTGTTACATGGAATGCTTATCTAATTGTGGTATAATTTTGGCTATCGGTTTCAGTATATTAAATTAAGATAGGTATCAATTAATTCTTTCATAATCACTCAGTTATTTTGAAAAGCACACTGGCGCGAATCCAACAGATACAGGTTCAAGTCCCGTCGGGTGTCGTATTTTTTTCTACAAAAAAATTGTATCGGTATATGCATGGGATATTTTCAAATTATGTACGTTCAATATATCGAGGGCTTAGTGTCAAACAACACTATCTACAAAAGTGCAACTTTATAGGAGAGCCAAAAATCGTTATTTTAGATTCTTGTAACTCAACAAGGGAAATGTTTATTTAAAACCTAATATTAATATTTTATAATTTATTGTGTATTGTACATTTATCTTGCTTATGATGATGTTAAAATTTATAGGGATAGTTTTAAAAAAATATGAAAACAAGGGTAACTTATGTAGTTAGCGTTAAACTTAACTGACAATTTAATAAGAAATTAGAAAAGATTGACATAACGTAGTTTGACTATCATGTAGCCATAAATGTAAAATAACGTTATCTCAAAAAAACAAAAAAACACTTTTTTGTAGATAACGTTGTCTGACTTTAAGCACTCGATATAGAATGGTACATTCGCAAATCTTATGTCTTATTCGTTGAATAAAAGAAATGGTTTATGATATGAACAACGTATTGTTTCATACTATGTAAGAAGTAAGTCTTATTTAGGTACCTAAAAATAATGGATTTACTAAATTTGGTTATGACTTAATTGGTGTATATATTTTGTTTTATTGGTAATATACAGCTCACCATAAGGTACAATACCTCCAGTTTAATATTCTAGCTTTTTATGAGACGTTTTTAAGCAGTCTTGTTTCGGTCAGTTGCGATGTCTATAAACGCTAGAGTTAACACCATATTATGCCAGATGCGAGTTAAGCCTATTCAAAAATTTGGCAAGAAAAACACTAAGTTGGCAACGTTGAATAGTAATGCACACCAATAACACGGTGATTAGGCCACTTTTCTTTTAAGCGATTTTTACTATAGTTTTTTCATGCTGTAAAAAAAATATGTTGCATAATTAATCGGGTCTAGGACGATTCGGCGCCGGTATAACTGGACGCCACGCAATCGAATGAAATTCGAAAATAAATAGACGTTCGTGAATTATACGTACTTTTAAAAATATATTTAATATTATTATTTATAATTAAATTATTTTATTATTTAATACTTGGTGAGAAGTTAAATATTCATACGTAAATAATGATTTAATTGTGCATATTTTTAAGTTCTGTAATGAGAAGAGAGTTCTTTTATTTTTATATAAAGCCTCAGGCATAATAATTCTCAATCCATTAAAAAATATTATGTTATGAGAAAAAAAAAATTAAAACTACTAAGTAATAGATAGTAACTGATTAAAATTGCTCGTATATTTTCTGTTTAAAATCCTAATGAACGTCTATTTATTTCATTTGACAGTGCGGTGACCAATTGTCTTGGCGTCCAGTTGTCCAATTCCTTAATTAATCGATCTTAAGTGAAAACTGCACTGTCTTTTATGATTATTATGAATTATATTTATTATTTAAACTATTTCTTAATCTATAAAGTAATCCGTATCCATGTTTATTGCTAATATGTACGTTATTCTGTCCATTTTAACATTTATAATAGTGTAAACCAAAGCACCGACTAACACAAAATTAATCCCATTCGTATAAAACAAAGACCAAAATATCTTTACCTCTTCTGGTTGTCTGCTCTCCTGTCTGTAAGGCCGCATTGACGTCTCCAGACCTGCCTCCTGCGAAACGCTCCCCGCGTCGGATAATTGCAATTAAATATTCTAGCACCTTGCCACGTTTATGTGCGCCGGATTAGAAACATTAATTCGACGTCGTCGGTTGTTATTGAGATCGAAACGTTCTGTCGGTGCGGTTTTTATTGCGAACAAAACACAGGTGCATTAATTATTGTCTTATCTATCTACTGTTTTTCTCATTTATTTCAGGGGAACCTGAAACAAGCCGCTACCTTGCAGTTAGGGGATAATTTACATTTACAATACATTACATTTACAATACAATACATTTACAAATGGGCTTAAGTTTGATTTCAAAAGTTTAAAAATACAATAAATATTCCGTACCTACGTATTATAATTTAATTATATATTTAAAAATGTTCGAAATTTATTCATTCTTAATTTTTTTCACAATCCAATTACAATACACTATCGTCATTATCTTTCTCTCTTTTTTCTTCTTTTGTCCATATTCGATCATAACAGTATCATATGGGCCACCACAGAGTGGAGGTTGGTATTGAAAGATATCTGTTTTTTACGAAAAATGGATGTCAGCCACTTGCTCAATCTATTAGGTCCATACTTTGACTCCAAAGAGCAATTAAAAAACAATATGTATATTTGCCAGATTTTGGATTCGAACCTGAGACCCACGATATTATAAACCGATGCTTAAGCCGCTTGGTCATTGTTGGCGTTAAATCATCATCAAAACACATAAAGTGAAAAATGTATATTTTAATAGGAAATTAATTAATAGGATTTTTTCAATTAATTCAGACTATAATAATATTAAAATTGTGTATGTCATTAATTTCGAAATATTTTCCTTTTGATCAATAGTTTAGTTTGACTATGTCCATAACTTCTAATAATCAATAATGTGGAAATTATTGGAAATTATCACTCTTGCTAGCAACACACGTATAGGTTCTAATGTCCCACGGACCACTGAAAGCATATCTAAAAAGATTTAAATTGATGGACGATAACTGTTATCCATGTGGCGGTTACAGCTCTCAAACTATGTGGCACGTCATCAACGACTGCCTAATACTATAAAAGGAGCGATGGGGCCTTCGAGTTCTGTGTAGACAACATAATCACAAAATTGACCTCCAAACACCTCACAAAACAACACGACTACACAAACTATTCAATTCTAGACATAAATGGAGGAATATAATAAACTATATACCTACTTCACATAAAATCTGTAATCGAGAAAAAATTTCAATATCACCATAAATGCGAATATGTAAATAATTCAGGGTCATGGTTATTTAAAAAAAACTTAGGCAAAAATATGTTTTTTTTTGTTCATTCAACTAGGTACTCAAATTACATTTATAACTCAAAAACTTTTTGTCAAATATTGATGAAACTCTCGAAAATATCGCATCTGTAATAAATTCATCACGACGAGGTAAAGTTTGGAAGATGGCAGCTGTGGAGTGGTGAGGTGATATATGGGTAGAAGTGCGCACGCCTTTATCCAACCGTTGTCGAGCTGAGTTTTAGTCTGGGCTATTAATAAAATGTAATCACGAGTATCTTAAGTAGTCAGATAGCAGTGATAGAGTGTTGAGGTAAGATGCGGGTAGAGGGGCGCCTAGGTCCAACTCCTAAATAAATAAATATCACATTGCATTGAAAAAATCAAATAGAATAAATATTATTTTTTCCTTGTGTATTTCATTCTACTTCTTATTTTCGTATACCATGCGGTCGAAGTCACTAGCTTTTGCCAGTTATAAATTAAATTAAATGAAAAAAGATGTATCTAAAAATATTGTTTTTCTTTTCAATTTAGTTACTTGTAATGTTATGAAAATCAGTTTTTGGTTGTGTTTTCATGAATTATTGTAATAATTTTGCTAATTACAAATTTAATTTTTGATTACATACACATAAATATTTTTGAATGTATACCGCTGGACGTCTCTTACGATTAATAGGTTAATAATGTCATTTATCTCAATTGATCCGAAGGCGATGCCTCCTGATAAATGTAATATGAAACACTTAAATTATAAGAAATAATTCGCATAGATCATATACCTAATACCAATCGAGCGGTGCCTTAGCGGTGAAAGATCTCACCCAGGATGGGAAAAACGTGAGTTCGAATTTCACGAAGTCCATATTTATACCGAATATGTATGTTTCTAAGGTTTTTAAAATTGTGTGTTTTAGTATGACGTACTACTCCTTCACTCTGTTCTTCCGTCTATTTTTTATTCCCATATTTCACGCGGATGAAGTCGCAGGTTATGGTTGGTATACAATACAATTACTAAGCAAGTTGACGCAATTACAGAGATTTACGACATTGATACAGCGATGTTTGTGATTGTGGAAGTTTTCAAGCACATTCATAAAGCATTACACATTAACGACTCCATTCAGCGACAAACGTGCTCCTAATTATTGTCTATCACGGCAATAAACGCAACATACTTTCTTAATCGGGCAATAAACATAACAGAACAATATTCCAGGGATGATGTTATTGCGTGATAAAGCCAATAAAACATGACGACCACCTACCCCTACCTCTGCCTACGCTAAACACCCCCGGAGAGATTGTATGTTTGGCCATATTATCCTCAGTGTGTGGGGCTTGTTTGTCACAAATAATAATATTATCTTCAACGCTTCAATTTACTACATACTATATTAGTATGATTAATCTAAAACTTTGAACTAAGAGGAAGTAATTCAAACATTTGATAATGATTCCAGAAAGTTTTAATATAGTTAAAATGATAATTGTGTTTTGATTAAAAAACGAAAAAAATCTGTATACTTTTACGAAAATCAAGATGCCATTACCTCTTCTGCAAATTGCAAACACATACTTACCTGTCTACGCTACAATATTTCTAACGCTAAATGACAAAAATCGATGTTCAAAATACGTCCATGTTCTACGTTCAATTCCACACAATATGTTATAGTCTAGTATTTCTAAAATGCCCCAACATCAAAAGTCTTCTAAACATAACGATTTACAGAAACCGATTTTTAAAGTGATATAAATAAGTGTGATATGTCCGATTTCATTTTTCATTTATTTATTACAAAAAAGAAATAATTATCTAATAAAAATATGCATATTGTTCTAATCTGAAAATAAATTAAGATAGAACAAATAAACTAATGTTAAAACGTAATTGAATTGTGGACTTATCAGTTTTTAATATTAGACGCTTCAAACCGACTTCACATCTAAATAATAATAATAATATTTTACATATTTTTAATATTCTGTGGAGAGATCTTAGATATCTAAATGACTCAATATTTATATGTTTAATATAGAATACGTTTTTGTAATTGGTCCCAAATGGGGTGCCATCCTGAAGTTGAGATATTACATTATATACGAAATTAGTAGTAATTTTAAACAGCTATAACCGAATAACTAATGAGCGGATAGTAATAAGTGACATCCCTTTATTAGAAAATCAAAGGTCCAAAATTATTGACAGAAAACTACGTACCTACGAAGTGCAAGACGCATAGGGAGGGGTCTAAGATGACCCCGAATTGTGTCAATTTGTAAACTTATATTGGCAACGAAATAAAGGAATTCAGTCACTGATTGTTACCAAGGCTTCATTTCTCAACTCTTGGCAACAAGACGTATTTTAAGTTCAAACACACGCTTGCTCCGCAACTCAGTCTATCACCTAAAATTAATATGCTAAAAAAGATAAGAAAAATAAACTACGAGAAAAAAATATTAACGTTTTCAAAAAATAGGCACAAGGACAAAGATTGAAAAATAATTTATTTCTTCGTAACTATAAGTAAGAAGGCCTGCACCTAAAAATAGTATATGTCCGAAATTTGATGACTTAATTAAACATCGTATGTTACATAATTTTTTTGTTAAATTATAAGAATATACAAATACTAATAGAATACAATTAAATAGTTTGTAATTATTAAGCGGGACCTCATCAACCTTATGTATTACAATATTATATTAATATTCCAAAGTATTTTTATCATGTTTTAATTGGAAATTATATCTCTATAGGTTAATAATATAATAATCTCCAATTTAATATCCTCAGTGGTTGATACATTGTTTGTTAATAAAATGCAAATACGTTGTTAAATACTTTCTAACGCACCATTAATTCAATCGTTTCTCTAAGGAATAATAATGTGTATCATTACATAAACTTCTTTTAGAGTTGCATCATTAATAATTTCAAGACCATTTCATCACAGTGCAGCCCTTCTAAATAAGTATACCTATTGCTACAAATTAATACCTATAAAATGCAAAATGACTTCTTGCTATTTTAATCATCGGCCTTTGTAACCTTTTTCAGTTTCACTTTTACATAATGTTATAAAGGTCTACGTACATAGAATAAGGTTTTCCTTCAATAGGTATATACGTACCAGTAGCGAAGGATGGAAGGAGGCTGCTAAGATCCGGCATTAATAGTGCACATTAAACTTTGTCAGTCATACGTATTTGTTTTTATTAAACTAAGACTACGATTTACAAAATATGGTGTAAGATAGTATTAAAAAATCAATTAAACACTGCCTAAACCAAACCATAATTGTTTTCGTATATTTTGGGCGATACGATAAAATGGTGCACACTTTTTCATTCATACTTATTTGTTTTCGTTGGATTAAGAAAACATGTTACACATATTGATTCATATTTTAAATTCATTAAGCCCTACCTAACCAAACTATAATAGATAAAAAATATTATTCTATTTATAAAATATACAAACTTATGTTTAATTTAATTTTAGATTTTTTATAGATAGACGAGTATTTTTTGAATATTATCTATTATGGATTGGTTTTCGCAGGGTACAATTGAATTTTAAAAACTAACGAATACCATCTGTAAGTTGTAATCTTATTTCAATGAAAACAAATACGCATGACTGACAAAATTTAATCTGCATTATTTATGGCAGATCTCTACAGCCTACATCCACCCTTTGCCATATTGAACGTGTTCATTTTATTATTACTTTTATGATTATTTTCATCAATAAAATAAATTTAACATGTTCTCTCGATCATGTCGGCGATTTAAGGTACCAAGCATATTTCGAGTGACATATTATGTTTGTAGGTACTTGACCAAGTCACTGACGGGTGTAATCTAAATGTGCCGTAGAGTAGCGTGTTTATTTTACGAGCGATTTTCCCGCGCTGCAACACGTGTCAGCGATGGGATTGGTCCGCCGACCTTCCTTTTTCAAAACGTGTTCTTTTTTTGAAGCGGGAAATGACAAACGACGCGTGAACCGATGCGCCATGTTGTCGCGATTGTCGCACGGAGAGGATGCTATTTTGGGCGGGAAACCGAATGCGAATTCGAGATGTCATAAATGACTTCGCTTCTTTTATTTATTAATGCTCCAGTATGTATCGCCAGTTGCGTAATTTTGTACAAAAAATGATAAAAGATACATTTTCAAATACGAACCGTTTAATAAACACTGCCTCAACATTATTACATATATTTTTATTATACCAATAACTTCCCGAAAAGCCGTTATAATTTTGGTGATTATTTTTAGCATTATTGTATTACTATTCTGTTACAATGATTAATCCTTTCTATGCCGCAATTAGTTAATTGATAGTAATTAACATAAGAATTTGTGTAATTAGGGCGTCCAAAGACGCTTTGGGCACTTAACCGGTTAAAGGTATAAATTATTAATACAACACAAAATATAAATATCAGCGCTCGAAATGGAAAATTTTACAAACCGGAGCGATAGATAATTTTTCGAAAATATTACCATATTTATCTACTTAATCTGATGTATGTTCTGTAAAAAACAAGTGTATTACTTTTTTTGTTATATGGCATAAATAGCTCAGACAGACAAATTAATGTTTACACAAGACAGAGCAATAAACTCAGGGTTTTCATGAACCGTAGCTGCGTTCCGGTACATTTTCAGCACTGATAAATATATACTTAAATAATCATGACAATTTTAACACGAATATTATATAAGGTTGGTGCACTATTTCCAGCCTTGCGTTTTTTGGGTAAATCAATTTTGAATGATTTTATTCGATTTAAAGTCGATTACAAAATGGAGATAATATCATTATCACATCAAATTCCCTGTTTGGACGTACAATATATGTACTGCATAAAGATATGATTCAATTGTTTGTTTTTTGTATCAATTTATTTTAATCAAATTGTATTAAAATTTAAACATATACTAAATTTACTGTGATTAGTTCATCAATATTTTATGCTATTATAATTACAAAAATATCAGAAAAGATCAATAATTTTCCTAGTTCTAAATAATGCGGGAAACCCGTAAAATCTTTTTTTATACATTAATCACTGCTATACTAACACACCATAGTAAAATATGTGATGGTATTATGTATATTGCCCGGGATGTGTCATAAATATTTTTAATATTATTTTGACCAGACTATGTCGTTAATTTTTTTTAATTGACAACTATATATTTGATAAATCTTTTCAAAATTAACGCAAATACTGCTTTTTGTCTTTAGTTAGCTTTACTGGAGGTAGTATTGCTAAGTAATAAAAATGTACATAAAAACATTGATAAAAATATCATTCACAATATTTAATTATTACGAGCTCAAAATAAAATTCATTCATTTGTTTTGCTCAGTAAAAGAAAATTTATCCAAATATAATAAATATAAAGTAAAAATTATTTAATTAATTTTTTTTATGGTGCTAACTATCAATTCATGGTGTAAATTCGTTATATTATTAATTTAAACTAATATAGGTATTTATCACTTTGTCTATATGAGAATGGCCTATTAATCATTTGCTACATAATGAATACATACTTTTTATTTGTATCATCGTAATCTTTAAAATTAAAGCAACTTCATAGATACGTGTTAATCAATTATTAAATGTATGTTATGAATTATGTATAAAATAACAATTATTTACTGTCTCTATTTCGAGATATGTTATGTTATGATGAATGTCGTTTTAGAATTGGCATCCGATAATGTTACACATATGTGATAATGTTAGTACACACGTCGCATTTTAAAAACAACTCTTCCGCTTACCTTCTTCTCTCTTTCAGGCGCCTCGACGCAGAAAAGCGACGCCTCCGACGGCAGCGGCGACGCCGACCGAATAAATCGGCCAACACTTGCAGCTAAGTGCCCGCCAGATACCTGCCGCGCGCGCGGGGAATCCATAAACACTGCGAATAATTCCATGTTAATTTCGCTCCACAGTCGTCGGAGAGATGTGTTCTGCAGCATTTAATGGTTATTAGTTATTTGTCTCTTCCGCGTTTAACGTTGTCATCGTTAGAATTAGTAATCTAATAGAGTAGAGAACGCCTCCAGTACAACTACAATGCAAAATAATATTAGAGTAATTTGATTATATATACCACGTGTTTTATTGTTTGCCGTTTCTAAAACAAGAACCTTATTATGATAATTGATATTTATTATACAACCATTTAAACAGCTAATGTTTTAATGTAACCATCAGTAATACTTTTTACTTGTCATTAAATTTAATATTAAATAGCAACTAATTAGGATGCACGTTGCAGACCTTTGCAATATACACAAGGCAGATATCGACGGCTAAAGTGATAATATTTATCACTTTAACAAGTTAACCATCTAAACTGTCAAAACTGTATATCTCGCTCTAAAAGTTAACACAGTTAAGAGAAGGGCTATTAAAACATAACACTTTTTGACAGTTTAAACGATTAACTTATTGTAACAATCAACCTCTTCAATATATATATATATGATAAACTACCGTCTATGGTCGCTTTTTTATAGAGACAAAATATGAAGTTAAATCTAGTTAGAATAAAATTTTACTACATATCTCTACCATAGACCCCAATATATCTTAATTATATACGTAAATTAACTTATATAAGAGTCAGTTCACAATTTTAGTATATTCAAAATAGATACATGAAATAAAGTAAACCACAAGTCGTAAATATATTACTATCAGGGGTTCAAAAAAAATCTCTAGTTGTATTTTTCCGAAAGTGTTCGTTTTGGACTTACTTGGAAATACTGATATTATTCTTTAATATGTTATTTTTTTTCAACACACTGTTAACCCCTCGGTGTTTACACAAAATATATGTCACTTACATAATTCACATAATTTCATACCGGTCAATAGCAAGAACTAGTTCCGTTCTCTTAATATTCAAAGTTTGTCAACTGGTACCAAAATAATAATCAATGAAAAAGTATTTTTTATTGGTATCAGTAGACAATGCCATTTTAAGGAAAGAAAACATATTCTCATGAATATAAAATCATATGGAATAAAAACTATGTAATTTTTTTTTTATATTAAAAATACATTATATATATTCACTTTCAAATCAGTTAATTTATTTCGAAAACACAGATTTTTACAATGTTCGATCATAAGAAGATCATGACTTAGGCGTTCACAGAGTGGACGTTGTACTACCAGATGTTTGTTTTCACGAGAAATAGATTTTAGCTTCGGACTTACACATTGAGAAATATTTTTACCAGACTCAAGATTCAAACCCAGGACCCACGACATCATACACCTGACGCACAACCGCTCGGCCGTCACGATTTTTCAAAACCTCAAAAACATACCTGTTTTGAAAAACCGTTTTTAAATAATATGTATATTTCAAAGATTTACAATAAAAATAATACTATGTATTTTTATGATACATGAGCCACACAAATAGAATCATTATTTATTTAGGTATAATAAAAGATATGTGTATGCGAAGCTATAAATTATAATTATTGTTAAGATAAATAAAACTTAATATGATTGAACAATACAAAATTAAGTAAATTGCGTTATTTTTTGTTACACTCTTTTATTAATGGCATGCCAAAATCCCTTATTTTTAATAAAACACAAATTCTAAATTCATGAATGATTTTGGTTTTACAATTTTTTATTCATAATAGTTTCAATATAATAATATGTTAAAAAATAAAAACACCAGCAGCATCTGTTAATCTTTTTCGCACAATAGGTAAATTTGAAGTATTAAAACACTTGTCTTTAATTGCTTCGCATTTTGATCAGGCAACCCGTTCCGTTTTAGGGCAGATCCTTCAGGGGGCTAGGGGCCACGCGGAGGCAGCCATATAAACAATAAAGAACGAAAGGGTTATCGTATTGCAGCCCGTGAAGTGTATGTAGGCAAAACAACCAGATGTCTAATGGCAGGGCGCCGCTTGGCCGATATTACCTTTACGCTGTGTTATCCCTTTTCTAATTAGCCCCATAACATAATGCTAACTGTGATATGTGTTGCCTCCCGCGCCCGTATGTTCAAATGTGCGAAATCATATCCGCGTATATTTTAATTACTATTTTGTTTTCCGAGCGGGTCTACTGCCCTTATTCTGAATACGCCATTTGGAGGCGGCTGTGTGCGAACGGATTCCAATAAACAGCTCTCATGGGCAGACGCTGTCAGGCTACTTCAACCCGGGGATACAAACGTGCAATTTAATTGTTCGTTTATTATAAAATTTATGAAAATATCTCGAACATGGTCGAAGAATTATATAAATTACATTTATTTTCTGAGAAAATTTCTTATTTACGACGATCAACGATATAAGTATATCATACATCGCTTTACATTTCTCAATAACGTGATCGTATTTGAGCAAAGAAACGATCGTCATCTTTGGCTATGTGTTCTAGATAAGTTTAAATTTTATTTTAATATTTAAATTTGAAAATGTAATTAAGAACTTTTTTATTACTTTATATATATTTTTGATTGACTAAATACCAAAACGAAGAGTGGAAATAGAGCGTTCTTTGCATTGAAGAGCATATTTCGGTCCAAACTGCTGTCCAGAAAAACGAAATTTCGGGTATACAACGTGATCATAAAACCTATAGTTCTCTACGGATGCGAAACCTGGAGCATTACGGAGAAACAAGACAAGGCTATCCAAGTATTTTAAAACAAAACTCTCCGAAGAATACTTGGACCAATTAAAGAGGACCAAGGTTGACGCATTCGTAAGAATGCCGAACTTTACGAGTCTTTCAAGCCGAAGATCAGAAATATTCTGAGGGCAAGAAGGCTGAGATGGGCCGGTCACGTTGTAAGGTGGGAAGAAAGCAGAGCTCTCTACAGGATCTACAAGGGAGTCCCAGTGGGTATCCGGCCTCTAGGCTGACCTCGGAAGAGATGGTCGGACGCCGTCAGCAGGGATGCTGCGAAGCTGGATGTGACCGACTGGAAAAGAGAAGCTCTGGACAGAGACGCCTGGAGGATGGTTGTGCAGTCGGCCATGGACCTAAATGGACCTTAGCGCCAGTTTAATCAATCATCAAATACCAAAACGTTATTAAAGCGGAGATTATTGAATTTACTAAGATCATCCACTATATTGTTGTGAATTTGTATTTTTTTATATTATACTCGATAAGTTTTTAATTATGTAGATACTATTTTTACTAGGCTTAACATAATGACAATAATATAGTCACCCAAATTATCTAAAACATTACATCTCTATACACTCGTTAATTGAAATTCAAAGTGGAAAAATAGTATGTTTTGTAAATAGAATACTCATAATACAACTTCATTTTAAATCTATAATGTGAAAAAGGTCTTAGTGGTAGTGCTTCGCACATAAAGCAAAAGACTTGTATTCAAAATTACTCGATTCAAGCTTGTATGTTTCGAAGAGCTTTTAAAATACGTATTTTTAAATAAAATATTCTTAAATCTTGCATCAATTATTATCAAATACAACGACATCGAAATAAATATATGGATTGCTTCTGACGCTATCTACCCATGTGATAAATCATGTGAGTAAATTATTGAAATACAAACGCATATATCATTAATTGAAATATTTTACATATATTTAATTTTATTTACACTAATTTTAAACGAAGGATGTTTTTTTACAGTGATAGCCTCTGTAATTCAAGAAATTTCTACGATTTTATTTATTAATAATTAAATCCGTTTCACCACAGTTTAATTTGTAGCAGTATACTGACCGATGTTTTGCGACCTCTGTCCCAGTATACACGTTAAAGGTGTACTGAGGATATAAGATTGTGACAAATGGGGTAATATTTTTATGTGCCGTGTTCGGGTAAAGGGTATAAAATTATATGTCTCATTACGAATAAATTTTAATTTACCGAGCGTTAAATAATTTCTAATATTATGGAAATTATATTCAAATGGAGGTATTCAAACAGCTATAATAATAGGCGTATAATGAATGTTATTGATTGTAATAAGGGTTAATTTTAGAATTTAATAATTTAGATGTGTAATTATATGAATTTAAAACGATCGCTAAAAATTAACTGCTACTATTTATAACTATGAAACAATTGTATATTGTGCAATAATAGGTACTCAAGAGACCTTATTATATAAAAAAAGGTTTCTTACTTTACATTTGATATTTTATATAAGTACAGGATCGAGGACATGAAATAAAATATATAAGTATATCAAATTCACAGTATTGTTGTTAGAATTCAGAAATAGTTACCTATATATAATAATAGGTATCATTAAAAATTAGCATTGGAAACATTTGTATATTTTTATTAGTATTATTTATGAAATAAATATGTAGCTAGCTAATAAGTAAAGTAAAGTGAATTTTTTATCATGTATTATTTTCGCCGTTCACAACCTGGGTCTTTGGGTGTTTTTACTGGGATGCTCATATACTTTGAAGTACGCCTCTCGTTCATTACACTACAGTATACGTCTGTAAGGATGTAGAGACGCATTGGGCGATGGAGGGATAGTATATATAAGTCGGTAGATTACCACCAAAACTTCAACAAATACGATATGAAGACGTAGTTTAGACACAGCTTTGTTTTCTGAATTTTATTTTCAGAGTGCTCCTAAATATTAGCTGGTATTTTTTCGCTGGATCACTCACTTACATAAGTGCTGAATAATCTACATGCATCTTTTGTGGGCAGTAGAAGACCCAGACAGCCAAACTGAGATTGCTGGATAGCGCCACTGGAGATTTGTGGACGATTGGACAAAATAATTGAAAAGCGCCGGATGGATTGTATGGATTAAGATGGAGGAAGTATCTGAAGGAGTTCAAGGGTTGTGGAGCGAACAATGGTGATAATAATACAAACTCAAATTTATTTATTTTACAAATAATGAACATGACATAATATTACATATTTAAGCGTTTGCGACATGACAAACAAGAAATATTATGTATTAATGTGAGTAAAAACAAATCAGTTTGTGTACTTATGTACGCGCGTTAGAAGTTATACTTCTTTGGCGTAACAAAACAAAAACAAAACTTATGATAAACTAGATTCTTTGACTAACTCTTAATTATCTTGTTACATTACACACTCAAGAAAAAGGACCGCTTATTGGAACGCCGTTCGTTTATTTCTATACACTTTAACTTATATTACTAAATTATATAATGGTTTCTCGTTGTTTTTGTCCAACTGTCACTCTGACGTTTAATCGTTTGTTTACGTAAGGAATTGTAAATGGCCGACAATAATAAATTCGCTGCCTAGGCAACGGAACAATTCTAAACTATAATATTATACTGTATAATCGTCACGATTGACGTATCATACTGTGGCGTAAAGGTAGTGCGTTCGGCTGATAACCGAACCAATTCGAATCCAATCGAGTGCGTTTTTTTCGTGTGAAAAAATAAATTATGTGTTACATGTCACACGCCAAAAATACACTTTGATCTGATTTCCCAAACGCGCCAAAAGAAGTATAACTTCAAAAACACATGGACGCACACCGAGTTAACATAGGCCATATTTAAAAACTTATATCCGAATATGATGATTATAAATACATTGAGTTATGACAGAATATTTCAACAATTAATATGCCCTCTATAATATAATTGATTGTAATTGAATGACGTTTTATATATATTTTATATATACAAATTTGCGATAAGTGAATGTTAGTCAGTTGCTCAATCTGTTTGATCCATGCTATCATAAACAACATGTGAATTTTACACACCTGGGATCCGAACCCAAGACACTCAACGACTCGTCCATCACAGGAACAAAATTACAATTTTAACAGTTATCATATCTCATGTGCGTGAAAGAAGTTTTGTGATATTTAGAAAATTTAAAAAAAAAAGATAAAATTTATAAATGAATTATTATCATAATATATTATAAAAGATAATATTTTACTCCCAGTTGATATAAGCGTCTAGCTGCCTTGTATCTGTATTAAGAACCTCACAATTCCTACACTTCTTTCATATTTTCCCAGCCAGGCTAATTGGTAAATATTATAGAGGAACATATTACGCTTGGGATAATATGTGCCTGTTAATTAGTACGGAGTCAGCGGAGGCCAGTACCGTTTATGATTGGAATTGAAACGGCCAAGCGGCTGGTTTGTAATACAAAAAAATCACAACGTCGGCAGAGGACACCCGTTACCGTCGCAGGACTCTTTTACTTATCGGCAATTATCTCCCGAGTCCTGCGCCGATGACATAAATTATACTTTATATACTTTACTATACTTTTGCATTTTTTCAAAATTTAAACATCACACCATGTCATATTAATATAATTTAAAAAAAAACTGTTAAAAGTTTGCAAATATTTATTAATTCATTGAGTAACAATATTTACATATTTCTATTATAATGTCACACATATATATTTTAAAATAAATGCTAATAATAATATTTAAATTTCCTACATGATTAGTATATTGTATAAATATATAACCATTAATAATTCTAATGAAAATGAATGGATTTACAAAATAGGTACTTAAAAGTAGTCAAAACTATTAATTTAGTTAGCATTTACTTGGTAGAATTCTATTTTACAAATAATAATATAAATTATAATAAATTCTACAGGTATTTTTTAATTCGATAGCTATTTCGGTTGTGATATCATTATGAAGACTTGCATAACTTGACAAGTTATTATACGTTATTTATGTACATATATTAATTATGCAGGTAATTTAAACATTAGTTTTATTGTTTGTTTTTAACTATATATATATATAGATTTTGACCGTCTTTTAAAGAGCCATCAAACAATGGTGCCCATAATTGAAATAGTGTATATATATATGTATTTTTTTAAGATTCCTAAATAATTGTCCATCACAGAAAAAAATATAGGTGTCAACGCAGGGGTCGCGACCGATTTCATATCATCAGATAAAAGTCGTCAGGGCAGTGTTCTAATTGGCCCAATATGAATTGGACGCATGAATATGTTCAGTGTTAACGCGGTGCACAATATGACGCCATTTTCGAATGGGCAGGGGAGGGAAAGACTGTCCAGAAAACATAACTGTCACACCCTATACCTTATCGTTTTATCACTAATTGAAATATAGTAGCACTGTGCAGTGGTTTTTACAGCTGCTTGCTTACAAAGAAAATGTTTACAATCTCTACTATCAACATTTTGATTCTGTATTTTTTCATCAACTTTAATTATAACATATAATATGTATTTCAATATTATTTTTAAAACGGCTATTTTTAAATGTTTACCATTATTTTATATAAAATTACACAATTTTTTATAATATGAAAATATATATTTCAAAATACTGCAGTGTCAAAATTAATTGTAATCGATTTATATCCTTCGGCTAATGTCCGGATTCTTAAAAATTAAATCTCTTCAAAAACTAAGTGAACTATTTATTATTTTTCGTATTCAATTATATTATGATATTGCTGCAGTTCAGTGTTAGATTGGAATATGAAAGTACACCATCTACATGAATTTTTCTACTTTACGTATACATTTTATATTAGACAATTACTTGCTGATTCTACACGTTACATAGGTACATACGTGTATTTATTCAAGTATTTAATTTATGTAGTGTCCATATCTCCGTCGTCCAATTGTCCCATCGTCCAGTTACCCTAGCGTCCAGTCGGTGAAACAGAATTTTCCCAGACTTGGAATTAAATTTTATGAAACATATGAGTCATTTGTAACTTGGATTAACTTGATAACTGTATTCAATTATTATTGTAAATTTTGTAGCAAATGTTTTTATGGGTAAAAAGAATCTTTTTGAATAACGAAAACTTTGAAAAAATTATGAAAACATCCCTGCCGTTGATGTTTTTATAAATAATATTATTTATACAAATCCGTTTTTAATCTGTAAAGATATTTTATGGAGGTCATGTACTTAATTGTAATATACTTTTGCTTTAAATAAGTAACCACCGTTTTATGTCACAAATAATGTTCCGAAATATGAAAGGACAGCGCTGTGATTTTCTTTTAATCTAGATGCGATATTGATAACAACTTCCCCCCAGATGGTCTCCCCGCCCACCCTCTCCGCCACTACCACGTCGCACAGCATCCGCACTTTCATTTAAATATATTTTCAAATTTTAATGTTAACTGCTTCCCTCGGCTTCGCTTTCGGGGTCCAGGCATCGTTAAGCGTAAGCACCGACCTATTGGACCCGTTCCGTAAATGTTTTTAGACTTAATTAGAAACAATATGAAATAATATGGAAAATACCTTGTGAACCTTTTGTTCGGGATTAACATTTGTGTCGTGTGATTGTAATTCATATTGCAATAAATAACGGATTAGGACCAACAATGAAATTATAAAGAGGGGCCATAGCACAATGAGAGAGCCACCTCCATAAGAAGCAATTTTACATGTAATTGAAATATTAAATCATTAATGGCTTTTGGGAAGATATTAATGCGCCATTTATTCGTCCGGAATTGCTTCGGAATTTTAAAGGAGAAAGCCATTTTGTTTCAAACGGTCACCGTTTGATTAACAGTCTAGTAAATTGAAATTATTATAATAGTTTATTACATTATGTACGTTTTATATTGCCTATTAATGAACATTATATATCATTCTACTGCATTGGCCATTTTATTAATTATTTATTAAATATCTCTTAAAAGCTAATGTCCGAAATACGTTACAAGAAAAACTGTTTAAAAACCATCTATAGAAATGAACCGTAGATACATTAAATTAATGACCACTGAAACTAATAATTTTAATACAAACCCTGATAAAATACTTTTTGCATAAAAAATTAAACGTCAAATTGGAACTTGCTTCAGCTTTTTTACATGGTACTACATGGTCTACTGAAGTAGATTTAACATAATTATTTGGTTTCAAGCAATATGACTAAGATAATTATCATTTCAATGCTTTCAACGTGATTTATTCAATTTTACGTGAAAGAAATTAATAATATTTCTCAAAATATTTCCTAACATTTTGGAAAAATAATGCCATATGTAGGTAACTATTACACAATTTTCATCTAAGATTGTATTGATTTTACGGTGGAAACATTGTTTACTTATCAAAGAATTTCAAAAAAACACTACCCTTATTCTTAGGTCAATAATTATTATAAAGCAATCATTATTCGTAGGATGTTTATCACACTTGAATGGTCAAAGACAGCATATAATACGTATCTTTATAATTATCTTAACACCACTGCACATTCATGTACTGAAATATGACTATATTCTAAAACATTAGAGCCAGAGGTTTAAAAGAATACTATTGTATGTAATAAATATACTTTATGCAGTCATCAAATGTTTAAAATAAATATAAAGGATAATAAGGCTTCAAAATTATATAAATAGATTATCTACAACGTTTAAGGTATGTCCAGGATCATGCTTGGAAAATAGAAAAAAAGCTCCATTTTGACCTACGCTGAGCATGTCCCCCCTTAAAATAAATTATCTTATTCTCTTCACCCGTACAAGTATTTCTTCATTTCAGACTGTTCATCCAGGTATTTTTTTAATATTCTTCTGTAACACTGCATTCCAAAAACCGTTAGTTTTTTTTCCACGTACCTTATGTCAATGCCTAGGTTTCTATCCCGTAAAACAGTATCGCAAGACATGGTAGTGTATAAGTCTAATCCTCAGGTGAAGGTTGAAAACTTTATTATAGAAGAGATCACGCGTATTAAAGAATGTGTTTCACGTTACTTTTATTTTTGTTATAATCCCTTATTAAACTCGCATTAAAGTATTTTATTATCGTTATTTCGAAGGCATTACAATTTATTAGAAACTTTTTCAAAAAATCATTAAAATAAATCACCTTTCTTCTCTACTAAAATATATTGAAAAATATAAAGTGTAATAAATGATGTGCTTTATCAGGGGGGCATAACACATAAACATAGATCACGTCCAAGGAAGAGGAAAAAACACTTTCGGTATACGTTATTCTTTATCTATCAGGGCAGCATGTCGAAACAAAGATGTATGAAATATTGCTGACAGTAACCGATAATACGTTAGTTTGGACGTAGGTACGTCTCAACCTCCTCTCCGTATGTCCGCGGATAAGTCCTTCACCACACCAAAGTTCTTCTCACTTCCACTGTTCTCCTGATAGATAATACCAAAGTTGCTTACACAAAATGCCATAAATTTTCATCCACCAGTCATTTCGTATTAGTTTTTCGACATAAATCATAAATATGAACGGTTTGTGTATATGTGTGACCAGTGCCACCCAAATGTAATCTATTGAGAGGATCCTATTAGAAAATAATCAAGTTGAAATTATCTTTCAAAATCAATCAGATAAAAGTTGATTGGTTTTTATGAATTATTTATTAAAAACTATTCATTCGGGAAAGTATAAAAAAAATATGTAGATATTAGAAAAACCTATTTTCTTAAATCTAATAATTATTTAACGATTAAAACCCATTTTTCAAAACAAATTTTTGACAATATTATAAAAAAGTATTATAAAAAAACACCCTTGTAAACGACCCTTCTCATAGATTGCTGAAACGCACATTCATTATTTTGTAATGGTATATAATAATTATGTATATATAAAACCTTTTTGAAAAAAATACTACACCCAGCACTATTTACCTCTCTGGGATTTGCGCCTATGTATACTGACCACAACGCTACACGTGCCCTATCTAATAGCGACAAAGTTAAAAAATATTTTTTACAATAGTCTCTAAAGCGCTTTTTAAATTACTTATTGCCAATCAGCTTTTGAATTTTAGATCAATGTATCGAATTACTTTAATTAATAACCGCTGTCAGGACCACACCTAATTCTTGTTATTGTGCTTGCACTTGCTAATAGTTTATTAAACTATTTTTTTATTCAAGAAATAATTCATAAGATTTAATTATGTATGTTTAATAAAAAAAAATGTTAGATTTGTAAATCTTGTGAACTATTTGTTAAATAAAAAAAGAGTTTATTAAATTATATATATTTCATTTCATTGAATAGAATTGAAAAGTGACTTCTACCTACATTCCAATAACGGAGCATATTTGTAAATTTGTTTTAATATCTTTAAAATTTTATTGTCATATTCTGCCATTTCAATTAGTTTTATGAGAGTGTCAGCCTATGATTTTTTTAAATATCTCTACCAAATCTCTAAAATATGATCAATTTAAATGTGAAAGTTTTAAAGTTGTAAATCATCTATATTTGTAATCTTAATGTTCTTTTTTAATATATTTTTAATTGAATTTATTTGTAGACGTCTTTATATGGCAATGGATCATCTTATATATATTATGTAGGTAGCTTATTTCAGCTTGTGATTCAATTTTCCCAGATTTTTGGTTCGTCTTATTCTTTATAAATGAAATAAAAAAATGTGTGAGTCACTATTTTCAGTTTCACTTATTTTGCCCCTATATTATCGCACTGCATTGGACGTATGCGTGCGCTTGTGTTGATTACGGCTGTGTGTTATGGACGAGAGAGCCATCAAACAAGTTGGTAACATAAAAACGTCAAGCTTACTATCAGGGCTGGAGAACAAACCTAGCGATACAAAATTATTACTACACTACTTGCTGACAGTGCTAAAACGAAAACGGTTTATTGTACTTCCGAGAGATTTATCTGTTCGATTGAATATGGAACATAATATATATTTATATTAAATATTTGGTTTCCTATATTTCTTATCGGCCATCTTGAAAAACCTTGACGTCATAGTAATATAACAGAAACAATCAGACGCGATATTTATGCAAAAAAATACTACTTTGTATACAACATAAAAAGGTTATTTCACACGTATTTAGGTCGTTCATATTATGATAATGTTATTTTACTTAATTTGTTAATAAATTTGTATGCATTTTCCTAGTATTTTTACCGTGCGTTTTGAAATAGCTACATATTATTTTTAGGTGATTATTAAAAAAATAATAATAATTAATACTAAAACTTAATGTTGATTAATGATAAATGTTGACTCATCAAGTAAATTAATAATATTTTATGTCTTATTTCTTCTTTTTTATGTTCCATAACAGGTCTCCCCGACGATGCTTACGTGGAAATTTTGTACCTACTTCACCGTATCACAGTTAACTGTGAACTGTCTTACGAGAAATAGATTACCGTATAGCATTGAGATCAAAAAACGACGCGATGTTCGTGAAGCATTGCAGACAATTTAAATAAATTGTATTGAATTCAATTAAAACATTAATTTGACATTGATTGGTATCAATATTAAATAATAACACTGTACTTAATTATTATCAGATATTTTATAGGTACGGCTTAACATTTTCGAGCACTTTGCTAACATATTTTTGAATCATTCAGAATTATATATACATATTATATAATATATTTATCTACATATTTTGTTTTGTGTTACTATTGAATTCCGGTGTTTTTTATTACATCTTTTTGAGTGTATTATTTTGACATGAATTTTATCTCAATACTATACGGTCATCTATTTCTGATAAAATAGTCCACGATAAATAAATTGTGGTACGGGCAACTGCATACGTATAGCTGTTAATCAATAATATATTTCGAATCAAGCACATTTTAAATGATTTCAGGCAGGCTATTATATTCCTATATAAGACACCATATTATTGTAACGAAGACAACACAAGGGATTTTAACATTTTCGTATATGTTTCAAAAGGTAAAACATATTTTATCAACATTTTTTTCTATTTCATGGTTGTAATTTATTGTTTTATTGCTTTAAAGTTTAAAGCACCTAATTTAAAGTTTTATTTATTGCTAAGTCAATTTCTTATAAATACTTTTTATATATTTCTGGAATAATAGGTAATAGGTATCAGGAATGGGGGGAATTTTATTGGGTTAAAAAAATATTTTGGGTAAATAATTTATTATTGAATAAATTAATAAAAGTTCACTCACATCTGATCGTTGATTTCCCGCCCCACGCCAAACATGGCAACACTAAAATTCCACGCCATAAACCAATCAAATCGATTCGTGATAAATTGCCAACCATAAATAAAGTAAATGGCCGCCGTGGAATTGGCATGATGAGTTATGCATCCATCCACGCAACTGTTCCACGTTCAAACCGCAAAACTTTCCCGCGGAAAAAATCTTCCCGCCAAAACCGGCCGTCAAACGTCAAAAAGCTTTTCAAAACAAACCGACTTCTCGAAGTCATCCATCGTGGAACCAAGTTTTATACCAACACTACTTACAACTGCAAAGGAAATGTATAAAGATCATAATGCTTTGGTTTGAGCATTTAGTGTAAAGAAGAACATCTATTTTTACAGAATAATAAGATGGTGAATGTGTTCTTTCGTTCGTTCATATACATTCGCTTTTTAAGTTTTTGAAATATTTCCCTAAAAAGTACACTTGTACACTTTTGTTAAAACATATATTTTAATTTAATATATCAGAAACTTTTAAAAAAAAAAATATGGTACCTACTTCCTCGATAGCAAAGAAGACTGGCTTTTGAATAGAGGTAAGCGATTATAAGAAATGAAAATGATAACAATACATACTCACAGGACTTATTAAAATCGCTAATTCGCTATAATTCATTAATTTCCAAATAAACCGAATATGATCAGTTCATTATATTATTATTATTAGTACATAATACTACACCCACGATGGTCGAGCGGTTAGAGCTTATAATGCGGTGCGTCCCGAGTTCGAATCCTCGGTCTTGCAGATTCACGTGTTGTATTTAAATGTGTATTTGGATCATAGTATGAATTTAATAGGTAGAAGAAATGGCTAACATCCATTTCTCGTAAAAACAAAAAATCTTTTAAGACAACCTCTACTCTGTAGAAGACCATATTATGATCTTTTTAGGATAGGACATGGTTTTAAAAATATATTATAGAAAATTCACAGAGCGACGCTAATTATTTTCCTATTAATATTTGTAGCATAGATATAGAGGTCACTAGTTTCTCACGTAAATCAATTTATATTATTAATGGTAAATACGTCGTATTGTGTTTAGTAACAAATTCCCGGACAAATTTTAATTAATTAGTAATGGAAAATATTAAATAATTGTTTAGTACCAAGTACTTTTCACTGCTTCTCGATCTCTAGCTGTGCATGTCAAATAGTTTTCGGTAATGATAATATTATAATATTATATTTGCCATTCGTAATCGAATGTGTAATGCACTGGCCTTTCATCGGGGGGCTCCGGATTCGATTTCGCTAAGGTCACGATAGAGTTATGTGATTTCCTCAAAGTCTTGGTGTTTGTGTTTGCTTCACTTCTATTACTAACTATACTACTTTCATTAGGCCACAAAACCTGTTGTGGTGTTAAAAATAATACGTATATTATATTCCGACCATGTCCGATCTTAATAAGATCATAATATGGGTCTCCACACGATGGAGGTTTGTATTAGCAGGTTTTATTTTTACGAGAAATGGATGTCAGCCACTTGCTCAACCTATTAGGTCCATACCCTGAATCATACACAATTTGAAAAACAATATGTGTACTTGCCATACCCGGCATTCGAACCTGGGACCCACGACACTATAGGCCAACGCTTAAGCCGCGCGACCATCGTGGGTGACATATATACCTAATATATTAATTAAGCCATAAGTTATAAACATTCCGAGAAACCTTCCTGGGTCGTTCTGAAACTAAACTTTATCTAAGGCGGTCAAGAATATCTACATCTTGAAGATTTTTTTTTGTTGAAAGTGTTAGCATCACAATTTGTTTATCAATATATTTTTAATTATATAGAGAATGGGACAACTGGGTGCTGCACTGTCGAATCAAATAAATAGATTAAGTTATGCTTTTATACAGAAAGTAAACGAGATACTCGTATTTAAACTTGTAAATTACTACATAGTAGTTTTATTTCATTTTGCTCTTAACATAATGTTTTTTAAATCGCAGATTGAGAACTATCATGCCTGAGGTTTTATATAAAAATATTTTTTTACCTTAGAACTTAAACATATAGGCAATTAAATCATTATTTACGTGTGCATATTTAAATTCTCACCAAGTTTCAAATAATAATTTGGTTATAAATAATAATATTAAATAAAAGATTTTTTAAATGTACTAATAATTCATTTCATTCGATTGCATGGCGCTCAGTTGTCCCGGCGCCGAATCGTCCTATACCCAATATATATCTTTTTATGATAAACGTCTAATTTACGTGCTCAACAATTCGAATGTTTTATACTTTTGAAATTTTACCCTAACGAATATATAGGCGGCGCCACATTTCCATCACTGCAATTTTATGCTTCGCAATAATTCGACTGAAAAATATAAATGGGCTTAAAATTCGTATTGCCCATCATCTATCATGTAACGTTTGTCTTAAACAACCCACATTTTGTTATTTTTACGTAATTTACGATCGGCGAAACGCACCGCGTCCCACAAAACAAACGCTTTTCGCGACAAACGAGAATAAAACAAAGAAATAAATTACATCCGGGGGGGGGGGGCAAAAAAAGATTATTCGAATCCGGAGCGAAGTCTACGTCACTCGCAGCGAGATATTATTATTATTATGAATCCCGAAAAGGTGGGTTATAATTTTCTTTTTTTATTGTCCATTATTTATATGCGGCGAATCCCACCAGATATATATATTTTCCTAATTCCCATACCCATAAAAATCACAATCAAACTCGGGGTACGTGACCGTGGTGAAGCACATCTGAGGGCCGGGCCGCTAAATCTTCATTAAAAAGTACGCGGGCCGGACCCATTCGGAGTTGCCCCCCTTAGTGCCCCCCTTCTAGTTGCCCTTGTCCGAAGGGCCCCCCCTGTTTTCACCCGCCGGCTGTTTTTAATGACAGGCGGGCGTCAGTGCCACCAATGGTATGCCTCACGGACAATGCTTTTACGCGTGTACAATATCATGTTAAATGAAAATTACGATTGTCCATTATTTTAATATTAATATATTTTTTTAATATATTGTAGGTACCTACATACTTACCACATGTTTTAGCAGATATCATCGGAATATCCTACATAATATAAGTTAATTTGTTCGTAGATTTTATAACAATTTTCTCTTATTCTCATCATAGAGAAGTATTTGGGTACAAAAATACTTTATAATGTGATTTTAGTTACTTTCTATATTCGGTACTCAAACATAATAGTTCATAGTTATCTACCATTTTTAATACTTAATGTTGAGCTACACTATTCTTTTCTATATATATATAAATCATCACTACATAACACATTGTTTATTGTTTCTTTAAGATTCATAAAGCACAAGACAAATGACGCTTAGTGTATTCTTTTTCGACCATATTCATCCCTTAATTGGAGCATTTGGATACCACACAGTACCTCCAAGAATTCCTATCGTTTTACAATTTTCATACAGCCCTCTAGATTATACCAGCATCCCGTTTCTTCGACGTGTACACTCTCTGGGTGATATTTAGCGGACTTTCACGACGTCGGAATTAGGTTGGCTTGAAAAACATGCAAGCTAGTTTTAAATTCTCTTCCGGCGTCCGCAGCATATGGCCGAGCCAGGTCCATCGTTGCCTCTTCAATCTCAGCGTGATGAAAGATTGCTTGGTCCACACTATTATCACCTCGTTACTCCTAAATGTATACCACCGCACAACCTGCATCCGCCGCAAACATATTATGCTCAGTATATGGTTGCTCTGAGCCTTTGTTAGGTATCACATCTTGTTACCGTCAAAGTGCAAGCATCGAATAGACGACTTTTGGTTTTAACCAAGTATAGTCGTAAGCCCTAGACATTCCGCATCGAGTTTAATGTTGGGACAGCCATTACCATACCGAGCTCTCTTTGCAAAATGCCGTCTATCACTTTGTGGACTCCAGATATTTAAAGCTGACGACTGTCTCGATATTTTATCCATTACTACTTATTAGAAAAACTCGACCAGGAAATATGCTATTGCACAAAATTTTTGTTTTCTTCGCATTGATTTGTAAATCAACGCAAGATGAATTTTATGCAGCCTGTTGATTGTTTCTTGAATTTCCTCGATTGAGTTATCAATTAGGACAGTGTAATCGGCGTATTTCAAGTCGCACAGCTTCACCGTGGGGGTAACATCTATGACTCGACCAAGTGGTATTGACTTTCTTAGTATAGTCAAAGAGAATTATGAAGGGAAACAGAGCAAGAACATAAGCCTGTCTGACTCAGGACGTCACCTTGAACCACTCTGTGACAGTGTCACCAATTCTGACACAGCATTTTTGTTATCCTCGTGCGTAGTGTACGCGCAGCAATATACTAATGAACGTAGGTACATTACGAATTGAATATACGGGTTCATGGAGAAATATTAATTTTCACTACATTTAGGAAATATTCTCTCGTGAGAATCAATGTCTTCATAGAATCTAGGGTGCATTGTTATAAGCACATCATACGTCAGTCCTTGGCAACGGATGTGATCATTAAGGTGCCGTTCACATTGCTAGGACTTGGGCATCAGCCCATAATAATTATGTCTCAGTCTTGTGGATTGTGTCATCGTGTACAACTGTTTTTTACCTAACAAATACAAGCTGTAATAAATACGCACTGCGAAAGACACTAGAAACAGCGTACTTGCCTATGCTCCGAGGTTGGAGCATGGCAGGGCGAAGTAAATAAATAATCCCATATAACAACGAAGTGTAGGCATTATATTCTAACATTTTGGCTATCATGTAGTATGTTCAATACTGTAATGGTAATGAGCTTAGTTCCAAATTCTAATATATAGGTATAATTAAACATTTGCCCAAATTATCTCCAAGTTTGCAAAAAGTAAACCATTTTCTTATTGTTTTGACAAGTAAATCAGGTGACAATATACCAATTGATGGGTGTGGGTTTGAATCACACCCATGTTTTGAAGCCTTTCGAGAATACTAAGTGAAGTAATTATGAGTTTTTTGACTAATTATAGTAATATATCGACAGTTAAAAACAAGAAAGAGACTTCTTGTAGTATTTTATATCACACTTGTTGATCGAAAAAACCTCCTTATACATTTTCTTTCCACATCTTTATCGTATGATTTCATATTAAAATTGCATTACGAATGCATTTTTTATTTCTCTACTACAAATGTACACATATTCACTCGTTTTGCCTCTCAACGGTCTACATATCGGTAAAGCAATTTAAATACATATACAATATAAGATCGTTTATGTATAAACTCAATACAAGTAAATATTATACATGTCAAAATTTTCTACTTTTATTATTTTATGGTTATGTAATATTATTAACTGATAATTTTATTATTATCAAGTAATCACATCCTTATATTGCGATCAAAAACCATTTTCACACACTACAAATTGAAAACACAATCGTACCAGTAAATACAGCCGACTAAAAGTATTTTAATAGTTTGCCTTAGTATTGATAGACATAGCAATAATATTAGTAGTTTTAATGCATTTTCCGCTATGTCCATTGACGTAAATTTTCCGGGAGGGGGCCAAGGATGACTCCATCTGGTCTCCGCTTATTACTGCAACCGCCACATCTAAATCATATGACTAACGGCCCCTAGCCTCCCAACACCCCCTCCTGACTGCTATTCTTCGTATTTTCCTGGCCTGTGGGGGGCATTGTTTGTTACTTACGAGTTTATTACTTGACTTGCAGCTTTTAGGCACTATTTTGTATAATTATTTTAATAATTAAAATAAAAGTTTGATGCCGATACACAAGAGTTTTAATAATGGATATTTTATTCTTTATGTCCGTTATTAGATTTCGGCAATGGATTTGGTATTTTTCCATGTTTACTGCTGCTCTAAAAAAAGGATAGAATGCTGAACTCAAAACCGTCTATAGTATCTCTAAACCAGGATAATTTATTAATGTGATTACTATATTTATTTATATAGCTTTCATAAAATTTTCAGTACAGTTCGGTTATGAGGAATACAGCGGAAAACACATTTTGAAAATACCCGATATACTCGATTATTTGTTAGTTTGAGTTAGTTTAGGTTAGGTTAGGTTGGGTTAGGTAAGGTTAGGTAAGGTTTGGTTAGGTTAAACTAACAAATAATCCAGTATAACGGCTATTTTCAAAATGTCTTTGCCACTGTATTCCTCATAACCGGACTGTACCAAATTTTCTACTAAATTCATTTATTGAATACTAAATATTTTCATATTGATCCAATAATTATTGATTAATTCATAATGCTATGTGATCAACAATTTAAATCCCTTCGTATAAAACAGGTATGTCTAACGCAGTAATCGCACCATAGTACCATGGGAATTGAGTCTTGAAGATGTAAAAGTGTGGACATCCAGTTATTATAAAATAGGTATGATTTCATTAAAATTTCGAAGGAATGACATTAACCATTCCTATTTTTATTTCCTTAACCAGTTTATAGTCGTTTTCAAATTAATCATGAGAAAACCCGCTTGATTTGGTCATATCATCTGAATCGTATTGCATTACTTACGGCCTGCCTGAAATGAAAGTGAGAGAAAGAGATCCAAAGCTCTGTCCAAACTACTACATAATTTTACCATCGCACAGTAGGTTTGTTGCACAGTAGAATAGTGCAATGACAACCAAAAATGCCAAAACTTATCATTTTCACGACGAATGGAAAATTAATATTTCTTTATTTTGGTGAAAGAAAAGTGTTTTTTTTTTAATTTGTTACGCGTCAGTCTCAATTAGGGATACTATACCGGCATTCGTTAAAAACATATCACGGACATAAACAGGTAATTCTTTCACGACTTATTTTTTCCTCAGTGTCGTCAACTTTTCTACACAAAATGAAATAAAATTCCACCCAGAAACCGAAATCGACATTATTTTATTTGGCTCTTGCCAAGCACTTTCTTTCAGCTCTTCATGCCATAAAATACATATTCTATCTAAAACCAAAGTTGATAGATTGTCCACCCAAAATAAATATATTGTGGATTTTTTGTTATTAGTTCACTTTTATATTTTATTATCAGTCAATTGAGATATTGTATTTTTAATTTCTCTGCTTTCTTAATACCAAAAATACCGTTTTTTTTTAGATTAAAAATGGTTTTTAGTATCAATGAATAGAAGTATCACGGTTTTTAAAATACCGGTATTGAAATCACTAGTGTTAATAGCCAAATGTAACATAATTTTGTTCAAGTTAATTAATGGCAATGGAATGGCAGTAGATTTGTTACTGAAAGATCTCAACCTACTCGAAGTTAAACATGTTTTTTGTGTATTATAATAGTTACGGATTATAATGTTAGCTGATTAGTGATTATTCAATTTTAGACGTATTAAAAAGTAAGAATTGTTTTATTAAATTCGTCCATAAGCCTATTTCGGATGAACATTATGAGGAAGATCATTATGAAATGCATACACAGCGAAATAATATTTTTATGCGCTTCCTTGGATGCATGCATAACTCGTACTTATATTTAAATAAAGTGTTGCCCGCAACATTATAAGTTACATCCGAACGCGCTTCTATAAAGCGATTCTCATAATAACTTCAACCGAAGGGGAATTACAAGTAATATATGGTGTTAATTCCAGCATGGCCGCCTCTCTTTGCCTCTCATCCCCTTTTCTGCAAACCTCCTTATATTATATCCGCAGACAATTTGGACTAACAAATAACAAATAATTGAAGCATACCTACTAACTTGCATCCCAATTTCTGATATATAATATTCTTTAATAATCTACTAGTTATTCGACACTACTCTATATGTGAGCAAATGTGGTGAGACATGGAATTAAATTTGCTATTTTGTAATGAAAAATAAAATTTGTGCAGTGGATATTTTAATTTAGGTTTCAATATTACATAAAATATGGGGTTTGCGGTGTAATAGAGTTCGCTAAAAACCTCAAATGAAAATGGGTTGGCACATAGCTCGAAGAAGGGACAATCGCTAGACAAATCTAGTCACCCAGTGGTAGGTACCCAAGAGGTACAAATCGTCCGCGAGGTAGACCTAGAGGCCGCTCGATGAAATGGTTAAGTTCTGCGGAAGTACGTGGCAATGCAACGCACCGGACCGAGAGCGTAAATCAGCTTGGAAAGGCATTCATTCAGCAGTGGTTAGATTCAGGCCGATGATGATGATTACATAAAAATGTTTTATCATTTTAATAAATTTATTTTTTAATAAGATTATAAAATTTACATTTAATTTTTATATCTATGCTGGTCAAACATCTGAATGAAAATATATTTATTAGATATTCTGAGGTCACCCAAGTTATTCTGCTGAACCAATAATACCATCACATGCCTGCGGGTAATTCCGAACACTTCGATGTAGTCGTATATTCGTATAAGCTGCTGTAGTGCAGTTAAATGTATTTGAAACAGCGTTTCTCAACATTTTGCTAGTAACTGCAAGTACGTGGCTCAATTATGTGCTGTATTCTCGCTACTTTGCTACCATTGGGCTACCGAGAGCTAATTTAGAAATGTGTCTCTTTATTCTAACATCTTTTCTGTCACCTCCGTTGATGTTTAACAGCTCTAATTAGCCGTTATTGTTGAGGTTCTGGTAGCATTGATATACTAACCATTAAAGCAGCTGTTCTAAATTGTTGGCGGGTAGCAGTAAAAAAAATTATTTTACACGCATAAAAAAGAAACGAATTTACTTTTTCAGCTTTTTTGTTTTAAAATTCGTTATAATCAAAAATACGTTTTAGAAATAACATTTTCTGAAATTAGAGAATTTTCATATAAACACAAATTATATGCAAATGGTAAGCGATGTTTTTTTGTTTATTATACATATATGAGTGTCAAAATAATGTATTTTGAAATGTGTCCGGTGGGGTTACGGGATGTTGGGAGGATTTGATAAGGTGCGAATAAAACATAAGAAAGAATAACCTAGAAAGCGCAATGAATTACAATCAATTATTGTTAATTTTCGTTGTATTGTCATTAATGTTTTGTAATACAATGTTATTGTTTTGCTTTCGTATACGACTTGTTTGTGTCATAAACATTTCCCTCTGTCTCCATCCAGCTTTGCTTACCGCACGACGTTTAGACAATAAACAATATTTTACTATTTACTTAATAGGCATAACGACTTTGACACAAAGATCTCATAATCCTTAAAATATGCGACAGTTTAATATTTTGATACAAGGCCTTATTCCGCCAATAAATAAAGTGCCATTTTTATTAATCACATTATAAGTTACCGTCATTTTTTAATTATTATTAAAAAATGGGTTGTGGAGCCAATAATGATGATAATAATACAAATTCAAATTTATTTATTTTACACATAATGAACATGACATAATATTACATATTTAAGCGTTTGCAACATGACAAACAAGAAATATTATGTGTTAATATGAGTAAAAACAAATCGGTGTGTGTACTTATATGTACGCGCGTTAGAATTTATACTTCTTTGGCGTAGCAAAACAAAAACAAAACTTGTGATAAACTAGATTCTTTGACTAGGTCTTAATTATATTGTTAAATTACACACTCAAGAAAAAGGACCGCTTATTGGAACGCCGTTGGTTTATTTCTATACACTTTAACTTATATTACTAAATTATATAATGGTTTCTCGTTGTTTTTATTTTTAAAGTACCAACTGTCACTCTGGCGTTTAATAATTTGTTTACGTAAGGAATTGCAAATGGCCGACAATAATAAATTCGCTGCCTAGGTAACGGAACAATTCTAAATTGTAATAATATACTGTATAATCGTCACGATTGCAGTTTCAAATCGTGGCGTAAAGGTAGTGCGTTCGGCTGATAACCGAACGATCGGTGGTTCGAATCCAATCGAGTGCGTTTATTTTCGTGTGAAAAAATAAATTATGTGTTACATCTCAAACGGCAAAAATACACTCTGATCTGATTTCCCAAACGCGCCAAAAGTATAACTTCAAAAATGTGATATTAAAAAGACCTACCTACCTATATTATAACAATTATAAAATGACAAATTCATAATTTTTTTATATAATTTTATACGTAGGTACTTATTTATATTGAAATTAGTGTGATAAAAAAGAAGAAAAAAGGCGACAGAAGTGGTGATCGAAATGAGCTGTAGTAGAAAAAGAATACATGTTAAATGTCAAAATACACATTTTAAAAATAATATTACTTTATATCTTTAAATATTAGCTTTTGTGTTTAAATATATTTAATAAATGTGATTAATTTGGAGTTGATTTAATTTGATTTAGTTAATCAAATATTCGGTGTTGAATGAATTACGTCAGAATATTATTTAATAACATCTCAATGGTTTTCAAATTGTCTGTTAATTCAATATCTTTATTTCTTTTATAGCGTTGACCTTTAATGCTTTGTAGTATTAATTAAAATAAAGCACAATAAGATGTAGTACTAATTCTACTTAATTTAATAATAATTAACAACCCACTTTAAAGGGGCATTGTCGACTGGTACAGAATATAGATACAATAATATAGATTAATTAATAAAACTATTTATTGAAGATAAATGAACAATAATTAAATAATAAAATTATAAAATGGTTTCTTAGCATAAAGTTTTTTTTAACAATAAATAAAACCATAAAATTAGCAATTAGCACCAGAAAGTTTGTCAACGTGTTGTACTCCGATATGTATTATTTTCTAAACAATATTGTCATGCAATGAAATCTTTTCCATGAGTAAGGTCCTGACTGAAGAAATGACTCAAGAATATCTGATATTGGTTCATTCCAACCCTATTCACAGCAGTCCCATACAGCTAAATGATGGTCAAAGTTATCGCCGACATCCGATAATAGATATGGTACAGAAAGAAGAACAAATAATCTAATATTCATAGATATGAAACTATACTTGGAGTATATTATCGTATCCGGAAATTTGTACGTAAACAGTTCAACGTAGAACACTTATTCGTGTGCCGCAGTACGTGAAACATGAGTTCGTGCAACATTTAATCAAATGACGAGTTCTTCGTTGAACATTTCACCGTGGAATACATTTCACCGTGGAATGCGTATTCTACAACATGTGGCGCTGGTTTGCAGTTCCAATTAGATTCAATATGAATTTTATGAGATGTCTTTATTGGTTTTAAATAATTTAATGTTGAAACTACATACATATAATTACAATATGAAACTATTTCTAATTTAGTTACCTACTTATTTTCTTCCGTCTTTCCCATATACTCCGATGGTTTAAGTGTTATAATTTTACATGATTATTATACGTTACCAAAATAGCATTATTTTCTTCAAAATTGTAAGTAAATAATATTATATTTCTTTACCTTCGTAAAAGAAGTGGTTATGTCGATATGTCATTTTTTCCAGTACAAACGATTCTTTAATGCCTTTCAAAGTCATTAATTGATAATATAAATAATAATATGCACGATAGATTTTTATGTTGTTTTTAATACAAGTAAATAATTATTTGGAAAAGACCAAAAAATAAAGGAATTTTTGAACATTTTTAGGAACTTTTCAACACTTAACTTAGTATTGGCAAATTTTGATATTGGCACTTATTTTACCAAGATTCAGATTTATAATTCCTTGTGTAATATAGATATTATCGTGTAAGTATTAATAATTGATGATTTTTGTAAATACTTAATATTATGAAGTGCACTTAATGGTAACTATAAAAACAGCTATTTATTGGTTGGAATTAGGAAAACATTTTATTAGGTAGTTAATTAAAATTAAACACAAAAATAAGTAGTTAGTGTTTATTCCACAATTCACACATGGATATTATAGGTTAACCTATAATCCTGAGATATTGGTATCATTTCAGTACCATTTATTATATATTGTACTTATAAGTAATAAGTAAAACTAATAATACACCCATGGTGGCTGAGTTGGTAAAGTGGTCGTCTATCAAGAAGTGGGATCGATCAATCCAGCGTAAAGACCCAATGTGTCGTGCAGTGGCGCAACCAGGGGGGGGGGGCAAGGAGCCCTGGCACCCCCCAAAAATGAAAATTATCAGAATGATTTTAAACATTTAAATTGAAAGCCAATAAACTATACCTTTGGGCTTAGACAAATAAAGACACAAAAAATGATTTGTAATAATTCTCCAGCACCCTTTTTAGAAAAATTTCGTAGATTTTAATTTTTAACACAAAAATTTCGAAACACTAATGTCAGGTTTTTTTAGAAACACAATCCCTAATGGAAATGTCAAAAATTCTCGATGTCCACCCGAATTCCGGAGTAGTGTCGCTCATGGCTGGGGAGGGCTGACAGAGCTCTAGCCTGGGGGCCCGGGCTGTGGGGGGCCCGGCGTGTCGGGTTGACCAGATAAGTGAGATAAACACACATCATAAATTAGCTTTAATAGTAAAAAAAGTATACTTCATGGTCATGAACATTTTCAATTACTTATATAATTGTGCAATATAGTTTTTGATTATAATGTGTCGATACTCGACAGCTCCATTATTAAAGTAGATGTATTAAAATCGCCAATAATTCACTGTATAAGTACCCTTAATTTGAACTAAAACACAATTTGAAGAACGTTAATGTAGTGTTTCACACTGCCTTTAATCTAATATCGTAGCCTGAGGGCCCGTTTCAGAATGTGGGGACCATGGTGTAGGTACACCGAGCGCAATAGACAAAAGACCGATAAACGAGAAATTAGGCTGTGAAGAAGAAATAGATCCTATGGGACTAATTTACATTTTCCTCCTTGCCCCCCCCCCAATATTAAATCCTGGGTGCGCCACTGGTGTCGTGTCAAGTGATTATTTCTAGTGTGTCAATCAATATATAGAATGTTATATTCTCAAATCTAGGGTCTTATTGGTTGAAAAAAAATGGTTTATTATAATTTTTATAATACCTATGTATTTATTTAATAATACATACAGTTTACTGTGGGAAACATGTCCTAAATATAATTAAAAAACCAATAACGAAATGTAGTAAGTGTTTTGAAATGATGCATTACCTAATTACAAATCCGTTTTATTTTGGTGGAATCTAGTAAGTGACACTGACTAAAGTCTAAACTAAACAATACATTCATTCAAGACAAATATGTCCAGATGGTAGATTTTTTTGTATTATGGTCAATTTATTGGGTTGGCCCTTTCTCGAGAGTTCCTTTGTTCATTATTGTGTGCACAAAAAAGACCGTTTTAGAAATTAATATTATTAAAAAAAAACATTATTACGTACGATATTGTTGTAATTATAATATACTTATCTAGTTATCTACCTATTTTCTGCTGTGTCCCTTGTATTATAATGGTTTTATTACGTACTTTTAAGTAAGTATTATATTTTTACATGAATATTTAAAATTTCATTATATATTGTAAATAAATAATATTATATTATGTTACTATGTTTATTGGTATTATCTATTGATAATGGGAGCTATTTATAAGTAATAACCATATACATAGTATATTTGTCTATGGTAATACCTACGTAATGCACATTAATGGTATTAACTATCAAGTTTAGAATTGATGAGAAAATATTAAGTATATCATTAATTTAAATACCTATAACACAACAATACTATTTAGGTAAGTACCTAATGTTTATTTCGCAATTTAGACAGGTATATAAATATATATGTACAGATAAGTTAACTGAAATTACAAATATACCTAATGCTAATTTAAATCTATTTCCGTTTTATCTATGAACGTACATTTTATATTATTTTTATAATAACTTCACTTGTGTAGTCCATCATAATGCAGGAAATTAAGAAGGCATCAGAAGTGTAGATAGATAAAGATTGTCATGGCCAGTGCTCGAAATGGAAAATTTCACGAACAGGAACGCTCGACAATTTTCCAAAAATGTGTAACATAAAAATATCTTTTAGTTTTACATTATGTACTTTTTTCATCATCATCTTCTTACAATACGCTATCGGCTATAACAATTAGTGGTAACATACAAATATAGTCATTTTAGTTTACGAAATCGTTTTCTAAAAAATACATTAATAATAAATATAAATAACTAAACGTATATGAATCTAATTGGAGTGGGAAACATTATTAAAATACATGAAATAATAGACAAACTAATCACAATTTCCCATTGGTTTCTTTAGCAGTTTGAATAAAAATATGCAACTAAGAGTGGATAGAAATATGAGTGAAGATACTTCGGCTTAAACAAAATACATGCCGCTTTTTTCAAAGCTCTGATTTTTCGTAAATTCGAAATATTTTGATTAAGGTAAACTATTTTTTAATCAAATTAAAATCCATCGTATACGAAAAAGCAAGGGCATGGTTTTTAATAAATTAATTAAAAAAATATCTAATACGCAAGTTTTACAAATGTAGCATTCTTTATTAAATATGAATCATTTTAAACAACCTCAGAAGTGTAGGTACATATTATTAGAAAAAAAAATATTTACATCATGTGGACATGTAGGATAATTTATTCTAATAGGTTTCCAATGTTATAGAAATTGTTATATACAGGGAAATTTTTCATATATTTATCCCGTTGGATTCTGATTGATTTATTTAAATATTTTTATTTCGTATTGTACCTTAAACAATACAAAAAATTTTAACATGCATACGATGTTCACGAATATCTATCTATATTAATTATGGAATTATTTGATTTCAGTTATTAAATGTATTATTTATTAACCATATTAACCATCAAAAACACAGTTCATTCAACCCGAAAAATATCCATATAAAATTAAAACAATAAAAATATATGAGGAAATGATATTTGTTTTTGTCACTCAATGTAAAATATTATAATAGATTAGGATAAATAATTATTATCTGGCGATTCCGTAACGTTGAGTAGGTAAGTAAAACAGCAATTACGTATGTTCTGGTCACAAGGAAAAGCATGACTATATTTACTATTTAATATGAAATATTTTACCCCCTTAGAAATTATTAAACAACAATTTAAGCTATTAAGTACCTACAAAGAGTTTTTAAACGATGTCAGAGCACAAGTTTTTCGGAAATTTAAAAATTTAGCAAAGGAGCTCCAATAGTTAGGTTTTTTCATGTATGCAATAATAATTATTTAGAACCCAACCCATCAACCTTGGTCGATCCAGTGCTGGATGAAGGCCTCCCTTATTTTATTCCATCTCTCTCGGTACCTACTTAGTTTTTCACTGCAAAGTATTTCCGCTGAACTTCATCAATTCATCAATAATGTAAGAAATATAAAAAATAAATTAGTGTAGAGCAGCAAAGCATGGGGGTTAGGTAATGGGAAACCAAAAAAACACAACTTAAAATGATTAAATTTGGAATAATAAGGAGACTAATTTTGTCGCTTCCTCTGATGAAAACGCTTATCATTGGCTGCATACAACTTAACCCAATGTTTACGGGCCGCACAAAATTGTGTTTTTGCTAATTACTTTTCAAATGCAAATTAACACGTTAATTACAAAATTAATCACAAGGGCCCGTAAGCATTGGGTTAAATATTGATAAACGACCAATGAACGACCCCGATTGCATTATGAAATACAAAAACTATGAACGCGTCAAACCCATGTAAATTTCGCTAACATAATAATATGATAAATGGACAATTCGGTCAATTATGGTTGTCTCGATACAAAATTTAAAGTTTCATTACAAAAAACAATTGGCTACCATAAACGTGCTCAAGAATTTCAACCCTCGGTAGGACAGAATATATAGTATACCTACCTATCTCGGTAGATACTTAGGTAGGGCACGTAGTTTTATTCACACTATTTTTACTATGTTATTTTTGTGCAATATTTAACAAATTAATTAAGTCATTTATAGAGTAAAGATAAAACATGTATTTAATGTGTTTCATTTAAATTTTTTAAAGTTCCAGTGTGCATTATAACTACTACGTTATTAACTCACTGTATTTAGGCATGTACCTTAACCTTAACTGTATTAAAATAATATGTATGAACTTGCAAAAAAATAAATGTCTCGTTTTATAAATTAATACTACAGTAAATCTACATTCTAATGTAAAATAGCTTCCAACATTTCCTTACAATCATAAAAACATTTTTTTTTTCAAAATAATTATTGTCCCATAACGTGCGACAATGCAATAAATCTTACCCAGTGCATTTCTTTGTATACAATTTTATTGTTTTATCACCATTGACGCAAAAGAGTCTGTCTATTAGTGCGTTCAATGCCAAATTCGTTGAAAACAGTATTGTCTTGAAAAAGGTTAGTTCTCAAATACGTTGTCTTACATTTACTCTATCACTATTTAAAAAAAACTTAAGTACATTATGTACGGGTCATAGAAAATTCAGTGGTTCTAAACCAGTAAAATTATTTTTTAATAAAAAAGATATTTATGTTTTTGTACCTTTGTACCTATCAATTCATTTTCGTAAATTTTAAATCTAACCCGGAACGTAATAATATTAAGTATGACGCTTGAGGATTTTACTAGACGACTCGCTGTCCGTCGGATATTTTACGAACCGGTACGCCATTTTCGAGGTTTTAACGAACAGGAACGCCATCCTTGGAAATCCCACGAACAGGAACGGCGCTCCGGGGCGTTCCGCTCCATTCCGAGCGCTGGTCATGGCTACGGAACCAACGTGTGTTTCAAAACATACATTCTTGAAATTGACTACAATGTGCTTATAGCTATTTACCACGTGATAAAGAATATGTTATTTACATTACGTAAGTATCATAATATGTTTTAATTTGTTAACTGTCAATTCATGGTGGAACTGCATTTTTGTTATATTATTTCTGTCGCTTTGGAATTTGTTTGATAAATATTGTTTTAAAAAAATGTACTCAGTTGAAAATGTCCCTCTGAGGCGGACGAAACAGGTCCTAATTAAAAGTGGAATAACTACTACAAAAAATGCGTTTTATTAAATTAAAACAACAATATCATAATATGCATTAAAGTTTCTAACATAAATGAAACGCGCATTCAATATTGGCAATATTCGAAGACACTAAACGGGCTTAGTATTTCTTGCGTTGCTGGCTTCAAATTCTGGGTCGATGGTGACTGGCTTTAGCATTTCTATCTTAATAATCAGTTCTGTGGTATGACCTATAGATATTTAAAATGCACTATTATGCAACTGTAACAAAAGTAACCTATAACGTAAGCGTATTAAACATTACATATTATTTATAAATCATGTATGTGTGAATACTTAGTAAACAGAATACAGTATGTACCTGGCTAAACAATTAACATTTTTGCTCCAAAGCGCAATACATTGAGCTGCATTGAATAGAAATTATATTAATAAATAAACGGCACTGTTCGGTTATACGGAATACAGCGGAAAACGCATTTTGAAAATAGCCGATAAACTGGATTATTTGTTAGGTTAACCTAACCAAACCTAACCTAAACTAACCCAAACTAACAAATAATCCAGTTTATCGCCTATTTTCAAAATGCGTTTTCCGCTGTATTCCGTATAACCGAACAGTACCAAATAAACTTTTTACGAAGAATGTTGTCACTTGTTAGCCATTCGCCAAACCCATTGGGTCTTTACGCTGTATTAACACACAATGGTTTCAAATGTTTTAATTAGATTATTATAATCTGAGTGGACTAATTGAATTAAAACTTATTGTAAGTAGGTATTATTGAAAATACAAAGATGGCAATACCTAATTTATTTAAAAAATAAATGTTTTTACCTAGGTATATATATTTAATTCATTTAGGATATTATTGATCTTTATAATATATAAAGTAAGTACTTAAGTATCTTAATATATATAATATGTATTATACAAAAAATATAAAAATAATAATACTTAATTAATATTATATAAACTAGATAATAAGTAGATAATACAATCATAGATATAATCATAGGTTATACATTAGATATAGTCAATTCACTGTCATTTACTTTTTTTGTTTGTAAGAAATAAAAAGGTTTTTATATTTATACATATATGTATAAAGTACGCGTACCTATCAACATATCCTAAATATAATTAAAAAATCTTGAAATAAATCAATTACAAATCCGTTGTATTTTGCAGTTTATTGTGTAGGTAGGTCCTTTAACTTTCACGTGCTTCTAGTGCACAAAAAACATTTGGCCACTGTAACATACCTAATATCCGGAGTTCTGATCAAATCTAAAAATTAATAAGTATTAATAAAAAGTCAACATTATTACGTACCTACCTTACTATAACAAAAATAACCTATAATGAAACGGAGTGTATTATACGAGTGTAGAATAGGTAATTAATATTTTTTCTGCAATCCGGAACATAAATTGGCTCCATAGAATGGAGATTATATTAACAGACTTTTTACGAATAACGGTTGTTACTTGTTAGCCAATCTTGGTCTCTCGTTGGATTAACACACATTTAAAAAACAACATGTATTTTTTATTAAGTCACAGGATTGAACCCACTTTCTATATGGAACCGCTCTGCCAAGTCGGATACCATGGCTGTATTATCAGGATATGCAAAAGTTAAAGTACCTACGTAGTAGTACCTATGTTTAAAGTTGCAAAGATCAATCATATCCAAAATGAATTCAATAAATGCAGTCATCTATATAAGTAGGTATATTTATTTTTAAATTAAAGTATGCAGCTATTAACACGTTCGTATTTTCAATAATATCCATTTACAAAAAGTTTCAAATCAACATTGTCCATAATATTATTTTAAATAATAATAAGAGCACACATTTTATATAATACTATAATAAATTTTCAACATATTTGGTAGTCAATTAAAATAAAACGCAATAAGCCACAATAGACACATTTAAAAAACAACGTGTATTTTTGTATATCCGCGGGAAGAACTAACCCACTCTTCATAAACGACCGCTCCCCCAACTCGGGCACATCTATTTAAAAGTAAAGTAGGTACTACGTACTTATCTATAAAAATCAATAATATCCTAAATGAATTAAACAACAGCATTTACATATACCTATGTACCTATATACATTTATTTTTTAAATTAAAAAAGGTAGGTATTGCCATCTTTTTATTTTCAATAATGCATACTTACAAAAGGTTTAAAATCAACTAGTCCATTGTCCACACCAAAACAACAAAATATTGCTATTTCTGTAAGTTGCAATATTAATGTCTAAATAAAACACTTAAAAATACGTAATAAAACCATCGTAATACAAGAAACACACATTAGAAAATAGGTAGGTAAGTAGATTATAAATACAATCACATCGTATAGGTATATTATTTATGTAGTTTCAACATTAAATTATTTAAAACCAATAAAGACATCTCATAAAATTCGTATTGAATCTAATTGGAAGAGCAAACTAGCGCCACATGTTGTAGAATACGTATTCCACGGTGAAATGTATTCCACGGTGAAATGTTCAACGAAGAACTCGTCATTTGATTAAATGTTGCACGAACTCATGTTTCACGTACTGCGGCACACGAATAAGTGTTCCACGAAGAACTGCATACGTACAAATTTCATGTAACCATTATCGTATCATAGTGTGTTGAGGTAAAATAAATTATAGTTACTGTCTTAGATATTTGAGAAAATTAATTAGTACCTATATTAAAATGAATTCTGTTATAGATGACTTTTTGAAGATTTCGAATCATATTAGGAATGTCATTTCTCTTTACACAAACTTAGCCTTGTTCATTAATAATTATTATATGACAGAGTCGCTTTCAAAATTGTATGAAATATAAGTTATATTTTAGTGCTAAGTCATCTGTACTGCCATGCTACATAAAAATAGTGTTTTTGGTTTTAATGAAATGAGCTTTAAACTACACGTCCTCTTAAACTATGTCAAAACAATCTAATAATTTTAGTGTAGTCTGTACCAGTATATAATAAATTCAAATATGTTATTACTTAAACAGTTGAAAAATACTGATATATAATATATTCATAACTATATATAATTATATTATATATTAAAAATAATATAGCATTAATAAAATTTATTTAAAAATTGGTTATAGTGAAATCATCTTACGACTTTTGGGAAAATTATCATAAATCAAACTGATGCCAATAAATTTTTGTTATATACTCGTACATACCTGAAATAGAATACAATTATTATTAGCATATGCCTGCACTGTACTAATACGTTCATAAATATATAAATAATACTTACATGAATTAACTACGCAATACTTATTAATAAATAGAAATAAAACTCACGATTAATTATTATTAAAACATACGTTGAACAAAAAATATATCAAAATTTTATCCATACTTTGTTTAGTAGCAATTTCCATACGGGGGTGCTGCCTCCACTGTGCCATGTTACTTGTCATGTATTTTTTTACTAAGGTTGATTTTACCTCTTTAACTCATGACCTATTTCTAGTTACATATGTAGCAATCATACAACTCAGCATTAAATGAGTGACACACTTTAATAAGTATGTTTTGTTCACAACAAAACAATAAAGCAATAATAATTCTTAGCATTTCCTCTATCATAACTAGATCCGTAGGGTATGTTATGATTTGTTAATTGCAACAATATCTCTTGTAATATGTTATGTACTGCATCTGTATAAATTGGAAGGACAATACATGAATCCTCACTCACTCATCGAGTCTGTCACGGGACGCATTACTATTGTCACGAGTTTTTTTATTCAACATAGTCAACCAACATTATACTCTAATTAAGTCTCTCAGTTCATCACATCGATCTCATCAGTACATCCGTATCCGCGAGCATAATCTCATGCTGTCATCTTAAATAATGTATTATTTTATTCCTGTCTCGATCAATATACTCTCTTCCAAACAACTACAAGCAAGGCGATCTTCTCTCTCCTACAACATATACTGAAGAAAATAAACTGTAAATCTTATGAGTATAATCAATTTAAACCCATAGCTTACCGACAAGTCACAATGTACTAACGCCTGCTTCTGGGTAAACAATAAAGAAATTATTCAATAATTAAATTGTTTTGCGTGAATCATAAAGTTTATTTAACTAGTGCGGGCCTGTTAATTTCTCTATGAAAATATACATTCATATTCGGCAAATTCAACGCACACATATCCGGGTATTCGGGAAGAGAAAGACACACTTCTCATCCGTTCAAATCAAAGCGGAGTTCAATACCTTCAGGAAGTTTGCAGATAAGGTAATGAAAGATAGAGACAGACTTAAGCCAAGCAACCGCCAACCCGAGAACAATTATTAGCACTAACTTTAACTCGGTTTGGCAATAGAGAAGACCTCTGATGTCATAAATAATGAAAATGTGCCGCTCTTTGCTGGCGGCGCCCCCTCCTACTGCTCTCCGACAGAGACTCAGCCCCAATACCACCCTGGATTTAGTTGCCACCTCTTTCAGCTTAAGTTATGAGTAGTTGAAAGGCGTTACGATGACAAAATTGTGTATAAGCCAACAATTTGTAATAAATAGCTTATAAAATACAATAAATAGTATTTAATCCATTGCAGAATATAATATAACAGGTATAACAAATATAATAATATGTATGTATTAAAAGAAAAATACTATCAATCACTTGAGATCACTTGGGTTCACTTGATTAAAATTGAATGTACATTCAAATTAATTCTTACGTTGTACTTTGAGCTCCCTTTAAATTCTGGGAGGTATTAGGTTTTTTTTTAGAATTGTTAATAACCATGTCCTTGTTTTTTCGTACAAGGTGGTTGTTAGTAATTTTGAACAATCACAAATACCCAGTATTTGATAAAAACACATAAATATTGTGTCCTGACCAGGAATCGAACCCAGAACTCTCAGGTGAAAGGCAAGCGCCTTACGCACTGCACCGCGAGAGCCGCCGGTATTAGGTGTTATATGAAAAAATAAAACCTTAGAAATATATTAAAAGTGTATCATAAAAACTTGTATATCGGTTAAGAATGTCACCATGATTACAAGATATGGCAGTATACTGTGTACAATATATCAATGTATTTAAAACAACGTACCGGGGCTAGTATTGTGAGTGTGAAGTACTGTACATATATCTGGTTCCACCCTTCGTCTGCATCTTCAGACTATAATAATATGCATTACTTTTAAATATATACCTGTCATTATACCTGTGGTATAATAAATATACAATTGACAAAACTAAGAAAATGGTTTTATGCTAACCTATCGTACACATGGTGTTATTTTTAAGCACTGTCGTAATATTATAAAAATTAAATTAAATTACAATAAGTATATCCATCATTCTTTAAGTAAAAATATAATTTTTTAAATGTATTTAATACTATTTCTTCTAAAATAAATTTTAATATCATAACATTCACCTAAGTAAATATGTTAAATGCAGGGAACTCAGAAATAATGGGAACTGAAATACATAACGGGTAAGGCGATAGCAGGTAACCGACTCGAGTATGGAAGAATCCGGGTTAAACTTACACACGTGTCTAAAATACGTTTTACGTCGAATACTGAAAACTGCTCTCGGTTTGTACATTTACGCTCATTTAATGTTGGTGTATTACACACACTATTGCGCGTGCATAATGCGTGCTGCATTTTCGTAGTACACTCACACATTCAAAACCCTGCATCAAGATGCGGCGTATTGAATATAGCCTATCGGTATTATATTTATTATCTGTTCTATGGTTTAATTACATTAATGTTATTCATGATAGCGTAAGTAAAAATATTTTATTATGTATATAGGTAAGATACCTACGAAGACTTATTTAAATTTTTGAGTTTGAATTAAACATTTTTGATATTTTCTTTTGCAGTTGTCTAAATAAAGCATAATAACCGTGGTATATTTTTTAATAAAGCCGAGACCAAATGAAAACCTGAAACAAGTTCCGCGAAAAATAACTCATTCATAAGAAAAGCCGGGCGGCGGCGAATTTTTCCGCGCATTCAGATCAGCAGCTAATCCCCGGCTGAAACAAAAGCATCCTCCGCCCGTGATCTTACCCATAAACCGTAATATATGTGACGTTTTGCTCATCTGTGCCTTCATTAGCTATTTAGGTTTGAATGCTTGTTTAGGCATGCACGAGATATTATCAGGGAATATTATACCCAAACAGGGTCGCAGTTAGGCGTATAGCCGCCTCCTAAATTCACCGCCCCTTTATTTATATTTAAGTATCGAATTAAAAAAAAATTTTTTTTTTTAGAAAGATTGGCGTTGACTATTTACCCAAATTTATACGGTAGACATTAGATAATATAAAATATAGATCTTCTTATTATCATCATATACTAGTTTGTATAATATATATATTGTCTTCGTTTTTCCACCTCTACATTCTCCAGTCAGATATAGATAATTTTATTGTATTCCATTATATATTTATAGAGGACACTGATGCAATGAATAAATAAAACAGCCACATATGATGATGACGCATTGCCGATACGTTAATCATTATTTTAGATTTAAAAATTATCGTAATCTTGATTTACGTTATTCATAATATATCATAACTATACATATTGGTTCACTAAATAAGGTTAATATATCTATGCAAAATTTTTACTTTATAGTCTGATATTATAGTCCCTATACTGTCTTTCCAAGGAATATGAAGTATATTAATTATTAGGAAGTATAATTATGAAGTATATTTTTTGAAAAATCTTACTTTTTTTATTATTTCGCTGTTACTTGCAACAATTATCTACAATCTACATTGAGAACCTATACTTAAATTATTATAGAATTATATAGGTAGTTTATTTTAAAATATCAAAGAATAAAATTTCCCAGTCTATCACAAAAATTAAATCGACGATTATCACTTTTTTGCATTTCTATCTGGAAACCAAATAACTATATTATGATATCGATATCATATTTAAAATACGTTATTTAAAGTAAACTTGTATATCCCATGCTTGGAGATATGAAATCGTAAGAACTGCTAATTGAAGAACATGCCGCCTCTTTGTGGGGCCACCAGTTAGCAATGTACGCCGTATGCAACGGCCCTGTACCACCACTGCGACGCCGAACTTACACATCCAAAACACAATACGTGTACTACGCAAAGATAAAAGTTAATGTGTACAATTTGGGCTTAATTTATTATTAGTGTTGAGATAATGTAGGGGAGTCTTTTTCACCTCTCTTTCCTATACTTTTCCATCCAGCGGCCGTTATAGCATACAGCCTTCTGTGATGGGAGCCTGTTAATGGAAATCTTAAGGCTTTAACGGTGAGCGATGTTAGATAGACGTATCTTAAACACGGTAGATGACAACGGCATATTAAACAAAAATTCGGCCGCTATACTTAATAAACTTATATTTCAACGCATTTATGCGAAACTCTCCCTTAGAAATATTCAAACACTTTAAATCTTTCTTAATGTGTGGTATTCTATGAGTGTGGTGCCTTTTTTACGAAACAAATAAACAGAAGAGTATACTTAATATAAAAATTACAGGTCCCAATAGTTCTTTTTTGTCGCATTTTCAACTGTTTGTGTTTTATCTCCATAGAAAAGGGTTTCTTCAAAATCTTGGATATATTAATTTGTCTAGTAAATTGAGCGTTTAACTATGGTAATTAATTAAATGAGTTTATCACCAATATTATACGACATGTATGTATTTCATGGTGAGTTTTATCTAATATGAGTACCGACACTTACGTTTGAATCAATACTGTATTGACAAAACTCACAGCTCACCATATAAGCAACGTACCTATCGTATAACATGTATTAATGTAATAAATCAAAGTTTTTTTTATTAAATATATATATTACAATACTTCAGTAATAAGCATTACTCATTTAAATTGCTTTGAATATTTTTTTAAATAAAAAAATAATTGTATAAGTACCCATATCTAAGGAATGCAATACCGGTATTTCAAAACCGGTTTACCAGTATTTATTGATACTGAAATATCGGTTTTAAAAATCAGACAATACCGATATATTTGGTATTGAAAATGGAATGGATAAAATGTAAAAGAAATGTAAAAAGTGCAATAAAATATTAGGTGGAATTATCAGTGGGGCACTTACATATCTAATAAAAATTCATAAAATAAATGTATCGAAATAGTTCAACTACATACTACATAGATATTTGTAAACATCAGCATCTCAACCATATCTTACATTTACCTATTTTTAAAGTTACATATATGTAGGTAGGTACTGATTAAGATACTATTTTTGCTATAAAATATTAATATTTATTGTTTGTTCTTTTTGTATGTCTTTCCAAATACCGGTATTCAATCATAAATACCGAATTACCGGTATTGTATTTTCATTCGATATTGCAATCCCTACCCATATACATTTATGTGTCTTTCAATGCGCGATTTTTCATTCCCCACATATTATGGCTATCGTATAAATTTAATAATAAATACAGTTGATATGAATCCAAAAAAATAATAATTTTCATTCTGTAACGACATCCGCTTTGAATAATTAAAAGATTTATCTATAAATCATTAAAATCATTTGCAAGTACAAGAACGTCACACCAAATATTTGGAATAATGTAGACATTCACTAAAAATGAAATTCGATCTTAATAATCATTTTTTTTTAATTATTAATAACCATGTTCTTGCTTTTTCGTACAAGGTGGTTGTTAGTAATTTTGAACAATTACAAACACCCAGGCTTTGAGAAAATCACATAAATATATTGTGTTCTCACCGAGAATCGAGCCCAGAGCTCCCGGATGGAAGGCCAGCACCTTAAGCACTGAACCACGAGAGCCACCTTCTTAATAATCATTCCCTCGATTTAATATAAATAAAGCACATATTATTAGGAATTATTTACAAGGAAGATACCTGAATAAAATATTATGTAGCTTGCTAGTCATAATCTTCACTATATAGAGAAAGATGTATATTCGAAACCCTTTTTCTTCTTCATTCTTCCGACGTTTTTCAAAGTTATATAATATTACACAATTATATTTTTATTTAGTTTTGTTCAATATATTATATTTACAATATTGTATTTCCTAAATAAATATCAAATACCTAAAGTTATCAAATCTAGTCAATATAATATATGCATTATTTAATTAATATAACTAGTTTCTTGAATTAATAAATGATGCCGTCTATCAGGAATCAGTTTATACTATGTATGTATTACAAAAAATAAATGAGAAAGCTTGTTGAAGCTTTTACTATAGCTGAAAAAATACAACACTTTAATTCTTAGTAAAAAAAAAAAGCTCGATCCTGCTGACAGTAGAGTTCTCGAGATAGGCGGTGATTTTTCGGCGCTATCGAGCCTTTTTTAATTCAAAATATATGAAGGCTGTGCAAGACGGCGGTTGCTGTATCGACGCCGAAGACGCCTCTCTCGCGGAAACCGACGTCGTCGCTTCTTTGCTACACCCATGAGAAATCATGCTTCCCATTCATATGCATGTTACGAAATAACATTCAGCATATGAGATGCCGCCCCTCCTTTAGACAGCATCGAGGCGATTGTTACTTTCCTTTGTGAAAAGCTCCCGCCAATCTAAAGTTGGCGCGCATTTAAAAACCATACTTAGGAGAAGGCTGCTGCGCGAACAAACGCCGCCGTCTGTGGGACTGGCTTACTTGATTGACTTTTGAGATAGTGCAGTGTTCCCTAATCCCAAGCGTCAACTTGTTTTTAGTTATCGCATGTCATTCCAAAATATACATATAGATCACAACCGTCTATAGCTTTGAGAATTAATGACAAACATTCAAGTAAAGTATATAATTCATAAAATGGTATATAAAAACATCTTTACATTATACATTAATAAAATTGTAATATATAATTAAATTATTTGTAAATGAAAGCCTAGTACTGACTTAGACATTGTTTCCTATCCTCGTAGGGTAACAAAAATCCGAGGTCATTTATATCAGAAGATATTAAAATGTTTGAATAAAAATTTCTGGAAACAGTTTATATACAATTTTCAATGTTCACCGAACCCATATATCTTGGTATAGACTAGACATAAAATAAAACAAAATATAATATATCCTACCAAATGAATTCATAGATATATTTTTGAAAAAATAATTAGGACCAATTTTTGGGGTACAGGACAAGCATAAGGTCGCGGCATCGTCATCTCTCACATTTCTGCCATGTATTACTTGCAGCGCATTGATCACTTTTGTAGCATTGCTATAAATTGAGAGGGGGTTTGCCAAATTTCAAGAGTAATTTATACAAAAACGATTTTTGTAAAATGAAAACGTGACTTATATTAACATTTATTTTTTGAATTCAGTATTATAAATCTATACAAAACAAACATCCTCCTAAACGTAACTCCGTTTTGGTAAAAAATTTGAGTTAAGTTTATTTGTTTTCAGAGAGCAGAGAACAAAATCAAACAGTGTTTCGATTTGGCATAGATTACATTTAATATATTCACCAGAGAGATTGATGTATCCAAAAAAATAGTTAAAGTCTGCGGACAAACACGGCAGCGATCGATAGGAATAGAATCAGCTTGCAGAGGATCGAGCATTAAATTATAGCATATAACTAACTTTTCCAATCCAGTTATCTGTCATCCAAAAACTTATTTTAATAACAAACATAATATAGAAATCGAAATAGTCTAAATTACAGGCTTTAAACTAATATAATAAATTCCTATCACCATAAACTACAGATTTTTTGTTAAATATGCCAATGGATTGATGAAAATAGGTTAAAATAACCTAATTTAGTATTAATTACTTTTAACTGATTACTAATACTTTATATGTGGCCAGGGTGACTTTTGGAAAGAGGTATGCTGTGGAGATCTGAGAAAAAAGCACACTTGTTAGGTATGCCTACGATAAATACGATATTACTACTAATGAATAGGTACACACTAATGACAACGACACACTAATTCAATGAAAATTCAAAAACTCACCGACGACATAAAATTAAGCGATGAGTTTAAACAACGTATTTATCAAAACATTTATACACATCAAAAATCATTATATAGATTAAATATATATATTTATTAATATGCGATTAAACGCCTTTATTAATTATTTTGGACAAAGTGCACTCAGTCATTGCAACAATATTATGCTTTAGGCTCGGCGATAGGTGCCTACATTATTTCATATAATTCGATAGACTGACTGAAGTTACGTGACAAGCTTATACGAAAAAATAGCAGCATTCCTTGACAAATAATCCGACATTTATTTACGTCAAGACAGATGAACCCGCTGTGGTATATTTTTTTAAACCTTTGCAGATTGTTTTCTAATATGTATAATACATTCGAATCAACATATACATCTCTCGTTGGCAAATTAAATTATTTTTATAGAATATAAAGAATCAAGTGATTATATAAATATTAATATGCAATACAAAAAAATATTTGTCTTAAGAAGGTAGGCATTAAATAATCGCCTAGTATAGAGTTTTCGCCACTGGTATATAGGTATGTATATTATTTTGTTTTCATGACGTTTCACAATTCTTCTTTGTTTTGTAAATATATCTACAAATACACAATAATTGCGAAAATAAATTTATATAATTGATTACTTATCTAAATAAATTTGTATATATTATATATAACTAGCATAAGCTGACTATGAGATATATATGTTTTTTATTTAGTTAATGCAGACACTCATTATAAATTACACGAGATGCAAATCTACAATTGGCATTCAGACATTGCTTACCTTTGGATGTCCTCGTCCGTCGTCGACAAGGGGTTACGGGCATGACTATTGTTATAGACGTATGAGATCATCGAAAGCCTTATCCGCGAGAGAACACTTACAAAGTATGAAATAATAATTATTTAAATTTAATACATATTTTGTATTATTTTTATTCAAGACTGGATATATAGAAGATTCACGAATGTAGCATTCTTCATTAAAAATATATTACTTGAAAAAGCCATATTTAAAAAGAATATAATTACCACTTTTTTAAATCCTACGAAAAAATTGAGAGGGTGAAAAATTTTGGACTCGCTCGCATTCAGTGAGATGACGTCGAGCCAGAAACACGTCACTTTGCTGCGTGATGGCGACGGGCCAATTAATTCTAAAATCGTGTAAAGATGACTAAAAACGTTACCCATTTACTTTAAAAAGAAAACATGTCAATGAATATATTATTATTGTTACTAATAGAACAATAAACAGAACATAAAATGGACGTATGTTGGATTTATATGACAAATAATATTTCGTTTGACAGGCGTCATTTGCACCCGCAACCCGCAATCCGCGCATCGCCTAGCAACGATCTTTTTAGACCGTGCCTCAACTAATGCATGGCCTTAACGGACGAGGGTTCTAAGCACTTAAAGTCTGTAAAAATATGAATACCATCTTTGCAATTTAAATTAAGGTAACATAATATGACAAATCTGATCAACAGATGACCAAATCTGTCCAATCAAAATGTTATATTTTAGAATTTTTTGAATATGTGTGTTTCTAATGATTTCAAGATTGACTATTTCTTATTTTTCTCTAGCATTACAGGTCGAAGTAGACTTTGGTCATTGGTTTAGACCTCAAGCATACTCCTCTACGCTGGCCGACTCTTCGCTCCCTTGCTTCAGTCGACCACTCCAAGAGTTCGCGAGTCTTGTTGTAGACCGTCGTTGTCACCGAAGTCACTGTCTCCCCTTATTCATTTTTACTTCGAAACCATCGACTGCCTACTAAAAGACTCACTTATAGTCACGCTGTGGCACTGGATTACTTCGCTATTTGAAAACATTAAAATTGAAAGCCAATAGATTAGACAAATAAAAACACGGCAAAAAAATGATTTGACATTTTCCAGCACCCTTTTTAGAACAATTTCTTAGATTTTAATTTCTAACAAAAAAAATTCGAAACACTAATGTCAAGTTTTTTTAGAAACCCAATCCCTAATGGAACTATCAAAAAATTCTCGGTGTCCACCCGAATTCCGGAGTGGTGTAGGTCATGCCTGGGGAGGGCTGACAGGGCTCTAGTCTGGGGGCCTGGGCTGTGGGGGGCCCGGCGTGTCAGGTTGACCAGATAAGTGAGATAAACACACATCATAAATTAGCTTTAATAGTAAAAAAGTCGCCTGCGGCGCTATTATACTTCATGGCTATAAACATTTTCAATTATATAATTGTGCAATATATGTTTTGATTATTATGTGTCGATACTCGACAGCACCATTATTGAAGTGGATGTATTGAAAATCGCCAATAATTCTTATGTATAAGTACCCTTAATTTGAATTAAAACACAATTTGAAAAACGTTAATGTAGTGTTTCACACTGCCTTTAATCTTAGCGGTAGGTAGGGGGCCCGCCAAATATCCTAGCATGAGGGCCCGTTTCAGGATGTGGGGACCATGGTGTAGGTACACCAAGTGCAATAGACAACGAGAAATTAGGCTGTGAAGAAGAAAAAGAGCCTATGGGACTAATTTACGTTCTCCTCCTTGGCCCTCCCCCCCAATATTAAATCCTGGGTGCGCCACTGATAAACAGTAACTAGAATCTACTATAGTCTTTTTTTTTTCGTGGACGTTTCGTTCTTTAATAGTGGACCTTGTCTTCCTATTTTATGAAAATTCTGAGACAACATAGTGACAGTGAAGACAAATTAACGGTTGGAAATGGAAAGTCTCAGATTTTTACATGTATACTACGCAATGAGAATGTGACAGTCGAGGAAATGGATAATAATTAATCGCGTATTTTGATTTGTGACAGTCCCACAATGGCCGCGCGGCTTAAGCGTCGGCCTATAGCGTCCTGGGTCTCAGGTTCGATTCCTGGGTCTGACGAGTAAACATATCATTTTTCAATTATTTGTGTATGAGTCAGAGTATGGACCTACTAGGTTGAGCAAGTGGCTGACATCCATTTCTCGTAAAAACAAAATTTGTTAATACAAACCTCCACTCTATGGAGGCCCATATAATCTTATTAGGATCGAACATGGTCGGAAAATAAAAAATAATAATTTGATTTAAATTTAGGTACATAACCTATACAAATCTCCGATACATAACTCTTATAAAAATCTTAGATTTTTATTTCAACTGAGTGGGATTGGATGAAAATGGGTTTTACAGCGAAAGTCCAATATTTCCTAATAATTACTGTAACTACATGATAATATGTATTTTTTGTAAAAATTCAATAATAATAATAATAATACAAATTCTAATAATAATAATAATATAAATGTAATTCACTTGTTTTTCTTTGAGATTTCTAACTGATAATAATGTTCACATTGTCCCTCTAAAAGATCGAATCCATTCTTGACAGTTATTAAATTATTTAAATCATTGTGTTGATTTTTGTTTACTATTTTAATATCTTGGCATGAGTTAATCTACTTTTTGATGAAAAATTAAATGGTATACCTATTTTAGATAATATATATTATAGTTACATAATTTATGACACTTCGATTCGTACAATTTGTTCATCAAAATCACTCATGTATTTCGATGAGTATTCAATGATTGCATTGCAGATAGGATTTTTGTCTCATTTTTATCACTCTCATTTTATGGAATCCTACTTTAACCAGGATACACGACGGGCACGAGGTATACAAGTGGCTCTGGACACTCACTACAGCTGCAGGATATTTCTGTTAAGCAGCAGGAACACAATCAGTGTCTGCCTCCGCGTAGAATCCAAACTAGCTCCCTTTTAAGAGAACCCCCTTCCCTTCTCGCAAGGCTAATACTAGAATAAGTGTAAAGGGGAAGCCACAGAGGGGATTATTTAATTTATTTGGATTTAAAAGAAAATGGTCATGTTATTTATTCACATTAAATTTATAAAAATGTTGCATTTAAAACAATATGCTAACGGAAACTACATTTTTGATAAGCGTCATTATAAGGATATAAGTTTTGAGTGTTTGAACATGTGCCGTTTAAAAAAAATCGGTTAGGTACATGTTCAAACACGCGCGTTAACATCATTTTACTCCCTACTTCAATTATAGTTTGTCAATTTATGGTTACGGCCGTATGTTGTAGCTTAACCACTGGGAAATGCCAAAAGAAATGGCGTATTTCAAAAAAACACTACCTTATTCTTAGGTCAATAATTATTATAAAGCAATCATTATTCGTAGGATGTTTATCACACTTGAATGGTCAAAGACATAGATTATAATGAGTATCTTTAGAATTATCTTCAAATGTGTTAATCTTGTCCATTTTTTGAATAATAAAATGCCCAATTCTTGTCAAATTTGGGATCACAGAGATTATCAATATAATTTTTTATCGTAAATATTTCACTATAATAATGTCGATATAAATTATACTGATGATTTTATAAATGCGTTTAAAAATTAATAAATGTAAAAAATCTTAACGCCACTGTACATTTATGTACTGAAATATGACTATATTCTAAAACATTAGAGCGAGAGGTTTAAAAGAATACTATTTTATGTAATAAAAATACTTTATGCAGTCATCAAATGTTTAAAATAAATATAACGGATAATAAGGCTTCTAAATTATATAAATAGATTATCTACAACATTTATGGTATGTCCAGGATCATGCTTTGAAAATAGAAAAAAAAACTCCATTTTGACCCACGCTGAGCACGTCCGCCCTTAACTACATCTTGTAAACGGATATATGTAAGACATAGAGCTTTGTTTCACCAATAAATAGATTACGGCATTATTGAAACCGTTGTTAACTCAAAACATACATTTTTGTAGTTATGCCCCTGTGATACAAGTCACCGCATTATACTTTATTATTTTTGCGATTAATAAAAAAAAGCACAAATCCAAATTGTAAGCAACCAGGAGCCTATTTATATACATGCATTTGAAAGGGTATTAATCGGACAAATAATAAAGTTTATTATTAATATCAGTACACTTTTAAAACTAAACATTTAGTATGATTTATATTTTTTTTTAAATTAAAATACATAGCTTGAAAAATTCTCAGGAACATAATTATTATCAATTAGAAAAATTATAGAAAAAAATAAAAACTTAATGAACTTCTAACATATATTTTTCGATTTTTAATTTTTATATATTTTTAGATTAATATTTGGACATAATTTATCATGTGTGATTTTTGTGTGTTATTATTGTGATTATTCATCTATTCAAATACATATTTTAATATTATTTTTGCAGGGTAATGAATTACTAGTAACGACTGTAAAGATCTTAAATCCCAGGTATAAATTAAATTTACCTCCATTAATCATAATTAAGTAAAATATTCGATATTATCTTAAACCGGTGCGGACAAGTCTTACCGTAGGAATGGTTTGTTCAGTTACCCGACCGACGTTTTGAAATTTAATTTAATTCCGTGTCAAACTACTTTGTTATGGGCATGTATATGGGATATGTAAAACATAAAAGCACTGTCCATACCACCGGAGTTTAAAGACAAACTTTGAAAACGTATTTCATTTCGCATTTGTAAATAATTTAAATAAATCACAACATAAACGAATTGAAAAATAATATATCAATAAATGGAAAATATATTATAAAGTATTTTTAAGTAGACGTCTACTTTCGATTTGTTGATATCGGTTTAAGTTAAGAATTAAATGTTTTTGTTCAATCAATGTGTGTTCCCAAAAAAAAAACTACATTACACAGTATGGTATTCATATAATATGGCCCCAACAATTTTATATAAATAAAAATATATAGTACCTATGTTGATATGACAGAATAGAATGTCAGATAGGAAATACTTAGAAGACGGATCAAAATAAAATATACGAATGCCAGATATAAGAATAATAAAATATTATTTAATATGCGCTAATTAATAGCAGGTCAAAAAATACTTTTAATTTACTGTTCGCTAGAAACAGGATGACAAAATAATATTATGTGAATTTTAAAGTTTCGCCAAAAATAAAAATAATTCTCTAAATTAAATTTATTTTTATTACTATATAATATATACTATGTTTATTAGAAGTGTTTTTTTTTTCGATATTCTACTGCCTGGCTATAGCTATTACTTATGTTTGTTATTATAAGTAAGTCTTTTAATATAGATTTTTATATTGGTTTTAAATCAATGTTTTTTGATAATTCTATTATAATTTAGTAACTTATATTGACAGCTTTTTTTACTATAAAGCCATCTACATAACGACACTAAAATAATTTTATTTTAAAATCATTATAATGTAGTTCTAACATGTAAACGCTAATTCAATTAATACAGTTATACTTTATTGATCATTCACACAATATAATTAATTATGTTATTGGTATTTTGTTCATGCGCACCGCTTTTTCTAGATTACAAAAAATAGAATCGACTTAAACGTGTCGAAGAATTTTGACAGAATATTACTGATGTATTGACATATATATCTGGCAAAGAATGGTACATGATGGGAATAACGGGAAATGACCACACAAGAAACCAACGAATTTTGATATAGACGAGAGTACGTGATGAGAGGTCACCAAGTTGATAAAATGTCAATGGGCCAGAGCTCGGTAAGTGTACAACTGTTGAAAAAATGTAGTCATACAATGGTACCAGGCTCGCTGAATTGACAAACTCACCAAGTAAGCCATAGATAGGTACGTAGCTAGGTAAAAGGCGTAAACTAGGTACTAAGAGTGAAAGAAGCATGGGAAGGCTTTCATTCAGAACAGTATCGATTCTAACGTATCATAATTACTTATAGATTCTATATTATATCAAAGCTTTTATTCATAATTGTATAATATATGAAACTATGTATGAACCTAAACTTTAATACTACAACAGTTCTAAATCTAAAATGACTACGAAAAACACTGTGTTTTGTTAGTTTTTTCAATTATTATTGAATATTCGTTGGCGCGTCATTGAATGCTAGATTTCTGTGGAATCTAGGAGCGTCTGATATTTTCCAGCAGGTTTAACATGCAGTCCGGGTTCAGACGAATGCTAATGGCTGTTGGAAATCAATTAAAACAAAAGAGGAGCTCCTCAGCCATTGTCTACATACACCTGCACCCACACAATCTACGCTCGGGTGAAGGGTTGAAACGTGCACTGGAATTACAACTTTTTCAACCCCTAAAGTATTATATATATTTTTTATATGTAAATATATTATATTTTGTAATAATGTTTATTATTTTGAAACACATTCTCACACATCTATAAATATCAACTCATTAGGCATATATATTTAAATCTAAGCTAGAAAAATTGATCATAACTGTTAATTAATTATGTGGAAACGCAATTTTCTAGTGGTTATATATTTTTTCCTGAAGTGTTGTGAAATTATTTATGTTCAATAAAAGAATATTATATTCTTAACGTTTGTGACTAATTTGTTAAAATAGTTTATCAATGCTATCAATGCAATCCCTTTCCACCCGAAGTGTGATTGCTATTTTAAAGCATTTCTTGTTTCTTCTTCGTGGGTTCATTTACAATCCGTCTATACTGACAAATATTAATTTTCATGTTCCCTACCAATATCACTCGCAACTCTATAAATGGTCTTCATGATACCCCGTCGCAAGATGGATGTGATGTTTCATGATGCCGAGTATTGTGCGATTAATTTATTGGATGGTACCATAAAGTCTGATTTATTATATCACATTTATGGACGTGTTAAATAAGTTAAATTAATAATTGTATTTATCATTTTACTTTAATATCTACATAGCGCATACTTTTTTTTCTACTTTCTTGTTATATTGGTTGTTATTTGTAATTAAGTCATTGTTATAATTTGTAATATTAATACTATCGACAGAAGGTAATTGATGGAATTTGAATGTGAATCTATTAGAAGTTATAATTTGTATTTATTATGTATTATGGCGAATTGGCCGATCGCTGTCATGCCATAATACTCTTTTCTAAGTAAATAAATAGTAATTAGTTTCATTCTATCATGTGGTGTCACATTGCGTTACCATACATAAGTCTTATGAAAAATGAATATTTTAAATGAAAATTCCAGTTTCATATACCTATATACCTATATACGGATTTAAACATATTTTTTCATCAATATTTGCCATTTTTTATCTTAGAACCTATGAATACCTAAAATATTGAGTGGATAAAATGCATAATAAAATATTTAAAACCATGTGTAATGTCACTTGACAAAATAGAACGGGAAAGGTTAAAAAATGTGTAATAATCAAAGAAAATATTCTTTGAAAATTTATCCACAAAACCAAAAAGTAGTTTTTGTAAAAAAATGTCGCTATATCTTAATGCCTTTTAATTAATAATCATCTATTATGTAATAAAAATTATTTGTATGGACACGTAACTGCTTTTCAATTATGTATGCTTTTTCTGCAACATTCAGTATATTGAATAAATATGTATAATTTTATTACAATTGACTATGTATTATAGATTTTCAAGTATTTTTTTTATTGTACTTTCTTTTTTTTCCATTATAGACTGAAAACTTTAATCGGATCTACGGCGTAGCGGTGGTACTACGCGTCTACGCATTTTGTGAAAAACAGCATACAGAGTCATCTACCGAAGGAAAATCAAAGTTTTACTTTTAAAAAGTTTTTAGGGCATGTTTAATTTTGATTTTATTTTTACAGAACTTTTCTTCAAGTCTCAGAATCATTTTTCTTAACTATTACTATTTCGGTGAGCATCCTTCATTCAAGAAAACAAATTATACTATAGTCAAAAGTATAAAAATATCACATAAAATTTAATTCTACTACGTAAATGATACTTAAACAAATTAATAGACCCTACTTCTCTTATTCTGCATTATCCAAATTTTTATAGAAACCTATGTTTTTCAATAATAATTCAAAACATTATTTGTACAATACCTAAATTTAAAATATGTAAATAACACATCATATAGTACCAAAAATAGATTATTTAAATTTTTCTAATACATGTAAATAAAGGTGACATCGATTAAATTTGGCACCGTTTATTGGTATAGGGAATTGTTTCATCAAACTATTGTAATAATATAATAATGATTTTTCACTATGGGAGTGATACCATAAAATATAGCTAATGCCTTGTACCATATGATGCAAAAGACATTTAAATAAATTGCAAAGTTATGAGTTTGTATCTATTGAAATATGTCAATCTCAATTTTCCAACGAACAATAACTATTTACTTGATCACTTTTCGCAGCTCACGAATTATTATTTATTTATTTCAAATGTTTTTTATGTAATATAGTAGCAATATGTATACTTTAATTAATTAGTATATAATATTATATAATATTCGCTTGCATATATCGTTTATTAAAATAATCCTTTGTTACGGACTTAACTCATAACTAAGCTAGTTGTGTTTTTTTAATTGTAATGAAAAATTAAAAGCATTTATGAAACATCGTAAAGAAAAAATAGCAAGTTCAGAATATTAATAATAAAATTAAAAAAAAAAACACATGAAATTAGTACAAAAATACTGAAGCTCGGTGAAAGTTTTGTTGGTTCCTGACATCTGTTGTTGCAATGTATAGTTAATGAATTTACACAATTTTCCAACTTCACCGAGCAATGTCTGAAAGCGAAAAAAGTTAACATTTGTGTATGTTACGTCAAAAATGAATATGGACGAAAATATAATGGCGTAGTCGCATCAGCTAACAATATAAACAATGTAAATATATTCTGTATACACAATAACTTATTATATTAAAATATACCTCATCGCCAAAATGTGAAAGTGATTTGTATAATCTAATCTATACCAATGAGACAATCGAAGTGTATTATATACTATATTATGTGGTTATTTTTAATATTTACACATCGGTTGATGTTCTGACTATTTCCTAAATATAGTTTTTTCTTGATTTTTACAACGTTGTTATTAGCTCGTATTCTTGTTTTTCCGGTGGTTGTTTGTCCAGTACAAATTTTTCAATCGATTTTTAACTAACTTTCCGACTAGCTAAACATTTGAAACGTTTAGAATATATCAGAACACGATGCCAATGCATTATTTTAATACTTTTAGCCATCTTTAAGCAGAATTGAATTCATTTTCAGTTAATTCTGTTTTGTATGGAAAGTTATTTCAGAAAAATCTGTAAAAAGTAAAAGCCTATTATTAGTTGTTAAGGGGGTGGTCCTAGGAACTAAATTATTAATATATACGTACGTTACTATGGAAATCAAAATGAAATGTCAAAATGACATTTCAGTTTCCTATATTTGTTTGTTTGTTTTTTATTTACTTCATGTCAAGTACAAGTTTGAGCATATTGAACATAATAATTCGACAGAAAATTTAAAAACGTTGTGTAGAAAAAGTTCTTTTTATCCTGTAATTATTATATGTTTATTATATTTTAACTAAAAAAAATAATAAATCAATATTGATGAAACTTGTAGAGTTTATAGACTACATTATTGGTACTAACTTATTATAGTTTCACTTTCTTTTTATGCTCTAAACATGAGGTTCTCATAAAACCAATAAGATTTTTACTTTTAAATATTTTTTGTTAATTATGCCATCAATCAATTTGACCTACTATTGGAATGCACCAATTTAGTAGAGTTTTATCACAATATCTTAAAAGGTTCTAAGGTTACTAAATGAAAACACGAAAATAACTCATTTGCATCAATTCATCACGAGTAGGTCAAGTAGGTAGATAGCTGCGGTGGAGTAGTGAGGTGAGATACTGGTAGAAAAGCACACAATTAGATTATTAAATTATTGCCTTTATTATTGATTAAAACAATCAAATCGAATGAGTCAATTTCTTCATTATGTATTATTTGTTTATATTTTATTTCTTTAGCTAGTACCAACTAATACACAAAAAAGTTTAACATGACGTTCTATTAATACTCATGTTTTTTCTCTTACATCATCTTAGAAATACATATAATTTAATATAGATATTTTCCAGAATTTTATTAATAGCTACATAATATGATCGAACCTAGTCATTCAAATAATATGACATAGAAATATAAGTAATGCATTTGTATTAGGATTTTTATTGGGTATAAATAGCCAAATTATCAGCAGGTGAACAAAACATTTTAGCGCTTGCGATGAACACATGTTATCGCTCGTGTCCGGCATAATTGCATTCAAGCTAGGTGGGGAATGAAGACATTCCCTGGCAGTGTTATTGAAGTTTTCCCTCCCGGTTTTGTTCGCACGCGCAGTGGACAGCGACCGCCAGTTTTGCGCACCTGCCACCGCTAGATTCTGCTAGTTAAGTGTGGGTATGCTCTGCAGAAATATAAGAATTTTTCGTTATATCACGAGCGGTATATATATATATATATTGGTATCTACATATACAAAAAAACCCTAGTTATTTCAGTGTTTTCATTCATATAAAATACATTTTCATACAATAATGCTTCTAAAACTGTGTGACAAAATGCAAGGGGTAAAAAACTACCAATTATTGTAATATACTTACTATATCCATTGTTGTAATAAAATTATTTAGGAATGAAAAAAAAATAAAAACGCATTGTCAGTAACGTTCTCTCTAATTTTTCGTAAATTTACACCCCCCCCCCCCCACAAATAATACACACATGCAATTTTTCATTCAAACTTATATTTTTAAGGTACATGTGTTATGTGGTACACTGGTAAAGGTTTGTGCATTCGAGCAAAACTAAAATCTGGCAAAGGAAACTTTCTTTCACAATATGTTTGTGTGAGGACTGTGCGGCTGATGAAAACATATGTGCGGACACATTTTGCTAGGTGTGCCCCGCACTCGCGCACATCTAAAAGGGAACATTGATTGTCGGTATGTATTAATTAAGTGATGATAGTGAATATGATGAATAGCTTAACCACAAGGTAATATCAAAAGAAATGGCGTATTTCAAAAAAACACTACCTTATTCTTAGGTCAATAATTATTATAAAGCAATCATTATTCGTAGGATGTTTATCACACTTGAATGGTCAAAGACATAGCTTATAATCAGTATCTATAGAATTATCTTCAAATGCCTAATTCTTATCAAAGGGATCACAGAGATTATCAATATAATGTTTTAACGTAATTTTTTTACTATAATAATGTCTACATAAATTATACTAATGGTTTTATAAATGCGTTTAAAAATTAACAAATGTAAAAAATCTTAACGCCATTGCACATGCATGTACTGAAATATGACTATATTCTTAAACATTAGAGCGAGAGGTTTAAAGGAATACTATTTTATGTAATAAAAATACTTTATGCAGTCATCAAATGTTTAAAATAAATATAAAGTATAATAAGGCTTCAAAATTATATAAATAGATTATCTACAACGTTTAAGGAATGTCCCGGATCATGTTTTGAAAATAGAATAAAAGCTCCATTTTGACCTACGCTGAGCATGTCCCCCCTTAATACCATTATTATTACCGGAACTAATCTAAATATTAGTAACAGTACGTTTCTATAACTAGAATCTGAACTATTGTGAATAAGTATATTAGTGTATAGTATATTTTAATATTATAAAGTTGATATAATTAATTATTTTCAAAAAAATATTCCAGGTAATGAACCCGCTTGGTTTTGTAAGTATAAAAAATAAGAATCCAATATTTGTAGGGTTTTCTCTTTTTAATGCGAGTACAAAAACACGTATACTTAATCAGTAAATGTTTTTAATTAGACATTTACTTTTCCACTGGTTTCAGATATGTTAGGTATATAGATTTTAGAAAGCACAGTCATCTAGCAGTAATTGCTCAAGCTTTAAATTTATTACGTACACTATTCGCGCGTAGGCACACATATCTATGATTACGGTTACAAAATTTCAACAGAATGTCCCAAATCCTCGCTGAGAAAGGTGAAAAGCGAGAAAAAATGTAGGTGAAGTTGTGACGCGGCTCTATCAGTCGTACCGCAGTTTGTATGCTAATGTGGCCTCAGGGTAGGCTGCTCATTCGCCCACCGACTCCCCGTCCGCCCTTACGACCTCTCAGCCCCCTAGACCCCAACCCCCGCCCAAGGCAGAACAAAGCCTCGGCTCCGAGATGAGCCAATCGTCTGATAAGGGGACCGTCATAACTTCCAAAGGCTTCAGCTTACTTCAGAAAAATCATTTTTGTCTTCAGAATGAAAATGATTCAATTTGAATTTTCCGGTGGGCCTGCGATGAACTTTAAGCTTATACCGTAACTTCACAATTTCTCCTAAGTATCCAAATTCCTTTACATTGTTTGAATAGTAACAATATTAAATTACCCTCCATCAAAATTTGAAATTGATTATTATGATCCAATTTTTATGTATTATAGAAAAACCAGTATCTTGAAAAATCTCAGAAACAAACATATTTTTAAAAATTGTGCCTCAAGCACATTTGTCTGTGACCCATTTAAATTATTTCTAATAATTACGTTTGTCTGGGGAACTTGAAACTCCTCCAATTGAAAGGCGATCGACTAATATATAATCAATAATTAACGCAAATTAAATTACTTAATTATGGTAATCGACGTTTGGCGATGGCCAATTTTTTTTTGCTAACGTTCTTGTACTTGCGGTTAATGTTTTTTTTTATTTATACCGAATATACAGAAGATTTTGGAATATTAGATTCCTTATTACATACTTCAGAGGTTTTTCAAAATGATGTATTTTCTATTATGGAATACTCGTTTAATAGAATCCTGTAATATAAATATTATTCATATGATTCCTTGTAGGTTATTTACAGCCGTTCAATATTAATTCCGCCGAATTTATTAACAAATAAAATATTATTATATATTATATGTACATAAAAGTATACACAACATAAAAAAATCTGATATCACGATTTATAACTTCTTTTTAGGACTGGTGTATACAATTAAGTTAATAAAATTGATTGAAAATTTACATTTAAAAATGTTTTTCGCAATCAATAAGTAGGTAGCTATCGAAAACTACCGTAGACGATTAAATATTTAAACTTTTATAAAATCAAGAAATGAAAATATAAATATAATAAATTCTACAGGTTTTTTTAAAAAGGTTTTTTCGTTAGTTATTTCGGTTGTAACACCATTATCAAGACTTCTTATAAAATCAACGCTCTTTGAGTGGTTTCATTGAATTATATTTATTTTACGAAAGTACTGTGCGTTGAAATGTTCTCATAAATAATAAAATACGTAATATCGATTAAATATAAATAACAAGATAAATACCTACCTAAAACAAATTTTGGTTAGCTTGAAAAATCAAAAGTTTTTCAAAATTCTTTTCTCATAGTAAATCGGGGATAAAATACCAATGAAACTACATTTCAATAATAAAAATAATCATAAATATCATTTAAAATTAAAACCATTCAACAAATGCACGAGTATGTTTAAATTTTGTTTACCTTTGAATATAGAACATATTTTTCATAATTATATTGTTTGAGATCACGGTGTATGTTATTGCATTTCTTCGATCACTGGCGATATCTAGATCTTCCCAGTAGAACTACACTCAGCGTAACTATAGATAAAAGATTGTAATATTTTTAGTATTATGACTTATGACTATTATAAACGAGATAATTTCAGGCATAAAAATAACAAAAAGAAAGATAAACAAATTTAAAAGATGTAATAGGAAAACGTTGTTACATTTCATCGCTATTTCATTTGGCAGTGTTTATAAAGTAAAAATTAATGTTAATTTAATTGCTCTTAAACTGCCTTCAAGATGTAGATACGAATGTCTCTCAGACATTGAAACTCATTGGTTTTTTTTTCGAAAATGCGTCAAGGCATAATAGTATTTCTTCCTACTCGATTAATTTTATACTTCGCTCCGTTTAGATTGCTGGAAAATAGCTGACCCATATAAATATTGATTACACTCAATTTTAAAGCATTATTAATATGAATATTTTTTCTTAATACCTAACTTACATACATGCAACGATTTGTCGCATTCGCTATTATTAAATCAAAGGTTTAAATTTATAAAATTAAATTTACAATAGTTATTGCCAGCGATGTTGTTAGTGGCAAAATGTCCGATTCTAAATCCGTAGATCTCGGATTCTACTTTCGCATTTGGAAAATGATTTTTTTTTCAAAGTGTCATTGAGTCCAGAGAATGGTCCTGATTGTTTGCGACAATACCTCTCCATGAAGCGGTTAAGATCTACACGGTATCATAATAGCTAATTTAAAATAAAATTCTATTTATAGTTAATTAAATATAACCTAGTTAGTAAGTTTTTTGTTTGTTAAAGTCTTTAAAAAATACATATTATAATGCATTACAAAAATTGACACCTATACACATACTATATAAACTGTTGTTGTGTGTATTAAATATTCACTTTAATACACACAACTGTCTACTTCCACCTGTTTATAATAACCACTTACCGCATTGCAGTCGTAGCAATGACTAACACTACAATCGGAAGTCGTAATTTCGATCCATGGCCTCTCTATGGAGAGTCTTGGATACATTAAAATATGTGAGATTTTTTTTTATAAATATTATACCTAATATATAAATAAATTATATAATAGATAATTAAAATGGTCTATTGTGATAAAATCCTTTAAATGGCGACATTATATTCTCCGCACATAGAAACTGTGAGTCGTTCTAGTGGGGAAAATACGTCAGATGGATGCATGTAGAATCGCCTAGATATACAGACAAAGCAAGGCAATAAAAGTGGAAAGTTATGTCTTTTTGGCTAAATGAAAAACAATATTTTAACGAAGGAAAAGAGATAAGTTCACACAGCGTCGGTGGTTTAACCACGGAGAGAAAGAGACGGAGGGACTTGTTTAGGAGCCTGAAAACGTTCCTGGCAACGCTTTACAAAATAGTTTGAATTTTCTCTTTCGTGATGTATTTACTCTTTTAAATTCTTTTGTCAATTAAAGAAAAACGTTCGGAAAGCTTTAAACGAATTCATTTTAATGATAATACTATATTAAACAATTATGATTAGTTAGGTAAGCAATCTATTTTCATTAATCGTGTAAAAAAATATGTAAAACTAACAATTTTACAATATATTAATTGAGTTAGCATTTACTTGGTAGGATTCCATTTTACAAGAAATGAAAATATAAATAATATTAAATTCTACAGGTTTTTTAAAAAGGTTTTGTCGATAGCTATTTCGGTTGTAACACCATTGTAAAGACTATTCAGATAAGCCGTTTGCCTTTGCTTAAATACTTTACGTATAGATATAGACCGAATACATTATCTCATTCATTCCAACAATATTATGACTGTGTCACATCAATAGTTTGAAACCCCTAAGTGGGTTTTTAAATGGATATCAAAATTTACAAAATTTATCGAAACTACAATGTTCGAGTGCTTTGGTTATTTCTTGACATTAATTATTAATCAATTAAAATATCATTAGTATAAATATGTTAATCATGTACTTAAATTATATTTAATAGCGGTGACGAATGCATTACCAAATTTTCATTAATTATGTGATTACTTTTGGATAATTCGCGATTAATTTCCAACTGTTCGAGTAAATTTAATTTTAGACCATTGTTACATATATGCAAACATTCTGGCGTTATGATGTTACTGATGCTATGCGAATTTGATATCAAATGTTTAGCGAACTGAGAATCTGTTTTACCATTCCTGAAAGACCGGAGGTATTCTTCTAAACGAGTTTTTATAGGCCTGCCAGGTTGACCAATGTAGCATAAACTACATGTACCATATGTTATTTTATAAACTACGCTTTTCTCCAGTTTGTTGATTTTATCTTTACTATTTTGTTAATCCTAGATTATTATTAGCTTTGAATGCTACGTTGACGATATTATTATTAATATTAAATTCCGCGATTTTAATTCTTTAGCCGTTAGTTATCACGATTAATACTACTCGACTGACAAACTAGATAATGGTATTACAACCAAAATATCAATTGACTAAAAAGCATAATCTTGTAAAATGTAACATTATTAATATTAAACTATTATACTATTATAATATATTTTGTTTTACATATTTTTATAGGTTAAATAAAAATAGATTGCTTGCTTAAATAATAATTATTGAATATGTATAGAGTTTTCAATAAGATCGATTCATTTAACGCTAAATAGTATAACTAAGTATTGTGAAATTAAATAATACCAAATAATTTTAATGCTTTCCCAATAATTTGAAAAAATATATTTTATATAAAAATGAACACTTAAATATCCTTTGCAAAATGTTTTTAATTAACTTACGTAGAATTGTCAAATCAAATTTATCCAAAGAAAGTAAGTAAATTATTATTATGTTTTAATGCAAATTTACTACGAAAGATTCATTGTCATTAGTTTAGTTTTCAAATATACATTTGTTTTATCCAGGATTTGTAATTTGGAATCCGAAATCGATTTCTTAATCCCGAAACTTCGGGTTTATTGTAACGTGTTCTTTTTTATCTAAATATCATAATATGAACATCTTGAATAACCAGAATATGATTTATATAAATAAATTTGAACATACATAATTTTGAAAAACACTTTCTGAGAAAATATAATATTATAACTATTAGAAAAAATCTTTTTCGAAAAAAGTAAGCCACCCTGGCAGGAAATCGAACCCTGCATCTCCCGGGTATACGCCCCATCCGCGCATTACCTCTATGCTACGCGGTGACATACTAATTGCGACAAATTTTAACTATTGGCTACTTTTAATACCCACTCATCAGCGCTCTTTTAAATCAAGCTACTTTGGCAATCGATTTTTCAAAATTATGTATGTTCAATAATTAGAATGGTACATTCTTAAATCTTTTCAATTATTATTTGAATAAAAGAAATAGTGAATTGTAAATAAATTTGATGTATGTTAAATATAACATATTTTTAACAAAATTCCGAGTAACCTCGAATATAGTAACATATATCAGCATAAAATTGCACTAACAATCTCAGATAATAATTAAGTACTCGCCACTGAAAAGTATCATATTACATTGTGTTACATATAAAATAATGATTGTGCGATATCAAACCTTTCAATCACGCAGTTCACAAATAATCGTTTAATAAAATAATCGTTCCCCGCATATTGTGTTTCTCCGAGAATAACGTTAAACTATTAAATACTCAATTCACATAGATAACTAAATTCATACCCTCGAAATGTTATACAAGTGCATACAATGAAACAACCATAAAAACAATTCTGTTAATTTTTTAAATAATATTTATCCATATAAAATTAAACTTAGTAGTTGGACATTATACCAAATTAAAATTCCAAACAACTACAAAAAATGGTGATCCCGAAGGAAAGTGATCAACAACTAATACATATTATAAATTTCATTACTTTCTCTGTGTCTAAAGGTTCAAATAGACTATATGACGATCGGGCACACATAGGCTAAGAGCGATTTAGTGTCTATGATCATATCTATGCCATCCCAACATATTATACATACATATTGTATAACAGTTATGACATCGTATTTACACTCTGTGATACCCTGTGACACAGGACGCCAACATAAGAAACGGGTTTTTCGGCATTTATATGACCGATCGGCATAGAGTCTATTTGAGCCATAACTGTGTTTATGAAAAACTTTATAAAAGTAGGTACTGAAATAAAATTTTTCATTTTTGGCTGGACATAGGATCAACCTCTCAGCTTCATCGATGGGCACTCTGACACAAGTGTCACACTGTGGGACAAGACACAATTTTCATAACAAATACTGGATGATTTTTTTTTTTTTTTTTTTTCGACCATGTCCGATCCTGATAGGATCATATGGGCCTCCACAGAGTGGAGGTTTGTATTGACAGATTTTTTTTTTTTTTTACGAGAAATGGATGTCAGCCACTTGCTCAACCTATTAGGTCCATACCCTGACACACACAAATTGAAAAACAATATGTGTACTTGCCAGACCCAGGATTCGAACCTGGGACCCACGGCTTTATAGTCCAACGCTTATGCCGCGCGGCAACTATTTCCTTAATTGTAATAAACATACTTACTACTTACAGTATTATAAATTATTTTATTACCGCGTTTTTCTTAGTACAAATCTTGTAATTGATTTTTAACTAACTTCCCGACTAGCTAGATATTTGAAACTTTAAAAATATATCAGAACACGATGCCAATGCGTTTTATTAATACTTTTAGCCATCTTTAAGTAGAATTGAATTCATTTTCAGTTAATTCTTTTTTGTATGAAAAATTATTTTGGAAGAAATCCGTAATCCAATCCATTATTACTGGTTGCTAAGGGGGTAGTCCTACCAACTAAATTATTAATATATACGTGCGTTACTATGGAAATCAAAATGACATTTCCGTATTCTATATTTGTTTGTTTCTTGCAAAATAACAAAAAAATGATTTCTTGACCATTGCCTTATTTGTCCTAAATTATTAATGCATAGAATTGTCAAGTTTATATGATTCAACAGAAAATTTAAAAACGTGGTATATAAAAAGTTCTTTTTATATTTTAATTATTATATTATATCTAAAAAATACTAAATCAATATTGATGAAACTTGTAGAGTTTATATACTACATTATAGGTAATAACTTATTATAGTTCCATTTTCTTTTGATGCTCTAAACATGAGGTTCCCATACAACCAATAACATTTTTACTTTCAAATATTTTTGTCAATTATGCCATCAATCAATTTGACCTTGACAATATTATTGGAAAGTACCAATTTAGTAGAGTTTTATCACAATATCTTAAAAGGTTCTAAGGTTACTAAATGAAAATACGAAAATATCCCATTTGCATCAATTCATCACGAGTAGGTCAAGTAGGTAAATAGCCTATAACAATTGCCTTATTTGTCCTAAATTATTAATACATAGAATTGTCAAGTTTATATGATTCAACAGAAAATTTAAAAACGTGGTACATAAAAAGTTCTTTTTATCTTGTAATCATTTCATTATATCTTTGGCACTTTCTGTAATTTTTTACAAGATTTATAAAAAATATCTCAAAAACATCTCAATATAATTTATTTTTTCATATTTTTATACACTGTTCTCACATCAACATCTTTCAATACTATTTGTCATTATAATTATTATGCCGAACAACTTTCAATGGGCCGAAATCAGTATTCGTCAAATTTTATTATTATTTTATTACAAAGCCCACAGAGCATTGACAATAACATCATTGAATAACTTTTTCCATTCCGTATAATGTATAAAACATTAAGGGGCCATTCGTCAAATTTATTATCCGCACATTAAGGCATCCGAGATCCGACATTAAAAACCAACTCTGTTCTGCATGCGGAAACTTTACAGCGCGCCGTTATTATATTTTTTGATGAATAATGCTAAGACTTCTTTCTTTCTGGAAGATTAAAAATATCTTGTTACATAATGTCGTGTATATGTACATTTATAATATGCATCGCAGTTATTTTTGAGAGACCGCTTGACAATTTCGCCATCCGGTTTTTTCAATCGTAAACTTTTATAATATACTAGAATATTTTCTCCAATTGGCTTTATTAGCAAGACAATGATTAATATTAACGATTTTCTTTCTGTATATTTAATAAAAAAAAAATGTAGTAGGTATACACACTACGATTTGAAATCTCGAACAGAATTTGTTCTCCCATGATTAAACGGAACCCAGTTAAATTTTGATAATGTTTTACTTTTTAGGTCCGCCCCTAGTACATGGGTTCTTAACTTGGATATATTGGCATATTTATTACGTGGCAAAATATTTTCAAAAATAACAATACTTATGATATACCTACTGCTTGAAATTTATTTATTTCACACATTATAAAAATGACACATTATAAATTCAAAGCGTTCACAACATGACATAAAGTAAATGCTAACCATTTTAAAATAAAGAGACAGGGTAATGTGAGGAAATAATAAAATAAGACATTAAAAGAACATGAAAGCACACAGAGTGAACTAGGCTGATATACCATATCTTAACAACTTATAAAACAACTTCCAACTAAATTCACTTTCACATAAGTGGAATATATCAATATCGGGTTTACTAATTGCATGTTAGTCCAGCAGCTTGGGATAACAAGAAACTGGTGCCGCCGATTTCTAAGATAATTATCAGAGACACATAAGCCAATACTGCAAATAATGGCAGTTTTCATTTAGGCCGCGTATAAGTCGGAAAAAATGTGTAGCTAAATAAAGATCCCTTCTAAAATTTTAAGATACAGTAAATAAGCATACCTAATAAAAAGTCAGTCAAATAGAGCAACGGATAATATCCATACAGCCAAAAGTAAAGGAGTCTCAAAAAATTCTTCTGGACCCTCTCCACCATAAGGCCTTATTTCAATTAATATATATATATATATATATATATATATCAAAACATCTTCAAAATATTTTACGGCGTTTCTAAACTAACATTTTGTCAGTTTTTATAATCCAGTAAAACTTATTGTGGCGACTCCCCACATACTGTATTTGTGTACATTTTTATCTTCTGGCAACACTCAGATACCGATTAATATGTATTTTGATGCGACCTAGCTGCTATTCTATGACCGTTGTAATGACAAGCTTTTGGGAGTGACTGTTCTAATATCAAGGATCATATTAAAAAAATAATGTTACTTTGAATATAATTAGTACTTAGGTACAGACTGTAGTCTTTTAATATTGAAAATATACAATTTATTTAATTTTTATTTGTGTAAATTCTTTTATGAATATTTTTTCGGGTTATCTCCTAATCTGGGTAGCAATTCAAAAAATTTATAAACCATCGTCTAGTAATTTCTAATATACTATCAAAACAAGCAAAAATATTCATATCTATTTTGATTTTAACTTAATTAGATTAATAAAGCCGAAAAAGTGTTACGTATGTTTGAAGCACAGCAGTACCTAACATTATAATTAAAAGCCTTTAATATAAAACTGACTTCCCCTAAGCGATTTTTCATAATAAAAGTTTAATTCAATGGCCTAAATCAATGGTTTTCAAGCTTTCAACGATATATTGATTTGTAGCAGTGTACCCCATTTTTGTAAACCGTCATAAAATATTAGTAATACATAATATTATAATTCTGCGTGTAGTTGACAATTATCTATTTAATACATTCAGCTGCATACCTCTTGAAACCTCACTGCGAACCATCAGGAACGCATACGACATATTAGGAAAATTGTGGCAAAAATAATTAAATTCTTTAAAGAAAATATTTTTTTATTTTAAGCACTAAACACAAAAGCTTACTGTTTAAATTGAGAAACTACTTAATCATGTTCGGCTTATTTTCATAAAATAACATTTTAAAACAGTTAATATTAATTATCATATCATAGAAAGCTAATATACCTATTGAACGTAGCCGACTTAATAATTCGTCTATGCTTTTTGACTATCTGTACGATACCTTTGCATAGCATATAGTTTTATTTTTACAGTTGTCAGTCTATTCGATTATAATGCAAAATACATTAAATTATTATTGATGAATTTAGAACAATTTATAAACTACATTAGTACCTATATGTGACATATATTATATATAGTGGATTTTATCTTGATATCTCCGAAGGTTCCGAATTTAAGATTAAGCAACACAAAAAAATAACGCACTTGCAACAATTCATTAGTGTTTTCAATCATATAGCCTAAGTCGTAGCTTGTAATAAAATTGAATCATTAGTAGGTAATATAGTCAGATAGTAGTGGAGGAATTATGAGGTGTGGTGCCTAGATAAAACCATTATTTATCTCATTAGTTTGGGGAAATATTTAATCAAAATTTCTTCATTTTTTATATATTATGTTAACTGTATTTCCATATTTTCCGCGGGCTATCGTTAATTTCAATGATTAACTAGTTGCATTAAATAGTCACTAGTCTCACTGATGGTTTATTTATTTAATCTCTCGATATATATATATTATACCTACAAATATTTAAAATGCAATCAGTGTTAGATTTTCCTTTTAAAAAGAACATCAAATGAGTTTCAAACAGTGGGGCTGATTTCAGTAATGTAAACAGAATGACCGCTGTAACATTTGAGTTAGTGGGGTGCACGTGGGACCCCTAAAAGCGAGATCGTTCCGCGACCGTGGCGCTTACTGTCGGCCGGGATTGGAACGAATCACTCGCTTCACTTTTATGATATTATGTCAACGTCCAATTTTAGCACTAACCTAACCAGATGATATAGGGCAAACCTCCATTTTCCTGTGTTGCCACATGGTTAAAACACTGAGAATCGTTAAAACTACTTTAATATTTTAATGATCTCTAGAGGGCTTAAAATGCTCTTCAGTACTCTAGTTAATTCTCTTTTTGGCAATCAATAAATCTATATTTAAATATATCAATAATACGGTGACAAGTGTGGACATACACAATTAATATGTATAAAATAACATCAACCTTTATTGTGCTATTAAATAGGTCGAACGCATGATAAATAGGATTATGCAGTAGCACGTCTGTCCTATGATGAAAGATATTAAAGGGATACATGCAATGTATACAAAAATATTAATTAGATGAAGTAAATTTGGTCGAAACCATCAGGTCGGTATACAAATAGCAGAAAAGTATTCGGAATGGCTTTTAGTAAATATATAAATTAGTATCTACTGTAATTATTATCAAATATAATATATGTACTTATATAAATATTAAATGTTCTAATTAAAATCTGCCTAGTTGAAACTGTTTTCTAATAAATTTATTTAAAAGAATTACGGGATAACCTTACGTGTATTTTGGAAATCCTTTTTTGTCATTTTGTTAAAAATAGTAAAACTATAATCGATATCTGAAATTATTAAACATGTGATTTACGCTAAGTACCTATTAAGGTGATGTCTTTGAAATAAATAAAAAGGATTTCAAGTTATACACATTTATATTTTTATAAAAATGGATGTTTTTTAAAATAAATATAAAAAATAATAAAACTATAAATTAGTCAAAAATCTCTTAAGCGATGCTTAAAAAACTTAATAAACTAAATTTTAATAATTAATATGACCATAAAATATATGTTATAATAAGGTGCGGTCCGATTCAACAAATCCACATTGTATTAATTTTTTTACAATTTATTATAAGTTTATCTTTGACTAAAAATAAAAAATATTTTTCTATTTAATGTTTTCAGATACATTTTTATTAATTAACACAGTTGAAATTGTAAATTATCAACAAAAAAAAATGTCTCAAATTGCAAGCTTCGTATTTTTCCGCTAGGTGTTTCTGGTAGGTAGAGACATCACCTTAATATATTTTGAATACCTACTATAACATTAGGTTTGCGCATTTGGCTACTGTCAACTAAGAATCTCATTTGTCTATGGTTTGGTAAAAAGTAGGACATATGGCATGCATGGGACTAAAATGTTGACCAATTCAGTCGTTTAAGAATCGGACTACAGCTGGCAATAGTAGAAAATAATAAAAAATAAAATATACAATAACTCCGTCAAGTTACCGACATGAATTTATTGAAGGTTCATAGTATTCCTCATCTCGCAGTATTTACTTTTTATACAGTCATTTCGATAGCTATGTCAATTTACATTTTTTTATAAATATATTATTAACAATTTCAGTAGAAAACTGTCAAATTGTATTTAATGACAACTTACGAGCCAATTTCACTAATAATCATTGTTGATTAAACTTTCTTTCGTATATTATCATTATTTGTTACATCTTGAATATTTGATAGCCACAGTTTTTCAAAAAGTACCGTCTGGTATAAAGCAAAAAATCTCTATGAGATGAAAAAATATCCTATATCGAAATAAGGAGAAAAGCGGTGATAGTGACAATCACCTTTTTCGTAACCACTCTCTGGTTGACGACCAAAATTTTTTCAGGTACTCTTAGACTCAAAACAGGTGAGCTATTTTCATAGATAGTTGTAAAAATTGCTTATAAAACGTAGAAAACCTGATTGTAATTATGTAATTTTGGCGACGAATAGAGCATTATATAAACTTCATAAATGTTAAATGCAAATACGTCCCTACATAAAATACATGTCCTTAGATTATATTGTACCTATGTGTCGTATATAATAATAATAATGTGTCCGCTGCATATATTAAACGTGCAACATTCGTGTACGACTGATTAAAACTACATGAGTCAAAGCCTTCCCTTTAATCACTCATTTACTATGTCTATGGCCTACGCGGACATGTCATAACTGACTCATGATGCCATTGACAAAAATTCAAGGTTTTGGAGGTTGCCTGTGAAATAGTTACCAACTTTTATGCGAATGCAATATACAGTTTCAAGACGCCATAAGCAGGTTTTTTTATAATTATTCATGACCTGATGACATGATTGTCTCTTCGAGAACAGTGAGACGTCGTTAATAATGAAGATTTAAAAAAAAAACTCGCATAATAAAATGATATTGCGTAATACCTACGTTCATGTTTCCAACTGACTTATATGAACTAACCAGGCAGAACAGATCAGTACCTCTAATTGAATGAAAGTCTCCGAGACTCTATTGAGTGACTGAATTTCCATTAATAGTATAACATAATTATTATACTATTCAAACGAATAACTCACGAATCCCAAAGAAGTGTTTTGCTCGTGGCGAAGAAAACCTGATGGAAGCCCAACACTTTGAGTATAAAATGAATAGTCTGACGTTGAAATAATGCAATGGACTAATACTCACCGATTAAACTGGTACTATCAGAGACAAGTTGAATAAACGTAAAGACATATTTTTAATGTACATCCAAATAGTTATTACTATATTTAGACCAGAGGAATTTCTACGAACATTTTGTATTATTATAACAGAATGCCTGTAGTGTGTTTGAACTGGCAGCCGTTGAAAAAATAATAATATATGCATTGACAGTCTATAAACATGGCAACATTAACAATAATAATATAATTAATGGCTTGTTTTTACGTATTGTTATTCTGTGTATATGCTGTACCTACCTACTGATTTTTGGGATTATGTGATTGCTCATCCAAATATTTTAATTATTAAGGTGGGACATGCTCAGCGTAGGTCAAAATGGAGCTTTTGTTCTATTTTCAAAGCATGATCCTGGACATACCTTAAACGTTGTAGATAATCTATTTATATAATTTTCAAGCCTTGTTATCCTTTATATTTATTTTAAACATTTGATGACTGCATAAAATATTTTTATTACATAAAATAGTATTCTTTTAAACCTCTCGCTCTAATGTTTTAGAATATAATCATATTTCAGTACATAAATGTGCAGTGGTATTAAGATTTTTTACATTTATTAATTTTTAAACGCATTTATAAAGCCATTAGTATAATTTATATCGACATTATTATAGTGAAATATTTACGATAAAAAAGTATATTGATAATCTCTGTGATCCCAAATTTGACAAGAATTTTATTATTCAAAAAATGGGCAAGATTAGCACATTTGAAGATAATTCTAAAGATAATAATTATAAGCTATGTCTTTAACCATTCAATTGTGATAAACATTCTACGAATAATAATTGTAATAATTATTGACCTAAGAATAAGGTAGTGGTTTTTTGAAATACGTCATTTTTTTTGGCATTCCCCAGTGGTTAAGCTACAAATATGACTATATTCTAAAACATTAGAACGAGATGTTTAAAAGAATACTACTCGTATTTTATGTAATAAAAATACTTTATGCAGTCATCAAATGTTTAAAATAAATATAAAGGATAACAAGGCTTCAAAATTATATAAATAGATTATCTACAACGTTTAAGGTATGTCCAGGATCATGCTTTGAAAATAGAACAAAAGCTCCATTTTGACCCACGCTGAGCACCTTCGCCCTTAAGGGTGGATTATTAAATATTGTAACAAATTGTATAAAAACAAGAGGTGTTAGGGACATTTAAGCAAAAATTAGTTATTTATTGAGTTCAATTATTTAAAATGTCCTTATCAATGTACTAAAAGCTACTTTCTAATGTACCTAATCACAACGATTCATAGGTAGCATGTAGTGTAGCAGGTAGTGAAAAAAATATGACGATACCAATAATTTTAAATTACCCTCCTGTAAATTTCAAATTGTCAGCTCAGCTTGGCTCAGCAACCTAGAAATGAATCTACAGCGACTGTCTCATATCGAAGAAAGTTGTCTTCAACGCATTTTGTAAAATTTTCGATTAACCCACCCCATAAATGCGTCATAGTCATTCACGGAGGTTTTTATTTGGTCATTACGCCAGCGTTTACTTAACTTAATATAATATTATTAGGTTGTGGCATTTCTATTTACTCTAAATTAACAAAATGCGTTCTCTATTAAATCATTCAACTTCGTTGATTTGGGGTTTATTAGTGCGAGCCGTCAGTTGACGCCGCTGAATCGAATGGGCCGTAAGCGGGAAGGAAAAGTGAGGAAACAAGTGGGAAATATCAAAAATTATGATTGGATCGGGTAACTGAGCTGCGATGCGGCGTGATTTTATACGAAGAATTTTGATATTTCACATTTTGACACGTAACTGAGATATCTTTACACTATTTTTGGCACAAGCTTCTCGCCGTACATTTTTGCGGCAGCGGGATTATACTAAAATTAATTTTATAATAATATTCCTAAATTATACTCTTATATACGATTTTTACATAGTTACTGCACCATCAAAATCAAATATGTGTGTTTTTTGCGAACTATACAGGAGAACCATTTTTTAATTAATCAATAAGGTACTAATTATTAGTCTATTAAATTGTCCACGACCAATATTACAGGTTACTTACTTGATTAATTAGATGTTTTCACTCTAAGTCTTACGTTAATTTGCGGTTGATGGCTGAAAACTCGACATGATTTCGATTCGAAGGGGGTGAAGTGATAGGTAATTGATAATAAGTTCTTCATTTACGGTCGGATCTGACCTTTATTAGGATACTAATGTTTACAGTCGACAAAACACATTTACATGATTATGTTTATGATTTTTGGCTTATTGAAAGGGGCTCCAGATTTACAATACGCTCTCTTGCCCCGGGAAAAATAAGCTTATAAATAAGCTATATTATGTTAGTCGCTTTCGTTGGGTGGCTGCGCGCCTTTTGCTGGCTCTGCTTTTGTCAACCAATCAAGATTACAATAATACATCGGTTGATCGCCTATATCATGATATTATTAAAAATAAATTAAATAAACAATAATTATTGATCCTCGTTTTCTAATCGTATAGTCGTACAGCATCCAATACATACAGGATCCCGCAGTACGACTGTCCTCCACTGAGAAAATATCTCTAATTCTTTCTACATCTATCATTGCCTAAGCTGATACATTTTAGAATTAAGTGTAACGGGTTAAGTAAAATAAATAATGAAGATCAATTAAAAATATTTATTTCTAAAATAATTATTTAACTGATAAAAATAATCAATATTTTGCAGTAGCTGTACTATTGGCCATTGGGAATCCCTTATTTCAATGATATTAATAATATAGTCTATTTTTGTGCAAGTAAGATGTTTTCCATCTTTATTTAAAATATACTCATTATTCTTTGTTTAAAGCCATTCTTACAAAATACTACAATATATTGGTACTTTATATAATGTTTCTTTTTAATATTGTTTGTTTATTTTTTTAAATATTACGTTATTTTCATAAATAAATAAAACATAACAATGAAACACGATACCTGTATTAAATATTTGTATTTATACACGATAATCTTAATTCATTTTATCACATCGCTTATTAGGCATACTTTGTTAAATTTACGTGTTTTATTAGCCATTAGAGCTTTTAAAAGCTTTCAGCGCTTTCATCATAAATTACATCCGCCTGAACGATACAATCTATCCAGTATTGTACTGGAATGGATCTCTCTCAAAGAAACCTCAAAAGCCATTCAGCCTCCACGCGGCATCATCGTCTTCCTCAAACGATCCCCCCTTTTCGTCTTCTCTTCTTCTTCAAATCCATTTCCGCAATCCCATGAAATGTCTTTCGCTTGACAGGTACGAATTTAGTGCTAAAATAAAGTATACACGCGTTGAAGCTACGCTCACGCACACAATCAAACCCAACAGAGCAATTATACAAAGTATTTTTGCCACTGTACAAAGGTATAGTTGTAGAAACCAATTGTGGTAGTCTATTAAATTCTTCATCCAATGAACATTGTTATATAAGGGTGCATGTCAAAGGGGTTGTTTTGGCATTACTTAAAACCACAAGTTTGAGGCCATCGCATGTTATGTATATTTTCCTTTTCACACAAGATATAGAAAATAGATATTTATGAAAGTAACAAAACATAGGTGAAAGTTAATCTAATACTTGTCGAGATACATATCACAGCCACTTTGTCATTATAATGCGTCAATTACATTGAGCTACTTTACGAGCTGCTTGTTGGCAAATTTACAATCTGGCTGTAAAGTCGCCCGGTGTCATCATTGAACAAGCTAACAAGCAGATTGTAAATAATCTACCGATAAAAGTTCAAAGCCGGTCAATTTTACACGCTACACGCCGGCGTGTGGGCCTACTGCGTCTGCGCAGTAGAGCGCAGTAGCAACCTCCGGGTAAAAAAACGAACTACGTTCTGTCAAAATAGTCGCTGGCTTATGGTTTTTCAGCGAATGGAAAGTTTTGTGTGTCCTCATCACAATCGCAGTAGCTGAATCGCCCGCTTTTAAATTCGCCAACAAACAGCTCGTAAAGTAGCTCAATGTAATTGACGCATAAGGGACGAAACACTTTAACACACAGTTACAAGTGTGATTATGAGTTAAAATTTAACATTTTTCTACCTAATTAGACATTTATATTTTCAATTGCTAGAAATTGTTGGAACAACATCAGAAACATACATTTTCGGAAAATCTTTTAAAAATGGGAATTGAAATCTTATTCAATGCAATCTGAGAGGCCAGTTTTACTGATTAAACTACTTGAATCTTGTGTGTTAGTCAGTCAAATAATAAAATAATATATGTCATTCAATTGTAAATTTATTTCATTAGCAAACAAATTATAGGTAAGTACTTCAAGAATATTATAAGTCATAACATGACAAAACATAAATCAAAAGGAAAACAGTGAGATAATGTATACATTACCCAAAAAAATATTTTATTCTAGACATTTAAATATTATCTATAATCATGGTAAGATAGAAACAACAAAAAAGAAATGGCAATCTTGAAAAGAGTATAAAAAATATTTTTGAAAATGGCAGCATCCATACCAATATACAGTGATAGACATAGAATGTACTGTGTATGCATATACATAATTTTTATACAAACTCGGATACAGTCGAATTTTTTTAAAATATATTTTCGCCTAATGGGTGCTCTTACAACCATCACATTTCGTGCACTCATTCATTATTCATATAGGTTATTTGTAATGCTGCATCATAAATGCTGTCAAATAATATAATTCAATCACACTGCCTTATTGGTAAATCTAGTGTGTGTTAAGAGCGTACATAAATGAAACGGCAGATAATTTTCAACAGTATGTCGGACGTAATTTAGGCCGCGTTGCCAGTCGGAGAGCGATAGTCGACCTGTTTGCACGTCAATTTGTTTTGTGATGGCGTCGGAGGAATAAATTGTTAAATCGTGTAAAGATGATTCAAAAACGTTCCGCATGTACTTGAAAAAGAAAACATGTCAATGAATATACTATTATTATTACGAATATAATAATAAACATAACATTAAAAGGACGCATGTTGAATTTTTATGACAAATTATATTTCGTTCGGCTCGCGTCATTTGCACAATCCGCGCATCGCCTAGTCACGATCTTTTTAAAGCATGCCTCAGCTGAAGTATAGCCTTAATATTTGTATAAAAAAAATAATTTAATTAAATCGCTGATGAATTTTATTGAAAATAAACTAATACGACGTTAAAAATTTGCATTAGATTGATAATTGATAGTGTATGAGATTTATAAGTATGTATTTAAGTTAAATAATGGTGTGTTAGTTATAAAAGCTACTAGTACCTGTCAATGCGACTATACCGCGGCCTCTTTCTGCGGGAATGAAGCTATCTGAAGGAATCTGAAACAGGGCGAAGCGCAGAGCCGGAGAGTCGGAGGAGATTCGTTTAACGCGCGCCGGGCCACTATAAATTGTCGTTTAATTACCCCTGGCAAAGCGTCACATCATGGCGCCTGACAGTTTTATGACGATTTACGGCGGCGTTTCGACGCTCTGCCGGATTGCCCCCGGGGGCGGAGGGGCGGCGAGGGGTGGCACGGGGCGGCTCGGCGGGGCGTCAACTCAGAAACCTCCGGAGCGCCGTTTTTTACGTCACACGTTGCCCTGTCTATGAGGCCGAACGTCAAAAATTAATTAAGTTACTAATTTATGTACGGAATATTTCGTTATAGCGAGACGGGGAAATTTATTAGTGCAGCCTCGACGGCAACTTCAGAAAAAACTTACTTAAAATAGTTACAGTAGATATCCACAAATTTAACCAAACTATTTTTATATTGGTTATTTTAAATAGTACAGATATACTGACCTACAATATGATAAATGTAATTACAACTTAATAACATATTATGACAGATATGGTTATAGATAACGACGTAATTTGACTTGATATCGTCTAAATTATAAGATAACTTACCTATCGCTAGTATAGAAAATGGATTTTATCCTCCAGTTATTCCAGTATGTATTGGTAAAGTTTCAATAGAAACTGCCAGTTGGATTTTACTGTGTTTGTGTAGATGTGTTTTTTTGTTTTTATTATTTAAAAAATTAGAACAAGCATAACAAAAATACATCAATAAATATTATTAAGTAGAGGTAATGTTTTTTCAATTTCGAATTTTTATTTTAAAATGATAATAAAACGTCGATGACATTGAGCCACTTGACAAGCTGCTAATTGGCGAGTTTAAAAGCGGGCGAGTCAGCTTGTGTGATTGTGATGATGACACACAAAACTTTCCACTTGCTCAGAAGCCAACAAGCTAGCGAGTTGAAACCGTCATTTTTTGTACTATTTGACAGGACGTATTGAGTAATTCGTTTTTTTACCGGCAGGTTCGCCACTATTGCTCTACTGCGCAGCCGCAGATCGGTCCACACGCTTGCGAGTAGCGAGTAAAGTAGTCCGGCTTTCAACTTTTCTCGGTAGATTGTTTACAATCTACTTATTAGCTAATTCGATGATGACACTGGGTGATTTTACAAGCAGATTGTAAATTCGCTGGCTTCTGGCTTGTAAAGTAACTCAATGTCATCGACGCTTTATTAAACTCTACAATTATATGTTCCACTTCCGTTCCGAGATAGTAATTATTTTGCAGTTAAGCTTGATTATTTTTAATTGCATGTGAAACAAAATAATAATTGTTTCTTTATTACTTGAAGTAGAATCTATTTGCTACAATATGTGTCTTATTACGTTATTTACTACAGTTCAAATGACTATGAACCTACATCTTAAATTAGGGAAAAAATAACAAATTGATAAAATTCATAAAGTAATCAATTGTATTGCAATTTATGCGATATATTTTTTAGAAAATTTCAGATATTGGAAATAAAAAGTTGAAGTTTTCCAAAGTTTCCTCTGATATAACAAACAAACGAGGCAAAGAGAGTTACATTCGTTCTTTCTTGACGCCCCGGCGAGCCCAAGACGGGCTCGCTGGCTTGCGGCGTAATACCGCCCGCTCCATGACTGACGGACGACCATGCATTCAAATGGCTTGCTTTAGCCGCGACAGCGTCGTATCTATCTGCAAGGGGCGAGATACCGCCTCACCACCCCACGGCCACCCCGATTGAACCACCCCTACGCCCCCTGCTCTTTCGTAATGCCAGTCATACAGGCCAGGGTCTTCTTCGTTTCAGCTATGAACCGGCGACGGGCTGACAAGAAAAATATTGTTATTTGACCGACGCAACAATTCATTAATAGGGTTATTCTTATTTATCATAATATACTGTCTCACTTTTTCTGTCTTTCTCAGAGGTTCTTAAAAAACATTAAATTATGTTAATGTATAAAAAGATATGTATATGTAATTTTTTTAATTTAAAAAAATAGAACGAGTTAACTAGTATAAATACCTAAAGTGTTGGTTGGTTGAGTTTTGACTCATATAAAAATACTCAGATGATATCATACTTGTACTATTTAACGGTGTAGAGACATGGCCAGTCAAGGAAGATGTCATATTTTACAAACGTTTGACATGTGGACATAGGTATATGGAATACCTACTGAGAACATCATGGAAACTGTTGTGTCCTGTAACACAATAATATGTACCTATTCTGTATGTGTTGTGATTTATTATTGAATAATTTACTAACGTTAATTGCCGAAGACATAGAAACTTGTAAATTCACGCAAACCTATCAATATACGTTAAACTTTTTTAAACCGAAGTTAATTAAGTTATAACGATTTCAAAAAATACTAATCGGCGGTACTTTTAAGTGAACTGTATGACAAAATGATTCAGATGCTAGGGGGTGTGTTATATCAAGGATGCCAGGCACTGACCTTTAATGATAATGAGGCTTGCCCCGTGGTCTGGTTGTCACTCACTCACACTACTATTCTCGCGCGTTACTGTTTATTCAGTCACCCTGCTCGCAACTATTGGCGGTCAAAACCAATACACGTAAATGACATCTTAATGTTTTACATGTTATAGGTGTTTATAAGCACACGGTTGCAGAATGACTGCTTGTTAATGGTAGGCCTGGCAAGGATAGTTTGGTCAGGTGAATAAGACGTTTATATTGTATTAGGGCCGTCATAATTGGCCCAACTACTAATGAATGTGATACATTTTTTAATAGTTGCTGGAGAGAGTAAGAAAAAATATCACGGCATGTTCCGTGCGTGAACTACATAAGCAGACACTAATCTTTTATCTGCATAGTCATGTTAATGATGTAACTACCTAAATAATATCTATTGAATAATAAATAAGCTAACTTTTAAAATGTATTATAATTTATAATATTATTATCTTATACATGATAGACCTTGGTAATGTTTTCATTGGTATGTAAAAATACTAAAAATTAGATCTAAAAATTAATAACCAGCATTGGTTTCCTATTTTTTTATATAAGAAATGTTAAACTAATAAACTTAATTAAATCTAATTGACATAATTCGGATGGCGGATATACGGACCCATGAATGATGGTGGGGAGTGGAGAATTTGGTACAACACGGAATTATACCGCTAATACCAATATTCAAAACTGTCCACCTTCATAAAACTCCAGAGGCTAAGCTGGGCAGGCCATGTCCAGCGCATGCCTGAGTCACGGATACCGAAGAAGATCTTCGAAGGAAACCCAGGGGGCGAAAGGTCAGTGGGAAAGCCACGCGCACGATGGGGTTATAACATTACAAAAGATGCCAACCAGCTGCTAAAAATCAGGAACTGGAAAAGTCGTGCGGAGGACCGTTCCGGCTGGAGGACGGCGGTGGAGGAGGCCAGGGCTAGACTTGAGCTGTAGTGCCATCGAAGAAGAGGAAGAATTGACGTGATGTCTAATTGAAATTTTGTATTAATTATTTTGTTTCTATAAATATACTTTATAATAATTATTTTACGAAGATATACGATATTTTTAGATTATTTTGCAGTATAGAAAATGAGACTTTATTCACGAGTATTAGTCGCATTTTGGCAGGTAACTTACCTATAAATTGTTCAATAAAACACTGGTCCATTTACACATTTTAATTAATTTATTTTAAAATATCCACCCAATAAACCGTCTCAAGCTATGTTTAAAAATACGTGCCCTGTGTAGACCCTCTACGTAGATTTTTTCTTGCCGTAGCACTGGTGTAGAGACTGGTGTCGCCAGTAATGAGCGCAGCTTCAAACCTGATGACTAAAATGAGTGGCCATCGACCCAAACTGGGCCAAAGTTTTCCGCCAAATTATTTAAACTTGTTTTCTCAAATAGAAAAGTCTTGGGTTTCCCAATATTATCAGTAAAATATTTCTGCCAATTCACAAAACAGAATGGAAACCAATTGCTTTTGATTAGATTCCCTCCCATACTTACAAATAAACATTATGAAATATAATACTGATTGCATTAAGTATTTCATTATTCATTCTGTTTGGTTATAATATAATGAATTATTTTTTATTTTTGTAAATACATATTAATTTATTATACTGACATAATATTCTAATTCTTTTAGTAAATTATTATTCATATTCTTATTTGGTATGTAACTTATTTGCGTCACCTAACGCCCACAATTGCCGAGCGGTTACGTATCAGGTTTTTCAATTCAATTCAATTATTTTACATAATGTGGACATTACAAATTATAAGTTTAAGACGTTCACAGTATGACAAGTTGTTATACAGTATAAATGTGTAAATACAAAAAATTATATTGGTACAAGGAAGTACACCGGATGAGTTAAGCAGATGTAGATGGAATATATCAACATCCGAAGCGATTTGGTTGAACTGAGTTATTGCCCTCCCAATTGGTATCACCAATGGCAGGTTAGTTCTGCTCCTCGGGAGAACAAACAACTGATGCTCCCGATTTCTTAGATAGTTATCAGGGACACACAAGTCAATACTACCAAGAATGGCAGAGTTCTCATTCACACCACGTATAAGTCGAATTAATGTTCGATTAAAGTCGTTTATAATGTCCTGGGTTTTAATCCCGGGTGTGGAAAATTAACGTTTTTTTTTTAATGTGAATTTGGACCCAGACTGTGGACCTAATAGATTGAGCAAGTGGTTAACATCCATTTGTCGTAAAAAATCTGTTAAAATAACATCCACTCTGTGAAGACACATAATATTATGATCTTCTTAGGATCGAGCATGGTAAATTTAAAAAAAAACCTAACCTACCATTGAACAAACTATTTTTTTATCCAACGAATAATTCACAAGATTTAAGAATGAAACATTCTTTTATTAAACATACATAATTTGAAAACACTTCTGAAAAATATATAACCATAATATTTTCGACACCGAAATAGATTCGAATCTGCGTCTCTAGGGAATTGCGCCAGGTTCAAATCCTGCTGGGTGTTTCTATTGGTTAGATATTTTTCAGACGTATTTTCAAATTATGTATAAGCTACCATTGGTGTTAAGTATTTTTTTTACTTCGTTTGTTAAGAATTTCTCAATAAAATATTGCATGCATTTAAAATATATAATATCTATGAAAAAATAATATATATGAACAATATTAAATTTACTAATAACTTTTTAGGGACAATTAAAGTAGAAAGTATTTTCATACCATTACCATTCACGATAGAAATTAAAATCATGTAAGTATTCAAAAAAAATGAGTAAAAAGTAAATCACAACGCTTGCTTCTAAACTGAGCATATAAGTGGCTGTTGTCTTGTTTGTCATTTTCTTGACCCCGTATGTCCTTGCAGTGAATTAAATACATATTGAAAAATAAATGTTTTTTCCTGTCTCACAATATATTCTTTTTAAATATCATCATCAGCTGAAGCATATACAATCAATACGAATAAAAATCTCCCTTAGCTTCTATCCGTCCCCCGGACGTTAGATTTTGATGCCACATATGTTTCTCAATATTAATCAATTCACCGTCGATACAATGTGATTTAGGGTGAGCCCTGTAGCCATTTAGGAAAACGTTACTTTATAAGAGTTGTTTCTCTGAGCAATTATCAATAAACAAACTACACATACATATGATTAAAAAAAAAATATATGTTTTAATATGTGTGCTGAACAAGACTCGAACCCGCATCCATCTGATTCCTACCATTAATTAAGCTATCTCCACCAAACCTAATCACGCCGAAATTAATAAACCAATATATTATAACGAATCCTATACTCTTAAATCTAGTATATTATATTAATTGAATATAAAAATAGTTTAATAAAAATATTTATAATAAATAAAACGATAAGTACTAATTACACCTATATACTGGGTTTATTGACACATTTTTTATTCGAACGTATTTTTCGTAGCAGTGAATAATTTTTGCTTATTTATAAAACAAAATTAAAATATAACAGAAAAATTTGTCTGCGCGCGGACGACGCCATCTCCTGTCAGCTTTCATTTTTTTGTATAAACGAAAAATATTTAATTTAGTCCGTGATGGCCGTAATATACAAGCCCATATATTAAGTTACATTCTGTGCGGGGAAAAACAAAAACAACCGCCCGACGCGATTTTTTGCTACCCTCTGTCATTTTGAAAATTTCCCTCTTTTATACGTCGATATATTACAAATTATGTTCGTTGCTTCTGTGCCCACCGTTGTCACAGGTGAGTTTTAAGGTTTGCTTTTTATTTACGATATCTCGTTTGTTCGCAGACATCTGCTCGTCCATCGATCGTACGCCGTGTCCGCAGAAGAGTAGCATCCCTTAAATTTAATGTATAAATGATATAAAGAAAATACTTGGTATACACATATATATTTTAAACACTCACACACCATTTTAAATTACTCTTTTCAACAAATAATGAACAAATGCAATGTTATTTTAAATAAAATATAAATTAATACATATTATGTACCAAAGACTAAACGTTTTTCAGATGTATCGGTAAATACTACTTTTGTATGCAAAAAAAATATACAGACTCAATTTCTTTTCAAAGTTTCTTTTGAGTTTCAGATTAATTGTCCTCGAAGTTTATTTTTGGCATCACTTAAATATTTTTAGATTCCATCTTCACATGTATCAGTAAGTACTACTTTTGTATGCAAAATAAATATACAGACTCAATTTCTTTTCAGATTTTCTACGAAAATTAGTTGCTCTCAAAGTCTACTTTTAGCATCTCGTTAATATATTGTGTAAACTCTATCTTCATGAAAGAATGTATTTTCAATATCTTTAGTTAATACCTACAACATCCGTGTAGAATCCGATAACATGCGTCAATTAGAATTGAACATGGTAATTAATTTGCTTTTAAATACCCTATGTGTCTTCTAGTATGTAAAATATAGCATATAGTTCCATGGATTCAGGTACTCAGCTGAGTGGCACTTACCATTGTTTTCAGTCATTCTACGACCAACTGAACGCGTAAAATCCCCAGGGTTAAAATATGCCGAAACCCTGAGGATAGACGATTTACTTTGGTGGCAAGCAGTCTTTTTGACTTTATTATTCTCAATCACGAAAGCTACTGAGTTTGATTAAAATGATTTGATTTAAATGATTTAGCATCTGGTTAATTTCGTTTAACTTTCTGATGAAGCCTCTTGTCTCTTGTGCCTCAATGATATCCATAACTACGCATCCTGGTGTATTTGTATGTTACATATATATATATATATAAACATTCAATAAAAACACAATTTACACAATCACTACTGAACTTTTAATTGCCTTTTAAATACCACATTTAAATAACACGTTAATTATATCTAATGGCCGAGTACTCCAAATGTGCCAGTCGCGGTGTTAGCACTAAATGAGTTAATTAATATTTTGATATATCATTCCATTCTGCAGTCATATATTCTGCCTTTTTTAACATTGTCATCATAAACTATTAGAAATCTCACCAATTCATTCATCAAATAAATACTTTCATAAGGATAAAAATAAGGGTAGGTACGCAATGTGATATAAATATCTAATCTGAATCAAAATATGCCAGATATTTCAGTTACCGAGTAGATAAATGCTAGATAAATGCACGCATATACTGCCACTAAACGAAGGGTGGCCCTAAAATCTTCTGGATCGACAAACTCATTAAGTTTGGTGAAAGTACGTGGTATCAAAAAACTAGGGACCTAGAAGAGTGGAAGAATCAAGGAAAAGCCTTCACCTAACAGTGAATACACCGTGGTTGATGATAATACAAAATAACTAGAAAATTGTATTATATACGTAGGTATACGGACTATTATTATGATTCCCGTGTATAATATATTGGCCATGAACAAGCTTGCGGGCACAATAATGAAACCACCCCTCTTTACCCCGAATCTAATCTTTAAGCTAGCATCCATTCAATACGCTATATTTTAAAATTATCTTCTAGCGCACCCCTTCCATCTTGGTTGACATAAATCAGTCTTTATTGCCGCGTTTGATGCATTTAAATTTTTATTACCTTTGTTGCATTATCGGGGCGCGGGGAACCCTGTGCAATTTGCATATATTAGCCATTACATGACTTATATGCATTAAAACGACTCCTACAAACTATCATAGATGCATAAATAAGGATATATGCACATTTGGAGATATATTTCCGATGCAACATTTTGATGCAATTTTCTAAAGCGTAAATACATTGGCACATCTGTTTTCATAAAAATATTTATATTTTAAACTAAGAACGTTTTAATTTATTAGTTATATGATTTTACAGATAACGAAATATGCAACAGTTTTTATTCAGATTATCTGCATACGTAGTAGGCTTTCAAGATCAAATATAAGTTATATTATTTTTAGTTGAAAGAAATAGCAAATACTATATTTTTCAGTAGGTAACTTTTTCATCATTCTGTTTAATCCCAAAATTGGTTTCGACTTGCACTGTTACATCGGCTTTCAAGTTATTATTTATATTTACTACCATGTCTTTCCATCAGAGCATGGTTTCCCAAACTATGGGTCGTGACCCACCAGTGGGTCGCGAGCGAATAATGAGTGGGCCCTCGCCACTGTATACATGAATTAAAAAAATAGGACGTGATAAATTTGATTTCATTCAGCTATTTATAATTCTTAAAAATTGAAATAAACTTAAGTTACGGAAAATATTGTGGGGGGGCAGGGGAGAAGTACTGATACGATTAGTGGAATTGCGTAATGAAGTTACAATTTAATTGGAAGGAAAAACTGAATATATTAAACATCTACTGGACGAAGAATTCATTCTCATGCTCATTTATTTGGCGGATATTTTTTTGAAATTAAACGAACTTAATTTGTATTTGCAAGGATCAAACGGATCAGACATTTTTGCTGTTCATGTTAAAATTCGAGCGTTCATGAAAAAGCTTATGTTGTGGAAAAGTTGTATTGAGAAGTGCAAAGTATGATTGTTTTGAAATACTTGAAACTTTTATTATTGAAAACCAAGTGCAGCCTAAGAAGAACGTAGTGTCTGAAATTTACAGTCATTTATCACTGTTAATAAATAACTTTGACGACTATTTTGGGGAAGAGATGAAAAAGTTTGATTCGTTGCGTTGGATTTGTAACCCATTTCAGGATGACTTACCAACTAGTATATCAACAAAAGCAAGTGAATAACTCATTGATTTATCAGAAGATACGTCACTGAAAAATGATTTCAATCGTAAACAGTTAACGAAATTCTGGCTCTCAGTTGCTGATAATTATCCTTGCCTGTTTGATGAAGCTATAAAAGTCTTCCTCCTCTTTACTACCTCATCTCTATGTGAGGTCGGATTTTCGGCAATGGTTAACATTAAAACTAAATACCGTAGTACATTGGATATATCAAACTCACTGCGATTAAAAATAACTAAAGTTGATGTTGATGCTAAAACTGTAATGAAGAAAAATAAGAAACAAATACATCCTTCCCATTGTAATAACTTTGTAAAAAACCTTTGCAGGTGTAGGTATTTAAGTAATACTTTTTTTTATTTAAGTTGTGTTTCTTATTTGGTAGCACTTATAAAAAATATTTTTTTATTTCAATTAGAACAAATAAGACAGCATTAAGTAGTTCCACGACTCACCACTAGGAAATCTGAGCAATACCAATATTTATGCCCTCTTTTCTATAAGACAGCTAAGAGTTGGGTCCCAAGATTGGAAATTTTTGTTAGATGGGTCGGAGCCCAGTGAACTTTGGGAACCACTGCATCAGAGAGATAATAGTTGATAAATTTAGTTGCTATGTCGTATATCTATGTATCCAATATGCATAATTAATTTAATTTAATTTTGATTATTGTTTTTTAGATATTTATTCTAGTGGTTATATATTTTTCCGAGGTGTTTTAAAACTATGTACCTTTCGAAAAATGATTGAGTCCAAATACATATAATATTATGATAAGTATTATAACGTTCAATCTGGATCGTAAATTTCTTACATCAAAATGATTCGATAAAGTTCATCAATCCATCAATCTGCTCATTACACGTTCAATCTGAATCACCATCATGGATTAAACTGACTCGATTGAGATCCAAATTTAACGTCTCATGCGTGCTTATATTTTTGATATCGGTATCATGGGAGCAAAAACTTACGCCGATAATTGAAATATAGTAATGCCACTTATTAATATCCCACAAACTACACACATTTTTTGATAACTAATGGAAACTCAAAAAATCATTTTTCTCTTACGGCAAGGTAAAAACGGAGTTACGTCAGAATTTTACTGTTTTACAAAATTTCTCAAATTCCTTAGTGTTCGTTGACTACTATTTTTTCTTTAAACATTGTAATATAAACACATCTTTTGTTATTCACGTTTCGGAAAAAATATCAAGTAAGATATACGAGTTACCTTTTGATTAAAATATATATATGAATTTTGGAAACGAAAAACAAATAAAAAGCACGTTTGAATACAAATGTTAGTATGGCGGTTGGTGAGATCATTATGGACACGTGGATACCGCTGTGGCATGTCTCTTCCCAACGTCAGTGTGCTATGCCCTAATATTATATAATTCAAACAAAACCAACCAAATCATGAATTATAATGATTAGTTTTTAAAATACACGAAAATCTCTTATGCATATACTCATTCGACTTAATTACATATCACATCCATTCTTCATGATTGATATCATTGCCCGGTCCCAGAAGCCTTCAAATAGACATATATTTACATAAAATCAGCTACTACGGGTAAACGAAAGTAAAATAAAATACATACCTGTTCTTCACAGCTCAATAAATGATAATAACAGCCTTATTATTAGCGGCGATGCTTTTGAAACTGTATATTCATTTGTTTATCTAGGGTGTCTTGTTAATAACATAAGCGACTAAATAGGTCATCGGATCAACCTTGCCAATAGGTGCTATTTTAGTATCTAAGGGCTCCTGAAAAAAACAGGCACTCTCAAGAAAAAATAAAACAACCTTATACAAAACTCTCCTGCGCTAACGTATGGATCAGAATTCTGAGCACTCAGCAGACAGAATGAAATATATTATATGGATATCTTTGAAAGAAGAGTTTTGAGATTAATCTAAGAAGATGGTTTTTTATAGGTCAGTATATAATTACGAGCTGTACACACTTTATGGGAGCGAAAAGATAACGTGTTATATGAAAATGCAGAAGGCGCTGGATCGACCACGTGCATAGAATTCCGGAGGAGATACCAAAAAGGGTGGACTATGTACGCAACTCCTGACGGCAAGACAAAACCTGGACGACCGAGATGGCTAGATTGCGCCACAGTAGAATTAAGAATACTCAGTAAAATCAACTGAAAAGTATTGGTGCTGGATCGTCCAGAATGGAAGAAGTTTTTGAAGAAGGCCAAGGCCCGCCAAAGGTTGTAGTGCCGTAAATTATTATCCATCCTTCCTGCATTTATTCTGTATGGAATTACTGACAACGATATTTTTATTAATTTATCTACTGAGGGTCCTAATGGAATTTGAATTTAAATTTTAATTGATTTGAGTTTTATACTATCCCATTTGAGTTTTTTTTGCGACCCGGGTTTCACCTTTATGGCATTTTTAAGCACTATGCGCACTTACCAATGCCAAATACATACTGACAACGAATTATAAATGTCACTAAGTACACTAACACACTTAGTAAAAAACAAATAAACTATTGTAAGGTATATTCCATATTATAATAATTTGCGTAAAAATACAAAATAATATAATTACCAATGTCTTGCATCAACTTTTGTGAAGATAGTTATATTTGCAGTGTGGTTTTCGTAACCAAATTCTTTTGTTTTTTTTGTTTCATTTTGTATTATCTGATACGCCTTTTCTTCATCTTATTATTAAAAGAAACATCATTATCGTCCATATAGATATTTTGAAAAATACTAATAAAACCTTTACCTAGTATTCCAATATGAATATATTAATTTATACTATCACGATAATAAATTGGTTCTCGTAGTACAGTAAAATACATGTATATCATTTTTTGGTTTTAAATTATATGAATCACTTCATTATATTTAATTTATTCTTAATATTTGGGTACAAATGTGGTATCTCGAATAAAAAATGTATTTTATCTTGGAATCTTAATATCTCATCTGTGTATTATAATGATACCTATGTTATAATTTATTATGTGTTTAAATATATTTAAATATCTGTGCTTTTTTTTATAGTAAATGTATATTATATTATACTTACCAATAAATAAATAAATAAATGTACAAAAAATTGCAAGTCTAACACTTGTCTTCGTTTTATTTTGGTGGCATTTTCTATCAAAGATCGGCGACCGGCTTGCAGTACATTTCTCTATCCTGGGTCCGTCTATCAGATCTTGCGATCTCAGAGGTTGCATAGCCAAGAGAATCTCATTTTGTTTACGCGTCTGCATTATGATTTGGAGTAAATCACACTTCTCATTGCGAAAAACATGGCCAAAGTATGAAGCTTTTCAGTACTTAATTGTAGCTATAGGTACTTTTGTCTTATTTGCTCGTTTTAAAAAAACACAGTTTTTTAATGATCGAATGAATTGTCGCTCATGTACAGTATTTGTAAAAAAATATTATCAATAGATTTCCAATAAGTTTATCTATTTATAACAACGTTTTTCTTAGCTCGTATTCTTATTTGTCCGGTACAAATCTTGCAATCGATTTTTAACTAACTTCCCAACTAGCTAGACATTTGAAACTTTTAGAATATATTAGAAGATGATGCCAATGCATTTTTTAATACTTTTAGACATCTTTAAGTAGAATTTAATTAATTTTCAGTTAATTCTGTTTTGTATGAAAAGTTATTTCGATACCATAATTGGTTACTAGGGGGTCCTAGCAAACTAAAATTTTAATATATATTTGCGTTACTATGGAAATCAATATGAAATTATATTTCATTATTCAGTATTTCTATCAAGTACAATTTTTTTTGATCGTTTAGCTAGTCAAGTCAAGTTTATATGATTCAACAGAAAATTTAAAAACGTTGTATATAAAAAGTTCTTTTTATCTTGTAATTATTTAATTAAACTTATCAAAAACAATTGATGTTTTATTAATACTATCACTTTAGGGTATGTCATGGAATTCGAATTTAAAAAAAGTCAAAATACAATTCACGATTTTTTCTTTCTGGCACTATGAAAATTAACATAATATGGTAAATATACAACTGACAGAGAGTATATTTACTGATTGATTTTATACCAAAATAACATATTTCAAAAAGTGTGCAAAGGTTTTATTCATAAGTATAGATTTGTCCATACATTTGAGAATTTAAAGTTATAAGTATTCATTTTTTCACATTACAATACTTAGGTAACCCAGTTTCTATATTACATATTAAAATATAAAAAAAAATAACATTATTTTCAATGCCTCGACCATAGAGGAGATATTTGCTTATGAATAAGATCATAGACACGATATGTTTATATAATTAAATTAGTATATAAACAGTAGCTTTTGTCTATGATTTGTGCTAGCTATATACTTCCTATATGGGAATTTAGATAGCGCATGAAGGTGATGAAAAGCGACACCAAGATCACTAAAATGATTTAAATTGAATATGTACTACAAAACTTTTCTTGAATATATATAAATGTTGTCATATATATATATATATATTAGTAAAACTTTTGGCAGTATAAACCTATTATTACGGCTAAAAGATAAATAATAAGAAAATGTTATTTAAGTTGGATCAATACGGATACAAAAATTTCGGGATATATCTGTCAAATAAAAGCGCCGAATTGACCCGATTAACATAAACATTTAGGGATATTGCCAAAAAAACCTCCCAACAAAGAACGAAGCTTAGCCGCGTACTTGGCACACCACCCAGCGGACAAGAATTGGGGAAGCGGGGGCAGAGTGAAGCATTCCATTAAATAAGACACTGGGTAAATTATCCCCCCCGCCCCCCGGACGTCAGCCCGCTTGATTTACTCGCGGGCACTAAATATCGTCCTCAGCGACAACCAGTCTTTCCATAAAGAAGGATCTGTTCCGGAATGGGGAGGCCTCTGGCAGATAGAGGCGGGCGTCGGGGGCAGGGGGTACATCACGCTGAAAAGAACGCTGCCCCGAAAAGAAAAACAAAGAGGACCGATCTCGAGTGCCGCGAAATTCGAATGCCTAACGAATTTGAATTTGATTTTTTTTTAATTTCTTAAATGGCGTCCAGTGTTAAAAATAAGCACCACAAATATTGCGTTGATTAATATGTTTACCGCAATTTTATTTAAAAAAAAAAATGCTTTAATGAATATAAATTCAAATTAATACTACTGTGCATAGCCGACGCTAGCACAACGAGAATAATGATGGTCAAGTGACAGGTTACTTATTGGTTTATTTTTAAATATAAAATTAAATTATTTTGACATAAGTGTCATTATTGTATTAAAACTAATTCAATGAAAAAAAAATTGAACCCTTCATTCTAGACCAATATTTAAACTATTAATGTGTATAAAAAAATATATAGAAATGACAAGGTTTCTTTGTATTCCTCCGTAAATATACTGATTTTCTGGGATTTTTTATTATTTTATTAGAAGTAACGACATCTAATCATAGTGAAATATAGATTTTTCAAACAACTTATAATCTGACAGTAATATTTGCAAATGTGAACATGCATTTTCAACAAATAGTTGTGTTCATGCATTTTTGTAACGGGGAAAGTTTACAAACTATATATTATAAACTATATAATATTATATTTACAGGTATTTTATGTATCCTGATATGAAATAGACTTGAATGTACATACAATTACAAATGCATGTTTCAACATTTGACATAAAATAATACAGCATATCCGTTCTTTAATTTTGACACTTACGATATAACAATACTGCACACCAAGACAAACGGTGCTGCAAGTTGCCGCGTTCGCACCGCGTTGACGCATTTGTGACACTCATTTTATAAAATATAAACAATTAATACACTGTGAATTAGTTTATAAAATATTCTTCATAAAAGCTATTTATCAAAGGTGTAATGTAATACCGGCCTTACAAATTTAATTGCGATCATGTTTTTTAAAAATCATTAATAATTCTGGCTACTTATATTTTTATTTAAGTATTATGATCAAATCTTAAAATGTGTTGAATTATGACACTTTTGACTATTAGCTAAGCAACAAAATTATATTTCGTTGTATATTGGAGTTAAAGAAACAACGTAAGAGCTTTTTTACGCGTCAAAATGTGTTTTTCTAACGAGCCATTACTATTAAGCAAAGTGGAACGTTTTTTTGGTAATTTCTACTCGCAAATATTTACCCGCCACTTGAACACTTTACGCGGGAAAAAAATACAAAATGTTAATGTGAACAATTAAAACAGTACCCCCCGCCCGCCGTCGCCCCCACACACCCCCCTTGTACGATAATCGCGGGGCGAATCAGGGAAAATAGCCCCCGCCGGTTGATTTATACGTACAGTTTATTGTCGCTCATTCCGCCCTGCTGACTTTTATGGATGTTCCTTTTTTTCTTATACGCAGAAAGGCCTTGCACAGTTTACCAGCTCAAAGCTTACCTATGTAGTGTTATTTCTGTATTTCTTAGGACGCAATTGCGACGAATCGCGACTCGGACATTTGCACAAGAAGACCCCAATTCGGTCGTCGGGATTTGGATAAACTTAAAAATTGTAGATGTGTAAATAACAGCGGCGATTTTCTTTAACGCAGATGACACAATCGATTCGTCAGAAGATTTAAAAGGGGCCCTCAAAACAATTCAAATCAGCCATAGAATTATTAAACTATAAGTACCGAAATCTCAAATTCAGTAAATAATATGACAATGAGCAAGAAATCATAATAAAATCCTTACAACCAATACTTGAGGGGCTCATAACATAACCACTCAAATGTAAATACTTAGGTTATCGATCGGGCTAACGTTCTACCAACAACAAGTACACTCCAAAACTTAGAAACAGTGGATGAGTTTGTATATCTGGGATCGACCATCAGTGGAAAAGGCGGGTGTGAAGCGGAAATAAGAAGACGCACACAGCTTGTAAAACATGCGATGACACGTCTTACCACGATATGGAAGGATCGGGGTATTTCGAATGCCACAAAAATGATGATTGTGCAAACATTAGTGTTCTCTATATTTGTATACGGAGTCGAGTCATGGACCCTGAAGGCAAGGGAGCGGAAGGCAATTGATGCCTTTGAGATATGGTGTTGGCACCGAATGCTTTGTATTTTTTGGAATTGATATTGGTATTAGGTTGTTTATGGTTTTTTATTTTTTTTATAATGTGCGGCCTCAAAATAATTCAGTACATCGAGCTTTTACATCCCCAAACCCACTACTGGTGTCAAAGGTATCGCAAATAAAATAACAAACATTTAATAATCATCTGGTTTTCATACTTATTATATTTTAATATTACTTATGGGTGTACATTTTTTCTAAATGATATCAATTACAGCATTGATAGAGAAAACTACTCAAATTTTCGGCCATTCCGGTTGCGACACTCGACGGGACATAGACGCCGGCGTGAACCGGCAGCAAAACTTGTTACACCTTTACTTGCAATCCTAATAATAAAATTACTAAAACATAAATTGAAAGCGTTTTGCTTACACTCGTTACTAAAACATGAATTTCAAACGCTTTGCTTGCACTAAACAAAGAAAGCACTCCAATCAATATTTGTTCCAGCATGAAAATAATTTTTAAAATATCTATCGATAATTTCAAAGAACACAAAAATTATGATTTAAGGGGGGACGTGCGCCGCGTAGGTCAAAATGGAGCTTTTTTGGTATTTTCAAAGCATGATCCTGAACATTTCTTAAACGTTGTAGATAATCTATTTAAATAATTTTGATGCCTTAGTATCCTTTATATTTATTTTGAACGTTTGATGACTTCATAAAGTATTTTTATTACATAAAATAGTATTCTTTTAAACCTCTCGATCTAATGTTTTATAATGTCATATTTCAGTACATCCATGTGCAGTGGTGTTAAGATTTTTTACATTTATCAATTTTTAAACGCATTTAAAAAAACCATTAGTAAAATTTATGTTGACATTATTATAGTGAAATATTTACGATAAAAAATTATATTGATAATCTCTGTGATCCCCATATTTGACAATAATTAGACATTTTATTATTTTAAAAATGGGCAAGATTAACATATTCGAAGATAATTCTAAAGACACTGATTATAATCTATGTCTTTGACTTATGTTTCTAATGAGCATAACGTCATCAAAATTTATCCCACTATGGGCCAGCCACGTGAAGATAATCAAGCACTGACGAAGCACTAACTTTTCGTTTAGTGGCCCAAAAAAAAACACGGAATACATACTGAAAGACTGGAGATTAATTAACTAGAGAATGACGGAATACCGAGCATGATGGAGAAGTCTGCATGATAAGATGACGTCTAAAATGTATGTAGTGCTAGAAAAGAAGAAAATCCAAAGTATGGAACAAATCACAATTTTTGTACTTTGCAATAATTGACAAATTTAACAAAAGTCACTTAAATATAAAATATCATATTTAATTGTTTTAATTAACTTTTTAATCATGAAACTTAACATGTGTTATTCATGATATTAGGGAGTTATATTGAGGGTGATAGAATTTGGGTGACCGGGGGTTAAATCTACTCAGGGGGCAAGATCGGGACACTTGGTTTTTGAACAACGGGAAAAACCTAAATCGTTATGGGCTATTGGCCGCTTCCGGCGCGGGATTCCCTATCTACGGCGCAGGATCAACATTGACATACTTCTAGGGGAAAATTGGAAAACTTTCCTAACATTAATATCTCGGTTATAACTTTTGTGTGTTTTTTTTTTAGTTTTTCTTTGTACGCCAATTTCGTCTTTCCGTGCGTACTGCCGTCTGTGTAGGCGTTGAACTGAAAGTGCAATTTCTTCTTTGCAATTCAATTGGGATTTTGGCAATATATATCTTCTTAAATTAATTAATTAGTGAGGTACTTATTTACTATATTGTAAATTATATTTTTAATACATTCAGTGGTTACTTCTAGCATCATTAAATTGGTATTTACTACATTTAAAACTTATGTAATGCGATACGTGTTTGTCCGAAATTACTAAGATTTTACACTTGTATTATACCTAATGTAAATACTTTGGTTATGGTACACGTAGAAGATATTTTAAACATTCAACATAATCAATATAATATGTGTATAATAATAATCAATAATAATAATTACAAGATAAAAAGAACTTTTTACATACCACGTTTTTAAATTTTCTGTTGAATCATATAAACTTGACAATTATATGTATTAATAAAAACTTTTTATTGTACTTGATAGAAATACTGAATAAATATTATAGAATACAGAAATGTCATTTTGACATTTCATATTGATTTCCATAGTAACGCACGTATATATTAATAATTTAGTTGCTGGGACCCACTTAGCAACAAAGAATAGTGAGTAGTAAATATTACTTTTAACGATTTTTTTCCGAAACATACAAAATAGAATTAACTGAAAATGAATTCAATTCTGCTTAAAGATGGCCAAAAGTATTAAAAGAATGCATTGTCGTCGTGTTCTGATATATTCTAAAAAATTCAAATGTCTAGCTAGTCGGGAAGCTAGTTAAAAATCGATTGCAAGATTTGTACTGGATAACCAACCACCGGACAAACAAGAATACGAGCTAAGAAAAACGTGGGAAAATAGTATCAGTTTAGAATAAATTCTAATTTCGTGAATTATCTCGGCAGTACTAGTATATACAATTAATAATTTGTGGATTTGACTGATTGAGTTAACCTAAAGTTGAAATGTTTGAGCTTTTTCATAGACGCAGATGGTGTTTTCTACAAATGAATATATTATAGACTGCATAGCTACGGAGTGCTGGTATGACCTGGAATGACTTAAGAAGAATGGCGAACAACAGGGATTCTTAGAGGCGCCGTGTGGTGGCCATATCATGGCCCCCACAAGGGGGGGGGCTCTAGCCTGGGTCCTGGCTCAGCCCGGGCGAGTCGACTAAATAAGTGAGTTAAACACACCTCACAAATTTGCTCCAATAATAAAAAAGTCGCTTGCGGTGCTATTTTCGAATGGTTTTATTTTTAAATATGTGATGTGCGAAGTAATTTTTAATTGTGTCATTACTTGATTAACTCCATAATTTAAGTGGATGATATTGAAAATGCACTAAATACCATTAATTTTACCGTGAACGCCATTTGGAAAACGCTACTGTAGAGCATCACACTGCCTTTAACCTTGGCGATAGGTAGGGGGGTCTGACAAAGATCCTAGCCTTGAGGCCCGCTTCAAGATGTGGGTGCCATGGTCCATATGCTCCCGATAAGAGACGGAAATGGCCGAAGAATATATTATAAGAAATTACTTACAGCTGACTTAATCATTAGTTATTTTGTTAGTATTTTATCTTTCTTATATTTAGGCTTCGCTATCGACATGGTTTTGATCAACATTGATAATATTGTTGCTATTATCTAAAACAATTTTTTAAATATTTGAAATATTTTTATACAAATGAACATTTTTTTGTATTGTCTTCTGTAGCAAGTGGATAACATAATGTACTGACAAGCTAGCAAGTGTGGCGATATTTGTATTATATTTGTTACATGTAAGTTTTACGTATGCAGTTCATCGTGGGACACTTATTCGTGCGCCGCAGTACGTGAAACATAAGTTCGTATAACATTTTATCAAATGACGAGTTCTTCGTTGAACATTTTACCGTGGAATACATTTGTACGTATCTTACAAAATGCGGCGATAGTTTGCAAATAGTACTGTTCCAATTAGATTAATCCTAACCTAACCTAACCTAACCTAGTAAAGACATCTCCACGTCATGTTGTAGCATACGTACAAATATACTCCACGGCGAAATGTTCAACGAAGAACTCGCTATTTGATTAAATGTTACACGAACTCATGTTTCACGTACTGCGGCACACGAATAAGTGTCTTGCGGTGAACTGTTTACGTACAAATTTCCGGATACGGGCGATATTAGGGGAGGGGGTGTTTTATTATTTAATTTTAAATAGTGACAAGTGGTCTTATAGAATTTTATTTGGATTAAATCACACACATTTATACGATGTGGACTGCCCAAAGTAAATTATATTTGATATCAATATTTTCAGGTGCGTTAAGTTGCAAACAAATAATTGTGCATGTGCATTTATGTAGCGGTAAAAGTTTACAAACAATAGTATACTTTGTTTATGGGCGGACGTATCTTGATCTGGACATAGGCATAATAAATAATATATTTACATTACGTTATTTCTTTAGACTACTGGACTCCGGCTATAAAGTGGGGTGTGTACTATTACTTCTATTAGTAACTATAACATAAACAAACTGTGCGCATGGTAAAGAATGGAAATTGTTTATTTAGGCTTATGAGAGATTTATTTATTTTAACCGTGGAGACGCATAGAATAAATATATCCTATTTTCCGCTGCTGAAATCCTTTAACGTCTACCCTCCAACATATTCTAACAAAGAAATTGTTAATTTCGTAAACTGAAAATCAGATTTATGGTGTATTCTTTATTGACAGTAAAAGCTTCAGCTCCGTATAAAGCTCCTTTTTGTTTCGAATCTATAAAAATAAAGTATTTTATTCTACAAGTTTATAATGAGATGCCTTCTTAGCAATCGAGACCTTCCTAGATATGAGACTGCTAATGGTTTGCTATTATGTTGTCTCAATAATTTTCTATGGTGTTGACGCTAAACCAGGAGATGTCACAGAAAGTTGAGGCTTTCAAAATGTTTCTGTATAGACACGTCCTCGAAATTCCTTCGACTAAGCGAGTGACAAATTTTGATGTTCTCAACCGAATGATAAGTTCTACTTAGTATCAAAACTAGAAAATTACAGTACTTCGGCTACATTATGAGAGGACAAGAGTACGGCATTCTCTAACTTGTCATCCAATATAAGATCAATAGTAAACGTAGCTGAGAACGGCGTCGCATTTTGTGACCTTCGCAATTGTTTCAGGTAGGTAGCAGATGATATACCATAAATCAATTTAATGGTGACTGACCTCCGTCGTCTGAATGCACGATAAGAAGAAATTATATTATTTAATCGTTATTAAATTGAATTTTTAAGTAGGTTTGACAGTATGGTGATATCACGTCGGGGTCACCACTTTGGGGATGATGAGGCGTGTGAAGATAATTTCGTTTGAGCTTGGATGTTTTGAATAGAGAGTTTATGTATTCTCTCAGTCTTCCAGTGGCGAAGGGTGACTTTTGTAAAGAGGTAAGCAGTGGATATCAGAGAAAAAGAGCACACTTGTCAGGTAACTTACGGGAAATAAGAAGATAATACTTACGATATTACTACTGATGAATAGGTGCACACTAATGACAACGACACACTGGTCATAGGTTTCACCGCTGAATTTGTCAAATTACTCAAATTATTTAAATCACTTATGGGAGTAGAATTCCAGGCAGACTTTTCTTTAACAAACAATACGCATGGCAAACAAAAAAGTTTGTTTAATGTATAACTGCCACTTAAAAATAAATATTTATCATATAAATTGTTGTGAAAATGTCTAATATAAGTTGTTTTGCTGTATTCAAATCTAAATGAACCTTTGGAAGGTCAAACTTTGATAACTTTTAATTTTTGAAGAAACTTCAAACTCGTCTAAAAAATGATTTTTTTAAATGCAATCGTTCGCACAACATCTTCGATCGGAACACTAGACAATTTAATAAATACTTATATATTTAAAGCACTCACGAATGATTTCGGTACAATATGAGATAATTTATTCACATTCAAAACACAGTAATACACTGAATTTTGTATTATAAAATAAAACTTTATCACCGTCTTTGAAATGTCAATATGACATGAACTGTGGATATCATGCTATGTTTGTCTATGACTGAAGTAACCTAAATAATAATCGCGAAATACAATATTTATTTTTAATAACAATTTATAAATTATATGTGATCGAACACAATAGTTATTTTTTTTAATCATCCTTATTATTTATTATTTGCTTAAAAAGATAGTCATCGACAATAAACAAATCAACATAGAGCGTAAGCTTGTCCTGTAACGCTTACAAGTCTGGAACAAATATGCAGACATGTATGAAGTTGGCATCGGAATTGCCGTAGAAAATTCGGCATGGATTATGTTCGACATAATTCTAAAAATAGCTCTCACGTCTGTGACCTTGCGTCATTTATTTTTGATTCGAAACTTGACTAAATTAAACGCTCTACTTCTAAATCCCGACGATAGATGACAATCAATATTTTTATTATATTACCTAGTCCTAAACAATATAGATATTTATTTATTTAAATTAAATACTTGAAAATAGAAGGTAAGCTTTAAATAATCGCTTAGTATGGAGCCTTCGCCACTGCAGTTTTCAGTCTATTAGAAAACTATATAAGTATCTTATTTTAAATTACGGGGATTCACATGTTCTCTTTCCCACACTCCTGCGGCAGGTCATGAATGGTGTAATACGAATCATGTGGTACGACGAGGCTACGTGGACGTCCTTGCAATTAATTTTAAAATCTGAAAACTGAATGTGCAAGCTTTTACATTTTCACAATTCAATTCCTATAAGCGGTTGACGCGTTGGAAAAGCCTGGGTTAGAAGATCCTTGAACACAGAACAAATTTATATTTCATGATCTTGACCGTAGTAGTGTTTCTCACAATATCTGTTCTCTATCGTTGACGAAGGTGTCTGTATCAATTAATACTTAGACATGTAAATAATGTATTTCAGATGGGGGGCCCCGGGCGCTAAAATATATAATCTTTTATCGATGACTGAAGCTTTCATTCCCCGCATAATATAATGATGATTGTGATAGGTTAAGTTGTATGGTATACGCATAAATGAATATTAAACAAGGATCGAATTGATCAATTTATTAAGTTTGTAGATAAAAAAAAACAATTAAAAAAATAGACTTAATTTTAGTTTTTGTGAAATTACATGATTGAAAATTAAATAACAAACTGGTTGGGCCAGTTATATTGGTCGTCATTCCTTATTTTCCCACCTACCTCAAATTTTTATTTATTGTTATCGCAACACCTGAGCGACCAGCAGTTACGGGTAATCAGTCGACCGTGATTGAATAACATTTAGTTAGCTTGAGTGATATCAAGATAGCGGACGCGTGCAGGCTTGTTAAAGCTAAGCTGTCGCTAACTGGCACTTGTGAATTGTTCGTAGACCGCGCTGCGTATACGGTGATTCGTCGATCGAGTACCCTTTCGACGTTACAAGCAATTACTTTAAAACAGCTGACGCGCCTAGGCTTGTTAAAGCTATTGCGCTCTATCTGATACAATACGAACGAGGCCGTTGTTAGCCACAGAGTGACTCAGACAAAACACATCGTTTCGACCTTCTTTGTGCTAAATCTGATTTGGTTTGGGCCGACGTCGCGTCTATCATCCCTCTTGAACTTATCATCATCATTCATCATCAAAAACCAAGTGAAACCGTGAGAGTGACATTCCGAACTGTCAGTTTACAAGTGCGTGAGTGGGTGAACACCGAAACAGCTCCAGCGTGCGCCAGCCCTCTCAAACAACCACAAACACTTATTTATTAATTTGCTTATTAGTATTTTTCTAACGTTCAATAATAGTTCCAAGACCAGTTTCGTTACACATTATCACTGTATAAGTGTTATTTATTTAAATATTTATGTTCACTCACACCCATAAAAAAATATATATAAAATTCGTCAATAATGCTGTAAGCGCTCCGCATCCTCAGAAGTAATTGACATAGTAGGTACTACGTTTTAATATTATCCAGATAGATATTTACTTAGCTTTACTTATAATGGTTCTATAATCTAAATTATTTATATCACGTAAGAATTTTTTTTAAATAAATCAGAATTATCAGGTTGCAACAATACGAATATTCTGAAAATCGAGATCCTGCTATTCTTCGACACAGGCAGACCGGTTTTTAAAAAACCTAAAATACTGGTATTTTCGGTATTAATAAGAAAGCATGAAAATTAAAAATTCAATATCTCGAATGTCTGATAGATAATAGTGAAACAATAACAAAAAATTAACCACGTATTTATTTTGGGCGGAAAAATTCTCGGTTTTGGTTTTGGATGGAATATTTGTCTTTTGCTAAAGCGCAGCAGTTTTAGATTTGGACGAAATTTGTTAAGAGTTAAAAAATTCTGTGGATTTCGTTTTCTGGGAGGAATTTTATTTAATTTTGTACAGAAAACTTGACGGCACTGAAAAAATATAAGGTGTTTTAAAAGAATTATCTTAATTACGTTATTAAATATATAATACCGAAAAACCGGTATTAATATTTTCATTTGATATTGCAATCCCTAGTAGGTATATCATAATTTCATCGGCCATCAAGATTAAATTAGTTACAAACCCTGAGTAGATAATATGATGCAAATAGTAAGTATATGTATTCTTTAACAGAATCCTTACAAGCAAAGGTCACCGCACGCCACGTATACGTAAATAAGTATATGGTCATAATCGTGTGTTCGAATTACAGGAGGTCAGATTTGAATTAATTGTGTAATAAAATATCGAAAAACTTTGTAATTATTTTAAGTGTTGTTTTACCTACTCATTATAAACTTAACACATATATTATTATATAGTGTGCCTATATAGGTCAGGACTCAGGATTTGTCATCATGGAAACCTGTCGTACCGGCCATGTGGTAACAATTCTATTTTATTAAACCATTAGTTTGTCTAGATGAACGCGAACAATCATTTCTCACACCTGGCGCCAGTTGTGCTCGCAAAACTTTATTTATCGCATATGCTCTGTAAATTATAGAACATACCTACTGATAATATAGCATTATTGTCTATGCTGAATATTACTATGCATAATACATTTTTTTAATAAGCAACATAAAAATCCTCAGAAACATACAAACATCTTTGAAATTTATAAAATTCTTGTGAAAAATTTAGGAATATTCCTGTGTACGATCCTGACTACAGATCCGTTGTAATAATGAATTGATATACTATTAAATTGAAATACTTAATACATAATATAATTGGTATTATTTTGGGGCGGTTATTGTAAATGTAGGAAAATATTGTCTATGGTTTGCTCTTTCAAACCAGGACTAACAATAATAATAATTATTGTTTTCTTTAAAGAAAAAATCTTATATAATTCAATATGCATGAACATAAAATCATCACACGACCTCACACAGGTGCTAACAGGACATGGAGTATTGAGAACCTATCTAAAAAGATTTAAATTGAGGGACAATGACTGCTGGCCATGTGGCGGCTACGCGTATAAAACAGTGGGGCATTTCATCGGCGACTGCCCAATACTAGAGCTATGGACTCTTATGTGAGATAAAGTAATTTCTTACAAAAAACGTCTTTAATTTGTATTAAAAGCGTAGAATATTTTTTTATCAATATTCGTTTTAATATTTAGATTAACAACTACCAAAAATTGCAAACAATAGAATGCTATGACGTATACTATAACCTAACGTCAAAATGGTAGCTACCTTGTCATTTTGTGATACGCTACCGTGCATAATATGGTTTTTCTATACCGACATTTAACCACAAACCATTACATCAGAAAAATGGCAATATGCTAATATAGAATTAAAAAATAAAAAGAAATCATATTTATATATGTCTATTTTTATTGTTAAACGAAAAATCGTATTCTACGCATGTTTTCGTGAAAACTGTATATTTTTATAATATAAAGTATATATTTTATATGCGAAAATACAATACAGCTGAAAAATTGTATTTTTATGTAGTCAACAACATGAAACATCAATCATGTCTGAATTTGAGAGAGTGATAATATTACCTACCTCAACCAAAACAGCGTTACAGACGCCCGGACGGGAAGGCTTCGAGGGTTTTCATCGCGGGGAAGCGTCGGCTCGAGGGGCCAGGGGAGAGTGGGGGAACCCCCATCAACAGGTGGCTCATAAACCAGACATTCGCATATCACTACAGAGGATTGATAGACTACCGTCTGCCGCGACAAGCGATTTCCACCCCCCGGGATCCCGTCCGCAAAGGCTAAACTCGCTCGCCCGCAAGTCGGTCGGAGGGGGTGAGATTTTCCAGCCATCTGCTATGTCAAGTGTCTGACAGTTTATAAAACTTGTTATGTCATTATAAACTTGAGCGAATCGCTAAATTGTTTGTGATGTTAATAAATTTGAGTCGCGGCAGACGGTGACAACTTTGTAGCCTGTTCGTAATTTTGGAGCGTCAATGATATTGGCGGGAAAATTTTCGCGGGTTAAGTTTTCTATTGACAATGACTGCCATGACATGGCGTACTAGAGTTAAGCTTTAATCAATTTTCATAAACATGTTACAAGTGAATTTATCTATGATAATAATAAAAAATAGCATTAGTTTATTACGGTTTTCAATATTGAATCACTCTGTCACACTCACAATATAATTTATAATTCACATATTTCAAGACAGGGATCTTCCTCTTATATTTTTATATTATTTTATCATAATTTTCTGTAAACCTAAGAAAATTAAAATGAACTGTATTTAATTAATTTTCCTTCTTAATAAATTAATGATACAATCATAAAATATATTTTTATAATATTCTTCTAATCCAGTGATTCTCCAACTGGTTCCGCAGAATCACAGTACCAGGGGCTCCGTGAGAATTCGCATAAAGTGTATTCCTAATACACTAAAAAAGGTTCATTGCCTATATCTAAAATATTATAATAGATATTTAGAAAATTGTACTTGGTTAGAAGTGTTGCGTTAAAGAAGTTAACTTAGCAAGAGTTTTACTAAGGAGAGGAAAATAATGATTTATATTAACTCGTGTATGTATCCGAAGTATGAAAAATTTATATATTTTTGTGCAAAAGTATTGGGTAATTATCATTGTGATGTCCGGTTTAAGTAGGCAGGTCATGCTTTATTTATGGACAGCACATAAGGTGAAACTAATTAAGGAATAATTTGGAATAATACAACTTTTGACAGTAGATTCAGTGGAGATAATAGTTCTTAACCGGACACGGTGGTTTTGTCTCCATGCTCTGACAGATTGGCCTAATAAAATCTCCAATGTTGCGAATTGCAGGATGCCGATCACATCCTCTAGGAGTGTCTCCATATATCGGTTGAAAGAGAAGAGCTTCTGAAGTCGGTCTGATCCTCAGTTGGACCGGTCGGCCATTGCGACCTGGTATCTGCGAGAGAAAAATTCTGAGCCTTTAAAAAGTTAGCGTCATTTTACGACGAGCGAGATGGTCTTTTCTCATCGAGAATTGCGCGTAATACATTATATCAAAGTAGGAATCACGCACACTCTAGTGCACGCCAACCTCTTTGAAGAGCGCCTGGTGGAGGGAAAACCAAGTTGACATAAAAAAACAAAAATGCGTTGTGTGTTATATTTTAAATATATAATAATGACTCAATATTACTTACCTGTTATATCATTCCTAAACCTATTGAGTAAGTCATATAAGTATATTTATTATAAAACCAAACATCGTTTAATATCAATTATTTTATTTTTAACATATCGACATTACATATTGTAATTAATTATACATTAATTCAAGACGTCCACAACAAAAATCAGTGATTGTATTAAGTTTTATGTTAGAACCTTACAATTACAATTTAATAAATAAAGCAACCTTGCATATTTTATAATATTACTAGCTGACCCGTCAAACGTTGTTCTGCCATATAAATTATTTCTAGTGAATATTTTGGTTGTTAAATTAAAATAAATCGTACAAAATTTTGCACGCACTGCGTTGTGATATGCCGAATGAAATGTCAAAATGACGCGACGCTTCTCTTGAATTCTTCTCGGACGTAGCGCCATCTGTCATTCAACAACATAAATAATTTCGTTCTGTTTGAAATACGAACGACGGTTAAATTTGTTCATACAAAAATAATAAAATCGCGATTAAAAAATGGGAGGGTAGGGGTAGGAAAATGAAAATTTGGGGTTATACGTATTTTTTAAGCCAAATAATAAAAAAAATACAAAAAAAAAATTTTCAAAAAATAAAAAGAAAATTTTTCTAGATAGAGATACCCTAATCACCTAGCGGTATGAAATATACTTGTTGACCTATTTTCATACCTAACAAATATACATAAAAATCGGTCGAGCCATTTCGGAGGAGTTCGACCACAAACATCGTGACACGAGATTTTTATATATATAGAGACTAGCTGACCCGGCAAACGTTGTTCTGCCATATAAACTATTTTTAGTGAATATTTTGGTTGTTAAATAAAAAATAACGAATTTATCGTAAGTGTGTAGGGATGGGATCTGTGAGAGAAAGAGGAATGGAGCGCTGTAGACGATGACCGCCGATAAAAACAAAAAAAACACCAACCATTTATTTTCTCAATTCAAAATGAGTAATGATGTTCATAATGAATGAATTACCTGTGACAGGATCTCGTTGTTTAATTTTTATGCAATATCCGTCTTGTCCCTTCCAGAAAATTAGCGGATATTGGAGAGCGTCGTATGAACGGTGTGTGTCAGCGATGAACTCCAGATTATTGTTTCTTCTTCGAATCACGATTTCTCGCGTCGATGTGCGGTCGCCAACCATGATTCCAGCAATATCGTCAACAACAAACACATTGAATCGACGCACGTGCTCTCCAGCTGGTGTTTTATCAGGATTGATGACAATAGCGTGATTGTCACTTTGCAATTCGTGCATGTGTGCTTTGAAGAATTTCAATAATTCACTGTGCTCATTCAATAGGGCGTCCAGTTCGCCGACGATGCGCCTGGCATTAGGCGAATTGAGGTTATTGTAGCTGCAACGTGCATCCACACGATTGATGTCCTCACCGCACATGAAGTAGATTTGTAAAAAAATATGTGGCTCGTTTGGCATTGGCAGCAATGGGCCTACTTTGTGGTATACTTGGCCTTTGATTTTGAACGTAGAATGGAATTGTTGACCATTTGCCGCAGTATTGTGAACAATTTCTGTTGCTCCGAACGAAGTCATTTGGAAGCATGCAATGGTTCTGGTGGTGTCTCAATTTATGGTAGTTGCACTTTTCCCGCAACACATCCCGGCTGACTCATGTTTGAATTTGAGCGCATGACAATGGGGACATTCTTTGTCCATAGCACCAATCAGCACTTTCGGATGAGCGGAATAGTCAATATCTGGCTTGTACTCGAATGCGAGGCGAAGGAACGAAGCGGATGTAAATGCTCGATGTACTTGTTGGCGTTGTCGGTCATTTGCTCTGCGTGTGTTAACTACGAACCGGCGCGCTTGGCTTCGTTCCAATTTTCGTTGTTGATTTCGTTCAGCTTGTGCCTCTTGTGATTGAGATGCACGCAATTGCGACATGGTCACACGCACGTTTTTTTTATCTTGTTGGATTTGTTCGTCTGTTATTTCTGCTCTACTATTTTGCATGTCTGTTGCTTTATTCGTTCGACGGCCCAAATGGCCCCCCTTGCGTCTTGCTGGCATTGTGCACTGTAATACACGCACACAAAAATAGATAAATTAAAATAAATCGTACAAAATTTTGCACGCACTGCGTGTGATATGCCGAATGAATTGTCAAAATGTGAAAATGAGCGACGCTTCTCTTGAATTCTTCTCGGAAGTAGCGCCATCTGTCATTCAACAACATAAATAATTTCGTTCTGTTTGAAATACGAACGACGGTTAAATTTGTTCATACAAAAATAATAAAATCGCGATTAAAAAATGGGAGGGTAGGGGTAGGAGAGTGAAAATTTGGGGATATAGGTATTTTTTGATGCCAAATAATAAAAAAAATGCAAAAAAAAAATTGTCAAAAGATAGAGATACTCTAATCTCCTAGCGGTATGAAATATACTTGTTGACCTATTCTCATACCTAACAAATATATATAAAAAAAATCATAAAAATCAGTCGAGCCATTTCGGAGGAGTGCGACCACAAACATCGTGACACGAGATTTTTATATTTATAGAGATTATATTATATATATTTCTATCAAGTCTGCATCATTGGTCATGCATGAAAATTAGATGAAAACAGAAGTGTCTTATTTATTTAAATTTGGGTGTGAGTTCGTATTCAAATTTAAATGGTAAAACATTAAACATAAATCATATTAAATTAAATCTTTCTTAAAAAGAAAACTTAAGGTATCTACTGAATTTCAATACTATAAACTCGTGAAAGTATAACAAATACAGGTGCATCGGTGACCAAATATGCAATATAAAATTTTGAAAAGGGTGTAAACTGTAGGTAAATGAATTCTATATAATATATTATATCGTTACCATTTGTATTTTTATTTTTTTTCGGGATTTTAATGAGGACAAGTCGGGCGACAAAACTTAAATTATCTACGTTGCTGTGGCCATAAAATATAATCAAACATTCGGAAAGAAATGATTATAACTTATTATACAAAATCATCAAATAATTGAATTCTATTTCACGCATAAAAAAATATTTGATGTAAAAAATGCTCTTTACTCATTTTTATAAATTACAAGCTGAAGTACCCGGTTTCGCACAGGGTCGCTTCGTGGATACATTTATCTTAGATATTTAACAAATAATAATAAGTAGGTAGTTATCTTTTTAATATTAAAATATCTGTGAAATACAATATGGCAATATGAAGATAGTTCTAATAGGAGTTAAGCTCAAACAAAAGAACACTAAATTAAAATCGAATCCAAAATATGCAAACGTAATTAATAGTATTAATACGTAGTAAAAAATTCAAAATTTGATGGAACAAACAAACAACAAACTTTGTATTTTATATAATACTAATTTAGAAACCTTCGCGGATGTGCGCACAACAACTGACAAAAATTTCATCGCAATCGGATGAATGGTATAGGAACGCATACGAATAGAAGACGAAGAAGATCGTTGTACTAACTCAGAAACCTTCGCGGGCGTGCGCACAACAACTGACCAAAGTTTCATCGCAATCGGATGAATGGTGTAGGAACGCATACGGGACAGACAGACAGACAGACATTCATTTTTATATATAGTATATAACCTATAACCTTCGCGCAAGTGCAAGCAATAAGTTGACTAAGTTTTATCGCAATCGAATGAACGGTATGGCAGCGCATAATATACGAACAAACAAACAAACAAATATTGATTTTTTTATATATTAGATAATGTTATGTTACTTGTACCCGTTTAATCTTCGCCCAACTAAAATATCCAACAAATTTACAAGACGAAATCAATACTTTTATTTATTAAATCATGCAACACTAATATATCCATACATTGAAATAAAATTATGTTCCATTTTCAAAAGACTGGAATTATTACTTCCCTTTCATAATATAGCTTGGAATGAATTTCTCTATGGGCAATTTCAAAGCGCAGCAGCCATTGAAGCGGTTTATACATTAGAGAAAATTATCTAGTTATGTGGCACTTAATTTCAAATACGTTTTAATAAATTAATGTTCTTGAGGAAGTACAATCATATCTCATTATTACGGCCCATTTAATTTGCACACTTAAGAACACTCAGGTAATAAAAACTTTCATGATTTAAGTCTCAAGAAACCTAATAACCTTTCAAGATGAGATAAAGTATTACTGAGATTAGGCTGGCTTTCGGCTTTATGAATAATATTCAGGAACTCTAAAGCATTTCTAATGAAACAAACTTGTACATATAATATAAATCGTTCATATTATTTTATATAATTTTTTCTTAATAAAAAAAATTTTAAGTATTATAAATTATGGAAATTTATACTTAATTAATTACATACCTATCATTATTTTAATCAAGATTTCATAGATATCATATTTTGACTTTTCATTGCAGATTCATTTGAAGAGACCTTTTTTATTGAAGATATTTTATTAAGAGTAGGTATTCTTTTTTAGCATTACAAAAGGTCATGCGGCCCAATAACAGTAGTGTAGTGAAACAGAGTATTGCAGTAGTAGAAGTTAATCAATCATATAAGCACCCAGACGTTGAGAAAATCATGTAAATATATTGCGACCTCACCAGGATCGAACTCGGTGCCCGCTGATCAGAAGTGAGTGCCTTACGTACTGGGCTACAAAGACTTTACACTTATACTACGATATTCTACTATAATTTCCGATTCGCTTAATAAATGTTAATTGTATACTTATGACTATATTATGTGCAGATGTTGCCATACCTTAAATACATAACTTCATAGGATTGGATAGTGTATGCTTAAATTTGCTTTATTTATTTCACATATTGTCGTATCTAAGCAGACATTTTAATATAAAATTTAGTTATAATTGGTTATCTAAACAAAAGAACAGCTTTCAAACCAAAATACGAGCTACCATTTTGTTTTCGACGTTGTCAGCAGAAGAACAAAATAATGAATGTGTTACAAATACAAACACACATCCAATCATTTCATTCGAAAATCGAACGAAATAATGACAAATTATAGATAACCATTTTCCATCATAGTACTATACAGTATTATTTTTTAACCACTTCATTGTCTATGCCTAAGTATATTATGTATATTAGTGTAGCAGCCTGTGTGCCGTAGCTAGGGATTGCAATACCGGTATTTTAAAACCGGTATTCAATTTTTATTAATCGTTACCGAAATACCGGTTTCAAAAATAAAAAACACCGGGATTTTCGGTATTAAGAAATTATACACGTTTATGTTTTTCGAAAATGAATTTAAAGTCATGTTTTCATTACTTACTACTATATTCTATATTAAATTTAGTGTATAAGTTGTATGCTTCCAAAACGCAAATGTGTTGATTGAAACCAACAAAAGTTAAATAATATTAAAACAAAATCCGTCAAACATACAACATACTTATAGAATTGTCTCGATGAATTAACATAATATTCGAGAAAGAAAACATTCGTGGCAAATATTTCCAATTATTCTATAACTTTACTATTGATCCAACGTTGATAGTATATCCAACAAACTTTGAATTTGAGAAAGATTTTCCTATGGTCAGATTTATAATAGGATCTATACATATTTATAAAGGTCAACATAATAAAAATGTAGGTACGTACTTTAGATTGCTATAAAATAGTGATTTAAATAGATTTTAATGTTATATTTCTTGATAGGTACTTTTTTTTTCTTCTATGATATCTTTTGGCTAATACCGGTATTAATACCGTAAGACGTTTCCTCGTGTCAAGCCTATCAGACACCATTAGTGAGGGGTGCAAGATAAGTAAATGCTCTCCCTAAGGACATAGACATTTGCAGTGATGTACTTTGCATTTTGTTTTTGAAACTTTATTTTTCTGTGTAAAATTGTATGTTTTTTGTTTTCAAAATTTTATTTTTCTGTATTAAATTGTACTTAAGTATGTTTTGATTTAATTTGTTTTTCTGGTATTATTATTATTATATTCTATACTTATTGTAATATTTGTTATAATGTAAATCTCATGTTGTGTACGTCTTGAATTTAGATTTGTTTTTTTTATACATTCATACATTATAATATAGTTAAACCTAACAAGGTAGAGATTAAGAATAACATAAATATAAAGAAATTACATAAGAAAATTACATGAGAAAAATGAGGAAGAATAATGAATAATTAAATCATATACAAAAAAGTAACATATATATCTATTTATACGAAATTTTGGAGATAGCGCGTTTAAATGAAACAGGTGAGTTATTAAAAGGATCAACGGTGAAGAAATACATATTATAATTTAAACAAGAGCGCCGAAAAAAAGAGTTTAGTGCATAATTAGAACCGCTACGACTGATATGGTACAAAGTTTGGTTTCGCGTAAATCTTGATGGACAATGGAAATCCACCCTTTCGAGTAGGTTTGGCGAGTCAACAAAACCATTGATAATTTAAAAAAAATTGATCAGATATAGAACGTCGACTTTCCAAAGATGGTACCATAAAAGTTGCAGTGGTCGAAATAGAATTAGATAAATCATAACAGTAAGCTTTAAAATTGACGTACTTATGAAATCGCTTTTGTACCGCTTCGAGACAATTTATGTATGTAACGTACTGTGGATTGTTATGTCCATAATGTTTTGTATTCTTAAATAAATAAATAAATACCGGTATTCAATATGAAATACCGGTATTGATGTATTCATTCGTTATTGCCATCCCTAGCCGTAACTACTCACTTATATCACAGTAAATTCGGTTGCCAAGCGGCATGGCCGTGCCAGAAAAACAGTCCGGCCACGTTGAACTTATGGCTGAGAGCGTAATTACAATAATTCATGCACTAATAATGAGGTAGAGCAAACGCTAATTATGGCGTGAATTAGGCAGCCTCTCGTACAACCCGCGGCCGCGTAACTAGTACCTTGGGAGGCGTTAAACACCAACTTTATTATCTTCGCAGATATATTTCACCTTGTGTGCGCCGGGGATTCATTCCAGCCAAGCCAAGAGAGCGTGGTCCGCCGTGTTGCTAAGTCACATCCGTCATCTGGCGGTTATTTACCAAACTATTTTTGTTCGGTCGTTGCACTATAGTCTTACAAAATCTTACCGCCGCGTGTCGAAATTAGAAACTAACTACCATCCCACAAGTCGGGGGAGGGTATAGAAGGTGTAATGAGGTGAGGTCCTTTAGTATTTCGGAGACATTTACAGTATAGTATCGTGGGTATTCTGCGAAAAAGCACTAAGTCAAAATTTTGCTGTTTTGACTTAATGATGAGATAATACTTATTAAGAGTACGCTCTATAGTCTACAAAAACACACACAGTCATATCTATAAAACTGGCGAAGATAATTTATGTTATAAGTCAAAAAGACATACATAGAGAAAAAGCACTAAATGGACTTAGTGCATTTGCTTCTCTCATTCTCAGGCTATATTCACAAAATTCTGCGTGCGAAACTGCACTAAGTCATACTCAAAGCAATATCGCAGAAAGGAATTTGCCTTTTATATATATAAAAAAAGTTAAGACCGTCCAAACTTTCAAACTCGATTATCTCAAAACTAGTATTTTTGACTTAATGCTTATTCGCAGAATACCCACGGTATGCTCGCTGACGTGTGTGGTTGCAAACCAATGAACTGTGATCGATTTTCAATGATAATTCTTATTGTAGATCCATCAGTATAAGTTGTCCATCGAGTGACGGCGCCACATGCTATCATTTGACATAAATAATATCGCTCAATACTTTTTATACTGTGATGAGCTTAGTTCAAAAGTCGAACACCTAATTATTTATAACTAGAATCGTCATGAGTTAAAATAAATTAAATTTGAATGATTCAATATAAAATAAAGACAAATAACTTTTCTTAAATCACACTTAGAATTAAGCGGTGATTCGTGATATCCGTCTGTGGTCGTACAAGGTACCTATCTAGTGAATATTGATCTACCTATAGTCACAATGTGTAAAGATTACAGATAAAGGATATATCAAATTTACTGAAGTTAAATAATATGATTCCATACAAGAACAAGAGCTAGTGAAATAGTCACACATATGTTTAAACTTATAACTAGACTTGACATCATATTATCGAAATACCATATAAAGAAAATGCAGTCAACAGTATGGATGATGAAAAGCAGTGATCAGGGATTTGTTTCTAATATTAAGTTACGCATATTAAATTTAAATTTAAAAATAAAAATAAACATATAAGTATATTCACACTAGACATAAAACTGCTAGAGATACGATTAATCAGCTCAATTCCGAAGAGATTATGGAAAAATCGATTGTACTTGCGACAAGTCGCAGCGGACCACAAGTTGCATTGAATGTGAAGCATGCTACATAATATAATCTTCGTTATTCTGTTATGAATAATATAACCATCGAAATATTGAAAATATGTTTTGGTAAAATTGGAGAGTGGTTTGGATAAAAAAAACAGCAACCATGCACTACATCACTAATGACAAGTTCAGGACATGTCATATCTCCAGCGTCCCTCGTGTGATTTCCAATTTCAAAAGTGAACTCCTTTAAAATGAATTATTGTTGTTTTTTTATTTTTCCATCCATACAGCTGTTCTTTAATAGTATCTACTTGTTTCTGATAGTATACTTATTAAGGTGTGACATTCAATAAAACAGTTATTTGGTGGTTTTGACATATTGTTCCATGGAATAAAATAAAACAGTCGGTTCAACATTGAAACAACACCTATAACAATGTTATCGGTGATAACAACAATCTCAATATACCTGCGGTTTTTCTGTATCATAAATTAAATATTTTCCACGCAATCTGGGAATTATAGGTTATATGTTATTTTTAAATCGTTGCATTTAAATACGAGTTATTAATATAGTATTAATTAAATCTTAGATTTAGTGGTAAAGCTCCATTATAATAATTGATAAGCAAAGTATACACATACGGTTGAGTACGTAGTGATATTGCATTATCCGAAACATTCTGAATGCAATTATTGAATACTACATATTTATAAAAATATTCCAATTATAAATTCAATAAAGCGTTGCATCATGAGAAATTCATCAAAACGAATTATAAAATAAACTACAAATCCTCTTTAGCATATTCTAAAAGAATTCTTCAGTTAACAATTAAAATAAAATAGTTGAATGTTTGCTGTATCAGCAAAGCTTTGAATATAATTGGAAATGAGACGTAACAGAAAATGTGTTTTCTTCGGTGAACCGACAATAGTTAAATGTCAGGATATAATTGGTTGTTTCATAAACAGATCACATTATATTATTTTATTTCTTTGTTTCCGGAAAAGCTTTGGCTCCATGTACGATGCAATGCGTCCGTTGCTTAAAGCTTAGAGCGAACAATGCATCGCCATACAAGAAAATCTTTTTGAAAAGATTTATTATGTGTACTTAATTACCTACGTTATCTTAATTTTATAATCGGAAAATACGTCAGTAGGTAGGTACCAACTAAATTATATTCCTCCAATATTTAAGTTATCATAGAATAATCAACGATGGCCTAGCAGCTTTCGTGAAGTGGATGTTAGCCACTTTGATCAGCCTATTAGGTCCAATGATTTGAGTTATCCTATGTACATCCGTCATGTATAGGGATTTCAATCCCGGGATCCCGGGATCCTGAACTATTTTCGATACCTATGAATCCCGGGATTGGTAAACATAATCCCGAAACTTTCGGGATTGAGTTTTTTATCAATTTTCATGGAAAATAAAATAAAAACTAAAATATAACAGAATAAATACTTTTAATAACATCCAAATACATTAGAAACAAACTGAGTTTGAATGAAGTTTGATTTATTACCCATGTGTTGCCAATTCATTTTATTTTTTCACATAAATTGATAAAAATGAGAAAGATTGGAAAAAACAATGCTTCGCAGTTTTAACAAAGTGATTCCACCATGTTTTTTAATGCATTTGTCTTTTTTTTATTTTAATTGAACTTGTATTTGTTATCTTTTCAAAAATAAATAAAACTGTTTTACTTTCACATTATTATTTATACATATAACAATATTATTTACTCCATTAAACCTATGTATTTCCAAGATTCAACGTACACAATATTAACAATAAATGTCTTAAATAGTATAAATTATACTAAGTTTATTTTTGACCGATTTTATCAACGTTATTTGTATATATAGAAATTTTATATTAATTATTGAAAAAAATGCCAATCCCGATCCCGGGATCGTCAAATCGTAATCCCGAAATCCCGGGATCAAGATTTAGGCTCGGGATTGGATTCACTAGTCGTGTATATGCAGCCGCGATTTATGCACGGCCGCTTTTCATGACGATATACGCGTCAGAATGAAAAGATTTTAGTGCCACAGTTCCTTGTGCTGAAAAGAAGCTGTACGGAACTGATGTATGAACCATGCACCTTGGTGTCTAAAGCAAAAGTTTATAAAATAAAAATAAAAAATCTTGACTTGCTCCGCCGTCATTTATCTTTAGTGACATTTACACGCTATTATGCTTATACTTATACGCTAACTCCAAACACACATTGAAAAAAAAAATGTATTTCCATACCAGGATTGGAACCTGAAACCCACTACATTATAAGCCTAAGCGTTAGCCCCTCAGCCATTGTGGGCGTAAAATCTCACTTCATCACAATTATTATAATTAGTTAGGTAAGCAATTTATTTTACTAAACCTCTAAAAATATATAAAACATAAAATATTGCAATACTATAATATTATTAATGTTAAATTTCACTAGATTATGGTGGAATACAATATTCAGTAGCTAATATACGTAGATGCTTAATTTAACGTCAAAATTGTCTATCTCTCTCTAAAAGTTAACACAGCCGATAGATGTGCTGTTAAAACATAGCACTTTTTGACTCTTAGGCGGTTAACATATGGTAACAATTTACTTCCTCAATACATAAATATGATAAACTACCCTCGATAGCAGCCGATAGTCACCGGTAGCAGCCTTGTGTATAGAATAACTTCTCAGGGCCGGGAACGTCCGTTTATATATGTATGTCTAAGTTGAATAAGTCGATTGTAAACATTAATAAATTATATGAATCATAAACTATATTTAGTCGTCAGTGGTACAACAATCAAATAAAACGCCCTCCTCATCTAAGATGATGACGTATTTACAATGTGTTTATCATTGTTTTAGCATTCACACACGTTTATTGACTTAATTTATTATTATATTATAAATATTGTACGTACATATCGATTCAACGAGTAAACATATAGGACAGAATATTATTTTGAATTACCTATATAATTTACCTGAATCTACTTATGAAGTTTTTGAAAACATGTTTTTTTTTTATTTTAAAATTAATTAAAATACCAATCCTTAAACTGATTTTTTTCCACGTTTATTCGGAAAATATAATTAACTTCGATTCCTTATGATAGCTTTGTTATCTTCCCATAGCTTTTAACATAATATAACAAGATTGTGTTATTATAGAAACATTTTTATTAAAATACTTTCATTTGTGTCCAATGCTGACGAAGCTTATCAATATACTAGCGCTAAACGAAGTTATATATTTGTATTATTTCTCTAACTGGTATCTTGTCCTTCGTGATATGTATCATTTTTCTATAATTCCGATCCATTTATATTGGAAAGCTTAAATTTGTTTTAAATCTACACAACTATGTGGATCGTTGGGCAGAGATATGCATGATCGTTTTCTGGATCTTGATCATTGCTTTAAATAGTGCGGTTAACCGCAAAAACTTTACCTAAACAATATTTTAATAATACCGTACTGTTTGTTTTACATCCTATAAAGCAATAGACTTTCTTCAAACAATAAATTAATCTGTAGCAATCATAGCAGAGTAACACACTTTAATACGTATATTTTTTTGTCAAACAAAACAACAGAACGATAATAATCGTCATCATTTCCTCAATCATAACTAGATAAGTAGGGTCTATTATGATTGGTAATTGCGACAATATCTCTTGTAATATATGTACTTACTGCATTTGTATAAATTGGAAGGACAATGCAGGAATCCTCATTCAACTCATCGAGTCTATCACGAGACGCACTACTATTGTCACGTGTCCTTTATTCGACATAGTCAGCGTCATTCCACTCGAATCAAGTCTCCCAGTTCATTAATATAATCAATCTCACCTGTTCATCATTACCCGCGATTATAATCTCACGCTGCGGTCTTTTTTAATATATTATTGGATTTATTGTATTTTGTATCGATTAATAAACTTTCTTTTCAAAACCTTCATGCAACAACGACTTTATCTCCTCCACCTTCATCCACTGTCAAAAATCAAATATGACAAATATTACATTTTTATTATGATAACTAACAATTATTAATAATACATTTTTAATTCGTTAATTAAAGATTTCCTTATCTATAATCCTTTTGAAAACAAAATCATAATCACGTAACAAAATAAAGATATTGTTTTATCCGCATTAAGTTTGCAGTAACAACTCTACGGCGTAGAACTCGCTACGGAAGTGCTACGCGGTATTAATATCCCGCCGCCTTTAAATTACGGAATAAAGTCTACGGTTAATATTTATTTTGTTAATGTTTTTGACTTCATATAGTTGTGCTTCAGTTATTTTTGCTTAGCCAGACTATAGTACTCTTGCGAATTCTATTGCACAATGCATTCCATTTTGCAGACCATAAAGATTCATATTTTAAGTGTTTCTAACGCGCTCTATGGTATCATTCTGCATTTTACTATCTTATTAAAAATTTTCATTAATTTTCACCATTTTTACGTACTTACATCATGTACATTTTGGTTGATCGCACTATGCACCATATGAATGTGTGAGTGAGCATAGTCGACAATAATTAATAGCAACTATACAAATAATTACATGAGCCCTACATAACTTTATTTAACTTTATTATTTAACATTACTGCGCGCACTAGAAGAAATTACCATTGTATAATGACTTCACTATATTTCGCATATATGACTGCCCCATCTGATTAATTATATCTGTATCAATACATTAAGTACAGTAACATTGTACACTGTTGATTTTTTAAAAAGGTGTGTTTGGCGTGCACGCGCGGTAGAAGTTAAACTATTTATTTTGGTCGTAAAAACCCTTAAGATACCTCATCGGATCAACGTAAGATTGTAGAGCCAATGACAAGTAAAAATACATAATTAATTGTTCATAGTCCACTGTCCATTCATAACAATTTCAAGTTTCTGGGTCTGTTTTGTCAATATCTGTATTTAATAATTATTGTAATTGACCGATTGATTTAAGCTAAGAAATGTTTCCATTTCTTTAGACATGCAGGCGATGATAATGTGAACTTAACTAAAAATAATTTTTCATTTCGAATTTACTTACATAGATTATGTTATTAGTGGCGATCCATTATATATTCTCTTTTTTAAATTTTATTTTATTGTTTAATTTGTATTTTTTTTTTGATTATTGTTGTTTTTTTTATTTTATTTCTTTTGTATAAAACTATTTTTTGCTTTGTTTCTTTTCTCTACCTTGTTTTTTCACTAACTGATTACTTGTAATTTTTATTCTAAATGTCATGTTGTGAACATCCTGAATTAATAATTTGTTATGTACTCAACGTGTCTTTTTTAAATAAATAAATTAGTATTATGAACTTTTTATCAGCTTCATTTTAGTATAATATTTAGATTACGTATATAAAGAACGTTTTCTTAACGGCCCACATGCTCAACGTAGGTCAAAATGGAGCTTTTATGGTATTTTCAGAGCATAACCCTGGACATTCTTTAAACGTTGTAGATAATATATTTATATAATTTTGAAGCATTACTATCCTTTATATTTATTTAAAAAAATGATGACTGCATAAAGTATTTTTATTACTATAGTATTCTTTTAAACCTCTCGCTCTAATGTTTTAGAATATAGTCATATTTCAGTACATCCATGTGCAGTGGTGTTAAGATTTTTTAGATATATTAATTTTTAAACGCATTTACAAAACCATTAGTAAAATTAATGTTAACATTATGTAGTGACATATAGTGGCACAATTAACGCATTTGAAGATAATTCTAAAGATACTGATTATGAGCATGTGGGCCCTAAATGTTCTAAAAAATCAGTTTTAAAAATCGAATGTCATGAAGACAGTGATAATTTTAATTTAATCGTTATGATAAATAGTACAGGTTTTTTATTATGATGTAACTATCTTAGGCGTACATCTTCCTGGAGAGATTCATTCGTAACGTGTACATAACTTAACATATTAAATCCAAATACGTCATTATTGCGTGGGTAAGGCGTAAAACACAGGTATCCACATGCGAGCGCAGAGGAATCCCACCGTTTCACGTACACATATCGCGGAAAATACTGTTATCTCTGCCGACATAAAATTCAAACGCGCGTCTACTTTAACCCCGCGGGAGAAATCACGGCCTCCTTTCCTCTCCTCTGCGAACCGTAACCAACAAGCTACGCCACCGCGAAGAATGCGCTAAAGCCTAAAATTGTATACGCCTAAGCAGCGGCGTATTCAGGATGCAAATTTTGTTCAAACACCGAACCACGTAGTGAAATGCTATATTTCAATTTGTTAATTACAATATCGCACTGTGATAAAGTGGCATGCTCTCAATTCTCGGCTGGCAATACTTTTCTGACATCTGCAATTCAAAATTCGAAAATAGAACTATTATTGTCCGACAAGAAGATCTAGGCAATAACCGGAAGTCGCTGGAGTCGAAGTACGATTAACTAAATAGGAGGGGCTTGTCAGTTCACAGTTTTAGCACGTGGACAACTCATCGATAACCGGAAGTCGTTGCAGTCGAAGTGCGGTTAAAATTAGGAGGGGCTTATTAGTTCACAGTTTTAACATGTTGACAAGAAGATCTTGTTCTACAGTATATCGTGACGGTCAAACCAATATGTCAACAATACAGTGCACTACTGTGTTCAACAGTTTTTATTGAAGATGCCTTTGGCTGGCTTTCTATTTAGGTACGTACTTACATTTAAATGTCACGTACCTAACTATAGAAACAATGGCGCTTCTTTTCGTGACTCATGCTTATACAGTCGTTTTTATCCAATACCTACTGTGAAAGGACGATCTAAGATGATCGAACATTTAAAAATTTATCCTTTATAGTCCCATTCACTGCGTCCAACCCAACTGGTACGTTGCCCACCAGGTGGCCATTATATATAATTATCATGTTATTTAAATGTGGTAATTAAATATTAATCAAAATGTCCGCAGCGAATATGAATTTCAATACTTCATAATAGTTAATCTATTTTCATCATAGCAGTTAGTTTGGAAGCTTATTTGCTTTCATTATTTTTAAATGGCATGCTTTCTAAATGAGTGAACATAACCTAACGACATTATTCATTCATTTTTAAGACTATTAAAATATTAAAAAAACTACGAACTTAATCGTTTTTTGCAAGTTTCCGTCATTGCAAAATAGAGTTAATATAAAAAAAATATTTTACGATTAATTATAATTAATAAGAGTATAAGTAATATGATTTCTATTTGATAGTAGCGATTTTCCGAACGCTCTTCTGTAAGGTATGTTTTAGTGTATTATTTTATTGACAATGTTGCCACAATATGACCTAAATACGGCTCTGTGCATACGCCTAACGTACCTACAACTGGAGCATCCCATAACACGCGAGCTCATCTCCGTGCGGAATATATATGCGCAAAGCTATTCGAAGATAACGTCTACGTTTTGACTGACAGTGGCACCGCCATCTTGAGGTGAACGGGCCGAACCTTGCATACGAATTGCCTGTTTTTCCCGCTAGATGCCTCCACAGAAGCGATACCGACTGTCAGCCCGGTGAATATTTATGGCCGAAAAACGAATTTGCAAGTATACTACCCATACGAAAATGGGGAAGAGCTAAATGAGTAAAATATTTTATGCGCATACACGTTATTTTGTTCATCATGTTTGATATTGTTCGTGAATTTACAGATGTACCCCGAGATATGGACCGAAATGCTGGGGATAGGGTATGGGAAATTGCTTCATATTTTTTATCATGGAGGCATAATAAATAATAGAATTTATGTAGAATTTTCTGCAATTTTAGTTGGCAGGAAGGCAAAATGTTAATATACCTTTGTTTAGGGGTTATCCGTTTTTTCTATGAATAAAAGGTAAATAAGTAGGTACTTTTTCAATAAGCCTTCTCTAGATAATCTGTTATTCTTAAATATTCATATTATCTAATTTTATGTATACCCTACTAAAATATACTTTAAAATGGTTTATATAGCAATTAGTGTTATACGTAAATAAAAATACATGTAACCATAGCAACAGACGAAACAAAAATAATATTAATTTGGTGTAATGTGCAAATAAAATATAGAACTGATTAATATTATGTATTACTATAAAATTGTTTATTAGTTAGTACCCATTAAATTTATGACTTTAAAACACGTACCAAATATATACACCATGTACAGGTTTCATTGCTTGATGCCACAATATATAATATCTGAATACTAAAAAACCATTCATATTACATTACATTTTCTGGTCATAATTTTCATTATTGCTTTTCAGAAATATTAAGCATCTACATACATATCTACGCGCCGTCTACGCCAAACGCTACGACAAACTATATCTACGTCGGATAGGTTGGTGCGCATCAATGGGTCATCAAATAATGCACTAGCTAACCAATCGACCTGTACTGGAAGACGCCTTGAGTTAAAGTCTCATTTGCAGCCTTTAAAATTTTTGTATATTTATTATTGCAATAGTTAACTATTACACTATTATTAATTATTATCTTGGGCCCACGGTGGCCTAATTAGTAGAGCCCCTATTTCAAGACTGGCAAAAGTACGTATTGTTTTTAAATGTGTGTTTGACCCAACAAATTGAGTCACGGCCAATTCAAGGAAGACCGTGCACAAAGTTTCGTGTCAAAACTCTGTAGGTCTATAAATTTAGTAACCGTCAAAATTAAAATGTTTTATTGTAATTTTGTTTTGAAATAAATGATGTACCTATCTAGGTTTGTTGCGTTATTATTAAATCACAAGGCATAAAGGATACGATGAGACAAAACTATGTGATGGTAAAAAAATTTAAGTATATAAAATATAGAAGTATATAAATTTTTGGTACAGTTCGGTTATGAGGAATACAGTGGAAAACAGATTTTGAAAATACCCGATATACTGGATTATTTGTAAGTTTGGGTTAGTTTAGGTTAGGTTAGGTTAGGTTAGGTTAGGTTAGGTTAAGTTAATCTAACAAATAATCCAGTATATCGGGTATTTTCAAAATGTGTTTTCCGCTGTATTCCTCATAACCGAACTGTACCAAAATTTTTTAACGTTTTTTTTCAATAAAAATTCTAGCAGAATCAAGATCAAGATTTTGTTTTTTTGGCTTTCCTTCCCAACAAATTGCAGAATCATTGTTTTACTAGATTCATAATTTGGTTCTCTAAGATTTAATTGCTAGTGTTGCATTAAGATAAAAACGTCTTGCATTAGTGTAACAAGCAAAACAAAAACGTTTTTTTATACAATTATGGTGAATGGAGGAATTACGATGAATAATACCAAATAACAGTACGTAAATCATCAACTAAGAGTCAATACAGGGTGCCATATTATTATTCATTAAAATCTACAATCAATTCAACGCTGCCAACGTATTTATAGAACAATATTAATTTTTCTATAGCTACCAATCTAACTACACCAAAAATGTTCTGGTGTCGCCATCAATAGTGTTATTAAAAACAACTCCTTTAGTAGGTTTAGCAGTTTTTGAATCTATGTGGTGTTTACGGGTTTGAATTGATGGACTGAGAATTAAAGTAGTACAAATGATAGATTAGTAAATAATTAGTAAGAAGCTGTTTTCATTTCAGCACATACAATATATATGTGTGAAAACGGATTCAAATATTTAACTGTATTGCATGAAAAGTTAAAAACATAATACATTACATAAACTTGTGTGTATAAAATATGGTGAGTATTTTCATAGCAACGTAGGTAATTTGAATTTTTTATCCGACACTAACATACTAATAAACATATAAATAATAATAAACAAATAAATTCCAATAGTTGTTATTGGGTTATTTTGAGAACCAGGCCTCATTTACGTAATATTGAACAGTTAAGTAGAATTATTTATAATCGTGTTTTTAACTTTAAAGTCGATATACGAGGGTGGGTCAATAAGTCCTTAGAAAAGCCGACAGGTGGCGCGACTAGTACTGTAAGCGGTTTGTTTTCATGCAGCGGCACTACCGATTCAGTATGCTGCGAAGTTTCAATCAGATTGGTCGGGTTGTTGTGTGTTTCTCGTACATTTAAAAAAAAAATTTGCTTGTGGAAAATGGAAAAATGGAAAATGGAGAAAATTGAGTTTAGAGCTGTTATTAAACATTTTAATATAAAAGGGTTAACAGCAAAGGAAATAAAAAATGAGTTGGATTTAGTTCACGGCATATCTGCTCCTTCACTTGCAACTATTTATAACTGGTTAAATGAATTTAAACGTGGTCGTAAATCAACAAAGGATGAACCACGCTCAGGACGTCCTGTAGAGGTGACTACACCAGAAATGATCAATAAAATCCACGATATGGTGTTAAGTGACCGAAGATTAAAGTTGAGTGAGATAATTGAGGTTACAGGGATCTCAAAAGGTAGCGTCATTTCTATTTTACATGACAAATTGGGCATGAAAAATATTTCTGCAAGATGGGTGCCGCGTTTGCTCACAGTCGACAATAAACGCAATAGGGTGGTGGCCTCTAAAGCCCTGTTTTCGCTCATGCAACGCAATCCGGATAAATTTTTTCGTCGCTCTGTGACTGTAGATGAAACATGGATACACCACTATACTCCCAAGACGAAAGAACAGTCAAAGCAGTGGATTGCGAAGGCAAACCATGTCCAAAGAAGGCGAAAACCGTAAAATCAGCTGGTAAGGTTATGGCTACTGTATTTTGGGATGCACGTGAAATTATTTTCGTTGACTATTTGGAAAAAGGAAAAACAATAACAGGGGATTATTATGCATCTTTATTGGACCAGCTAAAAAACAAAATTGAAGAAAAACGGCCTAATTTAAACAGGAAAAAAATCCTCTTTCATCAGGACAATGCCCGTGTTCACACATGTTTACGATCAATGGCTAAAATTGAAGAATCGAAGTTCGAATTGGTCGACCACCCACCGTATTCGCCAGATTTAGCCCCCAGTGACTTTTTCCTTTTCCCAAACTTAAAAAAATGGCTAAGTGGACAACGTTTTTTTTCAAATGAAGAAGTCATCGATCGGACAAATGCTTATTTTGAGGACCTTCCGAAAACTTATTTTTCTGACGGTTTAAAAAAAATGAGAAACGTCTAACCAAGTGTATTGAGCTCCAAGGAGATTATGTTGAGAAATAAAAAAAAAATACAAAAATCAAAACTGTTTTAATGCTTTTTTCTAAGGAATTATTGACCCACCCTCGTAGTACTTAAGTGTGTTACCTATACAATTTGATTATTTTATTCTGCGGCGTCTCAATAATTAATAACCATATTGCATGGTTGAATTGCATTTATGTTAGCCTTCTCTGTGATCACCGTATACCTAATCTATAATCCAATATTTGAATTTTATTAATATTTCAAGAAAAGAAGAACCAACTAAAACTAAACATCTAATAATATAATTATAGTATAATATACAGTGTAGTGTATTCCTCCTTTCCTACATAGTCAATTTCACATTTCCCAATGCTTCCTCTTCAGTTAACTGTTCATTATTTTATCAGCTCCAAACAATGTTTGATCTTAACGGCTACAAATCATTTCAATTTTTCCCCCACAACATCCCTTCTAAAATCTTTAGTCATTGGTCCTACCACCCCCCAAAACAGGGTTCTCGCAAAAATATTTAGTTTCTCAGATATATGCATTACCTCTCATCTAATATATTATTATACATTACTGAACCGAAAATTTTACGTAAAATATAGGGTGTGATACCCACAAGTTGGATGGATGCGGTCTTTTTTCGGATGAGGTGCTTCAGTGAGGGAAAGGCATAAGACAGAAAGTTTATGGTAGTTTTCTCACTTTTGTGCGGTAGTTTGTCGCGAACCTTTAAAATAAAAATTGTTACTATCTTGTTAGGTTGGGTTAGGTTGCTGAATGAGACATTAAATATTTTAGATGACAAGAATGTCAAAATCATGTGATTTTGACATGTTTTAAGTTAACTACAACGCTAAGGCCACATAAGCAGGTGCCTTGCTTGGTGGCTACGTGCTAGGTGACATATCCTATCGAACGGACGCACACTATACTATCGCAATGGCCACACTGCACGCTTACGTGATTATTAGTCATCTCGTGAGTCTCCCGGCAAACAAACGTGTTGTGTTGGTTATTTTTATTGTGTCACCTAGTGATTTTGCAATATGTGCGGATGTTTCTTCAGTATGACAAACGTCAAATACCGTTTATTTTGAGGTTATGAATGATGAAGCATGGGATGAATTGACATTATGCACAAACAAGTTCGAATTTGAGACTTTCGAAATTTTAAACTTAAAATCTCTGTGAGAAGTAGCTTTCCGGAGAGTGACATATCGTTGTTGACTTGAGCGCTCCCAATTAATGTTAAATGATTTTTTTTACCTAAGCACGTAGCGTACAATGTGGCAGTACTGTTTTTAGAAGCACCTACCTATGTGGCCGAAGCCTAAGTGGTCGGCAATAAACCTCCACTTAGTGAATGCCCATAATATCATCTTCTTAGCATCGGACATGGTCAGAAAAAAGTGATCAGTTAAAAAAAAACCTTCAGTTTTCAATCAAACTATTTTTATTTAATTTTGAATAAACAAATTAATGAAAGAACTCATTTATCTGTAAAACACAGAAAACGTTCAGGGCACTTACCTTCTTATGAATATCCATGATTATAGGTAATAACATAATAACAAATGCCACGAACACTGCGTAGCTGAAGCTCAAGTTTATCATTTTTGCGTTGTCTTAATTCCGATCAACAGTAAAGTTTGATTCTCACAGAAACAACGATTTCTTCACCATCCAAAACAACCGTGCTTAGGAAAAGGGGCGTAACCCACACAGATTTTTTTTTACAGGAGAGGCAAAAAACCTTTTTTTAATGATTTTGGTTTAATATAGGCACATTGGGTGCATGATGATTGATGATTTTTTTGGTGTAATATCTTTTCGATCTACTAATAATTGAAGAAGTTATTACGAAAAATCATTAAAATTGAGGGTAAATGGTTTTTTCCTGAAATTAAAACTTAATTAAAGCTCAATTAAAACCTGAATTTAGATAATAAGTCGGCATTTGCGGCTTACTTCCTTTTTACAGAACGTGTATTTAGCTGTATACATTGTTAATATCTAATAAAAGCACTTTTCGAAAAATCGAGGGTTACGCCCTTTTTCCTAAACACAGTCGAAAAGTTATACACTTATAAGTTAAATATATGTGAAGCTCGAAAGCTACTGCACTGTTTTCCAAGCAGAAATATTTGCTATCAGAGAATCTCTCGAGTGGACACTCAAAAGATTAAAGTTCCACAGACACGACTATGTAAACATATTCTCAGATAGCCAATCCAGTCTGGTAGCTCTCCAAAACCCATCATCGACACACCCACTTGTAAGAGACATTTTAACACTGTCAACACAGCTTCGAATGATAGGAACAAACCCCAGATTCTTCTGGATAAGAAGTCACACAGGGATAGCCGAAAACGAGGAAGCTGATAAATACGCTAAACAAGCCACAACAGACAAAAGACCTTTAACCTATACACACTTCCCTCTGAGTTACGCAAAACAAAAACTAAACGAAGATACCATAGAGCTATGGAACCACAGATACACAACATCCGCCACAGGATCAATAACGCAGAAATTTATTCCAAACATAAACTGTGCCATCACTCTTGCCAGGAACTTAAAAATATCACACGAACTCACACAGATACTAACAGGCCACGGATCGGTGCGAGCTTATCTAAGAAAGATTTAAATTGAGGGATGACGACTGTTGTCCATGTGACGGCAACACATCTCAAACTGTGTGGCATGTCATCAACGACTGTCCTATACTAGAAAGGGAGCGATGGACTCTCAGGACTCGATGTAGACAACATAATCACGAAATTGACCTCCAAAAGCCTCACGAAGCACTAAGCAATAGAACAACACAAGAACACTACACAAAATATTTAATCCTGGCCATAAAGAAAATTAAAGATATAAATGGAGGCACCTAATTAGCCCCACATCAATGCAACTAACCCACCCAACCACCTTGTACGAAAAAGCAAGGGTATGGTTATTATTAAAAAATATATATATATGATATGAACATTAACTGTATATTGTTCAGAGAACTTTGCGCATTGGTAAAAGTAAGTCTCTCAAAAATCTCAGATACTGGTTTAATCACAGTATCCTTGTTTTGAGGAATGGCAGACATGGAAAACATTGCCAATATAATCACCGACGTCCGGTAACGGATATTACAAAGTAACAACAATCGACACAGGGACGTTGAAAATATACTTTGTTTGTAAACGGATATGGTGGGAATTTCTTATGACATATTATATTCAGCCTGACATAATCTATTTGGCCAACCCTACCAGAAGCCGTATATGGAGAGGGCTCCCTCCCACCTCGCCTCATTTGAGGGAGCGCAGGTCCCGCCAGAGCCGCGTGAAGGGCACTAAATTTTGTCACGTCTCAGACACTATCGCGTTATATCGAACATTTGGCTAATTTACGACTTGTAATTAAAGGGTGAAGTGCGGGTGAGTTTTCGCTTGACGCTTCACTGCACCGATCTTTATAACGCCGACCTCTGATGCGACCCTGGTTACCCCACTGACGTCACATTACATCAAAATTATCACCTAAATTTCAATTCATATGATTTTAATTAATGCTCTTTTTCTTACAAACAACGGCGATTTTCTTTGACGCAGGTGACGCAATTCATTCGTCAGAAGATTTTAAAGGGGGCCTCGAAACCGTTCAAATCAGTCATACAATCATTAAATTATACCAAAATCTTCAATAGATACCTAAATATTTATCAGAGATTGAGTGTAATCTGTTTTTTTCTTGAATTATTTTTGTTTAGAAAATTGTCGTTCATTATTTTTTATTTATTTTTTTGCCAAGTTTAGATTATTTTTCTACTAACTTGATTTACATGTTCTTTTCATTCTATATGTCATATTGAGAACGTCTTGAATTAATAATTCGTTTTGTATAGTATCCTCCACGTAACTTTGCAATTGTACACAGTGACAAGATTTTTTTGTGTAATACGCACTGCATATTAGTGTATTAGTAAATGCCAGGCGCCTGATTGGCTGATTTCATCAAATAATTCAAAAAAATATATTCCAAATTGCAAGGTTACGTGGAGGGTGGTCTACTCAATATGTTTCTTTTTTTAAATAAATTTATATTAATAATAACACATTCACCCAAATAATAACCTTCAACTTCCATTAAAGAGGCCCGTAACATAGTACCTATAGGTACATTGATATTTTAGGTTCCTATGTAAATGCGTTTGTATTTTATTTTATTGAACATATTATTATTACGGTAAATAACACAACAAAATTGTAGGAAATTATGGTTTTTATTTATTTTTTTGTCGTGGGGAGAGACTCAAAATCGGTCACTTAAAATATGAATATGTCATTGTTTTCTTTGCTATTTGCAGTGACGTCATTGACATTGGCAACGTGCCGCTGTTAGACAGACTGAAAATGCCACCCACTCCCTCCGATAGTTGGGTTGCTAAGGATTGAACTAATGTAAATACGCCAGTGACCAAGTTGAGTAAAAAATACAGCTCCACTCGCCACAGTAACATCACCGATCAAAACCTCCGCCATTTCAATTATCCAACCTCGCTATTCTATTCAACCAATCTGATTTCTGCTGGTCCGGGTCTAGGACGATTTGGCGCTGGGACAACTGGACGCCACGCAATTCGAAAATAAATAGACGTTAGGTGGTTAGTAATAGTTGGTGGGAAATTAAATATGCACACGTAAACAATAATTAATTAATCGTGCAAATGTTTAAGTTCCAACGAAAAAAGAGGTTTTTTATTTTTATATAAAGCCTTAGACATGGTAATTATCAATCCGCAATAAAAAAAAAAACAATATGTTAAGAGTAAAATGGATTAAAACTACTACGTAGTAGATAGAAACTGATTAAAATTCCTCGTCTACGTTCTGTTTACGTGTCTATGACAGAGCGGCATCCAATTGTCCTGGCGTCCAGTTGCCCCATCCCCTGCTGGTCCTGCTGTTGCTGAATGACTTTCAGTGAATTCTTATTTTACCTATTGCTGTAACTCACACTCAGACATCGCTCACCGACATGGATTCAGAGATGATTACCGTTTCTATCATTCAATGTAATTAATGTGATTCACCGGCATGCAGTCCATAGATACTGTAGATAGGAATATACTATAATAAGCATAATATGTATTCAAGCGCGCACACAGAAAAATGGTTAGGCGATCACTTTAAATATTTTTATAAAGGATTATTAAACCGGTGTGATTGAAATTGAAAATCTAGCAGGTGCCACTGACTTCCAAAATTACTCCGCTTACTAATTATTATAGCTTCTCGTCGCTTCAACCACGGAATACCGCATTTTTCCAGATACATTCTACATACCCAGAAACGAGTTATTGCGAACTATTGCATCCACAAGAGATTATCGAATGCGCATGTTTTAACTGCCATAATTATTAGGATCTCTAGTATCCGTTTGTGTCAACTGCGCTATCTTGTCTTTTAGATATTAAAATATGAATGCAATTTGATAGATATATAGTTACATCAATTTATGAGTGCCGTGGGCCTTCAAGTGGCCACAGGCCATGTGTGTCGTAGAATTACAAGAGGAGTGGAGCCTACCCGTGCATAGGCTGTTCGACGGCCAAATCATCCGGATCACTATCCTCAACCATGAGAAGTCCCGACGAAGATTAAAAAGAAATGGGTAATATTCCATTTTCCTAAATATTTTTTTTCCGTACCTGTGGGGTCCGGTCCCAATACCATCCACAGAGTGTACGACGAAGCTACGGGATCCTGTCATGACCTGTGATCATGCAAAAAGACTGGCTGGCGAATCTTGGAAGCGCTCTGCGGTGTCTATATAGCAGTGGCGAGGGGTGAAGGTAGGCTGTTAAGATTCGAAATAAATAGTGCACACTAAACTTTGTCAGTCATACTTATTTGTTTTCATTGAACTAAAAATACAATTTGCAGATAGTGCTGGTTAGTTTTTAAAATTCAATTAAAACATGCCTAAGTCAAACCATAATAGTTAAGATATGCTATCGGCGATCCGACAAAAATAGTGCGCACTTTTTCAGTAATATTAGTTAATAATCTATATTAGTTAAGTTAATTAGTTTTCGTTGAATTAAGAGTACCTACATATCACAGGGTGCTGTTGGTTAGTTTTTTTTAATTCATTAACCCCTGCCTACATACCATACTATGATCGATAAAAAATAATCATTTATCTATAAAATATGTATGGTTTAATGCAGCGGTTTCCAACCTTTATGCTACTACGCCTCCCCGAAGAATTTTTTTTTTCCGCGCCTCCCTTACCTTTTATTGTTTTAATAGATTAAATAATATAGAAACGTTTTAAATAATAAAAACTTTATTATAAAAAAAACTGAAAACTACAATTAACAGAATAATAACAAGGTTTAACTATAACATACACATACGTGTAGATTTATTTTTTATAAAAAATATTTTTAAACATTTAAACTAACTAATATACATAAATACGACGTTACAAACGGTAGAAGCACTTGCATTGCTTTGTAATACAAATATTCATACTCTCCGCTAAGATTCATCCAAAATTGAATTAAGGTTTCATTTTGAAACTTTTGTTTTAGTAGGCTGTCGCATGATAATTCTATCAGCTTTTCCTTTTCAATGGTTGTCAGCTCAAATTCGTCATCTTCATTGTCGATAAAAGGATTCTGTACCCACAAAAACTTTGAGAAATCAAGGTCTTTAAAATAATTTGAAAAATGCAGCACTAAACCATCCAAGTGTTCAATAAAAAGATTCTTGCTTGTTTCAATACTGGCTGTGGCCCAGAAATCTTTTAGCAGTGAAAACATGTCCAACTCATTCTTTTGTAAATTTGACTTCCATAAATTCAACTTTTTAATGAAAGCTTTTACTTTGTCTTTTTGAACAAGTGGATGCATTTGTGATCCCTGCATTGATTTATTCAAACTGCTCAATTTTCCAAAAATTTCAACCAAATAGGCAAGTTTAACAAGGAAATTATCGTTCGTCCACAAATGTGCCTCTTCATGGTGATTTCCTTCGAGAAAGGTGGCTATTTCTTCTTTGAGTTCAAATACCCTTTGAATCACTTTTGCACGAGATAGCCAGCGAACTTCACAATAATACAGAAGTGAGGTATAATTAGCTTCCATATCTACACACAACTTTGCAAACAGCCTAGATCTCAACGGACTGTTCTTAATGTAGTTTATAATTTTTGTAATTTTTGTAAAAATGTTGTTAAGTTCCTCGCTCATATTTTTTGACACTAGTGCTGCTCTATGAAGCATACAGTGCGTCCAGATAGCATGTGGTGCTTTCTTTTTAACAATGCTTGAAGACCTGCTTTGTGTCCGGACATTGAGTGAGCACCGTCAGTACACAGTCCAATGCAATTATTCCACGTTATGTCGTTTTCTTCAAAAAAACTGTCCATTATATTAAAAATTTCAATGAATGTGGTCCTTCCAGGAATGGGTTTGCAAAATAATATATCTTCTAATATATTATTTTCCCCAACATATCGAACATATGCAATTAAATGGGCATCTTTAGCTATATCAGTCGCCTCATCTACTTGTATGGCGAATTTCGAAGTACGTAGCCGAGAAACTAATTGATCGCAAATATCTTCAGATATATCATTGATTCTTCTTCCGACTGTATTATCAGCAAGCGGAATTTGTCGCAACTGTTTTGCATATGATTCGCCGAACATTATTCGAACCATATCAATAGCTGCTGGTAAAATTAGAGTTTCTCCTATTGTATGTGGTTTCTTACATTTTGCGATTCGGTAAGAGACATGGTACGAAGCCAATAATAATGCATTTGGTGTTACAGAAAATATTTTTTTGAACGTTTGCTTTTGGTTATTAAGCTCATCCAATTTTCTTTGAAAAAATTCTATGGGCTTATCAACATATTCAGAATGTAGAGTTTCATGGTGCCGTTTTAATTTGACTGGTCTCATACTATCTGAAGCCAAAACTTTCGAACACAACAAACACATTGGTTTTTCCAAGCCATCTATACTAACACTAGTGAATCCTAATGATAAATAGGATGAACTGTATTGTCTTTTCTTGGGAGCTTTACTTCCTTGTTCTATTTCGGTTTTATTCCCACTAGTATCAGCATCTTTTCTCTTACCACTCAAAAATGTATCCATTCCACTAAAAAATATTTTATTATTATATTAAAGAAATCACGTCAAAAACAATTTAAAAAAACAATATCACACCCTGCCTACACGCTTCAGTTGACACTTTAGCTACGAGTGACATTTAAATTTGAGGTTACCGTAAAACCCCCTAACTTCGCCAAGTGTCCCTAACTTCACCTAAATCAATTAAACACTAAAAACTCATGTTTTTACTATTGCACCACTTTAAGTCACTGAGGCGATTTTAAAGATAATATTCGTCCTGTCACCACACAATTTTCAAACCGCCATTATTTTCGCCGTGTTTGTGTTAGTACCGTTTTTTCGAGTCCGGTTTGAAGAGATTTTTTCGGAATACCTCTGAACTTTTGCTGATTTCTACGAATCTTGTAGAGGTAGGTTCTTCATATTTTTAATATAATATAGTGATATAGTCTGCTTGCCAAATGTAAAGTGCGATTTCCGATATTTATAATAAAACATCAATTATTTGAGTATGCAATGTCAGGCTATGTTTTTTGAACTACTTGTTCCTACACTTCCCCTGGCTTTAGGGTTGTCACAAAAAAACGATTTTCTTGAAATAAATGTGTTTTTTTTATTTTTATTGTTTTTAGACTAAAAACTATTCATCACTTTGAATCACCAGTTAACAATTTTTCTCATATTTCCTTTATTAAAAATTTACTATGTAAATCAACACATAAAAATGATACTATAATGCTTTGGGTTTTGGCAGCCCTAGCGTAAATTGGTAGGTTGTATGAAACAGTCATTGAAGTGATTCCTATCTTCGCCAACGTAGATATTTCTTTAAAATATGTCAAATTGTCTCAAGCATAAGACCTGAATTTGCTTAAGGCTATTTTTTAATAGATTTCGTGAGTATCCATAGACAATATTTTTTTATTGTACCTACTAAAACACATTGGGCGAAGTTAGGGAATCGTGCCGTAACTTCGTCTATATAAAAAATAGTGATTTATTGTATTATTTAGTATGAAAAGGGTATTACTTCAATATAAATAAAATTAAACACTATCATTGTGCATTTCATAAGATCTATAAGACTTCATATTGGTGGATATTTTGGTGGCAAAACGACTTTCTGTTAAAAAACCGGGCGAAGTTAGGGGGTTTTACGGTATTGTTTTCATGCAACCAGCGGTCGTTTTGTGCATTAAGCGTCAATTACATTGAGCTTTTTTATGAGCTGATTATTGGCAAATTTAAAAGCGGGCGGTTCAGCTACTGCGATTTCATGATTACACACAAAATTTTCCATTCGCTGATAAGCCACAAGCCAGCGAGCGATTTTGACGGAACGTAGTTCGTTTTTTTGCCGGGAGGTCGCTACGCTCCATAATAATGTTTCCATTAAACGTCAAAAAGGTAAATTTCAAAATGAGTAGTTCGTTTTTCCACCACCACGCTCTACTGCGCAGACGCGATACGCCCACAAGCCGGCGTGTAGCTTATAAAGTTGACCGGCTTTCAACTTTTCTCGGTGGAGTGTTTACAACCTGCTTATTAGCTTGTTCGATGATTACACTGGGCGAATTTACAGGCAGATTATAAATTTGCCAATAATCAGCTCGTAAAAAAGCTCAATGTAATTGACGCTTTACCGAAACAGAGCGTTTGCAAAAGCGCCATTTTTAAATTTCTGCGCTCCAAATATTTTTTAATAGGATATAAATATATGTATTATGTATTATATATTAAAATAAACATTCATGCACTGAATTTTCACTGTTACGTTAAGATATGAAGTTTTATTTATTTTATTTATGGTATAAAAATTAATTTATTAAAAAATGTTGGCGTCTCCCCTGGGAGGCGCTTCAGGTTGGAAACCTCTGGTTTAATGTTATAATTTTAGATATTTTATAGATAAATGATTATTTTTTTACTATGATCTATGGCAAGGATTAATTAAATTTTAAAACACCAACAAACTCTACACATTGTAGCCTTAGTTCAATGAAAACAAATACATGTGACTGACAAAATTTTGTGTGCACTATTTATGTCGAATCTTAACAGCCTACCTCCACCCTTCGCCACTGCTGTATGCTATATCTGAGGAGCGGATATAGTCAAATAATAATATGTTTCCAACAGCATCTCATTAAGCAAAGGTCACCACATTAAACCAATTGTCACCAAAAGCACCTCGCTGATCAGATTGGCCATCAAATTTTCTAATTTGATAACTATTCTGATTATGAATTCATACTATTATAAAAATTTACACTGTCATTTGCTATGGCTAAGGAGGTATTGGAAAATAGTATGCCTGTATCCCGATGTTGGTACCGATCACATTTTGCAATACAGTAAAAGACTGATTTAAGGAAAATTATCAATCATAAAGCACATTAGGCATAACACTTTTGTCGAGTTTTACGAAAATTACTAGTTTTCCTTGTTTTATTTCTTACAAATATGTTTATTTCAAAAGCTTCATAAAATTCTTTTATTATGGAAGAATAAAATAAATTGAGTAAGTACCTATATGAAACATGATGTCGATTGCGATATGATCAAATCATTGTTTTCGATGTTTTTTAGACATAGGTAGGTAATAATATGATTTATTGTTGGAAATATAAAATATGTACATAATACAAGTAATATAGGTAATGAAAATAGTGAATAAATAGGTAAATATGAATATAAAAAAGCAGTGTAATTAAAAATGCAACAGATACGATTTTAAGAATTTATAAATCAACATCCACATAACATCACCTCAAAAGTGGAATTTATTAATGTCAGAAGTGGATTGGTTGAACAAGGTTATTTCCCCCTAATTTACATTACCAATAGCAGGTTAGTTCTCTGTCTTGGTAGAACAAGCAATTTATGCTCCCACTTTCTAAGATATTTGTACCCCGTTTACACGTGCATGGATTTACTGTTGACAGTAAGTATTATCGCAGCCATAACAAGAAAATGTATAGTTAAACATGTATTATCCTGCAGTTGCAAGCTTACATGCATGAATCCCATAATGAATCAAAAAAGTTTGGATAGTGATACACCCCTGTTACAGGCGGGCTTCTCCCGGTGTAAAATAATCATTTAGTAGCTATTAGTCGAAACGTAACCCTGACCTCTAGAAACGGCTTCATAAAACATCTAATCTGATTCCTTGCTCAACCACGTAAGTATTTTTTAATCATAAGTAAAGGCCTTCGTCCGGTGTGTGAAAATCGCATATTGGGCGGAGGTGTAATTAAGATAAATTTAATTTAATTTAAAAAGTATAAATGATGATGGATGAAAGCGATAATTTTAAGACTAAAGTATTCAAATATAATAAATTTTGCCGCACTTGCCGGCTACGTCGAAATATCTGCGCGCCTGCGCCGAGGTGGTCCTCGTGATTCGTCAAATTAAAAATCATGCGACAAAATTTGGCCAATCACGAGAGTCCTTTTTTGTGGAATGGCGTGGGTACGCGAAGGAAAGAAAAGTTAGTAAGCGTCCCCTTTCCGATAGGATAGGACCTGCGAAACTTATTGTTAAAACAAAATATGTAAACGTTTAAAGAAAATGTAAAATATAAGAAGACCACGTTACGAGCACGAAAGACCGTGTTTTATTTATACTCCAACCGTTTGAATTTCTTTTTTTGTGAATCCGGGGTTCGATGGACTCCTGAGCTAGCCGCTGGAACCCCGGGGATCTCAATGGCGCCCAAGCAACATGAGGCGTGAAGAATCGCATTAATTCTTCCGAACCCGCGAACGCTAAATAAAAGTTTGAGATCACATACTGTGTATTAAATGTTAACGAGATCCAGGAGCCGGAACAACCAAGAAATGGCTAACGAAAAAGCGGATTCCGACGTGACCCTCATCGAAGAAGAAGTGCTGTCTCCAACATCAAACCGGGAGAAGCCCGCCTGTAACAGGGGTGTATCAATAGGATGTTTTTAATCTGCGCCTGTGCAGTAGAACGATAGTGGCGAACCTGCGGCAAAAAAATTAACTACGAACGAATTTTTAGGTTGACTGATTTTCACCACCTGTCAAATAGTACGAAATAACAGGTACCATAAAATGACAACATCGCGTCTCGCTCACTCTTGAAGAATGAGATTTGGAGTGACAGTCAGCACTTTTATGTGTAAACACTTATTGTCATGATAGTTTAAAATACTCACTATTGCTGCCAATAAATCCATGCACGTTTACAGGCGCTATTATTACGGATACAAAAGACAATACTATGAAGTTCTCATTACGTAAAACATATGCAGCTGAATATACCTACTTACTTACTTACTTCACCATGTTCGATCCTGAGAGGATCACATTGGCCTCCACTGAGTGTAGTATTAACAGATTTTGTTTACGGGAATTTAACGAGAACATTTAGCCACTTGCTCAACCTATTAGGTCCAAACACAAATTGAAAAACAATATGTTTATAGAATATAGATCTCTTGTAATTTTTTTACCACAGTATCTAAGGACGGTATCTACACAGCCTTAACCTTTTCCATGCCTCACGATATTTATAGCAGTAATGCCACGACATAAGGCTGGATTTCTAACAAACTATATGCACATATTTTGTTTTTTTTTCGACCATTTCCGATGCTAATAAGATATAATATTATCGGCCTCCACAGAGTGGAGGTTTGTATTAACAGATTTTGTTTTTACGAGAAATGGATGTATTTGCTCAACGTATTAGGTCCATACTCTGACTCATCCACAAATTGAAAAACAGTATGACGTGTACTTGCCAGACCCACAATGCTATAGGCCGACGCTTAATCCGCGCGGCCATCTTGCTGTATTATATCAACACTGTGCAAAAGGAAACTAACTCTACAAATAGGTACTACTTTTCATACATACATACATACATCACCATGTTCGATCCTAAGAGGATCATATGGGCCACCATAGAGTGAAGGTTGTATTAGATCCATGCTCTGGGTCCAAACATGTGAATTTTTCAGACCCAAGATTCAAATCCAGGACCCACGACACTATAAACTGACACGTTACCACTCCGCCATCGTTACTAATTTTCAGGTGAGCCAAAAGTTTCTGAGTTTCCGTGTGAAGATCCAGCAGCATTAACTCGACCCATAACTCGTTGTGTGTTACGATTAATTTGGCATATCTCACTAAACAAAGGTGGTATGTAATTAAAAAAAAAAAAAGTTAAGTAAACTTATCAAACATTCTTTATTTTATAAAAAATATACATATGGAATTAAATCTTAATTTACACCATTACAATTTACATTTCGTTAGTTGTATAACTATATATCAGAGAAATGCAACGTTTTCAGTTCAACTACAAGAAAGTTGTATAACCCACAACACAATGCAGTGGCGCACCCCCCAAATATGAAAATTATCAGAATGATTTTAAACATTGAAATTGAAAGGCAATAAACTATACCTTGGGCTTAGACAAATAAAAATACAGAAAAAAATGATTTATAATTATTCTCCAGAACCCTTCTTAGAAAAATTTCTTAGATTTTAATTTGTAACACAAAAAATTTCGAAACACTAATGTCGGGTTTTTTTAGAAACCGAATCCCTAATGGAACTGTCAAAAAATTCCCGGTGTCCACCTGAATTCCGGAGTGGTGTAGGTCATGGCTGGGGAGGGCTGACAGGGCTCTAGCCTGGGGGCACGGGCTGTGGGGAGCCCGGCGTGTCAGGTTGCCAGATAAGTGAGATAAACACACACATCATAAATTAGCTTTAATAGTTTAAAAAAAGCCGCCTGCCGCGCTATTATAATTCATGGCCATGAACATTTTAAATTATATAATTGTGCAATATATTTTCTGATTATTATGTGTCGATACTCGACAGCTCCATTATTAAAGTAGATGTATTAAAAATCGCCTATAATTCACTGTATAAGTAGATACCCTTAATTTGAACTAAAACACAATTTGAAAGACGTTTAATGTAGTGTTTCACACTGTCTTTAATCTTAGTAGTAGGTAGGGGGCCCGCCGAATATCCTAACATGAGGGCCCGTTTCAGGATGTGGGGGCCATGGTGTAGGTACACTGAGTGCAATAGACAAAAGACCGATAAACGAGAAATTAGGCTGTGTTGTGTTGAGTAGGTTTGTGTATAAATTAAATACAATAATACTTTTTTTTGTCCATCTTCAATTAATATTTTGGAACCTCAATAAAAAAACCAAAAATCGACGATAAACAAACGACTACAGCCACCACAGTCGGTGGTGGTGTAAATCAAAAGAACATTTTTTTTCAGTGGAATTCGGCATAAATATTGTAGCTCTCTAGACCAAGCGGGTAGCACAGCCGATATTATATGAGTAATGTTTTAGCATACTAGGCGCACATGTTCAGCATGGTCGCTGTTAGTCACTTCCAATCCGCCAGTCGCTGATGACACGCTCAACGGTTACCGCCACTATGCCTCCAATTTACAAAAAAACTAGGAGAAAGTAAAAATATACCGGCGTGTATTGTGAAAATATGTAAAAATAATTATATGAAGAAGAAAAAGAGCCTATGGCACTAATTTATATTCTCCTCCTTGAGCCCCCCCCCCCAATATTAAATCCTGAGTGCGCCACTGACACAATGTACGTAGTGGAAAAGAAAACAATAATTTTATAAGCTGTATTTCTTTTTTAATCTTATGAATCAGCGATTCTTCTAAAAACTGTTACAAATTTATCACCATTATTTCTCGTAACTTTTTGTCCTTCTTCAGTACTCTCATACAGCTTTTCGACAACAGGATCCAGCTTCTGTAAATGTAATAAACAGGAAAAAATTAACATAGCCCATATAAGAAAGCATATTAAAATAGTCTATCAATTCTAAATGACCTAGTTTCTAAATTATACCATAATGGCAATTTTAACCCGGCCGGCGCCGATGTCACACACCTTGTACAAATCGGCCAAATTCGCAATGCGCATGTGTATAAATCGATGCCACCGCGTCCATATTTATCATACGGGACTGATTTTTTCACGTAAATTTGGCCTGATTTGTCCTTCTCCTGCCACCTATGACATATTTTAAAAGCATTGGTTCTAAATATAAAATAATCACCAAAGTTTCGAACCAATTCGTACGGCCAAGTTTTGCCGGTCGACAGAAATCAGTTTGAACTGCGCGCCGCGACTGCGCAGTATACGACAGACTTTCAACCGAGCGGGCCATTGCGCGGGATTGTATTTATCGCATACAAGTTGAATATTTACCGCAATCGTTGATAAATACTTTTTTTGCTGTCTGGTGTACTTATCACATTAAAACTGGCATGATTAACTATTGAACGTATGATTTTATTTTATCGCGATTTTTAAAATACTTTTTGTACTGTCTACCGTGTCCCATTTTAGTGAATGTGAAAATTAATACTGATATCAATAACTATGGTGTGTGAGTTTAATGGTTTCTGTGATTTGGCGTTTCTTAATACTGTAGTTAAACATTTTAAAAACATTTCATAGTTTTATAGTGCGTAAATATGGAGGAAGAAAATGTGCATACTAATGAGGAATTGGACTCAGATTATGACATGTCGGAAGAGGAATTGGAACAACATGAGACTGATCATGATGTTGACGATACGGACTCTGACGAGCCAATTGAATTTTTGCGGTCTTGGAGAACTGGTCCGTATATTCCAATAGTTCACGAATTCAATGATTGTCGATCTGGCGTGACATCGAACGACTTGGACGAATCCTCTCCCGAATGTCTTTTCTTTGAACATTTTTTGAATAAAAATATAATGTCGGAAATAGTGAACCAAACGAATACATTTTTTAACCATTCGTACAGTGCGGGAGACCTCGGACCGAAATCGCGGTCACACAATTGGACAGACACGTCAGTGCCGGAGTTGTATACATTTTTTGCCGTATCAATGCTGATGACTCGAAATAAGCACACGTCGATAGAGGAACATTGGAGTACCGATCCTTACCTGCATGCAGACATTTTTGGGAAAATAATGGCTAGAAATCGATACCAACTTATTTTACAAATGCTTCATTTTTCTGATCCTAGTGTGACCGCCTCAAATGATAGACTAGCTAAAATTAGATTACTGTTAGAACACACAAGATCAATTTTTAGGGAAACGATGATACCGTATCAGAATCTTTGCATAGATGAGAGCATAATCGTGTTTAAGGGTAGATTAATTTTTAAACAATTCATTCCTTCCAAAAGACATCGATTTGGAATAAAAATGTTTGTGATGTGTGACGTAATGACAGGATATATCATTGACTTTATAATTTATTGTGGGGAAGGGACTGACATACAAGACAATGAAAATCTCGGTATTTCCGGTGCGGTAGTGACAACGCTAATGAAAGACTATATCGGGAAAGGTCACACCTTATGGTGTGATAACTGGTATTCGAGTCCGGCGCTCTTTAAATACCTTCACTCTCACAAAACGAATGCTTGCGGTACAGTGAGAAAAAATCGTAAAGATATGCCAGAGTTCAGCAAACTGAAAAAGGGAGATACCGAGGCTAAGTACAATAGTCCACTTTTGGCTCTGAAATGGCACGATAGGAGGGATGTTTACATGCTATCCACCCTCCACGATGCATCATTTGGACCAACGGGAAAAGTGAACTATAGAACTGGCGAAAACATTGAAAAACCAAAATGTGTTATAGATTATAACAAAAATATGGGTACGGTAGATAAGTCCGACATGATGCTTAGCAACTTGTCGTGTATGAGAAAATTGATCAAGTGGTATAAAAAGGTCGCATTCCACATGATCGACTTATATTTATTAAATGCTTTTTATTTATATAAATTTATTAAATCTGACAAAAAAACATTGGGCGATTTTCAACTCTGTGTAATAAAACAACTAGTGGACAAATATTGTGTGAGAATTTCAAATGCACCCCTGCCTAAGCCGACAGCGTCAACTAGCGATAATCCCGTACGATTATTGCCCAAAAGTGCAACGGGACATTTGCCAGAATACATTTTACCGACACAAAATACGGATAAGCCTAGAAGAAGATGTTTCGTATGCGGGAATTCTAAAAAAAATCCGAAAAAAACAAAACTCTCTCGCTATATGTGCCCAACGTGTGATGTTGCGTTATGTCTGTCACCTTGCTTTAAAATATATCACACATCTAAAGAATTTTAAAATAGGTTTATTATTGTATTTGTTTTTTTTTTTAAATATGTGAGTTCGTGTTAATTTATCAATAATATTCAATAAGTGAAGTGTTTGTGTAGTTTAAATATATTAAAAGGGTCCCCTTTATATTTGTTTACGACTCAACCCGAAGACATTAATATGTGATTTATCGATATGCACTTGAAAATTAGTAATGCTCGATTCGTGAGAACGTATGCACAAGTGTCGAAATATTACACACCGCGCAGAGCTCTAACTAGTTGCTACAAAATGGCGACTTGCGGTAAGTTCTTTCAAATTTGGATAGCATTCGTTTGTTCGAGTGTTTCTGATATTATAACTGATTTATTACGGTTTTTTAGTGTGTCGAAATTATCTTAATGGCTTTGGGTTCTCGACTGGAGCTGTGACATATTTTTTATTGCTTTTTTTAGTATAGAACAAAGACGATAATGAAATTCATGCGTAGTTATGGTGCGTCATACGATTTTTGAGGCAGGTGCCGGGTTAATAATTCAAAAAACAGCTACAGATAAAATTATCTACATTTTATAAAATTTGGCTACTGGCCTGATAATTATTGAACCATGTCGAATTATTTCAAGAAAATTTAAAGACACTACTTTCTTCTATCATTTTTGTTATTTTGTTTTACATATTACATAATTAATAAATCCATTTTGTATCTCAAAGATCTAAGTATGCAATAACAAATCAAAATGATCACGTTCATTTTTCAACAATGTCTTTGTACTTTGTCCTAGCAAAAGGATCATCAATTAACTGTTTTATACAGCTGGTGTGGAGGGACTAGGTGAATTAGATAAAAAAAATAGTGAACTCCATTTTACGCCAAACTTATTGTTTGAAATAAAGTAAATGAGGCAGGCATCCATTTCCAAATATCATAGTCCACAATTCAGTATTTGTGGTAAATTTCATTTTTCTGTTTGTTTTGACGTTCATTGTTTTTTCATCGTATGACTATAGTCAGGCCGCGGCAGTGAATTGTAAGTTATGACGGAAGCGCTAGTTATTAATTATCTTCAAATAATGCAATGCAGTGAATGTTACCTGTTGGCAGAAATTGAAGAATTTCGATTGCATATTTCATTCAATTCAAAAAATGTATTACCATTTATTTCAATATTTTAATCATCATTTTCAACAAAATTTACCATTTTGAATTCGAAGTATGAGCAATAACTTGCACTACGATCGAAATTTATAGTTTCGTGCTACGGTCTGATGATATTAGGCTATTTTTATTTGCTAAGCAACTTTTATATTGTACTAATTACAATCAAAATAAAAATTGGATATGCATATTGGCATTTATTTATTATTAATTAAAATACAATAATTCTTTCTTTCGACCATGTCCGATCCTAATAGGATCATATGGGACTCCACAGAGTAGAGTTTTGTATTAACAGATTTTGTTTTTTACGAGAAATGGATGTCAGCCACTTGCTCAACCTATTAGGTCCATACCCTGACTCACACACAAATTGAAAAACAATACGTGTACTAGCCAGACCCAGGATTCGAACCTGGGACCCACGGCGTTATAGTTTATAGTTTTGACAGTTCAGGCGGCTAACTTATTGTAATTGTTACAATAAGTGTTAATAATTCGATACTTTCCTACCCTATTTATCTGCCATAGCAGACCGAAAGCACCTTTGTGTATACAATAGACCGGCAGATGGTTAAATTATTGTAATTGTTACAATAAGTGTTAATAATTCGATACTTTCCTACCCTATTTATCTGCCGTAGCATAGAATAGACCCGCAGGACCGGTTTTGTCCACTTCAATGGGACTCATACGAAACATACAATCTTACAAGTGTATCAGTTGACAATGTCCCATTGAAGTGAACGAAATTGGTAATGTTAATTATTAAACTATGTGGAATAAGTACTACATATTGTGTTTTATTTTAATTAATACAATGTCTTGCCACCAAGAATTGACAGTTAACACCACTAAGGATATTTGTTTACACATATCATTTTAATTTATCGGATTCTATAATTTCACTATTTTTTTTATAGGTTAGAAAATTAGATCATTTACATTAATTATTGTGTAAAATTAATTACATTGTAATAGAATATGCACATATTATTTGTCTTATTTTGATCAGTAATTTGACTTATTTTTGGAAATAGGCACATCAAATATCACATTCAAATTTCATAAACAGTACTTACACGATCTTCATCCGAAACTTTTTCGAAAAGTTCATGATCTTCAAAATGGGACAGCATCCATTCATGTAAGTCTTTCACATCCGTGATTGTATAAACTATTGCCTAAAAGAAAACAATGAATAATGTCTATTTTACAACGTTTTTATTAGGTTGTATTCTTATTTGTCCGGTGGTTGTTTGTCCGGTATAAATCTTGCAATCGATTTTTAATTAACTTCCCGACTAGCTAGACATTTGAAACTTTTAGAATATATCAGAACACAATGCCAACGCATTTTTTTAATACTTTTAGCCATCTTTAAGTAGAATTAAATTCATTTTCAGTCAATTCTGTTTTGTATGAAAAGTTATTTCGGAAGAAATCCGTAATCCAATCCACTATTATCGGTTGCTAGGAAATTATTAATATATACGTGCGTTACTATGGAAATCAATATGAGTGTCAAAATGACATTTCAGTATTATTTCTATCAAATACAATTGTTTTTGATCGTTTAAGATAGTCAAGTCAAGTTTATATGATTCAACAGAAAATTTAAAAACGTTGTATATAAAAAGTTCTTTTTATCTTCTAATTATGATAATACTTATTATGTATGCAGAAAGATATATTTTAGTTTTAAGACTTTTCACGATTACATTTTACTTAGCTAAATAACTGAGGTACAGAATAAAGGCAGAAGCACATTTAGAACACCACCACATGATAATATTATTATGCTGTCAAATGAAAACATATACAAACGAGTCATGATGGGTTACTAGTATATTTTTCTGCCAGGGACGGCTCTTATTAGGAAACAAATACATAGTACTGCATTTTCAAATGATTATTACCTACAATCACAAATTTATTTTTTAATTTAACTCACTGCAATGGAACGATATTTTTACCTCATTGATGCAGTGTGGTCCCTTTCGATGTTATCAGAAAGTTTACAAGTGGAACTCATAACAATGCGAAGAATATTTAATACATGCTCACAGTATCCAGTCTCATGACATGGTTGTGTCATGGGAAAAAAAATTATTTGAAAATCATTTTCATTTGGTTTTAATTTCTTCTTCTTGGTCGTACACTCATGGCTGAGGATCTTGACCACTTTTTAATTTTGCCATTCTTTGAGTGACCAAGACTTTCCATCCTTCTCGATCTTCCGCTTCTCTCAGGGCTGAATGAATGGTGCCCCCAGTCAGCTCTTTCACTTGGCCGCTCCAGCGCGCAGATGCTCTTCCTCTGCTTCGCCTTCCCTGGAGGCCACCCAAAACCACCAGTTTCTCCAGGTTGTCCGGTTCGCGCCGGACAATATGTCCAAAAAACTGCAGAATTCGTCTCAGACATATTGTCGAGAGCCGTTCCTTTATCTGCAGTCTCTGGATGATTGACTGGTTTGTCCTGTGCTCCGTCCAAGAAATACCAAGTATTCGGCGCCAACACCACATCTCAAAGGCATCAATTGACTTCTACTCCCTTGCCTTCAGGGTCCATGACTCGACTCAGTATAAAAATATAGAGAACACTAAAGTTTGCACAACCATCATTTTTGTGGCAATCGAAATTCCCCGATCTTTCCATATATAGTGATGAAACGTGTCATCGCATTTTTTGCAATCTGTGTGCGCCTTCTTATTTCCGCTTCACATCCGCCCTTTCCAATGATGGTCAATCCCAGATATACAAACTCGTCCACTGTTTCTAAGTTTTGGAGTGTACTTGTTGTTGGTAGAAGATTAGCCCCATCGACAACCATCAACATGGTCTTATTTCTATTATTAAGGAGGCCCTACTTACGGCTCTCTTCCTCTACCCGTTGTAGCAGCTCTGTGAGTTCTCTTTCATCAGCAGCGATTAGTGTGGTATCATCTGCGAATCTTAAGTTGTATATTTTCTGACCACCAGTTGTTATTCCGCCTCGCCAATGATCTAGGGATCTTCACATTATATGCTCTCCATTTATATTGAATAACTGGGGAGATAAAACACATCCCTGACGAACTCCCTTCTCGGTTTGGAAAGTCTCAGAAAATGCACTATTTACTCTTACCTTTGTGTGGCTATTGTTATATAGGTTTTTGATGAGATAGGTAAGGTGTGATGGACCTCCCATTTCCAGAAGTACCTTCCACATACAGTTCCATCTTACACAGTCGAATGCCTTCTGATAGTCAATGAAGCATAGCATCATAGGAGTATTCTGCCCCCATAAGCAAAAAGGCAGCTTTTCGCCAGTCACATTTTGAGATAATGAGACATTAACATTTTTTCAACTTTTCTTAATAAATTTTTAAATAATTTGTATGAATCATTTGATATATGGTATAAGCAAAAACCAGTATATTTTTAATCGATGCTGTGTTTTTGCTTATGAAACTCGCTATAATGTCTTCTTGTTTAGAATAACTACCGTTTTTGTGAAAAAAAACGAAAAACAATATGTCGATTATTATATTGAAATAAATTTTATACCGTTTTTGACTTTATATCAAATGGTTCAGAATTTCACGTAGAGTTATTATCTGTACACTAACTCAATTTGTTATTTTTGTCGAAAAGCTGCCTTTTTTCTTATGAGGGCAGTATTAAACTCCCTGCATTTTGTTGATGTTCAGAATTTGCTCATGAGTTCCCTTGCCCTTAACAAAACCTGCTTGTTCCTTAGGTATTTGTTGGTAGATGAAATGCTTCAGACGTCTGCTGATTATATGTAATAGGATCTTGCTTGGTTAAGTATAACAAAATTGTATTTAATGAAATATTAGCGAAACTATCAGACTATCACAAATATTGTCTATGGAATGTCAGCGTTTTTTCTCAGTGTAAAAGATTGACTAAGTGCTTTTGCAGAATTATTTGTGGAGAATTTTTTATTGTAAATGAGTCTTTTTTCGCACTCCATAATGTTCTTGTCACTGGATGCCACTGTTTTCTACCATACATATACATGTGTCGCTGTGACCGACCCTCTCTCACTCTGTACCGGTGCTACAAAAGCAATCTTTGCACTGCAGGTCTCACATAGCGGGAAACGTGAGACGTGGCAATAGACCAAGGGAAGGCGCGGCCTTGTGCTTGCCATATGCCCCTTGACAAGGTGACGTAATAGTATATAATATAAAATATATTATAAAAACACAAATTAATGGATTTATTATGACATCTGACCATATTAATAATGTGGTACATTAGAAATGTATTTCTGCCTTTATTAAGATATTTTATCAAAACCTGAATTCATTATGTAAAACCTTCGTTTAATTTATTTGGCAATATGTATTTGTAAAAAAAGAATAATTATTGTGTTATGTAAAGGTCTCAAAAATATATTTGTTTCTTAAGTTTTTAGAACACTTCATATACAGATAAAACGAAAAGAAATACTTACACCGATTGCTAAAACATAGGCATACTCTGCCAATAGCCATTTATTAATTATTCTCCATTTATGTTTGGCTTTTTTGAAATGGGGATCTGGATACAGGAAGAACATTTTTGTTAACTAGAAACAGAAAAAAATAACAAGTTATTAGAATACACAAATACACCCATATAGTATTATTGTCAAATAAACTGAGTTTCTAATATCGCCAGAATCAATTTGACCTACTAGATTTGGTTTCAAGCCCATGACCCATGAAACAATAGGTGATAATGCTGACCTCAATTCTGATTCACGTTTCTATACCTACTGAAACTCATGGCACTTAGTCGTGGGTCTAAAAGGTAAAAAACAAAAATAGGGGATTGTAAAATGGAAATAGGCTTCACAGAGTGGTTTCCCAATATGATTGACGAAAGAACTAGGTAGGGTAAGTCTGTTATCATGAACATGTAGAATTGTTTTCACTCAGTGAAGTTTGTTTGGCAAGTCTTTGTGAAGAGTGGGTTCAAAAACAAACCATGAAGCATACGTGATCATTCAAAAATATCTATTTTGAATTGGTGAGAAGTGTTTTTAGACGTTTCGTGAGCCCTAGATTATATATGTTGGGATATTTTATAACGCAAGCTTGCTCTCTAGATACATCATCCTGCCTATTCCAGCGTTCATCACTTGGGCTGTTTGCTTCTTGATATCCAAGTATTAATTAAATTTTAGATTTAAGTTAGGAATAGGTCCCTATTAATTTAGTCACAAAACCCTTATATATTTTTGTACAATATGACAGAACTCCTTAAATATTTTAGTGTATCTCATAATTCTTTTTTTCTCGTTGCGAATTTATTTATCTAGTATACTACTACTACTTTCACCATGTTCGATCCTCAGAGGATCATATGGGCCTCCACATAGTGGGGATTGTATTAATAAATTTTGTTTTTACGAGAAGTGGATTTTAGCCACCTGCTCAACCTATTAGGTCCATACTCTGACTCCAAACACCAATTGAAAAACAATGTGTATTTTCAAGACCCAGGATTCGAACCAGGGATCCACGACATTATAAACTGATTGTGGGCGTTTTTAAGTATGAGTTCAGATTAATTCAAAATAATAAATAATAAAAAATAAAACATGGAAAAGAATCCTATTTTTCTCAAGTCCAAAATGTTAACTTATTTTATCTCTTATATTATGAATGCTTATTTTTTTTTCTATATAGAAATAAACATACCTTTGTGAAAATGTCAATGAGAAATGCAATTTTGGATTACGGTGAAATGTTCATTGATCAAAACAAGATCGAGAAAATATACCAAAAACTCTTGCACCACTTCAAACATTTGGATGAGGCCATGCCATCGGACTTCTAAATGTGAAAAGCAGTGCCTGTAAGAGCGACGCCACACCGGGCAACTCTGGTTGCGCAGCCAATTGCGCGACTGTGGTCTCTCGGGCGACTTACAGTCAACCAGGGAGGCAGCCAATAATGGCATGGTCCATATAACTGCATACATTTGGTCTGGTCGTGCAACTGGCTACCCAACCAGAAGCTCGCCTAGTGTGGCGGCCCTCAATACATAGCTATATGTTTGCATGCATCGCAACCGATCGCCCGACCAGAGAGATCGGGCAACCAAACAGAACGCAAGAACGAGATTTTACTGGTCGTCCAACTAAACTAGTTGCACGACTACTGGGCAACCAGGTGTGGCATGGTCCATATAACTGCATACATTTGGTCTCGTCACGCAACTGGCTGCGCAACCAGAGTTGCCCAGTGTGGCCTAGGTCTAATGGTCAACTTTTAGGTTTCAAGTGTTACTGAAACATTTTAACTAGTCTTCTTCAATTCCTTTGTCAAACAACCCACACTTTTGCCTAGCAGAAGCATATTTAGGAAACGCTAGGTAGTTGACCATAGTTGTCCAAAAGATATCAGTGCGGGGCATTCTGATGCTTTGTACGTTATGCTTGAGACGATCAGTTTTTCTTGTGAACGTTACTGCGGAACTTTTGTTTGGATTTATTTTTATATGAATATAATATATTTAAACAAAAGTCAGTTACCTGGCCTTTCTGAAAAAAGTTTGGTAAATATTTCATGGCATTAGTCCTAAGAATAGCAATGTTTTGATATTGCCCAGGGTTCTGAGATCGTAACGCCTTAATACGATCATTTACATAATCGGACACTTTTACACGTATCTCCATTCCAAGCATCAACGTGTCCGGGAACATGGGTGAAAGCGTAACTGGAATGAGGAAAACCAAATTATTAATATTAAATAATTCAAACATATAAATTTCATTTCAACTTTGTATTCCTACTCATCACCGAAATTAAATAAAGTAATTTATAACCATCTAAAACTCGCATAACTACTTCCATATTATAATGTTTGCTTCTATATTTTATGTGCAAGTAATATTTCACGTTTCGTTATTTATAAGTTTTTATAATAATTATAGCTATAAGAACAAGTGTGTACATAAAAAACAAAAAAAAAACATTGAAACCTATATATTTTGACACTTGAATACCAAGTGATTCACAGGAATAACTTGAACAACGATAACTAATGAATCACGCAGTGTATTACGCATAATGGGAATTCAAAAATCTCTTAAAAATCCTTGATGGTTGATATTATTTAATTGAAAACGTCATTACTTAGTATTTGGCATTAAGTCAGTATTTGAATATTTTTTTTATTTTTCAGGAAACAAAAAAGTTACGAAGCAGGAATCTGTCAAATTATTTGCATCCGAGATTTCTAAATGTTTTTCCATCCCGGTTAGGGATTGCAATACCGAATAAAAATACTAATACCGGTGTCTCGGTATTTTCTATTGAAAACCGGTATTGATGCCAGTATTCTTGAAATATATGGAAAATAGAAGTATCTACCAATAAATATATAAATCTCTTTAAAACATTAATATTTAATAGTACGTGCCATTGCTGGTTTTCAAGGACGTTGAAGGGCAACCGAAATAAACCAGACATCGCGTAACCCGATAAAAAAATTACAGTACTGTTAAACATTAATTTTATGTTAATTAACAAATGTTAATATTATATTTTTTGCAAAATTCAATGTACAGTAAAGCCTCCATTATTCGGGTGTGGATTATCCAGATTGCGGTTTATCCGTGCATGAAATGGTCCAGATTTAAATGTTGCTTTATAATTTATCGAAGCCAAAAAATGTATGTGCTGTGTGATGTTTGAAGCAGATGGTGGGGTGTCAGAATTCTGATCCAGATATCGACGAGGATATAAGTAATGAGGAAGAAAATATCAATCATATTAATTATAACATGGCATTTAATTATTGACATTTTATTGGAGAACATCGACCAATAGAGATTCAAATTTAGCGATATAATAGCTCTTGAGAAAATTCATATTGAAATTATAAAATCATTCAAATATTTTCTATAACAAAATTACTACAGATTTTAACCTGATCACTGCCAGCATGTGTGTCTCGTCAGGCCATGGATGAGTTAACTCGTGCGTTCTTGTAGACGTCATCAACTTCTGAATAAACTATTTGTGTATATTTTCTAAACAATATTTAACATTTTAATGTGAAAATATTCACGATAAACTCGAGAAACATATTGATTTGGTAAGTTTTCACAAATATTTATCATTCTGTTCTTATTTCATATTTTTAAGGGATTTATTTTAATCCAAAAATAGCTGGCCTACAAGTGTCCACCCAGTAAAAATTGACTGGCAGTGATTAATAAATAAATAATACATTTTGAATAATATATAAAATAATACCTTGTCCCATCATTAGCCGGTATAATCGGCAGATATTTTTTACAATCTGATTGAACATAATACTATGCTTATATTAAGAACTCCTTACAATGTGAGAGGTGACTTCACTAACTGTTTATGCTATGATTGATTGTGAGAAATTTGCTCGACCCACATATGGAATGGAAAACGATTACAAACATTCATACACAGGATCTAGATCAGGGGTAGTCAACCTTTTTATTCCTACGGCCCACTTTTGTATTTCTGTTAGTAGTAAAATTTTCTAACCGCCCACCGGTTCCACAGTAATGGTGATTTATAAAGTAGGGAAGTAACTTTTAAACTAGTTTTAAGTAGTTTTTAAAACCCTTACCGCCCACCATGGAAGGTGGAACGCCCACTAGTGGGCGGTAGGGACCAAGTTAACTACCCCTGATCTAGATAAACATATAAATTGAAAAAAAACAATATTCAGTTGCTGAGGTTCAAACGAGGGTATTTTTATACCAAAAAAATACTCTACGAGAGTTCTTATTGATATTTAAAAAATTACGAGACTACTGGCAGGATTCATACCGGCCGACGCACCACTAACATATACAAAATAAGTTAATTGTGATGCAGATGCCGTCGTGAGCTTTTATCATTTATTTTTTACGATAACAGTCTATTCCATGTAGACAATTATAATAAATACCATTTTCTGTTGGCGCATAGGCTTTTTGATCCAATAATTGTTAATTTAAAATTTGAAATTATCATACATGATGCATCATTATCACAAACTAAGATTATATTAGGTAATATTGGGTTAGGTTGGGTTAGGTTAGGCTAGGTTTGGTCTAAAAAGAAAGTTATAAATCTCCTAACGGCATCTGCGGCACATTTACCCAAAATAATGATGCCTTCACTTGAAAAAAACCTGTCAGTAGACCCTAAATATCAAACATATGAGAGAAACAAATACCTACCTAGGAGTCCACCATATCCACACCCTACGTCGGCAAACTCCACACGTTTCTCAGGTAGATCATTATCTTTCTTAACATCAGGATACAGTGTCGACCAGTCAAAGTCTTCGGGTTTAAATGGGCTGAAATGAAAAATCCATATAATTTCTCTCAAACTGCAAATAATCTCCAAAATTCAAACTATTATAAATCCAATACGTTAAAAAGAGGGAATGAAATATTGAGCACTCCCTTCTCGCTATTTACTCAATATTTAACAGATGGCAACCAGAAACAGGAATTATCACTTAATTGGAGAGGTTATAAACATTCTACTTACTATTCGAAACAATGGTCCGCAATGGGATTGGAATGCGCTCTTTGCCTATAATGTTTCTTTTGAGGCAGAGCTATTATATCTGTCATTGTAAATGGGTGTCAAAATAAAATATATTTTATTTGAAAATCATACTTCAGGCGACCGTAAATAAAATTTAACGCATGCCACCAAATTTAAGTTTTGACAGACCGGCAAATGACAAATCTAGTGTTACCGTTACGTAAAGACGGCACATTATTTTCTGGTTAACTGCTCTCATCTAATCAGTATTGCCAAATAAAATTTACAAATAGGTAGATTTTTTTATCACTGTGATTTTACTTCAACAAAATCATTTCACTAATAAATTACTAGTATAGGTGCTTTTGTTTCACAACTAGAGCTACTACTATTGGGCCTTATATCCTGAGTTGTGTTAAATAAGAATATACCTATGTACCTATATCTTTTTCTTTTCTCAATATAAAAATTGAATAATGAAAGGAGTTTTACCTACCATTAAAACTCTTATTATTCTTGTTGACTCTGAAGTCACTTGAGATGTTGATCGTATTTTTTGCCTTGTGTTCTTCTGTGCTGGCCTCTTTTTACCCACTTTTCTTCTCGATTATTTATCTCTCTGGTTGCTCATCTTGTTTAGCAGGCTGGCAGGACTGACGCTTCTATCGGAAGCGTCCTTTGTCTCTGCTTATTCAATTTGATATGTCTCAAGGAAACCAGGTAGGTGCTCTCTGGACTTCAGAGTCAACAAGAATAATAAGAGTTTTAATGGTAGGTAAAACTCTTTTCATTATTCGCTATTGACTCTGAAATCCCTTGAGATATCTGTTTGTTATCACCTGGTAAAGCAAGATAGATCCTGCAAGATAGGGTGGATGAACCTAACATGAGAATTAGGTATAATATTTCCTTGCTTTTAGGCTCAGTGCACCGGGCTGAACAGAGAGGTCAACATATTTTGTTCCCCCGCTGTAGAAGTCTGTGTGTCTATCGGTCTCTGGTAAAATGTTTTAAAAGTAGCTTCTTGGCGCCCATTGCCTGTCTGCAGCATGTCTTTCATGGGGTAATTCTCTAACCAATTTAGAGATGCGACTGCTGATCGAGTACTGCCTGGTGATTCTGCACCCCTGCATCAGCGAGTACTGACTTCACCCAATTTCCGATGACTGCTCGAGTCGCAGGTTTTGAGGGGCCTCTTGACGAGATAAATAATGCCGGAATATTACCACCCTCTTCTCTTCTCTCATTGGAAACGCAGATAAGTTTTCGTAGCCAAAATACTAGATCGATGTTTTGGCAACTGGAAGCGCTTAATTTCCATCCAGATTGGCCTTGATGTGTCTGTCTTGGAACCAAACAGAATTATATGGTCGCCATTATCGACTAGGCCATTATCCGCTACACTGAGTAGGGTAAGGTCATGAACCCGTCGTCCCGATGCGAGTATTAATAATATAGCTGTTCTGCGTGAAACTTCATATATGTTGTACACTAGTGGTGTTGTTTTCTTGAGGTAGTCCAAGATTATTCTTGGATCCCTAATCGGTGGTTTTGTAGGTCTAGTCTTGCGGGTGGATATGGCTTTTAACCAAGGCCTGAACAAAAACGATGCATGAGTGCGAGTGAGAAAGTATTCGGCACCCTTACAATCTCTGCGACACGCGCTAGAGTAAGATAAAAGGTCTACATATGTGTGAGATAGTTTCCAAAAGTATCGCCAGTAAATCGTGGCGAAACGCTTCACATAGCGTCGATAACCTGCGATTTCGTGTTGCTAAAATTGCTATTTTTTGTGTTAAACATAAAGTCAGTGGTAAATATTTTTAGTTAATTAAGTAGAAAATATGGTTCTGTGTGTTGTCTTAAAATGTGGTATCCGTACTGATTAGCAAGAAGATGGTATTACGTTTCATAGGTAAGTTGATACATGTTCGTGATAATTTTATTTATTTGTATATTATTATATATTTTAATATCAGTGACTCAGTGTTTCTTTAAAATAACTTAAATTATGGATATCTTTATCTAATGATTGCATTTTGACCGCTTAAAAATACTATATAACGTAAAAAAATAGAAAATTATATTTTAATTCTGAGCGTCTAGTGCGAGCACTTTGGGCGAGCACTAGCGAAATGGTCTATGGTCTCGAACATTTGTAGACGAATGCGTTCGCTCGCCCACAAACCAAACGCAAGGCACGCGGCTTCATTTAGCAATGCAACGGGTGGCGTTTAGTTGTATCTATATGACGCACTACTATGTTACTGCTGATGTCTTTACTGATCATAAGTTTGCAAAAGGTAGCTATGGCTGACTTACGTACAAGAATAGTGTTATATGAAAGACCTTCCTTATTGTATAAGTGACCCAGGTATCTAGCCACTTCAATCGGCTCGGGGGTATTATAGCTTATCGTGTTGGCCATGCACCATGTCTTCCATTTGTCCCATGCAGGTTTATAGGTGTTCAAAGTGGATGGTCGCCAGCCGGGAGTGAGAAGTGATCTGTCCTCTACCGACCAGCTAGAAACTAACTCTGCCCACCCGAAATTATCCATAACTGGAGTGATAGGTTCCGGACTTGTGGAGGTGGATGGTTTGTCACCGTATCCACTAGAAATGACTCCAAGTGCGGGATCGGGTAGGGGGTTCCAGTGATCTCTGCTGTAGGTCTGCGCTCCAAAAACACTTCTTCCACCATGGGGCCACTAGTAAATATTTTCCCCTTGCCATGTTCAGGTGTGCCAATACTTGTGGAATTAGATTCGGTGGTGGCAATATCCAGGCTAGTTTGAAGTCCCACTGTCGACTGAAGGCATCGTGGAACAGTGCAAGCAGGGCTCGAAATGGACCGGAGCGCACCGGAGCGCCGTTCCGGTTCGTTAAATCGGTAAAGTTATCGCTCTGTCTCGTGGAAAAATTATTTCAGCGTCTGATCTAGACAGCCCATCTAACACACCTATTTCTATAACACACATAAAATTTGATACTTAACTATGTCAATATCTTCAGAAAATGAGCCGAGCGCTTCGGTTCGTAAATTTTTCCATTTTGAGCGCCGAGTGCAAGGGTATCGTTCGGATTTCGTAAGACATACGTTGCGACAACATGGGATGTGTTGGACGCGAACAGGTCTACGCCTGGGAGTCCCCATCTTTGAAATAGGGAAGCTGTAGCCGCACATAACTAGGTGCCATTCTGGGATAATTTTGCTGCGTGAAAGATGGTCTGCCACGCAGTTGTATTTTCCTGGAAGGTACTGTGCAGTCAATGATTACTGGACTGGTTGGCGATTTACAGAATCTGTCGGCAAAGACTTAGTAGAGTTGCGGACTTTGTGCCCCCTTCGTTGTTGATGTAGGCCACCATTGTTTTGTTGTCGGTTTGTAGGAGTAATTCTGATCCCCTGAGCGCTTGCTCCCGGAGTTGTATGGCTGAGAGTACTGCATACAGCTCTTTTCGGTTGGAGTGCCACGTGGATTGGCTTTGTGTCCATGTACCTGATAGGTAGTACTCGTCTAACTGCGCTCCCCAGCCTGAATCGGCTGCGTCTGTGGTGAGGAAGTGATTGTAGGTTACCCTGTGAATCTTTCCTGAGGAGCCCACCGCTCGAATCCACCACATGATGTCCTCTCGAGCTTGTGAGGGGTGAGGGTGGCTCCTTGATAATTGAGCGCGCGTACGTTGTAGACGTCGGCAATGCAACCTCCCCTGTGGAGTGACGAAGGTTGCAAAGTTGAGTCGCCTGAGGAGGCGTTGGGCGAAGGTGACGAAGTGATGTGCACTTCTCTGTTGATATTTCCGATTGTTGTGAGTATCCCACGTAATACCCAAGAACTCCCGCTGTTGGCTTGGAATCAGACAAGATTTTTTCTTGTTGATTATCCAGCCTAGTGCCTGCATGAAATCTATCATATAAGTCAGTTGCGACAGAAGAATCTCTCTGGACTAATTTGCCATTAGAAAGTCGTCTAAGTAAGTGACGATTCTCATACCTTTTTCCCCGGAGGTGTTCGGCCACCCAGTTTGTTAATGAGGCAAACAGTCTTGGTGCTGCCGACAGTCCGAACGGAAGGATGTGAATTGAGGGAGTTCTCCTTGGTAAACTAGCCGAAGAAATCGGCGATGTTGTATAGCTATAGGTACATGTAGGTACGCTTGGCTTAGGTCTATTTTTACTAACCAGTCTTCCCTTTGCAGGAATGCTGGGACCTTGAAATGGTGGAACAGTTTGAACGGCCTTGGTTGTAGGAAACCGTTTAGGCGTTTTAGGTTGAAGACGGCTCGTTGACTGCCGTCTTGCTTCCTTACTAAGAACAGGGTTGAGAGGAAGCCCGGAAATAGTTCTGCCGTTTCCAATACTCCCGATTTCTTCAGTTCCGCGATTTGTGAAGTGATCTCCGGCGATTGTCGCGTTTGGAAATCCTTCTGGAATTGTACGGAAGGTATTATTAGAGGGGGTTTCTTTATAAACGGAATACGGGTTCCCCTTATGGCTTGGTTCCCTTGGCCTGCCAGATTTCCTGTAAATGCTGGAGGCGTCCCCCTGTGAACGTGGTGAGGGAGACCCGGTCACCTGCGTCTAGGGTAAGTGCCCCTCGCACCACCTCGGTTATCTCTGGGAAAACCTCGGTTGGATGGGCGTGGGCCTCTCGGCAAGCCACCCCTAACCTGGTCTGGTATCCACCTCGTATATCCCTGCCTCTGAAAGGTGTCCTTGTGTCCACCTGACGAAGTGCTATGTTGACTCTCCCTGCCCTGGTCAACCACTTTGGTGGTCTGATCGAAGACCTTCTCACGACCCCCACCTCTTCCTAGGAACACCGCCAGTTTATCTTTATTGAAGATATGTTCGGTGCTAGGTAGGATCATGTTAAGAGCCTCTCGCGTGAAGGTGTCTTTTATAATGGAGAGGATTTTCTTCCGCCTCGTCTGAACCAACTCTGCCCGTTTTCCACAAAGGATTCGGGTGACGTCCTCAGACACTTTGTTGAGTGCTGGAGAGGTCCCGGACTTCTTTACGACCGTCTCAAAAAGAGCCGTACTGATGGTGTGGTCGCTGACAGAGTCGACCACTCGTTGTAATGCGTCCCGAATACACTCCTTTTGAGCGAGCATCGCATTTTGGAGGCCGGCGATCGTACGCTCCATTAGATATATAGTTTGAGATGAACGATCGTAGGGGCGTAACTCATCGTTGTGTCTTAACTCAATGAAAGACGGGGCCGCCAAATATTGTTTTTGGGTTTCAGCGTAGCGAACCCCCACCCAATTATCTGTGTCGAAAAGTTGGAGTCTGGTAAGTTCCGCTACCCGAGCTTTGTCTGGCGTCGGAAAAGCAGGCTCCTCTACTACGACACCAAAAACAGACAACGGAATCCTGTTGGGTTTTTCCGCTGTTTCAGGCCTTGCGGGCGCCCGTAAAAAAACTTACCGGAGAGTCGATGTTTACCGTCGGTCTCTGTGGAGTAGGTACCACTGCAGGCAGACCCTATTGGGTCAAGATTGAAAAAATCTGAGATACCTTGTTATCCAGTGACATTACTGATGCTCTCAGTTCACCTACTGGATCGTCCATCAGTAATTCCGACTTATTCGAGTCGGTCTCCATCGCCAGTCCCTCCGCGACGTTGCTGTCTTCATTTCGCTTCATGTTTTTTAATTTAACATTTAACTGTACTTTCGTTAGACAATTTTTTTTCCGCTTGTAACAAAGGAAAAAACAATCAACTAATGAAATTGAATAAGCAGAGACAAATGACGCTTCCGATAGAAGCGTCAGTCCTGCCAGCCTGCTAAACAAGATGAGCAACCAGAGAGATAAATAATCGAGAAGAAAAGGGGGTAAAAAGAGGCCAGCACAGAAGAACACAAGGCAAAAAATACGATCAACATCTCAAGGGACTTCAGAGTCAATAGCGAATAAATATTAGTGGCCTAGCATGTTAATCATATTTTTTTAAAAGCGTAAAAGTAGCTTGTCATTAAAAATAATACCTATCAGTAGACTTTATAAAAAAAATCATATTGTCTCATAGAGATTGGATGGTGCCTGACGAAAATTTTATATTATTCGAATTTGACTTTGAAGTCCTTGAGATAGGGTTTGCTCTTTCTTCTTCGCGTGAGGATATATTCTACTAATTTATTTTCCTTTTTCTTGTCGTTGGTCATTTCTCCGTTTTCATTTACTGGTCATACCCGCGCGTCTGTTTTTTATGTATAAAGTTTGGCATCACTTTGTCTCCATTATGGATTTGACTTTCTTACTTTGTTTACGTGTTGCTTCTGACAGTTCATTCTAACTATCAAAATAATTATCTTGGACGAACGTTAAGTGATAGTTAAGTGAACGTTAAGTGATCAGTGATTATGGCGCAACATCTGAATGACCGTGAGGAGGATATTCTAAAAGCAATGGACACCAGACGGCGCAGCAGAACTGCTACAGGAGGAAAAGTTCAACGTACCAGCGTCGATTAAGATGCTGATGTTTGAGGTATCCTCGTTACGTACCTTATTTCAGCAGGGGGACCGGCAAGGAGTGGCACAACGCCCAAAAAACAATTCTTGGCGGCCCCTACGGTCGTAGAGTTAGGTCTAAATGACAAGTTGCGTCGGTGCGACCACTCGTGATCAGCTAACCATCTGACGAAAAGGACCATCGCGGCCCTCCAGAATGCGATTTTTTCCCAACGGGACAGCTTCTGAAAGGGTATGCAAGGGTTAGTGGATTGGGCAACTAATCCTCAAAACAATTGGTTAAAATAATAGCCGTAGCCCGCATACCTTTTGTGCGGATACCACCATTGGTAAGTCCTTCTTTACTTTTACGGAAAGATTTTCAAACGCAACAATCAGCAGCGGTCACTCTCGAGATCGAGGACTTAAAGAACTCAGGGGTTCTAGAAGAAGCGGGTCAAACCCCTGGTTTTTCTCTTTACCCTGTTTCTGATCAAGAAAGAAAACGGGGCCCTATGCCCTGTTTTCAACCGAAAGCGTTTGAATGCGTTCCTACAGCCAAGGCCATTCAAACTAATTCACCATTACGAGGTTCCAGCCGTCTTACAAACAGAAGACTGGCTAGTAATAATAGATCTAAGCCAGGCGTCCCTCCAGGTACCAATGGCTTCTCAACATCGTCGATTCGTTCGACTACCCTACCAAGGGGAGCTCCTACAATTCACGTGACTCCCGTTCGTGCTGCCAACCGCTCCAATTATGTTGGCATCCCTGACCGATTGGGTCGCCGAACGCCTACGAAAGAATGGCTGAGAATATTCACTTACCTAGACGACTTCTTAGTAGCCAACCAATCCGAGAAACAGTCTCGATTCAGGTGGAATACAGAATAACCTTCCTACAGTCTTTAGGATGGTTAATAAATATTAAAAGATCCTGTCTGAACCCAAGCCAACAATTAGGGTCCCTGGACATCACGTAGGACACACACAACAAGCGGAGGTTTCTGTCGCCGGAGAAGTGTGTAGCACTCCGCCACCATCAGCTGCTAATGCAGGTACAAAAAGGCAGTTGGTCCCCCAGACAGGCACATATCCAATCCCTTCTGGGGCGACTCAACCTCACATCCTACCTCCATGAGGAAGGTTGCATTGCCGACGGCTACAACGCTCCAGTCATCAATATGGTCGAGGTCCCATCCTCGCCAATTGATGACGATCCCACCACAGGCCCAACGGGACATCATGTGGTGGCTGTAGGCGATAGGATCCTCAGAGTTGACATAACGCAGGAAAAGGCAGTTGGTCCCTCAGACAGGCACATATCCAATCCCTTCTGGGGCGACTCAACTTCACATCCTACCTCCACGAGGAAGGTTGTATTGCCGACGGCTACAAAGCTCCAGTCATCAATATGGCCGAGGTCCCATCCTCGCTAATTGATGACAATCCCACCACAGGCCCAACGGGACATCTTGTGGTGGCCCTAGCCGATAGGATCCTCAGATTTGACACAACGCAGTTACAAAAAGGCAGTTGGTCCCTCAGGTAGGCACATGTTTAATCCCTTCTGGGGCGACTTAACTTCGCATCCTACCTTCACGAGGAAGATTGCATTGCCGACGGCTACAAAGCTCCAGTCATCAAAATTGTCGAGGTCCCATTCTCGCCAATAGACGACAATCCCACCACAGGCCTAGCAGGACATCATGTGGTGGCTCCAGGTGATAGGCTCCTCAGAGTTGACACACATCAATCACCTCCTGACGACAGACGCGTCTGAGACAGGCTAGGGAGCCCAACTGAATGAACACACCTATCAGGTACGTGGAAACAAGACCAGTTAGCATGGCATGGCATTCCAACAGGAAGGAGATGTTTGCAATTCAATCTCAGATACAATCAATCATAGGATCAGATCTGCTTCTGCAGACAGACAACAAAACAGTGGTGGCAGACATCAACAACGAGGGCGGCACAAAATCTGTCACCCTCCCAAACCTATGCTGACAGATACTAGTATTTACCAGTCGAACCAACATCACGTTTACTGCACAATACTTCCTCAGAAATTACAACTGCGTGGCAGATCATCTCTCCCGCAGACAACTCATTCCCGAATGGCACCTCATCAACACCGCAACCACCCCCCTGTTTCAAAGATGGGGTGTTCCCGAGGTGGATTTATTCGCAAGCGAAACAGCACATGTCATTGCAACGTATGTGTCACGAGACGTTACAGACAGTGGCGCGCTGTTTCACGACGCCTTCAGCCGAGTGTAGGACTTTAGATTGGCGTGGATATTTCCCCCACCAAACATCCTTTCACGAGTCCTAGCGCACCTGAACTCAGCAAGAGGGAAGTACTTACTAGTGGCACCAAGCTGGAAACAATGCTTATACAATGCCTCACCTACATACGACACTAGTTGGTATGGAGACCAACGGTCCACCTCCAAGGACCCGGGACCTGTCCCTTAAACTATGGATATTTTCGGGTGGGGTGGAAATAACATCAAATTGAATGGTGGAAGAAAGGGCACTTCTTACTTCCAGATGGCGGCCTTCGACTCTAAAAACTTATAAACCAGCTTGGAACAAATGGAAGACAATGACATGGGTAACATGAACCTAATGGATCATAATAGCCCTCAACCAATGGAATTGGCCAGATACCTAGGCTACATGCACACTATGGAGGGTTTGTCGTACATAACCATCCTGGTGCATAAGTCAGCCATAGCCACATTTTGCAAACCGATTATCATTGTAGATATCAGCATCAACGTGGTAGTACAACACAATATGTTACAGGCAATTTCGGTAATGATAACTGAAAATATGAAACCCATCAAACCACCGGTTTGGGATCCAGGACGAGTGGTAGATCATCTTAGGAAAACAACACCGGTGGAGTACAACCTATTCGAAACCTCTCGCAGGACAGCCACCTACTCGGCTGCTTCTCGCATCGGGACGAAGGGTTCATGACCACACACTACTCAATAATAGTAGACAATGGATTAGTGGAAAAAAGTGGCCACAAATTGTATGGCCAATGTTTGGCTGAAATACAGATACCGCCAAGCATCGTCAATCGGAATGGAAGCTAAGCGCTTCCACGTGTCAAAACATCGACCCAGTATTCTGGTTACGGAAACTCGTCTGCATGTCAAACCCAGGGGTCGAAATGGACCGGAACGCACCGGAGCGCCGTTCCGGTTCGTGAAATCTGTAAAGTTATCGCCCCGTCTCGTGGACAAAATAATTTGACCGTCCGAGCTAGATATGCCATATAATAAAAAAAATCTAGCACACTTATGTTTATAAAATACACATAAAATTTGATAACCATGTTAATTTTCGAGCGCTCCGGTTTGTAATCTTTTCCATTTCGAGCGCTGGTCAAACCCAAAGAGAGGGGAAGGTGGGTATATTTCGGAATTATTTATATCTTCAAGAGGATCACCAAAACCAACCACCAGGACAGTTATAGGGAATTGGATATGGTCAGTACTGTTGGAAGCAGGGGTACAAGAACCACCAGGTAGTGTCCGCTCAGTAGTGGCTTCCTTAAACTGTAAATATACCCAATAGATGATATTTTAAAGAGAGGTAACTGGCGTAGTGAGTCGACATTTCACGACAACTACCAGAGAACGATGGATACACCACCATCAGAAGGGGAAAAGAACCCATTAGGTAACTTCTCTATTCAACATATACATGGAAAGTCACGATGGTCTATACCTCGTCAATGAATCATTGTCACATACAGGAATTTGGCATACCCAACACCAGGTGATAACAAACAGATATCTCAAGGACTTCAAAGTCAAATTCGAATAATGAAAGGAGTTTTACCTACCAATAAAACTCTTATTATTCATGTTGACTTTGAAGTCCAGGTAACTTCTACCTGGTTCCTTGAGTCATATCATAATGAAGACAACGTGATGCCAAACTTTATACATAAAAAACAGACGCGCGGGTATGACCAGTAAATGAAAACGGAGAAATGACCAACGACAAGAAAAAGGAAAATAAATTAGTAGAATATATCCTCACGCGAAGAAGAAAGAGCAAACCCTATCTCAAGGACTTCAAAGTCAACATGAATAATAAGAGTTTTATTGGTAGGTAAAACTCCTTTCATTATGATTAGGTACGCTTGCTTCGAGAAATAACGAGAAAAGTTGATTCTTGTTAGGTACATAAGAATATTGAGAATGTAATATACCTATGATGTTTTTACTAGGACTTTAATAAAAAAAATCCGGAATGAATTTGATTAGGTACTTAAGTATTTATTTATTTTTAGTTATGAAGAGTTAAAGGGTTCTCAATTTTGATTTCCAATGGAAAATGATTTTTTGCCAAAGAGATTATGTTTTTTGCCAATAAAAACTTTGAGTTAATTATAATTAGATAATAAAAATTAAAGCAATAAAAATTTGCTTGCGTACTACCTACGTTAAAATATGAATGTCAGACATTCAATGTCTTGATATAATCATGAAATCATATAATCATGAAATAATATCAATATTTAATCGAATTCTCGTGAAATCTGGGGAAGAGGGAAAAGACGTGAGAGTAATGTTTAGTTGGTACCTACCTATTTAGTGAATACCTACCTAGTATACATATTAAGAAAAATATTCCTTAAGTTGGTATAATTTATTAGCATACAAACTTAAAATTCACTGGCATAAAATAAATAGACTTTGATCTGGATGTTGATATTTTGCTATCAAGAATATTGTGTGTTGCCAGTTTTAAAAATTTGAATATCATGCAATTTTTGTCTATGGTACCGATGAAAAGAAAACCATGAAATTAGATACATGTGGCTGGAATAATAATAATAGAAAATACGGCCCATTATCAACAGAACAGAACATGGCGAATAGCAAAGATATGAGCTCTATGAAAATTGTTTTTTTATTTTCGTGTCAAGTGTCAGTGTCAGTTTTAGTGAGATATTGATGAATAATCTATACAAATGCAGTGTGGAGAGCTGGTATACCGTAAAGTTACCACAATGACGAAAGGTTCAAGGAGTCAATCTCGACCAGAGAAGGAAACAATCCATTCTGGTCATTTTATGGTTTCACATTTTGAAGCCGAGGCACAGGACGATGAGGATAATTTGGCAGTTCCTGTGCCAGAAGAAGACGAAGTTGAATCTAAGTTTACAGTGGATGGTATTGTGCCCGTTGGCTCTGTTCATGCGTTTGCTGGGACAAATAAAGATGAGAAAACACAACAACAGATATCAATAGAGACATCATTAAATAAACTTTTCCAATGTATGTCATTGGCTTACAGGTAAATGGAACATCTCATATTCTAATTGTGCAATTTGTTTTCGTGTAATTCACATATTTCACAAGTTGTAAAATATATTGAGATTGAAATGTATTATGTGGATACCTACTTATTTATTATGACGTTTGTTGATGTGCTATCTATCATCCATAATATAATTTGAATCAGAATAATCCCAGATGTTTACTTGTTATAATTAATTAACGTTAACTTAATATGTACTTTTGGCATATTACATATTATTATTTTGTTTTGGTGACAGCTTTTAATATAGGTACATGCCTAACCTTATCATTTTATTTCATAATATAATATCCATCACAATAATAATATAATGAAAATAAATGATGTTTTTTTCTCCTAACTTTGTATAATTATGTAAGTAGGTAACGTTTTGAATTTGTGCAATTGTGCGTTTGTATATATTTTATACTGTCATCAAAGTAAACGAAATTAACAAGATGACATTAAATACCATTTCATTTAAGAGTTGTAAGTAGATATTTTATATTTATAGGTAATAATAAGTATTCATTATCTGTTTTCTTGAGCTTCCAGTACCTAAATTAATGTAATAACTATGTTTAACGAAATTTAAATCTTTATTAAATGGAGTTAAATGTATATTGTGTAGTGTTAGTTTGACAACTGTCTAAATTATGATGTTAATATTTTAAAGGCACTGGGATACTTTCTTCTTCTAGCTAACGTAAACTGTTTCTAATGTTTAGTTAGATTTGTATCCATATTATTAATCAATAGTCTAAAATAGTTAGTTGTACTATGAAAAACCAGATTTTTATATCTTACTTAATCAATGTTATGAATCAAGTACTTAGTACAATACTTAGGTGGTACATACAGAAAATCTATGTAACATCCATTAAACTTGCATATTTAGTTAAGTAGTGCCGATTACTAACAAAACCTCAAATTTTCATTAGTAAGCTCAGCACACATCATGTTTTAAATTAGTATCTAAAACATCATCGTAAGCACAGAATAGGCCATAATATATACCAATATAGTAAATTTCGACACAGGGTTTTGAATGTGTGAGTGTCCTATGAATATGAACCACGCATTATAGATGTGCAATATTGTGTGTAATACATCAATATTAAATGAGCGTCAATGCATAAACCGAGAACAGTTGTCAGTATTCGACGTAGGTATGACATTCTTGACACATGTTTAAATTCTTCATTACTCGAGATCGGTTGCCAGCTTCTCCTTACCCGTTAGGTATTTCAGTTCCCATTATTTCTAAGTTCCCTGATCGTAAGCTAATTGTTGTCACGTATGAAATAGTAGTACTTATCAATCATTTTATTAAATACATGCCTAGTATGATAATATGTAATAAAAAAAACATGTACTTCTTACTCCAGGTATATTTGAATCTTCTTAATGCATAGCATATTCGTACCTACAAATAACTACCAATAACAGGAAATTTTCTACGAGTGAAAGAAAGAAAGAACAAGCCAAAATTAAATGATTTTTTCGACTAAAAAGAATTTTCCATTATCGGTGGATTAAATAACAATATTATATTTTGTGGATATGAAGTATGTGTATAAAATTGATGAGCTGCAGTTGTATTAGCCGGCTCGCACTTCACAACTCGCCTCGTGTGCCTGACTGCCATAAATCAAAACTTCTGAGAACGGGCGGCCAGTGTTGCATGATACAACCTCGCACATCTATCTAGCGACAGTCGCGCGTAGCCGTCGAAACATATGGATATTTCAATGCGGTGATCGGCGAGCCGGTATAGGAATAACCAATTCGTAGGTGTTTCTTTGTGACTTCGACCCTCCGACTCGGAGCCCGAGAAGGATGCAACATGTCGAATGCAACAGCCAGATGCTTTTTCAGACAAAACAGTTGCATTCGATCAATCTGCGAAGCTCCATTTGGCAACACGTGTTATGTTTCGTTAAATAACAATGACGTCACATCGACGTATTCGACACGTTTTTAGGCGAGACGATTTCCAATGTGCGAGCCGACTTAGGCTTGTATGTGCGAGATCACTTGCATAGTCGGATTGTATTCTGCACAATATATATCTCTTATTAAATAATCTGATCAAATCATCTTTTAGTGTTTAGGGTACTTACATAATTACTTAATACCTTTTCCTACACTTCTTACATACTATACAATTTCATCAAGCAATTTTATCTCAATTGAATACCATCAATTACAAAAATGTCCTAAAACTATTCACGAATCTAATTTGATGTGTGTGTTCTTACTTATATAATACTAATACATTGTCATCTGAGTGATAACATAATATATAAGTACTTATTTAATTTGTATTTTTATTTTTAAAGATAATAGCATAATTGGATTGCATTTGTGAATACTAACCCGCCAACCAATAAGTATGTATATTGTATACAGAGTAAGTACAATGTCAACTTCCAGTAGAAATTCCATATTCTATTTATTAAAATATTACGTAATAAATTTAATATTTATTCTATATAATTTATTAATCATCACTACCGGTTTTCATCCCTTAAATAGGACATTCTCAACTGATCCTACTGAAGCGACTGTGGCACATTTAGATCATTACTAAATTAAATTACGTGGAAGTAGTATTAAATATTCTGTGTATCTTTTTAATTAAAACAATGTCTCCACAATTTTTCAGTTAGTACACGACGACGTTAAAGTTATGTCATATTCTACATAACTTTTATTTTGAAAAAAATTAATATATTTACAATATTATAGATCCAAAATATGGCTATTGTATTTTTATTACGCTACCCTCATGATAGTATTATCAAATCACAATATATTTTTATTGTGTAAGCTTTAATGCATTTTAACGTACTTTATACAGGCATACCCTACGTTTCAATTGCGATCGACCGGATGATCACGGGATGGATTTTGATAGATTGTACCATTTTGAGCCATGATAATATAAAAACCATTTAATTCATTTATTATATAACAACTTCATTTGGATTTGGAAGGGGAAACATTCCTCAAGCAGCGAGAAATTCTTTTTCAAGTTCCGGAAGCTCACTTGACCTCATCATATTACATCACACACGGCCTGCCACAGGAGTGAGAGAAAGAGAAAATGTGAACTCTACTCTTCAAACTGAGACATAGTTTCTTCCTACCGTCGTGCAGTAGGCTCTTTGCACAATATGAGAATAGTTTGAAAATGTGTGTCTAATAGGAGGAAACGACGATTGGAAAATTGAATATTTCTTTGTGGTGATGAAAGACAACACAGCGTTGTTGTTTAATATTAAATGATATACATTACATATAATCAGTGGCGGCTCGTGGATGAAATATCTGTGGGTGCTGCGGTTGATTAAAAAAAAAAAAAATGTTTGTTTAGATTATATTTTAATATTAACACCAAAATTAAATATAAATTATTAATTATATTAATAAGTAATTAAAATAAAGAACTTTGCATAAATTGCTTGCAGAAATAAATTTTAACAATGTTAATAATTAATTAAAGCTATATTTCTTTCCTCCGCTGTCGCACTATGAACGCAGAAACGGCGAAAAACTGTCGGGCCGGCAGTACCGATCAAGCTCTCAGCTGCGTGCCCCGCTCCCCGCACCCTTCCTTCACCCATTCGAGCATATTCGTTTGGAAACGGTACTGCAGTACCTACCGCGGTGTATGATAATCATTGGATGTATCGATGCGCGGGCGAGCTTAATTCACTCTTAAATAATATTGATATTTTCATATATTACATAAATTTATCTATATTATAATATTACATTTTTCTCAATTTGCTTGGGGGTGCTGCAGTTCCGCAGTGCATATGGACGAGCCGCCACTGCATATAATACATTTGTTTTATACTAACAATATTATAATGTAAAAGTATTAATTTTACTTTCGCTTCAAGCTGCAAACCAACCGTAACTTCTTTGCAGCATCGACTGTACTGTTTACAATCCAGAGATTGGCCAAATAGATATGGTTGTGTAATATTAAGTTATTGCATTAGCTGGATGGCCGAAAAACATAATACCTAATACAATTTCTTGTGCAATATGACACAATCTATTAACTTAATAATATGATGATGGCCTGTCTTATATTTAAATACAACAGCTTTTGGATTGCAAGGCTTGAATAATAGGAGAATAAGCCATTTTTTTTTAAATAAAATTATGATTGTAAAATTTTATTGTTAGGTACTGGGTATTTTTAATAAATAATTCAGATGATTCTTCAATCAAATGCAATAGTTGGTTCTTGTTCATTGGGACCTCATAATAATAAATTATGACCCAGATAATTTCCCCCCTGACAGTTTGCCTCACAGCTTGGTTCCAGCCATGGCATTAATCGGTATTTAAGGCCTGTGTTAGTAGAAAACCCATATAATTCTTTTATTCCGTCCATCTGGAAGGAGATTTTCCTCGTCCTCCGACCTTCGACCTGATCTAATACTCACGAGTTTTTCCTAGTCTGTGATTGGTTTCAAATTAGACAGTCCGGCAAGGCAAACTGAAGTGAGTCTGTCTCAAACTACACACGTCTCCATCACCGCATTTCAAATGCTTCTAGTGCCTGCCCTTTTCTTGCCTTTTCCGTATAAGTAATCTAAGTCTTAGAGGTATATACGCTTATAAATTGGCAAGATAGAGATCGTACACCTTTAGTAATTTTAGTAACGTTTTGTCTTTTCGAAATTGGTTTCAGTTTCGGCAAAGCATTTTTTGCCATTTTTATCTCATCCACCCTTCTCAAAGAAGTTTGATGCGAGACGGACGTATTCCCTGACCAATTATATCATTCTGCGGCAGACTGTTGTATTATTACAATCTATGACCATCGGTTCCGTCATGGATATGTTTATTTTTAAGGCCATCAATTCTTTTTCAACCCGGTGGTGCAAGATAAGGTTTGATCTTCGGATGATTTTGCAATGACAATGACGCATGCGTATATCAAGTTAAAGACCTTTTTACCTCCAACAGTTATGTCGTTTTCCCAATTCTCAAGTGCTCTTCTCATAATTTATTTGCCATATGGATTGAAGAAAATTGGGGAGAGGATACATCCCTGGCGAATTCCCTATTACGTCTGAAATGGCTCGGATTTGACATAGGTACTTCATAATATTTATTATGGCAGGGATATGCTTATAAAGATTTTCCAGATCTGTCGTGAAGATCTTCCACATGTTCTAACGCATACAAAGGAAACACCTTTCAATCATTGTGCTTTCAATAGTCAATGAAGCACAATACCGGCGGTTTATTAAATTCCCTGCATTTCTCTACATAATGTTAATTTATTTGTTTGTCTAAATTAATAGTATTTATATGACGTAGACTTCATTTATGAATAATGTATAGCTATGGGCGCTATGGCCAAAGAGTTTGACTATTACAACAGGGAGCCTTATGAGCTTAAGTTTGATGTTATAACTGGGACGTTTATTAGTGTAGTAGATTTGGTAGTCAGGGCAAAATTAACATTTTGTAAGATAGCTGATAGAAATTTTTGTTTTGGTTTTATCAATATGAATGGTAATGGCATACGCGTTTGTGATTGTTCATTTTAAATGTCTAAACATCTTCATAAATTCTGCTCTATCCGTGAATTTAAATGAAACGTGAATGTCTTCTTCCATAACCGTCATAACCGTGATGACTGAAGATCGTAATCACTCTGGAAAAGGTACTGCGCAACTCCTGACCAGCATTCTCCAACTTTCTGTATCCTCTGCAACCCGTGTGATGTATGCTATCGGTTTTCCGTTGAATTCTTTCACTTTCCCCTTTTATTAGACTTATTGACCAAAACAATTGAGTTTTTGACGGCACGTGGCACTGAAAATACAAGTCCAAAGATTTGTCAAATACTACACAGGCATACCAAGGACAGTCTTCCGTCCATGTGCTACTCGTGTAGTGTCGATGTGTTAGTTTTGTGTTCCGTCCACGACACCCTCAGCAATCGTTGCCAGCACCATAATATCTCTAATACGTCGAGCATTTTCTTGTCATTTTCTCGTAACGTCCAGGATTTCCCCCATCCTTAGAAAGGGACTGCGCCTGTCGTATCTTTTAATTTTTGAGGTATTACAATGTCTCCATATAGGTATCGGCCGAGTCATATAGCGGATTTGGTATTTGTCACTCTACGTTTTATTTATTTCTCACAAGAATCCAAATACACTTGTTCGAAGACGTGTGAAAAACGTGAATAATAACGATTCAATTCCACATTGAGAAGCCATTTTACGATTTATCTGATACCTAACCATTTTATTTAATATATTTAATAGAAAAGGTTTACTTCGACGTATTTGGGTATAAATGTGATCCTGGAAAAGTACTGAAGCAACCATTAATTTATAAAGTTGGTACTATTAATTTGTACAAGAAATTTCTTAGAATGTTATTAACGTCACGTGTGATCCAAGATATTTAACTTGATGAATGTAACTTTGGTATTAAAAAGGACAATTATTTGCACAATTGTTATGTACATCTACTCGTATCTACACAACAGATCAATCTCGATTTATAAAATTTTTGTAAATAATACCCGCATTAAATTACTATTCCAAGCCGAGATTGGTATGATAGGAATGACTTCTGAAATATTAAATAATATATTCATTTCATTAGCTTTACGTTCTATGTGGGTCTAGCTCTAGCCACTCTAGCCATCTCCAAATATCTATCATAACCATTCCGGCTCCGCATGACTTCTAAATTCTGTGACAAAGAGAATCCACATCATTACTTACAATGATTTAGTTTTTTACGCGATAATATGTTTCCATACCTACCAAAATATGAGATAATGTAAGGCGAAGGGATAGGCCACACACAAAGCAGCGGGGCGGGGCGCGCGCGCAAATTTCGCAAGTGGCGCGGAAAATACTACGTATTCAAATACTCCAAAGGACATTGAATGTGGCATGGCGAAAGCGGTGCGGGGGTCACCAATTTACCCGCATGTGGGAGCGTCGTCAACAAGCGCGTGCATTTAATATTTTCAAAGTATTTGCAAATTATTAGCAAATTATTAATAATATTAACGTCATTATTATGTGCCGCCAAAGAAATCATTCAAATAATGGATTACGAACGAAATAAAATAATAATTACGCTCCTTCTACCACCTGCGCTTACGCCGTTTACCGCACTTGGGCCACTAGCGCGCTGTGATTTGCTACAATAATATTATACCTACGCAATATACGCAGGACACTATGTGTGATGTCTGGTGAGAATGCGCTGCTTAACGCACTTTGGCACGAGCGCCCCGCTCAGCTTCTTTTAGTGGGCTTTGTCGCTAAAGCACACAGAAAATCGATGCGATCCTAACTTAATGTGAACTCAAGAAAAGCCAACATAATTGCACTCCAGATCTCGAGCAGAGGAGTTATTTATTAGTTTATTACATATCACCAAAACGTAAACACCGTCTTATAATCAATCGAAGAAACAGTGGTTTTGCCAAATAATATTAAGTTCGTTGAAATATTCAGTACATCTGTTAATTAGAGGAATTACTATATTGTCGCACATAGCATTCCTTGGCAAGGTAGTCATTTGCAAGGATAAGTATTTCTGAACCTTCTGGATAAGAAAAAGATGTTATTAGGGTCGTTATCAGCTATTATCGTCTTAAAACGTCAAACGAAATTAACATAAGAACATTTTTTTTACAATAATTAACAATGTTGACTCAATTCTATTTGCATCAGTGCCATAATGTTATAAGTACCTATAATGTATTTTGTAAACGTCACTAAATTATATTGATAAAGTTGACGAGTTGCGGTTTCGTTGAGTTTGTACATGCGGGGCCGTTTAGTAGTTTTCGTTATTGTTTTTTTAGAATAGATACTTTCACATATCGACCGTGTTTAGGAAGAAGGGCATAACCCACACAGATCAAATTTTACAGGTGAAGCAAAAAACGTTTTTTGAATGAGTTTGGTTCAATATTAATAAAAAAAATAGGCAAAAAATTGGGTGCACGATGATTGATGATTTGGTGTAATATCTTTTCGATCTACTAATAATTAAAGAAGTTATTACAGAAAAATCATTAAAATTAAGGGTAAATGCTTTTTTCCTTAAATTAAAACTTAATTAAAGCTCAATTAAAATCTGAATTTTTGGCTTAGTACATTGTTTTAATATCTAATAAAAGCACTTTTAGAAAAAATCGAGGGTTACGCCCTTTTTCCTAAATACAGTCGATATCTAAGTACCTATTACGAAGTTCTATGTTATGAATTGGGTGTCTACTCATTGTTTACTTCACATTATAGCGTCTGTACACGTGCATGGATTTACATGCACCAATAGTGTGTATTTTAATTAAACTATCGCGATAATAACTGTTTACACGTAAAAGTGCTGACTGTCTCGCCCATCTCATTATTCAAGAGTAATGAGAGAATCGTAATGAGTAATCGAGACGCGATGTTGTCATTGTATGGTAGGTACTATTTGACAGGTCATGAAAATCGTGTCGTTCGTTTTTTTTTTACCGACAGGTTCCTCATATCGTTCTACTGCTCAGGCGGAGATATCGCACAGTCCAATTGTCGCGTGAAAATTCAGAAGCTTCTGAACTTTTTTTATCCATGCATGCAATCTTGCAATTTGCACGACAATACGTGTTAACATGTGCATTTTTTTGTTATGGCCACGATAATACGTAGGTGTCAGCAGTAAGTGTAAACGGGGTATTACTATACATTGCAAATAACCAATCGTAATATTCGTTTTCTTATCGCTTCCACATTTGGCCTGATGTACGACTACCCTCCACCGAAACTTGATGACTACCTATTATCTTCTAGTTATCATGCTTCCCCCTACCATCCATCCATTACCTCATCCGGGGGGGCGCAGTTAGATCTCGGTGAGGTCATAATATGATTTTCTCAAAATCTGTGTTTGTTTCTATTATATTACTAAATACACTACTGTCATTGGGTCTCATGGTTGGTTGTGTTAAAAATAATATAATTACTTATATGTATATCTATACCAGGGAACACAGAATTAATGGGAACTGAAATACCTAACGGGTGTGGAGTAACAGGGCACTAATCTCGAATGTGGAAGAATATGGTATAAACTTAAACATGTGTCAAGAATACCTCATTCTATGCTTGTCCTTCGTTTTGATGTCTGCTCTCGGTTTATATTATAATATTGATGTATTTGAAGGTTGCAACACACACCATTGCACATCTATAATGTATGTTTTATTTTCGTAGGACACTCACACATTCAATACCCTGCTTCAAAATGTGTATTTGGGGTATAGCCTATCTGAATTCTATTTATTAATCTGTTCTGTGATCTATACATATAATATTTTTATTTCCAATCTTGTCGGATACAGTCGTTCCATTTCTTCCAAAGCTACGACAATATAAAAAACTATATTGAGTCTTAGAAGTCATTTGGCATTTAATATTTTTTTCAGGATTTAGGCTAAAAATAATTTGGTGTTATTATACCTATACCTGATCACAAACATCCTTCCATTGGTACGGTGTTTATAAATGGCGGACATTTGAATAAAATAATTTAATATATTATATATATTTGCATTAGTAAGAACACGATATTATGACTGCCTCGTTTTATCAACACCGTTTTATACGTTACACCAGAATGCGGCACACTTTCACTATTTCGAATTGAGTGCAACACCGCCTTTTGACCGCTCAATTGGGTTTCTAGGCGATTGATAGCACTATCACAACAATCCACTTACTAAATATAGATCCATGCCTATAGGTTCATGGTTACTCATGTTTGGTTCGATCTGTTAACATAATCAGTAACATATTAACATAGTCGTTTGACAACTAGTTGCGCGCCACTGCCACAGACATTCCCAACTAAGGATTATGATCGTTCAATTACATATTATTTAATTGATTTAATGTAAAATAATAATGTATTATTACTCTGTACTACAAAAATACTTATAATAGGAACGCACTGCTTTAACAAACAAGACATTTCAAAATAAAATAACACTGATATTAAAAATGTTTACATTTTTTTTATTAATGTCTAAATAATTTGTCTACTAAACCAATACACAATCTAAAGTTAAATAGATACTTCGCTAAAATTTCTAACGTTATCATAGTCCATGAGTGTTTTGATATTATTATGCAAACTAATAAGTTCACCTGGATGTTTTGCAGATGAACGTTCAATATTTGCTATGTGTGACGCAGTTTTCATATAGGTAACGTTATCTTCCTGAAACGCTTTGTGATTCTCATAAATTATATTTACCTAGGCTTAGTCTAACACTTCACATTTTATTATATAACAATATAATAATAATATATAAATATCGCTTATAAAATATTATATTAAATAGTATTGTTATATTTTTTACGTAATATGCATTGATACACTTATATTACTTACATAAGTAATAAGCCCATAAGCCCTGTCCACGTACGGACTTTTTTCCGTTCGTCGCACGAATTCATCACGGTGCATGCGTCGTCTGCGCATTGCGTGACTCAAACCGGTTTCAAAATGGCCGTTATTTGTGATGAAAGTACTAGCGCAAGCTGATCTGACACTCATGGATTTCTGTTCAATACTCCAGCAACTTCGTATTTTTTCGGGAATGTTGTTCGTGTTTCGTTGTTAGTCTATAGTAATAGTCAATCAGATTGGATAGTTAGATTATTATTTACGGATTGCGTAGAGAGATTATACAAGTAACCCATAGGATTATACAAATAATTTAACCCAAAAGTACGACATGACAGTACTAGGTGTCAAAAACAAAATTACAAGTTTGCGGTCAAATTTTTACAAAGAACATCAAAGGGTTAATGGAAAGCATCGGTTACTTTCATTGCAATTTGACAGTGTAGTCACTAATATTATATTAAATTTTAATCGCTTTAACCTTGATGTAATATCAGTATTTATTTTGACAGATGACGTTTGTTAATTCATATAGGAACACTGAAGATTTATCATTCGTGTAATTGCAAAGTACATCTGTGTATATTATCTATAATTTGACCATAGATTGGACTTACGTGAAAGCTTAACCATGTAGACAGCGAAACGAATGCCTCTGCTCAACGCATGCACGAAAACTCTCGATGTAAAACCAGAATTTAAAAGTTGAAAGAATTTTAAAAGTGGGTGATGAAGTGATTAGATGTGGATCTAGCTGTAGACCTTGCTGTTGAAGAAAATCTTATCTATGTAGACGGAGCCTAAATAATTATAAAATTAACGCTGAATAATACATACAGAATTTCAACACATTTTAAAATCTGTTCAATTTCTCAATTCCATTATTATTTTATAATTACAGCTATTGACTCTTGAATATGTTACGCATGGTGGACCACTATTTTTTTTTTTTTTTTAGATGAACAATCACGTACAAATATAAGAAAACGACAAAACATGCCGTGAAAGATCGCCAACGTACAGAATGTTAATTTTTTATATGGCACCAATTCAACCACACCAGAACATTTTGGAATCGCCATGTAATATTATAATACAAATGGGTCATGTGACAGTCACAAGTTCTTTGGTACATACTTCTCTTTCAATATCATCACAACTCTACTCGAACCATGGCCTTCTCCGCCGTTTTCCTCCATCGGGATATTTAGCGCCCCTGCCAGAATTTTACATTGAGAAGTTTCATGATTTTTTTTATATTTTTGACTTTGTTGATACCATTGTCCCCGCATACGCTGTATATGTCCTCAGTCGTAACTTGGTTAATATCACCAGTTTTATGACCCACGGTAGAGTGGCGAAATGTCCGACTGAGATGCCGTGGGTCGCGTATGACAAAATTCACAACATTGTACGATGTCTGTTTCACCAATAAAAAATACCTAATGCGTTTGGCTAATGGCCAACAACCATTCCTCGTTAAAATAGTCTGTTCATCGTGACCCCCATAAGAGAGGCTGACAGGGCACTAGCCTGGGAGTCCGAATTTTGGGAAGGCTCGGCATAACGGGTCGACCGGCCATGAGTTAAAACACAGATCACAAATTTGCTCTAATAGTAGTCGCCTGCGGTAGTACCTAAGTAATATTAACATTTAAAAATATGTATGTGGTTATGGAATGCAATTTGATGTGATATGGGTACTACAGGGAACTCAGAAATAATGGGAACTGAAATACCTAACGGGTAAGGTAAAGCAGACAACCGATCTCGAGTAAGGAGGAATACGGGATAAATTTAAACACGTGTCAAGAATTCGTCATACGTCGAATACTTATAACTGCTCTCGGTTTATGCATTGACGCTCACTTAATATTATTGTATTACACACACTATTACACGTCTATGATACGTTGTTCATTGTTATAGGACACTCACACATTCAAACCCCTGCGTCAAAATTTACTGTATTGGTATATAGCCTATCGGAATTATATTTATTATCTGTTCTGTGTTTAGCTATCACAAAAGGTGGTCGTGATCAGTGTTTCATATTATGATGACAAGTGCCGACAACTCAACAATGCATGTGGATTTATTTAAAAAATACACGAAATACCTACCTTTAATGTCATCTCGTGAAGCCATTGGGTTCCGCAGAATAATATTTGGGAATCGCTGTTGTAGAGCATTGCACTGGCTTTAACCTTAACGACAGATAGGGGGGCCTGCCAAAGATTCTGGCCTGGGGGCCATGGTGTTCATAATATATACTTCATCCTATAACAATGCATGTGGATTTATTTAAAAAAAATACACGAAATACCTACCTTTAACGTCACTTCGCGAAACCATTGGGTTTCGCAGAATACTATTTTGGAATCGCTGTTGTAGAGCATTGCACTGGCTTTAACCTTAACGATAGGTAGGGGGGCCTGCCAAAGATTCTGGCCTGGGGGCCATGATGCTCATATATACATCCTATGGAGGTCGTTTTGCTTAAATAATTGAAGTTAGAGCTTAAATGATAATTTTATGAAGCTATCGAGTCTCATTATCATCACTATACCATGTTCAGGATTCAATTATTATCTACCTTAGAATCTCTACCTAATATCTCACGTGTGCGTATGACTGCTGTAAAGAGCCGAATAGAGAGAATTTTGTTATGTATGTCTGTCCCTACACAGTTCAGACGACCCTTGGAGTTCTGTTAGGCCCTTTTCATTTCCTGAAGCCTGGGTGTTTCTATGGTTCACTACTATTATTCACGGCTACTACACAACTGTAATTTAACCTAGTGGCTTTTTGTAATGTTAAATAGAAAAAAAATATTCTAACTCGAGTTTATCCGTAGGAAATTGCTGATTATCTCAATTGACTGTTTGTGTTTTGTTACCTACTAATAATCTGTGATTACTATCAATAAAGCATGTATCGTAAAATTCTGGTTTGACGCACCCATTGATTTCTTTACGCCAGTGGTTTCCCAACCGATCGGTTGCGATCCACGAAGGGGGTCCCAACACTCCCAACGGAACGGATTCTGATAGTTATTTAAAAAACAATACCAATAATGTGTACATACTTATTATCAATCTGTGTAGGTAGGTACTAACAAAAAACATTTATTTTCCGTTTAAAATAAAATCATATTTAAATGTAATGTTTATTATGTAAACAAATATGATATTTTAATGAGAGACTTGAGTATGTTTATTGTTGGTTAGTAAGTCAAAACGAAGTTCAGTAAATAGGAAGTTGCAGTGTTTGAATGGCCTGCTACGACAATTATTTATAACAGCTTCATTAAATGGGTCCAAAAACATCCAGTTTTAAGGTGACAAGATATTACATTTTGTTTCTCAAAATAGGTATATTATCACATTGTATAATTTACGAAGTCAACAGTTTTGAGTGATATTTCTTATTAGAAGAGTTTGACACAATTATTAATGTTATTGGACACAGTATTATTTTCTCCCCTATACACAGTGTAAACCGTGAAAGGAAGCGGCGATGGAAAAGCATATTATGAAAGGGTTACGCATCAAACGCTAATAATATTTCACATGTTTGGATTGACAAAATGTACCTAATATCGAGCTCATAAAACTTTAAATTGTATTCCATACCAAATTTACACTAATTTATACTTCGAACAAAACCACAGACCTTAATAATGTAACATTGACAATTTTTAAATATTCGAAAATGACGCGCTTTTATAATATCGAGGCCTTCAGTCGAGAATTTATTTTTATTTATTTTATATTGATTGTGACATTGTAAGACATCGAGAATCCATATCTGTATCTAAATCAAAATTATGTTAACCAGGCCGGGATTTTTGTGAGAGAATACGAAAATTTTTCCGGATTTCATTTTATTATTTTGATATTTATCGACATATACTTTGTTCCGCTAGTTACCTAATAATATCCTCGCCTAATTTTACAGCGTTGTAAGTAGTTATATGTTATATCTACAACTAAATAATAATAAAAAACTGCAATCGTGCGAAATTATGTTGGATTTTAATTTTTAACCAACATCCTTTGCCTAATCGTTTTTAAATGCCCACAATATATCTGCAATTTTCTTTTATCTTTGGGGTATGTACCTACCTTCTTTGATATTGTCGTGATATTATGTTTGAATTGGGTTAAATAAGTCTGATACTAATTAATAATAGTTCCTACAATTCACAAGAAATACCTACTCGCTGTTAGTTAGAAGCATTATTTTCTATTTCGTTAATGAATATGTACTTATAATTCAATCTGTCAATTCTCTACTGTACAAAACACATATCAGTCGTGTCCATGCAGCTAACCATGTTATCAATTACCTTACTAATAATACACGATTTATGTATTGTTCCAATAACGCTATCGACCGTACGCATCTTCACAAATCGTGGTAGCCGTATGCAACCTCTGAATACAAAGTTAGAATGCCATTTATAACTCAATGTAGGAAAATTAATGATTTTGTCACCAATACCAGGATCAAAATTTTAATCTGAAATCGCAATCCATATAATATTGAGGTTTTTCTGTCTCCTTATGAGAAGAAAATTCTAAATCAACAAAAAATTCCAATATCAATGTTTAGAACTGTTAACGGTGTACTTTTATTTCGATACAACACCAGCATCGCTCCTTTCTTTCATGCTTTCATTCGATACGATTTTTTTGCTTATATGACATATCTACTTCCTGGTGTAATCGAATGTTTACTTTTTACAAGTTATATCAAAATTGATTAGGCAGTTACCGCTTAAACAACGATAAGATAATAGTATGTTGATGTCTCGTATAATAAAATTTATATATTAATTAAAAAAAACATCAATTACGCACCGAGTGTGACGTGCACCGTGAATGTCTAAATAAATATTGACAGCGAAAACACCTTCGGATAACGCCGTTTCTATGATTAATATTTCTTATAAACCAGTTTAGAATTATTTATGGTTTTTTTAGTTACTTAGTTGTTATTCTGATTGAATAAAACTGGTTTGTTATAATTCCATGCACTTGGGAATTACTTAAGACTTTCCTGAACTACACTTAATACCTACTTATCTATCGTTTAATTGTGTTGTTTTTTTATAATAATTATTAACATCTGTTTTCCTATACCAAGACTTGGTAGATTATTTATAGCGTTTATATACAATAGTTTGTAGATACGATAGCAACATGATAGGGAAGATAAACTAAAACAAAATAATCTCACCGATTGAATTTAATTATTTTGTAAAACACTCTTTTTATCTCAATACAACACATATGCCAATAATATCAGAAGTCCACTAAGTAGGTATACCGTTTGTATTGAACAAAATCTCAAACATCAAAATAACCATTTTCACTTATTAACTGTTACCCTAATGTGTCTTTCTTTTGAGCCATTGTTTTAGGTTTGGGAATAGGAATGGGAATTAACGAAAGACAAACCTGGCTTTAAAAAATATTCCAGTATCAACTTGAATCTGGAGTCGTGTAGTTTGACCTCTGTAACCGATGTTGTGTTGACAGTTTCATTGTCAAGAGAAACAGCACAATTTTCTTTGTCAAATACGGTCGAGTTTTCATCATTTGTTTACTTTCGCCTTGTCCTGGCGGTGCGATTTGGCTCGTGCGCATTCCAGGTACTTATGACCTCATTGAGCCGTCCACATGCATTCGCGGCGAGACGCTCGCCATCTGGACAAGCTCTTACAAGCATTTACAAGATTACTCGATGAAAATTATTCTCTGCGCATCCCAAAACCTAATGGCTATAACCTTCCTAGCAGATTCGACGGCGACACCAGTTCGCCTGTGTCCACTATTTTGATATTTCTTCATGTGCCAACTTAGTAGTGGCCGAAAAAAAGCAAATCAATAATTAAGTTTGGTGGGAAAATTTTCCATTATTTTGTTTGTAATGAATCAAATTTTGCGCAGCACACTGACAATGGACTAGGATTTTCATTTGTAATGACGTTTCCAATAGTACAGTGAAAATTTTCAAACATACTTGCATATAACCACTTATATTTAACGTGACTTTGATCTGAGTACCAGTTTTTCTTTTCAAATAATATCTACAAATTTATGACAAGATTCTCATTTACCTACATTATTTTAAATGTTATTGCTATCCAATTACGCGTAGTAAGTTGTTACTTGACCTAACCTAATCAATGTTTTTTCTGCATATTTCATACATACTTACGTCTATGACTACGAGATATATCAAGTTATTTTCAATATTTCAGAAGAACTATTTCAAGAACGTTATAAATACCGACGTGTGTCTCTATGTTGAGAGTTTTGTAATATCTATTTTTATTTAATGGGCGTGTTTGTTTACTTAACATCCTAATGGTATCACATGCAAAATTATATTATTTAATTCAAGTCACGTAGTAATTAATAATTGATTCAGAATACCATTTTACATTCGATCTATTGTGATTCTCACTGTCACTGTAAAGTGTAAATGATTAATATTATGATGGTTCAACATTAATAACGTTACATACGAGGGTGGGTCAATAAGTCCTTAGAAAAGCCGACAGGTGGCGCGACTAGTACTGTAAGCGGGTTGTTTTCATGCAGCGGCACTACCGATTCAGTATGCTGCGAAGTTTCAATCAGATTGGTCGGGTTGTTGTTTTTTATTTTCGTACATTTAAAAAAAAAAATGCTTGTTTACAAAAATGGAGAAAATTGAGTTTAGAGCTGTTATTAAACATTTTAATATAAAAGGGTTAACAGCAAAGGAAATGAAAAATGAGTTGGATTTAGTTCACGGCATATCTGCTCCTTCACTTGCAACTATTTATAACTGGTTAAATGAATTTAAACGTGGTCGTACATCAACAAAGGATGAACCACGCTCAGGACGTCCTGTAGAGGTGACTACACCAGAAATGATCAATAAAATCCACGATATGGTGTTAAGTGACCGAAGATTAAAGTTGAGTGAGATAATTGAGGTTACAGGGATCTCAAAAGTTAGCGTCATTTCTATTTTACATGACAAATTGGGCATGAAAAAAATTTCTGCAAGATGGGTGCCGCGTTTGCTCACAGTCGACAATAAACGCAATAGGGTGGTGGCCTCTAAAGCCCTGTTGTCGCTCATGCAACGCAATCCGGATGAATTTTTTCGTCGCTTTGTGACTGTAGATGAAACATGGATACACCACTATACTCCCGAGACGAAAGAACAGTCAAAGCAGTGGATTGCGAAAGGCGAACCATGTCCAAAGAAGGCGAAAACCGTAAAATCAGCTGGTAAGGTTATGGCTACTGTATTTTGGGATGCACGTGGAATTATTTTCGTTGACTATTTGGAAAAAGGAAAAACAATAACAGGGGATTATTATGCATTTTTATTGGACCAGCTAAAAAACGAAATTGAAGAAAAACGGCCTCATTTAAACAGGAAAAAAATCCTCTTTCATCATGACAATGCCCGTGTTCACACATGTTTACGATCAATGGCTAAAATTGAAGAATTGAAGTTCGAATTGGTCGACCACCCACCGTATTCGCCAGATTTAGCCCCCAGTGACTTTTTCCTTTTCCCAAACTTAAAAAAATGGCTAAGTGGACAACGTTTTTTTTCAAATGAAGAAGTCATCGATCGGACAAATGCTTATTTTGAGGACCTTCCGAAAACTTATTTTTCTGGCGGTTTAAAAAAAATTGAGAAACGTCTAACCAAGTGTATTGAGCTCCAAGGAGATTATGTTGAGAAATAAAAAAAAAATACAAAAATAAAAACTGTTTTAATGCTTTTTTCTAAGGAATTATTGACCCACCCTCGTATTATCATTTCACCTGAGCTAGATAATTAGTACGCACGTGCGATAACACTCTGTAATCGTCTTGACTTGCCTCGGGTATCTCACTTATTCTTATCGAATCTCTGACGAATACAATTGAAGAGAAAATCGACGCCCACGCGGTAACAGTGTGTAACGGAAATAGTGCATTTTCCGACGCCCCCCATGCTTCTTCGTCACTTGTTTATTTCCGTGGTTCTATTTTTCTTGGATTACTTCTTGAGCGTCGTATCGGGCAAGACGCCTTCAGCTCGTATCATGACGTATACAAATCTAGATGTTTTTTATTTTCTCGAATATACTCGCAACAACTTGTTGATCCTGCTTTATTTAGACGGAAACATAAATTTAGTGTACAATGCAATAATGGCTTTTAATAGCCATTTTCAACTAAGTATCTACGTGAGATACATGAATAGGTATTGTTCTGCGTTGAATTAAATATAGATACCTTCGTTATAAAAATAAATTGCGGCTTGATACAAATTAATTAAACAGCTTTGCTTATATTTATGTCCAACCATATACTTAGATTGTTATTCATGATCGAAATTTCACCGTTCAGTGTGTTACGGACCAAATACAAAGATATCAACGTTCAGTAAACTAACTAGTTATGAATCCCATGCATAGATGACAGCTTAGCAAAACAATAAATAACGTGGCAACGTTGCTTTTGGCGATCGAAAGTGTTGCCATTGTTTAAGTTCTTATTTTCACTATGTATTTTTTTTATATATAATTTTAATTGAACTACAACAGTAAAAGTATGAAAAATGTACAATATAAATTTAATAGTTGTAAATCAGCAGTTAATATTAAAATAATGGTGGTTGTATCGTAGTTTATTTAAAGAAATGTATGCACCGCGGATACAGTGTCCATGGCCTAACGACAAGGGGGGGGGGGTCTAACAGGGGTCTAGCCTGGGGGCCCTGGCTCAGGAGGGGCCCGGCATGCCAAGTCGACCAGATAAGTGAGATAAATACACATCACAAATTTGCTTTAATATTTAAAAAAAAAAGTCGACTGCGGTACTATTTTACTTCAATAATGTTAATATGTTTATATATGTGGTTGTGCGATGCAACTTTTAATTGTGTGTTGATACTCGACAACTCCATAATTCCAATGGATGTATTAAAAATCGCTAAAAATACACATTACTTTTACCTCGTTCATATGTGGACAAAGCTACTGTAGAGCGTCACACTACCTTTATCCTTAAGTATAGGAAAGGGGGCCCGCCAAAGACCCTAGTCTGGGGGCCCGCTTCAGGATGTGGGGGCCATGACAGTTTCCCTAGCATTTGAATAACACTATCTACTGAGTATTGCAAAACTACGTTAATTGACGCATGCCTTCATTGCTTTTATACATATTTCATTGTTATATGAAAATTAAGTCGAACGTTGTTCATACATTATACCTATTTGATTTTTCTTTAATTGTAAATCACTAATAATTATGGGTTTTTACTACATATACGTAATCGGAAACATTTATTTTTGTTGTTGATTTATGCTATTCCGAAGTCATATTAGTTATTAATCTACATCAATCAGTCGTGTCCAACTTCAAGAAGACTATCATCTACTACTACACTCTCCCATTGCCAATATTCAACTTGAATATACATATTATATTTAGCTGAGTACACTGAGGTGTTACACATTAACAACACCACTAACTTTCACGATCACAAAGAAATAGTGAATTTCCCATTTTTGTCTTCTTTTGGATACTCACTACACTCATCGCCGTCTCAAGAGCCCACTGCGCGACGGTAAAAGGAACCACCCCCCCCCAGTTTAAAGCGCGGGTATATTAAAAGAATTAAATTTATTAATATAATTAAATTAAAATTTATTAAGAAAATATATTATAATCAATAGAAAAAATCTTTTTGAAAAAAGTAAGACACTTCGCAGGAATCCAACTGCATCTCTTGGGTATGGCGCCCACGCACATATACGACTATGTTAAAGGAGTCATACTTAATTGCGATAATTTTTAACTAATGGCTTTTAATACTCTCTGACGCGTTTTCCAAATTGAGCTACTATTGGCGATCGGCTTTTGTATTTTAAATCAAAGTAGGTAGATATTACTTTAATTACTAACCGACGTCACGGATCACTCCAAGATTTTTTGTTGTAACTTACTTGAACTTGCTAATAATTTTTAATTAAATTTTTATTCTAATTATTCAACATACATAATTTTGAGAACACGTCTGAGAACATATTATATTATAACCAGTAGAAAAAAAGTAAGTCATTCCGCAAGAATTGAACCTGCGTCTCTTGGGTATCGCGCCCACACACATAGACCACTGTGCTAAAGAAGTCATACTTAATTGCGACAAATTTTAACTAATGGCTTTTAATACTCTCTGAAGCATTTCCCAAATTCAGCTACTACTTTTAATTTTAAATCAAAGTAGGTATGCGTGTATCACTTACCAGACGTAGACATTTTAGTGATTATTATAGGTACCGTTTTAAATGTGTACCTTTGACATGTTGTAATGTAGTTTTAATGTAACACCGTTAACCTGACCTATACTAACTTGATAACATATTATTATCTAACCACTACGAAAATCGATATCAAAATATCAAACAGTATTCAACCTGCATACAATCCTTGACTTCAGGGTGAGACGATTACAGCAGATCAAATGATTTTTTTCCTTTAAATCTGGCGTACAAGAAAGTATCGTGTGTGATTGTTTACAGTTGATGATACTATCTCGCGGTACAGTGATGATTGTGATCAAAAATTGAAAATTCGGGTCGTCGATTTATGACGTCACGCCATAGAGGAGGTCTAATATTATCACAGAACAGATAATAAATATAATACCAATAGGCTATATTGAATACGCCGCATGGTGAAGCAGGCTTTTAAATGTGTGAGTGTCCTACGAAAATGAAGCACGCATTATTCACGTGCAATAGTGTGTGTAATACACCAACATTAAATGAGCGTAAATGCATAAACTGAGAGCAGTTTTTAGTATTCGACGTTAAACGTATTCTAAACACGTGTTTAAGTATAGCCCGGATTCATCCTTACTCGAGTCGGTTACCTGCTATCGCCTTACCCGTTGTGTATTTCAGTTCCCATTATTTCTGAGTTCCCTGAATATTATATTGTGATGATCTATGAAGGTGGGTTGTAGGAAATGTGACGTCGCAAACTAACAAAATATTTTTTTTTTAAATTTGAGAATATGTATAATATTTCGTGAAAGCACTGAGGGATAATCCTGAGATCGATCAAAAAAGTACAAAAATTTCACGTAATTATTTAGACGGCGGGGTAAAAAAATGTGACGAAGTATGTCGATGGATTGGGGGGGGGGGGGGGTTCAAAATATTTCGTAAATTGTCTGACGACCCCATAGTAACACCGTTCGCATATGAAGCTGTGCGGATATCAGTGGCGAGGGGTAGAGGTACGCTGTTAAGATTCGACATAAATAGTGCAGACTAAAATTTGTCACTCATATTTATTTGTTTTCATTGAAGTAAATACACTTTGCAGATGGTGCTGGTTAGTTTTTAAAATTCAATTAAATCCTGCCCAAACCAAACCATAATAGTATAGGTGTGCTATGGGCGATCCGACAAAAATAGTGCACACTTTTTCAGTCATTTTTTTATCGAAATAATAATAAATATTATAGTGTTAGTTAGTCCTGCTTAGAAAACCAAAATTGATAAAAAAATATTCTTCTATCTATAAAATATCTAACATTATGTATGATTTAATGGCGATTTTTTAATATTTTATGGATAAACAAATATTTTTTGAGTTATCTACATTGTAGTTTTAGTTTAATGGAAACAAATACGAATGACTGACAAAGTTTAGTGTGCATTATTTATCTCGGATCTTAATAGCCTACCTCCACCATTCGCTGGTACTACAAGTGTACGACTGTGGAACTGTTTCATAATATTGATATTTACTTAATAAAATTCAATACGTTCGTTCATACACATTCGCTGTACATCTCTATATATATAAAAATCTCGTGTCACGATGTTTGTGGTCGAACTCCTCCGAAATGGCTCGACCGATTTTTATGTATATTTGTTAGGTATGAGAATAGGTCAACAAGTATATTTCATACCGCTAGGTGATTAGGGTATCTCTATCCAGAAAAATTTTCTTTTATTTTTTTGACAATTTTTTTTTTGTATTTTTTTTATTATTTGGCATAAAAAAATACCTATAACCTCAAATTTTCACTTTTGAACCCCCATTCTCCCATTTTTTATTCGCAATTTCATTAATTTTGTATGAACAAATTTAACCGTCGTTCGTATTTCAAACAGAACGAAATTATTTATGTTGTTGAATGACAGATGGCACTACGTCCGAGAAGAATTCAAGAGAAGCGTCGCGTCATTTTGACATTTCATTCGGCAAATCACAACGCAGTGCGTGCAAAATTTTGTACGATTTATTTTAATTTATCTATTTTTATGTGCGTGTATTACAGTGCACAATGCCAGCAAGACGCAAGGGGGGCCATTTGGGCCGTCGAACGAATAAAGCAACAAACATGCGAAATAGTAGAGTAGAAAGAACAGACGAACAAATCCAACAAGATAACAAAAACGTGCGTGTAAGCATGTCGCAATTGCGTGCATCTCAATCACAAGAGGCACGAGCTGAACGAAATCAACAACGACAATTGGAACGGAGCCAAGCGCGCCGGTTCGTAGTTAACACACGCAGAGCAAATGACCGACAACGCCAACAAGTACATCGAACATTTACATCCGCTTCGTTCCTTCGTCTCGCATTCGAGTACGAGCCAGATATTGAATATTCCGCTCATCCGAAAGTGCTGATTGGTGTGTTATGGGTTGGAATTATTAAAAGATATTATTAATTATATTTAACGTTTTCCTTTATTTCCAATTTATAACACAAAATCACATAACATATTATTACTGGTATACTAATATAAGGTTGAATATTACTAAGTACAATACGTGTTTCCTGTAAGGAGTCCAACTGAAGAGTGTTTTGTATTCTGGAATACTACTAGGAAGGAAACAATAGAGATGATGCAACAAACTTAAGAAAAAAATGAACAAGATTTAACATGTTTCAGCCGGTCGAATCCACTGGCTGACTCACTAACAGTTACAAATTTGAATGGCACATAACAGGTGCTATGGACAAAGAATGTCCCCATTGTCATGCGCTCAAATTCAAACATGAGTCAGCCGGGATGTGTTGCGCATCAGGAAAAGTGCAACTACCAGAAATTGAGATACCACCAGAACCATTGAACAGCTTGCTCATTGGCACGGTTCCAGATTCAAACCTGTTCCTGAAGTCCATTCGCACATTCAATTCATGCTTCCAAATGACTTCGTCCGGAGCAACAGAAATAGTTCACAATACTGCGGCAAATGGTCAACAATTCCATTCTACGTTCAAAATCAAAGGTCAAGTATACCACAAAGTAGGCTCATTGCTGCTAATGCCAAATGAACCACATACATTTTTACAAATCTACTTCATGGGCGCGGCGGTGAGGACATCAATCATGTGGATGCACGTTGCGGCTACAATAGCCTCAATTCGCCTAATGCCAGGCGCATCGTCGGCGAACTGGACGCCCTGTTGAATGAGCACAATGAATTATTGAAATTCTTCAAAGCACACATGCACGAATTGCAAAGTGACAATCACGCTATTGTCATCAATCCTGATAAAACACCAGCTGGAGAGCACGTACGTCGATTCAATGCGACTGTTGTTGACGACATTGCTGGAATCATGGTTGGCGACCGCACATCGACGCGAGAAATCGTGATTCGAAGAAGAAACAATAATCTGGAGTTCATCGCTGACACACACCGTTCATACGACGCTCTCCAATATCCGCTAATTTTCTGGAAGGGACAAGACGGATATTGCATAAACATTAAACAACGAGATCCTGTAACAGGTAATTCATTCATTATGAACATCATTACTCATTTTGAATTGAGAAAATGAATGGTTGATGTTTTTTGTTTTTATCGGCGGTCATCGTCTATAGTGCTCTATTCCTCTTTCTGTCATAGATCCCATCCCCACACACTTACGATACATTCGTTACTTTTTATTTAACAACCAAAATATTCACTAGAAATAATTTATATGGCAGAACAACGTTTGCCTGGTCAGCTAGTATTATTATATTAGGTACATTCAAATTGGCTACGTATTGTCGTGTCGTCTGATCACTACGTATTAAATTAATCTGCAGTAATAGAGATAAGAATCTCTGATTTTCACGTAAATTCGCAGTGAATAAATTATTATGCGAGATTTTTCACACCAAACACTGGTCATCTCTGGATGTTTTGGAAAATCGCCAATGCCGTGTTATTAATTTCGTAACGATTGTGGATGTAGGGAACATAGGTATCTATACTATGTCGATTCTGCCCAGTTTATAAATATAGTAAGTTCTGTGGTAACATTATTTTATTCACCAAAGTTAGCAAAACAATTCACTCGTGCGGAGACAAATATTTATATGAAGAAAGTAATTTTTTTAACAAACTGATTACTTTCATTTCAAATAATCAATATACGAACATAAAAATATAAGTTATTTGGAAGATAGATTTTTATTAGTAGATAATATTTTATGAAAATGTAGTTTGATAAGTTATTTAAAAGGTTGCTAAACGGTTTTAAAAATTTTACAGTTTTGTATTATTTTTTATAGTAATTGTAGTCATGTTGTCTGCAATTGTATGTTTTAAAAGTTCACATTATACCTAAGGTTTGGACTTTATGAGTTGTCTAGTCATAAGTCACTTAATATTCCAAAAATCGAGTTTTGAAATAATCGCAAAAACCACTAGAGCACTGTTTTTTTGTAATTAGAAGAAAAGTATTGAACTCCCTTGAATATTAATCAATGATTATTTTTTTTAAACATATATACTCCTAAGGCTGCAGACACACAGCACACCATAAGATATAGAGCTCCGTGATTGGTTAGAAATGCCTTGATGACAGAACTCACATTATTAATTGAACAATATGAGTATGACACCAACAGTCAACTTTGTCAACGATTTTGTCTTGGTTTAAAGTGATTTTTGATACCCAACCATTTTTCTTTATAATATAGATTAGGTAATGCCTTTAGAATCACTTGGTATATGTATCTAAAATATGACAAAATTGTAAAATATGAGTTATGACTAGGGCCCGGATTTATATGCTAGTGCATGTTTTGTTAGGGTGTATGCACAGCTATGAGAGTTGCACAGAAATCTGTTTTGAAAGACACAGAATCCAAAAATAAAATTTTATTGTGCATATAAAGGCATATTTGAGACGTTAGAGCATATTTGAGACATTAGTGCATATATCATAAATAAATGCATATTTTAGAGCTTTTGAATTTATAATTTTAGTTTTTTAAATTATTTTATTGAAATATAACTAAGTTAGGAAGGAAGATAGTTTAGATGCACTTGCATTTTTAATGCCATCTCCGAGCTGTGGATTTATCAGTGAAAAAAGTGAAGTTAACTTGGGCATTATTATTTAAAGTTTGCCCAAGTGGACGTTGAGAGGTAGTTTTCCGCATATAAACAAAATACTGACAGATACCTATGCGGAAAAATTTAATGCCAGTAAATAATGTAATTTTTTTTCGGGCAAAAAACAGAAAATAGTATTTAGGAATAGTTAAGTGTGTCGTTTTTGTTTTTTAAATTATGTTTGGTTTACATTGCATTTATTATTCAATTGTTTGTAAGTACTTGTGAAAAAACTATTTTGAAAATTGTAATTGATTAACTTTATATTCTTTGTTTGTGTTTTTTGTTCTGATATCGTATGTTGAAAAATTATTAACTAGTTATTCGATTTTTGTCAGTAATATTGGATGAAGTGGGTATTTACAATTTTTTCCCACAAAAAATGTCAATTTTTAACTGCATTCTTCGGTTTTAGTGCATATTTTATTGATTTTAAGTGCATACGTGCATGCATGTAATCAGGTTTTTTGTTGCATACAAATCCGGGCCCTAGTTATGACTCTAGTTAGGGCTCTGTAGGGCGTTTCGTGTGGCCGCTTTGTATAAACACAATTTTATAGTTCACCATGCAAAATAATGTTTTGTGTTAACTATTGAGTTTTACCAATCGAATTATGACGAAGTCAGCCACACAACAATCTAAACAGTCTCCTGAAATAAAACGTCATAATGCACTCCCTAAAAATAACAAAATCCCTAAAAGTATACGACAACTTGCTTATACGAGAATGGTAAGCAAAACAAATAGTTGCTCTTCTGTCGCGAAGGCTCGCACATTCAGATTCATTTTCATATCATGGTGTAGGGATGGAGGTAGTTTTAAAATGTAGTGAAACTTTTTGACAAAGTGAGAAAATGCGATATTTTCATTGCTCCTTCCTGAAAACTTTGTAGTTACTAGTTACCTTTGCGATGACGTGATTGGTTGAAATGGTTAGGACGCTGTTTGAAAATTATCCTGCCTGGGTCTGTCCACTATTGAGAATTAGTCCTATATTTAGTATGTAATTTAAACGGTTTCATGTTGAATTTGACGAGATCTGAAAGAACTGAAGCACTATTAAGTGGTTATTATAGAAAAAAAATTGGAATTGACTACTTACTTTTTAAAATTATCCTCTTAAATTAAGCTTATTATAGGGGTTTTTCATCGTCTTTGACACTCATGCCCTGTGAAGGGCTATATAACTATTTCTGGATATCAAACAACCATTGAAGAGTAAATTCATAGACAAATAATAGTTATTTATGTAATACATAATAAATAATGTACAATTATTGTTATCGGCATTCGTCTCTTGAGAGGTCTCTCGCTTGAGGTCAGTCAGACTCCAAAGTTTGATAAACAAGCGCCGATGTATTATGTTGCTTTAATCGGTGTCCGAAGCCCAATCATGAACTGGAAAACCATACTTCAGCGAATTCTTCAACGGATTTAGTTCCTATGCCTACCACCTGTATTATACAGATTACAGTACAATAGAATAACAAATGTAACGAACGCTTATATGTGTTTTTTTCTTTATGAGACTTGTAAAGCATCTCAACTTATAAATGGCCAACGCATCTGAATAACTAAAGCACATTCGTTGTGCAACGACCATTCTAATATGCATCTGAAAATGCAATTCTCAACTGTATACATAATATCGTCTATAAAGTACTTTTACCCACACTGTAATGAAGGTGCATATTGCAAATACGCGTTCATATCTTTATTCATAGTCCGGTGCTGCTGCATAGCTCGGAAAATCCAATGAGTTGTGCGCTTTTGTATGAAAGCATAAACTTGGCATGATGGATGAATGGTGGTTTACTAGGCAATTTCCTCATAAAACCCGTCGCGATTCCCACACCTCGCCGCACTGCTTCCGGTTGGTTTTTTGCCTTACATACATTACGTCGTGTGTAGATGTCTACTAGTGTTTTCCAATATGTGTTGGGGGCCGTTTTCCCGTATTTTTTACTTCCGATTGAAACAAAATCGTTGAAAATTATCAAGTTTACCTATAATGTTCTCACGGAATATTTTATTCTCAGAAAAAAGAGTTTATAGTTTGTTGATTTTGTGACCTCACATTTTATACAACCCCTTATCCATTTTATCATAAATCATCACATTATCGCTGCCTCAGTACAAGGGTACACTATTTGACAAAATCTCAGTTTGGGCAAGGCTGCACTATTTCTTTAGACATTTATTTTACCATAATATTTCAGATAAATTTGTATGACATCAACATTAATATCAAAGAAGTATAATTGTTTTAGTGCAATACAACACTTTATTACATTAATTAATTTAATTTAAATGTGGGAAGGAATTTAGGGTGGTTCTTTATAATTTTAGATACAGTGCTCATTTTTTTAGGATACTTACATAATAATAGATAATATATAAATACTGTATAAAATATCTAATTACTCTCTTATTGGTATTCAAAAACGTTGACAGCCATTTTCTCTCAACATGTTTTTGTCAAATAGTGTATCGCTGTACTGATGCAGCGATATATCAGACCTATCCCACCCCCGTAGGACGTTACTTCATATTATATGACTGACTCCTTATATGGCAATATAAATATAATAGATAATAGAGTTTTCATTTTTTTTTAAATATTTTTAAAAACGTGCTTACACTTTATCAATAAGTTTAACAAAAAATAATTACCGACTCGTTTCTATTAACAAACAATTATACATTTTTCAGGTTTTCTGTAAAATACTAATAGTATTAAGTAAATTGTCTAAAATTATTTTACTTAGCGACGCTGAATTATGCAATTATTGTCTAAACGTGCCAAAACTTCATTTTATTCTTGAATGTTACATTACTTTTTTATTTCATCACAATTTTATCAGAGCTTTTATTGCATGTTTGTAAATGGTATCTATATATATATGTATACATTTTATTTTCTCGTTTTTTAATGTTCATTAATTTTACAATTTGTATATGACGTATTAATTTAAATTATGGTTATGCAAGTAAATCAATAAATTATTTTAATTGGGACATTAATGTCTTAATTTCCAACAACTTTACCTTGCCTTGAAGTTACATCTTATTAAAATAGTTTATCTGATGGTTGATATATGTATGTTTAGGGATTCCAATCCCGGAATCCCGGAATTGATAAACATAATCCCGAATCCTTCGGGATTGATTTTTTTTATCAATTTTTATGGAAAATAAAATAAAAACGAAAATATAAATATAAAAATACTTTAATAACTACATTAGAAATAAACTGAGTTTGAATGAAGTTTGATTTATACCCATGTGTAAGTTGCCGATTCATTTTATTTTTTCACATGAATTAATAAAAATGAGAAAGATTGGAAAAAACAATGCTTCGCACTATCACAAAGTAATTCCACCATGATCTCATACGTTTTACGGCAGTTTCATATTTGGCTGACTAAGTAATTAGATTTATGAAGCAGAAAGGCCATAAGTACACAATGATTTGCTTTACTATTTTAAATCTCGCTAACCCATTCATTAAGTCTTTACTATCAGAAACAGCAATCTCATATTAATTTCACATTATTATTTATATTACAATATTATTTACTCCATTAAACTTATGTATTTCCAAGATTGAACGTATACAATATTAACAATAAATGTCTTAAATAGTATAAATTATACTAGATTTATTTTTGACCGATTTTAACAATGTTCTTTGTAAATATAAAAATTTTATATTAACAATGGAAAAAAATGCCAATCCCGGGATTGTCAAATTGTAATCCCGAAATCCCGGGATTAGAATTTTGGCTCGGGATTGGATTCCCTCTGTATGTTTATTGAGTACCTACCTATGTGTGGTCTATTTCAATATTTCTCTAATTGCTACTTCTTTATATTTTCTCATAAGACAACGCAAACATGGACCGTTCAAAAATCCGCCTAGTGTACAGCGACTATTTTGCAAAGTTTTATATAATTCTACAAAGTCTGGCTATTTACAGCGATAGTAAAATCGCGTTTTAATGGACTATTTACTTATGAAATATTAATCTCAGTGTCATAAACTGGTGGTTTGATTACTGAATTATTGAACTTGGATGCGATAATTACATGCATGTCCTATGCATAATATTAATTATTTAATCTGAGCCATATATAGTGTTGAATTCCTCTTTTCGATTTATAATGTAAACAATTATGTTACTAAAACGATCCCTACACAGAGAATCGACTCGACATCAACATCAGCATCGAGTCACTCATCTGTTGAAACATTCAATTTCTCTGAACGTCTTTACACAATTGACTGGCAACGATTTCATTATTATCCACACTACAACCCACCGTGAAATGTGTCACCACCGGATTAGCCAACATAATATGATGCTCGTTCGCTTTCGCTATAGGTTTCCCGACCATCCATTTCCCTTACACCTTCGAGGCCATGCTCTGCCTAACAGAGTCGCACCACTTGCATGAGTAAAACTAAAGGGATCATTATACAACACACAACTATAGCTCGGGATTGTACCGTACCATCTTCGTCGTATACAACCACGAAGACCCTTCTCAATATCTTACATTCAAAGATAACCAGCTTTCTCTCATACTTTTTGTAAGGCCCAGCAATCCTATTCGTATGTCAATATTGTCCAATGAGGTCCAGGTGAAAACAGCGAACTGAATTCAGTTAAATGCACGCTGACATACGTAATCACAGCAACTTTGTGTGTTGTGACACTTTTTTTAGACATTTTAATATTTTCTAACGTCTTGATAATATAAACGCTTCGTGCATCCATATTCCGATCCAAGCAATCACAAAAACATCTTGCGTGCTTTGTTTATATTCTCATTTCAAAAATAAAATTCAAATTCAAATGCGGATCTACATATTTTCATTCGATGTTGTTTATTTTGCGTTCCTTTATCTTGGCTTGTTATTTAAATTATCATTGCGTAACATTTTGATGTCGTGTGTTGTAGTCAGTCGATATTTTGTTCAGACACATATACACAGATGTCGCTATGTTAATAGATTACACCTATAAAATAGTTAACAAATTATAATCTATCTTTACGGCTTTCTGTTTAATTGATTTTATTAGTCTAAGACTTAGTACTTAGTGTTTCTCAAACTTATTATGCCCATGGACCCCTTCTTAAAGCAAAAACCTGACCATGAACCCCCAAGTAAAATAACTCTACATAACTGCATAATAGAAAAATTATAAATTTAATTTTGATGCCTTGAATGGTTATGGTAATGTAAAAATATGAATATAAAAGATGATATGCAATTATTTATGTTCGGCTCTATGTTTATAAGTAATATTCGTAAGTCTCCGCGCGCATTAATTTCCAATCGGCTTCTTTTTTTCGTGATGAGGTTCATAACTGCAATAAATCCACGTACTACTAAATAAGAAGACGGGAAAGCAATCAACAGCCTCTGTACCGTGTGACCCATAATGCAGGATATGAATTGGTATCGGTTTTTGTAACCAGAATATTTATGGTATCCTTGTTCAAACATTGGTTTCAGCTCCTCATTTGTGGATAATTCAATAAACTGCTCCTGCATTAGTATGGATTGGGTCTGCTTGCAAAAGGGTCCAACACCCAATCTGAGATAACCAAGTGAAGAATATCTTCAAATCTTGGGTTGAGGCCAGAATGAAGAGCCGTTAAGTGTTGACAATAAGCTAGCAAATTATCATCTCGTTTTTGCAATTTTGAAAGATTTGGAAACTGAGAGCATTCTCCTTTTTGCAACAAACGCAGATATTATACTTTTAGTTTTGATTCAATTTAATTGATCACCTTGTAGCTTCAAATTGATTTCGTTAAATTTGGCAAATAAGTCAGAATAAGCTATGTCATTTTTTGAATTAAGTAAATTGAGCCACATATCATTGTATTTACTTTGAATCAAAGAGTGCATAAAATCGATCCAAACATGCACTTTTAGACAACCAACGATCTGCTATTTATTTTAACTGTCATAATGAAAATGTGTCGCAAATTTTTTTTTATATTAAACATTTCGCGGACCTCCCCCCTGCATTGTCCACGCACCCCCAAATTATTTTTTATTTGCCACAGACCCCCTCAGCGGTCACAAGGACCCCTGGGGGTCTGTAGGGACCACTTTGGGAACCACTAGTCTAAGTAAACGAACTAAGCAAACTCCAGCTAGTTTTATTTATTATTCATTTATTTACTTAAAACCATTTTTATATTTTTGTTCACAGACAAAAGCTCACGTCACCAAAATGGAACAGATTCAAAGGCATAAAGTTGCGATGGAAAGACAAAATTCGGTTAAACAATGTTATCTGGAGATGTTGGCACTTGCAATGTAAGTATTATCCTAAATTGCTACGTTATTAAAAAATATATAAATTTAAATTTCGACAAAAACGAAAATATTTAGACATTCATTAATAGTTCTTCTGTCCCCCTCCACACAGACATTATTTTTTGCGTAATCAACAATACTGAACACATTGTACTACGTATTTTCATATTTTAAAATAATTACAAGATAAAAAGAACTTTTTATATACCACGTTTTTAAATTTTCAATTTCAAAATCATATTATAAACTACGTATTAATAATTTAGGACAAATAAGGCAATTGTCAACAAATCATTTTTTTTGCTATTTTGCAACAAACAAACGAATATAGAATACTGAAATGTCATTTTGATTTCCATAGTAACGCACGTACATACATAGGTAGCCGTTTATATTTCGGGAATTGGCAACACTGGTGTTGCTAGGTGCAATTTAACTTCTGTATTTTGAAGTTTGACATTTTTAACGGCAAAAGTACTCAGAAAGTTTTAACAAATGGACGCTTGTTTTTTTTAAATTCATTTGAAAAATATGTCTCGACCAAAAAATGGAATTAACTCTTAAAAATTTTCGAGTGATTATTTTTCACAACTTTAGATTTAGATTATCGGGGGAACAGTGCATCGCAGAGCTTAGTGTTCTGTATGGTAATGAAGCACCGTCAAAAACTACGGTATATCGTTGATTTAACGAATTTTATCGTGGCCGTCTTTTGCTCACAGACGAGGCGCGTGAAGCTCGTCCAAAATCGATAATTTCCAGAAAACATCGATGCTGTGCGTGAACTGATAATGCAAGATCATCATGTGACATACCGTGAGATTGAGGCATTCATGGGCATTAGTAACACTAGCGTGTATACGATCTTGCATGAACATTTAGACGTGAAGAAGCTATGTTTGCGTTGGATCCCGCATAATTTGACAATCGCACAAAAATAGGCGCGTGTCGATTGGTGCAAGGAAATGCTCAAAAAATACGATCAAGGTGCTTCAAATAACGTGTATGAGATTGTTACATATGACGAATCTTGGATCTATACGTATGAGCCCGAAAGTAAACAGCAGTCGACCGTATGGGTCTTCCAAAATGAGCTTAAACCAACAAAAGTTGCTCGCGCTCGAAGCACTTCGAAGCAAATGGTCGCCTGTTTTTTTTTCAGAAAAACGGGCCATATCGCAACTGTACCTTTAGAGAATTGTAGAACAGTCAATTCTGAATGGTACAAAACCATTTGTTTGCCAGAAGTTTTTGGTGAAATAAGGAAAAGCAACCGTCTGCGTCAAATCATCCTTCATCAAGACAATGCGAGCTCTCACACATCGGCTCAAACAAGCGCCTATTTGAGAACTCAAAACATTAAATTGATGGGTCATCCGCTGTACAGCCCTGATTTGGCACCCAATGATTTTGTTTTATTACTGACAGTCAAAGATAAATTGCGTGGTCAACGATTTTCTACACTAGAAGAGGCGGTTGATACATTCAAAAACCATGTTCTGGAGTTACCTTCTGCAAAGTGGCAAAAATGCTTTTCAGATTGGTTCAAACGCATGGAAAAGTGTATAAATTATCGTGAAGAATATTTTAAAAAACAATAAAATTGTTTTCATTTCTAAAAAATTCGTTTTTGTTTGTTATTCCCAAAATATAAACGGCTACCCTCGTATTAATAATTTAGTTGCTAGGACCACCTCCTTAGCAACCAATAATAGTGGATTGGATTACGGATTTCTTCCGAAATAACTTTTCATACAAAACAGAATTAACTGAAAATTAATTCAATTCAACTTAAAGACGGCTAAAAGTATTAAAAGAACGCATTGGCATCGTGTTCTGATATATTCTAAAAGTTTCAAATGTCTAGCTAGTCGGAATGTTAGTTAAAAATCGATTGCAAGATTTGTACTGGATAAACAACCACCGGACAAACAAGAAAAACGTGGTAATAAAATGGCTGTGGAGAGGGGGGAGGGGTTCAATTTTAAAAATATGCACCCTTATATTTTTCCTACCGTAATATGGATATTTTAAAGATTTTCCCCTAGTTGCCTTGAATGGTAGTTGTCATATCAATCGCGGAGAGAGTGTGTGGGTATATGGTATATTATTACTAATAGTGTTCAAATTTCATTCCTCTCGGCATACATATGAAAAATTATTATCGCCGCAATCCATAATAAATAACCCACCAATGTCAGCGGAAAAGTCCGGCCCTTATTTTAGAAGTGATCGATCGATATCTTATATTATTTACCAGGGAACACAATGTGTGTAGAGATATGGGATGTACACTTAAATTGTTAAAGAATATGCTATTTTCAATAGTTACGCTTTTCTCATCTCATTTCGCATTCAATATTGTTAATATTTGAGGACATTCGTCGTACTTAATGTTTCTTTTTTTAACACTACATCAGGCCTAGAGGCCCAATGACAGTAGTATAGTGAAACAGTGGTGTATTTTAGTAATATAAGTGAAGCTATCACAAACACCCAGGCTTTGAGAAAATCACATTAGTATATTGTGACCTCACCTGACGCCACGATAGCCGCATGGGTTCTTGCGTTTTATTGCCTGATCGACATACGGCAATAAATATAACCCGGCATCAAAACTGATCCATGGCGATTGGTTTTCACGTTTCTTCTATGATTATTATGTCTGTACGCGACAAACTATTAAATGTGGGGTTAAATTATTTTCCAAAAATACTGAAAATTACTTGAGTATGTACGTTTAATCACTATTGTGCTTGAAATCGATTGGTATATTTGCTATTCTGCTATGTAAAAACTACACCTTTTTTAAACTTTTGAGAGTGTGCAATTATTCCACATACAAACGATTATTACCACGTTTTTCGAATTGAAAAGTTATTTCGGAAGAAATCCGTAATCCAATCCACCATTATTGGTTGCTAAGGGGGTGGTCCTAGCAACAAAATTATTAATATATACGTGCGTTACTATGGAAATCAAAATGACATTTCAGTATTCTATATTTGTTTGTTTGTTGCAAAATAGCAAAAGAATGATTTGTTGGCAATTGCCTTACTGGTCCTAAATTATTAATACATAGATTTGTCAAGTTTATATGATTCAACAGAAAATTTAAAAACGTGGTATATAAAAAGTTCTTTTTATCTTGTAATTATTTTTGAACTTCATGTGCAGCGACATAGCTAGGGATATCTAACGAATTGTGCACTTTTGAATAAAGCCATAACTACATGTAATTCTGTTATAATAAATTTTTCATAAAATACTACGTACCTAAGTATGCCAAAAGTATCAGTACTACGTATCTAAGTAGGTATCTACCATCTGTATGTAATAGTAATAATATACTCATTTATTATGGGTACTAAGCATAATAATTCATGAGTTTATTCCATTTTCTTATAAATTGTACACCTTGATAATTATATATCAATAAGCTAGTTGCTATATCAAGTTATTGCCAAATGAATACTACAACGGAAGACTGCAAAATATATGTACATATCTCCGCATAATATATTACCTACCATAAATCTCATCGTAGACTCTCACGATTTTCACCGCCTCTTTAGAGTTTTCTTGTATGATTTGATTATAAATAGACGCTTATTAAAGTAAAATAAATACAGTTTTAAATACTTTGCTATGTAATTAATTATACACCTCGTGTACCCCCTGCAGTGGATACATGTGTACAGAGATAATAAGAATATGCTGTATCAGTCGATATACGTACTCTTAACTTATTATTCATTTATAAGTGCTTATAAGTTATCAATTTAAATTATATTTAAAAATACTGAGTGATGAAATTACAGCATAATTCTATAACGAATACAAATACATTATACTAATATATATTTATTACATCATGATTTCGTCTACGTCAGTGTTCACTTTATTACCTACTAAGTAAAGGATCAAGTATAAAAAAATAACAAATTCTGAAAAGTGTTTGTGAAAACCGGTAGCTAATAGATAATTGTTTACATACTCACTATTAACACATTCAGTAAGAGCATTAATCTTCATAACTGGGAAACAATATGGTAGAAATAAAAATGGTATGATCCATAACAGGTAAACTGAATGCATCAATCGTGGTACGATAGGCTTTTACCTCCTTTTATTGCATGTATTTATATTTATTATATAACCGAGAATTAACTTACTGTATTCATTGTAAGTGTGCATTTACCGCAAAAGGGCAGAAACCCGGGTCGCAATAATCGACTCGGATGGAATAGAAAAAACATGAATACATTAGAATTTAAACATTAGAATTTCTGCATTTGTGATACAAAAGATAGATTTTAGATAAATGTTATTAATCTTATGAATTGTAGTCAATATTTTTTAATGGTAAGGTAGAAGGACAGATTTTTCTTGCATTGGTCTACGACGAAATCACTTTGGAACGGTGTTAATGTCATTTGAGCGTAACGATACTGACCAAAGGGTTGGAGCGGACCATTTTTTGAGTTGCTCCGCTCCAGGGTTTGCTCCGCTCCGGATAAAATATGTAATACATTAACACAAATGTTAAAAAAGAACTAGTTTTAAAATAAGGTTTATTATTCCGTCATTTTCATTATTAATTCTAATAACATAACCGACAGAAAATTGTCTTTCATTATCCGCCTCTTCTGCCAAAAAAAGTTATCTATTACTCGGCAATGTTGGCGTATTTAAAATAATTCCAGTATTGCAAAGTGTCAAATATAATATTTTCATTGGATGTTAGGACGAAAATTTAATAATAATAATAAAGAAAATATCCGAAGCACTACACATTTTCGGTGCTCCTGGTAAAACTAAATTGTTCCAATGTTCCACTGCTCCGTGCTCTTGCTCCAACGCTCTGAACCGACACCTAAATGAGTCGCCTGCACTGTCAGAAGATTGACATCATTGTTTTGCAGACGTTCCGCATTATTTATTTAGTAACGGGATTTCATGGAAAGGATCGCGTTGTAAAATTGTCGTTATCATTTTCATCATTTATTTAATACTTGAAGACGCTCTTTGACTTGTTGACTCCACACACAAAGTATCTCTTAAGATTAATTACTCCGCAAAATATTATCTTTCATACTTTCAATCAAGTCGAAATTATGTGGGAAATGACTCTCGCATTTCATAGTTTTTAGTTTTTGATTAATTTGTTGCAAATGGCACGAGGCGTATTGAAATATCTTCATTATCTGTTTTGGTTATTATTGTAAACGTATCAATAACTTTTTTCTTAAATCAATCAGCACTTACAACGTAATATCGATCAAGAATATCAGCTGCTATATAACATGAAACCTGAAATTTACGAAGAATAATAAAAAGTAAATTTCCATTTAGCGAAATAGTTTGTATTTTCTTAAGTTTCTGAGGAGGGTCCGAAACTGAACGTTTGCGCGTGTCCTGAGTTATTATCATTGAATTATTGTAAACAGGTAAAATACGTAGGGCATATGAATCATATCTTTTATTTTTTCAAAACAATTTCACCATAATTGTGCATAAGATTAATTTGTATTTTTTTTTCTTTTATTTTGTTAACTGTCAATTATTCATGGTGGAACTGCATTATATTGTTATTTAATTTAATAAAACGCATTTTTTTGTAGTACTTACTCCACTTTAAATCAATAATTTAGAACCGGCTTCGTCCGTCTCAGAGGGACATTTTCAACTGAATCCATATGTCGTACAAACTTCTTATGATCGGAAATAGTAAAAAATAAACATAGTTTTACGTTAATTTTATTGAGGCAAACGTATCATGAATCGTTTAAAATCAGGGAATGTGGCCATTATAATATAGACACATTCCCACCACAGTGACAAATGTGCTTTATTACAACGTTTTTTACAACGTTTCTTTAGCTCGTATTCTTGTTTGTCCAGTACAAATCTTGCAATCGATTTTTATTTAACTCGATTAGCTAGACATTTTAAACTTTTAGAATATATCAGAACACGATGCCAATGCATTATTTTAATACTTTTAGCCATCTGTAAGCAGAATTGAATTCATTTTCAGTTAATTCTGTTTTGTATGGAAAGTTATTTCAGAAAAATCCGTAAAAAGTAAAAGACCATTATTGGTTGCTAGGGGGGGTGGTATTAATGTATACGTGCGTTACTATGGAAATCAAAATGACATTTCAGTATTCTATATTTGTTTGTTTGTTTGTTTTTTATTTACTTCATATCAAGTACAAGTTTGAGCATATTGAGCATAATAATTCAACAGAAAATTTAAAATAAAAAGTTCTTTTTATCTTGTAATTATTTTGTGTTTAAATTTTAAAGAACACAGTAACACATTAATATGTGAAACTTCAAAATTATTTTTAAAAATAAAATGCGATAATTTACCGATTAACATAATTAATTATCTTGACGTTTTGAAAGATATTGTCGTAATGTTATGTTTAAATTGTATTAATTACATTTTGATACGAAATTATAAAAAATGGAAGTATACTCAAGTCTGAGAGCGAACGTCGAGATGTCAATATGTCAATTTGTTTTGCGATGGCGACGGGGGTATTAATTCTTAAATCATGAAAAGATGACTGAAAACGTTACCCATTTACTTGAAAAAGAAAACATGTCAATGAATATATTATTATTGTTACTAATAGAACATGGTGTGTAAAACTCCCACCTCCGCTCCCGTTATGTATATGCAGCCACGTCATACGCGGCCGGCTAACATAACCCTTACGTGTGCCAGATCAAAGAATTTAAGCCCTCATTTTGTCCCGAGCAGAGCCGCACGGGACTGGTGATGCAACCTTGCACCGAAGTGCGAATGCATGATGTTAATTTATATGGCAACTATCAGAGTGACTTTAATTTGAAGAGTCGCAAGGGGAGTCGAGAGTTTCCCGCCCCCCGTACGCTCTGGCGAATTTAGTAAAGGCCGCAAAATTGGCCTCGGTTGCCACCATGTCCGCGTGTCTTATTGGGCCCGAATGGGGTCGGACCCGGGTAAACAACTCCGCTCGTTCGGGGCCCATAAGTGGACAGTCCCACAGGACGTGCTCTGCGTCCTGCTGGTCGTGTCCACATGAGCAACCCGACCCATGTCCTGCCAAACCAAACCCCTGCAGTTTGGCCGCAAAGTTTCCATAGCCAGTCATGAATTGACTAGTCCTGTGGGTCGGCACCAGTCTCCTCATCATGTGTCTCACCGAGACATCTGGAAAGTATAGAAAAGTCTGGCGGCCCTTAGAGGAGGCAACCCATCTCGCCTACCATGGCGCATATGCGGTCTTGTAGACCAGCTCAGATACAGTCTTTCTGTAGCTCACGTCCTCCACTCTCGATGGCGGTGTCAGAGGGATACCGGCGAGAGTTGTATTGATCCTCCTCATAAGGAGAGTGATCGATCCTCTAATTTGAACGTGCAAGTCGAGGGGAAAGACCCCCGCAAGGACCGCCAGGGCATCCGAAGATGTGGTCCTATAGGCCTTAGTAAGGCCAATCAGAGCAGCCCTCTGTCCGCTAAGCAGAGCCCTCTTCACAATTGTCAGCGAGGCTTTGGTGTGCCACACGCTGGAGGCATAGCCAGCGATGCCCATGAATATAGCCTCGTAGGCGATTCTCAGGGCCCGAGGCTTTAGGCCCCAATTGTTGCCCGCCAGGCGAGCAACCTTCTGATAGGCTGAGTTGGCCTTAGCCACAATTACTTTAGCATGCTTAAAAAAGGTCTGCTTCTCGTCCAGAACGACCCCCAAGTAGGTCACCTCATGAGAAAACCTTATAGCAGAGTCGCCGAAGCGCACTGCGGGTGATCGCTTATTTATGTTTACTAGCTGAGCCAGCTGGCGGTCGCCAGTCTGTCTCGCTAGGTCTTGCAGACGGCTTGGCGGTGTTGGATTTTAATATAATTGTGAAGTATGCATAGAGTTTTCCCTTCGGAATTGATTTTCATTCACCTCAAGACAGTTTGGCATTTTGCTGATTTGTCAGTTTTACGATTTTCAAGTCGTCACTGTCAATATAAATTTGGGGTCATATGCGTAGTCTATTTTGGAGTCTGCACTTCACAATATCGTCCACCTCAGGCTGATAGGCCAAATAGAACAGCTTGCAATCGCCGATTGCGACCACTGACATTTTAATAGAATAAAATATTTGTAGTTATATAAATGTTTCGTTAAAACATGTGCATTTAAATATGATAAATAATTATACATCTCATAAATTCGAATATAAAGCAATGTATGTGATTATTATAAATGGCGATCCAATATAACATGAATATTAATCTGCCACGGGACCCATTTAGATAATAAAGGTTAGCAGTATATAAATAATAAATGCTTGCAGCCGTTGAATAATATTTAAAAAATCAAATTTTGAATTAAAATTTAACCTTAAATAACATAGTCTTCCGGTGCGGGACATTCATATCGAAACAAAATTTATTTTGGGTAGGGTTTGGGTATTATAAATAGGTAGGTATATAAAATCACAAATTAAAAAAAATATAGCAATTTATATGACCAAGTAGAGTATAATTAGGTTTGGATAACCTTCATCCAGCAGTGGGTTGATCCTGGTTGATGATGATGATTATGATGCCGATATGAATATGTAGATAAATAACATTAGCATTTTTAATAAATATAGAAATTCAATACTGTCAAAAATCCGATTGCGGAACCCTTCATCCAGCAGTGGATTGATCCTGGTTAATAATGATGATGATAATGACGATATGAATATGTAGATAAATATAATATCACCGATTTTAATAAATACAGCAATTCAAATGACAAAAAGGAATAGAATCAAGCCAGGGAGGCCTTTATCCAGCAGTGGAATTATCCTGGTTGATGATGATGACTATATACATAATATGTATATATTGTGTAAATAAATATACTATCACAGATTTTGATAAATACAGCAATTCAAATGACAGAAAGAAATAGAATCAAGCTAGGGAGGCCTTTATCCGGCAGTGGATAGGTCAAGATTGATGATGATAGGGACGATAAAAATAGGTAGATATTATACAATATCACACATTTTGATGACTATTTATAACAATTCGTATTAATTTCTTTCATTGTTTGCAATGGCAACTTTGTTAGTTTAATATGACTATCTGATCTATGGAAATTAGTAGCCTAATTAATTATTCAATAAAAAAGATTGAGTGAACAGCCACAAAGAAGTATTTAAAAAAATCAAATTTGGAATATCACGTTATCTATGATATAGCGGACAGTAGCGGACGCGCCTGTCAGATTTTTATTTACGTAGTGAATTGTACGAAGATTATGGTTTTTTCACCGGAAAAAAGTGCGCCAATGCCTACATTACGATATTTGAATAAAAATAATCGAATTCGTTTGTCAAATAAAAGATTAGAAGGTCTTAAACGGTGTCTAAGAAAATATCGGATATAAACGTCACGTACATGTAAAATCATGGTAAATTTCTGAAATGTGTTCAATTCAATCGGTAGATAAATCGGTAGCGCACATTTCGAAGTGAAGATGTAAAAATAACAATAAAATGTCGCTTAAATGAGCTGTTGGTGTATTTTCCAAAATCTCTTAGGATAATAATATATAGGAGATCCTTGAGCTGCCCTTGAGGAGGATAGCTTCCGTTTTGCTAGGTGCAAATGCAAGCTTATTAAACTTACCACAGTTAAGGATTCTCGATAATGCGTCCTTAGCTACGCGCTCGAGTGTCGGACGGCTCGACGAGCCAACTAGTAAAAGAAGGTCGTCAGCGTACGCGACGAGCGCGCAGCCCGGTGGCAGAGGTAACGTCAAAACATCGTCAAAAAGTATATTCCTTAGCAAGGGGCCAAGCACGGAACCCTGCGGACACCCCATGGTGGTCTCCCTGTAAATCAATTCAGTGCTAGAGTCGTATATAACTTCCCTTTTATTAAAATAGCTTTGCACTAAGGCAGTGGTCGGGAAACCGCGGCTCGCGAGCCACATGCGGCTCTTTGGCCCCTTGAGTGCGGCTCTACCACAATTGCCCTCTGCCCTATTTGACATGGCTACAAAGAAAAAGATGACGAAACCCGTGAATTTAAAATTGAATGGACCGAGACTTTCGCGTTTATTCAAAACTTAAATGGCCTATCGACCTGTATAATTTGTCGGAAAAAATTGGCGCACAACGCGGTCACATTTGGAGGGACACTTTATAACCAAACACACGTCATTTAGCACTAAATATCCTGTCGGTGATTCAAGGAAGAAAGCAGTTGAGGAACTTTAGAAGAGTCAAGAAAAATCAAGCTCTGTGTTCGATTACTGAATACAATCATCCAACAATGTTAATATTGCATGTTTTGTGGTTAGTAAAGAAATTTCTAAGAGAGGAAATCAAGAGTAAATTGAGAAGTCGGCTTATTGATGAGAACCTGGAATCGTGCTTAAAATTAAAAAACATCAACATACAAACCTGACTTACCCAAACGTTTCAAGGATATGCAAGGCCATTATTTACATTTAGTGTTTGTCAGTCATTGTCATGATTTAATTCTATGGATACCTTACTTACAATTTAATTTTTATCAATAAATAAGATCATTATTAAGTATGATATCAAGTTTTATTCAGTGTACCTATAGTTTAATTAAGACTTACATTTTTAACTAAAGTTTATTGAGTTAATAAACAGTGTATATATATCAATAATACAATGCAGTTCTACCATGTATTGACAGTTAACACAAAAAAGAAAAAAAAGTGTAGGTACATATTATATAATTTCGGTATAAGAAATTTGGCTCTCAAAAGAAATCTCGATCATTGTACTGTTGATATTTGGCTCTTTTGACTAATGAGTTTGCCGACCACTGCACTAGGGCAAAGAGGTCCCCCGGGATCTGTCGAAGCCGAAGCTTAGATAGAATTAATGGCCACCATGCGGTGTCGAAGGCACCGGCTATGTCCAAAAAGAAGCCTGCCACAATGACTCCTTCTGAGTCCTCAACAAATTTCTGTCCAAATCTGATGGCGTCCTCAGTAGACTTGCCGGGTCTGAAGCCAAATTACCTATCCGAGATAGGGTAGATTCTCTCAAGGTGGTCCTCCAGCCTTCTGCTGATTAACCGCTCCAATATCTTACCCAGCACTGGCAGAAGAGTGATTGGACGGTACGCTTTTGGGTAATGCGGTGGTCGTGTGCTCATCTTAGGTATAATCCTAAGGAGACCCTTCTTCCAACAGTCCGGGAAGATGCCCCTGCTCATGCAGTCAGCATACAACCCGACTATCTCATGAGGTGCTCGAAGCCACGCCAAACACAATTGATCGCACAATAAATATTATTGTTACAACAATTAGGTAACTATTATTAAACGAATTAAAAGTCACAATTCCCGGGAAAGTCCAAGGGGAAAACACACAAAAGTTTCACAAATCGTATAAGGGCAGGCAAAGGTATTAGTGAAGAAACGGGATCAAAAATTTGTGAATAGCAGGGTCAAAATTGAAGATAACGAAAGCGAAATAATAGCGATTCAAAAACACGTCCGCACGGCTCGACAGTTCCTACTGATAGAACATTAAATGGACACATGTTGGATTTATATGACAAATTGTATTTCGTTTGATATGCGTCATTTGCACGCGCGACCCGCAAGCCGCGCATCGCTTAAGCGTCAATTACATTGAGCTTTTTTACGAGCTGTTTATTGGCGAATTTAAAAGCGGGCGGTTCAGCTACTGCGATTTGATGATTACACACAAAACTTTCCATTCGCTGATAAGCCACAAGCCAGCGAGCGATTTTGACGGAACGTAGTTCGTTTTTTTACCGGGAGGTCGCTACGCTCCATAACAATGTTTCCATTAAACGTCAAAAAGGTAGATTTCAAAATGAGTAGTTCGTTTTTCCACCACCATCGCTCTACTGCGCAGACCACACGCCGGCGTGTAGTGTGAAAAGTTGACTGGCTTTCAACTTTTCTCGGTGGAGTGTTTACAACCCGCTTATTAGCTTATTCGATGATTACACTGGGCGAATTTACAGGCAGATTATAAATTTGCCAATAATCAGCTCGTAAAAAAGCTCAATGTAATTGACGCTTTAGCCACGATCTTTTTAGACCGTGCCTCAACAAAAGCCTTAAGAAAAAAATATTTTCTTTTCAACACCTGTTTTTTTAATTAATTATTACATGACATAACTCATTGATCGTGGAGCGTTATATTAAATATATCGATAACCTTTGACTAAACGTCGTATGACTACATCGAATGTTAATTTTTTATTTGTTTTGCTACCATTTTTGTTTTTTTTTCTTACTCCATTTTAATTATATTATCCAGTTATGTCAATTTAATTATTCAATAAATATTGACACATAATATGTCAAATTAAAACCATCGACTAAATAATACACAATTCTCATCGATTAGAATAAAATTGTGATATTTGTTTTTGAAAAACTGTTATCATAATTTAAAAAAAAAAGTGGTATTGCAAGCCTCTTTAACTGTAATACAAGCAATCTTATGTCACTATGTGCTTTTGGTCTACGGTTATATTTTTATACTATTGTAAGTTATAGATAATATTATATTCATTAAAAACTTTTCTCTGTATGAATCGAGAGTTCTTCTTTTATTTTTATTTTTAAATCGTAAATGGAATCGTTTGTAAAATACGATTCAGCACCTACTCTATTTACAAATACAGATCCATAGGCTAGGCCAGGGTTTCCCAAACTATGTTCCGCCGAACCTGAATAGGTATTCCGCGACCATTTGTAAAGGTTTTATACATTGCAACACATTTAAAGATCTTCTACGTACTACGTTCTAAGTAGAAGTAAAATAATCAAAGAATCTACTTCATATTGAAAGGCGAGTGATGATCAATCTCCACTGATGTTTATGTCAAGTATCTAGATAGGTCATGGCTCCCACAAGGAACGGGGCTGACAGGCCTCTTGCCCGGGGGCCTGGGCTTACCGGGGGGGGGGCGTGAGAGATTGACTAGCCAAGTGAGATAAACACACATCGCAAACATGCACTATTAGTAAAAAAAATGTGTCAAAATATCGCTGTTTTGCTTCAAGCATGCTAACATTTAATAATATGTGGTTTTGCCATGTTTACAATTTTTGATTATTGTCGATATTTGACATGTTCATAATTGTACGTGTCAAATAATCAACATAAAAGTGGATGTATTAAATATACAAAAAATCGCTAAAAATACCTTTAATTTTGCCACGAACACCATTTGGAATATGCAACTGTAGATCGTCACATTGCCTTTCCTTTAACCATAGCGATAAATAGAGGGCCCGCTTCGGGATGTGGGGGCCATAATCTAGGTACAGACGGTGGAACATCTTTTCTCACACCGTGCGCATAAAAAAGATGGGGTGGGGTATATTGTTTTTAACTGACCGGCTGACAAGTCTTGTCAGTTTAACGACAGTTGCCAAAATTGGCAGAATGGTTAGCTGCGCTAATAAATAACCCACAAAATAAACTAAGTGTTCCGTTAAAATTTCCGGGTTCGCGAAGTGTTCCATTGCAGAAAAAGTTTGGGAAACCCTGGTCTAGACCTAGATACATCGGTTCGGTTCGGATACAGTGTATTTTTTTTCCCGATGGGGATGGAAAACGTTGTCCATAAATACAGATATTTTTGGTCTGGACTAGGCTTTATAGAATCACGATAAGAAGAACATACAAATTTATTTAATCATAGATACATAAACTTTCGGCGTGAATGATTCAAATTTAGATTCAAACGGCGTGACACATTTATAAGTCTAGGTGACGTTTTAGGAAAAAAATTGACAATAATTATCATCGAAATTTGGTATTTTGTTAATATGCAATCAGTGCATTACCAAAAAACCAATATTTAACAATAATAATAAATTTATAAAGTCGTGCGGGATGACTATTAAACATTAATTAGGTATAAAAGTTTTAAAAATAGCATTGGTTTAATCCAGTGGTACACAACATAAATATGAAAGAAGGGCCAATTTATCCATTATCCATTTTTTTCACGGGCCGCAGTGGGTAAAATTATTAAAATATAATGATATATTTTTACCAGGCGAGACAAACATGTTATTATTTTATATATAATAGTTACATATTAGCTACTCCAATCACTACTCACTGCATTTTTTTTCGACCATGCCCAATCCTAATGATATCATATGGGCCTCCGCTGAGTGGAGGTTTGTATAAACAGATGTTGGTTTTACGAGAAATGGTCACTTGCTCAACCTATTAGGTCCTTGCTCTGACCCATACACAAATTGAAAAACAATATGTATTGTGTACTTTCCAGACCCAGGATTGAAACCTGGGACCCACGACGTTATAAACTGACGCTTAAGCCGCGCGGCCATCGTGAGTGTACTCTGCATTAGGTACATATAATATATTCGCACGATAGAACCGGGTATATAGAAAATTAGAATTTTGTCGTATTCAATGAAAAATTTGGTGATGGTGTATTTGTTATTTTGGGCCGTTAAAATCGCACGTCTGGACTGCATGCAGCCCGCAGCCCACCGGTTGCCGACGACTTGCCAAAATTTTAATTTTGTATTATTCTTTATAAGTTCGTTAACTTACGACCACAGGCATATAAATAAACTCAAAAATAAGCATTGGATTTATTCAGTTCTTCTTTGTTGCATACTTAATCTAGGTGATTAATCTGTCTTAAATTTTTATAATTCGCGGGTAAAATGTTATCGTTGATGACATTTCTCTTGTCATTTATATTATTTTATTGCCACACTGGTACATAATCTTGTTCTAATCGCAAACTAGTAGTTTTTGAATAACCACTTAGATCCTTTTTTATAACATTTATTATGTATGATACGTCATCTCATTATTTATTTTGCTCTACTTAATTTCTTGGTTTTTCTTGTTTCAATATTAGTTATTTATTATTAAATACTATATATTTAGTCTAAATCATAATTAAATATTGCTTGCAATCTTTCTATTTCTTAATTACGAAATACCATTTGTTTTGGAAATAATTTTTTCGTGTTTTTTTTTTAATATAGAATACCTAATATTTTCGTGAAGCATTACATTGTGATTGGACTATTAATATATTTACAAAATATTGGTAGAAAAGTTGCATTCACTTCATGATAATTATCCAATAGGTACGGGTTTTTAATAAAATTTAATATCATACACACTATACCTTTTAATGTTTAAATAAGAATATTTACAGTGGACTTGAATCGGGGAAACGTATTAATTTCCTCGTGATTATGGATCAGCAAAAACTTAGACATAACATAAATTTCTTAAAATGTGATTTCAAAATTGAAATGTGTGTATGGGTTGCTTTTCATTAACGTAAATTTGTGTTTCGTGGGTACGAAGCACAAACGAGATTGTGGGAAAATATTGTTTTTTGTTTTAGAATTATTAATAACCATCTCCTTGCTTTTTCGTACAAAGTGGTTGTCAGTAATTTTGAACAATCACAAACACCCAGGCTTTGAGAAAAACATAAATATTGTGTCCTCACCGGGATCGGACCCAGAACTCTCGGGTGGAAGGCCAGCGCTTTACGCACTGCACCACGAGAGCCGCCTGTGGGAAAATATTGGGCGCTATATCTTATTACGTTTTCTCCAATCTCTGATATACATATTATAATGCATATATTATTATCAATTATTATATGCGTAAATGGGTTACACTAATAGATAATCAATAAATACTGAACTATTTTTTTATTCAACGAATAATTCACAAGATTTAAGGAATGTAGCATTCTTTACTTAACATACATAATTTGGAAACACAAAGCACATTATCTATTATAAAAAATCTTTTTTTTATATGGCGTCCAGACAGGAATCAAACATGCATTTATCGGATTCCGGTCAATGTACCTATTTTAAAATAAAATCTGCAGACAAAGTTGGATAAAAATGTGTTATTATTGTTTTTCACCTAGGATGCCATCAAATAATACAATCCACCATTGTTATTTTTACTTGAAATCCATGTTTATTTAAAGAATATTTTGTATTATTGTAATTAATTTTAAAAATAATTTGTACCTGAGGGATACTTGACCCTCTGTATATTATAGAACATTTTCTGTAGTCGATGTTTTTCAGATATATTATCAAGATTGGCGCGCTTTTTGGTGTGACAACACTGTCAACTCAATGTTTGATAACAAACACGCGTGCTCCGATGCACGGCGTCTTTTTTCTAATGGAAAACCGACGCGACTGAATTTCCCCTCCAAAGCGGACGGAGACCGCGCATAATTATAAAGCTCTCGTCTGCGATAGACACAACACACATTCGATAATAATTATTTCTATTGCACAGCTGTCTGTACTGATTATTACTCAAACTTCCCGCCGATATCATTGTCAATAAATTCAAATTTAGAATGTTTCTTTTTTTTATCCCCGGACCACAAATTCGATTAATCTGATTATTTTTTCCATTGGCGTATCTATCAGAAGATTTATTTAGGGGTGTATTTTCTTCTCTCTGAAATCATAATCGTTGAATATAATGTGACAAAATTGCTTTGTTTTTTTTTTAATATTGAAAAAATATACAAATAATCACCGCAGTTTTTTTAAACATTCTTAAAATATTCATTGAAGTTGGAAGTCGTCGCGCGAGTTTTGTCGTGAGTGCGCGTTCATGAAGGGGACTTACCGCATAGCCACCGCCGGCAGAGTAAACCACCCTGTGCCCCTTATCGCATTATGTTCAAACGTCTCCGGCTGCCCCGCCTTTCTTGGGGTCGCAAGTCAAAAGTTAAGTTCTGAGGCCTCGTCGGAGGGATGACGGCGACAGAGACGATGGAATACCATCGGAATTCGAGGCTCGGGAGCGACGCTAGTGTGCCGTTGCCAATTGGACCCATTAGTTTGTTTTTGTTTCAGTTATCATGAAACGGAACACCCTGGTGTGCCCGTTCGCATCACCGCTGGACGTCGATACGCACATCAAGCCCGAGGTGAGAGATCACATTTTCTTATTCGTTGCAATACGTTTCATGTATAAATTTTCATATCGGAACACACAGAAAGACCTAATAGATGCCGTGCCTTTACACTCGGATCAGGCCTCAGTGATGTGTTAATTTCAACATTATTATTTTTGTTAAAAGAAAATCTGTTATCTTCATGAGGTTAGTGATTTTTTTTTGTCAGAATACTATTTTTTTTAAATCATGAACCATTTTCCGATGTTATCAAATCATTTTTGTATATCGCACACTGCAAATTGTAATTCATATTTTATAAATGAAAAAAAAAATACCCTTTCATATTTCAAACGTATTAATATATTGTGTAATAGTTTGTTTCTTCTGATTCTTGAACTGGCACGCCATTGTAATAATTCAACCCCCATTTTCTACAGTACCTATCACCAATCAGATGCTGGCTAAAAATAGGTACAATGCAATTATGGCATCCATTTAACATAAAATTTGCCGACGTTTAAATTAATTCAATCGGCATATTAATGTAGGTAACTCATTCCAAAGTGATTGAATCTACCCGGACCACTGATTAATGTCCTGCCTTTAGACCTCTCTTGTTGGTTTTCGTTGTTTTTTAATTTGTGCGTCAGGGTATGGACCTAATAGGTTGAGCAAGTGGCTGACATCCATTTCTCGTAAAAAACAAAATCTGTTAATACACACCTCTATTCTGTGGAGGCCCATATTTATGATCATATTAGGATCGGACATGGTAAAAAAAAGACCTCTTGAGTTTTCGTTGGAAATCTATTTTTACATAGCTTGTATTGGTAATATTGTTTATTCGATCACAAAAATATATGGAGTTAGCTGCTAGAGTATAAAATGTGATTGTCAGATAGAGCATTGCATTTTGCATATTGCACATTGCAAAAAAATATTTTCGTTCTGTAATGAGAAAATATATAATATATATTGACTGCAATGCTTTGCTGTATCAAGTCTTTGTTAATAACTTTTTTTTTTTTTTTAAACAATGTTTCAGAAAATAATTAGACAGTACCTACACATATTAATGACGTGTAAATAATCTCATCTCAGGAAAGTGTTTCATAAAAATTGGCATTGTCTTTCTCAATTACTATATAACAGCAATCCATTAAAACGATTTGAGAAGAAACATTTTGTGAAGGCCAAGACATTAGCGGCTATATAATTATATAGGCCTATCCATATTCAAACATTTTTTTACATAATACATGTTATTGTTAAATAATTAGGGATTGTAATCTCGGACAAATTTTTCATCCCAGAATCAAAGAATTAGTATTTTTTCGATCGCGGATTATATGAAATTGAGTGAATGTTCCCCACAAAAATATGTCTGCTATATAGTAGGTAAATCATACAGTGGCGAAGGGTGGAGGTAGGCTGTTAAGATCTGATACAGTTATATCTTATTAATGTTATGTTCTGTGGTGGGAATCCATTAATATTTTCAAAAACCACCGACAGTCTTATGATCCAGGAGATCACGAACGAGCATGAATCAGTGACAATCCCTTTGATCTGTCGTAAACCTATCAACCCGTGCATATGAGCTCGCACATTCACGAACGTGTTCCATTGGTTTGTATCTAATAAATACAATCAACCTTAATAAATTATTTAAGCTATTTACTGCTCATTTCGTATTCTATATCTTTTGAAATCAATTACAAACGTTTTTATCGTATTTATCAACTAACCGATGTATAGCTTTATATCAGGGAGATGTCTGCGACCTACAATTTGTTTTCGGTAACGACATACAATGTACCAGCATTTTTATTGCATGATAACATTTTATAATTTATTTGTTTACCGAACAAAGAAATAAATAAACAAGATATAACATTGTTATCTTGCGTTTTTCATACGCCCAACGAAAAGAGTCATTGGTCAACCCACTGTAATATATTAATATTATAATAACCAATAGTTTGATTACAGGGAACCTTATGAAATTGGTTTCTGAAACATCTTTTGTGTGGTAAATTTAATATTGTAGCCAGATTTTTATGTTGTCAGACTAATTGAAATACGGCTGATTGTTTGTGGCGACCATCTTTTGCCTCTAAAGTCTAACTAAAATATACGAAAAGGCTAAAGTGAGATATAAGCTGTTACAAGTAAAGTACTTGATTGTTTGTTGGTTAGGTACAATGCACATATTCCTGCATTGAGCATCTTAGCTCACCCAGATAGTCCTTGATAGATGTGTAAGATAATTGAACATAAAAATCAAATTCTTGGAGAAATATGTATATAAGTACAATAAAGTAGGTAGCTATTAATATTATGTCCATAATATGGTGCTAAGGCAAGGAGAGTTCATTAGTATCCTCCAACGAACGTCAACTAAACAAGGCTTACCATTATATCATCTTCTCTTTCACTTTGTTATGGCAATGATAGTACTTGTAGCGTAACGCGGTAGCTTGAGAATAAAATAATATCAACATAAGTAGAGTATCCTCCGGATAACCTTGCCATTTGGAATAGATTTTTTTAAAATTAAAACGTGAGTAAACCAATCCAGTGCTTGGAATTTACTAAAACAATTATACGGCGTACGTGAGTAAACCAATCAAGTGCCCGGCTTTTACTAATACAATTATACGGTTGCGTATATTAGCCATTTGCTTAACCTATTAGGTCCATACTCTGACTCCAAACACAAATTGAAAAATATTATGTGTATTTGCCAGACCCAGGAACCTGGGACCCACGACATTATAGGCCATCGTGGGCGTTACTAATTGTTTATTGTTAATTAATTTTTATTTCCATGTCAGATACAGTCAGTACAATAAAATACATGTCCAAACTGATAATTATAGAAAATTGAAATTTGTATATTGGAATTGAGGAGCTCTTGGGGAAGTGACTCAATATTTAAAAAAAATACCCTTATGATATTATCATTATGTCAAAGTTCACATTTTTTAGCAATGCCGTTAGACTGAAATATACGATCTTTTTTGATCATTGTTTTAATTGTGAACAATAAAGATTTGGTACGAAATTGTCATAAAGCAACCTTAAAAGGAGTTATGATTGATTTTTCTCATCAATGCAAGGAGTGGCGGCCATCTTGGATTTATCACAGACCACCTGCCACTATTTAAAGCGAACCACCCGATAAGAGTAGGTATATAAGGTAGTCATGCAATTTCTTCATTCAAAATCCTGGTTACCAAAAACGGATTATTATTTTTAATTGGTTGGTTATATCGTCATAATATAAACCGTCGATAGGTATTTATGTCCGAAGCAGTCATAGTTGTTGATCTGCTCGATTTGAATGCCATTGTGCATTGTTATACTCACAATAATTATACATATCTACGTAAATATGTACAAACTACAAATGTAATACATTACTGAGGAAGTAATATTTTTTGTCATCCAGCCAACGTCTCCAAATAATTTTCCTTCCCAGAAATCATTTAGTGTCACCTCGTTTTAATTAAGCGGGTGAGGGTTCGTCGAACTGTGTATCGAAAAATGCTGACCCTTCGTAAACAATGCTTTAGTGAAGTTACACGCAACAAAGTAAAGAAACATCGATGTCTTATAAAAGCGATTTTAATATTATTATTTACCTACAATGTGTATGTACTAACTAGTTGGGCCGACGAGTCGAGATGCGTTTTTATTGCAACTCGTGGACAACGTATTTATTACATTTTGATTTTTTCACCCTCCGAGTCATTCAATTGTTTTCACTTTGTATTTTTCCATGTTCCCTGTTTTACGTGTATAATGTTGGGTCGATTGACTCATTAGAAAAAAATCTTGATCCGGTTCCCTGACCGTCTTTCCTACGACTAGTATTTCCATTGCTGAATGAAAGCCAGTCTTCTCGGCTCGTCGCGGATCTTTCAAATAACCTAGCAACTATAACTAAATTTATAATTCATTGAAAAAAACTATAAGTTTCGAGCGTGTTGACAAAGTACATAATCGAAACACATGCAGTCTAATAAAATTTATTAGATTGTGATTTTAATCCTTTTATTTTTAAATCTCACGCAATTACCGTAAAATTAAGGTTTACATTTACGCAGGTCTCGAAATGGATCGGAACGCACCGGAGCCCAGCTCAGAGATTATCGTTCCGTCCGGTGGAAATAATAATTTGACCATCTGATATGTGGGCTAACAGAAAATCTAATACACAAATAAAAAATACATAAATACATAATATGACATTTTGATTAATAATGTCGAATCGATTTAATTTAAATTTATCTGCAATCAAAATCACTATATATGTAAATTAATAGTCAAAGCTTATTACCGCTTTTATTTCGACCCAAACTTTTAATATTTTTCGTTTGATAACTTACTAAAAAATCGAAAAAATATTTAGTTTCTATTTACAGATATAATATTATAAAATCTAAGTTAAATGCATATATTTTGTAACACAACAATTAATCGCTAGGCACTTGCTATCCGCATGTTTGATAATATAAATAATAATTAATATTTTTGTGACTCAATAAAGTTATGTCTGGTGAACCTTGGACTCGAAATAATATTTACTTGCGACATTTTTCAGTTGACACTGTTGTTTTATCTTATTTTATTTGTTAGATGCCGTCTGACCAATATCTTTATTTATAAATAATAGTCAAGTTTTTTGTACAACAGTATCACTCAATATATAAACAATGTTATTAATTATTGATATTACTTTTATCACACTAATTAATTGCCCATATAAATGTCGAAAATGAAGAATCTGGGGGTATCATTGGACAATAGTTGAATGCTTTGTAGGAAAGATGGATACATCGACATGATGCCGTCTATTTTTTATCCGAGAAATCAACATTTCATGATCACATAAAAAAATATTAATAGCATACAATAGAATTATTGTAAACCACTAAATTTTGGTACATGCGATGACCATGGTTATAAAATTATTCTTTTGTCAACGAGTGCATCATACATTTAATATAATTGTATCTAACAAAATAGTAAAATATATTCTGTAATCTTTCCATTGGAGTTTTCAATTGACTCGTAATTTAATGAAGCTAAGCGAGCCGTAACTGTGGCCGTTGCAGATACAGTAACCAGTATGGACGCCAAATAATTATTTCGCATCTAGAGTTGGTTACAGTATCTGGAACGGTTACATTTACAGTTCGTTAGTGAGTACCCGGCTTTAGATTTTGAATGACACATATTTTCAATAATTCGGTTAAAAAAAACTTGTTAAAACATAAGGGCAAATTAAACAGAAGTATTAAATTACAGAATATATTTTTCGCAATTTGAATATAATATAGGTACATTTAATAATCTTATTCGTGCAATTTAGCCTACAATGTATTCACTATTAATACATACCAACTTCAATATAAGATAGCAGAAAAGCTGTATGGAAATATAATTTTATCTTTATTTTCATTATTTTATGGCTGTTTATTTATTTTTATGAGATTATTTTCTTTCATTGTATTATACAATCCGATTATTAGAAACTATAATTATTGTGTAAACCACTTTCCACAGCTTTGTTAGGAAGTTATTTCTAATCTATGTGTTTGCTAAATATTTTTTTATAAATTATCAAATTTATGAAATTTCCGTTTTTAACGTAAGACGGACAAGGACGTAAAGTTTACAATTATTATTGTCATTTTTCTCACTATAAGATTGCAGTAGTATAAGGAATCAAATTGTAAAAACAATAATAATTCACTGTGTCAATGTCATTATCCATTTATAAGAGAATCTGATTTAATATCATTAAATTCTTTATCTTTCCTTTATAATATAAATATTTTTAAATAAAAACATAGTAACTCAAATATACATAATTGATACAAAATTGAAACCATTGTAGTGAATCAAAATATTTTGCTATGGTACGTGATTGAAGAATCCATAAAAGTTGTGACTAATGAAAATTTCTCTCTCTTAAAATGTGCATTGACCAAGTAAGCAAGTATGTACCTAAAAATCTTTTCTTTCAAATTGTTGAAAACAGGAAAATATTTTATGACACTATAATTTAGGACTTTGGGATTTGGAAAAATCAAGGCATTTGATTACTATACATTAATGGAATATTTTTTATTCAACTAAGTCGGTATATTAAAATAAAATCGGATTATACTACAAATAATTTTTTGGCTTAAGTACTTCCAATATCAGTGATTGTAAACCCTTTTTCTACATGTATCTTGTAACTGTTATAAAAAGGTCGCGTGTCTAGGGAATCCAATCCCGAGCCAAAATTCTGATCCCGGGATTTCGGGATTACAATTTGACAATCCCGGGATCCCGGGATTGACATTTTTTTCCATTGTTAATATAAAAATTTTATATTTACAAATAACATTGATAAAATCGGTCAAAAATAAATCTAGTATAATTTATACTATTGAAGACATTTATTGTTAATATTGTATACGTTCAATCTTGGAAATACACAAGTTTAATGGAGTAAATAATATTGTAATATAAATAATAATGTGAATTGAATATGAGATTCCTGTTTCTGATAGTAAAGACATAATGAATGGATTAGCGAGATTTAAAATAGTAAAGCAAATAATCATGGCGTACGTATGGCCTTTCCGCATCATAAATCTAATTAGCCAGCCAAATATGAAACTGCCGTAAAACGTATGATATCATGGTAGAATTACTTTGTTAAAAGTGCGAAGCATTTTCCAATCTTTCTCATTTTTAATAATTCATGTGAAAAAATAAAATGAATCGGCAACCTACACATGGGTATAAATCAAACTTCATTCAAACTCAGTTTATTTCTAATGTAGTTATTTTTTATTAAAAGTATTTTTTCCGTTTTATTTTCGCTTTTATTTTATTTTCCATAAAAATTGATAAAAAAATCAATCCCGAAATCCCGGGATTATGTTTATCAATCCCGGGATTCATAGGTATCGAAAATAGCTCGGGATCCCGGGATCTCGGGATTGGAATCCCTACGCGTGTCAGATAAGTAAAGTGAAATAAAAAATCGAATATGTTTTTACCCGGCGGCTTACTGTAAATTCACCAAAAAAGTAAGCTATATATATAATATACATTAGGTATATGGTACCTGCCTAGATATTTTCTAAATCTATATAATACTTATTTTCTTTCTTTCGACCATGTCCGATCCTAATATGATCATATGGGCCTCCACGGGAATGGGACGATTTGGCACCGCGAACTGGCCTCCGCCGATTGGCCTCCGGTAATTGGCCGCCGGTACAATCGGACGCCGGCCCAATTGGACGCCGACCCAATTCGACGCCGACCCAATTGGCCTCCGGGAGATTGGACGCCGCAGAGTTGAATTAAATGCGCAAAGGAATAGACGTACGTTACGATTTGTTGGAGTAAATAAGCAAGTCAGTTTAATATGCTTCTATCTTCTCAGTAGTTGTACCTTATACATTTCACGCTTGACACATTTTTAATATAGATTGAGAATAATTATTATGCCTTATGATGTTTATTAAAAGAAAATAATTCTTGCCTCGCTAAAACTTAAAGATGTGCATAATCAATTAATTTATTGTCTATTCATGGGTACTTATTTATATTTACAACAAATATTAAAAATAATGTTAGATGTTAGAATGAAAATTACATTATATTTCAGCGTTTTATCGACTTAATATTATAATAAAGCTTAAACATGTATATTATTATGCATAAATGCGTATTTTAAGATAGTATGAAATTACAAACAAAATATTACGTAAGTTATCTGCTAAGTATAAATGTTTCAGTAGTTTGATTGATAAACTACTTAGGTACTGGGTGCCGGACGAAATCCCGAAGGCCGAAATCCCGAAAGCCTAATTCCTGAAAGCCGAAATCCCGAAAGCTGAAATCCCGAATACCGAAATCCCGAACGCTGAAATCCCGAATGGCCGGAATCCCGAAGGCCGAAATCCCGAAAAATAAAAAAAAATACAAACAACAATAATTGCGCAATTTTTTCAAGAGACACAAAAACCCATTTTTTGTGGAAATATAAAAAAAATGTAAAATACAAACGTCAATACTTGCGCAATCGTGAATTGCGGAAAATGGGGTTTTCCGATCGGCCAATTACCGGAGGCCAATCGGTGGAGGCCAGTTCGCGGTGCCAAATCGTCCTAGACCCGGCCTCCACAGAGTAGAGGTTTGTATTGACAGATTTTGTTTTTTACGAGAAATGGATGTCAGCCACTTGCTCAACCTATTAGGTCCATACCCTGACACCCACAAATTGAAAAACAATATGTGTACTTGCCAGACCCAGGATTCGAACCTGGGACCCACGGCGTTATAGTCCAACGCTTAAGCCGCGCGGCCACCGTGGGCGTTATATTATAATACTTAGGTACACAAAAATATTTTTTTGACAATTTAGTGAAATATGATACTCTGTTGTTTGTTGTGGTAATTGTAAAAGCTGCAATCAAATCATTATAGAGATGATTTCTAAATTTCGATTTTATAATATAATTCGTTGACAATTTTTATAAATAATTATTGATTGCACAGAGTGCTTCTTGCTGGGTAAGAATGATATTGCTTAAAAATCCACTTTATTTCATTCTTGAAAAGTTTTATGTAACTAATTATCCATCAGTCGATTGCCTATAAGTGAATCTTTTCAACATACGTATTCTTTTTTAATTTCATTCATATTATGAACTAGTAGTCTTTGTCTGGTTAATCATCAATTTTATAACTCATCCATCATACTATTTCCAGATGAAAATCTAACCACATACTTATCTTACAATATCAGGTCAATATTTAACTTTTATTATAAAGAAAAAACTCCTTAACTTTTACATAATTATTAATACTATCGACCAAGTGTACTTTCCATCAATAATTATCTAGTAGGTATGGGTTTTTACAAACACAGGTAGATAGGTATTCATAATAATATGTTAATTTTTTATACTTGATCCTTTACTTAGTAGGTAATAAGGATTTTACCTCCTTTTATTGTATTAATTTATTATATAAGCGAGAATTGACTGTATTCATTATCAGTGTGCATTTACAACGAAGGCGAAACACGGGTCGCAGAAAATGGTTCAAATATAATAGTACTTAAATCCGTTAGAATTTTACATGCTTATAAGATTATAACTTTGTCGCCGTGTCACCCAAAAATCTTCCGCTGTCGTAGGTGCACCATCCATGTATTAAATAATAAGTATTATGTTTTAATGTAGGTAATTAATATAATGTCTTTCCAATTTGCACACCATCATTAAAATTACATTAATTTCACTATTTCCCACAATTTATCATACTTGTGTGCTGTATAGAGGAGGCACATAATATTATTAATAGCTAGCTATTATTTCACTTAACAATTTACGATTTATGTTATTAAATATCAGTCGTAAATTAATAAAATATCACTGCACCCCATGTCAGCAATTTAAATTTTGATTTTGATAGTTATCTGGTGTTGATCAGTTCGGTTCAGATGACATGTTATTTTCTATCCCTAATGAGGCGGGGTAATACACTATTAGAAGTCTTGAATAATTATATTTTTGCATATTCATCATAATCTGTGATTTTACATTCTTGACACTACTGAACCATTTTGTATTTTAATCTAATTAATTTGCTTAAGGCTCATATAGAGCTTATCAACTATATTGAGGCACTATGTTTTGCTAAGATAAGCTGTATATAAAATCTTAATATTATTTTTCTGTCTGCTGATGTGATAAACTTCAACATTTTATCATACATTGTATGCACTAATAAATTACAAACAAATTAATGTGAAGGCTTGACATTTTGATAAAATTAATTAAACCATATATTTTTTTAACCTAAGGATACATCAATTGAGCCTATTTCTGAAAAAAGGCCATTATCCCGATAACATTATTTTTCAGTAAAACAATATTCAAATGATTTATTATTATTATTTTGACCATATCCAATCCTAAGAAGAAGACATATGGCTTTCACAGAGTGGAGGTTTGCAATAACAGATTTTTGTTTTTACAAGAAGTGGATGTTAACTACTTGCTCAACCTATTAGGTCCATACCCTGACTCCAAACACACATTGATAAACGATATGCGTGCTGATATACTAATCCATGATTCGAACCTGGGATCCACGGCATTATAAGCCTTAGTCGCTCGGATATCGTGGGTGTTAGTTTAGAATATGCCATACATTTATTTGTCTACAGCCATAAACAATTATTTTATCTTGACAACAGATGGCACTAAAAATGTTTTAGTGATGACAAGCGGCATCTTTTGGTGCATCATTTTTAATCGCTATTATGTGAAAAAGAAGGTTCCAAGATTACGCCATCTTACCGGAGACGGTCTCAATTAAACAATAACAAATATAAAATCACCCTTTGCTTTCACGCTCGGAATTATGTTCATTACATTTGTTGTGACATATTAGTACTTACATATTTTTATAAATTTACTTTTTTGACATTTCCAACAGTTAATTTTTACATAAATACCCTAAAATTTTTTTTTTTTTTCAATATACAATATGCTTATGTGATGCCGGCTCATTTTAAAAATGATGGGCTGGGCTCGGCAGCCATCAAGACTGCAGGTCATAGGTGTGTATTTAGCGTGTCTTAAGCTAATCCACTACTGCATCAAAAACACATTGATGGGTTTTCCTTTGCCACCTATATTTTCACATTATATTTTCAATTTGTTCTTATTCGTATGTCGTATTTTGTTACAGGCCACTATCCTCGAAGGAAAATACTGGAAAAGGAGAGTCGAAGCGGTTACGGCTGAATACAAGACATGGCGTATGTATTACAGAAATAGAGCCCTCGGATGGGGACCCAAAGATGTCTCAGATGTTGTAAGTGCTAGCCCATTCCTAATCAGCTTCATTTTAAAACTAAAACTTCATAATAACACTTTATCCATATAACCCCTAACAAAAAAAATACCCAATGAACAAGATATAGATAGAAATCATCAAAATAATTTGTGACAGGAATAACCCTAAGTAAAATATTAAGGTTTTGAATCTACATAGCAAATTAAATATATTTTCTGGCAAAAATTCCTGATTTTTAAAATCTAAGGATTGATATTACTTAGTTGAATACATAAATAGCGTGTCTGGATTGTTTTTTTATCAAACATTATTGTTAATCAATATTGCAGCTGTGTAGTTCCCATATAACTTTGTATTACAAAATATTTCACCTATACTCTCTAAAATGTTTCAGTGGCATAGTGATAAGCATTGGCGGCTTAATCCGGAAAAACCTAGCAGGTCAATTTTGAATATATTATTTTAATTTGCCTTTTCGTTGTATACTGAAAAGACGTATTGCAAATTGACTTTTTATACATTATAGAATAAGTGCTAGAAATTGTTACAGGTCGGTACCTACTAACCCTTCAAAAAATGTCCGTTTTTCATAACGCCAACCCATCGTTAACCGAAATTGCACACAACGCGTTATAATTTTTTGTAAATCAGGTCCACTTTTCTTTCTTTGCTTTTTGAAAAATCATCAATCACACGATTATAAAAATTGTCTATTTTTCCCACATATTTTTTTTCAATACTGAGCATTGCAAGAGCGGTCAGTCTATCCTGGCCCTATTGCGTAGAAAGGTTTTTATTCTTTTGAGAGTGGAAAAACATCTTTCACTTTCAACTGTTGTCATTGGTATGACGCAAATAAATTGGAGAACTTTGATCGACTCGGAAAATGTTTCGTTGAAATTATTGCTGAGTAAAAAATGTAGAAGAGAAACTGCACTAATAGCGCCATGCAAATCATCTCGTTGATAAAACACCAATAATTCATTTTTTAACTTGATTATGTTTATTTCTTCTAACAGTTTTACCAAATTTACTTGACGTGTGGGAAAATTATTTTTAAAATCAGTGTAATTTTCTTTATTGAACAAATCGGATATAATGAGATGATCGTTGGATGCAAATCGTGCTTCCATTTCCATTATAATTGTATCACAGACTTCAATTGCTACTGCTTGCGTACTAACTGCTTCACAAAAATGTTATAAATCACCAAAAACTCCTTATATATTATTAAAATAACCAAAGGCATTCGTCAAAACCTGTCAACGAATCCGAACCGCATACACAGTTGCGTCTTGAGACCAATTATCTAGTCAGTGTTATCATTCTGTTTCATTTAATTAGGTGAAAAAATCTTTTGTCTCACACTCGGGCATTGCCGATATTACAGTAATTCACGCACCGTTACAAGCTTCGATCTCGTATTTTGTGTTATATCGATCTCTGTCTTATGTATGAGAAACGAGAGAGAAAATTTTATAAAAATATTCAATTTGGGTCAATTTTCAGACTGCCGGCGAACACAATATTTTTGTTCGGGGAATTATCGCCCAAACAAAAAAAGCCCAATAGACTGGGTTGACACAATATCGCGCGCCCTATAATTTCAAATCCACTGATTATTATTAATATTATTATATATGACATTGCACATATTATTAATATTATTATGTCGATTGTAAGGTATTTATTTTGGCAGGTCAATGACCGAATGACCTATAGAGGGAGCCGCCAGTGGTGATAAGATAACAATATTATTATGTACTTAATTGAGTTCGCATCTACTTGGTAGAATTACATTTTACAAACAGAATTTACACAAATTGGTTATATATTGGTGGTTTCGATAATGATGAGAACAGCCGAAACATCTATCTATATTATTATATCGAGACTAGAGTTTTAGCTGCGTAACATAATTATGAGTGTACATTCAACGAGGTCATTATTGATAAATTGTTTAAATAGCGCAGAGTGAAACTATCTACGTTCAATACAAATCTATTATTTTATGATAAAAATGTCATTGGTTTACAGATATCGGATATGGATGTTTTGGATTGGCATTCACAGGGAGATTCGCATATGCTAGCAGATGAAGATTACATTGCCTTTATGAGTGACACTCTTTTCTCCACAATCTCATCCAACCAGCCCTTTGCATTTCCCGATGCAAGAGAAATAGGTTAGTATATATAATAATAATTATGTAATATATTATATTGTTCCCATTGTAGCAATGCATCAGGAAGGCTTGTAAACTGATGTATTTTTACGATTGGGACTTAGCTTGACCAAAACAATTCCCATTTGATTTTTTGAAGTTAATATTTTTCGCAGGACACTAACGGCATAAAAAGTTTTACATGGATTCAGGTAGACGTCAATAGCCTCTTTTTGATCAAAAACAATAAGATGGTGATAGTCCGCTTATATGATAAATGGCTTTCTCTATTGCACACCGGTCCAAACAAGCGCTTTTTCTGAGAGTCCACGTGTTTGTCGATCTTAAATGTAAATTATCTTCATATACGAGGGTGGGTCAATAAGTCCTTAGAAAAGCCGACAGGTGGCGCGACTAGTACTGTAAGCGGTTTGTTTTCATGCAGCGGCACTACCGATTCAGTATGCTGCGAAGTTTCAATCAGATTGGTCGGGTTGTTGTGTGTTTCTCGTACATTTAAAAAAAAAATTTGCTTGTGGAAAATGGAAAAATGGAAAATGGAGAAAATTGAGGTTAGAGCTGTTATTAAACATTTTAATATAAAAGGGTTAACAGCAAAGGAAATAAAAAATGAGTTGGATTTAGTTCACGGCATATCTGCTCCTTCACTTGCAACTATTTATAACTGGTTAAATGAATTTAAACGTGGTCGTACATCAACAAAGGATGAACCATGCTCAGGACGTCCTGTAGAGGTGACTACACCAGAAATGATCAATAAAATCCACGATATGGTGTTAAGTGACCGAAGATTAAAGTTGAGTGAGATAATTGAGGTTACAGGGATCTCAAAAGGTAGCGTCATTTCTATTTTACATGACAAATTGGGCATGAAAAATATTTCTGCAAGATGGGTGCCGCGTTTGCTCACAGTCGACAATAAACGCAATAGGGCGGTGGCCTCTAAAGCCCTGTTGTCGCTCATGCAACGCAATCCGGATGATTTTTTTCGTCGCTTTGTGACTGTAGATGAAACATGGATACACCACTATACTCCCAAGACGAAAGAACAGCCAAAGCAGTGGATTGCGAAGGCAAACCATGTCCAAAGAAGGCGAAAACCGTAAAATCAGCTGGTAAGGTTATGGCTACTGTATTTTGGGATGCACGTGAAATTATTTTCGTTGACTATTTGGAAAAAGGAAAAAAAATAACAGGGGATTATTATGCATCTTTATTGGACCAGCTAAAAAACGAAATTGAAGAAAAACGGCCTCATTTAAACAGGAAAAAAATCCTCTTTCATCAGGACAATGCCCGTGTTCACACATGTTTACGATCAATGGCTAAAATTGAAGAATTGAAGTTCGAATTGGTCGACCACCCACCGTATTCGCCAGATTTAGCCCCCAGTGACTTTTTCCTTTTCCCAAACTTAAAAAAATGGCTAAGTGGACAACGTTTTTTTTCAAATGAAGAAGTCATCGATCGGACAAATGCTTATTTTGAGGCCTTCCGAAAACTTATTTTTCTGACGGTTTAAAAAATATTGAGAAACGTCTAACCAAGTGTATTGAGCTCCAAGAAGATTATGTTGAGAAATAAAAAAAAAATACAAAAATAAAAACTGTTTTAATGCTTTTTTCTAAGGAATTATTGACCCACCCTCGTATATTACCCAAAACAGGGTGAACGTACAGTAGTAATTTCCTATACAAATAAATTGCTTATTCAAAGTGAGATCATTGTGGCCAGCCGAATCATTAGGATTGGAAGGTACAGCGCCATCGTAAAGCTAAAATATTATATATTTGTTTCTTCTAAATCTCTCATTCTATTATGTTATGCTTAGGCTAAGTTTAATAATTTTTATTTGTTTTGTTTTTCTTAGCAAGAGTAGCGAGCTTAGCAGATTTTATTCAACCGAGCTTGGGCCCTCTGCAGCCCAATCTAGATGATTTTATGGACACGTTTGAACCATTACAAGGTGAGTTTTTGTTTAAATCGTACACATGTAACCAGTGTTTCTTCTAAGCCTTTGAAGGAGCGGACTTAAGAAATTGATTGCCGCACATAGCTCAAACGAGTTAACAATCTAAATTAAATTTTTGAAATGTAAAATGAACTATTACATGTTATAAAAAATCGTATTTGTAAAATTATAGATATGAATTATCCAAAGTGATTGAAGAAAGTTATATATAGAAGACAGAGCTTAAATATATGAATAGTGAAGTTGAAAAAATTTGATTAAATTAGACTCATTTTGCATTGCAGATTCGTTTATAGCAAACTTAAAATTTTTTATCAATTGATAGTATTGTTTTTCTAATTACTACATATATTGTCCATTTCAAACATGAAACATGATCTAGTGATCTAGTGCTAATAATGCGACTGGCGTGTTTGCATTACCTGGCCATTAGATATAATTAACATGATAAAATGTGGTAATTAAATTTTAATTAACAGGTCAGCAGTGATCAGTGGCAGCCAAATACACCAAACCATGATTATTTAGAATATTTAGATGAGTAATCACAAAAATCGCATGTTTTCATTTGTTCATGATACTTAAGTTTCAAAACAGGTACCAAAAATGGCAGCTATACATATGAGTTTTTCAATTTGAAAACGTACATATAAATTTTTCTGTTACGTTAAAAACACTTCAGTTTCGCTATTAAATGTTGTAATACTAACAGTTATAAAACTCCTTCTTTCATGTATTTAGCAACTCTATGCCATCTCATTTCTGGCTTTTCGGGCTCATTTCATAATATATTAATTACTGTACAAGAACATTTTACAATGCACATCCAGAATTTCTGTATTCATATGCGACATAAAATTAGTGAACATTATCTGTCAAAAATATCTTTAAAAATGAGAAGATGTAACTTATTTTTTTTTATTGATTTCAGAACTGTTTACTGCAGTAAAGCTTCCACCTGTACCTGAAGAGAGCACTACTTCTGACGATCATATGTACAGAAATAACATCTCACAAGCCCTCATGAATACCAATTTTCAACAGGCTCTAGACCATACCACTCAATATTCAATCGCGCCCATGCAAACGCAGATACACAATGTACCCTCTCAGTTACCCCACCAGCAAAACAGGCAAGGCAACATTCACCCAGTATCGGACCAGATGATGTCCCACGGCGCGATGGCTGCCAACATTCAAATTGTGAACGATAACTATATAGCTCGTCAATCAGAACAGAACGCCCACTCGCTCCACCCTACTCAGAGCACCAGTCAAAACTCGGCAGGGTCTCACGGTAACAGAAACAATCCCATGTCTCCGATGAGCTCGCAGCGTCAGTCCATAATGGTGCAGCCGTACGGAATGAGCTCGCCCAATATGGTTGCTCAACAGAACTCTGGCATGATGTCTCAACACCAGAATGTCATGCAAAATCAACATCAGCAGTTGCACAATCAGAAAATGTACCCGCAGATTCCGGTTATCAATTACCACGAGGGGACCTATGGAAACCAAGGTAGTTCAATGAATTTCTTTTAAATTTGTCACTAATTACAAATTACAAACTTGATTATAGTTATCATTTTTGGTTACTTGACATTTGAGGCTATTAGTTTCAAAGTCCATTACCTCTATTTTTACTTTTTTTGATATTTTTCTTGATTCTGATTCAATGAGTACTTTGCCATTGTATGATGTATATACATAAAATATCAAATCCCGCACTGTTTGTTAGTTAAATTGAAATAAAACAGAGGTTGAGTGGAAAGTGGTCTATATTCATCAGCCACCATTTTTTTTATATTTCACATAGGTACCCACAATTAATTTTAACTTTGATTTTTTCAACAATTGACATTTTATTTCGCCGTTTGCTTTTTCTTATTGTTTACTAATATGTTTGCGAAAAGATAATATTTTATTGGCAGTCCTAAATGTGCTTGGTGTTTCATTGCAATTATTTCAAAATAGTGGAATATAGAAGTTACCTACTTTTAATCTAACAGTCTCATTTAATTCACAGTAAATAAAAATGTGAAAGTGGCTTCTGGTGATGTCGTTACAATTATTCAGATTATCAGATTTATTAAAACTCAAAACCTGGACACCGTTGGATGAATGAGATCCGATAAAGCGCCTTGTGTGAAAACGGAGTGCGTAAATATAACGACATCGTGACTTGATGGCCTACCTACGACAAGACAAGTCCTCCTTCAAACATTTATTAACTTAAAAAATATCAATATTATTCCTTATAATAGAAATAATGGATCATTGGAATACGAGACTTCATTTACATAACGTTGAAAATAGTTATAATTGTATATTTAACTTAAATTTCTCTATCACCAGTGCACTCGTTCATTCTCAGCTCCTCTTGCACATTTATTTTTTGAAATATGTAACAACATTCATTTTATGTGTATTCAAATATATTGAAGTTTTAAAGTATTTTTCAATGTAATTTGACCAGACTATTTTCTTTTATGAGGTCTATAAGCTGAAATTATTCTAATAATGATTTCAATGCCAAATTGTATTTAGAATATTAACTTTGTATTGACTGGAACTGAATGTATTTCAAAGGTATGCACCAATCTCGTCCAGAGAACTCTTCGTTCGGCACGGCAAGTCAGAGAGCTCGTGCCGGCAGCGGGGGATATCCACCTGAAAGAATGTCCCGTTCGCGTCCCTCCCAATCTTACCCACACCACTTTAACTCTCCCTCCGCCGCTCCTTCCCAGCCTGATCCTCTAATCGCCAATCCTGACAAGAACTCATACGAACAGCACATTGACCGGCTGCACAGAGACCACCATCCGGCCTCTTCAAACAGCAACAGTGGAAATTTGGCGCAGATCAATCTCTCAGCCGGCAGCATCTGTATGAATTTAAATAACTCTTCAGAGCAACAGAATGTTTCGGCAGGCGCCGCAAACCTGTCACTTCAGGGTTCCGGAAGATTCAAGATGCCATCACCTCCTCCACAAATTGGAAATTCATCCATGTCTACGCACAATAGGGTAAGTTTGTATAGTATTATTCTTCAATTGGAACGTAACGCATAATACAATTAATATCCATCGTCTCTCTGTTCAAACGTCTTTTTTTAACCAAAATGTTTCTCAAGTAATTTGATTTAGAACTCTTCTCATGTGTTACCCAAAAAAAATTTGTGATATAAAAAAAATAAAAGGGTAATGAAACACTGCAAAGTCTTTACTCTTGTCTTTATCATAAACAAAGCGAAACGAAAGTTTCTCATTCACTTTTCTTGTCTGTATTTAGCAAATGTCTCCGGGAAGCGGCAGTCAGCAACACCAGCAGGCGGTGAAAGGTGAGAATTTCCGTTCCAACAGCCTCCCCGTGGGCGCCACCCTCGCGTCGCTCACTGCCCTCACATCCGCCTCCGCGCTGGGAGCCACTCGCCCCAGGAGAAGACCTCGTAGCGGCTCCAGCTCCCCCTCTCCTGCCCAGCCTAGGCGGGCCCCCCTCCTCGCGGCCGCCAGTGAACCGGCGCTCAGCCCCTCCAGCGTACTGCTGGCACACCTGCTCAATACAAATAAATGTAAGCAATCGAGTTATTAAACCCGTCGCCTCCGTGTAGTGTTGGCACTGCCACGTCAGTGACTATAGCCTTACCATTATATCAAAGCTGCCGACATTTTAGCGGCGATCTGCGGAACAACGGATACCCCAGCACTTTCAAGTATATTTCTACGTCCCTGACCCCCCTATAAGTCCTACTGCATACAGAGTTATAAAATGGCAGCCATAACATGATGGTTCTATGAATACATCAAAATCTACATCTGTTATGACACAGAGATATGGCTGAGATATGCTTCGCTCAGGAGCAAAAATAGATTTTCCACGTATACGTACCGAGTAGATATTATGAAAGAAAAGAAGCCTGTCGACTCATTAAAATTATTTTGATTTATAGTGATTTTTGTGTTCAGCCTAGTTTCTTGAGGAAGCTCACTTATCAACGGTATTTTTAAATTTCAAAAATAATTTAATCTAAAAAGTTCAAATGTCAGTTGTTAAGTACACCTCCTACCGATATGTCTAGGTAGTATGAAATAACATAGTATTATCCAATGACATTAATATGGACGAATCATCTGGAAAAGAAAATGACACTCACTTTATTGTCGGGTCTGCCGAATGGCATAATCTGTTCTAACGCCATTACAATAAAGGTGATATTGCTATAAATTCCTGATGCTTTTTGTTGGGTCTGCCTAATGGTTCGGTTCGAACGGGTTCGCTCAAATGAACATTCACATTAGAAACACTGCTCCAACGCCATTACAATAAAGGTCATATTGCTATAAATTCCCGATGCCTGATATCGCATAATGGAAATTGCGTGACGTCTACCTATACATGCGAATTTACTTGCTAGCTACTGTATTGAGTGCGTCGTCCATTAATAATGTCATTGGTATTATCAGTTGCACACTTGTATGATCAATAGATAAGTTTTGAATTTCTGTGCTGTCTCTTATTTGTGAATGACTTAATGGATCTCGGCAGCGCAAGGAATCTACAAACCTGGCAGCGTGCAGTCGTTGACATCGGAGGGCGGCGGGAAGCATGCTTATCTGACTCATCAGATGACCATTCTCCCAGCACCTCCCAGCGGGCCCGTCACGGTCCCCGCGTCTTTCTCCTCCAGTTCACCACAGGTAAAATATAATCAGAAAACATTATATTAGACAGCTACATATTGCTTTGCACTTTTACATTGGTCTCAACTTAATAGGTGCATGCTCTGGGTCCAAACATATGAACTTTGCCAGACCCAGGATTCGAACTCCCGACTCACAATTTCGCCGAAACTTACCGCTCGGACATCGCGAGCGCTTTCTTTCTCTCCTGCCTTAGGCCTTGTCGACATGGTGCGTGTCTTGCCGCTAGTGCATGTCATAGTCACCTCTACCTCGACCACGCGCGACTGTCTTCAAGTGGATGGCTCAATGAGGTCACGTGTACCTGGAATGCACGCAAGTCAAAACGCGTCATGTGGACAAGGCCTTAGCAAATGTTCATTGTGATCCAATTTTAGTATTATTTGTTTGTATTGGTGGAAAAGGAGATAGCGATTTATGGATTTGATTTTGTTTTTAACTATTCATTGGTCTAGAATCAAATTGATCTAAGAAAACTATAGCCACGACTACTAAAACATTGTGCAGTGTATTATGGTAGAACACTTCCAACTGGTCATAAATTTAGCATCTTATTCATTGTATTTATTGTTTTCTTCAGTTGAGCAACTTTGGCGGGAGTTCACCGACGAACGCGACATCCCCGCAATCTCCCCCCTCTCCTGTGGATGGGTGCGGGGGCCCAGGCCGGGAGCACAGGCGAACGGGCCACATCCACGCTGAACAGAAAAGACGCTACAACATTAAGAACGGATTCGATGTGTTGCAGTCCCTTATACCTCAGTTGTCGCAGAACCCCAATGCCAAGGTTACATTTTAGCAGAGAAATATCATACTGATAGATTCGTTTGAATTCTGTATCTAATCTGACAGTCGTGCACTTTCTACTTGCAATGTCATGCACATACATAATATGGTTCTGATACGTTTTGATTTATAGTTGGCAAGGCTAAACGACATAATCTAGACATGATTTATTGCCATTAATTGTTATAAGTCAAATCTCGAGTTAACATTTAAGCTGTGTATTAGTCGCGAAATGATCTTTTTTCTGTCTGAATTACATGATGTCATAAAATGTCTATAAATCTTGATCTTTCATAATTATATTAAATCAGACTTATTGTGGTTTTTTACTTATATATCTCTAAACTTGAAATGTTTCCTCTTATCAATTATTTTTTTTAATTGTAAAAAATCATGTTTTTTTCAGGTGAGCAAAGCTGCGATGCTTCAAAAGGGAGCCGAATATGTTCGGCAACTTCAAGGCGAAAGAAACCAGATGAAAGAGGAAATGGACGGCTTGAGACAGCAAATAGAATGTTTAAATAACTCAATAAGGTTTCTATGAAATTATATAACACTATTAAAATAATATAAGTTGTAAAATTTATTGCTTTATTTAATTCTTTTGTATGTATATAGTAGTAGCTGAAGTACCCGGCTTCACATGAGGTCACTTCGTCGATCGATATACATTTATCTAACAAAACAATAATGTATGTCCAATATTATAAAGAATGTTACTATATCAATTTCAAATATTGTGAATTATTGAATAAAAGATATAATTTATCAAACAATTAGGTACATTTTTCAATATCAAAATAACTGTTTAATCACATTAGTAAAAGTCAAACAAAAGAACACCAAATTAAAATCCAATTGAAAATAAGCACACTGTTAGTACGGGTAGAAATTGAAAATTGGAAGGAACAAATAAATATGTAGATACTTTTGCAATGCAATGCAATGCAAGAATGTGGTCATAATCATGTATTCGTTTATTTTTATTACTGGAATTTAACTTTGGTAATTTGGTTACATACTAATCTTCACGATTTTTGTTCATGGCTGTATACTATGAACTATTGACTCATTTTACTTTAATAAAATCAATATAGTCATGGACTAATTGTCCATAAAATAAGCTAAATAAATTATGTATATTTATCTTGTTGTAAAAACTGTAAATATACTTGGTAATCGATGATATGTTTTGTTTGTAGTAATTGCCAATCGCTGTTACCCGCTACTGGTGCCCCAGTGTCGAGGCAGCGCTCCGGCCGCCTGAAAGAAATGTTTGACGACTACGTGTGCCAGCGGACCAATGATAATTGGAAATTCTGGATTGTATCCTTTTTATTCCATGCTTTTAAAAGAAAATTCTTATTTTTGAAGATTAAAAATATATAAATGACGTCTATATAAGTAAGAAAAATAGTTACGAGCAGTTTTCACATCACCACGTAATGCGCGTGAAACCGTAAACATAGGATTACATAAATCTCCCTCAATAAAATAAACACAATAAAACTGTTGTTAACAGTTTAGTAACATTTATATAATATGTATTTTTAATGTTTTTGCACAAATATGGACATTTTTATTTGCAATTGCAGCAACATTTTTAATGTTTAAAACTCATTTAGTGCTAACACCACAACTGGCGCGGTTTGGAGTAGTTGGCCATTCAATATAATTAACGTGTTATTTAAATGTGGTAATTAAAACTTCACCAGTGATTGTGTTAACGGAAGTAACGATACATTATCTTGTGATGAATTTTGTTTTGAGTAAATCCTACAATTTTGTACGGTGTGGACTGTCGAAACAATATTTAATTTCCTAATCATGTTTACAGATGTGGATATTCATTAAGTTTCAAACAAGTGTTTGTGCATGTGCGTTTGTGCTGCAAAAAAGATTTACCAGCATTGTATAGTTTATTTGTGGAGATGTGTACGTCGGTGTAGGCTTAAAATGTTATTATTTTCATAGCAACACATCTCATTTAAATGTTTTGGCCTGACTTATGCCCAAAGATGATGAAGAAAACCTTCTCATATAGAAATGGAGCCTAAATGTATGAAAATGACAGCAAAAAGGAACATTCATTTTCATACAAACCCCAATCGTACGACACTGCATTAATCCTTATTTGTATATAAAACTGCTTACTAGCATTTGCTTAGCTATTTTCATAGGAATATTACAGAAGGCTCTCATCTGGAAAAAGATTGTAACTTCCTTGCTTGCACCCGTTTAAGTGTCAATGACATTGAGCTGCTTGTTGGCGAATTTACAATCTGCCTGTAAAGTCGCCCAGTGTCATCATCAAACAAGCTAACAAGCAGATTGTAAACAATCTACCGAGAAGAGTTAAAAGCCGGTCAACTTTACACGCTACACACCGGCGTGTGGGCCTACTGCGTCTGCGCAGTAGAGACCTCACGGTAAAAAAATGAACTACGTTCTGTCAAAATAGTAGCTGGCTTGTGGCTTCTCAGCGAATGGAAAGTTTTGTGTGTCATCATCACAATCGCAGTAGCTGAATCGCCCGCTTTTAAATTCCCCAACAAACAGCTCGTAAAGTAGCTCAATGTAATTGACGCATTACACACTATGTACTAGTCATAAATACTTTACAATATTTTTTAGGTGTAAAAATAAAATATCATTTGAGAACCAGATCTCATTTACAGAATATTGAATACTATATTATGTAGAATTCATAATTGCATATTTTTCTTTGAAATCCATTTATGTACTCAACATGGTTACTTATATGGGTACACTTGGATTTCTTTAATCCTCTGCTCCTCAATTCATTCTGTCCCCAGAGTATTAAATAACAATAGTAAATTGCTGAGTCTATGTATTATATTTTTAATTGAAATGCTATCAGTATTTTCATCATCATAATATGTTGTACTATTCGATTGACAAAAATCAAAACATCTTTAATGAATCCTTGACTTATAAATACAGTTTAGTTTATTGGTTGAACCGTTGCTGATATCATTCAACAACAATGTGTCGCCAGCGAGTACGGATGAACTTAGAAGGTCTACATTTCTCTGGGCAGAGCAACACTGTTCACTTGTGGAAATGAGGCCAGGTAATACTATCATTTAGTCTTTTTATATAATATGTGTGACAACAAAATGTGTTTAGATGATGTGGATGTATGTATGACAATATTTTTCACAAAACCGAAGTCACACATTCAGTGTATTCAGGTGTCTGAATTTTTTAACAGTTCAACCTATGCATGTATGTGAAACATTTACCTTTATAATCTAACCCAATGAGTTATGAAACTTTACACTGAACTCATTTGTACCCCTAAAACAACACCGCCACAAGTCGAAACATGCCAGATTTTAGCTGTAAATGCCAAATCAACTGCCTGGTCAGTATTAAATTTATGATTATGTAAGACTACCATATCTCTAGCTAGTACCATGTGTAAGTTATATGAATTATTGCTGTACTGCAATCTCAAATGTTTAAAAAACATCTGGAACAACACCGTCATATTATTATTTTGCTATTCTAAAATCATTATATTCAAAAAGCTTAATATTGTATTCACTATCCATGTGGTTTGCTTCAGTTAAGTTTTAATTTATGCTGAGACAAAGAAATGAAGAAAGTTGAAAACTTCAAATGCAATTTACTCAGAAGATGACAGTTGGGATTGTGGTGGTGTTGTTCCAGGGGTGCAATGTGGACATTGTCTTTATAAATGAATATCATTGAATGGCATTGGGACAACCGATGCCATTCAAATCACCATTGTGCTCTCTTGTAAAGTTGTCATGCATTATTTTTCAGCTGTTTTAAATTCTCTCCGCATGCTGTGCACCACGACAGAAATCCTCTCCGACCCGGACAGGCTACCCGAGGAGGCCCATGCGGCCGTCAACAAGAAGAAACCAAAAGATTCAAATTCCAGTTGTAAATAGTTGTGTTCCACTGGCATCTGAAATTATCGTTAAGTTTAGTTTTACTAGTTTGTTACTAAGAATTAATTTAGCGCTTGACCAGGATTGGAGTCTTAATAAATAAGTGACCTGAAATTATTCGTTTTTAAAAAAACATGAGTGCGCGCGCATGCAATGTGCGAATGTTGTTCTTCTTTTGTTTGTGCACAGTTTTTTTATTATTTTGTTTGAAAAACTGCGTCACCATTGTGCCTCGGGGGAAATATTTTTTGAATACCTACTTTAGAAGTAAGATGTTAAAGAAAATGTCTATTCAGTGTATGTTGAAAAATATCCTATTGTAAATATGGATTAGTAATAATTTTGTAAAATCCTCTTATTGTATATTATAACATTTTATAAATTTGCAATTAAAAATAATAAAATTATATTCTTTTAAGAATCCATGTCTGCCTTTTAGTAATCGGCCAATTGTAAAAAGAATTATATTGTTTTTCGCATCATTCAATTATTACATTTTTAAACTAGTTTTCTGTAAATATCTAAACATTGAAAAATTTCGATCACTGTTAAAAAATATCCACAAATGTAATTCGCAATGTTGTGTTGGCATTTTTTATTGTTAATCTATTCTTTACAATTTTGTACACAGTTCTTCCAATAAAATGGCACAAAATATATTCATTAATTTTAGTACTTATGTACCTACTCATAATTATTATGTTCGAACGATTAAATACATTATAGTGATAAGATTAACCGAAACTATTTTAATTCTTTTTTAAAAAAATTTGGGCCAACCGAAGAGTTTTTTAAATTCGATTTAAATACTATAATAAACAACAGAATATTTTTTTATGCTCTCATGAGTTTTTTATTTAAAAACTGACAATCTTTCCTCTGTTGTATATTTTATTCAAAAAAAAAAAGAAAATATTTAACGAAATCTAAAATGGTAACTACATTAAAAACTGCTGTACAATACATTGCTTCATCAACCATTAAATTTATATAATCATTGACCCGAAGATGTTAAAGAAAACCCTTTTCTATAGTGATGGAGCCGAACATATCATGAAAGTGACGGAAAAAAGGACCGCTGGTTTATTAACTTCATTCAAACTCCGAAGAGTTGTGAGTTTACTCATTGTTTGTTGCATAGAAAAATGACATTAATTTAGGGGTCGCCCATTTGACGCCACACCCTAGGGGTGAAGGGGTACTTATCCAAAACAATCCAAATATAAACTCTTTATCTAAAAATAAAATGTTCCATGAAAATATCATATTGCGGTTGATCATTTTCAACGAATTTCCTTTTTAATGAATAAAGGGATTCGAAAATATGAAGTAATTTAGAGAAGGGGGAAAATATTTTGCCATGCAGTGTGACAATGACAAACACTGAAAATCATGTGACATCATTAATAATTATGGATATGCCCCTTACAACAAACTGAAACTTGCTTTTGATAGGGTTATCACAGAAGGGTTTGCACTAATCAATAGTGTGGAATATAAATTTTAACCTTTGACTAATAATCAAATCCCACCTGACGAGATGAAAACTGTGTGTCAATACTGTAAATGTGTAAGCCTTGTTTTTTTACTTTATTCTGTCTAAAATAAAAGGATGTAGACTCCTACTTCTATAAGCTGGCGGGGGGCGGACGTAATGCTGTGTTAAGATTCTGAAGCGGGGGAATTAAGGAATTTAGTTCCACTAGTTCATAAAACAACCGTGATGACATGTAGGTACGCCAGCTTATAGAAATCGGACTCTAGTGTCAGTCACACCATTACTGGTATTTTCGACTACACATGGCTCTTGTTTAACAGCATCCATAAATCAGAATGTATGTCTAATTCGCCATATCTCGCCAACTGTCTATTTTTTGTATTAGAAATATCAATAAATCATTTTTTTTCTGTATATTGAATTTGTGGTATATTTTTTTAATTCTGCTACAGTGAAATTCTATATAACTATTGTCTGTTAAACAAGAGTTATATGTCTACTGATGTGGAAATCCATAAAACGTACTCAGGATTTGTGCAATTAGACTTAAAAGAAGATCTCACACTCTTAATATTGAAATTGTTATGTATATTATTTACCATTTTATTTAAAGAAAAATGATCGCTATCATCGATCATATTATTAATTTAATAAAAAGTAATTGATTTTATAGAATTATGTAGTTATAATAATATCAAATTACATTTTATCATATTTTAAATAAATTATTTACGGATGCTTAAATATTGAATGGTATTAAGGCACTCTTTTTAATTTGATTAATTATTTTTAAGTTGATGTTGTTTAGCAAATGTGAGACCTTCTTTGGAATACTTTGCTTATTGAATTAAATCGTTCAATCATACGTGCCATACAAATTAATACCTGTTTAAACAATTATTATGTGAATGTATTGGGTTCTGAAATTCAACGAGAATAATTGATTTTATAAGATTTACTATGAGTGTTTAATAAAAATCGGAACCAAAATTATTATAAGCAGTTAATTTTTTTTAAATTTTACTTTGATTTGTATGTCTAAACAAATTCATTATCAGCTATAATTTGTATGTGTAATAAATAACTCTTCAACTACGAAAATGGGGTAGTAAAGATTACCATTACACGTCATAATGTGACATATAAATGCCATAACAATTAAAACAATTATACTGCAAAAATATAAATTTGTAGGCAAATTCATGTCTGTGAAACCAATGTGGTAGGAGCAATAGTCTTTTTAAATAAATTTTAATATACAGTGAGTTCTCGACTTACGAACATTCGCGCTTACGATGAAGAAAAAAATGATCCAATCGATTGCGTCATTTATAATTTTTTAAACAATGTGCAGTCAGTCACCCTTTGTGCCCGCTTCTGACGGTGGTTTACATGCGTTTTAAATTTGGAGATGGACTTTCAAAGATACGCAGCCTGATTCAGCAATCACTCACCTGTTATAATGAAATTCGACTTACAACCTAGGTAGCGGAACGGAATCTCGTCGTAAGTCGAGAATTCACTATAAATCATGTAATTAGAGCAGTGGTGCCCAACCTTTAGTCTATCTCGAGCAAATTAAGAATTTAAAACTTTTACGCGAGCCACACATAGGACAATGACCTTTTTTTGAAAAAATCAGCACGATAGGTAAAAGAAAACACAATAATATTACACTACTACTATTTATTACTGCTTCTAATCTACTACAAATTAAAAACAATACAGGACAAACAAAACTTATTAATAATCAATGTGAAGATTGTTGGGCAACTAATGTGGCTTTCAATTCTTTCACTTTAGATTTTCTTAAACTGTTATTAATAGAATATTCAACACCATATATTTTATGAACCGTTGTAAAATGTCGTTCTACGTTGCACGTTTTTTCAATAACAACTGTTGAACCGCAAATCAAACAAATATATTTATTCTTAAAATAAATAAAAAATATTTCTCTTCCCAATTTTCCTGAAAATTGTAAGTGTATGTCCGATTTTTCTTTTTCTCTGGCTCATATTCAGACATAATTATTAGGGTAACTGTATGATAAATATAATTGCCAAACTGACACTTGTGTCAGAACACGCTTCGTCTCGCCCATAGACTAATATACCTCACGCCTTTTCGCCAGTGGTGATTATCGACGAGGTGTTGCTACAGTGAGAAACAATTTTGCCGATTTTTGACATACACTGCACACTTAATACATAATCTGAATACACGAGCCACATTAAAACGGTACGCGAGCAACATGTTGCTCGCGAGCTAAGGGTTGGGCACCGCTAATTAGAGTAAACTAGACAGTAAGACGAGAAACAGATTGTTATCACATCACGTGATCACATGCTAGAATCGTCAAAACATTTAATAATAAAAATTAACAACCTACAAAAACATTGTGTTAATTACCTTGTGTTAAGTCATTTGTAGGTCTTCTCTAAACCACGAAAAATAAAAATATGTGAGATCATGTAACTCAAAAATGTATAAATTTACAGGAAAATAAAAAAAAGTTCAATCAGCAGGTTATTTTAGGTTTGTGGTGCGATGTGATACAGGTGAGGTGACTTCGGTTTAGTTTTGATACATTTATTTATACAATACCAAGTAAATTGATATTGAACATGTTTTCCGCACGGCATGAGAGCCGTAATAATAGTCTGTTTCTGCCTTAACTGTTGCTGTTAACCGCATGGTGTCACTTGATATTGGAGAGTTATTTTTATAATAATTTATTGTAAGTGTTAGTGATTCGCATGTGAATTATCTCAAAAAACATGAACCCATGTAAAATGTCTTATCGGGCAAAATACAGTTGACGATTATTTCTAAATTAAAATACTTGTTTCCATTTCTCACTTCAATACTATATATTGTATGCTCAATTTATATAAAAATTAACAATGTTTGAATATTTTTGTATGAACGAAATGTAGTTCTTAATTATAATCTTGCCATCAGCTGTAAATCTGACTCCAAGACTTTAAGTTGTCGAATGCAGCTAACTTGTCACCGATGAATAGCATTTCTTAAGCTAGATCATTTCTAAAATAATAATAGAAACGCCTTGTCTATTAGGTACAAAAACAATTTATTAGAGGCCTTAGAATATTTTTTTCTATTTTGTAGATAAAACTATGTATATTTGAGTTGTTCAGCTCAATGTCAAGATATCATAATGCCTTTTCACTACCTACTTAATAATTACGACTGTTGATTGTGTTAGTTCTCTTAAACCTGAAATATCAATTATTTTTAAACGGCTGCATAAATGTTCATTTTAAAATGAAACAAAATTATGTAATTACATATTTATTCTGTTTTGTTCCATTACAAGTTATTTATGTGTGTTACGAGAAAATGTGAGTCATTCTGAAAAAATGTTTCTTTTAGAATTTATACAAAATTTATTGTTAAAATAAATTATTAATAAGGCATTATTTGTTTTGTTTTATTGTTTTAAGTATATAAATTTATATTCCCAAGTGGACATAACATTAAAATAGTACACATATTAATTACTGTTCATTTTATTTTAACAAGTTATTAACAACTAGGTGGAAACCTCATTCAAAAACAACTCTATACATACTAATAATTAAATTGGAATGTCTTGTCTGTTCAACTCAACCTTTAAATTTGTGGGCAGCTGCGAATCAAGTGCGTGTCAAATACCATAATTTCATATTAAACGATGAAGATCAGAAGCTGCAGTGACTGGTTGTGGGGAAATAATGTGTGTGTGGCCCTTGTTTAACAGTAATATCTAAATTTGTCTATCGATATCACCAGGTCATGGTTAAATAAACTTCTAGATACATATTAAAGAGAACATACACAGCCAAATGAAAGTTTTTTTTTAGGAATCTGAAAGAAAATCAAAATTTGTGCGTAGGTCAAAGATTTTGTTATTCATGTTGCGATTAGTTATGTAATGATTTTCTTCTTTTGCCATATCCGCCCGTTAACTGGAGCATATGGACACCACGCGGCGCCTCCAAGAATCCCTGTCGCTCGCCAGTCTTCTTGCTTTGTTCCAGGTCAAACCAGCATCCCATAGCTCCGCCGTATACACTCTGTAGATTGTATTTAGCGGCCTTCCAGGACGCCGGAATCCTTGAAGAACAGGCAAGCCAGGTTGAAGTTCTCTTCTGGCATCCGCAGCACGTGGCCGAGCCAGGTCCAACGTCGCCTCTTTACTTTCAGCGTGATGAGAGGCTGCTTGGTGCGTTCTCTTATCTCCTCGTTGCTCCTAAAGTCACACCCAATATTCGTCGCAAACATCTGTTTTCGAAGCTCAGTATACGGTTGAAATGATATTAGCGTTGGTCTATCTTGTGAAACTTGTAAACCCCATTTTAGTCAAAAATAAGAGTTTTATTGAATTTTCCCATAACATCTTACATATATTTACCTCAAACCAATATCTTTTCTAATAATGTTTCTGAGGTATTTCTAATTATTGTGGGTTTCTTTTCCAAAACTGACTATTTCCAAAAGTGAGTTATGTATGTAAGTATACTCAATGTTGTGCCAGGAATCGATTATTATTAGTTTTTCACCAAATATGTGTCTTAATCCACGTAAATTTAGTCTAATCATATTATAAATAAATTCACAAAAACTTCCTAAATCATGTACTCTACCATCCAATGAAAAAAGTTGCAAACATCATAAATACCAGGAATCATGGTCCCCACATCGTGAAGCGAGCCCCCAGGCTAGGATTTTTGGCGCGCCCCCTTGCCTATCACTAAAAGTAAAGGCAGTTTGATGCTCCACAGTAGCGTTTTCGAAATGGTGAACGTGATAAAATTATGGTGTATTTTTAGTGATTAATATTCATTGGCTTTCTGGAGTTATCAAATATCAACATATAATTAAAAATTGCATCGCACATTCTCATAAGGTGAGTCGGGGTAAGTGTAGCTACTAAGATATCTCAGTATCTACTATAAATTGGATGATGCCATCTATGGAAAGGTGATAGCAAAGTCACCGATTTATAAAAATAATCAGAAATGGTGTCGATACCATGTTTTTTGAGGTGACTACATGGATTATTCTCCAGACGACATTTTGAAGTCGACGAGTGAGATGGTAGCTGTTACTACCTATTTTTTAAAACACGGAAATCTGCACATTATGGTTGTAAAATTTGGTGAGTATATGTGTTTTGATACCCTGCTTCACGTGTTGTTATCATTTTACTCATTGATAATCATTTTAAAGCTTTAATCGAGTGGACACACTTCCCCCACGAAAGTAAACGTTTGGGGTAAGTGTGCCTTTGTTTTGTGTCACACTTCCCCCATATATTTTCTATGAATTCGCATGGTCATTATTTTAACTAGTGATGGGACCCGACGCATTATTTATATCGATCGAAAAAATGTTCGCATTTGAAATAAAATGTTTATATTTTTATTGTTATAGTTATATGTTAGCTAAGTAGGTAGGTACTCGGAAGAGTCATTCTGTTTCAATTTAATACACAAGTTTTTAAAATAAGTGCTTATCTAACATGTGATAATAATTAATGTGCATTTTTTCCACATATAAATATAAACGAAAGGCAGAAAAAGGAGCTTACGACCAAGGACAATTACAAAAAACAGTTGAATGTGTAAAAAAACAGGATATGTCATATGGATATGTATAATCATGTTTACGAAAGAAGACAAGACAGTTTTAGCAGAAGTACAATATTACCCAAAGAGATTGAAACATCTTTTGCAGAAAATTTGCATACGTTGGAAAAGCATGTCTCACAAAAAAAGTAGTCCTCGAATTAATTGGACAGTATATTAAAGAAAATAATATTAACACACCGTTTAAAATCGAAGACACAATTGGTTTATAAGTTTTATTAAAAGAAATAAGTTATTATTTAAAGTTATTTAAACCCTAACGGCTAAAATTATTAAACAAGGAACATGCTTTGCCCACTGATTCTCTGAATGCTGGTTGTCCAAATTCGAAGGAAAATAAAATAAATAGCGGAGCGCGGGTCACACGTTATTCGCGAAGCGCCGTTCGTGTCCGACTGAAGCCACTCCAGCCCGCGCCGCGCTACTTTCGTGACTTTATTTTTTGTTTTCATTAGCGCTGCATGTGCGATGTTTTCGTAACGAATCCGTCCGGGTGGTCAAGACAAAAGCATGTTCCCTGCTAAAAACCGCAAGCCGTAGAATATGTTTGAATAAAAGTTTGCGATCCTTTTGTAATTAATTGGTACTATAACTTGTCTTATTAAACAGTACAATCATCAACCTGACTCTCAACTTGACATAACAAGTTTTTCCCATGATCCTTCAAAAAGTAAACTCGTTAGTGTCATCGGATTTCCGTCAACTACTTATGTTAATTAATAAAAAATACGTCGTTTTTCTTTCGGGACATCACTAGCGCTTCATACACTAGTATGACACACCCAAAAAAAAATGTTTTAGTCCATTTTGTTGAAATTCTATACTGTAGTTTTAACTCAAGACTCAATATCCATTAAATGAAATATTACCTTTCTATGCATGGTTTTATGAATTAAAAATTATGACTTTTATAATTTTTTTTCAATACCGGTTATGATTACCGTGACGCCGTATACCGCAGGACACTTGTGACTTGATCTATAAGCGTATCCACTTTGCGCGGCGAAGATCGGACGATCTTTAACTAATATATAGTTCAAAGTCGTTAAATCACTTAGCTTGATGACTAACTCAAATAGTGATTGTAGCCGAACGGTTTGAGATAGAGAGTCCGGACAAAAGCGAATCGGACGCTGGAATTTTTTTATGAATTTACAATCAGGTGTTCGCTACTTCCAACTTCGAGGAACTGAAGAATTTGAAGAAATAATGCCGAACCCTATTCCTGGTCCAAGTGTAGAAGAAGACTTTATACTTGAAGAAGGTTTTCAAAACGCGCAAGTTTTTCAAGAAGATAGTCCTCGTACGGACATAAGTGCCTTGCACATAAGACGCCCGACGGCGACTCCAGATCCAAAAATGGATACGCATTGTAATTCCAAGCCGGAACTTTTTGCCATGTATGATGGTAACCTAAGGCAACGTGCCGATGTTTTCTTGAAACATTGCCAAGATTATTTTGAAGCGGTGAATTACCCGCGAGAAAACTGGACTGAAAGGGCCCTGAAGCAATTGACAGGCGAAGCTAAAGCCTGGGGAAGAAATATTAGTCCTTCAGATAGTTGGAAATCATTTAGTTTGGCATTGGCGGCATATTTTGAATCGTCTACCCGAATGCGTTGCCAAAGGATAGATTTGCAAGAAAGACCGCAGAGGTTGGACGAAGAAGCATACTACTTCTTAGTGAAGAAGGCCGAACTAGCAGAAATCCTTTTGTCTGGAATGCAATCGAAAACATTAGCTGCTACCTTCTTCGATTTATTGACGGAGAGAGATCAATTTCGAATTGATCAAGGGTCTTGGCGTACATTGCCCGAACTTCTAAAGAAGGCTTCGATGTTACATCCGTTGAAGCAAACTCAGCCCCCCGTAATGTCAACAATGGCATCTTGGGGTGACTATGAGAAAACCTACGACCATAATCGTGGTAATAACGACAGAAGGGTCGTTGAGCAGAATAGGTGGCAGGAAAGGCCACGTTTCGAACAAAGGCCAGAAGGGCGTTTCGAAAGGATACAAAATACCGCTCAAGAGAGGCCTCCATATAGGAGCAACGATATGAATCAACGCGGTGGTCCAGCTAATGGAGCTCGAGGAGGACGTGGAGGCATGCAGCCGGGAGGTGCCCGACAATCTGGTGGCAATCGTAAATGCCACTATTGTTCGGGACCCCATGACAATAGAGATTGTCCAAATCAGCAGCGTCCTCAACGGAATGGTAATACCCGAACGTGAGGATGGCCAGCGGTCCCGGTGTCTCGCCGACGACTCCCTGATGGCGAACGCCGGCTTACCGCCGGCGAGAAGACTAGTGTAAACTACGTAGTCAAACGACTACGGGTGCTACTAGTGTTTCGAAATGGACTCCCTTGGGCCGTTTAAAATAGTTTTAAGTGATACGAACGCTCTTCCGGCGAGAAAATTTAGTAATAATAATAATGTTAAAACAGACACTCTTCCAGTAAAGGCATTTAATGCCAATGTTAATCATAAAGCCGAAGCTGGCATTGATAAACTTGTTAATTGTATTATCCCTTCTGGTATAAAAACTAATGACGTAAGACCGGCATAAAAAGATAATAATGTTGAAAGAGTTTCTGATAATCTAGTAAATGTACAAAATTTAAATAACAATAATGAAATATTGGTTAATGTACAGCCTGTGCAAAATACAGTAACTTCTATTCAAAGTGAGGTGAAAGGGAAAGAATTGCCAAGTGTTGAATTCACTTTTAAAATCGCTTCTTTTAATAAAAAAAATGTTCGTACTAATTGTAATAGTAAAGTAAATCCCTCTCACCATTTGATAACTCGAAAGAGGAAGCCGGCAGCAAAATTGATTGTAAAAGAAATGTTATTAGAAAAGATTTGTTATTTAGGATTGTTAATGTATATAATTGTGGAGTGTGTGTTGAAGATTTGCCTTCGTAAATTTCGAAGAGCTGTTACTTGTGTTACCAGTAGGCGAGATGGTGGTACTACTTTTGCTGCCCATAGAACTTCAATAAAGTAGTAGTAGTAGGTGCCAGTAATATCACTGAATCTAGTGACAGACATTGTGCATCCACTAATCATTTAACTAACCCCTATGCTCTTGCTAATTTAAATATGAATACTAACTACATTAATAAATTTAGTGATGGGTTTAATAAATTTCTTAATAGTGAACGTGGACAAGATATAAATTCCGCGTCGGAATTAGAACCTAAAGGTTCTGTTGAGCATTTGGCTCTTAAAGAAGAAAGCAAGATCGCTTTGAAATTAAATACAATTAATATTAAAGCCATCGTATGCTAAATCAATTCTTGTTTTATATAAAAGTTTTAATTATTTTTTTGAGACCCGATGCTGGGTCGACTATAATTATGTACGAATAAAATAATTCATGTGCATCCACCCATTTGTAGTGTGTACTTTATTATAGAAAATTGTACTAATTGCATCAATTGCTTTGCATGTAGTGAAGTCTCGGAGGTAAGGGGTGACGCAATCGAGATCGAACACTCACAGTTGTGTCTCTTTAAAGTAGGGGCGTTTGACATGGCCAGGAAATACACGCCTTCAGCCGGCATTTCTTGTGACAATTTTGTGACGTCACAACTTTTCAGTCCGATCGTAAATGTTGATGTTTGTATGAAATTGCGCGGCCTACCTCTAAACAAAGCTATAATGATCATGTAATAAGTCCCATAGTACAGTCTGAGAGACTTACAGCCACTCAGAGTGAACTATGGATGAATTTCTTTCAGGTAGAGCAAACGGTCTTGTTAGAAAAATGTAAGTAATTAATGTCTAGAATTAAGGTTAAAAATAAATAATGATATGTAAACGACTTATGTGATATCATTTGCTAAATGTTGTAAACAAATGCCAATTCATAATTAATCCATTTTTGAATTATGTAAAATCAAATTTTATTTACGTGACAGGATTTGAAATTTTGTCGCGATGTATTTACCGCTGAATATTGTAAAATATCTTAAATAAATAAATTATGATATCAGATAACGTCGTAATTAAAATCTAATGATTGTACATTGTAAATACTGGCTGCGCACACTTAATTTAAATAATAAATTAATGTTATCAATTATATTAAAGTACGTACGAGTTTAGTACCTACTTTTGTAAAAAGTAGATAAAGGAATTTCAAGAATCAAAATTCTAATAATGCAAGTCCAAGGACATAATTATTTTGCTAATTTAAAAATAAAAAATATTTCTTAGATCTGCCAATTAAGTCCGACGGATCATTTTCAAATTGTAAAAAGTTACCCTAAACAGGTAAATTTCAAACCTTATAAATCAATACTTGTCGTAGGAATCTTACTTAGATCTAAAGCTATATCTCAAGTTTAAAGTACCTCGTAAATGTAATTATATAAATTTTAATCGTACCTACCTCAGCGTTCGAAATGGAAAAGTTTACGTACCGGAGCGCTCGACAGTTTTCTGAATATATTTACACAGTTATCAAATTTTATTTGTATTTCATAAAAATAAGTGTGTTAGATTTTCTATGATATGGCCTATCTAGCTCAGACGGTCAAATTATTTTTTCCACGAGACAGCGATAATTTTACCGATTTGATGAACAGGAACGGCGCTCCGGTGCGTTCCGGTCCATTTCAACCCCTGACCTACCTCCCAGCTGAGTAGAGCCGGCGCGGAAGGAACGGGTATAAAAGAAAAAAACAGGATTGCGTTTTGACTCAACATCACTCAGCGACTGACTCTCGAACAGAACACATCTTGCTCTCCGCTCCGACCTCAGCCTTGCATATTGGATCCATTCTGCAAAGAATATTCAATTCTGACTTCGCACCGAACACCCAGATATATATCGAATCGCCGCTATCATCGCCAACCTGAAGATATCTAGCCGCCGTCGACCTGCCGTCGAACAGTCTTTTTCAAGATAATCGCCGACAGCCGACCAAACTAGGATCCTCGCCCGGGCTTTCATAGGAGAGACGCGATATTTTTTTCGACCAGACCTAATTGTGCTCTTTCTCCCATACCTGCCCTCGCCCATCAGTATCATACCTACCTCCCCGTGAAGTGTTTTGCTGTGTGCCAGTGCTTTCGTTTGTTCCCCAAGTGCCGTGTATCAAGTGTGTAACCGAGAGGCACAAGCGCTGACGGTTCTGTCCTGTTTGTTCAGTGTGGTGTCGTAAGCGATCCGAGCCTTCAATTCCATCTCATCCTGTGATTTCGACGACTCGGATCGCAACGATCGACATAAGTTCCGTTCGGTACAGTTTGGTCGGTGAAACGTGCTTCGAGGAGACCGCCAGATCTCTGCGCCCAAGGAACTGGGCTACAGTTAACAATTTTCACTATTTTTCACTCATTTTACTTTAATTTATATCTGTCATACCTACTCATTAACTTTCACTTCTTACCTACTTGCTTCATCTTGGATCTCTCGAATTATCGAATTGAATATTTCACTTTTCATACTAACTAAAATAAAATTTTAAATACATTCTACCTTAGAATTTATATCCGTATTAGACATTTTACGCACCTTTCAAGCATAACTACGAGTACCACAAATATTTTACATTAAATTTTTGAAAATATTTACTAATTCCTGTTAGCCAAATATTGGTTACATTATATGCCCGTGTTAGATACTCTCCACTCTTTAAGCATAACTTAAATTTATTATAAATATCTTACGTTAAATATCTGAATATTTCACTTTTTCTACTAGTTCTTCTAGGTTCTACTTATTTTAACTACATTATACCTTCGATACCCGTATTAGACATTTTTCAGCACTTTTCAGCATAACTACTATAAATAATTCTTGTTAAGATATTCCCCACTCTTCAAGCATAACTTAACTTTACTACAATATTTACATTAAATTTCTGAATATTTCTCTTCTCCTACTAGTTAAACAAAAAATGTCACCTACATTACACCTTAGAATTTTATATCAATATTTTCAAGCATAACTACTAGAAATAATTTACCAAAATTCTTGTAAATATTTACTATTACCTGTTAGCTAAATACATTAGTTACATCTTATACCCGTATTAGATATCCTCCACTCTTCAATCATAACTTTTTTTCCTCTCAGCTAAATTTTGACTACATCTCCATATATATAAAAATCTCGTGTCACGGTGTTTGTGGTCGCACTAATCCGAAATGGCTCGACCGATTTTTATGAATATTTTATTTGTTAGGTATAAGAATAGGTCAACAAGTATATTTCATATCGCTAGGTGATTAGAGTATCTCTATCCAGAAAAATTTTTCTTTAATTTTTTTGACAATTTTTTTTTGTATTTTTTTTATTATTTGGCACTAAAAAATACATATAGCGCCAAATTTTTATTTTCCTACCGCAACCCTCCCATTTTTTAATCGCGATTTTATTATTTTTGTATGAACAAATTTAACCGTCGTTCGTATTTCAAATAGAACGAAATTATTTATGTTGTTGAATGACAGAGGGCGCTACGTCCGAGAAGAATTCAAGAGAAGCGTCGCGTCATTTTGACATTTCATTCGGCATATCACAACGCAGTGCGTGCAAAATTTTGTACGATTTATTTTAATTTATCTATTTTTGTGAGCGTGTATTACAGTGCACAATGCCAGCAAGACGCAAGAGGGGCCATTTGGGCCGTCGAACGAATAAAGCAACAAACATGCGAAATAGTAGATCAGAAAGAACAGACGAAAAAATCCAACAAGATAACGAAAAAGTGCGTGTGAGCATGTCGCAATTGCGTGCATCTCAATAACAAGAGGCACGAGCTGAAGGAAATCAACAACGACAAATAGAACGGAGCCAAGCGCGCTAGTTCGTAGTTAACACACGCAGAGCAAATGACTGACAACGCCAACAAGTACATCGAGCATTTACATCCGCTTGGTTCCTTCGTCTCGCATTCGAGTACGAGCCAGATATTAAATATTCCGCTCATCCGAAAGTACTGATTGGTGCAAAGAATGTCCCCATTGACATTTGTTCAAATTCAAACACGAGTCAGCCGGGATGTATTGCGCATCAGGAAAAGTGCAACTACCAGAAATTGAGATACCACCAGAACCATTGAACGGCTTGCTCATCGGCACGGTTCCAGATTCAAACCTGTTCCTGAAGTCCATTCGCACATTCAATTCATGCTTCCAAATGACTTCGTTCGAAGCAAGAGAAATAGTTCACTATACTGCGGCAAATGGTCAACAATTCCATTCTACGTTCAAAATCAAAGTCCAAGTATACCATAAAGTAGGCTCATTGCTGCCAATGCCAAACGAACCACATAATTTTTTACAAATCTACTTCATGGGCGGTGAGGACATCAATCGTGTGGATGCACGTTGCGGCTACAATAATCTCAATTCGCCTAATGCCAGGCGAATCGTCGGCGAACTGGACGCCCTATTGAATGAGCACAATGAATTATTGAAATTCTTTAAAGCACACATGCACGAATTGCAAAGTGACAATCACGCTATTGTCATCAATCCTGATAAAACACCAGCTGGAGAGCACGTGCGTCGATTCAATGCGCCTGTTGTTGACGACATTGCTGGAATCATGGTTGGCGACCGCACATCGACGCGAGAAATCGTGATTCGAAGAAGAAACAATAATCTGGAGTTCATCGCTGACACACACCGTTCATACGACGCTCTCCAATATCCGCTAATTTTCTGGAAGGGACAAAACGGATATTGCATAAACATTAAACAACGAGATCCTGTTACAGGTAATTCATTCATTATGAACATCATTACTCATTTTGAATTGAGAAAATGAATGGTTGGTGTTTTTTTTGTTTTATCGGCGGTCATCGTCTACAGCGCTCCATTCTTCTTTCTGTCATAGATCCCATCCCCACACACTTACGATACATTCGTTATTTTTTTATTTAACAACCAAAATATTCACGAGAAATAATTTATATGGCAGAACAACGTTTGCCGGGTCAGCTAGTTATAATATAGAATCTTTATTCGCGTTGGATATACTCCGTTCTTTCAATCAGAACATTATTTTTTCTTTTTTCGTTCATTTTTTGGACTTGAAAGCCCTTGCGCAATAATGGCACTCCCTAGCATTTTAACTCTCGAATCAGCAATCCCGATGTTACTGCAAATTTTGTGCAACATAAGGCCCTCAGCTCAACAGAAAGGCGTCCCTGAGATCATACTTCTTAGAAACCTTCAAAACTGAAACCACCAAACCCTCATCTACCGAAACCCCCGCACGTACATATTCAGAGACCACGACAAGACAGCAAACAAGGAGCACCTCACGGACCAGCCAACCCCCCCCCCCCCCCCATCCAGATCCCGGCTTCGCAACGAACCATCGCCCTAGACGAAGACTCCAGCTCTGACTCTGAAGAAGACGACGGCAGCCGACTGGGCATATCTTCATCTTCAACATCCAGCCATCAAGAAACAATCCTCGCCGACAAGACCCGCCAAACATCGACAAAGCTCACCCTCGACACTATAAGGGAGGACAAATCACTCACCCCACTCAACCACTCCACACCATACCATACAGAACACTACTAAAAGACCTGTTAATCGGAGGAATCTCAGATGTCATATCAGTCGACCAAAGAGACGGGATGAAGCTAACATTCCCGACAATCACTGGATATCAAATGGCCCAGGACTACCTACAAAAAAGAAATGCCCAATACTACATATACTTGCTTCCGGAACAAAAACGTACAAAATTGTTATCCGAGGTTTGGCGCATGAATTTTCCGAGGCGGAAATACTAGAGGAACTCTCGACGAACCTCGACTATCCCGTCCTCAAAGTCCAAAGGATGTGAAAAGGTCAAGACAGGACCCCCATGCCCCTGGTCCTGCTGGATGTAGTAAAGACGGAAAGAGGCAAGGAATTATACAACCTTTAATCGATCTGGCAAACCTGCATCCAGGTTGAGCCGCTCAGACGAAAACCCTCCGCGGGACAGTGACACAACTGCCAAGGATTTGGCCACTCAGCCATGAATTGCCACGCCGCCCCGAGATGCGTGAGGTGCGGTGAAAACCACATCACCTCCTCCTGCTTGCACACTCGTCAGATGGGACCGGCAACGTGCGCAAACTGCCAAGGACCACCCCCGCAAACTTCAAGGGATGCAGATGACGTCCCGGTAATCAAGAATTCACCAGACGCCAGGCCCCGCAACCTCTGATGAGCTTGCCAGTTGTACGACCCAATGCATGGACCACACGAGGATCTGCATCCCAGAGAACCAGCGCTCCCCGAACCCAGGACCCCCTCGGCATGAAGCAGATGCCAACGCAACCCGCCACAAAGGTCGCTGAACCTAACCCCTCCTTCATCACCCTCCCTCAGGATCATCCACAGGTACAGCACTTATTGATGCTGTCCCAAAGGATGAAGGCCCTGACGGAGGATGTCCACTCCACGCTCGAGATAATTTGCCCAACCCTTTATGGCCGGTAAAATAAAACCCACATCACTTCAGACCGCATTCTGGAATACACGAGGTTCACTCCTCAACGACAAATACGAAGTCCAACATTTCCTGCAAGAGCACGACATTGACATACTTCTCGTCAATGAAACGTGGCTCAATCCCTCGCATCATTTTAACATTCCGAACTACACTACCCATAGAACCGACAGACTTACTAAAGGTGGCGGAACAGCCATTCTCGTAAAATCTCATATCGAGCACTGTTCAATACACTTACAGCCACCCGCGCGCGCCACACGTCCGGCTTTAGAATCTTCCTCCATATTTGTCACCACTAAGAATTACGGCTTAGTTAAATTCACTGCTATCTACTGTCCGCCGAAACAGAAGCCCACCAGGTCAGATTATGATAATTTACTGGACACAAATAATACTCCCACAGTCATAGCCGGAGACTTTAACGCCAAGCATTCCGCTTGGAATAACCGTAAGTCAACAGCTCGTGGAGTATTACTACATGCCTTCATTCAAGCTAGTCAATCAGTGATAGTCGCACCTCTGACGCCCACCAATTTCCCGACCAGAGGCATGCATAGTATTCTCGATTTCGCCATTATCCGTAATACAAACTATATTCCCATCATTCGCACGGTAGATGAACTAAACTCAGACCACAAACCGGTCTTAATGTTCCTCGGAGATGCATTGGACCCATTAGTTACATCACCTGACTCCCAAAGATATAAAGTATCCTGGGAAGATTTTGCTATTATTTTGGAGGAACACCATACGATTCCATTAGATCTCTCGTCAACATCTAGAATAGATTCCGCAATAAGGGACTTAACGGCCTCCATAAACGAGGCGGTCAAGTCTGCTTCCACTTTGATCAGTCAGACTGACACCCATAGATTAGATATACCAAAATCCACTAGAATCAAAATCACGGAGAGAAACCGTGCCAGAAAGATCTCCCAAATCTTGGGAGATCAGCCCTCTTTCTCAAAGTTTAAGAAACTAAGAAGAGAGATTAGAAAACTTAACGCAGATCACGCTTCTGAGACCTGGAATACCAAACTCACAGAGTTACTTAAGGGTAGTAACCCCTTCTGGAAACTCTCTAAAGCCTTGAGGACAAAGAAATGTCCAATAACTCAACTGAAAGCTCACAATAAAACGGTATACACCACAGAGGAGAAACTTGAGGTATTCGCGGACAGCCTCCAAAATCAATTTAGACCCAACGATATAGACACATCTAAAAGGTCCACCAGACGACACTTATAATCAATTGCAGATAGGGCCGGCGCAATAATTCATGAAAGGATAGATCCTCCACCATCGCCGATTACCCCAACCTCCACTCAAGAGGTTGAATACATACACAACTTAAAAATCGTTCAGCGCCAGGAAATGACGGGGTGAGTAACCTCACCCTCAAGAATTTACCAGAAAAAGGCATCCGTGCCTTAACAGGGATCTTCAATGCCTGTTTAGAGATCCAATAATTTCCAGATGACTGGAAACTTGCGGACGTCATTCTCCTGCCAAAACCAGGCAAGGATGACACACGCCCCGAAAATCACAGGCCGATCAGTCTCCTCCCTACGATGAGCAAACTTCTAGAAAGAATAATAAATGCCAGACTTCAAATCATTATTTATGAGAAGAAACTCATTTCAGACGTGCAGCACGGGTTCAGATCCGGTCACGCCACGAACCACCAACTGCTGCGCGTGACAGAATACATAACAGACGGTTTTAATCACCACAAATCTACAGTTGGCTTGTTCTTAGACATCGCTAAAGCTTTCGATAAAGTTTGGGTCGAAGGACTCATAGTTAAACTCTCTGAGGCCGAAATCGAGCAGCCAATCATTAAAATCCTACACTCGTTCATCACCGACAGACGCTTCGCAGTCAAACTGTTCGGAGCCAAATCCTCGATCAGACCGACAAGCGCCGGAGTCCCCCAAGGATCCGTGCCCGCCCCGTCTCTGTATAATCTATATACAAGAAACATTCCATTCCCCATAGATACCTCAGCAGATTCTTGCATAATAGCACGATATGCAGACGATACAGCGATCCTCTCCCGATCGATGCACAGAGATAGAGCTACATTATTGGTCCAAAGGTCGGCCGACCAGGTTTCCGCCTGGTGCGACAAGTGGCGCATAAAAATAAACGCAGAACGCAGTTTTCACTTTTCATAATCATAATCCTGATAAATGAATCAGAAGATATTTAGTCAATCTGTGTCAAAAGCACCAGAGGGACTTTTGCAATTGTTACGAAACTTGTTCTACCTACAGATACCTGTAGGCCGCTTATTTTTACCTAATTAAATATTCAGAATTTTCAGGAAAAGCCGGGAAATAAACTGCTTTTCTGTAATTGGTCCAAGAGTCTGGCTCTTGGTCTGATGGAGGAGGTAGAAAAACTGCCCCATTGGTCCACTTTTCGCGTATGAACACGCCCCTAAAAGTCATGTAAGACCTTTTCCGATCTTTTTCTGTATTTTAAGTTAATAAAATCCATATTTCAATGACAAGTATTTGAACCCTTATGCGTAGACATAATTTCTTAATCGAAACTATGGACGATTCTCTAGATATTCGATGAAAACATAAATTTAGAGTGGGGGAAATTTGCACCTGTGACGTCAATTTTCGGGAAAATCCCTTCTGGAGGATATAAAAAGACGTCTTTTTCTATACAAAGTCAGTCGTCGATCTCCTATACTAGAGTTAAGTTGTCTGAATCTGTGTCGCTGCCACAGAACAAAATCGCGTAGTTTTGAAATTATTCTCCGGGAATATTTGCGTGAATTTACGCCGCGTCATCATCGTGTCGTCATCACTGGTGTCGACGGTAGATATTCGTAAACAAACGAATTCGTCATCAAGTGCCTCGTCATAGGTACTCGTGACCGTTTATAAATGGAACATGGTTTCCCAAACTTTATAGACGGCGGCTCATTAGTATATAAGTGTGCAGCTATACATTAAATAAATATAAAAATAATTATAATTAGTTTTTATCTAATAAATTAGTTAAACAAGTTTATAAAATAATTATTTAAAATTAAAATATAATAAATGTTAACTACAATAAATTGATCTATAGAAGATAATTTAATAAATATTTAAAACTGTGTTACTAAAGAGTTTTATTTTTGAAATAATTCCGCGATGTATTTCACGAAAAATAATCCGATATAAGAATCGAGTGACAGATGGTCAGCTGTTTTTGACATTTCACGTATATAGTTACGAAATAAAATTAATTTGGAGGTTAATCAAGTAATTAAAGATCCTGACGTCAACCTATTACTAGGTGGCGATTCTTTTCCAAATAATTAAATAAATAATATTGTTACGGTGTGCTTAATAGTGTCGAACAGAATTTTAGGTGACTACCTCCTCCCACTTAAGGCTGAGCTAGCTTAAGCAAAGGTTCTCAACCAGGTCTAAGGGCAGGACCGGTTGAGGGTATAGTGCCTTTGTGGTTATACCGGGACTGGGGTAACGTCATAGGTTAGATTAGGTTAACCTAACAAATAATCCAGTATATCGGTTATTTTCAAAATGTGTTTTCCGCTGTATTCCGTATAACCGAACAGTACCAAATTTAGTTACCAGTTACACCAGTTAAATTTAGTCAGTTTGTTACACTTACCCCAATATTGGGGTAAGTGTAACAAACTGACTATTGATCAAAAAATATTAAAATGTCGTATTATAATAAGATATACAGTGGGTTCCTTCTGTACATATTAATTGTAATGCTTTTGTAGATCCTACCGTAAAGTTTTCAACTGTTTAAAACACACCAATTCATCATGAACCACGTTGAAACTGATCTCATTGAATTATATGTCACACTTACCCCGACTCACCTTATTTAAAAATAATATTATTGAAGCAAAAAAGCACCGCAGGCGACTTTTTTGAGCAAACTCGTGATGTACATTTATCTCGCCTATCTGGTCGACTCGCTACGCCAGGCCCCTCCTGAGTCCGGGCCTCCACGGTAGAGCCCTGTCAGCCGCCTCCTTGTGGGGGCCATGCCAGGAATCATTGTCATTTTGCATAGAGAATTTGTTCTGTATCCAAATGATTTATGAGGTTGACAAGATAGAATGACATTATGTTGTCGGTAAAAATATTGACTACGTGACAAATATCCATTTGTTTTTCCACATTTTTTTGCAGGCACCCTCAAAATCCAGTTCAACAATACCGGGTTTGACGGCAGAGAATTTTGAACAATTTACATACTAAAACTGAAAAAGTTTGCATTAGAAAAGCAAGTAAATAGATTATTCAATAATTAAAATGAAAATAATATATTTAAAAAAAATGTTAAAAATTATTTATTGATTACAATCATGTATTTATTTACAGCACTCATTGAAATAAGTGATAACACCAAATCATAGTCATAACAGATATGTACATAATAATATTATTTAAGGGGGGACATGCTCGTCGAAGGTCAAAATTGAGTTTTTATTGTATTTTCAAACCATGATCCTGGACACTCCTTAAACGTTGTAGATAATCTATTTATATAATTTTGAAGCCTTATTATCCTTTATAGTTATTTTAAACATTTGATGACTGCATAAAGTATTTTTGTTACATAAAATAGTATTCTTTTAAACCTCTCGCTCTAATGTTTTAGAATATAGTCATATTTCGGTACATAACTGTGCAGTGGTGTTAAGATTTTTTACATTTATTAATTTTTAAACGCATTTATAAAACCATTAGTATAATTTATTACGAGATAATTTTTGCAAAATATTCACGATAAAAAATTATATTGATAATCTCTGTGATCCCAAATTTGACAAGAATTAGGCATTTTATTATTCAAAAAATCGGCAAGATTAACACATTTGAAGATGATTCTAAAGATATTTATTTTAAGCTATGTCTTTGACCATTCAAGTGTGATAAACATCTTATGAATAATGATTGCTTTATAATAATTATTGACCTAAGAATAAGGTAGTGTTTTTTTGAAATACGCCATTTCTTTTGTCATTCCCTAGTGGTTAAGCTACAACATACGGCCGTAGCCATAAATTGACAAACTATAATTAAAGCAGGGAGTTTTTAACCGAATTTTTTTTTTTTTTTTTTAAACGGTACATGTTCAAACACGAACGTCAATATCATTTTACTTCCTACTTTAATTATAGTTTGTCAATTTATGGCTACGGCCGTATCTTGTAGCTTAACTACTGGGGAACGATAAAAGAAATGGCGTATTTCAAAAAAACACTACCTTATTCTTAGGTCAATAATTATTATAAAGCAATCATTATTCATAAGATGTTTATCACACTTGAATGGTCAAAGACATAGCTTATAATAAGTATCTTTAGAATCATCTTCAAATGTGTTAATCTTGCCCATTTTTTGAATAATAAAATGCCTAATTCTTGTCAAATTTGGGATCACAGAGATTATCAATATAATTTTTTATCGTGAATATTTTACAAAAATTATCTCGTAATAAATTATACTAATGGTTTTATAAATTCGTTTAAAAATTAATAAATGTAAAAAATCTTAACACCACTGCACAGTAATGTACTGAAATATGACTATATTCTAAAACATTAGAGCGAGAGGTTTAAAAGAATACTATTTTATGTAACAAAAATACTTTATGCAGTCATCAAATGTTTAAAATAACTATAAAGGATAATAAGGCTTCAAAATTATATGAATAGATTATCTACAACGTTTAAGGAGTGTCCAGGATCATGGTTTGAAAATACAATAAAAACTCAATTTTGACCTTCGACGAGCATGTACCCCCTTAAGTAGATAAGTATGTCCTATTTCTCCAACATAACAATTTAAAAAAAAATTAGTTATGTACATATCTAGCGTTAAAATAAACACAATTATTTTTTGATTTATTTTCTCACCACTATAAATCAGCGACTACGTACATAAATAAACACTCGAGATATGATCTAACCACAGATAATTATGAGATTTTAATAAATTAACAGATGATACTAAACTAATAAAAAAAAACAAATCAATATCACAATGAAAACCAATTTAACACATACAAATGCATGTAATTTAATTAATAATAATAATATATGAATCATAAAAGACAAGTCAAAAAAATGTATATTATACAATTTTAATAAAAAAAAATGTCAGTTTTCTTTACAAATCGTCTGAATAAGCTATAAACCAGTTACTATAAAAGCAATTTACATAGAATAAGGATTCACTGTAAATTCGATCGAGTAATTTGTGTCATAATCGCAATTAAGATTATATTTAACCGTGTAGTGACTCGTTAGGATAATAGCTCACAATCTAGGATTACTATCTTAGCCTAGCTCAATCACTTGGCCTTTGGTTTTTTTGTAATAAATTTTATTTTTTGGCTCGTAACGGGACCCAGGTCTTTTATTCAAATCATCAAACACCGACAAAAGACCAACGGTTTTCACATAATTTCAAATACAACACAGCATAATAATACCAATGAAATACCACAATTAACAAAAGTAAAACTTTACAATATGTTCTAACTGTTTACAATATATTTTTATCAAAAACCAATGAATTTAGTAATGTGTAACAATATACATAATAAATGTAATAATATATATGTATATTTAGAAAAAATATTAATACAATGGGGTTTCATTAAGATCCCAGTAGGCTGACCCAAATCAGTAAACTCTACTATCGACAGAGCTTCATAAATTTCTTTCTGTTCAAATATACAGTTTTATTTTTCTGGTTATGTGACGAACTGATCCCTATACCGACTACTTTTTTTGTATCGAAATGACCATATTTTTAATGTCACGCTGGTTTTCATACATTTTTAACTCATCAAATAGGCTGTTGTAACCAATCAATTGAATCGAGATCGGGTGACATAAAAAATATGCCGACAAATAAATGATGTTGATTTTTATTGTCGCACATTTTTTTAGAAGGTGAATGTTAAATAATTTGAGTCTTCGTCACTGGAATTTTTAAGGTAATTGATACTTGTATCGGAATATACACAAAAATACTTTTTATCAAGAGACACATCTACCATAACAATATGTACAAATCAAATAAACTTGAAACAGTTTAATAAATTAATAACAATAGGAACAAAGTTTATACCACTGAACTCGACATCTATTTAGAAGATAACAGTACAGTAAAACCTCAGTAGAAACTGTAACAGACTAATTTGTGCAAAGGGGAGTCCGTTAAAGTCAAAAATCCATTACATAGTAAAGCAGATAGGCACATTATCTTGTTGACAAATCAGTATGTTTTCATGTTATTAATTACTTATATGTATTTAACTAAACAAAGTTGATGTTTTATAAATACGCATTCTATTTATACGTCGGAATATTGAGCAGTGCACATTTGATTTGATCACGGGTTAATCATGCGCCGAACATTGTTTACAAGTGGAATATAGACTGTAAATTTTATCCATTAAATCCGAAGATTTACTGTAATAATGTTTGCTAAGCGTATTCATTGGCACCCCGACAAAACCGCCTATGGTTAATGCCTTTGTATGGTAGTATTTCTAATTTAGAATTAAGAAGGTTAGCACACAATATTGAATTTTAATTTTGAATAGTTTATATTTTTTTTTATAACTTTAAACATGTTTTTTTTATTGGTGTAGGTATCTAAAATATAATATGTAAAAATAAAAATTGTCTCATTTCTAAATTGTTTTGGCGGTAATGTCCGGGCAGTTTTAACGGGACCCCGTATTCATTGATTATTTGCAATAATTAAAGTCATCACTGAAAGTTGCCAATATATTAATTCCGCATACTTACATGACAATTTTTGTCATTCAACAGTATATTGAATGACAATCGAACGTCAATAATTGATAAGTGGGAACCAAATTTCAATAAAGTCGATTAACGAACGATGTTGGAGTTCTTTCTACTTTAAGTTGTTCAACATTCAGGTCAACTGGTTGCATAAGCAAGTAACCAAGGTGATAATTTGCATTAGTACGTCAAACTTGTTTTAACTTCCAGGCGATTAGTTATTTTCGTGCGTCAATAATTTCTGAATTTTATCTTCATCCGAAAAAAGTTATAAGTGGTCAAATGAAACGATGTTAACAAACTAACAGATTCACTTGATGTCATCTTGATTATGATTATCAGTTCGACTTAATTCAATATGTAGGAACATTCATTTTAATTTCTTGCTCAACATTAAACAGACATAGAACGAGAAAAATCACAGCGTGAAAACGCGGCAAAAGATATTTAGTCAATTCTAAACAAATCATTATGTATACACCACGTAGCTCATGAACTGGACCACTTTTGAGGTGTGGCTGTGTGACTGACAAAATTTAATGTCATTTTTTTGAAGAGATATATTTTTATAGTTAAGCCGGAGTCAAGTTCAGTGGCTTAAGTAGGTACATGTTTTATTTAAAACAAAATGAAAAAACTTGAACAGGTATGGCACGTTAAATATACATGATTTCCATCGTCATATATCACATTAAATTCAGGGTTCATACTGCAGGTGTTATTGTGAATCTCTACACATGTTAAAATGTTTTCTTTCACTTGATGAAGGTCTACATCAGTTTTGATACTCAGTCCACATGTGCACACTATCACAGGATCAAGAGAAGAGTCTGTTTTGACTTCTAACGAATTTTTTTGACATATGGGGCAAATTATCTGATTCAAGTCGTCCAACATCTCAGCTAGCCTGTCTTCATCTTCAAATATATTATCGTACATTGCTAATAACCTGTAACAAAAATACTAGTTATGACATACGATATTAACCTGTTGGACACATTGGCGGCCTTAGGCCCGAAAAACTGGTAGGTCAATTTTGAATATATTATTTCAATTTGCCTTTTCGTTGTATACTTAAAAGACGTATTGCAAACTGACTTTTTATACATTATATAATAAGTGCTAGAAATTGTTATAGGTGGGTACCTACTTACCCTTCAAAAAATGTCCATTTTTCATAACTCCAACCCATCGTTAACCGAAATTGCACACAACGCGTTATAATTTTTTGTAAATTAAGCCCACTTTTCTTTCTTTACTTTTTGAAAAATCATCAATCACACGATTATAAAAATTGTCTATTTTTCCCACATATTTTTTTTCAATACTGAGCATTGCAAGAGCGGTCAGTCTATCTTGGCCCATCGTATTGCGTGGAAAGGTTTTTATTCTTTTGAGAGTGGAAAGACATCTTTCACTTTCAACTGTTGTCATTGGTATGACGCAAATAAATTGGAGAACTTTGATCGACTCGGAAAATGTTTCATTGAAATTATTGCTGAGTAAAAAATGTAGAAGAGAAACTGCACTATTAGCGCCATGCAAATCATCTCGTTGATAAAACACCAATAATTCATTTTTTTAACTTGGTTATGTTTATTTCTTCTAACTGTTTTACCAAATTTACTTGACTTGTGGGAAAATTATTTTTAAAATCAGCGTAATTTTCTTTATTGAACAAATCGGATATAATGAGATGATCGTTGGATGTGAATCGTGCTTCTATTTCCACTATAATTGAATCACAGACTTCAATTGCTACTGCGTTGCTATTGTCATCTATCCGTCTCTTTTTATGGTCACCCGTTGCACAGCTGGAATTCGGATTAGTGCTAGCTTCATTTCTGATTTCGGAAATATATTTTTTAAAATTATCGATGTATGTTTTTATCTTAATAGCGTCTAAGTTTCTTTTTTGCATTTGTTTAAATAAAATTTGACAATGAGGCATTATTTTGTGAAAAAAAGTCAACCAATAAATAAAAGTGTTTTTTTCCAAATTATTTATTAAGTTTTGGGCTTGACTTAGGGTATTGGTGTCATTTTCTCTGTCCAGTATTGAATTTAAACACTGTAAAATGTCTTCTCGGTACAAAAAAACTGTCTCCACACATTTAACATTGAAGCACCATCTAGTTGGAGCTGCTTTCGGTAGACGCACTTTTACGAATTCATCTAATATTTTCGTTCTTTTTGGTGATCTCGAAAAAAAGACAGAAAATGATTGGACGGTGGCAAAAAAAACTTTCAGACCAGTGGTTATGGTGGATGCTTTTTGCATAACTAAATTAAATTGGTGAGCATAACAGTGGATGTACTGTGCTAGTGGAAAAGTTTCGCGGACTCTCGTCTGAACTCCTCCAGTTTTCCCACTCATTATTGCCGCTCCGTCGTAGCGTTGCGCTATTAGCTGTCGATCTTTCTGTTCTGTTAATCCTGTTGCCGTGCACACCTCTGGATTTACAAACTTCCAAAATCTTTCACATACTATATTGTCTTTTAAATATCTTACAACGAAAACCATTTGCGTTTTTGTAGAGCTGTCTGTCGTTTCGTCAACTTGAATAGCTACGTAATTAGATTTTTTTATGTCACATCTAATTTCTTCTTGAGTGACTTTTAATATTGAATCTAGCAATTCGTTTTGGATAGTCTTCGAAATTCCTTTGAATGAAGTTGACCTTTCTAAATGCTCCTTCATAACAATATCTATTTCCTGCATGAAATTTATTAATCCACGAAATATACCAGGATTATCAGACTCTTTAGACTCATAATGGCCTCGTAAGGCCAGCTCAAACGATCCGCAAAATTTAATACACTTTAAAATTTTTGTTAAAATTAAACGATTTTTATCGACAGTTTCATTGTGATCAGCAATCGATCTGCGGTATGCATTATCTAACTGAATTCGGATGTCTGTTGTTCCTAATAAAACAAAACTCATAGAATTATTTATGTGTGCTGTTGACTTGCTATGCTTTTTTATTTTTTCTTTAAGATGTTTTAGATCACCAACACCAAATTCTGTCCATTGCTTTTCATTTTTGCAATCAAAAATTAAACAATGAAAACAAAAAAATAAATTCCTTTCATTGCAACCACATATCCATTCACAAAAATGATAGCTTTTCTTGTTGAAATATCTGTTAAAATCTTTGCTTTTCTCTTTTGTTGTTTGAATTATTTTCATATCCGGCATGTACCTGCCTAATATCTTTGCTTGTAGACGTTTATCATAGTTAAATGTCTCATTCTTTATTTCGTTTAAAATATAATCCACTGAATTAGACATTTTGTGTCAGTTCAAACAAATAAACCGTCGTAAATTCCACAAAACTTCACGAAAATGTAATAAATCACTAAAAACCAAACTTTGTGTGTAAATTCGTATAATAACTACACCAAAAACTATTTAAATACGTTTAAAACAACCAAAAGACATTCGTTGAAACTTGTCAACTGTCAGAACAAAATACAGTATACAATAATTTTCGGCGTGGCAGTAGCATGGGACTCCATAATTCAGTCGACTTTATCATTCTGTTTCGCAAAATTAGCTGAAAATATTTTTTGTTTCACACTCGGACAATGGGCGAGAGGCCTGTAATGCACGGATCTTTGGAACTCAAAGCGTCGAATATTGAATTTATCTTTCTCTGTCTAATGTATGAGAGAGAAAATTTTATAAAAATATTAATTTTGGGTCAAGAATTGAATTGTCCGGCAATTGGCGGGGAATTCTCGCCTATCGAGAATACAAAACAAAAACAAGCGTACGCCTTATAATTTCAAATCCACAGATTATTATTATATATGACATTGTAGATATTATTAATATTATTCTGTCGATTGTAAGGTATTTATTTTGGGAGGTCATTGACTAATTGACCTAAGGAGGGAGCCGCGCATGGTTGGACACATAATTATGGTACTTATCCGTATTTTCTTAGAAAAAATAATGGGAAAATCTGAAAAACGTTTATTAAAAACCAACTAGATAGGTATATTATTTTAAAAGTTATTGAAATGTGTTGGTTGTACAGATACAAAATACTAAGAACTATTAGTAAAAAGCCATTTGATTATTGTGATGTTTTTTCGTATACAAGGAGAAAGTTGGGCCATCTAAAACCACTTATAAAACTTCAAATTTGAACTACAACTAATATGCGATCTACGTTGAAACGATTGTAACCAATTTCCTAAAACTACTTCCTGAGGCACAGGATGGAACTAATTATTTCCTACCTTGGCTAAAGTTTTCACTACACGCTGTTCAAAGATTGATGCTTGTTCACTGCAGAGACAATCATGCCTTCCAATGGAAAGCGTGTTCTCCCAGTTATTGTATACGAAACTTATAAAAACTTCTTAATATCATGCAGTATTTTCAAAAATGATTTCCCATGCAACCTTAATATGAGACAAATACCAAACACTAACATTAGCATAACGTGGCACGGAAAGGTGCATGTTGGGCAACTCAATGTGATGTGTGTATGGTAAAATGGCAAAAGGCTAGGCATGTCGCTCAGTGAGTGGGATGGGACTGAACAAATGCAGTCATATAGTGGAAGGTACCTTATAGGTCAACCTAAAACCCGCTGGACTGAGTTTGCCGGAAATTAGTACCTTTGTAAGGTTAATTACATTACTGATAGGAGTGAAAGTCACTACAGAAGGCTTTCACCCAGAATGTAGATAAACCCTGACTGATGAAGAACAAAAACGTGTCTATTATAAAAGAACAAAAGTATATGCCCCCATTAAATGATTCATCTGTCCTCTCACCAAAGTAGTTCAGCATCTTGGGAATCATCCTGCGATTCTGGTAACATATGTACATTCTCCACTGCAGTATCGGGAGAAGATATTGACTTTATATCTTCTTTAATTATCGACGTTATAGTATCGTACATCTCATCTTCTTCATTTATGTTACGCAGTTTGTCAATAAAATCGTCTCTATTTCTCTGCCATCTCTCCTTGCATTTCTGGAACAAGAATTTCGAATTAACAGTTGCATATTTGTAAATAAATGACAAAACTGTTGGTAAAAATTAAAACCGGTTACTTGTTTTACAAAACTGTTGCTTGATCTACAATTACAATGAATATTGTATTCAATGAGTTAAATTGTTTAAGATGATTATATAAAGCTAAGGTACAATATAGGTATACATGTTCGACACTGTCCTGTCCCGCGACACTAATTCGCGCGCACCCAGATTCTTCGCAAATCGCAGTTGTCAAGTGGTTCTTTGTCCTGAGTTCTTCCGTTTTTTCCGCTTCCCCAATATGTTTTTTCACATGATTGTGAAGGTTAAAGAAAGCGGAAACGATGGTGGTCTAGAAAACTCTTTTTAGCCGGAAGCAGACACGCATAGAAACTTTTGGACACTCTGAATTTGGAAGACGGATCTGGGCTTAGAAATTTTGTGAGGATGAGAAATTGTGAGACTGTTTTTGACATCATGGAAATTTGCGGGAGATAAAACTACAAAACGAAGCACCAAATTCAGAGAAGATATTTCGCCCTCTGAGGCGTTAACATTTTTTCTGTAGTCCACATTGTACAACATTCTGTCTCGGAAGTTCGTTGATGTGACGCGAAACATTGCATCATGTTTTTCATTTTGACAAGAAATAAGTAACATGAGCGGGAACTGTTGCGAAACAGTACCTACAACCAGCTACGATGCACCATTGTCTCGTGACTGTTTTGAACAATTCTTCAACAGTCCCGCAGTGTGTACTACGCATTAGAGAAGCAGTAAATAAAACCTACTCCATTATCTAATATACCTAGATATAAAACAAACAATAGGCTTATAAATAATTAGTTACTAATTCAAGCTTACCTTTCTTATGACATCTTTAATAGTCGGGGAGCCATTCTTAAAACGACGGACTGATTCTCTCTCTCTCATCTTAATTTCAGCTTGTGACATTGTATTTCGATGCATTGAAAGCGATTTCCTAAATAGTAAACGAAAGTAAGTACATATTAACACAAATCGAGTATGAAATGAAAACATACCGAAGTAACCTGATAAATATAAAATGGTTCAAAATAATATTTAGCCATAGTTATATAAATCAATCAACTTGTACCATAGCATCATAAAGGTTCAACAATTGGCACTAAAATATTTTGTAACACACAAAATTTTCAGCTTACCTGACAATTCTAAAACAGCAAACAGCTGTATTCTTCTTTCCCGCAATTCGGCCAATGTCAAAAGAAAAGACAAAAATAGCACCATAGACAAGTATGACATTATTTTTGTATGTTAGAAAATGGTTATTTAACTGGCACCAAAGTGAAGTTAGGAATCGTATGTTGGAAATAGTCTTTTAAAACGTTTTGGAAAAAAAACTCTTCAAGCATAAATTTGAGAGACAATAATTCTATAAAAAAAATGATCATAATAGTATGCTCGTGTATATGCATATTTCATGCAATGACTTAGTCCGAGAAACACCTAGCATAGTTGAATAAAATTATAACAATAAACTTAGTACCTACCTAGGTAGTAGGTACTGCTAGGATCCTACCTACGTACCTAGCTGTAAGTAAACGGTGGGTTGTTTTTATTTTCAATGAAAAGTCATATTATTATACCTATATCGGTATTAACTTCAAACATTTTTAGATGGGTAAGCAGTCTGCTTATTGTAATGATATCGCGAGAGAATGAAACTAGTGAACTTACTGCCTAAGCTTGAAATACCTAGGTACTACGAAACAAAATCTTTTTTACAGTAAGGGGTGCACCAACGGTGTGTTGGAGGTACGCAGCACCCGATTCACGAGGTGGAAAAATACCTACATACCCGTAAAACAGTACCTAGGTATTAAATAATATTATTAAAATTTAATATTTTAATTATAGGTAGGTACTTATAATTCAAATACTTACATATACTCTACATTATAACTTCGACCTACACACTGTAGTACCTAACCAGTTCTTTATCGGTCATGAGAATTTCGCTGCGAAATTCCACGGATTTCATTTGATATAGGTAGGATGAGTCTGAATTCATTTGCGGACATGACCACCAAGACGTCGAACACGTTATCTGGGATTGCCCACTTATGAATTCTGAGCGAACGGAGCAATTTTCTAGGGTCCGTCCACACGCGCCAATTATTGGCCACCCAGACTCGATTTCAACCGAGGCCTACTTGCGGCATAGTGTGGTACTCGCAGCGTCGTATGAGAGAGCAGGTTGATCCCGATTCCTCCATAAAATCATCACTGCATCAAAATCTTTAATTCAGCATGTGGGTACCGAGGACACTAACTTTTTAAATATCAGCGAGATTGGTTGAGTAGTCCAACCCCTTTCTTTTCTCACTTAATTCTTTCTTTAAGCATCGCGGTGCATGATTGTTACATCCGTCCCGTGCACCTTCGTATCGGAATAGCAGAGTGAGCACATGAAATGTTTTCTTTCAGATACGTCTTAAGCATCATGGAAGGTGGCCCTGAATATCTACGACTAAAATCAGACTGCACCTTACGTTGAAATAACATAATATGAAATAGGTACCCGCGTATGTATCATACTGTTGACGTGCACCATTCATGGATAGCAAAAAGGTCAACTGCGGTGCAATTCTCCTTCATGTTAAGTTGTGTAAAAATTAACGTTACGCATTTTCCATTGTGGTCTGTGATCATTAAATTGATGATTGCCTTGAAGTATTATGCTCCCCTTAACAATAGCCAAAGCAAGGCGATTGTTGGCGCCCTTTGATGCATGTTGAAACACCGACACTGTGTCGAATGCCAGCGAATATTTTCCAGTCATGGGCCATACATAACATATTGTCTCTCTTCATAATGGAGACCGCGTAGGTACCTACAGATAATTGAGGTGCACATTTTGAATGCCTCGCCGTACTATTGAAATGATTTATTATTTATTTTAATGGGATGAAGAGAAATAATTCATTCATTATTTTTATATTTCTTGATTTTTAATAAATTTTATAAAATTATCAAATCATTCTTGTCTATGCATTGTTTTTCATGTTGATTTGTAATTGTATTGTTGGCTAACTTAGTATCCATGCTTCTCCAATCTTATTAAAAGCTCAGTTCATAACCATACAAGCCCACCTGCCTCCGTCTTGTATTGTATTGTGTATCAGAAGGTATTGTCCGAAGGCTTGTGTATTGCTATACTTATCAAGTAACTATCGACGTTTGAAAGGGCTAATTTCGACAAATGTAAGAGATTATTTTCATGTCATCAGTTATGGCAGGTGTTTTTGATTTGGAGTTGCAAGATGTCGACACTGTGACCCTTGATGATTCAGAAGATGATGTGATCGAATTTGACGAGGTAAGAAAACATTGACTTTGCTTTGATTATCGGCGAACGAAAAAAACATTCATCGATATGTATCATTTTCATTTTTCAATGTTGCATCTCACATATTTCTATGCGATATCAAAGATCACCTTGGTGTTGTTTTGGTTGTGTCATGGAATTTCCTCTTGGTATTTTGAAACGACGTATTGCTATTGTGAAGTTTACGTCGTTGATTTTGAAACTGCAGTCTCAGCATATTGTTTATCATTTTACGTTTTCAGGTTGATTATGATCGAGAACTTCACGACAACACAATAATCAAGTAAGAGTGATTTTGTATGAAGTATTGTGACATTTTTTTACTTTATTGACAAAATTATTTTTGACATTGATTCATTTTAATTTGACAGTGTGGAGGGATCCGAAATAATTCAACTATCTGAAGAGAATGTGAACCCCGAAAAGACATGTCTGGGACCCTCGGACTTTGAACTTAGAAAAGTGTTAGGCAAAGGTGGCTATGGAAAAGTCTTTCAAGTGAGGAAGACCACTGGAACTGATGCCGGGGCCCATTTTGCTATGAAAGTCTTGCGGAAAGCTTCCATTGTTAGCAATCACAAAGATACTGCTCACACTAGAGCGGAAAGAAATATTTTAGAAGCTGTAAAGGTATGTTATATTTTAACATATTATTCTCATCTACTCAGTAAACAATTAAAACCCGAAATGAATGTAGCCGCGTACTTCAATGGTATAATTGTGCAATTTTTTGCACAAGTGTGTATGAGTTTAGGAGGTATATGTTGTCAACAAGGCCTTTGAATGTAAAGCGTCGATGACATTGAGCATTAAGTATTACAAGCTGCTAGTCGGCGAGTTTAAAATCGGGCGAGTCAGCTAGTGCGATTGTGATGGTGACACATAAAACTTACCACTCGCTCAGAAGCCAACAAGCTAGCGAGGTGAAACCCTCATTTTTGGTACTATTTGACAGGACGTATTGAGTAGTTCATTTTTTTTACCGGCAGGTTCGCCACTATCGCTATACTGCGCAGACGCAGATCGGCCCACACGCTAGCGAGTAGCGAGTAAAGTAGCCAACTTTACTCGGTAGATTGTTTACAATCTGCTTGTTTTTAGTTCGATGGTGACACTGGGCGAGTTAACAAGCAGATTGTAAATTCGCCGGCTTGTAGCTTATAAAGTAGCTCAATGTCATCGACGCTTAAGCGAAATGAAAATATTTGCATTGACTAATATTGTGCAAGTGCGCAAGTTTGAATCAGGCGCATTTTGCGACGGCATGGATCAAGTGTTAACTAGCACTGTTCAAGTATTCGTGTGCTGTCCGAAGGCTGTATGGGCTGTCATGTATATTTGTGTAAAAAAAAATGGACGGATATACCGCCTAACTATGCAGTTGCCTTTTTATCTCTTTTCTCTTCTTGGTCGTGCACTCATGGCTGAGGATCGTGACCACATTTAAATTTCGCCATCCTTTGAGCGACCAAGACTTTCCATCCGTCTCGATCTTCCGCTTCTCTCAGGGCAGAATAGATGGTGCCCCCAGTCAGCTCTTTCACTTGGTCGCTCCATCGCGCAGACGCTCTTCCTCTGCCTCGCCTTCCCTTTTTATAACATGGGGAAAAATAATTATGATGGAGTTTACAGTGAAAGTTAACAGACTGCACAACCAATCAGGATATTATAGCCTGTTAGACGGATGATAATATTAATAATGAAACAAAGTACTAATTAGAGCAGGCATGGGAATTCGTTTGGTTGACTGGCCGTATTGAGAATTTAAATATGCGAACGGGCTGCTAAATGGACTATGATTTTTTTGCTAGACATGAGAAGTACCCACGCACATTCTTGATGAATGATTTTACGCTCATTCGAACATGTCTCAACGTGTGTACCATCTATCTCGGTCGATGCTTTTTTGTTCGATATCGAGCAAACGACTCAATGCGAAAAAGATTCAAGGGCCGTAATTCCTGCTCGATGTTTAACAGAAATTCGCTCGAGCATGTCTCAACGTGTAAAGAATCATCATTAGTATGTCTTTTTCATTTAATTTTGTTTTCTGGGGGTGAAAAAAATTCTCACTACGGTCCTTAAATATAATATTATATTGGAAGAGTAGATAATAATATGTATTATCTTAACGTTATTTATTATCTTGTCTATGAAGTTAATTCGCGAAAAATCAAATCAAATTATGGACATAGTAATTATTTACACTTTACAGCATTGACAGCATGATTAATAAATTATGTGATTAGTCATCTTCAATGTTTTCATACCTATAACTTCTAAAATAACCATCAGTTATTGTATTTGTATTATAATACTTCATTCCAATTGTATAGTACAGCGTTAGCGAACCTTTTTAAGTACTCGTGCCAAAATTTTCCAAATATAATTTTTTGACTGTCTGACGTGCCGATCAGTTTTTTATGGGGAGAGAAATGAAAAAGTTTGTTTTAAGAATTCTATTAGAATTTTTAAGATAAATTACAATTAAGTTCTTGGGATCCTATCTTTTACTGTTCTCTTTGTTAGTCCTTGATTATCTGAAGGAGTTTATCTCATTATAACCATTTTACTGACGAACTTTCGCATGCAACTGTTCCAGAATACAATATAACGACTTTATTGTCTTCATTAATAGTGTCATAGTCCACCAACTTTGAAAGTCTCTGCTGCTTGATTCTAATAATTTTTGTTCTTTTTTTCATTTCCACTAGCCATGTTAAATAGGATTTATTAAATTAAATAAAATGCATGCACTTTTCTTTACTGGACAAATATTAGTGTCACTACGGCGAATATAAGTTGGATCCAATAATTATTGTAACCAATAACAAACATAACTTCCAATAATAACTACAGGCGGACCTCGACTTACGAACGTTCGACTTTCGCACAATTCGCTATTTCGCACATTTCAAAAAAAATCGTTTTTTTAAAACGTCGCGCTGGCCGTAGGGTTAAGATATCCCCTTCTCGCTCGCTCACAAGCAAGTGCATTTCTTGCGTCACTTGCATCCTGCTCGCACCCGTCACTTTGCTTGTGAGCTAGCTAGGATAGGTGTCTTGCGCAGGAGCATGTGTCATGTTGTGCGTTTTGCTAATTTTCTTCATTTGAAATACTTCACCCTAAAAAATTATAAACATGAGTGAGAAACGGAAAAACTGCAATGTTGATACGAACAAAAAAAAAATCAAGGACTTATAAACTTCACATGACGCTTTGATTGCGGTGAATCTTTTGCTTCAATCGGACGTTCATATGATACAAACAGGTCTACTACGATATGTCACAATTTTGAAAAATAAAAATAAAATTAAGGAATACGTTCAAAATTGTGGAAATATATTATCTTTAAAGGTTGTTTCTAAAGGACACGGCATAGTTATGGATGAAATGGAAAAAAATATTTGTCATCATGGATCGACGACCAACATCAAAAAGATGTCCCTCTGAATATTTCAATTATTCAAGCGAAGGCTCTTAGTTTGTACAAAGATTGGAAGGCTAGAAAAAGAAGATTCTAACACGATTTTTCAAGCAAGTAACAGTTGGTTTATTCTAAATTCACTGGAAAATCGGCTGATGCGGATAACGATGCTGCAAAAGAATTTATTTCCTCATTATCCAAAATTATTGAAGATGGAGAATATTCCTCTAGCCAAATATTTAATGTAGATGACACAGGTTTATTTTGGAAAAAAATGCCTAGTCGTGCATTCTTATCTAAGGAAAAATCAGTTGCCCCAGGGCATAAACCTTCTAAAAACCGATTGACATTGCTTCTTGGTGGAAACTTGGCTGGTGATTTAAAATTGATGCCAATGTTAATTTATCAACCAGAAAATCCCAGAGCATTGAAAGGGAAGGATAAAGAATTGCTTACAGTAATCAAATAAAAAAACCTGGATTTACTGCGTTAATATTAAAAGATTGGTTCACTTTACATTTCGTGCCAGCAGTTAAGCAATATTGTAAAGTTAATGATTTACCATTTAAAATATTTTATTTAAAATAAGAAAAAGAAACATCTTATATTTACTTGATAAATAAATATTTCAAAATACACACAATTTAATTTTTTTTACTTCCCTCTACTTTCGAACATTCAACATTCGCACACCTTTTCACCAACCAATTATGTGCGAAAGTCGAGGTCCTCCTGTAATAACAATATCATATTAAAAACTGAAGAAAATACGCATGGCTATGTCGTCATTATTTTTTAAATTATTATAGGTGATTTTATTTTCTCTTCAAAATAAAACATTCGCATGCCATGCAAAATCATTTCGCGTGCTATAGGTTCGCCATCACTGGCATAATATATTATGTAGCTATCTTGTTTCATTTGACATCTTATCTCATCAGCAATCTTTGAAAGGTAATAATTCGTAAAAATACTGGAGTTTCACAAATCGAACTTCGCCTCCAAATCCAACTGCGACTGATTTTTTAAATACATTTCACTCTCGCCTCCCTGCCTTTAAATCCCTGAGTCGCAGGTTTGAATCCCACGACTAAATCAAATTCAGATGTTATTGTTTCATGGTGTGTTTGAATACAGACCGTGAAGTCAATGAATTGAGCGAACGGCCAACAACCATTCCTCATGTAACCATATTATATTAATGTATGGCGTAAATATGTTGAAAGTCTAAAAACATAAATTCACAGGGCAGCTATTTGTACGCTTTCTGTAGTCAATCAGATTATATGTTTTTGAATGTTTTTAAATTTTAGTAAAATGATTGTAAATTCTCAACAATTTAAAAACATCATAGATTATTTACCACAGAAAGCCAAACATAAAAAAAGCTGCCCTGAGAATTGATGTTTTTAGACATCAACATATTCACGCCATACACGGATATTGCGTGCACTTAACGGCTGTATGTTTTGGTTGCAGATGGATTATGGATCATTTCGCGACTAGTGTATTTAATATTAATTTAAGTATTTTAATTATAAGTAATTTACCATAGTTGTAATATACCAGCATAGTTTTTATTTAAATTTTTATCTCTTTAAAAGATAGTATTACATATTCTGTAAATAATTTGGTATCAAGGTCATACTCTAATTAACCAAAATATTTGATTTCAGCATCCCTTCATAGTTGAATTGGTTTACGCCTTTCAAACAGGTGAAAAACTGTATCTTATATTAGAATATTTAAGCGGAGGTGAATTATTCATGCATTTAGAGCGAGAAGGAATATTCTTAGAAGACACAGCGTGGTAATTATACTGATTAAATCTATCAATATTACAAAACTGAAATTAACAAATAGCGGAACATAATATACTTAATATCTATGTGTTCAATATCAAATTGTTATAATCCTTTTTAAATTACAGTTTTTACCTGTCGGAAATCATTCTCGCCTTGGAACATCTTCATAGCTTGGGTATAATATATAGGGATCTCAAACCGGAGAATGTACTCTTAGATGCTCAGGGTCATGTAAAGCTTACTGACTTTGGCCTTTGTAAGGAACACATACAAGCAGGAATAGTTACTCACACCTTCTGTGGAACAATAGAATATATGTAAGTTATTTTTATATTTTCACCATGGAACCGGATTGCTGCTACTTTGGTTTAAGTTGTGATTATATTGAGATGCACGTCACGCTGTCACGGCGACAAATTTCAAAAGTCTATGGTTTCGTCATTTTGCAGAATATTTTAAACGATCACCATCTCTGTAAATTCAGTGATGGAGAGTGCCAACTGTAATGTACTAGTATTTTTAATTATTATTCATCATTCACGCTAATTTCAATTAATTTTAACAGTTTCTACTTGTGCGTATGTTAAAATTACTTAGATATTACATCTATAGATAATATTTTGAACAGAACCTCACCTGCAGACCATAGATAATAGACAACATTTTTATAGAAAATACATAGTGCCAACCGTTAAAAACAAAAAACGCATGATTTTGACATGAGTCGAAAATGTGGAGGCATGTAGAAAATGATAAAAGAATATTCATTGAGTCATGCGGGTGTCAATGCAGTGATATCATTCTTCTGGTGATTTCCGCAGATTTTGCTAACTGACAATGTTCATTTAAAGTTTCAAAATGTGTGTACGGGATGGGAGCTTCAGTCTGACATTTTTCCAGTATTTTAAACACAAAGAAATGACAGTACACACTTTTTTCCCGTAGCGGCTGCTTACTGTGACGCCACGTACTAGTACACGCCGTGCATCATAATATATTTGGCGCTTTAGAAACCTTTTATAAATTCGTGGAATATAGAGCTTGTAGTTAAAATAGCTCTAATTTGTTTTTTTTTCAATATTGTAGGTGTAATTTGTAACTTTATTATGAATCAATATGTTGTATTGAAGTACATTTCTGGATAGCAAACTGGAATTACTACTTAAATATGATTATGTTAGCAGTGAGTTAAGTAGAGATGAAATAACTGCTCATATAACCAGATTTACTTGGTGATCAATTTCCATTTTATCGCCTGAAATGTAAGATGTGTTTGTTACTCATCTAATTTTTATCAAACGCCTATTTACAATACTTTGATCATTGAGCGAAGTATTTTAAATTAATATATTTTTCAGGGCTCCTGAAATATTGACTAGATGCGGACACGGTAAAGCTGTCGACTGGTGGAGTCTCGGAGCTCTCATGTATGATATGCTGACAGGACAGGTAGAGATTTCTACTCTCTTTTCAAAAGTTTCATACTTTTGGGAAAGATTCAATATGCATACATTATGTGATTGTTCTAATAACTTGACTAAAATGTATTATGTTTTCAGCCTCCTTTTACCGGCAATAATCGTAAGAAAATAATAGAAAAAATTTTAACAGCCAAATTAAATCTCCCCGTCTACTTAACGCCCGACGCTCAAGATCTCATTCGTCGGCTAATGAGGAGACAAGTAAAGCATAGGCTCGGAGGCGGGCTAGATGACGCCGAACCCATCCGAGGACATCCGTTCTTCAAGCAAGTTTGCTGGCCGGACGTATTTGCCAGAAAACTTAAACCTCCAATCGAACCAAAGCTGGTAAAAATCTTTTATTGTCATGTAACCTGTGATTGAAGATTTTTTTTTTTACTGTGTAGGTGTTGTGGGAGTTTTTGTCACAACGGGATCCTTGTTGTGTGTCTCCAGAAAACATGTTTTAAAATTATTTTTAAAAATAGCAAACAGTGTATAATTGAATATTTCAACTTCTTTAAGCATTGCATTGATAGGATGTAAAGGATTACTATATTCTTTATAAACAGTTAAAAGAAAAAAAATCCATCAAATTAGTATATTATGGTATTTGGTGGGCTATCAAATACAGTTTGAAGTTACTGAGTTACACTCTAACTGGGGTGATATTTTTAATTCAATCATTCGGCGGCAGCAGTGTTGCCAACAGTACTATAATTTTAATTCTGCGAAAAATGTGAAATACTATAATTGTACGCCAAATATACCAAAATACTATAATTTTAAAGGATTCAAGACTAAAAATGTTCCTGTACTATATATTTTACAGAAATACTATAATTTTTTACGCCTTTTTACTATAATCAGCAAAGAAAAAGATGGCAACACTGGGCGGCAGTAACAAATTTTGAAAATATAATTTACTGTTTTTTCCATCTTACAGACATTACACGCACAAGTTTTCTTTATTTGGTGGTATTTTTGTAATAAATGATTGTGGCAGATAATGATAATCTGTAATAAATGATCAAATAAAAAATTATTGCATACTTCATGTTTTCTAGTGTTTCGCGTGTGTGTGTATGTGTGTGTGTATATATATGTATATATGGTGTTCTTTCATAATGCACCATACATATGTTTTAATTTGGTCACCTGACCAAATCAGGAGCTGCTTACAGATAGCCTGATCTTTTCAGTTGATTTTCACTTTTTATCCTGCCATTTTATCAAAACATCAAAAAGTTACATTCGTTGTAACTGCAATTTTGCCTATTATTTTATTAAAAAGAAAAATATCAGCAAAAAAAGGACTAATGGAACATAAAAAACTACCCATTACGAATCTAGATATAACTATTTTCAGCGATGTCTGTCTGATGTGACAATAGATAACCTGATTTGGTCAGGTGATCCGATTAGGACCACCTGAGATCACCTTACAGAATAATGTCAGACGACAAGCCTGCACATGACATGATATTACGTCTGATCTGACCAAAATCAGTAGTCGGCATTAATCAAAAATTTAAAAAATTATCTTGACATTTCAGACAAGCGAGGATGATGTATCTCAATTTGACACAAGATTTACAAAGCAAACACCGATCGACTCTCCTGACGAGTCACTGTTGAGCATGAGTGAAAATTTAATATTCAAGGTATGAATAGTCGGTTTTTAACAAAGATAATGATGGTCTATCAAATAAAATATCACTTGATCGTCAAAGATTATACTTACACTGTTCATGTAAGATTACTGTGATTTTAACGTAGATTATTTTATTCCGTTAATGAATTAAATTTGCTGCCACCAATTTATTTATACATCATGATTAATCAGATCAATAAATCAGAATTACTTATGGATCTCTAATTTTTATGTATGAAATGACATTTTGTGAATTACAAACCAATTATTATCGTTACATTAATAGACTTGTTACGAAAAATAGTTACCATTTACCCGTGTAGTTGGAGAAGTCGATTTCAAATAAGAATAACTTTAACAAACCCCTAAAGTTTTTATTATTCATTATTCCTGAATAGAAATCCTCGATTGCCGGATTTGGAGATTTATTTACTCATATTATCATTTCAGGGTTTCACTTATGTAGCGCCGTCAGTGCTGGAGGAGATGCACCAACCCCGGATTGTAAACGCCAAGTCACCGAGAAGGCCCTTTGCCACGGCCAATCATCATGTGGGCCGCAGTCCTCTGCACTTCCCGTCGCCACGCCTCGTCCCCGGCTTCGCTCACCATTCGCAGATCCCCGAGCACATGCCGCACGCCGCCCAGCACCAGCATCCCCACGGCCACACCCACGCCCATGCCCATCCCCATCCCCAGCATCCCCACCCTTATCAGCAGCACACACCTTCGCAGCCGCAACCCACCCAGCGAGGCCACACTGATGAAATGATGGATATTCAGGGTGGATCCTTACTATAGTGAGTTTTTGTCTTATTCATTAAATGTCAAGGAATATTATTACTTAAGCTATAGTTATATTGACAGATTAAGAGGAATGATTGCTAGCCACTCGTCCATCGCATTAGGTTCTTGCATTGGATCAAACATACATTGAAATAACAACATGATTTTTTTTGTTCATGGCTTTAGACACGACTACTTTGCTAACCGGGCCACGGTGGGTACATAGTTATGTTTATATTCTAATAATTATTCTTCAACCAACATATGACTGCGTAAAGTACTGATGTAGGGTTCTAGGTAGAGGTGGGAAAACTGGTCGATTTTGAAGACTAAGTATACTTACTACCAGTATTAATTAATACCAGTATCGAAACTTGTTCCAAAATACTTACTAGTATTTGAAATATCGGCTATAATAGAATCGTTAAAAATACATCCGCTTTTCGGAAAGTCCCATTTTCGAGACAGGTATAGCTGGAACTATGGCACTAGTCACTCCTGTTTCAGTAGAAAATACTGGAGCATTAAAAGCACTGGTTTCATTTATCTGTAAAGCATTTTCATTTACAGGTGGAGCTATATTTTGCCTGGCAAATTCAATTTGAATAGTTGGGTGCTTGCGCTGTAAAAGTTTCTTCAAATTTGACATTGACTTGTATGAATTTTTTATTTTACAAACATTACAGATGGCATAATTTGTAACTATTTCTTTGGAACGATTCCACACGAAACTTAACCTTTTAGTAGCCATTTTTACACAAATTGTTTATTAAGTATAATATAATTATTATCCATTTATACAATCACGCATACAATTTGAATTCAGTTTATGTTTAAAAGTTCCAATTATAACACTTAAAAATCGAGAAACTCGACGTGACAAAACCAGATAAACGCGTAGTCAGTTAGCGTTATAAGAACGCCGCTATTCCGGCTTGCGACTGACATCAACTCGATGTAAATATCTTAAGCCCATATTCCATTGGCAGATTGCGTCTGGCCCGATCGTCTGCCACGACTGTCAAACTCTATTCTCTATGGTTTTCAAGGATCGTGAGCGATCGGGTCGAAAGTGGAAAATTTTCTATTATCCGTCGTGCGATCCTTTCATTATCAAGCGAAGATTGCCGAAAGCGTACGAAAATAGCCGAATATGCGCCTGAGTCATGCAAACGGTCGTTCATTTCATTCTACTGGTCGATTTCAACTGTACAACTACAAGATGGCGAAAACTTAAAAAATATATATGGAGTATCACCGAGGACACAGTCCTCGTCGAATAAATACACGCCAAAGATATAGTGTGGAACGTAAAAAACCCGCCATATTCAATGGCGATCACGCTGTTCTTCAGTTAGCCAACTTTTGACCCAGTGTTTTCGTTTACGGCGAGTCCTGACCGCCTGAGCCAGTTAAAATATAGCCATACTTGCTACAATAAATAAATTAGTCTTTGGATTATTCGATTTCGATATTCGAATTACTCAATTGGTTTGGAGATTCAAGCTCGCCCAGTTATTCATGATGTAAATTAACAATAAGTATACAAACTTTCTATAAATGTCAAACGGCCGCATAAATTTTAACAGATCTGATGCTCGCTAGCATCATGCTAGCATCTCGCTAGGTTTGACAGCTGACAGCTCAGTTTTGTTGACGTAAAATTGCGCGAGAATGCGCTCAGTGTAGCCACCAATCTAAGAAATATCTAGTTTTCACTCAACCTATATTTTTAATAATAGCAACACTACTATTATTTTAACCAATCAAAACAAGGACCAACGAGATTGAATCGTTGCGTGTAATTGCAAATAGCTAGCGACGACGGTTGGCGTCGATCGTTGGATCGGGTTGGGTCTGTGCGTCTGCCAATGGAATATGGCCTTTACTCAACTGAATCTAAAACTAAAACCAGTCGCATACTAAACATACGCGAGTCGCGACGCCGAGGTGTGAGATTTCATACGTAGCAAGACTACAAACTATCCAGCAGACGGCGAGATCACATACCATGCGTCGAACTACGGAACTCGATAAAGTCCCATACTCAACTGAAACTTAAAACTCTTAAAACTAAGGCGAACTCAAATAGTATACTATAAAACGAATGACCATTTTTGTCCTTCACTATACCAACTTTACAACAGAGGAGAAAGGGAGAACAATGACAGTTGAGTATAATATCACGGCTAGACATACGTGTATCATGATATCTCGCTCGCGCGCATTTAATATCAATAGCGTTGAAAGTCAACCAGCATTACGCGAGTCACTGCTAGACGCGACTCGGCGCGGGGCAAGTCACTGCGATGACATCATCAAATGCGTTCGAATTCGAACATCTAATACGTTTCAAGTTTCTTGAAACAAGTTTATTGGGCCACAAATACTTAGTATGGATAGTTTCATCCGAAACTTAAATACACAAACTGGTGACAGTATTTCCAACTCACCTCTAGCTCTAGGCAATGAGGTTTGATTTTTTTGCTTCTCATAGAGACGCCCTTACAAATGAAAATTGTACACTGCCCACATTTAGTTTGAGCACACTTGAATTATAACGATATAAATCTATAACCTCCATTGGCTGCAAACTGTTAGTACCAAATAGACCTACCAATGAATGGCCCCGAATACTTTACATACTGTCGGAAATTGTGTATGCATGCAATCTTTGAAAATTTAGATAAAGGCGTATCCTATAATATGGTGAATCAATATATTGTCAAGGTATATACTTTTTTTTCTTTCATCCAAGTCTGATCATAATATGGGCCTCCACAGAGTGGAGGTTTGTATTAACAGATTTTATTTTCACGAGAAATGGATGTCAGCCACTTGCTCAACCTACTAGGTCCATAGGTACTCTGATTCATACACATATTGAAAAACAATATGTGTACTTGCCAGACCCAGGATTCGAACCATAGTATGTACTGTCCGACAAGAAGATCTAGGCAATAACTGGAAATCGATGGAGTCGAAGTGCGATTAACTAAATAGGGGGGGCTTGTTAGTTCACAGTTTTAACACGTGGACAACTTGTCGATAACTGGAAGTCGTTGCAGTCGATGTGCGGTTAAAAACAGGAGGGGCTAATATTAGTTCACAGTTTTAACACATTGACAAGAAGATCTTGTTCGACAGTTAGGTATAATGATTAGGATTGATATTGGCAATTCCAAATTCCTCATTATTTTATCTGATTTCTGAAAAATAATTAATGTAAGTAGGCTCGGCTCTATCATAATCTGTATTGCATACAACTTTCCACCTTCTGTCACCTTTTTGCAAATATTTGTGAACTTTACAAATTTGATTTCGACAGTAATGTGTATTTAAAAATTATCATGGGATACAATTATTACATTGTCTTCTTGGGATAAATTGCTCAAAGATCATAGGTTATCAGGTCTTTACGGTTCTGGGGGCTTCCTAATGTCTGTTTTTACACTTCACCAGTGTAAATTGACATAACAAAATTATCACCAGCCATGTGTTAAAAATTTCCCTCAAGGAATAACTGACTCGCCCAGTTGCAAGTATCTGGTCAAAAATATAAATTTATTTTAATGGTGTTCTGGTACATAATTACTTGCAATTACTAGATTAGGTAAAAACGTGATATTTTTTTGTAATGAAATGGTGAATACAAAAATCTATGTAAGTACAGTAGAATCTCATTTCTTGTATGGTGGCAGGGTACAATACAGAAACACGCACAGAAAAAGATACATAAACCACCAACGCCGTACACATGCACAACATTTTTAATGTGATTATTATTATTATTTTTTTTAATTGTTTCCTAACAAATTTTTGTTTTTACGAAAAGTGGATGTTAGTCACTTGCTCAATCTATTAGGTCCATACTTTGTGTTCAAATATACATAGAAAAACAACATGCTAATATTTTGCCAGACCTGGGATTCGATCCTGAGTCCCATGACCATGGCATGTCCCCCACAAGGGGGGGTTGACAGGGCTCTTGCCTGGGAGCCCGGGCATAGAGGGGTCCGGGCATGATGGGTCAACCAGTAAAGTGACATAAACACACCACAAATTTGCTCTTACAGTTAAAATAAATCCCCTATTTCACGAGTAGATTTTTATTTTATAATTATTTTTGTATCATGTGTTTCCTGACTAATAAAAATGACTATTTATCCAATATAGCGAAGGGTCGCATGTTACTTGGTTATCACAAAAGGGTGTCGTGAACAATGCTTCATAATAATATGATGCCGAGAATTCAAGTGAATATATTTACAAATACCAATAATCGCTAAAAAAACATGGTATACCCTTTATTTTACATGGGACCCTGGAGTTCCACGGAATACCATTTGGGAAACACTACTGTAGACCATTACACTGCCCTAAACCTTACCGATAGATTGGGGGGCCCGCCAAACATCGTGGCCTAGGAGCCCGGTTCAGGATGTGGAGGCCATGCCCATGACATTATAAGCCTAACACGTAACCGCTTGAGCATTGTTAGCGTTGACTTTTGTCAATTGTTTCTACAATACCAGTTATATGTTAATATGACTTGTAGAATCTCAAAATATGCATAAGTCAATGTTCTTATTAAATTATAGAAGTGGTAAATTACCATTTTTTGCTCTTAAGTGGAGCATATGGGCATCCACAGAGTAGAGGTTATATTAACAGATTCCATTTTTTATGAGGAATGGTTGTTGGCCATTTATCCAACCTATCGGGTCCTTGCACAACAAAAATTGAAAAAAAATTAATATTGATTTTTTTAATTTATCCCGTGATTGAATTAATGACCTATGGCTTCATTGGCGACCGCTCTACAATGTCAGCTATTGCGGTTGCTAAATTACAAGGACTTACACAAAAAGTAAACTATCACTTTCTTTAAGTTACAGTTCTTGGTTCGAAGATACACTATTTTTGACAATATAAAAATGTATCCCAGGATTCCGATATTTTCTAGGTATGTGATAGCAAATATTATTATTTGTTCATATTGCATATTTATTTATACTCCTTGCCAAGCTTGACAGATTCGACTGGCGATCGGAATGTGATAATTTATTTTGACTATCTGCCACAAATCATAAACACGTTGATATCTTGTTCGAGTGATACTGTGTATCAAGTGATAACGTGTAAATATATTTGGTAATATATTAGTGTTTTTATAACTTATCTAATGATATCACATGACACTTTTAGGCTTGTAAGATAAGGGGTCAATGTTATTGAAAAAATTAAGCATACGTAATAGTATGTGTATGTAAAATATATATGCAGACCAGCATATAAACTATTTTCAATTTATTTTTTACGGTACACATGTGTATTGATTTAACTATACATAGTATATGAGATGAGGCGTCTAATAAGAAAATCTGATAAGTCCACAAATCAATATTTATTAGTGGAAAATTATGTTTATGTGCGTCAGGCGTAACTATTTATATAATAACCAGTTTTAATGTTAGTTTCTTTTTCCATCGTATTTAATATTTTTCTAACTAAAACAAAATGCGTATTTCTATTAGGTAGTATAATGATTGCAATACTGTTATTTCATAACTGGTATCCCAGTAATTTTCAATACCGAAATACCGGTTTTAAAAATTGGATACCTAATACCGATTTATTCGGTATTGAAAGTGGAAACAAAATGTATTAATTAATATAAAAAGGTTTAATATGACTGTATTTTTTTGTCGGGTTACGCGATATCTGGTTTACTTCCGTTGCCGTTAACGTGCTATAAAATATTAATATTTTAAAGACCTTTTTAGATATAATATGTATGTTGTAAATACTTGTTTTTTCCATATATTTCAAGAATACTGGTATTCAATAGGAAATATCGGTATTAGTATTTTCATTCAGTATTGTAATCCCTAGGTGATTACCTCTATTTGCAATACATTCATGACAAATAAAATCAGACGTGTCAACATTGATTTATATCACTTTAAATAGTCGGATTCTGTAAATTGTTTGGTTATCAAACCACCCATTTCGTGTGATTTTGGGGCATTTTAAAAGTTATAGACTATTGAATTTGGCCCCACGATCGCCACGCGGTTTAAACGCCGGCCTATAACGTCGTGGGTCCCAGGTTCAAATCCTGGGTCTGGCAAGTACACATATTTTTCAATTTGTGTATGAGTCAGAGTATGGACCAAATAGGTTGAGGAAGTGGCTAACATCCATTTCTCGTAAAAACAATCTGTTAATACAGAACCTCCACTCTGTGGAGGCCTGCCCATATTATGATCTCATTAGGATCGGACATGGTAGGTGCGTTCTAGTGAAGTTTCCAATCGTTTGACATTGGTTGACACAAATTGGTGCAATGCACATGCGTAGAAAGTAAACCGAAAACAGTTTAAGATTTGACGTTCGGTTCATTGTTCCAGCAAAAATCAAACCATTTTCTGACCGTCAGAAGTGAGACCCGAGATAGAACCAGTCATGAGAAAAAATATTTGTGCATTTTTTTGTTCAATGAATATTATTAAGATCACAAAAAAAAATTTAAACATTTTTTTTTACTATATATTAACTAAAATCCACTACGTGCACGTGAGTGCATCTCAGGTCACAATAGAGTACAATATTGGATACAGTACAAACAATGAAATGAAAGAAAAACAATGTGATATCCATTAATGATACAATTTTATTAGAAAAATAATACAATAATCATAATAATATAATGGTGATTGGAAAATTATATTTATTTAGATTAAAAATATAGTACATTAACGGTCAAAACCCTAAAATAATACACATTAATTAGCACACTTTGGGGAATAGGTTTAGGCACAACCGTTCTTTGTATATAATAAGTTTGATATTTATGACTAAATGATAAAGTAATATAATATGAGCATTGATACCTTATGGTTTCATAAGCCAGGGTAGGATCCTGGATTGTGATTTTGGAGGATGTATCTCAGCCTCTAGCAGTGAGTAAAGTTCACTGGTTCTCCAGGATAAAGTCATCATCTGGCCCCAGGAGATAAATGTGAACATCATTACTATCGTCAGGGTTATATCCTCCACCAACTTCGACATCATTATCATTCAAAATATCACCAATATGCTGGCGATTCAAGGATTCGTCTAAATGTAAACAAAAAACATAACCTCAATAAATCAGATATACTAATGTCAAAATATATCACTCAAGACCTGAGTTACACATGTGTGTAACGAATTTTGAAACTATGATTATAATATTTTACAAAAAGTGTAAAAATAATTTTAAGTATACGGGAATATTACTATGATTCATTGTGAAACTAAATACATCATTAGTTTTTAATAGAAATAAATATTAATATTTAATTAAAAGCACTTGCTTGTCAGAATTGACTTTTTAGCCGCCATTTTTGTCTTCTGCAAATATCCATCACTTCAAAGTCAAAATAACAATTTATTTTAAAACTACATAGGCTATTGTTTTGCTCTAGTGGTAGAAAAATATACTATCTATACCACTGTAGTCAAATGCGATTCAAGTATCCATTCAAATCACTAGTAAAAAATATTTAAAACACGTCCGCATATGTGTACCTCAGGACGCAAGAGGTTATGATCGATTGAAGTCACATCATGTCGACATGAAAACAATCAAACAAGTGGGCGATTAGGAAAAGCTTTAGGCAAAAGTAATTTTTAAAAACTTTTGTCATATAAATCTAATAAATGAACTAAATGGCTACCTATTCATGAAGCATTATTTATATTTTATACATTTAAAATAAATGAATATGACAGCTAAATATGTGTTATTGTAGACGCTGAGCTATAGGAGGTTAGAATTTCATAACAAGTTGACATTTCAATAAATGTGTTACTGTTTTAGAGACAAATAAGTTATTGAATTAATTTTAAGTATTGTCAACACTAATTAGTATTCAGAATTCGCATTCTGATCTGATCTGAATCTAATGGTTTCTGATGGTTTTGGACCGTCCGATTTGATTGGTTTGGTTTGTGTTTGCTGGAACATAGCTAAAGTGTGAAATTTGCATGGATGCATTTTTTCTTGGATATTTACCATAATGTGAACTTCAGTTTTTGTTATTGGACATCTCCCCTCATAATATGTTGATTCACTCGAATGTTGCTCTCATTCTTAATGTCTCAATCGCATCATTGATTACAAGAAGTGGCTGTTATCCATTCGCTCAAACTATTACATAAATGCACATTTAAAAAACATAATGTGCCAGATGTAAGATTTGAACCCGATACCCATCGTTATGGTTTCAGTAGCGCATATTCTGCCACGGGAGTCAGTGTCAAATAATCAAACTATCGCAATGTTGAATTCCCAAGCAGAACAAAATAACAAATTTTATGACTTGTATTCAATTTTCAGTGGTTTTGGATCGGGTTCCGTGGCCCAGAATATTATTTCTGTGACCCAGTACACACTGCGTTGAGACCCAAGACAAATGGGAAACATTCTATACTATGAAATTTGAGATGTTTGTTTATATTGTATTATTATAATTATTACAATATTGTATTTTCTCCTCTGTTTTAGGCCTAGGTTAAAATGCTGCCAGAAAACAAAAACAGGGGAAAACACATCAACTGTTATGACATTGTTTCAAGAAATATGCTGAGAGTCAAAGAGTATGTCTGGTCCACAGAATGAACCATAAAATATTTTTTTTTACATATATATATATATATATAATATAATACATATATACAGACTGCCAGATGTGTTCAAATGAAATAATATATTCACACAACATGTAGATTCCTAACTCAAATATAACTTGTCAATGTAGCGTTCCGATCTGTTCTGTACATACATACTAAAATGCAAAATTCGTAACCTCTAATAACCATGCAACATTTCATGTTGATGCAGTACAATAAATAATAAATTTCACGCGACGCATTTGGAAACTTCTCGTAAATGAAAAATATTTATATCAAAGAAAATTGAACAAGCCAGATGGATATTATAGAATGATTTTTTTATAAAATTCAATGTGTATATTAGAATAATGTAAATAGTATAATAAAGTAATTAAATTAGTTTGCGAGTTGCATTCAATGCCTTCAATATAATATTATATTATTTTTGGTATTGCATTTAAATGTCATTGAATTTTAATTTGCACAATGAATAGCTTCAAGAAAGACCATGTTAACATTATGTTTTGATCTAAAAGTATTACTAAAAATAATATAATCGATTAAAGGGTAATGAAACCATAGGTCCGGTCCGGATATCAAATATTATGAAGAAATTTTCTGGAATCAATATATTATCATTCTACATTGTGAAAATTGACGATATCGGTCGCAAAGCCAGAGACAAATTTGTAGTCATCCAATTTCTGAACATCTTCCATCTAACCATTGACAATGATGTCATTCATAACTGTACAGTTATGAATTTTTATCTTAACTTTTAAACTTGTCTTCCAAACGGAAGTATTTACTTATTCCTCTTGATTGCAAGGAAATTGTAATGTAAATCAAAAAAATAAGTGACTGATTTGACTGATAATTATATGTTTGCAAACAATAAAAATACTTTTAAAATATTCATTGTATGTACACATTTCATGTATATATTCATTATAACGTCATTTGTGAATCTTAATATGACCATACAAATTACAATTTTTTTGTCACACTGTTTTCTATAATCCTTTTATTTGACGGGATTTTAAGGAAGTGATGATTTGACTTTGGGAGGTTACGTATACATACTTCTTGTAAGTTTAGAATAATGTACACCGATTCTCCTGACACATCGATTCGGGATGCGAGAATATTATGAAAAATTGTAGAAGCAATAACTAAATGAGACTTCCTGATGAAAGGAAATTTTTGAAAAATGTTTAAATGTTTGTCAAATTTGTGTCTCAAAGTCGACTTGTTACATATGTCTTAACGATAATGCTATTCTTTGAAAGTGGCATATAAATTTGGTTGTATATAATATTATACGAGTAAGTTTTAATGTAACGGATAATCAAAATGTCTGCGATGATCATAAAAATCGACTAAACGTGTTTTAATTTGGACAATTTGCCATATGGGTTGTGCGACGACGGTTGTCAACACGAGTTGCGGAGTAAACGAGACAGTAGTCGGAAAGTGTAAGAATAATGTCTGATATTTAGTTTATTCGTGCGATATAAAGACATATATTTTTTTTATCGAAATATTTTATTTTTGAAAATATTGTTACATGTATCAATAAGGTATTTATCAGAGCTTTGAATCTTTACACTTCCTCTTGAGATTTCATCATAAATTAGTAAATGAACCCATTCAAATTGTAATTCTGGTTTCTTTTTTTTTTATTTTAAATGAATTAGAATATTTTATAATGACATTTAGAAAATCAGTGTTAATTAAATTATATTTCCATAAATGTCTATAAAAAACAAAAATTAGTAATGAATGATCGACAGATGTGTATTTTTTATGACGAACTTATGTTTGCATTAGTATATTTAACAGTCATTGATAGAAATATAATACCTAACGTAAATTAATTGTCACATAAGTTTTCCTTTTAATGCTTAGCAGAGATTCCTCAGGAAGATGAAAGGAACTTAATTAATTATTATAGTAAAAGTCAGAGACTCGTGTATTTCAAATAATGTCTCAGGGTAATCATGAATTATATTGAAACCATTGTTATCCAATTACTATTCCTATATACTAAAAGTATCACTTAGACTTACTTAAGAACACTTAAGATTTTACATATTATTTGAGTTTTATTGTTTTATCAAAACCAAATTTGGATCAAAAAATTCCATGCATATCTTCATTACTTACTTATCACTCATTTAAGTGCATTTTTACCGGCCACTGTAGAAAGATATACATCATTTTTTAAGTTTAACCTGAATGTAGTTACTCTTTTGAGCTTCTAAAATTATTAAACACTTACATAGCAGGCAAACATGTGAAATTTTATAAAATGTAAGTTATGACTGCCTATAATCAATACTATTCACTGTTAGTTGAACTATATTAAAATGTGAGTCATGGAATACACACAACACACCATAAGTACTTTATTCTTGTATGATAATGCAAATTATCAATTACATGATTGGTTTAATTTAAATATTGAAACATTCAATCCATTTATTTTCACTGGCTTGAATTTCTACCGTGCAAATATCTTCGCTTAATGTTTATTGAAGAGACCGTTTATTATAACATAGGTACATACATATTAAGGTTATTTTACATTTGTATATTATGAGTTCTCTTTATTAACTAATACTTATAATTTAAATTAGTTTTACTTTTTTAAGCGATGCTTCATTTGAATTGTTCGACATATTCTAATTTAAGATATTTTTCTTAAGGAAAATGTTACCATAGCAATATTTTGAACACTATGTTTATATATTTTAGTATTAATTCAGTTGTGAATTTAGTGTTAATGATTTACGCAGTCGTCAGTCATGATGCTGAACTGTAACATGCATAATTTTAATTTTCTATTTAGTGAAGTATACATTTGAAATACCTACTTACATAATTGAATATTCACCCATCAGAATAATAAGAAAACACTCTTAACAATGTTGCCATAGTGTTTTTTTTACTAAAAATTCGAATCGCCCCGTTTTTGGTGATGATTGTGTGATTTGACACGGGATGAGAATTTCTAGAGCGGTCACATTATATTTAGCTACCGATATGTTACAATATACATCGTAAGCACTTGATAAATTATGTAATACAAGTTGACACTAAAAAAACAATTTGCCAATTATACCGAATAAACAAGATTAATTTTATTGTAAAACCTTTGCATAATATTAACATTTTAAGCACACTATTGATTAAATAATTTAAAAAAGTGTCTGTATTTATTTATTTAACTTAATTAGATGTTTATTTTAAAAGAAATGTTGTGGATTAATTATTATTTTCATGGGTTCAGAAAATATTTCATGTCAAACAAATAAAATTGATTTTAAATCATGGACATAATAATATTATTATGTATAGTAAAGCAAAATTATTAATCAAATGCTGAATACAGGCTTCCAGGTGGTTCTTTTGTGGAATTGTCCATTTTTTAATGAGCACAATGTGTTGCCTTTAATCAGATACTACCTTGAATATTGTTAAGCTGTAAAAATAGATATAACGTGTTTTGATATTAATAACAGTTGTATAATCAAAGAAGCTCATTTATATAAAGAATTGTGCTCAAACTATGTGTTTTATTTTATTCCTTCGGAATCTGGTGCAGTATAATATTTTTAATCCATGAACAGCAGCATTGACTTATACCAGGACATACTTTAGCTGGTAATACCTATAGAATATTATTATATATTCACTTTGTCGAAAGCCTATCCGAGGACGTGCGAAAACAATTTTTACAAATAGGTAATATAATTGGGTGTGTTTCGGTTATAACAAAACTATTAGTAAAACATGCACAGATTACAATGTTTGTAGGTACCAATTTACTTGACTTTGATTCCCGATGTATCAAAAGAAACTTCTTGAAATTAATACACTTGCAACAATGAGTCGAGGTATAAATAAAGAAATAACAACATGTATCAGTCTATTTATTAATTGTGTTCATTTGTCTCCTATTCCTTTCTCTATTTCATGCGGACGACATCATGGGCAATCACTACTAAATATTTTAATAAATAATCAGGTAGGTACATATTATGAATTGTTCTGAAATATTACAATGATTAATTATTCCGATAATTGTCCAGAATCTTGGTATTTTATGGACTTCCAATTGAAAAATACAAATATAGACTAACTTGGAAATGGTATTCAACACCGTAAAATACATGTCTAAACTGAAAATCAGACAATACTCTTCGGAAAATTGAAATTTTGGCTGCCATTTTGTTTTTGTTTAATCAAGTAATGTAAAATTCTATATTAGAATCAGTGATTCTACAAACCCTAGTGAGAAAGTATACCTTGCAGGGAAATAATATACCTCCTGTAGACCAACAGGAGGGCCATCATATCGAAAGAAAAAGTATTTATACTTGGTATCGTATCAAAGAAAAGAAACAAAACATTTTAATATTACATAAAATACAACATTTTCTTAAAAAGCAATAATAATGATATACCTAATACTAAATTTATATTATATATCCTTAAACATTGTAGAAAATCTATTTATATAATTTTGAAGCCTTATTATTTCTATGTATTTACCTATGTTTAACATTTTATGGCTGCATAAGCCATAAAGTATTTCTATTAATAAACTAGTATTCTTTAAAACTTCTCATTCTAATGATTTAGAACAGCAGTTTCCAAACTTTATGTTACTACGCCTACCTTTTAAAAAAATCTAATCCTGGCGCCTCCCCCCCTTTATTTCGTTAAATAATACAGACACCTTTTTAAATAGTCAACAATGTACTAATACAAAAATAAACAAGGTTTTACTGCTTATATTATATTTATTTTTAAATTATTTTCTTTTTCATGCGATGAATGTGCTTGTTTATTAGCACAATCAATTTCAATAGTAGTCAATCCAAATTCATCATCGTTCATTGACAAATGGATTCTATCATGGGCCCCACATCCTTAAGCGGGCCCCCATACCAGGATCTTTGGCGGGCCCACCTACCTATCGCTAAGGTTAAGGGCAGTATGGTGCTCTAATGTAGTGTTTCCTAAATTCTACATGGGAGTTATCATTTAAGTAAATCAATCATCATATAGGTATCACCATATCAAATTTCAACACAACTAAGTACATATTTAAAATATTTAATAGCTCTGAAGTAAAGCAGCGCCGCAGGTGACTTTTTTTTACTGTTAATAAAATAATGTGAAAAGTGCATTAGCAAACTAACCAAGAACTCAGTAAGTAGATTTTTGTTTGCATCAATATAACTGGCGCAGAAATCATTTGAAAGTGGAAACATGGCGAACTTATTTTTTTTGTAATCTTGATTTCCAAAGCCCCATTCTTATATGAATGCCTTCACATTGTCTTTTTAAATCAGTGAATGCATTAGTGGTCCTTGCATTGATTTATTCACTCATTTTTTTTTAAATTTTAACCAAATAGACAAGTTAAACAACAAAATTATCGTTCCTAAACAAATTTCAACATTATGATTTGACCCTTTTATTTCATTTTTTCACGAGATAGCCAGCGCGTTTCACAATAGTATAGAAGTGAGGTATTATAAAATTAGTCTCCATATTTTCAGACAGGTTTGCAAACAACCTTTTATAGGACTGTTTTTTATGTAGGTTATAATTAGCGTCCATTTTATAAAATGCAAACCTGTGGCTACATTAATTGTGTTAAACTTTTCGCGCCTCCCTTTGCAACACTCCGCGCCTCCCAGTTTGGAAATCGCTGATTTAGAATATAGTCATATTTCAGTACAACCATGTGCCGTGGTTTTATAATTTTTTTATATTATTAATTTTTCAAGACATTCATAACACCATTAGTAAAATTGTTGTTAACATTATTATGGTAAAATATTTACGGTCAAAATTTATATTAATAATAAGATATAGAGAATGATCAGACAGATCTAACAAGAATTAGGCATTTTGCTATTCAGAAAATGGACACAATTTACATGTTTTAAAATCATTCTAAAGATACTGATTATAACACAAATGTCATCAAATATCCTACGAATTATGATTGATTTGTAATAATTATCGAACTTAGAAGAAGTAGTATTTTTGAAGTTATACTTCTTTTGACGCGTTTGGGAAAACGGATTAAACTGTATTTTTGACGCGTGACGAAGTTGCGCGTGCCGATGTAACACGTTCGGTGTGTGAGAGAAGTTGCGCGCGTCGATGCAACACAATTTATTATGATTATATTATTCATTTCGGTCTCAGGGTATGCGCAAAGTGTCATTTAGTTAGTCGTTCAATACAACTAAGTAAACAGCATGTGTTGCATACATAACCAATATTTTGTCATAATAAGACTTATTATAGTAAGTTATAAGTCATAAGTTAGAGACTAACATTCTACACTGCTAATTTATATTCATAAAACTTTATTTGTGTCGCTGAGTTTCAAAACCCGCTATAACACCTTTTTGAAATAATTGAGATATATATATCAATGGATTCGTTATTAAAATCTCTACATGAAAATTTTATTGTCTCTTTCAAAGTCCGCTACGATTGACTGTCATTTATGAAAGAAAATCAATGTGTCAATCAATTCACGCTATAACACTATGTGTTACATTCAAAAACCCCTATAACACAACTGACCAATAAGAAGCGAGAATCAGACGAAATGCAACATGGCCGCCAGTACATTTATGTTGTAAGTTGCGGTAGGAGTGCTGTTTTGTTGATTTGTTATTCTTACGATTTATAGTCTTAAAATGTGTGACGAACTTATAAATATCGTTAAATCTCCAGTTAATAAAGCTAGGAAGAGGTTGAGCCAACCAAAAACTTGGAAAATCAACAAAATACGCCGTAAACGGTAAGTTAAATTAGACATAAATGTGTTAAAAATGCACGGGTCATCATCTGAATTTCCAGTGGCGTGTAACTCAATTATGAACTGGTTAAAACTGTCCTTTTCTCCAATATATTTTTATAATTTATAATAATAAGTTTATTTTTCTGTATAAAACTCTATAAAAACCTTTTGATGGTTAAACGTTATCACCTTATCACATATTCAGCAGTGGCAGTGTTATGTTATTTAGAATATTTTCAGTATGATTTTGTGAAAAAAACAGTTTGTTTGTCAAGCACACCACTGTTTTAAAGAAAATATTTAGCTCTACAGTATTTATTATTCAAATGGTTGTTCTGATATAAAATTTGATACTTTTCATAACATGTGAGCACCAAACCCCATAAAACCGATTTATTGGTCAGGCACTAATGCGCGACGATAAACCATGTACATTATTATATTTTGGAGCATTTTTCAATGGCGCCATTCACAAACCGCACTTGTATGTCATCAATGTGTAGGTACTGTGAAATGTTTTATAATTTATTACATATAATAACTTAGTTACTTCTTATAAGTATAACAAATACCTTTCGCATTCAAGTTCAAGTGGTGATGCTCTGGCTCAGTGTGGTGACAGATTATTTGACTCACTTATTTACATATATTACTCAAGTAAAATATAAAATAAATGAATGAAACATGTTTGCAGTCAAATTATGAGAGTACCGCGTCACTCATATTTTTTAAAACCAATGTGAGTACCTATATATTTTATTTTATATTGTTTTTGTGAGAACGATAAAATATGCTTTACATACAGTGTTTTTATGTAAATTGCATTGTATTTTTAATTGAATTATTTTTACTGAACAATGAAAAATTGTAACATTTTTAATAATTTTTAATGATTCCTAATTTTTAATTACCTATGTCTTTATATTAAAGTTTTCCTTAAACTTGTGTTTATGTAATATAGGAACAAAATAACAATGTTTTTTTCCATTTTAAACTGCTATTTTAGAATATGTACCTACTTAGAATACTAATTTTAAATGAATAAAACGTTTATTAAATAAAAATATATAACTCTTTTTCATCCTACCACGCGCCATCAATGGAAGATTCCGACTTTAAGTTGTCAAAAGTTTCCCTAACAAAATACGCTATAACCTTCAATGGGTATTTCAAAAACCGCTATAACACTATGTTACTTACAAAACCCGCTATAACCAAACATTTAAGTCTTTTATTTAATCAGTGGACTAGAATACAATATAAATAGATATGCAAAATATTTCCAAAAATGATCTATCATTGGGCAAAAAAAGAAAAACATCGATAATCCCTTTATCCATAAACTGAGAAGTTTTTATTGATTTTCTCAACAAAATGAAAAGGTGTTATAGGGGGTTTTGAAACTCAGCGACACATTTATATTGGAGTGTATATTTATTTTTCATTGTAAAGATTGTGTATCAAGATTTGAGGCTATATTTATTTTATGTAAGTATTATTTGTGAGTAAAATTATATATCAATAAATAAATAAATTTTGTGAATGTTGAGTTGGTAAATAATTCAAAAAATATATTAAAATTGGATTTTTTATTAATTCATCATGGGCACTTCTGAATCGATTATAACCGCTGTATGGCAAAGATGAGTTTTGGTCTAATATAATAATTAAATTACAATTTATTAACATGTGCTATATGAGACACAGATGAATCGCGTACGTTTTCATCATCCTAATCCACTGTAATATTAATAAATTCAGGTAACGGCTTATTTTGTTTTGTTATGCCAAAGAAGTATAACTTCTAACGCACATACATAACTACACACTCCGATTTATTTTAAAAAATACGTCATGTCATTCGCTGGATTTCTTCATCATATCCAGCCGCCAGCGGTCAATCCGCTTCAAACAGACGTGAGACTTGTGCTGCTCGTCTGAAATGTAATTTTTTCTGTCAAAAAGTAACTGTTGACAACTGTCTGTTGTTAGGTCTTTGCTTTGAATACTGCGTTTCCATGCATCTGGGTTCCATGAACGCTTCCTTGAGGTTCCAGGAAGAAAATTCGTAACACTTAATCCTCCATTATATACGATTGAAACACAAGTAATCCTAATAATACTCCTAACACAAATAATCATCCATTATATACGATTGAAAATGACAAAATATCAACATCAAACTAGAGCGATTTACCTCACCGACTGTAGATTCAGTACTGCGGCCATATTGCATTATTGTATGAATCGCGACTCCTGATTGGCCGATATCACTTCGAATGCTTTTTGAAACTCAGTTCGCATACGAAGTGGTTTTTGTAAGTGACCCAAATATTTAAAATGATTTCCTGACGAGATTGAATGCAATTTGAAACTCTCACCTCGATAACTAGACATTAAGTTAATGAATAAGATTGCATCCACAGGTCATTTTCGTAATACATCGCCCAGAATGGTTTTTGAAACTCGATGATTCGTATATCCTCTGACATTCTATACACGTGGCCGATCCAGCGCAGTCTCTGCAATTTCATATTATTCGCTATTGACTCTGAAGTCCCATGAGATGTTGATCGTATTTTTTGCCTTGTGTTCTTCTGTGCTGGCCCCTTTTCACCCCCTTTTCTTCTCGATTATTTATCTCTCTGGTTGTTCATCTTGTTTAGCAGGCTGGCAGGACTGACGCTTCTATCGTAGCGTCCTTTGGTTTTGGTTATTCAATAGTTGATTGTGTTCTTTCTTTGTCAGAAGCGAAAAAACTTTGTCAAACGTAAAAGTACAGTTAAATTGTGAAATTTGTGCATTAACATGGAGCGTAATGAAGCCAGCAACGTCGCGGAGGGACTAGCGATGGAGATCGACTCGAATGAGTCGGAATTACTGTTAGACGATCCAGTAGGTGAACTGAGGGCATCAGTAATGTCACTGGATAACAAGGTATCTCAGATTTTTTCAATCTTGACCCAATAGGGTCTGCCTGCAGTGGTGCCTACTCCGCAGAGGCCGACGGTAAACATCGACTCTCCGGTAAGTTTTTTACGGCCACCCGCAAGGCCTGAAACATCGGAAAAACCCAACAGGATTCCGTTCCGTTCCGTTCTGTATTTAGTGTCGTAGTACAGGAGCCTGCTTTTCCGACGCCAGAAGAAGCTCGGATAGCGGAACTTACCAGACTCCAACTTTTCGACCCAGATAATTGGGCGGGGGTTCGCTACGCTGAAACCCAAAAACAATATTTGGCGGCCCCGTCTTTCGTTGAGTTGGGACTCAACGATGAGTTACGCCCCTACGATCGTTCATCGCAAACGATACATCTAATGGAGCGTACGATCGCCGGCCTTCAAAATGCGATGCTCGCTCAAAAGGAGTGTATTCGGGACGCGTTACAGCGAGTGGTCGACTCTGTCAGCGACCACACCATCGGTACGGCTCTTTTTGAGACGGTCGTAAAGGAGTTCAGGACCTCTTCAGCACTCAACAAAGTGTCTGAGGACGTCACCCGAATCCTTTGTGAAAAACGGGCAGAGTTGGTTCAGACGAGGCGAAAGAAAATCCTCTCCGTTATAAAAGACACCTTCACGCGAGAGGCTCTTAACAAGATCCTACCTAGCACCGGACATATCTTCAATAAAGATAAACTGGCGGTGTTCCTAGAAAGAGGTGGGGGTCGTGAGAACGACTTCGATCAGACCACCAAAGTGGTTGACCAGGCCAGGGAGAGTCAACCTAGCACTTCGTCAGGTGGACACAAGGACACCTTTCGGAGGCAGGGATACACGAGGAGGATACCAGACCAGGTTAGGGGTGGCTTGCCGAGAGGCCCACGCCCATCCAACCGAGGTTTTCCCAGAGATAACCGAGGTGGTGCGAGGGGCACTTACCCTAGACGCAGGTGACCGGGTCTCCCTCACCACGTTCAAAGGGGGACGCCTCCAGCATTTCCAAGAAATATGGCAGGCCAAGGGTGCACCACCACCATTATTAAAAATAATAACGGGAACCCGTATTCCGTTTATAAAGAAACCCCCTCGAATAATGCCTTCCGTACAATTCCAGAAGGATTTCCAAACGCTACAATCGCCGGAGATCACTTCACAAATCGCAGAACTGAAGAAATCGGGAGTATTGGAATCGGCAGAACCATCTCCGAGCTTCCTCTCAACCCTGTTCCTAGTAAGGAAGCAATACGGCAGTCAACGACCCGTCTTCAACCTAAAACGCCTAAACGGTTTCCTACAACCAAGGCCGTTCAAACTGTTCCACCATTTCAAGGTCCCAACATTCCTGCAAAAGAAAGACTGTGATACACCCCTGTTACAAGCAGGCTTCTCTCGATGTAAAATAATCATTTAGTAGTCATAAGTCGAAACGTAACCCTGACCTCTAGAAACGGCTTCATAAAACATCTAATCTGATTCCTTGCTCAACTACGTAATTTTTTATTATTATTTATAAGTAAAGGCCTTCGTCCGGTGTGTGAAAATCATACACAGGGCGGAGGTGTAATTAAGATAAATTTAATTTGATTTAAAAAGTATAAATGATGATGGATGAAAGAGATAATTTTAAGACTAAATATAAGTATTCATATATAATAAATTTTGCCGCGCTTGCCGGCAACGTTCAAATTTCCACGCGCCTGCGCCGGGGTGGTCCTGGTGATTCGTCAAATCAAAAACATCACGCGATAAAATTTGGCCAATCACGAGAGTCCTTTTTGCTGGACGGCGTGGGTACGCGAAATTTGAAAAAGAGAAAAGAGTTAGTGAGCGTCTGGTTTTCAAATCGTACGGACCTGACGACACAACTGTAAAAATCCCAAATATAATTTGTAAAACTATAAATTAAGAAAATATAAGAAGACCACGTTACGAGCACGAAAGGCCGTGTTTTATTTACACTCCAATCGTTTAACACCTTTAACTCTTTTTTTGTGAATCCGGGGTTCGATGGACACCTGAGCTAGCCGCTGGAGCCCCGGGTATCTCAACTGGTTAGTACAAATAGACCTAAGTCAAGCGTACCTACATGTACGATTTCTTCGGCTAGTTTACCAAGGAGAACTCCTTCAATTCACGTGCCTTCCGTTCGGACTGTCGGCAGCACCAAGACTGTTTGCCTCATTAACAAACTGGGTGGCCGAACACCTCCGGGGAAAAGGTATGAGAATCGTCACTTACTTAGACAACTTTCTGATGGCAAATCAGTCCAGAGAGATTCTTCTGTCGCAACTGACTTATATGAATCGATCCAGTATTTTGGCTACGAAAACTTATCTGCGTTTCCAATGAGAGAAGAGAAGAGGGTGGTAATATTCCGGCATTATTTATCTCGTCAAGAGGCCCCCCAAAACCTGCGACTCGAGCAGTCATCGGAAATTGGGTGAAGTCAGTACTCGCTGATGCAGGGGTACAGGAATCACCAGGCAGTACTCGATCAGCAGTCGCCTCTCTAAATTGGTTAGAGAATTACCCCATAGATGACATCCTGCAGAGAGGTAATTGGCACCAAGAAGCTACTTTTAAAACATTTTACCAGAAACCGATAGACACACAGACATCTACAGCGGGGAAACAAAATATGTTGACCTCTCTGTTCAGCCCGGTGCACTGAGCCTAAAAGCAAGGAGATGTTATACCTAATTCTCATGTTAGGTTCATCCACCCTATCTTGCAGGATCTATCTTGCTTTACCAGTTGATAACAAACAGATATCTCAAGGGACTTCAGAGTCAATAGCGAATAATGAAAGGAGCTTTACCTACCATTAAAACTTTTATTATTCTTGTTGACTCTGAAGTCCAGAGAACACCTACCTGGTTTCCTTGAGACATATCAAATTGAATAACCAAAGACAAAGGACGCTACGATAGAAGCGTCAGTCCTGCCAGCCTGCTAAACAAGGTGAACAACCAGAAAGATAAATAATCGAGAAGAAAACGGGCCAGTACAGAAGAACACAAGGCAAAAAATACGATCAACATCTCAAGGGACTTCAGAGTCAACAAGAATAATAAGAGTTTTAATGGTAGGTAAAACTCCTTTCATTATGCATTTGGCATGTGATGATAATTTTTTATATTGTACCTACCTACTTAATATAAACATTTTTTCACAAAGTTATCATAAAAACGGTGGATTTTTTGATAAATAGATTTATCAGGTACACGTTTTTGAGGAAATGTGAAAATAAGTCATTATAACAGGTTAAGAAATATTGAGAAAAAAAATCAATATTACTGGCGAATTTTCACTGCAACAGCTAAACAGGCTTCCAAATTATGTCTTTTAAGAGTTGATATTTTCCCTTTCGATATACCTACTGATGAATATTATTCAAGCGTTTGAGTTTCTGCTGCCGAAATAGTTCAAGCTGTTGTCAAATATTTGTCGACAAGAGTTGGCAATACTGATTTATATTTTTAGTACTGTCAATACAATACTCAAATTCTATATTCAAAGTGACAGAATGCGTTATCAACAATAAATTTCATTCTTTCATTATTTTTATAAAGTGTGTGGGTGACCTCAGATTTTTTGCGTCTATTTTATGCTTTGTGAAGTAATTATCTAATTGTAATTTCTGTCAAATATGTTCCAAATATTTTGATGTTTAAAGTTCCAAGTTATTATTCAGTCACGTCCTCAAATAAGACATTCGAAGAATGTCAGATGCCAATGGCGACAGTAATAATATAAGTAACAAGTCTACGGCACCAGAAACTATTTCCAGCAATGAAGAAAAGTTAATACTGAAAGGTGAGACGGTTATTTTGAAATATGCATGATAAATAGGAGGTGGGGTTACGGTGCACATTTGCGGTTAGGAATAACATAATGACATTTCGCTTACGCATGTTAAACAGCCGATTGCCTACTCATATTTAATTGTAATAAAGTAATATAATAAATATTTTTTTTACATCCTGATTTAGAACACCGTCTAGGCATTCCACGAAGTCGTCAAAATGGGTTCAATGACTCAACTTATGCTAAAATTAGAAGTGTAAAAGGGTAGGTTCGCGAAAGTTCTTTCAGAATGGAAATATTATATTGTACAAATCTTGTTTCATCACTTCGGTGCTCGCGCTCACACACACTTGTTATCAATTAGTTACAATTTTATCATATAAACCTACACATGGTGGGTAAAACTGCTGCTCATATCAAATGTGTTCAAGACAGAACACATATACCTATGTCATAGGGCAAATGAGTCAATATGTTAAAAAGTGATTTATCCTTTATCAATGACAATGTAGCACAATGATGTGTAATACAATCATAGGTTCCATGTTGTGATAACTTTTCTTAATAGGAATATAATGTAATATCTATACAGTGGAACCCCGATTTTACATGCTTGAATTCACCTTTTTACGTGTGGTTTATGCAATACTGTTTAATTTTAGTACATTTATGTTTTTATTTCCCCTAATTTACGTCCGAAATATATATTTAAAATTCCATTCACATTCCATTACCATGTACAATGTACATAAATGCACAGTAATCATTGATATTTTAAGGTGCAGATGCCTGCCGTGTCCAAGGCCAAGTTTACACAGAGCGATTGGTTATGATTGGCTGATGCATATGCGCATTTTTTTATAGACACGTCTGCAGTGTTTTGTGCAGTTTACACAATACGGTTGATGGGCGATCTTTTACTTTACCAGGGTTTTGTTTTGAATGTTTTACTGCCATTGATGACATACAAGATGGAACCTTCAAATCAATTTAAATACTCAAATACTTATATACCTATAGTGAAACCAAACATATGCACCGAACCAATTTGAATGATTTTTTAATATACCTATTTTATTTTTCAATACATTTTACATTTTTTCGATATTTACTTATTACCACGTTTTTATTAGCTCATATTCTTGTTTGTCCAGTACTAATTTTTTCTTGTTTGTCCAAGATTTGTATTGGACGATTGAAGATTTTTAACTAACTTCCCGACTAGCTAGACATTGAAACTTTTAGAATATATCACGACGACAATACATTATTTTAATACTTTTAGCCATTTTTAAGCCTAATTGAATTTATTTTCAGTTAATTCTGTTTTGTATGGAAAGTTATTATTGTTTGTTGCTAAGAGGGTCATAGCGACTAAATTATTAATATATACGTGCGTTACTATGGAAATCAATATGAAATGTCAAAATGACATTTCAGTATTCTATATTTATTCAGTATTTCTATCAAGTACAATAAAAAGTTTTTATTAATACATAGAATTGTTAAGTTTATATGATTCAACAGAAAATTTAAAAACGTGGTATATAAAAAGTTCTTTTTATCTTGTAAATATTTTATCAGTCACTTCAAAAGTGTATAATCCAGGGTTTCACTGTACTTATTATAATTTGAGAAATTAATATACTTATTGTTATGCATCCATGTTATGGATGCAGATTTATTACATTCATAGTCAATTAGTACTTGGCAGTGACAGACTCAATACTTACTAGTTAAGGGGGGACATGCTCGTCGAAGGTCAAAATTGAGTTTTTATTGTATTTTCAAACCATGATCCTGGACACTCCTTAAACGTTGTAGATAATCTATTTATATAATTTTGAAGCCTTGTTATCCTTTATAGTTATTTTAAACATTTTGATGACTGCATAAAGTATTTTTGTTACATAAAATAGTATTCTTTTAAACCTCTCGCTCTAATTTTTTAGAATATAGTCATATTTCGGTACATAACTGTGCAGTGGTGTTAAGATTTTTTACGTTTATTCATTTTTAAACGCATTTATGAAACCATTAGTATAATTTATTACGAGATAATTTTTGTAAAATATTCACGATAAAAAATTATATTGATAATCTCTGTGATCCCAAATTTGACAAGAATTAGGCATTTTATTATTCAAAAAATCGGCAAGATTAACACATTTCAAGATGATTCTAAAGATACTTATTATAAGCTATGTTTTTGACCATTCAAGTGTGATAAACATCTTATGAATAATGATTGCTTTATAATAATTATTGACATAAGAATAAGGTAGTGTTTTTTTGAAATACGCTATTTCTTTTGTCATTCCTTAGTAGTTAAGCTACAACATACGGCCGTAGCCATAAATTGACAAACTATAATTAAAGTAGGGAGTAAAATTATGTTAACGCGCGTGTTTGAACATGTACCTAACCGAATTTTTTTTTATTTTTTTTTAAACGGTACATGTTCAAACACGCGCGTCAATAGCATTTTACTACCTATTTCAATTATAGTTTGTCAATTTATGGCTACGGCCGTATGTTGTAGCTTAACCACTGGGGAATGACAAAAGAAATGGTGTATTTAAAAAAAACACTACCTTATTCTTAGGTCAATAATTATTATAAAGCAATCATTATTCGTAGGATGTTTATCACACTTGAATGGTCAAAGACATAGCTTATAATAAGTATCTTTAGAATCATCTTCAAATGTGTTAATCTTGCCGATTTTTTGAATAATAAAATGCCTAATTCTTGTCAAATTTGGGATCACAGAGATTATCAATATAATTTTTTATCATGAATATTTTACAAAAATTATCTCGTAATAAATTATACTAATGGTTTCATAAATGCGTTTAAAAATTAATAAACTTAAAAAATCTTAACACCACTGCACAGTTATGTACCGAAATATGACTATATTCTAAAACATTAGAGCGAGAGGTTTAAAATAATACTATTTTATGTAACAAAAATACTTTATGCAGTTATCAAATGTTTAAAATAACTATAAAGGATAATAAGGCTTCAAAATTATATAAATAGATTATCTACAACGTTTAAGGAGTGTCCAGGATCATGGTTTGAAAATACAATAAAAACTCAATTTTGACCGTCGACGAGCATGTCCCCCCTTAAGCAATTATTTAACACTTTCCTTGATTTGTAATAATTTCTTAAATACTTACAATTACAATTGATTTTTATTATTCCATCCATAAGTAATGATTTTTCAAATGAGAAAAGAAGAGGATAACGACATTAAGTACAGGAGGAGGCGCAAATCCTGCTGCTAAAAAAGTAAATATCTTCATTGTACTCCTCACAATATCGCACACTCATTCGTTTCTCATTATTGTTGGGAATGAGAGTGCAACCTAAAGTACAGAAGAAATTGAAGTACCTACTAAAGAAATTGTAAAATTTAAAATAAATTATATAATCATTTTGTAATATGGAATTCAACGAAATTAATAAACTTAAAACAGTGTTATACTTTATTTAATACCTCTAAGGTTGTACCACTCTAATTTGTTGATCATAATATTATCTCAGATCCCTTTCCATTTAAAAAATGTTATTTAATGCTAATGGATTGGTGCTCAATGCTATAAGTAGGTATCTACTATGAAATTGTTGAGTTTAAAGCCTAGTACCCACGCACGTTCTTGCTCGACGGTTTTGCTCGATCGAGCATGTTGACTTGGAAGCATGCTTGTCGTTGCGTCCACACAGTCGAGTAACTCGACACAAGACGCTGTGAGGCCACCGTCGCACCGCCACGACTTCAACCACGAGTGAGAGCGAGGCCACACTAGCCTTGCCGGTGCATCCTCACTCCCTCACTCAAATTCCATCGTGCAAGAATTACAGACCTTCAATCTTTTTCGGATAGCGCAATTTGTTCGATATCGAACAAAAAACCATCGAGCCAGATGGTACACACGTTGAGACATGTTGGAATCAGCGTAAAACCATCAAGCAAGAACGTGCGTGTGTACTTACTATAATAATTGTAACTAATACTTATGTGTATGAATTTGTTATACTTTTTTAAAATAAGATAAATTCAAAAATTTCCATACAAAAATAATATTTAAAATAAAATTATTACATTCAGTTTATTCTTAAATTATTATATCAAATTAATAGTTACTTGGGTTTTCTATATACTGTAGGTATTAATAATTATAACACATTGATCACCGTCTAAGTGTGAATTGTTGTTATTTTTATTTGTTTTAATCGTTTACTTCCATTCACAGACAGTCTTCACCACTGACTAGTACCTAGTTATATTGACTTATCATAAGACATTCTAAGATGTCTTTGATGTCACAGATAATGAGTTATTGTTGCTAATCTATACTTATTCAATCGAGGTAAATACAATTAAAGTTATAAGCAGCTGTCAAAGACAATTAACTTCAATATGTGATAATCAGTCATTGTGAGTATTAAAATACAAATTAAACCGTTTGTTCAATGACTTACAGCTAATTTAATCATTAGCCTTAGTGAGCTCTCTTCCAGTTTCACATTCTTATATTTAGGTTCCGGCTCTATAGAAAAAGGTTTTCTTCAATGTCTCTCAGTAGAGTCTAATTCTGCCGTGGTATCAGTTTTTTCGACCGAGTTATAGATTGATAATATGGACGTGATGTGTCCCTTATTTTCAGCGCCCATCCATTTGGCGGAGAGCGGGCCCGAAGCTGTGCCATCGCATCTCCATGTTCTCTGCAGCTTCTTGCAGGAGGCCACGCCCGCTGCATTCCTCACTGCGGCTCTTCAGCTGCTCATGTTGGAAAGTGGATTTGTCATACCTCGATCTGAATTAACACCTGAAGAATCATCGCAGTTGTCCAATTCCCAATTGATAATTGAATGCAAAACAGCGAAAGACGGAAGTGAAAACTCATTCGCGTTTACCCTGCTAGAGGTCTCAGGATGCATATGCAAATTGATCATCACTAAAATGAAAGACATTCTCTTGGTTAACTCTCTCAGTAATATGCCCGTGGTTACCTACAGTGTCGTTCTCCCCATCGAGTATTACGTACCATGTCCGGATGCGCTGACGATATACCAGAAGTATGATCACCTGGAAGAGTTGTCTTTGACATTCAAGAACGCCGTCTCCACTCCTGCACGCGCTGCGATTCTAGCGGCTAAAGGTATCGCAGCCGCCAGTCTGGTCGGCCTTCCGCCTGAAATACTGAACAAAATTCTGGAATACTGCGGCCCGATCAGCGTATGCAAGGTTGCTCTCACGTGTCGAGCTCTGTCGGTCTCCGCCAAGGAACCGCGCCTTTGGTATTTTTTTTTCAATGATCATTTTCCAGAGCAGGTCGAGAGTGTTCTGAAAAACGAGGAAATAGACTGGGTTAAAGAATACCGAATGGCTTTCAAACCGCGATGGAGGTTTAAGATTCGTCCGGAAGGCGGCTACGTTAAACTGATACGTGTTTGAAACAAAAATTAATGCCTTTTATTGGAAAAATAATATGTGTTTTAAACATATTATGTATTATTTGAATTACTATCGACGATCTCACAATTTATTGTGCACAACTCAACTATGTCAGTAAATTGAATTGTAATATGCGAGTAAATTTCTCTCACTTTTACCACTACAAATTATTAGTGTCATTAAAAAGTTAAAATATATAATTTTTAAATGGAATGAAGTTGTATAATATATTATTATGTATTGCTGAATTTTTCCTTGGGTGATTTGTCTTTCGCCATTAATAAACAGTAAAATAACGCTTATCTTGCTGCGTGGTGATGGAAAATTTGCATTGTCATAGATTTTCTCAGTACCTTCCTCTGATGTTGATCTAGATTCTAAAGGTTTTCAAATTGTTGTAATTATCACAGCTTATTTTATACTCTTGAACATACCTGGTTAATTACATAATAATTATATGAGTAGGTTTAAAACTATTATGATTCCTAATAGTAATAGTTCCAAATTTATTTTTCTTTGGTAATCAGTATTCATTGTCTTGGGGATTCAAAAAATCAGCTGAAAAGTAATGACAATATGAAGCAATATGAAAAATTGACATTTATTTATTATTTTCATATAAAAGAAGTGAAAAATTATGTTAACCGGTTCTATGCCTTCAGCGAGTTTTCTCTCTCTATGATGCTGTGATTGACAGCCTGTACATACAAATTTCGCGAGTTATCTCGTCCGATATTAAACTGAAATTACTAACCACTGTCGATTGATTTGCATAATCTAAAAAATTAAACACACAGTGACATCTGTTGATAATTATTATATAATTATGAAATACTAAGCCATAGATTATCAGTATTACAGCGATTTTAGTAAGAGCTTCGCTCTACATTCAACGTGTGTCGTTAAAAATCTGCAGCCTGTCAGATACTGCCATAGTAATATCGTGAGGCATAGGAAAGGTTAATTAAGAAACATTATAGGTACCTTTGAAACTCAAAATTACATTTGTGATATCATCAGACTATTTATCAAAATTCTAAAATATATGATGACTTTTGTACTTTTAATACTTGTAATTATATTATTATGTTTTCCCAATAGTCTTATAATTAAGAATTTGTTATAAATATTTTAATATATTGGTCAAATCTGATTGTGAATACTTAATTTTAAAAATCTTTCATTTGTAAGTTTTGTACCTAACTATATTTTTTCTGAGGGAAAGAATTTTTTGCCACCCTTCAAATAGAATTTAATATTTTTTTTTAAATTTCATGTTATTAAAAATAATAAAGAGTGTAATATTATTTATAGGTATAATATGTTTTATTTGACAATAAATTTATCATAATATTATACCTTCCTACTATTATGTACCTATGGTAATTTCAAAAGTATACCTACCTATTCAATAGTTTTTCTCATGGAGTAATAAAGATGGGAATAAAATATAATATCGTTAAATTATAAGTCTATTTTAGGAGAGTTTCTCATTTTTATAAAATAAAAAAAATATTAAATATATTTTATTACTACAGTTGTAATAATTTTTATATTATCCGTTAACAATAAAAATTACTTTGTAAAATGTTGTCTGTTTTATTTTACTGTTTACTGTTATGTATTTTCTACAATATGGATAAGTACAGTTACTTGGGATTAATATTTTTATCAGTAGTGCTTTAATAACACATGTATAGACAGGTATTAGGTATAATCATAACTATTTATTTGATAATCTTAATTTTAACTTAAATCGACATCAATACTAATTTATAAATACCTACCTAATAATTATTATAATTAAAATTAATAATTTCAAAAATTAACTGTTTTGTATTTTGGCGACATATTATTACTATACGTTATAATCGTATTTACACAAAAGTCCAAAGACTTACATTTACAAGATGTGATAACACTAAAACATCCAATTCGTAACGATTGTACTACAGTTGTGTACAATGTTGAGCGCATAAGAACTACATGATCAAAATAGTGGTGGGGCTTATATTTGAAATAATGGATTTTGAAGAAAAAAAAACAAAATTTCTTAACTTAAAAAAGAAAAATAAACCTTGTAAGAATGTAATCGTATTATTAAAAGGCCTTCATAATCATATTATTTACCTATTTTAACATACCTCTGCTATCAATTTGATTTAGATGGGTTTGGGCTCATATTCCACTGTTAACTTAAATTTTATAATTTTATTTATATTTTATTATACTTACTTATTCAATCAAATATATACGCTATTCATACGTCATGTGATGGTGAATGTAATATAATATAGTAGTTTTTGTCTTATTGAAATGATCATTTCAATAGTATAATTTCCAGGCTTAACATTTTCTCCAGAAAGGGCTTGAAATCCTCTTCCGCTATCTTCTCTGGCTTCTCATTCCTGATATTATGTAATCGTATGATTTGTTATTTTTATAGAATAAGGTAAGTGTATTTTTAAACTTATTGGTCGTCGTGAGTATAATAGTAGACTGATAGTATCTTCACTTTTCACTATCAATCTATTATGAAATAAGAAACTGGGTTCAAATCCCTGGGGGATCATTATTTTTTTTACAATATGATGTTTTTCATAATAATATTATTATGTAGAACCAAGGTAGAGATGTATGAAATAGATCCTCGTTTATTCAAATACGTAAAGCATTAACTTCTCACACTACCATTACCAGGTTCGATTCCGGGTGAATTCATAATGCATAATATTATTTGGTGATGTCTCTGTGATGGTTTCACTAGCTACTTTAATTGGTACCCTCGTGCTCTGTTATAGTGTTAGTTTTAAAAAAAATGCAATTTAAACGTGTAGATACTCTGAATAGTTGGCAGAAAACAAGCCTTAAAAGCTTATCCACCACAAAAGTTAATTTGTTCTAATTTCGCTAGTGCGTTCAACGCACGCGTTTATCGAATTTATCAATTTGAATATCGTGTGCGTAGTACGGATAAATAAAAGGATATATGGATATCGTTCTTCCCTTTTTTCCCATATAGGCTGAGCCAAAAACGGTGCACAGCATATTTAAATCGAGAAATTGTTTAGCATGCCAGTTTGTGCGTTTTTGTAGAACTCTCCGTCAGTTCCCTTCAATCTGTCTGTCAGTAACGTGGTACAGAGCTAATGCAGACTCTGAAAAGCTAAGAAAATGCCGTTTTGTGTTGTGCAAACAAGCAAAAACAATATTATGAAAATAAAAAAGCAGATGGGATTAGTTACCATGTAACGCCTCCAAGAATTCCTATCGCTTGATCAGTCATTTCGGCATCTCGTAGCTCTGGCATATATAGCATAATGGATGGTAGGTATTTAGCGGAGTCCGGTTGGCTCGAAGAACATGCGGGTGAGGTCGAAACTCTTGGCTACAGTATTGCTATATATTATATAGCAGGTGATGTGACGAGACTTCACGTTATCTCATATTATCTCCTCGTTTTTGACAAAGTCACCCGGTATTCGCCGCAAACATATTTTGATTCAGAGCAACTTATGAGTGTAAACAATGACTGCGGATTTTTCTCTCTCTCTAAATGCCTCACGTTTTCTATTGAGTTTCCTTAAGAATTTGTCACGCAATCTGCTCTACATGGTGCTAATTTAAAAAAGCCAGCTGGAAATTAGACTACTATGCGCCTTCTACATTATATTGACATTTACGTCATAGCACTGTATGTAGAGTTGGGTATTTCCCGAGAAAATCTCAATCTCGAGATTCGGGATTTCCCGAAATGATGAAATTTTGAATTCTGGAGATTCGGGATTTCCAGAAAAGAATTCTCGAGAATTCCCGAGATATCGGGGAATTTAAAAAAACCTGTAAAAATCCTAAAATCAGTGTTCACAGACAAATTCCAAAAAACTGTGATTATTTTATTTATTTAAGAAGACAAACAAAATAGAAATAGGAAAACAAAAATAATTTAATACATTACTTATTAAAATAGAATTTCAAAAAAACGCAGACTGTCAATCGCTGCGTCTGACAATCGTATACGATTTGAGACACAAAATTCCCTGATGTTGTAAAAATTGCGCTCATTTTGGGTCGACATAGGCTTAATTGTGTTAAATGCCCCGATCAGTCTTTGAACGTTTCGTGTTTTATACTCACTTTTTTCATATAGAAAATCGCTTTTTCAATTAATATTTGATAATAAAGAAATCCCGAGAAAAGATTCTTGAGATCCGGGATTTCACGAAATGTTAAAAATTTAAATTCTCGAGATTCGGGATGGGAAATCTCGAAAATTTTTCGAGAATTCCCGTCGGGAAATTCCCGAAGCCCAACTCTAACTGTATGCGATGAAGGTAGGTATTACGTCACGCGCTTTTTGAATGCTGCCGGTATTGCAACGGTTTTAGTTCCATAAACAACCGCGGTGACGTGTATGTCTCGATATAGAGCCGCAGTCTACTACTAGTATCGGGTATTGATGTGAATTCAGCCAGGGTCTATAAGATCACCTTGCAAAACCCCTAGAAAATTCTTTGTAGCGAAGACTGGTAAATAACAACTGTTTTCTACAAACTGCGATTTATAACCGCTTTGTTGGTAGTTTTCCCGTGTAAGAAATATTACAAAGGGACTAAAATTCTCAGCATATGATGCTGCAGAATTCAGATTGAAATCTAATAGAATATGTACTTATTCGAGCTTATTGCTGCGACTGCAACCGCTTGATCTGAAAGGCATGCATCATCTTCATTTGTCATCGTTTATTATCTTGATTTTTTTATTACTTCAATACAGCGATCAGAAAGCGTATCTCTTCCGACTTCTTTGCCATTGAATGGCTGTGGGTTGGACGCACTACGAAATTGCCAATACACTATTTCCTTTTCAACATACAATTGAGAAAACGAACAAAAAAAGTTGCAAAAAAATAATAAGTACGTTTATCGAGGCAGACGTTTAAGAGTACTAATACATCATTACGATATAAAAATTGAATTGCAGAAAATGGAAACGTCGCGGAAGACAGAAAATCAGCAGCTTATGATGCACCAGACCCAGTCGCCGATGGAAGTCGGGCGAATGGTAAAACGGGTAAGTCGGCACCTGATACAATTTATTACATTTCAAATATGTACATCTATCAAAATATTTATGATCTGAGAGCAATTATAATTACGAATGTATAATAGGTACATCAGTAATGTCTGCAACTACAAAGTATTAAAAAGTAGATACATACACATACGATACGCAGTTCGTAGTTGCTTTATATTGATAACAATATTATGATAATGCCATGTTGCAAAAGGCCAATGAGTTCATTCAATGTTTGCTGTAAGTGAATTTTAATAAATTATTAGTATGCGTTTGGTAGATACTAAATAGTTATAATCAGAGCTGCTAATGGAATTGAAAGTGAACCCTGACAACCCCATGATAATTTTTGAACCAGAATCTTGAGAACTCGGAACCGGAAACCCTTAAAAAGTTGGGGTTCTGGAGGTTTCACTGTTCTTTAATTTTTGACGTTTGGTCATCGTTCATTCGTGCCACTTTACTCGTACCTACATGCTTCGGAAAATAGCGGATGCCACTAAACTTAGCTTATATTTTATAAGCCAATGTCAAGGAGTCAAGCCGTGGTACGAAACTGTACATTTCGTTCGTTCTGTTAGGTTTGGTCATAATTCGAATGCAATATGGTAAACTATTTGCAAAAAATGATAATTGTTTCATATTGAAATACATGGTAAAACTAAATTCCATCAAGTACCTTCGGTCGATAGTATTAATACATGGTAAAACGTTAATAATTGATTTGAACGAAATATGCAATCGAAGATAATCAATAACTAGCACTACTATCGTAACTCACAATTTAGTGCCTCGAATCACAAGACACTCGACATTATCATAAAATACATAATTTTTTTTTTAATGACAGTTCTGAGTTCTCAGACGTTATTCATTAAATTTCAATTAAATCATTTTATAAAATACATAATTTTGAAAAACACTTTCTGAGAGAATATATTATAACCAATAGAAAAAATCTTTTTTTGAAAAAAGTAAGCCACCCCGGCGGGAAATCGAACCCTGCATCTCCCGGGTTTACGCCCCATCCGCGCATTACTACTGTGCTACGCAGTGACATACTGATTGCGACAAATTTTAACTATTACTCATCAATCAGGTATTAAAATTGACCAATAAATTAATAAATGTAAAAAATCTTAACACCACTGCACATTTATGTACTGAAATATGACTATATTCTAAAAAATTAGAGCGAGAGGTTTAAAAGAATACTATTTTATGTAATAAAAATACTTTATGCAGTCATCAAATGTTTAAAATAAATATAAAGAATAATAAGGCTTCAAAATTATATAAATAGATTATCTACAACGTTTAAGGAATGTCCAGGATCATGGTTTGAAAATAGAATAAAAGCTCCATTTTGACCTACGCTGAGCATGTCCCCCCTTAAGTAGATTACTGTATTATTCTATTCCTGATAAATCTTTAAAATTTTGAGTACTACCTATCCTATATATACAACAAGACGCTTATTTATATTTTTGTTTATTTCTAGTAGGACAAACGACAACTAATGGAATAATAATAACGGCTATTTTTCTTTACTGAAGTATTTTTTATTGCCCGGGGCTCCGACTAAATCCCTCTCAGACCTCTCGTATCGTCCATAAATCTCCGTGAACCGGAATACAATACTGACAAATCAGCATAGTGAATGGGGTCACGGTCGAATTGGCTGGCCGGTTCACGATTTTCTCGTTACGTCTCCCCGTCACGCCGCGGCGACGAAAAGCGAGAAGCCAGGACCAAACAACAAATATCCCCGTTGGGAAATTCGAGTTTTCACAGCGCAGCCTCCCAGCAGGTGCGCGCGCAGGTTCGCCATCTGATCGGGTGGACTGTGTTGCCAGAATCGAGCTTCATTTTGCAATCTTTAGGAAAAATTCTCTTACGTTAATCCTCCGAGCAGACGCGTTAGCGTAATTACATTATTTCGATACGATTACTACGGTGATAAGTCAATACCTTAACATACATAGATTGAGTAAACTCTATCACTTAAAAATGTGGAGCAGTCTGTTGAGGATAACCATAATAGGTAACACAGTTTTCCATGGTCACGCCCACATTCAAGATTAAGATCGGATTCAAAGAAAAAATATCATAAAAAATATTTTTTAATTTCAGAGTTTCACCATTTCTCTGATTACTTTGTGGATTCTGTTCGAATTGATTAAAATTATAAAATATATTGTCAAAAGTTTTGTTGTGGTTAAACAACCTGCTCAATATACAAGTATTACCTAATCAATACCTTATCAATCTTACAATATCACGTTATTGGTTTTATTGAATATCTCGATGAGTAGATGATAGTTTTAAATCTTAAATTCATTTTCGCCGTGCTAATAATCAAACTGGCTCTGCTTAAATCAATAATTAATCATGATTACAACAATACATCGGTTCACACGTTTTATCGATGCATTATTACGATGTATTATTACTAATCAGTATGATTAGGTGTATACCTGATAAGTATAGATATTTGATAGGTATAATTGGTGATGTCTCGTGGGGGTAGGCAGGTAATTCGTTGCTTTATGCATGATCATTGTTATGAAAGCAGTTGCAGTTACCATGAAGCAGGCGATGCGGTTGCTGCGTTAGAAAGTATTGGCATCTTAGTCTTTAATAACCACAAGTGGGCGTCCATACTTGTCAGTGCCGTAGATCTACGTGTACCCAAAACACCGCTGTTTGAGAGTAGGTTTTTAAGAAATGCTTTAATTCTCAGTAGATTATAATATGTACCCATGTAATTTTTTCAAGATTTCTATTGCATTTGTTTATTATGATTATAAAATATGTAGGTTTATGCACCTAATAATTATTCTGTATACACTTAGACTAAAAATAAAATGTAATGGCTTTTAAAGTATGCCTAACGGCGGTGCTTTGGTTAGGGATATCCCTGCCTATAATAAATAGATCCATTCGATAAATAGTGAGCTTGTATATGTTAAAAATCGTTTTGTCGATCATCGCAATTATTTATTGCCATAAATAATTGATCAACAGTATTGACGATATTTTCTTTATATATATTTATCATATTTTTAATATTGGCTATTTTAAGTTTTTCAATCAATTTACATTCCTATATAAAACGGGGTCGATCAGTACAAATTGTCAGTGCATTTTTTTGCAATGTAGCAAAAAATTAAAGTTAGGTTAGGATTTAAATAATATGTCAAGTGCTATCAACGAGGTTACCTTGCAATTAAATGCCATCGATGGGGAATGGCTAATGAGATTGGGGAAAATTTTAAATGGCGGCCTGGCAGCTTTCTAAAGCAGCGAATGTCAGTCGCACCTTTTCCCTTGTCGACGCACGAGCCCCGCGTTCCAAAAAGCGCTGAACCCGGCTTTGAATTTTTGAATTAAGAACCCCGTGAAGATCGCGCCTGGTGACAGATCCCACGACAGGATTGTCTTTTCATAATTGTTTTGCGTTTCCCCGGACCTCCATCCACTTTCGCGCTACTTTTCAGACGCGGACATCGCGCAGGTGTACTGTAATCTTAAATTGGCGCACGCTGTGAATAATTTACGTTTGATATCATCCCTTTTACACATTGACATCTTTCCGTTTGTTCTCTCGAGTATTGCTAGCAGAAGAGGCGCGAAATTTGAGCTGAATTTTCGCAATTTAATATTGTGTAAACGCGCAATCTGCCAACTTTGTTTACCTATATATTTTAGTATTCAATTAAAAGTGAACTGAGCTTGTTCAAGTAATTTAATAAACAACAGCTTTATTTGAATAATATAATACTGTTTGTGTATAAATATTATATCATCAAATCCTGTACATCCAAACAAAGTATATTATCTTCTTTATAAATAAACTCGATAAATATAGTCACATTAAATTTAAAATTTAATTAAAATATAGTTGTACTACCTCTATAAAACCAATATACATCGCAATTAAAGTATAGTGGATAAATTGTGAAGTCACATCGAAATTGTGTTGATACATCATAGTGTAAAGGTGTTTTTTTTATAGTTTGTGTGTTTTGTGCATCTTGAAATCTGAATTGCAATATTCATATTTATAATTATCAACGCCAATCCCAATTTAATGTACAAACTTCCCTGCTGACACCCTTCAATCTACAATCATTCGGAAAATTCATAAGTTTGATGACATCAAACGGGTCGAGGAGGAGCACCTCAGCGCTGCTCCAATTTATGTGATAAGCTCGAGTGAGCGCTACCCGAACGCGAGAGAAAAGCAGCCGGGTTCGTCGAGTGAGCGCTACACGGAGAGAAGGAAACTTTCAGAGACCCCTGACTATCCTAGGGATCTCGAAAGGAGGGGCAGTCACTTGTCGGATTGGTGCTGCAATGTGGTCGCCGTGAGTCGGTACGGCGCTGATGACGGCTTTCCCATCAGGGTAGGGGCCTCGGGGCACTACGAAGGCAGCCTGGAGTCCCCCCAAGGTGCGCGTCGCGGTCGGCTGGAGTGGCCACACTATTACGGCTCGATGCTCACGCACAGCCACTCCGATGGAGAGTTCCCAATATACTCGCAAGGTATAGTTTTATTTTTAATAATGTATATTTTATGTTTTCAAAAATCTTCTATACCATACTAAATAGTTCTCATCGTATTAGACTTTTACGTTGCTACCATGTCTCATTCCTCCTCGTGTCCTCAAGTTACGGGATAGTTATAGATTGTATTTTGCTGGAGACGCCTGAAGCCATTCGTTCATATTCATACTGTCCAGTTGCGAAGGATGGAGGTAGGCTGTTAAGATCCAACATAAATAGTACACATTAAACTTTGTCAGTCATATGTATTTGTTTTCACTGAACTAATATTACACATTGCAGATAGTATTGGTTAGTTTTTAAAATTCAATTAAACCCTGCGTAAACCAAGCCATAATAGATAACAGTCAAAAAATATTCGTCTATCTTAAAATATATAATATTATGTCAAAATAATTTTCGAAATTTTATAAATAGAAGAATATTTTTTTATTGGCTTAATGAATGTAAAAAACTAACTAACACTATCTGTAAATTGTAGTGTTAGTTCAATGAAAACAAATAAGTATGAGTGACAAAGTTCAGTTTGCGTTATTTATGTCGGATTTTAACAGCCTACCTCCACCACTCGCCACTGATACTTGGTTTTAGTGTACTTACGAAGGTGGGTCAATAATTCCTTAGAAAAAAGCATTAAAACAGTTTTTATTTTTGTATTTTTTTTTTATTTCTCAACATAATCTCCTTGGAGCTCAATACACTTGGTTAGACGTTTCTCAATTTTTTTTAAACCGTCAGAAAAATAAGTTTTCGGAAGGTCCTCAAAATAAGCATTTGTCCGATCGATGACTTCTTCATTTGAAAAAAAACGTTGTCCACTTAGCCATTTTTTTAAGTTTGGGAAAAGGAAAAAGTCACTGGGGGGGGGCTAAATCTGGCGAATACGGTGGGTGGTCGACCAATTCGAACTTCAATTCTTCAATTTTAGCCATTGATCGTAAACATGTGTGAACACGGGCATTGTCCTGATGAAAGAGGATTTTTTTCCTGTTTAAATGAGGCCGTTTTTCTTTAATTTCGTTTTTTAGCTGGTCCAATAAAAATGCATAATAATCCCCTGTTATTGTTTTTCCTTTTTCCAAATAGTCAACGAAAATAATTCCACGTGCATCCCAAAATACAGTAGCCATAACCTTACCAGCTGATTTTACGGTTTTCGCCTTCTTTGGACATGGTTCGCCTTTCGCAATCCACTGCTTTGACTGTTCTTTCGTCTCGGGAGTATAGTGGTGTATCCATGTTTCATCTACAGTCACAAAGCGACGAAAAAATTCATCCGGATTGCGTTGCATGATCGACAACAGGGCTTTAGAGGCCACCACCCTATTGCGTTTATTGTCGACTGTGAGCAAACGCGGCACCCATCTTGCAGAAACTTTTTTCATGCCCAATTTGTCATGTAAAATAGAAATGACGCTACCTTTTGAGATCCCTGTAACCTCAATTATCTCACTCAACTTTAATCTTCGGTCACTTAACACCATATCGTGGATTTTATTGATCATTTCTGGTGTAGTCACCTCTACAGGACGTCCTGAGCGTGGTTCATCCTTTGTTGATGTACGACCACGTTTAAATTCATTTAACCAGTTATAAATAGTTGCAAGTGAAGGAGCAGATATGCCGTGAACTAAATCCAACTCATTTTTTATTTCCTTTGCTGTTAACCCTTTTATATTAAAATGTTTAATAACAGCTCTAAACTCAATTTTCTCCATTTTTGTAAACAAGCAAATTTTTTTTTTAAATGTACGAAAATAAAAAACAACAACCCGACCAATCTGATTGAAACTTCGCAGCATACTGAATCGGTAGTGCCGCTGCATGAAAACAAACCGCTTACAGTACTAGTCGCGCTACCTGTGGGCTTTTCTAAGGACTTATTGACCCACCCTCGTATTTCGACTGTCTCCTTTACTAAGCAAGAACAATATCTCTTATTCCAGCCATTATGACTCTCGGTTAAACATAACGTTTTCGTCATACTTAGAGCGGCGTTTGCATTCATACACCTAACAGCAAACTTCAAAAGAGTTCTTGAAAATGTCCCCTACAACGAGTTTTGAAGAAAGAAAGAGAACACTCGGTAGCAACCCAAATTATAAATGGTTTATGGGTTGCCATTTATATTTAATCGTGGGCCGGGGGTTTGAATAGCGCGTCTAACGATTTCAAATGTCACTTTTCAATGCAATCCATAGAAATGACCATTTTCAAACCATTAAGGCTATACTTCAGCTGAGGCATGGTCTAAAAAGATCGTGACTAGGCGATGCGCGGATTGTGCAAATGACGCGAGCGGAACGAAATATAATTTGTCATAAAAATTCAACTTGCGTCCTTTTAGTGTTATGTTTATTATTATATTCGCAATAACAATAGTGTATTTATTGACATGTTTTCTTTTTCAAGTACATGCGGAACGTTTTTTAGTCATCTTTACACGATTTAAGAATATATTCCTCCGACACCATCACAAAACAAATTGACTTGCTCATACCTCGACTGTCAGTCTCCGATTGGCGACGATTGCGAAATTTCGTTCCACATACTGTTGAAAATTATTTGCCGTTTCACTTATGTACGAACTTTCACTTGACGAGGCGACCAAAAGTCACACCATATGATGACGATGATAATGGTGTTTTCAATTTCGAGGATGTATCAGTATCTACCAGTGGCGAAGTATGCTGTTAAGATCCGACATAAATAGTGCACACTAAATTTTGTCAGTCAGACGTATTTATTTTCATTGAACTAAGACTATAATTTGTTAAACTGTGACTAAATTTAATTAATCCCCACCCGCCTTGTTCATGCCATAGTACATAATAGTCTAAAAATATTCGTTTAAGTATCTAGAAAATATCAAACTTAAGCCATTAAACCATACATCATTTTAGATATTTTGTAGATGGAAGAATATTTTTTTATCGATTATGGTTTGGATAGGCAGGGCTTAATGAATTTTAAAAATTAACCAGTGCCATCTGCACAATATTATATTCTTAGTTCGATGAAAACAAATAATTTTGACCAACAAAATTTAGTGTGCACTATATAATATGTCGAATCTTAACAGCCTACATCCATCCCTCGCCACTGGTACATACTGGTTTGTTCAACAGTGATATCAAATAGGTCACGAATCATAGTAGCAAGTGCGCATGATAAAAATTCATAATTACTTCTTTAAATAAAATCATAACGCTGTCTGAAACAATGAAATTCTTTCACTACTTTCTGGAAGAAAGCTCTTTAATAATACTTTAATTCCTCAGTGATTCAAATGAATTAAATCTGTTTTTGATTTATCGTTCTCAGACAGACTTATAGAAATTATTCAATAATATTCAGTGGAAACATTGTTGAAATGAATTAATGTTGGGTAATATTGTTGGGTAATATCCGTAACTCATTATAATTAATTGTATATAATATATTATAGCACAGGTTCTTAACCCATACGTCGTATTTTTAAGTAGTTACCAACTATAATACTAGAAAAATATATACTCTGATGCAAAATCCATTTTCGGGTCTGGGGTATCTATATTTGAATAAAAAGACTCGAATATGGACATTCTTTAGGCGGAATTTAATATTATTTTTGTGTAAAAGTTATAAATGTGACACTCGGGAAATCGAAGCTAGATTAACATCGAAAGTTGGCACAAATAGTTCCACTATAAGAATAATAGGATGGCAATGTACAATACAAAAACAAAAACCGTTAGTTACTTGTGGAAATAATAAAGAACAGTTTTCAAGAATGTAATATTTTACAGTTAACAAGCGGAGGGAGGTTAGTAAAGTAAAACTAAATCAAATGTTTGTTAATTTAAAAGTAAAGGCAAATTCCATAGCGTAAAAGTGTAATGTTTGAGATAAATCAAGTGAATAAATTGTGATTTATCATCTAAATAAATGATTTTTGAAGTTATACTTCTTTAGGCGCGTTTGGAAAATCAGATCAGAGTGTATTTTTGGCGTGTGACATGTACATACATAAATAAGCACTCGATTGGATTCGAACCACCGATTGTTCGGTTATCAGCCGAACGCACTACCATTACACCACACTATGATACTCCAATCGTGACGATTATACAGTATAATATTATAGTTTACAATTGTTCCGTTGCCTAGGTAGCGAATTTATTATTGTCGGCCATTTACAATTCCTTACGTAAACAAACTATTAAACGTCATAGTGGCAGTTATTACTTTAAAAATAAAAAAAAACGATGAATAATTATATAATTAAGTAAATATAAAGTAAGGCGTTCCAATAAGCGGTTCTTTTTCTTGAGTGTTTAATTTAACAAGATAATTAAGAGATAGTCAAAGAATCTAGGTTATCACAAGTTTTGTTTTTGTTTTGTTACGCCAAAGAAGTATATAACTTCTAACGCGCTTATATAAGTACACACACCGATTTTTTTTATTATATGTTTATTTTTTTTGTGATGTATTCATCCTACTAAAATGCCTTTTTATACCCACGTGGCGAGAGTCACTGGTCACGCGTAACGATGATAATATATTTTCTCCACAGACGTGTCATGAAAATGACATTCATTTAGCTAAGCTAGGTACATTTCAAAACGCAGATAACTAGTACATTAGTCGTGTCATGTGTCGCCTGTTACGCGGTACTAATTCCCAATTCTAACGACAGAAGGTGACTTCTATTTAGGTCTCTTCGTGTTATTAAGTGGTATTTAATTTCGACCTTTGACTTTTTAACACCGACGATGTAGGAACAGCCCTCTCAAACAATTTTTAATTACCGCGATTAGTTCACGTAATCTGACTCACCTTAGTTCAGTTCATTCTAGAGGCTTTATTTTCAGTTCACGGAAAATTTTCCGCAGACAGAATATTTTTATTCCAAGACTTTTTTTAAATTTTGAAATAGAAAAAAATGAAAATTCAATGGCGTAACTCAATTAATTGTCTGTAAACTCGAATTATTAAATTTTATAAAAGATACACTTTGTATTATTGATCGTTATTTTTTTTGCACAATTTTTGTTTTATGTCATGGCGATTTTCAATACCAATCTATCTGCCCGTGAAATTGTCCGGATACGTCGTCCTCTATTATTAAGGTCCTTGTAGACTTCAGTTCAGTTCAGTTGTCCATTAAGTCGAGGTTTCAGTTTTTATGTTTTGAAATGACGGTGTGTTTAGTGTATACACTGTATACAGTGGGTTTTATGGCGTCCATGTGGGCGTTTAGTGCTCATGTATAACGGCATTTGTCCAGCGGTTGTCCACGCACCGAGCGATATGTCCAGCCCATTGCCATTTCATCTGCGTCGCGTACTTTTCTCTGCTTTATTATCCATTGGTTTATTTTGTGATCTTTCCGCGTTATGCCCCACTTGCAGTTTTCTATGTTAGTCGTATTTTTTTGGATTTATCTTACATTAAGAGTCCATGTTTTACAGTCATACGTATACGTGAGCGTTGGTAGCACACATTGGCTGAACCCTGCTAGCTACTCCGGTATTCTATAAAGGTGCGTGGCCGATACGCTGCAGAGAATTTTCGTAAGCAAAATAATTTTAAAATTTTAGAGTATTTTAGACGATCAGTTCAGTCGTCCGTTCATTCAGTTTCAGTTGAATATTTACGTATTTTTATCCACTAATAATTACAAGATTAAAATAACTTTTTATATACCACGTTTTTAAATTTTCTGTTGAATCATATAAACTTGACAATTCTATGTATTAATAATTTAGGACAAATAAGGCAATTGTCAACAAATCATTTTTTTGCTATTTTGCAACAAACAAATACAGAATACTGAAATGTCATTTTGATTTCCTTAGCAACCAATAATAGTGGATTGGATTACGGATTTCTTCCAAAATAACTTTTCATACAAAACAAAATTAACTTAAAATGAATTCAATTCTACTTAAAGACGACTAAAAGTATTAAAAGAATGCATTGGCATCGTGTTCTGATATATTCTAAAAGTTTCAAATGTCTAGCTAGTCGGGAAATTAGTTAAAAATCGATAGCAAGATTTGTACTGGATAAACAACCACCGGACAAACAAGATTACGAGCTAAGAAAAACGTGGTAAAATGTTATGTTATTTTTATAATAACTTTCTAAACAATATATTGATTGGTATAATGCAGTACCTATATTTGAAGAAATAATAATACTTCAATTGAAATTAGAAAAGTAGCATAAAAAATACGACAAAACAGCGCGTCAACTAAACCTACTGAATTGTATTGTCATGCTTATAGGCTTAGTTTAATTTTGATAAAATCGTACCTAAATTAATTAGGCATGTAATACGCTAAATAGTTTTTTTTCGTATTCTTACGTGGAATGAAGCTTCTCTTTTTTGGCGATGTAGTGATCACTCTTCCATTAGCATAAATCTCAATAAACTGTGTCATTAAGTATTTTCCATGCCAGTTCACTGGAAACTCGGACAACTGATACGATAACTGATGGAAAACCTATCCTCCCACGTCTCAGTTTCAGTTTCAGTCAGTCGCTTCGTCCCCCGGACCGGAGCGAACAGTAACGAAAAAATACATATTTAGGTGAATAGAACATTATTTATTCGTAATCAGCATTTCATGACTGATGAAACATGATACTAGGGATAGTATTTCAAAACCGGTATCCAAGTATTTTTCCATACCGAAATACCGGTTTTAAAAATCAGATAATACCGATGTATTTGGTATTGAAAGTGGAAACAATTGATGTATCGATTAACGTAGAAAGGTATAATATGACTGTATTTTTTGTCGGGTTTTGACCTTCAATGGCCTTGGGGACCAGCTATGGCACGTGCTGTAAAATAAAAATATTTTAAATAGATTATATATATATATATATATTGGTAGATACTTCTGTTTTTTCCATATATTTCACGAATACCGGTAGGTATCCAATTGGAAATACCGGTATCAGTATTTTCTTTCGGTATTGCAATCTCTAATCGTGACCCGGATGATTTGGGTATCGAACAGTCTTCTCAGTGGGTTGGGCTCACACTTCTCGCAATTCTTCCACACGCAGGGTTCGTGTCAATGGAAGACTCGTAGAACGTAGAACTCATGGGTTAGTGCAACCAATCCAATGTTTGCTTTTAATATTGTGACGTGGCATGTCTAAAAGACAAGACAAATGGACGTTTACAATCATAATAATTATAGCCAATAGGCGAGTTATATATGTTATTATATGGAGTGTCTAGGTATGGTGAATATATCCGGAAAAGGGCAGGATCCGCGGTTGAATCGACTAGACCCTATAAGAAATAGGCTGAGTAAGCACAGGCTAGATTTTATTACCCCTCCCGCTGTCTTAAAATCAATAATGAATTAGGTATTATATTATTTTTCTCGAAATGGCCCTCTATAATATTTTTCTATGCGCGCACCTGCTAAGTCGCCATATACCTAAATAAGTTTTTTTCAAAACTAATTGACACCGTTAAGGAATCGAAATGCCCAAGTGATGAATTGAACTCTCTACGCTCGATATAAATTTATACACTAATCGACTAGGTCAGAGTTGGCGAACCTTTTTACTTACGCGTGTCAAAATTTCCCAAATATTGTTTTTCAGCTGTCTTACGTGCCAAGCAGTTTTTCATGAGAGAAATGAAGAAATAGTTTTTTTTGAATATTTTTTTCCTCGTTTTTTTAAATTTTATTCCACATCACGGTTTTCCATTTTTAGCTATTATGTTTGAGGCAAAAAAAAACAAGTAACTGTTATATTTGAATGACTGTCCATAAATTTCATTCGGTTTATTGATTGAATATTTTTATTTTTAATTGACTGATCAATAAATTCTTTTTGTTCGTCCTTGACTTTCTCAAGAAGTGATTTATCTCATAATAACCGTTTTACTGACGAGGTTCCGCATACAACTGTCCCAGAATACAAAATACATACTGCTTTGTTGCCTTCGTTAATCATGGCATACTCTTTAGTCCACCAACTTTGAAAGTCTCTGCTGTTTAATTCTAATATTTTTATATTTCCACTAGCCATGTTAAATAGGATTTATTAAATTAAATTAAATGCATCCACTTTTCTTCACTGAGAAAGTGTCACCACGGCGAACATCAGCTGGATCTAATAAATTATTGTAACCAATAGCAAACATAACCCTCCAATGATAACTAATAATAAAACAATATTAAAAACCAAATAAAATACGTATAACTATGTCGTCATTATTATTTAATATCATATATATATTTATTTGTAAAACTGTTTTTGTAAAGAAAAATTGTTTTTAAATTATTACCTATAGGTAATTTTATTTTCTCTTCAAAATAAAACATCCGCGTGCCATAGATTTGCCATCACTGGACTAAGTAATCTCTTTTTAGAAGTAGAAGGCGCAAGATGTGACATTTTTCGTTTTTGTCTTATTTTTACTTACCTATCGGAAAGTTTCGCTAAGCACACACCTGTATCAGAAAAGACGATGTCATTTTGTTTCATTACTAACTTGGTGTTACTTAGGTACTCTTTTACCCACCTAATGCTTATTTATTCCGAGATTTCCCACTCCCCCTGTACTGTTTTTCGTTTGCCATGTGTTAGAAAATTTTTATATTTTCACTTTCATTGGCTCTAAATAAGCTTAAATTATCGTGTTTTTCCGCAGTATTTCTCCGTTTAATCGGATCGTTGTTTACGAATGAATTTGTGTTATAAAACTTTCGACTAAAATAGGCGCGTATACAATTAATTTATTTGCGACATATTGTTTGAAGTTATAAAAAGTTTAATGTAATTTTCAATAGATGCCAGTGTAATGTTTATATTTTCTATTATGATGATAGTACAAATAAAGTAGGTAAGTATTATAATCATAGACCTACCATATTGAATTATTCTTAATATCTAAAAAAATGACGACGCTTAGAATAATACTTTTCTATGGTTTAGGATGAGAAAAGACAATCGTAATATCATCGGCCCCACGATGGCCGAGCGGTTAACGCGTCAGCTTATAATATCGTGGGTCCGAGGTTTGAATCCCGGGTCTGGAAAATACACATATTGTTTTTCAATGTCTAAAACTAATAGGTTGAACAAGTAACGAACACCCATATCTCGTTAAAACAAAAATCTGTTTATAAAAACCTCCACTCTGTGGAGTAAACCCCAACTGTTCTCAATAGTTGTAATATTTGCATTCATTCCTGCATTCGTCGCCCCTTATAATGTGCCGTCCCTAAGCAATGCATCATCTGCCGAACCCCGCGGGACGTCACTGGTAGAAAGAGACACAAAATCACTCTGACTGAGACGGTAGCCAGAAGAGAATGGACACATGTCCCGGAGGAAGCCAATACCTACATTGGGTTGTAGTACCAATGATGATAATATCACATAATTTTGAAAACTTCTGAGAACATAATATAATATTATTATAACCAATAGAAAAAAATCTTTTTTTTTGCAAAAAGTAATCGGGAAGGATCGAAAAGGAATCGAACCTGCATCTCTCGGGTATCGCGCCCACGCACATAGACCACTATGCTAAAGGAGCCATACTTAATTGCGACAAATTTCAACTATTGGCTTTTAACACTCACTGAAGCGTTTCCAAATTGAGCTACTATTGTCGATCGGTTTTTGTATTTTAAATCAAAGTAAGGAATTACTTTAATTACTAACCGACGTCACGGATCACTCCAAGATTTTTTGATGTAACTTAATTGAATTTGCTAATAATTTTTAAATAACCATTTTTTTATTCAAAGAAAAATTCACAAGATTTAAGAATATAACATTATAATTATTGAACATACATAATTTTGAAAACACTTCTGAGAAAATATATTATAACCAATAGAAAAAATATTTTTGAAAAAAGATTGATGATAATTTATTTATGAATTTGAAACTTACTCTCCAGAAAAGTTGATGTTATTGATTTATACTCTCACTACGCAGTAAGATAGATTTTTTAGTAAAACTTCTAAGGTAATATCTAGGTTATAAACTTCTTACATACTAAAAACCATACAGTCATATTTTTCAACCCCCAGATTGAAAAGTAAAATGAATTCTATATTATAAAACCGAAAAGCAAGCTGTGGCCAGTTTCTTTTCCGAATCATTGCAAAATAATATCACAGTTTTTTTAGAAGCGACCTTCTTTCAGTTGGAAAATGATATTATGGAATATGGATCCACGAGTACTACGCTGGCGTAGAGGTGACATGTTTATTTTATCTCGCGCAGTCTGCGGTGGACAAAGTCGCTGCTGGTAACATAAAACCTCTACCAATAATATTATTTACTTATTTAGTGCAGATGTTGCGCATGCAAACAGTTTTTGTTGAAATTATTAAACGCACGATGTCGACTTCGAGAAAATATGTTGTTTATTATCTATCTACTTTTCTTTTACTTTTAAAGCCTTTAATATTTAAAATTTTACACTGCCCTATATTATGTACTGAACGGTTTCGTGCAGTCCATAGATGTTGTGGATGCGGCACATGCCTTAATTCATCATCATCAGCCGGGATCGATCGACTGCTGGATGAAGGCCTCCCCTAGCTCCCTTTCACTCTTCTCGGTTCATACTTCTTCGCTGCCACGTACATCCATCAAACGTTATGAGTTCGTCTATACAGTTGGTTTTATAGCGTCCCTGTGGGCGTTTAGTGCTCCTGTATAACGGCATTTGTCCAGCGGTTGTCCACTCACCCAACAACATGTCCAGCCCATTGTTATTTCATCTGCTTCGCGTACTTTTCTCTGCTTTATTACCCATTGGATTAGTTTGTGATCTTTCCGCGTTATGCCCAACGTCCAGCTTTCTATGTCACGTTGTGCTAGTCGTATTTTTTGGATTCCTCTTACATTAAGAGTCCATGTTTCACAGTCATACGTATACGTGAGCGTTGGTAGAACTCATTGGTCGAACCCTGCTAGCTACTCGGCATTTTATGAAGGTACGTGGCCGATCCGATGCAGTGAATTTTCATAACCAAAGTAAAGTAATAAACTATTTTTTTAATTCATCGAATAATTCACATGATTTAAGAACATTCTTTGAACATACCTATTTTAAAAACACTTATGAGTAATATATAACCACCAGAAAAATATGTTTGAAAAAAATATGTCACCCAGCAGGATTCGAACTGGCAACCCCAGGGATTTTCGCCCTTGTACCCTGACCACTAAGCTACGAGGGTGGGTCAATAATTCCTTAGAAAAAAGCATTAAAACAGGTTTTATTTTTGTATTTTTTTTTTATTTCTCAACATAATTTCCTTGGAGCTCAATACACTTGGTTAGACGTTTCTCAATTTTTTTTAAACCGTCAGAAAAATAAGTTTTCGGAAGGTCCTCAAAATAAGCATTTGTCCGATCGATGACTTCTTCATTTGAAAAAAAACGTTGTCCACTTAGCCATTTTTTTAAGTTTGGGAAAAGGAAAAAGTCACTGGGGGGGGCTAAATCTGGCGAATACGGTGGGTGGTCGACCAATTCGAACTTCAGTTCTTCAATTTTAGCCATTGATCGTAAACATGTGTGAACACGGGCATTGTCCTGATGAAAGAGGATTTTTTTCCTGTTTAAATGAGGCCGTTTTTCTTCAATTTTGTTTTTTAGCTGGTCCAATAAAGATGCATAATAATCCCCTGTTATTGTTTTTCCTTTTTCCAAATAGTCAACGAAAATAATTTCACGTGCATCCCAAAATACAGTAGCCATAACCTTACCAGCTGATTTTACGGTTTTCGCCTTCTTTGGACATGGTTTGCCTTCGCAATCCACTGCTTTGACTGTTCTTTCGTCTCGGGAGTATAGTGGTGTATCCATGTTTCATCTACAGTCACAAAGCGACGAAAAAATTCATCCGGATTGCGTTGCATGAGCGACAACAGGGCTTTAGAGGCCACCACCCTACTGCGTTTATTGTCGACTGTGAGCAAACGCGGCACCCATCTTGCAGAAATATTTTTCATGCCCAATTTGTCATGTAAAATAGAAATGACGCTACCTTTTGGGATCCCTGTAACCTCAATTATCTCACTCAACTTTAATCTTCGGTCACTTAACACCATATCGTGGATTTTATTGATCATTTCTGGTGTAGTCACCTCTACAGGACGTCCTGAGCGTGGTTCATCCTTTGTTGATGTACGACCACGTTTAAATTCATTTAACCAGTTATAAATAGTTGCAAGTGAAGGAGCAGATATGCCGTGAACTAAATCCAACTCATTTTTTATTTCCTTTGCTGTTAACCCTTTTATATTAAAATGTTTAATAACAACTCTAAACTCAATTTTCTCCATTTTCCATTTTTCCATTTTCCACAAGCAAATTTTTTTTTAAATGTACGAGAAACACACAACAACCCGACCAATCTGATTGAAACTTCGCAGCATACTGAATCGGTAGTGCCGCTGCATGAAAACAAACCGCTTGCAGTACTAGTCGCGCCACCTGTCGGCTTTTCTAAGGACTTATTGACCCACCCTCGAATGTTCTATCTAATTACGACGAATTTTACTAACGGTTTTTACAGTAGTCTCTGAAGCGTTTTCTAAATTGCGTTACTTCTTGGCAATCGGCTTTCGTACTTACTCTTAAATAATGTGACCCAAATGTTAATGCTGAACAAACTTCATAATTAGTTGTTTTGCTTTTCGTCGAGATCACCCTGTTATTCACTTCGCATTATCTACATCTACATACTGGTAACTCGATACCTTTGTTATTATCCTTAATATCCCATATTCATGACTTATTTAAGTAGGTGTAGTTCAATTATTTATAGTGGCAATCAACGCATAAAACTGCTTTCATAGACGAGGCGGTGTGCTACTAAATTTTAATTGTTGATACCTTCAGTTGCTTGTTCCTACCTGGATCGCACCGCTGAGAATATGCGCGTATAAAATATGTAATTTTATAGTGAACAAAATTTACACTACGCGCGTCGGAAGCGAGACCTAGTGAATAATTTAAAAGACTCAATGCGTTCTAGTCGATGTAAACAGTAAATTCGTATGATTATTGCTGGAGAGAGCGCAACTCATTGTCGTCAAGTAGGGTATTATTTATAAAACAATGTGAATGATAAAAATTAATTCCACAAATAATCTACTTTCTTATTATATTAAGGCGATACATCAGTGAAACGGCAAATAATTTTCAACTATAGGCGCGACGAAATTTTGGACTCGCTGCCATTCGGAGAGAGAACGTCGAGCTGGGAACACGTCAATTTGTTTCGTGATGGCGACGGGGGTATTAATTCTTAAATCGTGTAAAGATGACATAAAACGTTACCCATTTACTTTAAAAAGAAAACATGTGAATGAATATATTTAATATTGTTACTAATAGAACATCGTTAAAGTTCCCACCACCACCCGTCATATATGCACAGCCGTGGATATGCACGGCCGCTTTCTATGACGCTTTAAACGTGTCTGAAAGAAGTGATTTTAAGTGCTCATTCCGTCCCGAGACGGAGCCGCACGGGACTGATGCTGCAACCATGCACCGTAGTGCTTAAAGAATAAAGTTAAGAAAGAAAAACATTTTTTTTTTTTGACTGGCTCTGCTATCCGCTGACGTTAAGCGGTTTGTATACCCGCATACTGAGTGTCACGAATTGAAATGGATGAGTCTACAGAAGAGTCGGGACTATCCCGCTCCCCATACGACGCTGCAAATGTCTCGAATGCCGCAAAGTTGGCCTCGGTTGTTATCAGATCTCCATGACCAATTGGGCCCGTGTGAGGACGGACATAAACAGAACATTAAATGGACGCATTTTGGATTTATATGACAAATTATATTTCGTTTGGCATGCGTCATTTGCACCCGCGACCCGTATCGCCTAGCCACGATATTTTTAGACCGTGCCTCAACTGAGGTATAGCCTTAACCATTTATATATAAAAAACACCATATCTGGCAATACCGTTCATAATAATATTACCGAAGTAGCACATAAATGATGATTGTGTTATAAAAGATACCTGCGAAGCTATTCTACTCACAAGGTGGCTATCGACGGCTAAAGTGATAAATATTATCACTTATATTTTTATGTATTGAGGCGGTTAACTGTTACATACAATAAATTACTGTCTAAAACCAGAGTAGTTTAGCGCATGCTTTAGGTTGAAAGTTTGTTATGCACCATGTCAATTGTCACCTAGTTGTCACCTAATTGTCACCACGTCACATAGATTTTAATTTTCTAGGGAAGCAGTGTTTTTATCTTTTTATAATGCTGATTTTAATACAAATGTGTAAATATTAATAAATACTATCGACCGAGAGTACTTGATGGAATTTGAATTTAAATTTTAAAAGAAATCAAATGTGTAAAAATTACAGTACATATTTTGAAAAAATCTATAATTTACAGATTTTTTTGTTATTATTATATTTTTGGATTATTTGGAGTAATAATATCAAATCCTAGAGGCATTATTGACTTATGTGTATTTTTATAATGAAACATAGTTTTTATTTGAGTCCTGCTCATAGGTCACACTTCGTCACGATTCATTAAACATATTTTATAATTGTGAAAAATTTATAATGAAAGCAGTTCTGATCAAAAAAGTTACTATACCTGTTATGATATAAATCCTCATATTGTACAAATCAGATATCAGTTATTTATTTCTACGTATTAAGAGTTAGCTGATAATTTTCAACATTACAGGAGAGAAAATATCAATTTCACTGATTTCATCAATTTTCAGTAGATACTACACTAGCAAAAAAAGGTTGACTTTTCGCAACACAAAAAATTTGAGATGCTAAATATCAGGTTCTAAAAAAAATAATCACACATCAATATTCGGACATTGATATATTCCACTTATGTGAGTTGTTGAAATTAGGAGAACGTCATTCTAGAAGTTTTAAAACATCGTTACTCAGTGCACTTAAGTTAACACTTATTTTCTTTATTTTTGATGTCATCTTGTGAACGTTTTGAATTCATAATTTGTTTTGTTCACTATATTATGTTAAAAAAATAAACTTGAATTTTAATAAATAAGCCAATTTAATCAATAATGTCATTTTCGCCCTTTTCATTTGGTAAACTGGAATTGTTCAGGAGTAAAAGCCATTTGGGCCAAATACAGATTTCGTAGGATTTATTAAAAAATATATGCTGTGACATTTAAGGAAATGTTATATGTTATAATATAAGACGTTTATCAAAATAATTTTTGTTAAAATTTAACAAAAATAAATTTGTGTATTAGATAATATATATTGGTTTGTTTTTGCAATACCTATACGCAATCTTGTGTTATTTACATAGGTGAAGATTTTCATACATATTCATAATTTAGTAGAGTGTCTAACTACATAACAATTGATCGAATGGCGTTATTAAAACCCTCATCGGACGATGCGAATGCTTTAGTTTCAATTTTGGAGGGAGGTTTTCGAGATTGCTTTTTCATCACTTTCCCTGTCATATAAAATACGTTATAAATTTTCTATACTCAGTTGTTCAAACGACGGAAAAGCGTAGTATATTTTCCTACTTTATTTTAGCTGAGTTTCTTGCGAGAGAAAGAAAATCTGGGGAGCTTTTAAGGTACGACAGCCTAAGCGGCGAAGAACGTGGTTTCTTGGGTGACGTGCAAAAATCTCACTCGGAAAGCTCGTTGTATCGACACTTTTACAAATAAAAAAACTACCCTATTTATTTTACTGAGTAGCGTTTTGTATAGTAAATCATTACGTCAGTTTATATTCTGTACAATACCTTTTTCACAATCCATTGTAGGTAAAACTACATCTTTTGGATTTCAAAACTACATTTATTGTTACATTAATTTTATATAATATATATTTTGTCACAAAATCAAGAGACAGCGATTTGTCTAATCTAAAATAAGCTAAAAATAGTGTTTGATAATATTTCAATGAGTACGAAGGGTACCTGATAGTACCCACCATTGCTTACACACGATTTAAAGTCGCTAGACCTTTTTCTGCGTGGAGCAACCCAAATCCGTGGACCTGAAGTTCGATGATTTGGGTCTGTTGGATTTCACAAATGTTTGATATTTTACTCGCCGAATCGACAAAATTCGTGTGTTAACTCATTACGTGCGTCCAACGCAACTATTGCGTTGCCCATTAGATATAATTAGCATGTTATTTGAATGTTGTAAATACTTAGTAATTAACAGGTCCGCAGTGAATGAGTGAGTTCGAATTATCATTAATAAGGAGTCATTTAGACCGAAAAAGGATATAGTCGTTCTAATTTTACAACGTTTTTATTAGCTCGTATTCTTATTTGTCCGGTGGTTGTTTATTCAGTACAAATCTTGAAATCAACTTTTAACTAACTTCCCGACTAGCTAGGCATTTGAAACTTTAAACTTTTAGAATATATTATAACACGATGCCAATGCATTTTTTTAAAAATACTTTTAGCCTTTTTTAAGTAGAATTAAATTCATTTTCGGTTAATTCTGTTTTGTATGAAAAGTTATTTCGGAAGAAATCCGTTATCCAATCTACTATTATTGGTTGCTAAATGGGTGGTCCTAGCAACTAAATTATTAATATATACGTGCGTTACTATGTAAATTAAAATGACATTTCAGTATTCTATATTTGTTTGTTTACTTCATATCAAGTACAAGTTTGACGATATTGAACATAATAATTCAACAGAACATTTAACAACGTTGTATATAAAAAGTTCTTTTTATCTTGTAATTATTATTGATTGTATTTAAAACAAAAAAACATTTTACATTTATTGTTAGAAAATGAAAATTTTTGATATTAACTGATTTTAAATTCTGTATAGAAACGCAATATTTGTGCTGTCTAATAATGACCCAATATGTCAGAATTAGAATAACAGACATTGGCGAAGATATAGACTACTTTACTAATTAAACGAATCGTTTCAAGAATGAGATTTAAGAACGTAACATTATTTATTAAACATTCATAATTTTGAAAACATCTTTTTTAGAAAATATCGTGAAAAAAATGGTGCTTTATTTATATTCATTTTTGACTTTACAATCCGATGTCAAATCTTGGTCGCCTCCTTTTTTAATTTTTTTTATTAAACATCTTTTTTATGAGAAATGCATATTAGCCAAAGTCAAACCACAAAGTCCGTGCTCTGGATCGTACATATTTAAAAACAAAATTGCAGGTTGCAAAACGCAGAATTCGAACCCACTTGTCCATCGCGACCAATGACATTAATATGGACGAATCATCTGGAAAAGAAAATGACACTCACTTTATTGTCGGGTCTGCCGAATGGCATAATCTGTTCTAACGCCATTACAATAAAGGTGATATTGCTATACATTTCTGATGCTTTTTGTTGGGTCTGCCGAATGGTTCGGTTCGAACGGGTTCGCTCAAATGAACATTGACATTAGAAACACTGCTCTAACGCCATTACAATAAAGGTCATATTGCTATAAATTCCCGATGCGTGATATCGCATAATTGAATTGCGTGACGACTACCTATACATGCGAATGTGCGAATTTACTTGCTAGCTACTGTATTGAGTGCGTCGTCCATTAATAATGTCATTGATCGCGACAACGATACTGTCCCTTTACTACTAATTCCGTGTACAATGTTTTTCAGCACGGATAGCCTAATTACTGTAATAGTTGGAAACAAACAGTTTGCTGCTCGATTTCAAATTCAAAAGCTGCGTAAAATGGAAGCTCGCTGAAATTTTGACCCGGGCTTTGAAAGTCTAACTCGGAATTGTAAATTTTCAGCTTCGAGAGTGTTGTTGGAGCAACCGGCGCTCCAGTTATTTAAATAAGCCGGGTAATTATTAAACACATTCTGTATACATTACAGTGAGTTTGTTAGGCTCTAGGATTTCAAATGAAATACTGCGGAATAGTGTTGTCTTCTGAGTTTTGACTTCGTAAGTACTTATTTTTAAATCTTACATAGTCGTGTATTGTTTGCAGGCTTTATTCGAAATGAAAGGCTCACGAGATATGTCAGTTGAGCAATATGCTTCCTTTTAACATAATATTACATTCTATTTAGATTCCCAATAACGTAATAATTATATAGAACCTTTATTTCTAGTTGTATACATATCGTTTTATAAATCAAATTTTCAATAAACTTTCCGTGTATTCAGATACTTACAATTTTCTACACGGATCCTAATATTTCATTACATCTCATTAAAATAATAAATATTCGGAATTGAATACAAAAGTCACAAATTATAGCATATTATATAGTTGATACCGATATAATGGGTACATAAGCAACCATTATCTATGTCGCAGAAATATCTGCGATGGCATTATCATTGCTTTTACATTTCACATGTATCTTATTCTGTGGGTCTATTTTATACACAAGGCAGCTATCGACGGTTTATCATATTTATGTATTGGGGCGGTTGATTGTTACAATAAGTTAACCGTCAAAACTGTAAAAAAGTACTATGTTTTAACAGCCCCTCTCTTGGCTGTATTTACTTTTAGAGCGAGATAGACAGTTTAGACGGCTAAATTATTGTAATTAGTATAATACCTCAATACATAAATGTGATAAACTACCGTCGGTAGCCGCCTTGTGTATAAATAGACCCACTGAGGTCGTCGTTAATATGCGTTGAGTTTATGAAAACTTCTAGTGTAAAATATTGCTAATCTTATAAATCTAACCGTTTTTAGATTCTAATTAGTATTTTTTTAATTCTGTATTTATCCATCTACATTTTATTTCCATATTTTATACGGGAAAAGTCGTGGGCTATCACTAGCAGTGGCGAAGGGTGGAGGTAGGCTGTTAAGATCAACCATAAATAGTGCACATTAATCATTGTCAGTCATACGTATTTGTTTTAATTAAAATAAGACTACAATTTACGAATGGTGTTGGTTAGTTTTTAAAATTCAATTAAACCCTGCGAAAACCAAACCATAATCGTTATATATTTTGGGCGATGATACGATAAAATTTTGCACATTTTTTTCATTCATTCTTATGGGTTTCGTTGAATTAAGAATACATATTACAAATATTGTTGGTTATTTTTTTAAATGCATTAAGCTCTGCCTAAACCAAACCATAATAGAGAAAAAATATTCTTCTATCTATAAAATATCCAAAGTTATGTATGATTTAATTGCATAATTTTTGATATTTTATAGATATTTGAGTATTTTTTGACTATTAACGATTATGGCTTTGTTTATGGAAGGGTTTAATTGAATTTGAAAAATTAACTAACACTATCTGTAATTCGTAGTATTAATTCAGTAAAAACAAATACGTATGACTAACAAAGTTTAATGTGCACTATTTATGGCGGATCTTAACAGCCTACCTCCACCCATCGCTACTGATCACTAGTAATATAATATTATATCAATTGAGTATCGTCTGACCAATATCCTTTGTACCAAAATGAATTAATCGTTAGGTAATTCATTTATCTTTGTCAAGACCGTTTATGATACGAATCTAGATAACACTCGATCTAAATTACATTGTATCTGTAAACAATGTTCAATTGAGTGTGCTTTTCAGTGTTTAAGTTGGGTCTAGTTTTCCACGGGTCCAATGTGTGCTTTAATTTAGCCTAGCCGCTGCACGCGTTCATCGATGTGTAATATTTATTAGCGATTAAACACGAACTAACAATTCCAATGTAACTGGTCTGTGTACTTTGTACAAATTTCAGCAGGAGTGGGAAATGATATATGATACACTATAGTGGCCCATCCAGGGCGCCTGTTTGTGGAACAGCCAGACAACCGACTTATTTGGGTCACTCACAGCGTCGCGCTACGGTTTGTTCTACGTTCTCTCTTGAATAAATTTGCAGTTAAATTCTAAAAAAAAGTTTGCCAGACCAGTTTATCAGTGCTGACAATATTCACTAAAGAACATGTAGTCAAAGTGAAGGAACAATACTTTGTATTGAAATAAGAATGTATAAAATTATAAAAAGTCTAAATTTAATAAATGACAATGTTTGATAGATAATAATATTTTTGGCACTTTTTTTTTTAAATTTTTTCAAACCACGTCCGATCCTAATAGGATTATATGGGCCTCCGCGGAGTGGAGGTTTATATTAATAGATTTTTGTTTTTTACGAGAAATGGATGTCAGCCACTTGCTCAACCTATTAGGTCTATACTCTGACTCATACACAAATTGAAAAACAATATGTGTAATTGCCAGACCCAGAATTCGAACTTGGGACCCACGACACTATGTGCCAACGCTTAAGCCGCGCGGCCATTATCATTGTATAATTTACTTTATGTGTATATGGTAGTATGGCGTAGACACTTATATAAGTAAAAATAATAAGTATGTGTGTGTATACTAAATAATAGCAGAAAACATACTTAATGTAATGATACAATATCATATTATAAAATATAGAAAACGTCCGTGTAATTAATATGCTAAAGTGAATATTAAAAAAAATATATACTTGCCTACCCCTATATTATTGTGCTACGGCGTAGACCCACATATATGTACATGCGGGCTTACTCTGAAAATGTATAAACGTGTGGGTAGTTGTATTTATGTAGTCGTAGTGTACTCGTACGTGTATACATTCATTACGCTTTTTTTGTAGACTGGTAAGCTTATTATTAAAAAAAGACCATAGTTTAAATCAGTGATGTCTAGGGAATCCAATCCCGAGCCAAAATTCTGATCCCGGGATTTCGGGATTACAATTTGACAATCCCGGGATCCCGGGACTGGTCCCGGGATTGGCATTTTTTTCCATTGTTAATATAAAAATTTTATATTTACAAATAACATTGATAAAATCGGTCAAAAATAAATCTAGTATAATTTATACTATTGAAGACATTTATTGTTAATATTGTATACGTTCAATCTTAGAAATACACAAATTTAATGAAGTAAATAATATTGTAATATAAATAATAATGTGAATTTAATATGAGATTGCTGTTTCTGATAGTAAAGACATAATGAATGGATTAGCGAGATTTAAAATAGTAAAGCAAATAATCATGACGTACGTATGGCCTTTCCGCATCATAAATCTAATTAGTCAGCCAAATATGAAACTGCCGTAAAACGTATGATATCATGGTAGAATCACTTTGTTAAAAGTGCGAAGCATTGTTTTTTTCCAATCTTTCTCATTTTTAATAATTCATGTGAAAAAATAAAATAAATCGGCAACCTACACATAGGTATAAATCAAACTTCATTCAAACTCAGTTTATTTCTAATGTAGTTATTTTTTATTAAAAGTATTTTTTCCGTTTTATTTTCGCTTTTATTTTATTTTCCATAAAAATTGATAAAAAGATCAATCCCGAAATCCCGGGATTATGTTTATCAATCCCGGGATTCGGGATCCCGGGATTGGAATCCCTAGTGATGTCCTTTCAGGAGCAGATGGCTACCTTAGCTATTTCAAATCCTTCGGAGAGTCCCTACACTGTATCCTACTCGACCATTTTAGTATTATTTCAATAAACAGTTCGGTGTATATATATACATTATAAGAATCGTTGGAATGTAATTAATGTGACACTTGTTTTGTATATTGTTTGATATCTTTTTCATATCGGTTGGTAATTAAATTTAGCCGACGCGCATCGCAGTTGTTTGGTTATATTATTTTCATCGAGCAACCTGCTGCGACACTTAGTTTTTACTACATTTAATTTCGAAAAGAATGATTCGCAGCGATATGTAGTCCCAAATCCTGCTGTAATGCACATTACCAATCGTTTTAATTTTCGAGGATATATTTCCGATAAAACTCAAGCTTATTCCCTTCGAACATGCACTTTAAATTTATGCTTGATTGCAGTTCTATTAGATCCATTTGTAAATTTGGAGGCGCTGATTCCACCTCCACGTTAAATGGAGTTAAGAATATTTTGAACATTTCCTCATACTTTTGCATAAATGCGAATCTAGTATCGAATTCTTTAATTAATTCTGTGACTTCATTAGAATATTTAAAAAAATCTTTACGGTCACTATCAAACTCATTTAATAATGGGAAATGAATTTAATTATTTGACCGTAATTAATTTTCATAAAGTTTGAGTTTTGTTACCAAGGATTTTATGTCTATTTTATATGAATACCAAAATGCAAAATATAGAAAGCTGAAAACTTCAAATGGGCCTTGGGCCGCAGGTTGCACATGCCTGGTCTAAACAGTATCCTAAATAATGCTTGATAGAGATTTATCTATTATCCATGATTTAGTTTTCAAATTATATACGACTGAAATGCTCATCGTTGGGATTATATATTCAAAATAGTAATAAATTAATTCGTCAGGGTTCGATTGTTAATTGATTAACCATTTAGTAATGTTGTGTAAATGTGTATGGACCACCACTGGCCACTTACCGAAGAGCAGTGAACACAAATCGCCAAAAACTTCAAAGAATTATTACTGACCTAGTTTTGCGCTGGAAACATTTTCCATCCAAACGAATAAATACAATAGGGATGAAAAGTGAGCTTTATTCGCGTAACAGAATAGGATAATAATCACACACTTTGTCATATGGTCATATTAATCTGACTTAGAATCAGATGTCAAATATTATTTTCTGTATTTTTCCAATAGATACTGGATAATACTGCCCTTCTAAGGAAGAAGGCAGTAACTGACTCTCACACACCTTCGAGATAAATGACATAATGTGTTTTTTTTGTCAAACTTTAGTACTGTGAATGAATAAAAAACGGTGATAATTTTTATTAGTAGGATGTTAAAATACAAATAAAGGAATAATAAACAAGCAGTAACTGCAATAATTAGGTGAAATTACTGGCTTTTTGCTAAGAAATTTGTATTATTTTAGCAAATGTCCATTTTTTCACTAATAATTATAACGATATTTTAGTGATAATACTGATTTTAAAGTGAACAGAATACATAGCTTTCAAAACTACCTAACGGGTGGCATTCATAACTCAATTTCTGCCTTCTTGCTTCAAAGGGCAGAATATTACCGATCATACTATTATTTTGAACAAAATATGATAATAATATCACGTACATAGATGTAATTTTGAAATTGAATACCGTTGAGTAGAAAGGTGCTATGTGGCAAAAATCAAAAGTGTGGGAAATTAAGAAAAACATTTTATTTGTTAAAAACATTTTTTCATTTTTTTTCAGTAAACTTACAATGCAGCTCCGATATTATGCTTCATATGTTACAATACTTAAAAAAGCAATATAATAATAATTGATATGTAAAAAGCTAATGAAATATGAAATTTAAAATGGTGTACGACATGGGGCACTGCCATTTGTTGATCGATAATAAAATGTTTTCTATACTTCTGGAGCCATAGCCCTTTTGCAATTTAACCCATGATAGTACTTGGCACCCATTCCACGTAAAATATGTTTTTTTGTATTTTTGGTACTTTGCACCTTTCTACTCAACGGTATTCAATTGATGTTGAAATTTGTTATAAAATGTAAATAACTATATCTCGAAAAAACTGTTAAGAAACCTCTTCGGACCGTGCCGAAGATACACATCGGATAACGTTGCCAACCGAGTTTTTTATTGTCAGATTTACCATTTTATAATCCATATGCATCTGGCTTGTAAAAGTCGTGTCTGGCGCATGACGTTAAATAAAGCGGTTTTGATACCGAAAACAGGTATTCTCATAAAAGGCTATAATTTTTAATTTTATTACCTAGTACTTATTAGTTGCGAAAAAATACACCAATAGTTTATCTGTGTTGTATTTTAATAAATTGTTAAAGACTTGTTTTTTGGAAAAGCATTTTTTTCTGTCAACAAGTTTATTTTCTCAACATATTATATATTTTTTTGATTTTTTTTTTGACATTGATTTATAGTGCCAATGATGATGATAATTTGGAGTACCTACTAGCTCGTATTATTAACCTAGTAGTTACCTTAAAATACATCACTGGAGGGAGATAGACATCTTCAGAAACAGATTCAAAACTAAATAAATCGTATTAAAATAAAAAATAATGAAATACATCTTGCAACACTTCAATATAATTTAAAATCTACCAAATTAGAAAATGAACCCATTATGAATGTTAATACTATCGACCGAAGGTATGTGATGGAATTTGAATTTTAATTCTAATGGATTTAAGTTTTGTTTTGAGTCATTTTTGCGACCCGTGTTTATTTGTGGATTTGTTATATTAAAAAAGTCGCATGTAAGAATATTATTGATATATCTCATTAGTTAACTCCATTAAATTCCCAATACGTTGCCATTTTTCCCAGTATTGTCGATTTTACACCTATTAAATATAATATTTTTATTGATTATAATAATTACTAATGATCTATTATTTCGTTTTTGACGGTTTATACGCTTATCGAGTGTATTCTAACTATTCAAAATTTGTTTGTTATATTTTTTACTGTGTTCATTGACTCAATAGATAGGCGATAAAGTTTTTACCTACTTTATTGCATTAATTTATTATATAAGCTAGAATTAATTATATTCGTTGTCAGTGTGTATTTCCCTTTTGGTGAATGCACATAGTGCCTGAAGATGCCGAAAGGCGAAACCCGGGTCGCAAAAAACGACACGGAATTGTACAAAACTAAAATCCATTATTAATTAATATGTCTTTTTCTTTTGATAAAAAAGCTTTTATAATAAATAAAAGATACCAAGTTTTTTCGTACGCAGTTTTTTGATTTATTGTGCTACCGGTGTTCTTTTTCATTGAATGGATATATCTAGTAAGTGGCAATACTTATGTCAGATACATATTTCATATTATTCTTTCATCGATCGTGGATTGTTTATTATGTTTGCTTCACAGTAGGAAAATCCGGGCTCTATGTTGCCATTTTACTCATGCAGGTTTGTAAATAAAAGACTGCATAATCTTTCCGGAAGCCTGCACAATGCGCTTAAGCCGAGGAACGTGGATTTATTTCAGTTTCTCTGCAATTTTACGACTACTATAAACGGTGTTTGATTCGTATAACCTAAAAGATAATATTTATGTAAAAGTAGAAGGTTGTAAAACGTTTCAGTTATTTATACGTGCTTAAGTATACGTGCTTAAGTATACGTGCAAAAATAATATTAGTAATATTCTTATGTCCTATTTGTTTATTTTTCTCCGAGGTTCGTCATTATAATATAACATTGAAGCCAGTGACGTCCCGTGGGGGTAGGCAGATTGAACGTCGCTTGGGGGCGGCATTTATTCGAAGGGCGGCAAATCGAAGAGAATCATTAGATACATGTATACAATAGCTACCTACAGTTAGTAGTAACGGAAATATCTTTCCATTAAAAAAATCTGCCCACTGGTTGGAAAAAATGCATTAATTAAGATAAAAGGTTTAACATAGTTGTATTTTTTGTCTCACATTCGCGAGTTTTGGAAGTTGTCAGGTGTATTTTTAAAAGTATCTGAAGCCGTGGACTCGAAATATTGTCTGTTGAAGCAGAGATGGCATTTAAATAAAATTAGATTAGTGGTAATTATATTTTTAGGCCTATTAGGATCGGACATGGTCAAAAGAAAAGAAAGAAATAATATTTTGTTAGTAATGTATCCATACAACACATTTATTAGATATTGGAGTCATGAAAGGATAATAAAAAATACTGTATAAAAAATGGGACGGCATTTTGGCCCTGCCTAGGGGCGGCATTTTGTCTAGGGACGTCACTGATTGAAGTAATTCAAAACAAACGAATTTCCTAAAAATATAATGACTATTAAATTTAATATATGGCGGGCATTTTGATAATTATTTGTATGGATAACTTGCCAATCAATATCGTGTCGTATAAAGAAAAACAAATTAGTCTTCGGTAAAACCGAATGGAACACTTGTAAACATTTACAGCAAACTTTTCTCATCTGAAATATCTACTAAGTTAATAATATTATGCAAACACTAAAGACCCTTATTTTGTTTTTTAAATTTGCCTCAATATATACGTGCCCCCACGAGAGTACTTTTGACATAAACCCAACGTTAAGCTTAAATTTTTAATGCCTTACTTGAGTAGGTATACCATAGCAGACACTCATAAATAAATGCCTTGAGTATGAATTTTTGATGATTTTAGTTGAGCTTAAATTTTTCATTGTCAATTTAGTTTATATAAGCCACTACTATACAAGTAATAAGTAATAAGTAGTAGTAAGTTTAAAGTGATTATAGAAAACGATGAAATTCTTTTAAACTTTCTACATTTCTTTGTTGCTAGTTATATTATATTTAATTAATATTTATTATTTTTCGTTTAATTTGAAGGTCTCAAAGCTTTGTCAAAAGAGCTTTGTTTATCAAAAATTAGTAAGTAATTACTTATTTTCAAATATGAAAGAATTACAGATGTTTCTAAATTTTATAAATTTATTATGGCCAAAGATGGGCGAGTCTTGTCTACTTATGAAGTCGTTCATCTCGGGTTCGAATCTCGAGTCTGGCAAATTCACATATTGTTTTTCAATGTTTTTCCAGAGCATGGAACTAATAAGTTGAGCAAGTAGCTAAAATGCATTTTTGGTAAAAAAAAAATATTGCAGAGCGAATTGCATAACAAATTAAAAAACAATGTGAGAAAACTATCAAACTAATTTGTATGTATATGCATTATACAACAAAATGTATATCATTTTTAATATACTTAAGTGTTACGAGAAAAAATAATAAGACCTTCCTTTTTAGATAATTATAACCACCACATATCCCTCTCTCCTGTATCTACTGCATATATCGTGGCGTAATTTACGAGAAGTACCCTTCAAATTTATAGTAGAAACGTCTCAAAAGTCTTAATTTTATTGCCGATCGGCACAATTTAAGGTCGGACAGACTTGAGTACCTACCTAGCTAATAACACATAATGGAACACTCCCGGAGGATGCGGTAGACTATAGATAGAGCATCCTGCGATTCACTACATAAACATGTGTTAAGATTAATATTGCCCCGGTATTTATACCGTGACCGTTACCGCGGTCGACTACAAACTCACAATGCATAATATTATCTTGCTGTATAATGAATGTACATATTGTGTAAAAAGTATAGAGCACTATACTATTATGTAGATGTTAAAAGTATCATTAATATAAAGTAATTGTAAATACAAAAATGATTACCTACGTAAGATAGTTGTCGAAAATTTAGTGTTCTTGATTAATTGTAAATATAATATTGTTATCACATTGTACAAGTAATCATATCTGCTACTATATCTATTTATTCTCATGAATAAACTATTCATTCTTTACACATTTGTTTTTTGTGAATACCTAGTGACAATGTGACTAATAAGCCAAATGCAAATGTATAATTAACTATTTCTTTTATTCAACGAATAATTCACAAGATTTAAGAATGTATCATTCTAATTATTGAACAAACATAATTTTGAAAAACACTTTCTGAGAGAATGTATTATAACCAATAGAAAAAATCTTTTTTGAAAAAAGTAAGCCACCCCGGCAGGGAATCGAACCCTGCATCTCCCGGGTTTACGCCCCATTCGCGCATAAGTGGGTATTAAAAGTGGCCAATAGTTAAAATTTGTTGCAATTAATATGTCACTGCGTAGAATAGAGGTAATGTGCGGATGGGGCGTAAACCCGGGAGATGCAGGGTTCGATTCCCTGCCGGGTGGCTTACTTTTTTCAAAAAAGATTTTTTCTACTCTAATATATTCTCTCAGAAAGTGTTTTTCAAAATTATGTATGTTCAAACGCAAATGATTATGTTGGCAACAAATTGAACCAGCTGGCGAGCTAAAGTTTAAGTATTGACACAAGATGCATATTATATAACTTTGCATTATTTTATTTATTATATTTTGCTGTAATTGTAAATTGTATTATAAATGTAAGTACTTAATAATGTTGAAGTAACTTTTTCGATGGTTCCTAACTGTGAACTACGAACCCGCTGCTCGAAACGTCGAGGAAAGATGGTAGAACTAGAACACGCGGTGACAATCTAAAACGCTAACAACAACTATAAACAATATACTTTACGAATAATTGTATAAATTGGTCTCTACTAGGCTTAATACAGTAGCCTGCATGTAATTGAATAACGCTTTCAGGCGCCATATCGCAAATACCATAAACATCAAATGAACCAAGTTATTATTAATGTATATTTATTGTTGGGCGCTACAAGTTTGTAGAATTCAAAATGTCTGAAAACGCTAGAGGGCGAGCTTAAAGTTGATCGTGTTGTTCCGGACAAAGTGAAATTATCTCTTTGGTTTCTTGGACTGGGGACAAAGGCTTATTTTTGAAATTACAGCGAGTATTACTTTCGCTCAGATAAATATTTTGACAAGGACTTACATTTAAATAATAAAGGTTCAACGAGCTTACATATATTTTCTGGACGACAGCAGACATAAAATGTTGATCATGTTGATTTTCATAAATTCATTCACTCGTATGGCGGCATCGCGTCGGCGACAGCATAGATATACCCAACACAATAAAACAATTCAATAAATAGAACACAACATTTAACCCTTATAGGACACCTTTTTTTGAGTTACATGTTCCAAACTTAATTAAATATCTTCTTTATAGAGATAATAAATATATTGCGTTTGCAAATTTTCTAAAAAACGTAAACTTTTTCTGAAAAAAAAAAATATCGTGGTATGTATATATACCACTGACTGTCTGAGGCCATACCAGGACAATGCATATTCAGTGGTATATGCTTTTTTTTTAAATAACTATGTTATTAACTATGTATAAAAATAATAATCATTGTATTTGTAATTCTTGTATTACTTATTTTGTTTTTACATACACGTTTTATTACATTATCTAGCCAATTAGATTGAAAAATAGAAAACATTTTCGGTGGTGACGATAATTCCACCTCCGTTCCCGTGTACCTACTGGTCAATTTTTTTTAATATTCGGTTGATGTTCTAAATTTTGAGGTGCTCCACTTGTTAAATGTATTTGCTTGGGTTTGGCTAGTAGCAGATACTTGTGTTACATTAGTCGGTGGAGGCTGGTTGCTAACAGGTGAGGTTGATGTGGATTGGATCGATTGATTGTCTGAAATAATCTCGATTTCATCTCCAAAGGCATCATCAGCATCTGAGTCACCACCAATATCAGAATTTTCAGCCTGGTCTCCCGTCACTTCCAGTAACTTCAACCATCCCTCTTCATCTATTTCTTTTAAATCCTTCGCCGAGTAAGACGTTTCTATTGTAGGGTGCCGGACGAAATCCCGAAGGCCGAAATCCCGAATGCTGAAATCCCGAATGGCCGAAATCCCGAATGGCCGAAATCCCGAAAGCCGAAATCCCAAACGCTGAAATCCCGAATGGCCGGAATCCCGAAAAATAAAAAAAAACACAAACATCAATAATTGCGCAATCTTGAATTGCGCAATTTTCAAAAGAGAGACAAAAACCCATTTTTGTAGAAATATAAAAAATTTAAATACAAACACCAATCAATTTTTGCAAGAGAGACAAAATCCATTTGTTCTGCAAAAAAGTGCGCAATCTGCAAAACCCATTTTCCACAAAAAATGGGCTTTGTCTCTCTTGTAAAAATTGCGCAATTCAAGATTGCGCAATTATTGATGTTTGTGTTTTTTATATTTCCAGAAAAATGGGCTTTGTCTCTCTTGTAGAAATTGCGCAATTATTGATGTTTGTATTTTTTTATTTTTCGGGATTTTGGCCTTCGGGATTCCGGCCATTCGGGATTTCGGCGATTCGGGATTTCAGCTTTCGGGATTTCGGCTTTCGGGATTTCGGCCATTCCGGATTTCGGCCATTCGGGATTTCAGCATTCGGGATTTCGGCCTTCGGGATTCCGGCCTTCGGGATTTCGACCCAAGCCCCGCCTATTGTAAAATAACAAATACAAATCATGCAATGAACTATTTCAACACAAAAAACGTTATTAGTTCAACAAAATAAAATAATCAAAAAAATCGTATTTTTTTCTTCTAAAATTACTAATAACTCGCCAGCAGAAATATTCTGATGAAAAACTAATGATACTTAATAAAATATACTGTATACAAGTAATTTAGCAACAATTTCCGAAGTAAAAGTATTAGGTATCGCGAATGCTCTTGTTATATAAGGCCCATTATTAACACAATATTATAGGAAATATAGACCTTAATGCTGGTGGTATATTATTCTACCACTTTGTATGAGGTGTCCTATTAAGGGTTAAAAGTAAACAATTCGTTATTGGCATAATATAGAAAGATCCTTACGTCTATTGGATTTACGTTAAATAAATACCTTGATCCAAAATCACATAAGGTGGTTGCAAAAGCGGAATTTTAGATAACTCTACTAAGTAGTTAATTTCGGTTTGACTTTTATTGTACGGTTCACTTTGGCCAGAATCCAATTGGTGCAGGTTCGACGCCCGGTCGTTACAAATATTTTTTGTAATAAGTGTAATTTTGAAAAGTTCTGAATTAAGGGCCCACATGTCCACGTATGTCAAAATGGAGATTTATGGTATTTTCAGAGCATAATCCTGGACATTCCTTAACCGTTGTAGATAATCTATTTCTATAATTTTTAAGCCTTACTATCATTTATATTTATTTTAAACATTTGATGACTGCATAAAGTATTTTTATTAAATAAAATAGTATTCTTTTTAACCTCTTGGTCTAATGTTTTAGAATATAGTCGTATTTCAGTACATCCATGCGCAGTGTGTTAAGATTTTTTAGATTTATTAATTTTTAAACGCATTTATCAAATTATTAGTAAAATTAATGTTAACATATTTACGATAACAAATTATATTTTACAATCTTTGTGATTCCAAATTTGACAAGAATTATGCATTTTACTATTCAAAAAATGGGCACAATTAACATATTTGAAGATAATTTTATAGACACTGATTATAAGCTATGTCTTTGACCATTCAAATGTGATAAACATCGTACGAATAATGAATGTTTTATAATAATTATTGACCTAAGAATAACGTAGTATTTTTTTGAAATACGCCATTTCTATTGGCATTTTCCAGTGGTTTAGCTACAATATGCCCTTTTCATACGCCGTTGCTGCTCTCAATTTTTTCTTGCATCATGTCCTATCCTAATAAAATCATATGGACCTCCACAGAGTAGAGGTTTGTATTAACAGATTTTGTTTTTGTCAAATTTTTGAAATGGATGTCAGCCACTTGCTCAACCTATTAGATGCATACTCTGGCTCATACACAAATTGAAAAACAATGTGTATAGGTCTCTCAGCCAGAGTTGAGGCAAGCTATTGCGAATACAGATACGAAAGATGTGATAATATAAGAAAGAGTGTATTGGTGCATTTTTGAGGCAACTGGTATTACACAACGTCTACGAGAAATGGCCGTTTGTCTTGCTTGCAGATACTTATTGCGCTTATAGCGAAAAGAGGACAACATGCGTGTACGTTGATGTTCTGTTTGTAAACAATGCGTCTGTGTGAGTATTGCTTCGCCTCAACTTTAGTTAACGCATCTATACTTGCCAGACACAGGATTCGAACCTGGGACCCACGACGCTATACCCCGACGCATAAGCCTCTCGGTCATCGTGGGTGTTGATCATGGGCCCCAGATCGTGAAACGGTCCCCCAGGCTAGGATCTTTGGCGGACCCCCATACCTATTAAGTTAAGGATAAAGGCAGTGTGACGCTCTACAGTAGCGTTTTTCAAATGGTGTACTGTACACTGTAAAATTAATGTGTATATTTAGTGTTTTATCGTACATATATACATCCATTTGAATTAGGGAAATGTTGAGTATTGATACACAATTAAAATTTTTATTGTACAACCACATAATTTTAAAGAATAATAATATTGAAGGAAATTAGACTTTTTTTACTATTAAAGCAAATTTTTGATGTGTGTTTATCTCACTTATCTGGTCGACTCGCCTTGCCGGGCCCCTCCTAAGCCAGGGCCCCCAAGCTAGTGGCCTGTCAGGCCCCCCTCCCTTGTGGGGGCCATGGTGTTGATCATACATGCATCATACATTAAAATACCATAATAATTCTTGCAAAAAGTATTCTGAAGAATTTATACTTTAATCGAATTATTTAACGTATGTATGTGTCGTAGGCTTGAATGAATTCTGTGGCTATTTGGCAGAAGCAGATATGTCGATTTTTGGTGTTTTGAGGTTTAAATGCAGATTTGTTCTTCTATGTCTATATTTTTATTTGCCAAAATCAGATATGGCTTATCTTTTCTACTGACTTCATAATCAACGAAACAAGTTTCAGATATGTTTAAAATTAAGCAAGTCATATTTGCCAAAACAAGATATGGTACCATATCTGCTTCTGGCAAAATAATACGTATTGAATATAATCAATGTATTCTATTTGCCAAAACAAGATATGGCTGCTGTTTTGGTAGTTACTGTTTTTTGTAGGAACAGTTTTTTTATTATAATGTCTTATAATAACTGAAATTGACAACTCTGATATTATATCCTCAACATGGCGCAGCGAAAATGCAGTACTAGATGAGCAAGCCACAGAACACGCGATTCCAATGTCTGTGTCGCAAGCAGATCATGATATTCAAATTACCGAATCTCAACAAAACTTTGCCTCGTCGGATGACGAACCCCTTGCTCAACAGATTAGAAACGCTAACAGCTCTTATAATCCGTGTACATCTACATCTCGAAGCACGAATTCATCTCAAGAAAAAATCAAGAATAAAAGAAGGTACATGAAGAACTTGAAAGACTGCGGCAAAGAGTATAAAACTCGTGCTGGTGTGGCTAAACCTGAAAAGCTGTATATTCCATTAGAATCCTGTTGCCGTTATAAATGTTTTAGCATGCTTAGTGAAAACAATCAGAAGGATATGTTCGCAAAAATTCTGGGAATGAATAGTAAAGACACGGCTGACCAATTCCTCGCAGACAACATCACCATTAATGACAAATTAATAGAGAGGAAAGGAAGAGGCAAAGGTGGTCAAGTAAAAGAACGCATGATTACAGCTATTTATAAAGTAAATTCAGTAAAAGTTTGCAAGAAGATGTTTCAAAATGTTTTTGGCGTATCCCGAAATAAAATTGATGTCGCAATTGTGAAAAAACGCAGCTCGGAAACAGGAATCATAGACGGTGACCAAAGAGGGTGTCACGAACCACACAATAAAAATAACATTGAAGAAATTGAAGTAACTAATCATATTAACAGGTTTCCGAAATACCAAAGTCACTACTCCCGAAGACATACAAGCAAGCTTTATTTATCTCCGCAACTTAATATTGCAAAGATGTATGATATGTATAAAAATGAACGGACTTCTCAACAGAAAATACCTTTTACATATTCTAAATATGCTTCAATTTTTCGTGAACTACGCTACAAATTTAAATGTTTAGTATAGACACTTGTAAAGTATGTGATACATATAACATTCAGATTAAGTGTGCAAATGATTTAGAAAGGAAAGCTGAACTTAATGAAAAAAAAACGAACACTTGGCTAAGGCTGATGAATCATATAAGAAGAAAGAACACGACAAATTGTTATCTAAAACTAGTCAGTCCACTCGAATGCTAGTTTTTGATTTGCAACAATGCCTGCCAACGTCTTCCCTGAATACCAACTCAGTGTACTATAAAAGGCAACTGTGGACTTATAATTTTACAATTAGAGATTGTACAACAGATACCGCAAGCTGTTACATGTGGCATGAAGGGATTGCTGGTCGGGGATCTGATAAAATAGCATCGTGCTTCGTACAGCATTTTCAGAATCTTCCAGAAACAGTAACTAATATAGTAGCATATTCAGACTCCTGTCCAGGGCAAAACAAAAACATAAACTTTTCTTCAGCATTGTCTTATTTTGTCAGTGAATCTGAACACGTGCATTCTATAGACCACAAATTCTTGGAAGTGGGACACACCAGAATGGAATGCGACACGGATCATGCCCGCATAGAAAAAGCTAAAAAATCTATTGAACTTAACATAAACATCCCACAAGACTGGTACCAATTTGTACGAACTGTACGAGGCAAACATCCGTTTAATGTGGTGGAAATGTCAGCAGAAACTTTTCTCTCTTATTCAGACTTACTTAAAACCACTTTCATTAAGAAGTTAAAGTGTGTTGAAGGGCAACCGATCAATTGGCACAGTATAAAGTGGCTACGGTATGAAAAACAAGTCGGTGATATAAAATTCAAATACTCTCTGAATGATGAGGAGCCCTTCAGAACAATGCAGTTATTAAGGAATTCCAGAGGGCGTCCACATATTCCTATAATACCGAGGACTCATATGGCACCTGCCGCAATAAATCCTCAAAAAATGAAGGACTTACTGAGCATGATGTATTTGATAGATCCCGTGTATCATACTTTCTATAATTTACTTGAAACGCAACCTTCTGTATCCAATTATGGTGATGCTGAAACCAGCGAAGACGATTAAAACCTGGATGTTATTTTTAAGCTACCTGTAACTTTAAAATAATAATATGCATAACCTAGATATGTGTGAGATATGGTACATTATTTTTAATATTGAATTTGCCAAAACCTGATATGTTCTTTAAAGTGATTTTTAAGAAAAACTGTACTATTTAAATACAAATGCTTATAAGTAATTAAAACTCAGTTCATGTCTTCATAATATTTCATTAACTTTCTTTCATAATTAAATACATAGGATTTATCACAAGACACACAACATTCAAATTGCTCCCCTGAAAAGTAGGTGAAATGGTCATATCTGCTTCTGCCAAATAGCCACAGAATTATTGATTCGTTATTTATTGCGTTATATAGACTTATCAAAATGTAGATAACTTAATGTAAATGAACAAGATTAAGACACTTAATTAAAAATAAAACACCATTTTATAATTTAACTAATCGAAACTGAGATGTACTTCTATCGTACTTCTCATTGCTGCCCATATTCAAATCCAGAAATGTCCACAAAAAACTAAGACCCGGCTCTATAAAACCGTCATACGCACAGTCGCTGCATACGGGTGCGAGTCATGGACGCTAAATATGAAAGCAGCTGCAATGGTGGACTGCTTTGAGAGAAAGATCCTGAGGCGGATATACGGACCCATGAATAATGGTGGGGAGTGGAGAATTAGGTACAACACGGAACTATACAGCTTATACCAAGATTCAAAACTCTCCACCTTCATAAAACTCCAGAGGCTGAACTGAGCAGGTCATGTCTAGCGCATGCCTGAGTCATGGATACCGAATAAGATCCTCGAAGGAAACTCAGGGGGGAAAAGGCCAGTGGGAAAGCCACGCACACGATGGGGTGATAACATTACAAAAGATGCCAACCAGCTGCTAAAAACAGGAACTGGCAAAGACGTGCGGACGACCGTTCCAGCTGGAGGACGGCGGTGGAGGAGGCCAGGGCTCGACTTGAGCTATAGCGCCGTCGAAGAAGAAGAAACCGAGATGTTTTTATCGTTATTATTATTATTAACAGCGAGAACTCATATTATATGAAACGAAAAAATATATTTGTAACCAGCCTAAAATACGTTAACTTTTTACATGCTCAAGATAGAGACAAACATAACCCAAATCCTTTTAATAATTCCAAAAGAATAAGGCGACCCAGGTTTTATTTTGTTGGCATTTTTTCCTGTCTTCATATTGCCAGTTCGCCACACAAGGTTTTCAGTGAGTTTGCGAGATAAGTTAATGAAAACATCCCCGAGGAAATTTTGTATTTACATAATTATATATACATATACGTGCTCATGTTCGCCCAAATCTTTTTTTATGGAAAATATGTGATGTTTTTTATATATAAAGTAGGAAGTATATGACAAGAGTTTGTTAGTATTTATAATATGTGTAATATTAAATTCATATTTTATGCTAAAAACTAAAACCACTCACTTACTTATTGAATAACGCAACTCAACCACTGCTTGCACCAATTTAAATATACATTATATTATATTTATTATACAAGATATAAATGATTTGGTTTATATTGATAAATGTCATATTCTCCATAACAAGATAGCTTGTAAAATTAAAATACTTAATGTACGTTTTTATAATACACAATGACACATAATACATAATGTATTTAAAAAAAAAACGCGTGATTGATTCACTACTGTGTTAATAAAGAACTTACTAATATTAATCATGCACCTACTATAGATATTCTACTAAATAAAATAAAGTTTAAAATTTTTTTTTCTTAAAGTTTTAAGTTTAAATTTATTTTTTTTCTTTATTTGGAAGCAATTGCGCTCTTCTCTGAATGGAAGGCTATTCTGCTTTACAGTGGTTTACAAAAGTATACATACATTTTTTTTTTAACGACAGGCATAAATAGTTACATTATTAATGATACAGAATTACATTTTTGTTACACTATACACTAGACATTTACGTTACATTTTTGGAGAAATTCATGTACAATTTTCATAACTGAAATATTTGGTTTTGCCAGGAACGAATTAATCGTAAAAGGAGGGTATAACCTGCATTTCCCCAACTTATTCAATAACACTTCTCTCTCCTGGTCATAGGCATCACATTGCCAGACAATGTGGTTAAGATCTTGAGTGGGATGTCCACACTGACACTGAGGGCTATCTACCACTTTAATTTTGTACAATGATTCGTTGAGACTGTAATGCCCTGACCTGCTTCTAGCTATTGTCACTATTACATCTCGCTTTATTTTACAATGTTTACTAAACCAAGTTTTAGGAGATCTACTATAAAAGTTTTGATAGTAGTGTGTTCCCTTTTCTTTCCCAAGATTTTCTAAATATTTACCGTTATTTTCGCTCATTGTTTGTTTAAACTGGGCTTTAAAATCTGTGTATGGAATTCTTATATTTTCTGATGGGTATTTTACAGATTTTTTTGCCAATTGATCCGCAATTTCATTGCCATTAATTCCTTTATGTGCTGGAATCCAGTATATCTGTATATTTGTACCGTGTTCGTTACTATTGCTAAATTTGGAAATGTTGGTTCTAATATTAAGAATGTAGTCATTAGTTTTGATGCTGAAATTTGGATTTTCGAGCGAGTGAATCAGACTTAAGGAGTCAGTGAAAATGTTGATATTTTTATTTTTGTAATTAAGTGCAATTTTAGTGGCTTCGTATAAGGCTAAGCACTCTGCTGTATAGATGGAAGTGAATCTGTGGACACTTTTGGCAACCGACGTGTTGGATTGGGGGAAGAACACTGCTACACCTACTGAAGGTGAATCGGGAATTTTGCTTCCATCCGTAAAAATTTGGACTACATTTTGATTTCTAAATTTGGACTTGAATAATAAGTCGGGAGAGTCGGAGTGCGATAGCTCCATTCCTATTTTTGTATTAGTTAAAACGTTATATATAATATCCTCATATGTATAATTAAAAAAGTTGTAGAAGTCTCTTTTTAAAATCAGATGATCAATACAATTTACAGCTTGGATACTTTCTTTTAAAATTTGAAATCTCTTCGGAGTACGATCTCGCGTTATAGTTGTTTGTAGAAATCTGTTGACATTGTATCTCGTATTAGAAGTACGGTTTGACATACATTTTACCAAGAAGTTTTTACATAGAAATTTAGATTTTTCTTCTAGTAATGTTATCTTGGCTTCGGCAAGTAGTATGTTAGTAGGTGTACTTTTTCTTAGGCCAAGAGCCAATCTGCTAGCTTGGTTCTGTAGTCGTTCTAACTGTAGCTTTGCTCCTTTATTTTTTGGGAAGTAAATATAACTTCCATAGTCCATTATGGATCTGATGTAGCTTTTATAGAAAGTTATTAGAGTGGAAGGGTGTGATCCCCACCAAGTACCTCTGAGGAACTTTATAATGTTGGTGGCTCTATTGACTTTCTGGGCAATGTAATTGACATGTTTATCAAAAGAAAGCTTGAAGTCAAACTAAATACCTAGAAATTTGGCTGATTCAGTTGATTTAATCATCATATCATTCAATTTAATTTGAAATTCTCCCGGCAGTATTTTGTTTTTGTTGAAATGTACGAATACCGTTTTCTCCGGAGATAGATCCAAACCCAGTTTGAATAGATTATTTCTAATTGTTTCTAGTGCACATTCCATTATATTTTTATCCTGATTGGGGTCTTTAGTTTTAAGGAACAAAGATATATCGTCTGCAAATTGGGAGACTGTTATAGCTTTCGGTATATTGCGAACAATGTGGCTAACGTATATAATGTAAAACAGCGGACTTAAAATTCCTCCTTGAGGAACGCCTTTATACAGTGTCCTCGGGAGATCTATGTTTGAATTAGTATAGATTAATCTCTCGTAGACAAGAAAAAAACAGAATTTAACGAGTTTAAAGGGGCACCCTATTTGTGCCAATATTTCAACGAGAATATCTGATTGAACGTTATTGAAGGCTCCAATCACGTCCAAAAAAATACCTAGCGTATGTTTTTTTTCATTAAAAGATTCTTCAATATACATTGCAACATTTGTTAGGTTATCCGCACAGGAAAAACCTTTCCTGAATCCGGTTTGTGTATCTGGGATAATTTTTTCTCTTTCCAGCCACCAGCGAAATCTATTTGCGACCATGATTTCTAAGATTTTGCAGACACATGAGGTCAGTTCAATAGGTCTTAAGCTATCCGAATTAGGTTTATTAATAAAATGTATAAATATGCTTTTCCATTCGTCAGGGAATTCCATGCTATGAAACATGAGGTTTAAAATGTCAAGGAATATATGTTTTATTGGAGCGAGAAGCATATTAATGACTTCATACGTTATCCCGTCCGTTCCAGGTGCGGAATTATGTTGACGAGAATTTAATGCTATGCTGAATTCTATGAAACTAAAGTGAGTGTCGAATAGCGTGTTATTTTTGGTAACAGGGAAAATGTTAGGGTTACTTGGAACCCACGGTGGGCATAGTTTTTCAAGAGCAGCTTCAATTTTCTCTTTATTTTGCATATTTTGTTCAATACTATCGGGTCTAATTTTTATCCATTTGTTTTTAAAAATTTTTGCTTTTTCCCATGTATACTTAAGGTCTATGCTAAAATTGATGGTCTCTGCAAATTTTCGAAAGCAGTCACTCTTTTTCTTTTTAAAAGTTTTTTTAGCTATGGCAGCATTCTTTTTGTATTCAATTAAGTCTTTAAAATCTAAGGTAAATTCCCATTTTTTTAAGGCAGCTTTTCTTTTTCTCTTTACCTTATCACACTCTGAATCCCACCATTCTACTGGATTGCTATGGCAAAATTGGGGATTATTCCCTTTTTTTGGGGTGCAGTCTATGATTGCTTGTGTGATTTTTTTAATGAGGAATTTATACTGCGAGACTGAACTTAAACTGAGAAAAGAATCTGTTTTGAATTCATTAATATTTTCAGCCATTGTATTTTTAAATTTAACCCAATTGGTTTTTTTGGTCTGCAACTTGAAATTCTTTTTGAAATAAATTGCTTTTTGTACAGATAAATTAATACGCACTGGATAGTGATCCGATCCCCGGGGGTCTTCATCTATATTTAATACAATCTGTTGTAGAAGATTAGGAGAAGAAAAAACTAAATCAATATTTGATTTTGTACCTCGTCGCAGATCAATACGGGTTTTAGTACTATTGTTTATTAAAATTAAGTCGTAATCAGCTAAAGTATAGATGATTCTAGAACCATTTATATCATTTCTATTGCAATTCCACGCGACATTGTGGGCATTGAAGTCTCCCACCAATATGGTTTTATCATCTAATAGAGTATTACTAAAAACTTGATCCCATTCCTGAAGCGACAGATTTGTATTATTTCCGCTATTGCTCGGGGGCCTATAAACTGCAATGATATTAATTTTATCTTTAAGGTTAGTCAGTGTAATGCCCAAAACTTCAGTGGATATGTTCGGAATGATGAGGTTGTTAATAGCTTTGTAAGCTATAGTATTTCTAATAATGAAAATTATACCTCCTCCTCTGGCGTACGTCCTGTCTCGCCGAAGCACCATAAAACCTGGGAAGCTAATAACTATGTGAGGAATGGTGTCGTTTCACCATGTTTCCACGCCTATAAAAATATCAATTTCATCTAGCATCACTCTAAGCTCCTCTAGTCTATTAAGAATGCTTCTTGTATTCCAGAAAACAATACGTATATCAGATTGAATAGATTGGTTAACTTTGTTGCTGGAATTATGCATTATGTTATTGTTCCTCTTGTCCTTCCAACGAACTAATATCTTCACTGGAAACTTTTAATTGTGGATTACTGAGTCTTTTCTTGATCTTTGTTATGCGACTTTTAATGCTGCGTTCTTTTAAATGACTATAGATTTCTGTTAGCATGTTATTAAGAGCTTCTATATCAGTAGTAAATTCATTAGCAATCATTTCGGTATTGGGATTTCCATATGTTTTCACAAGGAAACTGAGTAATGTTTCATAATCGATTGGAAATCTATAACGATTACTTTCAACATGTTCCTTGGCAGGTAACAAAGGTTCATTTGTATCCTCAGTGGATACTTTTTTTCTTTCTTTTTTTGATTTTTTTGGTGTCTGTTGGAGTGCAGGAATGCGTGAGATTGCATTATTTTTCACTGTATCTTCAAATTCAAATTCTACGCTGCTGATATCAGTTGGACTGGTCAACGGCCTTTTTGAACCGATTGGCGTATCCTTGTTGATAATAGAGTTGTCCGACTCTATATCTGCGGCTAGTTCATCCTCCTGGAGTGTATTTTTTCTCTCTAACGAAAGAGAGGTTAACACTTTTGGTACACTGAGAGAGTCAGGCAATTGTACAGTGTGAGGTTCATTACTTCCAGTTGTTTTACAATATTTGGCCAGATGGCCCTCTTCTTTGCATATAAAGCATGTCAATTTTTCGGTGGAGAAGTAAATCCAGTACAGGGTATTATCAAAATTTATTTGCATTGACTCTGGCAGTTTAATTGTGTCTTCTGGGTTTACATAAACCTGTCTCCGGAAACTTTAAATATGTGCATAGCCCGGTTCGTTAATACCAGCTCTGATGCTTGTAATACGTGAAGTAGTTTTTATGTTTAATTCGTTGAGTTTTGATTCCAGAACGCTGTGTGGGATTATAGGACACACGTTTGATATTATTATCCTCTTTGATTTGGTGATCAGCGGCCTGATTTCTAGTACGTGGTTTCCAATTTTAACTGTTTCTTGATTTACTGTTAATTTATCTGCTTGTTCTTCACTACTCAAGTATATACATATTCTTCCCTGGGAAATCTTAGATACATATCTTATATGACATGGACCTACCTTATTCCCGATTGACAGTGTATATTCTCGTATAGAGATGCCCTCGATAGCATCTAAAACGATGGCTTGCTCCTTCTTCGGAAATTGCATTTTTTGAGCAACTGATGCATAAGACATTGTTTGTTGGGTTTCTTTTTGGTGATCCATTGCTGGCAACGTTGTATTTTTGATTTTTAATAAGCGCCCCTGTAGTCAGAGACACTTAAATGTAAACAACTTTGTAACAATAATTTATTGTTACGCCGCACGCACAACTGGTTATTATTAATTTGTAAACACTCGCTATCTCGTTATTGGAGACGTCCGACTATTGTCGATCACACGGAACAACTGGAGTTTAAATTTTAACAAGTACGATTTAAATATACCTAATGAAACGTCAAATTCTATATATTATTACCCTCAGTCGATAGTATTATGTATTCCGTATTTATTTAAAAAAAATGTGTTGACATACAATATAATACTATTTTGTCATTAACTGATCTTCGATTCTTCAGATATATTTTGAGGTTATATTCGGTTAATAAAATAAGACAATTGTAAAATATTTCATATGGTTCCAGCTACTAGTGTGTTCATATGTGTGGATACGTATCTCTGTCATATTTTGTAAAGAAATTATTTATTGGGATCACTTTCATCGGAATTATTAAATTTATTTAATAATCATAGTTTTAATAATATTATAAAAATATAAATGTGTATAACTTGAAATCCTTTTTATTTATATCAAATCGAGCTTTAATATTGTTTTAAATTAAGGAATCATTAATTGCCTTAATTACTAACCGACCCCCGGCTCTCGCCAAATATTTAGTTATAATGTCTACATGAACTTGCTAATAATTTTTAATAACCATTTCTTTTATTCAACGAATAATTCACAAGAGTTGAGAATAGTAGATTTTGTTTCCTGTGAACAGTTTAATCTTCGTTAACCCGGTGCTATGAATACCACGTTAGAATCATTGTACAAAAATATTTTATATTACATAACATGTCATGGAAAACAGTATAAAAACTAAATTAACTAGCTGAAAAGCATTTTGTGGAGAAAAAAACGTAAAACCTACTAACACATTTTTCACGTTTTTTGATGTATAAAAAAACAATGCTGTCTGGGTGATATCTTATTAAGTTTAAAAAAAATGCTGTCAGCTTTTTTGTTTAAAAGCTTTGCTGTTATTTTTTATTTAGTTTATCATTAAATGCTCACAAAGTAATCTCTTTTAAAATTAATCCATTCATTTTAATGCGAATAAAGTTTTTACAAAAGCAATTACTTCTGAAGATACGTAAACTAAGCGCAATTTTAAAGAATTTTGCTTTTATTTCCAAGTAATTTATACCTTACGTGAAGAGAAGTTATAATATTTCTATACCCATCTGGCATAATATAAGTACAGATAGGTTTCTTTATGAAAGTTAATAATAATATGGCACTTGAAGAGTTGATAATGTTAACGAAAGAAGTTCAATAAGTATTTTACAATAATATTTTATTAAAGGGCTTAGTAATAAAAAAAAAACACAAATTTCATACAATATTAAGTTTATAGTAGGTAGGTAAATTAGCATTTTTGCTCCTGTGTAGAACATAATAATATGGGTTTATATATAGTAGATTTCTAGAGATACCTGGTTGGGCCGATTATGATCCCAATCTAATACTTATACCCGCACAAATATCTCATATCTACTATCCTCATTTATTGTTGTTATCCAGGCGTTCAAATATTTAATGAGTCATCAGTCAACCGTAAATTAATAAACAGGCAGTCATTTGTAGACCGTATCCGTGTCAACTTGCTTCCGTGTGACCGTCGTCATCGGCCGCCCGCCCTCCTCCAGCATCCACATCCATAATCATCCCAAATTACAGTCCACAAAAGCGCAGCTAATACCTATAACATTTAATTATCATAGCAAGCCATTTTGCCCAATCCAAATTGTTGATTCTAATTCTATTGATATAATAAATACAATTTTTTTTAAATATTTTTTACAAGCTCAAAATTATCTTTATTTTTTTTCAATTACGACTAGACACATTATAGAAAATTAATACTTTCGACTGCGGATGTTTTACGCAATTCGAATTCTAATTGATTAAGTTTAGTATTGTGTTAGTTGAATTTGAATAATCTTCCACTTTTATTAATAATCCTTCGCAATTTTGTTCTTAATTTAAAATGATAAACAATACACAAGTGAAACGTCTTTTTAATTTTAATTCCTGCGATCTATATTTCATTAATAGATTAACTGTTATGCAAACATATTTTCTTAATATAAGTAATAAATTAGGTACTGATAACCAAGCAAGTGAAACAAGATTTAAACACAATATAACTGATTTGTATGAACCGATGTGACCATTTTATTTCCACCAAAACAATATAGTATATAATTATATCCGATAAACTTTGTGTATAAAATGTCATTATTATTTACCCTAGCAACCGAATGTAATTTGGATATTTTAGTTTAACTTGTGTTTAACATTTAACACCAAAAAATGGACCTGAAGAAATATCATTTTTTTTCCGTGAAATAGTTATTGAATATCGTTTGAGAACAAATTCTGTATTTGTTCCATCCTCAACAACTCAGTTTTGTACACTATACCTAGACGTATATAAAATTATGAGTTCTATATCTCAACATATTCTTAGAGCTGTTTAATATATTTTGAACAAATTTGAACACACGTTTCTTGCGTAAAAGTTCTTGAAACTAAAATGTATGTATATGCAGTTAGTAGTATTACATAACTCGAAGTTTATCCGAAAGGTTATGCTGGATAAACGATTCGTTTTTATAACTATCGAGGGAGTTGGTTGATATTAAATCACCACGGTTACAGCTGATGTTATTTGATTCAAAGCCCCCCCCCTCACCTACCCATCTCCAGAAAAATAAAAAAATCCATTCTGTTATCTGTCGAACTTCTCTAGTGTCAGTAAATCCAACTTGTCACCCTGCGGATGTGTGCCAGTGACGTCTCAAAGACTAAACAACGCAAGGAATAAAAATGGTAAATCGTCTTAGTAGAACGTTGAAATAATTCATATCTTATTCAATATATCGAATGTGTATAATCTGATTGGTTCTGAGATGTCTAGTTTTAATTGTAAATACTAAAATTACTACTCACAGTTTTTTAAATGTATGATAATCACCATTAAAATCAAATAATTAATCTTATATTTATATGAAATATTTGGCATATTATTGGAAGGAGAAAGTTATTCAAATCAAGACACACAAGATTTTACGTTTATACAATATATTACGTCATATATCAAAGAAACTTTGACAATATTATAGTTAAGTTCAATACATTATTTTTTTGTCTGTACACCATGACCCATGGTGTGGTGGGTGAAGAAGTCGAGATTTGGTGGTTGCTCCGACAGATGGGGAGCGAGTTTTATTTGCAGCGTAAACAGTCGGTACAAGAATATGTTACAGTAGTTATGTTACAATACTTATGATACTGTACCGAGGTCCGAGCCTAGGTAGAATGAGATGTTGTGCGGAGCGATACAGAGATTGAGATACTAACAGACCGGGAACTTATACTCGAGTGACATCTCCAATGATTATGATCCGCTATTTATTGACGTACCTACTCACAATCAAAATAATATCTTGAAAATAATATTTAGGAAATAATTATTATAATTGAGTCAGCTACTCTATATGGAGTTTACGTCATTTTATATGGCTGACTAAGTGGAAAATGGATATGGCGGAAATTATAATTGCAGTAAGCTATTTATTGACTTTGCCATAATTGGACACTACGGGAAAGGGATATTAAGGAATTTATAATTGCGGTCAATTATTAATATCGCCGATGAATATGCTAACACGAATTGAGTTGTTTATCCCCATATATCTAACGAGTGAAGAGGAAGGTAAGTAAAAATATTAAAACGAGACGTTAACTGCTTGTACGAAGGCTGCAAAGTAACTGTGGCGCACTCTGGTGTAGAAAATTCGAAAATTAGAAAAAAAATCATAAAATACATGTCATAACACTGACTCGTATCTGTCTTTTTTGAAGTCAGATCAGTGATTTATTTTTAAATCAATTCATCTCATGGGGAAAAAAGAATTTTACAAATGACATGACATTGGCAAACATTTTGATTCTTTTCATTTCATTAATTTCATTCTTATCGAGTTGATAATGTGAGATTGGTGGTTACAATTTTCTCTTTTTGGTCGTTCCCTCATAACGTAAGTCCCTTTACCCGGACGCTCCAGCGCGCCGACACTTTGCTTCTGCTTTGCCTTCCACGGAGGCTACCAAAACCACCAGTCTCTCCAGGTCTTCGGTCTGCGACGAATAATATATCCAGAAAACAGAATTCATCTTAGGCGTATTGTCGAGAGTCGTTCCATTATCTGTAATCTCGGAATGATTGACTACCTGTACTGTGTTCGTCGACATTTTAAAGTCATTAATTAATTACCTTCCGCTCCCTTGCTCTCAGAGTCCATGACTTGACATCGTATAAAAATGTGAAGAACACCAATATTTACACAAGCATTGACTCAATCTTCAAGCATCTCTTAACCATTTAAATCAGGGATTCACAAACTTTTTCGTTAAAGGGACAATTTTGAAATCAAAAATATTTGGCGGGCCACCCTTTCTTTTGTGAATATTTTCTGTTTTTTAAAAACATAAGGCAAAAAAATTAAAAATTATTGCATTCTATAAACTTATATTTTAAACTAAATATACATTGATATTACTCTTTTTAATACACTAAAAATGTGATTTATGGAATTGTTTGTTTGAAACTAAATCCTGCAATCTAGGCTCAAATTTTGTGGTGTGAATACCAAAAACAGCTGCGGTATGATTGTCTGTTAATTTTGATCTTAAGTTTGATTTATTAATGCTTATTGTAGAAAATGTTTTTTTACAAATATAGGTACTTCCAAATAAAGAAGCCATTTGATGAGAATATTTAACTATATATGGATATACTTTGAACTTTCTGAAAGTACTTTGTAGAATTCAATTAAATTCTTATCACGATAAGATGCTTTTGCTTCCACGTTCTCTTGAAAATCCATTAATTCAAGCTGCATATTTACGAGAAACAGCGTCCGGGTTCCATGAAAAGGGATCTTTAAAAATATTAAAATTCACTTGACAACATCTGCTGTTGAGCAACATCTCAATATGAAAAATCGATATAAAATTATAATTCTAAACAGATAAGGCTAAACTACATATAATATTCTCTATATTATGCTCTACCTAAGAGATCATAATATGGTCATATGTTATTTACTTATACCTTCCTTATAATAATTTTTAAAAGCACATTTCATTATTATTCATAATCAGCTTTCATAATGAAAAAGTTTTCTTATCAGAAAACATATTTTTATGCATAAATAGTATCCCATGAAACTTCTATATTTATCAATCAATCACGTTATTATATTAAGCCCGGCATTTTCTATCAAAGAAACTTGGCATTATTGATGGATGGCGAATATACGAAAGTTCATTTAATTTTCACTTGCAGTATGCGGTATTGTTCTCGAAACATCCTTTGTTTTGAGTGTTATACGTAAATAACTGCAAACTGTCTCTTTGGCAAGTTTCTATTGTTAATCCAAACAAGGTGAGAGATGGCATGAGCGTGTAATAATTATTATGTAAGCAATAATCAATAAATTATTGTTCTTTTAACTTTAGATAACGCTTTATATTGCTATCACCGTTCCTGTTTTTTAAGAGATTAACAAACATTGAAATATTATAGAAGGCAGATTAGATTTTAAATTTAATTATCAACATAAACCAGATTTACTATATGGCTAAAGGGACTGTAGCCCAGGGCTATCGAATTGGTAGAGACCCAGAAGCTTGAAAAATCCGTGAAAAAATTTTGAAGCTAAGAAACCAGTTGCTTCCTGCGAAAAGCTTAACAAATATGGGAAGCTAATATCAAGTTTTAGTATCTTCAAGAATGACCTACCATTATCTCTTAAGCGTGGGGTGTTCAACCAATGTGTGCTGCCCGTGCTCACGTATGGCTGTGAGACGTGGACCCTCAACACGAGAGATGTCCAAAGGCTAAGAGTCGCACAGCGAGGCATGGAAAAGTCTATGTTGGGCATCACGGAAAGGACCGTAAAAGAAACGGATGGGTTGAGAAGCAGACAGGAGTACGCGATGTAATATACGTCACCAAACAGCTGAAATGGAGATGGGCGGGGCACATTGCCCGTCGAAAGGACGGCCGCTGGACAAATGCCGTCATCCAATGGTACCCAAGGGGCACGAAACGGCCACAGGGTCGCCCTAAAAGCCGCTGGATTGACGAACTGATAAAGTTCGGCGGAAATACGTGGCAGCGAATAATATGAGCGAGAGAGTTGGAGGAAACTTAGTGAGACCTTCATCCAGCAGTGGATTGACCCCGGTTGATGATGATGAATATCAATTACAACATAATATATGCCATCGAAAGATTCTGAGAATATTTACAATGCATATATCAAACGCAATCCTAGTTTATGTCAGACAACCAGGAATAAAAAAAAAACACTTAGGTATAATCTGAGTGAAGCAAATACTTAAAATAATATTGAAGAAGGCTCGTGTTCCATTCCAGTTTGCTAATTTTACATTGTGAGCACGCCTAATAAAAAGTACTATAAAATATTTAATTCTGCCATTACACTAATACAAATCTACACTTTTTAATTAAAATTATTAATACGGAGTATGTTGGGTTTTTGGGGCCCCCAACACGTCTTAGTCCAAGGCTCTTCAAGAGTAAATCCGGCACTGAGCATAAACGTACGCTTTTTAACGATAATGGCGAAAATAAATAATACTCTCAGTCTGACAGATGCTTACAGTGCTGAAATATAAAAAAATCGGTGTGTGTACTACTTATGTACGCGCGATAGACGTTATATTTCTTTGGCATTACAAAACAAAGACAGAACTTGTGATAAACTAGATTCTTTGACTAGCTCTTAATTATCTCGTTAAATTACACACTCAAGAAAGAGGACCGCTTATTGTAACGCCGTTGGTTTATTTCTATACACTTTAACTTATATCACTAAATTTTATAATGATTTATCGTTGTTTTTATTTTTAAAGTACCAACTGTCACTCTGACGTTTAATCGTTTGTTTACGTAAGGAATTGCAAATGGCCGACAATAATAAATTTGCTGCTTAGGCAACGGAACAATTCTAAATTATGATATTATAGTGTATAATCGTCATGATTGCAGTATCATACTGTGGCGTAAAGGTAGTGCGTTCGGCTGATAACCGAACAATCGGTGGTTCGAATCCAATCGATTGCGTTTTTTTCGCCAAAAATACACTCTGATCTGATTTCCCAAACGCGCCAAAAGAAGTATAACTTCAAAAATGCATATCGTGTCATTAGACTATCGAGAAATTAGTGTATTTTCGAAGAGATTTAACTGAAATTATAATAGGAACACATAGCTCGAAGAAGAGACAAATTTAAGAGGTACAAAACGTTCACAAGGCAGACCTAGAGGCCGCTAGATCGATAGAATGATAAAGTTCTACGAAAGTACGTGGCAACGCAACCCACAGGACCGAAAGAAGTGGAAGCAGCTTGAAGAGGCCTTCATCCAGCAGTGGATAGATTCAGACTGATGATGATGATGATGATGATGATAGGGATAGGGTGCTATATACAATTAATGAAAAAATCTGAGGAAGAACCATCAGTAAGCGACACCACAATGAACGTGTTTAGCGATGGCGTGTGCTCGGCAAAGTTAGGAGACTACAAAGACTCCATCAGGCTGATGCCAAATAATTGAATCTGAAACACCATAATTAAGAAAGTAAGACAGAGCATATACGTAAACGTATAAGCGAGAGGAAGACGTATGAGAATGCTTACATGTGGTACTGCCACCTTGTAATATTTGCTAATTTTATCAATATGGATATTACCATGATAATTTTTTTTGACGTAATTTTTTAATAAAAAAAAATCATCATATTTTTAAAAGTTTTTGTGATATCAGCGCTTACACGTGAATACAAAACAGAGCAGACTATTTTTGGGTACAGTAGTTTACAAACCCCCATATCACATCACTTCCGCTTGTTTGTAAACAAGATAGTATTATAATATTGTTCTTTACACTTTTAGAGCTTCTAAAATTGTAAGTACTTCACTGGAATCTTTTGTAGAACATTTAAGCATGTCATAATATTTTTTATAGATATGGTAGTTTGTATTTTAAACACCGCATTAAATAATATGCTAATCAATTACGTATTGCTAGGGTCATATAAGGATAATCCCGAAGGATTTGCCCAGGAGTAGTTTAATGAATTGATGAGTTTTAAACTCTTATTATCATTGTAGATTTTGTGAAATGCTTTTAAATTGACCTTCTCGAGTTAAGAGCGTACCCAAAATACATTCAAATATTTCTATAAGCCGATACTCAATATTTCAATTGCCGCAAGACAAACAATTTGACTCAATGACTGCTATTTGCTATTTTTGACTATTTGATTTTGTTTGAAAGTGAAAAAAGGTAAAACTGGCGTTAAATTGAATATACTCTGTTCTTCATAATAGATGTTGATAAAATATACTGCATACACTTATAAATAGTCACCTCAATACTACAAGTAGATAACTTGATTTTCACTATTTTGAGATAGCTATTGAATACGATTCTACATTTCTTTCTTTACAAATAAAAATGATACAACTAGGTAAGTCAGAACTTTATTAATTTTGTGTTTGAAAATATTAGATAACTGTAAAACCATAAATGCATTAAATAAATAAAATAATATTTATCTACAATATTTTTTCATACAATTGAACATTATTTAATTGTCCTAATTAGACAAGCACAATTTTCCATTTTTATTTTAAATAATAATTATAGCCTAGCTTTATGTTAATCAAGTAAAGTTTAAATTTCATTTTTCCAACAATGACCAAATCAGAATTATCTAGTTGTAGTATTGAGGTGACGAAATATATGTAATCAATTTTAAAGGCTTCCGAAATAAAAGATACCGAAGAAACTCTTATTCTGGAAAGTCTAAAAATTGAAAAATGGAAATCAGGCAAAAGTAGAGTTTTAGAACCTCAATTTTTTATACAAATATTGCAATGAGATAGTGCTTTTATATTGTTTGCATTCAGCAATGGTACTTACGGCAAACTTCTTCAGCGATTTCTATATGGAGACTACAAAATATTCTATCTGGGAGAAAAATCAACATCTTTCCCAGAAACAGGGAAACCTACCAAGTACCTACTAATCTTTATTAAATTATGTGGAATGGAATAAGTGTTATATTATATTGTGCTTTAAGTGTATTAATACTATGCCACTCTTTCTACCAAATAATTGATAACAACAAACACCATTAAAGTGATGGCAACCAGAGATTGCAATACCTAATGAAAATACCAACACCGGTATTTCCTATTGAATACCGGTATTCGTGAAATATATAAACAACATAAGTATCTACTAATAAATATAGGTACTTATTAAATTCTCTTAAAAATATTAGCAAAAATATCTAAATATTATGTACATACACGTAAACCTTTAAAATAGGTAAAGGTACGATATGGTAGACATACTGATGTTTACAAAATACATACGTTTTTAATTAGGCACAGCCAAGTTTATTATAGTGTATAATATTTGCCACCAGGACTGATATTACTAATGATTATACAAACGAACAATATTTAACCGCGAATTCAGATATATCTAAAATATACCTGACAACTTGTAGGTATACCTACCTATAATGAAAATTTATTTCGAAAATCTGCACGTGCCTTTGCTGGTCACGGTCGTCGAAGGGCAATGGAAGTAAACCAGACATCGCGTAACCAGATACAAAAATAGTCCTGTTAAACCTTTTATGTTAATTAATACATTTTGTTTATACTTTCAATACCAAATATATCGATTGATTTTTAAAACCGGTATTTCCGTATCGAAAAATTCTATGATACCGGTATTGAATTCCCTAATTGCAACAACATTATATAGAGACAAAAATATCTATGACAGTGTTATAACATTGCGTTTTAAAAATGTAATAAGACCGAATGGCACAATTTTTACACATTTTTCTCGTGAGCTTAAATACCGTTCTTGTTTTAATAATAGGCCGGCATCGGTGGACGTAAAGCTAGCAGTAATGCGGCTTCGAAACGTCAGGCTCTCTCCCGCGTGAAAAGATCGCGCCAGCCAGTGTTGTGCTAGTCTCGCGCGAGCGGCGTCGACCTTATTCGACTTTCTCTGCGATAGCGTCGCGGCGCCCTCCTCCGCGATATGTAAATCGTACATGGGCATTTTCGCCAAAGTTTGTACATTGCGTTTTTGGCATGTCCCATGACTTTGATTGATTTTTTCATAGTTATTATATTATAAAATGTTGGAAAGTTATGTACTTTTAACATGCAAATTTATTAATTTACTCTATTCAATCAGTTAAATACAACTATCTGACCTGTATATATTTTTAATTGATTATTTAGATCGAAAGGTAGTGCGTTTTTACCATGTCCCACCCATAAATTCAAATAAACAAAGTCTGATTTCGTCATTAATTTTGAGTGTGTAAAATTAAATTCGTAGTGTTTTCAACAGCTTACATTATATATTTTTGGAAAATATATAGTTTTTTCGTAAATTTGTACCAATATTGAAAAAAAATCACGTTTAAAGTGTGTCCCAGGATATTTGAAAAAGTGGAACTCCACATTCCGTTACCACGATTTTAGCATGAAGGCGAAAAATTTTCACTATAAATATGTTTTTTTTTAATGTAGCAACATTTTTGTATAACACTGATCGCCATGTACACTTTAAATTGTTGGTGTGTGTCGGTATCGCTATCGGAACAGGTTGCTTTCTGGGTTGGTCATTTAAGAAGTTCCACTACTGTTACCACGATTTATAAGGTAAGAAAACACATATTTCTATTTCACATACTACACATATGGAGCTTATCTTTCATACTACAGATATAATAAAACATATCGCAGGTTTAACAATAAAACTAAGCTAAATTTTGGCTTCAAACACTTCTGAAACAGAATCCGTTACTTCCACTCCGAAACTATATTGGTGGTAACGTATATGTGGAATGTAAAAGTAACGAAATGGCATGCATAAAGTTGGGTTTACAGTGTGTGTTTAGTTCTTCATAGATTATAAAAAAAATTATTTTGTCTGTTCGTATGAAAAACAAAAATATTTTCATTAAAAAATATAAAAAATAACCTGACTATAATATAATAATATAATAAAGATTAAAAAAGTATGTGATATGTCTGAATACGCAAAAATAGCGCACATAAAAGTATGGAGATAAAAAAAAACAACAGAAGGAAAAGAAAAAACACCAGACTGAAATAATTGCGAGACAGGCACTGGCTCTGTCATACTCTTTCTGTTATACGCCACCAAAATTTTAAAACTTCTCCATACATTTTAGGCATAGAAATTTATAAAAATGTATGAAAAAGTATTTTTTTGTCACGTTTAACAGAAATGTGTACTCGATTAGATTTAATACCTAGAACTGTAGGTATTCACGAAATGTCAGAAAAGTACGTCTTGATTACAATCAACCTGTATAGCTACATTTTATGTTGATGAATACAATTAAATTTCAAGACAACATAAAGTCGAACTTGGTTATTACGAGGAAGATGGGACCGACTGAATTTGCTTGTTATAAGCGTTACTCGTTATATCAGAGAATAGGTATTTTTAAATGAGCATGTCACATTACACAAAAAGCCGAAAATAAAAAATTTGGAAACCATCGTAAAAATCCCCGAAACGAGCATGGCATTCATAAACTACAAAAGAAGTTGTTTATTGTAATTAACGCTGGTAGGTACCTACGGACTTCACAAACCTTGGATTTTTCAACCATATGCGTGGATACTTTTTTATTATTGTCGGTGAAACACCAATAAGGTAGGTACTTAGACACTTTACTAGTGTCATAAACGTAATCCGACCCCGGCGGCATCCTGTCCAATCGGATTTTATTGCTTAGGGTCGAAATGTTTTAAAACGGTCGACACATTAACAGTATTTTAGCTCGGTATATCCGATAAGTTGCTCGTTATAACAGTGAAAGAATTAAATGTATGGCGAAAATCATAAACCAATTGTCAACAAATGTTTCGTTATTACATCCGAGATCTCGCTATGTCAGAGATCGTAATAACCGAGTTTGACTATAATTATTTTCGTAAAAGTTATATACTCCGTGCCGCGCTAGGAACTCGCGTCTGAATCCCTTGCTGATTTTTTTTTTCATATATTGTTAATTTGCTTAAAAATATTTTTTATCTGAGTTACAAATAATATAAATGCCAAATAAAGTTATGGTAATGTATAGTGTGTCAAAATTATTACCTACCTTATTTTACAAGTATTGTGAAATTTATTATAAAATATGTCTATTTTAGTGATTAAGTTTGATTTGTTTTGTTATTTTGACGCACGTTGAATATTTATCTGTCTATCAAAAAATTCAAATAAATTTCATAAAACAAAAATTTGTTTTTATGGTAACATGTAACTTAAGCTTTACAAATTACACTCCGTTACCATTTCGTTCCATTCCGAAAATGTCCCCAAAAAAGTTGAACGTTAACTATTTTTCATTTGATTATTAAATAACGAAACTTATTTATTTTTCCAATAAAATTTAGTAAAAGTGATTATTGTCTTTAAAAAAATAGCAGAACGAACATTGATTGGTTTTTTCAAATACTAAAGGAAAAATGCTCTGCCATTATAGACATAGGGTAACGGAGGGGAACGAAATGTGCCCAAGAATTAAAATTCAATAATATTTTTTGACTATTTGTAGTTTTATTTTGAAGTGTATGGTTTTTTTAATCTAATAGAGCTCTTTTAAGTGATAAAAAGTGTTTCATTCATGTTTTAAAAGCTAAGTTTCGTAGTCACGGAACGGAAACTTATTATGCCCAATTTCATAATAAAAATGATATAAATATTGTATTAATCAATATTTTGCTGAAAAATTGCTATCACCAATTCAGCAATAGAACAAGGAATCTGCTAGCTATATAAAAATGGTTAATTTGAGTGAAAAAATAATATTACCCAAATTTCAAACATGTACAAACTTTGGCGAAAATGCCCACATGCAGGCGTCTCGATTGAAAACGTACACTGATATTAATCGCAAAGTCGGTGCCGTTAAACAGTTTCACGCGCAGTTTGCTAAGTAATTAAAAAACTTTCGCGCCAATAAAAAAACATTTAATCAATCCCCGTACTCTAAACTAATTTACAAAACTTTGTTTTGAACTGTGTTTTGTGAATATTATTTTTTAGACAAAATAATAATTCACACCTAATAAATAGTGTACTTCGTGTCAGTGTGGTGTTATTAAAAACAATGTAGGTTAGGTTAGTTTTTGATTAAATATTTCAAACCCGAAATGCCCATGTGTTTCTATTTAAAGTACAACTAAACGAGAATGTATTTGATTTTTATGAACATATTCGTACTTAAATGAAAAAAAATAAACATTTTTTATTAAAATATACGTTATTTGAATTAAGTAAAAGATTTTTTCTATAATTTTCTTAAACTTTTATTGACACATTTAACACATTTCAAATGGCTAATGCGTGTTATTTAATGGTCGTCATTAAATTTTAAATACCGCGCGTGGTGGTCAAACACAATTTATTTACAAATGACCAAAATAATATAAGCAATCAATGGACAAAAAAAATGCATTAGAAAGATATTTTATTGATATTGTTTAAAATTGACAAATAGTAACACTCAAATCTGATTTTTATTCGCGAATATCCAAAGAGTGGAAACATTTTAAGAGTGAGACTTATTTTAAAATAATATTAACGTTTTACTTTAAAAATACACAGCGTCGTGTATTTAGAACGGTCTATCTTCGTTTGATGACACATTTAATACATTTTTATACGCTGGAGCCAAACTGGTTTTTATATCATCGTCCGCAATAATAATAAAGCAAATATCTGGCTAGTTTTTTTATCACATTCCTTAACAATAAATTATGAATTCTACGAACAATATAAATACCAATTTAGTATTATTATTTTCATATAAAAGTTTATTGATTTTGAATATTGGCATCGCTACTAATAACCGAAAAAAAGCGCGAATATCGTCTGGTATCAAATGTAGAAATATCCCGTATATTATATATTGGATAGTTCTATCTTTGATACTAGATATTTATTTGGCTTGTAAATATTTGTAAAATAGTTACAGTGAGCGAATTTATGAATGAGTCATTACTCATTTCATCATGACCCGTGTTAGACATGCGCTCATCTAAATGATACTTTAATTTTTCACTTAGTAATGCCACAGGAATGATGTTGATCGCTTGATTACTCTTAACCAGCCTTCCATAGAAGTTATATTTTTTTTCTTCGACAAAAAATACTATCTTATCTTCTAACGAGCTTAATGTGACTTTTTGAACGTCCGTACTGTGATCGTTTTAAATTAGCTTATAAAACGTTTTATAATAAATCGTGATAATGTGAAGTTTTTCTAATCTTATTTGTTGTGGTGAAAATCTTTAAAATACGACATGAAAACATAGATTCCGTGCTTGTAAACAATCTGTTTCATTAATAGTGATTGTATTGTGTAGTCTGGGATAATGTGTAGTTATTTTGGATTTTGGAAGACGTTATAAGATGAACTCAAAACAAGTAAAACGTGGAGCCAAACACAAAACTGCCACGAAATTTTCTCACGAAGGTAAGAAACATTTATTCAGAATCTAGGTACATGCTTGTTCTTGGATAGACCAATGCGAATTATTCTAACCACCTGCGAATGTTTCGCATTGTCCCTGTGACGTTCTTATCGGCTGACAGGCTAGATCAAAATAAATTTGCGCGATAGTCTTGCATTGAGCGTTCGAATTTGCAGCGAAAGGCGCATAAGTTAATATAAATGATTTGAGTTATTATATTTATATGAAGACTGCATATAATTGGCGAAGGGTGGAGGTAGGCTGTTAAGATCTGACATAAATAATGCTCACTAAACTTTGTCAGTCAAACGTATGTGTTTTCATTGAACCAAGACTACAATTTGATGTGTTTTTTTTAATTCAATGAAACCCTGCCTAATCCAAGCCATAGTAGATAATAATCAAAAAATATTCATTTATCTATAAAATATCTAAAATTATACCATTAAACCATACATAATTTTAGATATTTTATAGATAGGAGAAGACTATTTTTCGATTATGGTTTGGTTTAGACAGGGTTTAATGAGTTTTAAAAAACCATCCAAGACTATCTGTAAAAATATGTTTCTTAATTCAACGAAAACAAATAAGTAACACTGAATAAGTGTGCACTACTTTGTGACATCGCCCATAGCATACTTAGACTATTATGGTTTGGTTAAGACAGGGTTTAATTGAATTTTAAAAACTAACTAGCACCATCTGTAAATTGTATCCTTAGTTCAGTGAAAACAAATAAGTATGACTGACAAAGTTTAGTGTGCACTATTTATTTTGAATCTTAACAGCCTACATCCACCTCTCGCGAGTGCTGCATATTAAATATGAAAAGGAAAAGATGCTCAAGTCGGTCCACCCATCTATTGGGTACATTGGGCCATCCGACTTGGTCGCCCTAGCGGCCAATTTTATTGCTATTAAAAAAAATGTGGCGTCTAATTGCGAATGTGAAGATCTTTTCACATAGAACGTTCGTCAGTTTTGTAACAGTTTTTGCCGTTGTAGTGTACATACAAGGTGTGAATACATAAATCATACCAATATTTACCGGCTACACTTCTAACATTACAAAGTCGATTATTAATATGTCTTCTATTTTACTCTAACACATATTGCGGAGATTATACGCGTGCCAAATGCTTTCCCACTAGCACTTATGGTTAGTTTTTTTTCAGGCCTTAGATACATATGTTATACTGTGCTTCTAATGTATATTTAGTTACCAGTACAACATTCATAAATATGTATTATTGATAAAATAAAAAATAATTAAATTAAAAATCATAATATTATGTTTGCACTCTTTTATGATAAGTAACACAACGTTTTTTACGTAGGTTCATTGCGTTATCTAAAGAATTTTCCGGTACAAATATTATTGCAGTCAACGTGATCTCTTGATTTTGTAAAACAACAGTGCAAAAATAAATTCTATTAATACGACGAATAAACTTCTGGTGCGAGAAATCTCCTTCCACACTTCATTAAGAAATTGCCAGATGTGGATTAATAAACGATTGCTAGTCAATTAATGTAATATTACGTACCTACGTAAATAATGTAATAAATTAATTTTTACTTCTATATGCACTGTGAGTGAATCCCGCAATGTGTAATGCAAAAACATATAAAAAAGGACGACTGTCAAAAAAATTAAATGAAAAATTTCTACTCTTACAGTTACAGCACTGTTTCAACTTGGGTATGTTGGGTATCTACCAGATATTGATTAATAAAATACATTGTATTGAAATATCCATAAATTATTTATGTTATGTAGTGTACCCTCTACAGTAGGGAATCCAATCCCGACCCAAAATTTTGATCCAGGGATTTCGGGATTACAATTTTACGATAATAAACGGATTTATTATTTTTCTGATGTTAATACGATTGCGTATGGCAGCAAAAAATGATTTATTATACGTAAGCATCCGGCGATTTCCCCTGTGACATGTGGAGGTCAACATAATGATTTTGTGCACATACCAATTGATTATGACTGATAAAAAATCAATCCCGAAAGTTTCGGGATTATGTTTAAAAATCCCGGTATTCATAGGTATCGAAAATTGTACGGGATTGGATTCCCTACTTCACATTATATACAATTACTTTAATCTTTTTGAATATCTTGAAAAATTTATATAATACGGGCATAACTGACTGATTATTATTCATATATTTTAATTAGCGTGTTTTAACATTTTTTATTGTTAATAGAGCTACATAATTAATTTTATCTAAATTTAATATTAAATGCTGTAGTGCCAAAAACAGGTGGTGCAATTTTAGTGTTAATTAGCGTCAATTAAAATAAAGGAATAATATAAACCTAATCGCATATTGTATAATATGGCGATAGCAAGCTAAAAATTGGAAAACAAATTTAAAAAAAAATACACTTGAAAACAAATAGCAAAAACAAGTTCACATGAAAAGTCACTATGGAACCGGCAAAGCATTAATACACCACCTCCTGTCTGACTTGGTGTACGGCTGAATCACATTACACACGAAAAGTGGGTACTCTTTAAAACCCTACTTATTTCGGAGTCAGTTACGTACACTATAATATTTGCGTGAAAGCCTAAAGCCAGGAAGCTCCTCTAGATTAGGCTGGAGTTGCTCACGCCCGATGCTTTCCAATCACGTGGCCAGGCATCCTCCTGCTCTCTTACTTATGCATGATTGCATAGTATTATGTATTTACCAACTGACATATTATTTTTGTTATCAATATACATATTATATACAATCTCTATATAAATTCATAATACTACTTCTTTTATCTAATTAATTACTATTATCAATGACATTTCCTGTTAACCTGTGCGTTTAAATATGCCTAGGTTTTACTTTACACGATAACGTCATATTGGTACACCTACGTAAGTTTTTCAGCAATCTTTTATATAAGTATGGGACTAAAATATCATTTAACACTATTAAATGAAGTGTTACGATACAATCCTATAGTACCTATAATATTATTTTTTATTTGTAACACACATGTATGATAATGGTATTACGAGTAGGTACGACCGAAATACTTATCGATCAATTTACGTTACATATTTAATATTAATAATGGTATCTATACTATTATGCTACCTCAAGTATGATATTAATATGTCTGTATGTACTTGTCACGTTGCAAATATACATAATCAAAAAATAGGTAGGTATATGGATCAGCAATTTGAAAAAGAGGGACGATTGGTTTTCTCTTTTACACCAACGGCAGAAGAAAAGAGATTTATATTCCTATGACTCGGTCACTTTAATCTTGAATGCACATATGGACGGATCTCTTTGATGAACAGTTTACCTTGACGGTTGCCTCTCGGACGGTATCCAATTTTATATTCAGTATGTCATTAGCTTCATTTGGATTTTTTATAGAATCAGTGAATATCAAAAGACGTACATATAATATAATGTTTTTTTTTTTAATTTCTCTGTATTTGCGAACATTGATCACGAGTCTCCATTGTTATTATATACCATGTCTCTATGTGTTTGACCTTTCAATAATTAATTGTTAACTCTCTAAATTACAGTGTTTTCTTTACATCTACACTTACAGTATTTAATCATGTAAATATTTAGATCACGCTTCGTGTCCTAATTACTAACATATTATACACCTACGAGGAGTGCTTATTTAACATTTTTTATATTCTACTTATATCCATTTTTAAATACCATGTTGCAGGGATGGCGAACCTTTTTACGTACGCGTGCCAAAATTTCCCAAATATATTTTTTTAGACTGTCTGGCGTGCCGAGCAGTTTTCGAGTAGTTAGAACGGGGAAAAAATGAAAAAAAAATAGTTGTAAGATTTTTTTTTAAAAAGTTCAAAAATTTTAATATTTAATTGAGATACTTAGTTAGGTTCTTAACGCACAAATTCACGCTAAAATTGCTCGGATCAGATGAGGCGACGCGGCTTGTAATATTATTATGTATGACGAATAAAACCTAAGGACCGATCTATGCAATTTAAATTAATTATAATGCTTATTCTTGAGGAGTATCGACCTGTTATTTTTTATACAGTGCGATCTGTCGTTTATGTTTGAATTTCGTCGTTTCCGTTTGCGCATCGATTGATAAATATTATTCGGAAAAATATTATTAAAAACCGAAGAAAATACGTCTTTTCAATATTATATAATATGTATATATTTAAGTAGGTATTTGTAAAACTTTTTGTAGACAAAAAATATTTTTTAAAATATATCAATTTTTTTCTCTTCAACATAATACATTCGCGTGCCATAGGTTCGCCATTCCTCTCATATTGATTCAAGTTTCACTGATAGTCAAATCCACGTGACAGCGCGATCACACGCACTAATATTAAGAATCATTTAATTAATCTTACTTTAACCGTTTTAGCATTCATTCCTCTTTCTTACACATCTGCTTTAGTTTTATTTATTTACGAACACAATATGAACATTACATTTTTTTACCATGACATAATCCACAATAGTATTCTACATCATAAGTATCATTTTATGATTTCCTTTATAGTGTTAACTGTCAATTCATGGTGGAACTGCATTGTATTATTTGATTAATTATTTGTCAAATCAAATAATATCATTTTATGATTTTATTATAATAATAATATATATATATATATATTATTATTTTTCTTTATATACCATCATCTATATATATATATATACGAAGGTTGGCTATCATTGTTGTAATTTCCAATTTACACATTGCGACTCTGAAAAGTGACCCTGTTTTCTTCTTATTTTGTTCTCTAACTTTACCCGTATCACCACACATACGACAGCGATTTTATTTGATGCAGATGACAAAATCTATTCGTTAGAATGTTAGATGGTTTAAAAAAAGGCCTCGAAACAGTTCAAACCAGTCACTCAATTATTAAATTATACCGAAATCTTAAATGTTATTTTAATTTGATCAGTCAGTCCGTCGTGCATCTCACTAAATGCGCTACATAATATTATTTTGTCATTTCTCATCATATGGCCAAAGAACTCGAGTTGCCATGTACTAACAATAATTTTATACATCACGGGGTTGTTAATTTTGAGTAGGTATTTCTGTGTTACGTATTCCTTGTTCATATGATACCCTGAGAATTCTCCGGTGAACCCACATTCCGAGAGATTATATCATTACTCATTAGTTCAGTGTGAGTCCATGACTGCGCTGTATGTAAAAATAGGGACGACACAAATGCTGTCTATTTTTTTTTTACTGTTTGTTTACAATGTGTAATAAATATTCTTGCAATACCTAATGGTTATATAAATTCAGAGTTTACCGCAAGATCAATTTATAAAATAGAATTCACATTCACTACATAATGTGTTAAATCGTTTTAATCAATTTGAAGTCAAACTTTCTATGTAAATACGCGGTAAACACCAATTGATTAAATCTAATTAAATTCATCGAATCAAGATACAGCAGATCAAATTAACTTATTATTCCATTTACTTAAAAACTTAAAAGTTACACAATTTTCGCGTATGCTACTCCGGTAAGTACCTACTCGTACATAGTTAATGGTTGCCTACCACAGAACAGATTAATAAAAATATAATTCTGATAGGCTTTGAATGTGTGAGTGTCCTAGGAAAATAAAACACACATTATAAAAGTGCAATAATATGTGTTGCAACTTTCAAATACACCAATATTGAATGAGCGTCAGTGCATAAACCAAGAGCAGTTATCAGAACGAGGACACGCTTAAAATGACGTATTGTTGACACGTGTTTAAGTTTATTTCATATTATTCCACACTCTAGATCCGTTACCTGTTACTCCACACCCGTTAGGTATTTCAGTTACCATTAATTCTGTGTTCTCTGCTGCTTACTCTATGTTGCATATAATATATCAGGTATATTGAATTGATTTTGAATACAATATTAATTGTAATTTGTGGATGGCTGTTACTGTATAGCATGGGTGGCCAACCCGCGGCCCACTGTGTGTCAACTTGTGGCCCGTGGAGCAGTGAGAAAATAAAAATAATATCAAATGCTCCCGCTAGATGTGCTAATTTCGCAAATTGAGATTCGATATTAGCTCAAGATTTTAAAAAGCACCGTGTGCTTTTTGCTGCATTTGCAACGCCATTCTTCGTAGACGTGAATTTATTACCGGGAAATTTACAAATGGAACATTGTGAAATATGTTGCGATGAACAGTTAAAGGAGAAATTACATCAGGTTGGTTTGGAAGAGTTTTACAAAACATATTTGGATAAGGAGAATTTTCCTGTATTTTACAAACATATGATGATGACTTCGCTATTTGGAAACACTTACACGTGTGAACAGCTTTTTAGTCGGATGAAGCATATCAAATTCCGAGTGAGAACACGAATCACTGACGTGCATTTGGAAAACTGTTTTCGATATTGGTGCACTTAGTTCTGCCAAACAAAATCAAACTTCTCACTAAAATTTACTATTTTTATATTATTTTGTTTATTTTTTATAATTTAAAAAAAGTGTAATCTAATAAATATGTTTGATTTTCATTTTTGTTTTATATTAATAAATATATAATATATATTTCTTTTTTGTTTTGTATAATAAAAAAATCGGTTGGGCGGCCCGGTAGGAAATCTCATTTTTAGAATCTGGCCGGGCTGCTGAAAGGTTGGCAACCCATGCTGTATAGTGTTTTATATATTTTTTGTGTTGCTATGTGGTTTCATTGATAAGTTTATGTATAGGATAAGTACATATGTGATGAATAGTGTACAAGAGTTTTTTTTATTGAGTATTGCTACAATATAAGTTTAATTAGGCACATTTATTCCTGATGCTACACCCTTCTATTTCTGTCTATATTCAATGTAAGATTCGACTTTTATAATCATCTACCTGTGGTTATTTTCGCATGTGGAGATAAGCGTCATGTCAAAAACGAAATTGAGTTGTAATCAGGTATTATACGAACAAATAAAAATAGAGTTAGGTTGAATTTTCACAAGATTATGTATGTAGGTACTTTACAAAACACCGATAAGATTTCTCGAGATATCAAGTATAAAGATACCACATATCTATCAAGTGAGTGTTAGTACTAAATCTAATCTTACATGTAATTGGCCAATGTATGTAAAAATCGTATCACGTGATTTAAACAAAGTTAGTGGCGTATTTTTGCCACTTTATAGTCTATTAATTATATTAAATTTTAATTTCAATACATATAATTTTATTTATTATTATCGGTATTGAACATGGATTACCCATTTTTTTCATTTACATTAACCTGATTATTGCCAGTGCCAAGTTAACTCGTCAAAGCATGTACATATTATGTTGCGTCAAGCCATGTTCTTGTAAAATAGCTTCTGAATAAATTATATATTTTATAAACAATGTTTAAGTACCTTTTTAGTGTGCAAATATTCACGATAAACTCGAGAAACATGTTGATTTGATAAGTTTTTAAAAATATGTATCATTCTGTTTCATATTATTAAGGGATTTATTTTATTCCAAGAATAGATGGCCTATAAGTGTCAACCTAGTAAAAATTGGCTGTCAATGAAAAGTTTTATTTCATAATAGTGTCGTTTGTATTTTTATAAATACGAGAAACGATTCACATAATTTCAATACGCGACTGTTTGCGATCGTCATTAAATAATGTGAATTGAGCACAATACTGTTTTCTTTTCTATTTCAAATTGGTTACGACCAGGAATTGACGGTCAAATTAAATTCAAGCAACGTAGGTATATCGCACGCAGGTCCACCGTCGAATCATTTTTTTTTTGTCATATGTGTGTTTATAAGTCTTCAAATTATATTTTTTTTTATTAAAAAAATGGTATTTTAATTTTGTAGGCATAAAAATATTAAGCGTACGTCTCTGAAAAAACCTTATCAATTGGTGGTTGACATGTTGTAGATATCACCAGTGTTTCGTGTATTCGGTTGTTTCCACGATAGTCATTTTTCTTCAGGATACGGGGGCATATTAATTTGAGACTTTATGTCTTTATTTGAATTGATTTCATACATTCTGTTTAAATCAAAAGTTTTAGAGGTGTCAGTGTGAATAAATTTGTGACCAACCCAGTGACACATTTGTTATTAACAACCAACTCATTTACTACAAGTTAATTTGTAAATCTAATAACTCCATATATATTAAATGTTTATTTAGTGACGATTATCACATTACGTTTAATTTTTGAAAAATGGTGTCAGAAATTAATTGTGTTATTCGAAAATAAAAATATTTTGTAGTGATTTTTATATCAGTGTATATGTTTCTATAAAGGTGTGATAGTTTGATAAATGTTCTGAAAATGGATCAAGGCGAATCTAATTCCAGTGTAACTTCTGTCAATGAACAAGAAGAAGATGACATAGGTATTTTTAAACTAAACATTTTTCATATTAAATTATCATAAAAATATTATAAACATTTTAATCATATACTTTTCTTTTATCATAGTAGATATTCTTATATTATATAAGCTGCTTTCTGAACAGGCTAAAATATTTAATGTTCATGTTTAAAATTCATCGTTGTCAAAGGATATTTCCTATTTCAGCAGATCTATTCCGACTACGTAACACCATAACATATTTTTATGGATCGCAGATAACAACACTGTGTTACGGATGTATTCCATGTAGAAAACGGTTAGCCAAAATACCATGTTACCGCGTGAACATTGAGTTAGTGCAGGGGGGGGGCAAACTTTTTGGATGGAGGGCCAAATTCAAGAATTCAAAATTAGCGGCGGGCCGCAAGTAAAATACCATTTTTAGATATACACTATTTATTATCACGAACAATAAACAATACAAAAAAATTAATGAGAAGAATGAAACTGTTGTACATTTTTTTAAATTCAGGTGTTAATTTTGTATTTGATATCCTTAAAACTGCTTGTAAATGGGCATCGAAGATATTTGATCGTAAAGGATTTTTATTGATGTTCATGATCGAAAGTATTTGTTCACATAATATATCGGTTGATCCAAAAATAACGAACATTTTTCTTGCATAATCTTTAAGTTGGTCGAATTTGTCTGAATTAAGGGCATTGTAAAATTTGGAGATTTCTTCACGACGATGCAATTCTCTTAAATCAGTGTCACACTGCACATCGATAATCTCAAGTTGTAGCTCTGTCGGTACACTATCAATATCTATTGAAAATGGATCGCGTACTATTGCTAAACTTGTCTCAGTTTTTCGGAAGTCACCAAATCTTTGTGAAAAATCGTCATTCAGAGCTTTAATAATTTTACCATATTCTTCAAATTTATATTCTGGTATATTCACCAACTTCAAAGTTGGAAAGTGGTCCACGTTGTTATTCAATATTTGTCGAAGGAATAACTTGAGTTTTAATTGAAATCCATTGAAACTTTTTACCATATCATGGGCATAATATATTTATTTTCCTTGCAACGCGGAGTTAAAAGTATTTAAATGTGCCACGATGTTCAACGTAGAAAATAGTGGTTACATAATGTGAGACGAGACGCAAAGAAGACGTACTGAGATAATACATTTACGAAACAACAAATTCTTCAAATTTTAATCTATTGTCAATATTTTTTAAAAATATATAAAAAAAGTTATTCGTAATCAGAAGTACAATTAATGATGGCGGGCCACATGCGGCCCGCAGGCCGCAGTTTGCCCACCCCTGAGTTAGTGTGTTACACACTTTGCACACTCGCGTCTATGAATTTCTTGAAAATATTTTTCGTAATAATGACAGATGGCTAGCTTATCTAATTAACAAGGCCGGCAGAGGCGCTGTTAACAAGCGTTATGTTTGATGTTTCATAACACCGAGATACCACTTGAAATACATCATATCATATTATGGCAATTTTTCATTATTTAGGGGATATTTGTGCAATTTTTTTATATCATCTAACTAGGTTTCCCTAGTTCTACCTCAGTTTTTTTTATGAAATTATGTATTGAATCTAAATATTTTATGCGAGATGGGGATATAATAAAGTAAACTTTTGAAGTTGAAAGATTTATGAACTGATGGATTAAAATATTACAATGTATATTGAGGAAAGAGCAAATCGAAAATAGCAATTTTAAAAGTACCTTAGTATTTCTCACTTACGACAAAATAGAAATTGGGCGACGAACGGCTATTAGGTGTGGCTGAGCAACAATATTTGAATACAAACGGTGTTTGCAACCAATATCAGCTATTAATCTACTAACCCAGTGTGTTCCAATTTTTTTTCGAACACTAATAAGTTCAATTATTGTGTTATTTTAAGGGGGGACATGCTCGTCGAAGGTCAAAATTGAGTTTTTATTGTATTTTCAAACCATGATTCTGGACACTCCTTAAACGTTGTAGATAATTTATTTATATCATTTTGAAGCCTTATTATCCTTTATAGTTATTTTGAACATTTGATGACTGTATAAAGTATTTTTGTTACATAAAATAGTATTCTTTTAAACCTCTCGCTCTAATGTTTTAGAATATAGTCATACTTCGGTACATAACTGTGCAGTGGTGTTAAGATTTTTTACATTTATTAATTTTTAAACGCATTTATGAAACCATTAGTATAATTTATTACGAGATAATTTTTGTAAAATATTCACGATAAAAAATTATATTGATAATCTCTGTGATCCCAAATTTGACAAGAATTAGGCATTTTATTATTCAAAAAATCGGCAAGATTAACACATTTGAAGATAGTTTTAAAGATATTTATTATAAGCTATGTCTTTGACCATTCAAGTGTGATAAACATCTTATGAATAATGATTGCTTTATAATAATTATTGACCTAAGAATAAGGTAGTGTTTTTTTGAAATACGCCATTTCTTTTGTCATTCCCCAGTGATTAAGCTACAACATACGGCCGTAGCCATAAATTGACAAACTATAATTAAAGTAGGGAGAAAAATTATGTTAACGCGCGTGTTTGAACATGTACCTAACTGATTTTTTTTTTATTTTTTTTTAAATGGTACATGTTCAAACACGCGCGTTAATATCATTTTACTCCCTACTTCAATTATAGTTTGTCAATTTATGGCTACGGCCGTATGTTGTAGCTTAACCACTGGGGAATGACAAAAGAAATGGCGTATTTCAAAAAAACACTACCTTATTCTTAGGTCAATAATTATTATAAAGCAATCATTATTCATAAGATGTTTATCACACTTGAATGGTCAAAGACATAGCTTATAATAAGTATCTTTAAAATTATCTTCAAATGTGTTAATCTTGCCGATTTTTTGAATAATAAAATGCCTAATTCTTGTCAAATTTGGGATCACAGAGATTATCAATATAATTTTTTATCGTGAATATTTTACAAAAATTATCTCGTAATAAATTATTCTAATGGTTTTATAAATGCGTTTAAAAATTAATAAATGTAAAAAATTTTAACACCGCTGCACAGTTATGTACCGAAATATGACTATATTCTAAAACATTAGAGCGAGAGGTTTAAAAGAATACTATTTTATGTAACAAAAATACTGTATGCAGTCATCAAATGTTCAAAATAACTATAAAGGATAATAAGGCTTCAAAATTATATAAATAGATTATCTCCAACGTTTAAGGAGTGTCCAGAGTCATGGTTTGAAAATACAATAAAAACTCAATTTTGACCTTCGACGAGCATGTCCCCCCTTAAGCAAAAATTTATTTAACAATTTCGGTTTGTCGTGAAATCCTAATTAGTTTTAAAGCGTGTCACTTAGTCAAAAAGGAGAATTAAAAATCATAATAAACGACATTTATTCTCAAACAAATTATTAGTCGTAGTGTAGCAATATAATTCTGCTATTTGTGAGAATTGTTTTATGAAGCCATACTTAGGTAAAGTTATACATTGACTTGTCAACACACAATATTATTGTACTGCCTATATGAGCATTTGTATGGTAACTATTTAAATGCATTATCCACTCTATGACTTTACTTTTCATTTGAATAATAATATGTATGAATTGAGTTTTCCTTGAAGCGCTCCAGATATGAGTTGTCCCCATACAACGTTGTCCCAAAACGCCTTGAAGACCATTCAATTTTTTTTTGCACCTACTTACTATTTACTTACTTCATCCTGTCACGCCTCAGTGTTGGGGCATAGGGGAAGCACAAGGTCGTATAACATCTCTTGGTCCACTCGAAACCTGCAGCGCGTAGATCGCTTTTGTAGCACCACTGCAGAGTGAGTGAAGACGGCCACTGCGACAGAACCTTCGAGCTTGTGCTACAAGGGTACGGAGTGTCGCACAAGAGTGGTGACCTGAAATACATTCCTTATATAGGTACTCTATTCTCATTGCTCACTGGATGTTTTGTATGAAATCGTGGCAGATGGCCCACGTAACGTCCTGAATCAAAGATGGCGGATGTTCCAGGCTTTAGTTAAGAAAATCATTCATGACTCTTTTCACAATTGTTCTTTGAAAATTTAGTACTTTACCTTAGTTTTTCATTGTACAAATATAAACAAAAATCGTCATTAAGGGCCCAAATGCTCAGCGTAGGTCAAAATGGATCTTTTATGGTATTTTCAGAGCATAACCCTGGATATTCCTTAAACGTCGTAGATAATCTATTTATATAATTTGGAAGCCTTATTATCCTTTATATTTATTTTAAACATTTGATGACTGCATAAAGTATTTTTATTACGTAAAATAGTATTCTTTTAAACCTCTCGCTCTAATGTTTTAGAATATAGTCATTTTTCAGTACATCCAGGTGCTAGTGGTGTTAAGATTTTTTAGTTTTATTAATTTTTAAACGCATTTACAAAACCATTAGTAAAATTAATGTTAACATTATTATAGTGACATATTTACGATAAAAATTTATATTTTATAATCTTTGTGATCCCAAATTTGACAAGAATTAGGCATTTTATTATTCAAAAAATGGGCACAATTAACACATTTGAAGATAATTCTAAGGATACTGATTATAAGCTATGTCTTTGACCATTCAAATGTGATAAACATCCTACGAATAATGATTGCTCTATAATAATTATTGACCTAAGAATAAGGTAGTATTTTTTTTAAATACGCCATTTTTATTGGCATTTCCCAGTGGTTAAGCTACAACATACAGCCGTAGCCATAAATTGACAAATAATAAATTAAGTAGGGAGTAAGATCATGGAACGCGCGTGTTTGAACACAAATACTAAGGTGAACTTTAATTGACCACGTATAATGGATTTTACGCTCATAATCGAAAATGACGAATTTGGGGTATATTTGGGAGCTAACCTTAAATACTCTGTTGTAGTAGAGATGTATATGTCATTATGATACCCCATCCCTTTCAACTTTGAAATCAACATTGTATGATCATAATATTAAAACTATCGACCAAGGATACTTGATGGAATTTGAATTTAAATCCATTAGAATTGTATAATCACATAAAATATTTCAATATAATAATATAATGTTATAGTATTGTAAACCATTCGCCTCGATTTCAAACAAAACACTCAGTAAACAATGATTGTAGAGTATATTAGAATATAGTGGCTATTAAATTTCTTCATTCAAAATCCAATGGAGTATTATTTTTATTACATAATATGCCCCAAGCTGACTTTCCCTTTGAACCTTCATATTATATAAATTGATCTATAACATATCGCTTATCAATGCGTACTTATTTATTACATCGCCAAGGACAAATACAATTGTCAGCTTTGCGAAAAGATTTATAAGATATATAAGAAAAAATATTTACTGAACGTATTTTTTATCAAAGCCATTATGTTTGCAAGCTATATGCATACTAACGCCTGTCTTAACAGTTTGTTTACATTTTAAAGAATTGTTTGTTTACGTGAATTGATTGTGTTGCTCTCAGAGACTCTTATAAAAATAATTTATATTTGCTGTACCTACCCATAATATTTTCAGAAAATTATAGCAGCAAACAATATAAATTTAACGATTAGGTATATTGATATATGTAATTTTTGCCTCCCCATAATCAAGTATGCATGCGAAGCATATACTAATGATATTTCTGGTATATCATATAGTATAGTAATATTAATTAATATATAGTTAATACTATAATACTTAGTAATACATAATAATACATAGTTAATGCCCTCTGAAAACAGACAATGATTTCAAAGATAGTTATCAGGAACATGCAGGTTAATACTATCAAGAATGGCAGAGTTCTTATTAATACCGCGTAAAAATCGGAAAAAATACATGGCCAAATATAAATATCTTCTAGAGATTAAACTACAGTACCTATGTAAACCTATCTAAGAGATATCCAGTAGGCATAAAGCCCACCAAAGCGGCGCTCGGTGCGCTCTCTACGAAGTAGGCCCCCCTCCCACCCGCGCATTACCCTTCACCTATGTAATAAGGAGCTCAAGGAGCACAAAATAATTATTATTATCAGCGTCTCTCATAACAAAGCAATAAAAATATTATTAAATTTCTCGGGGCTTGTAATTAATATTCACGATGACATCATTCTACCAGCGAAATATCGGACACGCAATAACTAAACAAAGAGTTCACTGTTATTAAATAATGCCTTCTCGCCCGTCTATCGACGACGCTTCCAGGAGCGTGATTTTGTTTGCCGTGTTCAATGAATGGACTACGTTGTATTTTCGTTAATTTTGTGCCGCTGAGAAGCTACACAACGATGACTCATGGGGCGGGCGGGCACAATGCGTCGTCAAATCCAGTGTGCGCTAGCGTATTTGATTACGTTGTATTTTCGATGATTCACATAGAATATGCGCGAGCGCCCCGCAATCCCGCTTTAGTGGACTTTATGCCGTAGGATAAAGATACGGATAGTACCCATATAATCCCAAGTAAAGGAGTCCCAAAAATTTATTTTAAACGCCCTCCACTAGGCTCCACCATAAGATCGTATTTCAACAGATGCGGAGGTAAAAATCGACCTACTCTCAAGCTGGCTTCTAACTAAGGAGTTATAAAGGACTTTTATCTGCTACCGAACGTTGGTTACAATTAAGTTAATAATGTCATTTTATCTAAATTAATTACAGCGCAGTTCAAGCGGAGCTCTGATAAAACGTAGATAAATCAGGTATGTTTCTGAGGTTTTTTCATAATTATGTATTTTTTTATAATAAAGAATCTAACAACAGTATTCGCTAAAAGAAAATCATAATATGCTATTGAAAATACCTGTTAATTATACTTTGAAATCAGACGTCACGTAAAATGTATACGTGAATTTATTAAGTAGATTTTTTATTAATAATAGATTTCCACATGGACATTATTAAGCCAATTTTAATTTCTTACAATATTTTTCATTACATTCTTGGTATTACGTATTATTTGATGTATTCTTCCACTGATTGATGTAGGCGTCTCATCTTGATCTTCATTCTGGTCTGTTTAATTCGACAGTAATAGTGGTACCTATATATAATACATCTTTCAATTTCTGTCTGTCAATGACATCGAAGTAAATCGTTGAGGAGACCTAAATGGTTTCATAAAATGGAGACATCAAAATCAAATTATTGTCGTAAAGCACCGTGTTAACCCGAATTTCTCGACTTTTTTCGTATCTCGAGATTTCAGGATTCTCGAATTTTTTATCGAAAATTCGAGATTTGTTTATTGATTTTTTTTTATACCATCCGGCTTATTATAACCGGTGATTTAAAAAAAAACCGTTCCTTTTTTGTCCATTTCACGGTTTTTTTTAACCAATAAAATTAAACAGCAATTCAACAGTTTTCATTTTTGATCAAAGGAAATTCTCATTGTCGATTTCCTGAGAAATTAAATGTATCGGGCTGAACGATTATCTGCAGGACGCTGCTTAGCCCACCAAAACCTAGCTTTAGAATTATATACAGTTATAATTAATAATAATAAATACACATCATATTATAATAACAAGTGAAATAACAATTATTACAGTAAATGAAAATGACCAACCTGTAAACAATCCGAAATCTCAATGCCTCGTTGGCTCACGGCTCTAATAACAAACCCATATCTCGTATATACGTGACGTGGGTAGCATGATATTTAATTGATACTTTTTTCTTTTTTTATAAATTTACCCGATGTTTTATATGTGTTAAAAATATGAAATAAAATGCCCATAAAATTACTCGTGAAGATGTATATATATCAAGCCCTGTATTTTCTTTAAACCACAAAATAATTATGCACCTAATCCAAATATACCCATTAACGCACATATTATCAACGAAACTATCAATAAAGTATTAAACTTACTAGGTTTTATTCTTCGGATTGCTAAACAGTTCTGAAGGTACTTTATTTCTCTTATTTTCTATTCATAGGTGAGTTCGCTTCTGTCGTGTGGAATCCACAGTACGTTACATACATAAACCGTCTCGAAAGCACGTCAATTTTAAAGCCTACTGTTATGATTTATATAATGAGAGAAACGACACAGTTAATTCTATTTCGACCACTGAATCTTTCGTGGTAGGTACCATCTTTGGAAAGTTGACATTCTCTATCTGATCAGTATTTTCTTTTCAAAATTATCAATGGTTTTGTTGAGTCGCCAAACGTATTCGAAAGGGTGAGTTTCCATTGTCCATCAAGATTTATGCGAAATCAAGCCTTGTACGAAGTCACTCGTAGTGATTCTAATTATGCACAAAACTTTCAATAATTCACCTGTTTCATTTAAACGTGCTATCTACAAAATTTAGTATAATTGACATTAATCGAATTTTAAATGTATGTTTTTTTCCCTTTCTTATTATTTATTTTCTTTTTCTGTTCTATCTTAGATTATTCATATTATGTATTCAAAGATTCTTAACACACATAATTATAGTAGGTATATTATGTTAAAAAATGTAACTTTTTTTTCTATAATTATTCAATATTCTTTCTCATTTTTCTTATGGAATTTATTTATATTTTGTGTTCTTCTTACTTTCTTACTTCCTATCTTCTGTATTATAGTTTATATATGAATTTTTGAATGGATTGTAATGAATATATGAATGAAAATTTGCTGGTTGCAATATCTTTTCTATGATCTGTTTTTATACATATTATTAATCAACGTAACTGGAAATGAAATTAAAAAATAACTTAAATACCCAAAACCACCCTCTACTTAAATCTCACAATGATAGATTTCTGAACATCTTCACACAGTATCACAGAATATCGAAAGACAAACACCGAGTTTCTAAACCGATTTATATGCACTATCAAAAGACTCTTATAAATTCAAATGTATCTGGATAAAGTATACTTTGTAGCCGGGAAATCAAAACTTGAGAAGGAAAATAACGAATGACTCAGGGAAACCGAACTACGTCCGCAGAGAAACCGATGGAATTACGATAAGGGATTATGTAGCTTTATCGGCTTGGATTTAATGCGAAAATACAACCGCAGCTCCTATTATTTAATGCGCCTAAAACTTATACATTGTTGCGTAACAGCATTACGGGCAAAACAAAAACATTGTTAGCGTAACTTTTAACCCTTTTGTTCGCCGCCACGTGTAAAATTCGTGGATAAAATTTGGTAAATTTTCGCAAACTAAATAATAGCATCATAATTATAATGTAACCGTATATTTTGCATTATTCTGCAACTATTTGTTTTAACCAAACGTGTAGACCAGATTATACTTCGTACTTATAAAATATTAGTGTATTACAGTGGCGAATTAAAATTTAGATCATTAAAAAATATTTACACCATTAAATAATCATAAGTATTTAATTTAAGATATTTTGAAAAATTTTATTGAAATTATGTTTCATATAATGGAAATTTAAATTTAAAAACTAACTAATACCTACCACCAGTTTTATTAGTATGTACATATTCATCGCTAACACCCACTATAGCCAATCGAGCGGTTACCGCGTCAGTTCGTGTCGTGAGTTCAGGGTTCGAATCCCTAGTCTGGAAAATTTACATGTTGTTTTTCATTGTATGTTTAGACCCAATAAGCCCAGAAAGTCGCTAACATTCACTTCTCTGCGGGCTTTATAACGAAAGAATTGAAGATTCCGGCAAAAGCAAACCGAGGAGAGACCATCTCGAATCTTGAGCTCGCTGATTATGGAGTCGTTGGAATTTGGTCATCCACGAGATTGTCAGCATCCGCTACCAGCACCACATTTCAAAATCGTCTAGTCGTTGCATTTTATCGTTTAATTCTTAGAGGCATAGGTCTATAACACTATAGTCTATACTCTGTACCAGGGATGGCGAACCTTTTTATGTACACGTGCCAGAATTTCCCAAATATTATTTTTTGACTGTCTGACGTGCCGAACAGTTTTTCGAGTAGTACGAGCAGGAAAAAAATAGTTATAAGAATTATATTTAAAAAGTTAAAAAATTATAAGCAATTGAGTTCACGAGTAATACCTGCTTAGTTTGGTTCGTTACGCACAAGTTGACGTCAATGAGGCATCCTCTCGCTATGGTGGTCTCAAGCATTGTAAAATGATTGTAAATCGATCAAAATCAGAGGTTCGCGACACGGCTTATCCCGCCGCCTGATGAGGTCAGTGCTATAATATTATGTGTGACGCATAAAACCTAAGAACCCATCTATGCAATTTAAATTAATTATAATGCTTCTTCTTCAAGAGTATCAGCTGCCTGATTTTTTTTATACAATGCGATCTGTCATTTATGCATGAATTTCGTCGTTTCCGTTTGATAAATATTATTGGTAAAAATATTATTTAAAACGAAGAAAATACGCATTTTTAATATTATATAGTAATATATATATTTAGGTATTTGTAGAACTTTTTGTAAAAAAAATATCTTAAATTATATTTCTATTTTTTTCTCTTCAACACAAAACATTCACGTGCCATGCAAAATCATCTCGCGTGCCATAGGTTCGCCATTCCTGCTCTATACTATACAAAGACGAAAGATCTTACTGCACGCATATTAGTAATTTTGGTGTTTTTTTTTGCTTTTTCAAAATAACCTTCGTTTCGATATAGCGTTGTTTGCCAATACTATTCTCCTTTTGTATACATTATCTATCATAGTATAAAATGAGCAATATTGAACGAAATAGATTGTGTTCAATGAGAACGATGCAATATGATATCGCATCATGGTATGTGGGAGTGATCGTCGCGAAATTGGACGTTAATAAGGGCGGGCAGTTGATGCTGTGAGTGGTCGACATATCGGATATCCAGCGTTGTTTACCGATTCTAACAGTATCGATTAGAAAACCGATAGTCTATTTACTTGCATTAACTATGTTGTTACCTTTACCAGCCGATTGGCAGTGTATAAATAAAAGTTTATATTGTATTTCGGAATGGCACTGTACTGCTATATTGCAATCACAGACATAACTTTTAGAATTTCGGGATTAAAGTTTTCGGTCTTAATCACGGGATTGGTATAGATGGTGTAATATGCGATAAAATGGATTATAAATATGTGAATAAAATAGAGGAGAGAATGTGTGAATAAGAATATAAATTGGAGAAATTGCAAGTTAAGGGTAGAGCATGATTAGATTTAAGCGTAAATAGTAAAATCGGATAATTGAATTATTCAGGGCCATGAGATCGCGCTGACAAATGTATGCGATTATCAGAGAACTAGCATCTATAGAATATAATAAAAAAAGGAATTTAAATGGACTAAGAGAACTACGTATAAAAGAGACTTGTAAGTGTATGATAAAATTGACTGATAAAAAGGGCGCCAAGTGCTTCCTAAGTGTGTACATAATGAAATACCATATAAATAAAGAAAACACTAGATTTAGAGATAACAATAATTGTTTATTATAGTCTAAAAAACATAGAATTTATTTTGACAAGTATAATAATTATAGAGACATGAAATTATTAAGGAGACTCGGTGATCTTTTTTATGCGAAGACATGCTATTCTACAAAAAACATTATAAATAAAAATAATAGGGTACTCATCTGCTCTGCATCCCTTCAAATTGTAGACACTGAATTTTGGTAATTAATGTTAATAAAAGTTCAATAAAAATGAAAGAAAAACTGGTTTTTAGGTGGCCGACGTCCGACCGGCCATGAACCAAAAGTAGGTTAAGTTGAAAGATCCATCCAGTTGAGAAGTCAGGGTAAAAGTGAACGAGATCGATAAAGGTGCAACCCTCCTGTCCGCCAAAGTACAAGTAGGTATCAGCTCCGGCCGCAGGGTGGGGGTTTGTGTGAAAGAGAATCGATCTTGCCTCCTCTTCTATCGGTGAGAATTTACCTACTCTCAAATTACGTATAGGTACGTATCCACAACGTGACAATGGATTGATTTAAAGCCCAAACACTGCGTAAAAAATCGCGTCTATGTTTAGACGAGCATAGAATCAAATTTTGCTGCAGTTAATTAATCAATAATTATACATTGGCGCGTATCAAACAGATAAGATTTAATATTTTCTATTGCATATGGCCCAACTGCTCAGAATTAATTATATTTTTGCATACTCATCATTAAATCTAACCTCTAAAAATGGTAATACAAGTGGTAATACATTTTGTAGTCAATTGCACCGAAAAAAACGCATGACGTGGCACTGTGGTGAGGTCAATACCCTACCACCTACATGACTTGGCAGGAAACCAATAATTTATAATAACAATGTATCTTGCAACATAATAATGTTGAAGTAGCAGAACAAGCGATTTATGCGAATCAATCAATTTTTAACAGAAAGCTTATTTAGCAAAATAATTCAATAATTATATTATTCAATTATTTATAATGTACCAAACGATTTATCATGATATGCACAAAATTGTTTATATGAAAATCAATTGTGCCTAATAATTAAAAAGTGCTTAATTGTCTAAAATTAAAATCAATTATTTATAATTTACAAACAAGCTATGCATTACACAACAAAGCATGATTATCAAAATATTCAAGTAGCGATAACAACATTTTCTATTGTATCGAATCACTATAAAAACACCCAGTATATGAAAACAATACTGTCAGTCAGTTATCAAAGATTTAACCGTAAGGTTATCGTTCAACTCCGCCCGATCGACTTCGCAATTCACCAGAACTCATACACGTGATTTCACTCAGCTAAATTATAAATCTGTAAACTTACCTGTAATAATTAAATTGATATTTATTTGGAAGGAGATAATAAAACCAGGGTTCATTTAATTCACGCATCACTCTTCTTATTATTGGAGTCAAACCAACCTACCCTCCGGTTCCTTATACCATCTCCTAACAAAAGCACTATCAAGGGATATTGCATGAACATGTCTTAGCCTTAGGAAACACAAAATTAATGTAAACTGGCTTACCCTACCAGGTAAAATAGTACCTATCTATACCAGGGTGAGGATCTATAATATTACAAAATATAGGATAAACTAAAACACATGTTAAATAATATGTTATTTGTGATAGTTATGAATAATAAGCATTAAAGTTTTTCACGTCGTAAGTGAAACGCGCATTCAATATTTGAGAACAGATGGCGCGGTTTGTGTTCCTTGAGCTTTATCGCCTAAAGTAATAAATAAAGCGAACCCTTCTTCAACAACTTGTTTCATGACGACAGGTTTTCACATTTCTATCTTATCAATCTGTTCTGTTATTAGTCCGTCAATAATATCCTATATACTGTCGAACAAGAACTTCTTGTCTACGTGTTAAAACTGTGAATTAATAATCTCCTCCAGTACAGCTAATTGCACTTCCGTTTTCGAATGAGGAACGCCCCCAAATTATTCATTTCATTTTACACTCCCATGGTGTACGGATCTATCAATTTACGTAATTTTAAGTTTTTTATAATAAAAGTATATCTAAAGAAATCAGAAGTGATTTTCAAATTATTATTAGTAAACTTTTGGTTGATTGCGAAGAAGAAAAAGAGTCATATCTAAAAGGCGAGCCCATACAATATTTAAACAAGCCCCTAGCACGCGTTGCCGCCGTTAGGGTACGTCAAAATGCATTGTTGCAAAATGCGATTACAGCGACTTCATGTTATCGTCAAGATCTTGTTATCGGACAGTAGAAGGCAACATTAATGTTCAATGTAACTCAATATCATAGAGCAATATTAATTTACCTTTACATAGCATGGTAGATTCACCATTAGCATCTGTACATGCATACATACGGTCATATCATGTTTTGCCATCTGACTACAGAATTAATCTATCGAAAATTTAATTCAGTCATTCAATTTTTGATGAATTTATGTTTTTATCAATGATAATTACATGATAATATTTTAATCAAGGAATTCAGCGACTTACAATTAAGCCATAAAATCGTATGATTTATATTTAGTATTGCCCACTTGCTCCTCAATATCTCCAACTGCCCTTGAGGCTAGCAACACCCCCCCCCACAGTTTCCTTCATAAATTGTAGACAGTAATTGTTTTTTTCAGCGTTGTTTAGCGTAAATGTATCTACATATACAATATAATATAAAACATATTTTACCTATACCTTCATTATTATAAATTATAACTCTATTATTCCTTACACGTCTTATAATTCACCAAGTTAAAAATAATTACAAGATAAAAAGAACATTTTATTTACCACGTTTTTCAATTTTCTGTTGAATCACATAAACTTGACAATTCTACGTATTAATAATTTAGGACAAATAAGGCAATTGTCAACAAATCATTTTTTTGCTATTTTGCAACAAACAAAAAAATATAGAATACTGAAATGTCATTTTGATTTCCATAGTAACGCACTATATATTAATAATTTAGTTGCTAGGACCACCCCCTTAGCAACCAATAATAGTGGATTGGATTACGGATTTCTTCCGAAATAAGTTTTCATACAAAACAGAATTAACTGAAAATGAATTCAATTCTACTTAAAGATGGCTAAAAGTATTAAAATAATGCATTGGCATCGCGTTCTGATATATTCTAAAAGTTTCAAATGTCTAGCTAGTCGGAAAGTTAGTAAAAAACCGATTACAAGATTTGTACTGGATAAACAACCACCGGACAAACAAGAATACGAGCTAAGAAAAACATGGTAATAAAACGAACTTATGTAAAAACCTACATAACAAATGCATTGTACTAGGATATATGCGTTTTATTGATTTGATTCCGCTTTCCTCTCTAGTATGAAGTGCCCAACATTATATAAAGCTGCATCTCTAACTCAATCGCCGTTTCCTCTACAAAGTAAAAAGGGTTAAAGCGAATTTCAGCGTACCGACTAATATTGTAAATTGCCTGCATAAATAAACGTAGGTATTTAGATAATAACATTATTTAATTTAGGTATTAATATTATAAACTGAGAGATTTTTTATACGAATTCGAAACAGTGCTTTCGTAGGATGAAAAAATATTGTGTTCCGATAAAATCTGAACGCAAAAAGTAAATTGGATCATTCGTAAAAGGTTTTTTTAGTTGGACCAAATATCGGAATTATGTTATCGTTTTCGTACATGGCTTGTCATGGTATAATATGATACGGTAGTATGAATGATTTCTTTATTGAACCAATTAAAGCGATGGTCTTTCAAATGAAAATACCTTTCCAAGCACGTTATGATGGTAAGTAATGCGATCGTATTGTTTCTGCTTAGCTTACATTTAATTTGTGTGTAAATAAAATCCGCTATACCTAAGTTTTTCTTTTGATCTTTTTTCATAAAGACTTTCAGAAATGGTATTTTATTACTGTTTTTACTTACAATAACTGTTTGATCTGAAATATTTCTTTCTGTTGTTCACACGAAATACTATATTATTTTTCTTTATCTGTAATTATGCCATACATTTTTCTTCCGTATATATTGTGACTCTATAATCTAATTAATTATAAAAAAATACAGGTTCCCAACCTATTGGTCGCGACCCCAAGGGGGGTCGCCGGCTGAGATGATATTATGACAAGATCCAACCAACAAAATTTTCATTTTGAGATATTGTTGAGAAAGTATTTCTCTTATTTTCCATATTTTTATATATTTGTATATATTATGTATTATGGCGCATTGGCCAAAAGCTGTAATGCCGTAATACTCATTTTTATAAATAAATAAAATAATTCAGACATAATTTAATTTTCAGAATTATCTACTGATAATTGACAGAGATACTGATTTTACAAGGTTCCAACTGCATCGGTTTATTTTAAAAGTCGATATTACACAACCAATGCACACACATTGGAATCAATTTTATTTTGGTGTGCTATATATCAGTCATCAAAATATTACATTGTTGCTTTTCGAATTATATTACCATTTGCCTCTACGTATCTCTGCGAGAGTGGATTTTAAGAGTTTCTTTATTTGAAAACCAAAACAAGAAACAGATTACACGTTGAGAATGATAATATGAGGTTGGCATTAACGAAAACTTAACCGCGAATTTTGAAGCTGGTTAGCGAGTTACAATAAAATTTCAACCATCGCATTAATATGACATAAGTTAAAAATTTTCGATGCGTTTTCTTGACCGTATTAAAAAGGCTTTTATGATTTATCGGGGTCACGGTTCACTCAGTTTCTATAAAATTGGATCAAGGCTCGAAAAGGGTTAGAAATGTGTGATCTATATTATAAAAGTACCTAATTTATTCATAAAAATATTATTTTTATATGTTTCTTTATTAATAATTATTATTGTAAATAGTATTCTTTTTCAATTTAAAAATACATGCAGTGTATTCATTACGATGTATTTGTTGTTAATTTAATACATAAAATATGTTTCACTATTAAAAAGATTAACAATTTAAATGTCTTCATAATGTATTCGTATTATATATATATCATAGTTATAATTTTAGGTTTCTTTCACTGGGAACGTGCTATGTGAGTCGCTACCATAGTTTTTAAAGTAATAGTAACAGGACTTCGTTAGCCATACCTACAATCTTTTATTCAAATATGCTCAAGTATGCTAGCAGAACAAATAATCATATGTTTTTCTTGACAATGACATATTTCTGTTCTTCCAAACACACTATTGGCTTATTTCATGGAAGCAGTGACGTATTTTTGTCCATTATTTTAACCATAGTTATTTCAAAAAATAACACTACGGAATTTTAAATATTTTGTATATTACATAATATATTATTCTACTTATTTAGATTGTTCTTTTACTGAACATAACATAATATGCCCGTATACTTCAACCATATCTTACGTAATGAGAAGTATCATTTACTTAACTCATAATGCAGGGAAATATAGATGCCAGCAGAAGCGTATGCAGAAGGAGGTTTTCTTTGCTATGCGACCTGCGTAAGTAGCAATGCCAAAGAAGTTGCTAGTACGACTGGCTAAGGAAAGGGAGATGCTGTGTAATTCGGTTGCCAACGTTTGATAGAGAACGACACCAAACGAAGAAGATTGGACATAAATAGTATTTTAAATACATTCATTATTGTAACCCTGTGATCAAACAATCAATAACGCTTCAATTTCTATTATTATTGTCTCTGGAATTTGAAGTATGTGGCTTTTATGATATCTAACTATCCAGTCAATAGAAATGTTATTAGAATCTACTGCAGGTATTATGAGTTTATGATAACGTAAACATGATAATAAATTAAAATAATACTTATTTATTTTCCACTCACCTTTCCCCTGCATTGAATGTGATATCCTAAAGTCAAGTCGTGGGTTGTTCGTATGTTAACTTCAAGTAGTTTACCTCAAACCGAGTACGCCACTGCATGTACGACACGCAGAGGTTGTACGTTTTGCGTGTGTGTATGTATGTATGTATGTTGGCTTGTGTTCCGCCATTGTTTCCAACATAAACACGTGTCCGGTGGGTTTTTCCTATCTTTTCTCTCGCGCCAACCCTTTGCCCGATGGCGCTCTATAAAAAGGGGAATCCTTTGTTTCTTCAAATATCTCAATTCAAATGTCCAACGCATCTAAAAATACATTTCTATCACTTATAATTTTTACGTAATTCAACGGGATTCTGTGGGTGCTCTCATTTTAGTTGTTTGTAGAGTACCTACATGTTTTATAACTTTGTATTTTTTTGTACTTTTTACTACAACACTGATATGCCTCTTTGCCTGATTACCTCGCATAAAATTAGATCAAATGATATTCACTTGTAGTAATATTTGTAATAACAAATAAATAAATAGATAATATGTAAAACATATATTTTTTGAATGTATTAAATCATTTTGATCCTAGAGCCGGAGTGCAAAGTTATAAAGCGTATACTTTAATTTAACGTTAAGGGATTCTTTACCAATATTATCAAAAAACACTGCAAGTCTATCTGTACATGATATCATGCTACTCGAACTTCATGATAATCATCTAAGTCATTCTCGAACCACTGTTGGAGGAAGTCCCCACTCTTCTCAGACCTTTTTTCTTCTTCCGTTGTCATGTACTTTCAGAAAGTTCTCCTCATCCATCCTGCGCGTTCTTGGTCGCCCTCAAAGTTTTTCATTATCTCTTGAATACAACCCATTAGATGATCTGGCCTATGGACAATGAGGCTTTCTCATCTCCACTTCAAGATTTTAGTTAATTTGCTCCATCAGTTTAAGTTGTTTCCTTACTCATTAATTTCGATTATATTACAATATGCGCATTATCTCCAACATATATCTACGTTAATGCCACACTTCTGGTACCTATTCTTAGATTTGGGAACTCTGAATTTAAGAAATATGTGTCCAATCTTTTGGCTTCCTCAGGCCACATTGAGTTAGGAGTTATTGTTTCGGGTTGTACATTACATATGTGTAATGTAGTTAATGATATATAAGTAACAGAAATTAATTTATTTTTCATTTCCTCATTATAAAATTCAAAAAAATAGAAGCAAGAAAACTAGTAGACTTAATTTTTTGAGAAAATAATACATGGATATCTAGTTCCACATAAGCAATTGCAATTTATAATGAGTTGTCAATATGCTTAGGTATCTGATATTTTTGTTCTAATTATATCTACTTTTCGTGTGTTTCATCCTTGAAAATAGTTGCTAACAAATGTTAGTGCTGCCATTAATGAATCACATAAATAAGATGTGACTGTGAAGATAGGGATATATATTTTTGGGAAGATAGGTCTTATAACAGTTCAATAAAGAAACATGATCAAATTTTTCTTTGAGTTGAAAGCCTGATTGCATGTCTATGATTCCATTTAAAAACTCGTAAGTAATGCAGTAATTACTTTATCGCAGTTTTTTTGGGTCACTTTTTAGCTGTCCATGACCGCGGGTTGGATATGCTTGATTAAATGTAGCATTTTCACATGTTATGTACTTAATATTGTCTGATAATTTTGATTGTCTTCCAATGTATCTCTCGGTTAACAGTGTATTACCTACATAATATTATATCTTTTCAAATCTGAACCTACCTGCATTCTTTCCGTCTATGCAATATGAAATTTCCGATGCATCATCATAATTGCAATTCCAAGAAGTCAGACGACAAGAATAATGGTTGTTTAATGGGGCGACTTCCACAATGCATCGTTATCATAGCTATCCGCGCTACTGAGGTTTACGTCATAATCCATATAAATTTATAGTAACTTTGTACATTAACCGTTTGAACCTTTTCTGAAACTATGTCACAAATTCTAACAATATATATATATATTACGAAACTGTCGTGTCTTACTTAAGAATATCTCGCGTCATGATAATCATTGCTTTTACCATTTTCGTTATATATGAAAAAAAATACACATTAAAGTATGCAACATTGCTTTAATGAACTTTTTGATATACTATAGTTATACAGTATAACCTCGTTTTTACGTGCCCGGAATTCACGTTTTCCCGGCAACTGCGTGTATTTTTTTCAGTCCCGATGTATTTCAGTACATTTAATACCCGCATTTACGTTTTTCTTTCCCGCGATTTACGTCGGAAATATTCAAAATATGCGAGTTACGCGCGCTTGACAATGATTGGGTCGTGACATTCTAACGGCGTAAGGTGTTTGGAGGGAAAACTCCGTGTCTTTAGAACGGCGCACGGTGGTTGGTCTTTACATAACAAAAAAACAAAAATGCAACAAACTAATATACATGATTTTTTTAATAAAAAATAAAAAAAAATTCAATAAAATTTTTAATTGAATGTTGTTTTTTAATAAAACGTTATTTTTTTACGAACATTAAATTTAAATGTTCTTTTTTTCTATACCCCCCTTTTACATTTTCCAGCCAATTAGGTTTTTTTTCTTCGGTCCCTTAAAAAACGTAAAATAGGGGTTATACTGTATATAATAGAGGATTTGACCTTGACAAAATAATACAGAAACATTTGTCAGTATTACATTGAAGTTTATTCTTTATTAACTAACTTTCAAATGAATATAGATTTTTTACAGTATATGACAATCCAGATGGGTTTGGGTCGAAATCCCGAAGGCCGGAATCCCGAAGGCCGAAATCTCGAATGCTGAAATCCCGAATGCCCGAAATCCGGAATGCCCGAAATCCCAAAAGCCTAAATCCCGAAAGCCGAAATCCCGAAGGCCAAAATCCCGAATGCTGAAATCCTGAATGGCCGAAATCCCGAATGGCCAGAATCCCGAAGGCCGAAATCCCGAAAAATAAAAAAAATAATAATTCTCAACAACTACCAACTCGAAAGCAAAAAATACTATTTTTTATAAAAGAAAATGCAATAGAAATATATCTCTGTCTCTCCTGTAAAATTCGCGCAAATCGATATAAGTGTTGAGATTGCGCAATTTTTTTCATGAGGGCCAAAAACCCAACAGATGTTTGCAACGGATACTGGGTGTGCGGTGGTATGACTTTAGGGGTAACGAAGAGATAAGAGAATGCACCAAGCAGCCTCTCATCACGCTGATAGTGAAGAGGCGACATTGGGGCTGGGTCGGCCACGTGCTGTGGATGTCAGAAGAGAACTTAAACCTGGCTTGCCTGTTCGTCAAGCCGATCGGATTCTGGCGTTTTGAAAGGCCGCTAAATACTATATATATAGAGTGTATACGGCGGAGCTACGGGATGCTTGTTTGACCTGGAACGAAGTAAGAAGACTGGCGAGCGACAGGGATTCTTGGAGGCGCTGCGTGGTGTCGTTATGCCCCAACTAAGGGGCGGATATGGCCGAAGAAGAAGAAGATAATTTTAAGTTGATTGTAAAAAATAAAAGCTCAATTCCATCAATGGCATTTATTACTATAGCCTCCATTTTGTAAAGGCACATGTGTTCCATTTAGTAAACATTTTTTTTTGTTAAATTACGATAAATATAGATAGATATGTAGTATATACAAGAATTTTATTATTTGACAAATTTGATTGTCTGGACGAATGTCTGTTGAAAATGTCAATGAACAAAATAATATGCCCTCTCACAATGTGGTCAAGATACTGAACTGGGTTTGGTACTAAGACAGAACTTCACAGTCCTTTCTCATTCGTTGGAGGACGTCAATATGATGTGTCACCCTATCAGTTTAAGGAATATGGTGCACAACCATGCAATAAACACTTTTTTTTGGATAACCATCAAGTTATCGTCGAATCTATTGAAAACAATTGAAACGTGTACTTAGTTATGACTAAGAATTCTTTTCCTAAATCCCCTCAAAACTTTATAAAGACACATCATTTCCCATCTAATTGAGTTGGTTCCTTTCACATTTTGCTTCATTTTTTTTTCAATAATTTGTTTGGAGAAAAATATAACATTTTTTACGTCTGCATATTAATTTATCGATCTCGTTCAACGGGTGGGCAGGCATACCCACTTACTCTTTCCGGATAAAACAAATCATAATATCTCGAAATAGTTTTTCGGCATCCGTTTCGACTATTGGCAATCATCCACAATTTAGATTGAAAATATTTACTTAGAATTCCCTTGTAGGAAATATTTCAGGTATTTCTCACCCAAGAATGCTGTTGTATCGGCGCATATCGATATTAATAATCAAATTTAACGGCATAATCGAGGTATTACTAAATGTAGTACCTATACATATTATACAAGCAGGATTGTGAGACAATCTTTCTATATTTGAACATTGACACCACATCTAGTGATAAAAAAAGTAATACTAATAACATTTTATTGGTAATCGAATAAGCTCAGCAAGACCGTTTCAATATAATTTGTAATTAAGTGTATGAATAAATTATTATCCACCATAATTGTTTATATTAACCCTTCTGGAACCGGGGATAGGTTTATCTTTGGCTCCTTTGTTGGCTACATTATGAGTATCGTGTTAATTAATTCGTAATTCAGCTGGCTTTTACGTGGTAGAACTCTATTAGTTATGTTGAATTAATTTGAATTGAAATATTTGCACATATTTTTTTCTAAAAAATTTACTACTAAGAATAGTTTATAATCCTCACACAAAATATAAAAATTAGAGGCAATATTAGGGTATATTAGTTATACAGGGTTGGCGAACCTTTTTTACGTACGCGTGCCAAAATATCACAAATATATTTTTTTCACTATCTGACGTGCCGAGCAGTTTTTCACAGGGAAATAATAGTTACAAGAATTTTATTAAAAAACGTTCAAAATTATAACTGAGTTCTTATGTATTACTTAGTTTCGTTCTTTGCACAAATTGACACCAGAATTGCTCCGATCAGATAAGGCAGTCTCTCGATACAGTGGTCTCAAACATTGTAAAATTATTGTAAATCGATCAAAATCAGAGATTCGCGGCGCGGCTTTCCCCGCCGCCTGATGACGTCAGTTCGTTAATATTATGTCTGACGCCGGCACGCGTGCCATTGGTTCGCAATCACTGCATTAGTGGATAGTTTCAGGCTGATGAAGATGATGAAAGTATACAACATTTAGATACATTTGAATAACCGGTTGACAGACAGAATCCCGGTACCTACAACAGTATAGGCACATTACCCGCTCAGCTATCGCGGGCGTATATTTGTATCGTAGTACTAATAATTATTAATGAAAGCTTAAAAGTTTCTACTTATTAAAATATAATTAGCTAAATTTTATGCAATAAAAAATACCAAGAAAAAAAATGTTTGATATTATGAAGAAAACTACAAAATGAAAATAGGTGTCAGTTTTTTTTAATTAAGTTAGTTTTTTCTTGAAGCGCAGATCCGAGAATTTTTTGCGACCTCTTTCTTTCAGAGTTTTCTGACGTCTCAGAATAGAGGATAATCACTAATTAACGATGACAGTTTAGACTGTTTGAAGTGACCCAGTAAAAATCTCGCTAATAGGTAAATCCATCTCAAAGTGACTTTTCAGAATATCGCGTAGAAGGTAACGGCTTATGTAGAACGATAAATTTATTTATAAAATAAAAAAAATCGCTGATAAAAAAACCTATTATTAATAATATATAACCTATATTATCATGACAAAATAATAATATGAAAAGTTTCGTTGAATTTAAAAAAATGCATACACTTTAAATTAAACCACGCAGGATATTCTCAAACCTACTCATTGTTTAAGTAAAAAAATAAATTACCAGTTTACTTCACAAGGTTTAGTTCATACAAAGACCCAACCCATTCTCTCCTTGAACTGTATCAAACGTACAATGAAATAATAAAAAAAAAATGCGTTTATTATGCCTACCCGTGGGATATAGCCGGTTGGATAGACGCCGGCTCTATTGTATATTACGGTCGCTATCGCCGACGATATTTACTTAATTGTTGTATCGAGTCGTCTCGTTCGGCCCTTGTCCGGCTGTGTATGAAACCGTACATCCAAACTTTATTCACAATTTGCCATTTCGTTCGCGTAAAATACTGAAGGAAAAAGTATACAGATAACGGTTGGATACATGCGTGCACCTCATCTTACCTTTCCACCACTGCAATCGGACCACTTCACCCACTCGTGATTAAGTGCATTCATTACATTTGAAATATTTTATCGTGACACTTCTTATCAGATATAGATATAAAACTACTAAATTTGTACTAACAATCTATATACATTGCTAGTTTCATTAGCTATAACATAAAGATAATTTTAAAATACCATATTTTGTGCTAAGCATCATGGAAATAGTGAAAAAGCTAATCAATAGGCAAATATTTTAAAATCACACACGTATACTTATTATTTTATTCCTTTTGTATAATATTATGCTACATTTCTGCTGGAAAAGTCACAATAATTGTATTATAAAATGTAAATTTATATTGACACTAACACATTTACGTGTTTCACGAGTATGTTGGAGGTGGCGTACTGTATTAAACAATACACATTTTGTTTTTTTAGTTACATACGATAGTATAAAACAAGTGCTTGGTTTCTCGTTGAACTGACGGATGAACAGCTTGATACGTAAGTGCGAATTTATGTTACCCTGAAGAATAACATTAAATTCTACTTATCGGAATTTTGAGAGGAAATGGCTGAGGGATGAAATACATCATACAATTTAATATACATACTTACTTCGAGTATAAAGCAAAGGGTTGAAGAGGCATCTACGCTATAAAGTGTCGTATTTTGTTTACCTACCTCAAAATGTTTCCTTGAAATCTGCAAGTATTTAATATGTTAAATTTGTAAAGGGTATTTCTCGATGTATTACCTTTTATGTAACCATTCGAAATTCAAAACGCATTACTCTGATATCCACTCATTTTATAGAAGATTAAAAAAATGAACGTCTCATCTGCATACTGTCCACTAATTTTATAGAATACTAGCGAGATCCGGCAAGCGTTGCAATGCCAATCAAAGAAAGAAAGTGTTTGTCTATTTATTGAGGTGCTTTTAAATACACATTATTTTTTGTTTTTCCGTTTGGTGCGTACACGAATAAATCAGAAGGTTTTCCAACGCGTGAGCAGGCCACATACAGCTGTCCATGTGAGATGCATTGATTTTCCAAATGTAGTCCACACACTTGTATCGATTGTCACTGTGCTTTGTTGATGGTCATTGCAAATGCGAGTCGCAGTGGAAACTGCAGACGTTTGAATTCGACTGGCATTGGAATGCATGGCAACAGTACCTACATCTTCTCCTTTAAATTTTCCATTTAAAATTGTAGCTTCGATGATATTCTTCATCATCTTTTTCACTGAAAGCCTGGTACCGTTATAATGTCGTGGTGGATTTATGTTTCGGAGAAGAATGATAGGCACGCCAATTTTCAATGTTGAAACGTGCGGCGGCATTCCTGGCAAATCAAGTGAATTCAAGAATTTAGTGGGATAATTGACAACTTCGTCTTAATTCATTACAATATCGATGGATTTTCCAGTCTTATTTCCCGTTGCTCGTTTGTTTCTGAAGCTCGTGTCACCCTTTTCTTTTGTGCTTGAGGTGTAGATCGACCAACTGCTTGTCGTTTAGGTGGCAGCGTAAATAATGCTTTGTGACGACTATTATAAATTCACTTGGAAAAAGAAAAGAAAATGCATGTGATATTTATTATCTAATGTCGACCGTCAATTGGAATTTAACAATTAACACCACTTGTTATGTCACATTCAAACTGAAATGTCACTGACACGAAAACAAAAGAACTGCCTTTAAGCTAGAGTCGCGCGCCATCTATTGTAAAATGGTTGTGCTAATTCAAAAACCTCAGACATGCGCACAACTCACCAAAGTTTCATTGCAATAGGATAAATGGTATAGGAACGCATACAAATAAAAGAAGATAGAATGAAAAAGTTTCATCTCAATCGGATGAATGGTATATGAATACATACGGGACAGACAGACAGACAAACAAACATTAATTTTTATTTATATATAGATTAAAAAAAACAAACGAACCCCCATCCCACCTTTTCTCACTTGTATACAAACCACGTTTATGTGACAATTTATTCTCTAATGTCAGAAAATGTCATTTCTAAAACGTATTTTTAAATACGAATAAATGTATTGACACCCACGATGGCCGCGTGGCTTAAGCGCCAGTCTATATTGTCGAGGGTCCCGGGTCCGAATCCTGGGTCTGGCAAGTACACAAAGTGTTTTTCAAGAGTCAGAGTATGGACCTAATAGGTTGAGCTAGTGGCTGACATCCATTTCTCGTAAAAATAAAAAAATCTGTTAATACAAACCTCCACTCTGTGGAGGCCCATATGATCCTATTAGGATCGGACATGGTCGAAAGAAGAAATGTATTGTGATGTGACTAGCAATTGAATCTGAAGCCCCCCGTATGAGGAGCAAGTGTACTGGACTACGAGAGAACCATGTATTATGTATGATGATTTATGACATGTCGTTTATCATCCTAGAAATCAACATATCATGCTACATAAAATACATATTAACATGATGGAACATTTGTTTTGGATCCCCCACCCCTGATAGGTGAGGTGATTTTTTTTTACAGCTAGATAAATTATGTACTGTCACGACCTCGGACTTCGGGTCTTATACCTAGAGTACCTTTTAGGGGTGTAGAGTGGCCTGAACACGCCCTTGGCCTCGTAGTCAAATAAACTGCACCGAGCCGCACCCTTGACCACCCAGAGGGACGTTTCTTTCCAGAAATAAGTCCCACGGCCCGTGTCTTTGAGGCTGAGGACACGGTTCGTGGAAGACCAGGCCTGAATAAATAAGAAAGCATGCGAGACGACGAATGAAATTGGGCTTTTGCCACTTAAACATGTCAGTAGAATGTGTAGGCAAAACGCCAATAGATTGTAATAACTTGTATTGTGAATGAAAGAGAGGAATGTTAGGCAGTGCTAGGAGAAGAAAAAGAGTATTACGTCATAACTAAATCGTAAGATATGTAAAATTAAGATATATAAAAAAATCCGCAGTACGGACACTACGTTGTAATAACGCGTAAGTGTGCCGTACAAAATAAATGTAAACAATTTAACAGCGTTGATTCCGAAATAGAAAATAATGTTAAAAGTCGGCCGGCAACATTGTCTTTGACCGTTGGAGATATGCAACGTCGCCCAAGAAAAAAACCGTTGGGGATGAATTTCAAGATGGCTTGAGTATGACGAAAATAGTAAGATGCGGGACACGTATTTCGTACTCGGTAACATAAACTATTAAAAAAAAATCGCGTGTCGATAGTATTTCGCGGCTATTGTATATTATAAGTAACCAGCTCGGGGATATAAATATTTTGGAATCAATTGCGCTTATAAATTGTGTGTTATGAATAACCTATAATAATTCTTTAAAAAAAACATATTGTGTCCGTAAAAGAAACTATAAAACTATGTAATAATTATATGACATCGACGTAAATATACCCTGCCGTTATAAAACTAATTCCGGTGCGTTATTTTACCCAGCCCCAAATCCTAAAAAAAACCATACTAAGAATAAAAAGCGACAGTTTACCAGTTACTAAAAAAAAAATTGTGATACCAGGGTTCGAATTGAACTTTGTCTGAGCTAGACCGGAACCCTGGAGTTATCAGTACGGACATAAAAATGTATGGTTCCCATACTAATACTACATACGGTTAGTAACACTATATACACACAATTAGGGATTGCAATCCCGGACAAAATATTCAATCCCGGGATCTTAGAATTTCACAAAGATAAGTGAACAAAATAATGTCACTTTTAGTATCATTCTTTCGATTGGTGTTTTAGTATTACATAGGTACTATTTTTTATAATTATTATGAATATTATTATCGATCCCGTATTCTCGTTCAAGTCAGTAAATAAATAAATGGTGTTCTTAATATCTTGTATTAATTATAAACCGATCGCTTTTTTTTAATTACGCCAATATTCCGGGATTCCAACATATTATTCAACTTTGAGATTTTGTATAAAAAAAAATAGCAGAATCCCGTATTCCAAAACCCTCATTGTAATGTAGGTATGTAAGTATTTCTGAAATATTAAAGGTTGAATTAACTTGTGATTATCTGACGCCATTTTATACATTATATATTTTGTATGGTTATATGTATATCGGTATTGTGATTCCTGTTTATATTGAGTGATTTATATTTTTTTCTTACGATAAGTAAGTAATACAAAAACGCTGACTCACGTGCGTTTCATACATTATTCTCGAATCAAGGATAGGTCGATTTTCTTTCGTAGGTACAGGAAATTTTCCAAGCGTTGTATTTTATCAAAAACATAATGCGTGTCATATTCTCCATGAAATAGAGATCGTATATCTTGTTAGTTATTGGCTTGTTTTCCCTAGCCGAAGAATTCTGTCAAAAATGATTGAATTATTAAAATTGTTGTGCTAGTGTTTCCTAATATGTCATACATATTGCTAAATAAATGCTTGAGATATTATTCGATGCCCAAGAAATAACTGTCGTTTCCGGCATCTAAAAATAATTTATCATACACTAAGGACATTATTTCGGATTAATAAAACTCTAATTTACGGATAAACAGTGTCTCTGTATTTAATCACAAAAACTAGACCTAGTTATCTAAACTAGTGTTAGGTAATGCTTTATAGATATTTTATAATTTTTTATCATCATATTATGTTATACTATCCAGACAAGGAATAGATAACTTGTCGTTTTTGATTAATTTGGGTTATATATTGTTTTATACCTAAAAGTAACAGTGTGATTAGTCTAGAATAATAGTTTAGAAATAATTGAAACTCAATGTTTGTGTCAAACAAATTAAATAGTTACATATATGTTTATTTTGGTTTTTCTGCGGTTTATAATAAATGATAATGGTAAAATATTTTATATACCATTATTAACGGTGGAATATCTCAGTTATCTCACCGTTGCTATTAAGTTAGGTACGTGATAATTTTAATAAATGCCAATTTTTTAAAAATCTCAGTGAATCATTTTGTGGGTATAGTTTTCAACAACGAATTGGCGTATAAATCTCAAAATCGACCTTTTTCACTTTGTATCACTGTTGCTTTCAGGTAGATAACGGTATGTATTTTGGAACATGGTTTTCTTTTAGTTTGGCTATGGATAGTTTTATCGAATAACATAAAAAAATTCAAAACTTATTGAATATACAAAAACAAACAAAAACATGTTTCAATACATGAGCCAAAAGTTCCAAGAAATAGGAAGATGTTGCACTAAGATTAACCATTGTTCATTGAATCAATATGTACGACAATTTCACATGTGATGTTGAATATAAATTAAGATGCATTTACAAATCTTTCTCAAATACGTCATCGTCATTGTCATAGATGAGGGCTGTTTCTTTACGAAATAAAACTCAACATATGAAGTACTAACATTTGGTAATTATTAGGTATGTTTAACTACATAATTCATATTTTATCAAACAGTCTTATATTAATTAAATGCCAATCCACCGATTCTATAATTCTAATAAATTTAAAAAATTGACATATTATGCTAATATGACATGCTAATATGTTTACTTCATTATAGATTGTATGTCCGGTTATACGTAAATGTATGTTGTAGCTGAAATTGGGTCTTTCAGTATCATAGACTATTAGTTTTAACTGTGTGTACCTTATTACTGTGTATGACTGTGTGTGTACAGTATTAAGTAAGTCTATTAACATAGTATTACGAGTACCATAGTTGATGTAAAGTGGAAGCCGATGCTTTTACACAAGAAATTTATTTTATTTGAGGAGAGAAAACATAAAATGTGTTTGTTTTCTTTATTGAAAATAGAGCCAAGAAGTACGGCGCCGCGTTTACCCTTTTAAAATGTTAAATAAATCCCACTGGCAATTTGACTAAAAGTGCATTATTTTCTCTTGTTTCAGGTATGTTTGTTTTCCTTGGCCGGAGCTTTTGCGAATTCGCTGTTTCTCTCCTACTATGCGAGCTGCGAGTGCTTGTTCTGCGAGCTTTAAATACACAACATCGGATAAGTTATTTTTTTTGATTTTTTTTTGACAGAGGTTAAATAAAAATAAAATATCTACATTATAATATTACGTCCTACACGGCTGTATTTCACGCAAAAGTGTTTCACATGCATCATAGTTTCATAAGCGTTTACTATTATTTAAATATTTTTACATTTGTACAAGAAACTCTTAATATTTTTAGATGATTATTTACTGGTAAACTACCAACCTCCAAATCCGTATGTCATGGTTTGGAGCCCTACAGCTGTATTAACTTCGTATCAAATTTATGATAGTATTTTTTTATTTAATACTGCTTAACAATCTTTATTATATAACAAACACAATTTTGAAAAACCCCAAAAAACTTACATATTAAAAAAAATCTAAAAAAAAATGGATAGAGTGGGACAAGAATTCACATTTTTCACTTTCCGGGTGACTGCCTTCGCTTCTAAACTGTATGGTGGAATTTGAAGTACCTCAACTTAAAAAGGTTAATATATGAAATTATTCGTATGAATCATAGCTTAGAGGCGATAGCACTCACTCTGAAAGTGAAGGATGTGAGCTAGAGTCCCACTCGGTCCAACTTTTTTTCTAGATTTTTTTAATATCATTACTATGATTGTCTCTTTTATCTCTTTGAGGTTTTTCAAAATTGTGTTTTGTACAATGGTAACTTGTACTTAACTATAAATAGAAACCCTTATGTTCTGTTTTATAAATTACTTACACGTTTACCATTAATTTGACAAACCTTTGAATACCAATAACTCCACTATAATACCTTATTCTTAAGTCAATAATTATTATAAAGCAATCATTATTCGTAAGATGTTTATCACACTTGAATGGTCAAAGACATAGCTTATAATTAGTATCTTTAGAATTATCTTCAAATCTGTAAATCTTGCCCATTTTTTGAATAATATAATGCCTAATTCTTGTCAAATTTGGGATCACATAGATTATCAATATAATTTTTATCGTAAATATTTCACTAAAATAATGTCGACATAAATTATACTGATGATTTTATAAATGCGTTTAAAAATTAATAAATGTAAAAATTCTTAACACCACTGCACATTTATGTACTAAAATATGACTATATTCTAAAACATTAGAGCGAGAGGTTTAAAAGAATACTATTTTATGTAATAAAAATACTTTATGCAGTCATCAAATGTTTAAAATAAATATAAAGGATAATAAGGCTTCAAAATTATATAAATAGATTATCTACAACGTTTAAGGTATGTCCAGGATCATGATTTGAAAATAGAAAAAAGCTTTATTTTGACCCACGCTGAGCACGTCCGCCCTTTAGTGTTTAAAAAAATCTAAAACGTTTGTTATTGTTGAAATTACTTACGCTGTTCTTTTTTCGAATTAAAAAAATAATATGCAACTACAATTATTATTCTTATTGAAACAATATTTTTTAAGCAAACGGTATTCGTATTTCAAAACAAACCTTTCAATGTTTTCGATAATTTATACATTTCTAGAAAACAATAATTCCTCGGAAATTTATGAAGGCAGTAACGTTTAATGAAAACTAATTCGTGATAGAGTGATATAACTACTTTTTTTCAATAATTTGGAAGATTATTTTATTATTATGGAAATCGCTTATGAAATCTATAACTTTCAAACACTTGATGTAATATATCATTAGCTCCCAGATTCCACGGAATGGTATGGAAAAACTCTTCCAAAATATTAAGGAAAATTAAATTTATCCGAATTTTCTTCGGTGCAATATTCAAAACCATATTTTATATTATATACGTTATTTTCAAAATATTATATTACAATCTAGCGGTATTTTTTCAAAGCTTGGAATATTGAGTTTAAATACAATTTTAGAACGTGTGTTGACGATATATTAGATATTTTATATTAGATTATTTAGTAAATCTCTCGAGACTCCGCATGCCTGTTTTAAAAATAAACGTTATTTTGGATTCGATATTAAATGCTACCTTTGCATAGCATACTTTCTACATGCTTGTTCATGGTTTTACGGTAATGGATCTTAGCCATTTTCACATTTTATTGAACAATAACGTTGTTAGTTGCATTATGATGATACATTATAATAACACACGTTATGTAGCATAATTACTATTACCAACATATTGTAATACATCAATAATAATATTTTATTTATTTCGCAGGTTCATTATCAAAGATAAAAGCTTCGAACTATTTTAAAAGATGCCAGTAAACATAAAAAGTCATGTTATATAAATACGGAAACAAACCTTTTCATTCCAGCGTTTAACGATAACCTCATGCATATATATATATTTTTTTTTTTATCCTTATCTAATTTTTTTCTTGAATGAAAGACTTTTTATTTTTTGCTCTGGGGTCATTATCATGCCCACGGCCTGGTTGCTTTTAGTTAAAGGTGTAATTATTGTCAAATTATCGTATCTGAAGAAATCGATGGTGTATTTAACAAAACTCTCACTTCAACGTTTTCAATGAACTCTATACAACCCATGCCCAAGACATATCTCACATGTCATCGCAATACATAAACATAGCACCCCAATTTTATTCAACCAACCTAGTTAAATTCAATTCAATATGCACTTTTCCCTTCGATCCATCAATCGATAAAATCAAACTCCCCTCCGGAGAGCTATCACTACCTAGGTCAGGGTTGGCGAACCTTTTTATGTACGCGTGCCAAAATTTCCCAAATACTATTTTTCAACTCTCAGACGTACCGAGCATTTTTCATAATGAAAAAATAGTTTTTAAAATTATGTTATAGATACCATTCACATAACATAGCAGACATAATTTATAGTTTCATCACTTTTTTTCAATTACGCCATACATTTCGGTCCACTAATTTTGAAACTGTCTGCCAGAATCACTACTACTAGCTTCACCAAGTTTTTGTTTCTTATTTGGTGCAGTCATTGTTTGTGGGTATAAATGAAATTGTTTGTAAATGTATTAATTAGTTTGGTTTTTATCGCATACATTGTCACGAGAATTGCTCCGATCAGATGGGGCATTCTCTTGCTACAGTGGTCTCAAGCATTGTAAATCAATCAAAATTATAGGTCCGTGGCGCGGCATCCCCCGCCGCCTGATGAGGTTAATGTGATAATATTATATGTGATGCATAAAGCCTAAGTACCAACCTATGCAATTATATACATATTTAAATTAAACGTAATGCTTATTCTTGAAGAGTATTTGCCTGCTATTTTTTTATACAATGCGATTTGCCATTTATTATTATGAAAGGTACGTTTTTTCTCTTCAAACGCGTGCCATAGGTTTGCCACCCCTGTCCTAGGTACTACTTATATATTTACAGCTTTTCTTAAATAGTATGAGAGGTGACTATTTGAATCGTATGAAGGTATTAAAACCAATTATGAAAGATATAATATAGATTTATATTTTTATCACATATAATAGGCGAGTGTCATAGCATATATGAGAATGGGAGATGTCTTAAAATTTTGTTAAATGATTTTAATAATAATATTTCAAATTAACCATACTTAAATGATCCAAAAATACGATTCAAATCAACTCATCTCAATAACTAAATTACATACAGAAAAATAAAGGTTCACACATAAAAGTGTGCAATGCATTTATCGACTCTCATAAAAAGTACACATAAACAATAATAACTAACTTATCCATTGTCGTTGATGTGTTAAGACTTCCGATATGACAGATGTGCATATGTATTGCATTGCAAAGCACATCTGGGATAATTAAACCGACCTAAACGTGGCAAATTACAACGCTGTGTGTCTTTAATTAGCTTCAACTTGTATCGCCGTGTGTATTAGCCCTTACGTCGGAGGATTTCATAATTAGTAATCATGTTTTAATATTATATTTGTATATAGAACATTGAGGGTTTTACTAAACTATGCTTTCTAATAGAAACTATCAGAGAATATAAAAAAAAATGTTTCATAAAATTGTCACATCGGAAGTTTTAATAGGTCAACGACACTATGTTGTAGGTATAGTATAAGTAAAGGTTTTAGGACGCTAACACTTTACGTTGTCAATGCTGTTGTACCGTGTGTAACGTATATTACGGGAAAGGCCGGTAGCGTCGCAACCCTTCTCTAATTCCTGATTCCAATTTAGACGTCATAGCAAAAAAGGTTTTGTGCAATTCAGTAAACCATAGTAAAGCCAGGATACGTTTGTTTGGCAGCCCGCAATTGAAATCCAATACATATGTTATACATAAGGTGATTCGGTGACCACACGTCCAGTTTAGAAATTGTTTTAAAGATTTTTGGCGATTTACCTAACTAATCTATGGATTTCTAAAATATAGTATGGAGGGATCTGGGGTTTTTTTGCCCCCAGGCTCAGAATGGGGTGTTCAGCGGCAATTGGCAAGATATGTAAAGTCTAATATCGAATCATTGATACCAGAATACCAGGCTTGCACTCTGTTATTATTTTAAATTATACTGATTTTCATTACTAATAATAGTGAATAATCTAGTGTGTTTGTGTATAATTTCATATTTTATCATACCGATAACTTGTTTAAAAATTTCAGTTTCAAGTTGTTTCATTTTCTAGGTAGGTTTTTGAAATTAAAAATAAAAATGTTAATTGAAATTGACATAGAAATTTTTGCAGTTACATTACATTTAGTTGCTGAAAAAATAAAGGAGCCAGTGAACAGAAGCGGACTAAACTAGCCTACGGCTCTACGGGTGGGTTCCTTGCTTTGGATCAAACACGCATCGTCAATAAAACATCCGGCATTCACCCACGGTTTAAGAGATGGGCACTCTGATACTAATCCACTGAAAGACTTGATTTGTGAACAGAAAAAAATAAATACGGTTTGTGTTTATATAATATAATTCATGATATGTAATATAATATTTATATCATGGCTTATGGTGGGTAGTGTGAAGTATGCTGCTACGTAAGGCCGTCTATAGTCAGGCCGAGGTATACACTTCGAATAACTTCTGCGAATTCAGGTCGTAGAGCTAGTTAATACTTATATTTCTAATGTAGTTCGCAATAATCGATGATTTTCGAATCTATATTTCATTCCGTGTCCGGAAATTTGTACGTACGCAGTTCGCCGTATCACACTTCATCGTGAAATGTTGTATCGGAAATATATGGTCGTATATTAAAAACCGTCCAACCTGTTTGGATAGTACTGAGATTAAATTCGTGTCTAAATAAAATACGGTACAGCGGCAAACAACTTTTGAAGATAACCGATATACTGGATTATTTGTTAGGTTTGGTCGGTTAGGATCTAATAAAATAACATTATTGCCTGCAATGCTACACGAAGAACGCGTAATTTTTTCATACGGTCATCGCTTTCCGAAAAGAACTGTGCTATTGTGAAATGTAATACGTACAATTTACATGTAACCATTTTATTCGTACTAATTAACGTGCTGAAATACTTAATAATAAATTCCTACGATCAGTTTACCATATTGCATTCGAAGTATCAGCAAAAACAGAAATTCACAACTTCTTTACGAGGCCTGCTTATAAATGGTTTTGACTACTTTATTATAATCTAATATCATAAACAAGAGAATTCTGCAAACTAAACATTGAAAAAATGTAGTCGTTTTGTTATTATATTGTCAGTCACAACATTTCATCTTGCAATATATCCGTATGATGCGCTGCGTATTTATAGAGTTATAATGACCCTGTCTACATAAATACACTGCTAAAAATACATATCCGGATACAGTAGAATCTCAAACATGTGTGCCGTACCACGCTCCTTGGAACAGCTGTTTAGCAAAAGTCACCCCATGGTTTAGTAGCAAACGAATACTCATTAAAATTTTAACATTGTCACTACATGTGGTACCTACTGCACATATATGGTTTATTATTATCTCAATATTATACCTATTGCTAGTAACTAATTAATAATTATTCTCTTTCAAAATATTTTTATAATCTATCATCATTGTCGGTAGTATAATCCAATGTGGATCTTGGTCCCCTCCAGGAAGTGTCTCCACTCCCATATGTCTGCGGCAAGTTCCTTCCACCATATTCACCTCGGGGATACTGTACCTATCAGTTTCCACACAGTCCAGCTACCGTAATTCAGGTTTTCCGACCCTCATTTTACCTTCTTGTCAGTTGAAAAGGACCAACTTTAGTGGTTGGGTGTTTTCCATATTTTATAATCTAACTAAACTAATAATAAAAGTAACGCAACAAATGAGATGAGGCGAGAGTTGAAAGGCACCTATAAATAGAGCAAATTATATATCAAATATTTGCAACAGTATGAGGTCGCACATGACTAGAAATCGAACAATAATTAATAACACGAATTAGTTTTTCTATATTCTATATATGTGTCTAATATTATTAAGACGTAATGTAATTAATACCCCGTTTACACGTGCATGGAATTACTGCTGACAGTACGTATTATTGCGGCCATAACAAAAAATGCACGTATAAACACGCATTATCGTAAAAATTGCAAGGTTGCATGCGTGGATCAACAACAATTATTGGACTGTGAGATATCTGCGCATGCGAAATAGAACGATAGTTTCGAACCTGCCGGTAAAAAAATTAACTACATCGCGCAGAGACCTATTTTGAGGTTAACCGATTTTCACGACCTGTCAAATAGTACAATACAATGATAACATCGCGTCTCGCTTACTCTTAAAGAATAAGATTGGCGAGGCAGTCAGCACTTTTGCATGTAAACAGTTATTAATCATTATCGCAATAGTTTAAGATACACACTACTGATACAAGTAGGTCCATGCACGTGTACATGCGTTATAATAATGTTGTGGGAAACCGTTACTATATTATATTGTATACTTTAATAATATACGTTATATGATAATAAACATAGTAGGTACATTTAAATACTTCAATAAGTCGTTGCTCATACAAGTGTATCTAGTGCAATACCCTTATACCTATATAGTTACCAACAAAATACTTGATAATGTTTAATCATGTGGTAGTACCAGTACCTACTTACCTACGAGGAAAAGTGAGTTATTTTGTAGCCACGGTGTAATTTCTATATTAAATATACAAAAACTTCTAACTGTTATCAATTTGGCAGCACGTGTATTCATCGCGTTAAAATTTGCTCACATATTCAAAAGACACGTCTGTGATTTATACATTCTTAAAATACTAATAAAAATAAACGTCGCAAGTTCTGGGAATTGCTTCTGAGCTGTAATGAATATTATATACGTGCCAACTATTCCACATTTTTACGAAATAACACAGTAACGAAATTTTATGTTTCACAAAAATACCTATATTGCTTGTATATTACACTATTTTTTTTAATTATCTTCATCAATAAGTGAATTCATTATACTATAATTATAATTGACGTAAAAAATTAACAAAATATCAACTTGAACATACTTAATTCTGTTCTCTTAATTCAATCCTTTTTAAAGATGAATCGAACCTGAATCTCTCTGGATTCGCGCCCACGCACATTGACCACAATCCTATAGGCAACCTATATAATTACGACAGATTTTAACTAATGGCGTTTACATTACTCTGTGCCGCGCTTTCTAAATCGATGTTACTATTGAGTTATGATAAAAAGAATGTTACATTCTTAAATCTTTTAAAATATTCGTTGAATATTAATTAAAATATCAACTATTTTTTTATATTATAAACTATTCCATCAGACCATTATATTGACATCGATGTTCCAATAAATTTAATTTTAACGGAAATTCGACAAGCAGAAATTATATTGTGATAAAATATGACAATGGAGGGAAGAAGGATCAAATAATCGTTAACAATAATATGTCATCATTATTTGTGGACCATGTAGCCAAAGTAACTAAACTAATTAGATTCTCAAATGCTCATTGGTAATCCTCGCTAATGATCAAATGTTATCAAATTATACCATAGAATTATAAATGAGTTTGATAAACTGTCGTTAATTAGAAAACCGCTATTTTAAAAAGTGCTTTTTTTAATAAACGTTAAATGCATTCATAGCAAAGAGGTTTATCTTTATACTTACGCAAAGAATTGCAAGATGGTGCAAAAAATGGGGCCACATTCTCAATGATGCCTGATAAGAATTATTTGTCACGTGGGTTTATACAAGACTTCGAATTTTGGAGGACGTTCATATCGGAGTAACCAGAAGAGTAAAAAGAAGAAACACAATTATTTATTTATTATTATGAGAAAAAGGAGATATCGCACAGACTGGGGAATATGATTGTCTGTTCACTGGCTTCATGCGAGCGTGTCTAAGGCGTGTTCGGAAAAATCTAGGCGTAGGTATCTCTCCAGCAGAAATAACAGAAGAAGTTATCGACGTTAGTAGAACGCAGGGTAAACTTCAAATTGAAATGAATATACTTGTAGTATTATTCTGATTTCATATAAATACACTGCTGCTAAAAAAACAATATTCATATATTTGATTCTGCACATCCAAGTTTTTACAAGAGAAATGCTGTTTATTTTTGGAGCAACGTACCGATTCTCGATAAAAACTCCTTACGATCAAGTTTTTCCAATGAACATTTATTTTAAAAAGAATCTCAACCTCATTATATTTTTTTAAAGAATCACTTACGTTTTTTATTCTGTCTGACTTTTTTATGTTGTCTGGACAATTTATATTTTTATATACCTTAGTAATAAATTGCGTCTACGCAAAAATCCTATTTTATTTTGCGACCGTTCATAGAATTAAAAAATCTCAATAAGGCCCTTCAGTAAAAGAAAATTCCCAGGCCTGTGTTACACAATTAAGAATAAAACCTCGGAATTTATGACTTCGAAAAAATGCTGCCAAACAATTTTTCCAACTACTCTCTTATTATGTATCACCTCAGCATTATGTTTCGGAGCATTATGCTTCCGGCATAACAATACAAGTAATACAGTGTTCTGCTCAAAAGCTCGTGGTAAGATTCGCGTCGAGTGAGCACTGAGTAAGCTTTAAGCGTCTCAAAACTCTGATATATTTATTATGTATGAGACATATTTTATTTCATATCTTGATACAACTAGGAATAATACGTAAGGCAGCGGCCTTTTATAACGGGTGTTTTTGGTTCGATAATTCTAGCACAATACTTATTATTTTGAGTATTTATAAAATTGATAAATTTACACATGCGAAAAATGAAAAATGTTTCTAAAAACACCATATGTTGCTTACATTATGTTAAACATAGATTATAATCACAGTTATTCGAACAGATTCACAACATATATTCACAATATATAGTGATGATGCACGTTTACCAGGTTTCTCCTACCGACTTGCACTCATGGTAGGAGTGTAGCGAATTACTGACAATCGGCCCTCGCAAGTAAGGTGTCATCTGCAAATAGTGAAGTCTAATGTATCCAAGGCCAGTCCTCGCAAATTCGGGAACCGAATGTGGTATATAGATGGGAGTCCTGCGAATAATAAAATTAGTAAAATAAGTAGCCATAATACTTAAATGTTTAGTAACTACTTATATATTGTTGACATCTCATCGGGATTTTTTTCAATATATCATAAAGATGCTGGTTTTACTGAAAATCAAAAAAATATAGGTATACTTTTACACAAGTATTAGCGTATATAAATTTGTACCATCAACGAAGTCGATCCACTTTTTAATTCTGCTGCATAATCCCGGGTTTTTAGCTGTAATGCAAGAAATCCTCCATTGCGAAAAGTCAAGATTTGTGAAGTCTAGAGTTTTCTTAAGTCCATCCCGCGTTTTACATTCAGTACTACAAAAAAGTTTGATAACAATAAACAACCATGTCTCTCTTCTAATTTTTTGTTGTCTCTTTGCAGGGAAATTAAACCGGCCATAATAATATATAATATAATGAACAAAATTCATTTCGTATATTAATTATAATTATATATATTGCGTAACCATAATCTCATTTTAAAATTTACATATATATAAAGGAATAAAGCAAACTCGTATGTACTTACTTGTAAGCGACAAATTCATTCACCACACAAACGAATAGATATATTCATTTAATTTGCGTTTATTTTACAAAGCTTTTTAGCGTTTATCTGTTGTCGGCTGTCATACTATAGCTACCTTCTTTCCGCTAAATATGAATATACCCATGACCTCACTTTTGTAAATGGCCATGCCTTTTCTTCTGGAACGAAAACGTTACGTAACGAACCGAATATATTTTTCTCAGTACTTCGATATTTCTTGTGATAGTTATGATACCAAATCACACGGGCTTTTATTAAATGTTTACTAATATAAAAAGTAAGTAAATTTGTGCATTTTTGTTCAACAATAACTAACTTTTAATAACCTTTTTAGTGATCAATAATTTCTTATGTTGTGATAACTGTCATTTTTTGCTGGAAATAAATTATCATTAAAATGAAACTATGGAGTAAGTACTTAATCCATTTGAACACAACTAGTTGTCGATGTCCCTTTGAAGCGAACTAAACCGGTCCTGATTATTATTACACTAAGTGGAATAAGCATTACATTTTGTGTTTTATTTTAATTAATTATATTATCCACAACTAACCAAATTTACTATACTATCAGTGAAATAAGATAAAAAGTATACTTTGCCAATACACGTAGCATAATTTTATTAATTTAGCTTTCCCTAGTAATGAATTAAATTTTGAATATTAAAACCAGGGTTTCTAACCGAAACTGAACTAAAACCGAAAACCGGAACCCCACTTCAGTTGTCGTAGGTGCAACACGTCTTTGGTCTTAGAAACATTTAAAATTTAATCAGTAGGAGCTGAACCGAAAACCGCAAAAATTGTTGTTTTCTCCGGAACGAAAACTGGAATCGAACCGATATATATTTTTTACTTGAACCGGAACGAAATAATAAATAAATTAATAACTGTTCGAAACCCTGATTAAAACATACTACAAAATTATAATTAACGTTCGATAACGGATATGGCACAGAAAAAAGAAGATTAAGATGGAACTATTAATATTCAAACTATAACATCTACAAAACCTGAACAATATTAACTATGTTTCATTCTCATATGCATAAAAACATTCATTTCATTATGCTCTGCCTGGGAAATGTAGATACCTACCTAAGTTAAATATACCTACCTGCTCCACAAGCTTAGCAATGTCAGCATTGAAGAGTTTTAAATAAACAAAAATTGTAATAATAATATGTTGTCATGCTAATTGGTTTTATACAATCGACATGATTACCGTAGTCCTAATTTTTAATCTAGTTACTAGTAGGTAAGCATGGCTTGCCAATTGAAACTAATTCAATATAGCTATTCATTATCTAATTTACAATTAACTCGTATATACAAACATTAATCGTTCCAGGATACTAATATATTCCACTTAGGTACATGAATGTGAGTTCAGGTAGACGTTGTTTTATAAGTTTTTAAGATGTTGATAGACACATAGTTCACTCGGTGTGTATCCATATAATTTTATTTTTATTATTTAGTCATATTATTCTGTATTTTTATTTCAATATAGTTAGGTAACATTTATTTTTAAGCCACGTTGTGAATGTTTTGAATTTATAATTTGTCATGTCCATTATTTAATTTTAATAAAAAATATATTGACATATATATATAATTATGAAAACACTTCTGACAAAATGTATAACCAATAGAAAAAATGTTTTTTGAAAAAAGTTTTAGAATATTTTATGAATTCTTGATTACGTTTCCTGTGTGTGAAGAAAGACATATCTTTTGCCTCTCATTAAAATATGTATTATGTAAAAATTTACAACATTTAAATGTCATTGTTTTTCATAATCTCCATAATTAATTTGGCAGAATGTCCAATTAAAATTTTCCATTGTCATACATTTTTTTAGTTACTTTATGGTCCCTCAATTAAAACATCACTGGCGATAAAGAATAATGATAAATTCTCTGAAGAATAGACAATCATTTAATTTTTGACATACATACTATTATTTATTATTGATACTGTTCATTCGTTGGCAATATACGACTATAGTATATTCTAATAGGTAATGAAATTTGATAGCGCTGAACGTTTAATAAATACTTTAATTGGGATGCTTGAGGATAAGTAACTCTAGCACTATTATTTTTAAAAATTGTTATTTTATTTACATAATATCATAATATTCGGTTTTTCTATAAATAACTGTTACCATAAGACTTTTTGTTACCTTCCTAAGGACGGGAGATGGTCAAACGGGTTTCAATATCGAGTTTGGTGTGGAAGTCCTCACGTGGTCAAAATATTGTTTTAAACACAGTGTTTAGGTACTATTTACATCATATATTAGACATCAGGAATAAAATTTAACACAGTTATATAATACGCTGAAAAAAGGGCAGGGGTTTTCGATATTGCATCCATGCCCCCCGAATAATAAATAGCTCGGTTACATTTAAAAAAAAAAAAATCACAATTCTAATTCAGTTATGGACAGATGAAGTACGCTGTCAACATTTGACTCGGACTACCGAGTGGGTAGATGTTCTAAGCATATAAGTGCAGAACGGAGTCAACCATCTGCGATTATGGTGTTGTCTATTGGTATTTTTTAACCTTACTCTAATAAAATGTCTCGACAATTGAAATTTAAAATCAGGCGGCCAGATCAATTCTTCCAAATGTCGTCTCGCACGCCCTGATGATATTAGGATCTAGGGCATGAGTGTTTATAATGTACTATCTTCCTTTTCTATCTTCTTGTCCACTATTCAGCAATTTTTAATGCTATCCACTCGTTTAGAATATTAGGCTCGAGCTCTGGTTTCAAACACACGTTGAAAAACAGCGTGTGATTTTATCAGATCTACCGAGACCGATGACGTCTTTAGCGTACACTTTTCCACTCATCCTTTTCGAGTACACAGATTATTGAAATTAATATTAATCTCCGACAAAATAACTGTTTTTTTTACGTCATAAAATATTGTTACAAAACTTTGATACAAATATCTCTTTTCCGTGTTCATTTAAAAGTAATTAAATATTCATAAATAATTTTGTTTCATTGTCTCCTGTCTTATATTAAAAAAAATGATTAGGTTCATCTGAAATATTATTACATTACATTTCTCCTACCTACTATTGTTACAAAATGCTAGCCATATTTATTATTAAAATGGTAAATTTGCTAGCATCCATCATCATTGTAATAAGATTTCCATGAATTCGTATTTTGAAAGTATCCCGGTATAAACCTAGATAACTCAAATAAATTAATATTTAAACTCATAGACAATATGTATACTATTGAAGATCATAAAGTCGTTCGCTGTCAGCTTTGCAATATTTATTTTCAAAAAATGTCCCGACTTTAAAAATCTTTAATATTTTCTTTTGTCTTTTTATTCACAAGTATTTGTAAGTCTGTAACAACGATAATATCATTATTTTATAAGAAGCTTACGCCAAATTACCAGTAGACTCTGCAATAAAGATATTTCCCTTATTTTGTAGGAAAAGGGATAATAATCTTAGATGAAAATCTGAAATTAGTCGTAAAACAATGACTCAACGCAATTTTACTGAATGTGTGCTCTTTGCGATAAATCTGGCGTTTGTAAATTGTATTTACTTCTCATGAAAGATTAATGCTTTTGACTGCAAGATGTTTTGGCACTGATAGCATCCATTATAAGGGAACGAAATAATTTTCATTCATTTATTGTTGCTTTACAATTCTCAGTCTCAACGTCTAGATATTCATTATTATATAAATGAACATGCGCGTAATTAGTAGTTCTTAGAATACGTACCCAATCATAATTAATTCATAATAATATTTCATTGATATTAAATAATAAATTATATAAACAAATATAATTATACATTTACTACATTTTTTCAAAATTATAGGGTTTTCAAAGTGTACGTCGCGATTAATTCCCAGGGGCGCCGAAGGATATTCGAAAATTTTAATAATTTCAGAAAATCGTAATTAATCAATATAATTTTATTGCTGTTTTCTTCCGGCGATAACAAGATTTCAATCCATTATCCTGCTTTTCCATATTTTAGTCATTGCACAAGGAATAAAAATGGAATGGGTATATTTAAAGTTTTTCTCTTTTAGTACTCAACTTTCTATGGTAAATAATATTATATTATATTAAAAAGCAAATATATAGCTGTATCTGATTACAGTAAAATGGATCTTTCTTGATTTCTCATCTTGATCATTAAAAATGTTCAACACTTTTTTTTCTAAATGTAAAATTTAGCATACATTATTAATAATAATTGTCATCGTCATATAAGGAAAATTGTGGCTGTATAATGTTTAAGATTTTCCAAGTTTTAAATCAAGCATTGTAGTTCAATATATTTTTCTCAAGAACATGGGATTACCATGTTTTTTAAATAATATAACGATTCTTCTCTGCTTACTCAATTATAATAATAATACACATCTATGGGTTGTTATATTACTTAAATGGTTAGTACCTATTTGTTTTTCGTGAATCTCGACATCCTGGGATTGTAATTTATCCTGTATTCCTGAGATCGAATATGCTGTCCGGGATCGCAATCCCCAGTGAGGTACGGAAAAAAACTAAAAAATCATACTTTTGGATAATATAAAAAATCTTCATCTGGAAAATTACTTTGAAGATAACATTTGCTACATACACTCTATTTTCTTCAGCGTATCGAGAAAATGCCAAAAATTTCTCCGAGGTTAATAATAATCCGACGCAACATGAAAAAATATTTTTACGAGCGGCGTTACGTGTTTTAAAACAGATTGGTTATTTCCCAGCGCCAAAGTGTTTCTCCCCCTTGCTTTGACATAAACAGTTCTTTGAAGTAAGTTGTATTGTTAGCGAAAAGCGGCGTCAGTTAAAGTTTGACGGCGGCTTAATAATATCGAATCGCATATCAAACGAAATGGCAGTTTACAAACCATCTCGAAATGTTTAATAAAACATCTCGCGAATGTGTAGAGTTCTCTTGCATTTGACCTGCAATGAAAAATAAATATTATTGTGCTCTGTATAAAGCCGTGTTCACACAGAGAAAGTTGACACACACGTAAAATAATTATTATATTAAATTCATAAATTGTGCTAACACCATCTTCATTATTATTACATATATATTTTTTCCAATATTATGTAGGCCGTAGGGGAGTCGACTCATGGTTTTTATGATGTTATTTATCAACTTTTGCGTATAAAATCTTGTACTACTTATAACTGTCTCAATAAGGACACTTTTGCAAAGGATATTAATATAACATAATATTACAAAATATTCAATAATTATGGAAAATACCTATATAAATAAATATATTTACTATTTGTATTTTCAGTAGTTATCAACTTGTTTCTATAAGTATTCTGTGCATACAATAATTATATGAAATGCCACAAAAGAAAAGAATACTTAAAGAGGCAGTCAAGAGTGTGCGATGTGATGGAAGTGATCAAGCTGATTAAATGGCAATATGCCGGAATATCGCTCGGATCCGGATAAATTCAGTCATATAATGGTATCTAACGGGTACTAAAGGACCACAGGGATGCCGTAAAACCCCTCGGATCGACTGACTCATTGAGTTTGCTGTATGTAGCAACAATGAACTATAGAGACAGAGAAGAGTGTAATGAGCTAGGGAAGGCTTTCATCCAGAACTGAATCGACCCCCGCCGATTCTGATAATGATACTATTGCAGTATATATTTTTAGTATGGTTATATTCCACATTGTATCAATATCTTGATTTTTCACACGCACACACGCATGTCACAATATTTAAAAAAAAAATGTAATTTTGTCAATTCAGCATGTCTCTTCAACTCGGATAGGTAACTAAATTGAATTATATTCCGATAATTTTGAAATTAGATGCCTATTTTACTAAACAATAAAAATTATTTTGAATATTTTCTGCTCATTGATTTACGTCAAAGACTTCGATTCGTTGTTATTGTTCGATATGTTGTTATATTTTTAAAATTTTGTTTATTTTTATGCTGGTTTAAAATTAATAACTTTTTAAATATCTACCTATAATAATAAAAATAAATAAATTTGACCAATAACACAGCTGATATAACTACTAGAAAAGTTTTATTTAATATTCAAATACTCTCCATATTTACGGCTTGTAAATATATTTTCAGAGGAATGGAATTTTTAGAAATTCAAAGAAATGTTTTAAAAAAAATGCTTTCGTACGCGTCTCTTTGTATACGGTATATATGTCTCGGATACTTTAGTCAAAGTTAGCATATTATACAATATGAATTGTTATTCCAAATATATATACTGATATTTTTTTGCTTCACTGAAACATAGATCAAAATAGTTTCCAGCCCCCCATGCTATTCGACAAATAATTCGAGAGAGAGTGATTCATTTTTCAACACCATCGAAAGATGTCAAACACAAAGAGGAGTTTTGTAAATGGAACTCGAGTATTTATTTTTCCCGCCGAACTCTCGAATTTGAAAAGAATACTTGAGACGTAAGTGGCGATATTGGATTTTTTGAAGTTGGACCCAACCTCTCCCAATATTCTGAATCACCGCATGCGTACCATTTTTTCTCTACATATTATATTTATTCTCTTTCCACGTGATTTTGCGATTGTTATTAGATCATTTTGACAAACTATAATACGATTTTTGGTACCTTTTACATTGGTGATTAATGATTTAATAATCCACAATATATTAATACTATCGACTGAAGGTACTTGATGGAAATTGAATTTAAAAGAGCTTGAATCCATCAGAATTTAAATCCATAATATATTATGCATGACCGTTCGAGTAGATGGCAGAGTTTTAATTTAGCAAACGGACTGTCGTGGGATACTAACTTGATTTTAATTATCTACAGTTAATATTAAGACATTTGATACATTTCAAATGCTAAATCGTTTACTTTCTGTGGTCTATGTCTTATAATTTATTTTACTTGGATAATTGACCACCACACATGCACTGATAGATTAACAATCTTCTTAAAAAACTATTGAAGAAAAATAATTACTACGATATTGTTTTTTTTTTTGTTACATTATATCTATCGCTTTACAATCCGATGTGAACCTTGGCCGCCTCATGAATATGTTACTTAACCGTTCTTTTACGTGAAATGGATGATAGTCACCTGGCAACCTATTGGTATGGTGATCTATTGTCTATTCCCTATTCTATGGGCTCAAACCGTAGGGGTAGAGGTGTGTAGGTTAGGGGTATATTATGCGCTTCCACAAAAACACTAAAAACGTAATTCCTAAAGATAACAATTAACCAAAAGACCTAAGATCATGCTACGGCCCTCAGACACAGCACAATCAAGATCACCATGACTGGTCTGGCCAGTGGTTTTTTTATTAATTTTTTTTAAATAAAAATCGATTCATAATAATAATTATTTATTTATTCATTTGAATCATAATAATATAGAATTAATATTTTCATGCTAATATTGAACTTTTCGCGCTTTGCATGAAGCAAATTCATAAATGATACGCTCATAGTTCAGTGTTTCGATGATAGCGATATCTATGGAGATAATTAACTGCTAAGCCAGATAAACGTTCTTGCCCAATGGAGGAACAAAGATAATTTGTTTATAATTTTTAATTTGCTAAAACTTCGTTCACATGAAGCCTTAGTAACTCACAATTTGGGAAAGCATCATGAAGACAGTATGTATGAATTAAGTTACATTTGGGATGCGGTGGCTAAATCTGACAGAAGAGAATTTTCTTCATATTTATTTTGAAGCTCGCTATTTCGCTTGCAAATTTCATAAAATGAGTTGCACGGGTGGAATTGTCTTTTTATACATTTCCGATTAATGGTACCTACATACTATAAAGTAAACAAAGATTTTGTAATAAGAATCTGAAGACAAAATTTAGTTTTTCGTCTGCGGAAGATTTTCGTGTAGGTAGGTACCGCAATGGTCTCGGGTAGACTCCAGCTAGTGTAAATCACGCCACATTATAGTCTAGTTCTAGTAGTTAACGTTTGTTCACCTTGACATTAGAACATTGATGGGGTCAATGGAGACATTACTCAGTAGACAGTAGTCAGAAAGTTTGCGGTTAACCGCAATTCGCAGCCGCCCAACATTTGGCGGGCGTATTTTGTTTTAGAATCTAAAATCAATAAGTCGTTCACGAAAAGATGTTACCATCACTAATCTCGTCTTATTAAAAATATATATATATTTCTTGCGTTCAAATGTTGTAATAATCTGTACGTAAATTTATCGTGACATATATCGGCAAATTGCTCCAAAGTTGAAGGCTTTTCATTATCAGTCTTCAAGTAAATAATTTAAAATTAAAACATTTAAAAAAAAGTATTTTCTACGCCAATAAATCATCTCTAATATTTGATATTTTTTAGGGTTTAATTAAATTTAAAAAAACTAACTAAGTATCTATTTTCTTAATTCTACGATATTATTCAACTTTCAGATAAGTATATACCCATTCATCAGTAATAATATCATAGTATTATTATTATTATTATGTACTTAAATTCCTTACGTATAATTGACAAATACTTACCTATATACTATAACTCTCATAGGCTACTTACTTCCAAAAGTTAGTCTTTGCTACTGGTAGATGTAGGAGTTTTGTAAAAAAGAGTCTCGAATTACTTTTTGTTCATTTAGTTACTACCCTATATAAATCAATGGTTATTTCGCACTATTCCTAACATGCAATTTGTATGGTTCACATGCATACATTATTATAAATTATTGGTTGAACATGCGTCATGAGCGACATCGTTAATTGGCAAAAAGTAAATTATTGCGTATTTTTTCAACGAATACACAAGAGATTCTAAACTACCAGAGAAACTAATAAAATTCGACGAAAGCTTTATCACGTAACTGTGCACAGACAAAACGCCTGGCGTATAATGTTCGAGAAGGAAAATGGAGTGAGGGAAAACCACGATTCCGGTAACTTGATGATTTACGATTTAAGATACGTTTTGATCGACTGAAGAAGGAGAGCGTAGAACTGGACATAATAAATGTGTTTACTTGAGGCGGGTTAGATCCACCCTAGCTGTAGAGCAAGGGAAGAAGAAACTAAATACAATATCTGACCCTGTCACATCGCTAATAGTCTGAACTATGAAAAATAGTGTTCTGTCATTGAAACTATGGTAATGAATGATACAAAATGGATAAATTGTGTCATTTTATTTTTCGAAATAAACGGCTATTTTAGCAAAATATATTTGCTCACCTCTGACCTATTTAATCTGTTGTGATCCTTGGCTCTTGGAAAACAATAACATATCGATCGTAAAAATCAGGGCCTTTGGGAGTTTTGCAGTAAAGAAGAATTATTATACCCCAGACGAGCTTTCGGTAAAGTTTATTTTATTTTTGCTCATAACAGAGAGAAAAACTTTCTACGTGGAGCTTTCAATTGCTCTTCACCTTCAAAGTTTTATGTAGCTGCTTTGAATACATAAATATTGTACATTTCTGAGATGTTTTGGATTAGAATCGTTGATTTATGATCGCTTAATCGTAACCATAATAAAATACGGGAAAAGTTTCTATTTTTTATGTAGGTAGGTAGATACTACTTAATTTTTTTTATATAATTAATTTACAGAAATATTAAACATATATACTGTTACTATATATCTATACATTGGAAAACCTGCGACAGATTTCGCTAATATATGTTAGTCATGAAAGTATTTATAGGGACCTGTTTACTATTAATCTTCTTTTTTCGCCCTGTCACGACCCTGCATTGGGCCATAAGGCAAGCACAAGTTTGCGCCACTTCCCTCGGTCCATCGCCAACTCTCGCGCCTCCAGCCATGCCAGACCTGCAGCGCGTATATCGCTTTTGTAGCACCGCAGCAGGGTGAGGGAGGGCCGGCCACGGTGACGGAACCCTTGAGGCTGTGCCACAAGGATATAATAAAGTGTCACACTTTCTGACGGCTCTCCAAGCCACGAAAAGCGTCTCTAGTCACTTAAGGCTGCTGTGTTCGCTCACGAATTTGAGTGTTTGTAATACCTATTGACTATACAAGGACACTATTTTATTTTGATAGTTTGATATGTTAAGTATACAGAATGAAATACGAACATATTAATCGTAACAATAAATCGATAACTATCATCGTGACCGTATAGTATGTATAATATAATATTATTATAATAGTGTATCTTATATAATCGATTATCGTGCCTTACAATACCATATCATAATGTAGTGGCTGCAGTTTAGTTGATCGTATTTTAATAGTATATACATACACTGATTAAAAGTAATATAAAATAAGTAGGTAGGTACACCTAAATTTTTTCAAATTTTAACTCGCAGCTGTTTAAAAAAAACCATGATGTATTTGATCCACTGCAAGTATCCAAATTAGTTTAGCGAATGGCTATCAACTATTCCTAATAAATCCTCTACCATATCCATATGCTCCCTTTAGCAACGAACTTTATTTATGCGGAACACTTGTGGGTATCAAATATTTATATTTCTTAAATCTAATATATAAAAATTAATATTTGTTTGTTTGTTTGTTTGTTTGTTTGTTCGTATTGTATGCGCTGCCATACCGTTCATCCGATTGCAATAAAACTTTGTGAACTTATTGCTTGCACTTCCGCAAAGAGTATAGGCTATACCTTATATATAAAAATGATTGTCTGTCTGTCTGTATGCCTGTCTGTCTGTCTGTCTTTCTGTCTGTCCCGTATGCGTTCCTATACCATTCATCCGATTGCGATGAAATTTTGGTAAGTGGTTGTATGCACACCCGCAAAGGTTTCTGAATTAGAAAAATCATCATCTTCTTCTTCTTCATCATTCTATTTTCTTTTATTCGTATGGTTCCTATACCATTCATCCGATTGCGACAAAACTTTCGTCAGTTATTGTACGCACACCCGCAAAGGTTTCTAAATTAGAAAAACCATCTTCTTCTACTTCTTCTTCATTATATCTTCTATTATTTGTATGGTCCCTATACCATTCATCCGATTGCGATGAAACTTTCGTTAGTGTGTGTGCCAACACCTGCGAAGGTTTCTGAATTAGTACAATCATCTTCTTCTTCTTTTCTTCTTTTATTCGTATGGTTCCTACACTATTCATCCGATTGCGATGAATCCTTCGTCAGTTTTTGTGGTAATACCCGCAAAGGTTTCTGAATTAGTACAACCATCTTCTTCTTTTATTTTATATTCTTCTATTTGTATGCGTTTCTATTCCATTCATCCGATTGCAATAAAACTTTCGTCAATAATTGTGCCAAAACCCGCGAAGGTTTCTGGATTAGAATAACCATCTTCTTCTTCTTCTATTTTATCTTCTTCTATTCACAATGAAACTTTGGTGAGTTGTTGTGCGCATGCCCACGAAGATTTCTGAATTATAAAATCATCTTCTTCTTCTATTCGTATGCGTTCTTATACCATTCATCCGATTGCGATGAAACTTTTGTCAGTTGTTGTGCGCACACCTGCGAAGGTTTCTAAATTAGTATTATATAAAATACAACGCTTGTCGTTTGTTTGTTCCATGCAATTTTGATTTTTTTTACTGCATATTAATAACATTAATAACGTTTGCATACTTTGGATTCGATTTTAATTTAGTGGTCTTTTGTTTGACCTTTACTCCTATTAGAATTATTTTCATATTGCCATATTGTATAACACAGATATTTTAATATTAAGAAAAATAATTATCTCTTATTATTTTTAAATATCTAAGATGAATATATCCACGAAGCGACCCTGTGCGAAGCCGGGTACTTCAGCTAGTACGATATAAATAAAACTTATAATAGAATTTCCTTTTTTATGTATGAAAAACTAATCCTTTTGGAACAATTTAAAAGCAACTTGGCCAGCAATGGCGAACATATGGCATGCGTAGAAATTATACTGATACGTGAAAATACAATTTTAGAACCTCGACCGGGACGACGCATAACGTCCCGGAATTTTCAAAAACATCGACGATACGTGACGTCTGGTAAATGTAAAAAAATCTTTTGGATTCGGGACGTATATTTCTTTTCGGTGTAAAGCTGATCGAAAGAAAAGCTAAACATAAGCTCTAACGTAGACGTATCCAAACATTGGATGGAAAAACTGATCGAACTGAAGATATTTTTTTGTAAAGGAGGAGCTAAAAAATGTTTTCCACATTGATTCTGACGAAGAGAAAATTGAAAAAATGTGCTCGCCAAGAAAGTTCCTTTTCATTTCGACCGTGTTTAGGAAAAAGGGCGTAACCCACACAGAACAAATTTTACAGGAGAGGCAAAAAACGTTTTTGAATGTTTTTGGTTCAATATCAATAGCACAGACATTGGGTGCATGATGATTGATGATTTGGTGTAATATCTTTACGATCTAATAATAATAATTAAAGAGTTATTACAGAAAAATCATGAAAATTGAGGTTAATGCTTTTTTCCTTAAATTAAAACTTAATTAAAACCTGGATTTAGATAATAAATCGGCATTTACGGGTTACTTCCTTTTTACAGAACGTGTATTTAGTTGTATACATTGTTAATATGTAATAAAAACACTTTTCGAAAAATCGAGGGTTACGCCCTTTTTCCTAGACACAGTAGATTTAATATAGCGCAGCGGTCATAAGGTGGGACACCTATGCTCTAATGGAAAATTATTTGAGAGAAAACATTTTGTGCGATGCTAAAAATACTGTTCATATTTTTTTTTAAAAAAACACCCTTGGTACATACTCCACTAATTCAAAGCATACTATAGTTCGCTACCCCATAATTAAGTATTATATTAATGCACCGATTTAATTAGAATTTATTATTTTCCAACTGAACTGTAATTATATATTTCAAAATTATTGTGGATTAATTTCACAAATATTTATCTGGTAAACATTTATAATATGTATGTTGCATGCACGTTACATGTACAATTTCTGATGTAGTATGAAACTAAGTAATTACTACTTAATACGGGAGATATAACATTTCTGTAGGTATCTACTTTCCTGAATTGCATCGTGAGTGCAACATTAAGTTTGCCGCCCTCTTTGATGACACTTTGTATGTATTGCTCAATAATAATTTGAAAACTTTATCTCTCTAAGGTATTCTGCACTTCGCGTATCTCTAAGAACAACGGTTGTTCGTAAATTCGTTTTAAACTTAGGATAATATACGTCATAATATACGTAATAAATACTATTAGGAACAAAACCTTTGAAGTAAATATTATTTATATAGACGGAGTCTAATTGCATATTATAAGTGAACATTAAGAAAGACTTAAAATTAATACTGTTAACTAACTTAACTAAATACTGTTATAAACTGCATCTGTCAAAAACTGTAACCATTTCATTCAATATGTAGGTATAATTTTAAAGTCAACTAACTCCGAAAATGTATGTCACGAAAGTGTGTTATTGCTAAGTTAAACTGTGAAACTTGAATTTGAAAAAAATTGTGTTCAACCATTACTATTTAAATGAACAATCACGTAAAATCTCAAACACCGTACACAATGAATGTAAATGCGTCAATGCTAGATTTTTTGCCAGGGTTGTACTGCGATAGAAAATTGCAAAAAAACGAACAGTAGGTACATAATATACTTATTATTATATGCAAATTATAAGAAAATGTCAAACAGGCCTTACAAAGACAGCAATCCTAAACAAGAGTTTATGAATGCATCCAATTACAGCATATTATAATTCGCACCGTGAGTGTAAAACCAAGGCATCTGCAAAAGACATATTTTGGATATATTAGGGTTTGAAGTCTTCGTTTTGTTAGGAGAAATAGAGTTTAAAAAAAAAACCATAATATTTGGTTTATATCTACAGTATATTGCATGTTCTTTTAGTTACTCCACTTTTACATTATCAGGTTTACGACTTTTGCAGTTGTTTTGCATTTAATTTCGAGATTGAAAAATTTGCAGATGCGTTGGTTTACACTCACGGTTGCGATATATTCTGTGCACAATCCCACTCTTAACTCTATCAGAGTGATTCTCGAATGAGGAACAAAAACGGATTATTCCCACCCGAATAGTTTATAATAGAAATCAATTTACATTAAATAATTGTGTATATGTACCCTTCTAAGCTGAGACATTCGTACCCATGAAAGTAGGTACCTACCTAATATCTGAACGATTGCAAAGGGTTACAACTCGTAAAAGAACAACGCAAAGAATGATACTGAGAACAATACGTCTTACATTTGAGGTTATTGGTTTTCTAGTCGTTTAGGTCCATGATTATTTATTTCGATAAAATCACAAAAAAACCGTCAGCATATTTAGGACTGCAAATATATTTATTATTACAACGTTTTTCTTAGCTCGTATTCTTATTTGTCCGGTACAAATCATGCAATCGATTTTTTAACTAACTTCCCGACTATCTGACATTTGAAACTTTTAGAATATATCAGAACACGACGCCAATGCATTTTTTTAAAATACTTTTAGCCATCTTTAAGTAGAATTGAATTCATTTTCAGTTAATTCTGTTTTGTATAAAAAGTTATTTCGACACCATTATTGGTTGCTAGGGGTCTGGGGTCCTAGCAACAAAATTATTAATATATACGTGCGTTACTATGGAAATGAATATGACATGTCAAGTACAATTTTTTTTTGATCGTTTTAACTAGACAAGTCAAGTTTATATGGTTCAACAGAATTTAAAAACGTTGTATATAAAAAGTTCCTTTTATCTTGTAATTATTTTCATAATTATTAATGCATAATTAGATGGAACGAATGACGAAACAAAATGACCGGAAAATACACTTAAATTATTAGATTACCATAAGTATTTAAATTTAGCCGAGACATAGTAAAAATGGTGGCTGATGAATATAACTGACCTGCAGTTTGATACTATATTAGTAAAGCGGAGGTGGTTATGATAAATAACAAATTTACATATGATTGAAAGTGCTTACGTACAGAATAAAGATATCAACAGTGAAAAACTTGAGGAAAACTACTTTGAAACTAATACCCTCATCTGATTATGTCAGAGGGTCTAGGACGATTCGGCGCCAGGGCAACTAGGCGCTACGCAATCGAATGAAATTCGAAAATAAATAGACGTTCGTAAATTATGGGTACTTTTAATATTATTATTTATATTTAAATTATTACTTATATTATTATTGCTGAGAATTTAAATATGCACTCGTAAATAATGATTTGACTGTGCATGTTTAAGTTCCAACGAGAAGAGTTATTTTATTTTTAAAGTCTCAGGCACGATACTTCTCAATCCGCAATAAAAAAAACATTGTGTTAACAGCAAAATTAATTAAAACTACTAAGTAGTTTAGTAATAGATAGAAACTGATTAAAATTCCTCGTCTACTTTCTGTATAAAATCGTAACGGACGACTTTTTATTTCATTCGACAGTGCGGCTCCCAGCTGTCCTATTCCCTGTCAGGGAAACTTTCAATTTGCATATTGGAAGACCTTAACCTCTTCACTGCGGAGCATTTAATTACTATTTAATTATCACATTTAAATAGCATGCTAATTATATCGAATGACCAACTAGTGAGGGCACAACAGCTGTGCCGTCAGCGGAAAACCTCCACAAATGAATCTGAATGGGGTAAAAGATGTGTGGATATTGATTTAGAAAATAAAATAAGTCAAATATTATATTGTAAAATGTGAAGACCTGTTTTCCATTGTCATTGAGATATTATTGGTTTGTAGGCACGGGTAACGTATAAAACAGCGGCAAAGCAGCTAGACTAATAAATGAATTACGGCGATAGCGTCAAAGGTCATTGTAGGTGTGTTCTCAGTCGGAATCATGAGATGAGAATGGTGATAATGAATATGTCATTACAGTTTGTGGGTACGTCGTGTATAATGCAGTGGCATAGGTAACTCATCGCAAGAGAATGCAAAGTATTGGCGTCCGAAGCTTATCGTTCACAAAAGATTGATTTATCTTTTTTTGAATAAGTATTAAATTTCATAGAAGCATGCAACGACAACCATACGAATGAATTCCGTTTGTTATAATTCCATTCGCTGTACGCCGTATTTTAAAACAACAATTACATTAAAACTAGTTTTGAATTAAACGAATAATTTATCCAACTGTTTTTTTATTATTAAATTTTCGTTCTAAAATCCAATGAAAATATCATATTTGATACTATGCAACACTGGAATTATTTAAAATACGGTAACATACCAAGTGATAACTTTTTAACACTTTTTTGACAGAAAAGGCAGATAATGAAAGACGATTTGCTTGCGGATTTTATAATTAATAATGACAAGGACGAATAATAGACCGTATTTCAAAACAACTTATTTTTTAATTTTTTAACGTTTGTATAAATATAACTTTCAACTTTTTACGCGGAGCGGAGCAGACCCTGGAGCGGAGCTGGAGCAAGTATTAGGTCCTAGATCGGAGCTGGAGTGGAGCAACCCAATAAAAGGTCCGCTCCAACCCTCTGCTTATGACTGTAGCGAAATTCTCAGACGATATCCTCGCAGATGGATTCAAAGTTATTTAACTAGATTCTAGGCTTAAGCAGCTGTAGCTAGCTCCTGGACTTCACTCTCTATTAATTTTCACATTGTTGACTGTATAATATTCTGAAATATCACAATTAGAAATACGGCTGAGAATCGGGTATTGACTTAGGTGATTTTTATTTAGGGGTCTAATGTTTCTATCTACGCCACTGATAGTGTAAAGTCGCGCAACTTAGCGCCGCCACGGACGCACTCTTGCCATTCAACTATATAATATATATATATAAACACGATTGAATTATTTGACATTATGACGTCTGTGACTGTGACTATAACTCCGTAATTGTATTTGGAAGTGTCTCGCATTTGGGACGTCTGCGAATGCAGATTGTTTTGTACACATAATTGAATATCCCTGCTAAGAAACTATTTCAATTGAGCAATGCCGTGCGGGCCCCCTATCCCACAAATGTTTATGCTTGTAAACGGTATGTTAGAAATTTTCAATCAACGTTTTTTTTAAACTTTGACTTAAAAAATCTTAATGTTTTCAGATACATGTGTATTAATTAATACAGTGGAAATTGTAAATTATCAAAAAAATGTCTCAAATTGGAAGCTTCGTATTTTTCCGCTAGGTGCCTTTGCTGGCATTCCTCTTTCCCTTAACTTAAATTATAAAAAAAAATATGCGTATTTGAATACATTCACATAATTTTACAAGAAAATAATAAAATCAAGTAAAAAGATATAAAGATAAAATCAAGAAAATAAAAAAGAAACGCAAATTAAAATAAAATCGATAGGTTACTGCTACTATTAGATTTGTCGTTTAGTAAAGTTTAAGTTGAGTGCACAGAATAAGACAATCATACATAACGTTGGTAATGAAAATGCCAATGAATTAAAAAAAATGTCGAATGGAGGCATGAAACTCAATCATTTCCGGTCTCTCTCAAACTCAGTCAAAGATTGGCCGTTTTAAATACCTAATAGTTTATTTACTAATATCCAAGCCTTCAATTTTAATATTATTATTTAATACTACCTTTCTATTTTTAAATATATTTTAAAACCGCAACTATTCGCGGTTATTATATTAATTAAATTATTTTCAGTTTAATAATAAATTACGCGGTGAATATTTTTCATAAATACTCTACACACACATACAAAATCTTTTTGAGATTAATGTTTCAAAACATATTTTTAATTAACATGCCATATTATGAACGATATACAATGATAGCTTAATATTTTTACTGTTAGTTGAATCTGTTTAATTTAAAATATAAAAAAACTTATTCGGGATCCGCCCAGTAATCTTTACCTAAAATGTCTCAAAATTTATTACATGGAAAAGTAATATTGTATTATTATAATATAGACTCCAAAAAAGTTTTTAAGTCTCATTTTCGATTAATTTGGCTAAAATTTTACTCCAGTAGGTAACGGAATTCTCGTGAAAGACTTTTAATTATAAAATTTCCGTTCCTACATTAAATTAAATAAATTTACTTAAAAATAATCACGAGAGAAAACTTGAACAAAATTATATAGAATAAAGAACTTAAGAAATATTCGTCATAACAATATTATTAATAATACAGTACATATTATTTTGGTTTTTTATAATACGTTTCAAAACTCTAATTGAATTTAAGCTCAGTTCTTTGTTAGGTCGGAATGATATTGAAAAAAAGAATGATAGGTAGACACTAGACATAAATTAAAACAGTCATAATAACAAAAAAAATTTACCACGCCAATAGTAGGTATTATGATTAATTCTACAAATTATCAAATATACAAATAGTAAACGTTGAAACTTATATAAGTATATTCTTACGTATCTTTCCTATATAATTAGAGGTGGTCATACGTCTTATAAACTCTAATATTCCCTGTACACCTGGATGGATTTACTTGCACCAATAGTGTGTATTTTAAACTATCGCGAAAACAATAGCGCCTGTAAACGTACATGGATTTACTGGCAGCAATAGTGCGTATTTTAAACTATCGTGACAATAACTGTAAAAATTGGTTAACCTCAAAATGAGTATAGTTCGTTTTTTTGCCGGCAGGTTCGCCGTTGAATAATCAAAGTAAATTAAATTTGATTCATAGATGGTGTCTCTATTTTTCAAACTTTTCGTTATTACGTACCTACTTGTTCTTGCCAATAATTATTTTTTTTTTTCCTATTCAAGGGATGTAATTCATTATTTTTAAAATGTGTAACTTGGAAATCATCCCTTTTGAGCTAAATCTGCAAGAGAGGAAGGTATTTGGATTGATAGCTCGGTAGTTGGTTCACTTGCCCGTACTTGAATGAAGCGAATTAGAATACCACTATTTATACTTTATAAATTATTATAAACTATTATTATTCATTACTCATTAGCAAATGCAAGTACGTTATAATAAAAAGTGCAGACACCGCTTAGTAATTAAGGTAAATCATTACTTTGATGATTTAAAGTACAAAAGCCGATTGCCAATAGGTACGAAACGCCATTTACAAAGCGCTTGATAGTATTATAAAAACTATTAGTTAACTTCTTCGGAATTATGACATGTATCTATAGCTTAGCGGTCAGGCACACGAGCTCGAATTCTGAGGGGCGCAGATTCGAATCTTGCAGGGTGTAGTATTTTTTCAAAAAGATTTTTTATCAGTAGTGTTTTAAAATTATGTGTATTCAATAAATATTTGTGTTTTTAGCTCTAGTTAAGTAAGTCAATAAAGATTGCCGCATTTTTTAACTAATAATGGATTGATCAATTCGATCAATAATCAACGAATTATCATAATATGACGTATATTATGATTTCTGCTCATTATATTCAATTTTTTCTTTATGTAGTAGAATTGAATACTTACTTACCTACGATTAAAGTCTTTTATGTTTGCGCTGACGAGCTGTCTCAGCGGGTGTGTCGTCTGGCGAGAATGGGACGATGACTTCGTCTCCCGTTTATTGGATTAACTCCTGGACGGCGCGCGGTGGAGTAGGTACTAGCATTGCATCTTCATTCGCTACGACCCATTATCGCTTTAATACCTTTACTTTTATTTGTACCTACCAGCTGGTAGGTAATTTTTATGTTGTCGTTTTCAACATTGACTGTTTCCACATTGATTCCCGTAGTATTCAAAATCTATGTCTAAAATTTTTAATTATATGTCTGTAAAACAGGGCCAGCATCCTTACCAGCCACATATTTAGGCTATATACATGACTCGTGATGCCGAAATTACATCAACAACTCGTTCTTATTTTTATACCACATTCGTTTCCGGATCTCGACAGTGATTTTTGCAATATTTTCCGTTGCTATGTACAGTGGTGTAGTATTGAAATCATACTACTCCCTGATATTTTTGAGCCAGGACGCTTTTCACGTAGCAGGTTATTTGCTTACCGTCTATCTTTCATTGAATAATACACTTCAGAAGTTAATGCTTCTCATGGTCCATCCTAGGTTTATAGCTTTACTTTTTTATTCATATATTTGACCGTCGTTCGTAACATTCAAACTCATGCTGTGTGTTTGTATGTATATCCATATTTAAAAAGCTTTATGTTTTTTGATCGTTGTGTATGCTATTGCAGTGGTCCCCAACCCTCGGTCCGTGGATCAAATGTTACCAAGCCGTCGTCAATGAAATCGAAACAAAAAAATAGACTGGACGTGAATGCAACACTTCGTCTGTCAGAGACTGCAGCCAAGAATATCCAATATATTAGCAAAGATGCAACAGCAGGTTTAGCATTAGTTTGTTGAAAAAAACCCATTGTTTTTGTTAAATTTTAATTGTATCAGACTGTTATAATATCTATATTAGTTAGTTATAGTTATGTCCATCTGTCACAATATAAGATTAAAAAATATTACGTAAAAATCATTTTTATTTCAGTATTAGTGGTCCGCGAAAAATTATTCCTTTTTTTACCGATCCGCAGGTGTAAAAAGGTTGGGGAACACTGTGCTAGGGTACCTAGTAGGTACCCACATGGTACACTCCGAACCAGCGCTCGAAATGGAAAAGTTTACGAACTGGAGCGCTCAAAAGTTTTCATTCAATTTCAGGATATTAACATGGTTATCAAATTTTATGTGTATTTTATACATAATTTATAACATAAGTGTGCTAGATTTTTTGTTATATGGCATATCTAGCTCAGACGGTCAAATTATTTTATCCACGAGACGGAGCGATAACTTTACAGATTTCACGAACCAGAACGGCGCTCCGATGCGCTCCAGTCCATTTCGAGCCTTGCTCCGAATGGGAGAGCGAAATATACTTAACATATTATTACTATTTCCATTTTGTTTCCCAGAGTTTTACCTCGATTTCTTGAACACAATTTAAAATATACCAGAGTTGTTATCTAGGGCCCCGCCACAACGATCTTGGTTACACCTGTGCGAAATCCAAAAGCTGCGCAAATTAGTTTACCCAACATAAGTTTTATTTTAAATTGTCTAATGAATATTACACATAGAAAAGTAATAAGTACTATTATTGACTAAGGGTAGTTAGTGGAATAATTAGAATGCAACATTTTATAAAAAATGTCTTCCCTAAAACGTGTATTTCTTTCGCTAATAGATTTTTATTTGGCTGGGAGAATTTCTTTGTGAGAGATGTTGATCATTAACTAACTTATGAATGTGTTAATTATTACATAACATGATAACAAAAACGGATTGTTGGCCATCCTTGTAGCAATACACACTTCACTTGTAAGCCGGAAAAAATGTAATGCATAACAATACGTAAAAAAAATCGACTGTATCTACTCAATATCTGTCTCTGTCCTTTGACATGGATATTTTAAAACCAATTTTAATAAAAAAAATTCTTGCAAGCAGAAAAATTCTGCGCCCTTAGTTTGGCACACGTGTATGAAATTTGCAATAAAATCTATGCAAAGTTTGACATTTGACCCAAACGAAAGCTAAAATAACAGCTTACGTATATTTAACGGACGGAAACTTTTGCAAAAACGTGTAAAAAGTTCTCTCGCTTTTGAGGAAGACTTTTTTCTAGGATAACATAAAAAGGCCTTTTTGGTTGATTACAGAAAAATTTTATCAAAAAAGTATAAAAGATATTATTCATCGAATGTGAACGAAAACTGCAACTACAAAATGGTCGGTTTTTGTAAACTTTCATAATATAAAGCAGTGCTTCCCAACTCTTCTCCTGTCACGGCACACTATTAAATTTAAATCTTAGTCTTTGGCTCCGGACGAATACAGAGAGGAATCGCAGGAGAGAGATATGTGGAATATTTTTGGTCGGGGTGGTGGGGGTTGCTTCTCAAGTTGATCAGGTGTTGATTCGACAGGGAGGTCGGAACTTACTGAATTCGAAATACTATTCATAATATAAATTAGTGTACATGGACTCTAGGAATCGTTAAACGACATGTGTGGCGAATTGGTTTTTATTAACGATATCACGTGGCGAGCGTCCAGATGGGTGCCGTCGTAAAAAGAGGGTCACAATCTCAACACTCAAAACTCAAAAATTAATATTTCGTATTTAACCTGAAAAATAACCATATTCAATTCTTTGTACTGCAGAGATTCTTCTGAAAGTAATTACATACTACATATGTAAAACAAAAAACAAAGAAAAATTGCATGTCGATAAAATGCTCCATAACTATTAATAGTGATGATGTTTAGACGAATGCTTATTATCTATATGTATTTTAGTAATAAGCAAGTAATAAATAAGTAGAATTTAAATTGGTAGATTTTATTTGGATATATAAGCAATAAAAATAATTAATAGGTTATCAATAATAATAACACATCAAGAAGATAATCAATTCTTTCAATTATGTACCTACGCTTTAATAGAAGACAACGTTCTTTCTGTATTCGAGATCCGTGCTGAGAGTTGCGTGCTGTCACCTGTCTCATGCTGATACGACAACAAATAATTAAGTCTATGATTTCGTCATTCCGCAGAATATTTTGAATGATCACTATCTCTATAAATTTAATTATGGAAAGTGCCAAATCTAATTTGTTAGTATTTTTAATTATTATTCATTTTGCATGGTATTTTCAATTAATTCAGTTTCTACATATGCGTACGTGAAAATTACTTGCGATATTGCATCCATAGATAATATTTTAAACAGAACCCAACCGCAGACCATAGATAATAGACGTAAACACCAGACATATATGATAATTTAATAGAAAATCAATAGACAAAAAATAAATAAAAACAATGAGCGCGCGTATGGACGTGAGTCGAAAATGTGTAGGCATGCTGAATATAATAAAAGACGTTCATTGAGTCATGCGGTCGCCGATGTAGTGTGGTACGCGCGAGGTGACCTCGTTGTTATTCGGCAGATGACAATGTTCGTTTAAAGGTTCAAAATGTACTACGGGATGGGAGCGTCTGTCTGATAACATTTTCTGTCTGATAACATTTTAAATACCAAGAAAAACGACACAACACATTTTTTCCTTAGCTTACTGTGACAGCACGTGACAACACATAACGCGATGATAGTGTATTTGACGCATTATCGACACTAGGTAGACGTCGAGTAGACGTGTGAAGTTTATTGTAGATAGTGATACAATATTTCCTACGGCACATTAACCAATCGCTCTCTGGAGTGCCACGGCACACCGGTTGAGGACCTCTGATATAAAGCATGTAATTTTTAGTGCCGATTATGTGTTTTTATCATATGTTTAATTGTTTTGCAGTTTGGCGGGAATCAAACTGCGGTTCCACTAAAAGTTGTAAGTTGCACTGTCACCTAATTTTTTAACTGTATTTTGTTTTATGGTAGTAGAATTTATTTATCTTTATGTTCAATGTATGACATTCTCGAGCCTCTGCGTGTAGCGGCTTACTCCCGAAATATCTTATAAAGTACATATTTGAGACAGTGTTATTCATATATAGTGCGACATTACTTTCACTTTACAATATGTTAGGTGGTTATGACATTACAAGAATTTATTTCTTTAGACAAATACTGAAAAATGCACGTTTTCCTTGCAAATGATATTTTTACCGTGGTGGCTCACTATGAAAATACAGTATAACCCCTATTTTACGTTTTTTAAGGGAATGGGGAAAAAACCTAATTGGAGGGAAAATGTAAAAGGGGGTATTGAAAAAATCATGTATATTAGTTTGTTGCATTTTTGTTTTTTTTGTTATGTAATTCTCCTAGACTATATAAACATTTAAAAGTGTCATCTTGAATATCAGCAAAGTCTGTAAAGTAGGTTTTTAAACCGACGGTGAACCTCGTTGCTTATTATTTTGTTGGAATATCAACCTCTTCTTCATCAGACAGTTCTTCAGAAGCGCGCGTAACTCGCATATTTTGAATATTTCCGACGTAAATCGCGGGAAAGAAAAACGTAAATTCGGGTATTAAATGTACTGAAATACATCGGGACTGAAAAAATTACACGCAATTGCCGGGAAAACGTGAATTCCGGGCACGTAAAAACGAGGTTATACTGTATCTATATATTTTTTTGTTTAATCTGATCGATGCAAATGAGTTAAATACGTATATTATTTAGATATTACATTTAATATCTAGTGTCTTTGGCCAATTTAAGGCGATACCTCTACCTACCAGAGGCACCTAGCGGAAAAATACGAAGCTTGCAATTTGAGACATTTTTTTGATAATTTACAATTTAAACTATATTAGTTAATAACTATGTATCCGAAAACACCAAAAAGAAAAATATTTTTTATTTTATGTCAAAAATAAATTTACAATTAAAAAAAAATGTTAGTAAATGTGAATTTGTTAAAGGTTTCCATCTTATTATTTCATATTATTAAGTTTTCTATATTGTAATGAAGAAATTTTTGACCAATTCATAGTTTTAATATTTTTTATATTTATTTTAAACAGCATCAATTTTTATAAAAAATCATAAATTGGTATAACATAAAATCCTTTTATTGATAATAACTGCAATTCTGATATTTTGCATAAGAAGAATAATTTGTTAAACTTATTTTCGACCAGACGGTTAATCTATTCATTACCATTAGTCAATTGTATATATATTTTTTTTTACATAATGGTGTTTTGCTATCTATCGGTTAATTCTTGCAACATTGTCGTTAATTTCAACAAAATTAACTACCTTCTGCTACTGCTTCATAAAAAAACAACCAGTGAACCTATTCTATACATAAGGTGGCTATCAGCGGCTATCGATGGTAGTTTATCACGTTTGTGTATCGAGGCGCTTAATTGTTAAAATAAGTTAAGCGTCTAAACTTTCAAAAGGTACTGTTTTAACAGCCCCTCTTGGCTGTGTTAACTTTTAGAGCGAGATAGATAGTTTTGAAGGCTAACTTATTGTAACAATTTTATTATAATACCTTAATACATAAATATGATAAAATACCGTCGACCGCCGATAGCCGCCTTGTGTATAGAATAGACCCACAGGATCGGTTTCGACTTCTTAGAAGAACATGATCAACTGTTCTCATCTCATCAGTTGATAATAAAACCGCTTAAGATCTTTATTAAATCAAGTATTAAGTTTTATGATGTACATAATATTTAAATAATAATATTGATTTTGTTACTTTATTGTTTTTGATTGTAAGTTTACATTATTAAAAAATTATTTACAATGAATTTTCAGTACGTATTTCTCACTTATTTTGGTCTGGTTAATCAACCGATTCTGATCTCAATTAGATTATGTCATAGACTAGAATTTTTATTTGAAAACGTTTTGGTTATTTTGTACTGAATTAGCATGATAAAGCATATTATTATTTCTCTAAATCTAAATCATATTATGTTTTCGATGTACTTAATTAATTTAGTTTTAATTTGTATAAAGTATAGTCCGAACCAAGAGCATTTTTGTATAAATTGAATATTCAATGTTTTCCATCGGGATCGGAGAGGTCACTTGTATCACAGCATATTAAATGATAACTTCAGAGTATTTCGTATGCAATGTTAAATGTTCACAGAAAACTGACGTATCTCAGACCGGTCTAGGCAAGAAGGAAGTAGGTACAATTTATTTATTTTTCCTTGTATGTTATTTTTTCTGTATTGTATTAATATAACGTGGCCTATTGAATTGAATGACTTCATTGAAACGTATTAAAATTCCTCGTCCGATGCTTGCAATAAAACTTTACCTCCCACTCCAGAAAATCGAGTAAAATACTGAGCGCTCAATTTGTATGAATAAATTTAAACGGCGGCGGTACGAAAGCTTCCGCCGCCATTGGGAGCTTTAAGGAATCACAGGAAGTGGGCGGGGGGCTTTTCCGCCCGCCCCCCCCCCCCACCCTCTTCCGCCTATCTGTCTTACGGGTCAGAGATTACAGAGCTTTAATAACTCATTGGCAGGTTCGCTTGGGAACGAGTGCCGTCATTATTCGACATTTTCTTTATTTAAATAATTTATATCCGGCGTAATAAGTTTGAGGAACAACTGGGTAGAGCTATAAAAAGTGAAAATGACGCCTTTATTACACGTAGATTTATAACATTAGCAGCTCTTCCCTATTCCTTTCTCCTAGATCTTTAAAATTTGATAACTTTTCCCCATTGTGCTTGAAGCTAACGATTCTCGAGATTCTCGTTGTATTACGGAAGGATTTTTTCCTTTCGGTTTTCTCCTCAAAAATTGTCTTCTGTGAAGAAATCGAGAACTTTCTTTAAAAAAACCCATCCAAATTGAATTACAGAATCCAGACTCGCGGATTAAATATCATTTAAAATACAAGTTTAGTACGTTGCTTCAAAAATCTTAGAGAAAAGTTCACAATACTGGCCTCTTAATTTGATATTGTGTGATTAGAAAATTAGACAATATAATTACATAAAAATATTTATATGTTTGTAAATACGTTAATACAGTGATTAAATAATACATAATTCATGTTTTTTAATTAAAATTAAAAAGGTATAGTAGTATTTAGCTGATCTGAAATAAAATCTGATTATTTGCATTTCGTGCTTCCTAATATTTTGTTTTATAAAGACACAAACCGTCCTACGACCGTGTTAATAGCATGCATAAAGTTACCTACCATAATTTCAATCTTTCTATGCTCCGGACTATAATTGGGTGTATATTCGGATAATATTTTGGTGTTTTTTATAAGTAGCCAGTATTGTCAAATAATATATAAAAAAAGACCTCCTAACTGTCGCTCTGTTTTGACTTATGTCTATTTGAATAGCCGATCGTCGTAACTATTACTCAATAATATTACATTACTTTTAAATGCTATTTACTCACTGTCGATGATATATTACATAGTTAATACCGTCATATCGTTACGTTTGCACATAACGCGAAACAGTCCTTTGCGAAATTACTTTTCAAAAGTCGATTTATCACACCTCGGCAAAGCCATAAGGCGTTAGACAAACTCTCCTGCTACCTATCAGTCTATATTATTTATGAGTTTTTCGTGGAACAACAAGAGACGTGATCGAAATACTTCGAAAAATCTACGGCATTTTTGATGCACCGCTGCTTGTTTGCGTGCCTTTCTTTAAATTTTCACCGCCTGTTATTTATTACGCTACACCATGATTGAAGATCACAACGTCACGTACTTAAAGTAATAGATAAATAAACCAAGAAATACCTATTATCGATTATTGCTAGAGAAAACTTTTTGAAGATTTTGATTGTTCTGTTTGCTTTTTAAATATGATTCAACAAGACAACGAGAACCAGGCAATTAACAGAAAACATTAAGGGGGGACATGCTCGTCGAAGGTCAAAATTGAGTTTTTATTGTATATTCAAACCATGATCCTGGACACTCCTTAAACGTTGTAGACGATCTATTTATATACTTTTGAAGCCTTATTATCCTTTATAGTTATTTTAAACATTTGATGACTGCATGAAGTATTTTTGTTACATAAAATAGTATTCTTTTAAACCTCTCGCTCTAATGTTTTAGAATATAGTCATATTTCGGTACATAACTGTGCAGTGGTGTTAAGATTTTTTACATTTATTAATTTTTAAACGCATTTATAAAACCATTAGCATAATTTATTACGAGATAATTTTTGTAAAATATTCACGATAAAAAATTATATTGATAATCTCTGTGATCCCAAATTTGACAAGAATTAGGCATTTTATTATTCAAAAAATCGGCAAGATTAACACATTTCAAGATGATTCTAAAGATATTTATTATAAGCTATGTCTTTGACCATTCAAGTGTGATAAACATCTTATGAATAATGATTGCTTTATAATAATTATTGACCTAAGAATAAGGTAGTGTTTTTTTGAAATACGCCATTTATTTTGTCATTCCCCAGTGGTTAAGCTACAACATACGGCCGTAGCCATAAATTGACAAACTATAATTGAAGTAAAGAGTAAAATGATATTGACGCGCGTGTTTGGACATGTACCGTTTAATAATAATTTTACTCCCTACTTTAATTATAGTTTGTCATTTTATGGCTACGGCCGTATGTTGTAGCTTAACTACTAGGGAATGACAAAAGAAATGGCGTATTTCAAAAAAACACTACCTTAATCTTAGGTCAATAATTATTATAAAGCAATCATTATTCATAAGATTTTTATCACACTTGAATGGTCAAAGACATAGCTTATAATAAATATCTTTAGAATCATCTTCAAATGTGTTAATCTTGCCGATTTTTTGAATAATAAAATGCCTAATTCTTGTCAAATTTGGGATCACAGAGATTATCAAAATAATTTTTTATCGTGAATATTTTACAAAAATTATCTCGTAATAAATTATACTAATGGTTTTATAAATGCGTTTAAAAATTAATAAATGTAAAAAATCTTAACACCACTGCACAGTTCTGTACCGAAATATGACTATATTCTAAAACATTAGAGCGAGAGGTTTAAAAGAATACTATTTTATGTAACAAAAATACTTCATGCAGTCATCAAATGTTTAAAATAACTATAAAGGATAATAAGGCTTCAAAATTATTTAAATAGATCATCTACAACGTTTAAGGAGTGTCCAGGATCATGGTTTGAAAATACAATAAAAACTCAATTTTGACCTTCGACGAGCATGTCCCCCCTTAAGTACAAAACATGTAGTTTGGGAAAATTATCGTCTGTGTGGACATTAAACATAACAAAAAATCAACATTACACAGATATTAGACTAACATATTTTTGAAGTTATACGTCTTTTGGCGCGTTTGGGAAATCGGATCAGAGTGTATTTTTGGCGTGTGACATGTAACACATAATTTCTTTTTCACACGAAAAAAACGCACTCGATTGGATTCGAACCACCGATTGTTCGGTTATCAGCCGAACGCACTACCTTTACGCCACAGTATGATACTAAAATCGTGACGATTATACAGTATAATGTTATAGTTTAGAATTATTCCGTTGCCTAGGCAGCGAATTTATTATTGTCGGCCATTTGCAATTCCTATATTCAAAACAATGATAAATAATTATATAATTTAGTAATATAAGTTAAAGTGTATTGAAATAAACCAACGGCGTTCCAATAAGCGGTCCTTTTAAACGGTATGTAATTTAACAAGATAATTAAGAGCTAGTCAAAGAATCTAGTTTATCACAAGTTTTGTTTTTGTTTTGTTACGCCAAAGAAGTATAACTTCTAACGCGCGTACATAAGTACACACACCGATTTTTTTATGCATAGGTATATATCATAAAATTATTATTTTAATTATTGATAAAATTATGTATAGCTTTAAGGCGGGACGAGAATGTTTCGCCACAACAAAAGAAGGAACCCGAGTACCATTAGGTAGTAAAGTAAAAAATACTCTTCAACTTATAGGTATATCTACGAGATTTAAAAATGTAGCATTTTTTCTTGAAAATACAAAACTTTTATAGAATCGCAAAAATACGCCTTTTGCAAAAATCGTTTAAAAAATCTTTGACCCGGTGGGATTCGAACAAACATCTTTCACTTCCCGGGTAAATGCTCTAAATACTGAACTATCCACCCCACACATATAAAAATATTTGTTATAGTATTATTTGGAATATTAATGTATATGAATCCTTTATATTATGTAGGTATACTTAACGAAGAAAATATACAGTTATGGATTCCTGATTAAAAAATATACACTAATAGTATTTTTAATAATATGGTGAATGGTATTTTTTCCTAATAATAATATAAACAATTTAAATATTTTTCTGTGTACATATTTTTAGATAAAGAAAACTCGAACAATTCAACATTAAAAATCTTTTAATTAGATAATTTGTGATTTTTTCTTCTTTTTATATTAGCATGTACGAAATATATTTTTACATTTGAAGAAAGTATAGGTATTTATCATATTATGTCCAACGTTGAAAATGCAAAGGATCATCGCAACATAATATTGTTATTATCGGCAACTTATGTGTGGATAGTTTCTCCATTGAATAGGATCAACATATAATTGAATAGTTTCAGATTGTAAAGTAGGTAATTATTATTCAAAAAGGACAAATGAATCGTTAGATTAGTTTAGGTTTATAACTTAACAATAAACAATACGAAAGCCGATGCGATTATTTATTTTATATTAATAATACACAGAATGTTCGAATAATTATTTTCAATGTGACAACTATACACAGAGACTTGCGTGGTATTGGAATTAATTATTTCGATGTTCAACATGCAATTAATTGCAACGTTGCACTACAGACCAAAAATTAAATATTGTTAGATTTTATTTTCGGCGAATAACTATAAACACGAAGTTAACTCACTCCACGTTTGATAAATATTTTTAACATGGAACATGTTTTACTCACGCAAAAGCGTTACGAAAAATAGACGTAGAATAACTATAGACGCGCAGCCCGCCCCAATTACTTATTACGCGCGCCGATTATTTTCATTTTACGTTCAGTATCCTACATTCTGTGCGACGTATTGTTCGTCTGTTATTATTACTTCTTTAGTTACTTTTATTTTGTTAACTGTCAATTCATGGTGGGACTGCATTGTATTGTTGTTAAATTTAATAAAACGCATATTTTTTAAGTACTTATTCCACTTTCAATCAATAAATTAGAACCGGTTTCGTTCGCCTCAGAGGGACATTTCATTTCAGGACAAGTACTACAAAAAATGCGTTTTATTAAATTAAACAACAACTCTTTAGTTTCATTATTGTAATTACATAATTTTCAGAAAAGTATAATTGTTTGAATCATTTGGATTCGGTTACTTTGACAAATAAATTTTCTTTCGAATTTGGACAACCAGCATTCAGAGAATCAGTGGGCAAAGTATGTTTCATGTTTAATAATTTTATTCGTTACGGTTTAAGTAACCATCATTTGAGTGGGCGAGGGGTGCAGAACCCTCCCGCGAGGCGCAAAGCGCCGAGTTTTAATACAATTTACGACGGAAAAACTACAAAATACGTAGGCCATAATATTTTTTGGTCCTTACTGAAACAACCAACGCATTTATTTTAGACTTACACAATGGACGAGGTTGACTTCAGACATGAACGTTGTTTTGTAAAATCTATGATCGGTCTAGTTAGCTTACTCGGTGTGCATTGTTATATCTTATATATTATTCTTAACGTATTATTTTCGTTTTGCTTATAATTAAAATATATCTTTAATATTGTAATTACTTGATCTGGCACGTATCTTGTCCGTCCAAATCACATCTTGGCCTCTTGAATCTTCTGATACTTGATTCCCCGCTGACTCCTCCAGTTGTTCACCAGCAGAAGCTACTTAGCATATTACACAATATTATCTCTTCAGCGCAGGCTCTTTGGTCGTCCAGCAGCTCTTTTTCCTTTGCTGTGCGTCCATCAAACATCTTCTTAGACTCAAAACTTTTCATAAGCTTGAAATTATACCAGATTTGGTTGACAATTAACATGACTATTTTTTGTACATTATATCTTACTAAGAAAAAATACCAGGTGCCAGTGCCACATGTCAACATTCTTATCGATATGATTAATGTGTTGAATTCGCAACGATAGATAATAAGCATGTGCGTCAGTGTGTGTGTTGCGCTGCGTTTGCAGACAAATTTTATATACATCTTAACTGTTAATTATATAATTAATACACTAATAATGTTTTACATAAAAAATTACGGCGAAATTTCATCCCTCCATTAATTTTTAATTTTATGATCTAATTTATTACTTAATTAACTTAATTACTCAAAATACTAAATTATTTTTCCATCTTTGTTCTTGTAAAGATATTGTTAATAATTGACACATGTTTTTGGAACACTAGTTTCTAGACACTTTTTCAATCTTGAAAAATACAGCATTTCATTCTGCCACATAGCTTATTTTCATTAAGTAGTAGGCAACACTGTTCACGAGTCATTATTAATTATTTGATTGAGTTGTAAGCACTGATGAATGTACACCTATGCATATTATTGTTAACTACATTTTTATATTTGGAAAATATGTCACTATATTGCTAGAAATATGTTATCAAATTCAAATACGGGTGTCAAATTTTGTAAATCCCATATGCCCTTGACTACTCTATCCGCAACTTTATATAAATATAAATGAAACGTCAAGTTTGCGGCCCTGGGCTTTTGTGGAAAACAGCTTTTTGAACGCGCGGCGTGTGGCACTTAAAAGTATCCGTGCTCTCCCCCTTATTCCGTGCCTGCTTGCCTCTCAATGCAAGGTTCGGGACAACAAAAGTACCCCTCTCTGTACATACGTTTGTAGCAATTTCATATTATTATTTTTGGCGCTCCCGTTTTCTCTTTGTACCTCTCCATCGCTAAAGTCTCAAAGAGATACAAATATTTCACCTGAATTATTTAGTTTTCCGATATCATGCGACGCGCAATGACTGTTTCAAATATATTAAACTTTATCCGTAAATACCTATCTTCTAAGCTAGATATAAACTAAGTATTAAGTCAGCTATTATGTATTCCATATAAAAGGCAGTTTAGTTATCGGGGTCACCACTTTGGCGGTAGATGAGGTGGAGGAGATAAAGTCGTTGTTGCTTGTAGGTTTCGAGGAGAGAGTTTATTGATCATTATAATGATAAATAAATAAAATAACAAAGATGACAGCATGAGGTTATAATCGCAGATCCGGTTGTACTGATGAGGTCGATGTGATCAAAAAATTGATCATACTTATTAATAAACTGGGAGACTTGGCTCGAGTGGAATGACGGTTGACTATGTCGAATGACAGACTCCTGACGATAGTAGTGCGTCGGGTGATGGACTCAATGAATGAGTTAGGATTCATGGAATGTCCTTCCAATTTATATAAATGCAGTAAATATATTACAAGAGATATTGTTGCAATTAACAAATCATAACACACCCTACTGATCTAGTTATGATTGAGGAAATGCTGACTATCATTATCACTCTATTGTTTTGTTATGACAACAAAACATACATATTAAAGTATGTCACTCATGTACTGTTGAGTGGTATGATTGCTACATATATACTTCTAGGAGACTATGGTCAAATATCCAGTATCAAAACTGGCAGTAATCCGCTATATTCTTCCATTATCATTATTCAATTTAAACAGACGTATATATATATATTTGGATGTGCTTATGGTAAAAATAATAACCAACGATAGTTTTTTATCTACGTCACGATGGCCGAGCGGTTACGCTGTTACGCTTACAGGTCTATAATGTCGTGGGTCCCGGGCTCGAATTCCAGGTCTGGCAAATTCGCATGTTATTTTACAATGTATGTTTGGACCCACAGTATGGACAGTAGCATCACTATTTTCGTAATAAACGTTTTTTCAACATTAAGATATACCGAACGTTATTTTAAATATATTGCATCACATAAAGTTTTAGTTTCGCTAACCTTCTGATACAAATACAATGGCTAAGAACATGGGGTCCCTTCGACGAATTTTCCGCAGGGCCCCAGTGTGCCATAAAAATTTCACACTGACCAATATTTATTTGGCAAAAGCCTCGCTTAACGGTTGCATTCTACTCGACCCAATTTTAGACCCCTACTACAAATAAGCTTCAATGCTTTCAGTGAAGTACAAGGGTTCTTAGTATCAAAATTTTAATTACATTTTAGCAAAATAATCCTTCGTATTAACTTGTATAATTGAATTCGTTTTTTACGAAAAATAATGTTCTTTTATTTTTTATAGAAGTACCTATGTATGAATCTATCATTGCACGAATAATTTTTCCTTAATAATTAATAATTTAGAAGTCTTGAAAATAAATAAAAATATTAACAGCAATTACTTATGAATTAACTACATTTTAACCCCAATTTGATTCTTTTTAAGTTTCTTATTAATAATTTCCCAACCCCTCTATTCTACTCTATTATATCTTTAAATTTTACCAACTACCTTTGTTCACTTTGTGGTAAATTTTGATATGTAACTTAAAGTTCCGCCGTGTCAGTGAAAACACATATTGTAAAATTCATATAGTAATTAAATTAGGGAACTTTTATTTTCTGACATTACATCTGTGCAGGTTTCCGTCCAATTTTCTAGTCACGTTGTCAAGAGATCACGTTAAATATTTTCAGTCCTTCTTTGGGTAGTCTGCCAAAACTTATTCAGTCACATGGCATCTGAAATATCATTGTTTTGACGTGCGAGACATCCTGTATACATGGCCCAATCATCTGAAACATCCATATTTCGTAGCTTCGTCGATGTGCAGCTACTTATACATATTTTAAAGTTTACCACGAAACACCCTCCGTTTAAAGCTTCTTTGCATTCTCTATGTCGCCACACACATAAACTGGTCTTGTCAGTGTTTTATAAAACAAGCATGCCCGTCTTCAAGTAAACTGTGATATACAATTTTATCCTATTATGAACATGAACCATGGATAGCCAGCAATAATTAATACGTTGGAAATGCCTGTTATATAATATGCACTTCAAATCTAGGATTATAAATGCAGTTCTTTATCTCTCTTCGGATGTCAAATAAAATAAAATATTTTTGTAAAGGTACAACTGGTATAAGTGTGAAATATTGTATTAAATCAGCTACCCTCCTTGCTAAAATGACGTTGAGAAATGTGTAACCGCCAATTTAAGTGAAAGCACAATATAGTTTACCACAAAACTGACAGAAAATATGGATGATATTTGAGGTAAATTTGCAAAGAAATGCCAGCAACAGTATTTTATATTTTACGTTAAAATGATTTTGTTCTGCTTCATCGAATAAAGTAAAGATTGTTGCATTATCTTCGTCTTTTTATTGTCTTAGCGCTGGCATTAAATGAAATCCTAACTATATAAGACATTGAACGACGTTTTAATGTTCCCGAGAAAAGAATTTAAGATCTTTCAGTCGGTTAGTGGAAACGTTCCTCAATTTAATTATCACTTCATGTCGTTAAAATACGGTCGTTAGTTTTTTCAATAAATTTATATTGTAATCTAGGTGCAAAACTATAGCTCATTTTTATGAAAGGTTGGTGTCTGAAATATTATAATCATCTCGATTCTAGACATATTCATTGAAATTTTAAAAACATTTTTTTAAAACTTCATTTCAAGTTTGTATGAGTAAATTATTTACTAATCATAATCATCACAAAAAAATTAAAATCCATTAAAGTATTTTTTTCTTTGTCTAAAATTTATCATTTTATTAAAATTGATAATAGTATCGTCTGATAAATAGCACAAAAGTATCAATTATTTCAGTATGAGTATAATATAAATAAGTGTATAAATATATTCTAGGTTTAAATTAATAATGTTTTAATATTAATAATTGATAATTGAATAATCGTTTAGGTGGTGGAATGCATATATGACGGGCTTACATAACAACATTTTTATTTATGCTTGAGTTTTTTGAGCTGTTCAAGTATTCAACTATAACTAGACGATAGATTTATAGCTATAAACAGGTGTGAATATCTATTATTGAAAAATTATAGAATTAATTGATGAAAACCAGAATAAATTGTATTTAAGACAACTAGTTTACTAGGTCAGGTTTACATAATAAAGATAGCTTAAGTATTGATTAAAGAAATCGGTACGGTATAAATTATTGTAAATGTATATAATGTTATATATTATATATGTGTACGTTTCATAAAAATAATTTTAATATATAAGTCCATTATCAATAATTGTTACTAAGTTTTTGTCAAATTCACTGAATAAACGTCCACTTAAAATTATTAAGTAATATGACTTGGTGTTACTATAGTACTAGTCCACTTTTAAGATTTTAGCACGCCTAATTTCCGTGGACACACTACATTTTAGTGGAAGCATATAAAACTGTAAAAGTTGGCACCTTTCTAGCCCTCCAGCCAGGTTAATTTTGTTTTCCTAGCTTTTATTACCCAACTGAAGCGCATTTAAAAACAGTTTTAAAACGTTGTCGAAACTTTGGCACCAGCTTGGTTTGTATAACGTTAAATTTAACCAAACGATCAATTTGGGTTTTATTTTCACAGTTTATATACATCATAGAAAAGTAATAAAATATTGTTTAATGTTATAAAATATCCCCTGGCCTGAATATATGAGTTGAATGTTATTTATTCAATTGCCAGCTTTCATTCGACTTTGAAAAGGAAAAAGGGCGTAATCCACACAAATCAAATTTTACAGGAGGCACAATAACGTTTTTGTTACGGTTTTCGGTCAACGTAATACAAAATAGACAACCTCGAAGTGCATGAAAATTAATAATTTGGTTTTTATATTCCTAATCTGATATTAATTGTTCAGTTAATTAAAAAAACCAACATAAAATGATGGTTAAGTCGTTTTTCCCACGTCACTTCCTTCTTTTAAAAAAAATAATTTAGATAATAAATCGGCATTTACAGGTTACATCCTATGATCACAATGTGTATTTAGTGTACAACGTTATTATGCATTTTTTTTTAAATTGAGGATTACGCCCTTTTTCCTTTCTACAGTCGAATGAAAATGAGGAAATCGAGATCCTATTTAAATTATCGAGTAGTTCCTTATTAAAAATATTTCTATTGTATATAATTATAATTTCAGCAATATAAATTTAAAAGAATATTCGGAATGATTCAATGTTTTGATTTATCATTTATCCTTACTGTAACTATTAATATAGCTATAGGGATTAGGTACTTTATAGGTATATTAGATACTATATACTATGTGGTAAAATAATACAATTTAAACCAATTATTATCATTCGATATCCATATTGTTCTGATTGAGTGTATATTTATTATGTCTGAGATAAAACAATACATATTTACTATAAATATGCCAACAAAAGATATGCATTAAAATCTTTACTTTTAATCTGGGGCGTCGTAAATTTATTTATTACGAGATTATTACTCACCACAAAATACGGGAGGATTTTCTTTCGAAATTCATCATTCATATATTTTTTTAGAAAAATAGTAATGCTCTTAGATTGTATTTTACTTTGGTAAATATCTTTAAAATAATTATAATGTCTGACACAATATCATGTGTATAAAATGGTAGATATATTTATTGACATTTCATCAGAGCCGTAGTTGTATGGCAGGCAATCTTGACAAATGCCTAGGGCGTCCGTTATGTTGACATTCTATCAATTTATACGCCTATTTGGCATATTGTTTTGATAACTTTCTTACTAAGAGCGCGATGTAACCATCTGGATTAGCTTGGCAATAAAGACAATCTAGAGTTGCTAATTTAGCTCGACAGTTAGGCGTATTTTGACCGAATGTTAAATGGTTTCATTATGGGCCGCTGCCTTTTTACATAGATTTGCAACCTGCAAAATGACGTATTAATATATATGGATACTGTCGCGCGATGATATCTAAGTTGCAGATATTGGCTTCTTAAAGATATGCGTGTACGTTACAAACTTACGCGCCTAAATATGGTTCTGCATCGCGCTCTGAATGTTATTCAGGGGCGGCTCTACCTTAAGGGTTCGTAGGGACCATCCCCACATTGTTCAAAAATACACGTTCGATATTTTATCACTGTCATAATATACATAGGTACTTAATTACATGATTAAATTAACCATTTAATTTATTTTATCATACTGGGGAGCGAATCAAATGACCCCATGGTATTAATTAAGTTAATATTTTAAGCACGCTTTTGATTTTGTGATTAAGTGACGACTTAGATAATCATTTTATTTATTCTGAAAAATTACTCATTTTCTCATTATATTATATCATATTATTATAAGTATCTTGGTATATAATGTATAATGTGAGAAAGTAGGTAGGTATGTATATTTAATAATAAATGGCTAAACCCCACCACCTAGAAAGTCGTTGAGCCGCCACTGGTTATTATTATAAGTTATAACTTTACTGTGATGCTCGCATGCAGTGTTGCCAATGACGGACAAAAATATGATCATTTTAATTATTCTTGGAATACATAAAATATGTGTTTTAAATAAAATACATAGTTCTATGTTGCAAATAAATATATTATATCTGATTGATCTATTTTAAGTGAGAATTCAGTTGAATTCACTTTATAAAAGTATCATAAGGATTCAAGGGGCGAAATTTGCCTGGGGCACCAAATATTCTCAATACTACTCTGACTATAATCGTCCTATCTGAATATATTTCAGATTACACATTATTTATGACTTTCAAGAGTGTGTTACTTTATTTATGTTTTGGAACAAGAACATAATCTTTTTGTTCAATATACATACTTCGTAAATCATTCAAACAAAAACAATATCTTTGTATCATAAATATTACAAATTCATGAAGCTGACCTCCGTAAATGTTAACAACACAAATTAATCTGATCCAGATAGATTTCGCTTTTAGCGTAATGTAATTGGCTGGGTTACATTAATACAAATGGTGTCGATAAATCAACTATTACAGCGAAGAATATTTGCAAACGTTGTTGTTAATACGGGAATCCGTTGGGTGTAATTAATTTCAATTAGGTACTTCCAACGTTTGCCTTTTTTTCAGCGAGTATTTTCAGGATGTATTTATATCAACACGGCTTTCGGTACAAGTTGTCATACCCATGTATAGAAACGTGTGCCACTGGGATTCGGCCCGAATATTTTCCCACTAACTGATACATATATTATAGTGGAACAATTTAACCATGTTCTCCGGACGCCGGAGTGATGACCACCAGCCGTCAGAATAATAGATTATAAATAGCAACTTTATTATTGACAAACCTACTATATTTTGACAGAAAATAAGTCACCGAGCGAGAGAAAGTGATCTCAAAGGCTTAGTATAAATAAAGTAATGTGAATGAAGTCGGGAAAAGAAGTCGTTACGATAATCAAATTCGCCCTGTATAATTTCGAGTGTTTAAAATCAAACAACGTTATCTACAAAAAAAGTAGATAACGTTATTTTACATTCTCGGCTACATTATAGTCAAACAACTTTATGTCAAACTTTTCTAGTTTCTTCTTAAATTGTCAGTAAAGTTTAACGTTAAATACATAAAGTTACTCTTGTTTTCATAAACATTACTTGTAAGTTTTAACGTCACCATAAGCAAGATAAACGTACAATACACAATAAATTATAAAATATGAACATTAGGTTTTAAATAAACATCTCCGTTGTTGAGTTTCAAGACACTAAAAAAACGTTTTATGGCTCTCTTGTAAAGTTGCACTTGTAGATAGTGTTGTAGTTGTTAGTATTAGAAGAAATCGCATCTGCGGTTGAATTGATCCACTAGTCAATGGACAAATTTAATCTTCTAGCTAACGATCTCGGTCATGAAGTCTTGATGAAAAATAATCCACTGCATATTCTCAGATTCAGTTAAATAAACAGATGTAGTGTTTCTATACAAAAATACTATGAATTAATTCGTGTCCGGAAACTTGTACGTATGCAGTTGGCCGTATCATACTTCACCGTGAAATGTTCTATCGGAAATATATGGCCGTATATTAAATCCCGTCCAACCTCTTTGGGTCATATAGTACTGACATAAATTTCATGTCTAAATAAAACGCGGTACTTGTCGGTTTACACTTTATACGAAGCCAGCAGCAAATAAATTTTTAAAATAGCTAGTATACTGGATTATTTGCTAGGTTAGGTTAGGTTAGGTTTTCATTCTTGAATTCATGAATTTTGCCAAAATCAACTATGAAAATTGAATAATAAATCTAATAAAATTGGAGACCGTATAGCATACGGTCACCTCTTTCCGATAAGAAAGCTTACGGCGTACTGTGCCACGGTGAAATGTTTTACGTACAATTTACATATAACCGAACTAATTTTCCAGGGAATTTCGGCCAATTCAGAGAGTTATATAATATTGTATTGTCATTACGGACAATAATAATATGCGCCCTACGTCAATTTAAGTGAAATAATAAAAAAACCTAATTTTCAGTCGATCTATGATCCGAACTTTGCATATTATAATATCATCATCATGTGTAACGTTTTAATTTTCTACATATTTTCCTATACTGCCCTTCGCTCGCAAAATTTGTGAAATTGAGCTATGAATACCTTCCGTTAGGTAATTTTAAAAGCTACATATTCTGTTCACTTCACTAAAATACCGTTAAAATCCTTAGTGAAAAAATGAACATCTGCTAAAATAATACAAATTTCTTAGCAAAAAGCCAGTAATTGCACATATTTATTGCAGCTACTGCTTGTTTATTATTACTTTATTTGTATTTTAACATCCTACTAAGAAAAATTATCACCGTTTTTTATTAATTTACAGTACTAAAGTTGGAAAAAAACACATTATGTCATTTACCTCGAAAGTGTGCGAGAGTCAGTTACTGCCTTCTTCTTCCTTAGAAGGGCAGTATATACCTACTTAATTCAGAGTTTAGAGAAAACTGTAGCGACGAGTGAGATGAGTCTGATTATTTTCATATTCTTTAAAGTATTTTCTTCCACTTTTACTCAACGTGATATTCTATTCCCAAGACACCGTTAGACGAGAAACTTTCTGTTCAAATGTTTTCAGTTACGAAGGACGATCTTGTTTTATTAGTTCGTATACGTTTCTTCCACGAATGGATGTGTAGAGACATAGTTTCGTATCGAAAGCGTATCAATTGCTTACCCAAAGACCTCCTACATGCAATTCAAATAATTATTAAAATAGTAACATTTTAAAAAACATTTTAACATGCCTCATTTCGACAAAGTTTTCGAATCATTATCAATAGTGTCGATTAAAACTGTTACTATAATAATAGTAGCAACAGTCTAACAGACAAAACACAGAGATAGATTTTTTCAAATCTATAAAAAAAAATTGAACTGAGTGGGATTCACATCCATTGTCCTTGTGAGTTATGACTGGCTTTATCAATTGAGTTATAGATCTATATGATATGGTGCATGCGAACTAATACTAATGCTATCGGAGATTCTGAGGTAGATACCTTTTTCAAATTCCGCAAAATTAAAGGCGACAGTTTTGTAATTACTAATTATTTAAAATTACTAACTTAAATATTTATTAAATATATCGTCCGGTACTAAACGAATTTTAATATCGACGTTCTTGTACTTGCTAATAAGTAAATTATTATTTTTTTATTTAATACTGAACATACACAAATATGGATTCCAATACCGGACGACAATACTAATACCGATATTTCGGTATTTCCTATTGAATACCGGAATTCATGCATGTATTTGTGAAATATATGGAAAACAAGCAAACAAAAAATACTGGTATACCGGTTTTGAAAAACCGGTATTGAAATCCTTATACACAAGATTTAAAAATGTTAGATTCTCTAATATTGAAAATACACGTTGAAAAATTTCATATAACGTTTTTATTTATTTCTGTTATGCCAGTCTAATATTATTCTATTTTTTATGTCTGTCAAGTAGGTACCTAAGTATTTACCTTTGTAATGATCGTTCATTCAAGCAATTTAAACCATTATCTCTGCGTACCGAGTTTTGAGTGGCTGTCAAACAACTCGACCCATAATTTAATCACAATTTTAATATCATCTCATTGCTGTAGATCTGTCTTATTGTATTGTATTCTGGCAATGTGGATTACTGGCTGAAAATGTACAAAAATTATATGTGCATTCGTTCTATTTATATATTTGTAATTTTCAATACTTAGCAGATTCGAAATCCTCTGGCGTGGAGTAAAGATTTCTGTAAATTAAATCTGTAGATATTCTCTGGTCGGTGTAGTCGGGTAAGTATTTTAGAATACTGACTAAATCTATACAGCTGCGTTAGATTAATATACTAAAGTAATAAATTTATCGGAATGAATATAATATTAAGTACTTATATCAACAGGATATTATGTTACTACTTAAATACATTCATATTAGTCCCACGAATTTATTTTGAGCTTAACACAAGACGTACAAAGGAATAATATGTGATTAGTAATAATTAAAGTAGAATATAATATATGTAGGTTAATCTGGAGCTTAAACGTAAAATTTTAGGTACGTATTTTGAATTAAGCATCAAAAAGTACCCATATTTTATATTCATAATTTACTGATAAAGGTATTAGCAGCCTTTAAATGTTGTATGAATGTTGCTAATTATTTGTCTCACAAAATATACCGTTCTCATACATTGCCCGAAAAAGTTTTTATTTTGATACTTGATATAGAAAATGAATGTTTTGTTAATAATTCTATGTAAGAACGAAGGTATATTATTAAATGATTAATATATGCATAGCCCCCACATCCTGAATTGGGCCCATAGAACATGATGTTTGGCGGACCCCCCTAACTAGGGAATCCAATCCCGGGATCCCGAGCTATTTTCGATACCTATGAATCCCGGGATTGATAAACATAATCCCGGGATTTCGGGATTGATTTTTTTATCAATTTTTATGGAAAATGTAACAGAAAAAATACTTTTAATACAAAATAACTACATTAGAAATAAACTGAGTTTGAATGAAGTTTGATGTGTAGGTTGCCAATTCATTTTATTTTTTCACATAGATTATTAAAAATGAGAAAGATTGGTAAAAAAACAATGCTTCGCACTTTTAACAAAGTAATTCCACAATGATATCATACGTTTTACGGCAGTTTCATATTTGGCTGACTAATTACATTTATGAAGCGGAAAGGCCATAAGTACGCCATGATTATTTGCTTTACTATTTTAAATCTCGCTGATCTATTCATTATGTCTTTACTATCAGAAATAGCAATCTCATATTAAATTCACATTATTATTTATATTACAATATTATTTACTCCATTAAACTTGTGTATTTCCAAGATTTAACGTATACAATATTAACAATAAATGTCTTAAATAGTATAAATTATACTAGATTTATTTTTGACCGATTTTATCAATGTTATTTGTATATATAAAAATTTTATATTAACAATGGAAAAAAATCCCAATCCCGGGATCAGAATTTTGGCTCGGGATTGGATTCCCTACCCCTAACGTATCGCTAAGGTTAAGGGCAGTGTAATGTTTTATAATAGTGTTACCAAAATGGTATTCTGCGGTAAAATTAAGTATATTCCGTGTATTTTTAACGATTTTTGTATTTTTAAATAAATTCATATTATAAGCATAATATTATGGAACACTGATTGTGACAAACTTGTGGCAACCAAGTAACGTGTGGTCCTTCGCCATATTGGATAAAAAGCCACTTTTATTAGACAGGAAATAACCCACTAAATATAATTGTAAAATAAAATTCTACGCGTGAATTATCATTTAATCATATCAACCATCATATCACATCAAAATTCATCACACAGCAGCATATTTTTTATGTTGATTTTTTTTAGGTGAAGTAACGCCGAATATTAGAATAAATTTTTGGTCTGTGTTTTCCTCGCTTAACTGGTTGACTCACCACTCCGGGACCCTCCTAAGTCCGGGCCCCTAAGCTAGAGCCCTGTCAGCCGCCCCCCCCTTATGGGGGCTATGAATATATGTATTGTATTTTTATGTAGAATAAATTATAAACGTTCATTGATTCTAGAGACTTCAATCATGTTATATATTAAATCGTAATAGATATTTTAAGATATATCTATATTATGTAACATATTAATTCAATTAGTATCTAATATTTCTAATATAAAATGTTTAGAATAATTTAATAAATACGATTTATAAATGTTATATTCTTATTAAAAAAATACTTACATTAGTTTAAAAAAACATCTGATACCTACACATTATTATATTGTTTGTCACACCGGATATCCTAATTTTGAAATTAATTATTTCTACTCCGTACTCGATGACAGAAGACTGTCAAAACAAACGAATGTAACATGTAGCTATATCATTGTTGGCGTGTTGAGTGGGCAATCTATATATTATTTTACTTATTTACAAATTAGTTAAAAATATATTATGATTATAATATTCCATTTATATTGTGTAATTCTCTATGAAATAACAAGTCGCACACCACGCTAAACATGCCGACATTATATTATAACAGTACCGGCCAGCTAATACCTATTAGTTATTTGGCTCAAAATTGATATATATTTTCCCATTTCTCAACGCTGAAGTTATTGATGATAAAAATGAATATTGTATTTTTTATCAAAAGATTTTCCGGTAGCGAAAATGTTGTCGCATAGAAGCGCGAAAAGCAAACTTCCCCCTCGAAACCGTTAACCTGCATCTCTCATCGTACCATTTACCACCTCAATTCTTTTGATCACTGATCTCTTCATTTTCCTCTAAGTTTACTTTGAAACTTTCCAAGAATCGCTTAACTCTTTCTTTCCTGGTGGCATTCAGACATTGAACGATCAATAACCATCGATGTAAGAAGAATGCTATTGAATTACCTACATTAAAATAGAAGATATCATAGTAACAGAGTAATCAAATTTTGTTTTATTTCTTTTTGGATTATTTCGAAAAATATTTAAAGTTAATTAAATTTGAAACAGAACAATTTATTTAATTATATTCAACGAATTGGTGGGCGCTAAAAAGACTGCAGATTGGGAAATAAACTTTTTTTTAAATGCCCTAAATATAAATATCTCTAGAATTCTCAAGAACTACATAACTGTGTTCAACGAAATTGCTTCGGGTGTTGATATATTCCACCTACGTGAGAATGAGTTTAGGTGGACGTTGTTTTATAAATTCTTAAAATTGGGTCTGCTTAACTCATCCGGTGTACTTCCTATCTAATTTAACTACTCATCTATCTCTTTTTTATGTAATACTGTTATATTTATATATCTTTGTTTCTAAATGTCATGTTGTGAATGTCTTAAACTTATAATTTGTAATGTCCACAGTATGTTAAAAAAATAAATAAACTGAAATTGAAATAAATCAAAAAAACAATCTATAATTCTCTAGAGTGAAGTTTACTTGAATTCGAAAATTGTCGAAGCTCGAGAATTGAATAAAGAAGATACATCAAAAGTTATACACACAATATATCCTATGGTGATTTACACTTGTGTTGAAACAGTTAAGTGACTTCCTATTATATCGTGCCATAGTATGCTTCAGTTTTCATCTCTTTACTTTCAAGTCCTTCAGTTCTCGATTCTGCGTCAATGCACTCTCCCGCGGGGCTAGTCGATCAACAGAGGTGTTTAGATATTGACGAGCCAACACAAATATTATATTTCCACCCCTTGGGAGACGGCATATATTTTTGTACCCTTTGTATTATTTCTCCAATCTAAATATTTGGCATCATTCATATTAAAAAATCCTTTTCGATGTATACATTATTATTTGTCATGGATCTGTATCACAATTTCATCAGGACAATACAATATATTGGAACACTGAAATTTATGTAAACTTATTATATACGAACGACATATAAACTCAAAGAATTTTCGAAAATAAAAAAAAAATGTAATACAACGTAGTTTTTTGTAGATAGTTATTAAATATAGAAATCGTTGGTATGTTAATCTAGTCTATATTGTATGAAATAGAAATTTAATGAAAATAGATCATCCAAAGAAATTGGAACTGAACTAAAGATTTTCTGGTATATAATAAATAGTTATGAATTATTCTATAAAAATTGATTTTATCGATCCGGATTTCGTCTTTCAGCAGTTTCAGAGTCTACGTATATTGAACTATCATTTTTTGTAGTTATACATACCTACGTAATGTAATTTTAACAATATTATGTTTAGTTTATTTTCTATATTAACGTTGTACATTAACCACAGAACAGATTGATAGATAAATTTCAGATAGGATATACCCCAATCATGGGTCCCACATCGTGAAGCGGGTCCCCAGGCTAGGATCTTTGGCGCCCCCCCCCTACCTATCGTTAAGGATAAAGGCAGTGTGACAGTGCTCTACAGTAGCGTTTTCCAAATGGTGTACACAGTAAAATTAATGTGTATGTTTAGTGTTTTATTGTATATTTTAATACATCCATTTGAATTATAGAGATGTCGAGTATTGATACACAATTAAAAATTGTATTGTATAACCACGTAATTTTAAATAATAATATTATTGAAGGAAAATAGCGACTTTTTTTTACTATTAAAGCAAATTTTTTATGTGTGTTTATCTCACTTATCTGGTCGACTCGCCTCGCCGGGCCCCCAGGTTAGAGCCCTGTCAACCCTCTCCTTGTGGGGGCCATGACCCCAATACTCGTGTGTGTTGTTGTGTGTTGCAACCCTCAAATACACCGATATTGAATGAGTATTAATGTCAGAACGAAGGACAAGTTTAGAATGACGTATTATTGACACGTGTTTATGTTTATCTCATATTCTTCCACACCCGAGATCGGTTGCCTGTTACTCGACACCCGTTAGGTATTTCAGTTCCCATTAAGTCTCTGTTCCCTGACAATAATACTATAAACTTTAACCTTTGTCAGTTCAATAAACCGAAATGCGAATACTGAATCACAAAAACCGATTTCTACGGAGTTGCACAAAACTTCCAACAATTGGAAGTAGAAAATGTATTTACATATTATTATTGCGATATAGTTTTAATTTATTAGCTATGACACAGGATATAAGAGGGATATAATTGCCAAAATCAAATGATTATTAACACGCTTTTAAAAAATGCGCTTTATGAAAACTTATCATATTAAACTGTATTAGATTTAATGATTTGTCGTTATCAAACCTTTCAATCAAGCAGTTTACAATTAATCTATAAATTGAATAATCGTTCCTCGCACACTGTGTTTGTTCGCAGTAGATAGAGACAGTTCTCAGAGAATAGTTAGATATGAAACAATAAACAACCATAAAAACAGCTCTGTATTTATTAACGCTTTCGCTGCTGAATAGATAATGAGATTTTAATTGCCCCCTTTAAAATGCACGTTAATTACATCGATCGGCCGCCTGGTCATTACGCACCGTGTGCGTCTTCCGCGTCCAAAGTATTAATCAAATATTTATCCATATAAAATTAAACTTAGTAGTTGGACATCGAACCAAATAAAACTACAAATGGTGATCCTGACGGAAATTGCTGCGCAACTACTTCTCAATTTTATTTAGGGTCATTTTATTCGGCTCCACGACTGTTTTGATTATATGGAATCGAGAATGCTGAGAGATATACTCGTATTATTGTGTTGGATTTAGATATGCTTTACATAGAGAAAAAAACGAATCAAAAGAAATGCCAACAGTTTTACAAGCCTACAGCCTACACAAAAGTGCTAATAATAAAAATACTCACCTACCTACCTACATGTTGTACGCGACTTCACACAGAAAGGCGCGCCGGTGTGTCTCGTCTTTCGCAATTCACATCGCGTCGTCTGATGTTTGCTAAGTCTGGACCGTTTGTCTTTGACGTTGTTGGTATGATACATCATTCACCAGGCTTAATAAAAAAACTACCCGGTACAGGGTTCTTATTTAGGTACAGTAATATCGTTGAGTTCAATGTAGAATGTCTAGTTTTAAACAAGGTTTTATTCATATTCTTTAATACAATTTTATTTAAGTTGTTTTCTGGTATTTTATAACATTTAAAATTACTGTGAGTACATATTTACATACCTACCGTTATTACTTTGTATACAACAGTCGTAAAGTAATCACAATTATATAGTATCTATTCTGTCTTGTCTATTCTCAGTTAGGACGATACCGTTAGATCTTCTTACATGAATTAAAAGAGAGCACAAAATAATTAATGCTTATTCCACAATATTTAATAATGATCACAGTTTAGTTATATTATAATCGTTTAATTTGTATTGCTGTGATTACTTGACTTATGTGATGATCGCATACGCAATGCTAAACGCCTTAAATGCATGTACCTACGTATGTATGTGCGATCATCGCATAAGCGAAATCACCACTTATAAAATCAGCATAGATCTATCGTGTTCTAATTTTAAAATATATATATAATAAAAAGCTGTTCCCTAAAAACGTATTTAACTGCAAAAAGTTAAGTATAATATGAATGATCAAATTCGAATAATTAACGTTAAAAATAAGTGGGATTCACTCTAACGCACGTAAAAAAAGTCTCATTTTCAAGGCTAATTACTTATCGTAGATTCATTTCTATCAAATTCACAAATGAACTCAGAGATACCTATCAGAACTGCACTGAAATAAGATGTCGCTAATTAGTGTCATAAGCAGGGCTTCAGATCGATATTTTTTTTCATTTCAGTTTTCGTTCCGGTTCAAGTAAAAAATACATATATCAGTTCGGTCCCGGTTTTCGTTCAGAAAAAATAACGGTTTTTCCGGTTTTCAGTTTACCTCCGAGTAGTTAACTTTTAAATGTTTTTATTTGTATTCAAATTTTAGGTACTGTTCGGTTATACAGAATTCAGCAGAAACGCATTTTGAAAATAGCCGATAAACTGGATTATTTGTTAGTTTGGGTTAGTTTAGGTTAGGTTAGGTTGGGTTAGGTTAGGTTTGGTTAGGTTAACCTAACAAATAATCCAGTTTATCGGCTATTTTCAAAATGCGTTTTCCGCTGTATTCCGTATAACCGAACAGTACCAAATTTTATTTTCTACCACAATTTAGAACATTTTATAGTACTTATTTGATGACCAATGGTTATGCCGCAACGCACGGTCGTAGCCATAATTTTTAACAATAATATATTATAAATTATGAGAATTATGTCGAGATGCATCACACCATCGTAAATGATTTCTTTTGCGCCTTGAATTTGACACACATATTTCAAATGAAAAACATCATATTTATTTCGTATACATAAATGTATTTTGCATGTCGAATTGGTGTTTCCGTCTATGACTAACGTTGACTAGCGGCGCAATTGTATTTGCATGCTAACGCGCGTGTTTGAACATGTACCGAACCGGAAAAACCGATATTTTTTCCAGTTCGGTTCCATTTTTCGTTCCGACAAAAATAACGGTTTTTTCCGGTTTTCGGTTAAGTTCCGGCTCGAAGCTCTGGTCAGAAGCGTATTTTTTTTATACAATGCCATTGTATTCATCATTGTTTGTAATATTTATATGAAAAATCGGTAAACATTGTAAACATTTTAAGTAAAATACGTGATACGTTCAGTAGGTATAACATAGCGACATTTGTGCGAGAGTTCTCACTTTGCAAGTGTGGTAAGATTCAAACCACGGAACATATTGTGAAGTCTTGCAAGTTGAATGTTTTTCCCGGTGGAATTTCACCCATTCACCAAGTCGAACCGAATGCTGTTACGTAGTTTCGCTATGACTTGTTTTACGACGATTTCTTTAGCCAGTTGTTTATCTTAGGATCGTCATATGAATATCATTACATATATTTAAAACATTCATATGGATCCTTCTAGGCAAGTATAGTCCAAACTTTTTGATTAATAATCCACAGGATAATGGGGATATAAAGAAACATCTGTTTTCGCCTACGCTTTTACTGTATTTGTTCTCCGTTGTAGCCCGTAGTATCAAGGCTGACCGGATTCTCCGTAGACCCTCTCTAAATTGCCCTCTGAATTCTTAATTTCCTCCTTTGTCAGCCGGAGGCGCGTCCCACGGGCAGACCAGAATGCTCGCTCCTCCGGTGACGCATTAATCCCATAGGATTATTTGATTTGGGAGCGATTCCCACAGGTACATATATATCTACTTCAGGTAGTCCTGCAAATGTTTCTCACTACCGGAAAGTTACTTAATTAGTGGTACTACGTCCAAACCAGTGGTCTACAAAAGTTTTTGGATCACGCACCCCTAGATTATTTAATCACCTACGACGATTATTATATTACTAGATGTATGTACCTACATTAAACAAATAATGATTATGAAATAAATAAAAAAAATAGTTAATTAAAGTATTAGCAAGTTCAAGTAAGTTACAACACAAAAATATCTCGGAGTAATCCGTGACATCGGCTAGTAATTAAAGTAATACCTACTTTGATTTAAAATACAAGAGTGGATAGCCAATTGTATTTCAATTTGGGAAGCGCTTCAGAGAGTATGATAAGAGCCAATAGTTAAAATTGGTCGTAATTAGTATGACAGCTTTAGCATAGTGGTCTATGCGCAGCGGGAGCGATACCCGAAAGATGCAGGTTCGATTCCGGCGGGGGTGTCTTACTTTTTTCAAATAGATTTTTTATATTGGTTATAATACATTTTTTCAGAAGTGTTTTCAAAATTATGTGTACATTCAATACTTAGAATATTACATTCTTAAATCTTTTGAATTATTCGTTGAATAAAAAAAAAGTTAATTAAATGTTTTTTTTTAATTTCTTCTTCGGCCATGTCCGATCCTAATAGGATCATATGGGCCTCCACAGAGTGGAGGTTTTATATTAACAGATTTTGTTTTTACGAGAAATGGATGTCAGCCACTTGCTCAACCTATTAGGTCCATACTCTGACTCATACACAAATTGAAAAACAATATGTGTACTTGCCAGACCCAGGATTCGAACCTGGGACCCACGACGCTATAGTCCGACGCTTAAGCCGCGCGGCCATCTTCATTTACGACATGTTAAACTGTACAAGAGGATCATACGTTAAATAAATAAATATAAAAGATCAAATTTTCAACATTAAGTATAGTAATCAGACAAAAATTCTAAATAATCAATAAATAATTATTTTAAACTATTTTTTTATATATAATAAATTATCACTAAGGATATTTGCAAAACTATGAGAAGTTTTTACGATAATTCCCCCGTCGTCCCACGCGTGAGAGTAGAGCGACTCCGTTAGTCAAGCCATGTCTCAAGAATGAAAGACATCCGACTACCAAATAGGATCTTCTTCAACAGATCAGAAACGATGAAATGGGCAGGGAAACCTAAGACTGCGGTGGTTAGATTGTCTATAAAAAGACATAGTATCCTCGAAGCTAGAGCGTTGGAGTGAGCTTGCGGCATACATAGGGAAGTGAATATGTTTCCTGAATGCGGTTAACACCTACATTGAGTTGTAGTACTGATAATTTTATTTTTCACGCTATTCCATGATTTAATACGTCAATATTTAATGCTTACATAACTACACGCGTATATATTTTGAGAAATAATCCATATTCAGTTTTTCCTCAAAAAAAAAGTACCTCTTATAATATATATTATATAAGATTGACTTGAAAAACCGAAATAGTTCGATAGGTATCCTGTATTACGGTCCTGTTTACTATAATCCAAGCTAAGAATAAAATTATTCGAGGAAATTGTCTTTCTTCAAGGGCCTCCATTGAAACCCACGCGCACCCTACTTCGATGACTACTTGGCTTAGCCACTAGTTTAGGTGGATTCTGACACCTTGTTATTATTAAGGTGTTCGTATTCTTAGCCGATCTATTCAATTTGATTGCTTACCGTTTACATTTACAATGATGTGTTTATTTGGGCACTTTCCGTTCAGTAAACAAACATATCACTATAAGCGCTAGGTAGCTAGTGGTTGTTATGATTTTACTAAGGGTATACAATGTGTATTATTACGAATAGTCGTTTATATTGAGGAACCGATGGATTTCTACAATATGATGTTATTTTATCAACATTGTAATCTTATTGTACAATTAGAACTGTACAATTACGCTGTCCCCTTCCATTTATAGTCTGAACAAATTGTATGTTGAAATAAAACTGTTTGTCAAATTTTGTATAATTGATGACACCAATCGAATTTCAAATGGATGTACCTATTTCCACTTTCCTTATTATTCTCTTTTTCTGTTATATCTAAGATTACTCATATATATAAATTTTAACAATTCTCAACACACATAACATATTATAAAAGGGTTACCTTTTCGTCTATAATTATTCAATGGTCTTTTTCTTATTTTTCTTATGTTATTTCTTTCTATGTTATGCCCTTCTTATTGTCTAGCTTGTTAGAGTTTACTATATTATAATTTATATATGGAAACCTTGCTGGTTGAAATACCTTCTCTCTAATATATTTTTCTACATATTTATAATCATTGTAACTGTCTGTTTTCCTTTATAAATAAATATTAAAAACATAAACCTACACATTTACGTATTTTATAATTTATTTAAGTACTTATATACAGCTATTACTGCTACTAGTGCTTAGAGTAGATACATTTTATCAGCGCCGCAGACGAAAAAAATACTGGAAGGATAAGTTATTCGGTCACAAAGCTTTTCTACCCCTTGCGATCTATACATTAGGCCATTGGCAAGGGGTGGAGGTAGGCTGTTAAGATTCGACACAAATAGTGCACCTTTCTCAGTCGTACTTATTCGTTTTAATTTTTAATTTAATTAAACCCTGCCTAAACCAAACCACAAGTTGCTATAGGCGATCCGATATAAATTGTGCACACTTTTTCAGACATACTTTTTTGTATTCAATGAATTAATGATAGGTAGATACATATTACAGATAGTGTCGGTTAGTTTTTTTTTAATCATTAATCCCTACCTAACCAAACCATAATCGATAAAATATATTTTTCTATCTATAAAATATCTAAAATTATGTATAGTTAAATCTAATGCCACAATTTTAGATATTTTATAGATAAACGAATATGTTTGTACTATTAATTATTTAGGTACCTACTATGAATTGGATTACGCATAGTTTAATTGAATTTTAAAAACTAACAAACACTGTCCATACATTGTTGTCTTAGTTCAATGAAAGCAAATACGTTGGATTGACAAAGTTTAGTATGCACTATTTATGTCGGATCTTAACAGCCTACTTCCACTGCTTTCGGCCAAAATATATACGTACAATTTACCAGTCATGATAATGTTATATTATATAAGTAGCTATATAAGTAGCGATATAAGTAGCGAGATTGTCAATATTTATAATATATACTAACATATAAGTATATATTATATAATTTTCCTAATATTCTTAATATAGTTTTATTCATAACGCCTGTGCGTATACTTATTTATCCAGTGCTTAATGAAACGTGAAGTAATGTGTAGGATTAATTTCCCCATGGCATTGTTATTTCAATTTTGTACGGCAAGGTATTAAGAGGCACATAGATGATGTTAATGGAAAGGAAGTACTTTACACTAAATTTATAACCGCTTTAAATAAACGTAGCTACTGAAATTCTTTGTACCGTCACTGGGTACTAACAACACCTCGCAAAGTATTAGATTAATTTTATAAACCATAATGTTACATCATTAAAATAATTGGCCCTCTCACTCCTGTGTAAAGGTATTATAAATGATATAATTATATGATTTATTATTGTGCAATGATGTATAATATAGATGAGATAATTCTCATATAGCTAGCAATTACTTATATTTTTCTCTTAGTCATATGCTCGTCGTACACTATGGCAGCTAAATAATGTCACCACACATCATAGGAAGTCGCAGTCATTTTATAATGTACATATACATTTCAAGAACGATATCGCACTCTTATCAATCCTGAATTGGTTCTGCTGGTCTAACCCATTATTCGAGGTCTTCAGAGGAAAATTCATTTAAATAAAAAACACTCCGTCCACTTCGGATGAGATAGTTAATGCCATGGTTTGTCCAATGAAACTTCTCATAGTTTTATACCTTTTATACTTTCTAAAGTATAGAGCTTTAGTTTAGACAATGTGTCGCGAATTTTTCTCTTAGGCAATTTTCACAATACCAACTGCAGTTTGACGTCAGATAAATACTTTAACAATGTATTAAACGCATGAGACAAGTAGTGTCACTAGCGTTGCAACTTAGCGCTTTTCTTGCCAAATCTAGCATTTTTAATAGGGCCTTCCCAGGCATACGAAATACGCATCTGGCATAATATGCCGTTAATTTACTATTATTGGATATCGAAAATTGCTTCATTTTTTTATAAAAAGGGAAGATTTTGATTTGTATCAGATTTGCTTGAAAGTTAACATGTTAGTCTTTTGTACCATCTAACATAATATATTTAAATGATGTTCAACTTTAAGTAAATTTATCTTCATTCTCGTGATAACAATCTTTGCAAATGGTGACATAATTTTTAAATTGTTAGATTCTAGATTTTTTAATTTTGAGAAAATCTACCAATTTTTTGACAATTATATAGATTATTTTCTGACCCACCCATCAAAATTTAGTCAATGACAATTGGCAATAATGGAAACCCCTATCTCAACCATTAATAGTAATTTATTTGATAATACTATGCTATATTTATAACAGATTTTACAACATATAGTTTTAGGTCATGGAATAGAATCTATCGGCCGTGGATTTAAATACAGTGAAGTGAAAGGAGCAAACAAATTGATTACTACTGTTATATCAATAAACAATTATTTCGTGAGTTGGTTTAGCCAATCTTGCATCAATATTTCGAGCTTATATGTTTTCATGTTTATTCTCCCAGTGCCTTATTAAAAACATAATTGTGCAATATTTATTTTATGTATGAGTAGCTCACGACTTTTATACTTAAGAGTGTTTGTAGTAATTATCATCGCGGCAAGAATTTTATTTAGTTTTAATAAAAATTTGCAGATATGCTTCAAGAATGTGACGTATTATATACAAAAAATAATATTAAATGGGTAAGATTCACTCCATTTTTGAAATGTAGATACAACATTCACTTTTTCGAATATTAAAATTATTCACAATAACTTCATTATATTGAATTTAAATAATGGTTAAAGTAGCTCAATATTAGTAGTATATATTGATAGTATATATTGATAGATTTATTGTATTATATATGAATGTGTAACTAATGGTGAGTAGTCCTTTTGCTTTTAACAGTTTTAACCTACTCAAATAACCTACAGAAATTCTAACTTCACACTATTACACATTATGTGAGTAGGTGTTTAAAAATATTCTTTCTTTTCTTTTTGACCATATGCGATCCGAATAGGATAATATGTGCCTCCACAGAGTGGAGGTTTGTATTAACAGATTTTTTGTTTTTACAAGAAATCGATGTTAGCTACGTACTTACTTAATAATAATAAGGATTTTAAAATGATTTTTTGAGATTTTCGGTAAAAAAATATTGAGCATATGTACTGCATATACTTTTTCTCGTCATTACGAGAAAAACATATAATAAATTATATTTAATTTTAAAACTTCCTCTTTACCTACTAAATCATAAAAAATGTCACTTAATATGACAAATTTTACATTTTATGTAAAGTACCAAATCTCATGTTTTTGTGATTGCTAAGGTCTCTGGATTGGGAATGGTAATGTTATCAAGAATCATCATCAGTAAGAGCACCACATCCTGGGGTGGGTCCTAATATTTCTCTCCACCAGCCCCATAGTCGCTGGCCACCGCTTTCCGTAGTTCAGTACTCCTATCGTGTACAGTAATTCGTAACTCCATCGAACCAACGAATTTAAGATCTGCTTTTTCTTCTGTATCCTATTGCATTATAATCTTCGTACAGACCGTAGACGTCAACATTGTATTTTCACCTTGGAGTGTTACCCTCTCTGATTGACATATAAATACAGCAGAGAATTTTTCATCCAAAACTGTTCGAATACGTACATAATAGAATACGTTCGTTTCTCAAAGTCAATGTTCAGGTTTCCGAAGTGAAAGCTGGTGCAGGCTATAATATAAATATTAGTATCTTGACAATACTTATCCCGAAATCCTGTGATTGCAATCCCTATTAACCACTTAATGTAATACCTCTTCAACAGATCGATTAAAATTATTATTGATTATATTCTGTTATATTGTGTAACAAGTTTTTTTTATACTAGAAACGTATACAATTATAAGTTTAGTCTTCCTTAAAAAGAAAGGCGGAAATCCACCGATTCTGGTGCATTGAACAGTGTGTGACGACTCACGGGTAGATGGTGTGATCTTAATTATTTATAATGCAAGTGTACGTGACGAGACGCGATTTCCACACTTCCTGACGTTGAGAGACGCCCTCGCCCCACCTCGGACGCCTGAAGGACCGAGCGGCGTCGCTGCCGAGATGGCGTCGCGACGGCAGGCTTACTCTCGAGACGATGGGCGCCCGCAATACTCTGCGATGCATTCATTGATGACTAATTTAAATACATGCACGATCAATAATCTAATACTGATACCTGAGTATTCCCTTAAGCTAAACTATACTCGTGTGAAATAGTTACTCAGACAACGCTATTACTCAACCGATGAGTGGCGAGTGTCCTCCTAGTGTACCGTCATTTTTTTTACCTATAAAGAGCATATTAACATAACATAAAATAATATTAATACTATCGACGGAAGGTACTTATTTAAGGTACTGTCAAGGTGAAGGTAAGGTAACTTGAATTTAAATTCTAATGGATTTAAGTTTTTGTACTATTCCATTTGAGTAGTTTTTTTGCGACCCGGGTTTCGCCTTTCGGCATCTTCAGGCACTATGTGCGCTCATCAAAAGGAAAACACACACTGACAGCAAATACAGTTAACTCTAACTTATATAACAGATTAATACAATAAAGTAGATAAAAACTTTATCACCTACATATTCAGTCAAGGATCACAATAAAAAATATAACAAACAAATTATGAACAGTGTTTGTAAAAAACCTCTACCTTATCACTTTACTTTATAGTTATACGCTTATCGTGTGTATGATTAGTGGGGTATAACCCATATCCATGACAACGGAAAATTATAGAAATAAATATAGTATAGTGTGAATTATTGTTATATTAATTATTAATATGCTAATTATTTTTTTTTCAAATTTTACATCTGCCAATTATTAACGTTTTGAGTTCCGTAACTCGGAATGAATCATTCATCAGCTGATATCAGCTAATTTTTTGTTTGGCCTACATGACTTTTCTAATAAATGTTGATGTATGGATGTTGATGTACGGTTGTGCAATGTTGTATGAATGGTGTGAATCGCATGTTATTTATACGGAGAGTTATGTCTAGTTGTATGTCGATGCTTGGTATGCCATGGGATTGTAATAGAGTGTCGTCGTGTTAATAAAAATGTCGATAAATACAAACATAGTGTATTCGAAAATTGTAGAAATAATCTTACCCTGTAAAATTCTACTGGGACCAAGATTTATGTTACGATTTTTCTAATATGTGTATATGTCTGCGCAGAGTTACGTATTTTCAATAAAAAGTTTATCCATTCTTAAATCTTGCAATCCCAGTTTTTAACTAATACCTACGCGTGTATACTCATTTATACTGTTATTTTCACATTGCTATAGCGATAATCTTCAGACTCCGAAATAATATAATATATTTTAATTAATTATAATAATATATTATTACATATTATTAATGAGAAGTCTCGCTCTTAACATATTAAAATCAACACTAAAATCTATCACGCTCCAGCCTCGGAGCATAGACAAGCACAAGATCTCAACATATCGCCATATGTTGCTCGTCTTGACGTGTTAATAACTGTTTTATATGAATATATTATAATGAAATGTTTTACTACATATAATACATTAGAATATTCAAGGCAATCACATACAAGTCTAGATGACTAATGATAAAATATACAGGTATTCCTCAAATTTCATACAAAATATTATGTGTGGTTTTTTTTTGGGAAAACTTTCAGTATATTTTCTATCATTGTAAATTTCTTTACTTATAGCAGGTAAGGGTTTGTTGAATTAAGACATACACCTTTGTGAATCTTTCTGCATTTGGGTCCATTTTTTCCATCCCATGGATAATTGTTCTTACCTCTGCGTATGTTGTTGCAACGGTTAAAAAATTACGTTGTAAGTGCGAAATGTCGTCACTCAAGAAATACCTGTAATGTTTAAATATATACAATAAAACAACTATTAATTTATTATTATTGTACTTTATGTACTTGTGTATGTTATTATTTCAATATTATGAGAACAACATTATTATATACTTTTAATAATACACCATTAAGAGAAGGAACTTTAGTAATTTTTAGTAAGAATACAATTTATTATTATTCATCAAAGAAATACGATTCCCACTTTCTCTTTAGAATCACAAAGTTAAGTTGAGAACGATTGGAAGTTAATTAATGCTATATCTGGATTGGGGTCAAACATCAATAGAAATTTTATTAGAAAGGAAGTAGATTAAGAAGCCATAATATTTTTGATTTTGAATACTGTATGGTATATTCTCAAAATCATTTTCTTCTATGGGCTAATGAAATAATTCAGCGTTTAAGTGACGTACAAAAATATTTTATTATAGAGTTACAAAGTAATACAAATTAAAAGGAAGTGTCCACTTTTGATAGAAAAAATCTACTATAAATTTGAAATACGATGACTATAGGTGGGTAAATAAATATCAATATCCAACAGTGTTTTTACTTGAACGATTTAAATATTTTTGCACGTCAAAATAAAAAAAAAGAATCATGGTTGTAAATAGGTATCTACTTTGTAATACTAACCAAAAGACGAAACAAAATTTCATTTAATAATCACTTACCGAGAACTGAATATTTTGGGCGTCGTTTTCAGCTTACCAGAAAATTAAACATTATAATATCTACTTAGGTTTCGAACCTCTAATATAATTTTGAACGAATTCGCAAATACATAAATGTGTAGGTAGCAATTATTATGGCGAACTTACTTAGAATTCTTTGAAACATTTTTTTTGTGAATGTCGTGAGAATAATATATGTTTAAAAATGTTTAATATTTTTTTTATCAGAATAATGTGCTGAGAATTATTTGTGTTGCGCTAATACATTAATTTTTATGATCTGCTTTGAGAAACTATGAATACATAGGTACACTTTTATTGTCATATATTATGGTTTTACAAGAGATGGTCAATTTAGAAGAGTCTGGTGATTTTTTTAAATCTCCGTAAATAAAGATGAATAATAATTACCTATATTAAATTAAGTGCGTACATGTCGTAATGCATTAGCGCATGTAACGTAAAAAGTAATATGAGAATATAAAAAAATCGCGTCATCAGCCACGAAAGCAGAAAACGGCTCCACGGCAACGGGGTGAGAGAAAAGTTAATGGAGCGGGTAAAAAAGTTGCCCGGGGCGTGAATTCTCAATATTATCGACAGCGCAACTGCTTCCTTGACACGTGCCCCGTGTCTGACACGTGTCCCTTTCCTTTCCTCTCCAGGAGTTGCTCGAGTATCGCCGTCGACGCCGGAGTCGACCCTTCCGGCGGACATGTTCGCCCCCTAACGTGGGCTAATCGCAACATTTCCGACGAATTTTCTTGACGAAGTATTTTCCCTACCTGCTTGGCTAAGCTGAGATACCTTGCAATTTATTAGCTAGGCTAAAATTTAGACGAAAAACTATAGACGAAATTTCTTTATATTTTGCCATATACTCGTACCTTGCTCGTGAAGAGCTACGAATGTGTTCTTTGTGAATGTAAATTCTTCTTTTATTAGTAAATATTTGTATCTTCTTACCTTATATCACTGACACTTACAATAATTAGGTATGTGGAACCGGCAAGGCAACTTTCCCGTTGGGCCTGGTGAAGGCGCGCACAAAGAAAAGTGGTCTGAGGGGGCATTTTGAAAAAAATATCTATAGGTAATATTTTTATTGGTTTTTAAGACAGCGGGCCAAGAGACGGGGTTTACGCCGCCTACTACTTATTGTTTCTCGTCGCTTCAATTGCGGAGTACCGCACTCTTCCAGATACATTCCCTATACCCAGACACTCCGCACTTTGAGTCTAGTCTTGCGTGTCGTAGAACGCCGAGAGGGAGAGGCCAACTCGTTCGTAGCCAAATCATCCAGGTCACGATCCTCAGTCATGAGGTTCTGACGCAGAATAATAAGTATTTAATTTACCTAATTAATTTATATTTTTTCATGTTCTGGGGTAGGTCCGGAACCGAAACTCCCCCTCCCCCCCCTTTAGTGTACGTGCCTGAAACTCCTCCGGGGTAGGCAATACAACATGTTACAATATTACATGGTCCTAATCTCATCACACTCGCAAAGTGGGGACTCTTTCAAGTCCAAGTCCGAATTCGGTTCAGACGTCCGAAGGTTCAGACACACGACATAATAATATTTACGTGTAACTCGTTTCTTTGTTAATTATATGTACTATCTATCTACTATTTTGAATTTGGAATGTTTGCAGCTGTTTTAACCCATAAAACTATCATCGCGTTTTTCTCTTCAACTTGCGCGGGGACTTAGAAATAGAAATGCTGCTTGGATATCACATTTTTATAATAAAACTGTTTCGGTATTTGTATTTATAACATAGCTATACTATATTATAAAATTCCACGAATGCACGTATCTTTAACATTTCACCTTTCTGTCTAGTTGCCATTATATCATTGAAATTCGTTTTCTTATAGAAAACGTTGCACATGGTGTTGATTTCACTGAACTGCAGCAACTATGGCTACCTACTTAATAGAAATGCTGCTACAGTAAATAGACATTACAACGCATTTCTTTTCTACTTCTCTTCCATTTGTGATGGATGATGGAAAACATCTGTGCAATGTTGCAGTTTATTTATCATAATATGACACAATAACATTGAATAATGAATGGATGCCTTATTAAACCCCTTAAAAGAGAAAGAAAAAAATGTTACTAATAAATAATATCTACATGCGAATATGCATAAGGAGAAAAAACTAAACTTAACTTGATCTACAAATAATTACAAGATAAAAAGAACTTTTTATATACAGCGTTTTTTAATTTTCTATTGAATTATTATGCTCAATATGCTCAAACTTGTACTTGATATCGTCTCTGTTCTGGCAGAACACACTAACTGGAGAATACTAATTTTGAGTAATTTGACTTTGAAGTTGTTAAAATGTTTGAAATGGTCTATCATGTGAGTTTATTAAATAATCGTGAAAAGGATGACTTTAAAATAAAGATGGTTTATTTATTAAGAAGGTTTTTAGACGGTAAAGTTTGAAATAAGGAACATTTTGGTATAACTAACTCAATATGTATTTTTTTCGAATTAGTGTCTTCTGCCAGAACAGTGACGATATGAAGTAAATAAAAACAAACAAACAAACAAATATAGAATAGTAACGCACGTATATATTAATAATTTAGTTGCTAGGACCACCCCCTTAGCAACCAATAACAGTCTTTTACTTTTTACGGATTTTTCTGAAATAACTTTCCATACGAAACAGAATTAACTGAAAATGAATTCAATTCTGCTTAAAGATGGCTAAACGTATTAAAAGAATGCATTAGCATCGTGTTCTGATATATTCTAAAAGTTTCAAATGTCTAGCTAGTCGGGAAGTTAGTTAAAAATCGATTGCAAGAATACGAGCTAATAAAAACGTTGTAAAATGCATAATGTTGTCAAATTTATCAAGTACCTACATAAGTACTAGTCGCTAGATAGGATACCTATAGCGCTGTGGTCAATGTGCGTGGGCGCGAAACCCGAGAGACGCAGGTTCGATTCCTGCTTGGTGTCGTATTTTTTACATTTTTTTTTCTATTGGTTTTATATTTTCTCAGAAGTGTTTTCATCCTGATGATGATAATTTAGCAATCAGGACCTGTTTCGGTCGCTTAGATATGTATGTCATTAAATTAGCGATATCAAAATTGTTTGTCATGTTAAAACAGTATAGTCATATGAAGACGATTAGTCAATCTTTGGACACCTTTCACTGTTTATACAGTATAAAGGAAATATCAAAATGATAAAATATTAATATGTTAGCCATCATAAATTACATAATTCTCTTTGGAAAATTAACGTGTTCATTTGCTAAGACGTAGTCAGTAACTTTCATATACACAAGTAAGTCACTAGAAAACTGATGTCAATCATGATTATTATTCTGCTATGTAATTTTCTAGTTGCTCGATTGATTGTTTTATAATTGATTCTTTAATAGTTTTGCTTTTATAACATGACCATATTTTCTCATTTGTACTAGAAAAAAATATGTAACGCAGAATTTGGTTATCAATTGTTATAATGATTGAAGGTACGCCTCTATGAAGCGTATTTACCAGTGGCGAAGGGTGACTTTTGGAAACGGGTAGGCTGTGGAGAAAGCACACTTGTTAGATGTATTTACGGGAAATAAGAAGATAATCTGACATAACTACTAATGAATAGGTAGGTACACAAAAACCGATGAAATATCAAAAGCTCACTGATGGCATAAAATTTAGCAATTAATTTGAATTATGTATTTTCTTAAATATAAACGCAAGATACCCTCAAAATATATTGAAAATATCCGTTGTTGTGAATCTGTTCCATAACAATTTATAATTTAACCCGTAAACTAGACATTTTAAAATACTTCTATATTTAAAACACAGACTTAGATACAATATCAGATTTCAACTTACATAATTGGCTGAATAAATTGTCTTAGTCTATGATTAAACTAACTGACAAATAAAAATCACGAGATAAATTATTTATTATTTTTAACAACAATCAATATTTATATGTGATTGAATCCCTAGAAATAATTTTTTTAAATTATCTTATAAATTATTTTGAATAAATGTGCACTTACGTAAAATCTAAGCGCTCCTTAAATAGATTACCAATTTATATGGGCCGCCGCAGACGTCTTGGAATTATGAGAAACAAACTTCATATAAAAAAAAAATTCGATTCACGCGAACGTAATCCATACAATATGTGAAGCGAAACGAGATGTCGCTTATTTTTTTAAACCTTCGAGACATGCCATAAATGGTGCTTATTGAAATAGTGGAAAAGATCGTAAAATTATTATGACAATTATACGACAGATGTCGTTGGGCATATTGAATATATTATTAGGTAATTATATTTTTCATATTATGTCAATATAAAATTAAAAAAATATTTTTCTTAAGAAGGTAGGCTTTAAATAATCGCCTAGTATGTAGTCTTCGCCACTGGTATTTACCCACCTTCATAAGGAACATTTCTCTACTGCAGTAGTTTCAGAAATGCAGTGCCTCTACTCTATAGTCCGACGTATCTGACCGTGCTTTTAACCCTACTGGCATATTGAATATGATTCTCTTGGCTGGTTGAATGCTTACAAACTTTAATTCTTGAGACATAACTTGCCGAGGAAGTACTCCACTTTCATATGTGATAGAGAAAGCACTGTATACAACGTATCTAAATAGTTTTTGGCAATCTCAATAGTCACATACGGCTCCAACACATTTCTCAATACTGCTAGATGTCTAGGTTCCTTTCTTCCCTTTTTTATAAAGCCCAGTACTTCAGGATGTATATATGATTAGAGTTTTTTTGTAGCATTATTTTAGTGTAATTTGAAAGGGTCTATACTTATCAGAAGTGTATCAGTAAACTGCAATAACATTTGTCTTCCAATGTAATTCTTCTACCAGCGATTAAATGTGTGATCTCATACAGTGGTTTTTATTCACTATTTATTAAATAATTTAGTGTAGTTAAGCTGGAGTTACAGCCAATTCACGTGCATAACTGACTTCACAGCCGTCATTCACGAATAATTGTTCCGAAAGTCTCTCTGCATCCTTTTTGTTGTTCACCATTCATCTCCTTCGGGGCCTGCTTAGGAGCCGACTGTCTATTAGGGGTTCCTTTATTAACCTCGTGGATAGCTCTATGCCTATAACAATATGATCGGTAAATCTGAGTCTTTGTGTTCTCAAGATATTAGCTATATCTACATATTGAAATTAAATAATTGTTAGAAAAATGAGATAGTACGGATGCGTCACCTTTGATTTTTCTTTAACCGGTTCAAATAATATTCTTCGGAAAAATCTGGGTAAATACTTTAATTAAAATTATGTAACTGGACGACCGTGCTGAACTTTCATCGTCAGAAACTGTAGTCTAAGTAATCTAGTCGATTTTTTAATGATGTGTATGAATATTTTTTGTTTCTTACTGCCAGTTGTTGTTTTTATTGCCACACATTTTAGTACTCACAATTCACATACATATAAATATAAAATATATTATAATCTAAAACCGCAATCCAAATACAATAAGGAAAAGTGAAATTTAATAAAATGTTTTTTTTTATGTATAATATCTTGGAATAAAATCACCCCTACGAATTTGAAGACGCAAAAGCCATATAGACTAGACAAGTGCCAAATCAAAAATGAATTTTCGGCAAGTGTTTTTATATGCAGTCGCATAAGTTTGTCATTCAACTACAAATGTGTTTAAACCTCTGCAAAGCTTTTGACGTAGGTGAGTCTGAGGTCAAACGTAACGGGGCGTGGATTAATAATGCGTATAACTTTTACAAATTGAAAATCGTTCAAATTCTGCTGACAGCTTGTCTCTTTTGTGCGATAGTCTACACCGGCCACACTCCGAGTATCGAAAAACCATCTATTGATGTACATGAACTTTGGACCGCGCCAAATCATTTAGCAGACGTTTTTTATTGCCAACGTAAATAATAAACAACCAAATCGACCGTATTACTTATTCTCAATATTTTCATAATAAACAGGACCAGTTTCGTTTGTTTCAATAAGACATTCTTATCAGTTGAAAATGTCCAATTGAAACGGAGGAAACCGATTATAATCGTCATTAAATTATGTGTAGTAATTAATATGACATGTTGCATTTTTATTCAAATTAAAATCATGTCTTTCCACTAATAATTGACAGTTAACATCATTAATATTATAAAAGTTAAAAAAATAATAGTTATGTGTTGGTTTCATAGACAGAGCAGCACTAAATCAATGTTTTTAATTATCTAATTGATAATATTCGTTTCCTATAATTATATAAGTAATTGTATCTGTAATAATATGTCGATATTAACTGTAAATCAGTGATGAGCAACTCGCGGTCCCCGTACCTCATTCACCTCCCGTGATATTTTTTTTGTGGCCCAGAAAGGATTTTTTATAATATATCAAAGATTGATAAGCTTATTTAGACATTTTAGATAACTATGCGAAACATATATATAATTATAGCTCTACAATTTTTTGATAGGTCATTTAATTTAGCCCCCGTGAAAAGAAAGGTTGTCCATCACTGCTGTAGAATAGATGGTCAGTAAAACTATCAACGTTGAAAAATGTATGACAGAGATTGTTGAGACGGGGTTAGACGAGGTAGTGCGGTGTTTTTGTTTTGGCGGAAAAGGAAATTACTTGGTCGCGTGATTGTGCTGTTTGTTCTTTCATCAAATTTTGCTCGTCGTTAGAATTTGAAATTCGAACAAAGAGAGAATAATAAATTTATCACATTTCCGCACCATGCACTCTAATCAAATTGTAAATTGTTTAAATAAACACTGAGTATACAAAACAAACATTACGTAAATGGAAACTCTTATTTTTTTGTAAACCAATCATTATTAATTTTAATTTAATGAAAATCATGTAGAGATTTAATGAAAATCATCTAAGAGCACACGGAGCTGCAATTTGCCGCCTTCGCGTAGCGTTGACGCGGATACTAGGTCGGTCTTTGGATATACAGTTAAATGCGTACTGACAAAACCAAACCGACCCAGTATCCGTACCAATGCTGCGCGAAAGCGAATTTTGCATGTTCTGAGTACCTATTCTATAAAAACCACGTTAATTATAAAAATGGCTGCTTATAATATGTGTCGTAAGATTAGCAGTGATTCCCAATCATGATTAGTTCCCCGAGTTCTTGTCCGTCGTTCTTGTAGAATAGGTACAACTTCCGACCTTTTGTGTAATTGAATGAAACATTTGAAATTATGAAGGTCTTCATGTAGACTGTTATTAATTAATCTTATTCGGTTATTTGCGTGAAAGTTTTCACAGAACAACTTTATAAAATAAACAAATACCTACATTAAGGCAAAATCATTCACACACACAAAATCATCATGTTTGTTAGGTATTGGTATAATATGTTAATTAAAGTAAAAAATAATATTTTTACCCCTGCCGTAGGTACCTCATATTATTTTGTTGGGAAGTGGTGGATTTTTTTAATATTTAAATTATTAATAACCATGTCCTTTCTTTTTCGTACAAGGTGGTTGTTAGTAATTTTGAACGATCACAAACACCCAGGCTTTGAGAAAAACACATACATATTGTCTCCTCACCGGGAACCGAACCCAGAACTCTCGGGTGGAAGGCCAGTACCTTACGCACTGCACCACGAGAGCTGCCCGGGGGAAGTAATGAATTAGATAGTGTCACTGTTGTGACGTAAGTTTTTAACTCATTCTTATTCAGCAGGATTATACTATTTAAAAGGGTGTTTTATGTGAAGTTTGACACAACTTATATAATTATACTACCTATGTTGATAGACTTGTTTAAATATGTATTAACTATCTTTGTGCACCATTTTGAGAGTAAAAACATAATATTGTGATAAGTAGTTAAGTAGTTAAATGACCTGTTACAAATTCTCTTATTTTAAATAGTTGACGTCTGATATTTAAAAAATTATCGATGTAATAACCAATACCTACAGCAATGAAACATTGAATTACGTATGTACGGTTTTCTGTAATGTTTATGTTTTAAAATTCCAATTGAAATTGAAAAGTAAAGAATTCAATAAAAAACACCATGTTGAAAAACTTCATTCAATATTACAAAACGACTTTTTTATTTAATAGTAATAGTATTAGGGATTGCAATACCGAATGAAAATACCAATACCGGTATTTTGGTATTTCGTATTGATTACCGGTATTAATAACGGTATTCGTTAAATATATGAAAAACAGAAGTATCTACTAGTAAATAATATTATTCTATAGCAAAAATTTCTAAATTGTAAGTACATATATGAAAACCTTTAAAAATAGGTAAAGGTGAGATATGGTAGAATTAATAATGTTTAAAAATACCTATGTAGTATATAGTTGAACTATTTGCACTTCTTCGAATGATCTTTCTATAAATTTATATAATGAAGTGTTCTTACATTAATGTATGTGCCCCTTTAGTTAGGGCACCTAATGTTGTATTAGCGATTATGTCATTGCTGGTCACCAAGGATGTCGAATAACAACGGAAGTAAACCAGACATCGCTTAATCCGTCAAAAATGACAGTCCTGTTAAACTGTTAATGTCAATAAATACATTTTGTTTCCACTTTCAATATCGAAAATATCGGTATTGTCTTATTTTTAAAACCGATGTAGGTATCGGTATCGAAAAATACTAGGATACTGGTTTTGAAATACCGGTATTGCAATCCCTAAACAGTATATCTGTAGTTGTAACGATAAATACATACCATTATAATCGTATTAAAGTGAATTCGATGACAAATATTGAAAGAATAAAATGCGCCTTCTTTCATTAATTTGTATTTTTCAATTACAAAAAAACGACTGTACAAACGTCATCATATCGACTGTGGAAAGGCAAAAGGAGTTAATCCACACTAATCAAATTTTACAGGAGGCACAAAAAACGTTTTGATAATGATTTTGGGCCAAAGTCTAAATTTAAAATAGACACAAAGTTGAAGTGCATGATGATTAATAATTTGGTGTTTTTTTCCCCAATCTATATTTAAATAATGAAGTTATTGAAGAAAAACTAATAAAAATGAGGGTTAAGTCAATTTACCTGACAAAAATTATCAACATTATCTTGAGTTAGACAGCTTAAAGCCTTTTACCTCACCAATTTGAAATGGTTTATTCACAAAATAAATGACTTATGCAGGTAGCAACCTTCTTCCTCACTTATTTTAAATAACATTCTTAGGCGTGTATTGCATTATAATAACAATATTATAGTGGTTCACTATAATATTTATATATTTTTTCATTTTCTACAGTTGAATAAATTAATCAAAATAAAATAATAAATTTCACACAATTTTCAGAAGATTTTTTTTATTAAATGACATTAAAATTTTAAAATAAAAAACACAATAATTATTACTAAATTAAATTTAATACATAAAAGGGCACAAGATTAAAAAGTAAAATGGAGCCTATTAATAATATTGAGGTTTAAAATTAGAATAAACATAATTTAATAATACACAAAAACGAAACATTTTAAATAAAATTGGTAATTTACAAGAGAATAATTACAATTCTATATTTTCAGAAAAAATAGAACTATTGTAAAATAAACCTTATATTATAAATATTTTATTCTATATCCGCTAACTATTCTATAACACACAATAATTATTACTACATAAAATGGCACAAGATTAAAAAGTAAAATGGTGCCTTTTAAATAAAAACTTTTACGCCTTTGAACAGTGTGATTTCTTCTGGCTTCTAATTATATGGTAAGTATAAATATTCAAAATAGGAAGTATCCTAATAAAAGTATTTTATTAATCTTTGGGAATAATTTAAAATCAACAGCAAGTAAAAAATGCTCAATGGTAAGTATTCAAATAATATATGAGAAAGTATTTAAATAAGCACAGGGAATTATTAAAATGTTTAATGTCAAGTATAAATATTTGTGTGTCAGAATAGATTAATATTTGGGCAGAAATAATTTAATTGGCCGCTTTTTTAAATTTAATATGCTAGTATTCTTCTCTGTCATTCCAACCAGGTTTATACCATAGACTAATATTCGAGTTAGTTGTATCATAGACTAATACCATAATCGTCTATGGTTATGTTTTACCTTGACAGATCGTCGCTATAGGATTTGTTTCCCGAATATCCATTTTGTCGAAATCGACATTTTAATGCAGTTCAATTTCTTTTATCGAACTCTACCGAAATCATTTATAAAAACAATATATTTTTATCTAGGAACAGAGATATTTTTTTGAAAAAACCCGAATACGCCATGTTAAGTTACAATTACTCCGTGTTGTTCTCCCGAATGTCCAACTATTCGTACCTGAATATCCAAGTTAATTTCGGTCGAAATAAATCTCTGGCTGAGTTTTTATTTCCCGAATATGACTTTTAGCCAATCAAACCGCGCTGACGCCGTGCATCTCGCTCCCACATTCACGCTGTCTAGCTCTAAAACAATCACGCCCACTTTCATATTTTTCGGCCGTCCGGAGTGCTCTTTCAAATTTCGTCTTATTGATATTGTTTTTAAAGTTACTATTGTTTTAATAGTGAATTCATCAAATTTGAAGAAATCATTTATAGCTGATACATCACCAGTTCGCCCTGAACTTATAGTAAAGTTATGGAAGTGAGTATTTTAACCTAAATAACTGCATTTTGTTTTGATAAATGACACAAAATCCCAACGGTTATATGAATTCTACAGTATGACCCGGCAACTACTATGACGTAAAAAATAATTATTATTTCAAATTATTTTTAATCAAACATTGTTTGTCTTTATTTTACTTTTAATCTAGGTATTTCTATGAAAATAAAGGCGATGCTATTATTTATTTTTGAATGCGCTGATAGTTAATTTAATTTAATATGTATGTTAGTAATTATTTATTTGGTGAATATTATATACTTAGGATATTGGTATCTACCTAATATTAGCAGCCAATGGTAATTAATTTATAGATGCTATTATTTTGTGTTGTCATTCCAATAGTAAATATATAATATTTATTTGGTGGTTTGTAATAAGTTTAATTGTTAATTATAGAAATATATAGATATAATAATATACAGATATATTATATACATAGTTTTTTTTTTTTTTTTGGAAAAGTATTAATATAAAATTGTTAGCAAGTACGAGTAAGTACCATCATAAAATATTGGAGAAATCCGTGACGTCGGTTAGTAATTGAAGTAGTAGATACCTACTTTTATTTAATAAACAAAAACCGATCGCCGATAGTCGCTTGATTTTGAAGAATACTGATGAGCAGGTATTAAAAGGCCAATAGTTAAAGTTTGTCGTCATAAGTATGTCACCTCGTAGCATAGTGGATAATTCGTGGACTGGGTCGTAAGCCCAGGAGATGCAGGGACGATTCCTGCCGGGTGTCTTACTTTTTTCAAAAAGATTTTTTCTATTGGTTATAATATATTTTCTCAGAAGTGTTTTTCAAAATTATGTATGTTCAATAATTAGAATGGTACATTCTTAAATCTTGTGAATTATTCGTTGAATAATAAAAAAAGATTATTAAAAACTATTGTATTACTTATTACGAAAAAAACCGAAAAAAACGAATGCCGCATGTTATTATTACCTATGAACTTGGGTTATTACGATCATTAGGTATTTAAATAGTAAAAGTAATCATTAACAATTATCGTGTAAATAAAAATAACATTTGAGGTGCGTACTTATTGACCACTCAGTAATCCGTGGGCCGTGCAGCAATACGCTACGGTCTTAAGTCCCGAACGTCCTTGTTTTGTCCCGAATATCCATTATTCTGAGAGAGCGGTAAAAAATTCCCGAATATCCACAACGAGTACTTGTAAATAAAACGCATTTTCTGTGCATTTACTGATTTATACCAGTATATTATTCTTGGAATCTATTCTTAGATAATGTTGCAATCATACAGTGTAGAATGAATGATTGATACATCTACGGATATTTCAATATACGACAATGAAATTTGTTTTTCGTCTCCTGAAAAATTGACATTTGGTCTATTCGGGAAACAAATCCTAAAGCGACGAGATGACAGTTGACTTCCTCAGCACTAGAAAATATCTAGAATAGTATTTTTTCTTTCTATTATAATGAATGTATCCAAAAAATTGACTCCACAATTCAATGGGGATCTTCTGAGCAGGTTTCTTAAGAAATTCGTTTTAGCCATCAGCTGTAACTGTTGGTTCTATGCTCTGGGTACAGCAGAATTAGTTTGTTTTCAGTAGATATCTACACTATGACCATTGAAAATATACGCTCCGTTATAGAACTATGTTGTATGCCTAGTGTGTATTATAATATATTTTTAACATTTAAAAAAATAAGAAGACAGGTAGGTAGGTACACCAGATGTGTATATTATAGGCTTATTTTTTACATAAAAATAAATAATAAGGCAGACTTCAGTTGTTTACAAAAAAATACATGACAACTTGAAGGGTCGCTTGGCTTGTCATGTCAACGGTGAACGGTGTGACCAGGTTATTGTAAATTTTATAAAAATATATCAATATTTCCCCAGAGCAAAAAATGCTTAGCCATTGTCGATCAATGAACATTCCTTGTATTTTGTAAATAAAATTATTTAGTATAATTTATCGATATCCGTAATTTTGATATTTGGAATAGGTAATTGGTATGTCTCAATTGTCTCGACATTAATAGGTTCGTTATCTAAAAGATTTATACTAATATAATTGTTTTATAATCGACATGCAAACCAGAAAGTAGCTATTTTATTTGAATTAATACTAATATCACATAAACTCATTCGATTATCGATTTATTAGTTCGATCAATCATATTAGGTATTTTAATCTCATTCAAAATGCATTTTCATTTGGTTGAATGAATAATATTTCACAATATAACATTTTTAATCAAATTTTACCTTAAAATGAGGTATTTTTTATTATTACTTTCTTTAAAAATATTTAAGTAAGTATTTTAGATATAGGTTGAAATAGTCCATTAACTATCACTTAACTTTAAGCTACTTAGTTATTTTGCACATAATTTCAATTGAAGACAAATTATTCATAATCGTTTCAATAGAATTAATTTATGAAACAGTTTATTTCAATTAGATAATAATAGTTTAATAGGTATATTTTTAATTTCCATAATATTTATAAACTGTCAAATATCACTAAATTATTATATTTTGTGTTTAAAGTTATCGGAATTGAGATTATCTTCTGTCCTCTGTGTGTGATGTGCTTATATAATTATAGCTCTTTTTGCTGCACTTTCGATTACTTCTTAGTTGGTGTTCTTTTAATAATCACAAAAATGGTTATGTGTACCGAATATTCATGAATTTGGCGTACGAGCATAGATAAATATCCTTTTCTTGCGAGGATGGTAACCCTAAATTGCTATGCGTCCCGTATAAAATTGTTTACTTGTCAAATTATCATAATAATAATAATGGATATATGTTTTATCTACTGACACGCGTAATTTAAATTATGATTATTTAGTTTTACAACAGATTTTTTAATATTATTACTTGCTCAAACATTATTGTAACCTTCACATTAAAACTAGCGTCCTTATTCTGACACTTCGAAATAAATACTTACCAATGATTAAAAATTCTGACACTTTGAATTTAAAAACTTTTCAAAATTGTCTATTAATACTTACTTCAAAAGTACACGCCATTTCTTCTTTCCATGATGTGTTTGTGATCGCAGTCTTCATTTTATACGTTAGACCAGGGGTGGGCAACCTTGTTGCCACGAAGGCCGCCATACAAATTTTGACCATAGCCCGGGGCGCATAATATATACATATATATATACTTTTCTTTAAATCTGATAACTATTAAAAATTCAATAATAACATAAAATCTTGATATAACCACGAAAATCACAGAAATGTGCATTATGATTAATATGGAGTTTTATAAATTGAACACCATATTAATCAATAAATTAATATTTATTTAAGAGAAGATACATAAATATCGACATAAATCAACATAAAAGTACAACTAGTATTTCAAGCTATAAAATAAAAAATACAAATACTAAAAAAGTACTAAAACAATAAATTCAGGCCATTCAGGGGTGCCATATCAGTGCATACCAGAAAACCTGGACTGGAATGAGGCTATAAAGAGAATGTGCCAAAGTATGTGGATAGATTTTCACCATAGGGCATCATTAGAAAAGGGGAAATGGAGTAAGTCTATTCTACCATCACCACGGTTGGTGCCCTGGTTTGTAGAGTCTCCTTTGACGAGGAACGAGCTTAAGTTAATACTGAGGCTAAGAACAGGGCTCACAATGGGCAAAAGATTTGATGTCCTCACGGGAAGAAGCGAATCGCAGCCTGCGGTGAATGTCATGTTTTAGAGGACATTGTACATATAGCACTACAATGCCCTAAATATGAACTTCACAGAGTAAAGTTGCGAATTGCGGATATCTATGACAATGTCGACGAATTGAAAGGTGCCCTGGCGGTGGGTAAGACGGAAGAGCTAGGCAAAATTGTAAAGTTCTTTAACATAATAGGAGTGAGGACCTGATCGGCGGATCCCCTTCTAGAAGAGAAGAGGCGATATGACAGCGAGTCGCTGTGAAAGCCTCGGTAAAATCACAAAAAAACTTTATATATACGAATACATGCTACGCGAAAAACAAATTGTTAGTGATGTGATAGTACGAGTATTATAATTTGATGGTACCTTGAGCGCGCATCCAATATTATCCGAGGGCGCATTGGCGCCCGCGGGAGTCGCGTTGCCGATCCCTGCGTTAGACGAATTTAAAAGCAAAAATCTTTTCGAATCAGAAAATGAGCAGCGAGCAAAATTACCTGTTATCTCATTAGCTGCTCAGTTGCGTAAGACAGGTTAATTATAAGAATTTCTGGAGTACACCACGGTTACAGAAAATCTCGTTATTAGTAATTGCAAAAAATATACCCACCTTAATAAAAAAAAAAATAACATGAAGAAACTTTAGCGAAAATAAAACATGATAATGAGTACCTTCATTATTAATTAATTAATGATGCCTTTAGGTTATATATACTTATATTTTTTTGAGGAAATATAATTTAAATTATCTACTAACAAACGAAATAAAATGTATAAATATTTTGACACTACAAACTATTTTTGACGTTTCGCGTAAGGGAGTCGGGCTCGTCTAATGGTATGAAACGAATGTAAGCGGTGTACAACCAACGAGGTTTTATTCCGATATTGTGCAGCTTCATGAATGTCCAAACTGACTGACAGTGGTCACAATTTTCGTTATTTATGGATAGGGGCGACTCCAATAGTGAAAGAGAAATAAAATCTCATTGGTACAGCCAGTCATGGTGACGTATCCATTTATTGCAAGCATTAATGAAATTTCAAATTGAAAATGTCCCTCGGAGGAGGACGAAACCGGTCCAGATTTATTAAATAATAAAAGTGGAATAAGTACTTACTAAAAAAAAAAATTGCGTTTTATTAAATTAATAAATAATTAAAATAAACAATAGTATTTTCAATTAGTTGTACTTTTCTTTTAATAATGTTTGGCATTTGATTGAACATTGGACATTGAACACAACTGTAGTCAAATTGTACGGAAAATTAGTTAAGTACTTACTGATTATGTAGGTACCTAAATTATTACTCTTTGTCTATTTATAACAGACACCAGAAATACTTAAAACACACCATAAGTAGGGTAAGGTAAGGTAATGTGGCGATACAGGTAATTTGGTGATAGTTTGTATTATTACGTGTATTCAAATAACCTGCCGTCCAAAAACTTTCAAGAATAAGTCATAGATGTCTATACTATTCTTTGACTTGGAAATAATATTTTCAAAGTGTTATCAGTTATAAGTTGACGTACACGTGTTTGTATAGAACGCTTTTCGGAGAATTGACACATTTTTCAAATAAAATCTTTCTTTTTTCAATATTTAAGCTGTATCAAGGTAATATTCATACTATTTATGTTTTTATAATGGTTTTTCATGGTGCATGGCCTATTCTATTTATCCATTAATACGGTTTTGTTATAATTTTGTGAATTTAAACTTTACAGGCTTACAAATATCATAGAAATTTTAGGAGATTTGTCATTTTTCGACAGTTCATTGTTAAGCCACTATTAGGTGTTTTTAAAAATGAATAAGCCAGTGAAAAAAATTACAACAAATTATTTTATATTGTCTTACGGGTGCTTAATTATGTTTTAAAAAATAGTTCCAGGTTATATAGACTATCACCAAATTACCTACCACATTTTTTGTTTGCACCTAAATGAGGAAAGAGAAGTGAAGGTGACGACAAATGTTACAGAACGTATTCATTTGTTGATATACAAAAAGCGGCAGACCTGGTGAGGGATCAAAAATTGACATTATATAAAGCGGCAAAAGCCATGGGTGTTCCATGGTCGTCTTTAAAAAATATATTTATAAGAACGAGGGAGAAGATAGAAATTCAACGAAGAATTTTTCAAAAATACGAAGGCCTTTTCCATTGACAGTAGAAAATGAGCAAAAATTGGTCACATATATAAATAATATGCAGGTGTTGGACTTCGGATTCACCGTTTTGGAGATAAGGGAGATGGCTCATAAAATTGATAAGCCTGTGGGTCGCGATGCTTTGTTAAGCTCAGAAAGTGATTCAGCCAGTAAGTGGTGGTGGAGTAAATTTTAAGCCAGATAATATAGTTTATCAGTGCGTGTGCCTGTGAAAAAGAAAAGATATTCTTCGGTAAAATGCCTAACTCCAGTTGGAGAGGAACAACCAGACGTAGCTGCAGAAGAACGAGTAGTTGTGGTAAAACAACGTGGATGCTCTCGAGTTTCTTCACTTCCTCCGCAAACGACTCCAAAAAACCAATCACAACAAAATGACAACGAATAGATTTTTGGAATATCTGAGAAAACAAATTCTCACGACACTAAGAAAAACATGGAGCGAAAGGAAAAATATCATGACAAATGTCAAACTGGTGCCATTGACAACGTATTCATGTGCGATTGTGGGTGTATTTCTTGTAAGGATTTAATTATATAGTGTCCTGTTATTTCGACGACTTTTATTTTTCTATACAAAAAAATAAGATTGTAAATGGAGCTTTTTTAAAAATTATCACCAAATAACCTTACTTCACCCTACATAGCATGAAAAATCTTAAAGCTGTCCGCAAATGACGACTAGTCACACCAAACCCCACCCCCCACCCTTCTCCCATGCATTCCTGTCAACCCTTCCGCCGTAACGATTGTAGGACCCATACGGTGGAGCGTGGAAAAAGTTGCTGCGACGCATGGCCGTCATGTACGGACTTTAATTGTGTTTTTTTGACGTACCTACCCACTTAATGTAGTTTGGCTCTCGGGTACAGATTATTATTTACTATTTTGTGCATAATATAGAATGTAATATTTTGTTTATCGGCAGGCATTTTATTTAAATTGTAAGAATCGTTACCTATTTCTTCCCCATTACCTACTATATCCCATTTCTGGAGATATTGAAATTGATTAAAAAAACATGTTTTGAGGCGGGCTTTGATTTTATTTATTTTATATTATTTTATTTGATTAATTATTATTTGAATTTATTGAAATAAATAAATTACTGCCCGCCCACAACGTGGTGATGATGTCATCATCTTCCTCCACCTTTAAATTCTTTATCCTATGTATATTTTCTACTGGCCGTAATCTCTGTGATAATACTATTATGATCTACAGCTCATCGTTTTGATTGACACCAGAGTTAACAAAACCTTTTGTAACATTAAGACCCCATTCTGAAATTAAACGGCCGTAATTTCCCAGCCTTTATTAATTTAGAAAGAGATTACCATCTTCAGTTGGTAGTTTTCCCACCGGGATAAGGAAAATTCAATTTGTCTTACAATTTTCAAGGGCGACAGGTAATATGTCGATTCCGTCATTGGCGGAAAGGGAATTAATTACTAGACTACAAAATGAAGTTGAAAACGTACTTAAACGCCTATTATGTGATCTTGAGTAGGTATATAGTAATACCTTTAAGATCTCACTGCATATGGAGGCCTTCATTTCGGGTACTTCGATGTATGATGAGAGAGACATTTCAGGGGTTTGAGTTACACATTATATTGACGAAAGTATAAAATTGATAAAACAGATTTTTATTTTATAATTCCGCGCAGAATTAAATTTATTGGAGATGTAAGAACATAATTCTAATTACATTATTTATGATTTTTTTAAGGGGGATTTAGATTTCGCATGGCACTGTGATAATTGTGGGTTGATTAACTTCACATTACTAGATATTACGGGGTTCATTGTTTATTAGATTTCACTTATCATTGACGGGTCACTTTTAAGGCTGGTAAGGAATTATTATTAACACAATAACGATAAGGGGTACACTCTTATAAAATTGAAACAAGTGAGGTCTAGATTGTGATATCTGAGGCGTCAATCCAGCGATGTCCCGAGACAAAATGCCGCCACATTTTTTATACGTTACCTACTTTTTATCGTCCTTTCATGACTCGAATATCTAAGAAATGTGTTGTATGAATACATTACTAACATGATATATACCACTAAATCTAATTTAAATGCCATTTCTGCTTCTATAGACAATATTGCGAGTCTACTGTTTCAATAGGTACGTTTTAAAATACACCTGACAACTTCCAAAACTCACGAGTGACTGGGAAACATATTTGAATAATAATTTTTAAATTAGGTATGCACGTGTCATTGCTGTTCACCAAGAACGTGACGTCCAAGGACAACGCAAGTAAACTAGACATCGTGAACCCGACAAAAAAATAAAGTCCTGTTAAAACTTTAATAGTACCTAATTAATACCAACCAGTGAGCTGAATTTTTTAATGGAAAGATATTTCCGTTATTACTAAGTTTAGATAGCTATTTCTATATATACCTAATAATTCTCCTCGATTTGCCGCCCTTTGGGTAACTGCCGACCCCAAGCGATGCTCAATCTGCCTACCCCCACGGGACGTCACTGCGTCAATCACGCCGCATATCGGGCTATGGCCGCTAAGTGCCGTTTTTGTTTATATCGGTTCGGTGGTCGTTTTTGTAATATATAAATTTCCTTAGGGTGAGGAGTAGGTACTTACAGTTTCGTACTAGGGGCTTCGTTTGGTAATAATAGGTACTTATACTAATATTAGAAGTGATTTATGAAGCTAAGGTAGGTACCTAAAAATGTGTATAATATACAGATAACCCAACTATCCTCATCTAGAATTGATTATTATGAAATAAAACGTTATTTTTATTATTGAACCAGTGGTAGGCTGCGAAATCGCATTCTCACGCATTAAAAAACAACAAATATTATCTCGCTAATGCATTATTTGCTAAACACGGAATTCGAACCCTGGTATTCAACATTCATAAACGGACACTCGTTTACCAAGGGCGCACTTATATATTTAACAATAAAGCCTAGACAGAATACAGCATTTCATCAATCTTATTTCTACCATGAATAAAATCTCTATCCGGGATGACACATTGACCATGACACACCGTCCGCCGATATCTTGAGTAAACGAATCAAGGATCAAGTGCCTATCGTACAATAAGTAAACTAATAATTTCACAGTAATTAAACTGACTACCTACCGGTTTAAATTCATAACCAATTAACTTTGCGGAAGCTACTAACACAAAAAAATCGGATGCCAGTTGAAGGACTTTTGAGTTTTGACTGTAGAGAATTGCTGAGATTTAATACTAAACCGTTGTTTAGAATAGCGATATTAATGTATTGTGCTTGATAATAATAATTATATTATTTTACATATGTAAGTACTAGATAGGTATATCAGTAATTACTTTACCTAACTACCTAATTTTATTAACATTAAACCTCAAAATTGTTCATTAACATATTTACTCAGGATTCCGGACCACTGGACAAGGGTGTTAATTATATTATTATTTTGATACACGGGATGGGATGGGATGAAACCCGACACCCAAAAACTTTATCATAATAATATCTAATTATTAAACACAGTATATTCATGGTTGAATAATTAATGTCTGTATGTATATTGTATGAAACGTTCAAGGAAATTCAATTCGTAGATACAATTTTATTATTGCATAATCAAATCGTACATACATACACCCTTTACTAATTTACCAATCAATCCACGACATGTAACACAAAATTCATTAAATTATGTTGGTTTATGAGAGATTTTGTCGTATGTTAGAAAGTTCAGTGTATTATAATTAATAATTACAGGGGTGCTGTCAGATCTGATTACAAGTGTGGTCATAATATGAAGAATGATTCGATTTAGCTAAATACGATAGCTATAGGTAGGTACATAAATATTTATATTGTTTAGACAAATATATGTCTTATAAATAAAATGCGAAACTACAGTGATGTCCCTTGGGGGTAGGCAAGTCATGAGATGCGTGTGGGTGGCAAGATATAAAGGGCGTAAAAGTAAGGGCGTAAGTTTTGAGAGCAGTGAGAGCAGTATACATAACTTTATGTATATTATATGAAAATATCAATATTATTAAGCGTGTAATCAGCTCGCCCGCGCATCGATACATCCAATGTCCAATAAAATTGGCATACACCGCGGCAGGTACTTGATTTTGCACAGTACCGATTTCAATAGAATATTCTTGAGTCGACGAACGAGGGCGCGGGCAGCGGTGCTCGCAGATGGAAGCCTAATCGGTACTGCGGATCAGACAGTCCGATTTCAATATTTCTCCGTTTCTGCGTCGCGTCGCTATATTTGAGCTATAAAGATTTATTAACATTGTTAAAATTTATTTCTGCAAGCAATTTATGCAAAGTTCTTTATTTTAATTATTTATATGATTAATTATTTATATTTAATTTTCATGTTAATAGTAAAATATAATCCAAATAAACAGTTATTTTAATTTTTAATCAACCACAGCACCCCCAAATATCTTATCCACGAGCCGTCACTGATTATAAGTCTGTTTAAGGGCGGCACATGGACGTCACTGCGTAACTATCAATTTTTCAAGAAATCTTTAAGTACACGAACGTTAAAAGAACTTATTAAACTACATTTTAATGCTAAAAATACCCAACGATGTAGGTACTCACGCAAATCGAGTATTCAACGAATGTATATTTTATAACGATTTAATTTTTTTAAACTAAAACACCGAATTAAATTGCATGATTCGTATTCTGTCGCTAGATGTCGCTAGTGGAAATAGCGTATCATTGGAATTATCTATGTAAACCAACTAATAATGACATGTTCATCATTGTTTATTCATAATATCAGTTAGTTGATTTTATCACACCATTTTGTCAAACGCATAACTGACTGAATCATTTTATTCGCACTCGCTTAGGCAGGCATCGCACGATTGATCTGGATCGTGATCATCGATAAAACTCAGTGACGTCCCTAGACTAAATGCCGCCCCATTTTTTATACAGTATTTTTTATCATCCTTTTTGGACTCCAATATCTAATAAAGGTGTTGTATGGATAAATTATTAACAACATAATAGGTGCCACTAAAAAACGGATAGGTAGGTATGTTAGAGACTTACCCAAATCATCAGAGTGTGAGGATCTATTTGGATGATATTTCTGACACATTTGGTTTGTACCATTTAGCAATACACAGATTTATTATTTTCACATCATTTTTACTATGCTATTATATAAACAAAATTATTTTAGCTAATTCTATATATACCAAATTCTCCTCGATTTGCCGCCCTTCGAGTAACTGCCGCCCAAAGCGACGCTCAATCTGCCTACCCCCACGGGACATCACTGATTAAACTGACTCGATCGCGATCCAGATTGAACGTCTAATGCTAATTAATGCCTGCCTAACTGATTGTCTAATTCGAGTCTATCTGTATGAAGTCTAATAATTAACAAGTTAATAGGTTGTATTGAAAATATTTCGTAATTCTATTAACAATATCATGTTATTTTTCGTGCATTGCAGAGGCTGTGGTAAATATTTTCTTCCCATAGTACTTCTGATGAAGGTTGTCGATGCAGAATATCTTATTATCCTGGGTCGTGTATCAGATGACCAACTCTTTGTGTACCGAGCAACTTATCGAGGTTGTGTTGCCAATAATATCTTCTGCATTCGCCTGCCTCCACTATTTCCTAGATTATCATTCTACTTTTTGCGGAAAATATGAACAAAGTATGCAGCCTTTCTTCGTTTGATGGTAACTACAAAGCTTAAAACTTCCTTATTGTTAATGCTGATATACCGATACCGTGAAAGCCTGCAGAGACTGTAGTATACATTATTGTACGTCCAGGCTACAAGACGCACGATTATACTATGTAACTTCTTTAGAGCCTTTGTGAAAATTGAATGCTCATACTATATCTTTTGTGGGGAGACTTACGCAATAACATTATAACATGTAAAGGGTTGATAACTTTGTCTAGATGTAACTGGTTATATTCTAGGGCCGCGTAAGACGGTGTCGCATGTCGCGTCACTAACGAACGAGTAGGCTCGCATTCGCGACGCTCGTTAGCGCCGGGAAATTTATCTTTGATGTCTGCCACTCGAGATGATGTGAGATGTGTTAAGTGATGTCGCGCGTCGCTCACGTGTGACCACCGTGAAAGTCTAATATCTTTACACATCGTTTAAAAATTTATCTACTTATTTATACACGTTATTATTTTTATTTTCTCCTTTATTAAGGAAGGCGCTGTTCGGAATAATAAGCCTTACAGATGTTTTGATTTTGATGATGCCAATTTGGTTGGTATGAGGATGTCTGCATGTGTGTCGGATGGCATGTCGGGTGATGTAAGGTTACGTTTGGTGGCTGAACCATACAGCCGTCAGTGTGGATACGTTGATTCTTTCCGTTAGGCATTTTTTCATTAGGCAACAATGTAAATCTGACATAATCCGATCATCTACAGGCAATACCCAATTTTGTAAGGGTACTATTACTTATAGAAGTAATCAATCGAAATTTGTATTCTACAAGTCTACACAAAAATTAACGACAACCACCGGTGGCAACCACATGCTGCGGACTGCAATTCCCATACTGTTTGTATCGGACGTATGCACATGCTGCATATTATTATCGTGTGACAAATGGATGTTTCTCGATGTGAAATGCGGAAAGTCCACAGGTAGCCGGCGCGACTGAGTACTGCTTATACACCGTTTTTTACCTTATTGCGCTTCGTTGTTACCATTGTTGAAGCGCATTCCCGCGTATATTTTCCTTGCTCAGACCCTCAGATCCTAACGATGCAAATGCATAGTCTGCAACTAGAACCACTGGTGGGATGTAAGACTTACCGTCGCAGCCAGAAGTGGTAATGAAGAAGATACATTACTCGTACATAATACGTGATACGCACTTGGCTTAAAGGCACGGTCTAAAAAGATCGTGGCTAGGCGATGCGCGGATTGCGGGTCGCGGGTGCAAATGACGCATGTCAAACGAAATATAATTTGTCATATAAATCAAACATGTGTCCATTTAATGTTCTGCTTATTGTTCTATCAGTAACAATAATAATATATTCATTGATATGTTTTCTTTTTAAAGTAAATGGGTAACGTTTTTAGTCATCTTTACACAATTTAAGAATTAATATGCCCGTCGCCATCACGAAACAAATTGACGTATTTCCAGCTCGACGTTCTCTCTCCGAATGGCAGCGAGTCCAAAATTTCGTCGCGCCTATAGTTGAAAATTATTTGCCGTTTCACTGATGTATCCACCAACGCACGGAACGGAAAATAATTAAATCATGAGAATAACGTAGATATACAACAGGATTTAAGGGTCACTCCGATGGACACAGTATTATAATGTCGGTTACGTGAGTCGAGTGAAATTTAAAATAAAACCGGCTTGGCTCTTCAAAAAACTCGTGTTGTTTTTTTTTTTAATTTCAAATAACATACGCATGTAAGTATATTTCATAATAAAGCGCAATCACTATTTAGTTAGTAAGCTATAGATATCTCAAACTTGAAGCCATAAAACGATATCACGGTTGTACCCACGAATCACGTATTATACCTATTATGTATATTATAGTAGGTAGATGGATGTAAGAAAACATCTTGTTACGTGAGCATTGCTATATTTTCATCGTGTAAATTCAATTTTATCGGTGTGAACCGAAAACATAATAACATAATATATCCCATTCAATATAAATCGCAAGGATATCATTTGACAGCAGCTGTCTTGGAATTTGAGAGGAACCTTCGAAGTACAAAGGTGTAATGGTATATCCGAGTAGGGGTGTTACTTACTTTCGCTGCCTTCTCTCTAATCTTTCTCTAGTCTAATACATACCACGATCAATAATATATTTTTGTTTAAGGCAGAATTGCACGCAATTCTCTCCTCCAGCTGCTTTTGAAATAAAATTTTGAATCTCGACCTCAAGAGGCAAATCATCGCTTCTATAATATCCTGCATGCGAAAGAATATTATACAGTTCTAACATCACTAGTTTGCAGGAGAGATTAACAACATTGAGTTTTAGATAACAATAATCAGAACGCAAGCCGCCATTTTGTTTTTGGGGCTGCCAACAGAATAAGAAAATAATGAAATTTATTGTTGCTAATACAACCTTACGTAGGTATAATCGTTCGATTCGAAAATCGAATTGCCTTCAACAATCCTTACGAAATGCGTAGGTATAATAAATATAGGTAAGGGCCATCACACCGAAAGAAAAAGTTTCAAAACGGGTACTTTCTTGGTATCGTTATAGTATCGAATGGAAGTCTCGGTATTGGTATTCTATGGAAACTTTTTATTATTACAAAACATTATATTTCCTTGAAATACAATAATTATAATAAATTACGTGTAATACTAAATTTATATTGTCAGGAAGGGTGACTATCTAATAAATGTTGAGGGTAAAAACATTAAGTAAGTAGGTAGGTAGGTAAGTACCTACACAGAATTTAAAAAAAATCATAGGTAGGTCTAATCTCAGCCCATTTCACGGTAAATATTTACTTCATGGCCCCCACATCCTGAAGCGCGCCCCCAGGCTAGGATCTTTGGCGGGCCCCCTAACTATCGCTAAAGACAAAGGCAGTGTGACGCTCTACAGTACGCGGTAAAATTAACGTGTATATTTAGTGTTTTTTGTACATTTGAATTATGGAGTTGTCGAGTATCGATACACAATTAAAAATTGTATCGTACCACCCAATGTCATTGGTACAGCCACATAATTTTAAATAATAATAATATTGAAGATAAATAGCGCCTTTTTTACTATTCGAGAGAATTTGTGATGTGTGTTTAAATCACTTATCTGGTCGATTCGCCACGCCGGGCCCTTCCTGAGCTCGGGTCCCCAGGCCAGAGCCCTGTCAGCCCCCCCTTTGTGGGGGCCATGATTCACTTCATACATCAAAGTAACAATACCTTTTCGTACGTGCAATGCGAAGACACTTGTAGCTATCATAATCAGTAGACCAGTAATATTATTTTTTTACTTCACTTTTATAATGTCGGGGTTCCCTCTATATAGATAGATAAAGGTTTTCTTTAATAATATCTTTGGTTGTCACTGCTGGTGGAATATTGAACGCGTAATAATTGTCTCGAGAACAATCGATTGCAGCAAAAATACAAAATACGACCCGAAAATCTTGCCATCACAAGAGTCAGCAGTGGACTTCTTGATTCTTGAAAATCAGATACTTACAGAACCGTATTGAACTGTATTTAATCAGGGCCGCACCAAGGGTAGTTGCCGCCCGGGTGTTAACCCAAAGTGCCCGCCCCCCTAAATATATAATATAAGTACAGTAAGTAAGTAAATGGAATTATCCAATGAATGAAAATAGTTGAAATCATTATTTCATTATCATTAAAATATTTATATTATGAAAAATTATGTTGTCGATTGCAAATATTAAAAACGAAAATTGCGCCGCAGGCGATTTATTTTGCTAGGTACTAAAATTATTGTGTCCCAATCCAGAATAATAATGCCACTCACATATTATAGCTTTATGACTCAGTTGATATCCTGGATAATACTCATGTATAATTAAAATTTGCCGAAACATTGTTTGAATGAAAGTATATTGTTTTAGGACATTGAACCATTGTATGAAGATTTTATTTTTATGCGGTATTTAACCCAATGCTTACGGGCCGCACAAAATTGTGTTTTTGCTAATTACTTTTCAAATGTAAATTAACACGTTAATTACAAAATTAATTAAAAGGGCCCGTAAGCATTGTGTTTATATATTTCACCATTAGATTTGGTTTACGTAATTGAATTGAATATATTGTATTTTTAATAATACATATTATGTACCTATTAAAAAATGTATTTTCTGTGAATTTTGCCGCCCCCTGTATCCTGCCGCCCGGGTGCTTTGAATCCCCAACACCCCCGCTTGGCGCGTCTCTGTGCTGAATAAAAAATAAACTCATTGTTAATACGTAATCAGCGTCGACTAAGCAACATTTATTATTAATTTTGAAGTTGTGGCATTTTTATTTAATTAATTAAAATTAATTTATGAAAAATGACTAGATGCTTAATTAGATATTTTTACCACGTCTGATCCTAATAAGATCATAATATGGACCCCCACAGAGTGGAGGTTTGTGTTAAAAGATTTTTTTTTAAATTTATACCTATTACCAAAATTATTTGTTAAACTAGGTACCTAGGTACTGTATGTATTTCGAATATGTACAGCAATAATTTTACATTATCTATTAACTTATACATAATTAGATATACCTAGGTCGAGTAGGCATTCAAAATGAAAAGCTGTTTAAAACTCTTAATAAATTTCTTTGACATAGGTAGGTACCTATCTACTTAAACGTATAATGTTATTCCTTGAATAATAATATAACCGTATAACGTAACAGTATTTAGGCGTGCTATGCATACCTACCATAGCGTAGATAGGGCATAGTACGCGACACCCAACGTCACAATTTATAGTACAAATACTATAATTACAATGCGAGTGCAATCACTCCAGTCTTTTCTGCCACAGCGTTGCCGGCTCTCTGCCGCCGCGCCCCGCCGGCTGTCACGGCGCCACCGTCATCTATCGTGGACTGCACTCAGACCGACGTTGCCGTATTATATCACTCTATCCCCCTCTAAACCCACCCGCATGATAGCTCGTCTCTTTTCCACTTCGCGCGCATTTTCTATCAGTATCTCGCTCTTCTCCCTGCACGGCCTCTACTACGACCTCTTCCTACTCGCTCTGTTCCGTGCGCTTTGCGACGCCGCTCGTAGATTGTTTAGTTCGGCAGAGAACAGAGCTCGCGAAGCACTTTTTCCTTCGTTATGTGAATTACTGCTATATTTTCTGTTTACATTTTTAATACCGTTGGTGCAATAGATTCTGACACGAAAGTGACGTTTGGTATCAACGGTCGAGTGCTGTATAAGTTTCTAAAGGTGTCTTTATAGTTTGTTTGTTTGAATAAAAGTCCGTTGGTGCTCGAAAATGCGTGTGTGACAAGCCGGAGTGCGTAATGGGAGGAGGGATGCTTCCTCGTATTTTTTTATATGCGCCGTAGATATTTATGAACCGGTGCTTCGCGGAATTTGTTATACGGGTAATTTTATTCCTCCGGTTACTACAAATTCCGTTGGTGCAGTGTTTTTGCTGATAGTTGCGGATTGTTTACATTGGTCGGGGTCGCTGGCGCCGAGCGGGCAGACAGGTGAATGCCTCCGATCGATCGCGTCCGACTATCGCGGCTCGATCAACAAGTATCAAATACCACGTGCGTCCATCTCGAGAGATGATAGTACCGTCAGCACGATTGAATCCTTAAAATTCCTACCAATAACCAGGATATAGATTTATCTAACAAATTCATCCATACTATCAGTACACAAGTGTTTTCAAATTCTAAACCAGGAAAAAGTAAACCTTAACAATTCTGAACTGTCAAAACAGTTTTTTTTTTTAAATTTATACTAGGCTACTTACTTCAATTATGAATAATATTGATAATAAATTGAATTTGTAAGTATGTATTGTACCCGCGTATATAAAATCATATAATTTTGTAACATTCGTATAAAAAACACTGTACCATTTGTTTTTTTTTAATTTAATATTTTATTTAAACGGCTGTTCGAATTCAAGATTCTTCTTTACGACAACAATAATAACATTCTCTTGTTAGTTTGTTTAAGTAAGTGATAACAAAATAAATCCAGTAGATAATTTTTAAGGCGTAACGGCAGAGCAAGTAGACTAGTGAAATCGTGTGACACAAATCGAAAAAAATACTCCCAACAAATTATTTTATTCACGCGTTCAGCCAGCTATGATATTAAATTTAATGTAATAGGTACTTATGTATATATTTTTTGTAAACGCATTTTCCACACGAATCACTTCAGGTATGTCCTGGTAATTCTAGTACTTACCTATTATAAAGTGGTGTAAATCCTCTTTCTACAGTGAGCTGTGTCGTAACTTATTAATGAGTGAGCACCTATAATAATTTGTGTTATTGTGTCTATAAGTGAAGTGCTAACTACACCAAAAGCAGGAATATAATAATTAATGTGAAACAATACAATCGATGATAATATGCAGTGCAAGGCGATTGTCATTTTTTTTGTTATTTCTTAACACAATATAATAATTATTGTCGATCAAAATTATTAATGTCATTGTCGGATTTATAGTCTGTTCGTTGAAGGTGTGGTGGTTTGTGAAATAATTAAAAAAAAAAATTGTCGTTTGCTTTGCAATACAATTGCGCCTAGCAGTGAAATAAATATGCGGGGCGTAGCGAGATGAAGGGTGGAGGTGTCGGGTGATATGGTATGTCCTCGGGCGGCGGCGGCGCTATGCCCTCGGAGGAGCAGGGGGCCCCTCAGCGCAGCGGCAGCCTGGACTACCTCAACTTTGAGGAGAAGCGGCAGCTGATAGCCAGCTCGCTTTCCCTCACAGACTTCATACACTGCGGCCCGCCACCACCCAAGGAGGTGACGGGCTGCGTTGTGGGAGCCAACACCAATGTCATCGTCGGTCAGTCAAATCAAATTATTTCATTTATATTCACAGCGTCTAAATATCGATATTGAATGAACTGTCAAATTAACCGAACCTTCTAAACGTTATTTAACGAAGTTACATCAAACGATGAAGCAGAGATTTTTATGAACAAGTACCTAACCGAAAATATTTGGTGTCTAACGTTGTTGAAGATGGTTTCTCATCTTTTTGTACCTACAAAAGAGCAATATTCTGTTCACCAGATGTTGTCATATGCTTAAAACTGTTACAAGCTTAGTCCAGTGACATCCTACTCACAGAACAGGTTAATAGATAGAATTCCAAAAAGCTATATCCCAATACACTACATTTGACGCATGGATAGATGACGACATAGATAAGTACACCAATATTGAATGAGCGTTAGTGCATAAAACGAGAGCAGTTGTCAGAACGAATGCGAGCGCGTATTCTTGACACATGTTTAAGTTATCCCATTTTCTTCCACACTCGAGATCGGTTGCCTGTTTCTCCGCACTCGTCCGAGTTCCCTGGATAAACTGTATGCGAAAGAATTTTTAGATTTAGTACAACTTTTTACCTATGTGGATACCTATGTTTCTGTGTGAATTTTATTAACTCAACGGCGTTGATTCGACTCGTCCATTTTATGCATTTTACATTATGTAACTGCTTTATGGTTAATTTGTTATATTATTTGACTCATTTTTCAATAATCGGTTGATTCACCATAATTGCAAATTTCCGTTCACGTCTTTGATCTAGGTAGGTACGTATTCTGTTATTATCGAAATTTTGTTTGTAAGATGGGAGCCTAGTAAAGTGACAGGTCAACGTTATAATAAAAAACTATTTATACCTACATAATATAGGATTATCATGTACTTCTAACTAAATATTCCGTAAGGAGTTTATCACCACACATACATATTAATATATCCCAATTGGGTCGTGTACAAGCAGAGTCATAAATTAAAAGCTAACTACTCCTTTGACCCAGCTGACAAGACGTGGGGATCGTAAATCTAGATGCATTATTTATGTTTGTTGTTCTCAGGTGTGTGTGAAAAGAAATATCAGTGGTTACATGGTAAATATCCCTACTGGGTATTGTATTGCAATCACAAGGCCGAATGCTACAGTAGGGCAAATGCGATGAATCATCTCCGTTGTTTCATTCATTATTTTGCTCACATAAATATTGTATTATTATTATTATATTTATCTCTATGTCAAATAATATGTAATTTGTTGCCAGATTGCACGTACATACATGGTGCATCGCTCGATTAAAAATTGTATGTGAATAATTAACCGAGAAAAAATCTAGTTACTCAAAACTTTTTGTTAAAGAAATTTGAAGACTTAACTATAGATGGGTAGTTGTATACCGTATTAGTACCTCCCATTGATATTGTAATTATATCAATGGTGCCTCCTGCCATTATTACGCATATCCATGGGGGAGGGGGACTGCTTCTGAAAAGTTTCTGGGTCTAAGAGAAATGCTACACGCTGGTCAGTATCACCCCCATAAAAACCATAATTGATCATGTTGATACTGTTGATAGGTAGGTACTTCTTCCTATCAGTTAAAAAGTTGAGGAACCTGCGGTATCGTAATTAGTATAGCTATTGCGACCTCGTGGATCGCGCACTGATACTAATTCTGAATTCATTATAAATAACCACATCTCGTGAGGATTAGTCATTCAGTTTCACAATAAATTGATTACATTACGTCCTACCTACATACGTACATACTTAGATAACCTACGTACTTGCTTACTTTTTTATTTAACAATTGAATGACTGTATGTCACTTCATTATCAATACTATTATGTATGATCAATGATCATTGATCATATTTATATTCTATCATGTCAGGTGCACAATAATACTGTGCTTAGTATTAATACGATCTTATCATTAAACATTTTTATTGTTAATTTTCAATTCAACGACATATTATCAAAAAAAAAAATGTTATAGGTATGTAAGTACCAACGTAATAGTAGTAGTAGTAGTAGTAGTAGTAGTAGTAACAAATAATCCAGTTTATCGGCTATTTTCAAAATGTGTTTTCCGCTGTATTCCTGATAACCGAACAGTACCAATAATTGTTTTACATGTTCCTAAAAATGAACCCTCAAATGCGCGCGGGTCTTTCTGCAGTTTCATTTCAATTTAAACAACGTTATTTTTAATTCGATACAAAATCAACAGAGAAAACAAATGAAAATAGATTAGTTGTCAGACTTCATTAATTATTAATTGTGGAAGTAATACTTTTACCTAAGTAGGTACTTACGCAAGATATTTTCCTTGGGGGTCATAAAAAATTCTTTTATTTTCCATGAGACAAGGGATGCCAGCATAAATAGTTCCTAATAATTAACAAGAATATTTTTTCGTGCATGGTTATCTTATCAATACTCTTACGCATTTATTATAAATTCAATACAAATTAGCAAATTAAGTAAGGCACTTACTTAATAAAATTAGCTTTGATCATGAATTAGGTACCTACTTTTATATATTATTATTGTATTACCCCACACACCTTAAGCATATTATGCTTTGGTAACTTACTGTTTTCTCCAGACGACGACTAAGAAGAGAAGACTGAGGAAGGATACACGGTGTAAGCCCAACGTCTATTATGATAACCTACTATGTATATTTCAATATACCTACATAATATTATTTTAACTCGGTATCACATAAGTAATAAAAATCAAGAATTTTATCTACACTATCTAAGTATAAGATTTTCACAGCCATTTAATAATATTATATCTGCTATTTTTCATTTACACTTATAATAAGAACATAGTTTGTCAAATAAATGGTAATATTGACTGTTTACGAATGGGATTTAATACTTCATTTATTAATTTTAACTACTAATTAACTAAATTTATTAATTTAACTTAACAAAATTAAATTTGACTTAAAAGTATAATATTCCTGTGTTTTGATGAAGTAGGTACTTACTTACTATATATAGTTTTCAGTTTTACAAAAAATGTTATTATCCACAATTCAATGAATAAAATTCAACTACGTATGTTTAATGTTTATTTTCAATAGGATCAAAACAGCCTATATTGTGACATCACATATTATTTGTGTGAACAAAATGATAATCTTAGACCATATTTATAATTACTTATTATATTAAAGCAATCTTTATAATTTAAAGTTTAAATGTTACGTTATTTTTTATATTCAGTTTTAACCCTATGTGAAATTTGAAAAGTGTGCATAAATGGTTTTGCTAAAACTGTGACGATATGTAGGTACACTACAAATAGGTGGGCGTCGTGAAAGGAAAACATTTCAGAATCACTGACGTACGCGATTAAAAAATAGATACACATTTATCCTATCCAGTATAATGTTTCCTTGAGTCCATGTTATTATATATATTATGTATTTAATTAAGTTATTTACTTTCTTATCATTTATTTTTTTCAATACTATCACGCATTCACAGCAAAGAGCAGAGGTCAATGCCTGATAGAAAAATATAATATTTTTTCTTGGGAGGAAGAAAGCTCTCACTATCTAAGCCGTAATATCTAATGACATTATTATTTTTAACCTTAGCCCAACCGCAAATGTTTTTCACAATCGATTAGGTTTTGGGGTCAATGCTCTGAAACATTATAGGTGTAGGTAGGTGAGTACCTATCTATTGAAAATTAAACTAAAGGCTAACATATCAAAGGAAAATAGTCATTTTCGCTTATAAGCGGAACATATTATGGATCTTCGCAGTGTGGCGGATTTATAATATTATTAATGGACTGTTTGTATGTTGTGTGGTTGTTAGTCATTCGCCCGTCGCATTGTGTTCATGGACTGGATCAAACATTGTGTGGAATCTTGGGTGCCGATTCATATGATTGTTCCACTATACATAATTTGGATTGTATAGTTGGATTGTCTTTTAAAAATATTTCTACTGAGCGTGATACGAACATGCATCCCTCGGATTTCGGCCCATGACGTTTACCAATTAAACAACCACCACAATATTGGCCAACTATCTCAAATTTCGTAAAGTAAGTACTAAGTTATTTATTGTTCGATGACTAATATAGAAATTTAAAGGAAATGATCCAAGTTATGCATGTTTAATAACGAATGCTAATCAATGCATAATCCCTACTTCAGCTCCTCTTTTAATTAAAATTAGCAAAGTTTTTTTTAAATGAATGTTATTAAAACAATGTATAATATTAATCACCGTTTTTTTGTAAATTAATTTTCGGAATGTGGGAATTTGTCATGTCAATTAATAAAAATATTAATTATAGACCAGAAATTAATGGATATATTAACAAAACTGTAGCAGTGGAAGAGTTCACATTTCTCTACTTCAGCTCTGGCCTAAAACCCATTGCTTTTAATACTCCATCTACGACTCCTAGGTCTGCTCCAAAGCTCTGATATTATGAACTTGCTCATGCTCTACAACCTACGTAGTCAAATTTTATTCAGGCAATGAAAAATATCCGATTACTTTTTCTTTTGAAAATGCTTTCGATCATTCTCTTTGTATAATATCATTTGGATATTGTTATGCTTTCAGATTTTTCCCTCAAAGACATTTAGCTGGCACGCGGAAACGGAAATGTTTTGAGCCATCCCAGTGTCCGCGTTCGTTTTTTAGCTTGTATTCAAATATCGTTTTTAAAAGAAATTCCTTTTGTAATATTCTTTATTGAAATCATTTTTTTGTAAGGATGTTTCTTGATTCGATATGTAGATACGGTTTGAAGTTACCTACTTACCTTACAGTAATATTTAATACATACAGCAAGTAGGTACCTAAATAAATGTTTATTAATTTTAATTATGAAAACTGTATCCCTACGAGTCCTACGACTGATGCAGTATATTATTTATATTCTCCAAGTTGGATTAGTACCTCCGTTTTTTTTTACTATTTTGCACGTATTACTTAAATTATTTTAAAAAAAAAATAAAAAAAATATCACTCCTCAGCTTGACTTAGCTTACTAGTGGAGATAGGATTAAAAATATAAGGGCTCTCGTAAACGAACCACAGTCTGGTGGATCTGCCGTTGGCTGATATTTTTTTTATTTTTTCATAAACAGATTGTTATTGTCGATGTTTTGTAAAAAAGGCGAATTAAACAAAATGCTATTTTACAGGAGGATTTTTAATTTTTGGCATTTAGTTGATAATTAATTACCTGTGGATGATTGATTATGAATGTTTAACAAGTTTATAATAATGCTTAGAAAGAATCCTGTTCTTATGATTATATAATATAATACTTTAAAAGGCCTAATATGTCACATTCGCTTTTTATTTGTAATACTAATTGGATATTCACCCTTGGGTACGATTATCGCTTATAAGTAGGTACTATCCTGTCGAGATACAAATTCCCCGTTTTTACACAACAAAGCTAGTGAGGTACATATTGTTTTTTCATTAAAATCTCGATTTCGCCAAAATGTTTGATTCGCCTATTTTTAAAAACACCGACGGTATATGTTGGTACTTACTTAATAATTATTACTTTACTAATAATTAATGTTTAAAAAAAATATACCAACGTCCAGAGAAATAAATAATCGTAATTATTGCAAATCTGCGTTCATGTCTTTATCATTGTAATCTTATTCTGATCACGCGTCCACAGGTTTCCGGAAATTATGATGTAAAATGCCTACATATTATTTTGTGTATTTTAAAAATTAACTGTACCAGTCTACATACATTGCATTAATTTAGGGTGAGTTACAAATTTTGGTTGATATATTTACCTATTCTGCTAACGCGTCCACTTGAATATTGAGATTTTAGGATCTGAGGCAGTATCTACGATAGTATTGAATATGTATGGTGATATTATATGACCTAACTTAAAGTTTAGTACCCCACTTTGACACGCAGCGAATATTATCGCGCGATTATTGTTCCCCCACGCGTAGAGTTGGGTATTTCCCGAGAAAATCTCAATCTCAAGATTCGGGATTTCCCGAAATGATGAAATTTTGAATTCTCGAGATTCGGGATTTACAGAAATCAATTCTCGAGATATCGGGAAATTAAAAAAAAACCTGTAAAAAATTCTAAAAACAGACAATTATCATTTTTATTTATTTATCTAAGTAGACAAACAAATAGAACTAGGAAAACAAAAATAATTTAAAACATTACTTATTAAAATAGAATTTCAAAAAACACAGACTGTCCATCGCTGCATCTGACAGTCGCGTACGCTTTTGTGACACAATTTTTTTTTTGCATTTGCAATTTCTCATTGCTCAACTCATTCGAGTTGACGTTGGCTTAATTGTGTTAAATGCCTTAATCAGTCTTTGAATGTTTTGTGTTTTCTGTCCACTTTTTTCATATAGAAAAATCGTTTTTTCAATTAATATTTGATGATAAAGAAATCCCGAATCACGAGATCCGGGATTTCCCTAAATGTTAAAAATTTCAATTCTCGAGATTCGGGATTGAAAATCTCGAAAAATTTTCGAGAATTCCCGAAACCCAACTATACCCATGCGTAAGTATTTTGGTATATGGAAAATGGTCGCGCGATAATATTCGCTGCGTGTGAAACGGGAATTAAGTAGTCTCCGTGAAATACGACTCTTATTTGGATAAATATTAATTATTTAAGTAGGTAGGTATATATACTTAGTTACACGGTGAGGATGAGTTGCGTCAAATTCTGTAAATTGATATACATTTGCAGTTTCATTTTAGATACAACGTTATTTCTAAGTTTAATTCAAATCTAAATAGGACGACTAAATCGATAGTAACTAAGCTAGTAATAGCAAACTTGTTTCATCATCCAATTCAAATTATTTATACAAAGAGATGAAGGTTGTACGAAAGTATTGAAGGATATTGACGTACAATCGTCTAACGTCTCTCGCAAATACATTATATTCCGAGAATACACCTACGGGTGACGTTTGTGAGCTTTGCCAAAAAAATATTTTAAGATTTACCCAGTAACCCATTTATTAAATTTCGAACCTCTCAAGTGTCATTTTGTTGACCCACCAAGCAACTCTGTGTCGCATTTCGTAACATTACAAAAATGAACCAAATTACTAGGTATTTACCTTCTCCGATGATACCTACCTAATGCCGGGTCCACACTGGCAACAAGTTGCTGGCAACCTCTTTAGATTTTACGATAATTATGATAATTATCGTAAAATTTCTTAAGGAATTATGATAATTTATTATCGTAATTCGTCCAATTTTTGAACATACATAATTTCGAAAAACACCAATAGAAAAAATCTTGTTTGAAAAAAGTAAGCCACCGGACTGGAATCGAACCAGCATCTCTAGGGTTTACGCCCCGTCCGCGCATTATCCTATATGCTACAAGGCGACGTACTAATTGCGACAAATTTTAACTTGTACTTCAGCCCAAAGAAATAAATAAATTAATAATATAAATAAATAAGATCGATAAATGATTACGTTCGGCGCTTGAGATGTTACCATGTTAAAAAATAATAGATAACGGATACATACAAGTATAATAATTAAATATTAATTGGGTAGTTATAGTTATTGCATTTATAAAGTGCAGTTGTCATATTATTGTCATCGTTTAACAATTACAAAATAATTTTTACCTAAATTACGGTAAAGAGAAATTTCATATATGGTATTATTTTCAATAGAAAAACAAACGAAGCTATTAATAATATGTGGTGAACCATAGACAACTCAACTCGATCATAACTATGACTGGCTGCGTTTAGTGTTTCTGCATAGTGTTTTGAGCAAAGGAAATTTTAGTCATGACGGACGGTTCTGCATTGCGCTCCTAATAGATCGAGTAAGTAGCTGACGTCAATTTTGGACCATAATATGATCCTCTAAGTGTACGTCCTGAGTGGCAGCGTTCGGCGCAGCGTTGAGCGTTTTGCGCAACTCAAACGTATAACCGTGTGTGAAAATGGTTATACATTTATACGGTTATACGTTTGAGTTGCGCATAACGCTCAACACTGCGCCGAACGCCGGCACTGAGGCCTCACACTTAGGACGAACACGATGAAGTAAGTAAATTCTTTTATTTGTGAGTAGTGAGAATAAGTGCCTACTAAAAGATCGAGGTATTTCTTTAGTGCGTGGTACTTCTTCTTAAATACTAAGTATTAATTGAGGAATATTAAATATATACAGCCATTACATATTTCGATAACTTTAATTATTGGTCTTTTAAATAAGTTAACAGACGAGGTGCCTCAGTCACGTTTTCAGTTTTGCAGAAGGCCGACACTTACACCGAACAGCCGACTCGTTATGCTTTTTCAAAATCAAATATTAGGCAGTCATGATGAATGCATTGCCAATATAACACAGCCATAACTCTCACACATTTTGACCTTTCGTCGATTGTGGCCTTATCTGATCTCTTCACCCATTCACTTAACGGCCCTGGGCATTGCTGTCTCGCTCAAAATACTACCGCCCATCCGCCCATCCGCCCCTGACCTATGTAATTTAAAATCTACAATTATTTTACATCCATGAGAGTAATCATAGTGATACAAGTAGGTATACATATTTAGATACCTGTTTATGTTGCTTATGTAGTTCTCATAAATCACTACAATATAATGTTATTTGTATAATAAAGTAGATAGGATACCCACGTCACGAATGTACTAATACCTTTCACTGAATCTATTAGGTTAGGTTTTCTTTGAACGCAGATGTAAGTCCAGTGGCACCATAGGCGATTCGCAGATGTATTGGTCTTGTTCGGCAAAATAATGTCTTGTTTCAATGCTAGCAAACAATACCGCTATATAACAACTCTCTTTTGCCGTACCCAACTGTAGAATGATTTACCCATACGCATGGTTGTAAGTAGGTTTTATTATAGTTTATAATTTGTATAATATTATACTGTGTTCCATCAAACATACTCATTAAATTACCAAAAAAACATTGTAATTGTTGTATCTATATGTGATGGAGAGCATTCTCTTATATTGTTATTTACCAAAACATAAGTTTCCGGTGTTATTAAATTTCCATGTCATATTTGTATGTTATTTATCACAACTTTCATATCATCTTATGTTTTTGTATGTGGGTAAATTATACTATACTATGTTTATTAATTGAACTTATGATTACAAGACCATAACGTCCAGTGGCACCATAGGCGATTCGCAGATGTATTGGTCTTGTTCGGCAAAATAATGTCTTGTTTCAATGCTAGCAAACAATACCGCTATATAACAACTCTCTTTTGCCGTACCCAACTGTAGAATGATTTACCCATACGCATGGTTGTAAGTAGGTTTTATTATAGTTTATAATTTGTATAATATTATACTGTGTTCCATCAAACATACTCATTAAATTACCAAAAAAACATTGTAATTGTTGTATCTATATGTGATGGAGAGCATTCTCTTATATTGTTATTTACCAAAACATAAGTTTCCGGTGTTATTAAATTTCCATGTCATATTTGTATGTTATTTATCACAACTTTCATATCATCTTATGTTTTTGTATGTGGGTAAATTATACTATACTATGTTTATTAATTGAACTTATGATTACAAGACCATAACGTCCAGTGGCACCATAGGCGATTCGCAGATGTATTGGTCTTGTTCGGCAAAATAATGTCTTGTTTCAATGCTAGCAAACAATACCGCTATATAACAACTCTCTTTTGCCGTACCCAACTGTAGAATGATTTACCCATACGCATGGTTGTAAGTAGGTTTTATTATAGTTTATAATTTGTATAATATTATACTGTGTTCCATCAAACATACTCATTAAATTACCAAAAAAACATTGTAATTGTTGTATCTATATGTGATGGAGAGCATTCTCTTATATTGTTATTTACCAAAACATAAGTTTCCGGTGTTATTAAATTTCCATGTCATATTTGTATGTTATTTATCACAACTTTCATATCATCTTATGTTTTTGTATGTGGGTAAATTATACTATACTATGTTTATTAATTGAACTTATGATTACAAGACCATAACGTCAACTAAATGATAACACCACACACCGCCTTGATATAACTTTTCGGGAGAAACTTTTAATCCTAAAATTTGCGCGAAAAACATTGGTATCTCATTGTTGACCTTGGTATTACCATGTAATTTTGCCAAAAATAGCGTTTATTTAGAACAGCAAATATATTAAGTAGGTACTACTTATACCTACTTTATACAAATTAAATGTTTTATATTGTTATCAGAAAACAATCAATGTACCTACTGCAACTAAATATGTTATATGTACTTAAATACTTAGTTTAATCGAACAGCTAACTCAACACATTACTAAAGTTATTATTAAGTTGTTAATTTATATTATATGCTGCCTTATTATAATATTTTAATTAAAATTTGTAAATCACTCCTATATCTTTATTTTACTAATTTTACGAATGATTCCGCTAACCATTTCTTAGGAACTCAACCGTTTGCACAAACTCTGTTGTATCAAATTGTATAAATCGTACTATGTTTACTAACGGAATGATTATCCTCCTACAGTCTTAATTATTGTACATTTATTTGCTTTGCAGTGAGTCATCATACGTATTTTCTTGTGATTCATTCGGACAATATTGTATTTTTAACTAAGTTCGGTACGTTTTCTCGGAACGGTATATGATTTTTATTTGCCTTATTTTATCAGACTAGACACCTATTTGGATGGTGGTCGATGATTTGCAATACTTGCGTCTAAATTTTTAGGTACATAGTCCAGTAAATAAAACCCAATTTTAATTTAAAATATAATTAACGTAAATATAACATTATCATAAAATGCATAAGAAGGGATACATACCTACTTTGATTTAATCATCATACTATGCAAGAAATTAGGTATCTACGAGTAAGCTATGTAGTAAATATTCAAAAATCCTCAATTATTTGGTAGATCTTAGAATGCATATAGGTACTTAATTATTTTTGAATTTTATATTGCTTAATTTATGTCTTGTACATTTCCATTTGGTTAGTTTTTAGTGTGTTTATTATTTAGTGTCTATATAAACGGCGAGTAACTGTATTTGTCAATTGTACGTTTGCCATTCAGCGAGTGAGCATAGCGGCTGAAGATGCCGAAAGGCGAAACCAGGGTCGCAAAATACTATTCAAATAGAAAAGTACAAACTGTACAAAGACTTATATTAAATATACCTAAGTACTTAATTTAATTTTAAATTTCATTGAGTAAGTCGAATAGTATCATCATCAGCCGGGGTCGATACACTGCTGAATTGAGGCCTCACCTATCTCTCCGCTCCTCTCGGTCCCTAATCTTTGCTGCCACGTAATCCACCAAACTTTATGAGCTCGTCTACCCACCGTGTTTTAGGGCGTCCCTTTGGGCGTTTAGTGCCCCTCTCACATCGCGTACTCTTGTCTGCTTCCTTATCCGTTGATTTCTTTTGAAGTCGAATATATTATAATATATTAATATTGTTATATTTAAGTACCTTAATATTGATTCATTGAAAGTATAACATATATTAACATTTACGTGAGAAACATCACTATATGGTGCTGCATGAATGTCTCACCAATTCTTTTTGGCCCATTGTTAGAGTTACTTTGCTTTTAATTTATATACTTACTGTTAATTCCAATTAATCTTGCTTGCGTGTATTACTGGTGTTAATATGGGTGCGTTATGTGCGGGATGGTTAATAGAGGAATGAGTGGATAAGGAAGCAGACAAGGGTTTGCGATGTAATAGAGTTTATTAAAAGCCTTAAATGTAGATGGGCTGGACACAGCTCGAAGAAGAGACAATCGTTGGACAAATCTAATCATCCAGTGGTATCCAAGAAGTACACAACGTCCGCAAGGTAGACCTAGACGCCGCTGGATCGATGAAATGATAAAGTTCTGCGGAAGTACGTGGCAACGCAATGCACAGGACCGAGAGAAGTGGAAGCAGCTTGAAGAGACCTTCATCCAGCAGTGGATAGATTCAGGCTGATGATGATGATGAATATGGGTGCGGTCTGAGATCTAAGCCAGTTTACTTATTTTGAGGAGTTTCACTCGAATCGACCCCATATAAGTACCGAACACCAAATTAAAGTATTATTTAGATGTCTTACATATCCATTACGCCTATAAATTGTATAATCAAATCACAAATTTAATTTACCCATAAACCGTCTTTGGCGTTTCGCGCGGGTGTTGTCTGCTTTTATTACCCGTCACTTTCTGCCAGACAGTGGGAATGTGATTATTTCATACGTTCTCGTTTTTTCCGTTTAATTTCACTCCATTTCTTCTCAACTGACTATTTTATTATGTCGCGTCGCACCCTTCGTGGTGGGGGCGTGTACGACGTTCTCACTTAGTTCATAGGGTTATGATTACGACAAAGAAATTATATAACGTTAATGTCTTTGGGGGAAGGCAGACACGCGGAAGATGACATGGATTACCAGCGTAGCCGCCTAAAGGTGTTTATGATATTCTAACCATGCTATTTTATTAGATCTTTCATCGTTCACGATGGCGTAGCAATTACAGTGATATGATTGTACCTAGGTTCTGGTTTTAATTCCTGAAATATGTACTTATCGAAGTTTATGTTGATTATTTGATGCTTTACATAAGTAAAATTATAGTGAACTGCTTTGCATTAAAAGTTATAAGCAGGTAACAAAATTGGAAACACTTCTGGATGTGGCTTTATGAAGGTACATATCTAGAGAAATAAAAAATACAATACTTACGGTTGTATCGTAATATGCATTAAAGTTTGTCATGTGAAGGAGACGCGCATTTATATTGGTATTATTTGATGACGTTCAGCGGGAGTTGTATTTTTCGCGTTTATGGTCTGACCGTCATTAAGCGATAAAACAGAGATGACTTCAAAATCTTGGTGTATGGCGACTGACTTCGTATAGACGTATAGCATATTACATTAATCTGTTGTGGAATAGGGAATTATATTCCATGATGTCATGTGTATAAAATGTTGTTATTATTGTTATAGGTATGATGCTTATATTGTATGCCTAGTATTTGAGATCCACAGTTTCAATGTGTAGTTATCTGATACGTACATTTCTTATGTCTAGCTCAGACCAAGATACATCGTTTCAGGGATCAGCGTTCAATGAACATTGAACATTGTACAAACGGTTCGAAAGGTGTATAAAAATTCTTTCCGAACGAAATTTAATGTTCTTTAATATCTTGTATTTTTATTCCCCGATGCGTTACAGAAAAATTGCACATAAATTATTATGCAGAGTATGTTATTGGTGATTGATTAGGCTTTATGATTAATGCAAAGAATGGCTAAAAGTGTGATCTCTGTTTCGCTTATATTACAAGTTGCATGAATCTCTTGAGTATCAGTGGTACTCTGCTGGTGTTGGTAATGCTGTTGATTGTGTTGGTGCAAAGAAAGTTACACTTAAAAACAAGAGTGCGATTGTCTTATAATTAGATAATTCATTATTATCGTATGCAAGTAATTATATTACTTACAATCATTATTATTATAATCATACTGTTACACTGTGCATTCTTCCTTCATAGGAACGTCATGAAGAGAAGGGAAACAGACACGCGGAAGTGTGATTTTATCTATTTTAACGACTGGAATATATAATAGTGATGCTGGGAATATTGTGAAAGTATAGGTATATTACTATATATTTTTTAGAAGTGTGGATATGAGTCACGGTAGGTATATTTTGGATTCTTGTGAAGATGGATTTTTCAAATTGAATGAAGAATACATAGAACATAGAACCCTAATACATAATGGTCCACATTAATTTGACCCTATCTAATATCAAAATAGTGAACGTGTGAAAATCATTCCTGGGGGCGCGGGCTGCTAATCACTGTTTTACGTCACCTTATTGAACGATAATTAGCCATGGATAAATGGTTGATGACAATCAAAATCAGTGAATTAACCTGGATGATTTGGCTGTCCGACAGTCTTCCCTACGGCTTGACGCCACCCCTCTCGGCGTTTAGCGGCACGCTTCGCATGTATCATTGGAAAATTCGTATCATTCTTGAATCCCCCTCGTGGCTTCTACGTTCTTCGACCTGGCCTAATAAATACCACTCGTTTGTCTAAGTTATCATCCTCTGTATGTGCTATGACCAAACAATGTATTGTAGAATTCGGCGAAGACAAACCAACTAGTCTCTCGAATCTGGAGTTGACTGATTATGGAACCACCTCCAATATTTACTGTCATCATCATCATTAGCCTGAATCTATCCACTGCCGGATGAAGGCCTCTTCAAGCTGCTTCCACTTCTCTCGGTCCTGTGCATTGCTTTGCCACGTACTTCCGCAGAACTTTATCATTTCATCGATCCAGCGGCCTCTAGGTCTACCTTGCGGACGTTTTGTACTTCTTGGATACCACTGGATGACTAGATTTGTCCAACGATTGTCTCTTCTTCGAGCTATGTGTCCAGCCCATCTCCATTTAAGGCTTTTAATAAACTCTATTACATCGCAAACCCTTGTCTGCTTCCTTATCCACTCATTCCTCTTTTTGTCCTTTCGCGTTATGCCCAGCATGCACCTCTCCATACCACGTTGTGCTACTCTTAAGTTTCTGGATCTCTCTTTTACTTAGGGTCCATGTTTCACACGCATATGTGATCACGGGAAGCACACACTGGTTGAACACTTTGCGCTTTAGGCACAGTGGAAGGTCACTTTTGAAGATATTCAGGCGGCCAAAAGCACTCCAGCCTAGCTTTACTATGCGAACAATTTCATCATATATACATCCATCTATAGACACTTGTTGTCCCAGATAGATGTAGCTTTTCACCTGTTCGAGCTGAGTGCCACCGATGAGGATCTGTTTTTGGCCTGCAAAGCAGTTGAACATGGCTTTCGTCTTTGTTACATTTATTTTCAAACCTACTTTGTTCCTTACTTCAGCGAGTTCCTGCATTCTGCTTTGGAGGTCTTCTGAGTCTTGCGAGAAAATTACTATGTCATCGGCAAAGCTCAGATGACTCAGGTATTCTCCATTTATGGGGATTTACTGTGCCATTACTGTCATAAACATGTACAAATCTCATAAACATGTATAAGCATAAATTGGGAAGACAAAAGATCTTATACGTATTTTAGTCATTTCAGTAGTGTTTTTACTCTTTTAAATGGGATGCAGTTTCGACATTTTCCCCCATTGCTATGAGTCTCGAATCCAACTCTGTCACCAGCGTTGCCAACCGACTGTTTTTCTTGTCAGATCTAGTATTTTTGAACGTGCATAATATCTACTTCTTTTGGAAAAGTGTGTACATTTTATTATTATACTCAAAGTATTATTTATGTCAAATTTAGTTATTTATACGGTCAGATTGTTTAGTTTGGAATGTCATCTTCGGCATCCCAAACGCGTTTCCGAGAGAGTTATTTAACTATAACTTAAGTAAGTATTAAGTAATTTATTTAAAATTTTGTTATAATAAATTAATGAACAATGTATAACACACCAATACAATTCTGATTTCAAATAGCTTTCCAATTGTAAAACGTCACTCTTTTCGCTTAGCAGACTGTTGTGGAATGGCCACTTTCCTTCCAGGCAAATATTCCAATATCCACGTTCTATAAAATTAATACGTCGATATGTTATACTCGCGTGATATCGATTACATTTTACGTGTAGGTAAACCATTTGACGTTTCGCTAATTGCCTGGGTCAAACGTTCGAAGGAAACCACTTCCACTAGCCCACGTTAATTGCCGTAAAATTGAGCTACTCCCACCGACTATGTTTCAATTAAAAGTAACTGTTCTCAATGTGCTGAAGGTGATTTACTAGTTAGGAAGTATAACCGCTCAATTATTACAGGTTGTGCGAACGTTGTTTGTGTTAAGAGTTTTTAATGTATTCCTTCTTTGTCTGCTTTATAACAAGGTGCCGATAAATCTTTGTATAAAACTGTGTCAGATTTAATCGACATTTAAGTTGTCTATTTGAATTTGAGTTATTTACGACATCCATAGTAAATTATACTTGAGTACTGTGTAACATTGATAATTATTATTAGCAATTAAAATGTAGGTAGGTAGGTATACAAACAATCTATTGTTAGTTGGTTACCCTGCAGTATCCAAAACTATCGCATCATTAACTGTTTACTGGCAATAAACAATTATGGTTTATTTATTTATCTTTAAATCAATGTTTGTATTCATATAATTCAATACAGCTTGAAATGAATGAATTACATAGTAACACCCCCTTTTTGTGACGACACCGACTTGTATGCTATCGGTAATAAAACCGATTCGCCCCGCATTTCGGTTAACGCTTATTCCATTCTCCCTCATTTGAAATTTACATAGCATTTTGAATTCAATTCCGATCTCCTTGTCGAACCAAGAATACGCGTTTTTAACTAAATACTTATCCTCGTACACGCGTTGTATAAACACATATATATTAATATATTATATAATAATTATCTTGTAATTTATACTGTGCCTCAATGAATTAGTTTTTATAATTATTGTTCATCCTGAAACAACCCCCTCCCCTCCCTCACCAAAAACTTTCCACCCTTCTATCTTGCGGTTGCACGCCTTATCCCTCTGGAGCCAAGAGGACGGTTTGTTAATACCTTAATCCGTGCATTTGTGTCCTCATGGTAAACAAATGCACGAGCATAATCATTTTTACTTGAAAGTCAACAAAAACCTATACCTCGGAACATTTATATATACTGAAATGTTGGTTGGACGGTTCACATCGTACAATTTACGTGCAAACTTGTTTATTTTTTCAATCTTTTTTGTTAACCAAGATTGAAAATGGATACAGATGTGCTTGCTAATTTTGTATTCTGCCGCAGATGGAAAACATGGTTCATTGTTATTTTTGTATTATGGGATGTGATACACTTGTAGAAGCTCATATTTGATTCATTCACCAGACTCCCAACATGTACCTATTCATTCATTAGTCATACACACAAATTGCGTGATATTGCGCCACGGGGACTTTGTCAGGTACATGCAATTCAGGGATATGATGTAATATAGTTACGTGTTCATCAAAGATGAGCCAAAATTCGGGAAATATGTATTACACATTTATTGAGCTCGACCATACCAACTTGATACCCAGCCTGTATAGGTACGTCACCTGTACAACGACAGTTCGGAATTCAAAACACTCGTGGAACCGAAACGATGTGGTCATAGCAACGCGACGTATTGATATTATTAAAACTTTTAGTACCTACTTACCTAGTATGTTTAGTTAAGTAGGTACCTGTGTGTACATTTTGTTGGTTACCTAATACCTACTATTTGACAGTTATCAAGTTTTTTTTATTTAAACATGTATATAAATCGTATCTACTAACATGTTGCTTTGGCGATTAACTTACTCGTAGTGTACCCTTTAAAAAAAGCTTCCTTATATCATTAAAAAGATTGGCTCACGGTTTCCTTAGAAAAGTAAAAAATATAAAGAAGTACGACGAAGTACGTTACATGCAGGGGCGGCTCAATCTTGGAGGTTGAAGGGGATATGTACCTACTCACGGGTCAATTTTATTATCTGATAATAATTAATAAATTCATACGTAACAGTGCATGTGCACGTGCATGGATTTACTTGCACCAATAGTGTGTATTTGGAGAGACAGTCAGCACTTTCACGTGTAAACAGTAGTTAGTATCGCGATAGTTTAAAATACGCACTATAGGTGCAAGTAAATCCATGCAAGTGTACAGGGACTATTATGCTGTTGGCGGTTTCTTCGAGTAATTCTGTATTTTTATAAATTTTGAAAGAGAAGTATCGATACCAAAGAATCAAGGTATCGGTAAAAAAGAATCAATACTATTTTGACAGCCATAGTTGTGTGTATTTTTTAAATATCCTGTAACCAGTGTAACCATTTCCATGATTTTGTATGAGATCTATGTATCTATGACGTGTTCTACGCGTACATTACGAGATAATTCGACATGTTTGACCCCACCACTCTAGTGGTGCTAGAGCCGTCGCTGGGTACATGTATTGAACATTTTTAGATTAAGTACCTACGTAGGCACTGCTTTGTCTAGTAACTCGCATACTTTGGCCAATGCCTGTCGAGAGGGCACTAACGAGGGTGTGTTTACCACAACACTTCTGTAGATTGACTGAGTCATCCGTCAGACGGGAGACGGTCGGTCCAGTGTCTCGATGTTTGTCTTTATCGACTTCAATTAGCGTTATTGCTATTATTGTGCCCGAGGTCGCCATTTAAATGCCATGCCTCCTCGTGATACCAATTGAGGCGAATTTTTCATTCACAAATACAACGGCAAACTTGGGTTCAATTAAACAAGCCGTCTTGCGATATTCTCATTGAATTCGTGCAAAAATACACGGCGGAAGGATATCTACAAAGGCCTGTGTTCGGTGGGGCGTTGTAATCAAATTGTTTTTAGTATTTTTTCACATGTAAAAGGGGACGTGGAAATAAATAAGCAATACTGTTTTAAGTATGTACTATTCTTAGATAATGAACTTCTGTTGCGCGGCGGCACTTCACATAATATTATATACCAGTAACATCTTGACTAGGGAATCCAATCCCGAGCCAAAATTCTGATCCCGGGATTTCGGGATTACAATTTGACAATCCCGGGATTGGAATTTTTTTCCATTGTTAATATAATTTTTTTATATTTTCAAATAACATTGATAAAATCGGTCAAAAATAAATCTAGTATAATTTATTATATTTAAGACATTTATATTGTATACGTTCAATCTTGGAAATACACAAGTTTAATGGAGTAAATAATATTGTAATATAAATAATAATGTGAATTTAATATGAGATTGCTGTTTCTGATAGTAAAAACATAATGAATGGATTAGCGAGATCTAAAATAGTAAAACAAATAATCATGGCGTACTTATGGCCTTTCCGCTTCATAAATCTAATTATTAGTCAGCCAAATATGAAACTGCCGTAAAACTTATATCATGGTGGAATTACTTTGTTAAAAGTGCGAAGCATTGTTTTTTTCCAATCTTTCTCATTTTTAATAATCTATGTGAAAAAATAAAATGAATCGGATACCTACACATGGGTATAAATCAAACTTCATTCAAACTCAGTTTATTTCTAATGTAGTTATTTTGTATTAAAAGTATTTTTTCTGTTATATTTTCCATAAAAATTGATAAAAAAATCAATCCCGAAATCCCGGGATTATGTTTATCAATCCCGGGATTCATAGGTATCGAAAATAGCTCGGGATCCCGGGATTGGAATCCCTAATCTTGACTGTTTTGATAGTACACCTGTAATAAAAATAGTAGGGACCTATCTACTACTTAATTGTGTTCCACGAAACAAGTAACTACCTATATACTTTGTAAAATTACTATCAATATAATGATGTCAATTATCAATTTTTAATGGAAAAACATTAATCGTTCGTTAAAATGTCCCCTCAAGCAGGATACACCGGTTCGTTAATTATGACATAGAAATAACAATTAGGATATTCAGAATTAGTACTTACTGACAATGTAAATATGAATATGATATATTTCACTTGATTTTGTTACTAACCTACTAAAAATCAATCGTTTTACATTGTAGGCATTCATCGCAGTTTCCCTGTATGTACATGACTATTTATATTATTAATTTCCATTCTTACCCGTGATTTAGCAAAATATATTTTCCATTCGAAAAAGTGGTAACTGTTATATCAAAATACGTTACCCCAAGAAAAAACGATGTTACATATACACAATGCGGTTGTCATATTCATTAGTACGCATTATTAAAGTCAATACATGTTTTCTTAAATTATGCAGAATGCAGGTATATATATTACGTATATATTGTGAGTTTGTGCATATAAATAGCTGTCGTTAATTGTCTGTACCTACTAAGGTTACTGCGCAGTTGAATCATCTAAAATTAAGAAGACTCAGGTAATATGCATCGCATTTACGGAAATGAACCGGCAAAAAGAGTGATATCGAGCCATCTGGTTTAATTGGTGGCATTTAGGTGTGCAGAGAGTTGGAGGAAGTCACTACCCACTAAGCAAGGGTTGATGGGTTTCTGATTATTATTTTGATAAGTAGATCAAATTCTAAAAATGTGTAAAGAGACAATGTAGGCGAATTTTTTATTGTGATAATCGCTGGAAAGGAAGACGCTCTTCGTCGCTACGGAGAAAGTTCTCACTGCTCGCGAACATCGCTCCATTGTCTATCCAACCGCGTGTAATGTTTAAAAGTAACGCGTTACATTTCCCACGTTTTTTAAAATATTAATTTTTACGGTTATTCAGACAGTGTAAAACTATTAATTTCTGTTATTAAGTTTACAATCGTTGTAAAAAAAAACCAGTTTTTTAGTACCTACTGTAGATTTTACTATCTGAAACTGTTGAATAAAATCACCATGTACTCGTGCCTACGCAATATTTTTATTCATGGTGACTTGTCATATTGTGTTTATAGTAATTTTAACACCCTACTTATATATTATTATTATTTTCAACGATTCAATATTCGTTTCGTGTCAACGCCTTGTTTTCATTTTTTTAATGTTATACCTACCTATTTACGTAAATACAATAATTATAACCTCATACAATTATTTTTACAATTCCACCTTCAGGTTGATACAATTATCGTCTTTTATTTTTAGCCATGTTTTAAAGTTTCTGTCGTTAAATCAATAAACATTGCTAAATAATTCCATCAGCAGGTATGTCCAACGCTTCGATCGCGGGATGAATTTTGATTGATCGCACCATAGATCCCAACATAGGCCAATAGGAACCGAGTCATGAAAATGTAAACACTGCGTACATACCTGCTTTTAGTTGTAATATTATAATATTAAGGTTCCATTACAATTTGGAAGAGGAAGCATTAATATCTATCTTACTTGAAAGTATTTTTTTGAATTAACCATGAGGAAGCTCCCGTGACTTCGTCGTGTCACTTGATACGCATTCCGTCACTTACGGACTGCCACATGAGTGAGAGAAACATACGATGTCAATCCGCGCGCTTCTGATGCATAATTTCTTCATAACGTCGCATCCTAGGTACTTTCTTTGCACATGAGAATTGTATGGGAAATTGATTATTCCTTTGTGATGGTGAAAAACAATATTAGTGTTGTCGTTTGTCAGCCAAATTATGTAAGTAAGTAAGTAGTAATATTATGTTTATGTTGAACAATGTTTATGGGAAGTGTCCTATTTTATAATTTGATTAAGATACAAGTATGTACATATTATTATAATTTCTATTAATACAAGCTACATGTTCTTTATGGAACACACTTAACAAGTCTGTAATACACAATGGTTTGAAAAGTTCGCCCAACTCATTTGTTAAATGTAATTTATCCCTATTTTGTTATTATTTTTTTATCATCATAATGTGAGTATGGTGTTATCACTAAATACATAGACTGAACTGTAAATAACGTGTTTTAACCTTTCCCTTACCATGATAAAAAAATTACGCCCGTTCCCATGCCGTCCACTCAGTGTCCCGATAGAAATTTGGCATTTTAAAAGCTAATTGATTGCTTCAAAAGGTAAAGTAAGTTTTTAAATACTGTTTAGTCATCGTTTAACATTTTATTCTGTGTATATTACATGCAATTATCTTATAATCGTGTATAATATCGGACATCGATAAAAGTACGTCATATCTAAGCCACGGCGTGTCTCGGTCTGTTTTAAATGGAACAACCAACATACGCTGCCATTTCACGGAGAGTGGGGGTGGCTAATTCATCCGAAGCGAACGAGGGATGTTATTAGGTAGGATAACATCTGTGTGGACTTGCGTTATCACGTTCACCACATAAAATAATAGTTATAATTTTGCAATATCGATTCCCTATATAATTTTAAAACACTGTGATCTTATTGTATCATGTTATTAAGTATTTTTAAAAATCGTATTTTAAAACACATTAAAATAATATACTTACATAAGAACAATTAATCAAGAAAAATACTCCGATTGATCGTATAGTTTCCACTAAATATATTTTAATATCATGTTTCTTATGCTGAAATAATACACATTAATAAATATAAATAACTACGCTACTTGAACTTATACGCACGTATTAAGTCTATACCTCTAAGACTTTAGATATATCTTACCTACTTTTAGATAATTTCCCTAGTATATAAAAAAAATACTTATAATTTTGCAATATCGATTCCCTGATTATAATCTATAATATAAAAATGAATATTTGTTAGTTTGTTTGTTCGTTTTTTTATGCGCTGCCATACCGTTCATCCGATTGCGATAAAACTTTGTCAACTTATTGCTTGCACTTGCGCGCAGATTATAGACTATATCTTATACATACAAATGAAAGTCTGTCTGACATATGCGTTCCTATACCATTCATCCGATTGCGACGAAATTTTGGTGAATTGATGTGTGCACTACGGGTGCGAGTCATAGACGCTAAATGTAAAAGCAGCTGAAATGGTGGATTGCTTTGAGAGAAAGATCCTTAGGCGGATATACGGACCCATGAATGATGATGGGGAGTGGAGAATTAGGTACAACACGGAACTATACCGCTTATACCAAGATTCAAAACTCTCCAACTTCATAAAACTCCAGAGGCTAAACTGGGCAGGCCATGTCCAGCGCATGCCTGAGTCACGGATACCGAAGAAGATCCTCGAAGGAAACCCAGGAGGAAAAAGGCCAGTGGGAAAGCCACGCACACGATGGCGTGATAATGTTACAAAAGATGCCAACCAGATACTAAAAATCAGGAACTGGAAAAGACGTGCGGAGGACCGTTCCGGCTGGAGGATAGCGGTGGAGGAGGCCAGGGCTCGACTTGAGCTGTAGCGTCATCGAAGAAGAAGAAGATGTGTGCACACCCACAAAGGTTTCTGAATTAGAAAAACTATCTTCTTCTTCTTCATTATATCTTCTTTTATTCATATGGTTCCTATACCATTCATCGGATTGCGATGAAACCTTCGCCAGTTGTTGTGGCAACACCCGCAAAGGTTTCTGAATCAGTACAACCATCTTCTTCTTCTTCGTCGTCTTCATTCTATATTCTTTTATTCTTATGATTCCTATACCATTCGTCCGATTGCAATGAAACTTGCGTCAGTTGTTGTGCCGACACCTGCGAATGTTTCTGAATTAGTACAACAATTTTCTTCAACCTTTTTTTCTATTCTATCTTCTTCTATTCGTATGCGTTCTTATACCATTCATCCGATTGCGATGAAATTTTGATCAGTTGTTGTGCGCATGCCCGCGAAGATTACTGAATTAGAAAAACCATCTTCTTCGTTATATCTTCTTTTATTCGCATGGTTCCCATACCATTCATCGGATTGCGATGAAACCTTCGTCAGTTGTTGTGGTAACACCTGCAAAGGTTTATGATTTAGTACAACTATTTTCTTCCTCTTCTATTCATATGCGTTCTTATACCATTCATCCGAATGCGATGAAATTTTGATCAGTTGTTGTGCGCATGCCCGCGAAGATCTCTGAACTAGAAAAATCATCTTCTTCTTCTTCATCATATCTTCTTTTATTCATATGGTTCCTATACCATTCATCCGATTGCGATAAAACCTTCGTTAGTTGTTGTGTTAACACCTGAAAAGGTTTCTTAATTAGAACAACCATTTTCTTTTTCTTCTTCATTCTATCTTCATTTATTTTATATAGTTCCTATACCATTCATCCGATTGCAATTAAATTTTGGTGAGTTGTTGTGTGCACACCCACAAAGGTTTCTGAATTAGAAAAACTATCTCTTCTTCTTCATTATATCTTCTTTTATTCATATGGTTCCTATACCATTCATCGGATTGCGATGAAACCTTCGTCAGTTGTTGTGCTAACACACGCAAAGGTTTCTGAATTAGTACAACCATCTTCTTCTTCTTCATCGTCTTTATTCTATATCCTTTTATTCGTATGATTCCTATACCATTCGTCCGATTGGAATGAAACTTTCGTCAATTGTTGTGCCCACACCTACAAAGGTTTCTGAATTAGTACAACAATATTTTTCCTCTTCTTCTATTCGTATGCGTACCTATTCCATTCATCCGATTTTAATAAAACTTTCGTCAGTAATTGTGCCAACACCCGCGAAGGTTTCTAAATTAGTACAATTATCTTCTTCTTCTTCTTCTTCTATTCGTATGCGTTCTTATAACATTCATCAGATTGCGATGAAATTTTTCTCAGTTGTTGTTCGCACACCTGGGATGGTTAGTATTATATAAAATACAAAGTTTGTTGTTTGTTTGTTCCATCCAATTTTGAATTTTTTACTACATATTAATACTATTAATAACGTTTGCATATTTTGGATTCGATTTTAATTTACAGTTCTTTTGTTTGACCTTTACTCCTATTAGAATTACTTTCATATTGTATTACACAGATATTTTAATATTAAAAAGATAATTTCATTATTATTTTTTAAATATCTAAGGTAAATGTATCCACTAAGCGACCCTGTGCGAAGCCGGGTATCTCACCTATAATATAATTTCAAAACACGTTAAATATTTATATAAGAATAATTAAAAACAAAAATAATTCAATCTTATAGTTTCCACTAAAATTATTTAATGTTATGTTTATTATGCTGAAATAATTACACATAATAAAAATTAAATCACTACGCTATGTGTACCTATACGCATGTAGTAAGTCTATAATATACCCACCTTTCGAGAATTTCATAACAAGAGGTTTTCTAGTCTATGTTAAAATAAATATATTGTATCTCCATAAAAATGTACTTTCATACATATTATATATTGCCAAACTGGTAGGTGCGCAGTGTTGCGAAGGTAGGCACGAAAAGTTTTACACAAATAAAGCCACGTCATGATTGCAGTTTGCAAATAAAGTTTATAAAACAGCCGCTAGTTATAAACTACATAAAAACAGTCCTAAAAAACGTTGTTTGTTAAACTGTCTGAAGATAATATGTAGACTAATTTTTTAATACCTCACTTCTATACTATTGTTGAGTGTGCTGGCTATCTCGTGAAAAAATGATATACAAGGATCAAATCATAATATTGAAATTTGAGGCAAATTTGTTAACGAATGATAACTGTTGTTAAATTTGTCTATTTAGTTAAAATTAAAAAAAAGTGAATAAATCAATGCAAGGACCACTAATGCATTGACTGATTTAAAAAGACAAAGTGAAGGCATACATAAAAAATTGGAGCTTTGGAAATCAAAATTTAAAAAAAAAATCGTCATGTTTCCACTTTTAAATGATTTTGCGCCAGATATATTGAAGCAAACAAAAATCTATTTACTGAGCGTTATGATAGTTTGCTAATGCACTTTCCCCATTATTTATTTCACAAATTTACTCTAATAGTAAAAAAATCATTTGATTTCAAAACTATGATATATTAAATATGTAGGTAGTTGTACGTTTGATGTGATACCTATATCATGAGTGATATATGTAATGATAACTCCCGTGTATGTGTATAATTTAGGAAACACTACATTATAGTACCACACTGCCCTTAACCTCAGAGATAGGTAGGTGGGCCCGACAAATATCCTGGCCTAGGGGCTCGCTTTTCGCAAAATCTTTTTTAAACATCCATCGCATGAAAAATAAATTAATTTAAATAAGTATAAGTAGTAATATAAGTAGTAAAACCTTGTTTATTATTTATATATTTAAGTTTTCTTTATTTTTGTATTAGTGCCTACATTGTTGACTATTTAAAAAGGTGTCTGAATTATTTAATGAAATAAAGGGGGGAGGCGCCAAGTTTCATTTTTTTTTAAAAAGGAGGCGTAATAACATTAAGTTTGGAAATCACTGATGTATTTGATAGGAACCGTAATTTAATACTTGTGTATTTTTGTAGATACTAAACATTATACTTACCTACATATAATAAAACAATCATTAGATTTACTTAGGTGGAAGATAACGGTGTGAAAGACCCCTTACTTCAAAAATTGTACTGAATTCCACACCACCGTGGAGGTACAGTTAAATTGCGGGTTTTTTTAAATCTGTGGTTTTCCCATTACGACTATTTCATTGTACTACGTTTTAACTTAATTTTCTAAGCATAACATATTATACAAACTACAAATGAATATATCTACATAATATTATCTAATTAAAATTTAAATGGTGACTCATAACTTTATATTATAATATAAAACAATCGAAATAATAAAACTACCTACTATTATATTTCTAAGAAAAATACTCACTTTCTGAAATGCAAAATATTAAGAATAACATTACCTACATAATATATACAAAATACATAAAAACATTTTATACATGTGATAGAGGTATTTTTTGCAATTTACATTAAATTTAGTCAATACCATTATGTACGGACTATGTCCAAAATGGTATACCAACATAAAATGAATTGATTTTACAGACATGGGGTGCAGAGAAATAATATTATATTATGTTTATACCTACATCAGATTGAGTATGATAACATTTTTATAATAAAATAATATTATTTGGTACTTATGACATTAAAAGCAAAATTAATAATTAGTAGGTAATCTTAAATGTATTAGTCCTACCTAAATAAATTCACTGATTTCAGGGACATAATAACATGGAGTTAATGTTATAGTATAATAACTACATGTAAATGCAACAGTTTCAATATAATTAATTATTTAGACATGTACCTACTCACTAATATTATTTTTTTTAAATAAAAAAGATAAAAATAAATATCAGTAAGCACTTATTCATTAGACGTAACCAACTGAAAGAAAGCATAGTGGTTCGTACCACGAGAATGTCGTGTATACTATACTATTGAAAATACTAAAAATACTTTCTGCGACTATTGTATACCTACATACTTCATAAACAAAAGAATATCTAGTTGTATTTGAAATGCATGTCCTGACTAAATAATATTCTTTTCGGGCATAAGTTATTATTAGTAATTTATAACTACAATATAATTTATTATAGAGGTAGAATATGCAAGTACTCATATGCACAAAGGAAAACCGACCGCTTGCTGTGCGTTTTTGTGCAGGTCACTCGAGGTAGGTATATTTTCAAATGCACATGTTCCACAAACTGATGTAAACTTTACAGACCTTGTAATAAGGGTTGGTATTCTTCTAAATCTGGGTAAAAAGGTTTTTATGACATGCCCGAGATACCGGGAATTTAAGGTAAGTGTTTAGGAATAAACGTCATATGAAGCAAAGTTAACATGATAAAATAAACACTAATAACATTACATTAAGGGTTAGTTTGGCATTTATCGTCAGATGCACGGAACATTTTAAATTTCAAGGTTCGTTATATTATGGGAGGATTTATACGAGCCATCAGTCATATAATTAAATTGAACAAACACATAAATTGGTCTCGCTGTTCTAACAAATAACATTTTATAATAGTGTCTCACTTTACAAAATTATTATGTGGGTTTCTCTAACGTATATCTTTTTACATAGCCCTATCACTGTCTTATCAAAATATCGATCAGACTTTGGAAAATGATTAATTTTATATAGAAAACATTCAATTAAACTACTTGTGCATTTTTATTTTTACGCATAAGCATTTTATCTACAAATAGCTAAAAGTAGATTTTTTTGTATATAATAATAAATGGGGTATCCATGATTTAAGGGCCTAAATAAAGTGCGAGTTCTTCATGGCAACGGGAGTGTTAAGCAGTTTTTCATCAAATTTTGAATGTTTATGCAAAGAGATAAGCGAAGATGAATAATGTCGGTGCTCGGGTGGAATCAGAGCGTCACCAAACAAGCAGCAAGGCATGTCACTTCTTGCCGTCGTTCATCTTTTCATACGGGCTTTTGCCAAATTTCATGTTATGCCCATCATAATGTTCGTATCATATCCAGTGTGGAACTAATAATTCATTATTCAACCCACAATATACAACTACATAGCGTACCGTCAGCGTTCTTGTATAATCTAAATTATAAAGTGTATTTTCGTTTGTTAACAATAACAAATATATAAAAAAGTATGTGACCCAGATAATAGTCAAGTTATAAATAACCTATCTAGGTTCTTATTTTAAAGATATTTAGCGTTTATTTTGTAGTAAATAATTCATGATTTATAATATGGTAAGTATATATTATTTATTCATACCATTTTATGTGGTGAATAGATACCAAATGATTTGACGCATATGGCGAAATGGATTATTCGTTTGATTTAAAAGGGGTCCTTGAAACAGTTTAAACCAGTCATACAATTATTAAATTATACCTTACATAATTATTATATGTCATCATTGTCATCTCATGATAATTATTCTTTTTGGTTAAAGGGTTTGATTATAGGAGATACATACATTGATTTTTGTAATAGGTTCTTACCTTTGTAAATGCGTTGCGACTTTTTATAATGATCGTCTAAAAATCGTGGGACCTAAAAATCAGTCATTACGTCGGGTATACACGTACCTACACCCGCCACTGCAGTAGGTTCTTATTCACTTCGACCCCGGGTCCCCATAATTATAGCGAACTTATAGACATATCAATCAATCCCCTCTTGATTTTAAGGTGGTACGATTCACGAACTAAAAATGTTGTATGCGTTCGCCACCAATTAACTGTATGAATAAATAGATCGCAGTATTTTAGGGCTCGGACACACAGTACTGCAGTTGCAACGCGACGCAGATCTTACTTGATTTCAAATGTATCCTATTTGTAGATTCTAATCGTTTGAATTTGAAATCAAGTAAGACCTAAGTCGACGCACTGCGACTGCAGTGCTGGTATCTGAGCCTTTAGCTGTCTCTGGTGATGGAGATGAAATGTAAAAATGTAACGTTCGTACGAAACGCCACGGCTTTTGGTGACTTCTGGACCATCGTCATGTTTCCTCTAGTCTAGAAACTCAGTACCGATATTTACCATTTTACTAGACGTAGACACCTGACCGGATACATCATGTAACTACCGGATTGCAGACTTTTACAGTTAATTAGATGAATTAGTACACGCATTATTAATTTTATTGTGCAACGAAATACCTATGTACGTTAGTAATTTGTCTCATTCTTATTCGATTATATAGGTATTTATGTTTCTGCGTGCGGCGTGCGGGTTCTGCTATTTCTTTTAATGTATTGTCATCTTTCACGACCAGATCACGAAACATTATAAAACCCCCGTTAATAAATTCGTCATGTTATTAAACTGATAGATGGTCTGATGCTTTAATTTTACATTACGAAATGATTGAATTTTGTCTCTCGCGACCGGTTCACATGACACCGTATGGCGTATAAAGTGTTTTTTTATTGGCACTTTTTATTTCAATGATTTTCTCAGAAAGTCAACATTTAGCTAAGTAGCTAAGTTGGATACTTTGTTATTAATCAACATGAAAAAAATGACTAAGTATTTCTCGGAGATCTTGAAAATCTCGCGCAGGCATGGTACTCTATGAAAGCGAAGCTCTCACGTCTTCCGTTGTTCTGCATCAGTCGTCATCATAAACTTTCACGGTTATCTGTTATCGTAATCGATTTTTGGGTTTTATCGTGTGTTCTTCCTCCATCTTTTCTATACGTTTCGGGCTCGGTGCAGTGGCCACTATCTCTTAAGAATGGCCTCTGCAACGATGCCGAAACATTGAGGAATGAAGAAGGAAGAACACGCGGTGTAAACCCAAAAATCCATTACGATCATAAAGAGACATTGTATTATCATTATATAGGGGTCAAAATCAGACGTTATTGCACCGCTAATTATTTATATGGGTATGGAAGGCAGACGAGACCACAAGAACAGACAGGAATATGGTCTGTCTTCAATATTTCTGTGTTCGTGTAAATATAAAACGAAGCGATTTAAAATTGTTCATGTTATATGCAATAATTGTACATGGTTAAAACTAAATTAAATAAGTACATTGTCCACTTATTATTTGGTTATTTAGGTATATTGGAATTGCTAAATCAACATCAAATTTCACTATTTTAAAATTAATTAAATTTTATTTATGCAGTAGGTACTTTAAATCATTTAAAATAATACACATTTTACTTAAAGGTAGAATATAATAAAAAAAACAAATCATTGTCATTACCTATCTGTGTTCCCTGGGGTTATATAAAGGTAGGGGAGTGAGTGAACCATTTTTTTATATTCATCTTACCCGCTAATCCGTTTATTTTAAAGGTACTTTCAAGCTGCCTTCTTCCAAATGTACGAGGCACATATTTGGAGCACGATTGCTTTTGTGTGTTCCTACCACAGTTTAAAACATGTCATGCGCCCCCCCCAATTTTGATAATCTCGCATGCGTCATTCGTCATTCACGCGTGATGCCTATGCCACAACCCTGCGGGCAATCCTCCTCCGCGGTGCAGGTAGATGGAAAACTCCTAACCGTCCTAACCCCAACCGACTCGGTCTGCGCGACCATAATTTAAAATAAATCCCCGGGTTACGCAATTAACGGACGTCCTTTCGCTCGCAGGTGTAGCGCGCTACCTGGTGAGCTCCTGTGCCGGGGTGCGGTTGGATTTTATCACATCACTGAGAATACTGAAACTAATATTTTATTTTTATACAATTACATAAAAGTACTTCTTACAAAACTATAGAAATACAATAATATGAACATTGCATAATTTACATTCGCTCGTTTAAGAGCATACTTCAGTGAAACGGCAAATTATTTTCAACTATAGGTGCGACGAAATTTTGGACTCGCTGGCAATCGGAGAGCGAAAGTAGAGCTGTGAACACGTCAATTTGTTTCGTGATGGCGACGGGGCTATTAATTCTTAATTCGTGTTAAGATGACTAAAAAACGTTACCCATTTACTTGAAAAAGAAAACATGTCAATGAATATATTATTATTGTTACTAATATAACAATAAACAGAACATCAAATGGACGCATGTTGAATTTTTATGATAAATTATATTTTGTTCGGCACGCGTCATTTACACAATCCGCGCATCGCCTAGTCACGATCTTTTTAGACCGTGCCCCAGCTGAGGTATAGCCTTAAGGCCGCGGCGCACGCGACATTTATTTATGGGTGTAATAGTTCGCAGGCTACGTGTTCATTGCTCGGGCAATCTGTACATGTGGAATCGTCGCGGATATTACAGGATGCCGATTGCAGTAGCTACGAGGCGCATTAAGGTAATCGGCGGGGATGGTAAGTAGTGTGCGGTGCGAACGTCTCTATAAGTACGCAGCATATGATCCGCTCCATCGCACGTTGTCAGTATACATTATTCTTGATGAAAACCATGGTAGGTACACGTTCATTTTTCGTATTGAATCTACCAAAATAATTGTATTTTTGGCACACAATTATAGTATAACATACTTTTCTACATTTTACACGGACTAAAAATATAATACAATACTAATTTATGATACGGTCATTTAGTTTGGACGCATTCACATACGTATATACGTAAAATCAATGCCTATATTGTAACGTAACCGATAACACATGAGAAAAGCAACAAGGTCAAAAATGAAAAAAATATTAACACAAAATAATATGTCATTAATTTAAATATTATTCCATACTTATTAAGTACTCCATCGTACTGTTGTGAGAACAGGTAAAAAGTTCTTTCGTGTTTCGGCTCCGCCCTTTGTAATTTCGTCACCCTTCCTGAATTGACAGCTCACACAATCACGTGTGTGCTTTTTATTATTGTTTTGTTATCTAAAAGTGCCCACTACAATCTTTTATTTTGATTGGTCTCCCTCACCTGTATTTCAACCGTGTCCAATGCAAGTGGAAAATTAAAAAAACTGCATTATTATAATTCAAATTAAATTTATATTGCTGTATTTAAGCATACAAACAAGGATTTAATGATAACTGTACTGTACCTATATCTTACGTACTAATCTAGTAGTAAAGTTTATTTTAATTAAGAAGGTGGTTAGGTACTAAGTAACATAACGTCTTCGAGTTTCGGACAAATATGGGGGGGTCGTGAGAGCGAATGGCTGAAGGTTTTCAGAGGAGGGTTCATCAATATGAAAACTTATTACTTATATTATTGGTAAGTAAGAGCGGCATGCACAATCTAAGATTTCGATCCTAAGGATAAGTCGCCGAAAAGATTGACTTAACTATAAACAATCCTGAGTATAGAGTTAAGGAATCCTTAACCATAGACTACTTTTGTTATGAACACGCCCCCTTCTGTATTACCATTTACCACTGACAGCTGCTGTCAAAATAAATTCACATGTCTATAAAACAGTCCATACACTCAAATTCATTTAACAATGTATCTCAATATGGATATTGATAGTGTTAATTCGTTTGGCATGTACTTGCAGAATATTATTTTACTTTTATACGCCAGCCCGCAGAAATACAAGATACCAGATGATAAAATGACACTTGACGCTAGTGTTACCATGTTAAAAAAATATCTTGCGGTGCCTGTGGAATCACGTATAATGACTTATAACGGGAACATAAGAGTATTATAATTAAATATTAATATGTATTTATATTTATTGCATTTATAAAATGCAGTTGTCATATTTTTGTCATCGTTTAACAATTATAAAATAATTTACCTATAGGAAAGAGAATTTTTAAATATGGTATTATTTTCAATAGAAATGATCTTAACTAAGGACAATGTTTCTGCATAGTGTTTTCTGCTAAGGAAATTTTAGTTATGACAAATGTTTCTGCATTCCGCTCTAAGTATGAAGTTATTAAAAAAAAATATTTATCTTAACACAGTGCAGTAGAAAATGATTAATAGTTTAATGTTGGTGTGCGAAGGCGTGAATATTCCTACCGTATTACTCAACACGGTATGTTGCACGATCAATATAATATTATTTAAAACACGCTTTAATCCTTTGGCGTAAAGACAAAATTGTAATAATTATTTATGGTGAGATTTTCTTGTCCCTTTGGAATGTGCAAGGCGTCGTGGATAATTAAGTTTTATCAGTCGACGCGAACTCTCCCGAGATGCATCCAGGTGTAGAGCCGTAGATAAAGGCGTCGACAGTACAAAATACCTACACACTGATTTACGTCCTTTATAAATCTAGTTTGACGACCAAATTAACTAATTTAAGTTAATAATTATATTTAGTTAGTTACTTAGTTATCTTTAATTTTATAATTCTCATTTAATTTATAAGCCAATAATGAAAATATTGATTATAGTATATTAATTCAATAATTAAAGAGATTGCTTGTGCAGAAAAGCCGTCAGTACCATGTTTACTTTAAATCGTGTTAGTTCGCCTTTTCTCTTGTTCTAGTTGCCATATTCGTCATAAACGGAGAAACGAATGGAGATTTTCATTAAATGTTAATGTTTTTTGTTCTCTTGCATTCGCCGTGACCTACGTAATGCTAGAAACGCATTTTTCACGCATCGTTACTCTGGACATTGACTTACAGATCAAAATAACACTAGTGTATTGTATAATATGAAAAATCATCGGAATTCCACGTATACAAGGCCTTGCAACAGTATTACAGTTTAAATTAATATTATCTTATAGAATAATAGTTAAATAGTAGGTACATTAATTTATAGAAAAACAGATATTGCTGTGTTTATACGTTTAAATATAATTACCACGTTACATTAATTTATTAATCGTTTACTGTATTATTGTAACGGTTCTAATAAATTGTTCTTTTTTAATATTAATGTCAACCAACAGGGTAAACTCACGTAAGTAAATAATATTGATGCAAATAAAAAATTGGCGGGAATTTATCTTGAGAAAGGCAAGATAACAAAACAGTCCCAATCGATAAAGATTCATAGTTCTGCACATTAGAGCCACCGAAATACAGTATCTGAGGACGGTTACATGAATGTTTGATTGTGTGGTCAAGTGCCTATAAAAATAGTACAAAGATTTGCCGCAAAAATATTCATAATACCATTAGCGCTACAATCGGGTATTGGCCAACTCTTTAATACAGTTAGCCATTCGCTTAATCTATAAGGTCCGTAGGTACTTTTGAATTCAATTTCACTTATAACCTGCAATAAACAGGTTATTTACCACACGCTGGATTCAGCTTGTGGTCGTTGGCCTTATTAATCAAAACTGCACATCTCTAATTTTTTTTTCGCATTCCATTCGCATGAAATCGCTAATACGGGCGACACTAAAATTCAAGCATATTTTTAAACAAGTAAACTAATGATTAATGAATGACTCCGAAATATTTATCAATGCCCTGAATGATTAGGTAGGTACCTACCTACTGATAAAATAAATATGCTTAAAATGATAATTAGCCCATGTTTACTGATAATTCCAATGGTTGTAATCAATGTAATCATGCGATATGCTTAGCTTAGTAGGACCATATTATCTGGCTTTAATTTGTTTTCTATAATGTATATATACGTTATGATAGAGTTATAGACAGTAATTTCTCTCCTACCTGTCTGCTACCATTGGATAATTAATTTAAAAAAAATAGATATTATATTTTTATTTCAACAATTTTTATTCAGACGAATAATACAATGTAACATTAAATTTATCAAATACACATCTATTAATGTAAATTATTTACACCGAATGTGTCTTGAACCCATGGTCATCGTATTTGTAATTTTGTCATTGTATATAGGGAGCAAGCGTGTCTGTACACACTGTACACACATTTTCAAAGGTTCGAGTTTTCTGAGAGTTGTTTCTTTGAGTGTTAACGCCCACACTCCGTATAGTATGACTTTAAAGACATAGCATCTTACCATTCTCAAGTCCGAGATCTATAGATCATGGCTATATAATATTTTCTTCAACCGTGTAGGTATAGGCCGACTTGGTAAATTATAGGTAAGATTAATAATGAACATATTAAAGCACATTTATATATATACATATGTATGTACATAGTTTCTAAGTAGGTACTTATATGCAGGGACGGCTCTAGTAAAGGAGCAAAGTGTGCAGTGCACTCCCGTCACAGATTAAATAAAAATATATAGGTAATATAAAACCCCCATGTATTCAGAAAAATGCGATATCGAAAACTTATGCGAAATCACTCATTTTAAATTCCGCGCGTTTTCGAACAATGGTGACGCAAGCGTTTCAACACTTCGCCTCAGCCACCCATACACACAAATGTCGAAAAAACAATGTCGATGAGACGCGACCAATACACACGTAATAATTCCATCGATGCAGGAGCATTATTCCAAGTGTTCCTTGAATTTACGCACATTTTTCACGCATACATTTATAGCGGACAACCACAGCGACAAAAGAAATGAAGCTTGTAGAATCAAAATCACCAAAGTTCTATAAGACTACATGAGTCTTCGTTGGAAACGATGTTTTTCATATTCTTTTCATTTCAAGTACAGTGCACCGGCCGAAAGCACACACACATAAGCTAGTCATTTGGACCTTATACACAAACCTCACAAACCAATATGAATATTCCTACATATAACTCAGGCGACGCGTCGAGGTACAGTTGGAAGCCTAATTATTATAATGAAATGACGAACTTCATGTCGATGCATATTGTGTCAAAAATATAATCATATTCACGACTGTTAGTTTGGTTGATATAGTCTATGGGTTGATCGTTCGACAGTTGGGTTTATAATATAGATTTAATAGTATTTACAATGAGTACCGTGTATTTAGTTGCATATATTAAGGACAATCGTCACGATTTTTCCAAACGAATTGATATTAAAGTGGCAGGCCGTCCTTTGCCATGTATAAATTTAATTCAAAAGTGTACAGTGAAATCGAAGATTGTTAATCGGAAATTTAATGTGCAAATGTACTCAAAAACACAATGGCTTTGCGGATGTAATATTCTTAATACCCTATTTTGTTTTCCGTGTCTGTTGTTCGGCGGAGATGTTAACTGGACGGTCCATGGGATTCAAGACTTGGTCCACCTGTCAGTAAAAATCAAAAAACACAGTGGTTCAGAAAAACATATTTTAAATGAAATGCAACTTGCAGTCTTGGGAGAAATAGATATACGTTCACAATTGGATGCAGGGTACCGTTTATCTGTGAAACAATTTAACGAACGTGTTGACAAAAATCGTTATATTTTATCCAGATTGATTGACTGTGTGAAGTTCTGTGGTGCATTTGAATTAGCTCTTAGAGGACATGATGAATCTGCAGATTCAAATAATCCAGGTGTTTACCGAGGGCTTATTGACTTTGTCTCGGAAATTGACATAGCCATGAAACAGCATTTGGAGAGCAATAGTGTTTTTAAGGGTACGTCAAAAACGATTCAAAATGACATTTTAGATTCGATTCTAGAGGTGTGCCGTAACGAAATTAAAAATGAAATATCACAAAGCAAGTTTGTAGCTATACAAGCAGATGAAACAACGGACATATCTACTACAGAACAACTTGTTTTGGTCATAAGGTATGAACTACGCGGACAGATACATGAACGATTCTGGAAATTTATGACGCCGAAAAACCACACTGCGGCAGGTATTGCATCTGAAATTTTGAAAGAACTAGAAGTTCTCGACATTAAACAAGCACAACTAATTGGCCAGAGTTATGACGGCGCATCCGTGATGAGTGGCCGATTAGGTGGTGTACAGGCTTTGATAAAAGCTTCGTATCCACACGCACACTTCATACATTGTTATGCACATCAATTGAATTTGATAATGGAAAGAAGTGTTTCAGCTAACACCATAGTCCGAAACTTTTTTGCTATTTTACGAGCGTTTCCAATTTTTTTTTTCGAGGTCTGCGAAGCGAACTGATATCTTGAAAGAAATAGTTCATAGAAAAATACCAGCAGCACCAACAACGAGGTGGAATTTCAATATAAGAACAGTTACTGTTGTGCATACTTATCGCGATCAGTTAAAAGAGTGCATGGAACACATTTTAGAATCTGAAAATTTAGACGCCGATACCATTAATCAAGCTGGAATGTTGTTACGGTATTTAAACGAAGACAATTTTAACTATTGGTTAGATTTCTTTGCCAAAATTATGCCAAACTGTGATATACTTTTTAAACAACTTCAATCGAGGTCAAAGGACGTGTTGGAGATAAATATGGACATTGAACACTTTACGCGTGCTATACAATGTATTCGTCAAAATAATCATATGTCACAAATTCAACCATCGAAAAAACGTCGTCCCAATGATTTACCTCATTCTGTAATATGCAATGAAGTATGCGACATTATAGTGAACCAAGCGAAAGATCGTTTCGAATATAAAGGTCATTTAGTAATAGCCAAATTGTTTTTTAGTGAAAAGTTCCGGGATTATCATACAAATTTTCCAACTACAGATTTTAATACGGTAACCACATTATACGACATTATTGACAAATTTAAACTTAAAAATGAACTAATAGTCTTATAAAGTAGAGAATATTTCTACGTTACTGATGGAGCATTGTCGATACTTCAACTTTTCACTAATAATAATTTACTGGAAGTATTTAGTGAAAGTGTTACCCTATTAAAAATAATTTGTACAATTCCGATGACTTCAGTGGAAAGTGAGCGTTGTTTCTTAACTTTAAAGAGGGTTAAGTCATTTTTGAGAAATACCATGTCTCAAGGCAGGCTAAATGCTCTTGCGATGCTTAGTATAGAAAAACAATTGATATCGTCAATACCAGACTTTAATATTCGTGTTATTGACGTGTTTTCAAAATCCAAGGATCGGAGGATGGACTTCTTGCATAAATAGGTGAGTCTTTTTTGCACTCCCTCATATTCTTGTCACCGGCCGCCACTGCTTATATGTGTATAGGTATAAATTCTAATTGATTGCTTTTTGTTTTTGTGAACTGGGTTGGTTGGTCCTTTCGTTATCTTCAGCCACTACATACAATTTTATATTACTTCAATTTAGTACCCTTAGTCGATAATACCAATTTCCTATATAAATAGGTTATGCGAATACGATATAATTAATGTCTAAGAGTGACATGCGAGTGACCGACCCCTGTGTATATAGATACATGTATGCACATACGTCACTTGATTTGATCATTGCATCGCGTCAATTAGGCAACTGGCTACAGTCATGTCATTGTCATGTCAAATGCTAATCGCTGTTTTTGTTAGTGCACTGAAGGATATTGTGTAATACTTATCTGATGACATTTAGATTGGCTGTTTTATGATTAAATGGATGTTGCAAAAACGAATTAATTGATAAATGATGACACTGATGGCAATTAAAATATATTGTACCCTGGTCCCTGATTACTTTTATTATAACAATGTATTATATTTTATGAATTATTTTTATTCAAACTTACACTGTGACGTACCCACATTCGTAATATTTGTAGATTGCTACCATCTTACGGTGTAATCAACTTACCGATTTATACGAAACCGGTCTCGGTATATTATTCATATAGAAAATGTATATAAATACCCAAAAACACGTAATGATATTTAAGTTATATTTATTTTAACTATTATGTCTTTCCATCAGGAAATAACACTGGTATTTAACGATATCTCTATATTCTCGGTCATCCTCTCATGGCTGACTATCGTTAAATACCATGAAACGCAGTTATCTTTTGGGCGACTAAGATTCTTCACCACTCACGGCCCTCTGGTTTTCTCTGGGCAGAGTGAATGCTGCCCGCAGAATGCTCCTTCACTTGATCGCTCTTGTGCGCCGGTGCTCTTCCTCTGCTTCGCCTTCCCTGGAGGCTACCCACAACCAACAGTCTATCCAAATTATCTGGTCCATGCCGAATAATATTTCCAAAATACTGCACAATGCATCTCGGACACACTGTCGAGAGCTGTCCCTGGAGTATCTGGATGATTGACCAAAAATTACGCGTGATTTGATGCAAAACGGTCCATTCGACAAAACGCTAATGGTCTAGATAAAGTACAATTTTCTAGTCCGAGTTCGAACGCGGTTAGGTATAATTTTTTTAGTGCCTGTTGTCTTTTTTCGTGATATGTATATGTATTATAAAGAGGTCTAAGTATAATATTTTTTGTTCAGTACAATACTGAAGATGAACGCAATTCAAATTCAAGTCCTGTCAATATAGCTGTCCTAGGACTCTCTTTCTTTAAGTTACCTACCACAGCCTACCTACATTTAACGGTAGTCATATTATTGTTATGATAGTATACCTACAGAATACAAAATAATATCAACATGTATGATCATAGTCCATAGTTTATATTATAATGTTATACTACTTATCTCTATATATATAAAAATCTCGTGTCACGATGTTTGTGGTCGAACTCCTCCGAAATGGCTTGACCGATTTTTATGAATTTTTTTATGTATATTTGTTAGGTATGAGAATAGGTCAACAAGTATATTTCATATCGCTAGGTGATTAGGGTATCTCTATCCAGAAAATTTTTCTTTTATTTTTTTGACAATCTTTTTTTTGTATTTTTTTTATTATTTGGCAAAAAAAATACCTATAACCCCAAATTTTCACCCTCCTACTCCCACCCTCCCATTTTTAAATCGCGATTTTATTATTTTTGTATGAACAAATTTAACCGTATTTCAAACAGAACGAAATTATTTATGTTGTTGAATGACAGATAGCGCTACGTCCGAGAAGAATTCAAGAGAAGCGTCGCGTCATTTTGACATTTCATTCGGCATATCACAACGCAGTGCGTGCAAAATTTTGTACGATTTATTTTAATTTATCTATTTTTATGTGCGTGTATTACAGTGCACAATGCCAGCAAGAAGCAAGGGGGGCCATTTGGGCCGTCGAACGAATAAAGCAACAAACATGCGAAATAGTAGAGCAGAAAGAACAGACGAACAAATCCAACAAGATAACAAAAACGTGCGTGTAAGCATGTCGCAATTGCGTGCATCTCAATCACAAGAGGCACGAGCTGAACGAAATCAACAACGACAATTGGAACGGAGCCAAGCGCGCCGGTTCGTAGTTAACACGCGCAGAGCAAATGACCGACAACGCCAACAAGTACATCAAACATTAACATCCGCTTCGTTCCTTCATCTCGCATTCGAGTACGAGCCAGATATTGAATATTCCGCTCATCCGAAAGTGCTGATTGGTGCTATGGACAAAGAATGTCCCCATTGTCATGCGCTCGAATTCAAACATGAGTCAGCCGGGATGTGTTGCGCATCAGGAAAAGTGCAACTACCAGAAATTGAGATACCACCAGAACCATTGAACGGCTTGCTCATCGGCACGGTTCCAGATTCAAACCTGTTCCTGAAGTCCATTCGCACATTCAATTCATGCTTCCAAATGACTTCGTCCGGAGCAACAGAAATAGTTCACAATACTGCGGCAAATGGTCAACAATTCCATTCTACGTTCAAAATCAAAGGCCAAGTATACCACAAAGTAGGCTCATTGCTGCCAATGCCAAACGAACCACATACATTTTTACAAATCTACTTCATGGGCGCGGCGAGGACATGCCTGATGTACGTTGCGGCTACAATAGCCTCAATTTGCCTAATGCCAGGCGCATCGTCGGCGAACTGGACGCCCTGTTGAATGAGCACAATGAATTATTGAAATTCTTCAAAGCACACATGCACGAATTGCAAAGTGACAATCACGCTATTGTCATCAATCCTGATAAAACACCAGCTGGAGAGCACGTATGTCGATTCAATGCGACTGTTGTTGACGACATTGCTGTAATCATGGTTGGCGACCGCACATCGACGCGAGAAATCGTGATTCGAAGAAGAAACAGTAATCTGGAGTTCATCGCTGACACACACCGTTCATACGACGCTCTCCAATATCCGCTAATTTTCTGGAAGTCACAAGACGGATATTGCATAAACAGTAAACAACGAAATCCTGTCACAGGTAATTCATTCATTATGAACATCATTACTCATTTTGAATTGAGAAAATGAATGGTTGATATTTTTTGTTTTTATCGGCGGTCATCGTCTATAGCGCTCTATTCCTCTTTCTGTCATAGATCCAATCCCTACACACTTACGATACATTCGTTATAAGACTGAGCTGAACAGGAACAAGGTCATTCATAGTTCATTCAGAGACTAATCTCAGCGTTGAAAGGACGTCATTTTAATTCAGTCTAACCTCAAAAACCTCTAACCATCGGGGATTTATTTTAAGGAACGCAATAATTATTATTTACAATTCTCGGTCGAATGAATATCATTATTACTTTTATTATTATTACCTCCAAACATAACATATGCGACATAGCCTGGTGCCGGCCGACGGAATACAGGGCTGTCAAAAAATTTAAAGTTAAAAATAGCTTACTGTACAGATGGAATAATTACATACTTCCAAGCGTCAAACGGCATACAACATTCATCTAAAATAATTATGAAAAGACTAGCTGATTATGTTATGTTATTTTTGTATTGTTCTTATTTTTTTGCTTATCAAAATATTTCACATATTATCTGATGATGTGTATTTTGGATATATCGTAATATGTATCTGGTCTCATTAAAATTGCTATTAAGTTGATATAACATAGGAAAATCTGTAAATCATTAAAATGTTAATTTCGTTATAGTTTTTAATTAAACCGGTGCAATTACATATTAGATTTAAACACTGTTATACTGTGTGACTTTTATAATATCAGATAAAACTGTAGGATGTCAGCAGAAGAGTAAACAAAACCCAGCTCATGGGATAACCGAATGGTAAGCAACTGTATATATTATATTTTCCCGCCAAATTGCACACAATTAAAAACAATTTATCTTAAAAACAAGTAAGACGTCTTTGACAGCCCTGGGTGATTGATTCGATAAAGTCGGCAGTTTTTTTTGTCTTGTTCTCTGGGATCGCTAGCTTTGAATAAAAAAAAATCTATGGGTGACCACATTAATAATCATTTTCATCAGTATAAATTATTTCTTGCATTGGCTTTTATTAATTAATAATTATTGTACCTACCAACTAAAAGTAAAGTTGCGTTACTTGTTTGTAAAAGTGTCAGACTAAATTAATTAAACTAATCGGGTAAGTAATAAAAAGTCATTAATTGAGTTAGCATTTACTTGGTAGAATTCCATTTTAAAAGAAATGAAAATATAATTAATTATATTTTCATTTCTTTTAATAAAAAGTCACTTTCTTTTATAATAAACAGACATCACTATATTTTTTTTTTTTTTTAAATATTCATTAGAATTAAACAATATGTACCTATTTTTTTTTAATAGTTATGTAATAGGTCTTACATATTCAAAATAAATACTATTCATTAATAATGTTTTTTGGATAGCACATGAAATAAAAATGTAGGTAGATATGTATTTCAACATCCTTCGTATGTTTAGCTCTCGGACAATTTTAGGTTAAAACGTTATTAATATATTATTATTAAGTTTATATTGTGGCTATCAATCATATTGGTTGCAATGTTTTCCACCAAACACCTGATTAACAAATTGAATTTAGTAACATTTACGTATATTAGAAGATATCATTTTTTGGTCACCCCATATTTTATACACTTTGACAGTGTTATGATTTAAATTAAATAAGAGATCATTATTATTACTTTAGACCAAAGCATTGTCGGCGAACTTTGCATATTACCAGTAGAGCAACAATTCCGGACCACATGTAAAAAAATCATATTTTCAATTCTCAAGGGCAATTCTGTCACTAGAAATAATTTATATGGCAGAACAACGTTTGCCGAGTCAGCTAGTAATATTATATATTCATCGATTTAAGTATTCGCGGTTATTTTGTCTGGCTTTGTATTAAAAAGCAATCCTAGAGCGATTAGCATTTACCTATAAAGAATGGAGTAAGCACCCACATACTTTTCAATAATATAGCCGATAGTGTATAAAATTTGTTACTAACACGGATCAACATGGCCCCCACAAGGGGGGGCTGACAGGGCTCTAGCCTAAGGGCGCGGCATGGCAGGTCGAGCAGTTAAGTGAGATAAACACACACCACAAATTTATTGTAATAGTTATAAAAGTCCCCTGCCTATTTTGCTTGCAAAATATTAACATTGATGATTGATTGATGATAGATGATATTCACGTGTAGAATCTAATTCCTGACTAATAAAAACAGCTATTTATCGAATATGGCAAAGGGTCGCATGTTACTTGACTACCACAAAAGGGGGTCGCAATCAGTGCTTCATAATAATCTGATGACGAGTGCCGACCACTCAATAATTCAAGTGAATTTATTTAAAAATACGAAAAAAAACCACTAAAATTACTCTTCATTTTACCTCGTGAAATCGTGGGGCTCCGCGAAATACCATTTGGGGAATAGGTACTATTGTAGAACATCACCCTGCCCTTAACCTTAGAGATATGTAGGGGGGCCCGCCAAACATCTTGGCCTAGGGGCCCGTTTCAGAATGTGGGGGCCATGCGGATCAATAACGATGGCTGAGTGGTAATGTGTCAGCTTATAATGTCGTAGGTCCTGGGTATAGTTTTTGAATGTGTATTTGGTTGGACCCAGAGTATGGACCCAATAGCTTGAGCAAGTGACTGGCATCCATTTATCGTAAGAAACCAAACATATCTTAATACAACCTCCACTCTGTGGAGGTCCATGATCCTCTTAAAATAGATCGTGGTGTTGTAATCTCTGATGTAATTAATTCGTATATTAATTTATTACTATGTAGTAATATGCTATTTCTTGACTGTAGTTTCCTTAGTATTTTCTGAATATATTTGATTATTGTGTTGTGTTTACTTAACATAATATTATCAAGTAGTGTATTTCTATACGCTGACAGCATATTATCATTATGCATAAATTGAACAAAAAATTGTCGTTTCCGCATAAAACAAAAATGTCCGGTATGCGTTCCAAGCCACTGACGCTTTGTCCGGATCATGTCCGATTGCCTAATGCCCATACCGACCAACCTCTGCTTTACGGGCTGCCTCCAGCGGAAAATAACATAACTGTCCGCTGAATACGCACGGGCATTTTCACCTTTATTGCGTGCTGTTATGTTAACAATTTAGAATATTTTCGTCCGCTCGGTTGCTTTCTGGAGTTATTTCAGTCAGAGCTTTTCCCTGAGGCGGCCGGGAGTTTAGAATTCTTAAATACTTGCACATGGAACATCTGAGATTTAATTTCCGCCTTGATTTTGGTCTAAAATATTTCTAAAGTTTTCTTTTGAGAGATTTCAAAGTAAAAAGCCACCAGAAATGTTTCTATGGCATCCGATGGATATTAAATACTTAGAAGTAGCCTACCTGAGAAATTTGATTCTCTTTTGTACCTGGCGGTTTTGTTATGTGCACCTACCTCCCTGTGTAAATTTTTAACTGTTGCTAAAATAAAAATGTTTATATGATTTGACTCAACCAAATGCAAAAATCTATATGATATTTCATAATTATATTATTATTGTCAATTTTAAAATGCTCGCATTTATAAATTTAATAATATTTATCGTAAAAATCTACTTACGCATTATTACTAGGTACTACCTATCGTGTACGTATCTATTGAATGTTCGCCTTCTAAATTTTCTTTTTTTTCTAATGCACTTAAATATAAAATACCGCCAGATGATTGGCATTCTGACCATTTCATTTGGATAATTTTATGGTATCCATAGTGAAATCTTGATATAGGTAAAATACTCTATATTTCACTGTGTCTATTATTTACAAACCTGCCAGATGTTAATCACCGAACACATTATTTGCCTTATACCTAAATTGTAATTTTCACAATTTGTTAAAATAAAGAAATTAAATTAACTAGCTATAGTATATATATATTAATAATAAAATCATTCCGTTTGATTCATTAGTTCAGTGTAGGTACTATTCAGTTGTATAGTGGGGGTTGTGCCATCGTTAGGTGCGTACACTATACTTCTGCATAACATAAAGTTTATTTCCTTTGCTAGTGATTTACGATAAGTTTTCATCTAGTTTTTTTTACCGAGAATAGGTTAGTAACTAACCTACACTACAATACTTAACTGTTATTGTTATTACTAATTTTATTTTTCACAACGTACCAAATAGAAAGTCGCCTATCACAAGCTATATTTTTCTCCCATATGAAGCAGTACCGGGAAGCCGGTCGTCGATTAATACACTATTTTGCCATGTTTTCACTATGTGTTTCTTGGCTGTCTCGTTTTTACTAGTTTATTCTAATATTGTATAAGGGCATTTTCGCCAAAGTTTGTACATTGCGTTTTTGGCATGTCCCATGACTTTGATTGATTTTTTCATAGTTATTATATTATAGAATATTGGAAAGTTATGTATTTTTAACATGCAAATTTATTAATTTACTTTATTCGATCAGTTAGATACAACTGTCTGACCTGTATATATTTTTAATTGATTATTTAGATCGAGAGGTAGGGTGTTTTTACCATGTCCCACCCCTAAATTCAAATAAACAAAGTCTGATTTCGTCATTAATTTTGAGTGTGTAAAATTAAATTCGTAGTGTCTTGAACAGCTTACATTATATATTTTTGGAAAATATACAGTTTTTCCGTAAATTTGGACCAATATTGAAAAAAATCACGTTTAAAGTGTGTCCCAGGATATTTGAAAAAGTGGAATTTCACATTCCGTTACCACGATTTTAGCATGAAGGCGAAAAATTTCCACTATAAATATGTATTTTTTTAATGTAGCAACACTTTTGTATAACACTTCATTTACACACGCCATTTACAATTTAAATTGTTGGTGTGTGTCGGTATCGCTATCGGAACAGGTTGCTTTCTGGGTTGGTCATTTAAGAAGTTCCACTACTGTTACCACGATTTGTAAGGTAAGAAATCACATATTTCTATTCCACATACTGTACATATGGAGCTTATCTTTCATACTACAGATATAATAAAACATATCGCAGGTTTAACAATAAAACTAAGCTAAATTTTGGCTTCAACCACTTCTGAAACAGAATCCGTAACTTCCATTCCGCAACTATATCGGTGGTAACGTATATGTAGAAGTAACGAAATGGAATGCATAAAGTTGGGTTTACATTGTGTGTTTAGTTCTTCATAGATTATAAAAAGTTTTATTTTGTCTGTTCGTATGAAAAACATAAATATTTTCATTAAAAAATATAGAAAATAACCTGACTATATAATAAAGATTAAAAAAGTATGTGATATGCTGAATACGCAAAACTAGCGCAAATAAAAGTATGGAGAGATAAAAAAACAGAAGGAAAAGAAAAAACACCAGACTGAAATAATTGCGATACAGGCACTGGCTCTGTCATACTCTTCCATATATTTTAGGCATAGAAATTTATGAAAATGTATGAAAAAGTATTTTTTTGTCACGTTCAACAGAAATGTGTACCCTATTAGATTTAATACCTGGAACTGTAGGTATTCGCGAAATGTCAGAAAAGTACGTCTTGATTACAATCAACCTGTATAGCTACATTTTATGTTGATGAATACAAGTAAATTTCAAGACAACATACAGTCGAACTTGGTTATTACGAGGAAGATGGGACCGACTGAATTTGCTTGTTATAAGCGTTACTCGTTATATCAGAGAATTGGTATTTTTAAATGAGCATGTCACATTACACAAAAAGTCGAAAATAAAAAAATTGGAAACATCGTAAAAATCCCCGAAACGAGCATGGCATTCATAAACTACAAAATAAGTTGTTTATTGTAATGAACGCTGGTAGGTACCTACGGACTTTACAAACCTTGGATTTTTCAACCATATGCGTGGATACTGTTTTATTATTGTCGGCGAAACACCTATAAGGTAGGTACTTAGACACTTTACTAGTGACATAAACGTAATCCGACCCCGGCGGCATCCTGTCCAATCGGATTTTATTGCTTAGGGTCGAAATGTTGTAAAACGACCGACACATTAACAGTATTTTAGTTCGGTATATCCGATAAGTTGCTCGTTATAACAGTGAATAAATTAAATGTATGGCGAAAATCATAAACCAAATGTCAACAAATGTTTCCTTATTACATCCTAGATCTCGCTATGTCCGAGATCGTAATAACCGAGTTCGACTGTAATTATTTTCGTAAAAGTTATATACTCCGTGCCGCGCTAGGAACTCGCGTCCGAATCCCTTGCTGATTTAATTTTTTTCATATATTGTTAATTTGCTTTAAAATATTTTTTATCTGAGTTACAAATAATATATATGTGGTATATGGTAATGTATAGTGTGTCAAAATTATTACCTACCTTATTTTACTAGTATTGTGAAATTTATTATAAAATATGTCTATTTTAGTGATTAAGTTTGATTTGTTTTGTTATTGTGACGCACGTTGAATATAATATATCTGACTATCAAAAAATTCAAATAAATTTCATAAAACAAAAATTTGTTTTTATGGTAACATGTAACTTGAGCTTTACAGATTACACTCCGTTACCATTTCGTTCCATTCCGAAAATGTCCCCAAAAAAGTTGAACGTTAACTATTTTTCATTTGATTATTAAATAACGAAACTTATGTATTTTTCCAATAAAATTTAGTAAAAGTGATTACTGTCTTTAAAAAAATAGCAGAACGAACATTGATTGGTTTTTTCAAATACTAAAGGAAAAATGCTCTGCCATTATAGACATAGGGTAACGGAGTGGAACGAAATGTGCCCAAGAATTAAAATTCAATAATATTTTTTGACTATTTGTAGTTTTATTTTTAAGTGTATGGTTTTTTTAAATCTAATAGAGCTCTTTTAAGCGATAAAAAGTGTCTCATTCATGTTTTATAAGCTTAGTTTCGTAGTCACGGAACGGAAACTTATTATGCTCAATTTCATAATAAAAATGATATAAATATTGTATTAATCAATATTTTGCTGAAAAATTGCTATCACCAATTCAGCAATAGAACAAGGAATCTGCTAGCTATATAAAAATGGTTAATTTGAGTGAAAAAATAATATTACCCAAATTTCAAACATGTACAAACTTTGGCGAAAATGCCCATTTGCAGTAAGTACCATGCGTAGCGAATACTGTGTGTAGGTGGCAGCGTTGCCTACTTAGCGTTTTTCTTGCCAGATCTAGCATTTTTCGATAGGCATCTAGCTTATGGGGTTTTAAAAACAGCTTTAAATGTGCTGAAAATAAGCTGCATATTTATTTAGTTTATTTATTCAGATATTTAATGAATGTAGGTCGGCACTTGAGAAATAAAACAACACAATGAAACCATAGGAGCGTTCTTGGCATTATAGTGATACCTATACCGGTATCAGATATTATAATTTAATGTGTGCCTAGGCATGTGGCATCGGATTGACAATTATCGGGTATTCCACTCTGGTATTAGGTACCTAATTATTACTAATCGTAGGTTGTTAGATTATTTTTTGCTAATTTATTTGAAATGAGTTTCTGGGATAATATAATGTATTTTTTTGCACTTTTTTTCGATAGGCAAACAAAGTTATTGAAATTTTATTTTTATAAAGTCTTGCTTTTTCCTGCCAAATAGTTTGTTTTCGTTACACTGGTATGTAGATGTCACAGCAATACTAAATTAGTATGTACTTACCTATTTCTGGAAAAAATCCTAAAACATTTTTCATATTAATTCCTTTCCAATTATTATACTATTTTTGGCTTTCCTATTTGGTGTAAGATTATAAAGTACTTAATATATTTTTCACGGAATCGAAATAATAGTACCTACACCGTGCTATAATTTATTAAAGTACGGTTGGCAACACTGAGAAAGTAGTAAAAGTTTACATAATGACGTATTCCGGGAAAGCATAGCGAAAATATCGAACCGGTCAAATGATTTATCCACGTTTGTTTATGACAAGATGCTAGCAGAAGCTAGCTGTAGGCAGTTGTAATAGCCATAGTGGAGCTAGTAGGTTTTGAGTTAGTAGTTGTAGGTATGCCAAGGCCGACAGGTCGGCTTCGCAAGCACACTATCGCGAATTAGCAGTCAGTCACACATACTGGATAGTACTATATTATTTTGACCGCATACTGGGTTCTAATCGTATTGTTCGGATGCTCGGTCAATGATGATAGTAGTAAAATCTGAACTCAAGAAACGTTTAGTTTTTGTCCACCATTTGTTTATTTGTGACAAATATTATTATATTATGCAAAGCCGTGTAAAACGTATGCAAAATTTGACTTCCTCATGTAATAATATTTATTGTAATAATAATAATTTATTTTGTTATGCGTTGTTTTAATGAGTTCTTGCGCTAAAGCCAAGTCATTAGTGTCCGTTAACCAATTAAATTAGATTGTTTAAAACAGATCATTAACAATATTTTTATATAATATGTACATGTCTGTTTTCTTTGTATTCTGCAGCAGATGAAAAATATTTGCAAAAATGCTGGCCATGTTTGGGAGATTTCCATCGGAAGCAGCGACGCATGCTTTCGCGGAATATTGTTTTGATCGAAGCGCGTAAATTTGTACGATGTACACTTTCCAAATTACATTTGATTTGATGTTTGCAGATGTGGACATGTGTTAGTTTCAAACAGATGACCGTATAGATGGGACAGTAGGTATAATTATATTTTGTTCGCGGACAGGTGTGTGTGTCTTGATCTAGACTGGGGATAACATGTCACCTTCATTTTTATTAGTTATTTGATGGGACAATATAATTCGTATTTCAATTAAAATCGCACTAGATTTTTTTTCAATAATAATTAATACATACACGATTCAAAGATCTTAATTTTTTATTAATATAAAATTCAACATTTTCAAAACTTCGGAAAACCTTTTAGAAAAAAACGTAGTAAAAAGTTGAACCGAGTGAGACTCGAACTCACATCAGCTTTCATTTTTCGAGTGATTGCGTTTATGTAAATTATATATTGGTATATAATTATGTCGTGAAAATGTAAAGTCTACTGACTGTAGTACGTATGATATATGATATGGTAATGCAATCACCTGTATGCTCCACCATAGTTAGTCATGGGAAACGAGAAAATATTTAGACAAATAACAAAACACGAACAACTTGGCTCTGTCTTCAGACCATTCACTGTGTACCGTTTATATCGCTACTGCTTTCAGAGCGTTCACGAAGTATCAGCCTAGTACCCACCCCACGTACGTTTTGCTCGATTGAGCATTATGACTTGGAAGCATGCTTGTCGTTGCGTCCACACAGTCGAGCAACTCGACGCTAGACGCTGTGTGACCACCGTCGCACCGCCACGACTTTGACCACGAGTGAGAGCGAGGCCACATGAGCCTTGCCGGTGCGTCCTCACTCCCTCACTCAAATTACAACGAGCAAGAATTACGGACCTTCAATCTTTTTCGGATAGCGCAATTTGTTCGATGTCGAACAAAAAATCATCGAGCCAGATGATACACTCGTTGAGAAATGTTGGAATGAGCGTAAAACCATTGAGCAAGAACGTGCGTGTGTACTTACTATTATCATCTGACTCGTTCATGCCTTCACAGCGTTTGCGAAGTAATCAATGACATGCTCTTATCCTCAGAACGTTCACAAAAAAACGTTGGCTGGATGGAAACGTAGTTTGTTTTACCAATGACATAAAATCTGGTGTACGACTGTATCACGGTCAGCCTCTGACTCACATGTATCAAGTCAGTCGTACATGACCGACGCATGACCTGCTACTGTAGGTAGTTTGTTTTCAAACCACACGTCTCTTCCACCTCAACTTGAAAGCGAGAGCGGTTTATTTTTATTCATCGCTGCGATAAGACGAAGCACGCGGCTAATTGGCGCTCGTCCGTTCTATTTCCGCCCATCGTCTCTGTTGGATTCACCGCCTGAAGTGAAGTATTTGATCTTCACTAAAAAGCTCTTTGATCGAGTTTATAGGGCAGTGTAACAATACTGACTGATTGTTTTTAAAAGCATGCCTTTCAGTTTCATTGTGCAAGGTTTTGTTTGCAGAAGTCAACGTAGTATTTGAATTGACTATGCGGGGACTGCAAATAAAATTACACAGTACCAAGAGCCCAGCAAATCGCACCTGACATATTGTGGCGTTACCTAAATGTAGTCTAGTGTAAAAGTTTTCAGAATATCACTAGATTTTTTTAATAATGCATACTAGCTTTAAATTTTACGTAGATTTAAAAAGCCGATGTTGTATTCCTCGATAGTGCCATGTAATTTTTTTCCCCCGATGGTACAATAGTTATTTGTCATTATTTGAATAATAATTGACTCATTGTTAATCATAGGAATTTCTCCCATCTATGTACATACGTTTAATATGCCTAAGTATCAGTGACGTCCCGTGGGGGTAGGCAGATTGAGCGTCACTTGGGGGCGGCAGATACTCGAAGGGCGGCAAATCGAGGAGAATCATTTGGTATTATATAGAAATAGCTACCTAAACTTAGTTATATTATAACCAGAGCGTTGGAGATGTTTTGTTCCGGATGCTTTTTTTTTATTATTACCCAGTAGGTGCTCGCAGCGATTTTAGTATGATGTCACCACGCTCGACTAGTGATTTTTTAATTTTATTTTTGACTGCTCAGTTTCGTATACAAATGCTAATAAACTTGGCGCCTAGATATTTTTATAAATGTAAAACACCACAAACGAATAATAAATCAGTCATAATAATATAATGTCATTTACTCGGATTAAAGAGTTCCTTTCATAACAGTGGTAGGTATACTGCGCAAAAGCCAATTTATGTCGCGCCATGGTTATTAAAAGAAAATAATATTATATAGGTATATCAACGTTGGTAACGAAACAAGGAGAATTTATTGAAGAGATTTATAGGTAGCTACATACCGTATTTTTTAATTTATCCAAATATTTTTGCCAGTCATTCGCGAGATTTAAAAGTTGCCGGATGTACCTATTGCAAATGTATACCTATTTATAATGATTATTAATCCTTATTGACATTTGACATAATCAATTAGTATTCGTGCATATAATAGGTGTTTACGTTAAGAGGACGTTCTACAGAAATGGCCTTGAGAATTGAAAATATGATTTTTTAACATGTGGTCCATAATATCTGGTCTACTAGTTAATATAAAAAGGTCGTGTCAAAGTTGTTTGTGTTAATAAATTTGCTCTGTGACTGATCCGACTCATATTTCACATTTATTTCATCAGGGCTGTCGAAGACATAAATCATAATATATATTTATAATTTTAAATTTTTATTTATAATATATATTATTTAAGTTTTGTGCATCTAATGCCGGGTCCACACTGGCAACAAGTTAATTTGCTGGCAACCTCGTTAGATTTTACGATAATTATTGTAAAATTTCTTAAGCAATTATGGTAAGTATCGTAAAATTTAATGAGGTTGCCAGCAACTTGTTGCCAGTGTGGAAATGGCTTAATATCCACTGTGGTTCACGTAGTGGCATGGACCTGGGGTTAGCTAATTCAGGAAGTCAACACCCATGATAGAATTTTTTCCAGTTTTGGTTGCATTATATTCCAAAACTCTTCTGTAAAAATCGTTTCCGAGTTTATAAATGGAAATTTCTCGGTGTACATAGTAAACAAACCTACGAATAAAAAAAGACAAAAAGGAACATACTGATTCATCGCAGTAAAATCTGGTAATCAAATTCGCCATTTTGAAAAGCGACGATTTTGCGTAAACAAATATCACGTGGTCTGTACGTGTGCGGCAAACTTCGAATGTGTTTGTAATTTTGTGCAAAGTGCGAATGTAATGTTTTCAAATAATTGATATGGATTAATTATACCATCGTATTATTTTCTCGAAATCATAAACATACTATAATAGTATTTGAGTATCAACCTATGTTCAATTTGAATTGGGTTATAATAATAATATACCCGTATATATATCAATAGTATGTTTGCTACAAAATCCACCCAAGTTATCAGTACGTACTTGCACAGGTTTGATTAAAAACCATGATGAAATTAACATTTAAAAAATATGAATGCTTAATATTATTTTGACAGCCCTGTTTTCTGATCGGCTTCATGTCGCAGGTGTTCATAAAATAATAATAATTCTCCGCGCGGCAGAAATTATCAGTAATAATAATAATATTTCTTGAAATAAAATCTCCGATGATTAGTGATTTTTGCGAAAAGATCGATTTAAATTGACGTAGTTACGACGCCGAGGTCCTTTTTATACTAAATTATATTTGAACGGCGGGCTCTTCAGCAGGCCCTTAAGTACCAGCTAATTGTAATAAAAATGTACACTAGTATGTAGCTACCTAGATTATATCATATTTATCGTGCTGTGAATACAATACTGTGCAATACCTTCTTTTAAGGCGTATGGGTTTATTCGCAAGAATCAAATTTGACGTAAGCGCCATGAAAAATAACAATGCTCGAAGCGTAAAAAAACAAAAATTGCTTCGCTCGGCTTCTCGTGTAGTAGATACGAAATCAGAGGTTTTAAAAGTGTTGAATTAATAATATTTTTTTCCTAACAAATTTTATAAACATTTTTGAAGTCGGTAGAATAAATTATAAGAATAAAAATAGTAGACCTCTAAATAAGAACCTCATATTATTGATATGCTGAATTTGTGAAGTGACACCTTTTCTTGAACCTATCATATTTATGTTCAAATTCAGTGCAAATATTTTTCAAAAAAAAATCTAATACTAAAAAACACGAAAGTGTAAACAAATATAATTTTATTCATTTTCATAAGCTAACATTACAAATTATAAGTTTAAAACATTCACAAGATGGCATGAAAGATTTCTGTTATTATTGCGTTTTTATTAAATTATAAAAAAATGACTCATAAAAGAAAGCAATTCAATGAATATTTGTCGAGGAACGTTTTTTTTTTTAAAATTTAGTACACAACAATTATGATTTAAGAAACAATTATTATAATAGCATGTATTTGACGGCAGTACGTTTTGGTCGCCGCGGAGGATTTCGGAACATTAGTGTATAGAAAATTAATAATTGGTTCCTTAATTAGTGTATTGGTTTAACGGTATGCAATGTATTAGAATAACTATTATAAATTGTTTTTTTTTTATAATTTTATTTTCTTTTCTATTGATAGCTATTAATTGATAATTGATATTATTATTTGTTAACTTGATAATTATTATATTGAGGGTTTCTTATATCCATCGACCGTGTTAGTCTGATCAACGAGTTCAGGCAATACACAATTCATATAAATCTTGTCACTTGTGATGTGAAGAGTAATATTGTTTTTATTATTCAATGAAATAGGTTCTTACCTCAATATATGTTTTACTTGAGTTAAATAATTACTAATAAATGCCTAAGGTGATTCCATTCAATTCAACTCGGCATTAAATATATTAAATTCTAAAAGTTTTGTACTATTTCATTTGAGTCGTTTTATGCGATCCTGGTTTCGCCTTTCGACATCGTCAGGATGCGCACTCCTCAAATATACACTGACAACGAAAGCAGCTAATTCTCACTTAACAATAAATTAATACAATAAAGTAAGGTAAAAACTTTATCACCTACCTATTAAGTCAAAGTGCACAATGAAAAATTTAACAAACAATTAATTATGAATAGTTGAATTGTGGCAGTATGAAAAAAAAAGATTTTACCACAAACCATCTGAAAAATACATACATCATAAAACATATACGTGATTTTGTGCCCCAAAACACTTATTTTATTATTATTTTGACGATTAGGAAAATTATGACACATCTTTCAGTGGCCATTACTATGACAGCATTCGAAAACGTATTTTACTTTAAATTTTCTACAAATTTACTATTTGTGACATAAACCACTTAAGATCGATAATAAATAGACCTTGAAAAATAATATTATTTTGTCTCTATTGATAATGCCAATAAACATACTCCTGGATACGTCCCTTTGAAAATAACAAAACATGGCGACCCAGGTACATAAAAACTGTATTAAGCCCAACCAAGTAGGTATTTATCAAAATAATTAAAGTCCACCTATATTTTATCTAAACTGCTCAAGTCCAAAATATTTTTTTTTTATAAATGTTGCACCGAACGAATACCTTTAGGACTTCTTTGTAGCCATCGTGGTTATAAGATTCAATTATCTTACAATATCTCACATGCTGCAACCATTTGTATTACAAGATAATAAATAATATAATATAACTACATTTTTCTCAGTTTGACATTCACTGGTATTTTATGATGTTTGATTTGTCAACACAAATTATAACACCTGGTCTACGTTATGTGGTCTTGCCAATTTGATTGTTACTGCAATGCGAGTAAAGGTCATTTTTCTATGAGTTAAAATACTGTTCGCGACGGATAAAATTTTGGAAAAAAACGACGTCCTCACCCGTTGAAATTCACAAGCCTACTAAGGTTAGAAATGAGAAATTAGAAAAACTATATGAATTAATCGATCAAATGGTCTCTTTTTGTTAATTTTGCAAAATAATTATATATCTAAATTGTCTGAAAATAGGATAAATACATGAAAACGTACGACGTGTTTTGGTAATATAGCGTCACTAATTGTACCGAATTTATAGGGTTTTATTTATTTTTTCATTGTTAATTATTATTTATAGTATTACGGAAATGTTATATTATAATAAAAAAATATTTTTATTGTGCAGTATATATTATTTTGTGAGAAAAAATCATTCAAAATTGGCTGATGTATACTCAAACTAAAATGGCTTTAAAATCTTTATTTTTCTGAAATTAAAAAAAGTACGTGAGTTAATCAATGAAATGTATTGTTTTACCCATTTCTTTCATACAATATATACCTGCAAAACTATTATTAAGTTCAAAAATTCACTGTGGCGTGACAGTCGTTTTGGCCAATTTCGAAAACAGGACCGACTATTTGTCATTTATTTTAAAAATTAAAGCGTATCAGAAAATTTTAATGACACAAAAAGTGTTATTTGAATATTATTTATTAGATTTTAAATAAATAAAGTGTTTATTATGTGTCAATTCGTGTTAAACGTCCTTGCCATTTCCACGATTCTGAGAAGACAGGAAAAAACGGGTCCAATGGCCTTAAGTCGTTTTTTTTGTAAACATATTTTTTGCTGATAATAGTGTGGATTTGTAGTTTATTTCAATCATCAACGGTTGAATGTTGAGACTATTAATTAATAGTGTATTTATGATTAAATTTAGGTTTATATTAAAAAAATAATGAGGAAAATTATTTTGTGTACATGTTGTAGGGTACAATAATAGCATAGAAAAAATGGTTTGAAAATAATAAATCTGCGTAGGTATTACTAAATGATACAAACCAAATGTGTCAGACATATCAACCAAATGGCATCTCAGACTCTGGTGATTTGGGTAAGTGTCTAACTAATATTATATTTATTCGCTTATTTATTTATTGATATCTAAATTTAATTTTGTATGTTTCAGCTTAGTGGTAGGTGTATATTTTATTAGTAATGTATCCATACCATGGCCCCCACAAGGGGGGGCTGACAGGGCTCTAGCCTGGGGCCCGGGCTCGATAAGTGAGATAAACACATATCACAAATTTGCTCTAATAGCAAAAAATTCGCCTGCGGCGCTATTTTCCTTCAATAATGATATTATTTAAAATTATGTGGTCACACAATACAATTTATAATTGTGTAGCGATACTCAAAAACTCCATAATTCAAGTGTATGTATTAAAATATACAAAAAAACACTAAATATACACATCAATTTTAACGCGTACAACATTTGGAAAACATTACTGTAGAGCGTCACACTGCTTTTATCCTTAGCGATAGGTAGGGGGGGCGCCAAAGATCCTAACATGAGGCCCGCTTCAGGATGAGGGGGCCATGCTTCATACAACACCCATGCTTCATACAACACATTTCTTAGATATTGGAGTAATGAAAGAATGATAAAAAATGGGGCGGCGTTTTGACGTTGCCTAGGGGCGGCATTTTGTCTAGGGACGTCACTGCTAAGTATATAATATATATCGTATATTCACGTACCTACGGTTTAATCAATTACAATATTACTCTATTTATTAAATGTGTATACAGAATCTAAATTGTTATAAATACCATAAGTATAATTATATTTATTTAAAATAAATTCATAGCCTTCTTAGAAATACCAATGTATAATGAATGTAATTAATGCGAACTGTCTAACTCTAATCTACTACTATTCTGCCTATATGAATTGGCAATAATGTAGGATCGTGCTTACATACTTGGAATTTGAGGAATATTTTTGGCTAATTTATAATGAAACCCTAGATCGCATTATTCTGTCAAATTATAAAGAAAATTACTTAAGTTGTTTTGGACATAGTTGCGTTTTATGATTCGATGTAATTTATTGTAAAAAACGTGATATTAAGTAATAATTTTACACGATTAATATTTGTTACAAATTGTGTCGTTAGCATACTGAGTGATACTGATATTATTTTGTCAGTATATTTAAACGGGAGTGCCTTCAATTTTTTTTGCTTACGATATATACCTACGTTACGTAATATTAACACCAACGTTATTTATATATGGACAGTTTAATTATTAATTAAATAATTTTCATATGTACCTACTTAATAAATATGTTTCAATAAGAGTTCGGTCTATATTATAATTATCTGTTAATTTTTTAAATTGTAAATTTTTTCACCAATTTGGTTTCCGCTACCAAATATGAAAAACACGCTGCCGATTTTGGAACAATACTCTCGCTACGTTAACCGTTGCAACAGCTATGAGACGACGGCGATTCAAGAAATCTAATTATTTTCAAAGTTTAAGAAAATACGAGTCAAACACGAAACCATTGTTAATATTGAACTGTTGTCACGTCATGATTTGGTCTGACTAGATTCTATGCGCCTAGCTATGTGGTATAATTGCTATCGCAGATTCTATTAGCCACTGAATTATTATTCTAAATCGAGCAAAACGTCTGACGCATACTGCTAATGAATTTTGATGGTGGGTGGAGTTTTATTTGATGTACGTTTACGGCATGGCCGAGTATGGCGCCGTTTAAATTTCACAAAATTCCAAATTATATGGGCCATTCCTTCATTACACATCCATCCGTATATCTGTCCAATGTTAACTACATTTAGTACGATTTCTATACTAGTTGACTATCAAAAAAAAAAAAGATCTAGGTACATAAGTAAATTATAAGTACTTATATGAATTCGTCTATATTAAATTTAAGTGGAGAAACCATTTCAATATTATCTAAATGCCATTGTATACAATCAGTTATAATAATCATATGAAAGTAATTTCAGCAAATGCATACCTCTACTTATGCTTCGTGCATTCCATTGCGTCGCATGCGTGGAATATGCCATCGTACATGCATAATAATCGCACTACAAAATACGTGTAGGTATAATGTTAACCGTGAGTCGATGTCACCAATACGTACATACAGTAATTCACATTTAGAATGCATATATTTGATAACTGAGGAAAAGTGAAATAATTGTATGTTCGATATGAAGGAGAAATTATGTGACTATGAGATATTAGGTACGTCAAAACATTTTACATTAGCGAAGGTAGTAACCTACTACAGCCTATTGTGTAGTAGTCCGTATCCATTACAATATCTAGTTTAATAATTACTTGAATACGTCTGGCCGTCGAGACTTGACCCTAATGTACTAAATGTAGGAGCCAGTCGGCGCGGTATGCGTGCGCAGGGTTTAGGTTTAAAGTTGAAGAGTCTTTCATACATAAAAACGCAACCACAGACAGCGTTAATAAATTAATCTAATATCAACTGTGACTATGAAAATAAATTAAAGTATCATTGGTCAACATTGAAATACACGAAATATTCCATATACTTTCTCTATTATTTTATTTAATAATACTGTTCGTCGAAGCATTTCGCTGCCCACGCATGCACTCAGGAATTTCACGATTCTAGTTACAATACATCGATGGGCTAGTGCCAAATAATTTGGACTCTAGATAGGAGTCATAATTACGCATTCCGTATTAGGAATTTTGAAGGCAGTTCCATTTTAGAATCGAACGATTGTACATGTGGTTTTCTATTGGTAATGAGTTGATTATTTTCTTCTATTGGCAACCCCAAAAACAAAATAGCGGCTCGCGATCTGGATTGAAACTAGTTTATATAATGTAATCTACGTAAGAATTTTTAGGTGTTTTACGTCATTATTTATCTTAAATAATTACAAGATAAAAAGAACTTTTTATATACTTACAACGTTTTTAAATTTTCTGTTGAATCATATAAACTTGACTTGATTAGCTTAAACGATCAAAAAAAATATGATAGAAACTTAATACTTATACTTGATAGAAATAATACTGAAATGTCATATTGACATTTCATATTGATTTCTATAGTAACGCACGTATATATTAATAATTTAGTTGCTAAGACCCCAGAAACGTGAAATTATCTCAAAATGAAACTGCAATGCGAAGTCACTTGTAGGTATCTTAATCAGTATACCAGATATCACTTTTTGCTTCAATTTTACACATTTAGAAGTTTCTTTACACACTATTGCACGTCTATAGGATACTCACATTCAAAACCCTGCGTCAAATTGTAGTGTATTGGAGTATAGCCTATCTGAATTATATTTATTAATCTGTTCTGTGGGTATTTCAGACCTTATTATTAGTGTATTATTCAAATACATACATTTTCGATTGGATACGCATTTTGATTTTCTTAAAATTTACAAAACTGAAATACAATATCGGTGCAATTCACCCAACGATATAATATCATTATGTTGGTACCATGTTATTAACAATTGAATTAATAGGTATCCTCTTTGTATTGACTATAATTTATTCTTTATAAAATTTAGTCATTATTTTATATTTATCTGACTGCTAACGAAAGCATAATATTTATTCAACTCTTTCAAATTGAAGCTCTTCAATACTTTTCAAAGTGTGCTAAATCTAATAGAATTTTCAAAGGATTTTTTTTTTATTAAAAATGTACATTTTTTATTCTGCTTTTAATATTCAAGAGCAGCGCTTTTGAGTCTTTCTTCGCCGTCGAGATTCGCGCACCCCTCCAATTGAATTTATTTGCATAAATTATTATATTTTTTTTATCGATAAACACGATTTTTGTTATTCTGTATCTTCCGTTGTTGTGGCAAAATTGATTTGTCTTAGCTGCCTACATCTTTCGCTTTAATCCGAATCTTGTAGATTGCTTATACAAATGTTCTAAATGTGTTGTGAAGAAACAACACATACCTACTAATAATATGTATTTAAACGTAAAATATACATATTCGAGCCAGTTTGATGAATGAATATTTGCAATAAAAAACTCCGGCTATCTTGTAAAACTCCACGATCATCTTTCATTATGTATTACCTACTTAACATATATCAACACTTAGCTGAACGAAAACATTGAAAATAGATGGCATATAATATAGATAGAACACCGCCAATAAACTTAGCTAAGATATTCAATATGAATTTTTACTTGTATATTTCTCGTTTTCGTTGATTGAGTATATAGAGATTTTATTATTGCGAATTATTTGTGGAGATACCTGCTTTAATCTCACATTTTAACGGACGTCAGATATTAGGAGTTAGTACTAGACACGGAATAAGTGGTAAATCATAATAAACGATTTCTGTGTGGACAAGGTCTCCCCAGTGTATTTATTTTTCAAATTTTATTGTAAGCAAACATACAAGACGTCATCTTAATCATAATTACAAACTGGGTCTCGGGGTTTAACTTGATAGTTTCCCTTTGCCCGTAGAACAAACGGACGCTTGAGTTGGTGACATTTTATATTAGCAAAACGTTTTGACGAGATAAGTTGCAGGACACATCGTGAGGCGAACTGAATCTCTGGAACATGAGAAAAACTCATGTACGATTTTCGGTGTTATTTCATATTCACTTGTTTTTGCAAATGGTGACAAAATACAATTTCAGGACCTTTTAAAATCATACTTACAACAATGCATTAGCTTACAAGCCTACCGATGGATTACTGTAATAGTGACAGAAACGACATATCGTACTCAAGGTGGCGGCAGGTCGTGTTGGCTTCTGGCTTCCTTGGACAACTCTTGCCTATCTGTCCATATCTATTATCGAGAGCGATTGCTCTCTGGTTCTCTGATTCATGCGTACAAGCGTACAGCTCCGTCACCATTTAGTCCAGGATCCCATAGACTTTTCGTATACATAATATGCGGAACGCATTCTGACAATTGGAATAAGTTTTAGGGGTGACAAAGATATATAATGTCGATGTTGCCAGGCGATATTAGTGGTCAATTTTTTTTATTGAGGTTTTAATTTTTTTTCTTATAACCCACCAAAAATTGTTCTGAGTTCTTCAATAAAACCAAGACCGAATCAGGGATTGATTGAAAATGCAATAATTGTACTATGCCATCGGCATGGTAGTAGAATGTATCCGTCCCATTTGAAAAAATAAAAATAGCGGGTAGTGCAATGTGTTCAAAATTATCGATTCTTAGGATCCTCCTTGGCTTAAATTATTTTATTTAGTAGCATTTTTGTATAGAATCACCCAGATTGGTTTCTTTACCATATATATGCATATGTCATTAGTTTTAGTATTATGGTTAATCCAGAAACTGTGTAGGTTGCACATATAGGTAGGTGAATAAATGAAATAACGATAACCACTAACCACACTAAATACACATTTATTAAAAAAAGGAACAAGTCAAGTCTTCAAACTGCTTTAAGTATCGTGATCACAGTTTTTACAAAGACTATTTACAAATTTGCACAATGATATACATGTCAAAGCCGATTTCTTTAACTACACGATAATGTACGGCAGTTAGAATTACATTTGCATGGTTTAACTAAATAATTTGGTAGAGGTTCATTCGTCATTTGTCTTGGATACAAATTATTTTCTCGTAACTCATAGCCAAGTTGTAGGAAATCAATAAGCTCAATAGTGGTCAGATGAGCTTTTCCATGAATAAACTTGTGCTGAAGCCTTTAAACAGTGTAAATACTTATAATAAGTAAGCATTGGAGATTGTCCCTTAGATGTGGTGGATTAATTGCAAAGATTCTTTTGTGAGCCCTCAAAATAAATTACAGCTTGTTAAATTTATTTGCAAAAATGCTCCCACATTTGTCCTTATTTTTTTATATATTATCATTATTTTTGTCCTGCTTCATGTAAATTAGCCCCATTGGTTTGCTGTATATAACTCTCTTTTATTCATGATCGTACGGTTCAGATTGATTAGCCATTGGTTTAACTTAAATAACACATTTAATATCTAGGGTATACCGACAGAACGCATTATTTCAGTTTTTGCTGTTTTTCTGTTTTAAATGCCAAAATGTATACAATTTGCACAAAGGCATAGGATATAATGGTGAGAAGATAGAAACATTATTAAATCATATTGTTATTTTTTTATTCTGATAGAAAGCATGATGCTGACCTAATGCGTTCCGCGTATACAAAGTACAGGACTTGTAACATGTCGTATATCGTGTTTGCCATAAAGGTTAGTCTTTATGATGTAGAAAAAATGTTTTTAAATCATAAAAAATTCTACGTGGGAGATCGCTTTGAAAAAAAAATTAAAGGTCTTTGCGATTATCTCAGAACTTGTTTTAATGAGTTAATGCTTTCTGTCAGTATACCCTCGATATATAGGTATTTGGCGGAGCTCATCGAAGCAACGTCATCAGCCCCAAATATAAATTAATATCGTACTATTACATTTTATGCTTTAGGTTTGTATATATCGACAATATCTCGATAATATGCTTTGACATTCATTATACAGTGGAAGCCGATATTCCACTATACAAACTAATATCGTAATAAGTTTGTTCACAGGTGTCTAAGAGCCTAATGCACAATCCAATTTTTCGATCTTAAGGATAAGTTGTCGAAAATAATGACTTAACCATAGACTACACTGACTATAGAGTTAAGGAATCCTTAACCATAGACTACTTTTGTTATGAACACGCCCCCTTCTGTATTACCATTTACCACTGACAGCTGCTGTCGAAATAAATTCGCTTGTCTATAAAACAGTCCATACACTCAAATTCATTTAACAATTTATCTCAATATGGACATTGATAGTGTTAATTCGTTTGGCATGTACATGCAGACTATTATTTTACTTTTTATCCGCCAGTCCGCAGAAATACAAGATGCCAGACAGAATGACACTTGACGCTAGTGTTACCATGTTAAAAAATATCTTGCGGTGCCTGTGACATCACGTATAATGAATGATAACGGAAACATAAGAGTATTATAATTATATATTAATTATGTATTCATAGTTATTGCATTTATAAAGTGCAGTTGTCTTATTTTTGTCATCGTTTAACAATTGCAAAATAATTTACCTAAACTATGGGAAAGAGAATTTTTAAATATCGTATTATTTTTAATTGAAAAAACGAACGAAGCTTTTAAGACGAGGTGAACCATAGACAACATGATCTTAACTAAGGACAATGTTTCTGCATTCCGCTCTAAGGTCGTAGATTTCTTTATCTACTTACTGAATATGTAGGTACCAAGGTACCAAAAATATGTGACTATGTGTAGGTACAGTATAATAGGAGGAGGGTTTGACCTGTCACTAATACTTAGTACAATGGAAGCATAATGATAACAACTCTTTGTCCTAGTGATAAGGTACGTATGTGCAAGTATGTTCTTGCATATTAGCTTCTTCGAATCAAGATTATAAACTACTTATTTTACCTACGTATCTGAATAAGCTTTAATAACATGTATCTAGGAAAAGGGTATTCAGGTGGAAAGAATAAAGTGTCACAAGAAACCTGATAAATATATTTTTGCGATCGAAGAGTTAAGTATTCCATAACTCTAGATGTTAGTACTAGTAAGTAGTATTATTAATATATCATGGCTGCGGACATCTTAACGACGATCTGCAGATTCCGCTGCTACATTCCGTAGGTACATATCTATGCCCTCGACTCCCACTTACTAATCGAAACCGTCATATTTTGATTATTAATCAAATTTGTACTTACATGAATATTTTGTCAGATGTGAGTCTAAAATGCTTCGATTTTTTTATGATTGACGCGTGGTTTATGACTAATTATTAATACCCACAGTGAAAGGTTGTATCTGTCAACTAGCGAATTGTAAAATAAACTTTATTTGCACAAATCCATTGCGTGTTTCTCTCTCAAAAGTAAACAATATACAAAATGTGTCGTGTTCATTGTTTTACTTTCCCGTTCATTGAAATTCTACGAGAAAATCTAGGTATAACCATTTTGTAACTGACTTTAACTAGTATCCGACCAAGTCGGTCGAATACCGCAGACTGCTACTCACTATCATTAATATTGCAAATCCCCCAGGGATTTAACTCTGACACTGAAAGAGGACAGATTTAACCGTTTAATAGTGGTTGGCAATATTTAAGGACGGTCAAATCGTACCTACCACTCATCTATAAATACCATTTAACTAAATATATAATAAAAAACATGTCGAGCGCACACAATATTTTATACCTTATATATCGAGGTTATACTGACAGAACGCATTAACTCAGTTTTTGCTGTTTTTCTGTTTTAAATGCCAAAATGTATATAATTTTACGCTCTACGTCCTGGTAAAACGCACAAAGGCATAGAATATAATGGTGAGAAAATAGAAACATTATTAAATCATATTGTTATTTTTTTATTCTGATAGAAAGCATGATAATGACCTAATGCGTTCCGCGTATACAAAATACAGGACTTGTAATATGTCGTATATTGTGTTTGCCATAAAGGTTAGTCTTTATAATGTAGAAAAAATGTTTTTAAACCATAAAAAAATCTACGTGGGAGAACGCTTTGCAAAAGAAAATTAAAGTCCTTTTTGCGATTATCTCAGAACTTGTTTTAATGACTTAATGCTTTCTGTCAGTATACCCTCGATATTATACCTGCATACAATACTGCGACATTAATATTATGTTTCAATATTATGATAGCCCTACCTCACCAAATCATAATCGATAAAACATATTATTCTCTATAAAATACCTAAAATTATGTAAGTATGGTTTAATCTTTTTTTTCTTTCTTCTTTATTTGGAAGCGATTGAGCTCTTCTCTGAATGGAAGGCTATTCTGCTTTACAATGGTTTACAAAAGTATACATACACTTTTTTAACTACAGACATAATTAGTTACATTATTAATAATACAGAATTACATTTTTGTTACACTACACACTAGACATTTACGTTACATTTTTGGAGAAATTCATGTACAATTTTCATAACTGAAATATTTGGTTTTGCCAGGAACTAATTAATCGTGAAAGGAGGGTATAACCTGCATTTTACCAATTTATTCATTGCTAGACAATGTGGTTAAGATCTTGAGTGGGATGCCTACACTGACACTGAGGGCTATCTACTACTTTAATGTTGTACAATGATTCGTTGAGACTGTAATCCCAAGTTTTAGGAGATCTACTATAATATGGTTTAATCTTAATGGAATATTTTTTGACTTAGGTATCTATTATAGCTTGATTTACGTAGGGTTTAATTGAATTTTAAAAACTAACCTAAACTGTGCAATTTGTAGTCTTAATTTAATGAGTTAAGTGCACCCATCGCTACTGATATTAAGGTACATCCATAATGTGAGTATGTAAGTCATAAGAACAACATAATTTTCCGTATCGTCAATCGCAATAAGCACGATGTAATGCCTATATCAGAAAAATCCCAGTTTATAAAATGCGTCCTGTTTATGTAGACTTTGCATTACAATAAATCTTACATAATTTAATCTTTCCTCGGTGCTCGCTGGCCGCGAATTGAAAAAAGAATAACCACAGCGTATTACGGTAAGCAAACGTTTCCAGTTTGGCGCCCGTAAGCAGCCATTTCCGGCGCTATATTTCATTTCCGACGTATTCAATCGCCAGAGGAAACTACGTTTTTGATATCGACAGTCATTATGCCTTCAATGACGTGATGCGCCATACATTACGGTCGATGCGATGCGTAGGTTTTGATCTGTCATATTTATTACCTACCAGTTTCATCACGGAAATCGCAGCTACGTATTTATTTGCCTTTATTAAATATGTCTTAATTAATTGTTTTCGATGTAGGTAGTACCTACCACTTATTGCGTATCTGTCTGCGGCACACATAAATAAAAATAGTATCATAGGTAAAAGTTAATTCTAATTTATATAATAAATTCGGGGGCTTAGGGTGACAGGGGCGAAACTACAATAACCACGGTTTTGAATTAAGCATTGAACTTGCTCCGAAAATCACTTTTATTACATCATTAGAAATAAAATCATTATAAAGGCAAAACCTTACTCTCTCAACTCTAGTTTTTACTGATAAAGATAATAATATTATGTCAAGGAGAAAATTACTTAAAAGAATACTGTTTTTGTGTTTATCTCAAAACCATTGTTTTGTAGTTTCGCCCTTGTCACCCTAAGCCCCCAAATTAATATAATAAAGTAGGTAAAACTTTATCACCTACTTTATTGTATTAATTTATTATATAAGTTAGAATTAACTGTATTCGTTGTCAGTGTAAATTTACCCCTTGGTGAGTGCACACAGTGCCTGAAGATGCCGAAAGGCGAAACCCGGATCACAAAAAACGACTCAAATGGAATAGTGCAAAACTTAAATCCATTGGAATTTAAATTATCATCGGTCGATAGTATTAATATTATAATACTTACATATTATTCAATGCATTAGCATCATGTTGACTGGGTGTCTATGCAATAATTTGATAATACAAACATTCAAATAATTAACTATACCAACTACTGACTTTCTTTTGAATGACACCGTCGGGAATTGTAGTTTCAGGAATGTTGGAAAATCAATATAAAACAGTTAATAAGTGTTCTGAATACTTTTCTGAACAATCTTTCAACGAATACCACAATTTTGATATCCGTGTGAGTAAATAATTTGACCATAAAGAATCTCCAATCTTACATTTTTCCTTTGGACCTAGAATCTTGATAGTGCGTGTGTCTTTGTTATCTAATTGTGTGCGCTCGGCTTAGATGAGGAATAAATTCAATAAAAAATCCTCTTTTGTGCCGCCGATTAAAGAATAATCGAGCGGAAATTGCGTGCCGTGCCACCTAGCGGTGAATGCCAAAGCGTAAACGGTGAGCAGCTATCTAAGGCAAAGCGCAAATTTGATACAATCACAACTATGATTTGATGAGTATCTCTTTTATATGGCATTATAATTACCTACTTGCAGTGGCGACCGGTGAGTTATTTTACTGGGAGTTCACTTTTTTCACCTTTTGACTGCCGTAAAAAGGCCTTTGCCTTCATCAAAACTTCACCAAAAAATCAAAAAAAAACTATTGAGAATATTATCATCAACAATGCCATTTATCATTCAATTCCAATAAAAAAATAGGACTTCCGCTAATGAGAAGCAACATATTAAGGATTGCTTTACTTCAATAACAAATTAAGGAAATAGGTGACCTGATTTATTGTGGCTCTTGAAAGCAGTAACTCATCAAAATTGACATTATTAAAGCATGTAGCCGTGATATTTTACAATTTCCACCCTACCACGCATATTAAACCCCCCACAGAGCTAGTTTGGAGAGATATCATACTTGATAAACATTGTGAATTTAGTTATCAAAACTGAAAAAAACTTGAAGTTTATTTTTAAATTGTACTTCGCCTAAATTTGAGAAATGTTGTCAACATGTGCGGAAATTTAATATACGTACTGTGAAAAGAATTAATTTGTATAATAATATTGAATAAAAATTGTCTAAACAATAATTATTGTACGTGTGTTACGAGCTGTATTGTTTTAAAACCGATGAAGCCGCATTCGGGCCAGGAGCGACTGAAACTGTCGCTCCGGAGCACGCAGAAAAAATATTTACATATTGCTATTCCACGCGACAGACGACGCTCTTTCTCATTGCAAAGAAATCGAACTGGGCGCTTTGGTCGAGCGATATCGGATATCGCTCCCATCAACATATAATATTTAAAATAGCCGGTTAAAAACACATATTAGAATTTGTTTTTGTATATGAATTAATGACTACGGTAATAGATCCGAACACTTTTAATTGTTCAAATATAAATGAAATACTTATTTTTTAAAAAATAAGTCTTTTCGCATTAATTGAGTGGGTGGGTGTGCACCGCTCCAGCGCTCTCAAGGGAGCATCGCCACTGCCTACTTGTATGACATGACTATATTGCAATGGTAATACGAAAACTGCAAAAAACGTGACTAAAATATGTATATACATACCTGTGTACTCCGCATATTTACTGTGCATCAATCAGCTTGTTGGATAGATACAAATTATCTATGTATTATAAAATTCCGTAGGTACACTACACAAAATTCTGAGTACATAACCCAATGAACCGTTGTCGATGATTATGCCTTGAATGAAAGCCGCGTGTCACAAGAAAAGTGGAAAAATTAACTAAAAAACGAAGACAGCAAAATTTGAATACAAATTTAATTATAGTGAGTCCCATGACAATCTTTGTAAGTACTTACGCTACACATATTGTATCTGAAACTTGGACAGCGATCCTTAATTCTATGACTAGGTACCGTTACATATCGTCGCTAATTTTCTACAAACACGTATCTCAATTTTTGTCAGTTTTAAGTTGTGTGGTGTAATGAATTCAGAATTTGAATACGCACATATTCTACTAACACGTATCTCAAAACTTTTAAGTCTAGTTTAAGTCTTTATAACATAATAAATTTACGCAATAAGAAAAAACTCTTATCACAATAAAAGACTATTATAAATATTATAAACTCCGACAGATAAGTGTACTGAAACTCTTTCTCGTAAGTCAAGACACGTGTTTGCTGCAGTAATATTCACAGTAAAGTTGCAACGCATACTCGTATCTTCGACAATATGACTGATTGGTCGAAAGTATAGTGCGATAAATTGAAGAAACATAACATTTTTTCATGAAAATATGTGTAACTATACTAAATGGATATTTCATAGAAGAAAATTTATTTTTAAATTAAAAACCGAAAGAATAAAGTTGTTATTTGCTTCTCCTGAAAAGTTGTGTTTTTGAGATACGTGTTTGTAGAAAATTACCGATGGTATGCATATTATAATAAACTTTCCTCATATAACGTCTGTTAATTAACTTTCTACATTCATCATGCAATGTGTGGGGTTTTTTGAAATTTCCAAAGCCATTGACGACTTGATTTCGGGTTTACGTCATTCGTATTTATTTATTTCAATCATCCACAATTTTATATTGTCGTGAATTGTGTGAGTAGTGAAATCTTATGTTTCGTATTTTTAATGTTTATATTTATATTGTTTATATACTTACATACCTATCAGAGACGTGCGGTGACTCTTGGTTGTAGACATGCAGTTGAAAATAAAGTGTTATATAGCCAATTTTTTACTACTATCGAAACAATAGAGGAATTATTGTCAAGTCATAATATTAACTATAATATAATAGCACAATACATACACAATATTATTCCATAGTAGTTTTATCAATTGTTTGTGGGCACGATCCGTATTTGAATTATCTATGGACATGTCGCCTCCGATGCGATTACTTCCCTCTAACACAATATCCCTATTTGTACCTGAGAATTGATGTCAACTTTCAATACTTATGTTATTTAGTTTTTGTAGGTTCTATATACATATTGTATTAATCAACTTTAGAACATGGCTTTTTATTCATAACTTAATATGTAATCTCGGCCATTTTCGTTCGCATTGAGACAGAAAAGTAGTAGAACGCTTAATTTTTCCGACCCATAAAAGCTAAGTACATTTAAAAATAGATATATTTTACCATTTTTGCAATGTGTGTCTGTTCTATGACAACATAGCCAGAATAACAACAATATTTATGTGGTTTTTTCACTGCTTGTTTTCCAGACAAACGGAATTCTTGCTGGATTATGTCGTTGTTAGCTGTCATAAAGCTAGACGTCAAAATAAATATAAACTGTCTGGCGAATATTAAACGAAAGGAGGCAAGTTTTTCTATACCTTTTTTCTAACAAATGACCCAACCCCACAAAAGTTATTATAAAATATTGTCCTGCATATGTAAATTATTTTTATCAATGTTTCTATGGCTGTAAGTACCTATATTTCACTTTATATAAATTAATTTAGTAGTTATCTCGTATACAGTGTTATCGTTAATTTAACTTAACATTTCGTTGACTTAATATTGTAATACAACACTTTGTATTTTAATTGTCCGGTAATGGGGTTATCACAATGTGTATTATCTTCTTGAGCCGACGTTTCTTGAGATTATTCTCCCTTGAAAAGGGGTTTTGTAACTGGCTAGAAATTTTGGAAAAGCAGGAATATATTATATTGTGTCAACGTAATTGCCAGATAATAACATAAACGTCTCTGTATTAAGCATATTAAATTACTATAATAGTTTGATTAATTCGTTATTTTTCTATTAGGTAAATCAATTTATTGACAACGACTTAGGAGTTTTTAGTATGCCTAAATTCAGAAGCAGCTGAACTTTTTTGATCCACACATGCAATCTTGCAACTTGCACGATAATACGTGTTTACACTTGCATTTTCTTTTTATGGCCGCGATAATACGTACATCAGTAAGCACGTGTAAACGGGGTATTTAGTCTCTCATAGCTTGTTAGAAATATATCCTATTTTGATTTAGCATATTAACCTAAAAACCAGTTTTTATGACCCTGTCAACTGAAAAAATATTTATTGTCACATATTCAACTCAACATTACATAACCCATCCATGCATAGATAGAATATGTATGTATATACTTAAGACAGGTTCTCCATCGCTCGTCCCTTATAAATAATGCGGTTTAGGTCACGTCATGTCACATGACCATGACGCTGTCGATCAATACAATAAAAACCCTTTCCTGAATATTTACAGTATCTATCAGTTGTATCTAGCGTAGGTAGGGTAGAATGTTGTCAGATTCTTGTGGCAGTGCAGGCTACTCATTTAATTGTTGATATCGTTACTTACAGATGACATTTAACTCTGTTCCAAAGTGATTTCGTCGTGGCCGCAATGCCAGAAGAATCTGTACTTCGTCTACCTCAGTGGTTCTTAACCTTGTTGGAGGTACTGACCCCCACCAGTTTCATATGCGCATTCACCGAACCCTTCTTAATTGGAAAAATAAAATATGATTTTTTTCAAATTCAAAACATAGGTATATATTTTACTGGTGCACAAAATGAACCGTGCATCAACATCACTGTGTTCAAAGAACAAAACCATTAAAACATGATTTTCATACAAAACAAAAACATAATAATGAATATTTACTGCAAATCAGTGTAACTTCTGCTGTTGCCTTTCAGAGACCAGTTCAGAAATGCGCGACTTCACCTTGGCAAGTGCCACTCTCATGTCATTTTCGCAACAAAGTCTGTTCCTTTTCTTCGTTTTTATGTCCAGCATCCTCGAAAAGGATTGCTCGCAAAGATATATTGTAACAAACGGTATGAAAATCTTCAGAGATTTCTTAGCAATAACAGGGTACGTTACCATTTGTTGACACCAAAACGTTGAGAGCGTTGTTGTTTTGAAGAGTTGCTGTTGAATCTGGCTCTGCTGAATTTCAATGATTTCATCGAGGTATTCATCATTGACATATTCTGTTGTCTCAACACTAAACTAAATCATATTAGTCGGGTGTGTGTCTTGACCTCCGCCGAACCCCTGAGACTGACTCACCGAACCCCTGGGGTTCGATCGAACCCAGGTTGAGAACCAATGGTCTACCTACTTCACATATAAAGTAGGTACTTACAGATCTGCAGACAACTTTTTCTGTGTGCTATTATTTCTCTCGGTTCGTTTATCAACAGTCTTATTTATATAAATGTTCCATAACATCGTTTTTGTATACATGTGTAGAGTACTTACGATGGATTCGATATGGAAATATTCTTGTTGATAATGTGAAGGAGATGGTTTCAATAACCGTTGAAGTGAATTTTATTTGAAGAAGATCTACGCGGAAATTTCTTCTGTTCGAATATTGGAAAATTTTTAACCTTTTTTTCACAAACGTTTACAGTTGTTTGGGTCGGTGTTTCTACAAATTTATTATCCCAGCGATAGCTCGGTACATAACTAACCATTTAACACGAACATCTTTAGATGTGAATAATGGAGTCATAATAGCTATATACAAATAAGTCAAACATAGAGAATGTTTCTTATTTACTTATTTACATATTTTGTAATAGTTAAACCACGTACTGTCCCACAACAAGATTTCGTCGATAACAGGAAGTCGCTGTAGTCGCTTATAGAAGACTTCTCAGTGACGTACCTGTCATGGCGGCAATGCGTGTTTATTAATGTATCAGGTCTCTTTTTAGATGCGACTCTTTTTCTTCTTCGCAATAAACTGAAAGTTTACTAATAATAATTCAAACATTACTCTTGATCGTTTTAGACATATTTTTGTTATGCCGTCAAATTACGTAAATTGATAGATCCGTACACCACGGAAGTGTAAAATGAAATGATAAATTTGGAGGCGTGGAAGCGCACAGGAGGGGTTTGTTAGTTCACAGTTTTAACAGGTGGAGAAGTTCTTGTTCAACAATAGTTTAATAATGATTGTGAGCGATTTCATTAGCATAAGAATATAGAATCATATAATAATTCATAGTATCTGAGATTTTTTTTTTTGTAAGTAATAGGAAGCAAATTAACTGACTATCACTTTCGGTCTAGGGCAGTGGTCTCCAACCTTTATGTTACTACGCCTCCCTTTAAAAAAAATCTAATCTTGGCGCCTCCCCCCCTTTATTTCATTAAATAATACAGACACTTTTTTAACACACAAGTTTTTACTACTTACTTATATTAAATTCATTTTTTAATTAATTTTTTTTTCATGCGACGAATGAGCTTGTTTATTACCACAATCAATTTTAATAGAAGTCAACCAAATTCATCATCGTTCATTGACAAAAATTAATGGATTCTATCATGGGCTCCACATACTGAATAGGGCCCACAGGCCAGGATCTTTCACCCATATATTTAAAATATTTAATAGCCCTGAAACAAAGCAGCGCCGCAGGCGACTTTTTTACTATTAATAAAATAATATGAAAAATGCATTAGCAAACTAACCAAGAACTCAGGAAATAGATTTTTGTTTGCTTCAATATATCTGGCGTAGAAATCATTTAAAAGTGAAGACATGTATTATTATTGTTATATTATATTAAAGAAATCACGTCAAAACAATTTAAAAAAACAATATCACACCCTGCCTACACGCTTCAGTTGACACTTTAGCTACGAGTGACATTTAAATTTGAGGTTATTGTTTTCATGCAACCAGCGGTCGTTTTGTGCATTACCGAAACAGAGCGTTTGCAAAAGCGCCATTTTTAAATTTCTCCGCTCCAAATATTTTATTTGTAGATATTATGGTATAAAAATTAATTTATTAAAAATTTTTGGCGCCTCCCCTGGCAATAGATCGCGCCTCCCCTGGGAGGCGCGCCTCCCAGGTTGGAAACCGCTGGTCTAGGGTCTAGACGAATCATATTGACAACCATATATATTTAGATATTTTTTTACAGACTGTGTCAGATTTATCAATATTAGTTATTAGACATCATATTATAGATTTTATTATAACTTGACATGAGGGTATTAAGTATAGTAGTGAAATACATCACAGAGTCGCCAAGGTTTTAGAAAATATACATGTATTTATATATTTTGTCACCTCACTGGGAATCCAACCCGGAACCCCTGGACTGTGAAAAGCCAGTGCATTTCGTATTTGGCTACAAGGAACAGGAATGAAAGATGAGAGAGGGAGGGATAACCTGGATTATATTATACATACAAACATACATACAAAAACAAAGTAATTATTCAAATATAAATTGAGTAGGTATTAAGTATATTTTCAATTCGAACTCTTTCACTGAATATTAATATCATGGGAACAAAATCAAATCCATCTGAGTTTCTCTTTGTTTCATGTACTCAAGTCTAAATTCATGTCTCAGTTTTCTAAGGAAATCCTCGTATGTTTGACCAGTTTGAGTAGAAATTGTAATCACAACGATTGCGTATTTTCTGCGTCAGCAGGTAGGTACTAAATATTTATGTAATAAACTATTTAGCCTAATATCTGGCTGTTTGCCCTACATAATATTACTTGACATTACCGCATGAGAAGTAGGTCATATTGCAGATTTTAGCTCTTTGTGGTTTACCGTAGTTGTACCTACTATCATTTCTCCGCCTAGATGTCTACTCAAACTTAGCAAACAGCTGCGCTCTGGATGGTCTAATATCCAATTACTTTACGATAAATCATAAGCTTCTAAACTCAAGTTTGCAAGATTCCCGGAGGGTAAACATGAAAGGATCCGCAATGGGTATGTGTATCTATAATTTTTAGTTATATTCATGTCTCATGTGTATACTTTAGAGTTATTATTAAGGGCGATAAAGTAATCATTACTCACTTTGCGACCGGTGTGAAAGTATCTTTATCCCCTTTCTAATAATCTGTATCATCATTCAGAGGATCGATCAACTGCTGGATAGCTCATCTAGCTCCTTCCACGTTTCGTTGTCTCTAGTTCTTCGCTGCCACAAACATCCACGTAATCGATAAGACGATAATCAGCTGTATAAAAATATTAAATAAAATCTAGTATAATTATAAATAACCAGTTTCATCAATTTCTACGACACATTCAAATTCATTTGAGTTTTGCAATATTCCCGAAGAATCGAGTTTAACAATCCGGGTGACATCTTTCGCATATAATTAATTACATGTACATAATATTATCTATAATAAATGCGCCAGAATAGTATCATCAAAAGTAGTTTCATATTGTGTCTTAAGCGTATAGTGTTTGTTGGACCCTTAATGTAAGAAAATCCATACGTGGCATGAATTCGGGAGATTGTTGGGCATAACGCGGAAAAATCACAAAATAAACCAATGCCTAAGAAGGCTGACACGAGTACGAGGTATGATAGAGGTCGCTAAGCAGATGGAATGACAATGGGCGGATATGTAGCTGGGTGAGTAAACAACCTCTATACAAATACTGTCATACGGTGGTACCTAAACGACCATAGGGATGCCCTAAACCTAAACGGCCTAAACCCTGCTGGATAGATTACGTCAGACATTTTGGTAAATGTACGTGGCTCAACAGTGGATCGACCCGGCTGATGATAATGATATATATTGTAAATATTCAATTGGCTAAAGTGACAGTTTATTAATCGTAATCAGTGACACTTTGACAAGTGAATCCCGGCTTGATAAAACCTATTCCTATGGATTAATACATGCATAGATCGGTTAGAACATAAATTAATTGTAGAAAGTAAAGTAGATACCTACTGTTAGTGGGAACTATAGGTAGGTACGTCTTAAAGTACTTGGTAAAAGTTGATTTTGTAATATTATTGGGATAGTCTTGGCATATTATAGCCCATTCCTAGCTTAGGCAGAACGGGTTTTGACACTGATTTGACATTTCATACTTCACTGATACGGGATGCTGGTGTGAACATTTTGTTGAACTTGAGGGATGATGCTTATGTAAGTTTAGTTTACCTATACACTTTAGTAAATATTCTATCGCTATACGACCAATTACTAGTACTTATTAATTTGTTAAGTTATACTAGAGCTTGTGATTTGATTTTTCAATTGTTTGCGATTGATAAGACTTAAGATTGGTTTATTGTTCAAGATAAAATATTCAACTTGACTTTGCAAGAAAATGGAGATCGTTTATTTATGTGTTATGATAAATATTTTTTATTTTATTCTGAAAGTGCAATGTTGTCATTATTTGTTAATAAAATAATATTGAATAAATTAGTGCAACTCTTCCGTTTTAGGTACTTGTCGGATTATTTGGAACCGGACTATCCGAGGTAATTGTAAATTTTGGTTAACGTTTTTTCTTGCAGGTTTGTCAATCAAGAGTTTTCACAGAATTTTACTGTTACCGAAATAACTGACAAAATTGCGATTTTCAAATAAGAAATAAATCTTACGGGCATTGTGGTAAAATAAGGGGCTGTCTTCTAAAATAGAAGTCGAATGGCCGCCGTCATATACACAGTTTTCTCATAATTACACAGTACAAACGTTGATGAAATCTTTTGCCAAAAAGACATGAGGTTAAAAAAATCACTTACAATAAAATTAAATAGTTTATAATTCAATTGCTTAATTCATATAATTATGCTAGTTTTTTTGTATGTTTTGACAAAATTGAATTTGAGTGATTTAGAGTCGACCAAATTTCAAAGGCGAAATGATATTATGTATGTATTTGAGACAATATATATTTTGATGTACAATATTTTTACATCACAAAAGTAAAATGAAGACGCGAGTTTTGTGAATAATAACCTAATTCCTCTAAAATATAAGTACAATCAATATAATCTAGTAGATACCTATGTATAATTTTTTTGTATTGTAAAAATGTTACCGTGAAAATAAAATACTCGTATTATAATCACGTTAACTACTTTCAAAGTAGTTGTTTTATCTACTGAACGTGAACCCTCTTCCATTCGATGTGACTGAAAAGTACCCAGAGATTTCTCATAGAGATTGAATTGAAAATCTGCATATAACGGGTGGTTGGTCAAAGTTAGCTAACATTTAGTCAAGATTTAGAAGCCTGCAATTGACAAGTTGGTCGCTACTCTTGAGGAATTAAACCTGCAAACATTTACGTTCGAGCAAGTTAATTTATGATTGAGAGATTATTATCACTCAAAGAAAATATATATCTACCCGTTATGTAGTTATATCAAAGCTTATGTTTTAACTTGAATTCAAAAAAGTTTTGAGTTGGCAAAATATGTAGTTGCGTGGGGTATGTTGATTTTTAAATGAGTTATTCTACATTAACATTCCATGACGCAATAAGGCCCGTTTCAGACGGGACACCGGTGTCGCGCTCGATATAATATATGCTTTTGTATTCGAATAAAGGGGCATTTGAATTATGTTTATGAACGCCCCAGAGCTAATGAGTCAATGCATAATTTCGCGTTATAAATTAGAACATAAAACTGGCTGCGGTAATAAAAACAAGTGTATCGGCGGCTTGAGAATGTAGCGGCCGACGGAAAAGTGAACCGGACACGCGTTGACTCATTAGCTCTGGGGCGTTCATAGACATAATACAAAGGCCCCTTTATTCGAATACAAAGGCCTCCTATATTATATCGAGTGCGACACCAGGTCCCGTCTGAAACGGGCCTAAGACTCGCGGGCGATAGGGATTCTCTTGTAGGCGATGCATGGTGTTTATACCTATTCCAAGTAAGGAGCGGTCATGGATTAAGAAGAAGAAGAATATTTCATGTTGTACCGCAAATCCTGATATATTAACGGGTTTTAAACTATATTGATAGCATAATATTGACTGTAAATTTTGTTTGTTCTCTTTCTAAACAGATACCCCAATCATAATTTTGATTCAGAGCAGTATCGATTCCAAATGATACAAGGTTCAAAATTAAATTTATTCGTAAATCTTCTGTAATTGAATCGATGGGACTCGTGTGAAAATGTTACCCGTAAAAGGATTAAAATTTCTGCTTCTAAATCCTGCCAGAATCGTATATTAATTGTAGTCCCGCGATAAATGTTTGTAGAGCGCTTTAGTATTTGGTTGCCGTTTTATTGAAAGCGCAAATCCCTAGTTTCAGCATTCGCAGACGTCCCCGGGAGATATTGAATTAATTGCTAGTTATAAGTAAGAATTGAACCGATACAGAAAGCAATAAACAAATATGTACTTTGATGTAATGCCACGTCTATTTGATGGCGCCTCTAGGATAAAATTGACAATGAAAATCCATTTACTCCAACTATACAATAAAACGAAGCTAGCAGTTATTAATTGCACGGAATGGGCGTCGCTAATTAAAATAAGAGTTATCTTTACTTTTTTTTCATTTAATTCTTACAGATTTATTTATTAACCACATAATTAAGTAATTGGCTAAAATACTGCGAACATGTAAACACTTTATTTTGTTCACTGGGTCTGGTAGTGCCTATTACTTACTAATACTATTTGGGACAGCTGCTCTGTGGTATTAATAATTAATATAAATGTTTTTCCGACTAATAATTTCTAAAAGAAGCTTGAACCACCACCGGTACCGTCGCTATAAGAATTAATTCGTATAGGCGGATCGATAGCTCAAAAGAGGAAGAATAAAAATAGCACTTGGTCTATTTTTTCCTTAATAATATGTACGTTCCTTTTGTACGTTTTAAATAATTCGTAATGCAAGTGGTAATTAGATACACTTCAATTAAGATAAATTTAAGCAGATGACTAAGTTTTTAATTGTTAATTATGTATCTTTGGTAAGCAAACAACAATATTTTGTTATTAATGGCTTTAAGTATAATATGTTCTTACCCTAGTATCGCTGCGTTCCTTTGTTAGCATATGCAAAGCCTACATGTCTTATTAAAATGCATACGTGTATGCTTTATATACCACGACGTTGAAATTTCCCTTGACGATTTTAATTGAATTCTTGACGATCTGCAAAAGTTAGCTTAACCGGTTCTAGCCTCATTGTATTTCAAACCTATGGCTGCACAGTCGCAAAGAAAACTTCAGTCATTACTTAGTTATAACAATCAAATTTTGATAAGAGAACTACTATACGGGGAAGAAATAGTGTAAGCCAAGGAATCATGCATACTTATAATAGAATTTATTATCACAAAATGTATATGTTTTCTAATTTTTCTCAACTACGTACTCAGATAATATATTATATTGTTTATCTACTTGAATGTGTTCCTGTTGTCGGTATTAAGTTTCGTCAAGGGTAGAGGTTATGATCGAAAAATTTCGTCTCGAGAATAATCAAGAAGTAATCAGAAACAGTCAATCTCTAATCTTATAAAATGACATTTCAGATATTTCGAGAGTTCAAGAAATTATCAGTGAGTTTTTCGAGAATTCGAGAAATTGTTACTATTGGCAATAATATCAACGGGAAAAGTTGACACGTAAAGAGAAAGATGCCGACCGTAATCAGAATTTTCAAAAATCGTCGTTATAAAAAATAATAATGCATAAAAGCTAAAAATATTCAGTCGGTGTTGATTCTGATCCAATCTCGTGTTCTCGAAAAAACATGTACCATTGAATTCTTGATTCACGAGAAATGAAAAAAGTCGACAACAGGAAACCGTGCTATCGTGTGGGTACCTACTAATAAAACGGGATTTAGCCTCGAGCAAGACAATATATAATAGGAATCATCTGAATTTACAGGGAGGTATAATCAAAACTATAGATGTTCCACTTTTGACAAAATCATGATTTTGAGATGCGAGAGCGTTATTTTTTTTGTTACAATTGGGATTGATTTTACTGTTTATTTTCTTATCGGCTGATTTATATTTGAATAAATTAGCCAGACGTGCTGTAGGAATATTGTCCAATCTTTGGTGTAAAACAGGTATGCCCAACTTCAAGTCGGCTGTTCTCTACTATCCAGTATCAAAACCGGCCGTCATCTACCACAATCTCCTATTGTCATTCTTCAACTTATGATATTTGTCTGAAGACAATCACAATCACAAATAGATACTCAATTTGCCATTTGTCGTGAAAATGAAGTTATTGTACTTATTGTCAAAAATTTCTCCTACTGTGTAGGGAGCCTACTGCGCGACGGTGAAGGGAACTACGCTTCAGTTTACAGCGCGATGATTTACAAGTAGCCGTACAGCAGTAGTAATGTTATCAAGCCTTCATACGATGATTGATTATTGAAAATGACGTTCGGGAAAGCTGACCAAGGAAATAAAAATATGAATGGTTAATGCTTTCTCTTTAAAATTTCATTGATATTGTATTATATTACACCCACTTTTTTTTTCATTTTCACGACTCAATTCGTAAGGGCCTATTGTGTGACAAAGGAAGTGGGTGCGATCGACCAGTCTATCCCGTGTTCTACGCGTTGGGTATGTATGGTTGGTGTAACTGTAAAACATTTACAATCGACTAATGTAACATAAATTTTATAGAGTGTGCGAACATTAAATTTATCAATCATTTCTTAGAGATGCGCGGTATATAAAAGTTTGAGAAGCTCTTAATTATTAAGAGTTGCCATTAGTTCTATTTTTAACATACATAATATTCTATATTAGATATTCGAGAATCTATAATAAACTACTTGTAAGTAACTGTGTCTCCGAAGTTACATTATTAATCAGTACGATTTTTCTTACTTCGGAATACTATGTCAGTATTTTGCTAGAATATATAAAATATCGCATCTGTCACTTTGATGTATGCCTTGTCTCATACCCTTAAGTTATTTTGTCCTTGAGAAAATATGTCAGTGCGGTTTTATCTATTTATATTTTATACTAAGTACCAAAGCTAGGCGAGTTGCTTGAAGTCGCAAATATTATAATGATTGATATTTGAAAGCCGTATGTACTTACTTACATTCTGCTCAAATTATCCCATTCAATTTACGTAAGTATGTATTTAACTGGCAGATAAAATAAATACATCTGACGGAATATAATATGTTAATAAGCATCTTATACCAGCTTACCCATATTGACGTAGTCTGTTTATATGAAACTAGTTCATACATGTGTACACATCTTACTTAATTCCTTCCCTCTTTACGTAATTCGTTAAATAAAATATTTTGTAAGTATTTAAGTACTTACGTAGTAAAATAATGTGAATCGATTTTGTCTTTTGATATGTCTACTTTCGTAAATGTGTGCTCTCATTTTTATTCCAACAAAATATTATTTTCTACCCAAAAACTGTGTACTTATGCTATATAATAATATTATTATTAAATTACATTTATGTAAGAAGGTATTTTGGTGCTTACGTTATTTTACCTGGATCATGTTAAATAAAATGTTTTTGAAGGACTCGACGTTTATGTAATTCCGCGGCCGAATAGAGAATTTGTAATTCACTCGAGTTATTTTTTGCCACCCAAGTATACATAATATATCTACCTAATCTATAAAATAAAGCATCGCATACTCCCGTTTAAATATTTTTTTAATGAGAGATAAGTTAATAATGGTTTTTCTGTTAGAAAATAAGGTTCTACATTCTTCTCTCTTCTTGGTCGCACAAGGCCTGATTATAGTGTCAACTTCAAAATGTATTCACTTCCTCCAAGATTAAAAATTTCACTCCATTATTTTTTCCGCTGGTTCTCTCAGAACAGAATTAAGGTTGCTAATTCACTTGGCCGCACTCGTTCTGCTTCGCCTTGTCTAAAAGCTATCCAAAACCACCAGTCTCTCAAGGTTATCTGATCTATGACAAGCAATGTATCTGCAGAATGCATCTTAGATAATGTATTAACTGCTTTTCCTTTACTTCGACTCTCTGGATAATCGATCAGTTCTTTTTGTGTTCTGTCCAAGGAATTCGAAGCATTAGAGTCAACACCACATTTCAAGTGCACCAACTGCAACTGCCTTGTGTTATCGTTCTTACATAGTCAACGACTCAACAACGTACTACACTTACTACAGAATAGTATAGAGAAAGTGTTGTGCCAAGCATCATTTTCATGGTAGTTGATATTCCTGCTAATCTTCCATATAGTGGGAAGGCATGTCTTCTTATATTTGGAAATATGTGTACATTTTTGCTACACACCGCCATAATGATCCAGATGAATCCAGTTTAATTATACTAAAATACATGTTGTACCTTATATTGAAACAACTTTTAAGAATCTTATACAATTTTGTTGAAATTGAGATAAATAACTACTCGGTTTTATACTATAAATTATATTATTACATTACGTATATAATTTTAAATGTTAAAATGTGAACTAATAGATATTTCGTATTTGCTCGCTAGTAGTTCGATAAGTAGGTAGGTACATGGTAAATAATATATTGATATGTTTCCATTAATGCTGCGCGCCATTATGGAAATTTAGCATTACCTATTGTCACTTCGTCCATATTATACGTTATTTATTTTTTCATTAAGGGGGGACATGCTCGTCGAAGGTCAAAATTGAGTTTTTATTGTATTTTCAAACCATGATCCTGGACACTCCTTAAACGTTGTAGATAATCTATTTATATAATTTTGAAGCCTTATTATCCTTTATAGTTATTTTAAACATTTGATGACTGCATAAAGTATTTTTGTTACATAAAATAGTATTCTTTTAAACCTCTCGCTCTAATGTTTTAGAATATAGTCATATTTCGGTACATAGCTGTGCAGTGGTGTTAAGATTTTTTACGTTTATTAATTTTTAAACGCATTTATGAAACTATTAGTATAATTTATTACGAGATAATTTTTGTAAAATATTCACCATAAAAAATTATATTGATAATCTCTGTGATCCCAAATTTGAACACGCGCGTTAATATCATTATACTTCCTACTTCAATTATAGTTTGTCAATTTATGGCTACGGCCGTATGTTGTAGCTTAACCACTGGGGAATGACAAAAGAAATGGCGTATTTCAAAAAAACACTACCTTATTCTTAGGTCAATAATTATTATAAAGCAATCATTATTCATAAGATGTTTATCACACTTGAATGGTCAAAGACATAGCTTATAATAAATATCTTTAGAATCATCTTCAAATGTGTTAATCTTGCCGATTTTTTGAATAATAAAATGCCTAATTCTTGTCAAATTTGGGATCACAGAGATTATCAATATAATTTTTTATCGTGAATATTTTACAAAAAATATCTCGTAATAAATTATGCTAATGGTTTTATAAATGCGTTTAAAAATTAATAAATGTAAAAAATCTTAACACCACTGCACAGTTATGTACCGAAATATGACGATATTCTAAAACATTAGAGCGAGAGGTTTAAAAGAATACTATTTTATGTAACAAAAATACTTTATGCAGTCATCAAATGTTTAAAATAACTATAAAGGATAATAAGGCTTCAAAATTATATAAATAGATTATCTACAACGTTTAAGGAGTGTCCAGGATCATGGTTTGAAAATACAATAAAAACTCAATTTTGACCTTCGACGAGCATGTCCCCCCTTAATTTATCCCGAATCATCGTATTTTCCCGCCGCGCATAAAATATATATACTAATTAATATTTCAATGCAGTATTTTTGGTAGATTTATGATCATTGTGGTGATGTGTTGTCTTCGATCATCAATAGTTGATAATTATAAACATAAATAATGCTATATGATATATATATATTGATAATCAACTAATTTGACTTTTTTATTTCTTGGTGTATCACTTACCACGTACATCAAAATAAATAGTTGCCACTGATTATAGAAAGCATTTTGTTGCGCTGCAATTTTATGCGACATCAGTAATTATGGTAACCAAACCAACTAAGAGAACATTATACTTGAAAAAGTGGCGCCACTTTTCGGGGCTCACGGGTATGCCGGCGTTAATATGTTAGGACATGGTGATATTTCTGTACCCCAGAAAGTAATAATACATTGTACTATTACTCGCATTAGTAAGTGATATTATCTCATTTAATACGCATTCCCTATTAATATATATGCCTACCTTGCTATACCTACCTTAACAAATCGTGTATGTACATCGCCAAACATTTCATTCATACCACGATTGAAACGCTGCGTCCTTCATTTATCTTATGACACTTGTGCCTCTCAGGTTCAGATTTATATTTTATTAGAAAGCATAACCGTGTAGACTTTATGTGACGTGTGAATAATTATTCAGCTAACGATGTACGTGTACGTGTTTGTAAAATGTAGTTACCTACCTATAACGGTTACGATCATTTTATTAACATGTTAATTGATGCTGTTTTATGAGTTACCGTAATTCAAATTACAATGAAATTTTAGTGTTAATAAATTTTAAATGAATAATTACACACGTTTACAATTTCTTTCGCCATACAAACTGTGAGGTAATAACACCAACATAAAATACCGTTTAAATATCTATGATAATATAATATATATTTGATGGCCCAAACATTGTCACCTAATCTTTACCCCGGCGGCTTTATAAAACTCGTAACTAAAATCCCTTGGAAAATCGTCAATCTATCTTTCTATTTCAGTTTAAGTCCTCGCCCTGTGTATGCACCGGTGTACACTAGGTGGGAAGAATTCGGTAAATTGAAACAAGTATGCGAGGTGACGAATGGAGTCAATAGATTAAGTAAATATTTAAATTGTTTAATTATGATTTCAAATAATATGGTATGTACCTAGCACGTAAGTTTTAAATAAAGAAATATCTTAATAATAAATATGTATACTGGTATGTGAGGAAGATGTAAAATTGTTATACTATAAAGGAGATGAATGCCGGAGTAAATGAGAATTGAGATAAATAAATGTAAGCGAGGATTAAAATATAATAATATGTATAGCAAAATTACCGAAGAGGGTTACTATTAAACTCAGTAGTTTTGTTTTGTATAATTAAATTCAGTAGCTGCATTTTATAATTTAAAATAAATAACGTGTTTAAATAAAATCTGTAAATTTAAAATAATACACGCACTGCACTGCGTATTCTGTCAATCACTCGATATGCGTGAATCGGGACTATTTTGATAGTGTGTGTGCACCGCTCACACCGATTCTAAACAAAGAGACAATTTTCGGCGAGAGATATGTTTTTATAATTTGGAAATTGAAATAACTTCTTAAATACTTAACTTTCTATATAACTTTTTTCCGTAATTATGCTTTAAATAATTTTACCTAATTGTTTATAGATTAGAATAAGAGTTTATAACAAATTAAATGTTAAGGAATAATACGCGCGATCGCACTGCTAATTAGGTGGTGCCTCTGAAGGGGGACAGGCTTTAAAAAAATAAGGCCTCTCCCGAGATCGAGTGCGTCAATTCAAAAGTATATTAGTCTAAGATCAGTTCGATTTCGCTCTTCTAACAAGATAGTTGAGTTCGATATTCGGCTCCTATAGGATTATAGTATAAAACCCACGCTCCTTTATGGCGTGCAAGTTAATAACTAAATAAATAAAAATATTATCAATTGAATATCAAAAAAATAAATTCCTAAATAAATAATCCGTTTTATATAGAGTTAATAAAAAAATTAAATGTAGTAACCCTGTAATGTCTGAAATGATAAAAAGACCGTGTTTATAACAAAATAAATAAATAAACAGATTTTAATATTTTCTTTAAGACTTTAATTCACATTGTATACATTTCCAAAAAAAACTATAAACATTTAATAACCACCCTATGGTACGTGCACTAACAAGTGAGCTAGCCAGATTTGTGTCGTGCTATTGAGGGTGTGTTATTTTGGCGCCCAGAACGTGCAGGCTGAAGAAGTGCATGGCTTCTTCCGGAACCATGACCTGGTAAAACGCAAATATTAAAATTTTTTTTTTTTTTTTTTAAATATAATAATACATGTGTATAAATGCTAACGCGCTCCAAGACTCGCACCATGGCCAAAAATAATTCGGAGGACCCCAACCTTTTGGAGGAGGAGGTGCTGACTCCTATTTCAAAATTAGGAACTGTTCCGCTATCACTGGACATCAGACCATCGAGCTTCTAAATGAAGGAGACCAGTTACGAGTGGGCCAATCTGGCTGGTCCGATTTCGAAGGATTTATGGAGATTGGAGGAAGGGGATTCTTAAGTGGCAGACCTCGAATGCCTTGCGAGTGTGGTACCCGGCCGTGCCAAATCTGCAGGAACGGGTACCACGAAAATTACACATGCCCCGACTATCCAGCCTGGAGAAGGAACCAGGAAGCATCAAGACGAGAAGACCAGTCACAACAATGAGGAGACGACGCAGGGCCTGGTCACCGCCTCCGAGTCAAGGTTAGGAGCCCGGACGCTGCTGATGTCTCCCTACATGACGGCGATACGTTTGAGAACTTTCTTCCAAAGTCTACTAGTGTAAAGTGTCATAGTAACTTTCTTAAAAAGCCTGTGAAGTTAAGTGGTATATTAGAAAATAGAAACAATACTTCGACGGACAATGCCAATACTTATTTTAAAAATAATAATGTAAATTCAAAAGAAAGAGATGTAAAATCACAGGCATTGCTCGCCGACGTTTGTTTAAATAATAAGTTACTTAAAGATAAAAATATTAATAAGTGTGAAAGGTTGAATGAATGTAGAATGTCAGAAAAAAATGGTGTACGTGACTTCCGCGATGCGGCCGTTGGAGAGAATTCCCACAGAAAAACAGTAAGTTATTGTTTAAATCCCGAGACTGGGCTGATAAAAAAATTAGAAAAACAATCTCATATTATGGCGCGTAAAAATTTTGAAACGCCAAACGAAACTGTAAACAAATATTCTCTTTGTCCTTCACAGAATATACAAATGCCTTATGCAAAGTTGAATAAATACTTTAAGTATAATCCGTTGAAAACCTTTCAGGTAATAATAAATAATAAAATAGATGTATATAAAAATTGTTATGTCCATAATAAATGTGGAAATATTCAAGATAACAAGACTAAAATAAACAAAACATCGAAAATGACATCGTTCGATAAATCAACGCATAAAAATGTTACGCATCTAGATATTAGTGACAGTTCATCTTGTGAAATGCGTGATTTACGAAATATTACAAGTCGAGAACAATTAAATTCGTTTTTGTATATGACGCCATATAGCTGTTAAATATAAAAATAAAACAATTACGTTACCATCGGCTGGTTTCAAGAAAAGGATAATAACATAACGTGCTTGACATTATTCTAGAATGATGCAACGACATCTGATATAGATAATATTATAATCTAATATAATAGCAGTGTTGGTACATATTGAGAAAATTGACAGTGGCGTACATGTAAAGAATATAGGAAATAAAAGTGTGAAATAAAAGAATTTCCAAAGACGAGGCCAGGGGCGAATTCGGGCCTTGACCCTCGTTGGTCGGGGCCTCATAAAATTATATGGAAGGTAGGTCGGGTATCGTACTACGTATTGCGTCGGGGCAGACCTTTTAAGTTCCACGTGGACCACTTACGCAAGTATTACCCGCCGATTGTACCAGAACTGGAACATGTCAATACCGATGAAGAAGAAGAGGAAGATAACACGGAAGCACCGAACACATCCCTTCAGGAAGTACCTGATACTCAGGACATCGTTACAAGACGAGACACGACCACTGGACACGACATAGCGCAGGGAACTGTACACTCCCCGCCTGCGTCGCCGTATCGTGACGAGTCTACAAATGATTTGTCCCTGGGACATGATGATGCAACTGGAAGGACATGTGAAGCGTCGACGTCAAAAAGTGACAAAGTAGTGAGAAATTGGAAAAGAATCAGGACTCCAGAAACGTCCTCGGAATCTTGTGGGGAAGAGGGGCAGGTAACCGGGTTCGAAACCGGGACAACTAACCATAATCTCTCCTTGACAAAGGTACCTGACGTAGAAGGATTGACTGACGATGATATACCGCTTAGTGAGGTGAAAATTGCCTTAGACGCCTCTCGCCAGAGGACAACCACTGTACCGACGGGTACAGTCCCTCTTGACACAACACTTATTCACCCAGTGAAAAGAAGAGCTCGACGTGGACAAAAGACGCGACCGACGCTCAAAAAGAAATAAAATAAAAAAAAAAAGAAAACCAAAAACGTTTGATATTCTAGACATCACTACGAAAAACATATACCCAGCAAAACTCAATGATCTCGCACAACGACGTCTTGAGTGGATGACTGGAAAATAAAATAAATATACCTAGCACACTCAATAATCCCGCACAACGGCATCTTGAGGAGATGACTAGAAGTAAACAATTAACAAAATAAAATGAATAACGAAAGTAAGTTCTAACGCTTTTGACAACGTAACCAATTACGTCATATCTGCGAAAGTGTAAAGATGAAACGGTAATAAGGTAAACAAAAAAAAAAAGATGGTAATAAAGAGAATTGTTGAACGAAAATTTTAATAAATAAGGTTTTAAACATGTAAGCATTAAAATATACACTGAACGAATTATTGAGGAATCGGGAATATGGCCGAGAAATCAGGGTGAACGTACAAATCGCTGAAAGGGGGGACATTTTGTTTTGCCGATCCCTACACCCGCTCTTTAACTGGTGCCTACACTTTCTAAATTCTGACGGTTTGTACAAGTCGCCTGATCAAAAAAAAATAACCGGCTTAACAAAAACATATAACCAGATTCCCCAATAACCTATCAGGATTGTAGGCTAATACAAGTCTTTTAAGTTACTTTAAAGTTGGAATCGTATAACTAAATAAAATGTAAATGTATGCACCATAACATGTATTGACGATCGTCCAATGGACAAAGTACGTGGCCGTGAGATTGGGATCGACGTTTGTGCATCAAAAATTAGGGGCGAATTAACACCAACATAAAATACCGTTTAAATATCTATGATAATATAATATATATTTGATGGCCCAAACATTGTCACCTAATCTTTACCCCGGCGGCTTTATAAAACTCGTAACTAAAATCCCTTGGAAAATCGTCAATCTATCTTTCTATTTCAGTTTAAGTCCTCGCCCTGTGTATGCACTGGTGTACACTAGGTGGGAAGAATTTGGTAAATTGAAACAAGTATGCGAGGTGACGAATGGAGTCAATAGATTAAGTAAATATTTAAATTGTTTAATTATGATTTCAAATAATATGGTATGTACCTAGCACGTAAGTTTTAAATAAAGAAATATCTTAATAATAAATATGTATACTGGTATGTGAGGAAGATGTAAAATTGTTATACTATAAAGGAGATGAATGCCGGAGTAAATGAGAATTGAGATAAATAAATGTAAGCGAGGATTAAAATATAATAATATGTATAGCAAAATTACCGAAGAGGGTTACTATTAAACTCAGTAGTTTTGTTTTTTTTAATTAAATTCAGTAGCTGCATTTTATAATTTAAAATAAATAACGTGTTTAAATAAAATCTGTAAATTTAAAATAATACACGCACTGCACTGCGTATTCTGTCAATCACTCGATATGCGTGAATCGGGACTATTTTGATAGTGTGTGTGCACCGCTCACACCGATTCTAAACAAAGAGACAATTTTCGGCGGGAGATATGTTTTTATAATTTGGAAATTGAAATAACTTCTTAAATACTTAACTTTCTATATAGCTTTTTTCCGTAATTATGCTTTAAATAATTTTACCTAATTGTTTATAGATTAGAATAAGAGTTTATAACAAATTAAATGTTAAGGAATAATACGCGCGATCGCACTGCTAATTAGGTGGTGCCTCTGAAGGGGGACAGGCTTTAAAAAAATAAGGCCTCTCCCGAGATCGAGTGCGTCAATTCAAAAGTATATTAGTCTAAGATCAGTTCGATTTCGCTCTTCTAACAAGATAGTTGAGTTCGATATTCGGCTCCTATAGGATTATAGTATAAAACCCACGCTCCTTTATGGCGTGCAAGTTAATAACTAAATAAATAAAAATATTATCAATTGAATATCAAAAAAATAAATTCCTAAATAAATAATCCGTTTTATATAGAGTTAATAAAAAAATTAAACGTAGTAACCCTGTAATGTCTGAAATGATAAAAAGACCGTGTTTATAACAAAATAAATAAATAAACAGATTTTAATATTTTCTTTAAGACTTTAATTCACATTGTATACATTTCCAAAAAAAACTATAAACATTTAATAACCACCCTATGGTACGTGCACTAACAAGTGAGCTAGCCAGATTTGTGTCGTGCTATTGAGGGTGTGTTAGTAAGTATCACCAATCTATAAAACAAAATCTATTCATATACAATTTATTTACTAGTCGAAAACGAAGACTTACGCGTATAATTGAACGAAACAATACTCACTCAGATCGCTAATCGAAACAAAATTTGATTATCTCGAAAAGTAGATCGACAGCACGCGTGTTTTTTATAAGTTCTATTATCGTTTGATTCAGATAAAAATGAAAAAGCTGACACTGTATGACGTAGACCCTACGTTCGGAGACTCGGACCGCTCCAAATGTTTGAGAATCACATTTATCGCAGTATCGCGTACCAGTATTATAAAATTTTAAATCTCTACGATTAAAGGAAATTGAATTGAGCTTGACATAAAAAAACGTCCCAAATTTTAGCTAATCTTATGGAGTAGACTATTTATATTCAGAGACATATTTATATAAAAACAACTCACTATAAACATACCACATAAGCGTGAAGTTCGATATTTTTGATGGAAAATATGACGTTGATAGAGCGACGCCTAGCGAGAGAGAACAACGCAATATGCAACGCAGTCGAAAATGATAAGGGTAACATTAATAAAATTTACCCTATGTAATTCCTGCGCAGTAGAAGAAATCGCAATCTGCGCAATTTCAAGGTTTAGTTGTTCCACTATACTCTATAGCTAGGCTACCGAAAACCTTTTGGTTTAAGGCTTATGGCTATACCTCAGTTGAGGCATGGTCTAAAAAGATCGTGGCTAGGCGATGCGCGGATTGCGGGTCGCGGGTACAAATGACGCATGCCGAACGAAATATAATTTGTCATATAAATCCAACATGCGTCCATTAAATTTTCTGTTTATTGTTCTATTAGTAACAATAATAATATATTCATTGACATGTTTTCTTTTTCAAGTAAATGGGTAACGTTTTTAGTCATCTTTACACGATTTAAGAATAAATACCTCCGTCGCCATCATGAAACAAATTGACGTGTTCCCAGCTCGACGTTCGCTCTCCGAATGCGAGCGAGTCCAAAATTTCGTCGCGCCTATAGTTGAAAATTATTTGCCGTTTCACTGATCTATCGTCTTAATGGCGCATAATTAAACACAATGAATATTACCAATATTACAGACATTAATATTGTAAATAATATAATATTTCACACTTTTTTGTGCTATCCCATATTTCTCCACACCCGAGAATCGTACCTTACAGACACACCTAGAGATGGTAACCCAATTATTTTTGTGTTCCCTGGTGACCAATGCTATCCATTCTTATTCCAAGAGGTTGAATATTTAAGAGACATCGCTCTTCTTGCAAAACACGAATTCGCAAAATCGTGTTGCCGCCGAATTCCTTTTTAGATAAAATTTGGCTTTTGCTTTATTTTATTTACGCTGAGGTCTCGTACTAAAAATATCGTAAAATATCTTCAGACGGTTTTATTTACGAGACGTGAGGTTTTCTTTTAAAAATTTTAAAACATGGATTTACGTTTTTCAATGTGGGGTACACACCGTGCTTACACCGTCAACCTAAAGACGGGTTTCTTTTTATTCAATTTCTGAAGACATGGTTACGTACTTAAAATATTAAAGAATTCATGATTCTGAGACAGGAACATGGATGCCTTGGAATATTATTGGAGTATTTTATATAAGCGTACACGGAAAGGATACATGTCAATTTTCATAAGAAGTGGTGTCTGTTTCTTACAGCTATACTACTACGAGCAATATTAAAATGAAAGCAAAAACAAACTCTAGTTTTATCATTTATTTAAAAGAGTTTCGTCCGTTTCAATTGGAAATTGTCAATGGATACAATATATACATATAATCTTAAAGCTACTCATTTGTATTATTAATTAAAAGAAAACACAGTTTAGTTATGTGAATGATATTCAAATACAAAATTCTAAGAACTTCTCCGCTTAAATTTAAATTATTTACCTAGGCTTTTAGAAATACAAATGCAGATAGTTATTGTTAGGTACTTCAAGCTGCATACAATCAATATCAATACCTCAGATTTTGTTAAATAAACAGATGCTGTGTGTATATACAAACGAAATAAAATCAAATATAATTTAAACCAATTCCGTGAATGGTGAATGCTGACTACGCCGGAACACGTCATGGTCCTATTAACGATCAATTTAGTCGTCATACGATTCTGCCAGTCAATGTAAATTGTATACACTAAAAGTTATCGTTTGCAAACGGCGATGAATATTGAAATAATACTTTATGTATTATAATGTAGGTTATGAAGAATTTAATCAATAGGCTTACCGGAGCGCGAACCGATCCGTATGTCAGTAAAGGGATGATAAGAGTTGTTGTATATCCTTATTTCAGTTTTTTTCTTGATTCAAGATTCTTGATTTGAGATGTCTCAGTAAACCGTACCGTAGTCGTGTTTATTTTACATTGTAGTTTTTATGGTAGATATAATGCGAAAGAAAAACAATTTTTGAAATGTAATAAAGTGTTAGTTTTACTTGGGCCATGGGTCAATATCCCATTGGAAATATAGTGGGGTATGATGAATGGCGTTCCCCCTGCTGTCTGTAGACTCTGCATATATCGCGGTGGGTCGTACAAGCAGCGTCAGCAGAATATCGCCTTCTATAGATACTTTAACTTCCGAGCATTTTTATTTTGTGTCTAACTGTGCCAATATTTACTTGTGCCTACTAAAAACGATGAATAAACAATTGTTCCAGAAAATAAGAGTAAACATAATGTATCAACCATAAGTGTATACGGTTTACTGTTAAATGTTAAAACTCTTGACAATATAATGAAGTGAGACAGAACGTCGGTAACCTCCATATTCTGCCATTTTGAAAACATGAAAAACGTCAATGACATTTAGGACTGCAAATAGAATATTTTGTTTTTGCAAACATATTAATTAGTAAGTAAACAATTAGAAAATAGTGAAATAAATGTCTTCAACGCATTAAAAGTAATAAAAAACAAATTTATAGTTAAGTAGTAAGACGTAAAATATAAACAAAATGGCGTCTGATGAATATAACCGACTTTGCAATCGACTTTCGGTGTAATCCTATTTAACTAACAAACGGCGATCTATTTGATATTTTAGTAGGTACCTACTGGCAAAATCAGAATCAACAACAATATCTGAAAAGGTAAAAATGGAGGCTATCGACTTTGAAATTAACAGCCCCAGGTCTTCTTTGTACTGTAAGCATTGATATTGCACTACAAGGATCGCATACAAAATCTCAATATTGTTTTGCGAAATACGTCTGACAACATTACATTTATACATTTGTACATTTGACAAAAACTGCTAATTGCCTTTGAAATGTAGGTTGAGTTAATTTTTACCTGGGTATGTACCTACATAGCGACCATATTCATTTTTACAAAAACATTTGGTGGACAGCTGTTTATTATAATGATTCTATACATTTGTACGTGTATATGCATGTTTGCAATCATGGCCCTTGTTGTTATATAATATACCTAGGTGGAGTTTATTTTTCAACTATCGATGGATTGTTTAGTGCAAAAATATTATATCTCCAGTTTATGTCGAAATTGAATTAACATACACAAACTGTTCGTCTGCATCATATCTTTATGCTGTAAAAATATTATACGCCCTAATACGATATTTTAGAAAATACCGTATCATTCAAATACACAATAATATGTACATTACTCATGTATCTCAAATTTTAAACATTTAAACAAAGTCTTTAAGATTTTCTCAAAACATACTAAACTGGATATTCAATATCTGATTTCCAATGCAATATCTTATTTTATCCCAACCTTATTTCTGCCTCACCCCGCTTCAACCCTTCAAAAATCTTCCCCCCCTATCAAAATTGTATAGTTACCCAACTAATTCTGAAAAAAAAATGAATTACTTCAAATAAAAATGCACATAGGCAATACTATTTTACAACGTTTTTATTAGGTCGTATTCTTATTTATCCGGTACAAATCTTGCAATCGCTTTTAACTAACTTCCCGACTAGCTAGACATTTGAAACTTTTAGAATATATATATATATATATAGAATATACCAGAACACGATGCTAATGCATTTTTTAATACTTTTAGCCATCTTTAAGTAGAATTGAATTCATTTTCAGTTAATTCTGTTTTGTATGAAAAGTTATTTCGGAAGAAATCCGTAATCCAATCAAATATTATTGGTTGCTAGGGGTCTGGGGTCCTAGCAACTAAATTATTAATATATACGTACGACGTACGTTATTATGGAAATCAATATGAATGTCAAAATGACATTTCAGTATTATTTCTATCAAATACAAATTTTTTGATCGTTTAAGCTAGTCAAGTCAAGTCAAGTTAAGTCAAGTTAAGTTAAGTTTATATGATTTAACAGAAAATTTAAAAAAGTTGTATATAAAAAGTTCTTTTTATCTTGTAATTATTTTTATATGTCTACATAATATGATGATTGGAAAAATATACTAACTATTAAGTAATAGAATTATTAATTTAACTTTCATAAGTAAATATGTATCTATCTATATTACGTTACATGTAGGTACAACTCGGAAGATAATTAGTTCGATCCTTGTGCTATGCTTTGTCTTCAAGTAAACCTTTTGCCCCTCAAAACATTCAAATTGCCCCCGGTAGGGCGTATGCCCCACGTTAAGAATCACTGCAACAACCATCGGAATTTTTTTATAAGAATGCAATTCGTATGAGCAGACCATAGGGGATTTTTTGTTTTCTCATTACGTGTCGATCTAATACGCACATGGTAATATCATACGTACCTACCTATATTTAAAAACTACATAGTAGGACACACGAGTGACTTCATATTTACTGGATATCTATGTTAGAATCGTACAGCAGAAACGAAAAATGTTTATCTTCGAAACATAATAGTACCTACCTGTGTACTGAGTATTGAATTTTATTCATAAATTTGAGACTATAACGGTGCGTAGTTTGTAACTAATTGTTATGTGTTTATATTTTTTTTGTTTCCGAGAATTCAATTTTTTTTGGAATGTTAAAATAGTGGAGTGTAACTTAAGATGGTGTGAAGATGGTGCGAAGCGTGATGGGCTTGTTTTACATAATTAAAGTATGGCAGATTCAGTATAAGTTATTTTATCTGCTTGCCGTGTTATATACAAACAAATAATATCCCGTTCTTTAAGTCGTTCGATTGTTGTTAAATGGGCGGCATAAAATATAGAACGGATTGGGCAACTACAAAGTAATACATAGAAAGTCTACAATTTAATAGCAATCGTGAAAAAATTGATTTCAGCAGAATTGCTGTTCGTGATATCAATTTATAATCGATGCGTTGACAATAATTTCAACAGCGAGGGTTATATAACCGTAGATAGTCGTAGCAGGTTACGCTGTAGACGTTTCGATCTCTCGCTCTAACAAGCAGACGTGCCCTACGGTGGATTTCCCTTGCAGAATAATGTTTGTGAATTCAGTACTGCAGCACCGATGAATAAGATTACACGCTGTGTTTGGCCAGATCAATGTATTGTTTTAGTCCAGTTAATAGTAGGTACGACAGTCGTCGCCGCCGTAGGGGAGTCGGTAGCACTTCGCATTAACGGTTTAACATTATTATTGGACTGGAATCCTAGCTGGATTAACAATAATAATTATCACGTTGATTTGTGTGGTGAGAACGGTGTACGTTAATCTTTTAAAATATCGGTTGTGGATAATAATAAATTGTAATAATCTTTTTATCCTTGTTATGGAAATTTATGACTTCTCTCTCTTTAAAAGAAATGAAAATATGCTTGGTAGAATTCTACCAAGTAAATACTAACTCAATTAATTCTCTCTCTTTCACTGAAAACACCCATAACAGTTAGGGGTTAAACGATTTTTTTCTAAAGACTACTTGTAAAAGTAATGTAAGTATTCCCATTCACCCTTTGTGAGAAAACATTAATTGTTTGATAAAATTTTATGTAATATAATATCACGCGAAACTATAAATATACACTGCTTAAGTTAGTCGAACAGGGAAAATTATTATTATTTTAATCATATTATTGCTAACAATCAGGGGTTCATTTATTATCGTTGATTTCACGGAAATTTTGGTAATAATTATTAAATGATTTACCTATGCATGAATTTTTATTGATTTAATTCCTTTTTTATTATTACCACGTTTTTATTAGCTCGTATTCTTGTTTGTCCAGTGCTAATTTTTTCTTGTGTGTCCACTACATATTTTTTCTTGTTTGTCCAAGATTTGTATTGGACGATTGAAGATTTTTAACTTACTTCCCGACTAGACATTTCAAACTTTTAGAATATATCAGAACACGACTACAATGCATTCTTTTAATACTTTTAGTCATCTTTAAGCAGAATTGAATTCATTTTCAGTTAATTCTGTTTTGTATGGAAAGTTATTGTTGGTTGCTATGGGGGTCCTAGCAAATAAATTATTAATAAATACGTGCGTTACTATGGAAATCAATATGAAATGTCAAAATGACATTTATGTATTCTATATTTATTCAGTATTTCTACCAAGTACAATAAAATGTTTTTATTAAGACATAGAATTTTCAAGTTTATAATATAAACTTGACAATAATCATATTATGATTCAACAGAAAATTTAAAACGTGGTATATAAAAAGTTCTTTTTATCTTGTAATTATTCTCATTAAGGTCTAATTATTTTGACATTTTTTATAGCCAGAAAGAAGTAGATGAAGAGGTGGTATTGAAGAGGTGGTATTGTGGCCCCCCACTTTGTTTTTTCTTCATAAAATACGAGTTTTTATTCTAACTGCTCTAAATTTTCGCTTAAAGTGAAGATAAAATATTAAGTTTGTGTCTGCTAAAACGTGGAACCAAAAATAAAACAATTGAATTATATTAAACATGTATTTCTAAAAAACAAAGTTTTCCTATTTTTGAAAAATCGAAATCCCCCCATCGAAATTTACCAAGATATTTTTGTCGATGACAGTATAGACTAGTAACTAAGCATTAAATATTACAGAATCACTCAAACAATTTGTAATCTTCTCATTTTTAATTAGGTATTTAATCAAAAATTACACATATTTTTTTTTCGCACGATGTGCATTCTCTGTGTGCCTATACGTGACAAATAAGACACTGAATCCAAATTTCACTACGTTGGTCCATGGAATAAGGTTACCTGCAAAACATGCATATCGCATCTGCATCTTCGAGAGGCGCACCAGGAGTTTCCATATCGGATATATCCGAGGCAGAGCTCGGAGGCCCAGATTCTTCAATTGTTTCTGAGTCAGAACTCATGCGACGTCGTTTTGCTGTATTGTTAGCTCCCCTGCCTCTAGCATAACCGCGACCACCACCACCACCACGGCCTCGGTTAACCCTTCCATGACTAGGCCCAGCTTCTTCCATTACTGATTGCTTAAGTTCAGCTTTCTTCATAGAATCTTCTAAGCCAGCTTTGTACGGCGACCCGGTCACGAGAGCAGCCGACGATGCCGATGAATATATCAACAAACACTGTTGTGACAAGAATGCCCGACATTGACGACGCGTACGCTTCACGCGGAGTAATCGTGATTCCCTAGACTCGTGGTACACAGGAGAACGATATTTCATGATACACCGCTAGATGGCATTATCAGAAATACGAAAATCTTAGGGGGGCCAATTTAGTAGCAGTGGGCCAAGATACCACCTTTTCCTCTACCTAATAATTCATTTATAAATACTTATTGTTAGTTTAAAACTGTAGGATACTTAACAGTACTGATATATTTTTGTATCAGTCGAGAATGTCTCCTTAAGCAAATGAACCCCATCAAGATCGTTAATAAATTACGTTTAATACGTATTGTATATTGTGTTTTATTTTATTTAATAAAATGTCTTTCTACTGGAAATTTAATGTCGCCACCATTTTTGTAGTCATCAAACGTCTCTAGTATAAAAAATAGTCACCGTTTTATTTCGCAGTGTCGAAATTATTCCCAGTTCATTTTCACGTCGTGAAGTATTTCCTCGTTCATCAGTATCATGCAAATAATTCCACATGCATAATGGAAAATTATTTGGAATTATTTATGAGTTCTGACAGTGGAGCCATAGTTAACCCGACGTGTTCCGTATTTGCTGCGATTCTTCGCTGAGACTTTGCGAATTCAACATCATTAGTGAAAGAGGCTCGAACGAGCGAACCTAGTGAGCGAATCGATGTTACATCATACAATTGTACCGATCTACTTTAAGTTATTCATTTTCCACATCATAGGTATCGTGTTTTTGGGCTTTATGATCTTCATTAAATATCATAAAATTTACTGCTGACCATCTACTTCTACTTTATTAAAATTATCAAGTCCCTTAAGTCTTCCATTTCATGATGACACGAAAATTCCCTACCGCAAGTTAAGTTCAGTACCTATACAGTAGATAATGTAAGTAACTAGGTACATCAGATATATCTAGGGTTGACATAATTTTGTGCTTCTGACACGCGGCCGGCTCGAGATGTGTCATGTGTCTACTGTAATTGGAATTAAAAACCATTTTCGTGTGCATACTAAGGCCGTTGCACGTTTATGTGTCTTTTATAATTAAAATAATATTCTCTAGATATTCTTATTTTAGAATTGCAACACTTATTTAAAGTTTTTTCCCACTGTATACCTACTGTAATGTTACATCATATTTTCTGTAAAAACTGATTCATTGGAATTTTGTGTATCATTCATTGCATTGCAAATAATTTAATAAATAATTAAGTCCGGACGAGTGTACAACTTGTATTTTCTCTATAAAACCATGAATCGCAGTGAAATAATGAATGGACTGGATGGAGGTTCACGATGAATTTCTTTGATTCATTTGTGATATACACTTTATACTCGGGCTAATAAAATATGTCTACAATTTAAATTTAAAGTTAAAATCAGTGCCTTCCAAAAATTTGATAACATGCTTTTAAATGTAAGTGTAATACTGTATTGCGATTAATAACAAGTAACTAACTGGAACGGATTAAAGCGTTTCCTATTAAGTACTACATAATATATAATATAATATTATATTGTTAAATAAATTATTGTATATTATTTTAATTAATTATTAATTTACTTATTGGTATTCTCAAAAATACTAAAATATCAACATTTCAGGATGACACCGCATTGAACGGCAGCTTGTAATGGTCGACTAGTATACATGATATAAACATTAACCAATAGGTAACCTATGTTGCTATTCAAGTTTCTTGATGTACTGGAAGTATACAATTATAAGATTCAATATAATATATTTAATATAGTCTTTGACTAACCCCCGTTTCAGACGGGACACCGGTGTCGCGCTCGTATGTAATAAGGAGGCCTTTGTATTATGTCTATGAACGCCCAGAGCTAATGAGTCAACGCGATATAAATTAGAACATAAAACCGGCTGCGGTCATAAAAACATGTGTATCGGCGGCTTGAGAATGTAACGGCCGACGGAAAAGTGTACTGGACACGTTTCGACTCATTAGCTCGGGGCGTTCATAAACATAATACAAAGGCCCTTTTATTCGAATACAAAGGCCTCCTTATTATATACGAGCGCGACACCGGTGTCCCGTCTGAAACGGGCCTAAGACCCGCTGTCATATTTAGTTATCATCCGTTTTTGGGACCCTCTGTTGAAAACGTTTACTGTTATATACTTATGTACCTAGGTACATATCCGACGACTGTGTATGTTATAATTAGTTTTAATGAACAATTCCAATCAATTAAAGATCACTTTATTAAAAATAATTATTTGAAGATGTAGTAAATAATATTATGGTAGCTAAACTGCTTTCTCGATTAGGGAGTTCTTTGTTTTACCTGCAAACTTAATAAACACAATTTAATCTGTCAACATTGTACAATGTAGGTTTTGTTTTTAATGTCCGGGGTTGATTAGTTATTAGAAACTTCCCTCTCTTCCATTTTAAATGCTAGACACTAAAGACTAAATACTTACACTACGTATTTGTGTATGAAATTTTTTCATTGCAAGGCTTACTGCCAGAATCCCATATTTCAAATTTGCGAATAATGATGTAATTTATCACTACCCACTTCGTACCGCCGTCGCTACCTACTTACATTCAAATCGTTATAATATTCTACAAACATGGTGAACACATAGCCAAAAACGTTTCTTTTCGAAATTTTTGCTGTTTTTTTGCAAGAGTAAAGTAAAAGCTAAATCGATCAATTGAAAGATGGCCGCGGGGAAATCGCACACTTCCCTTTTACTTGTCTAGCCTTTCACACCATTTTCGCCCTCGTATAAGTACAAGTAAATCTATGCATACAAAACCAATGCTATAGCGCTGTAAACTAACGGATTTCTTATCCATTAAGTATAATAGGCAAAGACTAGGAAGTTAATGCCTACATTAATACAAATAAATTTTATATTAGATTTTATCAGTAACAGACTAACAAAGGTAATATTCGTAAGTAATATCTGTAAAGTAATATTCGTTGCAATATGTGTACCTACCGACAGTTGTATATTTACCACGAATACTTGTGTGCTCAAAGGCTGTAATAATTTGTACGTAAATGTATCATGTGTTTATATAGAATATCCTGATATCTACCGGTAAATTATTGTAACAGATTGGCAAATCGCATGACGGTTGAAGGCTTTACAATCTTTACATTATTAGCCTTTGAGACAATAAATAATATTATAAAGTTTTTTTTCGCCGTTACAATCATATTTAATTTAAGATATTTTTAAAAGCAAAATGGATTCATTATCTCACATTTTTTTATTTAAGATTTCATTAAATTTTAAAAACTATTTATTTACTTATCGTCTTTTATTTTTTAATTCTACGTTGACATCAGTGTGTACGTATTCGTCAGTAGTAATAACATATTAATTATTATTTTTTAAAGTTCCTACATAATATGCACCAGCACTATAACCCCCATAACCTACCTACTTTAAAAAGTCATTCTTTGACACTGGTGAGGATGTATTTACATTTGCCTACTTATAGTGTAGATACCTATGTCCTATACATTTAAGTAACAGAAGATTTTCAGTTTCAATTGAAATTCGATATCAAATAAATAATTCTGCTACCTACTAAATATTCTGGTATTTTTAATTATTTAAATTTAGATTCGTACATTCCATTTACCATGCCATATACTCCATTTCGTAAATGGAGACTGTTTCTTTCCCGAGCGATAAATAATTGAGGTTTATTTTAGTAAAAAACTACTGTAATTTTTGTCAGCATACATGGCGTGTTTGTAGCATCTAAATATTTTTGTCGACTCTATTTTTGATTCATACCTACTTATTATGTAAATTGACGCCGCTTTTCTCCTGTACAAAAAAATAATTTTAGTGTATTTTTGTTGAAATCTGTAGTTTTTATTAGAAACCTATGGTTTATGTATTTTATTCATTAAGTATGTATTGTGCACTACAACATCTCCATCTGAAGTTCAATAATTTTATTTATTATACTCAATGTGGATTGTTCATAAAAACGTATACTCATAGAGGAGGGGCTAGTTTCACAAAATCTTTTCCTAATATTATTTAAAGATAGATCTCTTTATAAATTAATGTTCTTATTACCTATTGGTAAATTGCACTTACTTTTACAATAATAATTGGTGGTCCCGCTTAGAATATTGTTGACATTATTCGAATATTTTAAAAATGTTCTAGAATCCTGGGATTGAAAAAATACCGAAATCTCGGGATTAAAAATCTGTCTTCGATTGCGATCCTTACTGCCTGATCTCAAACGGGTTATAGGATTAAAAATCAACGAACTTCCGAATCACGTGTTTGTGTAAAATAGGCTTAGGTACTCGTAAGTATTATGAACAATTAGAAACGCAATTACTTTCCCATTATACTAAATGTATCACTAAGATCTGCCTATGTATGGCCATTGTTAGGGGTTAATATCGTAAATTAAAGATCTCGGGCGAGAAACGGAGGGTCCCGTCGGGTTACAAACTAGAATCACGAGGCATGGAAGGTGACACTACGTAATATATTAAATAAGGGACTTTTATCCCTTCAAAGCGAAATTGAATTGATAATAGTATGTCCGATTTAAAAGTTTGCGTAACTCTCTAGGAATTTTATTTTTATACTTATATATAAAAAAAGCGTATAATGATCGTATAAAATGGACTTGTCTTCTTTCTTTTGTAAATTAGATGTTCCTGTTGGATACTGCTTTGGCAGGAGGTTTATTGCTTATTGGCGGAATGAGGAAATTGTTAAAGAAAATCTGACAACGATTTTTGATGCTTCTTAGCAATATATTAAATAGGAAGCCTCCCTTGTCAAAATGACATGTAGCGATCGTCGTGCTAGTTATTGCCTATACTACTTATGAAATAGTAAGTAGGTATTTAAATTAAGGGCCTCGGGTAGCTCTTTGGCTACCTTGTATGCGGTTTTATGTAAATGGTAACAAGTTGATTATACCTATTTATCCGAATGAAATGATTTTTATTTCATATTATGTACATATTTTACAACATAATATGAAAGATCTGGAATATTTATATAGGTATATGTAATTCATTTGACATAGGTACCTATCTAATAATCTATAGTTGGAAACATACTAAGTGGCTCTAAAATAAGAATTTGTATAGTAATCTTTGGCATACACTTCACCCCTGAAAAAGGGGTTCCGAAACTTTTGTAAAATAATTTTTTTTTATCATTTATGGCAACTTTAGACACTTTCCAATTGACTTGGCTTCCGTAAGCCAAGTCGTTCGTGCATCGGCCAAAATCCCAGGCTGTTTCTGATTGGTACCGTAACAATGGGTTTTATTGTGGTGAATTTATTAACCCCCACGCCAAACAAGTTAATATTGTCGATGGCGACTGGCTTTCGCATTTCTATTGTATTAATTTGTTTTAGCATTCAATTTCTTAAATATTATTTCACGTTGTTTCTTATTTTACATTGGATATCAATTTCAATGGTCAATTCGCAATACGCTGGGTGTACGTCATGAACTATTCAAATACACATCTCACCTGAAGCTGAGGAATTGTGATTGACAAGTTCATTATATTTTATTGTCACTCCAACCGTGAAACGTTTTCCGTATTTCGTCTCATTTATCTTGCTCCCGTTATAACGGGTTCGCTCGATGCACACGTAGCAGGCGAATGTAATATACAAGAGATAAGAAAATAGTAGGTGTTCTTGTATCTCGAAACGCCATCTCCGATAGACGCCGGCAGCCAGGAAAGCAGTTGGAAAAGTGTCCTACTTATCGCATCGCTCCTGTCGTCTTCCTCGCGGCTCCGCGTCGATTGACTTTCTTTCACTGTATATCGAAAGAAAACTTTGCTTCTACTATCGTCTGATAAACCTCACACTTTTGTCACTATCGCTGGCGTAGCGATTGTCAAATTACAATACCCACATTTTAATACATTATTTATTTATTTAAAACATATTGTGGGCAAATATCATTTGGATGGCCAAATATCTGTACTTAGAGAAATAGTCAAAGCCATTATATTGCAACAGACCGCCAATGCATAAAAACAGCCAACATAGAGAATATTAATTGAAAACAGATTAGAAACATACATTCATATAGATATTAGAAAAAATCTTAAATACGGCGGGATTCGAACCCGCATCCATCATCCAACAGTCAATATGCTTAACTGGATGAGGGTTCCAGTTCCGCCGCCCACATTCAAGATTTTCTCGAATAAACATTTTTAAGTCTTGTGAATTAATTATTCGTTGAATAAAAAAAATAGTTTATTCATATTATGTAGTGATTGTTTTTACCGACGAATTAAACCAAGTGAAATCTGTTACAACTAGAGCTGGGTATTTCCTGAGAAAATCTCAATCTCGAGATTCGGGATTTCCACAAAAGGATTCTTGAGATATCGGAAAATTTAAAGAAAGCCTGTAAAAATCCTAAAATCAGTGTAAAACAGACAAATTCCAAAAAAATATGATTTTTTTTATTTATTTAAGAAGACAAACAAAATAGAAGAAGGAAAACAAAAATAATTCAAAACATTACTTATTGAAATTGAATTTCAAAAAACACAGACTGTCAGTCGCTGCGTCTGACAATCGCGTACGCTTTTGAGACACATAATTCCCTGAGGTTGCAAAAATTGCGCTCATTTTGAGTCGACGTTGGCTAATTGTGTTAAATGCCCCGATCACCCTTTGAACGTTTTGTGTTTCCTGTCCACTTTTTTCATATAGAAAATCTTTTTTTCAATTAATATTGGTAATAAAGAAATCCCGAATCCCGAGAAAAGATTCTTGAGATCCGGGATTTCCCGAAATGTTCAAAATTTCAATTCTCGAGATTCGGGATGGAAAATCTTGTAAATTTCTCGAGAATTCCCGAAACCCAACTCTAGTTACAACCGAAATTGCTATCCGTAATATAATTTAGGTATATATTTATTTGTTTACTGGCTGTAGCTACGCACCTGGGTACCAAGAGTGGATGCGTTAGTCGTACGCTACGTGGCGTGTGCGAACGTCCCATACAACCGGTATTATAAATGCAATCCGTAACGTGTTACCACCGGTAGCAGTGATGCCGTTAGTTGTTGTGTTTGCTCGCGGTGTAGGTTTTCTCGAAACGCGCCATGCTATTGCTATTTGCCAATACTGCGATCTGTAAAAGCTTTTTGACTAAAAGGCTCCACGAGCGAGTATCCTTACGTTTTTAAAACTTCTCGGGCGCAAACTTTACGAAGTTTAAAAGAGGTAAGTAGGAAACATGTCAAGGATAGAATATCTTACGTCTCTCACAATCTTTTACTACGACCCTATTATTTGCATTGTTGTCATTCTTGATTATACTTAATTATATTACTTCATTCGCGTATAAAACACACGTTTCTTTCACGTATTAATTATATTATTTCCACGTGTATCATTTGTTGTCCATTGTGTGATATGTCATATACATATACCTAAGTACTTAATCATTTTGTGATACCTTACGCTGGTTGCAGTCGTTTACGTACATAAGTACTAACCTATTAAATAATATATTAATGTATTTTCGTATTATGAAAAATCTCGTAAACGATCCAGCAATCTATAACACATATTATATGAATGTGGTTTAAAATCTACGTGTACCTATTGCAAACCTACTTTCACGTCTTTTGTTACATTGCTGTCCTATTCGGCCAACCTATCTACAGTAAAATTGTTTACATATTATATTGTAAAAATACATAATCTTAAAAATTGACTATCTCTATTGCAATAAGGCTGCTAATTGCAGATGTTCGTTCATGTCTATTACGATCTTTTTTTTTTGCTTACGTGCTTGTTCACTTTAATATGTATAGTTAGTATGGCAACGTATAATAGCCTTGTATTATAAATATTATATTGTTGCAGATGTGCTTATTCAAAACACTTTTAACTTATGAATGTAAATTATCAGTAAATTTTATTAATTAACCTGCATGCTTGGTACTGCGCTAGATGGATCTAGTAAAACGAAGGTAACATTACACTTTGCACTAATAATCGACGTTTTGCGCCTATAAATAGTGAACAATTGTGTGTAGCAAATATTTGCATTTAACATTGTCCAAGCACGTACAATAGGTACGTCAATATATAATATGCCACCACATATATATGCCTATAACGCTCTGTCCTCAGCCAAATATACGTTTGTTCAAGTTACATAATGATACTGGGGGAATGTGATAGTTCATTTTGTCAGTTTTGATACTGGATAGTAGATCACAGCCTACTCGAAATACTTGCATTATACCACCATAATATTTTCCATAAATAAAATCCAGCTTTTCACAGCTTAGCCCGTATCGTTCCGAATCTCAGGCGAAGTTTGTCACTGTGGGCGGCGGCGGCCGTATGGAGTGGGCGACCGGGGTTGCGCCCCTTTGTCGTACGTGTAGGGCGGTGGATCACGTCTCGGGCGGATTGCCGCCCGTAGGCGCACGTGGTCTCCTTGCCTCTTTCATGGTTTCACTATATTAGCTGCCAGCTGAAGAATCTGAGATGTCGTAGCATCCCGCAAGAAGCTTTTGTTTGATTGCGTTGTGGAGTAGGCCAAGGAAATACACTTCTGGAGCTTTTACAGTCGTGGAATATCAAATTTATCTCTGTATTGCACAATGTGTTAACATTTCGTAGTGCGAAATTATACAAGAATTGGATAGTTGTTGTTTATTATATTATAAGTAATATGTAATTTAAAAATACACAGTTAATTTTGAAAAACCTCAGAAACATACATAAAAGGAAGATTTTACTAATATGTATATACATATTACGAGGGTGGGTCAATAATTCCTTAGAAAAAAGCATTAAAACAGGTTTTATTTTTGTATTTTTTTTTTATTTCTCAACATAATTTCCTTGGAGCTCAATACACTTGGTTAGACGTTTCTCAATTTTTTTTAAACCGTCAGAAAAATAAGTTTTCGGAAGGTCCTCAAAATAAGCATTTGTCCGATCGATGACTTCTTCATTTGAAAAAAACGTTGTCCACTTAGCCATTTTTTTAAGTTTGGGAAAAGGAAAAAGTCACTGGGGGCTAAATCTGGCGAATACGGTGGGTGGTCGACCAATTCGAACTTCAATTCTTCAATTTTAGCCATTGATCGTAAACATGTGTGAACACGGGCATTGTCCTGATGAAAGAGGATTTTTTTCCTGTTTAAATGAGGCCGTTTTTCTTCAATTTTGTTTTTTAGCTGGTCCAATAAAGATGCATAATAATCCCCTGTTATTGTTTTTCCTTTTTCCAAATAGTCAACGAAAATAATTTCACGTGCATCCCAAAATACAGTAGCCATAACCTTACCAGCTGATTTTACGGTTTTCGCCTTCTTTGGACATGGTTTGCCTTCGCAATCCACTGCTTTGACTGTTCTTTCGTCTCGGGAGTATAGTGGTGTATCCATGTTTCATCTACAGTCACAAAGCGACGAAAAAATTCATCCGGATTGCGTTGCATGAGCGACAACAGGGCTTTAGAGGCCACCACCCTACTGCGTTTATTGTCGACTGTGAGCAAACGCGGCACCCATCTTGCAGAAATATTTTTCATGCCCAATTTGTCATGTAAAATAGAAATGACGCTACCTTTTGAGATCCCTGTAACCTCAATTATCTCACTCAACTTTAATCTTCGGTCACTTAACACCATATCGTGGATTTTATTGATCATTTCTGGTGTAGTCACCTCTACAGGACGTCCTGAGCGTGGTTCATCCTTTGTTGATGTACGACCACGTTTAAATTCATTTAACCAGTTATAAATAGTTGCAAGTGAAGGAGCAGATATGCCGTGAACTAAATCCAACTCATTTCTTATTTCCTTTGCTGTTAACCCTTTTATATTAAAATGTTTAATAACAACTCTAAACTCAATTTTCTCCATTTTCCATTTTCCACAAGCAAATTTTTTTTTAAATGTACGAGAAACACACAACAATCCGACCAATCTGATTGAAACTTCGCAGCATACTGAATCGGTAGTGCCGCTGCATGAAAACAAACCGCTTGCAGTACTAGTCGCGCCACCTGTCGGCTTTTCTAAGGACTTATTGACCCACCCTCGTATCATTAACATTCTCGAAAAATTGGGATTCTAACTTGCAAACTTTACTTACGGGGAAATGGCTCTACCTATGCATAAAGTTATCTGATCGAACTGTATTCTATAAATAATTGCGAATAGTTTTTTATGTACCTACCAATGTTTCAGAAGTTTTTTTAATTTTTTTTCATTAAAAAAGTGTTATATTATTGAATTAAAAATACGAATAATAATTAAGTAATGTATGCATTTTTTTATAGTGGCTTCTATTAGTAAATTTATATCATACAATTAAAATATACGTATAAGTAGGTATTATACTTAATTATATTAATTTACATTGTATATAACGCGAAAAGACAACAAAAGAAACCAATGGGTAACGAGGCCATACGAGAGTACGCGATGTGATAGAGGTCGCCAAGCAGGTGAAATGGCAATGGGATGGATATGTCGCTCGGCAAGTGGACAACTGCTAGATAAATGCCGTAATACAGTGGTACCCCAGGGGCACTAAACGACCACAGGGCATAAAGTTCAGTGGACATATGTAGAACTCGCGATCAAGAAGAGTGGAAGGAGCTAGGGGAGGCCTTCATACAGCAGTGGATTTACCCCGACTGATGAAGATGTATAATATATTTATAATGGAATACAGAAGTGTAAGTCTCTTTCTGAGTGCTGAGTGAAGAAAACTACAAAACAATTAAGTAGTTCTTACATTAAAATATAAGCAATATTACAATGCAATTACCTGCTTAAATTATTGTAAAAATATTTGAATCCCTTCCATCCAAATAAGTATTTAGTGGTCTCGTTTTTCGAGGTTCGGTGGAAGTGAGTACTGTGCGGTGTGATACTGACACTGAATCTGATCTGAGGTACTGGGCGGACTGAGACAACCCATCGACTAGGTATAACTCGCTATTCACATGAATTTTCGATAAATTCATTGTTGATGTAGTTTTCATTTGGGAAATCTGCTGACCGCCGCATCGTTGTAACTTCGAGGCATTTCGATGAACAAGCCCGAGGTAGTCGACCCCCATCGAAGTATGTCATACCTGTGAAATAATATGCTGATTGGTGTCGATTGTGCGATAGTTGAATGACTCGCTGATTCTTGCGTTGTCGTTTTAACGCTGGACAAGGCCCGAGGTTCTTGCCTCTACGAATATAGTATGTAAAATTTTAAAATGTAACGTAGCACTCAGGGTGGAAAGTTAGTATCTATTAAATTAGTCCTCAGTGGTTTTCAATCGGGCGGCCTCACATCGCAATTTTAATTAAGTTCGTTGTGGAAATTCAATAAAAAATCCAATTACGATTTCACCCCTTTCCCGAAGGCCCTTTTTCACTGAACTCAAACAAATCATACAAATATATCCGTTAAAACGTGTAAAATGAATGAGCTGCGCGAATTATGTTTGTTTAATTTCCACTTTTCCAACGGGAGAAATCCAATAACGGCGAACGTGTAGGTACTTCGTCATACATTTTTTCTCAAATTTATCGTCAGTCAACTGCAAAATTTCACTTGCCCTAGCCAGACTCATATTTTCCAGTGACGCATATTTACTTACGTGAAGTATTTTTTTTTGTATATCTTATACAAACCAATTTGATTAAAAATGTTGCTGCTCTCCGAGCATAAATTTAGTAGGTAGGTGTGTTAACATTGTAAATAATGTTAAGATTAGTAAGATATAAATATTGTTTGTAGTATATTTACACAATATACATTTTTCACATGTCGTTACTGAAGTTTGTCTAGGGTCCTTACATCTTAAGTGTTCATAAGCTTCAACAGAGGACCAAGCATTGTCAAAAGAGAAAGTGAGTCTCATCTAGAAAATATAAAGATGATTATGTAACATTGGGTTATATTATATACGATCTATAATTTAGATTATATTCATTCATACTATCCATAACCTTTCAACGTTCCAATATTTAATACTGTCTTAAGACACATTTTACTTGACTACTTTCATGAGCATGACAGTTATTTGTAGATCTTATCATTTTATAGGGAACTTTTATCTCTTGATATACCGAAAATCGTATAAGCACTTATATAATATAGAATAAACTAATGGCATTGGGTCAATTTATTACAGTATGCGATGGGTGGGTTTGATGTATTTAAACACTGCACTTATTAGCACGTGGAGATACTTTTTTTCTTGAAGGTAAGTATGTTACATTTGGGTATAATATTACATACGGTTACAAATTATGTCGCTATTGAATGGTCGACGAGGATATCGCCGCTCGATTAGAAATATTATTCGATTACATATTGTTTTGACATGAGTTTACGTTATGGGTTGGTAATAAAAACAATTGCCATTTTTCACAAGTTTATGTACTTTGCAATCTAGCAGTGGCGAAGGGTGACTTTGGAAAGAGGTTGGCTGTGTAGATCAGAGAAAAAAGCACACTTGTCGGGCATACTTACGGGAAATAAGAAGATCATACGATATTACTACTGATAATAGGTACACACTAATGACAACGATACATTAAATCGATGGCATTTCAATAGCTCACTGACAATATAAAATTGAGCGACAAGTATAAATTATGTATTTTCATAAACATTTATACACATCACATACCTTACCCGCAAAATATGTCATCTTTCAAAATACCCGTTGTATAATATGTGTTTCACAACCATTTACAATTTCATCCGTAAAACTAGACATTTTAAAATACATTCAGAAAACACAATAATACGCTGAATTTAAATCACATCCAAATAGCGTTCATCAATTTCTCGTCTGACGATAAAATAACTGAATAAATTATGTTAGTCTATGACTGAACGACAAAGTTTTCGGTGACATTCTGTTAAATTCCGGAACCAAAGTATTTCGGATATGGTCCAGGGGCCCTATGTTAGAACGTGCGAGTGCAAGCTGCCCGGTCGACATGACGTCATATGACATCATTGTGACGTACTACCGGAGTGATAATAGCATTCGAGAAAATAACGCTGGTCAGACAGTGGCGCTATTCATTGTCACCATACACATATAGGTGTTTCATCATAATAATATCTATGGTGAGCACTGTGCGCTGGGTGGCATGCCTCGAGCGTGTATTGGCTGACGTCACAATTACGTCATGTCGTTGGCTGACACACGAGTCGATAGTTAGGAAATCGCGGTGCAGACAGGATTCTGGACAAGGACGGTTTGAAGCGGTGTGCAAACCCACTCTCAACACGTATCTAAGTGCTTGAATCGTTACCATGTTGCTATGTCGTATAATAAATATGCATATTATATGTTGCGAATTCGGTTAGGCGTAATTGTTATAAATTTAATATCAGGTGAAAGTAATGCGTTAATTAAAAACGTAATGGCCACTAACACGTAAGTCTTCCCACGCACGACCCGCCCCAAAAAGTGAGCGTATTTTATGGCGACTGCTGCAACAGAGACATAATGAGTTTATGAAACTTCATGAAAAATTCATATGGGTCTCTTTGTCATATGAAGCGGCCTAACCCGCACTCAAAAACGTTTACGTTTACAGCAAGCGCTGCATGCTCATGGCGACCATACGATATTATTTATGCCAGATTTTCACATTTGAATTATTGCCTACTACAGATTATTTTCGTACTTACAGGAATTCATATTTTTCTTTATTACCTACCTATTTACTTACTTAATTATTAAGTAATATACTTAATAAACTTTTTTTTTTATTCAACGAATCTTAAGAATCAGAGTACACGGGCGCAAATTCCGGGGCGCGCATATTTGAATTCTGTTGGGTGTCGTATTTTTTCAAAAAGATTTTTTCTATTGGTTGTATATTTTAAGTGTTTATGTTAATAATTAATATACTTAGTTTAATTCATGAGAGAATATACTAATTAAAATATAAGACAATATTATATACCTAATACCGACTGAGACCTGAATATTAGTTGTATATTATGTTGAAAAAATAAGTACGATTATAGGTAGTCAATTATACGTAAATGGAAACTATGTCATTGTTAAAGTATTGACTTGTGTGTCTTGTAATTATCTAAAAAATCGCTAACATCCGTTGTTTGATTTCTAAATGTGTAGAACTAACCTGCCATTAGTAATGCCGGTTGGAAAGGCAATGACCATGTTCAATCAAATCGCTTTGTATATTCATATAATCCACTTACGTGAACTGGAGCTTAGGTGGACGTTATTTTATCAGTTTTTCAATAGGGTTTATCAACATAGTTCACTCGGTGTGCTTCCATGTACTTTTATTATTTACTCATATTAATTACCCTGTATGTAATTTTATTTCAATATTGTTAATACTTATTTTTTAATGTTATGTCATGAACGATTTGAATTTATGATTTGAATGTATTTTATTTTAATTACTACTTACCGCTTTACTTATTGACAGGTACCTACTAAAAAATCTCTGCATTTTCTTTCTATTCTCGTCGTATACATCTTATGAGCACGTGGCAGCGTTCGTGTCAAAGGTTATTGCAATGTAGTTACTGATTTTCGATAACTAGAGTTTGGAGCTATAGTTGAATTTATTGCAATCGACAAAAGCTACATCGTTGTAGGCGCGAAAATTTTAGTGGAGTAGGGTTTGGTTAGGCCCGAGCGGCAACAGCTATTGGCTTGGCTCTACTAATACTAATGTATTAGCGGCTTGTTACCTTCTAAATATAATCGACTATCATCTATTAGAATACTTATGTGCCCATAAAAATCTTGTCACATATTATTTTGTATTCCCCACAAAAGTATGCGGCGAGTTCGCTCCACCGCCGCAATACGAACGTGATTAGATTCTCAATGAGCCCGTGCATTCGATATTGGCGCAGTAAGAAAGAGTATCGGCGGTGGGGTCGATTGCCATTTCTCCACCCTCCCACTCCGCCTGTTATCTGTCCTCAATATCCGCAATTGAATGCCGAACTTTATTGCTGTTGTGTCTCGGATGTCTGTCGATATTATCGATACATTTATGTGCCAAGTGCTAAATGCCATTCGTGCCAATTGTTTGTTTGTTTGTTTTGTTGTTTCGCAAAATATCGGTGTTTCGAAAATCAGTCTTAAATACGTGCACATTCCTAGAAATATTATTTTTAATCTGTTATCAGAATTCGTAGGTTTACGTTTCATAGCATAATATTTCTTGCAACGCCATAACTGTATATACATATTATACTTAGATAATCGGTATTAATCAATAACTATACGGAAAAATCGTCAATGAAGAAATTAAACATCATGGGGAAACGTGTAAAAATGATACATTTTAGGGGTAAATAATTTGTTTGTACATATTATGTGCATCACCAAGGCCGAGTATATTCACGCCGTGGCACTGAATTATTGCGAATTACAATGATAGTGCTAGTTATTGATTATCTTAGAATGCGATGCTGTGCATATTTCGTCCAAATTATTACCATTTATTTCAATCAACAATCATCATTTTCTTCAGTTTACCATGTTGGATTTGAAGTATGAGCAATAACTAACAAAACATCGATGTTTACAGTTTCGTGTCACGACCTGCCTATAGTTGGCCTTGGTGCATCACAAGTGGATTATTCTACAATTTTTATTGAACTCACAATCGTGGAGAACGGTTTTGTTGTATTTAATTCCATAATATTTATTGTCTCGGGAATGGTGATCACGGAAGTTACAGGCGTTGCCAACAATCTGGAACGATGATGCCTGATCAGCGCAAGTCATGGTTAATGCAGTCGCATTCTTGATTATGTCTCTTCATCTGGACGGCGTACGCTGTCGCGACATCCTTCCTCTGACGCTACCAGTGTTCTCCTCCCCGCATTCAGGCTGCGCCCAATATATTGAGAATGTTTCAAAAAATAATAGGATTGGATACCATTTTTGTGTATAAAAAATGGTGTTAAGTAATGTGTTATTATCTATGGCACTATAACCTTTGGTAGTTCTTAGTTTCCTCTACAACATATTCCATAGCGCAGCCCAGTGATTTCAATTTCGGCTGTCCATGTCCATGCGTACATAACTCCCCATATTGGTAACTCCTCTAGCGTTATATGCACGTGGCCCAGTTAAGTATCTGCATTTACAAGTAATACGTACAATGTCAATATTTTCTTTACAACTTCAAATAATGTTACCAAAATCTCACACGACCGTTCATATTATTACCTGTCATAACTGTCAGGTATTATGTCAAACGAATAGATGATATTAGTATCAGAATCGGCAGGGATCGTTTTGCAAAAGTTTCACAACTCGTTGACACGTTATCAAACAAATTTTAAATGTCACTTATAAAGTGAACTAAACGACAAATCTCCTCTCATTTAGACCAATGAACATAAATTAAACGTTTGTGTTTGTCTTTAAATTAAATAGAAAGCGCCTTTTTAAATTTATGTAATAATACTTAATTCTGTTTCGTAATTCACTATTTTACGTTTTTATTAGGTCGTCTTCTTATTTGTCCGGTGGTTGTTTGTCCGGTACAAATCTTGCAATCGAGTTTTAATTAACTTCCCGACCAGCTAGACATTTGAAACTTTTAGAATATATCAGAACACGATGCCAATGCATTTTTTAATACTTTTGGCCATCTTTAAGTAGAATTAAACTATTTTCAGTTAATTCTGTTTTGTATGAAAAGTTATTTCGGAAGAAATCCGTAATCCAATCCACTATTATTAGTTGCTAGGAAATTATTAATATATACGTGCGTTACTGTGGAAATCAATATTAGTGTCAAAATGACATTTCAGTATTATTTCTATCAAATACAATTTTTTTTGATCGTTTAAGCTAGTTAAGTCAAGTTTATATGATTCAACAGAAAAATTAAAAACGTTGTATATAAAAAGTTCTTTTTGTCTTGTAATTATAAATTACTACATTTTATCTATATTCTATGTCGTTAAAACTATGAAAAGGAATCTTCCATATTATCTACACTATGTATTAGATCACTTGGCCTTCCCATTCATTTAACATAATATTAATTGACTATTTTCAAATTAATTGAATAACTATATTTTTATAACGCATCACAAACATACATATTAGAAATAAATAATACACAAATCTTTCATTCAAAACTATAGAAGATGGTCGCCCAATATTAACGGATTTTAAAATAAAAAATCATTTGCAAGTTAAATAAATACTTACCTATGATACTTACTCACTAAGTAGGTATATATTTTGTAGCTTATACAATAAAACACAGCGGCCGGAGTGTGATGGTTATGGATTTAAGCTATACGTTAATTTAATTTTTGAAAGTATTTAGCGCATTAATTAATTGTTAGGTACCTACCAAATGTATTATTGTATGCCCAACATAAAAAAAAACGCTATTATTCATAATCCTTTTACGTAAAAATAATTTTAATGCTTTGTTAGGTTTTTTGTCAGAAAAATTCGCTTTGACAAAAAGTTGGATTGTGCTTTCGACACTAGTAGAGGACGCTTGTGGAATGGTCGGCGGATAATTAATTACACAGAACGTTTTACATCCACCCCTCACCCCATGATGGTTTACTGAAAGTCCGTTGAATTACTGAACTGTGTTTTCAAAAGTTAGGAAGTGCTTCCCGTGCGATACGTGATGATTTTTATCGGGCCGCAAACGCTCTGTTTATGTCAGATATTTATTTTTCAACGCGAGAAAAATCCAGTGCTGTTTTTTTGTTAAAATATTGTGATTAGCTCGGTTTATCCAATTAGGGGCCACTCTTGCGCTGAGTCGAGTCGACCGCGAAATGTGTTTGCTTCGGAAAATTATGGCCGGTAGCTAAGTATAATATTATTTAACATTTTTATCTTTAAGAGAACGTTGTTCGTTATATCTAAGGCGTATACAGTAGACATTTGCTTATTTATACTAAACTAATTAAGAAATGTAGTTATTCCAGTTTTATCTCAACGGTTATTTCATATTATTATCACAATATGGTTATATTCAAAATAAAAACGTGCATAGGCATTTTGACACAATTGTTTGAATATTTTACTGTTTATCTACCAAGATTGGTCTTGTTATATTTATATTTACAATTTATAAATTCACTAAGTAAGTATGAGCAGGCACAATTATCGATAATAGACTAGTAGGCGGGTAGTTTTACCATCCATAAGATCGGGTTGTACTGATTTATAGTTTGGGAGTCCTAATAAAAAAATCCAAGTTTTCGACCTTGCCGCAAATCGGCTCATGTCATCTTGGAAAAATGGCGTACAAACCCCGTTTTTCACAATATCTCTTCACCGATAGGTTCAACGATAACAATAGTTATCATCAATTTTTGTAAAAAACGTAATTCTCTACAACTTTAGGTATATAAAATAAGTATAAAAAATACCTTGGCAATTTTAATGGTAAGATTAAGAATATTAATTACACTGTGGTCATTTATTTATTTTCCGAAGTGTAATTGGAATACTTAGGTTCTTAAGAGATATAGCATATTAGTGCAGATCATCGTCTGCTGCTAGTTACACACTAGATGTCTGATTTGTTCATAATGTTATTGTACCTACATGTTGATAATAATATAAGCCTGAAAGCATTTTCTCCATGGTGACACGGGCACGGTTATCTATGTGTATCGGTTTCATTATAATTAAAGCAATTATAGTTGGCGTTACAATGGAACGTTCTGCGTGGTGGTGTATTGGGACAAATAGCCCCAATCTAGAAGTTTACAATGATAACTTTGCTTATAATAGTAATTACGATCTCTGTGCATGCATTCCTAAGTATTATCTTGGCCTTGCTCGCTCGTCTAGCCGTTAGTTTTTTTTGTAATGCATTTATTTTTGCACTCATCTTGGGATCCAGGTCTTTCATTTAAACAGATCTCACCGAAAACCCACAACCACCGAAAATATTATATTTTCAGTGGCTTTTTTCGCATAATTTCAAGTGAAATACGGAATTACATACTATACTATTATTTACTATATTTTTATTGTACAATTGGCAACACTGACTTACCTACTGAATATATGTGTTATGTTGGTATTAATATATGTGTAGCATTAACAAAATAATATGTTGTTTGTGTAAACTTTGGAGTTGGCAATATTAGCTTTTATGATATACTGCAACCGTGCGATATTCGCCATTATGTTTTATTTTAGCCTTCGCGGTAAAAAAAAAACCCACGAAGATAAAATACACGTCTGGTTTATTATGATGAAACGCATCCCCTTTGCCGGTGGTTTCACATTTATAGAGAGATATCTTCGTCTAATTGAGCTAATTGCCTCGCCGAAAACCTGGCGTCAGTAACAATCTGATTGATGATGGTAACGTTGGATGTTTCCGAATGTGATATCGAAAAGGAAATTACGGAAAAGCGAACCTATACGAGATCAAAGATAACGTATGTTTTATCTACCTTCTTATCGCCCTGCATAGTTATGATGAAGTCTTTAGTTAGTTTGGTAACGCGATATAAAATAGTTTCCCACTTTGATATTATGTGATAATAACACTTTCGGGAAAACGCAATTAATTTAGGATGTTTTATGTCCTTAACGGCCCACATGCCCAACGTAGGTCAACATGGGGATTTTATGGTATTTTCAAAGCATTAGCCTGAACATTCCTTAAACGTTGTAGATAATCTATTTATATAATTTTGAAGCTTTTTTATCCTTTATATTTATTTTAAACATTTTATGACTGCATAAAGTATTTTTATTACGTAAATTAGTATTCTTTTAAAGCTCTAGATCTAATGTATTAGAATATAGTCTTATTACAGTACATCCGTGTGCAGTGGTGTTAAGATTTTTTAGGTTTATTAATTTTAAACGCATTTATAAAACCATTAGTAAAATTAATGTTAACATTATATAGTGAAATTTTTACGATAAAAAATTATATTTTATAATCTCTGTGATCCAAAATTTGACAAGAATTAGGCATTTTATTATTCAAAAATGGGCATGATTAACACATTTGAAGATAATTCTAAAGATACTGATTATAAGCTATATTTTTGACCATTCAAATATGATTAACATCCTACGAATAATGATTGTTTATAATATCTAATTATTGACCTAAGAATAAGTTAGTATTTTTTTGAAATACGCCACTTCTATTGGCATTGCCTAGTGGTTAAGCTACAACATACGGCCGTAGCCATAAATTGACAAAAGGTAAATGAAGTAGGGAGTAAGATCATGTTAACGCGCGTGTTTGAACATGTACATAACCGAAAAAAAATCGTTTTTTTTAAACGGTACATGTTCAAACACGGCATGTGGGCCCTTAATGTTACCATATTATTACATCTTTATAGTTTCTGTTATGAGTAGACTTACAGGGTAAATACGCATTGTAAGATAATATTATGATTTATGATGATTTAAGGCACAAATTCTGTACTTAACTTATTTTCAGCGAATCTGGTCTAAAGACACACTTTACTTGCAGTGAAAGAAATTTTTTCACATTGTGAAGAGTATTTATTACAGTACACGCCTCTGCTACCGCACACATATATTTCCCTTAATTTTGAACGAAAGAAAATTGTGTTTATCATTTCGGAAACTATGGAATAATTATACAGCTTTTGGCGTATCATGGTATCTAAAATGTCTTCATTGGTAACTTGATCAGTCCAGGAAGTCGTCATTCTACGCCGCCGATACAGCTAAATTCACTAAAGAGTTAATTTAACCGTGTTAATTTAACAGTGAGCACAGGCTTGTATTAACAGTTTATAATGAGTAATGACTCTTGGCGCTGAATGGTCGATTTTATATTTTCATCAATAATTATTGTAAACTAGCCGAAGTACCCTGCTTTGCACGAGGTCTCTTGACCGATATACATTTATTATATTTAAAACCATAATACTATTTTTTGCAATATCAAAGTAACCTTATTTAGGCATACAATATGTTAAAATAAAAATAATTCTGACAGCAGTACTTAAAAGTCAAATAAAAGAACACCAAATTCAAATAGAATCTATAATAATATGAATATGTAAACTTTATTTTAATCTGTGGTAAAATTGAAAGGAATAAATAAACATATTTTGTATTTTATATACCATACGGTTATAAAAGAATGCTTTAATAGTAATTAAGGGCATAATCACTTTCCATAATTGTTAAGGTGACGCATCAGTGAAACGCCAAATAATTCTCAACTGTACGCGCGACGAAATTTTGTACTCGCTTCGCATTCATAGAGAGAACGTTGAGTCAGACATACGTCACTTTGCTGCGTGATGGCGACGGGCCAATTAATTCTAAAATCGTGTAAAGATGACTAAAAACGTTACCCATTTACTTTAAAAAGAAAACATGTCAATGAATATATTATTATTGTTACTAATAGAATAATAAACAGAACGTAAAATGGACGTATGTTGGATTTATATGAGAAATAATATTTCGTTTGACAGGCGTCTTTTGCACCCGCGACCCGCAATCCGCACATCGCCCAGCGACGATCATTTTAGACCGTGCCTCAACTAATGCATGGCCTTAATTAACAACATTGAATCGTTATGTTTGAGGCTTTCACGTTTGTTTGTTATCGTAATAAGTAGGGTTGTCACCGCGTGTTCTTCCTTCTTCTTCCCTCGACGTTTCTCTTCAGAATGACCTCGCAGCGGCCCCGAAATATTGAGGGAAAATGGAGATAGAACACGTGGTGACAGAACAACAATATAATATTACGAATAACATTGTATTGTACACATATCGTCGGTGTTTTGTAAAAAGGGCGAATTAACCAAAATGCTACTTTCCAGGAGGAGGATTTTTAACTTTTGACATTTATTTGTTTTTTACCTGAAGATGTTATAAATATCTAACAAGTTTATAATGAAGCTTAGAAAGAATACTGGCATTATAATAGGTATTATTATATAATATTTTCAAAGGCCTAATATGTCTCATTTGCTTTTTATTTTCTAATTTTAATTAATTTAATTTTAGTCGATTATCGTTTTTAAGTACTTTCTTGTGGAGATAAAAATTCGCCGTTTTTACACAACAAAGCTAGTGGGGTACATATTGTATTTTCATTAAAATCTCGATTTTGCCAAAATGGTTGATTCGCCCTTTTTACAAAACAACGACGATATTTTTGTTGATAAGTTGTCCTTTAATGATTATATTTAAACAGATAATAATGGAGCCTCCAAACGGCACTTATTTAAGTGATCGGATTGGTTATATAATAATAGCTATATATATTTAAAATTTGTTATAAAGCTATAATGTCCATTATTTTAATGTTTTCTTCTTTTCTATTGTTACAGCAAAAAAGCAGAATGGTGCTGCTCTGCGGACGAATAGTTTGGGGGCGGGGGCGCGGACGCCGCCCCTCGAACGGAAGTCCCGCTTCTCCGCCCTTGGAAAGTTCTTCAAACCCTGGAAGTGGAAGAGAAAAAAGAAGTCCGACAAGTTTGAGGCCGCCTCCAGATGTATGTATACTTCAGACTTATATTTTAGTCATTGCCTAGTCTTAGGCAATGACTAAAGTCATTGACACGCGGATAGTATTCGTTGACAGAAGTTAGAATTTTGTACCTAAAATAACGTGAATTTTTAAAATTTACTTCATATTATGCTAAGTATACGATGCAGAATCGTTTTAATCGGTGATCTAACAGGTTACGCGACAATTTGAATAATATTTTTATCGACATGACTAATAGTAATACTAATCAATATTAAAGCATACTATGAATAGGTACTTAGAACCCAAACCAATTCAATGAAAAAAAATTGAAAACCACAATGTGAGGGAAGACCCTTGAAGGTAAACAACTATTTTCCTCGATGAATTATTATTCAAAATCTAATGTAAAATAACGATTTCGTAATGGGCTGGTTTGACTGAACCGTGTCTGGGATTCTCTTATAAATCGTGTCTTTAATTTTCTATGAAAACTCTTAAATTATAAACAGCAAATAAACAAATTGACACCAGACGAACAATTATCTCACTAAATTATAAAATAATATATTTATATATTTAGTGTGTAAACCTAGAAAATATTTCATGGGTTCTTATTCTTTTTTGCTAAATTTGTAAACCATTATGTAAAAACATATTTTTATTTTATTTTATTTAGTTGACATGCGAAATTAATCCCCCCCCCTATAATTTGACATACTTGTGGAGAAGGTTCACTATCCCTGAACTAGGCAGTACAATACAGTACTATGATACTCTTATAAAGTTATAATAACATATAAATTAATATAACAATTACTTAATCCATACAATTTTAAACTACATATTATGTACATCATTAGTGTTAGTATCCATTCATGTTAAGTATATATTCTCTTTAACGTTTAAAGTGTAAACAATAGCCACAAGATCAGTTGTAAAGTCCGACATTTTTTTGCTTAACATGAGATATCCCGGTTTTGTTGGAGCAAGTAGGTGTATAATATTATATATAATATAAATAATGAAAACACTGTTTTGATTCATATGTTTATATGCGACATTTTATATTTATAAAATACGGAACTCCCACTTGATGCGAAATATAATAATTATTATACTCAACATCCTCTGGTGCTATTGAATTCGAAAAAAACTCTAAGGAAAATGTATTTACCTTATTTTATGTATAGGTACCTAGCTATCGATGTAATTTGTGTGTGGGTCATTTTACATGAAAATTTCCCTAATACTTTGTAGACTGCCAATCCCCTTAAGGCCATGCATTAGTTGAGGCACGGTCTAAAAAGATCGTTGCTAGGCGATGCGCGGATTGCGGGTGGCGGGTGAAAATGACGCCTGTCAAACGAAATATTATTTGTCATATAAATCCAACATCCGTCCATTTTATGTTCTGTTTATTGTTCTATTAGTAACAATAATAATAAATTCATTGACATGTTTTCTTTTTAAAGTAAATGGGTAACGTTTTTAGTCATCTTTACACGATTTTAGAATTAATTGACCCGTCGCCATCACGCAGCAAAGCGACGTGTTCCTGGGTCAACATTCTCTCACTGAATGGCAGCGAGTCCAAAATTTCGTCGCGCGTACAGTTGAAAATTATTTGGCGTTTCACTGATGCGTCACCTTAAACTCCATCAGTTACAATGTAACTATATTACAGGTAGTAAATTCGTGTAACTTTACACGAATTTACTACCTGTAATATAAACCAGTGCCTACCATTTGAAAAGAAAAATAAATACCAACCTACCCTAAACATATCTGAAAATTATCGCTATAAGAAATATGTATAACATATCTATTATATTATATTTAAAAAAATCTATTTGTCGATAGGTATCTATTTCATTTTAATCGCATTGTATATTATTATTATATAGTTTTAAAGTTTTCTTGCTAACTATTTATTACGTCAGTGATATTGTACTTTTAAAATAACTTTTTATGAGTCTACTTGGTTTTCAAATATTATGCTGGTGACTGCTGATTGTTCGCACACTGAGATCTATAGGGTCAAAACTGCAAAAAAAATCAAAAATGACTTACGAATGCAGTTCGATAGAAAAAAAATCTATTTTTAAATGCTATATTAACTGCTACTTGGAAGCAGTGGCTTCCTATACAATTGCGTCCATGATTATTTTATATTTCAAATTTTAATTTAGAGCTATATAGAGGCATTATCTTACATGATCATTGGTATCATTGGTACAATATTTATTGTGCTATACTTCCGTATTTTTCAGCTGTCTACTGCAATTAAATAAATTGTAGTTAATTATTTAACATTCAAACTCAAATTACTCAAGATCATGTTATTTGCAGTTATGACTCTATAGATCTCAGTGTGCTGTATGGTAACATTTTAATAGGTAGTAAATGGTCGGCTCGGCTCCCAGTCTGCAGTCACATACGGTTTGAAGGGTTACATTATTTTCTTTCATTCTGCGGCAGATAAATTACTGGTAGTCCTACGTGCTTACGGACGTAACTTCTTTAGTATTATATTAATCACTGTAATTATTATCAACTATGTATCTCTGCAATCTCAGATATCTAGTAGTAACAAGGAGACACCCGATATTCAGTTTTTGAGTTATTAATCTTTAGGGGTAATTTCCCCTTCTGAAATATCTTTGCTCAAGTTTCTATGAAGTTAACACACCGTGTATAAGTTAATTAAAAGCCTTAGCGATATTTTAAGCATCGATCAAATGATAAATTACGTTTATTGAGGAGCTGTTAACAGTATTAATTATTTAAGCCACTTATTTTTTAATACCGTTTAAGTTCGTTTAATGTATTTATCTATCACCGATTCGTTTAAGTAGCCTATTGTAATAATAATAAAGTTCTCGATAAATGATTGCGTCGTGTAATTTTCGTTGGTCAGTGAACGTTGGTTATTTAGATATAGGTAGGTACCTACAAAGTAATTAGTTTTTATGGACTCTTAAATTATACTTACTAGTTGATATTATTTAGTGTCTTATTTATGCGACACGTTTACCCATTCCTATTCCTGTTTTAATACTGTAGTTAAGTTAGTTCATGAGAATTATTTTAATGTAATACCATATACCAGGGGGGGCAAACTGCGGCCCGCCGGGTATTTTTTTGCGGCCCGCCATCATTAATTGTTGTATTTCTTATTACGAATAACTTTTTTATAATTTTTAAAAAAAATATTTACAATAGATTAAAATTTGAAGAATTTAATACCATATACCAGGGGGGGGCAAACTGCGGCCCGCCGGGTATTTTTTTGCGGCCCGCCATCATTAATTGTTGTATTTCTTATTACGAATAACTTTTTTTATAATTTTTCAAAAAAATATTTACAATAGATTAAAATTTGAAGAATTTGTTGTTTCGTAAATGTATTATCTCAGTACGTCTTCCTTGCGTCTCGTCTCACACTATGTAACCACTATTTTCTACGTTGAACATCGTGACACATTTAAATACTTTTAACTCCGCGTTGCAAGGAAAAAAAATATATGCCCATGATATGATAAAAAGTTTGAATGGATTTTAATTAAAACTCAAGTTATTCCTTCGACAAATATCGAATAATAACGAGGACCACTTTCCAACTTTGAAGTTGCTGAATATACCAGAACATAAATTTGAAGAATATGGTAAAATTTTTAAAGCTCTGAATGACGATTTTTCACAAAGATTTGGTGACTTCCGAAAAATTGAGACAAGTTTAGCAATAGTACGCGATCCATTTTCAATAGATATTGATAGTGTACCAACAGAGCTACAATTTGAAATTATTGATCTGCAGTGTGACACTGATTTAAGAGAATCGTATCGTCGTGAAGAAATCTCCAAATTTTACAATGCCCTTATTTCAAACGAATTCGACCAACTTAAAGATTATGCAAGAAAAATGTTGGTTATTTTTAGATCAACCTATATAATATGTGAACAAACATTTTTGATCATGAACCTCAATAAAAGTTCTTTACGATCAAATATCTCCGATGCCCATTTACAAACAGTTTTGAGAATATCAACTACAAAATTAACACCTGAATTTAAAAAAAATGTTACAAAATGTACAACAGTTTCATTTTTCTCATTATTTTTTTGTAATGTTTATTTTTCGTGATAATAAATAGTGTATATCTAAAAAGTGTATTTTACTTGCGGCCCGCCGCTCATTTTCAATTCTTGAATTTGGCCCTCCATCCAAAAAGTTTGCCCCCCCCTGCCATATACACTGGAACCCCGATCTACCGTTCTCGCATAAATCGTTTTCCCGCACGGATCGTTCCTTTTTGAATGTCCGTAAAAGTATTCGTAGGATGTTTATCACATTTGAATGGTCAAAGACATAGCTTATAATCAGTATCTTTAGAATTATCTTGAAATGTGTTAATCGTACCCATTTTTTGAATAATATAATACCTAATTCTTGTCAAATTTGGGATCACAAAGATTATAAAATATATTTTTTTAACGTAAATATGTCACTATATAATGTTAACATTAATTTTACTAATGGTTTTGTAAATGCGTTTAAAAATTGATAAATCTAAAAAATCATAACACCACTGCACATGGATGTAGTGAAATATGACTATATTCTAAAACATTGGAGCGAGAGGTTTAAAAGAATACTATTTTATGTAATACAAATACTTTATGCAGTCATCAAAAAATGTTTAACATAAATATAAATAATAATAAGGCTTTAAAATTATATAAATAGATTATCTACAACGTTTAAGGAATGTCCAGGGGTATGCTCTGAAAATACCATAAAAGCTCCATTTTGACCTTTGCCGAGCATGTGGACCCTTATAGGAAAGGAGGTCGAGAAAAAAGTAAAATACAGTCATATAACATTTTGAAATTAAAAACATGGCATTAGAGTAATTAGTTTTGGGGTTTAGAATTAGTAATATTGTATATTTTCAGGCTGAAATATTTTTTATTGACGTTTTACAGATTTTTTCATTCAATAATTATTTTTTCTCTTATTTCTCTCAAAATAGACATCATCCCTTAGAATCTGAAGGCTGTCTATATGAGTGTCCGATCATTTTTTTTATAAGTTGAATCTTTTATAGTGAAAATATTATGTTATTCTTATTTAATCGGATAATGTAATGAGTGTGTAACATTTGTTATCATTTTTGGAAGTTTTTCAGCTGCAGGTCGTCAATTATTAAAAAAGATACTTGAAAAAATTCGCCTAAAATAATATTATACTTACTTATTTAAATTTGTTGTTAACTAATTATCGATAAATTTGTAGTTACAATACTTTGACATTGATGATTATCAATCGACATAATAATATCATTATTTTATTGAACGTTTTAGTGCATATTTTTTTTCAAAATCCATTTAAACAGAATACCTATAGTTATATTATTCTGTTTAAATGTAGTACAATAACCAATAGCATTGCTCGTCAAGCAATCGTCACCTTGGTTAGAACGATTTGATAGTTTTGAGGTAATTGTGTTTAAACGGTGAGTTCAGTTATAATGCGATGTTGGTACTAGTATATAATACGTCACTAAAATGTCCACTAGTGAGAGACCAAAGAACATTTTGACGATTAAGAACAATTTAATTTTGTGCTAATAATTAAAAAAAAAATCAATGATTCTTTCTCTTATAATGTACCTATTATAAACTGGGTGACGATATCAATAATCAAATTTTAATTAAGTATCACTATATTTGCTTCTAATCGGAGCATATGGGGCTCCACAGGGTGAAGGTTATAATATACTTTTTATGAGGAAAATTTTTAGCCATCCGCTTTATCTCATTGAGTCATTGCACTGGATAAAATACCTATATTAAAATGTATATTTGTTATCGAAGATAGTATCTTTTACAACGACAATAACGTTTTTCTGTCTCGCTCAAAAAACATTTTCGTCTATTCCACGTATTGTGACTTGAAATTAGGTATCTATACAGATGATAATCAGTAAGGAAATTATCTATCATAATTTGGGGGCGGTCTTGGATTTCGAATATGAATTTTCAATAATATATTCTTAAAAAAACTATTTTATAACGATGCTATCGGCTAGATACGGTTTTCTGTGGATCTATTCTATACTTATCGACCGCTAAAGTGATAAAATGGTAAATAGAATCAAACTTAGGGTAAGTTTGTATCTAAGTATTAGCACTTATTGTAACAATTATAATAAGTTGATTTTTATTGTTGCAATAAGTGCTATATTTTAACAGCAGATACAAACCAACCCTAAGTTTGATAATATCTATCACTTTAGCGGTCGATAAATATAGAATAGACCCACTGACAGAAATGTTATAATAATATTGGCGTTGATCTATTTTTCGTAATTATAAAACTTAAAATTGCATTGTCGTATTTGTATCCCCTATTTTACAACGTTTTTATTAGGTCGTATTCTTATTTGTCCGGTGGTTGTTTATCCGGTACAAATCTTGCAATCGATTTTTAACTAATTTCCCGACTAGCTAGACATTTGAAACTTTTAGAATATATCAGAACACGATCCCAATGCATTTTCCCATCTTTAAGTAGAATTGAATCCAGCCATCTTTAAGTAGAATTGATTTCATTTTCAGTTAATTCTGTTTTGTATGAAAAATCGTTTCTGGAAAATCCGTAAAAAGAAAAAGTCTACTATTGGTTGCTAAGAGGGTGGTCGTAGCAACTAAATTATTAATATATACGTGCGTTACTATGGAAATCAAAATGAAATGTCAAAATGACATTTCAGTATTCTATTTGTTTGTTTGTGTGTTTATTTACTTCATATCAAGTACAAGTTTGAGCATATTGAGCTCAATAATTCAACAGAAAATTTAAAAACGTTGTATATAACTAGTTATTTTTATCTTGTAATTATATAATATAACTACAAAATAAATATTGAATAGTAATTAGGTTGTATTGAACATTATTGTTACCCAACAAACATATTATTATTATTATTATTATTATTATTACACCATGGCATTATTTTTATTCGCTCGGTCGCACTTGAAATCAACAAGTAAATTAAATATTCATTCTGAGAAAGTGTAAACATACGCAACCTGTATTTGAAAGGATGTAATAAAAATCAATAATTATACAGTTGACAAATTTTTGTGCAGTGATCTGTTTTTAAGTCAAAGGCCATAAATAATGTCTGTGTTAAATTACCATAAAATCGTGTCAAATTTTCGAAGAACGCATTTATGTTGATGTTTATTGTGCAGTGGCAGAGATTAAATATTAAATGATAATATTTTGTTTGAACATAATATTATTTAAAACACCTCAGCGAGTTACCAATTAGAAAAAATAACTTTGAAACATATTGATAAGGAACCCGATTCTACTATTGGCACTATAAATTGATAGAAAAATCAGAATTTAAAATACTTAGGTACCTACGAAATACAAAATAAATATTTGTACCCAGTTGGGCAGGACTCGAACCTGCATCCCTAGGGTTTCGGATTTCGGACCTTATATTGCGTTAATATTGACAAACTTCTTTGGTAATTATTATCAAGTTATCTTAAAATTTTACTTTTTACATACTTATCTGAAAAATATGCTAATAAGTTTAAATTAGATTGTTCTTATATTCAATGAACAACATACAAAATTTACAAATATACCTGGATTTTGTTATTAAAGCTTGATAGTATTTGAAGCACCTTATAAACATAATATTAATTTAACTATTTCTTTATTCAACGAATAATTCACAAGATTTAAGAATATACCATTCTAATTATTGAACATACATAATTCTGAAAACATTCATGAGAAAATATAGCCGATAGAAAAAATCTTTTTTCGAAAAAGACACCCGGCTGGAATCGAACCAGCGTCTCTTGGGTTTCGCGCCGAGTTTTGTGACCTGTGCATGCAAAGAGCGCGAAACACAAGAGACGCTGGTTCGATTCCAGCTGGATGTCTTACTTTTTTTCGAAAAAAGATTTTTTCTATTGGCAATATTTTCTCATGAGTGTTTTCAGAATTATGTATGTTATATATTAATATGGAATTTTTGAAAATGCAGTTATCTCCACAATATTTAATTTCGTAATATTTTAAGATACTATTAAGAACTATACACATAAACACGTAGATGCATCGTTATTATTGCATGCTTTAACCATATACCTTAATTGCAATTCACGACTATTATTGTAATAATTTACAAGATTTATAAATATAGCTTTCTTATTGATTATATAAATACATAAATTAAGTTAAAAAGTTTATTTGTTTACCATAAATAAAATCCGGGTTATTTCGTTACCATATTTTATTAACTACATTAGCCTAGTGCAGGGGTCGGCAAACCATGGCTCACGAGCCGCATGCGGCTCTTTGGGTGCTCGCGTGCGGCTCTTTGCCAAATTCCCAATTCCCAACTTTACAAAAAAAGTATGATTGTTGTTGTTTTAAATCCGCCCATTCCAAAAGTCGACAACTTTAATTTTTCTCCATTTCATATTGACATCAGCACTTTAGAAATACATTTTTTTTGGTGGATTTGACAAGCAGAGTTATGGAGCTCCAAACTTGTAGGTCTTGCTACCAAAATAGAGGATTTTGAAAGAGAAAAATGCAATTTAATTTCACAATACAGCGGAGCGCTCTAAAAGATCTAAATAAGTAATAAGTTAGATGCTACGATTTTTAATACATGGTATAGCTTTCCAAACTCATATTCCCCCAAAGAAATCTTCCTAAAGAAATGCAAGGAAGGTCATTTGTTCACATTGGTTTCAAGGACTGCGTGAAAATTATATGTAACTCATTTTCTGTAATAATTATATTTATAATTTCAACAATAAAAAACTTATATTTGCGTTAGTTTTATTCGCAAAATCGTCTTCGCTTAATAAATAAACAATAAAATTCACTTCAATAAAATATATTTGTAAAAATACATGTATGGCTCTCGAATTTTTTTTTAACCATTGTGATACTCATATTTGGCACTTTTGGTCCAAGAGTTTGCCGACCCCTGGCCTAGTGCATAGAACGGCCATCTATGTATAATATATTATATTGGATATGTGGCTGCCCATCGTGAATCTCAAACATGCCTAATTTATTTAAGTAATACCTACATAGTCAATAACTATATCATTCATCAAACCATATTTTAACACATACGCCACAAGTCACCTTAGTCACCATCCAGACAAAGTGACCTCTGCTACTAGACGCAAGCCTTCACATTTTTATCAAATTGCTTAATTCGCGACTTCCTATTACAATGTATTTTTGAGACAATTGAACAAATCAAATGTGACCTCGTCAACAAATTCTTTCGGAAGCAATATGAAGAGGCTGTTTAGACTCCGACCTCTGACAAGTTGGTTCCGGGCGACAAAAAAAATTTGCTGACAACAGTGTCGCTCTATACATGCCATTGCTTTCGATCAATATATAAAGGAGGTAATTTTACCTACTTTATCACTTATCACTCAGCACTCACAGTCAATCAACGTAACCACGACCAACGGGTAACCGCTTTACCCTGTCCGATCGGTATAGTAACTTCCTAGAAATAACATCATTGAATTCTACTTTAAACACTGTCTGTAAATATTATTTATTATTGGGGATTAATAAATGGGGTATAATTTTGTAATCGCGCAACTAAGCCTTCTTATTCTTGGAGTCAACCAAACCTACCTCTCCACTCCTTACTCCTCGAAATAGATATATTATATTACAAATGGAATAGTACAAAACTTAAATCCATAAGAATTTAAATTCAAATTATATAAGTACCTTCGGTCGATAGAATTAATATTAAAAATATATTTGAGCTAAACTAATCTCTATGCCTACAGGTACAATATTCAGGATATGCAAAACGTGATTGCTGAATGTATGACCATATAGGTACATATACCCACGAGTAGGTATATTATGTATGATTCAATGTTCCGTGTATATATACAACATAGTAAATAGTTCAAATTTTAATTCAAATGATTTGCAACTGCACTTTTTAATACATACGGTATTTTTATTTGGGAGAGCCGCGTCTCTTTAAAGGATCAGATGCAGATGAGCGTCACTAAAAACCATACCAATCAATTAATACCATCATCCAAGGGTACTTGATGGAATTTGAAAGTAGATTACCATTGATTCAAGTTGTCTAATAAGTATTGCATTTTAACGGTTTAAGCGACCCGGATTTCGCTTCTGACACTGCATGCACTATGCACATTCACATGGTATGGTATACATAATAATTATATACAACGAACATTGTTACAAACTGTTTATACAATATACAGGTGCCAACTTCAAATTCTCTTTCTTTACATCGTTATACAATAATATTGCGACCATACATACCGAAATTAAATTCTATTTAAATAAAATAAAACAAGTTGACGTTAGGTTAATATTATATTTTTGTTTAGAAAAAAAAACGATGTTTTAAATCAAACCTAAAATAGGCAGGTATATTAAAAATAAGAATTATTTGAAAATCTTTTCGATAACGACTAAATGAGTATTAAAAAAACATAAAAGAATATAATTAAGATACTTTTATCAATAAATCGTATTACATTGCAAGCTTCGTATTCTACCGCTAGACGTCCTAGTCGCCTAGCATTCACCTAACCTTGGACCTAAAGTATGTACCTAATAAGTCGATCAAGTGACTAATATCCATTTCTCGTAAAAACAAAAATCTGTTAATTCAACACCTCCATTCTATGGACGTCCATATTATCTTCTTATAATCGATTATAGTATATACAAATTAATATATGTACATATGTAGGTATTTACCGGTAAGTAAATTATTCGCTAATACCAGCTAGTATCTACTACACAGTATATACATATTCCACAGGGAACGTCAATATTCTATAGACATCGATCCATAATGACGAGCTTACGAACCCATATGATCTCAGGTGGTTTATGGCTTAGTCCGATGAGCAGATAATACTACAAGGCGTTATTAAATTTATTACCAACTTATTTATGTAGAGTACAAAATCCTTTAATGTTACCTTTTAACAAAAGATAGATTATTTCCCAAAGAAAACTCCCACAAAAAGCTCTCGACACGCGATAAGAAACGATCCACATAACCTGATCGATCGGGACTTGAAACAAAATACATTACTATGACTTACATTCTCTTTTATATAGATAATTGCTCTACGGTTAAACTTAGCCGGCTCGCACATCTAAACTCGTCTCGTCTGCAACATGTCGAATACGTCGATTTGGCGTAATCGTTATTCACAAAACACACGTTATCTTATGGACCTTCGCACACTGCTGGAATGAAACGTGTTGTTTGAAAAAAACAGTTGGTGTCGCTAGGTCGCTCGCCGTCAGTGTTGCAGTTACGCTTGCGCAAACCGCTACAAGTCAGCCATTTTAATTCAAATATCATCGGTTGCCGTATCTCCTACACAGTCAATGACAGACGAGCTCACTAATATTTACTTTGTCCAAAAGATTGAATTATAAGTATACGTGCATATATCGCACCGTGAGTCACGTGAGTGTAAAAACAAGGCATCTGCAAAAGACATATTTAGGATATATTAGGGTTTGAAGTCTTCGTTTTGTTAGGACAAATAGAGTTTCTAAAAAAAAACATAATATTTGGTTTATATCTACATTATATTGCAAGTTCTTTCAGTTACTTCACTTTTACATTATCAAGTTCACGACTTTTGCAGTTCTTTTGCATTTAATCTCGAATTTGAAAAAATTGCAGATGCCTTGGTTTTACACTCACAGTGCGAATTATGATTATATAAGGGGAGACCACTTCAGAAGATTTCTTCGCTTAATACATAATAATCGCTGCTTCGGCGTCTGATGCCATTTTTGTTTGGCGTTTCGAGAGGTTGCAATTATTGTCACTATCGCTAGGCTAATTCATATGTGCGTGACCGGCTATTCAACATGAATGCGACATTCCTAAAAGGTTTGAATTGTGGATGTGTAGTATCGTCAGTGCCTAAGTATGGTGGCTATTTGTGGTAACATCTAGTAACCATCATGTGCGGAAAATTTAGGTTCCGCCATCATATTTTTGAAAAAAGCTATCTCTTCAGTATTCACTCACACTGCATAGATTGCTTCTCACACGTTCCAGAATTTTGCCACACGCAATCGGAAGCTACTAACGTACTAACTATAAAGTCTTCAAGTATCTTGAAAATAATGATTAAATTTTATTTCTCAATAAAAAATGAGAAAAAACAAGCATCATGGAGGTGGAGGATTGCTTAATCATTTCAGCTTTTATCATTTATTTATAGTTATATACCAGCGGCAAATAAATACTCTTTGTTCGTGGAATAATATTCTAATTTTATTAGATTCAATAAGAACAGTAATTCGACATGGATTGATATCAAATACCTGATAATAGCACTGCTATTATTACCAGGTAGGTAGGACTTGATACGAGCACCTACTGGAGTGCTAACCTGCTTTTAAACATTCAACATTTTATATAAACATAATATAGGAAATGATTGAATTGGTAATTTACTTATGTACCTACCTACCTATTTTTTACGACGTTTTTCTTAGCTCGTTTTCTAGTTTGTCCGGTGGTTGTTTATCCAGTACAAATCTTGCAATCGATTTTTAACTAACTTCCCGACTAACTAAACATTTGAAACTTTTAGAATATATCAGAACACGACGCCAATCCAATGCATTCTTTTAATACATTTAGCCATCATTAAGTAGAATTGAATTCATTTTCAGTTAATTCTGTTTTGTATGGAAAGTTATTTCGGAAGAAATCCGCAATCCAATCCACTATTATTGGTTGCTAAGGGGGTGGTCCTAGCAACTAAATTATTATCATATACGTGCGTTACTCTGGAAATAAAACTGAAATTTCAGTATTCTATATTTGTTTGTTGCAAAATAGCAAAAAAATGATTTGTTGACAATTGCCTTATTTGTCCTAATTATTAATACATTGAATTGTCAAGTTTATATGATTCAACAGAAAATTTAAAAACGTGGTATATAAAAAGTTCTTTTTATCTTGTAATTATTTTTCTTACTTTCATATTATGTATTTCAGTGGTTTTTAATGTGTATTTATTTGTAAGCATTTTATTTGGACATGAATCTGATCTCAATGCTAACGATGAACTGTGATGCGGCCTCTTGAATACGTACCCTTTTTCGACCAACCAGATAAATCAGTATAAAAATCACTGCGAGATAATAATATATCGCTCACGAGAAAACAAAACCTCGTATGCCACAAAACACGAGACAAAGAAAACTCTCTCTAGTCATTATCAAGGCATAAAAATTCTTCATTTTTTGTATTTCCCTATTAAGATTAACAGTAGAATACGAAAAATACGTGATAAATTTAATGGAATCATGAAAATAATATTGATTTTTTCATCCTATGAACAAATAGTGTCATGTGGCATACGAGGTATTGTTTTCTCATGAGCGATATGTGTAATAGATGCTTTGTTTGAAAAAAATATTATATGCATCATTATAAATCACCCTTTTATTAACAATCGATATGTATGATCGAGTGCAAAATGATTATAGGCCTAAATAGTAGGTAGGGTACATATTGTACCTGTTGGGGAGGGAATCGATAGTTCAAAAGCTAAGTTTAATATAAGAAATCGAACAATATTAATTTTTGAAAATTTGCTGTTACTTTTCGTAACATGTAGGGTGGTATGTACAGGATAGTTGCTCCTATATTTTTTTTTGTTAACGTGTATAATAATAATATATATACTTATATAATTTTATAAATGGTACATTGCTGATTGGTAAGTGTAACATACCTACATAATAAATTACAAATTAATCACCAATCGTAACTCGTAAGCAAGTCAAATTCGTTGTTTGAGACTTTCGCGGTTGTTTGTTACTATGTCGTATTAGATTTTTGTGTTCTCAGCGTGTGTTCTTGCTCCTTTCCTCGGCGAAATGAAATTGTTGTTAATGTACTTATTAATTAGTTTGGTTCTTTACGCACAAATTGACACCAGAATTGCACCAATCAGATTAACCATTCTCTCGCTACAATGGTCTCAAGCATTGTAAATCTATCAAAATCATAGGTCCGCGGTACGGCATCCCCCGCCGCCTGATGAGCTTAGTGCGATAATATTATATATGACGCATAAAGCCTAAGAACAAACCTATGCACTTATATATTTACACGGAACGTAATACTTATTCTTGAAGAGTATTTGCCTGCTATTTTTTATACAATGCGATCTGTCATTTTTATTATTATTATAGGTATTTTTTTCTCTTCAAACGCGTGCCATAGGTTCGTCACCACTGTTATACATGATGTAAAATGATTTTTTTATACACTTAATTTTTTTTATTGAAAAAAATCCTGAGAATATTGAGAAAAGGTAATATACCTAGTTCGTTTTTCGTGTCGGGCCACAAGTCCCGGAATTATCTCAAACATGTTTGGCAACCCTACTAATGGTAGGTACCTACGTAATATCATGATAAATAATACACTTTAACTTAAATGCTGATAATCTTGTATAATTATGAAAGTACTATATAAAGTAATTATATTTATTTACCCACGTTAATTTGTACGCCTGATAGAACTTAATTAGTACATCAGCCAGACCTGCTAAGTCAGCTACTATGGAACTTTGTGACCTTTATGCCTAGTACTTAGGTTATTACGTGATTTTCATTATTGTTAATAGCTACTGAGGAAAATAATTTACTTATCTCCTGAAATTTCCGCCTACACAGTTTTCAGAACTGTTGTTAGTTTCAAACTATTAACCTTTTATTGCAGAATTTGTAGTAAGTAATTAACTATTTGATCGTGTAATATTTGCACTATTTAATTGTACACTGGAATTTATGGAATATTTACCCGTCAATATATTAGTTTATGAATTCATATCCTGCTCGCAATTCGCTTATATATTATCGTAGTTGGACGAGCAAGTCTCAAAGAGAATTATGTACTGTTGACGGCCTATTCCAGATAATGTGACGAATTGTGGCGAATAGTTCTCTTTAGTTTAGTTTAGTAATATGTCCATGATATTGGGCAGAACATTTTAGAAAGAGAAATGAATATTTAAAAAAGGTTATTCCGTATTTCTCCACACTCGAGAATCAAACCCTGTTTCAGCCTCACTCAGAAGGCAAACCACTTTCCATTATTTTTGTGTTAAAATGCATTAAACATTGAATAGTTTTGTTACAAGTAACAACTTCAACGCTTATGAATACGGTTTAACTTAAGGAATCCAATCCCGAGCCAAATTTTTGATCCCGGGATTTCGGGATTACAATGTGACTATCCCGGGATGACATTTTTTTTGATGGTTAATATAAAATTTTTATATATACAAAACACATTGATAACATCGGTCTAAAGTAAATCTATTATAGTTAAATTTATACTATTTAAGATATTTATTGTTGATATTGTGACGTTCAATCTTGGAAATACATAGGTTTAATGGAGTAAATAATATTTTAATATAAATAATACTGTGAGAGTAAAACAGCTTTATTTATTTATGTAAAGATAACAAATACAAGCTCAATTAAAGTAAAAAATAACATACTGTGTTGATAATAAATACAATACACAAAAAATAAACATTCCAAAGCATGCAGTGTTAGTTTTTTAATTTTTTTTTCTGATGTTGTTACGATTGCGTAAGGCAGCAAAAAAAATGGTTATTTATTATCCGGTGATTCCCCCTGTGACCAAGTGGGTCTCAAGAATAGCATTTTCTGGTAGAAACGTGTAACTAAATGTTTCTTGATTTATTTATTCTATTTCTCAAATTCATATCACGGATGTTACCAGAATCGTACATATTATGTGGATTTTTTAATTTATGTTAAACTATTTACAATCTAAACAATTTTCATTTATGAAATTTTGTAGCATCAATAATGTGTTTAGTGTTTACATTTATTATATGAGATTGCTGTTTCTGATAGTAAAGCCTTAATTAATGGGTTAGCGAGATTAAAAATAGTAAATTAAATCATGGTTTCTGGCCCCTTCGCTTCATAAATCTAATTAGTCTAATCAAATTAGTAAAACTGTCGTAAAACGTATGAGATGATTGCGAAGCATTGTTTTCTCCAATCTCTCTCATTTTTATTAATTTATGTGAAAAAAATAAAATGAATTGGCAACACATGGGTAAATCAAACTTCATTCAAAGTCAATTTATTTCTAATGAAGTTAAATATATATTTTAATAAAAGTATGTTTTTTTGTTATATTTTCGTTTTTATTTTCCATAAAAATTGATAAAAAACAAATCACTCCCGAAAGTTTCGGGATTATGTTTACCAATCCCGGGATTATATGTATCGAAAATAGGATCCCGGGATTGGAATCCCTAGTTTTACTCGATCGTAATGAATGCTATGGTTAATAGTATTATTTCCGGGGAACTCGGACATTCTGTGATTATTTCGTATTTTACATATCTATGTCAATCATTTTGATTTAAAAAAAATCAACGCCAGAGTTTTAGCCTGACAAAGGCATCAGGGTGTAGTGACCAATCGAACATAAGCTTAAGGCCATGCATTAGTTGAGGCACGATCTAAAAAGATCGTTGCTAGGCGATGCGCGGATCGCGGGTGGCGGGTGAAAATGACGCCTGTCAAACGAAATATTATTTTTCATATAAATCCAACATACGTCCATTTTATGTTCTGTTTATTGTTCTATTAGTAACAATAATAATATATTCATTGACATGTTTTCTTTTTAAAGTAAATGGGTAACGTTTTTAGTCATCTTTACACGATTTTAGAATTAATTGACCCGTCGCCATCACGCAGCAAAGTGACTTGTTCCTTGGTCAACATTCTCTCACTGAATGGCAGCGAGTCCAAAATTTCGTCGCGCGTACAGTTGACAATTATTTGTCGTTTCACTGATGCGTCACCTTAACGTGCGAATCTCTGTTCCACGGTACGGCAGGGGAGTTTCCTATAACCTTATAGGAATCAAATTATAATTTGGAAAAAGGATTCTTTACAATGGAATAATTTCACATGAAAATTAAATAATATTATGTAGGTATATTGTCGGCCAGTCTTGTAAATCTCATAAATCTAAAACAACTCTTCTTTATGAGGCGAGGCAATAAAAATCAAATAATTTACGTTTTAAATGAATTTCCGAAATTTCAGAAATGAAAATGTAAAACAAACCCAAAGTTTGCATTGTTTCCGTTGTGTGGGCACGAATTGCGAGATTTAAAAAAAATATTCCACATGTGGGTGTAAGTATCTTATACACATACAAAGTTAGACAGGTATTGGATATTATTATGTACAATTAATATTGTAAATCGTAAAATTGGTAAGTTTTATAAGATAGGTCCACGATACTATGTCTAACTTTACTGAAATACTGGAAGTTTTAGAATAGTTTTAACCACTTTTTGAAATAGCGCGATTTTACAAAAAGTTTCAGTTTATTATTTATTAAAGGCTTCCACAATTTTATAGCAAGTTTCGTTAGAATCGCAGCAAATTGTTCAAATGAAATTTATCACCCTCGGATAAGTTTATTTACAATATTATTCTCGTTCTCCCCCGTTTTCCTCCCACAGCCGCGAGCCTTCTCATATCATCCTATGTTCAATTTTATTGGTACTTACTATTGTGACGATATAAGGGATGTTCTCACTTATTGGAGAAAATACGAGGACGGGGAAAATGTTGCATAAAAGATATTTAGCGGTAAAGTCGTTTTGTTTTGATACGTCCCAAGAGAGTGCTTTGGTGTGTATCGAGACTGCAAGGATGAAAAAAGCTTTCGTATTGTTTTGTTTTGCGTATCGTAAAAATTGGCGCCCAAATCGAACATCCGAAACGTAGAGTGATTTTCAAACGACTGAAAAGTGAGATAGAAAGCTGATGACGATGCTTTCACGCCCTTTCTTTTTAATAAGCGACTTGAATAATATCGTAAGATAAGGCTTTTTATTATTTCCTGTGCCTCCTCCGAGACGTATGAAAGCTTAATGACGGTGAAGTGAATTTAGACATACAACGGGGATACGGCCTTACGCTTTCTCCAGTGTTTTGCTTTTGTTACTTAGATATTTTATTATATATCATAACCGTATAAAAATACTCTCAAATTAGCTTTAGATTCTCACAGATAATGCAAACGTCAATAATATTCTTAAAGAAATTGCAACATTAACAATGTAAGTTTACCCATCTAGTATACATTAATAATGTCGTATTAAATTGTGTGGAATAATTAGTATTATACCCTCGTATATTGTATTTTATATTGATTAATGACGTAGTTATGTAATACATTTATAATGCGGTAGGTACTTAATGATTATCTTTTTGTCATTTTCTCAATCTTTTGTCCTTGGTCGTGTTCGTGGGATAGATGCGCCGATAGACTATTCCCAATCACGCCTTGACCACCGTGATGACTGGGTAATTGGTTTTAAACATATCAACGATGGTGCAACTGGATAAAATGAGCGGGCAGACCATCACATGCTCCGCAGTTTCCTCGGCGTCACATTCGCAGTATTAGTATTCCCACTTCATATCATTTTTACTTTTCGTTAATCCTGTATGTATCCGAAACCAATTAATTGCAATAATTAAACGTTAGTTAGTTGACTTATTCTGTTCGTATGTGGATTTAATCACTTGCCCCTGTTTGTAAAAAAAATGATTTCCAACGTTTACTGTTTATATATATTTTGTATACCTCCTCTTAAAATGCCTATCTAGTAAATGGTCCACAAAAACCTTTCAACTATTTAGTTTTCTATTAAGTATACCTAAATCAGTTGGAAGTTTAAATACACAACGTAAATCATCTGGTATTTCATTCAAAATAGTGTATTCAGAGGCATCATGCCGGAATCGATTCACGGAGTAAACTGTTAAAAGATTAGGTTATGTTAGCCACGACAAGTATGATAGATTAACTGCTACGCGTCACGCTATGCTGGCTTTTATCAACGTCATGTCCATGCTACGCTTTCTCTTAAACTCGACGATAAACTCAAATATTTATGAAACATCTTAGTTTGTAATTAATTAATCAACGCGTCATATATTTCTTGTCATACCTTATTCCTTATTACATCTTTACAAGTCGACACAATAATTTGAGGTACATGCCAGCAGTATCTTTGAACTATCCCCCTCAACAGGGATGAACTATATGAAGTAATAAAACGCTAAGAGAAGTGCCACAACATTTTTCACGACCCTAAACGTTAAAACGACGGTCCTTACGATGTCATTTGCCTTCCTAGCGTCCTTACAAAATTAAATCATCCCCTTCCCCCGGCTCGGTAAGGTTTTAACGCTTTTCCACTCACTGCCCGAGTGACTTGTCTGGCCACTTAAAAAAACGGGATTAATCAAATATACGCAGGCACTCATTATTAAGTGTGGGAAAGATACTTTTTCTTATCCCTGATTTGAAGACAATCCTGCCATTATGTAATACAGTAGAACCATGATTTACGTGCCTGGAATTCACGATTTCCCGCTTATTTATTTTAGTACATTTAATTCCCGGTTTTACGTTTTTATTTCTCGAATTTTACGCCTAAAATATTTAAAATTTAATTAAAATTACATTTTGTGATTAAGAACAATATCTATTTGAACGCAATCAATTCAATGCATGGCAGTCATTAAAATGAATTTCAGACGCATGTATGTTTCTGTTTATTATAGACATGCCTGCAGTGCCCAATACCAAAGTTACACAACACGATAGTTTGAAGACCTATATTTGAATAAATAATGATATTTCATTCGAAATTAGAAAACTAGTATGAAAAATACGTCAAAATAGTAATTTACACGTCCATTTAACTGGCAACTCTAAAAACGGATACGATAACTGATGGAAAATCCATCCTGTTTAGTCTCCGTTTCGGTTTCAGTCGGCCGCTTCAGTTTTGCGTTTACACGTCAGTTTAACCGACAGCTCGACTGAAAAGGAGACTGATTGGACAGCAAAACTGATAGTTTAAAAGCACCTTTTTAATGTAACGTAAATGTCTAGTGTGTAGTGTAACAAAAATGTAATTCTATATTATTAATAATGTAACTATTTATGTCTGTAGTTAAAAAAAAAGTGTATGTATACTGTTATAAACCATTGTAAAGCAGAATAGCCTTCCATTCAGAGAAGAGCTCAATTGCTTCCAAATAAAGAAAAAAAAACACCTTTTTGTCAGTCCCTTCAAAGACGTAAAATTGTGATTACACTCTATATTGATATTTATTTTTTGATATAAAGAAAATATTATTCTGAATTATAATTTTAAAAGTTTATTGATATTTATAGAGTCATACCATTTTCAATAAATTTGTAGAATTATAAATTATTTAACTTTTACAAAAAGTTGATTACTTCAAATTGACCAAAATATGAAGAAACTGACAACATGTCACATCGGTCATATAGTTTGATTGTAACAGCATATTCTGAAACGATCCCTAGACAATTATTTAGAGTGACGTGTTATATTTGAACAGTTGGTAACAATTATGGCGGGGAATATAAGTCTGTCCAATGTTTCCAGTGCCCGAAGGACCCGATGTCTTTAAAGTTTTGATCTGATGTTTGAGATCATGTGAACGCATATTAAACCGGGTTATTCTTCTTGAAGTAAATGAAGTAAATGTACACATTATTTACCATGTCCAATTCCGCCGATACCATTTATTTGGCGTTGGATTTCAAAATCTCATGCATTGACACAATTTGTGGCGTGAACAGAAAGATTTAATTTCTAACGACAGATCCATGTTGTCAAATTCTTCTGGCAGTGCAGGCGACTCATTTAGGTGTTGGCATCGTTACTTTCCAATGAAACTAACACCGATGCAAAGTGATTTCGTCGTGGCCGGAATGTCGGAAGAGTTCGTCCATCCTATAATAGATACTTTATTAATCATATTATTATTTTTATCTCCATTTCGGGAATCAACTTTTAAAATTACTTTATGCAAGTGCAAAAAATGTTAAAAATAATAGAAAATCAATTATTTATGTGAATTCCGCTTTGGTTTAAGTAAACAGATGTAATTTTTATATACAGAAATGCCACGTAATATGTAGTTGGTATGGTCATGAAATTTAAGCCAATTCCGATTGTCGTAGATAGGGTTTGTCCACTGACTGTCCCGGTTTTGCTGAGATCTTCCCGAAATTAAAGCTCTACAATATCCCGGAAAAATTGCCTCTCATCAGGGATGTAATCCACTAAAAAAAATATTGCCGGAAAAGCTAAAAAAGCTCTCAACCGGAATTTCGGAAAAATGTTCCGGAATCTACTGAAAAAGAAAAGTTAGCAATCCTAGTCGTAAATGTTGAGAATGTCGATATTTTTCCATAATGGACAATAATTATTAGTCATACTACGCCAATCAGTGAAATTGGCATAGCTACTAAAAATGCTCTGAGCTTTTATGTAAAGTAAAATAAAATAGACAGCAGTTACGGATTAAAAGGTGAGTTACAAGTAAGATAAACTTTCTCTCCAAAACCAAACTCTCTGAAAGCTTTTAAATTTTTCGGCGACACCTGTATACACAAATTTATCCTTCTTTATATTTTATTCCAGTAACCCCTATATCCGTTGTAGGTATGTATTATATTTTCTACGCTTTTTAATTTATAACCGGAATGTGAACGTTAGGTCGCCAGCCATTGTTTCACATTAATATGATTGTATTCTAACTACGTACCTTCATATAATCCATTTCAATTGATGTCATATTAATATAATATTTTTTCCTTTTTTTTTCTAGCATTGGAGCGGAAGATTTCCGTCCGGGCGAACAGGGACGAGCTGGTGCAGAAAGGGATCTTGCACCCCGAGAGCCCGATCTCGCCTATACCTGAACCAGGTGAGTTAATATATTTTATATCAACCGGAAATGTTTCTTCCAAATGGATTGGATACCTGATTAATTTATTGGTCGTACGTCAGTCTGAATGTCGATAATCTAAACATGCATTCCTTTATGTTTATAGACCACCGTTATGTTTATAGGATGTTTAGTATTTTTAGATAAGTTTAGCACTGAATGTTCTGTTGTATCTGTAGTAGCTGAGACAGTATTTTTGTCACTGCATACATAATATAATAAATATTTACGTTTCGCCAATCATAATGATTTTGAATGATTGCACCTGCATCATCATTGCGGTAGAAAAATAAACATTATACACTTCCTATATGAAGAAAGGAGAAACCTGGGCGGCTGAAACGATTCAAATGTACATAGTATGACTTAAATCAATTATAATTCAAATTCTATCAAATACCTACCCTCAGTCGATAGTTTTTTTTTTTTAAATAAACAATATACCTATATAATATTTATACTTGATGGAATTTGAATTAAAATTCTAATGTATTTAAGTTTTGTACTTAAATGGAATAGTACAAAACTTAAATTCGTTAGAATACCTATCTTAAGTTTATAAGTGAATAAAATAAATCATTATATTATTATCAACTGAGACCAAAAAATAAAATTACATATTGAATGCAAATATTAACTGGTGTGTTTTAACATTTTTGAGCTTTTTCTGGGAGGTATCGATAATAATGAAGTTTCTACAAATTAAACAATAATGACGTAAGTACTTTTTTATTTACTAATAAAAAAACCTTACTACGCTACTGCTATGTACATGAGAAGTAAAAATAATATATTTAACTTAAGTTATCTTTGGATTATTATGAGGATAAATTTATAGCCAGAAAACAATTATTGTCAGCATGAAGTAACACAAAACATGTTGAATTAACAAAAAATCAAAACCGTTATCACGTAAACCACTGTTCAATTAATAAAACATAATGTCATAGCCATAGGAATCAAGACTAATGGCAACGTAGGTTTAAATGTTTGTGCCAAACATCAAATATCCAGGTTTATGGTTCGAAAATATAAAGCACATACGTTTTACACGTTGTTGTCCCGCCCCCGAAACCATTCGTAATATGTCGTCCGTGAAACAGTAACCCGATTATGTGACATCATTGCCAATGTGAACATGATTTGTGACAATTAACTACTCTGTTGTCTTCTCGTGTCACATAAATAATCGCGAATAGCATTCTACCCACGTCGAGGCTGATTTTAACAACCGAGTAGGTTAGTTACCTGCCTACCTTGTGTGCCTGGAGTTATTCAGGTGATTTATTATCATGTTCAATGGTCTTTTCTCTGCTGGATACCGAGCCAGTAAGCTAGGTTTATCATCATTTTCATATATGTGATTGTATATGTTCCGGGGTAGCCTTAACTTGCTGAATTAACGCATCCATTTGTATACTCTATAGCAGTGGTTCCCAAAGTTGACTGGGCTCCGACCCATCTAACAAAAAATTCCAATCTTGGGACCCACCTCTTAGCTGTCTTAGAGAAAAGAGGGCATAAATATTGGTAATGCTCAGATTCCCTAGTGGCGAGTCGTGGAACTACTAAATGCTGTCTTATTTGTTCTAATTGAAATTAAAAAAAAAAATTATAAGCGTTACCAATATGAATGAAAGACTGTTGAAATAAGAAACACAACTTAAATTAAAAAAAAATTACTTTAATACCTACACCTGCAAGAAAGTTATTTCAATGGGAAGGATGTATTTGTTTCTTATTTTTCTTCATTACAGTTTTAGCATCAACTTCAACTTTAGTTACTTTTAATCGCAGTGAGTTTGATATATCCAATTTATTTCGGTATTTAGTTTTAATGTTAACCATAGCCGAAAATCCGCCCTCACATAGATATGAGGTAGTAAAGAGGAGGATGACTTTCATAGCTTCATCGAACAGGCAAGGATAATTATCAGCAACTGAGAGCCAGAATTTCGTTAACTGTTTACGATTGAAACTATTTTTCAGTGACGTATCTTCTGATAAATCAATGAGTTCTTTACTTGCTTTTGTTGACATACTAGTTGGTTTAGTTTATTTAAATTTTTAGGAATTATAAATAACTAAATGAAATATCAAATTTATCACTTCCTATTTTTTTTTCATGTATACGGTGGCGAGGGCCCACTCAATATTCGCTCACGACCCACTGGTGGGTCGCGACCCATAGTTTGGGAAACCATACTCTATAGTCTATGCTGTTTTGTGCGTACTTTGCGATATTAAAAAAAAAATACAAAATAGTCACACTTTTTACAAAACATTAATTACGTATTGACCACTCTGTTTTACGACATTAAATTGTACGACAATCCGTTTTTTCTTATTAATTTTGAATCTTTCTAGTCTTCTCTCGATCGTTGGTAACCAAATTGCAGTACATTTCTCTATACTGGGCCATTCTTACCAACTTATCAATCCTTGGACATTGAGGCAATTACAGAGGTTACCTAGCTAAAAGAACCTACTTCTGCACGCGTCTTTGCTGTCCTTTATCCCCATGAATTATTTATGAACTCGGATAAATCATTCTTATTTTGAAGATAATGTGTCCGAAGTATACGGTCTTTAATCAATGAGTTGCACAATTAAATTATTATATTTATCCAATCTATAAAAAAACAACTTTACTGTAAAGATAACGAAGACATGGAAAAATTCTCGGATCTCCTGTCCTTAGTGCTTAATTTTTTTCGAGAGGCCTTATTGTGTAAATTATTGACACTGAGAGATCGATCTTCTCCTACGTCGTTGAGTATATTAGCATTTCAGTGCAATTGTATGATCTCATTCCCGTATGCTGAAAAAAACTCTTCAGACGTATGTAGAGATGCCATCCAAATATTAGCATCACGTCGCAATTGAAATTGGGCAAGTCATGTTTGTATAATTTAACATTTTTATTTTGATGTGAGTTGTAACAAAGCCTGATGTTGATCTTGCAAACATATATTTAACCATATTTGCGAAATACTATAAAACTTTGGTTATACGTCGTCATTATCACAAAACGAATTATCTGTGTTCTACAATTACAATATCTTATATATTACATTAAAAGGTGGCAGGCAATTCCTTGTATTTATGACCGAAAAATACAAGATTTTTGTTTAAAATTTAAATATCCTTATCAATAAAAGTGATATCAGCCACAAACTGACCTAAAAACTGACTGTGAGTGAGTGAGTGTCGAAAACGCAGTATAGTAGAAATCAAATTTTGATTTATTCGGCGATGTCTGGGTCATCATTAGGGTTGCTAACTTTCTTTTTTAGAAAATTACGGAACATTTTTCCGAAACAAAATTATTAATAAGTAATATGTTCCTTACCTATGTGATTCCGTATTATTTTAGAGTGGGCATCGGTCATAATTAAAGCTTGTGATTGCTACACTTATTCATTTTTAGAGATTCGAGAATTATTCATGAATTCAAAATTGGTTTATTGATCTCTCGAGTTATTTCTTTTCATTTATGATTTCTTGAGAATTCTCCAAATTTCGGAAAATTAGTCGCATTTTCTAAAATTCCGGGATATTGTGCGTCCCTTAATTACGGGACGATCCCGGATGCCACCGAGACAGTAACCCTAACTGTCATACAGATTATAGAGTTTTTGGTTGCTATGTCACCGCCAAATTAGTGTTTCAAGTCCAGTGCTGTTGACTTTTGACTTTTCTATTCCGTATACCGGTCATATTAAAATATAACGGATAAGGTTTTACTGAAAGATAGCTAGATTTTAAGTACTTGTGGAGTCCATAATGTGAAACTTTGCTGATAGTATTCGCTTTTTGATCTTATATGTACTTAATCTATAAGGTTTAGTAAAAAGCATAGCACACCTTGTGATAGGATTCGTTAAATTAAATAATGTTTTGCTAATTGGACTAGCTAGATAAATGTATATTGCAACGTAAATTGTGGTCGGAAGTTTACTGTGGAAAAGTTTTATGTTCTCATAAATGATGTGATGTATGCCCACGATGTCCGAGCGGCTTAAGCGTCGGCTTATAATATCGTGGATCTCAGGTTCGAATTCTGGGTCTGTCAAATACACATATTATTGTTTTTCAATTTGTGTTAGGACCTAATAGGTTGAGAAAGTGGCTAACATCCATTTCTCGTAAAAAAATAAATAATATAACTCACTATTGTTTCTCTCAGGATCGAACATAAGTATAAGTAAGTAAATTATGTGAATATTTTGCACAATTTTATTTGCAAAATATATAACTTATATGTGCAATATGTATGTATACCCAAATTTTATATTTTCTACGTGTTTTTCCAAGTTCTGTTTGTCCCAGGTGTTTTAAGAAAATTTTTCTTATGTAATATCAATGACGGCGGCGTGCCCGGTTTTAGGATCTTTGTTGTTGTTGTTTTTGTCTGAAAGTTTTGTTACTGATTCCGAAAGTACTCTCTTACATTTTAACAACAGTTTTCCAATAATTAAATGAGAATTGACTTTACGATAGAAAGATAGGTTCACATTTTGATTTAGGTTGCGCTAGTTACCTTAACTATATAATTAACTTTTAGTTGAATTTGAACAATTAGAATTTAAATTCAAATTCAATCAAATATGTACCTTTGGTCGATACTATTAATTGTTTACATTAACGTTTATTTTTTTGGTGATATGACGTTTCACAGATGTTACTCTAGTTTCGAAATTGCTCAGTTAATAAGGCGTAGATGAATATTTGTAATTTTACTTTACAATGAGTTTCTTCCTTTTACCTTTATATCTGTGGATCCACATGGCGCTGTGTGATATTATTTTATATATTACAATCTTGTATATAAGAAGAAATAATTTGTATTTCTTTTTCAGAATAAGCAACTCTATTAAATTGTGTAAATTTTTGATTTATTTACGCATACAACCCATGTAATAATTTTAAGCTTGAATCATATTTAAATAAAAGGAATTTTCCGGACGTGCCAGAAAACATGTTTTTCTTGTCAACTAGCGCCACAGTTCTATCGGAGCTTTCGGTAACTTTAGCGAGCTTTCACACCCTTGTGAAAATAAAGTTTTCTTCCCAGCTTTAATTTTGTCCTTTAGCCTGTGCGTAGATGGCAGTAGACGTAAAATACTGTTCAGATTGAATTTTTAAAAATAAATATTTAGCTTTTATATACTACCTAACTAAATTCTATTTATTAGCTGTATTCCACTTATTGTAATAAACAAAAATTATTTTTATTACGGCTCATTCTATTGACATTTTTTTTTGTTTTTCTAATATTTTAGATTATCAATTAAAATTATCCCGTACTTAACGTAAAATGATATCGTTCGAATTGTGTAGTATTTTAATATAATTGATTTTCTATGTATTTTAAGTTTTTAAAATTTTAACATTTCGATTTTCTCTACCTCGATCTGACATTCAATATTTTCGATAGGGGGAATTAAAATATTAAAAAATCAGATAATCAAATTAATTAAAAACAAAAAATGGTAGTTACTTTAAAATAAAGAAATTTATTTTTGCTTTTAAGCTTATTTTTGATTTTATTTAATTACGTTTAATAGTGTTTGTATAACATTCTAACTACCCCGTGTCAAAAATATTGAATTTCTGATACGAGGTGTCAATGTTAGAATATCGATTTTCTGAATGAATTATAACTAGTGTTCTTGGTCTGCTCTGTGTGTGTAAGGTACAATTTATGCGGGTAAATTTAGAAATAGAACTTGATTTTGTGTTTATAAAAAATACGTATCTATGAACTTAGCTTTTGTTCCTGTACCAAGTTAAGCTTTTCTACTATAAAATTTAGTTGTAATTAGGACCGAGGTAAATTATTAATAAGCGATTTTAGCTTTTTGCGTAGGCTGAAAGTTTAACGGGGTCTTACATTTATAATTACAGCCTGTATAATTTGGCCTGCAACAGGTGTCGCCAAATTCCGGTCGCTGTAACAATAAATTATGATTAAAATTATAAATCGAACATTTTCTTAGTATCGATTGTTTCTGTACGATATAAATGTAGGTATTAAAATAAAATGCCGCCTATTCGACGCTTGCATTGTGACGGTGCTGATTTACGGTTGCGAATCGTGGCTCCTTACGAATCCTTAAAGCAACCGTATACTGAGCTTCGAGAACAGACGTTTGCGACACCTACAGGAGAAGAAGAGGACGAAGCGATAGGGATTCTTGCAAAGGCATCCTGTGGCGTCCATATGTTCCAGCAAAGGGGCGGGCATATATACCTAACTAAATAATAACAGAACCATTCGTATAACGTAGGTAGCTACTTTTTATCCCGAGGATTGGTTGTGATATTTATTGGCCATTGCGTCTTGGACGGTACTCATGAAAAATAAGATATTTTTTTGATTATTTCATAGTCATTTTTATTTATTTTTTCGTGATTAAATGGAGTTGGCTATAGCTGAGCCAACGCCACACATAAATCATTTATAATATATTTGCATTGCATATAAAATAAAAATAAATAAATAATTATATAAATCGATACCACAGTTCAATAGGAGAACAACTTAAAATTTAAAGGTTTTGAGTTAAGAATGCCATTCGATGTAGAATAATCTTCTCTTTATAATTCAACAAAAAAAAATTATCAAAAATTTCTTTAATGTGTCATAAAATCGAATAACCCTTTCCGAGATTAATCAGTAATTCCGTTATATAACCAAATTTATTGGTTAATTCTTTATTAAAATGTACAATTTCATTGTGCATTGATGAATTCCACTAAATTAAATATAAAAAAACATACACTTTCATCGAAATCAAGGCTTTAAAATTAAAATGAGAATTACTGCAAAAAATTAAAACGCCATTATCTTGGAACAAGGTTTTATGAGTTGTTCGCCTATTGAAATCGAAATATAAACGTGTAATATTTTAACGTGTGTAAAATTTAAACAAAACTATGTAATAGTTATTATCCTGTATTGTTGATTAAACACAATAATGCTATATAAAAAAACGTTATGAGAATATATGAGAAATTCGTAAAATTTCTTTGATTTTTTAACTTTCTAACCGATTATAAAACATACACGTTAACTAGTTTACAGTTAAACATACTAAGTTGATCCTATTTCATTGTGACAATATTTTTTCAAAAACTTTACTCACTAATAGTTTCCATAATTCTTTAGGTAATACTGGTGTTAGTAGTAATCTGTTGAAAAATAGTATAACTTTATTGAAAATCTGAGATCGAACACTGTTCGAATCTATATTGCACGAGTCCATTTTTAAATCAATTAGGCGACATGGGATTACGTGCGTCGCGGGTTGAAGATGTCTGGCTATCACCCTAATTAGGACTACGAAAAAGTCCCGGTGGTCCACTAAAGCACTTTCCCCGCAAATTGTTACAGAGTAAGCCTCCGCTAATTTTGTTAGCCACGAACAAAAACTTGACATCTGCCCACCTAAACCATACTATGGACTAGATTTTTTTAGATTTCCTTAGTTATAAATAATTCTATTACTTAATAGTTAGTATATTTTTCCAATCATCATATTATGTAGACATATAAAAATAATTACAAGATAACAATAACTTTTTATATACAACGTTTTTAAATTGTCTGTTGAATTATTATGCTCAATATGCTCAAACTTGTACTTGATATGAAAGTAAATAAAAAACAAACAGTCAAACAAATATAGAATACTGAAATGTCATTTTGATTTTCATAGTAACGCACGTATATATTAATAATTTAGTTGCTAGTATCACCCCCTTAGCAACCATTAATAGTCTTATACTTTTTACGGATTTTCTGAAATAACTTTCCACACAAAACAGAATTAACGGTCAATCTGCTTAAAGATAGCTAAAATTATTAAAAGAATGCATTGGCATCGTGTTCTGATATAGTCTAAAAGTTTCAAATGTCTAGCTAGTCGGGAAGTTAGTTAAAAATCGATCGAAGATTTGTACCCGACAAACAACCACCGGACAAATAAGAATACGACCTAAGAGAAACGTTGTAAAATAAACATAAAAATCTACTATCAAATTGTGTTATTATATATCGGAATTGCAATTATTCATTTTTGATTGTTATACTGACAGAACGCCATTCACTGTTATTGCCAGCTAGCTTTTTCTAGGTTGTAGTAAATCTATTGGTATAATTATGTACAGTGTACTTGCAATTTTTTACATTTCTGTATATTTACACGTATGGTATGAACAGTTTATTAAGAAACGGCATATACTCAAACACGCCTTCCAAACCAAATCTGCCCCGCACCATACTCGGTCTTAGTCGAGTCGTTATCACGAGACACTACGTTTGATGTGAAGCATCTGTACAGTTGTTTACGCCTGGTATTGTCCCAGGAGCAGTTACTCGAGACTGAGGTCGCCACGTTCTCAAGTGATCATTGACTGAGTTTACTGATTTTAATCTAATGCAAAGTGCCGGAATTATTCCGTATATCCATGTATTATAAATGTTGCTTTTCAATATAATTAAGTTCGAAGAACGAAATATTCATTATTTTATTCGAATGAAGTCCAACGACATCTACACCAGTTGACATTATTAGTGTACGTCTGTCTGTACAAGGGGTTTCTTTATTCATTCGAAGCATTCGCAAATATCTTTGGATTTCGTTCTGCTTGTGTAGGTACTTACTTTAAAATTAACCAGACGTGGAACGTAAAGATATTGCTCGCGCACACCTGATCCCAGTCGTACCGCGGGGTGAATAGAGCGTCCATGTTTTTTTAATCAAATTATTATTATAAATTATGAAAAACATCATTTCTATTATTAAACCGCCTGATTTGGAAATATACATCGTTATTCATGTTGCTATATTCGATACAATATTTACCTTATCTTATCACTAATACCTAGTTAGAATTTTATTTTACAGGCTCCATAACACATTAAATTACCGAACCGTTGATGGAATTGAGTTACATAGTGGGCTTTTATTTACAAAATTATTTTTGTTAATATTTTCCAATATTGATGTTTGCTTTGATATACATAGAAATGATTTAATGTTATACACAATTTTTTTTAAATAGTTTTTTTTTTTTTAAATAAATATAAAAAAAGATTTGAACTATGAATTAGTCAAACATTTTTTCTATAGATTTGAGAAAACTGAACAAACTAAAATTTAATAATAAACATGACCACAAATTAATATGTAGGTAATAATTAGATGGGATGGGATCCTTCAACGAATTCACATTTTATAAAGTTTTTTTTAACCATCTTGGTTTATCTCTGACTTAAAAAAAATCGGTGTGTGTACTTATTTATGTACGCGCGTTAGAAGTTATACTTCTTTGGCGTAACAAAAAAAAAAAAACTTGTGATAACCTAGATTCTTCGACTAGCTCTTAATTACCTTGTTAAATTACACACTCAAGAAAAAGGGCCGTTTATTGGAGCGCCGTTAGTTTATTTCTATACACTTTAACTTATATTACTAAATTATATAATTATTTCTCGTTGTTTTTATTTTGAAAGAAGCAACTGTCACTTGTTCACGTTCAATCGTTTGTTTACGTAAGGAATTGCAAATGACCGACAATAATAAATTCGCTGCGTAGGCTAACGGAACAATTCTACTATCAAACTTGCGTTTGTATACAACTGACTGATTCGCAGCCAACTTCATACTGTCGCTCACTTTCGTAACGGTGTGCGCGCGCAGCTCTCAATTTCACTCTCTACCAAATGCCCCAAAAGAAGTATAACTTCAAAAACATTTATTAGTTCGAACACTAAATTTTTAAATGTAAATTGCAAACTATATATTTTTCCGCCAGGTGCCTCTGGTAGGTAAATTATTCACCTTAACAAAAAAAATAGTAACACTTGGCCGCCGCATGGTGGTTAAGTACTCGTGTGAGAATATTAGGTACGTGCGCTGTGTTCAACGTCTGGCGTCGCGACGCCTCGGAATTCCCGCGTCCATATTATTATTGAATCCGCTTTTCGACACATTTAATGTTGACTGACAAGATGTGTGGTTAGGGGTGTGAAGACTCACCGGAGACCAGAGCATACACATCGATCCGATGAAAACTATCTTATATATACCGAAGATTATCAGTGGATAAAAAATAAGTTTTTTCTCAAATACGTACATAGTTTGATATATACATCGTTAAATAGCTTTAAAGTATGTTTATTAACTGGGAAACTATTACACTGAAGCCAATACTTATTTATTCTCTGTTTATATATTTTAAACAATCATTTAAATACAACACTCGACATTTTATTTAGATTATGTGCGATAATATTGTATCACTCAGTTCATACATATTACACAGACAACCGTCGCGTAAACTGTAAGGAAAAGTTTGAAAACTCTTGATGTTTGACGGCTGTCTTGATACTTATTTAATTTAAAATGACTGACAGACACGTTTGTGTCAAAATTTAACAAATAATGATGTCTCTTCGGTAGTAGGTACCTGCTTAGTAGTATTTGATTGTTATTTATATGTTTTGGTCAGACTTTGCTTGGTCTTTTTGTATTATAACAATTGATTTTGGCGATGTTAGGATCATCGAATTGGTAACTATAGGAAATATAGTCTTTGCTTTGGCAGAATTGGTATTCTGCAATCTAAATGTAAATAATGAATTATATATTGAACTATCTTCAATATACGGAAGGTCGTATTTTACAATCATCTAGGATTCAAAAAGTTCCACTTTTGAGATATTGTTACAAAAAGATTTCGAAAGTTATCAAACTTTTGGGTGTTAAAAATAATAATGGAGCTTCCTTCTAGTGTTCATAGTTCGATGCCACTGTTGAAATTAAAACACCGATCAAACATTGAAAGAAAGCTACCATGAATTCATGGATAGGCATATACTTAAATTTATTTACTTTAACAGCACATTGTCACATCGTCCTTGCATTTTTCTATAAATAATTTTAATGTCAAAGCACGAAACGTAATTAATCGAGTGAAGCTGAGCCGATAGATGTTTCATATTTACTGCACGCAATAATATCTTATACCTCGCGGCACACAGATTGGGAAGCACTGAAGACCTAAAAAGGATATAATGAGACATTGTATCCATGTGGTAGTTAGGCGGCAAAATGATGAAATGTACAAACAACGAAAATCCGCGAAAAATCACTTGTGCTTTTTCACATGTCGATATATTTAGGCTCATTCATAAAGCCAGGCTTTCTTCAGCATCCTTGGTATTGGTTGTTTTTAGTTGAATTGTAAATAATTTAAGTGAACTGTTTATGTATTTATGCCGATGTTGTCGAAGGTCGTGTCGCGGGGGAGTATGCGACTTTTTGTTGAGCGACTGATCGACACGCAGCCGTGAATAAAACATCGAGCCAACTGTAAATTTCGCTTGTTTGACTTTCACGCTTTATTTGGCCAACGACTTCGATATGTCTGGCATTTTATGAAAGTTTATGTTACCGTAATGCCAACGCTGTGATCTCAAGTACCTCTCGCGATTCTGAACAAGCGCATATTTATTAGAAAATATGGATTAAATAAAAACAGATTTAACGGCTATGACCAATGTGTTTCATGCACTCGTTGTATTAAATAATAGCATGCCGTAAATTTTGTATATACACTATAACATGATATTGGAATAACTTTGTATCTATATTTATAATGTACATTACAAATACATTGTTGACTTAGGATGACGCCTAAGGTGTTTAAATTATTATATCCGATAATTACTAACGTGTGTATCGCCTAATAAATGTAGTTAGCAAGTACTTATAAAATTCCGTCTACGTCTACACTCAGTATTGACATATTTTGAATCTAAATTCCGGGCACCCGGCGACCGGGGGGCCCGGCCCTATGTTAGAACTTGCGAGTGCCAGCTGCCCGGTCAACATGACGTCATATGACATCATTGTGACGTACTACCGGAGTGATAATAGCATTCGAGAAAATAACGCTACTCAGACAGCGGCGCTATTCATTGTCACCATACACATATAGGTGTTTCGTCGTATTAATATCTACGGTGAGCACTGTGCGCTGGGCGGCATGCCTCGAGCGTGTATTGGCTGACGTCACAATTACGTCATGTCGTCTGGTGCCACACGAGTCGATAGTAAGGAAATCGCGGTGCAGATGAGGGAATCGTAGATATCTGCAGGGAGAGACATGCAATGCAGAAAATTATATTTGGAGATTAACTATAATAAGAAGAATAACGGTCACGTGACATTTAACAATACAAAAACTGCGTTTGATCGGACATGTATATAATATAATGCTGGAAATGTTATTTATTAGCAAGACAAATTAAAAATTACAAAATATATGTGTAAAGCAGTAGGCACCTACCGAAACAATTAAGTGGGTTGGAACGTCGCCTCTTATTATTTTTAGTCTCAAAGGCCATAGCGTATTACCGCAAGTAAAAAAATGTTCAAAACTATTGAACATGTTAATAAACACACATTTCACAATACATAGTATAGCGATAAATCATACTAGGTTGTATGTAAGTAACGTTATCGTGAAATTTTAAAATTATTTGGTAGAAACAGAATGAACGGTGCCGTAGCCATAATATTATATAAAAAATGTGTTTTTGTTCTGAAGTACTCGTTTTTAAGAAAACCTTGTTTCTAGTAAGTAACGTTTGAAAACGTCGGAAAACTTAGTTTGGTGTCATAATGAAAACATGTTTCTAATAAATTCATATAGATTTGCAGAGTTTCCGCTAGCTACGTCGCAATATCGACGTGATATAGTGATAGTTGGTCGTGCTACGCGTTATTACGTGGGTACTGTCGCAGTTTTTGTATTGATATTCATACTGCGTCGTCCGCGACCGATTTCCGCGGATTTTCTTCGGACGCGCTCGTATGCACTACGGCAGCGCTGTTTGCATTTTCATCACGCTTCGAATAACTGAGCGGACTGCAGATGGCGCTCGCCGCTTATTATTTGTATAATATATATGTACCCGAATTAGCTTACTCCGGACAACGAGATTAGTCAAATACGCGTTTGTATAACACTGTAACGTGTGATTAGACAGTAACGAGTTTGGTGCAATGTATTGAAATATACCTACTGTCCCACAGTAACATCGCAATGAATTTAAACTAAAATTTCTTTTCCTTCCATTTAATTTATTACGTATCCGGAAATTTCTATGTATTCCGTTGGCTGTATCATAGTTCACCGTGAGCTTTTGTATCAAAAGTAGATAGTCGTATAGCATTGAAATCAAATTCATGTCTTAAAAATACGTAATAAAAACCAGCGGAATACAAGGGAAAGACAGAATAAAATAGATAGGTGACTAATTAAATTAAAAATACAATATTTATATACCTGAATGATTCAAAAGAGGGTTAGCATGTGGGTATCTGATAATATTGACTGCGTTATTATCAGATATTTGATACCAATCAATATCAAATTAACCTTATTAAATCTAATAATATTGGAACATTATTTGTGTTTGCTCTGCTCTACGAATACCGCTCAATTTCTTGATTTCAATGCTATACGGCCATCTTTTCCGTTACGACAGCTAACGATGAACTGTGAAATGTACGTACAATTTACGTGTAACCGTAATATTCAGGATATTGGGAACCTTTTGGCATTAAATATAGTTATCGATATTGGGTCGAAACAGCTGCTAACATCGTAAACGTTTTGGCTCCCTGTGTGACGGATAGACGCAACTACAAATCGTAAGAAATCTCAGGTTTGATATTCAATGCTAGGACGATTTTGACATGTGGTGATAATTTCGCACATCGTCGATCCACTGGTGGAATGATGCACGATGGCATGAGGGATATAGTCGACCACACGTTGCGTCGTCATCACCTGATTTCCTAGTTTAAAAATCTTCCTGCATAGAATATCAATCCTGCGGTTTCTTGCGTTGTATGATTGCGTCTAGTCTTCCAAATATGCGGGGAGCCTAATGTGTAAATCAGCCTTAACTATTGGTAGGCGAGGATACTCACAGATGCTTACAAGTCACACTGTACGTAAGTACTTAAAAGTTACTAGTAGTATTTTATATTTGGTTTTTAAATTTAGGACAATTTATTGGACTCAGAGAGAGTTGTACATTTTCTTTATTCTGTACTTCATGTGGATGTAGGCACATTACAAGTTGAACTATTTTTCTGGATTTTATATATATGTTTTGTTTACTATTGTCCAAAAATGATAGCACGTTTCATGGAAACCCTTTTTTAAAACGCCACAGGGGAAGGTATTATTATTCTTATCATGCGTTGTATAAAAAAATGTCCGTCCCTTTTACTGTCATTTTCCCAAACCCTTTTAACTTTTCATAGCTACTTACTCATAATGACCACAGGATTATTTCAACTCTAAAAACTACTTTTAGCATTTACTATTGAATAGGAAACAGTTTTCAATTCGCTCTCAATGTTTATTATTCATATAATTTTGGATCATTCGGAAGCAAATTCGGATCACCCACCCTATATCCCACCTTAGCAATAGTTATTTTTAAAGTCATAATGTTAAATTTACTTTTATTTAATTAACCAAATAAGCGTCTCGTATAATTAATACGCCTTATCAACTCTACTTTATATATTGAGAGGTTATTTTTATCTCACGATTATTCAAGCCTACTAAACCTAAACAAAATCTAAACCAACACACTGATGACGTTATGCACAAAACTAAAAAATGTATGGGTTAACCAGGCGATTATAGACGAGCTTATTGCATACCAGAAAAATAAACTTATGAAGGTTTAGTGTGTATATAATATCTGTTAACTATTTTATTTGATCTGCAATGAGCACTGTCTTTAGCAAAGATGATAAAGAAACCTTTCTTCTGCCGGATGGAGCTTTCCGTAGTTTCCTTATCATATTATCAAAGTTTGACGTACTTTGAACATGAATTAACTGCATCTATATAATATTGTCTTCTAAGTTTGTATGAAAATAAAATTAGTAGATATGGGGTGCTTTTTTGCTTTAATTTCATATGTTTATAATACATTTATTGTTTCTTTTAGGCATGCATCTATATTGTACATATCCTAAAAACTCTCTATTTTTCAATCGTGATCGCGTTCCAATCCGTTTGGAGTCAGTGGATTGAGAAAATTGCTTATACGCCTTTTAAGATACCTGAACACTTATCTTTTGAATGCACATATTATGTTCTGTCTTGGAGGGGTAGTGGTGATTTATCTTTACCTATATTTATTTATGCTGTAACGTTGAAAATGAATGTTAATACATGCGTATCCCGAATTATAATGTTATAGCCGAAATCGAAGATGGAAGCTCGGAAGCTACACACAAAATATCCCGATAAATAATGTGGATCAAGCGTGAATGAGGAATAAATATATTTTTTCTGGCGTACTTGTGAATCCCTCTCGGCTGCCTACAGATTACAATCGTTCTCGCGGAATAACAAGGCAACATATCCCGCATAGAAACATCGAATCGAATTTCCCGACATCCGACTATCTCAAAGGAAGAGGCGAAGTTCTCGATGTAGGATTTTTTCCCGTACAAATCGGGTGCAGCGAGGCCCGTAAATACATTGAGGAAAAGAAACATTTTATTTAGTATTATATATTTCGATGCTAGTCTATTATATAGCACGGCCGTAGGTGTAAGTATAATAGTATGTTACTAAACTTACGTAAATTGTGATATAATAATTGTATACGATTATTGTGATGATGAGACATACTTTCGTCGTTCTCCGTTTAGTTCAATGTTTTAATAGTGTTGTCCTTTTTATTTCAGTATTTTTTGCGACCCGCGTTTCACCTTTTGGCATCTTCAGACACTGCACTGTCGTAAGACTCGGAACATAATAGGAAAGCACTTAAATCAATTAGAGTTTAAATTCAAATTCCAGTAGATAGTATTCATTTTATTAAATTATACTAATAATAAAATGGAACTGTCTGTTTGTGATTTCGAAATATTTGACATTTGATTAGCGGTTTGACTATTTACCTAAGCAATTTAAAAAAAAAATCTTTCTGTTATCTCATAACTCAAAACTTACTGAACCGAATGGACCAATATTATTGAAACTTGCACAGTATAGAGGACACTTAGAAAAGTTCACGTTGAATAAAACAATAAATAATAGTATATTACATCATATTATAATATGACGAATTCTATAAGTTTTCTTGGCGTTTACTATTATACTAATTGTATTCAATATTCATTGACAGTGTTGATTAGGGATTCCAATCCCGGGATCCCGAGCTATTTTCGATACCTATGAATCCCGGGATTGATTAACATAATCCCGGGATTTCGGGATTGATTTTTTTATCAATTTTTATGGAAAATAAAATGAAAGCGAAAATATAACAGAAAAAATACTTTTAATAAAAAATAACTACATTAGAAATAAACTGAGTTTGAATGAAGTTTGATTTATACCCATGTGTAGGTTGCCGATTCATTTTATTTTTTCACATAAATTATTAAAATTGGAAAGATTGGAAAAAAAACAATACTTCGCACTTTTAACAAAGTAATTCCACCATGATATCATACGTTTTACGGCAGTTTCATATTTGTCTGACTAATTAGATTTATGAAGCGGAAAGGCCATAAGTACGCCATGATTATTTGCTTTACTATTTTAAATCTCGCTAATACATTCATTAAGTCTTTACTATCAGAAACAGCAATCTAATATTAAATTCACATTATTATTAAATTTGCGTATTTCCAAGATTGAACGTATACAATATTAACAATAAATGTCTTAAATAGTATAAATTATACTAGATTTATTTTTGACCGATTTTATCAATGTTATTTGTAAATATAAAAATTTTATATTAACAATGGAAAAAATGTCAATCCCGGGACCAGTCCCGGGATCCCGGGATTGTCAAATTGTAATCCCGAAATCCCGGGATCAGAATTTTGGCTCGGGATTGGATTTCCTAGTGTTGATACTCACTAAGCACTGCCTTTCTGTTTTTTGTATTGTTGAATTAATAGATATTGATTATGATGGTCATGGGTTGAGTATATTCAAACTGTGTGGAAAACTAAGTTGGTAACACAATATACCCAAGCAATGTTCGGTTATGTGTTACCAATTTAATTTTAATAATATTAGACACTTCTACAGACAAGCCTCTGGCTAGACTTGTTAGTTTATTAATAAGCGTTGCGCAAATTATTTGTATATTTTCTACAGCAAAATTATACGATCTCGAGTCATGCGGTCCAACAAAATTTAATTATATTGCAAAAATTAAAACGGTACAAATAGTCGAGGAGAAATTTAATATACGAAGTTGACTTACAAGGGCTGTAAACAGACATGCATATTTATGGCGTATATTTTATCCAAAGTAAACTTTTGTTTATACATTAAAATATTGAATGTTAATTTGTACGGTAACACTGTATGGTTTATTTTGATATAATTATCATCCATCTACGTTTTTATTTGTGTCCTTTAATCTTTTTCTGTCATTTCATGAATATGATATTTTCTTTTTTTGGTCTTGTCGAGTGGACCGGGCTAGACGACATCGGCGACTTATCATTCCATATTTCACTTTTGGTAAAACGCTAGGGATACACACAATGGCGCCGAAAAAAACATTTTACCTATATATAGACAACAGCCTAAATATATGAGAGTGAAGTAGAAAAAAAACGTTAGTAAGAAAAATAAACAAATGAGCGTTTCGCATTGCAAATTCATTATAGTAAACTACTCACTCGATTCCATCAATTATTAAATGTATCTAATTATCGTTAAAGGTGGAAACGAGCCCAATAGTCAATATCTTGGTACGGTGAAGTATTTATTTAAAATAGTACGATTACATCGTGATTATTTTATTATTTATGAGTGTCTTTCATGTCCGGGAATTAAAATCGAGCGATCTGAGTGATCTGACTGACGACTGTTCGCCGTACCCGGCGCGCTGTGTTTATTCCACATGCGGTCTGCTTTCTTAAAAAATTATCAACTTGGCACGTTTAGGCTGGTACTCAGTTACAATTTACAATACGTACAAATTAAAATAAAACATAAAAATATTACTAGATTGAAACCAACTCTTAGTTATAAGACAGCCAGAAGCTGGTCTAATCACCGAAGGAGCGTCAATTTAGTGGATGTCAGATGCAGATAAATTCTTAAACTTGATTTCGTTATGAATGGATGGTTTTTTTTATAAATATTATGTGATGCATTGGTACCATTTTATTTTGAATACGAAACATGGCCAAGACTACTATTATATAATATGTTGGTGTACCTTTAAAAGATCGGACTGTATTAATTATTGTACATATACCGGTAGCCAATCACACCAAGTCAATACTTATCACCTATTTAGAATGAAAAGTTTCAATGTTCCCAGCATACATTATAATATTTTTAATATCGCTTGCAATTCAACTACACTAAGTGGTGGAATAAAAACAACGGTGGCCTCGTAGTCCAATGTGTAAAGCACTAGCTTCTCAATCCTGGGGTTTTCTGTGATTGTTTTAATACATTACTGTAATAGGGTCTCGTTGCCTATTCTAATTATAAAAAAAACTGAACAAATATCACTCGTGTCAACAGTTTTTTTTTTCTTCGGTGTGTCTTCAGAAGTCTTCAGCTTGTTGAAATTGCATATTGTAATATAGTGGGCATTTAACGGTGATGTGATGTGTACACATTAGGTACACAATTAGTTTTAATGCATTTTTCAAGGTACGTGCTTAGCACTGTCGCGGCCTTTATTCGAATTCTATCTCTTTCTGCTGTCACATTTCTAAATAACATATTATTTCTCTGCATATCTCGACAAGGAGACGATGTTATGAGTAATGTATTTACTTTATACATGGCTGCTTACGTTTCCAATAATAATACTAACTCAGATCTCTTCAACCCGTATTTTCCGTACTGTCATGTTTCCCATTACATTATGTCTAATTTAGACCTAATTCTACAAGCTAACAATTATTTTTACAATTCTATCTAAACGTTAGTCGATACAAAAGTGCACGTGTGTAAACATTTTTTGACATTTAATTAATTTCCATATCGGTATACATTGGTATTAAATTAAATACAGTTTGGACAGTCCCAATGTGTATACATGTCAGCGCTTTAATCAAGACAATATTCCACAAGATTATGCGTCGCTCCTTCCGAAGTGACAGAATAAAAGTCCTGCTAACATGGTCACTCTTGCTTGTTTGTCAATGCGTTTGCACGAGTATTCCATCCGTGATGGAATAAAAACTCTTTTAAAATATTTTTATGAAAATGTAAAAATGAGCAAATATAATATGTCGGTCTGGACTAGGCTTTATGATTGAGTCCAAAAGATCGTGTACATAGTAGAGCCCCTTTAAGAAAAGCTATCCCGTTTAAGTACTTTTCAATAGTTTTTTTTTAAGGGGCCGTATTCTTTTTTGTGGTTTTTCAATTAACTACAACTCAATTAAAATCGTTGGGAACAAAGTAACCTAGTAACCTTTCAATCAAAAAATATATATATTTCATTTTCTAAATTACAGACAACAAGCAGACAGCCTAAGAGTGACTTTAGTTAACCTTGATACCGGACTCCGTAGATTGTTTAGTTTTTTGATTAAATCAGTGTTTCCCAAACGTACAACATCATATTGCCCGTCTAGATATATAGGTGCAACCGGCGTGCTCATATATTTTGAACATAATTACCGATTCGGGATGTGAATCTTCACCCGGACACAAATACGACTTTGTATATAATACACTAGTAAACTAATGCTTAAAATTGATCAAAATCCCGTTAACTAAGTAGAAAGCTGAAATTTGGCACGCATGGAGAAATTTACTTGTGTATCAATAATAGTTGGTGTTGCATAATTCATGCTGTTTTCGTGGTACGCAACAGTTTCTCAATCTTCCTGATTATGCTTATCATTAAAAAATCATAACTAATTAACTCCTACGATGGTCGCGCGGCTTAAGCGTCGGCCTATAGCGGCGTGGGTCCCAGGTTCGAATCTTGGGTCTGGCAAGTACACATATTGTTTTTTTCATTTTGGGTATGGGTCACAGTATGTAGGGGAGAGTGGGTCACAGTGGATCACTTTTTTTCTCAAGTCTTACAATTCCGAATTTTATGGCCAAATAATTAATCTATGAAATTAAATCATAATATGAGTATCTAATCTTCAAAGAAAAGGGCATTTATTGGCGAGTATTACCTAAACTTCCAAGATATAACCACTTTAAAAAAAATGGGAATGATCCACTGTGACCCGGGAATGGGTCACTTTGGATCAATACATGGGTGACAGTGAATCGACTAGGATACACTGGATCTATAAAAAAAATACAGTAAAATACAACAATTTCCATATTATTACTCATTTATTTGTACTCTTAGATAAGTACATAGTCTTTTATTACATATTCAGAACAGTTTTGTAATTTAAAAAAAATAATGTTAAGGTTTAATTTGCGATCAAAAATGAAATTAACGTAAATTTGTGTTGGAAAAATTAATGTCAAATGGATAGTTTGATACATATATTGTTTTCTCTTTGTGCCAGAAAACTTAGGTTTTGGTAAAATCATCAGTGCAACCGTGGCAATATCGGGCACATTTGGCTTAGTTTCTCATCCGTTCTTCAGTGTGAAGTCCGATACTACTGTCCAACAGCATCTTCTTGGCTACGTGCTAAAACTGTGAACTAACAAGCTCCTCCCATTTTTAATCGCACTCTGATTGAAGCGCCTTCCAGTTAGCCACGAGTTGTCCACGTGTTAAAACTGTGAACTAACAAGCTCCTCCCACTTTTAAACGCACTAGCGACTTCCGGTTATTGCCTAGATCTTCTTGTCGGACAGTAGTTTTCTTTACTCGATTGCGAGGCATTTTACCTACGAAAAAAGAACAGATTAGCTTCATGGGTTACACTGGATCAGCGATCCACTGTGACCCAAAACGAAATGATTCACTGTGGCCCATTGGCGGTTATGGTAAAAAAAATATAACAAAAAAAAAACTATTTAACTCAAAGACAAAACAACATAGTTAACAACGGATTAAAGACATAACAAGCGTAAAACAAAATATAAACATTTACATTTTTTATTCACTTAGAGACAAAACAAATTTTAAAACTACGTGAAAAAATAGTTTTGTTACTTACCTACTGACCGGAGTGTGACAGCACATCTTCCCGCTTTGATACCGCGTCAGCGACTAGTGCGGAGGAGAGGAGTATGGACGAGCGGTAACCACGCGTTCGTTTGTTTGCGTAAGCGTTATACAAATTGAGTTATAGTGAATAATCCACTGTACCCCGTGATTCACTGTGACCCACTCTCCCCTACCTACCTAATAAATTGAGCAAGTGGCTTACATCCATTTCTCGTAATCTGTTAATACAAACCTCCATTCTGTGGAGGCCCATACGATCTTATTAGTATCGGACATGGTCGAAAGAAATGAACGTTTTGCAAAATTAGCAAGTTTTAGAAGCTCTGTTGCAGTCCGCCCACTTTGTAAACCTCGCAATACCAGATGTTCTTGATTCACATTGACAAATGTGCCAAATTTCAGTTTTCTAATTTGATTAATATACCAAACATCTTCATTTACTAACCTTATGACATGACCCGGCTCACGGCTAGCTCAATAATGCTACCGGGCCGTCACTGAGGAGACTAGTGATGAACTAGGAGAGGTGGATCTCCTTTGTAGTATCACAACTTTTGAATTCCCAAATAAAACTCTCAGCTGGTGTGGTGCCGAATTTATTCGGGTTCCAGAGTTCACGGTCACACAATAAGGTTAACTGTCATTGTTCCCGTAATTAAATCTCATTAAAGTATCAGTAAACTATTTATTTGTTCACTATAGGATCTCTGTGAAATCTTTCACAAATTCCCAAAAAGTCACACCTAATTCAGAGAATGTATACGCAGATATTCTTTGGATATTTTTAATTCATGAAATATTTTCCCATAAGAAAGAAAATATAATTTATTCTTTGGTCACACAGTATTAGGTTTATAAAAAGAATAGAATTTATTTTATTGTTGTTTATAAAGTTTATTTATGTTTACAAACTTGTTTACAAAAGGTTTGCTTAATGTTTACAAATTTATTTACTAAAATTTGTTTTTATGTTTACAAATTTATTTACCAAAACTTGTTTTATAATTATGTTTACTTAATAAAGTTTCAAAAATTTATTTTATAATCCCGAAAAGATTTGTAAAATTTATTATTACAGACTGAGTTTATTAATTTGTTTTTATAAAACAAATCCGATCGCGTAATTTATCCCGATTACGTCACCTCGTATGATGAGTAATGAAAAATGAAATTACTCCGCGAGCGCGTCACTATCGACAGATACGTGGTATTCGTGCTACGTTTTAGCGGCCGACGTCACTACCGACAGATACGTGTTATTCGCGCTACGTTTTGCCCGCCGAAGGGGACTTACTGGTACGTATGAATCGCGAATGTACTGAGAACCGTGTCTCACAACTTGGCAGTGAGGACTGCTGCTTGTTGAAGATCGCCGGTGAAGAGTGTAGAAACTAATGAATTTTACGGAAAAATATGTCACCTTTTATACCCTCTGGATAGAGGTTTAACAGGAAACAGTCCGTAAGGGAAAGAAAATATATCCCTTTCTCTCATGAGATAAATTTACGTATATCTCCCGTTCTTGACAACTTTTTAATAGAGATATCTTCTAATTAAATCGGGTTAAATTTACTCTACCTTATTTTCACAAAATAAAGTTTCAATAGGGATGTTTTAAACACCCTCTAGAACAAGTTTCTCAATTGCGTTGTTACGGTGACGTAAGCAAAGTAGTTGATTTTATATGATTTTTCGTGTTCAAACGAAGGGGAAAGTTTCTAGCTTTCCAACGAGGTATCGGAATAGGCATTCGTGTACTAGATAAGGGGATGGCAGTCTTTAAATTTAAAACGTCAAAACGAAAGGTTGACACCCACGTACCAGTCCTTTCCACCACTCTTGGCCTTTTTAGGCCAATAGAATTTTACTAAGTTTTAATAAAACTATTTATTCCCGCAGAAAACGTTTCATTCGATATTTACCTTCCGGACGAATATTATTACGTAGAAACTCCATAATATTATACTTAACATTTCAACTTAAATATTTAAATGCTTAATCCTAACAAGATGTTAATTACAAGCGACTACAAATTTATTTAGTCTTTAATAGTGGCTTTTCCATAGTAATCTAAACGTAACCTTGAATCTATTTTTATCTGGCAACTCAACACAGCTGGGCCGTAAATTCGAGTCGAACAGAATTCAGCTAAAGTTCAAGGTCACACGTCAATTTGTATTTTTAGTTGCAGTATTTGATTCTTTTATTTACCCAAGACGCGATTAAGATTTATTATTGTTTATGGGTAGAAACCCATCTATACCAGAATCTTAAGTTTTTCCAATTCTTACTTTTACAATATTCATTATAGTCAGTGAGTTATAGTATTAACAAAATCTATAATTATAATTACGCGTCTATAAATATAGGTACGCGTTTACAGTATTTTTTAACGGTAGTTAGCTTCTATCTTGTATTGATAAAATTAGTATTAAAATTCTTTATTTACAATTATACAGTATATAAATTTATAAATATTCAATTTTCTTTTCCGATTTTCATACACTTCCATTATTGCTATAAAAGTTATTGAAGCATGTACTTGCTAAATTTTACGTAAACAATCTCTCCCATAACTTATTTTCTAAGTTTAATGGAGATTTCCCGGAAATTATTTCCAAATTAGATCGCGCCAAATCTACGCGACGTGTCATTTCGAGGCCTGTGGTCACAGCGTTCCAATTACACTTGAGCAGTCTCGATTCTCCGAGGCGAAATTTTTTACGTAAAATTTTTATTACATTTACAAAGAAAAGGTTAACAACATACATTTTACTTCCTATTACTAAACGATTACGCTACTGGTTACCTGTTCATGGTCTCTTTCGACCATTTCTTCCCTGCTTCTTCCATAGTTTAGAACTATGGGACTTATATATCCTGTCTGAACCGTGTCGTGAGGTTGTCGCAAGGCTATTGAGAAGTAGAATTGACTACAAGGCTAGATTTGTATAGTTATGTCGTTAAACCATACTCTGCCACAAACACTAACTGAAGGTCGGCGTTTCTGCTCGTGTCACTTACCCACTATGTACGCATGTATTTTTGAAGCGTTTGTGATCATAGTATTGTCATAGCGTGGCGATGTCTGACATTAAGTTGAAAACGGCTATCCATATCAATAATTCGATTTCTTTTTTTCGAGATGCAAATATATCACATTCAAAAAAGATTAACCGTCTTCCACTTTAAACTGTTCGCGTACACACAGTCTGGGAAAGACTGGTTTTAAATGTTGGTAGCAATATTATTACCTACCCTGTCTGTTTGGGAATCTTAATTGTTTCACACAGGGTTTCTTGGACATTGCTCAAAATATCAAATAATAATAGCATGGTTAATAATATATCGTAAAATCAAATCGGACCCAAAGATGACGCATGATGTTTATTACTTGAGGCGTCTGTTAAGATAGCCTGAAGCAAATACTTTTGACAGCTTTGATTGTTCACTGGAAAATCTTATTCACTTGATTGGTTTTATGATTATAAAAAATATATCATGGGGCATATAGTAATCATTTAGGAACGGTAATTCCCGTTGACTATTGAGATTATATTTTTATCACAGTGGAACCCAGATTTTACGTGCCAGGAATGCACGTTTTCCCGGTATTTGCGTGTATTTTCTGCAGTTTCGTCTCATTTTAGTGCACTCAGTTCCCTGTTTTACGTTTTTATTTCCCGCAATTAACGTCTGAAATATTCAAAATTCAATTAAATAAATGGTAGGTACCTACATAATCATTGACATGCATATTGAGGCGCAGACGCACGCATTCTTTTCGATTTATAAACTAGGTAAGTAGGTCAAATACATCAATTTATAATATTGACAGAGTTGAAATATACTTATATAAGTAAAAAATATGCGCCACACCGATTTCCATGCTTTTTATTAAAAAAAAAAAATACAATATCCCCACTTTTCAAGAATAATTAGTTAAACCAGAGTTTCTCTATCTTTTTGTCTTCCATCCCCGTTTAATGTATATATCAGTGGTCCGCCCCATAAAATTAGCCTGAAAGGGCTACATTGAAAATTTCATTTTTATTAAAATAATAGATATTTAAAATGTAACCATCACCATCCAAAACTAATAAAATGTCAAATACCTGCTTTTGAAAAAAATATTTATGTATATTTTACTATGTTTTATAGTATATACCTACTCATGACGTAACGTTAAGTAGTAATTTAAACCACCCATGATCACACATTATGCGTTTTGGAGAACATTGAAAGGTGATGTGTGTGTTTTTAAATGTGAAAAATCTGTACCTTATTTAATCGATTTCGTGATATCCCTTGTTCCAGGGGAAGAAGATGAGACTGAATCAGTGGGCATGGCGCCCACCAGCGGTGGAGTTGGCGGGGTGAATGTGATGGCTCCGGCGCAGGCGCAATACGCCCTGCAGCAACAACTGCATCAGCATCTGCAGTTACAGCAAATGGTCTACGCTGCCAACAATGCCCAGAACAACAACGTAATAGGTGAGTGATAATTTATTCATATTTCTTAGTTAACGAACATAATCGCTGTGTTAATTGTTTTCAGATAATCGACTTACTTATATAAATTTAATATTTCAACTCTCCACTTGATAAATTTACTGGACAAGTCGACAATAACGGTCAGCAATTTCCGATATAGAATCACCGTATTTATATAATAATTATATTATCTGAAAAAAAAAAATGTTACCATTGTCGTTTATGGGGCTCTAGAGTGTTGGTTATATTAATAGACATTTGTATGAGAAATGGTTGGGTATTTCAGAGATGAAAATAACATGTATAGATAATAATATATTGCCAGAGCGTGCTCGAACCCGCGACACACAGTTTCAGAGGCAGATAGACACTCGTCCGTAGTTAATATTATATTACCGCTTAACATCTGACCGAGGAAAATAATTTTACAAAGAATCATATTTTTGCAATAAGTACCCACTATTCGTGTACTTGGCAACGCATGGAAAGTAATCGATCTCCGTATAATACTTTTAGAAAAATAGTCAATATTGGGAGAAATGGAAATTGTTGAATTGGTTTTGGTACTGTACCTCGTTACAGTTGAAAGTTTGTTAATTAACGTAGCGTCCTCGCGTGTATCTACTGTCATCATCTGACATATTTTATTATGCCGCCTCTGGCAGTTGAACTTTTTACAAATAAATATCATTTACCTACTTTGTAACTAATAACTATTTATCTGTATAATCTTTTCATTCATTGAAGTTGTTTGACGTCACGTAAACTTTATACCTGCTTCACTGTGACGTTGTACTTCGCGGCAGACACCTCTGATAGTACATACATTGTACCAGTATATTATATTTTTTACTTTGTTACCTACCAGCACTCGAGTTCCCTCTTTCATTGTGGAGAGAATTATCGTCTCGCTGTAAAATTAAAGATAATCATATTTTTGATGTTAAGACGATACTTCAGTGAAACGGCAAATAATTTTCAACTATAGGCGCGACGAAATTTTGGATTCGCTGGCAGTCTGAGAGCGAATGTCGAGGTGTGAATACGTCAATTTGTTTCGTGATGGCGACGGGGGTATTAATTCTTAAATCGTGTAAAGATGACTAAAAACGTTACCGATTTACTTGAAAAAGAAAACGTGTCAATGAATAAATGGACGCATGTTGGATTTATATGGAAAATTATATTTTGTTCGGCATGCGTCATTTGCACCCGCGACCCGCAATCCGCGCATCGCCTAGCCACGATATTTTTAGACCATGCCTCAACTGAGGTATAGCCTTAACTACTTAAAACCGCCTTGTAAAAAATAAAATATTTTATCATATATCTGTGCAACCCACGTGCTTTAAATTTAATATTGTCTCTCATTGTGTCGATCCTTCCGGCAAATTTTTACCATTGTCAGCTGCTCTGGAAGGGATGATACTACGTCGGCGAATAGACACGATATGTCTTTCGTTTTTGCGTATCGTTGTATGTTGGCATTTCGTTATTTTTTTCGTATCATAATATACGTATTGTAACGCAACCCATTTTCATATCTAAATGGCAGTGCCAATCTCGTGCGAATAATTTATGCATACAATATTCAAATGGCAAAGTGCCGTACGTACGTATCGCCCACAGACTTCGCAAGACATTTTCCATTATGGCAACATTAAAACGTAATAAAAATTCCAGACAGTTTTTCCGACGCAGCCATATGTTTATCGTCAACGACAGCAAAGCATTTCGGAACATTTCGAAACATTTATAAATTACGTTTCTTCAGTTACTGATCCCTATATTCGTAATTCATTAGTGTATATGACGTATGAAACGAACAAACTGAAACATGAAAAGTATTTTTATAGCTGATATTTGAATTAATTTCGGGCCAATTTGGCGTACTGAAGAGAGTCGATAATATTGACGTTTTTTATGTCTATTTCACATATTCACAGTACATCAATTCAATTTATATATTATTGTAGGACTACAATGTAAAGTATTTTTGCTTAGATATATGAAACTACCTACTTGGTTGTGTTATTATACTATTAACCATGTCTTAAATATATTATACAGAATCAACATAATTTATTTCGACTATTGTGAAACGATTTTTTTATATATAGTCTAGACTAGAATAAAATGAAATTCAAGCCAAATATATTTTTAATGCATACAATAACAACACTCCATACAAAGTAAGACTACCTATACTCTTTGGAACAAAAAATCTTAATTAATTTATTTTATTTTGTTAACTGTCAATTCATGGTGGAACTGCACTGTATTGTTGTTTGATTTAATAAAACGCAATTTTGTAGTACTTATTCCACTTTAATAAATAAATTTGGACCGGTTTCGTCCGCCTCAGTCCCTCTAAAAAAACCCTCTAAAATGTCCGTCTGAGGCGGACGAAACCGGTCTTTGCTTTTTATTAAATCAAACAACAATCTTAATTAAGGCAGACAGCTGTACATAATATCGTCTCTGTTCTGGCAGAACACACTAACTGGAGAATACTAGTTTAGAGTAATTTGACTTTGAAGTTGTTAAAATGTTTGAAATAATGGTCTATCATGTGAGTTTATTAAGTAATCGTAAAAAGGATGACTATAAAATAAAGACTGTTTATTTATTAAGAAGGTTTCCAGACGGTAAAGTTTGAAATAAGGAACATTTTGGTACTAACTCAATATGTCATTTTTTCGAATTAGTGTCTTCTGCCAGAACAGTGACGATATATGGTTTGAAAATGTAATAAATTTGCTGTTAAGGAAAATGTAATGCTTCCCGAGTAGATCTTAATCATAATTATCAGCCGCAGTCTTTGATGCCGTATACATTCATACAGAATTATAAGTTTGGTAATCTAATGAGTTTTAGGATGACCGTGTGATGTTTAATGCCCTTATGTACCACCATATGACTGCATATTATGTGCAGCGAGCAACACGTGCGGGATTTTGCCTTTCCGTGAGCTCAACCATCATAACGTACAGTAAAAACAAAACAATGATTCGGCTCGTGGACTGTATGCGTACGAATACGTATACCGTAGTCAGCGCTACGAGTACATCGGCTGCTAGGTAATTAATAGCACTAGTAGGGGTCATCTGCACGCACACCATCGACCAACCGAATCATTGTTTTGTTTTAACTGTTCCCACTGTTGTCTGTCATCTTATAAATCGGTTACTTTTGTGGGCATGCATATTGATATGCCACATTACGATACCCTTAAGTTTTTCGATCCCTGTTACAATTAAGAACACTTTTTTCATAATATGCATTCGTGAGCACATAAGGCACAATGAAAAACATTTAAAGATACTATTCAGGTGTCCAAATATGCACCGTTGCAATTTGGTTCTGCGAGCAATCTCGTAATACCTACACACCTCCCCCATCTCAATACACATTTTGTTATCCGAGTTAGGTGTAGTTGTTTACCCGCTCGATTTGACTGGCATTGATGAAGACCGTTTTTAGGTCAGCAAAGCCAGACAATTTATATTTAAACTTACTTTGTGGCTTTCATTTGCAAGCTTAAGCATCCTGTCATGGAGGTATTTTAGGTATTTTGCGAAGACAACAATGTCTGAAAATTGTTGATGGCTGCGGTATTCGCCATTAATCTACTAAGAGTATGTTCCTAGTAGATACGAAATATTATTAAAAAAATGTACAATAATGATGACTATACTTACTTTTATGGTGCCACGCGTTAACTACTTGATTATTAAATATCCGTTAGGAATATAAAATCAGTTTGCAAAAAAACATTGTTTCTTTTCGCATAAAATAAATAATTTTTGTCTTCATGAATAAATTAAGGTCACTTTATGTAATATGGTCACGTTACATTCCGTTGTCGCCTTCCTGTGTTTTTAACACAACATAGCTTACTTTGGAACGAATGAAACAATGAAGTTCACGCCGACATATTTGTTATTTTAAACTAGCTGTTATACTCGTTATTCTCACTGGGAAGGTGCCGTGCTTATTATAGGTATTTATGGTCGTATTAATATAATCTCATAGTATACAAAATATCCATTTGGCTATCATGCAACACGAATGTGAAACGAACTTTGCTACTTACTATCAATGTCAGCCAGCTCTTCCTAGCGATGCGGGTATGCGGGTAATTAATTCTATTTCGTCCTGACCCTTGTGGCTGACGATCATGATCTCTTTGGAATTCTGACAAATCTTGGATTAGATTTCTCCACCCTTTTCCGTCACCTGCAAGCCTCACGGCGTTTGTCATAATATGCTCTTTTTACTGGTTACATGTAATTGTACGTAACACATTTCACCGTGGCAAAGTTGTGTGTGACGAGAGTGTTTTCTCCAATTTTATTAGATTCAATATGAACATAATTCAATTTTCATAGCTGATTTTGACAAAATTCATGAATTCAAGAATGAAAACCTAACGTAACCTAACAAGTTTGTTTCCTGCTGGTTACCTATACAGTGAAAACCGACAAGAACCGTGTTTTATTAGTCATGATTTATTTTTATGTCAGTAGGTACTATACGACCCAAAGAGGTTGGACGGTCTTTAATATACGGCCATATATTTCCGAGACAACATTTCACGGTGAAGTGTGATACGGCGAACTGCATACGTACAAGTTTCCAGACACGCTTTTTACTTAGCGATCTGGCCAAAATAATCAACATGTCGAGATTTTCAGGGCCTCTGTGAATGGTGTCTGCCTGAAAACTCACATAATTTCTTAACATTCACACGATATATGTTATAGTTATTCAATGTTACTGAGATAACTGAAATATAGTCCCATCAATAAAAGCTAAAATATATAATACATTATAGTTATTAAGACGAATTATATTCATCATTGGCAATGGCGACCATTATTACTCTATGCAATTGATAGTGTTACGTGGAACGAATGTATACAGTTATATTTCCAAATGCCATATTAATTGTGTATTCGAGGCAGCCTCTTTGGATGCAATTTCCGTAACCCTGCTCTGATGACGTGATGTCACTGCACCGATGCTGTCTTATGCAAAGCTGGTAGTTATTTTTCTTGCCTTTGCTTGTCTACTTAGCATACAAAACGTCTTGTATAAAATATATGAGTAAGAAGAGTAAGTAAAATTCTGTCAAGAATAAGAAACATTACACAATCCACTCTTCTTAAAAATATATTTAATAACTTTGGTCACAAAAGTTAAATGGTGTATTAAATAAGTGTGCAGAGGAAAACAACGTAATCCAAAGGAGCCTTTTTTTACAATTTAAAATTTATTCTGATAGTGAATAACAGGCCAAGATGTGGGAAGATGTCATTCGATCGGTACTAATTTACGTTTCTTAGTTTTTTTTCTATTATCATTATTAAGGTTAGCGTTTAATTGGAATTTGATAATTATACTTACCAAAATGTTGAAAAAACCCTTCTTCTTATATAGAGATGAAGCCTAAATGTATTAAATTTAAGCAAACAAGAACCTTTGGTCTACTGGTAATTAAGTTAGCTATAAGTGAATTCACTTTGCAGGTTCATTTGAAGAGAAATTCACACTTCTAGTATGAAAATCCACTATAATGTCAGATTCACCTTATTAGTGAATTACATATTTTCTATGTGTAAATATTGCCAAAATAAGCTTTTAATAATAATTTAATATCTATCTAGGCCCTAGATCATAGGGCCTAAATTATTTGATACTTACCTATATATTTCATATTATTCTGTTGAATAATGAAGATTTCCCATGAAAGTTTAATTTTTTTCGAATTATATAAATTCGTTATCACAAAATACATTTTTTACCCAAAAAAGAACGAATTGTGGTTGTGACCGATTATACAATATCATGGCTAAATTTTAATATTCCACTAAATCTATGATTATTTTGTAAGACCTGGGGAGTATAATATTCAGCAGTGTGGTTTTGTAATTTCTGATATAGAACGCTTCAAATATGGACATATCAAAGCAGGTTGCTCGCATTGTGAGGCCGCCGCAGGACTTCCAATCTGCGATGTAAACAAGCAGCGTTCTCTTCGTACTTACTTTCGAAAGAGGTGAGCTGTAAGTTGACGCTGAACATTCCAAATCATGTCTATCCTACATTTAATTTCATAAACAATGTTCTTTGGATCCATATCCAAAGCGGTTTTAATATTGTATATGGTTATCAAATAAGAGTTATTATATATATTTTTTAATTTAACTCTTAATAAGTTGATTGTGTCACGAGCTGTGTGGCATGTTGCACCACCTCGTTGGAACCACAAGTTGTCCAGATCAAAAATCATCTAATTCATGCCAGAAAAAATCAGTAATCACTAATCAGTAATAATGTTTCTGTACTGTTCTGGCATTCTCATTTTCGTTTTCAAAAAACTACGGTCCAATTACACCTCCAAACCACATCAAACTGTTAATTTTTGTGGAAGTAAAGGTGTTTCAAGAATAGCATGTGGGTTTTCATTACTTCAAATGCGACAATTGTGCTTATTTACTTAGTCTTATTTAGCCATTTAACCAAGAATGGGCTTCATCGCTGAAGATGATTTTTTCATGAAATAATGATAATGTTTCAAGTCACTCTAAAGCCCAATCGACGAAATTTTGACGGTCATTCGGTTTAAGTTCTTGTGTGAACTGTACATATTATATTATATGCTTTCAAATGCAAATCTTTATGCAGAATATTCCACGTAGTGTCATAAGATAGACTAAGTTCTCGATAACGACGCGTAATTGATTGTTCTAGATTTTCATCCACATTTTGATTCACAACATCGATATTTTCAGCAGTATGTTTACCTTTTTGACGGGTTGGATTCTTAACATCACCATTTGACTCGAATTTATAATTAAATTACGAGTCTGTATGTCGATTATTTTGACCATAAATTTGTAATGTCCGAAACGTAGCGCGAATAGATTCATTATTGTTTTAATAAAATTTAACAGTTTGTATACGCTGTCCAAACTGTGTATCTTTCTATGATGATTTGTCAAACAAAACTGAACACAAATGTACCTACTTTAAAAAAATCGGTAATACTAATTTGATAACCCTATTAATGTTACATTCGCTACACCGATTCATATTTTATTTCTGTTTAGGTATTTTGTAGTTCTCCCCGTGTTTAAGTAGATTATTAGGTACGAAGTATATTTAAATGCATAATGTATATATAATGTAAGAAAGACTTTTATGAACAACTAGTGATTTTCTTAAAATCAGTACATCATGTAGATTTTACGAATACACGAATTCTCTTATGTTTATATTTATTATTCATCTTGTATATACAGTTGCGATGGTGCAAATGTTACATGCAATGTTATTGATGTCTTAGATTATGTTTCACGTTAACAGATGTTATTTTGGTTATCTGTTATATGTACTATACCATACTCTCTTACGCTATTGTAGTAAAAATACGGACTATCACGGAGTAAGCTTAGTTTATCCTAACATATTTTATAACGTAGTGTTCAAACACTGCTACATCACACCCAGTGTTCACCGCAAGGATTTGTCCTAGAAGCTCAGTGTATGGTTGATTTGAGCTTTCGTAAGGGACCATTCACCACTACTGTAAAGCAACACCGCCAGGACGTAATCGGTATTGGTTTTAATCGAGTGCAATGATTGTTGGCAGCTCTGTGATGAATCTGTTTAATAATTGTGTATTTGACTACCTAACCTTCTAATGACGGTTTATATACTAAAACTGTTGTTGACAGTGCGTAGAATTTTGCCACTAGGTTAGGAGATCTAACCACAATCAAATAATATAGCTGTGTAGTATGTTTGTGCTAAGCGTCTATTGTTTAGTTTTTAGTATGGTACGAGGGCTGTATGATAAGTCAGGTAAAATTCTATGAAATGAAATCACGATTGAAAATCTCACATAATATAGTATGTCAAGTAGGTATCATCTGTTACTAGGCTATATTAACATTTTCAGCCAGATTTGTCAGGTTTTATTAGGCATGTTTTGAGATGTTAAGGCGTAATCCAAATGAATTTCTGCATCGATTTATAGCTGTGGACAAAACATGGATCCATCACTATTATAGCGAAAATCAATGATCAGTGGAAAAAGTGCGTTTCTCCTGGTTAATCGGCACCGAAGAAGGGAACAGTGGTTACGTCGGCTGTAAAGGTTATGGCGACAGTTTTTTGGGATGCACGCGGTATAATCCAAATCGACTACCTTATAATGGTAAAAACGATCACTGGAGAATATTCCTGCAATTTATTGGACCGTTTCAACGACGCTTTGAAGGGAAAACGATCGCATTTTGCGAAGAAAAAAGTTCTCTTCCACCAAGACAATGAACAGATGCACACGTGTGTCGTTTCCATGGTAAACTTGCATGAATTTAAGTATGAGTTGTTTCCTCATCCATCATATTCTCCAGATTTAGCCCCCTGTGACTATTTCATATTTCTAGATCCAAAAAAATGGGTCGGCTGAAAAAGTTTTGGCATTACCGACGAGGTCATCAATGAAAAAAAAACGCATATTTTGAAGGGTTAGAAAAATCGTATTTTTTGAAAGGCATCACAAAATTGACTTAAAAAAAGCCTAGATTGTATCAAGCTAAAAGGGGTCAACGTTGAAAAATAAAATGAATTTTTGCCTAAAAAACATTCCTTGTTTCATTTTTACCAGACTTATCATACTGCCCTCGCATGTTCCATAGTTTCAATTATTTTGTTTATGACAGCGACCTGTTATGCTGTTACAATGTTGACATTCTTGCATAGAAGAATTCATAAAATGATTTGTAAAGGTCTTTTGTTGGTGGGTCGCCGTCGCGAATAGTCGTCCACTGACTGATGTGGAGAATTCTTAAAAATAGAGCATTGAAATGCGCAGCATTACTAATTCCTGTCACTGCCACTTGTGATCCCTTTGACATTGCCGTTTTATTTTATTTTCACGAGGCAAATTGATGACAATGTTTGCAATTTATCACACTCTTAAATTGACAGTTAGCGATTAGTGATTCTTTTTACATTTCCACATTAATCGTCTTATAGTCTTAATATGAAGAGTTACTTATTTTCGCTGTTGCAAATGTTTGTTTTTGCCATTCGTTCTGCATGTAAATAAAATAATATCTCAAGTAAAATAATATCATCTATGTTATTAATAATTCCATCACTCCATTGGCAAATTGTGCTATTTTTTTTACTATCCTAATAGTTTTGACGACTTAATATTTATTGATTTGGTAGATTTATATTTATCTCTATATATATAAAAATCTCGTGTCACGATGTTTGTGGTCGAACTCCTCCGAAATGGCTCGACCGATTTTTATGAATTTTTTTATGTTTTTATGTTTTTTTATGTTTCTCATACCTAACAAATAGGTCAACAAGTATATTTCATACCGCTAGGTGATTAGGGTATCTCTATCCAGAAAATTTTTCTTTTATTTTTTTGACAATTTTTTTTTTTGTATTTTTTTTTATTATTTGGCATAATAAAATACCTATAACCTCAAATTTTCACTTTCCTACCCCCATCCTCCCATTTTTTAATCGCGATTTTATTATTTTTGTATGAACAAATTTAACCGTCGTTCGTATTTCAAACAGAACGAAATTATTTATGTTGTTGAATGACAGATGGCACTACGTCCGAGAAGAATTTAAGAGAAGCGTCGCGTCATTTTGACATTTCATTCGGCAAATCACAACGCAGTGCATGCAAAATTTTGTACGATTTATTTTAATTTATCTATTTTTATGTGCGTGTATTACAGTGCACAATGCCAGCAAGACGCAAGGGGGGCCATTTGGGCCGTCGAACAAATAAAGCAACAAACATGCGAAATAGTAGAGTGGAAAGAACAGACGAACAAATCCAACAAGATAACAAAAACGTGCGTGTAAGCATGTCGCAATTGCGTGCATCTCAATCACAAAAGGCACGAGCTGAACGAAATCAACAACGACAATTGGAACGGAGCCAAGCGCGCCGGTTCGTAGTTAACACACGCAGAGCAAATGACCGACAACGCCAACAAGTACATCGAACATTTACATCCGCTTCGTTCCTTCGTCTCGCATTCGAGTACGAGCCAGATATTGAATATTCCGCTCATCCGAAAGTGCTGATTGGTGCTATGGACAAAGAATGTCCCCATTGTCATGCGCTCAAATTCAAACATGAGTCAGCCGGGATGTGTTGCGCATCAGGAAAAGTGCAACCACCAGAAATTGAGATACCACCAGAACCATTGAACGGCTTGCTCATCGGCACGGTTCCAGATTCAAACCTGTTCCTGAAGTCCATTCGCACATTCAATTCATGCTTCCAAATGACTTCGTTCGGAGCAACAGAAATAGTTCACAATACTGCGGCATATGTTCAACAATTCCATTCTACGTTCAAAATCAAAGGTCAAGTATACCACAAAGTAGGCTCATTGCTGCTAATGCCAAACGAACCACAAAATTTTATACAAATCTACTTCATGGGCGCGGCGGTGAGGACATCAATCATGTGGATGCACGTTGCGGCTTCAATAGCCTCAATTCGCCTAATGCCAGGCGCATCGTCGGTGAACTGGACGCCCTGTTGAATGAGCACAATGAATTATTGAAATTCTTCAAAGCACACATGCACGAATTGCAAAGTGACAATCACGCTATTGTCATCAATCCTGATAAAACACCAGCTGGAGAGCACGTACGTCGATTCAATGCGACTGTTGTTGACGACATTGCTGGAATCATGGTTGGCGACCGCACATCGACGCGAGAAATCGTGATTCTAAGAAGAAACAATAATCTGGAGTTCATCGCTGACACACACCGTTCATACGACGCTCTCCAATATCCTCTAATTTTCTGGAAGGGACAAGACAGATATTGCATGAACATTAAACAACGAGATCCTGTCACAGGTAATTCATTCATTATGAACATCATTACTCATTTTGAATTGAGAAAATGAATGGTTGATGTTTTTTTGTTTTTATCGGCGGTCATCGTCTACAGTGCTCTATTCCTCTTTCTGTCATAGATCCCACACACTTACGATACGTTCGTTACTTTTTATTTAACAACCAAAATATTCACTAGAAATAATTTATATGGCAGAACAACGTTTGCCTGGTCAGCTAGTAGTATTATATATTTTTATTGTATGAAACTGATCGTAGGGGCATTATCTTCTGCATATTTATTTATGTGTGGTTGATTAACTATGATCGTCTAATAAATACATCACAATTAACGAAGAAACATCGTTTTTAAATATTGCCAATGGTATTAATATCTTAATTTTTAATGAACGCAATTATATACATTATACAATATTGTCTATTTTCAGTCGATGTCATTTGTCTCTTGTAGAATAAATGCCAAATTGTTTATTTAATTACTCTACGCAAATATCTCATTAAACGGCTGGGAGTCATTATTTCAGAAATGTCATAAAAATGTTATTATTATTATAAATCCGCTTCAATGCGGGATTCCATTTACTGCTAAAATGTTTACAATCTAGATGTGTATTAAATGTACCTATTCAGTATACTTATTGTTTACTTTATAACAGTGCCGTTCGTGATATTACTGTTAATTTTGATACAATTTTATTATATTAGCTAGTTCTGTAATGTATGCGTAGGCTGCCATTGAGGATAGGCAACAATGTTTATAAAGCTAATATAATAATTCGTGGTTGTGTCAAAAAAATGTCATGGAATATTTTTGCATTGTAGGTACAAGCAGAAAAAGTTACCACCTAAATCACATGAAACGAATCAGCTTTATGAAAAACTGCAACTGTGATGTTTGTTCTTCTACAAGACTACTTCTAATATTATCATTATTACTTAAATAACATAAAATTACACATTTTTTCAAATGCGGTGTTCGTTCACGACAAGCACTGATATCGCACAACTCTTGATGGCATCAAAACACGTGACGACTTTGCGCCTTCAAAATCGGCTAATTCTTGTTTTTGCTGAACTGGCAGGTCAGCAATGACAGGAGAGCAAAACAAAAATTTTGATTTTTATTTAATGACTCAGTCATAGAACATATATTTTTTAACAATTCAGAATATACCAACCACCTATTCTGGAATTGTTTCCCTGTTTATGCTTGTCTACTTTATACCTTTGAACAAAAAAATACACACCGGGCTTTTTGAAGGCGTAAGGACTATAAATTCATTCCCACAGGTGTAGTGGAAATATATTTTTTTGAATAATTTACCCCATTTAAGTATTGCTTTACGTCCCTTAGGAGGACAATTGCCCCTACTTAGGGAATTACTGGTGGTACTGATACAAAAAGAGTGTCGGAAGTTAAACCCCTCTTATAATTTTCGTGCTATATTCATATACGTGAATGTGCATAATCATATTGTTCAGTTCTATGTTTTGGCTTTCTGGAACTATGTAGTGTAGGTATCTACTAAATAAATCTTCGTAATATTAATTTAGCACGCCATTGTTTAAAGTTTCCCGTTGAATCGAGTAGCGTTTACTTTATTATTCTCGCAGTCGCCTAAGAAGCCTTCCTTTGTTTCCGTTACTACGGCCGTTCGATTGACAGTTTATGGCGTAGAGCCTCTACGTATGCACTGCCCGATCAATAGCTACGGCCAAAGAGCGGCTTATACGCTTTTATTGTGCAAAACAGGTTTTGTCATTTCACGATTATATAATAATATGTTTATTTAAACCCGAATCCAGTTAGTATTTACTTGGTCGAATGTAATTTGACAAAAAGGATATTTTAAGTTATATATACTACAGATTGATTTATTACTTTTACCATTATCAAGACTAAAGCAGTTTGGTGAACAATTTATTTATGCTATTATAATATTATTATGCTTTCTAATAAAAATAAGTTTTATTAGTACGGGATGCGAATAATTTTACGGACTATTCCAAGAGGGAACCGAAATTCATAAGAAATTTTTGTAAAAAACCTATTAATATATTCAATATTTTTTATTAGTTTTGTTAAATGGTCTCTATTGAATGCATTGATATTAAATCAGTACAAAAATAACGGTTCGTGTTAATGTATTATTGTGATTACCCACTTACGTCATATCATTTGTGACTTTTTATATGCTTGAAACACCAATGTAACTAATTTTTACTGCAGTCTGATGCAAATAAATTTGCAATACAAAATGTCATACAACTGACTTGCTTAGCTCAATTATTTTTTTCAGCTTTGATCTATTTCATATATTTTAGTGTCCATAAAATTTTTGATGAATGCGATGTTTGGATAGTTAGATATTACCCATTTTATTTAGTTTTTTACTGATTGTTGGCTAATTTTTGTACAGCACAACATTCCGTATGATAATAATAGGTATGCGGTTATTTCTACCTACAATTGCCTCAATATAAAATTCTGGTAACTATATTTCAATTCCGGCTAACTTCATCTACATAAGTATGTATTCCAATTTCAAAATATTTTTTTAGTTTTGAATACCCCTTATTAGTTACGTAAGTATCCGCGATAGATGGCAGTTTGTTCGTAGCATTTCATTGATTGTGTTGGGTACCAGCACTTTACTTTACAGCGAGAGAGCTTTTACTCAGTTGCAATTTGCAATGTCTGCGGTAACAATAAACGATGCGGCCTACTTCGATTTGCTCCGTGGGAAATTCTCAGAGCACAATATGTGGAACAGGTGCTCTACGTTGTGTACTGGTTGAGTGTAATTGGAAGCTTTTATCGACGATTGTTTATTTCATTATTTATTTTATATCCCGTTTTATAGCGTACCTAATTTATATGTTTCTATAAATGACTACTATTGCGATGGTAGAATTCATTTTTATAATAATAAATACCAAATTTCACCAATTAAAATTATACAAATTATTTTTTAGCAAAGTATTGGTCTATTATTAGGTAATTAATGTAAAATATACTATAAAGAAAACAAAAATATCTAAGTATAACACGCAGCATAAACATACATCAGCATAGATATATAATATATACATATAAGCAAAACCACAGTCGTCTTTCGAAAGGATTTGATGAGAAGCTTCCGAATAACAATCATCTAGTGATGTCAAATAATGCCGTCAAGAGGGATCATACTTAAACTATGTTTTTATTCAATGAATAATATGCAAAACTGTAGCATTAGAGCACACACAGACGACTGTCCTCTCGCCGAGCGACATGTCCAGGTCATTGCAATTTCAATTGTTTTTCGTATCGCGTACCGACTCTTGACTGCAATACATTCTACAATAGATTCTAATGTTAATTAATTAGTTATTGTAACAGTCTAAATCAGGGATGGCGAACCTATGGCACGCGTACGTAAAAAGGTTCGCCATCACTGGTCTAAATAGTATAATTATGAAGGTAAAAAAGGTATCTACGTTACTCTTTAAACCATTTGATGCTAACATCGATTGAAGATAGAATCCCTCTCTTAATCAAATTGCACGCGTACACGATATTGCCTCTTACTAAACTGCTCAATATAAATCGTTTTAATAAAGATTGCATCTATTAAAAACTCCCCTAGTTAAATTTTACTAGCTTATTTTTAAGCGACACGCGTTTTTCATTAATATTAATAATAGGCGACGACGAAAAGCCGTTCAATTTTATCTCGGGGGCTACGACAATGTTGGCCGCTCTCGTAATGAAAGTCCCGAACTAAAATTTCTATAAAATTTCATTGCGGCCCGGTGTGACGTCACAGGCAGGGATGACGACAATCGTGGCCCCGGGCACGAACTGTTGCTTTCATGGCCGTTCAAAACCGTTTTGCACAAACGTGCCGTCACCGGAATGTAATTTATACGCAGGTCCTTTCATGTTAAGACTTAACGATTTTCCAAACAACTGTGCCTGTTACGTACCCACTCAGTTTCGTTGCATTAAACTTACATTATTACGCTTGTGACGATAAAATTAGGGATGAGCAATTAATTCTGACGGTTTCAATAAGACAACCACTTTTCGTGATGGGTATCTGACGACACTTTAGCTGTATTTGTTGTCATAATATATTCAGTGTAAACTAATGAGTTCAAGTCAACTTATTAAAACATAGCATACGATCAGGGAACTCAGACATAATGGGAACTGAAATACATAACGGGTAAGGCGAAGCAGGTAACCGACTCGAGTAAGGAAGAATCCGGGTTAAACTTACACACGTGTTAAGAATATGTTTTACGTCGAATACTAAAAACTGCTCTCGGTTTATGCATTTACGCTCATTTAATGTTGGTGTATTACACACACTATTGCACGTGCATAATGCGTGCTTCATTTTCGTAGGACACTCACACATTCAAAACCCTGCATCAAGATGCGGCGTATTGAATATAGCTTATCGGTATTCTATTTATTATCTGTTCTGTGCATACGATCTAGCGATATTTCTTAGGTAGGGTGGGTTTGATGTATTAAAAAACTTGATTTATCACGTGGTTCTTTGTATTATTTAAAAGAAAAAAGAAGTAAGGTACATTTGGGTTCAAGTTTACAAACATTCAAGTCGAACAATTATGTAGACCGTAGTAATGTATTGGAATACCGCAGTGGTAACATCACATATCTCAACTCACCAAACTGACTAAGGCATAAAGCTTTCAATTTTTGAGCTTTGAAACCCCCTGTCTTCGCCAAATTGAAAGAGTACACTGATACGACGGCGATACATGTGGAAGAAGGTTTATTTTGGCTATAAAACTGGTTTGGCATTCGAGATTGGACAGTGGGTGTACTGGAATTTTACTGTATACCTACATATTGAAATATTCCACTTGGCAGAGTTGGTGACTTGGTAGTTGGCAAGATAAAGTAAAGTGTGTGTATTTTATAATCAATTTACTTTGGTTTAATTTATACATGTGTATGAGACATTGATTGTCCGAGAAATAATAATCCCTTGGTTATTTATAAAAAATAAACGAGACACTGGGTTAAGATAAGGATAAAGGCTTTAATTTCCCGCGCTCTAAACAATAGATAAATACATATTAAAAGTTCATTTTTCTAAAATACGTTTTTGGGATCGAACGTCTTGTTTTTACGGCAGGGTACAACAGAGAAAACTCGTTCCACGCGTTGTTCGTCCACGGCTTTCATGCCTTTTTTCAACCCGCCACGTATATGAATTATATAAAATAATATTTTTTATTATTATTTAATACTGAATATATACAACATGTAAGAATGTTTAACTTTTCTCATTAAAGATGCGAGGTTTAAGTCTTACTTGATATATTTTTGTCTACAATTTTATTACCGTTTCGTTAGATTCGTTAGATTAGATTCGTTTTCTGAAATAATCAAAATGTATTTATTTTATGAAACATTTTACTGATACTACTATCCCACAAAGCCAATCAAACCATCGTAATACATTGGTTTACATCCCACAACGTTATATATATATTATATATTGGTATATTAGTAACACTGCATAGGAACGTTTATTAGAAGGAGGTACATGATTTAATTAAAATTTGTCTTTGCATTCATTAATTAAAGATTTAGTCAGACGAGCGACACACAAAAGTAATGCCTTTTCCGTTTCTTTTTCTCATAAACATCATCTTTTCCAGTACTTACATCAGTTGAAATTTCTATGATTAATGTATTTGTAACGAGAAACAAACCTCCCATAATTATTTTGAAAGCATAATGCGATTTAAGATTAAATAGTTATTATCGATACTGTCTGCTTATGTGAAATTTAAATTATATTTTCATCCTTTACCAACCCTATGTCGACCTAATGTAATTCACTTTGATGACGGCTGATCCCTTTCGCCAATAAATAAATAAACGATGATGGATTCGGAACTGTTGGGGCGAAACTTTGGGAGTGTTAGGTGTTCATTTACTCAACTCGGCTGAATTATTAATTTTGCAATTATGTATTGAGTATTTAGTTGGGTAAGTGATTTTAAATATTTTCCAGTCACGTTTTGGCAATGTCAATTCGGTTCGTTTGTATATTATATTTTGTAGATCATAATAATATTCATTATGTTTATTATTTGTTGCGATATCGATTCCCAGATATCTTTCCTTCTTTTATATGGAAGGTACCGTAGTAGATTTCAGCTACTTGGTATTACGTCAGTTTGTGCGTCATGGGTACTGATTATAAGTTATAAGTTAGTAGTAGATTATAAGTACGGCATAGTCCTGACCAAAACAACTGTATATTATGAACAAGGTTTCCATCTGCGTCGAAAAAAAATACATCGACAATTTGTATCGGAATGCAATAAATGTTGGGGAAACAATTTTGATATAAATTTCCGCTATAAGAAGGGACCGGTTCAGTATGTGGGGGCAATGATTTTAAGTATGGCGATATCACCGACAGTCTTTGTATAATGGCCGTCCTATCGCCGCACCTCGTCAGTACAGTGTCCTAGTTGGTGAAGCGTCTCTGAAGCCGTAAGTGCGGGCTCGAATGCAGTTTCTGACAAATATCCCAGTGTTTTTTAACGTCTGTTGGATTAAGTACAAGGTCCACTGGGATGAGTGAAGGTTGACAACTATTCTTTCTAAAAGAGTTAATTAATATAGCGTCATACAAATAGTTTGAAATATCAAAAACAAAGCGAAATTTTCTACATCTCATTTTTTCGGTACACCAACTATAGTTTAAATGTGTCACTGTAAACATTCAATCTTTAAGTTAAATGAGGCCGAATTTTATTTATCGCCTTTTTTCCATTAGTATCCTGTCTCTCTCTTAAATTGCTATTGAATAAATCATTGCTAAACTTTCCTTGCAGGGGGCAATGATCGTTCATTCATGAAAATTTAAATTTGTTCTAAAGCTTTATATCTTACCCTGCAAGAAAGTATGCGAAATCGATCACAATTTTAAAAGGCTTCGTAAAATATTCTGTTTATCTGCTATTGTTAAGTACGCTTATCCTGAAGAGTGTTCATAATTCATTAAAGTAGATCATGCTGTCACGTTTATATTGATGTTATTTTATAATGGTATTCTTTAATCTATGGGTATTCTCCAGTCAACAGTGTTATAAAGATGTACGATCGACAAAACATATGTTATCCTAATACGTATTGTATAATACGAACACGCAATTATTAGGGTTGGCAATTCCGGGATCTCACCCTATTTATCTTGGTTTCGTAAACAACGCAAATGTAAGAATCTCATTTCGGGAATAGGTTTTATATGCGTTTTGATAAAATAAAAAACGTCTTTTTGTAAAAAGAATGTGACTTTAAAGAAAACATTTAGTTTAAAAAATAAAATGTATTATGGGATCTGACAAATGTGAATAATCAGACAACTTTGTATAAACTAAGTCGTCAACCAACAAAGTGCTACAAATGCGAATTTCATATACATACATCACCACTAAGAGACTCATAATATGGGCCTCCACAGGGTGCAGGTTGTATTAGCAAATTATCCTTACGAGAAATGCATGTTAGCCTCTTACTCACCCTATTAGAGTCATATTCTGGGCCTAAATACTCAGAATTTCTTATAGATATGATTATTTTTTTGTTGATATTATGTCATTACTCAATACTAAAAAGATTTTTGGATACAATTTTTTTTTTGTTTCACCTGCGATTGGCAATTTTTATCCTTTCTGCCCGTGATTAAAATCCCTACTTAGAATCTTATTTGATAAACGATATTTTGACGGTTTTCTATATTCATTCACAATGCAATGTCACCGGAGATACTGAGATTATTAGCTTAAATGATTTATCTTTCAATAAATATGTATGTAGATTGTGGATCTTTAATACATCTATATATTTCGTCGATAATCCCCCGTGATATACAAAGTTTATATATAAAGTTTTTTTAGGCATCTAACAGTTTCATCTTATAATTTTATTTTGAAATGTTACTTGTTATGTAAATGCATAACGCGGTGGAACTGTTTTTCCCCCACAAAATTATCCCGTTATAATAAAAACACGACATGATTGGACACCCCCTCCACTCGACCAAATTGACAGATGGTCTTATCATTGCTTCTATTCTCCGGCCCTTCTTTGATGTCTAATTTTATCGTCAAATAAGAAATTTCCGCACTGTGCTCAAGGCGAATGCTGTGTATCGTAGGAGTGGGCTAGTCCATTGTGTTTCTTCCAGAGACGTCATCGTCAGGTTACGATAGTGGCTTCCAACCTTCTCCCTCCCCCCGTTTAATATTGCTCCTGAGCAGTGTTTCTCGTTTCACCAAAGGACCTATTTCATAGAGTTATTCCGGCGATTGTTTTTTTCTTAATTGCGAAATTCAAATATATTTATCATTTTGACTTTAATTATTCTGGAAATTGAGATAACTATAATATATAAAATCATTTAAAAGTATCACTGAATTCATTTTTATAATTGTTATAACCAAAAGATGTAAGCGAATATTTAAGTCACTGTAATCCTTATGTAAACGTCTCTATATATTTAAATCTCAGGGTCCGTTGATGGCATTGTGTGTGGTTACTAGTATATGAATTTAGATTTTCAGAAATTCATAATCATTCCTCGTTTACTTATGCCTGGTAGTTAGATTGTTTTAGTAAATTCACTTACCTATAACTTTACAATAGTTATTAATAATGTTTCGTTTTCATACTATTTAAAAATATTACATGGTTAAATCAATCAAAAATAATTTACAATATATATACAGTGACAATTTTCATATGATTCATGTTACAATTTAATGTTAAGAAGCGCTCTATTTGTTCGCTGTCTTGACGAAATTCATAATGACCTCTTAATTTTTGAAAGACCTATGACATTACATTTGGTTAATGTGGCTAATATGTGTCAATCAGCTCATTTTAATAATGCTTAGAAGATACACGTATCCGTCAATAGTAAACGATAATAAGAAATCACGTTAATATATTTATTTACATATGAAGTGCTGGAAAACTATTTTATGTTACACCATATATTTATTGTGATACCTATAATCTATTAAGTATTACATTTTTTCTTATTATTTGGGAATTTATCGAGCCCAGTTTGTAAGTGATAATTGGCAAATTTTGGAGAATTTAAATTAAGAATTCTACTGTAGGATTCTAGATTTTTTGAATAGCTTTGCCTTTTATGTTATTCCAAATTATATATGTTCAATAAAAAAGGTTGTATTCTTAGTTGTATAATAATAATAAAAATGTATTTAAAGACATTTTATTAGTTTTGTCATACAGTTTTCATTAAATACCTTACCCAACCTAACCCAACGAAAATTACTCGTATCTTCGTCGCAGAATAAATCTTGCTAACGCACTTTTGTGATTGAGTTACCATTTACTTGGTAGAATTCCATTTTACAAGAAATGAAAATATAATTAATATTAAATTCTACAGGTTTTTAAACGGTTTGCCGATAGCTATTTCGGTTGTAACACCATTATCAAGACTATTCAGATAGGCCGTTTGCTTTTGCTTAAATACTATTCGTATAGATAGAGACAGAATACATTTTCTTATTCGTTCAAACAAAATTATGACTTTGTATACTTATTATTAATTGTAATATTATTAATACTTTGAAAACCCTACGTGGGTTTTTAATGGTTATCAAAATTTACAAAATTTATTGAAAGTACAGTGTTCGAGTGCTTTGGTTATTTCTTGACAATATTAATCAATTAAAATATTATTTATTTATTATTAAAATATCACTTTCGTGATGCTGAAGATGACATTTTCATCGATCAAACTTAATGACTAATTTTAGCCAAAATGCCCCTACGCTTTTTTAGCTTCGGTCGGTAGAATCAAGGAAGAATCTTCCAAAAACTCATTATCACTTGAATATTTTTAATAAACGAATTAATTTAATTGACACAGAAGAAGATTGGCTTAATACGAAGTTTTGTCTTATAATATATTCAACGGTACGCGCGTGTAAAGTGTGCTTTATTGTGTACAGTTAGCGTAAAATCGTGGTTATAAATCTGGCGTAATATGGCTAACATTAAAAGGATTAATGCAGGATGTTGCGAGGAGCTATTATATCCATTTGAATCCTTAGTACCGCATTGGCTTTGCGTACTAATATTCTGCACGACCGTAGAAATTGCTTGTTCGGCCAATATTTCGGTCTCATGTTTATTATAATTAATCCTAATATCGTCCCCGCAATAGCAAATGTTAGTAAGTCCACATTTTTACGAAACGAAGTTAAGAGTGTACTCATGACAATTTATGTCTGACAAATAGCTAAATCCTCATTTTTCAATTTTCACTAGGTGGGAACATGTTTTGTTTGTTAAGTTCTCTATAGTATATTAAATGTATTGACATACAAAAAAGTTCAGAGTTTGCCATACTTTATTTTGGTATACATAATTATTATAGGGAATATTCTCAAAATTATTTAACACATTATTAACTGTGAAAAATAATAATAATCCACAATGAGGGTAAGAGTTTAAGTGGACTTTTATGTTTTTAAAATAGGGTCTAAACTCTAGGTACTTAGTTCACTCGTTTCTATTTCCATATAGTTTTTTTTCATGTACGTATCTTATTCCTACCTGTTTTTATTAAAATATAGTCAACATTTTTTTTCTTTCCTTTTCATGTGATGTTGTGAATGCTTTGGATTTGTAATGTAATTCGAATCTGATGACATTATTAAAAATAGTTAAGTACATATGTATTTACTTTGTGTCACCATAAATAATGGTAATGTAATGAGTGTAATGACACGCAATATAACTTACCTAAATGCCTCCTATATAATTCTGAATAATAAATGGTAAAAACGATTTCGGAGTTAAAATATTATTTCGTCTCTAGTTCAATTATTTATTAATATTTTGCACTGTAATTAATAGATATTGTGAGAATAGAATATAATATTTGATAATACCGATATTATTGCTCAACTATTGTCACTCCATAATTATTATCCTTTTATGATTAGTAATAATATTTGTGAAGTAAGAAGATGCATGGTTGAATTTAAATTATCTTTAATACTTTATTTATAATTACGTTTTCTTCATTGGTGAAACTATTTTTGTGCTTGTTCGTGCTTGCCATTATTAAAAAAAAAGATTTGTGCATTTGAATTTAACATTTCTGCATTTCTTAATTTATATTCATTAAGCCGATTTGACTACCTGCTTTTTTATTATAGTTGTACACATAATTTGATTTATACGATGATTTATTTAATAACATACATGAAACACCTCAGATTAAAATCTAAGACGCGCGGCCGGTCTCGGACCTACATCCACTGGTTTCGTACTGATATGCTATACCAATTAAGCCACATGCGTCCCATATAATTACGACGAAATTAACTAGTAGTACCTATTTACATCTTTAAGCGATTAACGAATTGCGTTCATTTTGGCAATTGGCTTTGGTGGTTTAAATTAAGGTATCAGTTATTTTGATTACTGGTCGATGCCAGGATCTCTCAAAATTTAATTATAATATATTTGCTAGTAATAAACTGTTTTTTTTTATTCAACGAACAATTCACAATGACAGGCGTGGATTTCCTTTACGGAGATTTTTTCTGATATATAATATCTGAGGTTTTATATAGGTATGTTCAATAAAAGAGGTTATATTCTCAAATCTCGTTAATAATTGGTTGAATAAAAAAATAGTTTATTGGATGATTTATGTATTGGCTAGAATTATTAATTTAAAGTTCAGTTTTTCTGATATACCTAACCATTTTGCGACTTACACAGTAAGTACCTTATGCCAGCATGGGGGCGATATCATGTTTTATTAGGTATGCATACAAATTAATATGAAATATCGATTTCATAAACTCGAGTCGCGCTGTATAGAAAGTTAAACCCAGTTTGTTTTTCTTTTGAGTTGATAAAATAACAATTAATTTGTGTGACTTATAATGTGCTATTTATTAATTATTAGTACATACATCATACATTGTAGTATTGTAGGCTATGCTAATTTAGTTTACCGGGCATTTTTCCAATAACGTTAGGTACATTACTTATTTGTTGACATCAGTTATCGCATAATATATGTATACATATAATTTATAACTCATTATATCATCATATTATATCATCATCGGTGCTAACACCGCGACTGGCGCGTTTGGAATCGTTGGCCATTAGATATAATTAACGTGTTATTTAAATGTGATAATTAAAAGGTTAGCAGTGATTGTGTTATTAAATTCATTACCATGAATATCATGAAACAATTTTACTTCATATAATTTACGATTCGAGTTTTAAATTTCTACATCAGCATGCCAATTTAAATCCTGTTCGTAATGCCCAGTCCACACTGGCAACATGTCGCCGGCAACCTCGTTAAATTTTACGATAATTATACTTATCGTAAAATTTAACGAGGTTGCCGGCGACATGTTGCCAGTGTGGACCCGGCATAAGACACCTGATGGGTTATATTGTACATACCTATAATCTATTACCTATTACCATGGATGTGCACTAATAACTGGATACATTAGATAATGTTGCTATTGCACGCTTTTTACCGTGAGTCAGGAAATCATTAAGAGAGAAAAACCATTTAACGATGTTGAGAAACAAAAAAAATGTTTGATGATATCAGAAGGGTTTTGAGAATTAAAAAAATGCAAAGATTTTGAAAAACAATTAAAAGTTAGGTACAGATATTTACTATAATAGTACAATATAGAACCTTTAAAGTATTTTAAAATGTGACGTACCAATAAATCGAATATCTTAAATTAGCGTTACGATTAAATTAGCCAATTGCTATAAAAAATTAAATCAATTTCAAGCCTTCTGGTAAAAATATATTTATGGCTTTCGCAAAAATCTTTAATCGTTGTGTTACACATTTTTGACTTTTCTATCTTAAAAGTTTGCCGACCTCACTCATATGGCAAAACAATTTTGCTAACCCTTGATAAAATAGACCCCCCTCAGTTTTCTTCGGGATCGGAATAACGCGAGTAAATATTATTATCGTCGCCTGTGTGGTGGCGGTAGAGAACAGGCACGGCAAGCAGAGTATCGTGTAACCGGTTAACCGTCAATTTAGGACTAATATATTTGTCGGTTAATTTTAATAATTTTTAAACGATTTATAATTAAATATTTTAATACCGATTTGCTTAAAAATTTTGTTCATATAATATTGACTGTCTCACGGTGGCGTAGTTGATGGAGTGGTTATCACCAAAGTCACGAGTGCTGGTTCGAATCCAGCGTCTAGCAAAAAATATCTGCTGTTACTTTTAATTATTTCCCGTTTAAGTTCATTAATATAACCTGCGGCTCTTTGGAGACCTATATGCTCTACTTAGAAGCAACATTATAGTACAGCTAACATGTACAATAGGTACTTTAGATTTATGAAATATATTATTGCAGTTTCACATTTGATTGGCCGAAGAACCGGATAATAGATTTTTAAATATCCGATTCTTTGGTTATTATACGAGTTGAGTTTGCCATTCCTAGTAAGTAGATTAAGAGCTGCGGATAGGCCACGTCGGCATTCACCATGCTACACATACCCCTAACTTTACTCGGTAACATGATCAAATTCAGACTAATATACACGGCGACGTACGTTCCCGTAGCATGGACCGTTGAAATAGTTTATCGTATGAGATTGTAAATGGTTTAATATTTTATTAAATCTGTTTTTTCTGATTGTGTCGCTAGATACCGTATGCACCCGTACTTTCAACTGATTAATGTACCTACCTATTACATTAACATATTTTGTATTATAATACAATTATGTAATTTTGATAAATTATGTTTTATTGTTGATAATACACTAAACTAATATACATATACCTATCTGACATTTTATAGTAAATTATTTAAAAAAATATATAATAATTTAGAATATTTTTTTTATGACAATGTCACCAACAATCATTTAAAGTTTTTATTTAACAAATTCTTCAAATATTTGAGAAAATATTTTTTTTATTGAACATACTTACATAGTTTGGATTTAATATTCAGAAATTTAATATTCCCATTAAAAAAATATGGTGCCAGACGGGACTCGAACCCGCATCCATCAGATTCCGGACAAGTGTCATTACTAGTAAAAGTCACTGCACGCCACTGTTACATAACTAACCACATTGAGCGTCCCTACTTCAAAGTTACATACTATTCAATTGTAAATTCTTCGTAATAATTTTAAACATTTTGTAAATGGGATCTTGTTCCCACATCCTCATTATTACTATTAAAAATATTGGAATTTATTTATGTTTATTATTTTTTTTAGTGTTTGAAAGGGGATACATGTCTAACATAAACATTCAAATTAGATAATATTATGTTTCTTTGTTTTATTCACAGGAGGTTTTTTTAACCCATTTATACGAATAAAAAGCTTCCACTTTTCATATAACGCAATTATATTTTTGAATTCTAGTACATGCATACCTAGTATACATAGGTTCTTTAAAATTGCTCTTAAATCCGTTTTTTTGTTTATATTCAATTTCTACTTATTTAATCATCAAGTATAAAATTATTATGAATTGAGACTGAAATTATTATTTATCACAGGAATCTTTCTTACGAGGGATGGCTTAGTTGTCATATTCAGAGACAAATATTTCGACGTTATTCATAAACCAGCGATATAATTTACATTTTAATTTTATCTTGTAGACGTATTTGTAAGTTATTAATATCAGTCGGCTTTCGTAAACTTCGGCAATATAAACACAATACAAAATTGGTGTATAAAATATAAATTGAGGCAGCCGCTGTGTTTTTCTCTTCATATAAAACGTTTTGTGTTTCTGTCATTCTCAATTGAGTGCTTTGATGAGAGTATCACGTTTATCGCCGTTATTAATTTCGTTTAATGAATACGATATTAATATTCTTACGCAAATCCCTTGTTAGTTAACTGTGTACCAACTCAACGCGCCAAAATTTTAGTAATTTGAAAATGGAGTATATTTTTTTGTTCTATATTTAACAATATTAATTTTCGGATATATGTCATCATCGTCATCTGGTGTGCAACAACCAGGGTTCTTTCTTCTTCCAACAGCTATCTTCCATTGTCTCTGTCAATAATAGCCTCTTTAGAGTTTGGTACCCCGAGTACAGAACAGTCATTCGTAGTTTCATATTATTGATTCCCATTTTAACTCCCATTATCATATATGTAGGTACCTACATTATTCAATATTACGCCTCGCCGAGCTCAACATATTTTTTTCAGACTCCATTACTTGAGGTTGTATGGATACTGTCCGTCGAACGTCGTCGTACGCTTCATTACGTACTCATACCAGTGATTGTTTTGAATACTAGTTCGATTTCCGCATCCGGTACATCTTACATGTAGTTATATTGCAATGTATTCGAATCCTCGAAGCCTGTTCGACGTTCACACTGAAGGTTTATAACTTCTGCTTATTAGTGAAAATGATTATTGACATTTTATTAAAATATCTTCCATTATAATCCATTAGCTACGGATTGTATAGCGCTGCCGTCATAAGGAAACTTGCTTTTATATAGGTATCCAATAATCTTCACATAATTTCCATCAGAATAAAGACGAGCTGGTCGAAAAGAAAAGCATTTCCTATTTTTACATCCTCATGTCTTACTGTTTCTTAATTTATTTATTCAAAACTGCCTACCTACCTACTAAATAACAAATATACAATGTTAATATATTATAAATCTATAAAAGGTAAACTGAATGCACCAAACGTGGCACCAACATTTCAGGCTTTATGAATTTATATTAGGTAAACATACGTATTTGTAGGTTAAGTTTTTTCCCCGCTTCCATATCGCGCTCTAACTTTTGAGCTTAGACTAAGCACTTATACCAATTAACGTTATAAATGCCGCCACTGTTAAACATCCTATATCTGTTACTGAAACGGGATGAATGCTAGAATGCTAGATCATTAGGCACGTCTATGCCCTACAGCAAATAACAACAGGGAAAGTACAATTATTTAATCCCAAATGGGAAAAATATAGTAGCTTCTCAAAAACCTAGACACGCGACCTTTAAACGTCAAATGTATGTGCCTGCCTATATTTTAATAATACTTCACAACCCAAATGTAGTCATTAAATGCAGTGTGTAAAGAAAATAAATAATATTTCATCACTAACGGCAAACAAAGTGCCTGTGACACCTTGACAATTATTACATATAATTTTACATGTGTTTTGTTACTCATATAATCGTCTGATTTATCTTGTGTCAAAATAAAAATATACTATTGTATATCGTCACCGTTCAGGCAAAAGTCACCAACCCTGAAAATGGCAGTTTTGAGTTGAGTATGTCACCGGAAGCGTAAAATTATGTTCTTTAAGATGCAAAACTCAACTCGGTACATTAGTTAGTAAAATTTTGCTTAAATCCGAATTATTTGTTTTTCACTAAATGACTTTCGATAAAATCTTAACAAGCAAAAGTCATTATAGGTGAATAGACATTATTGACTCTATAAAAAAAAAATCCTTCGTTATAAATATACAAGCAAAAGTCACTATACTATAGATGGTGAGTTTTACTGATACTTCTTTTGGCTAACATTGTTCAGATTATTAACAAGCAAAAGTCACCAAACCATAATTTGAGCTACCTTGCCTCCTTTAAAACCTTCCAGATGTTTTAATTAGCATCAAAAAGTAAAAGTACCTTAAATAAATTATTAAGAAGACATGAGAAAATAATTTTATGTAGATAAAACCTTCAAAACATTAAAATCTGATTTTTCCTGCATTTTCAAACTTTCAAATTGCGATATCTCAAAACTATGTTTTTAGGGTTGGTGACTTTTGCCTGAACGGTGACGATATAATGTATATGTCTTTATCCATAATTCTTGGTTTTAATTTTAGGCAAAACAAAATTCTTAATATTCTCCCCTCATTATCAGCACATGACATGATCGCACCATTTACACCATTCCAGCCATGTCTTGTATCAAACGCACATCTTACACTATGCATATAATTAATAGTATCATTTTATTACCTGTCATACAGTTCTATTGATATTTAATAAAACATAAAATTACTTACACGCATGCAGACTTATCAATCTCACGTCATCGTTAAATATGTCCTCTAAACCTTAACTGTATAATATAACCCAAAGAAAGAGAAAAAGAAAAATCAGCGACGACATCCAATTTCATCAGAAAAATAAAATGTCGACGGTCTAGTGCTCAATTAGTATTATTATATCGATTTCGTTTTTCGGCTTTTATGATTTGTACCTACATATATTATCGCAGACTCTGTCGACTAGTATCAATAAAACGATTCGTGACTCTTTTCTGGTAGACGTAATTGATTGATTTTATAAGTTTTTGATTAATTTGTTTTCTAACTAATTTATACACTTTATTAAACTGTTTTGTGGTCTTAGAGACTGTGCTAAAATGTAATTCTGAACAACCTAACATTTATATAATATATATATATATATAAATACTATCGTAGTTGGTGGATGCTCTATACCGAATGAAACTGTTAAGTTTAGACTTAAGAATCATAATCACTATACTCTATACAGGAGGGGTCTGTGAATTTAGCACAGTTTTCATAGTTGACATAACCATTCGATTGACTATTTATACTTTACTTTATTAGTCACAGTTTGTGCTAAAAATAAATGTCATTGTTATATATTATATACAATATACGTAAGAGTATACTAGTACCGTTTTTAAATCCTATTTCGATATATATATATTTTAATACGTTAGAGTTATCGAATATATTCGTCAGATTTTCGCACACATAGCTTATTCGAAATTAATTATTTAATTAATTATTAATTTCGAACATACCAGCGGGTCTATTCTATACACAATGCCGCTTTCGGTCCGCTACGGCAGCTAAACAGGGTAGGAAAGTATCGAATTATTAACACTTATTGTAACAGTTACAATAATTTAGTTATATTACAATGATTACTATGTTTTAACAGCACCTCTCGTGATAAATTTTAGAGCGAGATAGACAGTTTTGACAATTCAGACGGCTAACTTATTGTAATTGTTACAATGAGTTTTAATAATTCGACACTTTCCTACCCAATTTAGCTGCCGTAGCGGACCGAAAGCAGGCTTGTGTATAGAATAGACCCGCTGGAACCGTTGTAGTTTTGTATAGAGCTTTTTTTAAATTTCGGACTAACGATTTTATTCAAGACTAAAATTAGACGGGATTTTTACTGTCTTCTGAAAAAAAGTTCTTTGGGATTTGTGAGGTTATCAAGATAGAATGACGATGACTATGACAGCTACATTTCAAGAGAGAAATTCGAATTTGACTGACAATTGTTGATGTTGTGGGGGGATATAGTGTATTAATAATATAATAAAATAGATTTTGTGTTTTGAAAGTTGATATTATAAACACACATTATGAAGATTTTGGCACAAATATTAAAAGAACTAAAACGACAACTATTTTTTAATCTAAATTAATACACTCACTATAAATAATACGCATCATGTCTAGGAGAGTTTGGAATAGAAAATAATAGTATTAATGATATCTTTCTAATACAATTTATTCGTTCTCAATTTAATCAATCGACTTTCAAATTGTCTTTATTTTAAATCTACCGAAAGTTTTTAAACAAGCAACATTGATAAATAGTATTTAATACAAATAACTATTTAATTTGTATTTCGAGTAGGTATTTGCCAAAAATAATTAATTTAATTGCTCCGTAGGGACGCCGTAGAAGTGGCGTAAGCCTACGCCGTAGCGCGCCGTAGACGTTTTCTCGAGAAGTCTTTGTTACGAAATGCTTACTTACGTGAGTCACTGTTTATTCGCGCGTAATTGGTTTTCTAATATTATTATGTTGTGTTACCGTTGGCACAACATATTCCCACAAAGTAATACCCTCGTCATTTAAATATATGATTTAATACTGGGTTGCTGCTTGGAAGACTCTGGAAGAGGAAGATATAAATAAATATACTTAGATAGATATGTCTGAAGTAATTTACGAATTCTCAGCGTACCGTTGTGATCTTTGTAAGTATTTATAAACCTTCCGTAGGTAATATGTGATAATTGAGGCGTGTAATTTCTAAGAAAGGAGTTATTGATGAAGGTACGATTCACGTCACACGAAAATGAATTTTGAACTGCCATTATTTCATACATTATTGGCTACACAATGTGTGGATCAGAGTTTTCTTAATAACAGTTTTTCACGAGAAATAAGTAGATTTATTAAATTCCGGCTACGGTCGGCAGCTTATCTTAGATTCTCTATTCATCGAAAATCTCATAAGAATTCTCGAAAGTTCAGAAAATTTATTTCTCCCGATTCGATATTGGCTGATTATATTTCGAGAATTATCGAGATTTCTCGATCATAACGATCATAACGAAGGTTGGATGCAGAATTATATTGTTTTAGTATTAGGAATAAGTATATGTATACAAACAGTAATAAGTACTACCATTTCCGCTTCATAACCCATATTTAAGCACACAGCTTTACTGTTTACAAGTCATTAGTCGTTAGCCCTTATTCAGCAATTAAATATTACTTATATTATTATCTACGCTTAAAGATTTTGAAGAATGTACGTATATAACGTCTAAATACCACTATTGTTAACAATTGTTTCATTCTCACATTAATGTACCTATTCACGTATTCACCTATACACTTACACTTTTGATCGGAATTAATTAAAAACCTGCCTTTCAATGGATTAGACAAGGGAATTACTATAATTACATTATAAATGTAATTAACGATTTACCTTTACCTTTGGCTATGTATGGATACTTAATAATATACTTATATGTATGGATACTTAATAATATACTTAATAATATATATATCCTTAATAGGATACGTATAATCTTTATTTTCTGTCTCTTCTATGCGTATACGACAATTAAAATGATTGGGTAATATATAATTTATTAAGATTTAATTTATTATCCTGCAATATAATATATCTTCAATCGTATTTCTACTATACGTTATTGAAGTGTAGGTACCTATTTTTTATAAAAGCTGGATACTTCAAGTTTAACTCGACGTGAAATAGGGTTTTCATGTTTTTTTATTTACCTCAAAATCGCTTTTACCTGTTTCATTTTGGCTGTATATATTGCACTGCAATATTTCATTTTACGTGACTGAAATGAATATATTCACCATTACATTACTATAAAATCATATATTATCACTAGGTCGAACATTTTAAATCACATTATCAACATTCCGGCACATTTCAGCGAAATATTTTTAATATTACTTACGGCAATTTTAAGACCGTTTCGTTTTTTACATGTTTTGTAATATTATTATGTTATGAAACTTGTCTATGTTTATTCATGCATCCGCATTATTACTCAATAATTCAATACGATGCCAGTAATTTTAACTGTGCGCGCCCACTTTACGTCTGGCTGTCATAAATTGACCCCATTATACTAAATGTTGAATCCAGTCGGTGCGGTATGAATGCACAGTGCTTAAAGGGGTTCGTACGTATACAAAAACGCAACGACAGACGGCGTTAATGGGCGCGCGCGATAAATCATACCTAGTTCCTACTACAAGGTGTAGGCACAGTGTCGATTATTTTACACTAACTAAAGCCGATTTCAAGCCATTATAGTGATAACATGCAAGCAAACAAATTATACATTGCAATTTTTTTGGTAAATATTATTAATAACAATGTCCTTGCTTTTTCGTACAAGGTGGTTGTTAGTAATTTTGAACATTCACAAATACCCAGACTGAGAAAATCACATACATATATATTGTGTCCTCACCGGGATACCGTATGGAAGGCCAGCGCCTTACGCACTGCGCCACGAGATGCGCCTTATACATTGCAGTTGTTTCAAACTTTTTCGGCTTAGGTATATCGCCTGCAAATATTGCTATCAAATTAAATGTAGCGTAGACTGTCCACACAGTACAATTTTGACCGCTTTAATCATAACAACAACAAACGTTGCTACTTCCAATGAATTAGAAAAAACTCCAAAATTCTTATGGCCACGCTTATTTTTGTCAGTACCTACCACAAAACTGCTTAATCAGATAGAAATGCGAAAGCCAGTCGCCATAGACTGGCTTTGAAGGCAGTTTTGGTTTATTATTTAATGGCGGTCATGCCATATAAAACCAGATAATTAATAAAAGACCTGTCTTCAAATATACGCGTTTTGTTTACGTGACAAACTTTATTGCATATTTAATACGACGTGTTTCAGTTTATCGCATATTTCTCGCGAAATTAACCTTCTTACACCCCCTCGTCTAGAAGGTCACCCTTATTTTTGTGTTCCCTCATCAGTATATTTCTATATATTTTCTACGCTCGGCGGAATACAGAAAATCATGGTCATACTCATTTGTATAAAACACATTTACAGGTTTTTATACAACGTTTATTTGTTTATAGATACATATTGGTCTGGACTTGGCGTAAGCATTTAAAATTTATCGGCATTTTATATAACCGGGTAATGCAATATTTACAGATTACTTACTTGCTTAGGGAATGCTTTCTTTTATAAAGTTAATTTTACACTACAATATTTCTTTCATCTTCTGTTTTTTATGATTTACTTAGATTTACGATTTTTTTAACTTGAACTTTTTGATATTTTTATTAGGCTTGTTCTCTTTACTACTAGCTATAATCTGTATGCTAAGATATAAACGACGAACAGCTATAGTAGCTACTATTATTTTTCATACACTTATGGTCAAAGTCTGTATATAACGATTACGGGGAGTTGAGATTTTCGAAATGTGTTGTAGTCGTAATACGTATACTGAAAATCCGTTGGGTGTAAATTACTAGGTAATGTGACACCCCCGTATGGTCCCCATTTGGAGATGTCTTTGTGTATCTTGAGAGGCCCGAATCGGTATCGAAGCCAACAAATAATAACGGCTGATTGCGAAAATAATTAAATAATGTTTAATATCTGTCTAATAAATATCTGACCGGCAACATTGTCAAAAAAAAAATACGTATGGCAACGCCGCATTTTGTGCACAGCTCGCAAGTGTGACGGTTTTTTTTTTGGCGGGGAGAAGCTTCCTTGACAGCACGCAAAAAACACTGCTCGCGCGCGCTACGCATATTTCGTCATCGTCATTCCGAAACAATTCCAGTGTGTTAATTATCCACCTTCACATCCAGAATCCAGACAAAAAAAAAACATACTAAAAATAAAAGTGACAGTTTGTTTATTCATTTCAAAATGGAGGGAAGTGATAGTAACTAACTAAAATATTGACATCCCCAAACGACTGATGTGGTAAAAAAAATAGTTACACAATTGTATTAACAACAAAGTATATTGATTTATCTATTTAAGTATAGAAATCTACGCTATCTTGTCAGTAAAGTGGTTGACTACGTGATAATCGGATTGACATTGTTAGTATCAACAGTTTAAAAAATAATTAACCGAAGCATTTTAATATTTCGCTGAATGCTCGGTCATAGGCAAACCAAACAAACGAGACAAAACATTTTGCCCCTAACGGCAGAGAAATGCGGAGGACATACATAGTAGGCGGTCGATGTCAGCATTGTTCGCGCTTATAAACGGAAAGAGGTATTCAGAGATACGGTGGACCTTGTTGCTTTTCCGGCCCGCTTTTTTACCCTCTCTGGCTCACCGTACGAGACAGTACGTTATGAAGACAGGAATCATTTTATTTTACATTATAGAATCAATACTTTTGTTACCTTGATACTTGATTCCTTATTTCGTGAAACACACGTTTCCTGTTCTGGTCTATATCCAATACGAACAATTAAAAGTTAAAGATAATTAATTTACCTCGCCATTCTTTTCATCGCAGGCGACTCCGAAATCTTCTTGGATGACTTTTCCTAGATTTTATGGGTGATTGCGCCGGTGTATGGCAATATAGTGGATAGCTTTCATGACACATTCTACTTCTGTGCGTCCTTGACTATATGGTATGACAGATGTTGGTTGTTGTATGGTGTGTTACAACTACATCCGTTATTAGTTTATCAGATAGGTTGCTCTTGCGTGTGTGACATATTGTGTTCGGGTAGATATGAAATAATACACACTCGTTGGCGTTTTATATTGTTTGTATTATGTCGCACATTAATTTGTTTTGGTTATACACGTTAAATAACATAGTATTGAATTAAATTCAATCACTAGGGCTTACATGAAACTTTTAACCGGAGCCTGTACACAGGAAAACGGTTTCTCGAGAACTGTCAGATTGGTGTATCCGCTTCACTACTGTCTATGCCCCAAACATGAGCATAGACAATAGCGTGGCCGTTTATAGAGTTGGGTAAAACCTCTACAAAGGTGTTCTAGTAAAAATAGTAGTAACACTAATAATAAACACGTCGTCGCTTTTTTCTCTCCTTCCATTAAGTCTGATTTCGGAGACGTAAGGTTAAGTTATATTTAAGATCACATAGGCACATACGTATGAATATTGCCCTTAGTCTTTAATACCACTGCAGTATATTTTAATTAGCAAACAGCTGAAACGTAAATTGATGACAATAATTTTGTCCTTAAATGCAAGGTAAACTGAAGGGTTGAAAATATAATCGCGGTAACTGCCGCCGTTTTCCCTCTTCTCTTATTACGGACCCTCCTCCTTCCCTCTCGCGGCATTTAACCATTACCTCGGCAATGCGCGATACACCCGAATTGTTTATTTTTCCTCTGCAAAACGTACAAACACTAGTAAAATTAAATGAAGCTTGGAAAGGACATGTTTTTTTCTGGAATAAATTCGTACTACTATTTTTTTATTGTTTCTTTGCTTGCTTTTGTTTTCCGGTCCGCATTTAAGATACCGTGATATAATATATGTTGTTGATATCATATAACTTAACATTATTTTGTATATTTCAGTAATATATAACTTTACTGTGTAGATGACATATTTAAAAACTGTTAGTTGTTGTAGCAGTTAGCTCTCATTAAATGCTAGGTCTAAAAAGTGGTCAATATAAAATAAATTAAAATCTATATATTATTTGGTGCATACTACATTGACAAAATTCTACAAAAAAACTCAATACATCTATGGAAAATGCTAAAATATGTTCGTTTTCGTCGTTTTGCGAAAAAATCTTGAGACGGGTTTTCCCACAGTTTTTTTTGGTGAAAAAATGTTTTAAATTGTTAGGTTAGTTTATGTTGGAAACATTGCGTTAAATGGATAGACCCTTTTTAAAAATTTGTATAATACCTATATTTGATTTGATTGAGGCGGTTCGATCGGTTGTTGCTGTTTTGAAGCTATCTTCCTAACACGACAAACACAAAATGATAACTATGTATTGTAGTGCAATATGTGCTGATGCGATTTTGACGGAATGTGTGCAGCATTTTAGTCGAGCTCAACGAGTCTAATGCTCTTTCCCGCTTGAGACCCGTCTGACTATGCTTTGTTTCGTGCCGAAACTATCGAACCTCACGGCAATGTCATATATTTATAATCACTTTATTTTTTTAAATATCTTATACGTGCTACTGTTCTATTCCTATTTTTATAGTACATGTCGTCGTCAGTGTTAGTTTGGTAGGTTCGTTCATAGTTTTCGGATCATGGTAATTTTAGATTCAACTGTAACTTTTTGTTATAATCATCATCAGTATAATGTTATTGTAGAAAATATCTCCTAATTTGTTTTTTCTTCTTTTTTTCAGGTAAGTCATAAAACTATATTTGCTGATTGTTTGAGACGGGGATGTCGGACTTAAGACACTGCAGTAATTTATGGTATGATTAACTAATATTATTGTATTTATATAATATATATTTTATTATTAACTTATTATTAAAAATCATAATATATAATAGTTTCAATTGTAATTCATCGTCGTCTATCCGGATTCAATACGTAGACTACCCATTATAAATTATTTTAGTACGCTTTAAGTTTGGAAGATACCTACACGATTTCACCAAGCAGGGAGTGTTTGGAAAAAAATACCCTTATTAAGTCACGTGAAATGTAAATTAGTGACACATTTTCTTCGTATTTTCCAATGTTCAAAAGTACTCAGTCACCAAATCCGCTATCCATGCGGAAAGTGATTACTTTTCTGATGAGACGGTCAAATAAAGCGAACGAACGTTAATGAAGGATGTAGACGTGAGGCATCTCGTCTCGATTTTCCAGATCTTGGTGAGCCATGTCCAAGTGAAATGTGCGCAGACTTAGTTTTCTTATATATTGGCATTTTGTAGAACCGCCATTAACGGCGGGGTTCCTATTTATACACATGTTGTTGTGATGCATAAATACTTGACGTAAACGTAGCGCCATTTTTCAGAGCTACTGCTTCTTGTGGCGCTTCTGAAAAACGCTAAAATGTATGCAGACTTAGGCATAAAGCCATTGACGCAGCGAGTGCGGCGCTCGCGCAAAATTTCTACAAGTGGCGCGTAAATCATCAAAAATACAACGTAATCAAATACGCCAGCGCCCACTGGACTTCACGATGCCTTGCGCCCCGCGTGCCGCATGAGTCACCGTTTTTCGCTTCTCGGCGATACGATTTAATGAAAATACAAAGAAGTCCATTCATTGAACACGGCTACCAAAATTACGCTGCTTGAGGCCTCGTCGATCGACGGGCGAAAAGCAATTATTTAATTACAGAGAAGTCATTGTTTAATTTTATTGCGTGTTCAGTTTATCGCTGGTTGAATAATGTCGTCGTAAATATTAATGACAAGCCAAACGTAAACATATAATATTTTTATTGCTTTGTTATGAGAGGCGCTGTATTAAAAATTATTTTGTGCTGCTTGGGCCGCTTATTACATAGGTGAAGGGTAATGCGCGGGAAGAGACGTGTGATTATGGTTATGAATAAACACTGCATACGCGGACTTCGCCCGCTCGTCGCGTTCTATGGGCACCATCGCTTAGGTACGTTTCAGACGGTACACCGGTCTCGCGCTCGATATAATATAGGAGGCGTTTGTGTTCGAATAAAGGGGCCTTTGTATTATGTTTATGAACGCCCCAGAGCTAATGGCCACATGCTACTTGGCCATCCAATAATAAGCGGACATACATATTTCCTAAATAAACAAAGAAATAAGACTCAATTCATAGCTTATCAAAAAATATTTGACAGAGTATATTATATCATCATCATCAGCCGGGGTCAATCCACTGCTGGATGAAGGCCTCCCCAAGCTTTCTCCAACTCTCTCGGTCCTGTGTCGTTCGCTGCCACGTATTTCCGCCGAACTTTACCAGTTCGTCAATCCAGCGGCTTTTAGGGTGACCCTGTGGCCGTTTCGTGCTCCTTGGGTACCATTGGATGACGGCATTTGTCCAGCGGCCGTCCTTTCGGCGAGCAATGTGCCCCGTCCATCTCCATTTCAGCTGTTTGGCAACGTCTATTACATCGCGTACTCTTGTCTGCTTCCTAACCCATTCGTTTATCTTACGGTCTTTTCGCGTGATGCCCAACATGCACCTCTCCATGCCTCGCTGTGTGACTTTTTGCCTTTGGACATCTCTCGTGTTGAGGGTCCACGTCTCGCAGCCATACGTGAGCACGGGTAGCACACATTGGTTGAACACCCTACGCTTAAGACATAATGGTAGGTCACTCTTGAAGATACTATTCAGACGTCCGAAAGCACTCCATCCCAGCTTTGTTCTTCGAGCAATTTCATCGTGCATGCTTCCGTTTATGGACACCTGCTGTCCGAGATAAACGTAGCTGCTGACTTGCTCGAGTTGGGTGCCAGAAATATAGATAATCGCAGGGTCCGAAAAACAATTCCTCATCATATTTGTCTTTGAGACATTTATCTTTAGACCGACCGTTTGACTGACATCCGCGAGTTCTTGCATTCTACCTTGGAGGTCTTTCGGGTCTTGTGAGAGTATAACAATATCATCTGCAAAGCGCAGGTGACTGGGGTGCTCTGAACACCTTTTTCCTCCCAATCAAGTTTCCTAAATAAGTCCTCAAGAGTAGCGGTGAATAGTTTAGGTGAAATGGTATCACCTTGCCGGACACCTTTGTTAATGGGGAATTTACACGACCGTTTGTGGAGTTTCACGCATGCTGTGGCATCACTGTATATGCTGTTCAATATGTTTATGTAGCGTCTGGAAATTCCTTGGTTGCTAAGGGCGTCTATAATTGCGAATTGTTTGATGGAATCAAACGCCTTTTCATAGTCTATAAAACCAAGATATAATGGCAGTTTGTATTCCTGGTAGCGCTCTATATATAGCGTGCATATTATATAGTCCGAATTTCTCTGCCTTTAGAGCCATTTTTTGTCTCGTTTATTTGCTTTGTCTATTTAAACCGATCTCTCAAACAAATAATAAAATACTTTGATTGTTTTTTATTTCAAGTCATCTGCAAACAAATTATTGTACATTCATTAATTATTAGCCCCCTCCCTCTACGCTGTTGTAGAGCCGTAGAACCGTAGAGCATGTGTAACTACTTCTGACTCATACATTTTCCCAGCCGTCTACGCTAGCAGTCATTATTCCATTCTGAGCTATTTGTTTGCACGAACTTTTCGCTGCCGACATCAAAGATTGCTTTCAGCTCTCATTATTGTTAGTGCAAAAAGTTTTAATGGTGGTTTATATCAAGCGAATTTGGTTTGTTAACCAGTAAGTCATGAAATTCGCTTTAATTATTATGTCAGTTTTATGTGAATTTTAGTTCTTAATTAATAATAAATTTGATTTTCGTATATAATTCTCAAATGCAATCTATTTAAATTCTGAATTATGATTTAACTTGGTGCGTTTGTTTCTCAAAGTTAACCGCCATTGTAATTACTATGAATTCTGAAATAATTATTTTTCTGCGGATTGATTTTGTAACTTATCGTTACCTCAATACTACGACCAAAGTGATTTTGATACTTTTGAGTAATATATACAATTTTGAAAATAGTTCGTGAGTATTGAACATCTCCATTATCCAGGGTTTATTTAAGTCATGTGAATGATATAACCATTAAGTAGTCAGAAAGACACTAAGCGGCAATACTGTCAGGAAAACTTAAGACTGACCTAGTATTTTTTTTTTACTTTTTGGTGACTGTTAATGGCATATAGGCAAGACTTCTTGCACCACAAAAATGTTCAATGTTTAAAAATCTACTAGTTAGGTTATGTCAACTATCTTGTCTTCTGGAATAAGAAAGAACTATGGAGTAATGCCACACGAAACAGCATTAGCAAGAGAGAGTTACGCTAATAGAATAACTGATTAATCTAACTTATATAAAACGTGCTGCTTCTTCATGAGTCCATAGCTGCTATCTGAGGATTTGCGTTTCAAAAGCTAAACCACTCACCCTACAGTTCCTTTCGGAATTTTGATTTTTGAGGACCGCTTTTAAAACGATAAAGAAGTCAAGAAAGCGGGTTGGGCCTGCTTTTAAAACAGAAATATTCTCTCCAAAGGATTAACGTTTTTGCAGGAGTTGTGAATATGGTGCATTTAATCGTTAGGGGACTATGTTACAAAAAAAGTCATACTGAGGTGTGTTCTATAATGAACGCTACTCATATAAAATGCTACAAAAATACTACTAAATAATGTAGTACCCATTACATAATATTATGTGGATTATAATACGTTATGTATTTTTGAATAAAAATACTCTCCATTTATATTGCTTTTATAAATGTGAGAATTTTAAATCCTTAAAGCCGACTTGTCACTCTGGTAAAGCCGGTAAGTAAGCGGTAGGAATAAATATTTTTTATCATTCGCAATGTGGTTTCCGTATGAAATCAATACCGCAGATTCAGCCTCTTTTCATTAGATATCGTACGCATGGATATTGTGTGTACGATGTGAAAAGGATGGGCTATGAACGTACATCATTACATTCATAACAGTCCAGGTAGACTGTGGGTTTATAATATGAGGGACACACTTTCTTTTGTAAATCGCCTACGTGAGACGATGGTATACAAGAAAAGTCATGATGTTATCCTTAGAAGTGCTCACATTCTTCTCAAAAGTTTAGATCTTAATTCGACAGGCTACATCCTATGACGTGATTTATCATCCTCCACAAGTGTCCCCAATCTTCATCCACACAGTTAATCCAGTTATTTCGCAGTTCGCCTTTAGATCGTTTTCGCTGGAGTATCCACCTTGTCCAGATCGTTGGTGTTCTGTCGTTTGGCAGTCTTTGTGACTGCTGAATCTACCAATGATTTAGTGCTTCATTAGTAAGTTTTTCGATATTGAGATGAATGTATGGACGTGGTTGTTGTCCGGGGTGAGGCAGTTGGAATTTGGCAGGAGTGCAGTTCTAGATCTCCATATTAATCAAAAACAGCGATCTGAGTGGCACGGGATCTTTTATAGGACGGACCAGCTTTTTGTTTCAAAGTTTAAGATTTTTGGATTGCCTTGTAATTTTTGTAATACTAACATTTGAGATGTGATATTTTGTGTATCGTCTTCTGCATTGATATTGATTCATTCAAGAATGATTTCCAATAAGCGATGTCTTGGTAAAATAGTCCTGGCTCAAGAATCTCAAGAGACTGGTTTGAGAACTCGATACCGCAACTATCCCAATTCAGAACAGCGTCAGATGGGAAAAAGACGACCAAAATCGTCGACGAATATGGCACAGAATAAAAGAAAAACTATCATTTCTGTTTACCTACTCGTACTTAACGTTTTCCGTTATTTTGGTGATTTTTTTTTAACACGGATTTTATTTTTAAAGCAAAATACTGGTGTCATTTAAATCGATCAAAATATAGTATAAATTTGATTCATCTAATCTTTAATAACTTCCTTGATATTATGTTTTAATTTATCTCTTTTATTCACTGTCTATATTATAATTTAGGTATCCATGTGTCTGTTTAATAACTTTCATGCCATTTTATCCGTCGCAGCAGTCATACAACCATATACAGTTGTCAATGGTGTAGTTAGATTCTGATTTCAGCTATCGCATTTCCTTTGCTCTCGGCTCTGGTTCCGTCCAAGAGAAATGACTGGCTTTTTCCGGCTCCGTTACTCGTTAGCCTGGCTCGCCGCTAGGGACGCCTCGCGGCAGGAATTTCGACGCCGGACCGCTTATTTATGACTTTCACTAAAGCTTTTCTCAATGCCAATATTGACGCCGTAAACGTTTCGTATTCTACGTGTTACGGAACTTTTCGCTTCTTATTATTCCTGTTTATTTCATCGCCTTTCTATTACACACTTTGGGACGGTAATCGGTATTTACAGATTTTACTTGTTGAATTTGTTAAAAGTGTGATGTTACCAAAAAGTTTTTACTAGCATATAGGAGAGAATTTAGAAATTGTAGTATGTTAGTAATGATTGTTATAATTTCTGAAACGTTTTTTATGGTGGTAGATTTTGTAGACAGAACAAAATTAATAAGTTGGCGGTTTGAAAATGAAACTTGGTGTCTTGTTTATAGCCGCTACATTTATTTTTACTGTGTGATTGGCATACGCGTTTGACTGACATATCTCTGATTGTTCATCTAAACATAAAAAAGCCATCGATTGAGGATTGATGGAAATTCTTTAAATGGAATAAAAATGGATACATGGTACAAAACTTAAATCAATTAGAATTCTTCACTTCTTAACAATATCTGTCTTTGCACTTGAATCCGCGAATTTGTCTAATACGAGAATAATTACTTCTTTCACATTAATCAACGTACTACCATATCTTTTGAATGTAAAACAATCACTATTTACAAAATTACAAATAATTTACGATATTGCATTCGAAGTATAAGAAATAACTAGCACTACGATCGAAATTTACAGTTTCGTGCCGCGATCTGACTATAGAGGGCGTTCGACAAATGTGGTCAAATAAGTAAGCTTTTTTAAACTTCATGGTCCTGAGTCCCTTTTCTCTAGCTGCGCTCTCATAATATACTCAAACTAGAGTAGTACATTAGGTTAGAAATATTTAGATCTAAATAGTGTATCTATTGTAATTTATTTTCAGATGTTTCAGGCGGGTGTTCGTACGAACACCCGCTTGAACACTCGACTATTATTTGATCTTTTAATTATATCATATGTAGGTATGTCTATGCCGCAAGGGTCGCCAAACTACGGTTCTCTAGCCATGTTGCTCTGCGGCTCGCGCGCGCGATTCTTCAGAAATATTGACTGTAAAATGACATAACTACGAACATGTCACGTACTAGCAAAGTTTGTATAATGTCGGTGACACCAGAAAAAAGGCAGTCAAAGAAATCTAAGAAACATTAAAAACTCGGCACTTACCTACTGTATCTACTTATAAACAAATCATTGTTATTTTATTAAATTCCTTTTTACAGAAAAGGATTTTCAAAAACTTTAGAATAATACGTATTAGAAAAAAATTTAGAGAAAAAAATCTAGAAAAAAAGTCATTTAAAACTTTTTTCTGAACTTTTGAAAAAATTATATTTTTACTCTCGGTACCTATAGGTAATCGATCAAAAGAGCTTTCCAAATAAGTTCATATTCATTATTTACATTTTCTTCAAAGTGTGGATATACTAGTATTTTAGTTTGATAGCTTGTTATTTAATTAATATTTATTAGATGGGCTTATTTTAAACATTACCTAATAATACTCAGTATTGGAATATGATCGTCTCGCTCACATAATAAAGTCGTACATTTCGTATTAATCGTTGTTTCATTTCTACGAAACTTATATTTCCCATCTTTTGTTTAGTATGTTGGTAACGGGATTTATTTATTTTGAATTTTATTTAATATTCCAACTTTTCGAGGCTTGTAGTTAATGTGTATATATTTTTTTAATGTCTTGTGCTTATAAAAATATTAATTAGACACCGCTATTGATTTTTCCATCAAAGAGCGCAGTAAAAAAAGAAAAAAAAGCTTTAAAATTAACCCTTCTTTTAAAAAAGCTCGGCATTGCCGTGTCGTGCACGAGCCTCACTCGGAGGCTTTTCCTTGCCGCCCGCAAATCCCCAAACGGAGGCCGTATGTTGTGAAGGGGCGGCGGGGAGCGGGGCGACGAAACTCCCGCAGCAGTGCGAGGGTGCGGGCGGGATGCGGGGCGAAGGGGGCGGGGCGTCGCGGCGCCCGTTCGCCGACAGTGCCTCCTTCCTGGCGAGTGGCGAGTGGCGCGCGACGCCGCTACCTCACTGAACAACAAGAGACCACGGTATCTCGTCCTTTGATTTCGATGACATCCTCGTCCCTGACGACTGATTTCGTCCCCCCACCCGTTGATAATAACCACTGACATGCCGCAGCGCCGCGGCACGGCCGAGTGCGATAACTAACTCTACCCGACCTATCTGTGTGAAATGTGTTCGACTGTCTATTATGTCTATCTATCCGTGTGTGTTGTGGGTTTTCCGTAGTAATATAACCCGTTCCTGCCACAACATGTCGCGGAAGTCTCAATTTCATTCGTTACACGTTTTCGATTTCCTCTCCCAAATTGTGCGCCGTTATTTTTGAATCAGGACGTAGAGTGACAGAAGGCCTCCTACCGGTGATTTGTAACTGTGTGTGTGCGCGCTTGTTTTGTAGATGTGATGCGTACGCTCGTAGTTACGCTGTGAGTGTTGTTTCCGTAGCTAGGGATTTCGTTTGAAACGGCTTCGCCGGCTTGCGGCCGACTGCAGTCGTGGCACAAATAAATGCACCACTCATGCAACCGGGTATCGATTACTTTGTAACGTATCCGATCTTGTTTTACCATACATATTATTATTATCATCAATGTTATGTTATGAATGACTCACCATCACGTGTCAGATACACAAAGTATGTATAGGTTTTATTAATTCAGTACCTAGCGAAAGACACGTGACCCACCGGCAATATGAGCTGTGCATGCTTCATATTTTGAATTTAAATGATGTCGCTTTTTATATTTGGACCATCGTTTCGCCTCAATAATTATACTCGGACACGCAAACTGAGCGAAATTCGCTGATAAAATAATAACGTTTTTATATACCTACTTAGACTTTGCGCGCCCGTACTAAAATTACTTTAAGCGGCATTAAAAAGATACAGTTTTTATGTCATCATCAGCAACCGAACCCTTTTTAAGTATTGCGTTTCCCGTTTGTGGATATTCTTCTGTTTTATACGTACTTTATTTTTACATAATTTTAGCATAATCCCTACTCATTATGCGGTGAATTTTAATTATTATACTGCAGAGTGCCTTTAATTTTAAATCTTATCGTGGTGAAAATGGGAACTGTCTTTCACTGCTATTCTATTGGGGAATTATATAATATGTATACATACCCAAACGAACTGTTAGTAAAATAAATAACGGAACCCATGTTAAGTTGTATTTATAAAGGAAACGAAAATCTATGTACTTTATCTCTTTGTAGTTAGTACAAGTTATACGTACAAAACATATTATAAGTATCAGTAAGTAATGTCATTGTACACAGTTTTTGTGTGTTTGCCAATGGTAATATTTTATGTAAAGTTTGTTTTGCTATTTAAGATACTGTATCATGCTTAGGAATTGTTTATATTGTACATTTGTAAAATACAAAAGTATAAATCAAGCGCTTAAATTTTCTTTAAATCCATTCCGCCGCAGAAAACCGCCCATAAATAAGGAAAAGTTTCGAAGAAAGTTTTTAGCTGCGATTAAGATGCTACCCTGGCATTAATGCTAATACAGCGAGACACTTTTATTTTCATTTTCTGGTATCCCTGTGCGACTGCCTACCTGCCTGCCTTGTGTCGAGATAAACTTTGGGAACGCGTGTACCGAAGCTCTAACTTCTATTTGCAAAGTTTACGTTTACACTCATCAAATGTTTTAAACCAGCAGACATGAATGAATGAATCATTCAAGTCAAAAACAACTGAAATTGTGATGGTTTATTGGTGTTTGTGTGGATAATTTCATTTATAGCAGTGACAAAGACTACATACTAGGCGATTATTTAAAGCCTACTTTAATAAAAATGCATGTTCATTATTAGAGTATAATCACAAAGACTCAATAGAAATCGAGTATTTCACATTTAATGTTTACCTTCACTTATGAAGTAGTCATTTACTACCTGCGTGAATTTATTAACTACTTATAGATATTTTTATTTACGTGAAATGAGTCAGCGAAATCTGAATTATCAGCCTTTTCACGTATTCAACGGAGAACATAAAAACTGTTTTGTGTCTAACACAAATACGCCGATGACGTCACATTTAATATTCCAAATTGTATGGGCGAAAGGAGAGCGTTTATCAAAAAGCCTTTTGTCCAGTTGTCTAGTTATGGCTTTGTTTAGGGGGAGAGGCGCGCCAGCAGAGAACCTAGCGGAAAAATTTGAAGTTTGCAATTTGAGATTTTTTTTCGATAATTTACCATTCAACTGTATTAATTGATTAATATGTATCTGAAAACATTAAAAAGATTTTTATTTTCTTTTTAATTTAAACATAAACTTACAATTGTAAAAAAATGTAATAAAATTTGAATTCGTTGCAGGGTCACATCTTAATATTACATTATATTTTATGGTCATATTTATTTTTAAAATTTAGTTTATTTAAATTTTTCGTCGTTTAGATTTTTGACTAATTCATCGTTTTAATATTTTTTAGATTTATTTAAAAAAACATCGATTTTTATAAATATGTAAATGTGTATATCTTGAATTTTTTTATTTATATCAAATCGAGCTTCAATATTGGGACCATACCTAAAATAAAATTTGATATAAATAAAAAGGATTTCTTTGTTTTAATGTTAAATTAATTAATTTTTCTTTTTAATGTTTTCAGATACATATTTATTCATTAATACAGTTGAAATTGTAAATTATTAAAAAAATGTCTCAAGTTGCAAGCTTCGTATTTTTCCGCTAGGTGCCTCTTTAAAAAAGGCTCAGTGAAGACTTCGCCTTAATGAAAATAAACGAATGGCGGTTTTTTTTACGTAGACGTAGATATTAAACCACGAGCGTAACGATAAAATGTATTGTGACAATATGGTGAGTTTTCGATAGAAGGTACCTAAGTGATGATTTTTTTTATTGGGATCACGTAAAACAATTCAAATTTAAATTATCAATCGAAAATGTTTCAGGTTTCAAGTAAAATTTACTTGTAGCAAGTAGATTTCAAGTCCAACCGTTTAGTCCAACTTTTGCCGCTCACCGCAAGAACGGCGGGAGCCAATGGCTGGAAATTGCGTCCGGCCGTAAACCCTCATTGTAAATATTGACAGACTTAAAATTAGTTTTTGCGATAGAATTGATTATTTGCCCAATAATTGCACTGTCGCATGCCGAAATAATTTCCATAATATAACAATGTAGATTGGCTACGTGTTTTTTTCGAAAACATCTCAACCATTTTTATCGTACAATTTTCTTTAATCACATTACCTAATTTTTATAATGTCTTGTCCTCTTTCTGATTACAGTGATTACAATATATTGTGATACTAACTAAATCACACATAAAAACGAGGATAATGCTAACTTAAAAAAATAACTAAACCTTTAATAATTTGTTTTGACGTTAGAAAAAGATATTGGCCCTGTTTAATAATTGCTTTGTATATGGCATATGCTTACTGTATATGATTTTCTATAATGTGGGTTTTGGTCGCATCACGTAGAATTTTATAGTCGTTTGTTTTAGGAGAAATGGATGTTAGCTACACGTTTAATCTATTAGGTCCACGGTTAGGGTTCAAACACGCATTCAAAAAATATTATGTGAATTTTTCAGACCTGAATCTACTCGAGGCCCATGGATACATCACCAGTCGTTCTTCGTGTGCGCACATACTATATATAAATATTAATAGTACATCCACAATGCACCGTTTTTTCCCGAACATTTCTGTTCACATATTGCGCGTTTTTCCAGTCGTGATATTGATACAAAGATTGACACTTTTATTGTTTTTGGAGGCCAAAAGGTCAGTGTATTCTTCTATCGGCTATCCATTTTAAACCTTCTAACCAACCATAATATTACTCTCAAATACTTAGGATCTCAGGTACCTCAGATCTTGGGTACTGGACAATATCCCGATAGCTGACATCTTGAATATTGAAATCCTGAAAAATGTAATTCTGTATAATATTTTCCGTAAATAAGTAAAAAGCCTTAAAATTAAGTACCTACACTGCTATTGGGAAAAGAATTAAAAATAGTTATTATGTAATAAGCATTTGAAAATTTTCTTCCTGATTTGACATTGTATTTGAATGATTTTAACCATTTTTAGAGAATAAATAAAATTTTATTTTTCGGGATTAAGGCCATTCGGTTTTTAGCCTTCAAGATTCAAATTTTAAGCAATCGAGGTTTCAGCGTAAACCCCTTAATTCTAAATAATATTATTTATTGAGCATACGTAATTTATCAGACATGTTTTTTTAATTTCGTATAGAACAGGCATGCTCAACTTGAAGTAAGCTGTGATCTTTCTTTCATCAAAACTAGCAGTGATCCACCTTCACCACCTTCCATTGGCATTACTTCCAACTTATATAAAATTACATATTATTTTTGGCTGAGGACACTAAATGAATTAAATAACAACACTTGGGTACTTGTCTTCACCATCACCGAGAAATAAATACCCAATTTCCCACTCGTCGTGATAATTATATGTTTTAGTTTCTTTTTGTACTCATTGAACATATCGTTAAACTACTGAAACTGTACAAAGAGCCTGCTGCGCGACGGTAAGGAGAAATTACGCCTCAGTTTAAAAGCGCGGGGATCCACATCATCATTTTCTTTCATTCTTGTAGCAGGACGTAAATGGTGCAATACGAATCAAGTGATACAAGGCCATGCGGGCTTCCACGTGGTTAATTTAAAAATGAATTTAAGTACGCTGGCTAAGGAAATAAAAATAGGGATTGGTGTTCTTTCTCTTAATGAAATTCCGGTAATCTTAATGAAATCATATCATAGTGTAACACTGTAACTGTATGTTGGTGTACTGTTTTTACGGCACATTTTCTAGGTTTTACTTTTTTTCACAGCAGACTGGTAAAACTAGATGTCACGGACTGGCTAACTTAAAAATAAAATTATTCATATAGTATTCCATTTACCAGTTTTATAACAGGTAGACATAACAGACATAAGTAGGTACCTACATCAGTCTGAAACCGAATTCAAAAAAACATATAACAATTATTCTATTATTAATTGAAATAATCAGAGCCCGATAAGCAAATAAATTGTTAAGAGCACACATGCTCAGCGTAGGTCAAAATGGAGCTTTTATGGTATTTTCAGAGCATAACCCTAGATATTAATTTAACGTTGTAGATAATCTATTTATATAATTTTGAAGCCTTATTATCCTTTATATATTTTTTTAAACATTTTATGACTGCATAAAGTATTTTATTACATAAAATAATATTCTTTTACACCTCTCGCTCTAATGTTTTAGAATATAGTCATATTTCAGTACATCCATGTGCAGTGGTGTTAAGATTTTTTAGATTTATTAATTTACAAAACCATTAGTAAATTTAATGTTACATTATATAGTTACGATAAAAATATATATTTTATAATCTTTGTGATCGCAAATTTGACAAGAATTAGGCATTTTATTATTCAAAAAATGGGCACGATTAATACATTTAAAGATAATTCTAAACATACTGATTATAAGCTATGTCTTTGGCCATTGAAATGTGATAAAAATCCTACGAATAATGATTGCTTTATAATAATTATTGACCTAAGAATAAGGTAGTATTTTTTTGAAATACGCCATTTGAAAAATTGCCAAAAAATGCCAAAAAATGCCAAAAAATGCCAAAAAATGCCAAAAAATTGTGTGAAGACTGCAGCTTCATATTTGCTAGAATATTAATTGTATTGTTTAGAAGAGACGAAGTGCTGCATTGACATCCATTTGGTTTCTCTGTTTCGTTTTTATTTCTGACTACACAACAAAAAATGTAAATGTGCCTATTTCTTTATCTGACGATTCGCTTGGAATTTTTGTCATAGGTATGCATTTTTAAATGGGCGCAAATTATTTGCGGACTTGTAGAAAGTTACTGCGGACCGGGGGTTGAAAACACTGGTAGTAGCTTTTTCAGTCGGTAGTGAGTTTGCTTGTCTACGAAAACTCCGTAGGCATAGATATATAGCATGTATTTTCGCTGCCTGTGTAATACGCTTTTATTTAGTGCTCCCAATATGCTTTATCTTCATAACGCCTGATTGAATTACATTGCTTTGTGCATTCTCCGCCGAGCGTTGAATTAAATTATGCAAAGGCTTACCCAAATTCTTTAAATTTCCCTTTAAAAGTTTACGATCAAAGGTCCCGCCACCCCGTTACCGGGTCCCGGGGAACTTTAATTTAAAGGCGTCGTGGAGTAAGCAAGAAACAGTTTTAATGGAGCAATGATCGTTAGCCGTTAACAACTTTGCATTGGCCTAACTTATTTTGTAGCACAATGTTATCCGCAAGTTCCCGCCGGTCGAGCTTTCAACAGTGCTTAGGGATGGGAAATATTGATTCGAGAATTCAACAGCTCACCACGGGTGCACGTGTCCAGCGCTTGAAATTTATTATGTATGCATAAATTTAACGACAGTTAAGTTAATAAAGCTCATCAGCAGCCGGCCGTTCTTTGTTTAGCGGGAAATTAATTTCTGTCATAAATATACTTAACGATCGTGCGACTCAATTTTGTATGTATTGGATGACTAGCTGGATATTGATTTATCGCCCTTTATTTCCGTTGTTGCGTCTTCTCACAGATCGAATCCATTGAATTATATATACCATTACTCTCACACATACAAATTATCAATATTAATGACGAAATTGCAAGAAGGTGTTATCCATATACATATGCCGTCACGCTAAGGGGGAAGGATCATATCGATACCATAGTTCAATAGGAGAACAACTCAAAAAACCTTGTTCCAAGATAATGGAGTTTGAATTTTTTGCAGGAAATTCTGATTTTAATTTTAAAGCCTTGATTTCGATGAAAGTGTAATTTTTTTATATTTAATTTAGTTGAATTAATCAATGCACAATGAAATTGTACAGTTTATTAAGGAATTAACCAATAAATTTGATTAATAACGGAATTACTGATTATTATCAGAAAGGGTTATTTGATTTTATGACACATTGAAGAAATTTTAGACTATTTTTTTGCTGAATTATAAAGAAAAGATCTTTCTACATCGAATGACATTCTTAACTCAAAACTTTTAAATTTTGAGTTATTCCCCTATTGAACTATGGTATCGATATATAATATGACGGTGAAGGTGATGGGGGGTTGTAAAACATGTGACCTCACTCACAACTAATTTTTTCTGAAAATAAAATATGACGTAGATTGCGCAATATAATATTTCGCACCCTCGCAACTAAACCGCCATAAGTCCAAATTCACGTGTTTTGAGTTAATTACTACGTTTCATTGACTATCGTTCATACTATATGTACCGATATCATTATATATTCATATCTCTAAGTCATCAAATTCAAGTCAAAACTTCATTCAATATTTAAACATATTTCAAAAACACAGTACAAAAATGTGAAAGGTAAAAACTTCAAAGCTGATTTTCTCTGTTTGACGTTTTTTGGATTGTGGCAGTTTAGTTGCGAGGGTGCGATTTGACATTTGCCAACAATGCGGTAAAGAGATGGACTCAAGAGTCGCAATTGCCTTTAATGCAATGCGAAGTTATTTTTTCAACCGCATGTTTGCGAAAATGGAAATTTTTATGGGCAGTCTTGATAGGCAGTCGCCAGCTAGCTGTCTTTCTCTATTTTTCAGAAATTAATATTGGTTTATTTACACAAGGAAAAGCCTTTATTACAAACTGGGATTTGAAACTATTAGTCAATTAGGTATTATTTTCACTCTACCCCTGTCTTATATGAGCCAAATGTGTATGCGCAGGGTCGTTTAACAGGAATCTTAGTCATATTAGAGTCATATATTGAACTAAAATTATACCATGCCAACTAAGACTTTCGTAAGTGTCTCTTGGGACATTTCCAATGTAAGTTTTAGGAGTTTCAAGTTCGTTACGTTTGTTTTCGGATATTATCCTTATTTAGTTCTGTATTTTCTTATTTTTTCCTGATTGCTATGTGTCATCATTAAAATCATCCATTTTATCAATTAAAGTCATTATTAACCATATTTATTCCATATTAATAATACAAGTGAGTAATAAATTATTTAATGTTTGCCTTTTTACGTTACATTCATGTCGGAAAATCGATATATTATACAGCAGCCTTTTTTATTCATTAAAATTTTTTCTATAAACATTTTATACACCTCTCCCTTAGCTGCCATAAAGGTGACGCTTTTATGAATTTCACGAACGTCGTATAGTATATAAAAGGAAGATTTGCTATGCATGCTTTCTGTAGCACTGGCTTCGCGTAGATAGCAGGTTTATGGGCAGTGGCTATCGTCTACTCCAGAGTTACAGTGCATTCAAATAAACTGCTTTACATATGCGTAAACTTCCTGGCACACTGGATACCGCTAAGCCTCCCATGGCCAAATGCAATAGCTTTTAGTTACGTGTAAACTAAGTTTTAATTTGCTAAAGGACAGTGGGAATTATACTGCAGTACGGTAGAGCAAATGCGAAAAGTTTTGAGGTACGGACGTGGTAGATCATTTGCTTAACAGTACCTTATAGGTATATATATCTTGGGGCAGTGGGCGGCAACACTGCCCCGCGTATGATTCCCAATGTGACTTCGTTCGCTTCATGGTGAACTCGATTTTTTGATGTTATACGTTTCGATAAAAAATAATATGTGAAGTCCGACATTCGTAGCATCAGCAAAAATAATAAATACTTCCTGTCACACTGGGACGTATACTTCTTTACAGTAAATGTCAGAAACTCGACATGATTTCTATTTGAAGGGGTAGGTAATTGATAATCGATACTTCATTTAAAGTCCGATCCGACCAAACATTTTATACATTATTCGACGAAGCACATTTATATGATAATTATACACGATTATGGAATTGATTATTAACTTATTGAAAAGCGTCCGATATTATGCTCTCCTGCTCCATAAAAAAGTGCCTGGGGAAGTTACAATTTGAATCGGATGCTCGCTAGCTCGATGGAAGGACAACTGATACCTTCTTCGGTACTATAATAATACAAAAGTGTCTGAGGGCAGCGCGTTTGCCAAAAAGGCGCGAATTTCAAACGAAAATCAAGCTGGTTATGCATTGGCCAATCCACCACAATTACAATAATACATCGGTTCCGATTACCGATTTATTATGATGGGAACATTACATAGCATGATGATGATGATATCGATAAGTAGAGGTGGTACAATTAGTCGTGGCGACCGGTCCTATATTATAGGACACACAGCAGCATTCAACTGTCAATTTTATTGATTGTCGACTTTGTCAAAATCATTATTCTGACAAGATACATGATAGTGCATGATGGCCTCGCGGCTTAAGCGTCGGCCTATAATAGCGTCGTGGGTCCCAGGTCTGTTGAATTTAATCATATCAAAGTAGGCGTTCACAGCTGAGGCAATACAATTTGACCGCAGGTAAAGATATTTATTTGAATAAAAAACGAATTTTACATAATATAAGAACATAATGATACATTTGAATAATTTGCTCAAATAATAATATGATATACCTATATACATATATTATATATATATATATTACTAAGGTGTAAAGACTGTAAATTAATGACGCCAACAAATAGATGCAAATCTTGTTAAAATTATATACATTTACTGGGGTCTTTCAAGCGTGTTTATTATGTGTTTGTGTAAAAGGTTGCCGACTCCTGTCTCAGCACGTTTCCAAAACTCAGGTAAACTTTGATGATAATGGATAATACCACGTGTAACTTCGCCTTTGTTGTAAATTTAAAGTGTTAGATTTATCGTTTCGTTTATCTTTGGCATTTGGTGTTGCATCTAGTATATAATATTCTAAAACATTGTGGCTAAGCAATTTCAAATATACGGGATGAATTTTCAAATTCTAGGACTCTTGACAAATTAATTCCACGCCCACTTAATGAATTTGTTAGAAATTTAATTTATCATTCAATAGTTTTTTCATGACACTAACATGAACTCGTGAAATACTGAGGATTTGTTTTTTCGTATTCGGATTTCGAAATAGCGTATTATCTTGCGGCGCCTACGATCGATCTTTGTCAAGAATTATTGTGTCGCACGAAAGCTAGATACATCCAGATGGATTGGTTTACTAAAATTGGGTATTTCTTTCTTGCACTACAATTAAGACTTACTGACTTTCTCTGTCAATTGAGTTCATTGAATTGTATCAGTTTACAACGGGAATACAAAAAAACTCATGGAACTATGAAAGATCCGCTGAATATACGAGGGCAGTATGATAAGTCTGGTAAAAATGAAACAAGGCATGATTTTTTCGACAAAAAATCATGTTATTTTTCAACATAGTCCCCATTTGGCTCGATACACTTAGTCCAATGTTTCTCCAATTTTGTGATCTCTTCAAAAAACTGCGATTTCTCCAAACCTTCGAAATAGGCGTTTTTTCATTGATGACCTCGTGGTTAGTGCCAAATCTTTTTCCGCCGAGCCATTTCTTTGAATCTGGAAATAGTCGCATGGGGCTAAATCTGGAGAATATGATGGACGAGGAATCAATTAAATTAAATTTAATTCAATTTTGCTATGGAACTACGACACACGTGTGCTTCCGTCCATTGTTTTGGTGGAAGAGAACTAAATCGATGCAGAAATTCATTTGGATTACGCTTAAACATCTCCAAACATGCATTTGTATTTGTCACACGTGTGCGTTTATTGTCGATTGTGAGCAATCGCGGCAACCATCTTGAGGAATCTTTCTCATATCCAAATATTTTGAACCCGTTCAATTGGGATGCCTACAGCCTCACCATCCATGGATCCATCACAATATCATGGATTTTCTCAATCATTTCTGGTGTGGTGACCGCAATTATTGGGCGTATTGAACGTTCGGCATCACTTGTGCTTGAATTCCCACAACGAAAAGCGATAAACCACTTGTGAACCATTTAAACCAGTTTTTCTCAAAGTGGACGATAACGCCCCCTTATGGGCGCTGGAGGCTTTCAGGGCGGCAGTAGAACGCTCAAATAAAATTAGGGGGCGTTAAGGAAATCTAGAGGGGCGACAGCAGACAAATTCTATCTATACAAATCCGACGTAATCTCAACACGACACCACTTGAGATGCGATTTACCACTCGAATACTTGGAGTCCCGTATAGACTGTTAAATAAAAAATAAAAAAATAAAAAAAAGCATGATGCAGCTTTATATTTCATGTACGTAGTCCATGGTTAAGTTAACTAAATAAAATTGTCTGTTCGATATTTTTTTTCATACAAAACTTTTCGGTCCATCGCGGCGATCCCATCCCTATCCGAAATTCTTGAGATGCGATTTTAGACTTGAATGCTTGGAGACCCGTATAGACGAAAAAACTAGAGTCGCTTGCGCATGCACTCGTCACGTTCCCGCTTTTTATTTCAAGAATCTGACATCTTCGGAAATTGACCAAAATGGCGTTTTGGTTAAAGTTAAGGTTTTAGTTAAAAATATGGGGCACTAGATTTTTTTTTAAATCTCAAAGTGGGCGGGCGGTGGTCGAAATAAGTTTGAGAACCTGTGATTTAAACCGATGGCGAAAAGTCCCAGTAATATTTTTCAAGCTTACTTTTGGTTTACGTAATGGTTTTTCTACGCAAAAATAATGTTTTATCAACACCCGAAATTCACTTTTTCCATTTTTACAAAAATACTAGAAATTGTCTGCTTTCAGTTGTTAAAAAACTAAATAAAAAACTTCTTAAGAATGTTAATGTAGCCTAGTAACAGATGATGATACTTGACATAGATAGGGTGTCATGTGAGATTTTGAGACTGAAATTATTAATGGTAATTATTATTGTATAACTTCGATAATTTTAAGGCTGTAATACGCCGCCAACCCAAATATTCGAATGTAAGAATTTAAGAAATCATAGCGATGTCTCTAATAATAATTTTTGGTGCGTAGTAAACGTACTTTTTTATCATTAATGTAATGATTTTTTCTTCGAATTTCAGCATTTAGTATTTAGTTACAAAACTTTATAGTACGCTGGTAGGTAAGTAGGTACTATAAAGTTTTCGATCAAATAACAAAAACATTTAGCACAAAGACACGTCTTGCTCTTTTAGGGAAGAAAATAATGTGTTCTGATAGTAATTAATAATCTCCAATCGTTTCGATTTACGAGTTAATATCAACAAATAGTTAAATATTATTACAATGCACCTAGTTAGTATAAAATATATTATTTGCCGATAATTTATTTGGACATGACTTATAAAACCTCTGAACTAAGCGGAAATACAAAAAAAAAATATTTAGGAAAATATATCTATCTGTATTCCAAAAGATTTATATTCTATTTTATTCTTTCGTAAGCGAAAAAGTTTCTCGGAATCTTACATTTTTTTTGGGTTTCATGTTTTGCTGAAGTTTTCACTTTAGTTTGTCTATTGTAAAATAATTTTAAACATTTGTTTTATTTTTTTTTATATTTAGTTATTCTCGCAATAAACTATAAGTTTTACGTTGTATTGATTGAATATGTTATTAGTATTAATTACAACTAAGTAACTTTGTAGTAAAGCTTAATTTCACTGCTTTGAGGGTAGGACCATAAAATTCCGCGAAGTCCTCCCATGCGTTCATTCAGTTTTATTATCACAACCAACATTTAATAGGGACATTACAACTATTCTTAATTAACCTATTTCTCGCTAAACTAATTAATTTAATCCATGTGGAGTTTACTAATAAAAGTAATTGATAAAACGCTAGTTAAAATAGTTAGGTACCCGTGTTTGTAAGCTATCAGACCTAACGATAACGTAACACTGGGTAATAATGAATATGTTTACATCATTAGTGTACTCTTGAGTTCTTAACTGGAAGCAGTTTTAAAAAATAACTGACAATAATTGTGGCTATTTGAATCAAATGCAACATGGGATAACAAGGGACTTTGTTGCTTTTGCTTCCAATGGTCTCAATTAGAGTGATATTGTTCTGTTCACAGAATAGATTAATATGATAGAAATGTACTCGTCAGTCGCTATGAATCAAGGTTTTGAAGCCGAGCTCGGTTTACTACTCAGGACATAAATCGCAACTGTCCTAAATTTTTCTGATTTTCGTTGTACGTGAACAAGTTAAATAGGTACTGTATATCTTTAACACGTGTTTAAGTTTATCCCATATTTCTCCACTCTGAGATACATAACTTGCCACTACCACACCTAACAGGTAATGCATGTTAACCATTTAGAGTTTAGCAGGTCTGTGGCTATCTTTAAGTATATTGTGGTGAATACTAAGTGATACTTTAAAAAGTACGAATTTAATTTTCTTTCAATATTAGATATGCCAGTAACTCTTCGCTTAAGGGGGTACATGCTCGTCGTAGGTCAAAATTGAGTTTTTATTGTATTTTCAAACCATGATCCTGGACACTCCTTAAACGTTGTAGATAATCTATTTATATAATTTTGAAGCCTTATTATCCCTCATATTTATTTTAAACATTTGATGACTGCATAAAGTATTTTTGTTACATAAAATAGTATTCTTTTAAACCTCTCGCTCTAATGTTTTAGAATATAGTCATATTTCGGTACATAACTGTGCAGTGGTGTTAAGATTTTTTACATTTAGTAATTTTTAAACGCATTTATAAAACCATTAGTAAAATTTATGACGAGATAATTTTTGTAAAATATTCACGATAAAAAATTATATTGATAATCTCTGTGATCCCAAATTTGACAAGAATTAGGCATTTTATTATTCAAAAATCGGCAAGATTAACACATTTGAAGATAATTCTAAAGATACTGATTATAAGCTATGTCTTTAACCATTCAAGTGTGATAAACATCCTACGAATAATGATTGCTTTATAATAATTATTGACCTAAGAATAAGGTAGTGTTTTTTTTTGAAATACGCCATTTCTTTTGGCATTCCCCAGTGGTTAAGCTACAACACACGGCCGTAGCCATAAATTGACAAACTATAATTAAAGTAGGGAGTAAAATTATGTTAACGCGCGTGTTTGAACATGTACATATACGAATTTAAAAAAAAAAAATTAAACGGTGTTACAAATAACTATAAAGGATAATAAGGCTTCAAAATTATATAAATAGATTATCTACAACGTTTAAGGAGTGTCCAGGATCATGGTTTGAAAATACAATAAAAACTCAATTTTGACCTACGACGAGCATGTGGGCCGTTAAATGACATAAATTAATTACGTAGGTACCCAACATTGTAATGTACGTCGTCTACCATATAAATGGCAGCTTAAAGGATGAAGTATTTTTTGTTAAATACATAATTCAAGTTATCTTCATACATTTCAGTATTTCACCAACCAACCCCACCATTATTTTTAAAAAGGGTCGTCTTTGTATAGTAATAGCCTATCTACTTGCAATAAATAGTTTAGTTCGGTATATTTTTATTCTCTCCTATTGCCGGGCTCTATTTTCGCTCGCATTTGACACACGTTTAAGTGCTTTATTGAAAGGTGAAGCTTTTTATATAATATGAAAATTATTCCGGTTCGTCGGAGCGTGTTCACAACAATTTCACTGGCGGTGGTCCCTCAGAAATCGATCGGCATATCCCGTATTACGACGTCTAAACCGTTGCAAGATTTGTGTGTTTGCGCTGTTTGATAACATCTACGAAATACGTTGTAAATTACACATTATAATGAAAAATAATTGCTTGAAAAAAAGTGGATGCGGAAGACAAGAAGAGTTACGTATGACGAATGACACTCCTTACCAAAATAAATTGTGTTTAATATTAAATATGAATGCAGAACTATTCTAACTCACATTTGAAATATTTTACAGGTGTGTTCTTTAAAACAGCCTAGTTAGGTTATTTATTACTTATATAATAAACAAATTTATAAATATTTTTTTTCATCAATAGTTCAACAAATTATATAAATAAGAAAGTATTAATGTGGTTTGTTTCAAAGAACTCCCTTTTAATAATTATTGTTATATTTATTTTATTAATATGAACGTATTCGAACACGCACCCACGACTTCAAATAAGTCTACTCCAGAATGGAGGGTATAATATTATATATAATTTTTTAATACGCATTCATAATAACAACTTGTTATTTTTGCCAGACGTGAGGTATGCACTATGCTACGCTACCGTAGGGCACTTACTATAGAGCCACCAGTATAAGTTGTCCGCTGAGTGAGGGCGCTACAATATGCTAACACTAATTGACACATTACTTTTCATATTTATGACAGTATATACATACGCTTCAATTAAATTAATCAGGTATACATTTTCATTATTGGTTTTTTTTTTATTAATTCATCCAATATTGTAGGTACTAGTTAACGCGGTGTTTAATACACTATTAACCTGCGCGAAGTACCTTTTTGCCTTACCTGCCGCCGTCCACCTGTTCGACCGTCGCGCTTGTTCTGCCGGCTCGGTAAAAGTGGCAGCCACTCGCTTCTTACAACTACTAATATGTAGTTCGTAGCAGCGGCGGTCTGTGTCATCAATCTGCCACACTTCCGGTTGAATTACGGTTCCAATTTGCGGCGGCGCTAGACGGGCTGGCGGTGTCGTTAGTGATGCGACCGCTTGCGGAAGCCACGTGCTTCCCGCCTGGCGCATGGGCGTGATAAATCGCAGCGCGCCGAACAAATTGGAGTCAATGCCTGCCGTTAAGATGCACTTTATTTACTGGTCTGGCTTAATGGCTACAACCGAATGTTTCCTATAATTAATAGTTATTATCGGTAAGTCGTGTACAGAAAAAGTATTATCAGCTAACTTTTAGAGATAGCAGCATTGTCAAAAGGATTGCGTCAACCCGGGGTGTATCCTATCTTTCTCCAACGATTCTTTTGTTCAATTGTATCCATCTATAGTGGCCATTTGTCAGTTTGGTATCCCAAGTATATAGCAGTATTTGATAGCTCAATCCAGCATCAGAATTTTTGGTTTGCCTCTTCTGTATCCTATTCAATTACTCTTTTTGGCGGTTCATTGCATTTATTCGGTGCACTTGACCTAATCGGGGCAGTCTCTTAATCGTAATTGATTAATCTACGTTTAGTCGTCATAAAGATTCTTTTTATTCTCTAAAACTCTTTCTTTAAGTACTATCGTGCATGGTTGCTACACCAGTCTCGTGCAGCATCGTTTCGGGAAAAGAAAGTGTGGTACTAAAATCTTTTCATTCTTACACGTTTACAGCGTATGGAAGGCGGTCGTGCACAAATCGCGGCTGCATATACATGGCAGGTGGAGATGGGGTAACTCAAATTATACCGTATAGCTCAGCATTGTATTTTCTCCACCACTTTGTTATCGTCCTTGATTGTCCCATAAATATGCGTTCATCTTTTAAAACGTGCTTTTAGTGAGGAGAGATAGTAGACGTATTTGCTCATTGATAAATATGTGTAGTATATACATTGTCTATCCATATAAATTGACTATCCCATTTACCTTTCGGATATTTTATACTTGGGCACCATTTAATGATTTCGTTTGTCCAGCAGTTGCCGATCGAACCATTTTCTTTGGGAAACTATGTCATCGTATACTATACGTGTTTTTACCATTAGAGAAAAATTAAGATGTGTGTTAAATTCATTTATCTTGGTCGACTCGCCACGCCGGGCCCCTAGGCTACAGCCCTGTCAGCCCCCCCCTTGTGGGGGCCATGCTCTGTCGTATGCAATTAATATAATATTACTATATTCTTTCTTTTAAAACTGAGAAAGTACAGCAATATAAACATTTAAACGCAGAGTGCAAATGATTGTGCCTTTAACTGATGATAGTAGATCACCTGTTTTTGAATGTGAACTGTAAAAATATTATCACAACGCAGAACATGCGTTATTCATATTATTATGTTATTTTATTTGAATAAAAAAGTGCCCTTGTAAAAAGTCGATGGAAGTAGATATTGGCTGAAAGTGATTGTGAAAGTACTGGAAACTGTGATGTGAACTACAATATTTATTTTTAAAAAAATAACTTAGACTTACTAGGATGAGTACGCTTTAGGTTTTCTACTGCTTTTTTAGTTCGATTATGAAGATTTATTTATTTATATGATAGCGTGGTCATGCAATAAGATATTGATTCTTTCGGAAGCATGACATGCGTTTTCCTCGCACTATTCCTATGACGTCACGCGTCTCAGTCGCGGGTACAGTCACCATCGCCAGGACAGCGGAGAAGTTTATCGGCAGCGGTGTTTTCGATTTTGAAAGAGTTATGAACATATTCGGGTGGAAGTGCGCCGGAGGGGGTGCCGTGGCGGCGGGAGAGGACCCCGCCGTGGGGGCTGCGGGAGGGGGGCGCTAGCGAGCCGCGGCGCGCCCCTCCCCCCCTATGATGGGCTACATTATGGGCTGCGCCTGCTTCAAAGGTAAGCTGATGAATGAACTTAAGTTGCTGAAACACGCAGTGGTTGTTGTTCTGACATTTAATTATTTTTAATCAAATTCCCCATTTCCCATGTTCTAATATGTTTTGTAAAGTCATGGAATCTGGAATCATGTCTTCGTTAAAATTATAATATAATTACTGGTAGTTTTGATATAATATGTAAATAATATAGCAGTGGCGAAGGGTGGTGGTAGGCTGCAGTGCACACTAAACTTTGTCATACGTATTTGTTTTCATTGAACGAAGACTACGAATTGCAGATAGTGTTGGTTAGTTTTTATAATTCAATTAAACCATGCGTAAAACACACATTGAAAGAAAAACAACATGCATTTTTGGCTCAGCTGTGACCTACGGTATCATAGACGATCGCTCTACCATCGTAGTTTCCGTGGGTGAAAACCTATTGTAGTTGGGGTTGAAAAAAAAATACGCCCCTGTCACTAGCGGAACTTTTATACCAGCTGTATATATCTAATCGCAATATTTAGGCAATTTCAATATATTATAAATTGAAATTCATGATTGATATATTTATTCCTTAGTGTACGTAATATATTATATTACCTACATCATCGACCATTTCACACAAAACGGCATGTAATGGAAACTACCAAAATTGACATTCTATAACACACATGTCATACATAGATAACTGTCGAAACATGCGTATGTTCATAAATATACATTTATACTGTGTAGATGGACTGTCAATTACTTCGGTAATTTTCTTTCTATACTATACCTGTGGGTCTATTCTATACTTATCGAACACTAAATTGATAAATAGTATCAAACTTAGGGTAGGTTTGTATCAAAATATTAGCACTTATTGTAACAATTACACGAAGCTGGTTTTTATTGTTGCAATAAGTGCGATATTTTAACAGCAGTAAGATAGGTGCTGTTAAAATATAGCACTTATTGCAACAATAAAAACCAACTTCGTGTAATTGTTACAATAAGTGCTAATATTTTGATACAAACCTACCCTAAGTTTGATAATATTTATCATTTTATCACTTTAGCGGTCGATCAGCATAGAATAGACCCACTGGTATTAATAACTTTTATTTCGATGATTCGACGTGTGACAATATAGATACAATAATTGCATGTATGGCCGATTATAAAATATTATATTCAGAGAATATTAGTTTTTATATAAAGCAGTGGCGAAGGGAGGAGGTAGGCGCGTTGAGATCCTACATAAATAGTCCACACTAAATTTTGTCAGTCATTCGTATTTGTTTTTATTGAATTAAGCTACGATCTACAGATGGTGTTGGTTATTTTATAAAAATCAATGAAACGTTGCTTAAACCATACCGTAATAGTTTGGTATATTATGGGCGATTCGACAAAATAGTTTACACTTTTTCATTCATATTTATTTGTTTTCGTTGAATTATTAAGAATAGTAGGTACTTAGGTACACATAATATACACAATATGTTGTTGGTTAGTTTTTAAAATTTATTGAGCCCTACCTAAACCAAACCATAGTAGATTAAAAATATTACTCTATAAAATATCCAAAATTATGTATGCTTTAAGTGCATAATTTTAGATATTTTATAGATAGACTATTATCTATTATGACTTGGTTTTCGCAGTGTTTAATTGAATTTTAAAAAACCAACCAAACCCATTTTTGTAAATTGTAAGTTCAATGAAAACAATACGTATGGCTGACAAAGTTTATTGTGCACTATTTATGTCGGATCTTAACAGTCTACCTTCACCCTTCGCCACTGATACCAATCCAATCAAACTATAGACGATTTGGAAATAGTGAGTGAAATGAAAATCACGTGGTGTAAAACAAAGAAAAACCCTTTTTATATTACTACAAATTAATTTTACTTCATACGACTCGATTAGTCTTCGTGACGTTATAGTTAGACGATGAATGAAAAAATAGATCATTTTTTGCATCGTTTAGTTACGATTGATTGATATAATACCTTGGAAAAAGAAGCGAGAGCAGTCGACTGACGTTGATTCATGAATTTTACATTTTCAAAAAAGATTTAATCTCTCTGCCAGTATTTTCTGTCAGTCATCGAGTATAATAGCTGTATGTCAAAAGGTGAAATATATTACTAATGCCGGTAGAAACATGCTGTCCCATAGAAACACCATGTGTACTAACCTTAACAGCATTCATTATCCAAATGATACGGATTACAGGTGTACATAACACATCAGACATCCATCGGATTCTGACCAATGTGTTTTACCAATTAAGCAATGTGCACTGTTATATTTAATCGCTCCAAATGTATAATCAAATTTTGTTTATATTTGCAACCATTTTTAATTTGTAGTTTTGAATCAAGGTTTATAGATTAAATTAAATAGATTAATAATTATAATACTATGATGATCAATAATAACTTATCTTGATTTCTAGACGGCGTCAAGATATTAATTAATAATAATATTGTAATGATTTTTATGAAAATGAATAGTAATATTTTAATAATGTAAGTTACAAGGAATTCGATGTACAATAAATAACATGAAAAAGCAACAAGTTACTCATCTTTATATAATATCTAATTATAACACAATAAATTCATAATACGAAGGTGCTACATACTAAATGTAGGTACATATCGTCTATAATTTTCTACAAACACGTATCTCAATTTTTGTCAGTTTTGAGTTGTTTGATGCAATGAATTCAGAATTTGAATACGCACATATTCCACTAACACGTATCTCAAAACATACTTTATAACATAATAGATTTAAGCAATGACAAAAAACTCGTATCACAATAAAAGGCTTTTATAAATATTACAAACTCGTATCTTGAGTTACGTGTTTGTAAGTATACCGAATACTAAATATACTTAAGTATAATTTAATACAGAAAAATATAATTTAATACAGAAAAATATAATTTAATACAGAAAAATATAATTTTTGAGAACGGAAAATATACAATTTTATACAGAAAAATACAGTTTCAAAAATAAAATGCAAAGTACATCATTGAAAATGTCTATGTCTTTAGGGAGCGCATTTACTAGTCTTGCAGTAAAGTTGCAACGCATTCTAGTATCTCCGACAATATGACTGATCAGTCGAAATTATAGTGCGATAGATTAAAGAAACATAACATTTTTTTCATGAAAATATGTGTAACTATTCTAAATGGATATTTCATAGAAAAAAAAATATTTCTGAAATAAAAACTGAGAGAATAAAGTTGTTATTTGCCTCTCCTGAAAAGTTGTGTTTTTTGAGATACGTGTTTGTAGAAAATGAACGACGATATGTCGTATTTTAACATCTTCCTTTCATTGATTTACTTGGTAGAATTCCATTTTACATAATGATAATATAATTTATATTAAATTCTAAATGTTGGTTTATTAGTCGATAGCTATTTCGCTTGTAACACCATTATCAAAACTTCTTTTCAACTAATTTTTGTCTAATCCCGGGATTGAAAATTCTTGTCGAGGTTGTAATCAATGTCCATATTAAGGGATGAAACTGGACGTAATCGTATTTAATTTCGGATTAAGTACCTGGTTTATATGTTATGATCTCTTTAATACTAGTACCTATAATACGTTTCCACCAATAATGGACAGTAAACAACACTAAATTGATTATGAGAGGAATTTCTGTAAATTTTTCATAATGGGTTTTTTGTTTGGTCTTAAATAAAATAAAATAAAATTAAATACACACTCGTATCTAGCATGTGTCTGTGTCTCTCTACGTCTCCCTAAGTTACTGCTTAATTGTGAATAATTCTTTTTTACTTCGTTTGTTCTTTAATACCTACAAATAACGTAATATCGCGTTGTTTTACGATAAATTGCGATCACAATCTACTGCAGTAATTTTTAAGTGACGTATTAAGCTGAGTCCTATATTAGAGTGGACTGTATATGTTATTTTAATACGTTTGAGCGATATGAGGCCATTTGGAATCGAATAAGTATAATTTCACTACGTACTACGGGCGATTTTCTTCGGAAGTATGTACAACATGCCAAACAACGTTGCCAACATGGCGCTTTGCCTGTCGGATATAGTATATTTCAATAGTAATCTGGAATACGTCAACCGTATCTGGCATTTTTATATCGCGACTGCATTAGAATCTAAAAACTAAATTAAAATTAACGTTTTTACATATCAATGTTCTAACATTGTTACCTCGTATTTGACATTTAATATTTTTGACAGGGGGAGTTAAAACGTTAGAAAAAACTATTAAATGAAAACTAAAATCTACTTGGTGCAAAAATAAATTGTTTATATTATTTTAAGGGAGGTACCTAACTGTATTTTTGTTTTTATTTAATTTGATTACCTGATTTATAATAAAATAATAATATAATAATAAAGATACGAAATAGGTATCAATTATTTTAGACCATCGATATTTCGAACTGTTATTATATATTCAAGACCATCACATCATGACATAGGAGGGAGGAAAACAAAGAAATATGTATTAAACCGTATTAACAATAGTTATACAATATAACTAGAAGAGAAACAGAAACGTCATAAAAACGCACAATGAAGTAAGTACACCGAATAACATATTTTCAAAACTTATAGAACAACGTTTATCTAAACTCATCCTCACGCAAGTGGAATATGTATATCAATATCCGAAGTGATGATTTGGTTGAACACAGTTATTGCCTTATCAATTGGCATTACCGATTATTGAAAATCTAGATACCAATTTTTATTTCAGTAAATGGCCATACACGTATATTCGAAATGTTGGAGTTTTATTGTTAATACCTACTTCTAAAAAAAAGAGCAGATCTCAGACACTAACTCATTCGTCTGCTTCTTACCGAGGTGAGTCTAATCTATCTTTCCACCTTTTGTGAGGTTTAGCGGTCGGACAACGGCCAGTTGCTCTTCTGTGTATTTTTCTAGTTTCCTCCATCTTTTCACAATGTGCATCTCATAGTTTACGTCGTTTTCCCCGTCTGACCACATCTTCAATAACGGATTTATTTATTTTTGAAGTGATTTCTGATTTATCGGATTTTGATAATCGTTTGAATTCGAAGTAGGTATGTAGGTAGGTAAGTGTAATCGATTGCCGATTTTTTAAGTGGAACTTTTTTTTATTTTTCTCAGTGAAGAGCTTACTTATTACTAAAGGGGAGCAATTTTCTTTTTTGAGAAGAAAAATATAATTAAAAAAAAAAATCTGGCAGTCTAGAATTTTTTGTCAGCGAGAGTTGGCAACACTGATGCAAATGCGCATTATGAATGTAGCAAAAGTACGTGAGTAAAGTGAGCTCAAATTACGAGAAGCCTTGAGTGTGGCAATTTTACGTGTAGCACCTCAGACGTAATTCCACTTGGTTGTGTCAAATTCTACATGTGCGTGTGCTTCTCCTCGGGCTGACTCCGAATCGATTGAGAGGCGTGAGACTCCCAACACAAGCGTCGCCTACCTACTACATGGTATTATTATGTTGTGTGGTTTTTGAACACTAATAATACGCTTTGTCTAATAGCACATTAGGCTGGGAGACAAATTTAATTAAACGGATAGATCATTAAGCGAGTAGGGCTTTAGTATGGTTTCAATACTTTGTTAATTACATGTTAATTGGAATTTATAAATAATGTCACCCATTCGTGGAGAAGTAGTCGTGTGGGGCTGAATTCAATAGTGTACATATTTAATACCTCTATGGTGTACATACTAGAAAGATAATTTTCGACAGCAGTTGTATTTGATATTTATTTACAAATTACTTATTTGAATTTCTAGAATTTTCATTTTTACTTTTCATTATTATGCCCAGTATAGTCTGAATTAGGTGCTTAGGATTGAACGAGCACCGTTGATCAGATTGATTATATCAACTTTAAAGTTAAATAATATAGAATTGTTAAATGTACATTAATATTGAACTTTTAAAATTAAACATTTAAATTGTAGGCGTTGCTATGAAATGCAATGTGATTACTGATTATACACTATTTCCATGAAATATAATCCACGTCGATGACTAGAGTTTGTGTGGTTAGCAACGGTTCAAAATATGTTAGCATGTTATCAAACTAAAAATCATAAACATTAACAACTCTACAAGTACAATATCAACATAGAAAAAAAGACCCTTGGGTGAATACCTACTCCTCATTTTCACAACAGCGAAATGAAAAAAAAACTCGTTTTTATAAAGTATCTATGAGTAGTGGGTACAGCTAATGGAAAGCAAAAACTTTGCGCAGCGCAAAACTGTTTTTGTTCGTCTTTTTCCGTTTTTTTTTATATCTCTTCATCCGCAAGACGTCTTCCAGACTTGAATCATAAATTTTCTTTGCGGCCAGAAAGTTTTGCAAGACTTCGTATTATTTTTGCTAAAAAATTCAAAATTCCGACTGTTCATTTTTACAAACTAAGTTATCGTATTTGGCAAGTAAATTTACCGCAGTCGAGTACACTTTCTTGTCCTCGGGCCGTATTAGAGAAAATAACCTAATGACCGTATGTTTATACAACTCCAAGCAGTGGCGGGTGGTTCATTGGAGCACACCAGAACGTCAACCCCCACCCCAAGCAAAAATATAATATTCAAATAATCCAATATTATTGATAATTCTTTTCTCGAATTTATAATATAAATTAATTGTGGTAATGCAATAGACTGCAAGTTAGAGATAGCTCATCAGAGCACGTGCTCTTCCGGCGATCTGACTGTATGCCCACGGTCGATCACATTGATTTTGTACACTGCACCGAGTATTAATTATTCTCATGCTATGAGTTTTTCTCTACGAAGACTAGGATTCTAAAATTTGGATGTAATGTAGAGACTTATATTATTTTAAATAAAATAAAAAAAACCTGAAATATATTAAACAATAAAAATTGGTCGCTCGTGATAATTTTGTTTGGTTTGTCTTTAAGTGCTTTACGATTCGCAATACATTGGCTGGATGTAGTTTGTTCTTTCTAATGCCATCATAATTTTATTAGTTTTATTTATTATTTGCGTATTGTTATGTTCAAAATGAACATAACTAACATTCATACCTCTGGCAACCCCGACGAATATCTATCGTCACGTCGCACAGATGTCGCTGATAGAATTTCCGGCCGCAACGGACGTCGCGTGGTGTGAAAGAAGCAACAAGGCTTTTTGATTCTGTCTGTCATCCAGTAAAGTCGTGCTCCTCTCTAGTTTTACCCAACATTTATAATGGACGTCACTTAAAGGATCACGATTGCGGTCGCAGTGCTGGACGCCTCTTATAGTTCCAAGTTTGGTATTTTAAAACTATTATTATTTGATTCACTTATCTTCCAATGTTTCTTTTAAAATTTAGCTGCTTGCCTTTATTATGGTATTTCCTTAATAACCCTTTAATGTAATATTCTTGTTTTTGCTATAATATAGTTTCGGTCAAGTACATAAATTGCTCTTTCATTTATTATTCCCCCTTTCTTCCACACTGTTAATAATTATAATCTTCCACGAACCAAAGATCGTGTGGCGCCCAGGTACATCTTTTAACCATAGATTACACGTGCCTTCAGCCGTGTAATGCCTTCTTGTTTTCTAATTTAATTTTTACAGTTGTCAGTTGCGAGGTTACGGAAGTAATTATTGTTCAGCTTGAAAAGGATGCAGGTAACCCATGGCCCTTGTTTGCTTATGTCTCATGCTCGCTTTACACTTTACTCTATTCTAAATCTCATTTTAGAAACTTTCTCTTTTATTTTGTAGTTGTGATGATAAGGATCACAACTACAAATAATTAATATATCATTGGCGCCCTTCCGAATTGTTTTCTTTCTCACCGTCGTTTTGTTACAATGTTTCATACTTCGGTTGTAGAGAAAAAGCGATTATCCTTTTCATGAGGAATTTTCACATTTTAATGAGGAAATTGAAAGTAGAGGTAATTAAAAATAATAAAGTTTTAAAAATGGCGGCCAAAATCATTGTGCGATTTGTGAAATAATTATAAAACATCTTAATAAATTAGAATGTTCAGTGTATAAAGATAGCTTCCATTCAAATTGCGTTCCAAAATCTCAGCAGGTCCATGTCCCAATTAAGATTGATGTTTTATTTAGTGACTCAGGTGATGAAGTATTCAACAGACAGGTCAATAATTTTCTAAGACCTTAGAATCCACTCTCTGTCACTCTATCCTCTTTTATTACATCAACGGTGAGATAAAGGAGTATGTTTGTTGATTATATCATAAGATAAGACACTTCGATTCAATATTTTATTGAAAAGTAAGCCTTAGTTGTTTAATTTATTCAGAAAAAGGCGGGTGGCCCATCACTGTCTGGAAAGTGGCCGATCACTATCTGAGTGTGGCCCATCACTGTACTTTTTACGATTTTTTTTTCTTTTATATTTTTTGTAATAACCATGTTTGGTGTTATCAACAATGTACACATATATATCAATATTCATGCTTTGTAAACACGAAAAAAAAACGCATTTCAATAAAACCGCATTAATAAGCTTGTTCTGACCGATCAAAGCAAGCCATTCGCTTAACTGGCCCATCATTGTACCTCTTACCCTACCTATATGCCGTGTGACATTTTGTAGTTTCCTACCCACACTAAATTTAATATTATATTTCATGTTTCGATGTAGATTATAATATATGTGGTGACATATCTTTAGTGCTACCATTTTCGGTTTGCCCCAAATTCTTTCTAATTGTTTGCACATATTATAATTTTGTTTTTTGAGTTTTCAGAAATTTTTTGGTACCGCTTGTCGATGACAGAAACTTTAAGTTGGTATAATATCTAAGATGATAATGATATGGATGGAAACAAAATTAATACCAATGGAATTAAAACATTTCCTAGCTATTACATACTTGGAATTCCTAAAACAGGTCAATGTTTCTTTATCAGTATATTTATAACCTACAATTCATTTGCATTAAATTAGTTTTTACGACTTGTCAAACTTTTGTTGCTCGCGATATCTTGGTTTCAAACCGTCCTTTGTTTCTGGCTTCGTTTTCTTGCCGCTAGAGTAAATATTTGTATAATTGTATAATTAAATCATTTTTTCGATAACAAAATTTATTATTTAATTTAAATCAACTTCCGCAGATTTTTGTTTATTTGAAAAGTAAAATTATTTAATTTAAAGGACTCATCGCGTATAGTAAATTATTATTAATGAAATAGATTTACTTAATTAAATCAATATTTTCCTGATTCTTTTTTTTCAAACGTCAACGTTAAAATTTATTTAATTTTCTGATCTCTTGATCCCTCTGTTATAAAGTGATAATCAATTTTCCTTTTAATTTATGCCAGTTTTCACTAAATTTAATTCTGTTCAATTTACCTTTTTTGAATTTTTCTCGTTCTGAACCATACTAAATTTTTGTTTTTTGATTTTTCTTTAAAACATTAGTTTTGCAATTATCCGCATTTATACAAATAAATAGCGTGTCTCTTGTTGATTATTAAATAATTCAAATTTAATATTATGTTCCGCTAAATACTTTTTTCATATAACTTTTTACTCATTTCTGTTCGGAACTTTAAATGTCATTTTCTCTTAACATTTTTTGGTTTGGACAATCATTATGATTTGTTTTGCTTTTGAAATTTATTAAATCATTAATTTTGCAATCTCAATTATAAATATAGTTTTGATTGCATACTATCTCATATTAAACATTAACGCTGAATTCTTTTATTATATTCGTCTAAATTTTTATATATAATATCCTATAGATTGCTTTGTTTGATCCTAACGTAGTTGGTTTTTTCTCTTTTTTTATTGTGTTTTGGTGATACCTTCTTGCGTAGCAATTCAACTATATCTATATCTTAACGATATTTACTCTCATCTAACTGTGATTAAATTATCATTTATTAAATTTTTTTGGTACATTATTAGTCGACTTTATTAAAATTTTTTGATTATATTTACAAATATTATTTTGACTGATAACACTTCATTATAAAAGTACTCTTTATTAAAGAATCATTTATAAAAGTAATAACTCTATATTCCATCCCATCTAGAGAGACTATTTTCTCCTTTTATTTTGTAGTTGTGACGATAAGGATCACAACTTCAAAAATATTAATATATCAGTATTTATTGTATAATTTAAAATAGTATCAATGAAAATTGTACATGAATTTCTCCAAAAATGTAACGTAAATGTCTAGTGTATAGTGTAACAAAAATGTAATTCTGTATTATAATAATGTAACTATTTATGCCTGTAAAAAAATGTATGTATACTTTTGTAAACAATTGTAAAGCAGAATAGCCTTCCATTCAGAGAAGAGCTCAATTGCTTCCAAATAAAGAAAAAAAAAAGTATCATCTAGTTGTACATTGCTAAATTGTATGGCGCCATGGTATTAAGTGATTTATGTTTTTGTTTTGTTTGATTAATTACATAATGAATAACTGTAATGGTAATTTACCACATTCCGTTTCTATGATTAGTACCTATTATTAAAAACGCTTTATAGTCAGTTAAAATTCACAAACGTGTAAAGTCTTGACACAGATGTGCTTAGAACCCAGTCTGCGAACTGATTAAAAAGTTATATTAATTTTACCCTTTTGCAGTCTGTGAAGAATTCACATTAATTTGGTATTGATAATAATATTACGAATAATTTACATTAAATGTTGATTAATAGATTGATGATTTCTAAAACAAAAAAAAATGTATGGCTCACTGCTATTTTCGCTGTTTTGGTACATATGTGTATACTAAACATACTTAGAGCAATAGGGTATATGGGACATAGCGTGGTTTCGCAGATGATAGAGCGTTCATAGATTATACATCGTTTTCATCATCAGTGGCCTAATAACCCCGGGCGTATCAATCATATCAAGCACCGTCCGGTCTGGTATCCAGGATTCCCGTTGTCAGTTAGGCACTGCCCATTCTTGCTACATGCCTTGCACATCGGAGCCTACCAAGCTTAACGAATTTTGAGATATATTCTTCTTGGAAGAAGTTGTAGAGCTTCACGTTATGTCCAATATGCCATTCTTCTCCTTATAGTATGGGCCATTTACTCTACAATATATTCCCTAGGATACGAGATTTTGTTGACGAAAGTTGCACCCCTTGTTGTTATGACTATCCATTTCAATTCTTCAATAATGGCATTTTGTTGGTTACAACCGAGGTACATAAAGTTATCGATATACTCGTTGATATGGAAATCTGCATTGATTAGAATGGGCATATACGTACTTCGTTTTTGTCATGTTTTTTTTTTACAGATAAAAGTTAAGTAGAGTAGTAATTATCTAAGTAAACAAAAGCTCCAATTGCCACTGGATCTTGCGATATTTTTGGCTCGGCCGGATATCAAGGCGTTCCAGTGTTTCTGAGTGAGTGTGGCCTGCAAGTTTAAATTGTTTTTGTTTTTTTTTCCTCTCCTGTAAATTTGTATTGTAATAACTGTATGAGTAATAATTGTAATAATATGTATTAACAGTATATGTTTTAAAGAAAAGCTAAATAAGACTCAATTGAGACTTTGTAGCTAAATAATTAAAAAAAAAAAATAGAGCGTATATGGATTTGGCATTGGCAAGAATCGTGGATTATTATATTTTAGTAATAAGTTTGTGTGTTTGTTATTTTAACTAAATGCTTATCCGAACGGAACATGTGAGTGGTCAATACAAAATCTTCAAAATATCATGAGTAATAAATAAGATATATTTTAGAATATAAATTTGTGTTTCGTGCTAAGTTTTTATTAGGTACTGTAACCAACCTCCATGTGTCTAATTAACTAGAAAGAGGAATTGTGTTCATTATGGACAATGATTGCCTTCTATTCTTTGAAATGGCTTGTCTCCCGGGAATCGCGATGGATGACCTGTTACTTATCTGTAGGACTGTTGGATTGATATTCGGACGTGAGCTGCACGCGAACCGGAGTGATCGACGCGATAGACATTCATTTGCACTTTCATCAGTAAATTGCCATGCATTGGGGCGAAGCTTGTCGAATTTGTTCTACACGTGAGTAGATTCGACAAATAAACCTTTATTTCAACGATCATAATATATTATGTTCACAGCAAAAAAAAAAATGAAATTTAATACTCTTATGTTTATGTGTAGACATCTCATATGTGTTATGACTACGTTTGTATAGTAATATGTTTATTTATTTTGCTACTATATTTTTATTATAATATTTTTAATATTCGTTTGGATTGTTTATAACGTCGTGTGAACTCAATGATACAAGAGTGAAGTTAATACGTCGGCTACATTAAGTATGTAGCGATAAGTGACATCGAAAAAAGACGCCTTTTCTCAAGCATACGAATGACATAGGACGTTCGATATTTTGCCATTGTTTCCAACCGATCACTCTACGGAGATATTCGGATATACCTCCTTTGGCACCGGCCTTTTATTGCATGTGCTGTATTAATATCCTGATGTTTACAAGGAATAGTTAATATGTTGAATATATTTTAGATTTCTCAATTAGTTAAATAGCCGCCAAATAAAATACTATTACGAAAAACCCTACATATCAATATGTTAAAAATTCTCTCGTTGTGTTTTAAATCTGCCAAAAATTAATATTTTGGATATTTTATAGGGAAAGCCGTGAATAACACGCTTCAAGTTTTTGACATTCACGTAACAGCTTCGTCTACTATTAGATGCCCGCACATCACGTTATTAATGAATGCAATAAGAATTCTTAGTATATATGCACTTAATAACAAGTACCTAATGGATTGCTAAAGATAAAACAATAAATGATACAAAATAATTTTCCCAAATTGTTAAATCTCCCGGCCCCATAATCATGTATCATGTAATCACGTAATCACATTCAATAATCAATATAAATATAACCTTCAGATTATCTTTACCGGTGTGATTTTGTGCGGTTTTCTGTGTCTTTGTTTATGTGATATTATACAAGTGGATAATGAACGAATAAGCAAATAAATTAATTAATCATTAATATTTTGGTTTCATTGTTATGACAACATACGGCCACCGTGTTGTCAATTTCTCTAGTTTGTTGTACCTATATAATATTTGAATTAATCAGTCGCTTACTTCTTGTCGCTGATCTGAGCATGAAAGATGGTGTTCTCAAAGCAGTGACTGAGCTTTTTGCGACATGACGTATTCATGTCATTTTGTCGTATCATTCTCATCAGTCATTTTCATCTTGTCATATCATTTACGAATATGTTCGCTTCGTTAAATCTTGGGGCCAAAGAATGGCAGATTTCTAGTTTTAATTTGTTTAATTATTTCTTTGGCTATTTTATCCTCAACAATCACCTCAACGTCTGTAACTTTGTCATTGCAGTTAATACTGACCAACCCATGCTGCTAACTTACCAATATGTAATCCTTATATTTATTTGGTTAGTATTAATTTAATTAAAATGCTACGATTATAACCTAAAAATCATTTTCATTTACCTAATATGTGAAAATATGTAGCCATGCTATACGCAATTATCTCGTTTTGTACGAAATTCTTCTGAGCCTTAAATAATTTGCAGATAAAGCAAAAATGGCGATCCTCCGTTACGACTTATCTTGTTTGTTTTACGACCTTGTCCAGCCTCGTCTGGGCCGACCATCTTCTTGTTTATGGCCCTATCTGAATGGCGGCGTTCTCATATAAAAGATTCCATTACGACATAACCCACGGATAATATTTATGGAAGAAATTTAAGCATTTTATGGGCCAACTTTGGCGTCGCGACGTCAAATCTACAAACCCGCAAATATTTTCATCGTTTCCTCCGGAATCGCTCCCCAATGTGATATATAGGCGCCAGGTGCGTATTGAGGGAACCAACCAAAAGATTTTGCCAACGCTATACACTCGTGGACCACCGTAATGCCTCCGCGAGTGAATTTGAAAACTGCAATTTAATGGAAACCCGATATTAATTTTATTATTAGTACCTTCCTAATTTCATGAATGTTTTTATATGGTTTCACAAGTTCTTTGGAAGGTTGCATAACAATTTTTGAAAATTTATAGGTACATTTTTCTACCTGAATTGCATGTTCTTCAAGCGAATCGGATTCCGGCATCCTAGAAGGCTGCTAAATATCATCTACAGGGTGTATACGGACGAGATACGGGTGTTGGCATGACCTGGGAAGATGCAATAAGACTGGCGAGGACATGGATTATTTGAGGCACCGTGTGTTGTCCATATGCTCCAACTAAGGTGCGGATATAGTCAAAGAGTTAGTGAACAATATCTGACGAAATCAATAAAATTCTTAATTGTGCTATATTGTAAAGTTGAAAGTTTATATTTTTTGTTTAGCAATATCAATATTTATTTCTAAAATTATATATTAATTTTTAATATTCTTTAGAATTTTCTCGTGCGTCTACAAATTATAAGTAGATACCTATATTATGTTTGGTTAAATAAACGTGTTTAAAAATTCGCCTCTGTCAACGTTTCGAGGCTTTATCGGTTGCCATGTCGTTACCGGCGAGTCCACTCGCGGCTATAGCGGAAAAAGTCCACGAACACGTGGTGTGAATCTATTCTATAATGTGTTGCCTACAGCGTAGGCCGTAGAGGGAACCCGTGACTAATGGTTTGAGTCTTTGATATTCACGTAGCAGCATCCTCCATGATTAGGTGCCCACATCTCATATTAAAATAATTAACTCTCCCGATAAAGAATATTAATAAGTCTCATGTAATTTCTTGGTATGTAGGCACTTTGTGAATTAGTAAGTTAGTCGAATCGTTTACTCATTTCATCCACCTATATATCATCACTCATCAGTATCATCACGTAACAATGGACAATTATTTATGTAGGTACGTGATCAATTATTATAGCTGTTCAAGAAAATTATCGTAATGGTTTGTAGAACGGTGGTACTATGTAAAATACAATAATATTTATAAATTTATTTTGTTTAATTCGTATATAGGTGTTTCCCAAACTGTGGTACGCATACCCATTGTGCTTTTTGATCTTTTTCGTTCAAGTATTTGACTTACCAGTTTACTACTAATTCGAGCAGCGTTACCGACCGCACTATATCATATTTAATTACTACCTATATTTTTAATTATATTTTATATTTCATATAGCGCGTGACACAATCAACTTATTGAGAGAAAAGTTCAGTAGCTATATTATCCATCTCTTATTTGATAACCCTCTACGTATACTACCTACACTAATATACTTATACTCTGCTAATGTCGGAAACACTATAGGTACATACGTTAAAAATTAAAAAGTAATAAGTACTTATGTGCAAAAAATGATCTATAAAATATAATTGATAGGAGACAAATTCTATACACCTATCTATCTAAGTGTTTAAAAGGAAATTAATCTTTAAATCTTTGCCAAGACTATAAAAAAGAACTAACAATTTGTGAGAAATGTGTAAAAAATGAGTTACGCAGGTAAACTCTAAATGGGGTATTGGCATATTATATTATGTTCGGGAATTAATTAATTTTGAAAAATATGATTAGGAGTAAATCATCCAAAGCCTAACATAGAAGTCTTCCCATTAACATACAATAATGCGTTTATTACGTTGATTCTGTCAGTGGATCAGAATGAGATTTTTTTTGATATTTTCCATTACCATCTGGTAATGTAATACGGCATCAATTGTCGTTTAAACACCATCTAATAGAGTTAAAGTAATATTGAAGATTTTTCTTTTCTTAACCCATTAAAGTAAAGTTGACTGACAGTAGATTTGACTTTCATATACGCCTAATAATTTGTAGGCTTAGTGCGCCGACTGGTGCTAAGCTCCAAATGTTACTGAGAGGCTAAGGTGTGTACTTGACTTAGTACCAAAATGGATACCGGACCACTGCAGTAGCAATTATTCCTTGTTTTCTTGTGCGGTGAAAGGCGAAACTTTCTAATGGACGGACATGAGTTGGTTCTTCACAAGTCTAGCATAAACAAAGGCGGACAAAAACAATACTCTTAACGTATTTTTTCCATTTTAGGGTAGGAGCTATCCTTTCACCGTGTTTACTATTTTTTCTAGACTAAAAGAAAAAAGTTTTTTGTACGCAAGATCGCAGCATCAATTTTGTTTTAAGTTTTCAGTACCTATTACCTTACACCTACTATTCAGTAAACGTTTTTATATGTCTATTCTCGGTCGTTCCCTCATGACTGAGGATAGTGGCCACTTCGAAATATAACCTACTAGTTTGCCGATGTAATATAGTCTGCTGTGTTCATTACTCGAGTTTTTACTAAAGCAGATATATATAGATAAACGTGGTTTAAAAAATGTTATAAGGGTATTGTTCCAAATCTGCTTTCTTATCAAAGACATTGAAGAGACCCTTCATTTTCCAAACAGAGCCTTCTATGTTTTCACAATGAAAATCGACAAAAGTTCCAGTTTGATATAAGCCTCAGTTTTCTTTGCAATCTCAACATTTTCACGATGCATTGCGTATGAAAATTAGTAGACCAGATACCCTTGTTTTTTAGTTTTATATGTGTATGCTTATCATCTTTAGTTCATGTATTTATACAATTATTATCTTTTTCTGTTAAGGGGGATCATATATGCCAACAGAGAACCTAGCGGAAAAATACGAAGCTTGCAATTTGAGATTTTTTTTGATAATTTACAATTTCAATTGTATTAATTATTTGTCACATATTTGGTATATAGCTTTCGTTATTATTACATTATTAATTGTATGGTTATATTTATTATTGAAATTTAGTTTATTAAGTTTTCAAATTTTCACCGTTTAGATTTTTGACTATTTCATAGTTTTAATATTTTTTATATATATTTTAAAAAACATCGATTTTTATAAAAAAATATAAATGTGTATAACTTAAATCCTTTTTATTTGAGCATATATGATCCCCCTTAATGCTGTCTACAACTGTTGTACTGCCAAGTGTTTTTTTTTTTGTAAAACGACGTGATATTTCATTAAAACGAACTCAACTTATATTGCGGTAGAGGTAATTCAGTTAAATTTTGTCAGATGTCTGAGTTATTCTGAAAAAACGTGTATACTTTAATATTGATAATTTATATGCAAGGGTGTGTTCTTCATATTATTATATCAAGGTTTTATTTATATAGAAAATATTATGTCTTGAAGTTTTTACACATTTTTTAAATTTTATTTCTGAATAAGGTATTACTTTCCCTCGTTTTTTTTTTTATTTTTTTTCAAGTATTCAGGTGGATAATTTACATAAATCTATTTTTTTTTATTTAGTCGTTCTCTTAGCCTTTTCCAAGAAGTCACATTAAAGGAGCGTAGAGAGAGAAAATTTAATGGCCGAAATAAAATAATGTTCTCCCGACGTATTTTGGGCGCGAGTAATATGTATCGCTGAAAAACTCCGCAACGCTCCCGAGCTATATAGTAGTTCTTTTTTGTTTGTTTTTTATTTATTTATATCCCTAATGTGATTTGTTTGCTTTCTTCGGGAGGGAATGAGTGTGTAATTATTCTTTTTTTTTAACACGAAATTGCCCCGAAAATGGCATGATGAAGTGAATTTGAAACATAATTTAAATATACACCCACACGCTGATTGTGCTTTATAATAACTACGTTATGGGCTGGCGATTACGTAACGTGAGTGAATAATAAGTATAGAACTTGCACTATAGAAATGTTTTTTTAAACGTTGCACATGTTTAATACATCTGCATTAATATGTTGTTGGTACGATTCCTCATAATACGTATTCATTCGCGCATCGCATCGCAACACCCATACATATTTTTATACCAAAATTCGATAATAGTTGTTTGGTTAATAAAACATGTTACAAGGGTTCTAAAATAACTGTAAAAGAGGACCATCATCTATCGGGTATTTAATAAAGAAAGTGACTACCCAATATATTATATCAGTTTGTTTTAATCATGAAGATACACATTTTATTCAAGACCTTGAATACAACTAGAAAAAGCCCTTAATTAAGACAGCGTATTAAAATAAATTAAGTTTATGCTAGATATATTAGAAAATTATCAGAAATTTTTAGAAAATTCTACAATTATTCTTGGCTATGTAATATTTGAAAAGGTACATGATGAAAATTGATTTTAAATAAGTTTTTTTTACAATTCCATTGGGATAAAATAATTCAAATTTAATTATTGTATATTTATTATTTTTCTTGGAATACCTTGACGTTGCAGGCCTTTCGTAGTTTTTTTATAAAATATTTAACAAAAAACTCATATATTTTGTTTTTAGTAGTTATGGAAACGGTTCGCAGGCGCCGCTACTAATACCGCGTCGGATGAAAATGGAAAACATCTTATTTACACCCCGTGACCTTTTAGCGAAGAAACGAACCGAGTTTTACTTCCTGCAAGCTCCGCCGCGAGCGCTGTCTGTTTCGTTAAACAAATTACGCTTCAAAGGAAATCCCACCCCTTCGAATTGTTTTCCCAATGAGACATTGTGTAATAACTTTATCCTAAAGTCCTTTGATACGAATTCGCACACTGTAATTTATTCCTGACAGTTTGTTTATCATTATTCAAAGGCTATTTTTACCCGTATAATGTTTAAGTATCAAAAAACATTATTAAACTAAGTTGCGAATAATTAAATTTATACTGTTTGACAGGCAGCCTTTATTTTCGGCTATTGTTTTTTGTTTCAACCGATATAATGCGTTGCTTTACAAGATAAATAGTTTTTAACTACCCTATATTAAGTAATCATTTTGTATTTTAAACATGCATCATTTCGAAAACACTTCTGAGGAAATATATTATTATAAATAGAAAAAATCTTTTTGAAAAATGTAAGACACACCCCGCAGGAATCAAACCTGCATCTCTCGGGTATCGCGCGCGCCCATGCACATATACCACTATGCTAAAGGCGTCATACTTAATTGCGACAAATTTTAACTAATGTCTTCTCTGAAGCGTTTTCCGAGTTATTGAGCTACTATTTTTTCAAAAAGATTTTTCTATTGGTTAAAATATATTTTCTCAGAAGTGTTTTCAAAAGTATGTATGTTCAATAATTAGAATGTTACTTTTTTAAATCTTGTGAATTATTCATTGAATAAAAAAATAGTTAACTAATTGTTATTAGCAATTATTGTTGTTATTTATTAGCTAGTTAATTATTAGCAAGTTCAAGTAAGTTACAACAAAAAAATTTGTAGTGATCTGTGACGTCGGTTAGTAATTACACTAATACTTACTTTGATTTAAAATACAAAAGCCGATCGCGAATAGAAAGTTTTTTAATATTTTTAATGATTTTGCGTTATATGTAGGTTATATAAAAACAGGTGGAATCACTTAATTTTCATTAGTTAAATATATATCCACGAAACCTCGAAAAACGTAAGGTGGACGTATGCATATGAAAGTGTAAACATTTTAGATAATTTAATCAGTCGATAGTTGATACCTACAGAGTTTGGTCTATGAATCGAGCGATGGTGCATACTAGGTTGAAGGATGTAGATTACGATGGTATATCATAACGTGCAATGCTTAATATCTACTTATTTTAGTCTTGTCTCGTTCTGTTTATTTACTATTTCTTATTACACATAACATATAACCTATAAGTATAAATAATAGTGTTTGTCATCTAACTTTCTAAACCAAGAAGGTATTACACTTTGACATTTTCATTAATTAAGGGTAGGCAACGAAAATGGTTCATAATTCGTTCTATTTAATTACGTGTTATACTCGTACAATATCTCTACAACATCTCTACAACCCTTAATTTTCTAAGTAATGTTTGGCACCAATTTAAATTAGACTAACTGTAATTAAATGGTAGGTACTTACCTACGAATTTAAATGATATTGCTTACAGCTTAAAATCAACTATTTCGATGGATTATTAGTAATCAGTTTTCAAACTAATAATATCGTCATTAACGTTGATTATGTACTTAAGAGTTTATATAATTTACGAACACTATTTAGTATTTACATAATATAAAACAAATAAATTGATTAAAGATGAGCTTACCTAAATTATCGTATTAGTCAAATTACTAATAAAATGTATAAATATAATTATTTTAAAAATACATTAAAAGACAGATCTCGTTTCGGAAGTTTAATACCGATTTGTGCCTTAATATGCAAGTATATTGAGGCGAAGTCTTCACTGAGCCTTTTTTAAAGAGGCACCTAGCGGAAAAATACGAAGCTTGCAATTTGAGGCATTTTTTTTGATAATTTACAATTTCAACTGTATTAATGAATAAAATGTATCTGAAAACATTAAAAAGAAAAATATTTTTTATTTTAAGTCAAAGATAAACTTACAATTGTAAAAAATGTAATAAAATGTGAATTTGTTGAATCGGACCGCACCCTATTAATTATTACATATATTTTATGGCCATATTTATTATTAAAATTTAGTTTATTAAGTTTTCTAAGCATCACCTAAGAGATTTTTGATTAATTCATAGTTTTAATAATTTTTACACCTATTTTTAAAAACATCGATTTTTATAAAAAATATAAATGTGTATAACTTGAAATCCTTTTTATTTATATCAAATTTTATTTATGTATGGTCCTAATATTGAAGACTTCGCCTTAATATAAAACTAATAATGCTTTAACTGTAAAAGAAGGTCTGCATTTCCGCCCCATTCTACCTCCAAAGATTATCACTGGGTATTCATTCAATCATTTCAATGGAAAGGATTTCTAACACTTAACCGCCCCCCCGCCCACCCCGCTGTTTATGTTATTTATTTTTATGATAATGGATTTTATTATATAACTCGAAACAGTTATCAGTATCACCATGAACATCTTCTTAATTCATCAATTGCGTTTGCTTGTCGCCATTATACTAGTGTTGTACCGAGCATAAATCAGTGCAATGTATAACCTGAATCCAGCAGTGTTAATAATTAAATCATCTTTATTTCAAAGGGGTTAACTAATGTTTTGTTGGCGTATAGGTCAAAGTCTAGTCGTTTGTTTGTCGTATTTAATACGAGCGAATGTATTATTTACCGGGAAGGGCCATTGTTATATCAAAATACTGTCTTCCCCCTTCGACTGTTTGCCTGGAGGCGTATTGCGTTGTCGACCCTTTTATCAGCTGATAATAATATCCGGAAAATATTTCAGACTTCCGTTTCCAAAACTATTTTCAATTTTATTTGAATTTTCCGCAATTATTATTGCTTATGTGGTTAATTGTATTTTGTTTGCAGGTGGGTAATAATTTGATTTATAGAGGAATAACGTAGTCACATTTTAAGACATGTACCTACTAATATATTTCTTGTCAGATTTATTTAATTTATTAATATGTAACTTATATCGGTTCCAAGAATTATTGCGATTTATATCCATTCATTTTTCAATTAAGCTTCGCTCTGTGGCAATAAAATATTCTTGGGAGAACACATACCTATGTGTTTTTTTTTTGGTAAGTAAGCATCCTTTTCAATAAAAAAATCCTATTACGTTGGATGGCAATAATCGACAAATTCATGCGTCCGGGGTATAGGTAGGGCACTAACTCTGATTCACATTTTTTTGATGTGTTTGATTGTCAGTGAAAAACATTGGAATTGTATAGTACCTATATCATATTTAGTTATATAGTTGGTCATTTCTTCTTCTTTTTACTCTTATATTTGTCAATATTTAAACAAATATGTACACATGTATAAATAGTAATCTTGTTATATCTAAGTCAAATAAAACCATAATATCAGTAATTAACCTCGATAATTATAAATTTGTTTGTCAATACTGTTTTTTGAGGAAACTTATTAGGCGTATGGTAAGTAAATAGACTGCGCGTAGAATATAAATTCCACGTGAAATTTATTTTGCAAACGAAAATTCGATGCGGTTTTGTTTCACTGTTCAAAACCAATTTATTTCTGACCAGTTTCGTTTCATTGGAATTAACTTTGAATTGGGGGTTCCTTTCGGTGTAATATGAAAAAAGTTTTCCAATCGAAGGCCCTATATTGTGATCTCGTGAAATGGGAAATTCCCTTTTCCCAGAGTCGCGGCTGGAATCACGCGTGTCGCGACGCTTCGATAAATTCCATTAACCCATTTTATCGGAGATATTTATCCTCCGTGAACCGTATTCTGTCGTGTTTATCATGCTACTTTTTAAAATATCCTTTGAAACCTTTCACCGTATTATTATTTATGCGCGTATCGGTAGTTTTCTTATATCCCGCAAAATATGTTATCTCTATATTATAATTTACAATATTTTCATGACTCTTCAACTAGTTAGGTGTGTTCTTACAACGAAAGTAGACTTCTTCGAATGAATGAATGACCTAATGATTTTCGAACTACGAGGGTGGGTCAATAATTCCTTAGAAAAAAGCATTAAAACAGGTTTTATTTTTGTATTTTTTCTTTATTTTTCAACATAATTTCCTTGGAGCTCAATACACTTGGTTAGACGTTTCTCAATTTTTTTTAAACCGTCAGAAAAATAAGTTTTCGGAAGGTCCTCAAAATAAGCATTTGTCCGATCGATGACTTCTTCATTTGAAAAAAAACGTTGTCCACTTAGCCATTTTTTTAAGTTTGGGAAAAGGAAAAAGTCACTGGGGGCTAAATCTGGCGAATACGGTGGGTGGTCGACCAATTCGAACTTAAATTCTTCAATTTTAGCCATTGATCGTAAACATGTGTGAACACGGGCATTGTCCTGATGAAAGAGGATTTTTTTCCTGTTTAAATGAGGCCGTTTTTCTTCAATTTTGTTTTTTAGCTGGTCCAATAAAGATGCATAATAATCCCCTGTTATTGTTTTTCCTTTTTCCAAATAGTCAACGAAAATAATTTCACGTGCATCCCAAAATACAGTAGCTGATTTTACGGTTTTCGCCTTCTTTGGACATGGTTTGCCTTCGCAATCCACTGCTTTGACTGTTCTTTCGTCTCGGGAGTATAGTGGTGTATCCATGTTTCATCTACAGTCACAAAGCGACGAAAACATTCATCCGGATTGCGTTGCATGAGCGACAACAGGGCTTTAGAGGCCACCACCCTATTGCGTTTATTGTCGACTGTGAGCAAACGCGGCACCCATCTTGCAGAAATATTTTTCATGCCCAATTTGTCATGTAAAATAGAAATGACGCTACCTTTTGAGATCCCTGTAACCTCAATTATCTCACTCAACTTTAATCTTCGGTCACTTAACACCATATCGTGGATTTTATTGATCATTTCTGGTGTAGTCACCTCTACAGGACGTCCTGAGCGTGGTTCATCCTTTGTTGATGTACGACCACGTTTAAATTCATTTAACCAGTTATAAATAGTTTCAAGTGAAGGAGCAGATATGCCGTGAACTAAATCCAACTCATTTTTTATTTCCTTTGCTGTTAACCCTTTTATATTAAAATGTTTAATAACAACTCTAAACTCAATTTTCTCCATTTTCCATTTTTCCATTTTCCACAAGCAAATTTTTTTTTTAAATGTACGAGAAATACACAACAACCCGACCAATCTGATTGAAACTTCGCAGCATACTGAATCGGTAGTGCCGCTGCATGAAAACAAACCGCTTGCAGTACTAGTCGCGCCACCTGTCGGCTTTTCTAAGGACTTATTGACCCACCCTCGTATCAGAAAATGTGTATTCATAAAATCTTTTTGAACTCAGCTAAAAGCCTATCCTATGTAATAAAACATTTTGTAGGTATAGCTATAAATCTCTTAATAAAAACATAATTGTACTAAACGAGTGTGTAATTCGTACTTAGAATAACGAATCGTTTAACGCCATCCAATATGCGGTCCTTGCTACTGTTTTATATTATCACAACGTTTTTATTAGGTAGTATTCTTATTTGTCCGATGGTTGTTTATCCAGTACAAATCTTGCAATCGATTTTTAATGAACTTCCCGACTAGCTAGACATTTGAAACTTTTAGAATAAATCAGAACACGATGCCGATGCATTCTTTTAATACTTTTAGCCATCTTCAAGTAGAATTGAATTCATTTTCAGTTAATTCTGTTTTGTTTGAAAAGTTATTTCGGAAGAAATCCGTAATCCAATCCACTATTATTGGTTGCTGTCTGGGGTCCTAGCAACAAAATTATTAATATATACGTGCGTTACTATGGAAATCAATATGAAATGTCAAAATGACATTTCAGTATTATTTCTATCAAGTACAATTTTTTTTGATCGTTTAAGCTAGTCAAGTCAAGTTTATATGATTCAACAGAAAATTTAAAAACGTTGTATATAAAAAGATCTTTTTATCTTGTAAATATTTTTGTATAAGTATTAAAATCGTCATTTAAAAATAAATAGGTTATTTTTTTATTTTCTTGCATTTTTGGGAAAGTTTTAATATTTCATCGTTTCTGGTTAACTAGTAGAGAATATGTATATATTTCTTATTTTCTAAGAATATTTTTGTGAACATACTTTGTATCAAATATCTAGAAATCACTCGAATTCTGGAAAGTAAATGTTCTTCTACTTAAGTAATAAGTAGGTAATTCTATAACGTTTATTATTTATTTATGTTGAATATTTTGTTGTGTATTTTAAAAATAGGTATAAAGGTACACGAATATATGAGATTATTATGTACATTAAGTTTAGTTGGGTACCCACTAATAATTGTTATTAACTCACCAAACATATAATCATGGCTTCATTAAGTTAGGGCTGTTTGAAGAGTATTTATTTCTCTCCGTACTGTACGAACAAGATTGAAATAAGGTGGAAATATAAGGATTTATAGATAATAATTATTTCTATGCCACATTAATGGAATAATAATGTTTGTTTGCGTGGGAAACAGAATTCAGAAGTGCTATATTTAATCTTTGATAAAATTAAGTCTCCGAGCTTTTGGGAATAGACATTAAGTGAGTAATGTTATTTTATCATTAGTTACGGCAAGCTTTTGATCCTTTTTGCAAAAAAGTCAGTTTTACGAAACAGTAAAGAGGGGTAGTTAAGTATTTTCTATACGTTTTCACCAACATAAAGAGAACGTATGTTATTTTCTAAAATTACAGTAGCAAATGGTTTAGACCAGTGGTCGCCAAACCGTCACTGCGGCATTTTTGGTAACACGCATACGCTATGTAATTGAGGCAATTCAGTTAGCCATATGTATAATGAATCGCAGTTGAAATTCCCACAGAAATCATACAAGAAATCAAGAATGATTAGAAATTATGTTTAGAATACTTTAAATCGCGGTAAGTGTATTAAATTTACAATTAAATCACTAAAGTGAACGTACATAATATTGAATATAATTAATGCGATGCACGGACCTCCACCGCTCTCCAGCATACATCCTTAAATTAATATGGAACAATAACTGGGGATCAATCAATATAAGCATCCGAATAAAAACGCACCCAATGGTCCGTAACAAGAATTGCCAGCTTGGTTTGCGAATATAAAAAAGAAATGATAACCTGTTTTAGGCGGCCCTCGTAGTCCGGTGTGTAATACGCTGTCCTTTCATCCAGGGAGCCTGAGTTCGATCTCGGTGAGGTCACGATATATTTATGTGATTTTCTCAAAGCCTTGGTGTTTGTGACTGTTTCTCTTCTATTACTAAATACACTATTGTTTCACTTCACTACTGTCATTGGGCCTCTGGCTTGTTGTAGTGTTAAAAAGATTATAGATATTTATGTTTTACTTTGGTATATAGGTACATACGGTTATTTTGAATTTTATGTTATTGTTCATGTTAATATTGATAGTTCGTTGAATATAAATCTTTTTTTGGCTTGTGATGCTAATACTTAATATTAATTTATATTTATGAGAAAAATATATTCACATTCCGTAAATGTTTGTAGTAAAGATTTTTTATCATTTCGAATATTCTGTTTGTCAACTCTAATTTTACATCGGGTCTTTCCTCGTGTTTGACATGATCTTTGCAGTACATTTGGGGTTATGTGTTGCTTCAACACCTCGAATGTCAACACTAATCTGTCAAATCAAGCATGTCGCTGTGTTCCGATCAGAATTAATTAAACGCGTGATTTAACGGGTTTAACCTATGTCCAATATATACCGACATGTCCCCGATGAATGATCGTAGCCTGAGAATTTAGCAATATTATCATTACTTGTATTTAAAACAACAATAAACCGTTTCCAAGAACATTAGGTAGCTACTTACAGTTGATAATTTTATTTTAAACATTTTTTTTACATGTCATACCTTCATGTTCGAAAATTTCGACGAAATGACAAATCATTTTTTTAATTGTCACCAGTACTTAACAAGCCATAATTGGGTCAATAACGCTTATTTGAACTGGTATTTTGTAAATAAATTAAACACGCATGCCAATTTCTAAACGTAAAAATGTAACAGATCGGCAGCCATTTTTGGAATTATTGTATGTATGACATGTTTTTTTTGTATGATAGGGTACGGTACGTTGGTCAGGTTTGCATGATATTCAACACATTATGTAGTATTGAATTTTTTTATATGGTATCTTCAATTTGTATCAAAAGAAAGTCGATAATGTACCTAGCAAATTTTAATAGTTAATTCCAATCCAAAATCCCACTCTAGAATAATTTGTTATGTTTGTTACTGAGATTTTTAAAAATATCTATTTTTTTTAAATACGTAGTTCATAATTTTCAATTTATGTGTGAGTCAGGGTATGGACCTAATAGGTTGAGCACGTGGCTGACATCCATTTCTCGTAAAAAAATCTGTTAATACAAACCTCTACTCTGTGGAGGCCCATATGATTCAATTAGGATCGGACATGGTCGGAAGGATGTTCATAATATGTATCAATCATTCTTTAAATTTATGTATGTTGAGTATTCAATTTAATTAATTTTGTTTATTCCACCGATCATTATCAGTGGACGTGAATGTATACATTAATAATTATAACTTCGCATTGACACCAAAAGCAACCCCAAAAATGTTATGGTTTCATGTTACACCCAAATTGAATCAAACATTTTAGTGTGACGAGTTGTAAATAAGTTAGAGGTAGGTACACGAAAGTTTATATTGTCGTCAGTGGATATTTTTAGTGTGCTGTTTTCATTTCGTAATGTAAATGTTCAAAATTTGTGGGGGACCGCCAAAAACTTTATCAATTTCTGGTTACTTTTATATTTCATTCCGACACCATCCATCAATCATCAATAAAACATACCACCCACTTTTTGCGATGATATTTTTACATTAAAAAATAAAAGCTTTCTCAATAGAGACTCAAAGTCTTGTAAAAAAATATATTTTTTTAATTGCAGATTACTAGGCTTACCGAATTTCCCGATTTGACTGGGATTGTCCCGGTTTGGCGATGGGCTTTCAAGTTTTGGCCGGTATTTTGTCTCAGTTAATAATGGCACAGTATGTATTTCTAACCCACACGCAAGAGATCAATAATCTGAACCCTAAAATGCCATATATAGTATTAAAAAAAACCTATATAGACAGTAGGTATACCAATATGGCGTCACGTCATGTCACATAAATCGTGTGCATTTTTGTTATTGTTATGTGAATAAGGGATAGTGATACGAGGGTGGGTCAATAATTCCTTAGAAAAAAGCATTAAAACAGTTTTTATTTTTGTATTTTTTTTTTATTTCTCAACATAATCTCCTTGGAGCTCGATACACTTGGTTAGACGTTTCTCAATTTTTTTTAAACCGTCAGAAAAATAAGTTTTCGGAAGGTCCTCAAAATAAGCATTTGTCCGATCGATGACTTCTTCATTTGAAAAAAAAACGTTGTCCACTTAGCCATTTTTTTAAGTTTGGGAAAAGGAAAAAGTCACTGGGGGCTAAATCTGGCGAATACGGTGGGTGGTCGACCAATTCGAACTTCAATTCTTCAATTTTAGCCATTGATCGTAAACATGTGTGAACACGGGCATTGTCCTGATGAAAGAGGATTTTTTTCCTGTTTAAATGAGGCCGTTTTTCTTCAATTTTGTTTTTTAGCTGGTCCAATAAAGATGCATAATAATCCCCTATTATTGTTTTTCCTTTTTCCAAATAGTCAACGAAAATAATTCCACGTGCATCCCAAAATACAGTAGCCATAACCTTACCAGCTGATTTTACGGTTTTCGCCTTTTTTGGACATGGTTCGCCTTTCGCAATCCACTGCTTTGACTGTTCTTTCGTCTCGGGAGTATAGTGGTGTATCTATGTTTCATCTACAGTCACAAAGCGACGAAAAAATTCATCCGGATTGCGTTGCATGAGCGACAACAGGGCTTTAGAGGCCACCACCCTATTGCGTTTATTGTCGACTGTGAGCAAACGCGGCACCCATCTTGCAGAAATTTTTTTCATGCCCAAGTTGTCATGTAAAATAGAAATGACGCTACCTTTTGAGATCCCTGTAACCTCAATTATCTCACTCAACTTTAATCTTCGGTCACTTAACACCATATCGTGGATTTTATTGATCATTTCTGGTGTAGTCACCTCTACAGGACGTCCTGAGCGTGGTTCATCCTTTGTTGATGTACGACCACGTTTAAATTCATTTAACCAGTTATAAATGGTTGCAAGTGAAGGAGCAGATATGCCGTGAACTAAATCCAACTCATTTTTTATTTCCTTTGCTGTTAACCCTTTTATATTAAAATGTTTAATAACAGCTCTAAACTCAATTTTCTCCTTTTTTTGTAAACAAGCAATTTTTTTTTTTAAATGTACGAGAAACACACAACAACCCGACCAATCTGATTGAAACTTCGCAGCATACTGAATCGGTAGTGCCGCTGCATGAAAACAAACCGCTTACAGTACTAGTCGCGCCACCTGTCAGCTTTTCTAAGGACTTATTGACCCACCCTCGTATTATATCGCATGCAATCGACCAACCGCAGATAATAATAATAAAGTCACACAATATGGAAACTCACGTATGTTAAATGTGTTGAAAATGCCATATAATATATTTTCTCAAAGTGTTTTTCAAAAATTATGTATGTGTTGAAAATGGATTGAACTCTAAGAATATTGAGCATACAAATTTTCCAATACCAAATTCACGCCGTGTGTTGAGTATTTGTTGTGTAGCAGATCGTTCTATTAGTAACTGTAGTTCGAATTACATTCAGTTATTGGTTGTCATTTAGTTGACGTTTTTAAAACCATTTACACAATTTTCTCAATCTTTAAACATCGCCTTGCTATCTATCGTTTACATAAGTACATTATTTCATAACAGCCCAATAACACACATTTGTTAGTTAAAAAAACATGTTTAGTGACTATATCGGTAATTTAAACGATAAAGCAAAGCACCAGGAATGCGATATTCATGAGTTCAAGTCCCATTCGTGTAGTATCGATTCGTGTAATTATTTCTAAGGTGTTATGAAAAATTATGTATACATATTCAATAAGCAATGCTACATTTTGAAATATTGTGTATTACTTATTTGAATATAAAACATACATAACTATTATGCTGCTTGGTATGTGCTAGTTAGTACCTATACGTATTAATTTATTATGTTTTTATTATTATATATGCGGTAAAAATTAAAAATCAATAGGTATCAATATTTTAAAGGGAAATAAATTTCTCTAGGCGCTTGCATATATCCAAATTACAAATATTTATTTTATTATTAAGTAAAACAATGGTATTAAAGACATACAAAATAATAAGTATTGCAACCAATGATGTTTCTACAAATATTAAATAGTAAAATATAGCAAACAATTATAGTACTTTAATTATATAACCATGTTATGAAGAATGGTTACATAATATAGAAAGACATCTGAAGGTGAAAAAAATATTATTAACGGATCGTGTATACCTATAATGCAGTATTGTCATTATTGCTATATTTGCCAAACTTATTTATGAGCATAAGCGTTAAACTTTATTAAACGTTAAAATGCTTACCATACAATTTTAATTAATTTGAGTAAAATTGATAAAGTTTACCTTGTATTCTATTAACTTTGTTACTTAAGCCAAATAAATATAAGCAATTCATACGGTTCTGGAATCGTAGCGTATAGCTTTGACCATTATTATAAATATTTCCATACTATAATATAGTTTAATTATTAGGTACTTGTATTTTTTTTTAAATCTTTCGCAAATACGGCAGTCAACATTTTAAATAATCCCTCAGTTCAAAACTAAATGCGTACTTTTGTAACATGAAAAGTTATCTCGAATTCTCAAGTTTGCCATTTTGCGTAACATATGGCGGAGCTTTCTCGTAGCTTCAAATTAAAACAAGGCTGTCGGATGGAAAATTTGCATTTCGGTCCATTTTTAATTGACTAACTCCGTGCATTTATTGTCCAACTAGGCCAGTCTGCTTACTAATAATCATTGCTGTAGGTGTGTAGCTGCACGTAGCTTTTACCATCACACCCGAATAATAAAGTAACAACTATTTTAATATTTATTGCGTTAGTTACTTGGTATAATTCCATTTTATGAGATGATAATATAAATTATATTAAAATTTACCGGTTCTGTGTGATCTTGATAATGGTGTGTCAATCGAAATCGATTAATAATCAGACCTGTAGAATTTGATACAATTTATATTATCATTTTGCTTTCTAATTTTATTTTAATAGATTTATAATATTATACTGCCTTCTCGCAATAGCCCAAGCAAGGCGAACGTTGGCGCCCTATAATGCTTGTTGAAACACTGACACTGTGTCTATATCGTCTCTGTTCTGGCAGAACACACTAACTAGAGAATACTAGTTTTGAGTAATTTGACTTTGAAGCTTTTAAAATGTTTGAAATGGTCTATCATGTGAGTTTATTAAGTAATCGTAATAAGGATGACTTTAAAATAAAGACTGTTTATTTATTAAGAAGGTTTCCAGACGGTAAAGTTTGAAATAAGGAACATTTTGGTATAACTAACTCAATATGTCATTTTTTCGAATTAGTGTCTTCTGCCAGAACAGTGACGATATACGCCAAACATTTGTGTAGCATTCTTTACAATGGTGAGCACCACGCAGATCCGCCTGACTTGTGCCGAAAACGTGTCATATTACAAATTATATAAATTAATTTAAGTACTCTTGAGGTATCCAGGAGCCTAGAGAAGATATTTTATATAACTACTAGGAAAACCTAGGATATCAAAGTTTTATAAATATAAGTTTATAGGTATATATTTGTGCTTTTCCATACGGGGTATTTACCACGCTGTTCGGGCGGGTTGGTGTGTGGTTTTATGTCTCCAGAGTTTTGCCTTTCACCCAGCTCTATTAGTTGGACATAACGAATATAGATAAAGAAAAAAACTGATAATGAAGCACACAAGAGTACGCGATGTGATAGAGGTCGCTGAGGAAAAAAATTGCAATGGGTTGGCATGTCGCTCGGCGAGTGGACAATCGCTGGACGAATGCCGTCATACAGTGGTACCCAAAGGGCATTAAATGCCCGCAGTGACTCCCTAGAATCCGCTGGTTAGACGAACTCATAATATTCTGTGGATGTACGTAGCAGCAAACAACTATGGACCGAGAAGAATGGAGGGAGCATTGGGAGGCTTTCATCGGTGTATCGACCCCGGCTGATGATATATCATTTAATTTTTCACATTTTCTCACTGCTGTTTTACACCTTTATGTATTAACCCGTGTAATGATTCTCTATGCAATCCATGATTTTAATTAACTTTACTATACAAAAAAGTAAGTTCGTAAATATTAAAAATATATCCCTATATGTAAGTAGAAAACATCGTTTTAAATGTTTTCAAATTGACGTTGTTTGTGTGTTGTTTCGAAGATAAACCTACCTCATCAATCTTATATTATTGATGAATAGTTGAATAATATTAAGTATAATATGTTAAACAAGTTTTATTCATCCAGCTTTAGATAAATCACATTTAAAAATCTTCGATGAAAAGTGTTGTTGAATAAATAATAATGATAGATCGATAGCCCTTGTAAGGTTTCCATGGGTTTTGTGCGCATCATTTACACAGCGTGATAAGAAAAGCGCAATATTCCTCGCCGAGTCTCTTTTATATGTATTCTTTTTGTTCTGGTTACGTGCACCAGTGTTAAAAAATCTTGTATGTGTAATATTAAAACCAATTACAAACATACGTTCATTATTTTTCCCCCTCTTTCGTTACCCTTTTTGATATCAATTGATTCGAAGTAATTCTAAAGTTCGTGCATATTCCACTATTCTCTTCTTATTGGTTTGTGTAATAAGAATGTTTTGGTATGAAAGAGACATTTTTGTACTGTGGCGTGAGATTTTTACATATTCAGTTAGGCATATCATATTTCACCGCGAGATGTTATCTCGGAAATATATAATTGTGATAAAATTTATGTCTAAACAAAATACGTGATAAAAACCACTGGAATAGAGGGATAGAGTAGATACTAGCTGGTAGGTGCTCTGAAGTATCTAAATTATTATTTCTGTTCTTATTGAATCTAATAATACTGGAACATTTATTGCCTGTAATGCTCCACGAAAAATGCTATTTTTTTGATCTCAATGCTGTACGAATCTTATTCCGGTAAGAGAGATCAGTGTGAACTGTCCTACTTAGAAATGTGGGGAATGGGACAACTGGACTCCGGACAATTGGACGCCGCACTGTCGTAGACCCGTATACAGAACGTAGACGAGGTATTTTAATCAGTTTCTATCTACTACTTAGTAGTTTTAATTCAACATAATGTATTCTTTATTGCGGATTGAGAATTACCATGCCTAAGGCTTTATATAAAATAAAAAACTCTTTTTTCGTTGGAACTTAAACATATGCACGATTAAATCATTATTTACGTCTGCATATTTACATTCTCACCAACTATTGAATCGTAATATAATCATTTAAATATATATAATAATATTAAATATTTTTTTTTAATTACCTATAAGTACCTAATGTCTATTTATTTTCGAATTCCGTGGCGTCCAGTTGTCCGGTGCCAAATCGTCCTAGACCCAAAATGTGATACGTACAATTTGCATGTAACCATTTTGCACTACTACTTATTAAACCCTGTTAATAAAATTATTGGTAAGCTATTTTAGAAAAGTAAGTGCTCTCTGTCGGATCTATGTACCATACCTGTCTTCTCTGTAATAGTTAGGAGTACCTACATTAGGCGGATTTCCCTTTTGTTTTCAGAATTCTTTTCATAGTTATTTTACGGAACAGTTTAATTTTTTCACTTGCTCAGTCGTCAGTTACTAGCGAACTTCTCCTTTTGTACTGAAGCTCACGCGTCTCCATCGCGATCTTGATCGTTACTTGACGTGTAACGATCAAATAATCGAAGTAACGCACATAAATATACATCATTCTAGTAGAACCTTAAGGGGGGGCATGCTCGTCGAAGGTCAAAATTGAGTTTTTATTGTATTTTCAAACCATGATCCTGGACACTCCTTAAACGTTGTAGATAATCTATTTATATAATTTTGAAGCCTTATTATCCTTTATAGTTATTTTAAACATTTGATGACTGCATAAAGTATTTTTGTTACATAAAATAGTATTCTTTTAAACCTCTCGCTTTAATGTTTTAGAATATAGTCATATTTCGGTACATAACTGTGCAGTGGTGTTAAGATTTTTTACATTTATTAATTTTTAAACGCATTTATAAAACCATTAGCATAATTTATTACGAGATAATTTTTGTAAAATATTCACGATAAAAAATTATATTGATAATCTCTGTGATCCTAAATTTGACAAGAATTAGGCATTTTATTATTCAAAAAATCGGCAAGATTAACACATTTCAAGATGATTCTAAAGATATTTATTATAAGCTATGTCTTTGACCATTCAAGTGTGATAAACATCTTATGAATAATGATTGCTTTATAATAATTATTGACCTAAGAATAAGGTAGTGTTTTTTTGAAATACGCCATTTCTTTTGTCATTCCCCAGTGGTTAAGCTACAACATACGGCCGTAGCCATAAATTGACAAACTATAATTGAAGAAGGAAGTAAAATGATATTGACGCGCGTGTTTGAACATGTACCGTTTAAAAAAAAAATAAAAAAAATTTGGTTGGGTACATGTTCAAACACGCGCGTTAACATAATTTTACTCCCTACTTTAATTATAGTTTTTCATTTTATGGCTACGGCCGTATGTTGTAGCTTAACCACTAGGAAATGACAAAAGAAATGGCGTATTTCAAAAAAACACTACCTTATTCTTAGGTCAATAATTATTATAAAGCAATCATTATTCATAAGATTTTTATCACACTTGAATGGTCAAAGACATAGCTTATAATAAGTATCTTTAGAATCATCTTCAAATGTGTTAATCTTGCCGATTTTTTGAATAATAAAATGCCTAATTCTTGTCAAATTTGGGATCACAGAGATTATCAAAATAATTTTTTATCGTGAATATTTTACAAAAATTATCTCGTAATAAATTATACTAATGGTTTTATAAATGCGTTTAAAAATTAATAAATGTAAAAAATCTTAACACCACTGCACAGTTCTGTACCGAAATATGACTATATTCTAAAACATTAGAGCGAGAGGTTTAAAAGAATACTATTTTATGTAACAAAAATACTTCATGCAGTCATCAAATGTGTAAAATAACTATAAAGGATAATAAGGCTTCAAAATTATATAAATAGATTATCTACAACGTTTAAGGAGTGTCCAGGATCATGGTTTGAAAATACAATAAAAACTCAATTTTGACCTTCGACGAGCATGTCCCCCCTTAAGACGCGTATTCATGCTAATATGAAAGCACATGCACTATTAACCTTTTCACTTATCTACGAGCCATGCTTATCGATGTTTTTACATATATTTCACACCTAATGTCTTCCGTAGTTGAACTACGTAATTACTTTTAATTAATTGTGGGACTATTTATTGTATATGCACTGTCGGCGAAATAAATGAAGAAAATTGCCATGCGTATTTATTGAGATTGTATTTGACGTGACTAGGCCAATTGGCTCGCGAAGCTTTGATTGCTACCCCTTGCTAAATAAAGCTTACTGTTCTGCTGTGGATACAGCAGGCATTGTTTGCTTCCCCGCCTTGCTCTGTGTGGTGTGGTAGGTAGGTGGCGGGCAAGCATTGTTTGCGTGCACTGCTCAACCCAATATACATCCACTATCGTACAGGTTGTCCAAAATTAGTGCTCTTCTTTCGAGAAAGTTACGCGAGAAAGCATCGAAAAATGCCGCGATAATGTAATTTTACACGTGAAGTTTTGACTGCTATTGTCTTTTGTAAGTCTGCCTCGAAAATAGCACATATGCAGGTACGTATACAAAGGCACATTGGGTAGATCCAGAAATATTCGCGGTTAATTTCCAAGAGTGTTAGTTTTGCTTTGCGTTTTGCCTCAAAATTTCACATATATGATTTTCTATGAATTTTAATTTAATTTTAGTTATTTTAGCATGCTACTTATCTATCTAGATGCAACTATTGAAATTGGTATATTGATAACGCTGCCAATACGTAGCTATCATGAAATGATATTTTAAAATTTTTCTGTACTTAAATAAAATGAATATAATCAATTCTGCCTGTTGGATACATCCCTCAGAAATATATTAAAAATTCTAGAAAAAAGTCTGTCCGATTTGTTGTTTTCATTGGTAATAAGTATATTGTATAATATAATATTCAAGACAATTCTGTTTCATGTACTTTGATTAAACAAGACTTAATTAAAATTAAACACAATAATATTATTATGTAGTACCTACTTATTCCACTTAATTTAATAAATACCACGTATTTGTGTTTATTTTATTTAATACAATGTATTTTTTCCAAGAAATGACATTTAACACCATGAAAAAACTTAATTAAGAATACAATTATTGTATTTAATTGATGTAAATTATTATTTTCTGATAGTCCTGTAGAGTTTCACTACTGCATTCGAGTGCGCATATGAATGAAATTGATAAGCGAAACGTTCAGATGATACCGTCTTCGTCTAAGCGACATTATTAGATGCTGCCACTGCAGCATGCTATTTGCATCTACAAACAATATCATTTTATACTTACATATTCGCTTGGTTTGCATTTTTCTGTATATTTCCCTGAATGTTGGCATTTGCATGTTTATAAATGTCGCATTAAATATACCACAGTAGATAATATGCAATACAACATTTTGGATTCAACATAATGGAATTGGTAGGATATTATTACGTGGTATGTGGAAATATAAAATGGATATTAATTAGTTACTTCAACATCTTAATGAACTCGGTGAGTTTGAAGTAGGGTGTTGCTTTCACATTATTTAATTATATGGTTACGTTGTTTAACATTAGACAAAATAATTATTATATTGTATTAAATAGCGATCGTCATCGGTTTCTTCCGCTCAGAGGCAGATTGTTAATTGATCTTCTCAGATGTCAGATCGGTTGATAATGTCCTTCTGATCGGACGAAAACTGTCATTTTAGAGTATTTTTTAAAGTACCTAATCATGCACATTAAAGTTGAAGCGCATAGATTAGGGAGACTTTTATTTTCGATCCTCAAATTTTTATGCTTTGGCTTTAAAGGGTATATAAATTATAATCGATTTTTGTGTCAATATTTGCGACCCTGGTTTAGTCTTTCGGCATCTTCAGGCACTCACCAATTTTAAATACACACTGACAACAAATACATAATTCTTTCTTACCTAATAAAATAATACAATAAATATATATGCAATGGCTTGATTATTTAAATTATCCAATTAAATATAATGGAAACATACATATTTGCATATTTTGAACTAATGATTTAAAATGAGAAACAAAAACTCAGCTATATCACAGTCTCCTTAGAAATAGATAAAGCTCAGATTTGTTTTGAATGAAAAGCTCAAAGCTCTGGGTTTTTCCGAAGCAGTGTTTCCGTTATGCGCCCCGCATGAGCGGATCTCGCTTGCATTTTTCCAGGTTGCCCAGAATCACATCTTTCCATTCGCAAATATTTCCAGTTTTACTTCTAAAATCTATCTTGTCTTGACTTCCTGAGAGAGAAAATATACGTCGCATGCAAGCATAAACCGAAAAGATAACACGTCTCTACCAGTGAGCATTTCCAAATATACAATAAAACTCGGTGTACCTACGCGAAATGCATAAAATAATGCATTTTATTTTGATATTCTCTTACCTACATATAGGTATTTATACAGATAATGCTAAAGTAAAGTAAATACAATTTTATAGCATTTATTTCACATAACTTATTTTTATTAATAATGGAATGGTTTCATCCGATCACGCGGATATATTATATTACATGTATGCCGTTCATAGAGAATGTAAAATACCTCGGTTGCCCACTGCATGAAGATTGGAGCCCTAACCATACAATTAGGATCAGTATTGAGGTGGCAAGATTTTTGAAAACATGAAACATCTGTTGTGCAATCGAGACATAGCTCTGGCCACTCGATGGAAGACGGTCAGGTGCGGTGCGGCATCATACCCGAATTTGTCTACCGGACAGCCTGGACGGTAAAGAAATGACAATATGAAGACTAAGCTTTCGAGATATGGTTGTATATGCATACCATGAAAATATCCTGTGTATACCAGTGAGGAGGTTTTAACAGAACTATCGCTACTATCAAGCCCAGAAAAGCTGCACACTTCGGGGATTTATGTATATAATATAAGATAGGGCATATCAACATATGCCAGCAGAAGCGAAGTAGCTCAATGTCCGAGGCGTTGGGGATCTGATACGACTGGCCCAGGATAGATAGAATAGGCCACCAAGAGAAGAGGAGAATATTAGTCTAAATATAAGGGATGGTTTTGTTAGTCGTACTTATATTCTGTTGTTTAGGTACAATTTTTCCTTTTTATTTTATACAATAATTGGTCTCCAAAATTGACATTAAAGGCGACGTGATTTTTACTATTTCCTATAGTCCACAAACTAAGAAGATATTGTTGTAGGTTTTATGTAGTAGGTACCTACGCAATTGTGAAAACAATACATTCAATTTAAATTTGTTATAGAAAATTCTAGTTAATATTCATATCTTTTGTGTGTGTTTTTAAGTTTTATCTCGACGTTTTTAGATTACTATTAGATTCGTATTACAAACAAGCTTACGTTTAACATTTTAATCAATAATCATTGTTAAGAATCGATCGGTATGTAATAATATACCTACTTGTAGTTCGACTGTGGTGATCGTTCTTCTGTATTTGCTATAGCTACAAATACCTACAGAGACAGAGTGGAAATATATAACATAGAACATTTTTCTATGAGATTGGCCAAGGAACAATACTTCGAAAAACATCCCAAAGTTTTATCTCTCAGTTAAACAATACGAGCGATGAAATTGATGGAACAACTGTGTGGAAATATTTCACCTGACCTTGTTAAAACTTTCTGAGTGGTCGACGTTAATACAAGAAGATGTAATGTGACAAAAGACTTGGAGTTTGCGACGAAATAATAGTTCAGGTTAAAGTTGAAAATGTGACAGTGGAGTTATTGCATTACGGTATGCTGGACACTGATGACGGGCCACCAGCGCCGAGAAATGATATTACTTTCTCGGATTACACGACAGCGAGAGAACGGTCGAGAAGAATAAGACTCGTTCTAACAAATAATTTTCATTGTGTTGTGGAACAGCACAACAACGATCTTGACATACATTTGTCTGATATACCTACTTTGAGGATAATAATGAATTAATTACTACGTGAATAATTATTAAACTGTCGTTTATATAGTTTCTTGATGATCATAGAAAATTATTTTGTTTTCTATGTTAGCCATTAAAATTATCCCTTCCGTATTTTCAGTTATTTGTTACCATTGATTATTAAATGTGACAGCATTAAATATAACATCTCAATATAAAATTAGATACTATGTCTAAAATATGAACGTGGAATTGCAATATGCACCCTTACTGGAACGTAGACTTAGTTAATTTTTCAATCAATCATAATATATGTATTATATGAAGGAATGAAACGTGGATTATTTATACTTCAGTGAAATAACAGTATTATTATGAGTTATGACTAATAAATATTATAAAATATGTATGAATTAGAGTAAAATTAAAAAAATATATTAGGGAGTGCTATAAATTAAATGATAACACAGTGGATTATATGGTCATACATATGGTTTTCAATAAAATATGACCTAGATACTTCTGTTAATTTTCGCGCTGTTCTTTAACCTTTTTTAAATTGAGTTGCTTCAGAAATTAACATTCCTATTAAGTAATATAACTGGGTGACTGTATTTTGAGTGTATTTTTCATATATTGCTCTTAATATACATAACTTTTATATTTTTTAGTCGCTCACGATGGCCGAGCGGCAAAATCGTCGACCTATAATGCCGTGAGTCCCAGGTTCGAATCCTGGGTTTGGCAAATACACATTGTTTTTTAATTTGTATTTGGATTGTGGACCTAATGTGTTGAGCTAACATCCATTTCTCGTAAAAACAAAATCTTTTAATACAACCTCCACTCTGAGGAGGACCATGATATGATTCTCTAAGAACATGGTGGAGTAGTAGTAGTCTATTTTACTTTTCATTTTCTACACCGTACTCCGTTTTTCTCTTTTACTCAATTTTTAATAGCTCCCCCACTGTATTTTTCATAACTGTATTAACTATTGCATTTAACTATGCTTTCTGTGCCTGCCTGTTATTGAGACCATCACTATTATTTTATTACTCTGTGATTGATCCTGTTGATTGGTTGACCTTAAAAACACGGTTTTCGCTTATATCTGACGTGACAATTTCAACACAATTATAAAAAAATAGATTCACAATATCATAAATTAATCTATTGACTGCAGTTACGTTTTTAGTATAATTCAAATACTAGTAAAAACCACGGAATCTGCCGAGTAATATGATTCTTTATGAAATGATGCCGTCTACAAATGAAACTGTAATCTTGAGATATTTACAATTTTCATATCTACGTAGATGGTTTCATTGTCCATTTATAACGATTCACCATATTATTGAAATATTCCGGCTGTCGTCTTTTGTGCGATTCAAAAATGATTTCACAACCGAGCTCCCAAAGAGGCTTTGCGAAGTTTACGCGTCCTGAAAGCGGGTTTTATTACTAGAGACCGTTTCAAATGCGGATTCCGGCCAGTTATTATACATTCGTTTTTGCCTTCGATATGTTCATCAAATACTGGATGGTAATTAATTTATCATTCAAAATGTGATAACTTCTAATTAAGTGCTCCTCGAGTGACACAGTAAGTGTTTAATAAATGTCATACATGCCAGATAGACACATACTAATATGTGTCTATCTGGCAGTATAATAGTAGTGAAATATGTGAATTTTGTCGAAATGTCTATATTTTTCTTGAGCTCACATAATTTATAGGTGGGTCCGACGAAACTTGCTCAAGCCTAATTCGCGTAAGTCGAAAGGACTTTAAAGGTCCAAGAACTAATAGACCAACCAAGGACCAAAGACTAACAGAAACACTAGTTTAGAAGAAAAATTTTCAATAAAATTGCAGTTCATATTAATATGTACAAAATATTAAAAAAATACGTAAAAAAGTTATTTGGCTTCAAAATATCTAGCAAATTCGTCTGACGACATAATGCCTTTTTTTCACCCACAATTTCTTCGTAGCAGTTTCTTGCAATCAGATTAACTTCGTTTGGGCGACATTGTTTTTTAAAGGTTTAGAAAGCATTATAGCAAGATTACACTATTAAAAAAACGCTAGATTTAACGCCAGATGCGTATTTTGCGAGGTTTTGCCCATTCAAAAATGCTAGATTCGGCAAGAAAAACGCTAAGTTGGTAACGCTGGGTCTACCGCTAGATTGATGCAACCACACATATTCTCTAACCTTCTTATTACTGACTTAGTTCTCTCTCGTAGAGCAAAATAATAATTCGATAATTTTTTAATTCATATATACTCAGATATTCTGATAAGTTTCCCAAATCGTGGTAGTAACTTAAGGGGGGACATGCTCGTCGAAGGTCAAAATTGAGTTTTTATTGTATATTCAAACCATGATCCTGGACACTCCTTAAACGTTGTAGATGATCTATTTATATAATTTTGAAGCCTTATTATCCTTTATAGTTATTTTAAACATTTGATGACTGCATGAAGTATTTTTGTTACATAAAATAGTATTCTTTTAAACCTCTCGCTCTAATGTTTTAGAATATAGTCATATTTCGGTACATAACTGTGCAGTGGTGTTAAGATTTTTTACATGTATTAATTTTTAAACGTATTTATAAAACCATTAGCATAATTTATTACGAGATAATTTTTGTAAAATATTCACGATAAAAAATAATATTGATAATCTCTGTGATCCCAAATTTGACAAGAATTAGGCATTTTATTATTCAAAAAATCGGCAAGATTAACACATTTGAAGATGATTCTAAAGATATTTATTATAAGCTATGTCTTTGACCATTCAAGTGTGATAAACATCTTATGAATAATGATTGCTTTATAATAATTATTGACCTAAGAATAAGGTAGTGTTTTTTTGAAATACGCCATTTCTTTTGTCATTCCCCAGTGGTTAAGCTACAACATACGGCCGTAGCCATAAATTAACAAACTAAAATTGAAGTAGGGAGTAAAATGATATTGACGCGCGTGTTTGAACATGTACAGTTTAAAAAAAAATTTAAAAAAATTCAGTTAGGTACATGTTCAAACACGCGCGTTAACATAATTTTACTCCCTATTTTAATTATAGTTTGTCATTTTATGGCTACGGCCGTATGTTGTAGCTTAACCACTAGGGAATGACAAAAGAAATGGCGTATTTCAAAAAAACACTACCTTATTCTTAGGTCAATAATTATTATAAAGCAATCATTATTCATAAGATTTTTAACACACTTGAATGGTCAAAGACATAGCTTATAATAAATATCTTTAGAATCATCTCCAAATGTGTTAATCTTGCCGATTTTTTGAATAATAAAATGCCTAATTCTTGTCAAATTTGGGATCACAGAGATTATCAAAATAATTTTTTATCGTGAATATTTTACAAAAATTATCTCGTAATAAATTATACTAATGGTTTTATAAATGCGTTTAAAAATTAATAAATGTAAAAAATTTTAACACCACTGCACAGTTCTGTACCGAAATATGACTATATTCTAAAACATTAGAGCGAGAGGTTTAAAAGAATACTATTTTATGTAACAAAAATACTTCATGCAGTCATCAAATGTTTAAAATAACTATAAAGGATAATAAGGCTTCAAAATTATAGAAATAGATTATCTACAACGTTTAAGGAGTGTCCAGGATCATGGTTTGAAAATACAATAAAAACTCAATTTTGACCTTCGACGAGCATGTCCCCCCTTAATGCGATAATAATATGAAGGAACTACTTTTATATTGTGTAATTGATTACCTACTTATTATGATTTTATCATATCAGGTTATTCAAGACATTCCCATTAGCTGGGGATAGTATACTCACACTGGAATCACTACTCGATATCCAGTGAAGTAGTTAGATACCTTCTTATGAGTGTCCATAGTTCTTCTTGCAACACAAGTATATAGGGTACTTATTGATAAGATTTCAGAAAAAAACTCCCAATGTATAGGAAATCCTTCTTTTACGTGCTTGAAACGCGAGTGGTAAATATCCTTGTAGGTAGGTATATCGTGAAAATAGTGTTGTCAGCCGTGTTTCGAGAACTGTGTGAAACTAATCAAAGGTTTACTACCGCTCTGATGAAAGCTTTCCTGAGTTTTCACCTGGATTAGGAAAAAAGCACGTTGTTATGCTTAGGCACTATTTTTTCGTGACTGCCGTCAATTTGTATTTCTTAAATATATTTTATATTTAAAAACGGAATATATAACTGTCTTTATTATTTGGTTACTTTAGGTATTAAACTGATATTTTTCTTTTAAGTGAATTGAAACGTTAATTTCTGTTTGTGTACCCAGAAGCTGCAATCATTAATTAAATAAATCTAACCATCTACTGTAAAAAAAATCAATGCGATACTAAATATACGCAAGATTTGAGAATGTAAAATTATTTTTATTGAAAATGTGTAAGTAATTAGGTACACGATTTCAGAAACATTCATATCTGAAAAAAAAGCAGAAAAAAAACTTAACCGAGTGCTCTTATCCATTAACCTAAAGTATCGTTTTCCCGGGCGGAATTTGAAAACTTTGATAACGTAATTATTAACAATAATTCGATGGATGATTGGTTGTATCCGGAAATCGTAGGGGCAATTTACAAGGTGTTTCTTCATTGTGCGTTTTAATCCAAACTACTGATCTAATGGCTTGAGTGAGTGGCTAACAACCATTTTTCGTAAAAAAAATCTGTTCAAAAACCACTTCGGAAGTTTGTGATAAATTATAAAAAGGATTGTGATTAATGGAAAAATATACCTCGAAAAAATAGTATATATATAATATATTTGAACATGTGAAAAAAGTGTACTTACTTAACATCACTGAAAAGCCTATTTTACACAATTATGGGATCACTCCAACACAGAGGGGGGCAAACTGCGGCCCGCGGGCCGCATGTGGCCCGCCGGGTATTTTATTGCGGCCCTATATCATTAATTGTACTTCTGATAACGATTAACTTTTTTATATATTTTTTAAAAAATATTGACAATAGATTAAAATTTGTTTAGCAATAGTACGCGATCCATTTTCAATAGATATTGATAGTGTACCGACAGAGATACAACTTGAGATTATTGATCTGCAGTGTGACACTGATTTAAGAGAATTGCATCGTCGTGAAGAAATCTCCAAATTTTACAATGCCCTTAATTCAGACAAATTCGACCAACTTAAAGATTATGCAAGAAAAATGTTTCTTATTTTTGGATCAATCTATATATGTGAACAAACATTTTCGATCATGAACCTCAATAAAAATTCTTTACGATCAAATATCTCCGATGCCCATTTACAAGCAGTTTTGAGAATTTAACTACAAAATTAACACCTGAATTTGAAAAAAATGTTCAAAAATGTACAACAGTTTCATTCTTCTCATTATTTTTTACAATGTTTATTTTTCGTGATAATAAATAGTGTATATCTAAAAATGGTATTTTACTTGCGGCCCGTCACTCATTTTGAATTCTTGAATTTGGCCCTCCAGCCAAAAAGTTTGCCCTCCCCTAGTCCAACATATTCTTAACAACTCATATTTGGAAAGTTTTCACATTGGAAATGATCATTCGAACAAATTATGAACAACTTATATTGAAAAGTTTTCACATTGTAAAGGATTACTCGGAACATATATTTAGATTGTTTTCACGTTAAAAAAGAATATTGGAACAGTTATTATTCATGACTTTACCATTCCTAATATGCCGGTTAAGTTATATCGCTAAGCAGATGAATTATTACAGTCAGCTGGACATGTCGCTTGGCGTGTGGACAACCGCTGGACAGATGCCGTCATACAGTGGTACCCAAGATCCTAAGCGATCACAAGGACGCAATAAATTTGTAAACTTTAAATACAATTTAATCTCGAATTAGTTTTCAAAATCAATCAAATCTATCGACAACTATATGAAAATATAAATTTTGGCGACCATAATATAGACCTGTCAGTTGTGTAAGTTTTGTTGAATTTCTTTTTTGGTTTATGTAAAACATAAATGATTAAGAAACTAAAAGATATTCTTCAAGCAAAAGTTAATCTATTTCAAAGTTGTATCGTTGAAAGACGACCTAAAGTGGTGAATGTACGGAGAAAAGTATTCACGAAGTCTTTCCGCCATATGGCGACATCTATTGAGAGACCTCTCCCACAGACCGGAAGGCTGATGTGAACGCTCAATCAACGTCCGGGTACTTCCCTACTTGCTTCGATCGCCATGTCATTAGATGGCAGAGGCTTAGCGAATTTAAATCTTGGCCGTTTTTTGAACACAGTACTATTATATGCATTATACATATTTACCTGAATAACATACATATTTTGTCGTTATGATCTCATATTATATATTTCTAAGAATAGTTAAGTATTAAGGCTTATTCTTATAAAGGTTGGCCTGGCGGGTGGTTTTAGGGGGTAAGTAAAGATTATACGAAGGCAATATCCTTCGAATTAGAGTACATATACAAACCGGTATAAACCGAATGCGGTTAACCGGGTAACTGCCAGGTTATTTAACCGATCAAATTTTTATTTGGTATTTTGCCGTAAATAAAAAAAATAAGTTATGTACAAATAATTTTCAACAACTGCGCAGCACGTCTTTACAAAAACAACAAAAATGCCTACTTTGCTTGCTGCCATGTAATTAAATAATATTTCTTTGGTACTTCTGTATGACGGCATTTGTCCAGTGTTAGTCCATTCGCCGAGTGGGGAATGTCAGCCCATTGTCATTTCTTCTGCTTAGCGATCTTTACCACATCGCGTACAATTCTTTACTTCATTATCAATTAGATTATTTTGTAGTCTTTCCGTGTTATCCCTAACATGCACCTTTCTATGCCACTGTTGGATATTTCTTACATTTAGATGTGATGCATACGTGAACACAGGTAATAATGGGAGTTCACTTATAAAAATAAAGGCGCCTAAATGCAGTCTTATGTCATTTTGGTTCTGCGAACAATCTCGTAATCATTTATAGATAATCGTATAATATAATTAACGCATTTTGTATACAATATTTTTGGCGTTATTTTTTCGATCAAAACTATTTAAACATAACAGAAAAAAAATCCGTCGGTTACCGGTTAACCGGATAGTTGATTGTATTAACCATATAAACCTGGTTGTATTCCCCCCCGGTTAATTGAGTACCCTACTTCAAATATTATCTCAGTTTTGTTGATCAGGGATTATTTATACCTACTATGTTTTGTTTTGGTTATAAATTAGTGAGTCTAAATGGTAAAGGTGCTTTCATTATTAAACATCGCTAAGTATTGAAAACGAGTTAATGCTTGCGGCGGCTACTGGGTGTTTGGTGGTAAACTTTGCCAGTTACGAGGAGATAAGGAAGTGTATCATGCAGCTATTTGTCATATCCAAGACGAAGATTGGCGTATAGGGAGCGCTAGGGATGGGTGAAATGACCTGGGAAGACGCAAGAGGTTTGCCGAGCGATATGAATTCTTGGAGACGTCATGTCCACAAACTCCATCTATGGAACAAACAATTAAAAAGTTGCTGTTATATTATTATGTGATTATTTATTAAAGCTGTTCAATCTCAAATTCCTCATAAAATATATGACTAGATTTTAACGATTTTTGCAAATTAAAATTTCGTTTTTTGCAATGACCTTTTCCGTAATATGCGATGGGGTTGAATTCTCATACTGGTAGGTACATACGTGCACACAGTATTATGTTATAGTTTTGGTCTATGGTATATTTTATTAACACGTTCGACTATTTCGAGAATCGGCTTATATTATGTATTCTTAATATTGTAATAATTTGGAATTTGATTACACGATCGTCTAGTGGTTTTCAAGCTTTCATGTCTAAAGATATCTTCACGCCTCCATGAAAATACCAATTGGTTGAATAGCTGAACCCGTTGTTCTCCTCGCAGTTTCTCAAATATTTGAATCAAACTAGACACACATAGTCAAAGAGTCGTCCTCAAAATACCACCCCATATTATTTTTAGCCTGTATGTATTTAACCATATGCATTTTACCTATTCCGTTATTTTAAACTGATACACGCATATAATATTTGTTAAATTAATTTATATATTAATTTATTAATATGACGCCTCCGATCCGCCACGCGGAACTTCACCGATCCCGGTTCTATCAAATCATAAATCCACGTGGACAACTGGTGAAACAATGAGATCTATCATTGTGATCTTGCATCCATATCCGGAATTCTTATTTGTTTAAACGGATTGCGCCACACCTAGGTTATCGCACAGTTTGAATATCATTGTCATAGCCTATTAATACGTCGATTATAATATCCTATTTTCACCTAAAATACATGTTAACGATGCTGAATAGGTAGACGATTGATTGATTAGCTATTTTATGTGCTATGTATAATGGCTATACTATAATATATATGGTAAAAATGGTAGCTGTTGATTTCGAGTTATGAGTTTGGATAATTTCGAAATCTTCGGACTTGATCATATCGTTATCGTAGTTTTTTCGGTAAATGAAAATAATACCGACCTTATGTCATTACCTAATATTAATAATCGTCATTCTGGCAATATGTTTTCATAATGGAAAATAAAGATCTTCTAAGTCCATATCCGCTTCTTAGGTGAAGCAAATGGACAAAAGCAGCCTTCCAGGAAGCCGAAGTTTGGTTGGGTCGAAGAAAGATTCTGACACTTAAGTAAGTAAGCTAAGCTAGGTCCTCTAGCGTAGTATCTTCATCTTCGACGTGTCGAGACACTATGGTCCGCTCTTCGATCTCACCATTTTTGATAAATCATACCTCTCACACTGACACTGCGATCACCACATCTCGAAGTTCAGCATACCGAGTCTTCTTAAGGTGCTACACACGAATGTAGCAAGCGTTGAACTGGCGGCGTTTTGGCTCTGACTGAGTACAACTGAGTGTCCTTTAGATTCCAGATACCCTCAGATACATTTACAGCCATTCCAATTTGGAAAGCGAGCGAGAGGAATAAAAATAGCTTTGCGAAATGATTTTTTTCTATTTTTTTTACTCTTCGTTGACGCGTGAGTGATTTTATAAATTTTCCGAAGCCCTTATTCAGTTTTCATTCTGAATCATGATAATGTATTTTATATCACCACCGCACACGAATTTGTTCGAGAGGCCCTACAAAAAGTGAAGTGAACAAACCCCAGTCAATGTTTTGATAACCTCCGCGGTTTTAGCGTAAGTGGGGGGTGGGGGAGCAAGATTTCATGGAGGAAGAAAATATTTTCAGGCTAATAAAACGGGAAAACTTTAAGGTGGGTTGTTAGGGGGTGTTTGAACCCTTGTGCCGCGAATCGATTTCATATATGAGACGAGAAGGAACGGGAAATTAAGTTAAATGGCTTTTATAATGGGTTTTGTATTGTTTGTTTCGCAGGTTCCAAATAACACCGCATTATGGTATTTTGTAATATATCACAAAGGCGGGCTCTTTGTATGCGTAATGTGCGTATTTATTCCAATAAGGAAAAAGACATTAGTCGTACGCTTTAAATGAGTTTTCGTTTTGCGCGAAAATTCAAGGATTCATGTTGCGGTGAGGTGTTTGTTTTACTAGTGGAAAAATCCGATGACGTCCCTTAATTCATAGATACTTACTATTTAAGGCAACATACAATTTTCCATTGTTTCTAAAAATGAATGTGACGTATCGCTAATAGGAAAACTATTACGAAAAAATGAATCATTCTTGATTTAAAAAAATGTGTGCCTACTATGTACTACTCATAAATTACTCAATGCGATTACTTGTAGGCCAAGATAGCGATCGTGATTTTTCAATTAACGAAGTTTTCTAAAATTTCTCCAAAAGTTTTTTTCAGAGAATAGGCAGGTACTTACTTATATTGTTAGTACTTAATACTTATACAGGAAAAAAACAAGAATTTAGATAGTAAGAGCAATGAGCAAGGGATGGCACGAGAAGAAAAAGAAAGAATAAACGGCCTTGCTCGTACGTAGATAATAAATTAAATTATATTGTTCAAAAAATATAAAATTAAAATTTTGAATAAAACAATTTTTATTCTTATATGCCAATACCAAAGATTTACAAAAAACTACATTTTTCCTTTTGAAAACCCTAAAAAACCTTTAGTATCATGGGATAAAACTCAGTCTATGAGTTATGAGAATAGTCACAGATAACTTATACGATGGTGTTTATCATTGATTTTAAATGTTACTATTTTTTTTACTCAAATCAACCTGTGATCGTGATCGTACCCACCGCAAATACAGCAAATACATAATATATTTCATAGCTTAGCAACGATTTAACTTTTTGATTTCTTATGCGCCGTATAAATAAATGTTTGAACTCATCAAGACCGGCGACTGTAGGTAAACTCCAAGAGTTGAGGTTTATGATGGTTAATTAAACGTTGGTTATTTTAAAACATTAACTTTAAGTTTTAATTATTCCATTAATTAATTTGTGCATTATATTATTATATTAGTTTTTTTAAAGAAATATATTTTATTAAAGCATTTATTTATATTATGCGTACACCATTCAATAAAAATTATGTTTGAAAAATGGACAACAAAAGTACATTTATGTTTTCAGTCATCTATGTCTATTTATGTAATCAGCATTTCATGTTCCTCGTATTTAATAATCAATATTTTTGTTAATTACTTTCTTGCCATCTTCCATTTTATATGTTGTAATTAATACATCAAGCAAAAGTAACCTGATAATACTCTTTACAGTCTTTACCATACACTAATCGTTGATAAAAGGTAATGTCGTTTTATTACTTTTTATAAAAGATATATTTTATCAAATATAAAATATTCTTATTACCTACGCTGTAAAAGATTTTATAAAATATTTTTAATAAAAGATAGTAATATATCAAATAAATTTAGTATTTAGTTTTAGTTGAATGAATTTCATTTTACAAAATGATAATATGAATCATTATCACGACGATTCAGCATTCTTAATTGCTTAGGACGCTTAGGTCTTAAATCGTGTACCTAGTCGGTTATTTTATTCGTGGATTATTCTTCAAAAAATGTTCAAGTCATTGACATTGATGTATATTCTATTGCCGGTATTATAGCCTGTGTATCCGTTGTCAGGCTTTCATAAATTCAAAACTGCTCACAATAAACCTGTCCCGAGGTACAATCTCTCGAATGAATACAAACGTCACCGTTCCTCTTTAACAATGGCCAAAAGCGGTTGTTTAAATATGAATAAGTTTTAAGGGTGTTAGCGTGGAGTGAATTTTTGCGTCCGTACCTTGCGGCGGTGGGCGGCTCGCGCCCACGCCCCTCCGCCCCCCGCCCACGAGCTCAGCTTTGTGTCGGGTTCGCCGCCCACCCGCTAGACCCACCCTGCTACCGTTGCCATATTGTACACACTCAATTTACCAGGATGAGTGCGAAATTATATCAATCGACGACGGAATGACTTGATCATTGACGTGTTGACTATGAGATTAAAAAAAGCTTGCTCCATATATTTCTTTAATTTCGGTCAAACATATTTCGTAAATAGATAAATGCAGATGAAAAAGTGTTTACAATTATATGACCAGACGTTTATTGTACAGATAAAATATCGTCTCTGTTCTGGCAGAACACACTAACTGGAAAATACTAGTTTTGAGTAATTTGACTTTGAAGTTGTTAAAATGTTTGAAATGGTCTATCATGTGAGTTTATTAAGTAATCGTAAAAAAGATGACCTTAAAATAAAGACTGTTTATTTATTAAGAAGGTTTCCAGACGGTAAAGTTTGAAATAAGGAACATTTTGGTATAACTAACTCAATATGTCACTTTTTCGAATTAGTGTCTTCTGCCAGAACAGTGAAGATATATACTATGATATTTGCTTAAAATGAATCATAATGCGGGCGATTCGTACAGTTTTTTTCAGATGTGTTTGCGTAAACGGTACGTCAAATTTCGATATGTAAAACTAACAGTAAACCGTGTTTATTGAAATTTTATTCACATAGATTTATTTATTGTGAGTTAAATATTTTATCGGCATACCCGCATTTGGCAAACATAATACCTAATTATAAGAGGTACGGAGCTTCGGCTATATTTTTTCATACAAAAGGAAAATAGAATATTTTTACTATAAAAAAGTTCAACCGTGAACCACTTGGAATAACTTTCAACACCAAGGGTACGCATACCACATTTTGGGAAACACTGTTATAAGATATAATTATATATATAGGTATAATAAGTACCTATACCACATTTCCATATAAATATATTGTGAAGATTGTTATATGTATTTATAATTAAAAACATATTCTTTTAGTACTATAGCCGGGCCATGAGGCGCAATGACAGTAACGGAGACTGTGTTTTTACTTATTTTCTCTTTTAAACTGTACAATCTCTTCATTCTTAGAAGTATTGACCTGCGTGTCATAAGTGAAACTTCACAACACCAAGGTTTTGAGAAAATCATATAAATATAAAGTAACCTCACCGGGATCGAATCCGGAGCCACCGGATGAAAGGCTAGCTTATTTTGATATATTTTTTCTTGCATGAACCATTCGTACATAGCTTGCCCAACGGAGTTACCCAATTTTTAGGGGTGAGATGACATGGGGATCATTGTACATATTATTTAATTCGGTGACGTTATACAGTGATCTAATTTTTTTTCACTAAAAATCACAAAAATTATGATGACTCAGAGGTCTATATGCCATACTTATATAAACAAGTGGGCGTATGTGCTACATGGTATGGGAACGCATCTAAGTAACATCCCCAAATACTTCCCATTCTAAGTAATGCATAAGTAGAGAAGTATGAATGTGCATTAGGTCCCTAGCTAATCTATTTTAATAATGTTTGCGGTTTTTCGTACAACACTCGGGTCCTTCGTACTACTCCCCTTTACTTGATTATATGAGTAAATTTATAATATATTTATTAACCATTCAAATACGAAATATTCCACCACTATAGTTATATTCTCATCCGAAAATTAGACAATATACGGAAAAGACAAAAACTTGATGCAATAAGGAAGTCCACATTTGAAGTGCTCCGTAAAGAAAATCTTTCGCAAAGACTTTTATTATGTGACGAGGCCTTTCTGCCGGAGAGCTAAAGCACTCCATAAAAATAATCCATACTTCCGCTGTCTAAATAATTCCAACGAATCAGCCGAAAGACTACGAGAAAATATTATTATTTACCCAGCTGGTGGTACCTAGTTTGCCTCAAGAAAAGCTCTGCAACCGCAGTATTAATTTTTCACATCGTATGTATAATAATAAGTGTGGCGGCGGGCTTTTGAGAACGGGAGCTTTTTTCAGTCGCCCTGTTGCTTTTTTTCTCTGCGCATTCTTGATTACTTTTTCCACTTCATTTATTTATTTGCTCACTTGTTTGTGCCTCTCAGAGTAATAATATTTATTCGCAGATAACAGTGCCCCCGCTTAATTGCCAACAACTTAATTTGTCTGTGAGTAATGCTTTTAAAAATATAGAGTTTGGACATTCGGATATTTGGAAAGTTTTCATTCATACCGCTCCGGCATTATATTGTATAATAGGTACTAAGAATATTAAACTTTATACTCATATTTATTTGATTCAATTTACAACTATAATAGCAATTTCCTAGTAGAATTTGATGATGATGAATGGCTCATTTATTAAGATTTATCGTACGAATGACAGTTAGATCGGTAGCCTAATTGACTGAAAGTACTCGCCCTGAAAATGAAAAATGTTATGTGTTCCAGTCCCACTTGGCCCAATTTTTCAAAATTAGGTACATATTCTATAATAAACAAAATGTTCTTCAATCTTAGAGGCTTGAAAAAATAACGAATTAGAAAATTTGGTAAATATTTTAGATAAATAATTGATGTATAAACAATTTTGGTTTCTTTATTTTCTTTTATCTAAAAATTTGCGAAATGGCTTCCCATTCATCATCAGATAGGTAGTTTATTCTGTAAAAATGTAAATTAGATATAGTTTTCGCTCCTGAGTGGAGCATGCGAGATGCCATGTATGTAGTGGAGGTTATATTGACAGATTTTTTCGGGGAATAATTCTCAGTTGTTCGCCAATCAATTGAGTCCTTGCTCTGGATCTGGATCTTGCCTAGATAGCGCGATTTGACTTCATTCCAGATACTTGCGACCTCATTGAGCCGTCTACATGTAATCGCCGTGTGTCACTTCTCGCGCGCGTTCGAGGTACAGGTGACCTCATTGAGATGTCCACATACACTCCCGGCGAGACACGCATCATCTTGACAAGCTCATACTCACGGCATATTAGACGTGCACTTTACCAATAGCGCCACTATTGTCATATTGGTATTTTAAGAAGTGTTATTTTGTTTAATCTCGTATTGGTAAGTGTATGAGATGTGAAGTTAAAAACACGTCCTGAATATAATAGGGCGTGCGACCCATACTTTAGCCAACCGCATATAATTTATTACCGCCGAATCGTCGATAGTATTCTTCTTCGTAAAATGGGAAACTATAGAAGAATAAAAAGTCACTCGGGGAACAAGATTTCGAACTATCAGCCCTGATACCCTTTGTGGTGCATGATTTTTCATGTAGGTACCTATTCGTTACATTTTTTACTTTACAAAGTCAAAGTTTTCGCAGTCTGCTTGTAAGCATATTATTTTTTGGCATTATCAAACACTGAAAATTTTACTTTCTACTTTTTTATTGAATAGAATATAAATGTTACTGTGTTTCAAAATTATGTAGGTATATTTTTGTCTATTTATATAAATTTAGATTGGTCGTATGGTTCACGAAACGCGCGACGTAAGGGATTTTTTTTTATACATGTTAAATTTTCTTTTTTCTCTTTGCTTTCAGGTAAGCGATTTCTGAACTATCAAAAAGGGATTTACTGAGGTTTCCGCCATGAGAATTCTCTGCACACAGGTAAGCCTATTTTTAATTGGGACGATGTACCGTACTTACGCACGGATTTCAGCCGAAGCTTATATCGAGAATGAGATTACACGCGATTACCTACTGTATAAATGTAATATCTGTATAAGGATTCTAATCATAAAACCTACCACAAAATACTTATTATAACTTTGACAAAGTCACTGCGGTCTACCAGAAATATATATATTTCGTATATGGATCACTTTAATGTTGTTAACTGTCCATTCACGATGAGACATTAACGATAACACAATATTATAATGTTATTTATAATTAATATTATTATAGATAAGTTCCGCTGTACAATTTATTCTTATTGATTTGATTTGATTGATTGGTCCTTGTTGTACAGTGCGTAAGTCGCTGGCCATTCATCCGGGGGCTCCTGGTTCGACTCGGTGAGGTCACAATATTTATGTGATTTTCTTAACGTGAGTGGGCTCTTAATTGTTTCTCTTCTATTACTAATTACTCTACTGCAATGCGCCTCTATGCACCTTCAGGTACTATGTGTATTCACCAATGGTAAATACACACTGATAACGAATAACGTTAATTATTGTTTGTGTATCAAATTACTCCAATAAAATAACGTAAAAATCTTATTACTAAGTAACGGAGCAAGTACAAAAACTTTTTTTGAAAATTAAAACCCGCAGTAGATACATTAGATAAATCACTATTCATGCAATATGCATAATATGGCGCATTAAAATGTCATTTAAAAATTCGAATATGCAATTGTTCTCATTGAATATCTAAGCGCAGCCTACGAAACCGGAGCTGATATTCATTAAAATACCACTATATAATGAAACTCACATTAATTACTAACAAATTATCATTCGGTAACGACAAACCTATTTAATTAGTGGCACGTATATATGTTATACCGTAATAGCCTGTAATTCTGCGAATTAAATTAATTATATTTATAATTGTAATCATTATAAGTACTATTTGCGTAATGAAACTAGTTTAATCTCGGAGATAAGATGACTGGCGGATCAAGCGATAATAACTCTCGAGCACGTCAAATAATGCGGTTTAATCTACATTACACGGGAGTTTGTTAATTACCCATAAGACTTTTCTTTAAAGATTGCCTAAATGTACGCAATATAAGCTACACACTTAACACTTTAACAATAAAATTGAAATGGGGCAAGTCAAATTGCTTAATACCTATTGTGCAATTTCATCACTAGATACTAGTGAGATAATTATATTTTTTAATTATCATTATCTCCGAAATGGATATTATATTTTGACAAAGTGACAACCTGCAAACACTACATAGGATTTGTGAAAATATATTTTTATAAAAGTATACATTTTGTTATATGCAAGATGAAAATAACTCAATTTTTTCCCAAATTTTACATTACGCACTCTCAGTGAATAAAGTACTGTCGTTCTGAAATAATAGGATTCATCTGAAATACAGCTTTTGTCATTTTTTCTTTTTTCTATTTAAATAAAGTGCTTTTGTATCGTATTATAGTCGTCCTCCCCTGCGTTTATAATTGATTTTTCCTTGGATGACAAGTTGGAGAATGCTGTATTTTTGTCATCTCTTAATGTGGCTGACGTACTGCAGTTTCTTTTTTTTTGATACTGCGCGGCACTTCTCGGTCCTTTGCTATTTGATTGAGAACGTCTACATTAAATACAGTATACCTATTATTTATTTTCAAACACTTCTAAATCTCTTTTATTGTGTCAACTGTCAATTCATGGTGGAACTGCATTGTATTATTGATTAATTGCCTCAGACAAAAACGGTCCAGATTTATTAAATAATAAAAGTGGAATAAGTACTAAAAAAAATTGCGTTTTATTAAATTAATCAATAATACTTCTTAATCGATAATAAAACACTATTGTAACCAAATTACAAACGCCACCACAAGCTATATATCTAAAAACTACGTAAAACAGTGTTTTAAAAAAATGAAAATTTTCTAATAATATACTGTCGTAACCATTGGCGGCTTAATCCGGAAAAACCTAGCAGGTCAATTTTGAATATATTATTTTAATTTGCCTTTTCGTTGTATACTGAAAAGACGTATTGCAAATTGACTTTTTATACATTATAGAATAAGTGCTAGAAATTGTTATAGGTCGGTACCTACTAACCCTTCAAAAAATGTCCGTTTTTCATAACGCCAACCCATCGTTAACCGAAATTGCACACAACGCGTTATAATTTTTTGTAAATCAGGTCCACTTTTCTTTCTTTGCTTTTTGAAAAATCATCAATCACACGATTATAAAAATTGTCTATTTTTCCCACATATTTTTTTTCAATACTGAGCATTGCAAGAGCGGTCAGTCTATCCTGGCCCTATTGCGTAGAAAGGTTTTTATTCTTTTGAGAGTGGAAAAACATCTTTCACTTTCAACTGTTGTCATTGGTATGACGCAAATAAATTGGAGAACTTTGATCGACTCGGAAAATGTTTCGTTGAAATTATTGCTGAGTAAAAAATGTAGAAGAGAAACTTCACTAATAGCGCCATGCAAATCATCTCGTTGATAAAACACCAATAATTCATTTCTTAACTTGATTATGTTTATTTCTTCTAACAGTTTTACCAAATTTACTTGACGTGTGGGAAAATTATTTTTAAAATCAGTGTAATTTTCTTTATTGAACAAATCGGATATAATGAGATGATCGTTGGATGCAAATCGTGCTTCCATTTCCATTATAATTGTATCACAGACTTCAATTGCTACTGCGTGCGTACTAACTGCTTCACAAAAATGTTATAAATCACCAAAAACTCCTTATATATTATTAAAATATCCAAAGGCATTCGTCAAAACCTGTCAACGAATCCGAACCGCATACACAGTTGCGTCTTGAGACCAATTATCTAGTCAGTGTTATCATTCTGTTTCATTTAATTAGGTGAAAAAATCTTTTGTCTCACACTCGGGCATTGCCGATATTACAGTAATTCACGCACCGTTACAAGCTTCGATCTCGTATTTTGTGTTATATCGATCTCTGTCTTATGTATGAGAAACGAGAGAGAAAATTTTATAAAAATATTCAATTTGGGTCAATTTTCAGACTGCCTGCGAACACAATATTTTTGTTCGGGGAATTATCGCCCAAACAAAAAAAGCCCAATAGACTGGGTTGACACAATATCGCGCGCCCTATAATTTCAAATCAACCGATTATTATTAATATTATTATATATGACATTGCACATATTATTAATATTATTATGTCGATTGTAATGCCGGGTCCACACCGAAAACAAGTCGCGCGACAACTCGTTAAATTTTACGATAAGCATGATAATTATCGTAAAATTTCTTAAGCAATTATGATAATTATCGTAAAATTTAACGAGTTGTCGCGCGACTTGTTGCCGGTGTGGCCGCACTTTTAGGTATTTATTTTGGCAGGTCAATGACCGAATGACCTATAGAGGAAGCCGCCAGTGGTCGTAACTGAAATACATATCTCCATTTTCAAATGTTTAAAAGAAAAATCAGAAATATCCGAAAAGAGATCACGTTTATTTCTATGAAAATAAGTATTAATTTATAGATCCAGACTTTCCCGAAATTCATTTTTAAAGATTTGAAACTTCAAATGGCTCTTCTGCAAAACCAGCATATTTTAATTTAATACATTATATTACTGGGTAATCTGGGCAGGGACGCCCTAAAAACCCGCTGATTAAACGAATTTCTAAAGATCAGCAGGTGCTGGTAGCGGAAGGGATGCTGTGTTTCGACCCTGGCTGAAGATGAACATTGTTTTTTTTAATATAAAAATATATTCATCCCAGACATTGTATTTGGTTCATTTGTACACGGCATAATCGACACCTACAAGTTTAATATTGTCCCTGCTTGCGGTTTTGTCAGAACCGTGAACCTACCTGGCGGATCAGATACCTGCCTCACATGCTCGCAATATTTACGTCAAATGCTACGTTATACAATATGACGTAGGTCTAAGTTACATGTCGAATGGTAAATGTATCGGTTTGGTTTCCTTTGCATTATGGATTTGCATAGTAAGTAACGGTTTATTCTGTTGTCAGATTATTGTCAATACTCAGAATGTATTTATTTTTTACGACGGTTTGATTTACGGCAAACTATTTTGACTAGATACCATTCTTGTATTCTATTATACGCTTTTCAATTTAGAATACGCACCAACACAACGAACCTAATTATTTAATATTCATATGCATGATGCCAAATTAGTTTTACATAAATTTACGTACGGATCCTCTGAACGGCCACGTCTACATACTTACATAATATCCATTCTTAGCTATCCATGATTTAGCAAGTTGGTAACATAACATCATTCTGTGATGTTACTGATATAGTTGCCACTCCATAACTTTGCACTCCGGTTCTAGGATGAAAATTATGTACTTGATAAATATTCAACAAATAGTATATTATATTATCTATAAGACGGAAGAGCTAGGCAAAATTGTAAAGTTATTTAACAGAATAGGAGTGAGGACCTGGTCGACGGATCCCCTTCTAGAAGAGAAGAGGCGATATGACAGCGAGTCGCAGTCAAAGCCTCGGTAAAATCACAAAAAAAGAGGCATATTACGCGGTGTAGTCAAAAGTGCAAAAAAAGTGAAAAGTTGTAAAGCGTATAATATCGGGAAATTTTGTGTGTTTATGTGCATTCTCGATTTAATAAATTACTTCGTAATTTCATTCCCATATTGCTTTGTTTCCATACTACCTATTAAAAGTAAAAAATTGCACTTTGTTATACACTTTAATTTTTAAACAATTTTATTATTAGTTGATATAGATATTTTACAGTGGAGGGCGCATAAAAATATCTTTGAATGTGATGTGAGGGCAGAGCCAAACGTGCTTAAAATTGAACTGAAAATGTCCTTTAAAGTTTAAACCTTTTAGGAGCAGATGACTGACTGTCTTAACTATTTCGGAACTTTTGGCGTCCATTCTTGTTTGAAGAAGAAAATCAAAATAAATCTGTTTAATTGTGAGTTGTGAGTGTGTTAGTGGTATTTTAACCAAAAACCGAATATAAATGCGCCGCAGGCGATATTTTTGTTGTAGACAGTCAAGATTATGATAGTATTGAATGAATATAATATTATGCTTGTTCTAGTTTAATCAATATTGTTCAATAGCGCCTCCTAATATCTTCTCGGGCCACCCAGCTCCCGCGAGCTGCCGGGCTTGGCATTACTGGTCTAAAAACTCTAAACTAAACCGTAATAAAACACATCCATCGTTTATCTCAGTACTGAAAGAATACATTATCATTCTCTTTTTCATCTTAAGTCATAATTATTTACAGGAGAGTACTTCTTAATTTTTGTATATACAAACGTAGTCTTACTTAGCTTTCCATCACTGCAGCAAGGTACAATAATTGAATTTTACTACTTCTATGTACTGGTATGCTATAATATAATATGACATAAGATAGTTTTGAGTTATTTTGAGACATTATGAGTTATAGTTATGTATTCCTTTATAATTATTACACACATCACACATTACATATAAATTCATTAAGTCAATATAATATATATGTAATTATAACATAGTAATTTCGTTGTGTTTGGTATGGAGTTGGTAACATACTTTAAAAGCTTGTTTAAGTTTAAGCTGCGCCAGTGTAGTTTGTTCTTGGCGTAATTTTATTTTGAATGTCGGTATGCCAATAATATCGGTCGGGATACGTCTAGTAACGCCCGCCCCGCCCTTTAGAGTTCGACCCTGGGGGCCGTTTCCGCTTTCCGCTCCTGTCATCACAATCCTTGCAGACTTGCAAGTCTCTGCTGTCGAGCAAAACCATTACTAGCTATTTTCCCAAAAATAAAGAATAAGTAGTTTCTCCGAAATATATCATTCAGATAATATATACGAGTATTTTGCCTCGTGAAGTATATTGAATTTATTTTGCTTATAGCTCGGACAGTTTTTATTATTATATTAAAGAGAGTTTACTACCTATAACTAGAAGGTGTCATAATTTTTGCAGTGCAGCGCTTGATTACTATTTCTCAACGTTTTAGTGTGATTAAATTGACAGCCGCAGGCAAAATAATATTCTGTGCGTCTGCGCATTGAAATATTGCGACAATGAACTCTTGTTTATGGCTGCCTATCAGGTCCAGGTCTGTCCTTTGACATGCAGTTATCGTTACATCTGTTTTAAAAGAATCAATTATAATTTAAATTCGAATTACATAAAGTATCCTCAGACGATAGTATTAATTTATTACCTAATATTATAGTGTGAATACTTTGATTCTGGTACAAGTAGATAATTTTCGTTTTCGAAACGGTCAATTTTTATACCTAGTAATAATTAATAAAATAATAATATAAATCAAGCCTAACAAATTCATGTTTCAGAGTTTATCTTAGTAAAAGAAATGAAAATATAATTAATATTAAATTTTACAGGTTTATATTAATTATATTTTCATTTCTTTTAAAATGGAATTGTACCAAGTACTTAATTAATTAACTCAATTAATTTATCTTATTATTCAATGAACGTTTAATAATGTGTACACTTGATTGAAATTGTGTTGAAATGTTAGCAGTTTTTGATAGTTGATAATATCTGCTGTCGCTTTCGCTGCCAATGAATCTGCATTTTGAAATGCCTTGCACCTATATAATTCGTTAATATTAGTAATCTTTGTTCAATTTCACTTGCAGAAAGTTTTCTTAAACGATCGAGAATCTAGAATCTGGATCATGATTGGCTGTGTTGGGTCTAAAATCTAATAAAATAAATTGCTAGATTCATTATATTATTATGCTCATGATGAAATAATGATAAAAACATTCCTATCAATCATTGTAGGTTGATACCAACGTGTTTAACTATAGACAGCGGAAAACCGCAATAAACATATTGTGAAAATTACTCGCAGTTGATAATTTGCGAATTGCTTACAATTATTTTATAATATGATTCATTCTTATCGTCACACCTTAGAGCAGTGGTTTCCAAACTTTGTGTTACTACGCCTCCCTTTTAAAAAATCTAATTTTGGCGCCTCCCCCCCTTTATTTCATTAAATGATACAAACACCTTTTTAAATATCATCATATATCAAAAATTATCATTTAAGTAAGTATATTAATCATCATATAGGTATCACATCAAATTGCAACGCATAACCACATATTTAAATATTCAATAGCTTCGAAACAAAGCGGCGACTTTTTTTACTATTAATAGAATAACGTGAAAAGTGCATTAGCAAACTAACCAAGAACTCAGTAAATATTTATTTGTTTGCTTCAATGTATCTGGCACAGCAATCATTTAAAAGTGGAAACATGGCGAACTTATTTTTTTGTAATTTTGATTTCCAAAGCTCCAATATTTTATGAATGCCTTCACTTCGTCTTTTTATCAGTGAATGCATTAGTGGTCCTTGCATTGATTTATTCTCTCATTTTTTTTTTAAATTTCATCCAAATAGACAAGTTTAACAACAAAATTATCGTTGCTAAACAAATTTCAACATTATGATTTGACCCTTTTATTTCATTTTTTCACGAGATAGCCAGCGTGCTTCATGATAAATGTACGATAGAAGTGAGGTATTATAAAATTAGTCTCTATAAAATCACTGCCTTAGAGTATTCGAAGAAATAAAATGTATATTATTTTCAATTTCATTTGAGAAAAGTTTCGTCCAGTCATCAAACATAGTTTAACAATGAATTAATGAGAACGGTATTTCGTTTTATTCAAAGACGGTGTAAGAGTAATAACTACCCCGAGGGAATTATGATTGATTACTCAATATAACATTGAGTAAATGCCCATAAATTGAGTTGAATGAACTATCGATTTTAAGAAGTCGTTAACTTTAACGTGTTTTATAAAGTAAATGCTTGGGCTTCCTGTATAAATTTGTAAGCATTGAACGAATAAATTAATTGTACCCAGAATATAAAACTGAACCAGTAGACTACCTTGTAAATGTACACTTTAAATTAAATTTTGCGTTACTACTTACTGAATCTTTGCGGAAATGCTATTTCATGAAACAATGGAAAATTAATTGATCAGTATTTCCATTATTTTAATTTTTTTGTATATTCTTTTAATTTACTTGACATTGAGCTGACGATTAAAAGGACGTATACCTACGTGATAAGTTAAGTAACCCACATTGAATGTAAATATGTGATTATAAATTCTACATATCTATTTTCAACATTATATAATTGAGGTCTTGTTCTTAAAAGATCTATTATTATAAACATATTGATATTTAATTAATACGCTTACTAGTGTTATATGCTATGCTACTAGCTTACATTCCAGACAAAAAATTCATTCTTATAACTTTTAATAAGATTAATTATATGATTGAATTTCATGGTGAAATTTCAACTCATTTTTTTTTCTCATGCCACTTGTATTCGTGTAGGATTAGGTAATCATCAGCTTTTCATTTATTCGATTTGCGAATGGATGTAATCATCAATACTTATGTTGTTGAACCAATAACATTTGCAGTCAAGTGAAGGCAATTAATGTTTTTTTTTTTCAACATTAACATTATATTTTTCCGTGCATATCGATTTGGCACGGATTTTTTCGGAGTGGAATGTATTAGCCGGTGTGCTGTGTCCAGTGGCGTAAGAAGGCCTCCCCCAGCTCCTAATATTCTCGAACCCAAGTAGCAGAATCGTAAATCTTCAAAACCGGATTATTACGTCGATTCAGCGAATTTAACGGCTGGCCCTTCGAGATCATTATGTGACGTCACTTGTTGTTATCCGCTCGATGAACAACATGTTTAGTGCTTTTCCGTTTTGTCAGCTCGGTGAAACTGGCCAGGTGGATATAGCATCAAATATATGCTAACAATTAATTACACAAGTAGGATACAAATTGTTATGTGTAGGCAAACATTATATAAGCTAATTCGAATTTATATGATGTCTCAACTTTTGAGATGGGTTTCAGCGATTGGGCCTCCCTTTACACATTTTTTAGCCTTTCTCTATACCTATGAATATGTATACAATATTTCTTGTATAAAATCTGTTAAGAAACCGCTTTATGCGGCAGACAATTATTTACACATCGGATTGTAGGTAGATTCCTTCACAAATTACAAACAAGGTTTGTGAGTTCTATTTCAGTTTTCATGTACAAACTTGGTCTATTTTAGAACACGAACAAATAAAAGCCGAATAAAATTTTCATGAAAATATAAAAAAAAAATTAAACAGAAAGTTTTATTAAAAATTCTTAAATTTTTAAAATACCTAAAAAAATCAGACGCTTTCGGAATTGAAGCTTTAATGATTGTGAATCGCTTTTCGCGATATTAAAATATCTAACATTTTAATGGACAGTGTTTATATATAATTATATATTATATTATTTTTAACAGGATATGGTGCCCAATTACAGTAGTGTGGTGAAACAGTAATGTGATTAGTAATATAGTGAAACAATCACAAACACCCAGCCTGTCTCATACATACATAGGTATATTATATTGTGACCTCACCGGGAATTCAATCCGGAGCCACCGGATGCAAGGCCAGCGCCTTACGCAATATAGCTGAATTGGATATATTCCTTACTTACTACGAAAGAAGTTTCATCAAAAAATGATATTACAACTTATCTACCCCCAGTATTATAACCACGTAGAAACTATTGAAAGCTTTATTTGTAATATTGTTCTATAAGCTGATGCGATGCCAGCGGGATGGAGTTTATGATGAATAATAAAATTCCGACCGAGGTATAAGCACAATAAAGCTCCACCTAAAAATAAATCATTGTTGAAGTGAGCTGGATCCTCGTTGTTTTTTTATTTCATTGTGGAACGCATTCCGAATGGGAAACGGTTGCAACACGTATTAAGCATTTTATTACCGCCGCGAGTCGATTTATTCGAAACGAACTTTTCCCTTTATATTGGCTGCGTCGAGCTTAACGTTACAGTAATCTAATATAGGCGTATGCTACTATAATTTTGAAAATAAACCGTTTCACGATCATTCTAGATAATTCTAGCAGAATCTATACGTATTCTCTTCGAATTTTTAAAGTCAAAATCGAATTTCCGTTTCCTTAAAGAATGTTATCAATATATGGTATGGAAGTAAATTTTGTTTCAAAAATCGAATAGAAAAAGCATCACCCGGTTTTGCTCATATGTTGTTGCAATTTGCAATATTACGTTGCATCGTTGCATGCATTTCTCTACAGTTCTCCTACGTTTCGAATTACTTTTTTAGACACTCATATTTTTCAAATTTTATTTTCATTTAAAAATTACAACATACCGTAAACCCAAAGACAGTGGTGTACTGGTAATGAAACATCAGTGAACTGTAGTAGTAGCTGTAAATAAACTAGTCACACCGAACCCTATGTGAAGCTGTTGCCTTACGCATTGGACGACGGGCATATTATGTTGGCTATTCTCGTATTACGTTAATCTAACTTTATTTAATATACCTACATATTGTCATTTTAGATCGATTTTTATTGTGGCTGACACAATATCGTGCGTCAATATCTCGAATTGGAGTATCCTATATGGCCAGATTGAACCTGTAGTGGTACCCGAAAGCGTGTCCGGAAATTTGTACCTATGCAGTTAGCCGTTTCACAGTTTAACCGTGAGATGTTGTTTCAGAAACCGACGGACGTATAACATTGAGATCAAATTCAAGTCTACATAAATCACTTAAAAATACGTAATAAAAACTACCAGAAAGAAGACACAGAAGGGAACGACAAGAAAATAGATAAGTCATTATATTAGAAATACAACATATCGTAGGTAGGTATATATTTATATAAAATCGTGAATGATTAAAAATTGGATTAGCAATTAGGTTTTCATAAGTATCAAGTCGTACCTACCTATCAAATAACTGATAATTATTATTATTTATTGGACCATGACCGATCCTCATAAGATAATATGGGCCTCCACAGAGTGGAGGTTTGTATCAACAGATTTTTATTTTTACGAGAAACGGGTGTTAGCCACTTGCTCAACCTATTATGTCCATCCTCTGACCACAAACAGAAATTGAAAAACAATATGTTTGTTTGCCAGACCCAGGATTCGATCCTGGGGCACACAACATTATAAGCTGACGCATAAGTCGCTCGACCACCGTGGGCGTTATTATGGCAGTGTTAATATCAGATATTTGGTCATATTAATAAAAATCTAATAAAATTCGAATATTACTGTCTGCAAGGTTGAATTAATATTTTGTGATCATATCTTTTTTCGGTAGGTTCGACGCTCGTGGTGAACTGTGATGCGGCGAAATGTAATACGTACCATTTACATGTAATTATCCATACGATAGATGACAGAAAAATCTAATCGGCGAACCAGTGGCGACTGGATCGTTAAGATTATTTATTAAGATTCGTTAAGATTATTCGTTACATTATTATGCTTAATTGCGAAGTAATGCAAGACAAGACTAAGGGCTAATACACATGAGGCTGCAAGTTGTTGCGTTGACGAGGATACTAGGTCGGTTAGGCCGATAACGGCAGCTTGCAGCGCCGTGTGTTGTAGCCCTAAGAGCCGAGACGAGTGAATATTGCAAGGAATATAAAGCGGTTGATTGTGATAATTATTAATATAATCAATATAATGCCGATTTTATCAGTAAATTTCGTGACTTTTATTAATTTAATAAATGTTTACATATTAATTGTGTGAGAGTGCTAATGATATATGCATAATTAATAATCGTTTGTATATAGTGTTTGTTATCCATAATCATTGTCTTTCTGCAATACGATTCGAATATTATATAATACTCATCCATCGAATACCATCTAAAATGGCAGAACTATCTAAATATCGAACGTAAATACAATACACCGAGCCGGTGACAAGTGAAATGCGGTAATTATTATATCTATGTTTTCCCTTTCACGCATCTACTACTTACAAGGCTATCCTCATATTTACATATTATAATATATTTGCCAAACTATCACGGGCCGTCTTCTAATATTTAGGTATACTGGTTATATTATATTATTATTACTGGATGGAGGTCTTTGCAGTGTGAACGGGTAAATTGAACGATTGAATTGAGCGAGCAGATGTTCATTTAATATTGCCATACGTAAGATTAGGATTAGGCCAATCAATCCTTACATTCTGTGATGAGCTGTAGCTGTACTATACAATATTATGGGTGTTAAGCTTCCGCTTAGTAATAAGCAGGATCAGTTAGGGACTGAAATACCGAATGAATATATCAATACCGGCATTTCTTATTGAATACCGGTAATAATACCGGTATTCGTCAAAACATATAGAAAAAAGAAGTACCTATCAATAAATATAACTATTTAAATCTATTTAAAACATTATTTTATGGCAACCTAAAGTACCTACCTACATTTATTATGTTGACCTTTATCAATAATATGTATTGATCATAATATTTTAAAACTGGTAATTTTTACAAGTACCTACTACGGGTACAGAAAACTCTCTCAAATTCAACATTTGTTGGTGGATGTATGTAGTAATTTATATCCGACCATGTCATTTAATATACAATAAAGTAGTAAGTAATTAAAAATAACATTAAATTCATTTTCGAAAAACATAAACGTGTATGCTTTTTTAATACCGAAAATACCGGTATTTTTGAAACCGGTTAAATACCGGTATTGCAATCCCTAAGATCAGTGGTCTATTACTACCCGGTTAATTATCTATTGATGAATTTATGTTTTGTACTATTTAATAATCTAGTTCATTTATTCATCGAATAATTGAAAAGATTTGAGAATGTAACATTCTTTATATTTAATATATATAATTTGAAAAAATCATTTTAGAAAAAGTACGACGTCAGCCAGGGTTTGAATCTGTAACCACCGGATTCGCGCGAATGTGCTTTACCAGTTAAGCTATAAGCGTCCTACTTAATTACGAAGAAATTTAGTAGTTTTTACATGAAATACTTATCAAAATGCATTATGTTGGCTAGCGGTTTTTTTAATCTATGTACATATCAATTATGTGCACTATTTTAGTACTTTTGTCCTTGTATTGTACTATGTTTGTACAATTTAATTTGAAACTTTTTTAGCGATCTAGGTTTTGCCTTTTGGCATCTGCATACTTCTACGGTAAATAATATACAACTGACAGATTATAGTTACTTATATTTTTACTAAATATTATGTATGTAGCGAGTGTAGTGTTTCTATACAGAAATATTACTAAATATTTTAGTAGGGATTTTATCGTTTATTATTTTATTTAATCATCAATTCTGACCCCATTCTGAGCCTAGTATTTTCATTTATTCTAAAATCATGACTGTATTACGACCGTGCCAATGGCATGCTAAAGGTTACGTTTTTAATTGATCTGTGGCTATATTCTGGACTTGCTGGCGGCCGTCGTAGTCCAGCGCCTAGGGCGCTGGCCTTTCATCCAGGCGCCCCCGAGTTCGATTCTCGATGTGATCAGTCCACTGATCACAATATATTTATTTATGTGGCTTTCTCAAGTGCTGGCGATTGTTTCTCTTTTATTAGTAAATACTCTACGTTTTCACTACACTATTGTCATTTGACCTAATGGGCTGAACTAGTGTTAAAAAGATTATACTGAAATGTATAATTATATACTTAATATATTTTATTGAAAAAACAAAATAGAAATATATGATCAGAAAATATGCCAACAGTAATAATGCCATACTTTAAAAAACGACTACTTTAGTTCGTGATGGCTCATATTCTCGTTACTGCAATGGTCGACTTTTTTTAACAAATTCAATAATCGCTTCTCTATGACGGTTTTAATTGTAATGAAAATATTTTTAGCTATTCTCCTTCAATTATGTTATCAAAATTATTTCTTAAGGTGACGCATCAGTGAAACGCCAAATAATTTTCAACTGTACGCGCGACGAAATTTTGGACTCGCTGCCATTCACTGAGAGAATGTTGACCCGGGAACACGTCACTTTGCTGCGTGATGGCGACGGGTCAATTAATTCTAAAATCGTGTAAAGATGACTAAAAACGTTACCCATTTACTTTAAAAAGAAAACATGTCAATGAATATATTATTATTGTTACTAATAGAACAATAAACAGAACATAAAATGGACGTATGTTGGATTTATATGACAATTAATATTTCGTTTGACAGGCGTCATTTTCACCCGCCACCCGCAATCCGCGCATCGCCTAGCGACGATCTTTTTAGACCGTGCCTCAACTAATGCATGGCCCTGGGGATCCTTTAGTTTTACCTCTCGGAATCCCGTTTGGGTATGAGAAAAATAAAATTTCCCACAATGTATATGACGCATACGCTCGCAACATTTTCTTTGGTTTTATGCGAAAAAGAGAATTACAATTGAACAGGATTCTCGAGTCGTAAAACGTAGAACCTTGGCTAATGCAAAAACTACGAGTACCATTAGTGGGGTCGTAAGGCACCACATGTGGCACGCGTGCGCGCTGTTACCCGTCACTCTATCGCGGCAGATGCAGACGGCATTCAACAGAGGAGAGCCAAAAAATATCTACACCATTATTTTATAATGCGAAGAATATTACGAAAAAAAACATGAAAATGTGCGTCTGCCAAGCGATGATTTTGCTTACTTTTGTTTTTGCCAAAATCGCTGTTGTACAGTTTATAAAAAAGTAGTACGTTTTATAAAATGGCTTTGATGTTTTTATATTCGACGCTCCCAAATAGTGTATAGGTATAGGTATATTATTCAGGAAATCCTTGGAATTTTCAAACATTTCAGAAAGGGAGTCGCGGCTTATTTACTTAGGAATAGCAAAGTTTCGATACTAATCGACACTTTTCTCGTAAAAATAATTTAATTACCAGTGTTATATATAGACAATATATTTAACAAATTGATTGATATTAATCCATTTGTAAATAGTGAAATTACAATATGAAAGACTGACGACACCTTTAAATACTCTGAAATTATTGGGTCCGTAATCGTAACTGATATTAGTATGAAAATTGGTAATTTGCATTGCGATTTATAGACATTAAGTTTCTCTACCAGTATAGTAAGTATTAGAATATACAAAACATAACAAATACAAAAACATCACCGTATTCTGAAATTAATGAGGCAAAGATTCAGGCAATCAAGACCAAGAATGATCCCTATAATCGATAATTTTGAACACATTTTTTTATTAAGTACCTCAATAAAAAAATTGACCATTAATATTTCCTGGCAACATCGATATTGTATATCTTTGTGAACCTTAGAACCCACATATATCCATTGACAGAATGCGTTCCGCATATTACGAGTATATATACGAAAAATCTATTCGCGCCTGGTCTATGCGATAAAAAATTCTTGCCCGTTAATTTCCCATTACTTAGACGTCATTATGGCTAAATTTACATACTTATATGTTATTTTACATGAAATATTTTCTAATTGTGTAGGAACGTTTTTTTCGTTTATTCTAATCATTTACTTTCTTCCAACGGGCAATCTTTGCCTATGTATTGTTTCATTTATTAGATATTTTCTTATTAAAAACAAGTATTGCCATTTCTACGCTTATAATTATGGGTCACCACAGTCACACTATTTACGAGTAATACTTGATAGTCGTTTGCTCATGACAATATGGGTTCTTGCTCTGAATCAAACACAGATTAAGAAAACTACGTATAAAATTTGCTAAACGCGTTGCTCCTGGACCCGGCGGCAGAGACTACCGACTGCACCACCATCGACCAATATTCATATTTTATTAATAACAAACGTGTTGAATACAATTATAATAAAACATCATAGGACTAGTTTTATACCTGATGCTTATCTGACCTACTGTCAAATAAATTTATTGTCAGCACTTCGCACGGAAAGTTTGGAAAGCTCATCAAAGCTTCTAGTACGTATAGCGAGTACGGTGAGATCGTGCCTCGTGGAAGGCACTACATCTATCGGCGAGTTTCGAACGCAACGTGCCTAGTAAAGCAAGGCGGCGGAGCTCCGTGAAAATCGTTACGGGCCGGGGAAACCCCGTGGGATGGGTGGGTTTATCTGTAATTTTCACCTCTGGCTTTGTTGATTCGGCAAGTAAGGTTATGGCGCTAGGTGCCCGCGTGAATTAATCGACGCCGGCGACATGTTTTGATGCCGCACTGTTGTTCTATTTGGCGTGATATTAATTTAATATTGACGCAAATATATTGCTAAAAAGCTTACTTACTAAACGTAAACTAATATTGGCAATTTTAATTAACATTCGTCTCTAAATTTGCTTTATCCGTCGTGACGCGCACAACTTCTCTGCGACCGTTTGAGATAATACGTATTTATAATATATGAACTAATGAATGTCAATAAACATCTGAAATAAATAATCTGTCAAAACATGATTGAAATATACTTATAGCAATTTATAAATATTACCATAATGATAGTCGGTAGATAGAATGAAATTCCCTTTTCGCTTCGGAAATCATAGTAGGGATCGAAAAGGAATCTAATACTTTCTCTTTGTCTCATACTTATAATCCTTCGATACGAGCAGACATTCTATATTATTATTCTCGATGATAATACTATCAATATTATACTTAAGACATCATCCACATATTTGTGTCTTCCAAAACGTGTTTTCTACGTCTGTGAAAGATTATCTAAGAACTGTCTAGATGTTCTGGCACTTTGTTGTCAAGGCGAAACACTATTTTTTTTACATCGTGGTTAAGAATATTTATTACTTATTAAAATATCGGTGTGTACTTAGGTGAAAGGTGATGTACCTATTTAGGTTTTGTGACGCGCATAAGTAACGGTTTCAAAGGCTAGTTGCAGACTAACTGTTATAATATCTTCTTGGAGCTCTCCAGGGGTATAACAATTCGTGAAATACTTTATTTTGTTGTCGTACATCCATCCTTGTCTAGAATTCTTCGATCGTCAAAGAATCGAATGAGTGTCGCTTCGTATGTCACCTGCATACTATCCAATTATGTTATACAAGATTAAAATAAACGACCATCCCATCTACTGAAATGTGCATACAGACGGCATATATCTAAGAATTGCCATCTAACACAATCGTGTGTGAAGTGGAATTATTAAACGCTATTAACAAATTATTTTTTTAACATATATCTATATATAATATTATTAATTCACTCTTATGTAATATTGAAACAAAAATTTGAAATTTCCACTAAGTAGGTATACCAATTTTATTTTTCACTGCCAAATAGCAAATCTCGTACCACACCACATTTCCTCCCATGGGTTGTGGTTCCGGCAGCTAGTATAATATACATTAGAATATAAAGTTTATTTATCTGAATATATACTAAGCAGCAGTGGCGGAGGGTGTCTTTTGGAAAGAGGTAGGCTGTGGAGATCTGATAAAAAGAACACACTTGTCAGGTATACTTACGAGAAATAAGAAGATAATACGATATAATTACTAATGAATAGGTACACATTAATGTAATGAAACTTAAAATTACGTATTTTTTCAAAACATTTATACATATTAAAAATCATTAGACAAAGTTCTTTTTATTTTTTAAAACAGTCTATATTTACTGATAATCGATTAAACACCATAGAAATTATTTTTTATCGGTTTTAGGCTCTGCGATCGAAGCTTACCTTAGTTCATACAATTCGATAGACTAGGCGTGGCTACTGACGAAAAGTCCATATGAAAAAATTTTGAATTATTTGAAACATAATCCGACCTTATTTACGTTAAGACAGATGGCGCGCTGTGGTATATTTTTTAAAACCTTTGCAGATTGTCTGTGTAATACATTCCTACACATACGGCATCTCTCGTTGGCAAAATAAATTATTTTATAGAATATATAATAAAGTGATTATATAAATAAGTCAAAATGCCATTAAAAATATTTTTCTTAAGAAGGTAGGCTTCAAATAACCGCCTAGTATGGAGTCTTCGCCACTGCTAAGCAGCGACGTCTTTATTCTTCACTGTGGCAATTAGTACCTCCTCTAGGTATAATAATGTGTTACTGATAGTCAATAACCTTGTAGGTAGGTACTAACGTGTTACGTAATATTTGCGATAATCATGTGTTGATGTAGGTAAAGTTCATTTTTCAATTATTGCATTCATCTATTTACGAAATAATATAATTATGCGAGCAAACTATGAGAAAAGGTCGATGATGACGTCCGTCAGTCTAATGCGGCAATGTAAATATGTCGTTGGTATATCACCATGAACTTTCCAGTATAAATCTTCCATAAATTTCCATTGCAAGTATCTGAACTGATGTACCCACCTATATGTATTTTGTAAACGTCCAGATGCTCTTGTATATTTCCCAGGTGCTCTATGATGTTAATAAATCTTTTGTATGTAAAACTTTAGAGTTACGAAGGCGTCGTGTAAAATGCTGAAGGAGTCTTCAACGCCTGATTATTCGTAACAAGCCTTGTCACTCATTTTCTTCGATGTAAAGATGATAATTTATCATTTCACCTTGTCACTACCTACACCGTCGATCGTCTCAAAATTAATAATAAATAACGTGCCATATTTAATGAATGTAGGCTTTCAAACATTTTCAAACATACCCAGTTCATAATCCCGGAAGAATATTTGTCTTCTTCAAAATTTCATTACAATATTATGTTAAAACTTTATAATAAAAGTAGAAAGCTTTATTAAAATTATCATGTTATGTTAACGAAATCTTTACTACTCACATTTTTTTTATTGCTGTACCTATAACCTTCTCTTGCTTAAGCTTTCTCGAAGTTTTCAACCTCATATTATTTATTCTTCCCTAACTTTGCTCATATATTCAGAAAAGATAACCCGAAAAACAACTTATGTAGTCACTTAGGAATGAGTTCAACGTTTATTTGTTAGATTTGCGTGCTTGTTTATTATTAGCCAATAGGAATAATCGGAGTTTTTGACGTATTATCATATGGATTATATAGGAAATGATTCAATTTATTCTTCTGCCATTACGTACAAAAAACGCGCCGGTATTAAAATTATCCACCCATCTTCTTTATTTCAACCAAGGGGTGTAATGTCTGCAAGAGATATCTCGTAGAAAAAAAAATAATCTAAAGATACGTCAACTCTACCGGCCTTGTACATATGTAAAGCTGCAGATTATGAAAGGACGAGAAGCCAGGATGAGAAGATTTTAGTGCTTCACTCTGTGACATACGGGACATATATACTGTTTAATTACAGAATTTCTAAAGAATACATTTCTGGACCATGCGGAGAACTACAGGAATATAAATTTATGTTATGTTATGTTATATCATCATCATCATCAGCCGGGGTCAATCCACTGCTGGATGAAAGCCTCCCCAAGCTTTCTACAACTCTCTCGGTCCTACCCCTTGGGTACCATTGGATGACGGCATTTGTCCAGCGGCCGTAATTTCGGCGAGCAATGTGCCCCGCCCATCTCCATTTCAGCTGTTTGGCAACGTCTATTACATCGCGTACTCTTGTCTGCTTCCTAACCCATTCGTTTCTCTTACGGTCCTTTCGCGTGATGCCCAACATGCACCTCTCCATGCCTCGCTGTGTGACTCTTAGCCTTTGGACATCTCTCGTGTTGAGGGTCCACGTCTCGCAGCCATACGTGAGCACGGGTAGCACACATTGGTTGAACACCCTACGCTTAAGACATAATGGTAGGTCACTCTTGAAGATACTATTCAGACCTCCGAAAGCACTCCATCCCAGCTTTGTTCTTCGAGCAATTTCATCGTGCATGCTTCCGTCTATGGACACCTGCTGTCCGAAATAGATGTAGCTGCTGACTTGCTTGAGTTGGATGCCAGAAATACAGATAATCGCAGGGTCCGAAAAACAGTTCCTCATCACTTTTGTCTTTGAGACATTTATCTTTAGACCGACCGTTTGACTGACATCCGCGAGTTCTTGCATTCTACCTTGGAGGTCTTTCGGGTCTTGTGAGAGTATAACAATATCATCTGCAAAGCGCAGGTGACTGAGGTGCTCTTGTTATGTTATATACGAGGATAATAATATTATTTGTTTTGTTGCAATAATCACTTCACCCTTTGCTTAGGCCAATCAGCCTTATTAATGGGTCGTATTCTTATACACCCACAGTGGCCGCGTGGCTTAAGCGTTGGATTATAACGCCGTGGGTCTCAGGTTCGAATCCTGGGTCTGGCAGGTACACATGTTGTTTTTCAATTTGTGTGAGTCAGGGCATGGACCTAATAGGTTGAGCAAGTGGATGATATCCATTTCTCGTAAAAAACAAAATCTGTTAATACAAACCTCTACTCTGTGGAGGCTCGTATGATCCTATTAGGATCGGACATGGTCAAAAAAAAATCTTATACTTCCAGCACTTATAATGAATTAGCATCAGGATAATATCGGTATACTCTTAGTAGGCTTAAAAATAACAAAGGGCCGACAAGATAATGATACAGTAAAAGAATAAAGAAACAATCCGTTGCCTTCAACACAGTCATGTTGTTGGTAAACAGTAAAGTTTAATATTTTCTCCTCCGAGTCACCTTCTATTCCACAGAAAGCCGCGAAGCGAGATTTCAATGGGGTTGGTGTATTTAAGAACAACAAATGCATTGTTTGGGCAACCCACCAAATATATTCATTTTCATAAAGATTTTGCCACTAAAACAAATGTTACTTTAAAATATAGGAATACTTAGGAATAATTCTTCAGAGTGTGGCATATTTCTTTTACCCGAAAACAGTGGTGGGATGACTTTACATACTAAATAATATATTGTCTCATACAGGTTACTTGTAACCATTGTAACCTCACAGAGAGTAACGGCTCGTCTTGAAGGTTTTTCGAAGTCTTTGCTATTTTACTTTTTCGTCCGTTCGTAGGGGCATACGTTGTCGTGAATTCGACGATTTTTTACGCCCCAGAAACATGCAAATTAACAAATTATTAATATAGGAAAAATCTTGAAAAAAATCGGACGCCAGGCGGGACTTGAATGATCCTGCACCTATCGGATTCCAAACAATTTGCTTTGCCAATTGAATCACATGCGTCCTATCTAATTACGACGAAATTAACTAGTTCTCATATAACTGAAGCGCTTCTAAAATTGCGTTAATATTGGCTCCGATGTTCAATAAACTATGTTACATTCTCAAATCTTGTGAATTTTTCGTTGAATAAAAATAGTTTATTGCATTGGTTTTTATTTTATTTATGCAATACAAAACGACGCGAGCTTTGTGTTGAAATGTGACATGTTTTGTCAAATTAAAACCCAATCATAATAATCCCCGTTTCACACGCAGCGAATCTTATCGCGCGATATAAAATCGCGAGAACATTTCTTATATGTACGTCGGCGACAATATTCGCTTCGTGTCATCGTTTCATATGCCTTACCGATGCATTATTAAATAGGTACCTACGTAAAATAGGCCTTTGCGTTGTTGTAATAACAGTGGGTTGTTCACGTTCCCTTTACGGCGATTCTACGTGTCAATAATTTCCCACCAATGCACTATTATTTATACATTTGTATGAATAAAATTATGGTACGTAATTTATTAAACTTTAAATAGTACATATAATAAAAAATGGCCGTTTCAGTTTTCTTTGTTATATACAGCTTCTTTATACGCTCTCCATGTATAAAAAAATATTCCGAATTTCAGTCGCAAAAGAAACTTTCATTGTTGTCGTAAAACATGGCTTACAGTCGTAAATGCAAAAGGAAGATGCTATAAAAGTATACGCAATACGATTTGCTTTAACAGCATTTTTAAATGTTTAGGCAAAAAATGGTCTGCTTTTATTTATTGCATTAACTAATTTTTATAATCTCATCTGCTTTAAGTAGGTACACCTGTTTGAAGTTTGTTAAGATTGATACCATTCTTTCTGATAGTCTTCCTTCTATGAAACGTTTTTTGGTAATTCTTTTTAAATTTTATGAACGATCAGATGCTTAAGTAACTACACAACATTATTATGAATGGAGGGTATGATAGTTTAATATATAGTTATTATACAGTGTAATGTATTAGAAAAATCTATATTTGAATGAGCTGAGAGCAACGTAGGTAGGTGCTAATTTTATTTTGAGAAAAACTCTTCTACAAAAATTGGTGCATATGTCTATATTTGTACATGATAATATATAGGTATGTGATATTCATGCTTCGCACCTTGACTGGCTATAGTCCTATTTCCGAGCCAGAACTCCTATCATCTCTTCGCTGCATTACTCAATTAGGATTCATTAACTCAAAAAGTAGATCGATGACATCCATGTTTTTCCATGACATTTCTGCCCTGAAGTTGACTGTTGGTGTTTTCAAATCGATAGCATCCTTAACAAAAAAGTAAGTTTATTTTTTTGTATGGAAACCCCATGTTACGTTACCGCACCACCCTCAAATCTTAGTGGAATGTTTTGTCACAATATTAGTATTTGTGTGCCGAATTTGAAGTCTATGTGTAGTAGAATTATGCGATTTTTTTTTGAGCGGTGCAGAATAACAATGTAGTACAGTAAAAACGAAACAATAATGCGGTCGGTCGATAGTGTGTGTGCGTATGGGGAGGCGTAATAAATGCCTGGCAGCCGATGACCGCGTATTCGTACGTATACGTACATATACAATCGACGAACCGCATCATTGTTTCGTTTTTCTGTACCTACCTATAAGCTTACCGAACAGTGCGATCGAGTAACAATTGAGTAGCTGGTTGAAGAGGGATGTAAGTGCTAATTTAATTTTGAGTAAAATGCGTTGGGTACCCACAACATTTTTTAATACATACAAGGCGTACCTTAAAAATTATTTTCGGTGAAATTTCTTTCGTAATTAAAAGCAGCACAATCCTCAGTTTAACTTAGAACCCTCACGCAGTTCCTCGATTTTAAAATCTATTTAAAATTCATTTGCTTGTCGACCTTGTTTGTCTCTGATAATTACCTTAGGAATCGAGGGCATCCGTTGTTTGTTCTCCCACGGTGCAGAACTAACCTGCCATTAGTAATGCCAATTGGGAGGGCAGTAACCAGGTTTAATGAAATCGCTTCGGATATTGATATATTCCACTTACGTGAGGGTGAATTTAGGTGGACGTTGTTTTATAAGTTGTTAAGATAGGGTCTATCAAAGTTCACTCTGTGTGCTTCCATCTACTTTTATTTTGTTACTTATTTTATTTATTTTCTTATTTTATTAGTTATTCTCTGTATTTTTATTTTTTAAAAATTATTAACACTTATTTTATGTCATGTCGTGAACGCTTTGAATTTATAATTTGTTATGTTCATTATATGTAAAATAAATAAATTTGATTTGATTTGAATATAACACGCACTGTCTGCCCTTTCCTTTTTGATTTTGATTCACTGTCCTTTTTGATTAGTTTATTTTATATTCTTTCCTTGTTATGACCAACATGCCACGATGTGCTGCGTGTAGTTTTTGGACTACTCTTCTATATTTCCACGTAATATATGACGATATAATAATTAAGTCAATACTATTTTTCTTAAATCTGCTGAAGAAACTTCATTGTATCGCTGGAACTAATACAAATACCACATTTGAAAACTCACTCGTAACTAGTTTGGTTGGCAAGTTAAATTTTGTTTCTCAGCTTGGGAAATCTCTTTCCGCAAACAGTGACATTGAAAACGCGCGGGAGTATTTACAGAAGAGCGGATACGGTTACCTATATAGCCAGTTTGCTGGCTACCTGTTACCTGCTTTACCTGTGACGCCGATGCACCTTGACATTAGGGATCGCCCACGTGTGCAGTGGATTGCGCACACGGGCCGTTCTCCGCGTGAAAAGTTGCCCGTTTCAACGATTCAATTACTTATTTAGAACTGTGAAAGCTAAGGGAAAACACGGTACGCACTGAAACTATTTCTGGCATTAATTTTCGAAAGTCCATCCTTTATATATTATTCTGTGTCGTGGAATCTATCTTGTTACGTAATCTTTAAGTATCTTTTCTAATAAATAGATGGATAACCCGTTTTATGTTGTGCCTATTTCGTATTTAATTCAAATCTTACGGATTTAAATATTTAGTTTTTCGTATGTTAGGTTTAAGTACACTAGAAACACCGCATTTTGATAAATATCGTGCAACATGCGTTAGTCTCACTTAGGGAATCCAATCCCGAGCCAAAATTCTGATCCCGGGATTTCGGGATTACAATTTGACAATCCCGGGATTGGCATTTTTTCCATTGTTAATATAAAATTTTTATATTTACAAATAACATTGATAAAATCAGCCAAAAATAAATCTAGTATAATTTATACTATTTAAGACATTTATTGTTAATATTGTATACGTTCAATCTTGGAAATACACAAGTTTAACGGAGTAAATAATATTGTAATTTAAATAATAATGTGAATCTAATAGTAGATTGCTGTTTCTGATAGTAAAGACTTAATGATTTGATTAGCGAGATTTAAAATAGTAAAGCAAATAATCATGGCGTACTTATGGCCTTTCCGCTTCATAAATCTAATTAGCCAGACAAATATGAAACTGCCGTAAAACGTATGATATGGTGGAATTACTTTGTTAAAAGTGCGAAGCATTGTTTTTTTCCAATCTTTCCATTTTTAATAATTTATGTGAAAAAATAAAATGAATCGGCAACCTACACATGGGTATAAATCAATCTTCATTCAAACTCAGTTTATTTCTAATGTAGTTATTTTTTATTAAAAGTATTTTTTCTGTTACATTTTCGCTTTTATTTTATTTTCCATAAAAATTGATAAAAAAATCAATCCCGAAATCCCGAGATTATGTTTATCAATCCCGGGATTCATAGGTATCGAAAATAGCTCGGGATCCCGGGATTGGAATCCCTAGTCTCACTGATTCATTATTCAAAATGTTGTAACAATTAATCTCAAATTGAAGAGATTCTAAAAGTGTGACCTCATAATTTGTTCGCTTTATTGATTGAAGATATCTGGGTAGAGGATACATCCCTGGCGAACTCTCTTTTGCCCTATGATTTTTTTAAGTTATACTTCTTTTGGGGCGTTTGGTAGAGAGTGAAATTGAGAGCTGCGCGCGCACACCGTTACGAAAGTGCGCGACAGTATGAAGTTAGCTGCGAATCAGTCAGCTATATACAAACGCAAGTTTGATAGTAGAATTGATCCGTTGCCTATGCAACGAATTTATTATTGTCGGCCATTTGCAATTCGTTACGTAAACAAACGATTAAACGCCAGAGTGACAGTAAAGTTGTTACTTTAAAAATAAAAACAACGAGAAATAATTATATAATTTAGTAATATAAGTTAAAGTGTCTAGAAATAAACCAACGGCGCTCCAATAGGCGGCCCTTTTTCTTGGGTGTGTAATTTATCATGATAATTTAGAGCTAGTCGAAGAATCTAGGACCTAGGTTATCACAAGTTTTATTTTTGTTTTGTTAGCCAAAGAAGTATAGCTTCTAACGCGCGTACATAAGTACACACACCGATTTTTTTTATTAAGAGAGAGTTATGCTCATATGTTATGATTCACCATTAGGGAAAGAAGATGTGCCGGAACCTCTATCTCCAGGAAGGTCCAACACATTTACGCATCACACAATCAAAAGCTTATAATGACGTATAAATTTCAATTCCATAATAAGGTATCGTATTACTACATAGTTGTAGTTTTATAAAAAAAAATGTTGTCTGGATTTGTTGCAAATCTACCTCGTTGGAATAATCATTAAACTCACTTCCGTACGAAGGAGTGTCAAAAGGACAACTTCTTTAATCATCTTAAAGAAAGTTTGTACATAAAGAGAGAAAACTTTCTATTTCTTATAATTTAACGCGTTATTTATCTCTTTGTTTATCTATTCCATAATCCGAACCACTGTCACTTTTGCAATTACGTTCGCGGATTACGTATTTGGTTCGGGCTGGTGCTGGGATTGGCATAACAACGTGTAATTTTAATGCGAACGCTGTTGTATTTAAGCACGGGAATCTATTCGTTCTGGATTCGCAGCGAAAAAAACTTTTTAATGGAAACGTGTTCGTATTAACTGTGTGCGGTTTATCTTGTTCCATTTCCTCCATGACAGCAGTCGTATGTGGAACTTTGAAGCGAGTGGAATATATAATAAGGTCGCCGGGGGATCCATTGAAATATTATTATTGTTTGCCCTCGTTATCGTTGACTTCAAAACAGTCTTCAAAATATTTTTATTACATTTGCAAAATGTCAACCAATACATACAGTGACCGTACTAAAGCTACGTTTGTTTGTAGGTACAAAAGCAGTATATTTATACACCCTTCGTGAATAAGACAATCCTTTAATTAAATCTAGGGAGGGGGTTATTACATTATGAATGTATTGTAAGTATGATGACTGATGAGTCTGATGACTGTTCATGGAGTCTACGATAGTAGGTATAGGGTAAATTCGGATGCGTCAGTTTTGTAATCGTATCGAAGCACAATTTCATATAAATAAAAAAATTATATATGGGTTTTTTAAAATGTAGGTCCCTAAGTTTTTATTTGAATTTGTAAAATAATGTATTGGCTAATTAAAACAAAAATATATACAAATTTAAACTCACAGTAAATTGTGTAAATTTGAATGTTTCTCATTCCGTCACTGCCACTAGTACTTCCTTTAACCGTAAAATAATGCTCCAACGATTGATACAATATTCGTATTTTTTCAAAACTTCTTAATTTAATTGTACAAAAAACGCGCCACATTTCCATTATCTTTCTTTATAGTTAAAAAATCGAAATTGTTCAATAGTAATTTCGGCTATCATAAATAAGTTATATATACTTATTATAAACTGTTCTTAAATGTATTCAAGCACGTTAGGGCGCAGACACAACGTGCGTAGACAGACGTGCGTCGACTGCATTGCCGTCAATTTGTTTCATCCAATTGGTGATTCTAATCGGATGCAATTTGAATCAAATAAGACGTCTACGCACGCTGACTGCAATGCCGTGTGTCTAGAGTTATTCCGTGACAAAGTCACACCTATTGTTTGGTAGGGTAGTTATGTAATTATATGAGGATAACAATCATGGCCCCCCACAAAGGGGGGCTGACAGGGCTCTAGCCTGGGGGCCCGGCGTGGTGGGATGACCTGATAATTGAGATAAACACACATCCCAAATTTGCCCTAATGGGGAAAAAAGTCGCCTGCGGCGCTATTTTATTTGTAGACTTTTGACATTTGAAAATCTCTAGTTGTGTGATGCAATTTTTGATTATTGTATGTCGATATTCGACAACTACATGATTCAAATGGATTTATTCAACAATACAAAAAAAAATGCTCAAAATACACGGAGTACCTTTAATTTTACCTGAAACAACATTTAGAAAACGATTTTGTAAAAAGTCCCACTGCCTTTAAACCCTAGCGATAGGTAGGCGGGGCCGCCAAAGATCCCGGTCTGGGGGCCCGCTTCAAGATGTGGGGGTCATGATAACAATATATTTATTATTTAAAATTTTTTTCAAAATCTGAAAATTGTCACTTTTACCGTTATGTAAAGAAAACATACCTAGTTATATTTAAGTATATTTCACATGTTACACTTAATTTCATTCTTCTGATTATGTCATGACGTTGTTTAGATATTATATTATATTATTTTGTTTTGTTACTCGTGTTTGACCTAGGTGTATGACACTTTGCAGTAACCGCTCCGCGAATGTAGTGCTTTTATGAAGACGTATAAAGAATTTTATTGAATATTGAAATATTTTTGACCGGCAATGAAAATGTTAATAATGGTGTGGCGACTTTCTGATCATAAAACATTGTGGTGGCATTTTATCCTGATTTTCTCGCCTAAAAGGAAGCATAAACTAGATGTAAGAAGTAACGATGTTTTGTCGCTTTACTCTTATCTGCTCGCAGGCTATTTCCCCTAAAGTAGCTATAAAAAAAAATCACCATCAAATTTCTATACTTACAGTGGGCATTCCGGCGTTAAGGGCCCCGCATTAAACTTTTTCTCTTACAGTTCATGGGGAAGATTTAGAAAAAAATGTATAAATATATTTAGATACCTTTATCGGAGGGTCGGTAGCCTGAAGGGTCACTAGCACTCGACATTGCTTTGCAAGGCGAAAAGTTTTTTCTAGACGATTTCTTCGGCCGGCTATTCGATTCGCTTGCTACGAATCGTTACACACTCCAGTTTACTTTGTACACTTCAATGTAGCTAAATGTTTTCAGGTTTTATTAAAAAAATGTACTTACCTACTTACGGTAAATAACTGTACATTTTTTTTTTAATTATTCGTATCTCTATTTAGTAAATTGTCAACTGATTTGATAAAGAAAATTAAAATATCGATTTAGGGTTTTTGTTGAAAATTGAATTGTTTTAAGTTTTGTAGTATTCGGTTTGAATTATTTTTAGCAACCCGGGTTTCATTTTGGCTTCATTAGGTACTGTGAACATGTGGTGAATATATTCAACTGAACTGCCACGCATTATAGCTACTTCTTAGATGTATTTTTACCACAGGTGTCTTTATAAGAATACCTTTTCTGCTTATATTTATAACGCAATGAGATTGTTTATGTCATGTTAGTAGTATTATATCAGAGATTGGTAATATATGTCCCGCGGAATATTCCAATATTATATTAATATATTACTTATATATAACTAGCTGACCCGGCAAACTTCGTACCGCCTCAGAATCAAGAAATCTTGTGTTAACTCATTAGCTGAATAATTTAATTCAGTTTTTATGAATACTCAAAATTAATTAATTTCAATAAATGTGCAAAAATCAAATCGAAATGAAAAGTATTTTAATTACATTAAAATGAATGTAAATCACGTGGCAGCAAGGCATTTGCTTTATTAAAGCGAATAGATATGATTCGCGTAGCATTGTTGCACTACTTTCTGTTAAACTATTTGGTGGTTGGCTTGCACTCGGGTCGATTCTCTTCATTGAAGTAACTTGTGCTATACGACATTTTTCGTTTTGTTGTCAGGAGCGAGAACGAACAAAGTGGTTGATTTGCCGACACGTGATCATACTACGTACAATTGACCGTGAGAGAAACATTCATTTTCTAGATTCAGGCCACAAACACTCAAGGATTGGCCTTGTGATTTGTTGATCGTGGTTAGCAATGATGTTCGGGAACACTTTGTTGATGAGGTCGTCCTTCGTTGAGACTAAATTGCAAAAATTCAGCGGAAACGAAATCAATCCATTCGATTCGTCGACAGGAACACGGCCGTTACCGATAGTCAGCAATTGCTTATAGAAATCTTCGGCAGATGGATCGTTTAGCAATGCAACGCATGTTTGTCGTCAGCTGAAGTTTCTTCACATAGCGCCACAGAGTCAATAATTTGAGGCAAGCGTTTATTTCATTGGCAGCGGTCGATCTTGGAATGACTGGTAGTGTTTGGCGGAAATCGCCAGATAGTAGAATCATTGCTCCTCCAAAACATCTTGATCGCAGATCTTTCATAGTTCGCATTGCATTGAGTGCTTCCAATGCGCGTTTGTGCGCCATTGTGCATTCGTGCCAGGTGATTATTTTACTTGCTTCCAAACATTTGGCCATTGCTGAGTGTTTCGCAATGTTGCATGTCGGTTTGAGTCGTTTGAAGGTTTAACGGCAATTTCAACGCTGAATGAGCCGTTCAGCATCCTTCTAGCAACGTGGCCGCTATCCCGGAAGAAGCAACTGCTACATCAATTTCGGATCTCGCACGAACAGTGGCGAAATCATGAACATGAGGAATGTCTTCCCAGTTCTACCGGGCGCATCGAGGAAAAATAAGCCACCATTTTCATCATCAATTGCCTTCATTAACGTATCGTACACTTTCTTCTTTTGGGTTTCAACAGTGGTACATTCGTTCGAACTGATTGGTTCAATGCAATGAAATATGAACTCAATCATATTCATGTTCACGTTCCAATTCTAGATTGAAAGAGTCGTTTATTCCACGATGTGGCGTTGGCATTCCTAACTTGACTAACAAACTACCGCACATGAGGTAACACATGTCTTCGATCAAAAGCAAAGCCTGGTTATGTATTTACTCATTCACCCCGAGATCGGGATTCCCTGAACTGACACGAATTCAATGTAAAATGTCTTCTGACATGTCATCCTTGTACTTGTTTCACAGTTCAGGTGGATTCGATGGGAAGCATGTCGAAATAATGATAGCAAATAATGTGCGTGTCTGACTTGGAGATGCAGAAACAATAATTACTTAAGCGATTGTCATGTCCCAATGAGTATCGTTTTCAAGTAAATTGAGCCGTTGACATGCAGCATGAAATATTGGGCACACTACACCATTGACAGTTCGAAGTGATTCAAATCATGTCGGCCCACGAACATTCACCGGAAACAACCGCAAGTAGAAGCATTCGTCATTCTTCGGATGAACTGTGTAAATGGGACCAAGAGCATCAGCAAAACGCACATCCGTATGATCAGGAACTGTATGACCTTGCTTCCGATATTGAAATTTCTTCGATGAAGCGTTCCAAGTGTAATAACGTGGCATCTCAGAGTAGAGCAACGTTCGTGCAAACGGATCGCTTTGGCGAATCGAAAAGAAACTGGTCAATGTTGTCGCTGGAGGTGTTTCAGCACGTTCAACAACATTCTTTGCGTTGAAATAAATTCGTTGACCATTCTCCAGATGCACCGCCAAATGTACAACGGTGTGATGACGTTCATGAATGGGAATGATAAAATATGCGAAATCGCTTCATTGCAACTCACATATCGACTAACTTGATAGTGTGTGATTTTATCGTTGGTATTGGGAGTTTGAACACCAAAAACCGCCATTATCGCTGCCTTTGGTGACATATTTGCAGATGTATTTGATGGACTTCACTGAATTGCAATACTCCACGTTCCAATGCGCCTTGAATGTTTTGGAAAGAAGTGGCAAATACGGAACAATCCAAGTGTTGTCGACCACGATATCGTTTCCTTTCACTTTCGTTGTGATGGTTCTACCGTTATCATCGGGTGATCGACGCCGATATAGTGGATAACCATCGTTCGCAGTGATAGTCTCCGCCGTCAAATTTTGTGGATAACGCTTGTAACACTTGCCGTCGATCATGCACGGTGATTGGGGGTTGATGGCGCCACACGATCCGTTAATCATGTTAGTAACTACAACATCATGCAGGTCTGGATCGGTTTCGGGATCAGGAATCTCGTCGCATATGATGTCATCTATTTGGTCTGGTCGAATTCTTTCAACTAACCAAATAAGAATGTGTGCATGCGGTAAGCCTCGTTTTTGCCATTCAATCGAATACATCCAGCATCGAGTATCCCCAAAGACGCGATGATTAACAATGTAGTTCATCAGCGACAGGATTTTTTGTTTGACGACACGTGCGGTGATGTGTTGATCATTTGATATTTGTCCGGGGGCAGCAATTGAACAATTTATATGCATTTCGGATTGCACGTAAAGGTGATGAATAGATCTGGATGACCGTAATGACGAACATAATATTATGTCATTGCATATTGCGCATATTCATGCATATGACGCGGGCTGCCAATGTACGTCATAGTCAATCGACCAACATTAGCTGCATCTCCTTCGATGCTGATTGCATCTCGTAAATGAATATACTCCACCGAACCCAGTTTGGCTTGGTTCAACCGAATGAAAATGAAGCGCTCCGTCTCGATTTTGACGTACAAAACGAACAAACGACGAACAAATGATGAACAAAGAAATCATCGAAATCAGTCAATCAGTTCTCGAGATATCATCAAAAAAGCCGCTCCATACGAAATGTATGAGAAAATGAATTTTATTCACAATTTTTTTTCCGTGATTTTTTCGATGTTTTAATAGTTATTCTGCTATTCGGGGCGGACAAATCCAACAAATCAATGATCATAAAAATCGGTCCAGCGGTTTTTGAGTTATAAATGGTGTAACTAACCCGACTTTGTTTTATATATATAGATATGTAGGTACTTATTCTTATTACTATGTACTTACCTGTTTGTTTTCAATGAAATAAGATATTTAAAAAATATATATTTATTATCCAAGATATTGATTTGCATAATATTTTCCAAATAATTGGACAGTATCAGAGTTGTTAGCTCGAAAAATCATAAAAAAATGCGAATCGACCACAAACATCACTCGTCTATCACCCTAGTGAAATTCTCCTGAATATCGATGATGAAAAATCCAGAAACACCAAGGCCACCGAGGCCACAGACATCATTAGGCATATATAATGATATCATGATAATGTCAAAATCTTATATATCTTATATAACAAAGGGAAGCATTCCCTATCAATATGCTTATATCCTTAACCAGCTTACGTGATTTTCATTTTAAAATAAATCATGAAGACGCCCAAGTGACCTTGTCGTATCACTTGATTCGTACTGCATCAATTACGGCCTGTCGCAGGAGTAAGGGTTATATAATATATTATAAATCCCCGCTCTTTAAACTGAGGCGTAGTTTCTCTTACCGTCGAGCTTGTACAAGTTAAATAATGATAATGGGAGAGTGTCGAAGATCACCGCAAGTTTTGATTCTAGGTAGTAAGATCACAGCCTACCTACTTGAAGGTGGGCATGATATACCTACATTGATGAGAACCGTTGTTGATATCTTTTGCTATATTAAAATAAATACTTACATGCCTTTTAGATTTTTCTGACGATTTATTAGGCTTCGAATCACGATATTTAATAAAGAGTATGTTACTCTTTTTCTTTGTTTTCCTTCTAAATATAAAGTACACCTGTATTTAATTCCCAACGTTTTTTTCGTTTGTAACCTTTGTCCTTTCATGTTAATATTATGTATTAAGTTTCGCAGAGTACCTGTTAGCTCATTTATTTTTATAAGCATGAAATTCTATGTATAACCACATAAAGAGTTATCTTTCTTTGTTTTCTCTACATTATAATACAATGAAATAACGTTGATGCAATATTCCTTTGAAACAGTTTTCTTACCGTGTGTATGTATTTGCATCGGTGTCTCTCAAACACCCACACAATTTTACTTAGTAACAAATGAAGATAAAAGAAACTTCTGAACTTGACATTGCAATTTAAACAATGCTGAAACAATCACCTCGTACTTATAATATTCATAAATGCGTGTTTTTACAGTATGTTCATAGGATCATAAAAGTAAGTTTTATAAAATGTTTCATAATCGTATATACTTACAGCACTTTGTAGTGTCATTAAAGTGTTCTTATCACATTGCTGTTGTGTAAAAGATTAACTAGACCTTAACTATCGCCAACAATGAGGCGGGGTAAAATGCCAACCGACTTTACGAACGTGTAAATAAAAGTCGCGTGTGATTAGGCGGCGTAGCGTGACCTGTTCGACGCCGCTCGTCAGGCGTCGCGACGCTGCTCACCTGTTGAGTGATACCGCCGCCGACGCCCTTTGCGCATAACCTTTGCTACATAATGGGATTGGAAAACGTAAACTTAACCAGATGCGAAAAACGATTACTACCACAGTGCAGATGAGCGCTTAATTATAATCAGATTATGATTAGTTTTCCATACAGTAGCGTGCCCAGACTAAGACGCCGTATCCGACCTAAGCTAACCAAATCTTCGAACAAAGATCCTGCGTCCCTTTGTTACTTTACTCCTTTGTATTTGAGCGTATACGCTGCTTCAGTTGTCTTATCTTCGTGTATTGTGTTTATTTAACCCCACTGAATACAGCGGGGATATGTGTTTTACTCATGCTTTACAGATGTTTGTAGCTATTAAATGTACCCGCCATTCACTTACCACGAGAGGTTAATATCGTTTACATAATGTAGGTAGCGTGGTTCGCTTGAATATATTATTTATAAAGCTTTAAGCAAGGCGCATTGACCTAGGAATAAATCCAATAAATTAGAGCTATATAACTATCTTAAATATTACACAAGGATCATCTCACGTGCAGGTATATCTGCTGTAGGTAACTTCATGTAATAAATTATGAGAATATTTTAAAAGTAAGTTATCTACTTAACTGTTAGAAAATAAATGAAGATTAATTTGCGTCGGACTAGCGTAATAATCGAGTAATTAATAAAATATCTTCCAGACACTGATTCAAATTATCTTCGACCCATTTTCTTTTCTTTTGTCGCCAAACTGTCGTCAAACTCATGGTTGGGAATTGTCGGTTATTTTTCCATTCAAAAACGATTTAATTAAAATCCTTCCCGTGAGTTTCTCTAGACTTTCTTCCAGTAAAGCGAGACATAATAATAAATTAACACTAGCTAAAATGAAATTTAAATGGTCATACATGTACGATACAATGTGAATAGCTTTTATAATAACGCACACAATTAATAATTTATTATGATACGTATAATTATAATTTTAATATCAATTTGTGATAATGGAGAATTATATACATATATTAAACATCAAAGTACTAATGAATTTATTTATTTCATTGCTGGAGTAATACTTAGGTACTTATGTAAATAATTTTGTGTAGCTAAATTATTGTATCTTTGTTTTCTTTATCTAATAAAATTGAAGTGTATGTCTGTGATTTGGAAATATTTGTCTTTTGATCAGCGTTTTGACAATTTTCATATTGATAAACAGAAATAATTGATTTTTTTCTAAATCCAATCAGCGTAATTCTATAGTCAGTTCATTTATTTCCGTATTTATGGTTATACATGAATAGTTTTTAAAAAAATGTGTCAAATGTACATTTTCTGAAATTCATTTTAAGACATTGATAGATACATTTATCTACTCATCAAATAATAATCCAAACCTATTCCGCTCCTTTCAATATTGTGCGCAACTTGACTATCTCGTCGATCCAGCGGCATCTGGGTCTACCATTTGGACGATTTCTACTTTGCGGGGTACATTAAGTCCAGAGATTATGTCTTCTTCTAGCTATGTTTCCGGTCAATCTCATGTATGGTTTTATATTGGATTTTAGACCTACATTAGGTCGTGTTTTCAAATCTTTCGTTTTTGTCTTCATCATGCTGCTATGTTTCTGGGTTTCTCTTTTCCCGATTGTCAATATTTCGCTATGTTACGTACCTACTTATAGTTAAGTCAATATATAACACTGTGGACCGTGTTAGATAGACCTAACATAATGAACATACACAATTATCCGAATAAACCAGTGATTCCCAACCGGGTTTCCGTCCCGCGAGATCTGTCAGGGGCTTTGCGAGAATTGGAAAAGCTCACCCAAAAAGTAGGAGGATACCTACATGTTGAAACCTTTTTGGAAATAGGCTAAAAGTATGGTTTAACGTGACCTCCATTTAAGCAATGGAGTGCTTATTTGGAATGTTGAGTTTATTTAACTATTATCTAGCCAGAACTAAATCGAATTCTACTTAGGAAGAGAATTTTTCCAACTGCTATATTGCGAAGGAACAAAAAGTCAGAAATTCTGTTGTATTAAATACTGTTATATTGTATTCGTTAATGTATAGATACTAATTATTGTTTACTAACCCTATTGTCAGTGACATACTGTGTAGCGGTAAGCAGGTCATGCGTTGCTTAGGGCAAGATATTCTAAGAGGGCGGAAGAATAAGGAAGGAATACGAACAATACAATAATAATAGATTACGTGAGGATTACAAAATGTTCGCATGTGGCGTTAATATCCTGTAACTGTTTGTAGAGGTATAAAACATAATTTTAAATATTTTATATGCATATATCTGTTTAGGATAGCAACACAGACTAGCTGTAAGTAGGTATTGAATTTAGAAAACATTTAAGGTTCAAATAGTAAGTTGCGGCATCTTGGGCCTGCGTATGGTCGACTCTCTGCTTATGGGTGTCAGCTAATGTAGGGGTTCCGCGAGATTTAAAATCAATGTTTTAAGGGTTCCAATAAATAAAGTTTAGGATTCACTGGAATAGACAGTAAAAATTTTAATCATGCATACGTTGTGGAAAACACCTGTAAGTACCTATTTCCTTTGAATTGAACTTTTAACTAAAGCAAACCATGTATACTTGTATCTATCTATTAACAAGAAAGATACATTTTAATATTTTCCCAAAGCGAATTCCTTCTGTGTCGGCAACTTTCCGATATTTTAAGGTTGATCGCGTGAATATTTCCACCGCGCCCTGCTCCTCAAACAACATCAATCACCTGCTCCGCCACAGTGGCGTGCTGGCAATATAATAAACTTATTTCCATTCCATTGTTATTCGATTTGGTTTCAGATTGTTCGCATTATTCATTCAAGTTTTCGGCATGCGTAGGTAGTGATAAAACGCAAAAATCTTGAATTAAGAAACGTAGTTTAATTTACGTTATACCATTCCAAAGGTATTTTGATGATGAATGTAGGAACAATCAAGTAATTTTATTCACATTCATCTGCAATACCTTACTCAATAAATAACATACTTCGTAAATAGCAAAACTATGCTTTACAACGAATGTCCATTCTGGCAATAACTTCTTTCAAAGCTGAAACTTGAATCGGAATCGGGGAACCCTTTATTTCGTATGTTGTAATGATCTATACTCACTCAAGCTGTTGCTATCGGGCCGTCCGATTTGATCGCCACAAATATCAATTATCTTGGATTTGAAAAAAATTGCGGCATCTTACTGCAGGCGTGAAGATCTCTTCACATAATTTTTGCTGTCCGTATGATTAGTTTCGTTTTTTTTTTTGTTGTTATATTTATTAAATTCCTTTCCTTTTTTTTTCATTTCCTTGAGCTTTTTCTCTCCCCGGCACTTTGCATTAGAGTAAAATCAGTAAACTCAGTCAAAGCTCACTTGAGAGCGTGGCGACCTCAGTCTCGGGTAACTGCTCCTGGGACATTACCAGGCGTAAACAACTGTACAGAAGCTTCACATCAAACGTAGTGCCTCGTAATACGCTCGATTACGACCGAGTGTGGTGCGGGGCGGGTTTGGTTTGGAGGGCGTGTTTGTGTTTTTGCAAGTAATTAAAAAAACAAATACTTCTTAATTATAAAAAAAAAATTATCAACGGATTAAAATCCTGCAATTATGGCAACCATATGCTCCGCCTGATATATATTGAAAGAATAGCATAGGCACATACCATTTTTAATTTTAAAATTGAAATATAATACCCATTCTCGTTAGGTATAACAGGTTTTTTAAAGAACAGATATCGAGCCCTGGAACCGATCCTCGTTCATTTTTTTCACTGGAACTGAAAATTTATGGGTTCCAACAGCTTTGTATTTTTTATTTTGCTCAATTCATATTTTGCCGTAGTATGTATACCCAAATTACACACAAGACTCGAAGAGCAGACTCGACGGCGACTCGGATTTTGAAACTTTCGACTGAGTTTTACTGAGTCGTGAGATAAATATAAATATTTATATTTTAAGCCCATCTGACTCGACGATTGAGATTAAATAAAACACTAGATTTCATGTTCATTACTACTGGCGAATATATTTATTCCGCTTGTGGATAATTAATTACCTAACGTTTAGATCAACCTTTTCAATCGAATTTATATTGATAAAGGAGGAAAACTAGAATGTCTTTACAATATTTTCTTCTGGTTCTGTTTCACGACAAGCCCTAACTCTAGGAAATTGCTAAATCCGTCCCTGGTTGGGCCATCGTCGGTCGTTCATTTCTCAGATCCTGTAGTGAAGAGCTTTTTCACGTTGGAGTGTTTGCTTTGCGCCGCGTCCGTTGTTTCCCGAAGCTCTCGTGCCGCTCAGAGAAAGCTACCGCTTACCGAAAAGCTCTCGTTTTTCAATGGCGCCACTTATCGATTGTCTTACTTACCTATGGTTTACATCTTGTAACTAATAAGAGGTTACCTTATAACTTGAACGTTAAGATTTAAGCTTCAATTGTAAAAGTAGCTACATCTAGCTCACTTTTACTGCCTTTCAAAATAATCCACGAGGTATGTGTCCACCTTTCTCAGTTAGTCTATCCAATGACGTACGACAGCAATATATATAATATATTATACTATTTTCAAGAGATTCAACTTTTACGCGGTCTTAATTAATGATAATTTATCAAATGGGGTTTTCACTTGATATTCACCACATACTTATACGGATTATTTTTGCGACATGGTTTTCGCTCACATCGTATTTGTTACTAAATACACCAATTGAATTAACCCTCAACACATGACTCTTCAAAAAACTATACTACCGACCGATGGATTTTGAATGCAAATTCTAATAAATTTGTGTCTTGTAGGTACTATTCCATTTGACTCGAATCGGAACTCGAATCAGTTAGAGCATGACTTTTAACTTTTCATTTTGTATTCGAATGGCGGCAAAACTATTTTTATTTGTTTTATAAATAATATGTCGTCAAGTTTTTACTATAAAGTAAATAAATGTTTTTTGAAGTTGAATAATTGTGTTGTAAAACTACATCCTATAAGATTTTGAGCTAAATATGCCAAATGCTCCTTATTATTTGTCTTGAAAATGGGTTGGGTCTTATGTATATTCAAGGTAAAAATAAAGATTCAGTGTTTATGGGTAAATGTATTTCAATGTTAATCATTCATATTGAAAGGGATACAATTTAATGTTATGCCTATCAGTGGCGAAGACTCCATACTAGGTGATTATTTAAAGCCTACCTTCTTAAGAAAAATATTTTTTAATTTTATATTGACATTAAATACTATAATCACATAATAATATATTCAATATGCCCAATGACATCTATCGTATAATTGTCATAATAATTTTACGATCTTTTCCACTATTTCAATAAGCACCATTTATGGCATGTCTCGAAGGTTTAAAAAAAAATAAGCGACATCTCGCTTCGCTTTACATATTGTATGGATTACGTTCGCTTGAATCGAAAACTTTTTTTATATGAAGTTTGTTTCTCATAATTTCAAGACGTCTGCGGCGGCCCATATAAATTGGTAAGTTACATATTACTTACATATTACGTAAGTGCACATTTATTCAAAATAATTTATAAGATAATTTAAAAAAATAATTTCTAGGGATTCAATCACTTGTTCTTCAATTGATTGTTGTTTAAAATAATAAATAATTTATCTTGTGATTTTTATTTGTTAGTTTATTCATAGACTAAGACAATTTATTCAGCCAATTATGTAAGTTGAAATCTGATATTGTATCTAAGTCTGTGTTTTAAATATAGAAGTATTTTAAAATGTCTAATTTACGGGTTAAATTATAAATTCCTATGGAACAGATTCACAACAGCGGATATTTTCAATATATTTTGAGCGTATCTTGCGTTTATATTTAAGAAAATACATAATTCAAATTAATTGCTTAATTTTATACCATCAGTGAGCTTTTGAAATTTCATCGGTTTTTGTGTACCTACCTATTCATCAGTAGTTATGTCGGATTATCTTCTTATTTCCCGTAAATACATCTAACAAGTGTGCTTTCTCCACAGCCTACCTGTTTCCAAAAGTCACCCTTCGCCACTGATGCCTGTGACTATAGGCCAAAACCTCCTTTGCCTCATGTTGCCTGACGCCTCATGTTCGAACTATTGATGATTTTAACCCTTACAACTTCGATAAAATCGGGGTTTCCCACAACTTGATATTATAACCTTTAATATAATGCTATATTGTATTATTTGACCACGCTTTCTCCAAAAAAATATTCGTTCCACTCATGTATTTTATTGTTACAGTATGTTAATTCGAAAGGAATTACTTGAAAATTAATTAAATAATGGCACTTTTTTTTTGTTTAATATTTTGTTTGAGTGTAAGATCTCTGTGATGGGAATTTATTATACAACGTATTTTTTCATCTTGAAGCTTCTGGGGCGACAAACTTGAAGGGTATCAAATTTAATTACATCACGATAATATTAATTTTGGGCCGTACACAAAAACCATTCCCAAAATTGAATACCGTATCGATTTCAAGTCTCCATCAATGTTTGAAGATCAAATATTAATTTTGTATTTCGAAGATTATATTTAATCATAATAAGAATTTTTAATAAAACTTTATATTTTTCTTGGATATTGTGTGTTTTAAGCAGGGGTGTAGCACTCGTGGGACGCGAGGTTTGTTTATTATTAACTATACATTTTCGAAATATATTTGTGGGTATTTTTTATCGTCAAATTGTGCTCGAAAATGACAATAGATAGTCAGTTCAAAAAATGTTAATTTTTAATGATTCTATTCTAAAGATTTTATAGGATTCTATTATGTTGTTAATGTTTCCACAATAAGAAATATTCAAAATTTAGCATCACAAAAAATCGCGTTATAAATTTTAAATGACAGTTTGTGAAAAATTGTGGGTATCTACTAAATTCACTTACGATAATTTTATGTAGGTAACTACTAAAATATTCATACATCTTGAGAACGTTGTTGAGGACGATATTCGCGGCACCTGTAGTCTAATCTGCGCATCCCTGATATGATGTAAAAGTAATATTAAATTCATATTCCAGTCTGCCTTTCATTTTATATACTTGGAAAATTTCAATAACGCCGTCTAAATGTGAATTTTAATTATTTTAAATATTCTATTCGCCGTTTTATTACTGTTTTCTAGTTTTGGAATTTCTTTGGTAAAAAATATTCGAATATCTTCACAGTAAGGTATTAAAAACCGATGAAACATATTACCTTCTTTATAGGGTTTTAAAAACCGATAAAAATATATATTTATTAAAGATGATGAAGAAAACCTCTTTCTATAGAAATGGAGCCTAATGAAAGTGGAGCAAAAAAGGGGACTAATTTTTATACGAACTAGGTAAGCTATTTGAGGAGCTTAGGAAAAAAAATTACACTAAGATACTCTGGAATTAGTTTCAGTGGTTTTGAAAGGAAAACTACTGAAGGCTCCTTCTGAAAGCACAGAGGATTGTTTATTAGCATGGTTTTTTTTCTTTTACTTGGAATAGGAAATTGTAACTATTTGACGTTGTACTGCATCACAGATTCATTAAAATGGAAAATTGCATTTTTGCCAACCTTGGGGTCGGGCCTGCGTCCTACGTCTTTAGAACACGTCCATCTATGAACTAGTTACTAGGCCACTGTGAGTGTTCAATATATAAATATAACCTCTCGATTTTTAGTAAATATTAATAAGTAAAATAGTTTCAGACTAACTACTAACCTAATGCCAAACGAAACAAATCTAACAATAGCTAACTTATCAATGAAATAGTGTATTAATTAAATAGTTACGTATACTATGTGTATGTAATATGGTAATAATGTGAAACTATGTTAATAAAAATGGTGCCAGGTACAATGAAAACCGATATTGAAGTCCATGCGTCCACTGTATTTCCTTCGATATTATTATGTTGGCAACATATTTGTATTATCCAATTCAATATTGTTGCGAAATACCGAAGCCTTATTGATATTATTTTTTCCGACTTGAAAACTTGAAACTGAAGGACTAAACTAAATGCTTTATGTGATGGAAATATTTCTCTAAATCAAATTTTATTGCCTCGTTCGTGCGGCTAAAGTTAGTTCCCATTTCATAAGCGATGTATGCGCCATTGAGTAGTTTGTTCGTAAGTTGAGTAAAAGAAAACTTGGGCGAAAATACGTTCGCACTTTATACAAACGTATGGTCGCCTCAATTAGCCCAGGTTCATTCTGCACAATACTCTTAATGAGAGGCCGGTAAACTGACCTGGGATTACGAAACTTTACGCTTTCTTAAAAGGCAACCAAGTTTTCTAATTAAGTTAGTGGGACGTGTATCGGAAGAAAATATAGCCCAGGCTACGTCCGATTAAATGCGATTAATAAATTCTATAAATGAATTGGGTGATAATTTTTTGTTTATTATTAAGTCTAATCAAAATGTATTTTTAACTACACAACTGGAGAGATTATAAAATTATAGGTAGGCCAAAGTTTGCCAACGTCCTGCAATGTCAGCCATATAGATAAGGCGCATATTTTATCATTTTATTATAATATAATAATATGACAGGACTGATCGTTTCTCATCCATAAAGAGATGATTGATTGTAAGTGCTAGTGTATCCTATATTACAGAATTTAAATTCTGGGGTGATGGTACAATTGGCTGATGCTGGCAGATGGCTAGCTGGTACATTAGTCAATTAGTAATAGTACCTAAATGAGCACCTGCATTAATTAAACAACACGCCCGAGGTTTAAAAGCATTATTAATACAATTGCTACATAATTACAGAAAGACCACCTATACCTTACTTATTTAAATACGCTCCAGTATCGAAGCACATGGCGACATTTCTCTCGGTCTTGCCATGTCAGAACTGCAGTACGTAGATCATTATTGTAGCACCGCTGCATTGTGAGACATGGTCGGTAACGTTGCTGGAATCCGTGCGGTTGTTGCCACGGTAGCGCGGCCACTCTTCGTAATCGAGGCCGGGCACGTTTGGCCAAGTGTTTTTGACGCCGTCGTTTTAGTGTACTCCCAACATTCGGGGAGACATCGTTTCTCGAAAACTCGTGATCAAATAATCGTCTCACTGATTAAAGGAGTAGGTACAGGTACACGTTGCACACCCAACATTGTTTGGTAATCACAATCTCTGCAAATTGCAAATAAATAATCGCCATCGACGATATTTAGTGTTAAGTGTTGATTCTTATTTGAGTTTCGTGCATAATTTTTATTACGTAGGTAAAGCATTATTCAATAATTTTTTTATAATTCGATTTTATTATTTTTGAAAATATCCGCATTTTTGTGTATAGTACGACGATGAAATTATTAAGATGCTCTCATATATTTATTATGCGATATAAACATCAATAAACACATTCTGTTACTTGATCAAACAATAGGATTCTGGCGAAGGTCAGCCGCGAATTAATGTGTTAACACTCTGCTGAAAGCGACTGGCAAGCGGCCACGGATTTTCACTCGCATTTTTGTTTCAATAAAAATATTTTACATTTTTCTCTCACTCCATTTCAGTTTGCGAGCTTGGAATATTCGGAAGTTATGCGTGATAATCAAGAGAGAATGTTAGGGATATAACGTGTACGGGAATAAAAGACAATACCGGTATTTGGTACCGGCATTTTTCGTTGAATAATAAACTACCGATATTGTTTTAATTTCTATAAAAATAAACTTATCCTGTTTGTATACTACTAAAACTAATATTTGTTACTAAATTATAGTATAGTTCAGTGGTAAGTAGTCTATAGTATATAGTGCCACTACTTCCATGCGGATTTAAGAGAATTACGGTTAATGAAATTCTTCAGCACTTGAACTACTGCCACTTATTTTCTATAAAATGTATGGGTATTTGCGAGCGCATTTGGCAGCCAGTCTCGCTAATTGGGAGATGCGTGTGAATGACTAAACATATCTAATGTTTTGTCGATTATATAATTTTAATTTTATTAGTGACTTTACGTTAATGTGTGAACATTATGTTGTTGTATTCATACAATTGTTCGGCTTGAATCGGGTCGGTAGTGTTCACTCAATCATATTTTTCCTTATACGATGAGTCAGTTTAGAGCTTTTTCAGATGACGCGTGTCTCGCCGCGATACGCCGCGAGTGCACGCGGACGGCTCAATGAGTCACATGTACCTGGAATGCGCGCGAGTTTTTACGTGCGAGTCAATTCGCGCCATCCAGACAAGGCATTAGCTTCAACGTACTACTGTGAGCAAACATTATCAATGGTAAAATATATTATACACAATATAAACCCATATAGAAATCGTTTAACTGAACGAATCGGATACGTTAACATTACACTTTACAAAATATTGAAGTGTCCAAGGGTACACCTGTCACGTTATAGATGTTCCTAAAATAAAAATAGGTATAGGGATGATATAAACGAAGAAGACACATTATTGATTTTCTCTTTCACTCCAAAATGCAACGCCCGCGGCAGAAGAGAAGGGTGTTCGATTCATTTGATTCGATCACTTTAACCTCGACTTCAGACATGGACGGATCTCTTTGCTAATCAGTTTACCTTGATGTTTGCTTTCGGACAACTTCCTTTTAAATTCAGTTTAATATGCTTCATTCGGACTTTTTTTTTTAAATGCAGTCAGTTCATAAAGGACGAAGGAGATTCAGATAAGTAAATATGTAGGTATCTTTAATATTTATATCAATTCACTGTAGCTGCGAATCAAGATCACAAGTCTTAATTGTTATAAATACTAAGTATGTCTCTTCTTTTTTCATTGTTTCTTACACTTAATATCTTTTATAGGTATGTCTACTATCATCCATTTATATTATTATATATTAAAAATTCGCTGTCATTCAATTCTACGTGACAGCGCGATTCCACGGTCTGATAGAGTTAATTTAATCTTAGCTTAACCGTCCTAGCACTCTCTCTTATTTCTTATGCATAGGTATGCATATTTTTTCTATTCTTACACACCTTAAGGGAGTGATTAATGTTTATGTATTATATTTTTTATGATGTTTTTGTTGTAGTGTGTATTCTTCAAACAAAATGTCAAATATCATTTTTTCTTAATATTGTTTTACTAGATCAATTTCAGTAACACGCGTAGTGTTGCCGATCACTGGATAGTGGTTTTACAATATAGCTCTTAATCGAAAGAATCTTAGAAATTAACATCATTATTAAAACAATATTTTGATTCTTGAAGATGTTAAAATACCGGTTTCGAGAGAGGTGTAGATTAAATGAAATCAATATTGAAATCCCTAGCGGTAATCTTTCTTATTCCATGGTAGTTGAACTATGACTCATTAAACAACAATAGTATGTATTTTTCTACTAAATAATATTTATTTGAATAGATCATCTCTCGCGAGTTGGAAGATGTCACGGCTGAGTTAACAATCTCCCGTCCTGCTATGTTGACGAATCGCATCGATTTCACGGTATATTCACGTGACATGAAAAAGCTACCGAAAACATGTGATTTCCGGATGTATTTCGTATTGTACACGATATCCCGGAAAATGAAAATAGCATAAAACATAAACTATTCCGAAGCCGGCGTACAATTTGTAGTAAATATTTTTGTACGAGTTCTTCTATTAGGTATACACACAAGTATCTGAATAAATTTAATGGCCTGGACTCGACCGGTGCGTAATTATTTGGATCTGGATTTGCTCAACGGAATAATCGTGGTGTGAGTGTGAATTTATTGTTTCTCCTTGTTTGCCCTATAAGTAGGTATACTTTAAAGAGAATCACAATGAATTAGGTAATATAAACAAAACCAAAGATAGAGGAATATTTATACGCGTGATAATTTATAAAGAGTGCTACCTTTTAGAATCTTGTTTAGGTACCTACACATTTTAATTCAGTGTTGAATAAATTAGTGCAAGGATGTTGCAACTTAAGAAAATGGTGACGCCATATCTGGTTGCATAAATGTTAGCCATTTGTTGACAGATTTTGAAACACCTTTAGATCGTATTATGTATTGAACTGATTCCGCATGGAAGGTACTAGGGACTAGTAGGGCAGGGATGGCGAACCTATGGCACGCGAGATGATTTTGCATGGCACGCGAATGTTTCATTTTGAAAAAAAAAGAAATTACTGTTCTATTATATTATTTAAAAAGTGTTTTACTTGTAAGTACTTACTTACTTACTATTATTATATAACATTAAAAAAAATAATGACGACATAGCCAAGAGTATTTCTTCGGTTTTTTCATATTATGTTTACCAATCGATGGTATCGATCAAACGGAAACGACGAAATTCAACCATAAACAACAAATCGCATTGTAAAAAAATAGCAGGCAAATCCTTTTCAAGAATAATCATTACGTTTATGTATACAATTGCATAGGTCGTTCTTTAGGATCATGCAATTAAAAATAAAAATATTCAATCAAATTCCTTATGTTATGAAATTAATATTTATCGGCAGTCATTTAAATATAATAACTGCTTGTTATTTTGCCTCAAACATCTCTAAAAATGGTAAACTGTTCGGTGATGGAGAATATAATATGAAAGAAGAGTGGTTTAAATGCTTCCTCGATCTCTTTGAAAATTATGAAAACAAGGAAAAAAATATTCAAAAAATAAAAGATCTGCTTTCAGCTAGAAATACGATGAAAGATAGAATATCAAGAACTCAATTATTATTTTTAAACTTTTTTTAATAGAATTTTTAAAAACCATTTTTTTCAGAAAACTACAAAACTTTTTTCACCATGATAAACTGTTCGGCACGTCAGGCAGTCTAAAAATATTATTTGGCAAATTTTGGCACGTGTACGTAAAAAGGTTCGCTAACCCTGGACTAGGGTCTATAGCTCTTCTGCCTAGAGCAGTCGCTAGGAAACAGAAGGTGTGTTCGAATGCTTTTCGTTTCCAAGAATTGTTCAAATAAGTGTGTTTCTGCAACTTTTGCAAGTTTAGTTAGTACCTACGTATAAAAAAATATTTGTGATACGCTTTACAAGACACTTGAAAAGCTTTTACTTATTAAACCCCTCATAAACCTGGACATAGACAGTAGGAATTGAACGATTACTGTACTTCTTAAAAAAAATTGTTCGCATCATTTATGAGCCGATCAGAGACTACGATTTGTTCGAATTCAAATACTTAGGATTATGAGACTGCGCTGGCTAAATCATGTATGAATGACAATGAACTGGTAAAGAAAGTTATGTCGAGCAATCTAATACGGAGAAGGGGCACGCCAAAGATTCGCTGACTCGATTTAGCTACCAATGACTGCCGTATACGGAGTACCAAACTGGAAAATAGCGGATAGTTGTGTTGCTGATAATGGGGATGATTTGTAGCAATTCGATAAGACATTTTTCAATAAATCTCTGAAATGTATGTAATTAACAAACTTGCCTCTAGTTAAGTCTAAAACACTCGTTCAAGATAAGTTTCTTATCGTCCCATATCGAAGCCGCAATGGGCCAAACATCTCGGTAGAATTTTGCGCTCTCTCAGATTTGGCTTGCGGTCTCTCAAAGCATTAGAGAAATTAGAAAAGTTTCCGGCTCTATTCTACAACCGTTAAACTTTCTACTGAGCGTTTTATATTCAAAAGAGTGCCGCTCTTCCGTTTTTAAATGGAACTTAAGGACTCTCCCGCTGTTTTCGCGCCTCCGCTCGGCAATTTTAATAACGCGGAAGTGTTGTATTCGCATTGTCATATCCGCTCACCCGTGTCTAGGCCGCAGAATATAGTATCGATAATTATTAATTATCTTCATAATAAATGTTATTTTATATTTCACTGAAAAACATTATAAATAAATTATGTACAAATTTTGATTAAGTGGGATTCGAACTAACATCCACTTTCAGGGAAATGGGTCTTATTCATTAGCTACTGATCTTCTGTCTGTCAGATCTACTATCATAACTAATCTATCTGAGTGTTTAAATTCCACCACATTAAAATCTCGATAAAACCCGTATTTCACCACTTTGGAAATACACATTTAAGTATTATTATTGCATGGATAGTTTGTTTTAACCGGAATAATACCCTTTTCTGTCCCAACAAAAGAGGATTTTATGCCATTTGGGAATAATTTTTCAAATATGATACAATAGTTATATTCTATGATGTTTAAAAATATGTAATTATAAGTGGACTGTAACCTGAAATGTAAACCATGACGAACCTAACCTAACCTAATTAAAAGTTAACGAAGAATGCCTTACCCAATCTGGTGACATTAAATTGTAAAATACATTATTTGTGATGTATGTTCAATAAAAAGAATCTTAAACTATTATCTTATACATATTCAGTCTTAAAAATATCTTTCATTATCGGTACTTAGATTGATATAAAAATATATTTTAAGTCCTAGGGCCAGTTGTTCCGTGTGATCGACGACAGTCGGACGTCTCCAATCAAAAAATGCAGTTTCCGAAGAAGGAGCAAGCCATCGTTCTAGATGCTATCGATGGCATCTCTATACGAGAATACACGCTATCGATCGGGAATAAGGTAGGTCCATGTCATATAAGATATGTATCTAGGATTTCCCAGGGAAGAATATGTATATACTTGAGTAGTGAAGAACAAGCAGATAAATTAACAGAAAATAAAGAAACAGTTAAAATTGGAAACCACATACTAGAAATCAGGCCGCTGATCACCAAATCAAAGAGGATAATAATATCAAACGTATGTCCTATAATCCCACACAGCGTTTTCGAATCAAAACTCAATGACTTAAAGATAAAAACTACCTCACGTATCACAAGCATCAGAGCTGGTATTAACGAACCGGGTTATGCACATATTTTAAGTTTCCGGAGACAGGTTTATGTAAACCCAGAAGACACAATAAAACTGCCAGAGTCAATGCAAATAAATTTTGATAATACCCTGTACTGGATTTACTTCTCCACTGAAAAATTGACATGCTTTATTTGCAAAGAAGAGGGCCATCTGGCCAAATATTGTAAAACAACTGGAAATAATGAACCTCACACTGTACAATTGCCTGACTCTCTCAATGTACCAAAGGTGTTAACCTCTCTTTCGTTAGAGAGAGAAAATACACTCCAGGAGGATGAACTAGCCGCAGATATAGAGTCGGACAACTCTATTATCAACAAGGATACGCCAATCGGTTCAAAAAGGCCGTTGACCAGTCCAACTGATATCAGCAGCGTAGAATTTGAATTTGAAGATACAGTGAAAAGGAATGCAATCACACGCATTCCTGCACTCCAACAGACACCAAAAAAATCGAAAAAAGTATCCACTGAGGATACAAATGAACTTTTGTTACCTGCCAAGGAACATGTTGAAAGTAATCGTCATAGATTTCCAATCGATTATGAAACATTACTCAGTTTCCTTGTGAAAACACATGGAAATCCCAATACCGAAATGATTGCTAATGAATTTACTACTGATATAGAAGCTCTTAATAACATGCTAACAGAAATCTATAGTCATTTAAAAGAACACAGCATTAAAAGTCGCATAACAAGGATCAAGAAAAGACTCAGTAATCCACAATTAAAAGTTTCCAGTGAAGATATTAGTTCGTTGGAAGGACAAGAGGAACAATAACATAATGCATAATTCCAGCAACAAACAATAGTAACGAACACGGTACAAATATACAGATATACTGGACTCCAGCACATAAAGGAATTAATGGCAATGAAATTGCTGATTAATTGGCAAAAAAATCTGTAAAATACCCATCAGAAAATATAGGAATTCCATACACAGATTTTAAAGCCCAGTTTAAACAAACAATGAGCGAAAATAACGGTAAATATTTAGAAAATCTTGGGAAAGAAAAAGGAACACACTACTATCAAAACTTTTATAGTAGATCTCCTAAAACTTGGTTTAGTAAACATTGTAAAATAAAGCGAGATGTAATAGTGACAATCAGTGACGTCCCTAGACAAAATGCCGCTCCTAGGCAGTGCCAAAATGCCGCCACATTTTTTATACAGTACTTTTTATCATCCTTTCATGACTCAAATATCTAAGAAATGTGTTGTATGGATACATTACCACTAACAAGATATATACCACTAAAAATCTAATTTAAATGCCATCTCTGCTTCAATATACAATATTGTGAGTCTACGGTTTCAGATAGGTACATTTAAAAATACACCTGACAGCTTCCAAAACTCGCGAGAGACTTACAAACATATTTGGATATTTTTTTAAATTAGGTATGCACGTGTCATTGCTGCTCACCAAGAACGTGACGTCCAAAGACAACGGAAGTAAACTAGACATCGCAAATCCGACAAAAAAATGTCCTGTTAAAACTTGTATAGTACCTAGTTAATACATTAATTTGTTTCTAACCAGTGAGCTGATTTTTTTAATGGAAAGATATTTCCGATATTACTAATGTTATGTAGCTATTTCTATATATACCTAATGATTCTCCTCGATTTGTCGCCCTTTGAGTAACTGCCGCCCCCAAGCAACGCTCAATCTGCCTACCCCCACGGGACGTCACTGGTGACAATAGCTAGAAACAGGACAGGGCATTACAGTCTCAACGAATCATTGTACAAAATTAAAGTGGTAGATAGCCCTCAGTGTCAGTGTGGACATCCCACTCAAGATCTTAACCAGATTGTCTGGCAATGTGATGCCTATGACCTGGAGAGAGAAGTGTTATTGAATAAGTTGGGAAAATGCAGGTTATACCCTCCTTTTACGATTAATTCGTTCCTGGCAAAACCAAATATTTCAGTTATGAAAATTGTACATGAATTTCTCCAAAAATGTAACGTAAATGTCTAGTGTATAGTGTAACAAAAATGTAATTCTGTATCATTAATAATGTAACTATTTATTCCTATCGTTAAAAAAATGTATGTATACTTTTGTAAACCATTGTAAAGCAGAATAGCCTTCCATTCAGAGAAGAGCTCAATTGCTTCCAAATAAAGAAAGAAAAAAAAAAAGTCCTAGGGCCTGCTGCCCATTAGTCGCGGAATGACCCGTAATATACGGCCAGCGAAAATTAATACACGATTGTAAATGAATTGACGACATTTTTATGACGTCACAAATATACATAATCAGTTGCTGTGTACTAAATTCAAACTAAACGTAGTTTCTTTTCATTATTTTCTTGATAGGACAATATAAATATCGATTGCTATGATTTTTATTTCGAAATTTTTTTAGTCATTTTACTATAATTTATATTAAACAAAACGTACACAGAGACTAATCGAGAAATCCTCTAAGATGGTCAGGTGAGTTTGCAATTTTATTAATGATGTAAGTACCTAAATAAAACTTAACGAAATTGTTTTGTTACTAGCTCATCATTATTAGTACATATTATATAAATAACCATATGATTATCGTTTAGATTACATTTATTTCGACCCAACCTTTTGATTCGGCATGGCTTTTTAAACCCTCTGACTGAACGTTTGATGATTTGTTAATTAAATGACAATTCGAAAAGATTATTCAGTTTCTTTTTGAGGAAATATTTTAAGTTTTCAATTTATTATTGTATCATATTTTATTCACTAAGCCATTGTTAAACTACACACATGATCGATATAACATTATATAATGTACCAATCGGTCCGAAATACAATCACTTTATATACGATTGTCGATTACACAACATACTCTCTATCACATTTGATGGGATCGCGTTTGACGTCAATTTGCGTAGAAAACATTGCTTAGCATTTTCCACACAGGTAAAAAAATATATGTCATGTATGAATAGAATTTTAATATGGTCTCGTTCGGTTGCTTTTGGCCAGTAAATGTTGCTACTCGACTAGAGTGTGTATGTAGTTAGTTATACGGGTTTAAATAAAACGTTTTCATTAAATTTGGGTAGGTATATACTTCAAATCCTTAGAGATACACCGTGTTACGTTACAAACAAACACGTAGGGATACATACACTTATCCCTTTAATCTATTTTTAGAGAAATAACACCGTGTTTGTTATATTGTGCGCTGTGAATACGGTGACCATGCGTCCTTTGCTATAAAGGACTGTCCTTTATATTTTGTTGTCCGAACTATAGAAGTTCAGTTTTAAAACATGTGCCACGGGTGGTGATTTCGTTAACTGTAAACTGTCTAATAATATGCAGAGCACGTTTTCTTCACATAACCATTACGGTGTTTTAATACAAAGCTTCAAACCGTCATGGCTTCCGGCTGCCTCTGGACGTCACAGCTGACACACCAGTGTTCTTTTAAACAAATCCATTTTCGACCCACTTAGAGCGGCTTTCACACTTAAATACTTTATCTCTTGAGAACGGCCTCTGCAATGAGCACGAAACGTCGGGGAAAGAAGGAGAAAAAGCACGCGATGACAACCCAAAAATCTATTACGATAACAAACAACCGTGAATGTCTCAAAAATGATGTAGTTATTGATGCAGAACGCTTATATTTTCAACGTTTGGCTTCCGAAATAAAATATGTTCATGAATAAAAATCATTCCATTAAAAAACCGTCAATCTTCAGCTTTTTGTATAACGGCAATATGTAGAATAAGAATACAGAAACAAAACCCCTATACCAAAATTTAACTACTAGTAAATTTCGTCGTAATTAGATTGGACGCTTGTAGCTTAATTGGTAAAGTACATTGATGCGAATCCACTGGATACGGGTTCAACTCTCTTCGGGCGTCGGATTTTTTAAAAAGATTTTTTCTAATAGGTAATATATCTGAGTTGTTTTCAAATTATGTAAGTATGTCCATGTATAAAGAATGTTACATTCTCAAATCTTGTGAATAATTCGTTGAATAAAAGAAATACATAGTTTATTAATAAAAAAATAATTTGTCTGTCTATTCAGTTGATCTCCTTTAGATTTTCCCTTTAAAGTTTCCATGTAGTTTTATGGAAATGTCACTGAGTTTCTTATTTCAATTAACGAAAATATCAGAGCTACTCAAGTAGTAATGATACGATTTAATTCAATATTTGCTTTTGGCGTAGACCCCGAAATGAATTGAATTATTGTAACTTCTCACAAGAAATCTCAGATTATGAGTTCAAAAAAGTCTTTCAACTCTTGGACAAAGGAAAGTGGTGACTTTTCGACAAGTGAAATAATGTTGAACGATTCTCATTATTAAATTTGCGATGGCAATTATCAAAGCTTTCAACTTGTCGTGGGTATTCGCAGTTATTATGTTATAATCGGTGTTTTTAATGAATTGTGCCGAGCGAACCAGTTTTTGTGCAATCAACAAAGTTTCGCTATTCCGTATTATTTTTCGTTTGAGTGTCTGCGTACATTTTCGAAAATAGTATTAAGCGTCAATTACATTAAGCTTTTTTATGAGCTGATTATTGGCAAATTTAAAAGCGGGCGGTTCAGCTACTGCGATTTCATGATTACACACAAAATTTTCCATTCGCTGATAAGCCACAAGCCAGCGAGCGATTTTGACGGAACGTAGTTCGTTTTTTTGCCGGGAGGTCGCTACGCTCCATAATAATGTTTCCATTAAACGTCAAAAAGGTAAATTTCAAAATGAGTAGTTCGTTTTTCCACCACCACGCTCTACTGCGCAGACGCGATACGCCCACAAGCCGGCGTGTAGCTTATAAAGTTGACCGGCTTTCAACTTTTCTCGGTGGAGTGTTTACAACCTGCTTATTAGCTTGTTCGATGATTACACTGGGCGAATTTACAGGCAGATTATAAATTTGCCAATAATCAGCTCGTAAAAAAGCTCAATGTAATTGACGCTTTAGCGATGGTCCGAAGCGGCGTGCAAAGGTCCGCCATTCTCACCCGGAATTCAAACGAGATTATTTTTTGTCACTCTTGCGAACGTGGAGCGAAGACAAATGTGTCCTTTAACAATCCAATCGAATGCCTTCGTTGTTTCAACTTCAGTATTTTTTCCCATCAAGACTCAAGAGGAATCGAAAATATATTGCTAATCATGTTAGAGATCTGTCAACATTTTCACGCCGTCAGATAAATGGGTAATGAAGGCAGATATCCAAATTGTAATTCATATCCTTATAAATACAAGGTCGGTCATATAGGGTCAACGTCTTAGACATTAAGCAATTTACGGAGAAACGTAGTCAAGAGAATCTTTTTCTGCAGTCGCCTCCGCGGTCCTGTGAATATGGCCATGTGGCGTAGAAGTAGGTACATGATACAATCCATATCCTTTGTATGTATACCGAGAGGGAAGATCTAACCGAGTCGGTCTAACTAGCTGTTGTGCCCATCGGACCGTCCCACCTGGTCGCCACAAATTCTATTTATTTAAAAAATAATGTGTCGTCATACTACACACATGAAGATCTTTCACTTACATCGTTTGGCAGTTTTATATTAGCGTTTGATTTATATATTTTTTTTGTATGTTCTCTGTGCTCCTCTCTTCCGTGGGTACTGAAAGTCACTTAAACTCAATCAAAGCATACTCACTCAGTCTTAGGTAAATGTTTCCCGAGACATTTCCAGCCATAAGCAACTGGTGGCGTTGAGGAGCTTATGTCTGTTTTGTCTCTCTACTTATCCCTTCCTGCATCATGAGTTTGAGTAAATGGGAAATGTGGCCGAAGTGTGTTGCTTTTATGTATTTAATTGTCGGAGATTGTAAGGTATATTGGTAGGCGGCTCTCGTGGTGCAGTGTATAAGGCGCTGGCCTTCCACCCGAGAGTTCTGGGCTCGACCTGGTGAGGACACAATATTTATGTGTTTTTCTCAAAGCCTGGGTGTTTGTGATTATTCAAAATTACTAAAAACCATTTTGTACGAAAAAGCAAGGACATGGTTATTAATAATTCTAAAAAAAAGTAGGTATATTGGTTTATTGGCTTGTCTTAAAACTTTCTAATTGATGACGTGATCAGCACAGTAAATCTCGCTCTCAGCAGATTTTCAGCATATCTAGACAGCCTCCACTCATCTTCGTTCCTTTAAAGTCCGAATTTCGACTCCTTCGATATAATATAGCATTTCGTTGAGCAGGTACCCAGCAGCGAACACGGATGCGGTAGCATGTTTGAAGCATTGGACTTTAAGCCATAAAATCAAGGGACACAAAGCGTGCCGACTTTTCTCAAATATTGAACGTGCGTTAAGTTCACTTGATAAGCTTTATTGCGTATTGTGAATTAATTGAAAATAACATATTCTTTAACGCGTGTTTAAGTTTATCTCATACTTTTCCACAGATCCGTACCCTGCCAGCTCCGATTACTTTTGTGTTCCTTTGTGTCCAGGCTTAGGTCCCGTAACCAGAAGAGATGTTTAAGTACTTACTTCTTCACATTACATAACACGGCAGTTAAAGAAGTGAACTTAAAAGTTAATCTGTAGCTTTACATAATCACGAAAGTAATTTCCCGTTTTTGTAATAAGTATGACTTGTTTTAAATGACTTTGTATGTTTGGAAACAAGTATAACTTCACAGTCGCTTCCGGTTTTAACGTTGTTAAATTAATATCACACCCACCTATTGCGAATCGTTAATATTTCATTGTTAATAATATATTTTGAAACGGCTGTTTCAATCCTGGCTTCAAATTTTAGTTGGATGCTTTATGTATACATTTATCTTATTTGAACGTAACATATTATGACTACTGTATACTATGCGCCTACATTCTAGTGCCACTGGATATCGACGAATGCTCCGAATTCAATTAGTGATCTGGTTATATCCCATTAAATCGTAAACCAGACCATTAGAATCTCTGTTTGACGACTGATCAAAATGGAGGATTGGATCGAATGTTTCGGTATTTAGTCATTAAGCTTTGAAAAGTGAGATACTCAAAATGAAAACTCAATTAAATGACTTATATGTATAATATAAATAAACAATGTTAATTAATTGAGTTAGCATTTACTTGGTAAAACAAAAAAAAAACAATGTTAATGATAAAAATATAATTTTTAAATAACGTGTTCGAAATTTTGTACGTAGTATACAGTTGGCCGTATTACAGTTTATAGTGACATGTTGTATCGGAAATAGATGGCCGTATAGTATTGAAATAAAATTCATGTCTAAATAATAATTGAAATAACGTAATAAAAACCAAGGAAATACAATAAATTGCTAGGTAAGTAAATTAGAAATACAATGATATCGTATAAAAAAGAATCTAGTACAAAAATGTAAGCATATTTTCCATGTACCTAACCATTAAATAATGCTTCGAATCTCTATTCTCAGAACAATAAAAACAATTTAGTGAGATTAATCACAAAATGCATTAAATAGGTAATTTAGATTGCATATTATGTAAGTAATAATGTTAACGTATATTAATTTATTTAATATTTTTTTTTATTTTAAGAATGTAGCATTATTTATTGAGTATACAAACTTTATAACACATCATAGACATACTTGACATCCGGATTGTGATGGATGTGGGTCCCATTCAGTACAACTATTTTTCTATTAGTATGTACGTGTCTGACGTAAATAGTTAAAACACATTGGCCGGAATCAGATGGACTCAGTCCTTATTATTAATATTACGTTTCTGACGAAATCCAAAATATTATGTTCGTTCAATAACAACTGCCAATTACTAGTGTTTTTTTTTTCATTTAATAATTTTTTTTTTGCAGTGAAAATTGAAAACGAACGAGTGGCGACAGTTATTATGTGTTATCAATTTAATTTAATTCAATTTTTCATCATCACAGTGAAAATTGAAAACGAACGAGTGGCGACAGTTATTATGTGTTATCAATTTAATTTAATTCAATTTTTCGAAATCATAAGTACCTATTAAACTTATATTATAATATAATTTAATATTCAATTCTACAGGTTAGTTTATTAGTCTATCTATTTCGGTGTGACAGCATTATTAAATACAAATGCATACGTATGTGCTTATGTAAATATACAATTCAGAGAAGGAAACGGGATCCTCTATCTCTTTCACGCCGTCAACTATTTAGGAATAATATCCCAGTACTTAGAGTTTTGGAAACCGTGTTAACTTTAGTAATATAAAACCGGTTATTCAATATTGTATAGGTAGCTTGAATAGATAAGTCTCCAAGCCCTCCCCAATCATAAAATGATTGGAAAATTGGACCCAATTGACATTAATATTTATTTCAAGGTGTTGTGTGAATTGTGGAATTCTCATTAATTATGGTATCATTTTTGCACAATTCTTTTCTAATGTCTAGTTACTAGTAGATACATTGATCTTGTCTTTTGTTACAAAACCGTAGACGTTCCGGTGTTGAATTAGCTGCCACGTTGTGTGAGTTTTCAATCAAATGCTTCGCGCAAACCGAGAATCGATTCGTAAGAGAATTGTTCCTGAATATTTGCTGGTGTGAAACGGATAACCGGTCTCTGTAGTCTTGATGTGTGACAACTGAAATTGCTATCGACTCATAAACCAACCCACATAAATTAATATAATTTATATTATGTACCTACAACCCTTTCATTTTTATTAGGCATGTCCAACGCATCGAGAAACCGTTAACTAACACAAATAAGTATGAGTGATAAAGTGTGTATTATTTTTGTCGGATCTCCATAGGTTACCTGTACTAGGTTTGGTCTAGGCAGGGTTTAATTGAATAAAACTAACCAATTCAATTTGCGAATAAGTATGACTGACTGTCTATTTACCCTTTATTATTTATCTCCACCCCTACCTCAGCCTTTCGCCACTGCAGCCTACCTACTTATAATTGGATGGACATTGCCTGATTTATATAATTTGAATCGAAGATTTTCAATACCATTATATCATCTTGTTTTAGTATGATTATAATTATCATAGGAGTTATTTAGTTTGGTCGGAGAATGTGTTTGTTTCCAAAACATCTGTTGACGTTTCTATCTTGAAACCGCAGAATTGATTCAAGTTTGTTTCCGACGATTATATTCTACCTATTGAAGGACACCAAAATATACCATCCGCTGCCGAATCGAATCGGTTCTACGCTATCATCCAGTGGGGATAATATGGACGCGCACGCGCACCCCTCCCCGCCGTTCATTCATGCGGCGGGGTGGGGGTTGAATCCGCGGCCGTGGGGTGAGGGGAGTCGATCGAAGGCTGCGCGGCGGTAACGATCCGCCCGTGACGCTGTGCCGCCGACGCCTGCGAGAGCCGTTTCGCCGCCTCAGCTTTGCCTTTGACGCCGCAAACGATGGCCACCATAACGGCATACCCTGGAGTTACCGCCATACGTAATACCTGTATCCATCACCATTCAATGATCAATTATGTATCGAAGAATAATTTCGGAAAAAACGCAATTTAAGGTGTTTCAGGCGGTTAATGTTAGGGGACTTACGACTCTATGGTTTTAGTAATATATATTATGAATATACTGAAACGGCGAATTTACCCAATTCATTTTCTGAAAAATCGGACATAAGACACGCTGGCTCTTAAGTAGAAAATATTCCGCTTACGTGATCACGAGTTTATGTGGCCATTGTTTATATATATTAAATATGATCGCTTGCTTAGCTCATTCTGTGTTATTATTTATATGTAATTCTTTAATTACCTACTCTGTTATTTTTGTACAAATATTGTTAATACCGTTACATATATGTATTTCTTTGTTCTCCCCCCCCCCCCCCCATGTCATATTTTGAACATCAGGAATTAATTTTTTGTAAAGTTATATGCCACAATATATAAATTGGAATTTGAAAATCAATTCAAACTGATATAATAACATAACTTTTTAATTTATTATATGGTTTCTTTTGTTGTCTTAACTGTCAATTCTTAGTGGAAATGCATTGAAATAATGGAAATAAAACAATACATTGTAATACTAGTTCCATGTATTTTAATATTAGGCACGATAGTCCGCTTCAAAGGGACGTTGTCAAATAGTAAAGAATACACTGTAATACAGATATTTATACTTACATTTTTGTATTGAATATAATATGAATAATAATAATAATTAAATATAATTCTAAAACAATTGTTAAAAAATGATTCAATTAAATGTACTTAGCTTATTAAGTAATGTAGGTACATAGTATATACATAAGTTTTCATCAATAGCCAGGGTCGATCTACTGCTGCATGATGGCCTCCCTAGCTGCTTCCACTCTTCTCGGTCTCTAAATTTTCTCCGCCATGTATTTCCGCCGTTGTTGACGATTTCATCGATACAACGGTTTGTATGAATTGAGCGCTTTAAGCTTTAAAAAAAACGAGAGGTCGGGTATACTATTCAGATGTAAAAATTAAGTAAATTAAGGGGGACGTGCGCCGCGTAGGTCAAAATGGAGATTTTATGGTATTTTCAGAGCATGATCCTGGACATTCCTTAAACGTTGTAGATAATCTATTTACATAATTTTGAAGCCACGTATTTGAACATGTACCTAACCGATTTTTTTTTAAAACGGTACATGTTCTAACACGCGCGTTACCATGATCTTACTCCCTTTTTCATTTATCGTTTGTCAATTTATGTGCTACGGCCGTATGTTGTAGCTTAACTACTGGGGAATGCCAATAAAAATGGCGTTTTTTCAAAAAAATACTATGAAATCAACATGGAGATCTTGTGGGAATGGATTGTTTCAGGCTGAGAATAATAATAGTCTTTAATGTCGAAATTTGTCTTGTGACCTTACGAATTAAGTAGGTGCCTATTTAAAATTTATACTAATGGCGCAATTACTCGCTAATACATGAATTCAAATTGGACGCATCGTTTAAAATCTTTAAAATTTACCTACTTAATTGTAAATTTATTACATATTTTTTTAATGTAAGTTTATCAAAGTGTGTTGCCTTACCAGCTATTTATTATACGAAAGATATAGAAAGAATAAAGTTTGACGCCTTCAAATTGAAATCTTATTGCGCTCGTATATCTACATAAATTATTATTACTCTGAAATTCGGCAAGAAAGTTACACGAGAAATAATATGTTTGATTTAATAAGAAGTGTCTGTGAACAATTTTCTTGGAAAACATTTTTACCGAACAAATTTAAACAATACATGCTTATATGTGTATATGCATGAATCAGCACATTATGATGTCTATTCAGTTTTGTATATCTTCATTCTTTGTACGCTGCGAATCATATTTGATATGAGTTTAAGTTGAGAGAGTAGGTATATATGAATATAAATATAACAAAGGCTAAATTCTTAGAAAGTAGATAGTGCTTTCAAAGCTCAACTAGAGACTTTTAATATGCATACTCCGGGCACTCGCAAATATATAAAATTAATTTGCCATATTAATTTTATTCCTGTTTTTCCGAAAGTCAGAAGTAAGCAGCTAATAGCGTTTTAATTTACATACATAATTCATAAATTTAATAGAATAAACTGATAATTATTTGAAAAGAATTAATCGATATAAGTCATTTGACATTAAATATGTAATAAGTACTCGTTTAGGATAGGGATTTCAAACTAATACTGGAGTCAGCATCTGATTCGGAATCTACATTGGTTTTACAAAGCTTTTATCCCCGAGACAGTAGTTTAGGGGCGGTACTATTTAAAAGTTATTCTGTAAAGCGTGAAGAGCTTCGCTTTACCACGCACTGTCTGCTCTTGTGTATAGGGGTGGGGGTGTAATTATTTTTGTCTCGATGTTTTCATTAGAACTTTTCACGAAATCTCTTCTGTTTTTTTGCGGCGATAAATCGACTGAATTTTAAATCATGAGCTTTTTGTTAAAGCTAGCGGTCCTTTATTTCTATTTTTGTTTAGCCAATTTATATTTATAAAATATTACCTTGAATTTATTACTACACCCTTTGAAAATGTTGCAAGTTTTTCAATAACACTTATAATAAAATATAAAATAAATCTAATTATCTCACATATTATATCCGTTAATATACCTAATTACTACTAAGAATTACTAAGAATTTCAATATCTGAAAAGCAACAATTATCTATTTATAAGAATAATAATTTAAGCTTGAATATGCGCAGATGCGCCTTTTTAGTGCACAGCAACTATTAACAATAATACACCGCTTTCTCTCGTTCGGTATTCTACCGATTAAATATTTATGTAAAAATTATTGAAACTCACGCGTATGTTTATATGCATAAAAACATGTAGATACTCAAATAATAGAACGACTTCAATGTTTCCGTTATAAAAATTCAATACGTTATCATAACCCATTGCGTATGTGGGTACCAAATAAAAACTTTGATAATGGTCGTGTTTTGAAGATTCCTACTGGACATCTTCGGAATTGTGAGAATAACGATAGTTAAATAAATATTTGTGGAATTGGAGCTTTTAAATGAAATAAAAAAAATGTTAATAGTTTTTTTACATCTCTGAATTTAAAACATAGTTTTAAAATTGTTTTCTGATTAAAGTACACCTACATTAAAAACATTAATGATTATGTAGGTAGCACATATATTTTCAAAATTGTATTTATTTGTTTGTTTTAGTAATTCCTCCACTAGATTTCTGGTAACATCCCTAACCACTCTACCTTATTTTTTTTTTTTGCAAAATACATTGATTATTATATTGGCTTTAAAACAAAGTCTTTGATTAATTCTACGATGGTTGAGTAATTTATGTTGACAGCTATTTCGGATTATGAAGCCATCTTCAGAACGACACTGAGGTAACTGATTTTACAAACTTTAAACAGATACATATTGTACAAGACATGACAGAAGTCAGAAAGAGAGTGTACACTATGTTTTCTTTTTCGCCTACCAGTGGCATAGTTGCATTAATTTATTTCATTACATCTCATTTTTTATGCTGTGTACCAGTGTACCTACTTAAAAGATTTAATTAGAATTAGAAATATCTTTAGGTTTTAATTTTTTTTAGAACAGGACTGTTAATTATTTAATCTCTGGACATTGTAATGTATTTATTTATGTCAAATTGCTAGTTGTATTCATGATAATTTCGAATCTCTATTACCTGTTTTCCATGAATGCATAATTATTTATATTATATACCTTGTAATAAACCCTCTGCCTGTCTGACCAGATAAACCATGATGTAGTGTAGCAAATAAACACCACTTCTCTGAAGTGGATTTATCCGGTCTTTACTCTTTGTCTTTGTTCTTTCACTTTAAATGCGACATTTAAATTGGTACGTTTTAACTTGTTACCAATATTTTCCGAAACATCTACTTTAAACATTGTTGATTTGTTAAAAAAATGGGTATTTCTAAGAATGGATTAATTAATTAAGTAATTACTATTTATTATTTATATCAAACAGAGTCGACAATTAAAGAAAAGTTTTTTATAATATATTTTTTGTAAATGCACCTATTAGTATTTATAGCACAAACATTAACTAAAATTTAAAAATATAATAATCGGTTACAAACTTTTAATGGATGTGTACCTTTTTCAAACAGAACGGCACTGGAATCGTTTAATCCCGCTGGGAAACATTTAAATGAACGTTACTAAGCATGCCTGCTTACTATGACTTATTTATTCTATAACTTAATAAATAATCTATGTTCGAAAAGGTAACCATTCGAGAGATATTTCTTTCTGCATTTATGTATATTTGGATTTTAACTGGAATATATTTTGTTGTATAAGAGTAAAGTTATCGCCAACGCACTATTCTGTCGCCAAAGACACCAAATACACAAAATTTTCGAAACGTTTTGAGCAAATCTTGTTTATATAAACGATATTGTAAGTCGCGATTTGGTAACACAATGCAGCTTAGATAATAGCGATCTTAGTTTCATGTGTGCTTGTCAGACAATTTCTTTATCTCATCCCGAGTAATTTTTCTATTTTCCAACAAGGTAGTATACTTGTATTATCATCGTCATCAAATCCTAATATTTTTGTAGAAAATATCTAATTTGTTTATTTTTCATCTTTTCAGGTAAGACAACATACATTTGATGAGTGTTTGAAACCACCACATCGTACTGAAGATATTGCAGCAATTTCTGGTATGCATATGAGTTTTATTATATCAGAATATTTATAGGTAAGTACGTAATTCCGTAGAACAGGTGAAGATTAATGATTATAACAAAAATCAGAAATATAGGTAATAGGTAAAACCAAAAGTCTCATAATACAACCTCCGCTCTATGGAGGCCCATATTATCTTCGTGAGATTGACGATATCTAAGAGAATACTTCAGTGAAACGGCAAATAATTTTCAGCAATAGGTGGGACGTAATTTCGCTTGCGTTGCCAGTCGGAGAGCGATAGTTGACCTGTGAGCACGTCAATTTGTTTTGTGACGGCGTCGGAAGAATTAATTCTTAAATCGTGTAAAGATGAAAAACGTTACGTATTTACTCGAAAAACAAAACATGTCAATGAGTATATTATTATTATTACTTAAATAACAATAAACATAACATTAAATGGACGCATGTTGAATTTTTATGACAAATTAAGTTTTGTTCGTCACGCGTTGTTTGCACAGTCTGCGCTTCGCGTAGTCACGATCGTTTTAAACCATGTCTCAGCTGAGACTTAATTGTTTAAAACCGTTGGGATCAGACTCAGGAATTAACTCACCCGGCTTTCTTAGTCCCGATTGACTCTGTGAAAACTCTAACCGCGGCCATATTCCCAACCAGCGAGTGGGGAAACGTCGTCAGTATCCCGTTAGATAAATGGTGACAACTACAAATATGCCTGTCCAGGATAAACTTTTCATTAAAATAGCGTGAAAACATTAAGAAAGTAAGAAAAACACATGATATAAGTATGCATGAATGTCTAGTCGAGCTGTTTCCATTCTTCTCGGTCCTCTGAATTGCCCTGATGCGCACTTCTGCAGCACATAACTATCTCATCGATCCAGCGGTGTCTCGGTCTACCTTTCGGACCATTTATACTTCTTGGGTACCACTGGATGACATATTATATATTACATTATATGTACATACCTATTCTTCTTAACACTACAACAGGCCATGATGCCCAAATGACAGTAGTGTAGTGAAAAATTAGTATATAATATATACTAATTTTATTACTTTTACTTATACTTTTATTTATATTTATGTAATTACTATATTATAGTAATTACATAAATATATTGTGACCTTACCGATGATCGAACTCGAGAATTACCAACAGGTGTGTCTTATTCTAATTGTTTCCTGTCCATTTGCATTTAAACTTTTTAACAAGCTCTACTACATCGCATGCCGTTGTCTACGTTCTTATGCGGGTAGATTAGGTAGTTTTTTTTTATATAATACTAAATCTGTTAGCATTTATATATATGTAGGTAGATATAATAATATATTCACATGTTTATTACATGCGTGGTATCATCCCAGTAAACCATAGAGCCAACTCAAGGGCTAAAATAGTACCTACCTATATTATATTGTACTAAGGTCGCAGAAAAACGCACGTCTCTAGAGTTCCATAGACTATAAAACTTTTATCTAGTATTGTGGACGCTTATATTGCCTCCCACACTTATATGGCATGAAAAAAATGTGTCCGTTTCCAGATATCTATATTTTTTCTGTTGTACGTCATTACGCTCTTTCGTCACGGACTAACATGGCTCTATTTCAAAGCAGCCTGGTGAATTTTACACTGTGGAGTTAACATATTTAATTGCTCTCTAATTCCGTCTAAAGGAAAACTGGCAGATGATGTGGGCGGCTCAAAGTATACCTCCATAGTCCTTTCATGGCGGTGTTTTCAATTTAAGTTTTCAAAGAGCTTACGTAGGCTAATTATGTTTATTTAATTAATTATTTTATGCGGATAGAAAATTAAATTGGATTAACTAAATATTTTCCCAACAAAACCTTTTCGTTTTATACCTAACCGAATTCGTGAGTTAAAGATGTGCATGTCATACAAAGGTTTTTTTGTATTTTTTTTTTAATAATTATATAAGTACTAAATATAATACATTACAGCATTCTCAGACAAAAGAGCTTGAATATCTTCCGCAAAACACAAATGAGTTATTCCATGGCGTAGTTACGGCTATTTTAGTAGGGTAGTTAGGAAAAATATTTGACGTAGGTAATCAACAAAAATTCTTATTTTAAATTGATTTTACGCACAGTTACAATTCGTCACTAATGCCCTTTGCTTATCAAACTCGATATAATTATCGATTAAGAAGATATCAGAATAAATTATATACATCAAACTAATTTTCTGAAATAAAACAATGTAATACATATTTTATTGTGGGCACTAAAGTGACAAGAAACAAATAAGTTGCAAAACTTTATGTGATTTTGCATTGTATGTCCATTTGTGGCGGATATTACACTTTTTCTGATATTTATTTGTCAGGGCTACACTGTAATAAAAAAGTCGTGTGACTAGCGTAACAATGAAAAATTGTGATAACTAGATGATCAATAATTACAAAAATTGCAAATAACATTACATTGTACTTCGAATATAATAAAAACCATAATTTGAAAATAGACCGCCAAATTGTTTAGGCATATTTATATCCATGCTGCCAAGGTATACAAGATTATTCTTTCAACGGCAAAAAGATCAACCACACGGAAATCTTTCTAGAATTGCATTTAAGTATCGAAATTTAAAAAGTTCCTATGAAGCCCTCTAGGTACCTAACCTATATGTAATCTAACAAAACACCTTTTTGACACTAAAGCATTGTTTGTTCTACATACATTATGTCTAATCCAGATATCCGTTAAGAATTGTATTATTTCATATAAGAAGTTTAATGCTGTCGATTACGGGTACCATGATTATCTTGTTTAAAATGTTGTACTATTCCATAGGGATCGTTTTTCTGCAGACTCTATGTATACTTCCACAAAACATCCACACAACTGACAGTTAGTTGCATGTAGATTTTTTTGTGACATTAACATAATCTGTTATTAAGATCTATCATTTTTAAAATACATAGTGTTTCAAGAAAGTTCATGCGATTATTCTAATAATCAGATGATTGGCAAGTGGGTAGATAATTTGTATGAATCTGCTTTTAAGTAGTTTTGATCTAAAAACTAATGAACCCAAGAATGAAAGTCATATAATGTATCATTAACGTACATATAGGCTTCCGTTTACTGCAAATGTGCTTTTCAATCGTCATAGTAAATGGCAAAAGCGTCAGAGAAAGGTAATTTAGAACGGCCATTAAAAAAATTGAGCAGTTTTTATCGCCGAGCACTCGGGAGATTCCCTTTGGACTTGCTTGGCAGACTTAGAGCCCAATCAGCTCGTTAGCATGTAACCTGTGAAACTTTTTTTTTTACTTCATGATTTCTACTCTGCAGAGATTTTCTCACTTTGCCGTTATCGCTGAAAAGTTTGCGGCAAAAGTAACTAGATTCGATTATTTTTGCGGGAATTTTAAAAATATTTATTTTTTTACCGCTGCGTAAAGATCGGAAATTATTCCTTTTCCGCTGCCACGCCACGTCACATAAAATATTATGTAACGCGAATATTTTGCTAAAGGTTTTTTTTTTTAAATATGTATTTCGTATTCGGCAAAAGCCATATCAATAGCATATCGTTCAATAAATTGATTTATCCTGGCGTATCATTTTCATATATCTAATTTTAATTTTCTTAATAAAAACATCTAATATAATACCCGGTAATTACAACACCCTCCTTTTCTTTTGGGGCTGTCTTCTATGGAAGGTTATATACATTTTTTTTTATATCGTGTCACTTATCGAAACGAATGTTATTCTCTCGTTCACTGAAACTAACAGCCTCAAATAGTAGAATACTACAGGTGCTTTCAAACATAGTATCCTATTTTTTACGTCTATGAAAATCGAACAATCCATTGAGGGAAAGTTATAATGATATTCATGTTCGCGAAAGTGACAAGCTAGGCTATGGGGATTATACCGACCAAATTGCAGTACATCTCCCTACCCATTGAGCATCGGCCACAATATGGAGGTTGCATAGACATGAGAAACTCTTTAATCGCCTCTTCTACACTTCTCCCATTACCAATCCCTGCAATATGAACTCGAATAAATTTCGCACAGTTTTTTTGCGTTTTATGGTTGGTCTAAATTTTCTTAGATATCATAATAAAATTTATGCTCCAACGGAGGCTGCGTAGTGAAAGTACGTAATATCTTTGTTTTCTAGCATTATTATTTGGAGTAAATCATTAATTAACTGTGTTAGTATTTATGTACTCAGTCGAATTCTATTTTACAACAAGATTATGTTATAATTTTCATTAAATTCTACAGGTTGTTTTGTTAGTCGATAGCTATTTCGGTTGTAACACCGAAATTATTTATGACTATACAAATAAACGACTTGTCTACGCTTAAGTTATTGCACATGAACAATACGAATATAATAATATAATAACCGACCCTGTAACTAATCGAATAATTAAAAAAACATTTACAAATTGGTACATACCAATTATTAGGAATTTGAAAGTAGTGTCATTTTTAATGGGAACTGGAAAGAAAAGTTTATTTTTGCAAATTTACATTCCTATTAAAATGTTGTGTTAACAAACTCCTACGTATTTTTTGCTTGGGAAATTTTTAATTTTGAAATTTTTTAAATTACTTGGCAGTCGTGTCTGAGTGACATAACAAATTTTATTCTTAAGACAATTAAAAACGTGTTCTCCGTGACTAGGATTTTGTATCGTCTGCAGTCATTAGTCATTCATTGTTTGACTAATACAGCTTGTATTAGCATATTCATAAAAAAGATAAACCACAATGTGTTTATATTAAATATCATTATGTGAGTATAATATTAGGATAGTTTGACAACTACAATTAATATGAAAATGAGATTTTACAGCAGTTCTTTTTATCATTAATGCAGTATCGAAGCTAAGCGCAGGGATCGAGAAATGCCCTCCAAAGTTGAGTGTCTCAAGGAAAAACTTTCCAACACCATGATTGTACCGTATCTCGGTGAGCTTTTTTCCCCCTACCTTTTCTTTTAACTGAGCCATTGTGAGTTCTGAGAGGCAGATCTCGGTTTCCTGACTTATATTTCTGGGTTGGGTCTTGTGAGTAGGTACATTAACGCCCTTTCCCACATGTAATCTAGTATTGAGCTGTTGACATTGTTGCATTTACTTTCGCTTTTCAAACAAGTCTTTCGAGGGAAAACAGTTAAGAAATACTCTCTTCCCAATATTGTCCTAAAATTGTATTTAGATTTATACTTAAGTTGTCCCTTTACACGAAAAAGATGTCGGGAAGAATGTCCAAAGCCCTTGGCTTTGAATGGCATCCAATACAGTGTACTAGATTCCTATTTTTATTTATATTTAATAGGATTTAGATTCATCTCTATTGTCAAATAAAGCCGTACAATTGCTTAAATCGGAATCCTGGTAGATATTTAATATCATAATTAAAGTTTTGTATTGGTCAACAACTTTGTCAAATAAACGATTATTAAAAATACTTATATCAACTGTGGCGGATGTTCGTATATTGATCAAACCTCACGGCCAATTAAAGAACGTCAGAGTACACAAGAGGGTATATCGGTTTAAACATTACACATTGTCAGCGATTGATAAATACTACGTAGAAATTGGCAACAAATTTGACTTCGAGACCAACATACAGGGCCTGGACTGGGAGTACTTTTCGCGCTTAGTAAATGATGCCTACGGAATACACCTGCAGCCTGACACCCTATATCCAATCCTGCATCCTTAGTTACACAGTAAACAATCACTCCTTTTTTACTTTGAGTAACGATCGCCGTCAGGGAACACTTTCCGACCCACTAAGCGATGGTGCCCATAGAACACGTCGAGCGGGCGAAGTCCGCGTATGAAGCGTTTATTCATAACCATAATCACACGTCTCGTGCCGCGCATTACCCTTCACCTATGTAATAAGCGGCCCAAGCAGCACAAAATAATTATTATTACAGCGCCTCTCATAACAAAGCAATAAAAATATTATATTATTTCGGGGCTTTTAATTAATATTTACGACGACATTATTCAACCAGCGATAAACTGGACACGCAATAAAATTAAACAATGATTCTCTGTTATTAAATAATTGCTTTTCGCCCGTCGATCGACGACGCCTCGAGCAGCGTGATTTTGGTAGCCGTGTTCAATGAATGGACTTCTTTGTATTTTCATTAAATCGTATCGCCGAGAAGCGAAAAACGGTGACTCATGCGGCAGGCGGGACACAAGGCATCGTCAAGTCCAGTGTGCGCTGGCGTATTTGATTACGTTGTATGTTCGATGATTTACGCGCCACTTGTAGAAATTTTGCGCGAGCGCCGCACTCGCTGCGTCAATGGGCTTTATGCCTAAGAGCAGTGTTTTCCATTCATACACCTAACAGTAAATTTGTCAAGAGATTTTTGCACCGAGCCGGAAACACCGATGACATAAGGTGGAAGACACACGGTTATAGCCCAAAAACCGAATACAATTATTATCTATAAATAAAAATAAATGCATATTTCTTATACAATTATGACTTTAGTAGGTACCAGGTAATGGATTACGTAATAAATTCACTTGTTCTGTGTAATATTACTAATACTAAATCCAGAATACCATTTGTTTGGTTTGGACCTGCGGCAATGTTCAACACTTAATTCTAGACTTGAATTAAACGTTCCGTACAGTCGGGTTGGGTTGAGTCGAACGCTCGTGATTGGGGCGGATCTGCCACTTTCCGCATTCGTTTCCCTCGGCCCATTCTGCACAAGACTACTGAAAAATGGTTGTTTATGTGATGCATGCAAAGTTTAAATTTAATGATTTAACTTGCGTGTATGCAGACTGCAATGTGAAGCTTATCGCCAATGAAACAAAAGCTCGAATGCTTTGAAGATCAAAAAATAATGTTGTCCATGATTATTTTTATACATAAAATGGCCTAAGAAACGTAAGAATTCGAAAGAATCCTTGAAAGAAACTGGGGGCGAATGGGGGTTTTCCCAAATTCATCGTAATCCACGCGAGGACTTTATTCAATAAGTTGCCGGCTCATGTGGTGTTCATGTCGATATCTGGTTTTAACAAATTAATACGCATCTGAGGTAGTATTTATTTAGTTAATAAATGGAAATTTTCTAATTTTAAAATCAGGACTAGTTTCGTCCGCTTTAATAGACATTGTCAGTTGACACTGTTTCATAGGGTCGGACAAATCCTTTTATATTTTATACTATGCGGAATAAGTACCTACCTGGTAGGTACATGATATTGTGTTTTATTTCAATTACCTAGGTGTTTAAAGAAACCTCATTACCTACCTATACGACGATTGCCAAGAAGGTTCAAAAGTTTGACTCTTCGTACTTTGCAGGCCTAAAAGATTCTAATAATACCTAGTTCTAATAGGAAGGTGATGGTGTCCAACATCTAATAAAGCGTTTTTTTTAATATTTTCATTACACAATTACGGTTTGTTTGAAAGTCATGTATTACAGCCAAATTTATTGACGTGTCTTACTCATCAGATCGGCAATTAATTATTGTGTTGTAAATACGTCACCACGAGTTGCGCAACGTGGCATGAAAAGATGCATGTTTTGCATAACGCGTAAAGATCACAAAAGTAACCAATGGATAAGGGACCATGTGATAGAGGTCGCTAAGCAGATGAAATGGAAATGGGCCGGACATGTCGCTCGGCGAGTGAACAACCGCTGTACAAATGCCGTCATATAGTGGTACCCAAAGGGCCGCCCACAGGGACCTAATACTTATTGGGAAAAAAGAGTCTAAACTTTCTAAATTACTATTAATTGTAACTCTCGATCTCGTTCGAGATCTTCGATAAAAGCCTACAACATACTATTTCGAGAAGATTTATAGAGCTATACGTATGTATTATTTGTGCTTTTAACGGTGCTTTGAAATGATGTAGTAACATTAATATCTGTACGGTATAATTTGACGTCGTTTTGACATTTTGCTATACTAAGTGTATCAGGAATTTCCTGGGGTTGATTTTGGTGAAAATTCCTCCCCGAAAAGGGTATATAATATATTTGACGATCGGTTGCGATGCCGTGGATGAGAAATCGCGGTGTCTCCCACACGAGTCTGAGGCGGGAGAGGTCCGCGTACCGCCCTTCCCGCGCATCGTCCCGCCCTAGCTACCGCCGCCCAGCCAGCGCGACTCGTCACTTCAACTCGGCGGGCCGCGCTGCTCGGACGCGCGCGTCTCCGCTCTTATCGCCGCGACCGCTTCTGTCACCGCCAGTTGTTGGTAAACGCGCGCCAGTTGTTGGTACACTCCGCCGCGCTTTGTTGATGTTTGATTTTTTTAAGCACCATCATTATCATCTCAAATTAAATACTATCGTCGCAATTTGGCGGCCGTAATATTTTTCTGACGCTTTTTTCCGTTAGTGTGAGTGAAATATTCTTCGAAAGCTCGTGGGATTATTATTACATATTATGTACTTTTCATTTGAAACTTTCAGCGTAGTGATGTGACAGTTTTATCTCCTTATTGACTGAAAATTCATACTTGAAAAGTACCACAGTATTTACCATATTAAGTACCTACCCATAACATTTTCATAGTTATTTTTCGTTTTATAATAATTTTTACGTGGGATTTATATCCTTATCAAAACAATTTCATTTCAATAATTTACCAGAGAATTTAATTTTCATGATATAATAATATATATTTTGTTAGCCCTCTGCGGATAGTCTATTTTAAGAATAATTTCTCTTATGAACCAATTTATTTCGATGTCAAGTGAATAAAAGACTAAATAAATTCGTGTTGAAATTTGTTTTAAACAAAGTGAAACAACCAATATAATTTGCTGTATCTTTAATTTATGTTTCTAAATACAGTTTCCACATTCCATCAGCAGAAAGCTTTTAAAATTATCGTTCAGAGAGTGCCAGTAAACTGAAATCAATTAAAAAGATGTTTATATCTCGATTTATGCTACATTAGCATTATTACGGTGTCTGTTTTTAATTATCTCCCTCTGGAATGTTTGCTCGAGTGTTGCCAAGTTCCCGCTGGACAGATGTCCGAAATAAAGCTAACTTTTTTTATTTTCCCCGATTGGATTTTTTTTTTAACACGTCGTAGTTTATGAATGGCAGTGACCTTGACACCCAGTGTGGCCATACGTTAAAAATAATGTGCCCACAATGATTTTTTCGATTCTGCAATCTGTTGAATCGAATATTTTGATTGTTTGGTAAATGAATGGCGCTTTTTTGCGACGCGTCTGGCTTTCTTTGTTTGGCTTATGTCATTTTCATTTCCAATATTGGACGACGCCCTGCCACTGGCCACTGGCTGTCATAATCAGTGGCTGAGGCTCGTTTGTTTTACAAAGCAAACAAATGCAGTGTTTTATTGTATAACCTCGATGACTTTCACCACAGAGTTCGAATTGAATCAATACCAGTGCAGACAAAAGAATTTACCCCATGCATGTTATACCATTATGTAGTTCTGTCAATGTTTTAAAAATATTAACATTTTTAAAACTAAATACTTTCTTAATAATAATTAAATAGACGTTCATGTATTGGTATAAATTAGTTACTTGGTAGGTACAAATTACTAAATTTGTTAAAAATGTTGGAATCACATTTTTCGCTTCTGAGCGGATAATGTGTAGTAAAAGTACCAGATTTTCCTACTAGAATCGGATGTTAGCTATTCGCATAACCTATTTGGTTCATGCTCTGGATAAAATACAAACTGTGAATTTTTGTCTGACGTGGAATTCGAACTCGCAATGCATGATACTCTTAGACACCTGATGATGATTCTACGATTTGTGATTTTACGTTTGTGGATGTTAAGACATTGTTTCACACAACCAGAATAATATACGAATGATCTCTGAATTTCTTACGTTGCATATTGCTAAGTTTGTTATTGCATTAAAATTCTATGTTGATAATGCGGAATATAGCAGAAAAAATATATGGCAGGTTCATTTAATTAGTGACGTTCTGTAAACTTTTTGAGAATTGTGAAAATTATAGTTGTAGCCGTAAACAAAGATGTTAACTAGAATTATACAGTGAAAAATAAGACTTATTATGTTAGCGTAATATATTTATTACTTTACATTATTGTGAAGTACAATGCTTCAGTAATGTGGTAATTTTTAATTCTACACATAGATTTTCATAATTTATGAAAACAAAATAAATGAAATCCTCTTTATCAGTAGTCATTGTTCTTTAAAATAAAAAGCAACAGTAGATATTTATTTGCGTGGCTGCTCGCACAAATACATTACCTATCTATACAAAGCTGCCCACAGAAAACTTAACTGAACAAAGGGAAAATATAATTAATAAATTACCTAAATTTATTTACCAGGTTATAGCCATTTAATTCACAAAGGATTCTAATATATTTTTTTGTTCTTTAAAAATATATTTTCTATTGCTTAAGTGTCTAGGCATTTTAATTGTCTTTAAAGAAAAACGAACTAAAGTGAGTTTTCAAGTTAATAGTTAAATTGAAAAGAATTCAATATAGGAAACAGCAACCATAATTGTTATAAAATAAGTGAAGAACCTGTCGTAAAATATAGAAGACAAATTGTATAAATAATGTTTAGTTAAATAAATAGTTTTTGTCGATAATTAAACTATTATCTTCACGTTTCGAATATCCTTCTATCGTAATGAAATGTAATCGAAGGTTTGGAACATAAATATTTGATTTTAATCGTAATGAAGAATTGTATAGGCTTTGTATATAAAATCAACAGACCAATGCGAAATCCTACACAAATTAAATGGGAAATCGATTGGAGAAGTTCTAAGGTTTTACGTCAAAGTTTTGGGAGTAGCGAAAAGGTCCTCTTACCTTTGGATACCTTGATCTTGTTTTATCCTGCTAATTACTCATTCTAAAACTTGGACATTGCGTATAGTTCAAACCAAAGTAAAGTAACAATATAACGATTGTTCAGTTTTCTTTAAAGGGCATTCGTAGTATTTACAAACGATCATCAGCTATGAGATTTTCTTTATTTTACCACAGTTTTTTTTCGTACATTGGTGTGTTAATTATTTTCAAAAAATACTTATAAGTTCCATTTTGGAATTCCGAATTAGTAAAAAAAACTTTGAAACCACATCTGCAAGAACGGATTATATTAAAGCTGGTAAATGGAGTGAACTGGAAAGACCGCAATCCTAGTTCTACATACATATTTAGCTGTCAAAAAATATTCTGGATAATGTCTATCTTTACGAAATAATCCAATATAATATGGCTTAAAAATGAGGTTTCCTTGTACCGTGGGGGCCGTGGAGTGTAGACTTTGAATTTCGAAATTTAATGGCGCACCACAAGGGAAATCTTCGCACATTATAATATGTTGGGTATATTGCTAGACGCACGAGTTTACTGGCATTTTTCTTCGATAGTTCTCTATTCTACAAGCACATAATATTGTGAATGATAACCAAACTAATTGGTTTATTTACTTTTACAGGGCAGATAAAATATATTCTTGGATAACAGAGGACAAAGCAGAGTATTTTATTTAATATAAATACGTTGTAATAAATTATTATTAAAATAACTCCTCTGCACTGTTAATAATATAATAATTTTAATAATAATCATACAGCGATATTTGTCTTCCTCACAAGAATCGTTATAATATCAATGTGGTATAAAGAAAAGTTCGATGACAAAATATTTTATATGAATTGGGAGAAGGTTAGCTGAGATAATAAAACAACGATATCGTCCATATTTATATCAGAACGTCTTCCGTCGGCCGCATCTGAGGCGCTTGCTGGCGAGCGTCGAAGCCGAGTGTTGTTTTTTTGTTCAAATTAGGCGCCCAGGGTGTGACTTGATTCGCCCAGGGTGCGCGAGAGTCTACAGCAGTGTTAATAAATTAGACTAGCAAGGTGTGAATCGATTCACTAAGGGTGTGAGCACGCAGGACGTGTAGGTGACAAAGTCAAGTGTTGTATATTTAAGCACCAAGGTGTAAATCGTTTAAAGACAAGTAAATTGATCGCCTGGGGTGTGAATAGATTCACCCGTAGTGCGAGCCACAGGGTGCGAGTTTATGATGAGCGGTGTTGGTTTTCTGGCGACGATGAAGACTCTGACGCCTGGCGGACGAGGCCGGAGACGCCGCTGTGACAAGCAGGTCCTGGAGCTGGCGGGGGGACCTCCCGACGTTGTGCCCTCCTGGCCTCCGCCGGCACCCCCCATCACGCCGCCGCCAGCTTTTCTACCACCAGGCTATCGCAGAAGAACAGGTAGCAGTATACTGTAATATTTTATATTATTCGTCATTTTAATATGCATAACACATATTATAATATCGGAACATGAACATTATCGATTACATATTATTTATGGCGCCTATAGCATAGTGGCCTAAGTGCATGGGCGTGAAACCCGAGAGATGCAGGTTCGATCCTGCCGGGTGTCTTACTTTTTTCAAAAAAGATTTTTTCTATTGCTTATAATATATTTTTTCAAAAGTGTTTTCATAATTATATATGTTTTATTGAGAAAGACTTTTTTGGGTCTTTAATTTCAGACCAAAAACTATTTAAGTTGTGGAAACATTGCGTGCACCGATCTCATGATTTACTTGTATAATGTTATGAGCCACAGATTTGAAACTTTATTCTAAAAGTGGTTACAATACGAATACAATGTATATACCTACACTTTACTTTCTTATTTAGACTGAATTTCAAAGATTTATTTGTAGTGGTTTAAACTTTGAACTTAATCATTTATTTCAACAAAATTTGTTGGATAAGTTCGTACATTTGACGTTTCATATCCTTTATTTATAATGTCGCGTCTAATGTCGGCAGTATCTTATCTTATTTGTAATTCTCCATGTTGAGATTACGATTTTTTTTACGCCAGTCATTTGGAATGAGTGTACGGTTGCGTTTATCTTCTTGTCGGATGTGTGCTTTTTTCGCCAAAAAAAGATAACATACGATAATGGCGTCATTTGTCTTAGCGCCGTGGAAGGGTTACTTTGCCTTGAATATAATCCGGAGTTGCCCCAAGTCTTCAGCCGGCCGTCAGACAGTGGCGTCTGCTGAATCTGGACATATTGCGCCATATTGAATTAAATCGATAGCAGGTACTTCAGGCGTCCGTATTCAAGGCTCTCTTTAACACAAAGATAAGATTTTTTTTTACTGTCATTAACTTGTTTTTCGTGGAGGATATAAACATGTCATATGAATCTTGCTAACTATTAGGAATATTCATAATAATATATTGAGATATTATATCTAGCACGTATTTAATTTTAAATATTGACAGTACCAATTATTTGTATACGTATATATTGTCATTGTCGATCAGCAAAAGAGCTTTATAATGAGATAAAAGAATACCAAGTAAATTTTCAAAATACGATGGAGTGAAACCTTTGGGAATTTCTAACTGATGAAATAGTGGAGAGTAGAGACATAGTCAACCGATTAACTTGTCGACGATCATCAGTTAAAAACATCCTTCAGAGTCATTTATTTACCATATTATATGATGGGATGGGCCTTTTGTTATTCACATATATTTGATGCGTACGCAATTTTTGACAAGTTCGTAAAGCATTCGAGGCCATTAATTAGTCGGCATATTAGTAGTAGACAGTACCTATGCAGCCAACTATTGTCAAACAACAACTTCTTGTCCACGTATTGAAAGTGTGAATTATCATTCCCCTCCAGTGCAGCTAATCACACTTCCGTTTTCATATGAGGAACTCCCCCAAATTTATCATTTCATTTTACGCTCCCGTGATGTACCTACGGATCTATCAATTTATATACGTACTTTGAAGATTTGTATAATAAAAATATGTCTGAAACGACCAGGAGTGATGTTAGAATTATTATCAGTAAACTTTAGGTTCGTCGCGAAAAGAAAAAGAGTCGCATCTAAAAGAAGAACCGATACATTATTTAAACACGCTTTTAGCACGCGTTGTCGCCGTGACAGGAACATCATTGAGAAGTCTTCTATATGCGATTACTATGGAATGCTTTTCAGTCAATGACTTTTTATATCCTTATGATGTAGGTGAGCAATGTTCGTTTTCGAGTGGTAAATGTGTTTCCATGGGCTCACCGAAATAAGATGAAAGTACAGCTGATGAAACTAGTCCTTATTATTATATCATTTGTTTTCTTTTATTTTAATTCAAATACCTACACTTTAAATGTTGTGAATGGGTAACATCGTGTGATGTTTAGTTTTTATAACATCATTATGAATTTCCTTAAACCTTGCTTTGAGTTTCTTGAAAAGATAACATATTTTTTTAATGAATAGGTGCTCAACAATATTTCAAAAATGAGTATCTTGTATAGTTGAAATAATTACATAATATCAAGTATGTATACTTACCAACTCATCAATAGGCTTTCGAAACCTCTACATTTAATGAGCAATCAGACTGTGAAGTGTCTGTTTTTTCTGAAAATAACTTACTATCGATGTTTCTTTTATATTCTCGGTATCTCAATCTAAATTTCATGGTCGAGTCGGCTCTGAATCGCCACCTCTACGCCACCCCGCCTTTCCACTGGAGCGGGTGTAGCTGGGTGAGTTACTGTCACCGCACTAGGTACAGCGGCCGTGATTTATCTCTGTTCAGATCGCGGTTATCTCAGACGTAAATGAAAATGTCTAACGTCTGTATCTATTGTCTAAGGTCTAACGTCTATTCAAATGCCTCCGCGGTCGAATAAAACGGCCGCCAGATGGAGTATGAGTATGTAGCCATTGTGAGGCTCAGCGGTGAGCTGTAGTTTTTAGCTGTGTGCTAACCAAAATGGTTTGGACTACGCATATGAAGTCTCAGTACATCTCTCAATCCCAAACTCCTCACCGTATTTGCCACTGTATTGCTGGTTGTGTAACATGTTCTCTATTTGTTTTTCTGGAGGAAAAAAAATCAGTTAATGCCATATTATACCTAATCGTTTGGACTATACATTGTCAAAACAAATAATTGAATTTGACACAATAGTATAATATTTATCATGTTATAACATCGACTGAGGTAACTTCCGTTCATTTCAATATATTACGACATTCTCAATATATACAAAAAATACATTCATATCTGAATTATTCGTTGAATAAAATAAAATTAAATATAATTATTAGCCAGTGCGTTAAGATTTTTTCTAATACATCCTATGTATTTTTCAGAGATGTTTCCAGGCGATGTACTTTGTTCAATAACGCATGTCATTTACATTATTAAATCTTGTAAATAATTCTTTCAATAATTTATTAGTAATTAATTTTCAAGCACGTAAAGATCAAAATAGGAGAGATTCTACTTATTACTAGTGCCTAACCTACCTTGATTTAAAGCACAAAAAACTGTAGCCAATATTAACGAAATTTGAAGAGTGCTCCAGCTGCATGATTATTAGTTAATTATTAGTGCAGGTGCTTAAATTGGTAAAGCACATTGACAGGAATCCTATGGATTTTTTTTGATATGTACCTAGGTATATTTCTGAGGTGTTATGGAATTCTGGAGGAATTTTGAACGTTCATTAAAGAATGTCACATTCTTAAATCGTATGAATTGTTCCGTCGAAATAAAAAAAGGTTTTTTAGTACAAGCTCCTTCGGTTAGGCTTAGAATCTTGTTTTATCCTAACCATACTTTCAGTTTGTTTTTCGACCACTGCTGGACATAGGCCTCCCCGCCTACACAGCTGTCGCCCACATTGACCACATAGGAAAGTTTTCGTTTATCGCCCACTTATCTTACCTTTTAGCCCCTAGGGACCAACATAAAATGCCAGGCATATTTATATATACCTACTTCCGAGTAGAGGTAAAAGAGACAAGCGAAACATTGGCCTTGGAAGAGCAGTTAAAAAGACTCGATTGAAGTATTGAAGGTTAAGGGAATTTGCAGCGGAAGAAACAAAATGGCTTGGCTATGAAATGTTAATACTTAATTAAGGCAACAAACAATCTTCAACACTCATTGATGGTTTGTTCACGGGCGTAGTATTCATACATATTATTATTTTTTAGTTCGTTGTTTGAATCTCGATGAACTATACAATGAAGTTATAAGGTGAATTATCCTCCATTCAGCTGTGAGTATTACTTTTTCCTGTCAACATGTAATTATTTTAGGCCGTTATATAAAAGTCATATTAATATTCTCTCTAACTTTCTAAATGCATAAAAAAATATAAATATTCGACATCGTTCGTTTGTATTATTTGTTATTTGTATATGTTTATGTTACGATATGAGTTTTCCATATAACACGTCCATATTTCATAGACACGTGTTCAAATGTCAGTTTATTTTTGGCGCCACAGTTGATTCGTTGTATTAATCACAAATCAATGAAATTGCACATATTTTTTTGATCTTGATACTTATGCCACCTTCTTCACAAGTTTTATACATACATACATTTATTAGTATACATTGATTTGGACTTAATATCATTTATTCACAAATAGATTCATGGGTTGCTTTCAAAATTGCGTGAAAAGCATCATCATATTAAATTGTGATGGTTCTTAGGAATATTTTCTTGAATATTATTGAGGCTTTCAATATGTACTGTAACCTCTACTCCCATATGATCAACCGCCAATACATATTATTTATTTATACAAGGGGTTGGACAATTACGAGAAAGCATAATACTTATAAGATTTTTACTGGGAGAATGAGTTCATTTAATTGTCCCGGAAACATGGCAAAATAAAATAAATTATGACGTATATTCTTGGATTAAACTTTAAACAACACGTTACTATGTGCAGCGAACAACAGAGCGACTTTCTCTGACTCGGATTTTTTAAAAATCAAACGCGAGAGAGTTATGTATTATTTAATAGTAACACAATTTTCCACCAATATAACTAATCAGATTTCATCCCTTAGTGGCGCATTATTATGTGGGTAACAGTACATACATACTTACCTATGCATAAATGGTCACTACCATTGATATACTACTAGATGAGTAGTTCCCATACAAGTGTCATTTTAAAAATGTACCACAAAAAATCTAACCAATATCGTCTTATAATATTTCCTTGTAGGTATAATGCGTTAAGACCGTTAACATGGATTCCCGAATTTCACCCGTATTGCCCTGGCTGTAAAACTAAATTTGCGTTCTTGGAATAGTGAACCTAAGGGTGGCTGCAACGCAAAACAGACATAGCAAGTCGTCATGCGCTGACTATTAGTTAGAGTAAGATGCAAGCTAGACCGGGCTTACTCAGTAAGTTTTAACAAAGGCCGACTCGCTGAAAATCGGGCGTCATTTTAAGAAGCATATGATTCATCCAGTAGTATATCAATGGTTACTACATTATGATATTACATCATATTGCTATTATACTCTTGTTGGTTTTTTGGAGAAACACGACTCCATACACATTTATAAAAATGGCACGTACGCGTTGAGTTTTTCCTATCGTCGTTCGGGTATTCGGCTTTCACACCATAAAACCTTGTGAGAACTTTCATTCGTCTCCTTGGAATAAAAAATATTTTTTGAGATTTTGGTTGCGGTTGGTAGTCGGCGCTCGAGCACACTTTTATCGGTATGTGTTTTCTTTTACACTTTTCAATAAAGTGACTTTGCTTTTTTCGTGTAGTAAGTTGTTGTTTTTAATATATATTCATGGCGGTGGTCTGGATGCTCCACGCGTTGGAGGTCGAGTGTATCGTTAAAATATAACCATCTATGCCGCCATGAGATTTAACGCCTGACAATATAAGCTTTATTGCCAGGCCACACTTCGCGTTTTTATTCCCGACCAGATGTCAGCACTATACAATCTCGTTATTGGCACACCGATTTTTGAAAGCTCTCGCCTATAAAGATTACGCAAAGCTTCTACTATGGGTGTATTTTTCTTTTCTGAAAACGGCGCCGTCAGAATACTCTATAGCAGCGCTTCTCAACGTTTCCCCCGTCACAACACACTATTCAAATTACATTTTTTTTGCAGCTCGCTGAAGAATATTTTAACGTAAATACAGATATTTTTTTTACTACTTTACATACGAATAATTCATGAGATTCAGACATTTTAAAGATAACATTTTGGAATAGTGACCATCGAAGCGCTCCAAGAGATGCGGTTAAAAACAGTAGAGGAGTCTTTATTGCCCTTTCTTCGGTCGAAGAGACTTCTTATTTTTAGATTCAATCAAAATTCTGCTGTGAGAAAGTGCTAAATATCGTTTAATTAAATTTAGACGGTTTTATCATGCTTCAAATCTTGGATGTCTTATTCCATTGAATAATTCAATATATTTTTGTGACATTGATTCGAAAAGATTCTGAATCTACTTAATCGAAATTTTAAGTGTCAGTATGGTCGAAATAAGAATAAACCTTCTACTCAAGCCAGAGTTGCCAACTTAGTATTTTTCTTGTCAGATCTAGCATTTTTGAATAGACACCTTGCAAAATTCGCATCTGGCGTATGGCGCTAAAAATTATCGTTTTTCGACACTGCAAGCAGCTTCAAATTTCCCATTAAAAAGATAAAATAATATAATTGAATTGAATTGGGATCAAATTACTAACCTTGACATAGATTAGATACATACATATAGGATATTTTGCATATTTAGTTTGGTCCTTGCATTTTTCAATAAATAATAATTTTATGTACACGTACATGTCATCGCATAAAAAGCAACGAATCATGACTTTGTATGGACTCTTGGATGTCAGTGTGCGCAACAATGGCGTGCGGGGCACAGTTAAAAATCGCTCGCGGCACACCTGTTCGGAAACACCGGAGAACGGCGTAGAGTCGACGCTTACCTATTTGATTTCCTTAAATTAAGTTTGAATCGTGACTTTTGACTTATTCTTATAAAAATAAACGTCAGTTGTTTGTCCCGAATTGACTAAAAAGGCGGCAAACGATCGCGTAACGTTGTTTTTATCCCATTTTCACGTCTCGCGAGTGGACTCAATATAAAAACATAAATTTGACAGTTGACATCTAGATTTGATACAAGGGCAAAGCCTTTGCGATTTGGGTGGTAACGTCGAATCGAATAAAAACTATTTTCTTGTCTTTGAAAACATATCCATTACTTTTATTTACAGTCGCACATATGTTTATTTTCAGGCAACCCTGTTACTGTTTTTGTGTAGTTGTCATTTCGCATAATGTAGGTGAATTGTGTTCAAAGTTTTATTGTTATCAATTTCTTTAAAAAACGTTCAAACGCCTTCATCGACAAATTAATTGTTTGACATGGTTGTATTTTTATAATATCTTTCTTCTTCTTCTATGAAAACGTTAATGGGTAGGTACTAATATTTAATTTTCATTCATCGGAAATTTTAATCGCGGGTTTTCTTATTTTTTTTTTAAAGACCGAATATACAGAAGTGTTAAGAATGTAATATTCTTCATTAAAAATAATCTTCAAGGAAAATCTTTAGACTATACATATCGACCTATTTAAAGAGTCATTGAAAAACGTCGTTTTTAGGTAATATCTGCAAGGCGTATTCGGATACTTAGCTAAGTGTTTAAAAGTTCAATAACTGAATGTCACCTGTCCTACTATCCTAGGATTTTTTCTAATATATGCTTTTTACTGAAACCTTTCAAAGTTAACCAAGTATGTATATTCTTTTCTACTTCATTATGCATTGAAAAATTTCACAATGCGTGAATACTTGCAGGTAGTTAGGTAATGCTACTGTTACCTACTAAATTTATTACACATCGTATAAAATTCCCTGTTCGTTAAATGCTGACATGTCGCTTAGATTGTAACGTAACTATGAACAATTAAAAAAATATTATATTGTAACTGAGACAAATTATTTAACAAATTAGGTATCCACATGGTTGGCTATATTTACTTGATTTAATATTATTCTTGACTGCTAGATTATTAAATAAACTCCTCGTGATACTGTCTGGGCAATGTATGCCATTGCGGTGGCGTATTTCACGACCTATGTATATTTTTTCTTTCGAGTCGCAGATCTTTAACATTTCTCAAATGTGTCCGAGAATTTCCCCGAGGACGAGCGCGGCCATTCGAATCCCGGTCACGTCTGCCGCGCGTCACGTTCACCCTCCCCCCCCCAAAGCCTCCCCCTGTCAGCTGGGCTTTCCCCGCCTGACAAAGAAAGATTCGAATTATTAAATACTGGAGTGCTGTATCAAGCCTTGTTGCGGGATTTAACTAGCGGGTCTATAAATTGTTCAGCCCGTAGAGGGATAATAAATAATTGTGAATCGCGTAAACAACGGTAAGCATGTTGGTGTAGGTATGTTTATATACAATAGAAAAAAATACCAAGTAATATTTTATAAAGAATATATAGTTTTGAAAAGCGTCAGGAATATAATACATAGAAAAAGTATATAATAAAATTTGGACCGAACTCATTTCGTCCACAGTCCATGTGAATACCCACCAAGCTATCGATCCGTATATGACTCGTGACCTACACTTTATGAGGTGTTTCAAATTTTACGAAGGAAAGTAACTAGTTTTCTAATTTTATTTATTTATTTAAAAAAGACACATTGAGCACATATCAAATTATTAATTCAAGACCTTCACAACATTTAGAATAAAAAGTACAGGATGCATCGCTAAAAATGTCTACATCTCTAGGGAGTGCATTGCCCAGCCGCACAGCTTTCGCTATTGATGCCTTTAAAAATTTAGCTAACACACCAGCTTACACCTTCGAGGAAACACTAGTTAGTCCCAGTGGGCATCTAATATGGATGTAATAGAATAGTACAGCAATATGTAATGTTTTAATATTATTTGTAAATAGTCAGGTGGTATAATAGGTATATACCAATATAAATGGTCCGTTGCTTTTTGCATTTATATGTTAATAGTAATATAGATATATTAAAGGATAATAATATTAATACTATCGACCGAGGATACTTGATGGAATTGTAAGGATAATATTATGATATGTCAAATATTAGCATGTGGCGCCCTCACTCCGCGGACGATTCATATTGGTATATACATATTATGTACGTATATTTACTGCTATAATATGAGCAGGCCATTATTTTAAGTAACACGTTACTATAATACTCGTTGGTGATTTTATATACTATTCCGTGCTTGTCAGCGCTTTTCTCCTCGCGGCGATGCTTGGAAAATCCCTCGTCCGAAGTTGGTAGCATTGCGAAAGCTTCGCCTAGTTTCAGGCGGTAAGACGGGAATGTTGAGCATTCGCAGCTTTTGACGTCCGGCGACCGTGGCTCAGGCATACCACTCGAAAAATATTTAAAATTTATTTTCATAGTCCGCCACACCGTGCGGGGGCGGACGGAAAGACTAAAGTGCTCCGAAGGAATCTGAATACTCTCGGCGTTAGTCATTTTGATAGTTGGGGACATTTTTGCGGGCGCTCTTTTTGCATCGCCTCACAAAAGGTTCCGATTTAATGTTTTACGGGGCGATTTTGTGCCGGCGGCGACGTGCGGCTGGTGCTTTCACAGCAAATTTACTCGCTATAACATATTTTACAATGATACTTTCAAATATTGCCGCATGAATAATAAACCCATAAAGACAAATTTCAGCGTGCAGTATAATAGTTTCATGCAGCAACATTCCATAGATAATATTATAGCGTTCTCATATTCTGCACGAAAGGTTTGGCACTGCAGCAAAATAAGACACTACTTAATTGCGTTTCAAAATACATCTGTCTCGACTGCAACAAAGTATGTTTATTTTTACATGTATTAATGCCCACGATGGCCGAGCGGATTACGCGTCTGCTTATAAAGTCGTGGGTTCCATGTTTGAATCCTGGGTCTGGCAAATACACATTGTTTTTTAATCTGTCTTTAGATTCAGAGTATGGACCAATAGGTTGAGCAAGTGACCAATATACATTCCTCGTAAAAGAAAACTGTTAATACAAACCTTCACTCTGTGGAGGTCCATATTACACTAAAAGAAAAGATTTAATATTAGTAACAAATCGGCAATATTGCATCACATTAAAACAGAGATGCACAACCTTTTTATCACTACACAAATTTTCTATTTTATAAAGTACGAAATTTAATCATTTGTAACTAGGTTTTTCCTGTAATACTTAAGTGTGTTGTTATGGCCAAGTCATGTATTGCTTGAGGTACTACCCCACTGTGTACGGTGTTTACAGAAATTATTGTGTGTGTATCAATGTCCAATGACACCTGTTGTAGTATAATAAACTAAATGTTATATTTATCGAATGAAGGCATTTTCCTTGTTTCACTGAAAATCTAGTCTAAGTAATTAATTGGATAGAGACGCTATTTTTTGTTGGTATGCCATAATAAATGGCATGGGTGACCACATGACGTGCACCATGCACCACTGAATTAAAACGTTAGGTCCTTGAGTAACTTGCTTTTTCAATACCCAATATCATCCGATGTTATTTCACAAACGTTTTATTTATATTGTTGAAAGCATCTACGATACTTAATTATGATTAGTAAAAAAAAAATACATTGTTTTTGCAATTTAAAATACTTGTTTTAAAGTACGGTATTATGTGTCTTGTTTCTACACTTTTGGCTGTAACGTATAACTCAACTAACTTGGCAACCGAAAGAAAAGTAAGTATTTGTAACTCTTCGTTAACTTACAATTTATTGTTGTTTTATTCGTGTGCTGTATAGAAGCTTCTGGTTTTTTTTACATAGAGCAGAGGTTCTCTAAAATTTTCATTGCACACTCCCCTACACATGTAAGAGATCCATGAAAAAAATACTGTTAAGTGACCAACAATATGTTTAAATGTGTGATGATTGGTTATTACCTACCTATAGTAACTATGTTTGGCTTAAAAATAATAGAATACTTCATAAAGGAAAAACAGCGCATTTTCAACATTAAAGAAAATTAAGCAGATAGAAAGTGCTAAAGAATCAATAAACAATAATCGTATTGAAATGTAAGAAAATATTACTTTTATCATAATTTACGAGACTGGTGAATAGGGAATAGAAGGTTAGTTTTTCACATAATTTAGTAATTTTCGAAATAAATACTAAATTATTTCAATACTATACATTCTAAAAACTTTCTACTAAATTTTCTTACGATCTGGGAACACTGCACCGATGTTTGGTGAGATAGTTTGGTCTATAATAGCATGGAGAGGGTGAAGTCCTTCGAATGTTAAACTTTCCCACATTGTTTTCATTGATAAGTAAAATCTTAAAATAATACAATATTTTATAAAGCAATAAAAACAGCTTACTTACTTACGGAAAAAATACAAATTATTTAGGGAAATTGCATATTCTTCTATATGTATTCACTTTTACTTCTTCGTCAGGACCTCATGACTGAGGATTGTGGGCCTGATGAATTGGGCTGTCGAACAGTCTTTTCCGCGGGTTGGCCGCAATACTTGTGGCCACTGGAAGACCCGCGGCACTCATAAATTGGTGCAACTATCTAAGGCTAAGCCATCCAATGTTTGCTTTAATATTCATATGCGGTATGTGAACGACATGGCGAACGACACATACAGACGGACAATAACGATCCTAATAATTAACTATGACCGTAAGTAAAACCACGCTCATTAATAACCACCTGTGGATTCGACAGTTCTCAATAATTCGTAGTTATTGTTTAAATCAAAGCGTCTGGGTATGAGGAATGCACCTGTAATAATGGCTAGAATATGACCAAAGCGGCTAGAATCTGAGTAAATATAGACGTGGGTGACACCTGCTAGATGCTAGATATTGTTAACTCCGCCCCCTCCCGCCGCCCTAGAAGTCAATTAAAATAATAGGTTTTTTTTTCAAATCAATATGCTCTCTCCCGAGTTTGAAATGCAGCGATCTATTTATAAATGACTTAATATAATATTTTATTTATTTGAGTTATTTCAATTTTATAAAAGGATTTTCTTTATTCTATAAACTGCCTTTTTAGCGTCGCTCTGAGTGAATGTATGCATACACGCGACTGACTGGTTTTTGATTGAAACGGCTTCAAAAAGAATGCCGTGTGTTATTGAAAAACGCGCAATGTTTCGAGTCGACGCGCACATATTATGATATTTTCTTTTATTACTACTCTGACTCAACTTGATGTTTTATTTTGGTCTCGTTACGTTTTTTGACGTATCGCGCGTCGTGACGCGGCGAAACATGTTTTTTTTTCTCTCGGCGTCGAACGCTTGGCAAACCTCGTCAGACCGAATCGCTTTTCGCTCGGGAAAATTGAAACAGTTAAACGTATGTACTTGAATGCTGCTTATCTTATACCTATTTTCTTGCCGAGGAATCGTTTTGGCAGAAACAATACCTCTTTTCTCGGAAACATAAATTTCAAAATATGGGTAGGTAAGCAGTGACAAACCACCTTCCGGCTTCCGGGCGAATACGGTGAAAATATCACTGTAATAGAGATGTGGAATGTTGTTGAAAGGTTAGGGGTGGTATTAGGATGAATACTGGTGAAGTATTTCAATATCTACTGAGTTATTCGAACAATTACGATAAAACAATAATAGCTTGTGATGTCGCGCATCGTGTCAATACATATTAGTATTTTGTATTACCTACTTTGTTATACAGCACATGTATTACTGTTTTGAGTATCAAATCTAACGTATTTATACGTCATTAAAATATACAAGTTCAAGACGTTTGCAAGACGATATAAAAATAAGTAACGGGATCAAGACAAAACGATTGTTAATTTAGAAAATATTCTGATATCAAATATTCAAAATGATATAAGTATGTAGGTACACCAAGGATAACTAATATTGTTTTTTAATGTTTACGTTTACTATTTCAATATTGTTTTTATTGGGGACATTCTTTTCTTGACAATTAATTTTACAGGATATATTTAATCAAATAAAAATCCTAGTATAACACAAGAAAATCTATTAACTTTCATATAATAATATACCTATCAATATAATTATAAGAAATTACCAGACGATTCCTCTGAGATAAACTTGACTCAACTAAACTAACAGCAGATATGTATTATTACTTTGATCTCTGGAAGATCTGTTGTGTAAATAGATGCTATGTATATAATAATTATTTTTTATAATTGAAGTTGTTCGCTAACATTATTTTTATAAGTACCTACATACAGTATAAAATCGAACATAATGTTTTTGTACTTTTCACTATTATTTTTAAAAATTGAAATAAGACTGGGATCGTCCGTCAGGACATTTTTAACTGGTAATAAATAGTTGAGAATTACTTTATTATCGGACGACTTCTTCGCTAGGTGGTAAAATAAATAATAGTATTTTATATTTTGTAAATAACTGTTGCATGTGAGATTATGTTTCATATTGCGTATTATTTAGTAAGGTGTTTCACGATACAGGTTGGTTTGATAAATAATTGTCGCGACAATATAGGTTTGGTAATTATCAGTAGGTTACCTACTCATTGTTAGTAGTGTAGGTATGTACATATTGTAATTATACTATATAATCTAGATTTCAAAGGATTTTGCATTGTATGATTGGTTCATATAAATTTGTAAAGTAATTTATGTCTAGGTAATCTTAAAATGTATCGGTAACCAATTAATTAACTGAGGTTTTTCAAGTTGTGTATGTTAAATAACATGAGTTTGAACTATTTGTTATTAATAGAATATGACTTCGGTCATCGGTCACTTTGGAATCGATCTCTATTTAAAAATAAAAATTGCGTTTACACGCGTTTAAACGTTATACACAATAAGCACGTGTCATTATTATTTATTTAATTAGTATGACCTTCTACAGTGAAGAAACAATATGATTATAACACTGTCATTGATATCAATGATAGGTACGTAAAATGCTACTTATCACCCGACATCGATCAATTAAAATGTCTTTTATACGCCTCATGTTCTGTGACAAGCGAGTTGACTGATTAATTAATCCAAACAACCCTCAGAGCTTTAGACCTAATCACCTTATCAAAACCAAGCTTTTGGATATCGCAAGCTTTTGTGTAGCGACAGCGTGAGTTCAAAAAGGCTATAAAGTCGAGTAATAGAGTTCTTTTCTGTCATGATGGTTGGGCTTATTATCCATGTACTGACTTTCAAAATTCAAGCCTCAGTCTTAACGCACTTCATTATAAAATTATTTATAAAAATATGCCATATCTAAAAAAATAGAAATAATCGTTTATTTGTTGACAATTTCACTTTAATATTCGAAACTTCAAGCATCACTGTGATGTGTTTAATTAATTGAGATAGTATTCAATTGGTACAATTTAATTTTATAATTAATACTACAAATTGGTCAATTTTTGTTATTTTAGTTGAAATATATTTCGGTTATAACACATTTATCAAGACTGTAGTAAAAATAGGCAAGATCCTTCTCATTCTAATTTTGTAATCCGTTTATTTTATAATATATTTTCGTACTATTAGTAAACTCTACACGCTTCCTGGTGTACAAATGAATTTATTTGTTTGTTTTATTTCCATGTTCTATAATCCGCAGGCTTGTCATTCTGGCGAACAGATAATGCGTGTTTTCGGATGTTTTACATTAAAGTTACAAAGGATTCGGCAGTATCGTACCCAGGATAATAGCCACGAACTGCCGCGTACGGTGGCAACGATACAAGCAAATATAATTATAGGACAATACTCAGCAACAATGCTATGTGCCAACAATAAATGAATTTAATCAGCAGTTTTGTTCTATCCCTTCTTATTTATCTTAGTTTGTACAATATTTTGATTGTTAATTAATATAAAACAAAATATGTTGCACTTATTTCGCATAGGTCAATAGTGAATTGATGCGGACAAACCGGTTCTGATCATTATTAAATTATTTGGAATAAGCACTGCATATTGTGTTTTATTTTAACACTATGCTTTTCCATGTTCCCTAATAAGTATTTTTTTTATCCGTAGAATCTTTTCTACTCGTTGAATTTATCTTGCGCCATAAAATATATATATCCGGAGTTGTCTTATCATTCATTAGGTACCAACGAAGACTCCATACTACTTAGGCGATTATTTAAAGCCTACCTTATTAAGAAAAATAATTTAGGGTAAGGTTGCTATGATTGGACCACTTAACTTTGTGATGGTGTAACTCATCAAATATTATTGATAAAATAAAACAAATTGTTCATTTCAATGTATTATTTACTTTATTATGTATACATTTAGCATCAATCCAATTCCATTTTCGAGATTTAACAGGAAAACCAAATTTTTGTTTGTTGCCGTCTTTGGACCACATGCTCCTTGATTGGACCACTAAGTTTCCATCATTGGACTTTGAAAAAATAATAATAATTTACACACGTGGTCCAATCAAGGTGCTTTATAATAATATTTTATAAAAATGAAACAAAAGCATTCTCCGATTCTTCATGGGCTATCACAAATTCATAGTCAGCAAATACATCTTTATTCAGAGGATAAATGCATGTCTTCAGAAAGCCATTTGCAGCCGTACCGACAGAAGCAGCCTAGAATAGGCTTTTCCAAAGAGCATAGATACTTGAAATGTCGTCACACATCTCCCAGGGTTTTGACGAAGCCATTTTTCGGTTTCATCTATGTAATAACTACTCAGCGGCTTAAAAAATGACACATCAGTTTGTGGAATGTATGTGCTGGAAGTCAAAGCATTACTATACCATGTCTCTTTGCATATCTATAGCATCCACGTTTTTGGTGTGGCTTGTGTGACCGTCCAGTATAAGCAAAACTTTTTTTCTGGATATGGTTTTACATTCTTCACAAAATGTTGCATCCATAGAAAAAATATTTCTTTATTAATATAGCCACTGTCTGGGTTGAAAGTAAATATTGAACCAGGTGGTGCTCCATCTTTCAATTCATCTTTTGCTCTCTTCCGTTTAAATATGATAAGCGGGGGAACGAATAGGCTAGCAGCATTGGCACAACATACAGCTGTGGTCGTTGTGCCACGTTCTCTACTAGTGATTGCTCCAACTTGGTGCTTACCCTTCAATGCCAAAATTTTTCTAGGTTTTCTCTGCAAGTTGGAGAGACCCGTTTCATCAATGTTGAATACACGCCGAGCATCGTTAATGTCATGCATATCCATAGATGTCTGAAGTTTATCAAAAAAATCTTTAATTGTAGCTTGATTAAATCCGGTAGCTCTGTTGAATGAAGTAGCTCTCGGTTGTCGTATGCTCAAGTTTGGACGCCGCTTCATAAACCCGTAATACCATTTCTTTCCTGCAATTTGCTTTTCTTTATTAAATCTATTCTTTATATTATTTTGCGCAGCAAATTGAAATGCCAATCGCCTGACATCTACTGGAGTGATACCATACAAAGAACTTTCAAGCTCGAGAATGTGTTCGCAAAGCTCTGTCTCTAATAATTCTAATGGTAGATCACCTTCGGAACCAACTATCTGAATTTCTTTTTTGGCTTTTTGATTGCTTCCATCTAGTCTTCGTTTCAGTGTCGCTTTTGGAACTCCAAACATTCGACTTGCCTTGTTCAAACCTACTTCTTTTTTCCTTAATGCCTGTAATGCCAATGACATGCTGGGCTCATTCCAGGTATAGTATTACCTCTCTTCGCCATTATGGAATGCAAAAAGAATATAATGTGAAAAATGTTATAAAATCGTTCCCATGATTGGACCGGTCCAATGGTAGAGGTTATCCACGGTCCAATGATAGCAACTACGGGTGCTGTCACAAAAACAAGTTTCACAAAAAAACCAAAGTATTAGCGTAACAACTACTATCATAGTTGCAAATAGTAATAAATTACCTAACATAATTGATGTAAGTACAACCAAATATAGTAAATAGAATCATACTTACATTACAATACACCAACGAACGTGACTCATTTACCATATCCAAGACGAGACTGAAACAAGAGAGGCACAGAAGAGGCATGGAAAGCTTGCTTTGTGAGGTCACTGATGGTTTCTAACGTCTTTTATTTCTGATATACCTACGTGGTCCAATGAAAGCACTGGTCCAATGATCGCAACCTTCCCCTAAATAATCACTTGATGGTTTTATATCTATAAAAATAATTAAATTATCTAACGACATGTGTCGTATATGTAGGAATGTATTATTGAATACATACAGATTACAGAACCACCTGTCAAATAAAGAAAGAGAACCCTTTAACGTATTTATCGGATTATTCGGCGAGGAATGCTGTTTTTTTCGTATGCAATACGGTGGGCTCTGATGGCGAATCCTAAAACCTTTGCGCATAATTATTGTCTATGACTGTAGCTTTGTCCAAAATTATTAATAATTAGATACGTAATTAAAAAAAAAAAACAATTTCTATGGCATTCAATCACATCTTATACTTCAATAAATATGGATTATTTTTAAAAATAAAAATAAATTTTATCTAATAATTTTTTATGTGTACAAATGTTTACAAAAATACATAATTTAAATTCGTCGCTCAATTTTATGATGTCAGTGAGCTTTTGAAAGTTCATCGAATTAGTTAGTTCGTCATTACGTGTCATCAATTGTGACAAGTGTGATCTTTTTCCCTGATGTCCACAGCCTACCTCTTTCCAAAAGTGTCATCCTTCGCCACTGACATAATATAGTAGATATTCTTTGTTACCGGCCGGTACTCAGATACCTGCCATTTGCTGTAGCAGGACTTTCTCGCCAAGCCAGGCCGGTAAACATATTGATAATATTATCAATATAATCTAAATATCACGGCTATGTGTAAAAAGTAAACTGTTAGTCTAATTTATATTTTATAATACTTACTCATTTTCACATAATATGTGCAAATTTTAAATTTATCCGCGTGGATAGGTGGAATGGTGCTTATGTCGTCACATTTCCAAATATTCATAAAATCAGGACAATCTTAAATATTATGTTCGTGGGTACGTAGGTAGGTACCTATTATTCTCATTATGTATCCTGAAATGTTCAATTCAATCGACTGTTAAAGGAAAGGGAACTTAATCCACACAAATAAAATTTTACATGAGGTACAAAAACGCTTTTGTTATGGTTTTCGGTCTTAAAATATATAATATGCATAAGCCTTAAGTGCAGGGATATAATTATTTTCGTGTTTTATGTTCCCCAATCTGAGGTAATTAAAGAAAAACCAATAATAATTACAAGATAAAAAGAACTTTTTATATGCAACGTTTTTAAATTTGCTGTTGAATTATTATGGTCAATATGCTCAAACTTGTACTTGATATGAAGTAAATTAAAAACAAACAAACATACAAACAAATATAGAATACTGAAATGTCATTGTGACATTTCATTTTGATTTCTATAGTAACGCACGTAAATATTAATAATTTAGTTGCTAGGACCACCCCCTTAGCAACCAATAATAGTCTTTTACTTTTTACGGATTTTTTTGAAATAACTTTCCATACCAAACAGAATTAACTGAAAATGAATTCAATTCTGCTTAAAGATGGCTAGAAGTATTAAAAGAATGCATTGGCATCGTGTTCTGATATATTCTAAAAGTTTCAAATGTCTAGCTAGTCAGAAAGTTAATTAAAAATCTATTGGAAGATTTGTACTGGACAAACAACCACCGGACAAACAAGAATACAAGCTAATAAAAACGTTGTAATAAAAATGATGGTTTAGTCTGTTTTCCCACTTCACTCGAGTTAAATTTACATAATAATTCAGTATTTACAGCTAACGTTTTTGCACATTTCACAGCGTACATTACATAACGTATTAGTACAGTCGTGTTCAATTCCAATAAAACCTATTTTGAAACATCTGAGGGTTAACTCCTTTCTCCTTTCTACAGTCGAAATGTTTTCTGTTTTCAGCATACACGTGTTCGGTATGTCTCGCGTGTTCTAATTATCTCATTTAATATGATGTATCGGAAGTTCTGTGATCCAAATAAAATTATAGAACTTGTTTCTTATACACGCATAATAGAAAAAAAGAAAATACGAAATTCGACTCTGCAAATCGATAAGGTAACCCCCTGTCTGCCCCTTTTCAGTGGCGTAGTGACTATCCACAAGAGCACTTTACTCAGCTGATCTCTCGACGGAGAAGCGTCCCCGCCTAAAAGCACAGTGAGTTGTGCTTTCGTTGGATGGCCGACGCCTTTGCCGTAAATATTGGGCGTCGCGGCGCCCGACCGATATGCTTACTACGGAATGCCGTGTCAATGATTTCCAAATCTTTTCAAGCTTTTATGCATTTAAGGGGGGACATGCTCGTCGAAGGTCAAAATTGAGTTTTTATTGTATTTTCAAACCATGATCCTGGACACTCCTTAAACGTTGTAGATAATCTATTTATATAATTTTGAAGCCATATTATCCTTTATAGTTATTTTATACATTTGATGACTGCATGAAGTATTTTTGTTACATAAAATAGTATTCTTTTAAACCTCTCGCTCTAATGTTTTAGAATATAGTCATATTTCGGTACATAACTGTGCAGTGGTGTTAAGATTTTTTACATTTATTAATTTTTAAACGCATTTATAAAACCATTAGTATAATTTATTACGAGATAATTTTTGTAAAATATTCACGATAAAAAAATATTTTGATAATCTCTGTGATCCCAAATTTGACAAGAATTAGGCATTTTATTATTCAAAAAATCGGCAAGATTAACACATTTGAAGAGGATTCTAAAGATATTTATTATAAGCTATGTCTTTGACCATTCAAGTGTGATAAAAATCTTATGAATAATGATTGCTTTATAATAATTATTGACCTAAGAATAAGGTAGTGTTTTTTTGAAATACGCCATTCCTTTTGTCATTCCCTAGTAGTTAAGCTACAACATACGGCCGTAGCCATAAAATGACAAACTATAATTAAAGTAGGGAGTAAAATTATGTTAACGCGCGTGTTTGAACATGTACCTAACAGAATTTTTTTTTATTTTTTTTTTAAACGGTACATGTTAAAACACGCGCGTCAATATCATTTTACTCCCTACTTTAATTATAGTTTGTCAATTTATGGCTACGGCCGTATGTTGTAGCTTAACCACTGGGGAATGACAAAAGAAATGGCGTATTTCAAAAAAACACTACCTTATTCTTAGGTCAATAATGATTATAAAGCAATCATTATTCATAAGATGTTTATCACACTTGAATGGTCAAAGACATAGCTTATAATAAATATCTTTAGAATTATCTTCAAATGTGTTAATCTTGCCGATTTTTTGAATAATAAAATGCCTAATTCTTGTCAAATTTGGGATCACAGAGATTATCAATATAATTTTTTATCGTGAATATTTTACAAAAATTATCTCGTAATAAATTATCCTAATGGTTTTATAAATGCGTTTAAAAATTAATAAATGTAAAAAATCTTAACATCACTGCACAGTTATGTACCGAAATATGACTATATTCTAAAACATTAGAGCGAGAGGTTTAAAAGAATACTATTTTATGTAACAAAAATACTTTATGCAGTCATCAAATGTTTAAAATAACTATAAAGGATAATAAGGCTTCAAAATTATATAAATAGATCATCTACAACGTTTAAGGAGTGTCCAAGATCATGGTTTGAAAATACAATAAAAACTCAATTTTGACCTTCGACGAGCATGTCCCCCCTTAAGTATTCTAGTAAATTGATTAAGTAACATTTTTTGTTTGTCTTTATCAACATCGCCTTGTGTATTGAATGAAAATGATATGTTTGGGACTTTCTATAATATATAGATGGTGCTCCAGGCAAAATTAAGGGTATTCAGTCTATTTTTTGTATTTTTTTTTTTAATAAATCCACTTGACTTATAAATAGTTGTCGAATATCAGACATACAATAGCCTAAATTTTAAATGTTAATACTTCCTAAGCATAGTAGCGCCGCAGGCGACTTTTTAACTATAAGAGGAAAATTATGAGTATCCCACTTATCTGATCGACCCGCCACGCCGCCCCCCTTGTGGGGGCCATGCACAGTATATTAGCCTTTTCAATGAGAAATACGATACATATCTATGAAAATAACTTTTAACGAGATAAATAAAATATTTATGTTATGTTACCTACTGCTGTGTGACTATTTTCTACAAATCGAATGTGGTGTATTCTGCGACTATAGCAATTTTCTTATGAATTTGCCGAACATATTTGTATGAATGCTGTATAATTTCTGCAGAAAGAATTTCAGAATCATTTTTGTCCAAATTGTGGACTGACTGCTCTCCGCATAACATGATTCAATTTACGTTAATGATTCTATTGATACTCGTATTTTTTTTTTATCTGTAGGTACTATATATTTTATATGTTCTGTAATATTTTATGTCTACTGTCTGTTGTGACTACGAGACTTATATTTTTATTCATATTAATAAATTTTATTCTCCATTTAAAATACAGCATTGGCGTAATCCTGATGTCCGACATATACGATACGGTCAACATACATCTATCCATCACTTTTTAATTATGTTGTCACGCGGTTGTGAGAAGCACCCGGGTAAATATTATGATTCCCACTGAAATAATATCAACGTGTGCTACATCTAACATAATATTATAATGCTATCAAGAGTTACCAGAGAATTTGTATTGGCAAGCTGAAAAGTGGGCTAACAAAGCGCAAGTTGACTTATCACTGTTTACTCATCCCGGGCGACTGCGATAAATATATATATTTTTATACCACTAAACGCCGGTAGCTTTTTTATTCGAAACAGCTGTAGTTATCACGTTATGCGTGTATATCAACGTTAATGGGAGTAAATAGTTTTATTGTGTGTCAACACGCGAAGTCCTCTGTATCGTTTTGTTATTCGGATTATTTATGCCACTTCGTATTATTTCATTTCATAATATAATCTCGTTTTTCCATCCGCAGTAATTAAGTTTGAAATATCTCGCAAATAATTTCAGCGAGATATTCACGGTTCGAGATATTATTGTTGTGACTTGATAAGAGACAGCTGGCGTTCCCTTCCTTTGTTGAGATTTGGTACTTGAAATACGAGCGAATCATATTTTTGTAAATTTTCACTTTCAGCATTGCGTACTAGATAGAAAGCTAGTTAAATTTGTCGCTGAGGCAATTAAAACTTTCATTGTCATTACTATAAATACAATTGGTTCATCAACTCTGCAATTCTTGGTAGTATTGGCTGTTGTGACCTTGATATCGAGAGGATCAGTTGTTTGTTCTCACAATGTGCAGCGCTAAGATGCCGTTGGTTATGCCAATTTTGAAGGAAATACAGTCTAATCAAATCAGTTCAGATATTTGTATATTACACTGGGAGAGAGAGTGATCCGTTGTTTTACGTTCTTGCGATTGTACTCGGTGTATTTCCATGTGCTTTTTTTGTTTTAATTCTTGATAATGATATATTTATTTTATTTGTTTTTTCATGTCTTCTTGTGATCGTTTTGATTTATAATTTCCAATGTTCACACAATGTACTAAAATAAATAATTATATTTTAATTTGCATACATAAAAAAAACAACTGGGATCAATCCACAAATGGGTGAAGTTCTTCCCTGGCTCCTTCCACAATTCTCGGTCCCTAGTTCTTCGCTCCGACGCACATCCATTGATGAATTTATCGATCCAGCGGGTTTTAGGATGGTCATGTGGTCGTTTCGTGCCCTTTTGGTACCACTGAATGATTGTCTGTGTCCTGCCTTTAATCATTCGCTGAGTGGCTTGTCCTGGTTATTTCATCAGCTTGGCGACTCCTATCACATCGCGTACTCTTGTTTGTCCGTACGTGTATTTATTATTTCATTTTGTGGTCTCTCCTAAGTTTACCCAACATAAACTTTTCCATGCCACGTTGTGCTAGTTTTTGAATTTCTCTTGCAGTAACGATCCTCGCCGCTAGGACCGATCGTCGCATTTTGAATATCAAATCTGCGATTTGTCCAAGTTGGCGGGAAGCCTAAAAGTCCATGTTTTACATGCATACGGGTCGGGTAACAGTGTATGTATGACAAGATTGCAAAAACAAACTAGCATTGATCGTATTTGGGCCTAAAGCGTGAGGTGATCAACAAATATGCGCCATCAGTGTATTTTAAACTTATTTTCTGCTACAATTTGCTATCTGTACTTATTTAAGTTACTAAATTCTGTTTATTGAAAATGTCGACGTTTGATACATAAAGCAATCATATTATATCATTACGTTAATCAAATTCTCAGCCAGTCAATATCACAACTGCAAATCAAGAAAAAATCGGCTAAATAATGTATTTACTTGTAAAACAAATTGATTTTCCAACTAATTGATTCGGCTTATTTGTCGGTAATCAAATGTCGAAATTTGGCGTGTAAAGCTTTCGCCTTGTCCGGATTATGACCTTTACCCAAACGTTAATTGGATTACATAATTGAATTATATCGTAATTGAGGAAGGGGGTTAAGTAGAGCACACATTAAATTGAATGTTAATTATTGATATCTACTAATTTTATAATAAATATCATAAGTTTAGCAAGATATATTAATTTTTGAAACCGGTTTCACTTAGATACACGTAAGTATCGTAAACATTTATATCATGTACAAATAATTGTTGCAAATCTAATATAAGGGCGTGTGAGGTGAGCGTAGATGACAGAAGTGAATCTCTAAGCCGGCTCTCACATCCAGACTCGTCTCGCCTGCAACGTGGCAAATACGTCGATGTGACGTCATCGTTATTTACAAAACACGTTTCCAAATGGAGATTGGTCGAATGCGACTTTTTAGTTTGAAAAATAAATCATCTACCGTTGCAATCGACAAGTTGCACGCATCTCGGGCTGCGAGTCGAAGGCGCTAGGACCCATACAAATGCCTACAAATTGGTCATTCCTATACTGGCTCACCGATCGCCGCATCCAAATATCTATAACGCTTCGAAGGTTACGTGCGACTGTCGCTAAATAGATGTGCCCGGTCTTCATATGCGACACCAGATCCGCGTTCTTGGAAGGTTTGATTTATGGCTGTGTGGCAGATAAGGCGAGTTTAGATGTGAGAGTCGGCTTAGGCCCAAACTGTAAGGCAACCGGGAGTGTTATTTTATCAAGTGTTCGACTTAAATAATACATCACAAGAAATATTTTCACCAATATCTATCATTGAAGCAGATCGAAAAGTTGGTCTTCGGGTCCTCCCAAAAGTTTTAATTTTTCGCTGTAAGAGTTAACTGTGCCGCCCTTTCGCTAATCTTGCCTTGTACTGCGTTTAAAAAATGAATCGTGACACTCGTAATTTTTCTAGTTTACTTTTGGCCGCTGGCATTCTGTCAAATTAAAATAATAATAGTGTTTTACTTATATTCATTAATAATCCTAAACAATACACAAAACAGCTTTATAATAACACTATAATATGAAACTAATTGTTTATCCGCCATTGGCACAAATTCAAGTATTAATTGACATATTTATGTGGCTCTGGCGTATGTATCCTCAATTTATTTGGAAAACTTCGCATGGAAGTAATGAGGGTCTGTTTTTACTAAAATATTAACCCAAAAACTTTGTTTTCCTGCGTTAAACTTTTCGTCCACTGTCATTATTTAAAACTCCCGGCTTATTTTTTTGTTTACAAAAGTAATCCGAATTTAAGACGATGCTGAGATTTTTTTGCTTAGCCTGCGGTACTGATCCATAGCTAACTACTTTGGTTTATCAATATTTAAAAGACATCGATATCAATAATGCAATTTTATTTGGATTTTCTTTTGTTCAGGTTCGGAAAAATTAACCAAACTATTATTGAACTTTCAACTTATCGAGTGAGAAATTTATCAGTCGTAAATCCAATGCTTAGTGAAGGCAACTCAGGGCATCTCATCGCGTAGTAATCTTTTTATCCTTGTTTATAATATGTATGTACGTCCTTTTATGTAATATTGCATGTATGAGTAGAGCTCATGATTGAGGATTCTCGAGCAATTATTGAACTTTGTGATTCTCACTTCTTGAACTCAACGTGAATCTCGAGAAATCGATAAATTCTTACGAAGAATAGATATATTAAAAAAAAGAGATTCAGAAACAGTGTTGCTAACAAAATTAAAGGTCTCTCGATTGGAAAAAATGTTTTTTTTTTCTTGAAAGAGCGGAAAATATCATGGGAAAACACACAAAAAGAACCTCGACTACGAATCCGCACGGTTTTTTTTTCTATTTTAATTTTGCTCGCGTGGTATATACCTACTTAATATTTCTCGAGAAATCATTAAACCAATCTCGAATTCTTGGGAAACAAACATAATTGAATTCGACAATTCTCGAATTTCGAGAATCGCAGAAATAGTCGCACGGCGTTATTTATTGTGAAAAAGATTATACCCCATTAATTATGTTTTATTATAGTTCAATCTCAGCTCCAGTTAGTGTAGTTCAAGTTTATTTTTCGTTATAGGTACATATTATTGTAACCGTATAATATTATTATCAATGAATTTTCAAGAATTCTTTGACTGCCTGGCAATATTATTAGCGTATTACAATTTTTAATTTACTACTGTTATAAATAGTATATAATATACTACGAGATTAAAATATTATTTATATTCAAGAATTTACAGCTTCAATTATTTCACACGTGAATCACGTTTCCGACGCATGATTTTCCTATTGCAAATTTCCACTCAATTGTAATTTGGAAATTTACCGGCTGTCCCTTTCTCAAATAATGAAACAGGCTTTCTTCTCACCCTCTCCACTCCGTATAGCATTTTCAACAACATATGTTACACAAATTGAAACGTAAAATTTCGTTATCCACATAAACTTAGTCAAGTTTACTACATGAACAAAACGCAATATGTAAATTAAATTAGTTTTATATGTGGTGACAAGCTAATGCCATTTTATGAAATAACTTTTATTAAATAAACTCTGTATCAATATTACTCGCGAAATTCTTTCAATCGTTAAGATGCCCTAGTTTGTTTTGTATCATAATATTACACGGCGCTGTGGCCTTAAACTTTTATCGGTAACTATTAACAACCGGTGCCCAATTCTTTTGTGTGACAAAAACTTTCTGTCTGCTTATTGTTTTGCGCCCGACTTTTCGGATATACTGGAATTAAAATTATTGCGAACCTCCTGTCCCCGGGAATAAATTTCGAAAGCCGGACGAGCATTCATTATTTTCGTACACTCGATGTATTTAGTTCGTAACTTAATCCTCTTATTTTCCTTTCGCGGAAAAATATTCAGGAGTTTACTTTCAGTAAGTGATATTATACCAAAGCACGCAAAGCACAACTTTTCGCATTTTTGTTTTGTAATTTTTTCTGAAACACATCATTAGCTACATAATTTAACTTTCTTGTAATCAATACAAATACGGATATTATTAATTATGAAATTATATTATACTTATTTCAAGAGGTAGTTTGCAAATATGATCAAATCCACTTTTTGGCGAAAGTGAGAAAATGCGATATTTTCAATCCACATATCTCAACAGTTTGTGTTAAGTAGCAAAACAAACACATCATTTCTATAATCAACAAAATGGCATCTGTATTTACGATGACTTGATTGATTGAAATGGATTTTACACTGTTTGAAACTAAACCTGCCTGGATTTGTCCACTATTGAAAATTAGTCACATGTTTCTTTAACTATTTGGTAGTTACTGAATTTGACAAACTCTGAAGTACTCTCGAGAGTGATCTAGCATTGCCAGTAAAAAATAGTGGTTGTTAAAACTTTAAAAAAATACCTCCTGATTTAGAGATTTCAAAACAGCGTATGTATATTTCAAAATTATGTAAGTATAGATACAATATTATATATTACATATTTTAAGCAGTTTTCTTAATATTGATTTCTGTGTTTTCGTATTGTAATGTTTATAATATAATCTACTCAAGTTAAGACTGCGGTACTGTATTATGTAATACGTCTGTATTCACAAGGGACTAATGTGTAATAATAGACAATATCAGTATAGTTCGGGAAGTACTTATGTATTTGCTATTTAAGTGACCCGACTGGAAACATTATTCTATTTTACAAAATCGTAAATTAATTATTTATGAACATTTTGAACTATTTTTGTTTTCCTACTCCTATTTTGTTTGTCTTCTTACATAAACAAAAAAAAACATATTTTTTTGGAATTTGTCTGTTTTTACACTGATTTTAGGATTTTTACAGGTTTTTTTTAATTTTCTCGATCGAGAATTCTTTTCTAAAAATCTCGTGAATTCAAAAATTCATCATTTCGGGAAATCCCGAATCTCGAGATTGAGATTTTCACGGGAAATGCCGAACTCTAAACATACCAAATAAGCGGAGTTAGAGGCGAAGACACTGAAGAAGAAATCGCAATCTGGGCAAAATCAAGGTTAAATAATTGTTCCACTATACCTACCCGTAGGTACCTACTGTTATCCAAAATAATTACCATATGTATACATATATTATATATACTGGACGATTCCATTCTATATGATTGCGTCAATAACAAAGCGTATTGCGGAATAAATGTCTACATTCAATTCGCTATCCACGTCATGTAGGTACCTACCTAGTTTTTTTTTGTCGCCAAATCTGTAACTGCTCGCTTCGTTTTGTTTATGAAATACACTGACCGGATATCCTCTTCAGACAAAAGCTTTTCAAGTAACGCTTGCGTCAATGGAGCGAGCATACTCGTATACCTAATGCAAAAATAACTCTAGAACGTATTCAATTTACTGCAATGAGTATTTTTAGCTTTATTTTGTTGATTTAATACAAAAAATAGTATGTCAATATTTCCCACGCGAACCAGATTAAAATGTTTTCCATTTTATGATACATTGCTATTCAAATAATGATGTATTTTCAAGCTATCAGTTTTTTTTGTAATGTTTGTTTTGTAAGTGAGTATTAATAATGAATTCCGATACACAAAAGTAGAAGACAAAAGCCTCTGAGTCGCGGTCTCTTGAGGCAAGAAATGTTCATTCAACTAAGCGGTATTGTGAAATTTCAAGTTGAATTATCTTCTAGCTAAGGAAGGGTATTGGATAACCGCAAAAATTTATAGCATCGCGACAGCTTGCGCCTAGCAAACTTAATTAGAATTATTACTTATTATTACATTATATCTTGTTTCCTGAAACAGATCCTGGTCATTAATAAATACATAAGTACTTACGTCTTCAATGAAACCTCCACGTTGAAATAAGATAACTGTGCATCTCTATACTACCTAATTGTGTGGTGACTTCAAAGAATACTTTAAAATCTATTACAATGCAAATATATAAGGACACGTAAACTATTAATGCTGTTTTATTATCTATTTTAATGACTTTGGATTGAGTGACGTAATTAATAGCAGTAGGTACTTCCGCCCACCGATTTTTCTACTTAGTGTACTGTGATATGCATTTTTCATTCGACGATGGACATAAAAAAACAAACCAAAATCTGTCACAGCCTACTAACTGTTGTTTATTTCTAGTTTACGGTAGGTTGCGGTTGGTGTTAATTTATTTTTATTGTATTATGTTAAAAATAAACAAATCAATAGCGTCATTATAATCCAGAAGTAGTATGTATCCGGTTTTCATTGTAACAAAATACTTAGTATTGGACCATCCAACTTCCTTAATATTACAACTTTGTTAATATTTTATAGTGGTTTGGAAATAAGGTTTTTTAATTCTTTAAAATTTGATATGCTATAAACCCAATCTCAGAACGATCGAATTATGTATAACTAAACCTGAATTTGAATTAGTCTGCAACAGGATACTCAAATGACAACTCCTTAGACATAGACATTTTCAATGATGTACTTTGCATTTTATTTTTGAAACTGTATTTTTCTGTATAAAATTGTATATTTTCCGTCCTCAAAAATTATATTTTTCTGTATTAAATTATACTTAAGTATGTTTTGATTATATATATATATTTTTTTTGTTATTATATATATATTTCTTTTTCTATATTCTCTTCTCTCTTGTGAGGGTAATGTTTGACTTATAATGTAAATCTCATGTTGTGTACGTCTTGAATTTAGATTTGTTATGTCCACAATGTTTTGTATTCTTAAATAAATAAATAAATAAATAAATTGTGTTGTAAACGTCCTGAATTATGATTTTTTATGTACCTACACTGTTTTTTTAAATAAAAAAAATAATATACTCAAGTAGGTAGGTATGTATGTTCTATAATCTATAAATACAATAAAAGACTTTTTTTTTTAAGAAACAACGTTTATTCAATCCAATATAATTATAATGCCCATTGTTAGATATGATCATTTATTAACCAATTTATTTATTCCACCCCTATATTTTTTTTAGGATTTTATGGCAAAAAACTCACCAAGGGTTGTTTTGATCTGCTCTGTTGAACTATTTTTTTTACCATTAAGAAAATTTTGCAGAGATCGGAATAAATGGTAATCACTAGGTGCCAAGTCCGGGTAGTATGGGGGATACTATAAAGTTTCCCATTTCAGGTCAATTCTTTATTAAAATAATAGTTAATTTCATCGTAACTAAATAGGATGCCCGCAGTTCAACTGGCAAAGCACATTGCCGCTAATCCACTATTTACTTGTTCAAATCCCGTCGGGTGTCCTATTTCAAATAAAAGTGTTTTCTAGTAGATATCTGAGATGTTTTCAAATTATGTATGTTTAATATAAACCCAAGAGTTGTAGAATTAACAAAAACTTTGTTTCGAAGTCATTCTAATAGTGTTTTACTATGTAAATGCCACTGCAACTAATATAATAATTTATAGGATTGATATACTTAATAATATCATCGATGTTTTAATTAATGCATATTATGTATTAAAGAATTCTAAATTAAATTATACACATAATATATATGTATTTCGTGTATTAAATTACAATATATAAAACGTATTTATCTTATTAAATTTAAGCTAACGCGTGCTAACTCTAATCGACTTTTCATTCTTTTCAGTTAACATTCCTAGCTCGCTATTTGTCTTGTTGTTAACAATGTTGGCATGATGTCTAAGTAGGAAAACAGTTGTTAATGGTGGTAGGTTAACAAAATTTGTCTTCTCGTAGAACGTTTCTTTACAGCCGACGAAAATAATTAAATACATAATTTAAGTAAGTATTACTGAGAACCGATCAAAAGAGTACCAATTTACTAATAAGTTTATTACACCGTAAGTATTCGAGTATTTTTGCTGGTTCTTTGTAGTAGGCAAGAGGATTATCATGTCCGGTATAGAAGATATATAGAAGTTGGTTCCCGTAGACTCTACGGCGTAGAGCGTAGCCAATAATTAAGTTCTGTAAAAAAACAATAAATGTATTAGGTATTTTATCACTTGAATTATTTTCATTTACGCGGTTTATTTTTTTTTCTTATTATGTCATCGCGAATAAAACAAATAACTGTAGATATCCAGTAGCAGAGGTTTTTTCTAACGCAAAAACGCGATTTATCCTTGCAAATTTCACTAAAAGTAAAAAAAAAATTGCTTGCAATAAAGTAAAATGAAACAACTGTATTGTGTTATTATTCTGAAAATATAAAGTTTAATTACGGTTCATTGATGTACAATGATACATTAAAAATTAAATGTTAATACATTTTTAAATGGGATGTTTATTATTGTACAAGAAGAACGTATCTACCACTGCTTAAAAGTCATAAAGTGTCACAATTTTAATATGATATTTGTCTTTATTATAAACAACCAGAATGTTAGACCACTTCAAAATATATAAGTGCACAACTATATGAATTCTATATGTTCTCTTTTACGCATATGTAGACAATCTCATGACTTCAAAACATGATTGGTGGTATCGAATTATATTCTTTAGTACCTACTTTGAGTACCCTACTGCCCCTTTACCGTTCAATACCTTCTTGAGTTTTCTAGAATTAATTCTAGAGAACCTCCCTTGGCAATCACTGACTAATTGTCAACCGACACAAAAAATACCAGTATACATTTTTACATGACAAAATAATTATACAATAAATTAATGCAATGTCTAACATTTTTATATCGTATGCAAATATATCTAGTTACATACCTATACGTATATTGAAATATGATTCTTACCGTACCTACCTTTTCAAAAATAACTTTATTTCATTATGTTTTAGATCTCATTCAAATTTTCTTGACGGTATTATCTCCAGATGTACCTACCTACGCGAATCATTACTTATTCAGTGAGGCGTCTGTCGAATTTGGTTTCTCGTCAAATCAAATCATTCTGAGCACACCTGTGACGGTGTATGGAAGCGAGCGTTTGAATATTGATTTCTTGTCTTCTGGATTCGTGATTGTTCATCAAAACCAGCAGCAGCTGCCCCGTGTTATACGAATCGCTTCGCGTTAAGTTAAGTACGCGATGAAGCGATCCGGTAAAAGCTTGCGATGCGACGCGATCAGCGTAATCCGCTTTACAAAGAAATTTTAATAATATGAAATTGTGCGATTATACTTTGATGTTTTTTAAAGCAACAAGAAATCCTAAAGGAGCTTGCTTTTTCTCCTAATCTAAATATTTTAGTTAATTTCCAAATAAATAGTATTCATTGGGGTATTTGTTAGTATCAATGTTATGTTTCAAATAAGCAAACTATATATAAGAAAACGTCTAACCTATTTGCGTATGTAGAATAGTTCCTTTTTACATAATACCATTCCAGTTGTTTGTTTTGTGTTGGAACAGTGTATTATTTTTGATCTTATAAAATGAAGAATACATATATATATTTAATGTATTTTAATCCAAACTAAATATTTGTAAGGTTTGAGAATGCAGCATTATTCGTATTGAATATACCTACATAAGTTTGAAAACCCTCTGAAACATTCCAATTAAATCCTAGAAAAAATCTTGGACGAGTGGGATTCGAACACACATCTTTCACTCTGTATCTTTCTCTTACTTCTCGCCACAACTAGTGTTGATTATTTCAGACGCCATAATAAAGTTAGTAATGTCATTATCTTGAGATTTATTTTACATGTAATATTGTATCCACTTCTTTTCACGCCATTTAAAACACTAATCTGCTTGGTCATTCTCTTATGGCTGAGGATCGTGACTGACTATCCTAAAATGTAGTTATCTTCTGAAACATCTCGGTAGGTTAAATTGCAAGTGATATGCAAAACCCACTTTGTTCAAAAATTTTATATAGAAATTTTCTTGTGTAAAGCTTACGCCATGTTTCGATGGCAGTCACCGTGTGCGATGTCCAAACATATTCATCGCTTTTATTCATCGCTTCGCTCTACTTTTTTCTTCATCTGACGATATTTCCGCGTCGGAAAGCTTCGTTAAGGTGTGGGTTACGTCCATCCGTGTTATTGTAACGTATAATCCTGTAATGGAAACCAACTGGAATGAGAGATATAGCACCTGCCGTCGTAATTGTACACTTCGAGTTCGGCGGGGTTGCGAACTAATACCTATAAGTCATAATAATTATGCAATTTTATAAAATTTATTACCGCCCAATTAATTTCAGCGGAAGGAAGATTTATCGAACCAATCAAGTATTTAATAGTATTTTTCGGACGTACCTTCTCGGTGAAAATAGATAAATTGCCAGTTGTTAAATTATTCAAAAAATAGCGGGCCAACTTTCAAAATTAACCGCTGAAGCAATTCAAGCTATTTGCATAATAGCTATCTCAAATTGTGTTAGTAGGTTCGTTTTTAAAAAAATACTTATTATCTCGTTAGGTATAGATAGATTCAGAAATGTTAACTGTATATTATGACCCTTCTCCTAGCTGAGTCCTGTGTGAGGATACTGATCGAGTCTTTATTTTGAGATTTGAGTGGCGCAGGCTTTGAGAATACTTTTCGTTAACATAATTATTTTGCAGTAAAAATGAAGAAAACACGCTTGATATTTTCATATATTCACCATGAGTTGGCTAAATATATTTTTTTACTATTTTTAATATTAGTTACATTAACTTACATTTATAAACAGTGGTCCATTAAATACGCTACAAACGTGTTCATAAGGGCTGTGAGCCAACAGGCATTGGGATTTCGGTTTGTTTACACGTTGGTCATCTTCACTCACTGCAATAATGATTACTTCACGTGTTATAACGGTATTTATTTATCATTAATAATTATAATATGTTAAAAACGGGATTTTGACAGCCTTGGCAGGTCTTTTTTGCGAATACCCCAAATTTTTTTCTATTATTATGCTGAATCTACCACATACATTCAATATTAATTGTGTGTATGATGTACAATTTGAATATTTCTCCAAAGTAATAATTTTATGGTGATTATTGACTGTTATTCCTAATAATTTAACATATATTGTCACACAAATGCTTGTATGCAGAGAGAAATGTAATTAACATTATAAAATGTTATAATTTATATGTATGTTTTATTGAGCTAAGCCGGCGTTTTCTTGTGTTGCCGACTCTATACACATGACTGAAATAAATGGCAAACGTTTAATTTGTTTTGCTTTTCCGGTGTTTAGTAAGCGAGTTAAGCCATGTTACTGATTATACGATGTTGTGTAGTCCGATCACAGTTTAATGGAGCACCCTTTATATAGATAGGGTTAGAATATACCAAAACAGCTTATAATATTAATAACTAACATTGCATCGATATTTGCTGACATTTTCAATTGACGAGGCATTAAAATTTCTTCAATACATTTGCTTATTATTAGAACTAACAAAGTAAAACTGGTTAAGTATAGAATTGTATAAACGAATTTAATAGTCTATCTCTATCAATTTGTCTCACTTCCATTATTGGACATTAACTAAACAACGTTGTAAGTAATCACTAATCGCATTAAATTTTCAACGCAATATGGTCCTATCAGATAAGCATTGATTATACCGGCAACGTGCTGAAATGAATTTCAAATTTGCGCTTAGAACTTAGCCGTTTGATTTATGATATCGAATTAGCCTAATTGACTTTAAGCCCTATGATCACACAATGATAGCGCATGAGCTGGTGTATGATGGCCACTTTGTGACCGCAAACTTTGCGAAAATGTTGATTTACATTTTACACAATACCTCTTACTACCGTTATACCGTTTATCATTTATATACTTACAAAAATTGTAATATTATTCATTATGAATTCTACAGGTTGATTTATTAGTTGATGATAGCTACTTTGGTTCTCACACCATTATTAAGACTAAAAAGATTTGTATACGTACATTATTCACAGAATAAGGACTCGATCTTTCTTCTTTTCACTTTTAAAATTAATTCAGAAATAATACATCAATAAAAAGTATTTTTGGAAACTGTATCAAACTCATGAACTTTTACTCATGTTATTAAGAATTTATGTTTTGCGTGAATTGTCGAATTTCTATGCCTTCCAGCATTGCGTGATATTTTATTGTGAATTCCATAATACATTTAATAGTGACGATAGTGGAATTACAATATTTTCATTATGTTATTATTTATTATACATGTTACTTGTTATCCTTTTCTGCTATATCGTGTAAAAACTCGATTGGGCCGTTGTAAGTAACGTAGGTATCACACGTATAGAGCATGGTATTTCGAGCCAGAATACTGTCATATAAATTCCCACTTATTTATTTTCCTGAAGCTTTTAACTATTGTTAATTACTATTGATGGGGCTTATTCATAAATTTCTTAATTACATTCAACTATTCATTAGACTTAAGCACATTACCTATCGTAAAATAATCAGTTGTACTTACTATAAGGAAAACTGAAATAGATCAATAAGCAGGAAGGGGTCCCAAATTATGATAATATTTTGGTACCGTATTAATAAAATATCATGAAATTCATAATACGAACTACGAGGGAGGTTTTCGTTATTTTTTTTTTGCGAGCTTTTTCCTATTTGCTCTGCTTCAATTCCAATTAATATTTCGTTCGTATGGCAAGCGATTCATAAAGAAATCGAATTCTGTCCGCCATATCTGTTGTCAACCTTTCAAGATGTGGCCATATTTGATGTAATATTTCTCCGGAAGGAATGTCTTGGGGATATTTTTATAAGCGCTTTACTGATGGCATGTTTACTTTAAATTTATCTCAATTTTTCATATAATAACATCGAAAATCAATCTATGAATGCCGAGTGATCTCAAAGCGATCTCGTGATATGAGAGATCTATTATGACACATTTTGATATTGCTTTATATGACGTTTAATTCTTGTATATTTTGATAGTAGGTACCTATTGAATTTATAAACGTGAATTTTTTGTACACAATTGCGAAGTTTTTCAATTGCAAAATCATATCTAAATCTAGTTTTCTTGAAATACCCGTATTTAGATCCAATTTTAGTATAATACTAAACTAGATTATAGTTTGATGGCGTTTTCGTAGATTTAAATATTTACTGACAGTGTAATTATAAAAAAAAAACAGAATCAAAATGGGTTTGTATATGTCTGGGTAAATAAAGGTTGTGTCAGTTTTTGATTATTTCTGTCGCAGCGTTTAGTTTTGTATGTGCTTATCTCAAATTTAGCCACTCAGTGTCACAAGAAGGATTCCTAAAAAGTCAAATTTCAACGCATAATTTTCGCGATATGACATGACGCATGGCTTTCTATACAAATCACATCACTCCACAATGTTTCAAAATACAATGATCCGAAATAGGTACTACGAGTTTGTAATATTCGAAAGGATTTTCGGTGTGTTTTGCGATTCGGCGTGTCACGTAGGTAGATTGAAGCATGTGACTCTGAAACATTCCACCAATCCTGCCACCCCTCCCTCATGGTACGTAATTTATCTTTCGCGATATCATTAATATAAATGATATTTCTTAATATTAATAAGCTTATCACGCGGTAGAGCTCTCTACCTGAGCGTGCTTATACCATCAGATTCGACAGGTGGCGTAATTGGGGCGTTATTGTGTTTAAAAACGAAACGTTCAGCAATCAATCAACGGTTTAATAACAGTAATCAATAACAAATACCACATCAGAGAATTGATTTTCGCCTAATTTCATTACCAGTACGATGCTGGAAAATGATTTAATGGAATAATAATTAATCGCTTTGGTTGAAATATTTCACACAACTCGGATAGGTGCTTAGTTTTTTCATCCTTTCAACTGGCCTGGCCTAGTTCGATGGTAATTCTTGATTAATAATTACATTTTATATACTTAACCATCTTTAAAGTGACTTTTCATGCGCATTGCAATTACTATTACTATTTCGCAATACATTGTAATAGAAATTATTACGAACGTGCTGTTTAATTAATTCGACAAGTCGGTGTATGAGCGGGGGCGGGGGTCAAATGGTCAAAAGGTTCTTAAATAATATGGTTTTTAGATTGTATGTTTAACTTAAATTCTAATATGAGTAGGTACTTTATGCACTTGGGTTGAGATTCACGATGACACCCACACATTGGACGTCATTCGTCAAGCCGTAACTAGGTATAAATGGCTGAATAAAATGTAAATTATGCTTTTAGATGTTACCTTTGGTTGTTTTTCATGGTTGTTGTTTAACGACTTATAGTAGTTAATACGTGCGTATCGTAAACCAGTTTATTTCATTCGGATTTTCCTTACACTCGGATGTAATACGATTGTTATAATAAACGAGTCCCGAACCCTCGCTGCCTACTTGTATATTCTATCGAATGAAGCAATCGCGGCTTAGACTTAATTTCGGGCTTAGTTATCAATCTAATTATTTATTTAACAGCGTACTTAGTATTCAGCGTAACACCTTTTGTGTTTAATAGACACGTGATGCTCATTCGAATTGAAACCTTTCAGACATCCTTTGGTTTGATGGAATGTTGAGTGGATTGCGTGTAAGAAAATGTTTATTTTAACAATATACTTACTCTTGTCGGCGCGTCGAGTGAGTGGGAGAGAATCGCAGAAGAAAAATAAATTTAATGCCTCCGGCACTGTGCGAAAAATAGAAAAAACGTTATATTGTCTTTCTTTATTTGATTTCTCGTCGTATAGGTACGATAGCGAAATCCAATATCAATATATTATTTTATACACAGACAGGGATGGTGTATATGATTTTTACCACTATATAACTAAGTTCCAGATGGAAGGTCACGTTTTATTGTTATTATGTAGTGTAAAAGTGATCTGATAGTAACACTATTAGGAAGATGTATGTTCTTATTTGTGTGCCATATCCTTTATCGGAAGTCGGCGATTCTCTCCATGTCCGTTACGGATTTGATATCCCATTTTATTAATTGGAAATAAGTTCATTTTCAGTTGATTTGCTCTCTGTGGAATTTTATAAAATTTTCATATTTGTTCTTTTTTTTCGAGAAATATATTGTGTTCACACCTATGTATTTATCCCACAGAAATTAAGAATACATTTATTTTCTAATCAAATTGTCATATAATTTAACATAAGTGTAAATATATTTTCCCGTCCTTTAAAAGTTACATAATATCACTATTGACACAATCGTAAAACGCGATAAATATTAAATTATAAGATTAAACGTACCTACTAATATAATTATATATACCCAATTATGTATAGACAATATATTATATAATAAAGCCAGAACTATATAGACAGAAATAGATTCAGTGTCTTTGATTTCGTATTCTTAGCGTAGCGGCGCAATTCTGTTATATTTTCCATTTTAATACAACTTAGTAGATTATCGTTAACTTTACTGTACGAAAAGATTCGCGAAATTTCTACCGAAAATTCAAAAGCGTCCATTATTATTACCCCTCCGCGTTTAATAAATAATATCTAATGAAAAGGTATTCCACGACTTGCTTATAAAGGACCCGACAAAGGTACAACAGCAAATCAATTGAAAATCCAAGCTCTTTTCACTCCCACGATTCCAAGTGTCCTTCAGAGGGGTTTATTATTTAGAAAGTAATATAAACAATTTCGTTACGTCGCATCAAGATTTTGCTAAGTGACTGAAGGGCACGCTATTTTTCCTTTCCATTTTAAAACTTGCGGACACGTGCTAATGTAATTTTGATTATTAACAAGCTTGAATATTGCTTATATCCCCATTTTTTTATAAATCCATTATTTGGTTAAGTATACACACACACAAGTTGACAATATCATAAAAACTGCAACTCGGCTAGACTGACACAGTAATTAAAGTAATACAGTTGTTAAGTGTCCCAACCCATTAAAACCATTCACTTTTGGTTTTTAAAACTATTATATTTTTAATAAATATTTTTTGAGGCTATCAACATTTTTTCTGACTTCCACGTCAGATCATCAAATCTAGAAAAAAATATTTCCTTTGTGTGAACGCAATAGAAAAAGTCGCCAACTTGGCTCAGCAACCGATTAAAATAGTTTGTGATATAATTAATTATTGTATATTTAATTTAATTACATATGTAACTTTTTCTGTGCGTATTAACCTTTAGGCCCCTTATAAATCTGTGTTTTAGTGAAGACATGGTTATTTATTAAAACACCTTGCAAAACTAAATACTTTGAGTCGAAATCTCAGTAATGAGAGAAAAATAATTGTTTTAAAGTCAGAATGATACCCACGTTTAAATTAGCTCATTATAAAATATACAAACCGAACCGATATTATAGAATAATAAAGTTATTCTTTAAATTGCGTTATTTCAGTATGGCTGTGGGCTTTTGGTGCTGGGACTGTAAAATTATGGTAAAACTTTGAATTTTTCATTGGTTTTGTTTGCATGTTATGTTGCGTGATTTTTTAAAATTCGATTATAATTTGAGTACCTACTTATTTATATTTATATACGACATATACGTGATAATCTTAAGATAAGACAACGATATCATACTAAAGAAAATTAGACAATTAAGTAGCAGCTATTGCCAAGTATGTTTGCGCTATACAATTTAATTTCAGAGATATCGAATCCGACATTCTAATAAATTTCTTGTCTTATCACTGGCCTCGGTATTCGGTCGTCTTGTTTGGTATTAAAACAGTCCTGTGTTGTAAGTTAGTAAGAGCACGGTATTACAAAGTGTTCCAGCGGCTGGTAGTCCACTGGGGGTGATTTAGGACACGGGAGTGATTTATTTCGCTTCTGGTCATCAATATCTTTGATAAATAGCCGGGGTCGCTGAGATACTCATTAACCAGGGAAATTGGTTGTCGCTTTCGTTTTACATCCACTCTATAACACGCATACACGGACAAAAAATTACGGACATTATTTTTATTATTATTATTATTAATACTTATATTAATACTATTATTATTAAATACAAAACATTTCTTTAATAATTCAATCAAATTATTTGCTGAATTTTTGGTTTATTGTACTCATTTTTTTATGAATTGAAATTTATTTACATTCCACGTATCTCAGGGAAAAAGAGTTTTTATTGAGATTGATTGTTCGTTTAATGTTCTCAATTGGCATTTTTAGATTCATGAATTTTGAAAAATTACTTATGATTCCAAATGAAGTCTTTATTTATTTATAAATTTAAAAATGAATTACGATTTTTTTAAATTCATAATTAAAAATCAATGTGTTAAAAATGTTATACATACGCCAAGAATTTATTCAGATTCTTATAACATTGTAATAATAATTTTTATGCGAATTCTGTGTTATTTTTTTTTTAATTTATGCAATTAAATCACGCTTTCGGATACATAGTGTCCGAATTCGCTTTGATATGGCAACAATGCAGAGTAATTGCATACTTTCATCCAAATTCTAATTCGGCGCGCGTATTTGTTCGTTGAAACGCTGATTAAACATGCTTTCCCAGGCTGCTATGCGGAATGAAAATGCATTTTCTGCTCTCGAATCCTGTTTTACAACGTAGTTGATTTTCTCGAATTTATCTTGAGATAAATACGTGCCGCTGTTTTCGAATTTTAATAATTCAAAATATTTTCGGCGGTTGAGTGTTTTAGTGGACGCAATATAAATATTTGATAACTTCTTTTCAAACGTTTCTTTATTTCACTGCCAAAATTTGTTTTCTTCTGTTTTCTATTTTTTTTGGCAAAACATTTCGAAACGATACGTAGCAATCCATTGTCTTATGTTTAATGTATGATATTTAACTTTTGTCTGTTATATTTTCCGATTTATTGTATTTTTTTATGAAGATTAATTTTCCTTCCACATTGTGTTTTAAACATTAATTTTAACCTATTTGCATACATCGTACAGTATTTGCTTCGCTTCATACCCTTTAAGCGTTAGATCAGTGATCGGTAAATTTTTCAGGCATAAAAGTTAGTTTTAAAAAAAATCTGGTTAATTTTTAAATTTTCATCAAATATAATTATAAAGCTCTTTATTTTAAAGAAGTATAACAAAAATCATAATTGATATTGACGAATTTAACAATAAATGCAATTTAATGTAAGCTGTGGGTTTTCTACATCATGTGTGGAGTTTCTAATAGCCACCCCCTAAGATGAATGTGTCGGGCTACAAGAGGCATCTAGCGGAAAGATACGAAGCTTGCAATTTGAGCGAATTTATTAATAATTTACATTTTAATGTGTTTTTAATAATTATTCAATACATTGTTATTTAAAGTAAAATGGAAATTCGTTCAAAGATCACACATTATTTGTAGGTTGTGTTTATCGTTAAAATTTATTTTTATTAAGCGAAAATATTTTTGAACGATTAATTAAAATACTTCTGGAATGTACCTACATTATAAATTGTCTCAAATTGCAAGCTTTTTATTATTCCACTATTTGTCTTTGGTAGGCGGCGCGTTCTTAAACTTCTCGAAAACCCGAACTCGCATCGAAACGTAGATCTAAACAGGCATTATATATTGTGTATTCTTGCATGATAGTTATTGCGCGCACGCGTCTGCCCGCTTTTTTACACATGAGATCCGCACCCTGTCATACCACACCCGGTAGGTTAAACCAGCTCCCGTTCATTATGTATTCCCGGACCATATTAAACTCACGCATCAAGTAATAATTGTCTACCAATGTTGTATTTTCACACATAAATCAATCATTGAAAGATTATGTAAATCCGGTTGAAGCACGTCTTGTTTATCGCGTCTCACTTTTATATTATATCGTATGGAATACCAAATCAAATTACCTGACTTAAACTAAGCATACTTTTATAATATAATTAATTACTCGCCACTCTATTCCTTTGTCAGAAAAGGGGTAGAGGACACGTACTCACCCAGGTCAGTAAAAAATGAGGATATAAATCACTGCGATATTAAATCTGCATTAATCGAGTTGCTACCAAAACGACAGTGCTTGCAGGCAGTGACAGATTTATGCGCCGCGTTCGTTTCGGTCGATAGTGATTAGTTTCTATCGAGTTGTCCGCATGGAGCGTAGGTATAATACGAGGGTGGGTCAATAAGTCCTTAGAAAAGCCGACAAGTGGCGCGACTAGTACTGTAAGCGGTTTGTTTTCATGCAGCGGCACTACCGATTCAGTATGCTGCGAAGTTTCAATCAGATTGGTCGGGTTGTTGTGTGTTTCTCGTACATTTAAAAAAAAATTGCTTGTGGAAAATGGAAAAATGGAAAATGGAGAAAATTGAGTTTAGAGCTGTTATTAAACATTTTAATATAAAAGGGTTAACAGCAAAGGAAATAAAAAATGAGTTGGATTTAGTTCACGGCATATCTGCTCCTTCACTTGCAACTATTTATAACTGGTTAAATGAATTTAAACGTGGTCGTACATCAACAAAGGATGAACCACGCTCAGGACGTCCTGTAGAGGTGACTACACCAGAAATGATCAATAAAATCCACGATATGGTATTAAGTGACCGAAGATTAAAGTTGAGTGAGATAATTGAGGTTACAGGGATCTCAAAAGGTAGCGTCATTTCTATTTTACATGACAAATTGGGCATGAAAAATATTTCTGCAAGATGGGTGCCGCGTTTGCTCACAGTCGACAATAAACGCAATAGGGTGGTGGCCTCTAAAGCCCTGTTGTCGCTCATGCAACGCAATCCGGATGAATTTTTTCGTCGCTTTGTGACTGTAGATGAAACATGGATTCACCACTATACTCCCGAGATGAAAGAACAGTCAAAGCAGTGAATTGCGAAGACAAACCATGTCCAAAGAAGGCGAAAACCGTAAAATCAGCTGGTAAGGTTATGGCTACTGTATTTTGGGATGCACGTGAAATTATTTTCGTTGACTATTTGGAAAAAGGAAAAACAATAACAGGGGATTATTATGCATCTTTATTGGACCAGCTAAAAAACGAAATTGAAGAAAAACGGCCTCATTTAAACAGGAAAAAAATCCTCTTTCATCAGGACAATGCCCGTGTTCACACATGTTAACGATCAATGGCTAAAATTGAAGAATTGAAGTTCGAATTGGTCGACCACCCACCGTATTCGCCAGATTTAGCCCCCAGTGACTTTTTCCTTTTCCCAAACTTAAAAAAATGGCTAAGTGGACAACGTTTTTTTTCAAATGAAGAAGTCATCGATCGGACAAATGCTTATTTTGAGGACCTTCCGAAAACTTATTTTTCTGACGGTTTAAAAAAAATTGAGAAACGTCTAACCAAGTGTATTGAGCTCCAAGGAGATTATGTTGAGAAATAAAAAAAAAATACAAAAATAAAAACTGTTTTAATGCTTTTTTCTAAGGAATTATTGACCCACCCTCGTATTATATTATGCAGCAACATGCAAACTCAGTTTCTAAAGCCTCAATTACATTGAGCTTCTTTACGAGCTGTTTATTGGCGAATTTACAATCTGCCTGTAAATTCGCCCAGTGTAATCATCGAAATGTCAGCTTGTTCGATGATTACACTGGGTGAATTTACAGGCAGATTATAAATTCGCCAACAAACAGCTCGTAAAGAAGCTCAATGTAATTGAGGCTTAAGACACGGAAACTTGCAGTTCGCTACGTAGTTACTGTAGAAGCATAATTCGAAGTCGGTAATTTAAATTAATAATAATTGCTAAAACTACTAAAAGATAATTTCTGTTCTACAAAATATTGTTTTCTTCTCACACTGAAGTATTAATTACACGAGTAGAAAAGTTGTGGTAGACCTAATCAATTCTATAATCGAATACACAAATACATTTCACTTTCAATTCTGTATTTAAAATTTGTCTAATATAGGATTTTTGAAGGTTTTGAAGCACTATTCGGTTTGTTACTTCACCTGTTAGGTACTGTTGGCACCGATCGTCCTGAAATATTACAAATATTAAATTCGCGTGACGAAGTTTAATGCAGATGATATAGACGTACTATTTAAAATTACATATTAAACTATAACACGTGCTTCAGTTTATCCCATATTTCTCTAAAGTCAACCTAGGTACATTTTCATCCAGAAAGCAACTCAACTCCAATTATTTTTGTGTTCCCTGTTTATCGATTCTGAGATAAACTGGGAACATCTCCTCGCATATCATGCCGGCCTGATACCGTATTATAAAGCGTGGCGATTTTTGGTCTCGCATTTCTTTTTTTCAAACGATTCTCCGCCACTTATTTTACTGTGGGGTTTGCATGGTTAATATTTAAAGAGACCACATTAATTAAACATCATTTTATATTACTTAGTATGTATTTATATATCATATAAATACATAATAATTATATAATTTCCTGGAAGTAAGATCTCCGGTTTGTGTTATTATTAATATACATATATAGGAAAGGTGAAAAATAAAATAGAATACAATTGATGCTGGTCTGTAGCAAAATTCTACCAGTAGACTATAAGCAAGGGTACACACCGACCTTTTCTTGGGTAAAATAAATTCTGAGCGTGACGTTGAAAAAGGTACTTTCCTACACATTTCTTTTTAAAAGGTACCCTACTTACCTTCACTTAATAAGTATGACATTTTAGTTTATTTCCCCCAATCTTTTTTCATTGATCAGTGATCACTTTCGATGGGCGAGTCGGCATAAAGAATCTCAACGCTCTATTTCATCCCGAGAATTTGACATTGGGTTTGAGCGGGTCACTGCAGAAGTTGATCGCCGTGTCGGCGACGAATTGTTCGGCGTGACCTAGAACTTTTCCATAATGGCTGCCAATGTAAGACAATATCGTTAATTAGGATAATTTATATAGCTACCGACGAGGTAGATTTCCGTGTGATTAAATTAAGAGGATAAACTTTAAAAAAAAATGGTACGTTGACATAAGCAGGTGTTGGGAACAAAGCCCAAAGGGGAGAAGCATGCCAGAAGAGAACCTAGCGGAAAAATACGAACCTTGCAATTTGAGATTTTTTTTGATAATTTACAATTTCAACTGTATTACTTAATAAACATGTATCTGAAAACAATAAAAAGATTTTTTTTTTTAATTTAAAGATAAACTTACAATTGTAAAGAAATGTAATAAAATGTGAATTCGTTGCAGGGTCACATATTATTACATTATATTTTATGGTCATATTTATTATTTAAATTTAGTTTATTAAGTTTTCAATTTTTCGTCGTTTCGATTTTTGACTAATTCATCGTTTTAATATTTATTTATTTTTATAAAAACATAAATATGTATAACTTGAAATCCTTTTAATGCCTCTTGTAATTTAAGTAATATATTTTATTGATAATTTTCATTTTAAATAATTAATACGTAAGTATGTCTATAAAACCTTTAAAAAATTGTTTATAAATCTATAATTAATAAAAAAAAAACTATATAAAATGTGCTCTTTTAGAAAGTCTGGTTTATATTAGTACCTACGCCGTATTTTATGAATATGATTAACGTTAAAATGTTAAAAAAAATATTTTAATATTTTTAAACACGTATTGATTTTAGAATGAAAGCTATCAGTAAAATGTATTAAATTGCAGCATTTACTAAAAACATTATTCTCCGCCTTAAGACACTGGGGGTGGGATGTCCAGTAAATAAGAACTTGTGGAGAGTGGTTTATATTTTACAGATGACGAAGACAGATAGCGTATAGTTCAAAATATTCAAGTAGATTCATTAAACTAGGCAAGCGTTAACGTCAGTGCGACATCTATGGCGAGTGACCGAATCCGACTGCATTTTGTCGGTGACCTTGGGTAAGCGGCAAGTGACGATATCTCATTGTAAACTCTTCGCCCATCGATTTCTTTCTCCTTTACCGGAAGACTTTTTGGCGTGTGCCATGCCATGTATGCCATGTGCCCTTCTCAGAAACGAATCAGTAGTAAAACATTTTTTTCTCAGCAGATAGGTTCCATTTTACACTTTTTAAAGTTCATTAGCAATTAGAATATGTACCGAAATACGAAATAATTATTCATCTTTGGTAAATTGCAGCTAACTCCTGGTTATATAAGACCGTCTTAAAAAAAGTCAACAAAATTAGTTGATGTTAGCAGTTATTTACACTATTTTTACTTTATATATTATATATGTACATACTATGTAGGTACTTCCTCATTTTTTCAACAAAATTAGTTTTTTCCGTCATTTATTCTAATATAATAACTAAAAAATACTAATTACATGCCTTATATCACCATTAAATGCTAATCATATTTTGCAATAGTAGTTCTTCACCTTTTTGGCAATGCGAGCCGCTTTAATTAAAAAAAAATCTATTGTATCGAGTTACTACTACTACTAAATTGGATAGCTTTGATAAACGCCGACTAAATTTTTATAAATACTGTTGAAGAATATCAAATCTGAAAACCCGGTCAGTTTAATTAAAACAAAAAAGATTTTGTTTTAATGACGCACCTGCAATTAAACTTTATTCTCAATCGAACCTGGTTTCGATTTTCTACTAAAGAATAGCAATTTTATTTGTATTTTATATAACTAATAAAGCCCGGTATGTTGCGATCTGCCATCTAACTCACTGGTTGTCAACCGCTGCTTATACATTTCTGAATAATTTAATTTTTACAAAATTTATTTAATAAATCGCTTCACCTTATCGTTTTTAACACATGCAGGTTTATAAATGACTATAACGGATGCCTAAATATTATTTAAAATTAGGACCTAACACTTTTTTAAGACTAAATAATGTCCGCCTGCGCTCCCGAGATTAAAAAAACAATTTTTCAAGCCTTTAATTTACCCTAAAACACACTCGTCGCTGGAAAAGGGTTCAAGTTATTTATATGGAACATTGTGATGGTGGAAAATTTTGGATTGTGTGCTAATTTATTGTGAAACCAGACTGCGTAAAAAGTGTAATTATTACGTACCTACGTCATAACGTTGTAAGATATAACTGCCGTAAAAGTAATTTTGTTATTAACCTTTATTACAACCAAGCATACAAAAAATAATTGTGTCTAACCTTTATATAACTGACGTAGAACTGCGTCTTTTTATACGGCAAGTTCCGTCGGATCTCCGAAAAAGTTTTACTTTAGAATCGCATAGGTCGTTTGGGGAAATAAATATATTGATTCAACAATTATTATTAAAGAGGCTCTATGACAAGGTATATCGCATTTAGACCGATCGGACCCTAAAGATATGCGAGACGTGTGGGTGGAAACACGCCTCGATAACTGCGCTCTGGCGGCCATTTTGGCGAAAATAATTTATTTACCCGTTTAGATCAATCTATATTTTAATTTGATTTCCTGTTAAGTTGCAAATTGAAACATAGTCTCGAAATGAAGATATGAAAAATAATAGAATAATAAAAGAACGCAATTTTTACTTCGTTGATGATTCTTATACTTAAGTAGGTACATAAAACAAATTGTGAAAGTTTTATTTCGACTTCAACATTATGATAACAGTGCAGTGTCGCGGAAATTATGCGAGTGACACTGACATAAAATATATTAATTTCTTCTTTAGAAGAGAAACTGCGGCGATATGGGGGAGGGGGATGAAAAGCAATTCGATTCGAAACGCTGTGGAGGTCGAATGCGGCGCGGCTTACATAACAACGGCAACCTTGCATCTCCAAAAGGGGAAAGAAATAGGTCAAGTCTGAGAGACGTAACAGATTCGTAGCATGTATCATCCCTTGTTGTACCTCGCACGCTTTTTGACTGTTTGCAAAGTCCCTTGAACTCTACATTATTACAACGCCCTTCGATCGTTATTATGTGAGGTTAGCTTGAGACGCCCTTGTGGGGAGAACGGCGTCTTTGCAGTTTCCGGCTTAGCGGGAGTAATGAAGCGTTTCATGTGGGAAACTTTTGCATCTCTGGAAGTTGAAAACTGGTTAAGTATATTATCTTTTTGGTTATTTAGTACCTATCGTAAACTATACCGTGTAAAGCTTGTTCTAATGAATCACTTATTTTCATTCCGATCCAAAGGCATTATCTTTATATTGGAATGCTTTTATCTTAAGCGTGCAATCAATTTATAATTAGTAATTACTAACAGCAGTAGTGCGTTTATTGACGTACATATTTGACGCACTGGTTGATTTTGGGCCCCGTACAGTAAACAATCTAATATTAATTTTCCAAATAATTAAAATAAATACAATCAAACTTTAATATAAACATTATTTTCAGTTTGTTTATTATGTAATTAATTACCAGTTTATTTTAGATTTCCGTATAATTCTGGTTTGACCTGTTTCGAGGCCTCTTTATTTATTTTTCTGACGAATCGGTCGCATCATTTACGTCAAATAAAATCGAAAATAGTGACGAAGTTTATAATAAGTGATCACAGGGGTGGCGGTTTTTCGCTCGGCTTAGTCCAGGGGCTAAACTGGAAGAGAATCGTGATGATAATAGTAATTGCTTATTAAAACCACGATTTTCAGTAATGAGCGGGTGAGAAAATTTGAATATAAGTAATTATAGTTTTTTTTAATACCTTATTAAATAGCTCAAGAACTCGAGACGTATTCGTCGGCGTCAGTTCAATAAAGTGCAAAAATTTCCCCAACATTCATTCAATTTTCTATATCGATAATATATTGGTATTGTCCCATAGTTCAATAATACATAATTATGTATTTAATATTTCAATAGGTAGGTACCTACTTCTTGTGTTACAAAATAAATACATCGATTTTATTATGTGTAAGTTAATATTATAAATTTAAAACTGAATACGTTTGCAAAACAAAAGCGTTTCTGCAAAATAGCTACACGTCGAAAGCCATTCAGAGTTCCAAGTGGCGCCCATACGCTTCATTTGCGGCGGGCACATGCCAACCGGGCCAATGTCGCTGCGTTTCCGCTGGCTGAGTATCCTATCGGCATCAGCCGTCATCCTCCTTCCTCCCCCGACGAAGGTCGCCCGCTTCGCGGATTGCGGCGGACCAGCGGTCTGCAACTACATCCTCACAGCAAACCCTTGTTTTTGTTAAAGTTTAGTATTGTGTACGGCACTAGTCCTTTGTCAAAATAGTTTGTGTTACAACATTGATTGATGTTTTATTATTAGGGGCGCGCTGGCCGTCTTCATGTCTGCTCTCGCCGCGATAAGTTCGAATTTAAATAGTGTCAAACGATGATTAATTGAAACGAATTTTGTGAAAAGTCAACGAAACTGACATTTGTACGCCAATTTTGTTTCATTGCTGGTAACCCGCTGTCACTTTTAATAATAACATTTCGATAAAGTTAAGCTAACTATACAGTATTGGCAAAATAGTTAGTTGCTATCGTTTACTAATATAGTTTTACAAAATAAAACAGAACAAAAGAGCTAGGCATATTTCCATCAATCTTATTTCTTTCGTATAAGCCAGTGAAGTGTGGAATGGGACTCCTAGATCTGATTTAACCCCTTCATATAAAATACGTAGTACTGGCGGTAAGGGATTGAAAAATTCCTGATGTTGTCGAGTTAACTGTGGAGGTTGAAATACGTTATCCATACGTGAAAAAAAAAACGAAAATGGTGTGTCCAATACTCTGTTAAAATAAATGATAGACTGCTTCGATAGAAAAATAAATATTCTTTCATATTTAAAATTGCAGAACGCATAACATAGTATCGAAATGATTGAATTGGGCGATTCCTATCACGTAGCATATATTATCATGTAGAATCGTCGAGATTCCTTGTAATGTTTTGCCCCTCTACAGTCTACGCAAAATTATCGTAAGTCGTAAGGAATAAACATTTTTTTTTTACAAATATACGTGTATATTGTAATTTTAAACTCGATTTAAATGCAATGTTTTTAAACCATTATGTATTAGTAGCTATAATCAACTGAGTAAGTCTACGGATTCGTAGAACGCCGTAAAGTTGTCGGCTTTGTTGCTTGTACCAACCAGCAAGCACGGTGTACACATAGAATGCTGAAAGTTGGCAGGAATTAACTCTTTATATTTAGGTAACTTACAAAACGTATCAACTACTCGTTGTCGATAACTATCATAATATAGTTAAATTATTTTTTAATAAATCAATAAATATCCCAAATTGCGAGAAACGTCCCTGAATGTGACTTCTATCCAGCATACCGAAAGCTTTCAAACAATAATATATTTCAAACATTCTTGTTCACTGTCTGCCGAGAAATGTAGTTCTGATTAGGCATATTATTTTGTGCTTTTAGTAACGTCGTGAAGTGGTGCTTCTGTTTTTGAAGTAATTATCATTATCGGCACGATTATTAAAATAAATATAGTATTTTAAGACGATAATGTTTACGCTCGCTTGTTGCAGGTTATCGGTGTTAACTCAAAAGCGTTCTAACATAAAACACTGTACGGAATTTCGAGCGATAGTATCTATAATAAAATTACTTTTATAGTATATATATATATATGCCTGCGTATTAAGGAAATTGGAAAATATTTATCATGCAGCTCTTTGATAACGCGTTGAAAATCACTGCGGTGTGGCGGTATTTGGCTTGCCCCAGCTAGGAAATGAAATCGACAACATGTCAATGAAGTGATTTGTATTGTTGTCAACTGGCGGCCGTCTCTTGCCAATGAATGTGCATTTGAACATATCGAAGCTCATTTCGAACTTGCCACGTATTTCATTGTCTGCAATGATTAGCGCTATTTCAATTATGTGGCTATTTTAGTAATACTGCGAACCAAGAATTTTCAATCACAGTAACAAATTATTTCAGAAGTTAAATCTTTTCAATCGTATACCTACTTACTATTTATTTATCGTTAAGATATCGGTGTTTTCGTTATACTTATTCTCTTTAGAAATGTTAGTCTTCGTCTAATCTCCTGTCGATTATGTTTGAAGCGAACATACTAGACGATGGTGAGCTTTTCGTATTCATTGTGTATACTTGCTTACATGCATATTGTATTAATTATTATTGTATAACTATTGTCGTTACTTTAATGGGGTAAATACACTGTATTAATAAAAACAAAACACTATAATATTATAATACTAATATCACGTATTTTAATAATACATAAATTAATATGTATATTCACCACCGAGGCGATGTTATATGAAATATGTATTATACAAGTATGCTTTGTTGTATTTTTATTAATACTACTGTTGTTATTAAATATTTGCGTGTTCTTGTGACTATATCCAAGAGAATTTTGTACACATTGTATGCTGTAGGAACTATTACATTATAACGAATTTATATAATATGTAATGCGTATCATCATAATATTATTATGAAACACCTCATTCTACAAAATTCCTACGATCATAATATGTATGCTTATTTCAACTACACATGATAATAAAACACAGATTATTCATGTTTACGTATTCACCGTTTCCTGAAATTTGACATTTATTAATACAAGTTGGTCTTATCTTAAGACATGGCATTCATACACAATATTTCTTAAGGGCATTTGGTAGCAAATGAATCTTGCAATAAATTTCAGTCTCTTTAAATTAACGGCCGCCTTGTATTTGCTACATAAAATAATTCGTGAAGTATTTATTGCTGATTCCTATGATAAAATATTATCTTTTTTCCTCTGCTGACTCATAACGTGTAGTATTCTGCGTATGGGATTTTTAAACAGCTTCAATATGTTTAAATCATTGTAAGCTAACTCATTAAATGTCTCATCTATGATATTATTATTCCACGTGAAAAGTGGCCAGGGATTTGGGAAATTTATGACGGCCATTAAGAGATTACATCTAAATTTTACGCGTTTAATGTTAACTAAAAGGTGTACGGCATGGACATTCTTTGGGAGCGCGCTTTGCGAATTGTCTCGTACCATTTGAGGGCTAAATTCCGCTTTGCATTTCAAGTAATACCTAAATTAATCGGTATGCGTCCCAATTCATTAATCATTAGGGCGTTATGTATGATAACAATGGTGTTGCTCTTTTTCATAAATTCCTACCTATTTTAGATTACACACCCCTTAGCCCTGTAGTACGTAAGCTTATTTAACTTGTAGTACCTATTCGATAATAACATATTTCATGCATTACTTCTTGTATCCATCAGATAAAGTAATATATATTTTGACATGTTATTCTATACCAGCGTTTCCCAAATGGGTCTTCAAAATTGGTGGTTCGGCGAGGGTCGCTGGTTTTTGTAAGATATGATTTTGACAAAGAGATCGATGAAAACAAACTGAAGATATTTTAATCACACGAAAACTGATATATACCTACGAAGCAGTTTAATAATTTAATGAAAGTCGACCGTTTACAGTCACGATAATTTAAAATGAGACTTTAAGTAAGATATGGATAATCAGTATCAGCAATCAGCAATGCTTTTGTATTGAGATATTCGGTGGAAGAATGACGTAAAGTCCTCGTTAGAATATCTGGATTTTTTTGGCATATTATCTAGTTCATATTTTAATTAAAAAATATATCTTATGCATACACAGTCATATGCACAACATTAAATGACCGTATTTATTAGTCCCAAGGAAAAACCGTAAACATTTGAATGCGAAATATAAAAATAAATATGCTCGCTGTCGTGTGTTGCAGTTTTAGATCTGAGATATGGAGAATATTAGATTCTTTTCCAACTGTTGCACAAAATATATAAGTTTAAATATTAAATTTTAAATGATTTAATTGGGAAACGCTGTTCAATACATTCTAACTTTATTATGTAAAAATTAGGTGTCGGTGGGTATTTTATAGCTATTCACTTCTCAATAGTGCTGGCAAGATTCCAGTTGTGTAATTTTCCTTTTGAGCGCATACCTTCATTCAACCCACTTTTCATTGTGAAATATATGTGTAGTTTTCGTAGAGCCATAAGCTAAAAGTAAACTGAACCTTTCGGTACCTACATAATATGTGCATTTTTTATCGGAACGATGCGGTTTTGTCGGCATAGAGAGTTCTCAGCATGATATATATTTTTTTATATTTCATATAGGTATATGTACCTAGTATCAAAAATAAAATCGATAGCCACATAAATCTTTGGTAGGTAGGCACTACACGTTTTCCCTAAGTAGAGAATGTAATCAAATAGTAACTTTTAATTTATCAGACCACACACGTCAAAGGCAAAGTCCGAGTAAACAATCCTCATTGAGTTGAATGCTGCTCCAGCCATTCCCATTTGGGTAACGAGCTCACTGTGCAAAATCTCGATAGTTTTACACCCCCAGGTACAAAACTATCGAGATTTCCGTTTTCTCAGTATTTAATTAATCATTAGATATTGAAAACTCAGCTATTGTCAGCAAAGCTTTTAAAAGACCATATTTCCTTCACCTGTCTTTGCCTTGAACAGGAATTTGTGGAGTGCTGAGCTCGAATTAATCTATTTTTGAGTTTTTCTTCTGTTATTCGTTTACCGGAAATCTTCTCTTGATTGTTAAGATGCAGATGTTCTCCTCAGTGATTTGGGAAAAGTATACTAACTTTATAATTGTGGCTTCGTTGTATTGTTACGATTCACAATCCGAATGTGTTTCCAGGCACCTACAATGGGGTGTTTAGTTCCGCATGGCAGACGGAAAATAATGCTGGTTCTTTTTCATATTTGAAAGATCAATACAGTTTCGTTTGAAAAATATAATTTACATTTTTCGGGCGCAACTTCACAGTTCGCCTTTTAGCCCTATTTAAATTCATGTATTCCCTCGTGTGCCTTTCCCGATTCGGTATGTAAGCGAAAAATTCTTCTGCCGCTGACGTGTATTTTTATTCGGATTTTCGCGTTTAAAATTTAAACGCTATTCGAATCTCGTTCTAATTAGAGTGGGCGGGTTTAACTTTTTTTCTCGGATTTACTCTCATAATGATAATAGTATCCCAGCCATATTGGAAAACTTTTTGAAACCCATTTCAAAATGTTTTTTTTTTCTTTTCTTGTGAAGTAACTTTATTTAATAGTAGCGAAGCCAATTATTGCCTAATCTTGTTAGGACATTTGGTTATATCTGAAAGAGATTTGTCAGACAACGTAGTCGTCTAATTTAGGTTACTAATTTAACTTGAAAAAAGATTGGTAGGTACTTGTCACTTGGAATTTAAGGCATTCAGCGCATTTCAACAAATTTGAATAAGTATATAGGCACATACATACTACAGAAATTTTTTTTGATCACGTGTCCCTAGCTATTTCATTTATACTAAAATTTTTACACGTCTTGTAACTTCCATCGGATTATTTAATTATTAAATATAATTATTATATATTATAATAATTTCCACTGTTAAAGGTAAAACTTTTAAAATTTACCCCTACCTTATTTCCGTGGTTAACTTTTTACGGGTTAATTAATCGGGTAATTTATAATTTTCTGTACATTAATTACGACATTTTTTGCAAGAAATAAGTAACAGTTTAACGAAAATTTTACGTTTAAAATTCTTGATTACTTTTTTCCCGGCGCTTGCTTAGTTTTGTTTTACGGTAAACGTTTTCGAAACAAGTAGGTAGCCGTGCGTTGTACATTGTACAGGATTTGGTTATGTAATATAGTATGAAAAGTATCCTCTTTTTAAGAGAGCCTCCAGCAGCGTTTCGTCCCGCGGGATTATCCGATTCGCATTATTTTTAGATATTGAAACAACATCTTAAGCCTATAAAAAGGCTTCGACTGGAATATACGTTTATTCAATATTGAGCGGCCCCTTTTCGATTAAACATCGTAATTATTTTCACGACCCGCTTTATCCAATATTCATTCACCGCAGTTTATGGAATATTTATCTTAATTCAATAGCGGTTTTGTCACAGCCCCTTGAAATATACTTACTCATATCGGTATTGGCTTACCGCTATAATTAATTGCCTATTAACATTTTCCTATACATTTAATAATTTGACACTAATAATAATAACACAATATACAATATCATTATAATAATATGTCTGTTTGCTTTATTTTTCCTCCTCAAACACGGTGTGTTCCATTGACCATTACTATTATTTAGGTATGCTAACTTCACGCCGATCTCTAATATTTGATCATCAAGCCGTCGTTTTTGCTGGTCGTATTTCTAATACGTACACTCGAGTCTTCTTAATATTAAATTAATTACATTAACAAGGTTAAACGTAATAGTATTATTAAATGTTATTATTTTACAATTACCTACCTAATATCTATAGTATTGTGTGTTCAAAGATTTCCCACGCAATATGTATCTAACACAGTGTAATCAATCGTTGTTATTGTATTATAATAAAGGAACTTAAATTTTTATTTTCTTACATATGTAGGGGTCGTCGATGTGAGGGCCAATGGAGTTGTGGCGAGGAGAGATGAGAAGTCGTTGTCGTGATTATGAAGGGTGTGAATTTATTTAAATTGCATAAGTACAGGTGTACAATTGTTACAATAATGTGAATCACAGCACAGAGCGATGTGCTTCGGTCGAAAACTTACAATCGAAATATTCTCTTTTTATCAATCCTGACGTCTGATTATTATTTTATCAACTTATAATTATGTAATAATTAGTCTATTAACTAACTAAGTGAGAACAGATATACAAAGATTATTGTCGCGGTCATTGATCTACAAAGTTAGCTATGACTTGATACCTACATGGAAATGCCTATTAATTCAATTTATAATATGTAATATCGCCATGCATATGTGGTTTGAATATAAGATATGGGCACTGAGTCGAAACACGGCTTTAGCTATAATTACCTACCATGTGTACCTATACAATTTAGATTGGTAAGTATGTGAATTTATGGACATATAAAATATCTGACAAATTCAAGGCAATGCTAAGCAGAATGCTAAGTACAAGAACAATAAAAGAATTTTCGTTGCGTGGCGATAGAGTCGGCTTGGTTTATCTACTAGTGATTTTCGGGACACTTGCGTGGGATCTATTTATTCCCCAAATTGACACAATATCATTATAATATAATTATTATAGATCTGATAGAACTGCCCCTCCATTTCTAATCAGTGTATATGGAAATTAGTATACCAGAGAACACTTCTCTTAAACATCTTTGGATATAATGCATTGACCTTTTAATAATATGACATATAAATATAATTTTATTCCATTATTATTATTATTTAATTATTTATACCTCATAATAAAATCATTTAATTTTCTTAATATTAACGCAACGCCTAGATGTATTTATAAGTATCTACCATAATATTATTCTTTTTAATAAAGAACGCGTCACATTTAAAATATTGAATTAAAACATTTTGGTATGTATTTTTTCCGACTCGTATGAAAATTAATGCAAATGTATAAATGCTATCCCATATTTTGGCGTACCCGATTATAATATTTCATTATGCTACAGTTCTCTTAATGTGTCGCTTTAATTGTGTTTTTTTTTGGAATATATTATTTTTATGCTTCTTTTATTCCGCGTCGAGTTTTTAAAATTCGCGGTGCGATTATTTTAATAATGGTGTCCGCGGTTGTAATGTTGTAACTAACTATATGCGGTAATTTTGTACCTTGGCAGCGAAACTGTCCACAGCACTTAGTTGATAACTTAGAGGAGACCGCATTTGGATTCGGATGAACACCGATGAGTTGCTCACCTCTTTCTCGTCTTATCTCTTTCTTTTGGGTCGAAATTAATCTAAGACCAGGGTGACTTATGAAATACAATCGCCACACGGCTTCTAAAATCGAGAACCTCAACCCGGTTGCCCTCCAAAACAGATTTTTCCGCCAAGAATCCATATGGATTTGTTTTTTGTTTTATTTTTTTTCCGTCCGAGTCAGCTCTACCGACAAAAATAAAATCATCCTGAATCCAGATCGATTCTTTTTTTTGCCTTTCTTTCCATATTTTTTTCCGTTCTGACGGCGTTCCCTCAAAAAATGGCAATTGATAGCCTTTTAGCTTTTCTTTCCAAACATTTACTCTACGTTTACTTTACCATCCCCAAATATGTTATAACATCATTATTTATTTCTAATATTACAGTAAGTATTTATGTCGTAGTGTCGTTCTCGTCTATGTTAAATCCGAGCACCATGACTCAGTTTTGTTTTAATATATTTTTGACATACGTACTCTTTTCTCTCAGCAATAAGCAAAAGCTCACCTTTGAGGGCAAACAAATTACACGGCGGCTGTGTTTTTAAACTCCCGGAATGTAAAAATTAATAACTTGCCTTGGTACTATAAAAATATATTTTCATGAAAATTAATTAAAAACCTAATTTAGCCCACGCCTGTCCTACACCGATAACACATTTTTATGCCTCTGCTCGTATAGTACGTACATATTGTACAACTGATACATAATATATTCATTTAGTAGATAGGTACCTACAAAATCTTCAAACAGTATATTATTATTTGTAATAATTATTATTACCTAATTACAACCCCAAACCACCAGTTTAAAGTAGCTATATGTGTATTATTTGCTTTTATGATCATAGTAGAAGCCTTTTGAGGGGATCCGGCGTTGGTTTTTTTTCCTGCGGGCTTTAGGGCGGCCCTATCCATTGGTCCTTGGGTACCACTGTATGCCTGCATTAATCAAAAGGTTGTTCATCGCCGAGCAACGTGCCTGACCAGCGCCATCTTTAGATCAATAAAGCTTGAGCATATCTTTTTGCACAAGCAACGAGTGGTCCACTGTTCAGCTGTCAAAATCAGATCCCAGATTGTTTGACATATTGATTCGCCTTTTTTCGTTTCAAATTGAATTAAGTACAAAAAATTCTCAAATGAAAAAGTGTTATTTATAAATAATGTACATTCCTGTTATTCATCAGCTAAGTCAGACTAGTCCTTCACACAAAAACCGGTGATAATGTCGATTTCCAAAAAATATGTAGCATTGATCTGGGCATTATATTTGTAGAAAGTGTGTTAATGCTAGTGTATTATTTATCATGTAAGTCATCTATCCAAATCAAACCATTCCCTGTGTGAACACGGCAGACGCGTCAGTATGAGCACTCTATAGAACAATGACAGGTCATCCATAAACAACAACGGGAGGGGCGGAAAAAGTAAGACCAGTCGTTATGAATGTATCGGCTTTCAACTTGAGTCGGCAATGGCCTGACCCATTACCTAACTCTATACCACACATGTCCAACGCGTATTTCGCTGGATGGATTTTGGTCGATATGATTTCATTGAAATTTTAAAGAGGAAGCATTAACCGTTCATATTGTTACTAACCTCATTCTACCGGCCAGAAAGTGGCGACACTTTTTAGCTTTATGGTCGGCAGAAGGACAGCGCCAGTATGGATGGGGAATGATTTTGAATTTCCGGCGCTGGTGAATAAAACATGTGAGCAATTAAAGAAATGAAAGACGAATATTTAAATTCAACAAGTATATATTATATAAAAAAAACTATATGCAACAAATTACAAAAGAGCGAAACGCGAACGAAACTGAATGAACCGAGAAGGTAACGAAATTGTTAAATATTAAAATTATTCTACGAACAGATATTTAACAAAAGTACTGAGCGCGATTTCGGTGGACCAGCACTAAATATAAAAAAGATGATACAACGTGTTCCCTCCAGCTACCGAAGGCCGGGGCATCCAGCTCAGGGAACCTCCATTTCGTTTGGCAGTCAGGACCAAAAGAAAGTTCTTCTCCCAAAACTAAAGTACGTACTATACGTAGTACTGTATGCATTTCAGGGTTAAGAATGACAATATGTGGTAGTGTGGTAGCTCATTGCCAGTTTTGATACTGGATAAGTAAATCACAGCCTACTTGAAGTTGGACATACCTTATCTAGTCTGTCTTCTTAACCATTATCTTATGTGGTTTTTGCCAACAGTAATTTTATAAGTTTGGTATTCTTAGTTTAATTATTACAGATACATCCTGATTTAAATTAATGGTCATTAGTTTGGTAAACTATGATAAGGGAACCCAAACCAAAGGCAAGCTTCCTCCTATTTACTTCCTGTAAAACAGGATAGAAATGATGAAACTGATAATTATTAATTTGCGGTTCCTTATTATATATATTCCAAATTTGAATTTAGCATACATAACCAAAACACTGAAAGGCATAATTTAAACTTTACATTAAATTTATTTAGCTATATGAAAACGCTATTAGCATATTACGTATTTAGCGTAGGTACGAGAAAGGTCTCTAGTTATTTGTTTCCCAGTATCACAATAAATTGTTTCCAGCCCTTTTTGGCTTTACCAGTATATTTTGTATTTTGCTAAGGTTTACGAAAATAATATTTTCCAAGCTTATTTATATCATCCCTCTCAACTGCATCATAGTGTATTGTTTCATCTGAAGATATGGCATAATATTAGGTGCCACAGTGGCAGTCGAATGTACACCACTTATAATTTAATCTAACTATTATAATAATCTCGTCTAGATAATTTTGATGGTGGTAACGAAGTCGACGTAGCTAGCTATTGAGTAAAAATCTAATTTTAACATAACTCATGTTCTACCACACCATACAATATTGACAATAATTCTAACATCCCATAAATTCACACGTAAATTTCGGTAGGTACTCACACTAAGCCCGGTCGTACATGCAAATTCGTCTCGACTACAACACGTCTAATTTGTCGATATGATTTTGTTGTCATTTCTTCAATAACGCATGTCACTTAATGTCCTGCCGCATATAGCGTGCGTCGGTGCGATATTTTTGGTTAAAAAAACTGCGTGTCGCATTTAACAAATTACTCGACATGGCCGCAGGTAGAATATCACAATGTTGGATCGATGAACGTGCTGCTTTATGTCGACCAGACATGTAACGCCACTATCCCGGCATGGTCTCGCCTATGCGTGCGGAAGAGAATTGCAACATTGCTCATGGTATTGATTTGTGACCATGTCCCAGTCGAGATAATTTTGTATGTGCGACCGAGCTAAGTGCGGGGGCTTTGGATTTTAAGTGTTTTATGGCCTGGCCATCATTAAGTATTAAACAAATTCAGCCTCAAGATTTTGGTCTATGGCTGTGACTGGCTTTGCATGTCTATCTTATTAATGTGATCTGTGTACGTCACTATCTTTTCAGTAGACTGTTTTATGTTCCATTTTATAATGAACCCACCTGTGTCAGCCAGGTAGGAATTTCTCTCAAGATTTTACAAAACGCTTGAAAGGTTCGACCAACCATACAATGTTAGGAATCATTTTTATAGAAGAACGTTTTCTGGAACGGTTTTTGTGTAGACAATAAAATTATAGTATTGTCAAAGTGATAAACTCATTTTATAATAATTATTTAACTTGAAATCGCCTACAATATAATCATAACATACGCGCGAGGTTTACATATAACTATGATATTACTAATTATTGGACTTGGTTTTTTTTTCAATTACCTAATTCTGTTTTAACTATATACAACCTTTATGGTTTGGGAAATATATAGCGGAATTTACCGAAATGTAACCATGAATCATTATTAATCTTTAATGTAAGTAGGTACATAATATGTAAATAAGTTTTTAATTTAGAATTATTATTTCTTATGAGCATCTAAATTCTAAAGATTTACAGATAATAATGTAACGTTGGACCGATGGAATCCTTGTGTTAATACCTAATAATCATTAGAATTCATACAATTTCACTTAAATAAGAAAGGTTATAATGAGTATGTTTTTGTAAATGCACGCCACTGTCGGCTTGGGAGGGTTAAGCTCGGGAAACTCAGCGTAATAGCGCAACGCTGCCAGCTTCATGCGAGGATTTATTTTCTTTTTTTTCCTCCGCAAAAGTTATAATATTCTGCGGGCTTCTCTTTCAAAAAAGTACGCCAAATGTTTTCCGGGAGAAAAAAAAGTCTTGGAGTTTTCAATGCAAGGCTATATCGGAAAAGTTAGCCAGCGAAAATGGCATTCGGTGACTTGGCACTTTTTAGTTACACCCAACGCGATGCTAAAATGCTCTAATTTTTAACCATTTTCCGCAGTTTTCCAATTTAAACGAAGAGTATTGTTTGTTTTTTCTTACTGCATACCTACTCGTTTGCAACTAGGGATGTCGAAAATATATCAATACTGCTTCAATACCGGTGTCTATATATATATTTTTCAATTTCGAATATATTTTAGTAGACCTAAACCTTACATGAATCGTGCAATAATTCATTCGATACAATACCTAACGATACTAAGTATCACATTTGTTTCTTTCGATATGACTTAGGTGATGTTTAAAAAAATCTTCTATATAGATGTCGCCTTAATGTACGAAATTGAAGCAAAAGAGACCTCTGGTCTCCTGATTAAGTTAGATACAAGTGACTTCGCATTGCTAGTTCATTTGAAGAGATACTTTCATTATGACCTATTGTAATACACAATAAATATCGAGGGTGTACTGACAGAAAGCATTAACTCATTAAAACAAGTTCTGAGATAATCGCAAAAAGGACTTTAATTTTTTTTCAAAGCGTTCTCCCACGTAGATTTTTTATGATTTAAAAAATTTTTTCTACAATATCAAGACTAACCTTTATGGTAAACACAATATACGACATGTTATAAGTCCTGTATTTTGTATACGCAGAACGCATTAGGTCATTATCATGCTTTCTATCAGAATAAGAAAATAACAATATGATTAATAATGTTTCTATGTTCTCACCATTATATCATATGCCTTTGTGCGTTTTACCAGGACGTAGAGCGTAACATTGTATACATTTTGGCATAAAACAGAAAAATAGCAAAAACTGAAATAATGCGTTCTGTCAGTATACCCTCGATATTTCAGATGCAACCCATTTAGTTAATCACATAAGTACAGGATTATAATATGAGTAGATATTGCCTAAATGAGTCTTGAATACTTAATTAAATGCATAGTGTTGGATAGTGTTTAATTAAATTCAAATTCAATTTGATATTTCCTCTATCCAGAGCAGATATTTGTACATAAAATTAAGCTACATACATGTGGAAAAAAATTCACTATCAGTGTTATGTTGGCAGCCAAAACCAATACATTTACCATTATTTTTAATACGAATAATCACAAAATAATGAGAAATACATACGTAAGTTATATAAACAAATCAACAGATTTCAAATCAGAAGGCGAGCCACCATTTTGTTTTCGGGCTACCAATAGATAAAGTCTAATAAACTTGTTATCAACACAAGCACGCGTACAATCGTTCGATTCGAAAACCATATTGCCTTAAAAAAATTCTAATACGGAATGCATATACGAAAACTCCATATTATAATATGGAGTCAAAATCCGTTGCTAAGTTAGGTGACTACTTCTATAATTGAATAATTAATCCCGAAATTGTTCCCTGTGCTGGTCAAGCAAGTAGATTTTTTTTGTTGTTATTCAATGTTCCAACGTTTAATTGAAATCTCATCTGTTAGCTTCCTGGCTATTATTGAAAGGGGCGGAAGGGGGAGAGACAGGTTTCTCAAGCTACTTATTCTTCAGTATGTAGGGAAATGCGTCAAATCGGAAAAAAGTCTACTTTTCAAACCCTTGTTTAATCATAACTTGTGTTTCATATGTTTTGAGCATGTGCCGCACCACCATTGTCGAGATTAATTGGACGGAATTCGCGCAAGAATTTGACATTTTCGAAGATTGAGTATGTCTAAAAGCGTCTAAATATTGCCGCCATCCATCAATGTATCGTAAAGTTATACCATACCGGTCGCGCACAACAAACGAGCACTCTCCCAAAATAATATTCTGGGATAAAAACACTATGGTTTATTAAAAAATGAAGAGCCGCGGCAGCTAGGATATTTCAAATATACGGTATTCAATAATACTACCGGACAAGGCCAATACGTTTGTCGTCTGAGGGAAAATTTATGAGTCTACCCCTACTCAGAACAACATGTCAATTTGATCGCACTAGCAATTTTACAAAATACTGTACAACATTTTTGACGATTTTATGAGCATTCAATCATAGATTGGACTTGGCCAGTTATTGCCAACTAATTTTAGTCATTGGACCCTTTTGTATTTTGTTCAACGGCGGAACCTGTTAATTATTTTAGCGAACAAAAAAATGAGATCCAAAATTACAACACATGGCACGGTGAAAACGATATTATCTATCTCTAATCCACATTAAACATGTTTACGTTTTCACTTGAGTGATGAGTATTTCATTTACTTTATTTAATTTTGTTAATTTTGGATAACCACGAAATGTCTGTTAATTAAAGTACCTACTTAACTCTTTCCGCAATTAAAAGATTCTAATGAGGATTTCTGAATGCAAAAGTTCAGCCGAGTGGTGACTGGTGAATACCCTATTTTACTACGTTTTTATTAGCTCGTATTCTTGTTTGTCCAGTACAAATTTTTTCTTGTTTGTCCAAGATTTGTATTGGACGGTTGGCGATTTTCCTTCCCGACTAGCTAGACATTTGAAACTTTTAGAATATATCAGAACACGATGCCAATGCAGTCTTTTAATACTTTTAGCCATCTTTAAGTAGAATTGAATTCATTTTCAGTTAATTCTGTTTTGTATGGAAAGTTATTTCGGAAAAAAATCGTAAAAAGTAAAATACTATTATTGGTTAATATATACGTGCGTTACTATGGAAATCAATATGAAAGGTCAAAATGACATTTCAGTATTCTTTAATATTTATGCAGTATTTCTATCAAGTACAAAAAAAAGTATTTATTAATACATAGAATTGTCAAGTTTATATGATTCAACAGAAAATTTAAAAACGTGGTATATGAAAAGTTTTTTTTATCTTGTATTTTTTACACGTAATTTTTAAATTACCGTAACTGTAATGTTAGACATTAAATAAAATTAAAGTGTGATTTAAATGTGTTTAGCTAGTCTTATTCAATCCATTTATCAATATTTATTTTATCTCCGGACTAACCAATTCCTAATAATTCAATGGTAAATTTTCTTGACGCCCCAAGGAACCTAAGAAAAGGGACTACAAGAAAACTGATTTAATTTTTTTTTTAAAATTTAATTTAACTATTTAAATCAGCTACAAATCATTTCGCATTGCGAAAGCACTGATGTTATAATACAAATATAGCTATGACTAAACGACAGATCGCGTCAATTCGATAGGTAACTAAATTCACCGACCTATCACTAGTTAAAATATTTAGATGAACAGATAAGAACTGCGTAGGTAGGTATGCCAAACATAAATAAATATGCACTCATCAAAATAGCTGCCGAATATATGGGGTAACGTTGCGGATAACCGCACTAATAAAATTACAGAATCGCTATCAACAACTTCCGCCCTCAGCATATCCATATCCATAAAAATCCCTCCTGTCATTAGTAAAACTGTGCCAAACTTTATTCACTTGGAGAATTTATGGAAAATGGTGTAGGTATCCATGGCCTTTTTCCGATCGGATATTGACGAAGCATTAATGATAATGTAGTTTTTTAGTGAATATTCGAAAAGTCGAACCTAGCGAATGACGTGTTCAAATACAGGTTTTCACATAAATGATAACAAATTGTTAGTTTTGATTCCACGAGATAAATGTAACTAACACCATTTTTATTATGTAAATACTAATACAATATTATTCTGGTGGTTTTGCCAATAAAACAAAATGGATATTCATCATATATGATTCGAAGGAAGTGTATTTCATGCTCTGTGCCAATCCCTAATATCATGCCATTCATCAACATATATAATAAATTAAGCTTAGTAGGCGGAAAATATTCCTTCTAGTAAGAATTTATTACATTATCAATAAGATTAATTTTAATTTTCCTTACCCCACTGCGGCAAATATCATTAAGATATTCCTTCCAAAAAATTCACGTATTTATTACTTTTACACATTGGTAAATACTTGATCCATTTAAAAACTTTGCCATTGAAAAAAAAATCATAAAGAAAGTGGTTATAATGAGGCCGCCATTTCTCATCGATTTGAAGGAACTTTATAAATAAAGAAAATTATTAATTTATATTTTATTTTCTCTTTTCCACATCTAGATGTGGGAAGGTGCATCCAAGGGATTAGAAATTGTAAAAAAACGGGTTAATAAAAATACCACTCAACCGTTTATGTACAAAAATGTACCTATATATTTTTTACGATATCTATTATTATGATTTAATTTTTGTATGATACCACAAACATGTATTTTTTTCATTCAAATAATTATCATCATGTGGTGCCATGAGAATGCTGACTGAAGTGAGATAGGAGTTATTACACTGCGTGTATCGAAAAGTTTTATTCATTTGGGTTGCAAGCAAATATAAAAATACTAACCATTCTCCTTCATAATGATTACCAATTTTGAACCAGCGGTCATTCGGACAATAATAATTGACATCCTCTTTACTTATGTAGCGTCGTCGAGGCCAGCAGTTTGCGACTCAAAGCTAATGCTTTGTTTTTAAAGAATATTTTACTATATACCTACACCAAAATATTATATACTTACCGGGTACCAGCTATTGTTTATATGCTATATTTCCCTGCAATTCAGAAAGAGTATTAAATTTTCTTACAAATTTAACTCCGCCAAAACTGTCGCATGCGGCGCAATCTCGTTTGGTTTTGACCATAAAATGACATGCAAAAAATATACTCACACAACGATCCACATTTTTTATTTAGTATTATTGTTCGGCCCTACGGGATTTTAAATGACCAAAGCTGCTCTCTACAACAAAAAGGTTGGATGCCACCGCTTCATATTTTGTTTTGATAGATAATCTAAAATCACGTGTGATTTTTCGAAAATTGCGTTTACCGAATGACTACCCCACACCTTTGAGCATTTTCTGTATCTGTTGGTGCCTGTATGTTATGTGGGTAATCTACGCGTACCTACATATATTTATTAAATTTAGTTATATAGACAAAACTTGTATATATTGTAACTCGTGACTACTGACTATACCCTACGTAGGTACATCAAATAAATTGATCAGTCATCTTGGAAATAAAAAGAAAAGTCAAACGTATCGCTTCTTTATTTTTCCATGTGTGTTTTTTGATTGAATCTAATAGATCGTTTTCCATCTGTCTGCGTTAACATATTGCGAGCGACGTATTATCAATCACTATAAAATGAAAAGAAAAAATAGTCAGAAAAACGACTAAACACATTATATTAATATTAAGAATTTTAGGTTAGGTATATGACAGATCGATACAGTGTTATATTCAATATGTTGCTAATTAATTTTATTAGTAACCAGCTATAACTGAACCTTCTATTTACATTTTTTGTTACCACATTTGTTCTCTTTAAGCATACAATTTTTTGCGGTAGACCTTTAATATTTATTATATTATTCAATATACAGTTTCACAGATTTGCGCCAGTAACTTGACAGCTCGATTAACGTCAGCCTATTAGTATTAAGTACCTACGTACTTAATATCCATCTTTGTATTGTCAAATTCCTTCTGGAAAAATCATTTTATTGTCGTATGCGTAAGATTGTTGTAGTAGGTATACATTTTTTTTTGGTTCTTCGTAATTAATCTTTATTGAGTAATCTCTCTCGATAAGTAAATAAATAAGTCTATACCTAATATATTCATAATTAACATATTATCAGTTAATTGACACTTGATTTTCTCGTAGTAATTCCCAAACTGGGTTCCGGCCATCGCGAGTAGTGTCTAGGGCTCTACGAGAATTCGCGGATTTTTTTTGAAAGAATTAATCCGTGGAAAGGGTACAACTAAAATCCTTTGTTTAATAAAATAGGGTAAAAAAGGGTTTCATATGATCCATTTCTAAAAAAAATACTAGTATTTTGTGACATAAGACAAAGGAATAAAACTTGAGGCAGATGTCGGTAATGAACATCGCCACACATAATAATATGTTCTCCATTAATTTAGGAAAATATGGAAATATTTTAGGAATTGTATTCAAAGCGTATGCAATCATATTACTGAATTACTTTCGGTGATATCCCGTGCGAGTAGAGTTGGGTATTTCCAGAGAAAATCTCAATCTCGAGATTCGGGATTTTCAGAAAAGAATTCTCGAGAAAGAAAAAAAAAAAAACCTGTAACAATCATAAAATCAGTGTAAAACAGACAAATTCGAAAAAAATATGTTTTTTTTTTATTTATATACTTAAGAAGACAAACAAAGTTGACGTAGGAAAAATATGTGATTCAAAACATTACTTATTAAAATAGAATTTCAAAAAACACAGACTGTACAGACACAGCAGCGATTGCGTCTGACAATCGCGTACGCTTTTGGGACACAAAATTCCCTGATGTTGCAAAAATTGCGTTCCTTTTGAGTCGACGTTGGCTTAATTGTATTAAATGCCCCGATCAGTCTTTGAAAGTTTTGTGTAAAATCGTTTTTTTTTCAATTAATATTTGATAATGAAGAAATCCCGAATCCCAAGAAAAAATTCTCGAGATCCGGGATTTCCCGAAATGTTAAAAATTTCAATTCTCGAGATTCGGGATGGAAAATCTCGAAAATTTCTCGAGAATTCCCGAAACCCAACTCTACGTGCGAGTAAGAGGCGGATAATTAAAGAATACATGTGATTAACACTTTTAACGTAAATTCCAACTAATATTGCCATGAAGATAATAAAACCTAGTAGGTAATGAATTCTGATTCAATTATTTGAGATTAAAAATAGTAAGAGGTAAAATGTTGTGTCTGACTCTCTACCCCTCTTGACATTAATACTATGAGATGTGCTAGTTCGGGGTTCAACGAGATTAAAAAAATGCTTCAAGTATTCCGCTAAATAAAAAAAAGTTTGGGAATCACCGGACTATATATTTTCTAATTTCAAGGGAAACTATTAAATTATGAATTGGTTTCTAATGAAATTATTGATCTTCTCATCTGTCAATAATGTATACAATATTATTTAACAGTGTTCAATGATTTACTATTGTGCACAAAAAAATATTTTCTGTTTATCGTTGGCATTCTCATTCAAAAACAGTTGCTAGGTAGTTATCTAAAAAATGTTCGTTCCCAGAATAGTTTTCAGGGAAATTTACAATATTTCAATACGAGTAAAATCCGCGTATTTTATTATCATGTTACAATACCCTACCAATGAAATTTTGTAAAATTCAATATTCGAAATACTTTTTTTAAAAAATGTTTTTGATCGAATGAATAGAATTTTCCCCTCGATTTTTCGTTTCCTGGAGCATTATAATACTGAAATACGTGCTCGAATATAATAATTCATGTTTTTACTGCCTAACCTTGTTCGATAGCTAGGCACTCATCGGAATTCCTTTAATAAGAAAATGTAACTTTCTTTCTTGGATACTATATATAGGTAGGTGCCCACACTATCAGTGAACAAGCGAGTGGAATTTATAAAGATTTATTATGTGATACTGAAATTCGATATTACACAAAAGGTTCCATCACTGAGGTATCTGATTTAGAAATTATTATTGCCATAAGTACCCACGTTTTTACACACGATTTAAAGAAACTGTCATAATATCATAATGGAACGGTCGAATATGTACCTACTTACAACATTGAAGAAGTTAATAACATCACCTTTGATGGAAAGTAATAGCTTTTCTGATTTTTGTCTGTGAAAAATTGATTAGGTACTAACGTTACGAGGTTTCTCGCTTTAGAAAATAAAGTTATATACCTAGATTATTGATTGATACCCAGACTATTTCAAGATTGTGTTGGTTATAATATCTTTTTATTCGATGACATTTTCAAGACAGTACCTATCTAACTAGGTTATATACTTACCTAATGTATAATTTCATTCGTTTTTAATCATCATTTAATTACATTATCGTTTCATTATTTTGTAAAAATGGCTAATCAAAATTAAACCATTTGTTTCATTTTGAATATATCTCTTTAAAATGCTTTTTTATTATAATAAAGTTTTTTTTTACTTTTGTGATATTTGTGATTTAGGCGTAATATGTATGGTCATACACTAATCTGTATCCGTATTGATGGGTGACTGGACGATGTAAAAAATAAACAAATCTATTCAATAATGTTTTTTCCCTATCAGATATCAATTGCGAGGATAAAATTGATGTTTAACAGTATAAGTGCAAAATTGATAAGTTCCACATAATTTTCCATTAAAGTTTCTTTTTTTAGTTTAAAGGGAAAAATAAAGCGTTCATGCATTTGTAATGATGAATAAGTATTAGTTTTTCACTTATTATTAATCGACCAAAAGCCACAGATATATTAGCCGCATTATATGGATATATTAAAAAAGGTTTGTTTACAAGTTTTTCTTTTTAAAAGGTCGTATTTCAGTGGTATCTTGTGATTAATCTATGAATTAATTTCGCCCAGTGGAAAGTAGAAGGACGGCCAACATAAACACACAGACCAAAAGTAAAGTTTGACCGGGTTCACCGGAAGGTTACGAAAGGTTTCCAGGAAAATTCTTTTTACTTTGCTTCTTTGTCGCCGTATTAAAAGTTGTTATTTTGAATTTGTTTGCAGAGCCGAAAAAGGACAAGGGCGAGGGGACGGGCGCGGGCGGCGAGCATGGCGGGAGCGGTGCCGGAAGCGGGGAGGGCAGGGGCGAGCAGTCGATGGGCCCGCAGAGGGCAGACCGCCCTGCCACTCTTCAGGCGGGAAAGCTCTCCCGCAGGCTCATGTGCTACCACCCAGATCGTAAGTTAATCATTTAACCACCTATCATATCACTAATATGACTTTAAAAGTAACTGTTACCACCATTTACAAATAATATCAAGCCTAATGAGTGCTCAAAAGATGGGTATAGAGTGCATGGAATATGCCACAATTTTTGACTTCAAGACTTTGTTAGTAGTTAGTAGATAAACATACTAAAAGTCCCCTCCGAGCTAAAGGCGGGAGGGGGTCGAAAAGTCCCATTTTTTGGTTTTTTCGCTTATATCTCGGAAACAGTGCATGTAGAAAAAAATGTTTCAAATAGAAATGAAAGCTAATTAAATTTATTATAAAATTGTTTCTATACATATTTGTCGAATTCCCAACGGTTTCCGAGATATACGTTATTGAAAAATCGATAATTTTCGACTGTCCTCTTCTGCCCACTGCCCATTTGCTCGTTGTCTGTCAATTATCGTTGATTAAGGGATGTAAACTAACGCATTATATTTAATATGTATATTCCGCTATACGATGTCGTTCTTCTCTGATCCCTTTCGGCCAGGCAAGTTTAACGTATTTTGTTAATTATTGCTATATAAGTGTGAGGCCTCAGTGCCAGTGTTCGACGCAGCGTTGAGCGTTCTGCGCAACTCAAACGTATAACCGTATAAATGTATAACCAAAAAAAGACATTGTCTACGAACATTTTCACACACGGTTATACATTTGAGTCGCGCAAAACGCTCAACGCTGCGCCGAACGCTGCCACTCAGGACGTACACTTACCGTGTCAATTCATTTCGTCATATTTCCCGGGCAAGGAAGTAAATTCCTCTGCTTTATAATAAAATCATCATATTTTTATGTATCTGGTTATCAAATCCTTATATAAATATAAATTATTCGCGAACCAAGTAGATATTTTATTAGAATCATTCAATCTTAAGTTTAAATACTCTTGGCTCTATTCCTGTTATAACCGAAGCAGAGGAGATGGTTACAGCACAATATTTTTTGTAAAAACTACATAGTTATACGTTTAAAGCAATGACATTAAAAGTGATTGATTCGTTGAAGAAAACTCGAATCGCAGTTCTCAGGTTGATTTTTTCAACGCATGATCCGTCCATAATATTATAAGCCATCATCAGCCGTGAGTAAGAACGATTTCATTAGCCATAAATACGAAACGTCTGCAAATAAATACCCTTTCAACGTCTAAATAAATCATCACGGGGTTGTATTACTTGCGAAACGGCTAAGATCTCGCCCAGAAGACTTTTACGGTCGAGTAGTAATATAATGGTTCTTCCATAAAGCTCTGCACGCGTTGCACGTGTCAAAAGTAAAGTGTTACGACTTGATTTTATGAATGGGAAGCAAGATGCATTTATTACTCCAATCTTATGATCTATGCCTCGTTCATTAGCGTCGTTAATAAATTTATTACGGTGATGTATGTATGGCACCTGATTCTACTTAAATATTGCATTGGAAAAGTTGTTCTTCGTGTGTACAAGAAAAGGAAAACTACTTTTCGTTTGATTTACCTACATCTTCACTCATTTTGTAAATCAATTTTTAATAGTGTTATAATAATGTTCCATTTTTATATGCTTAATATTAAAATCAAAATTTAAAATTTCCATTGTTGTATTGTATTTTTACTACCATATAGCAGTAGCGGTAGCGGTGGAGGTAGGCTATTAAGATCCGCTATAAATAGTGCATATTAAACTTTGTTAGTCATACGTATTTGTTTTTATTGAACTAAGACTACAATTATTTACAGACAGTTTTTAGAAATCAACTAAATCCTGCCTAACCAAACCATAATAATTTTGGCATATTTTGGGTGATACGACAAAATTGTGCACACTTTTTCACTCATACTTATTTGTTTTCGTCGGATTAGGAATAGGTACATATTATTACACATGTTGTTTCATTTTTAGTAAAATGATATTGACGCGCGTGTTTGAACATGTACCGTTTAAAAAAAAAATAAAAATAAATTCGGTTCATGTTCAAACACGCGCGTTAACATAATTTTACTTCCTATTTTAATTATAGTTTGTCAATTTATGGCTACGGCCGTATGTTGTAGCTTAACCACTGGGGAATGACAAAAGAATTGGCGTTTTTCAAAAAAACACTACCTTATTCTTAGGTCAATAATTATTATAAAACAATCATTATTCATAAGATGTCTATCACACTTGAATGGTCAAAGACATAGCTTATAATAAGTATCGTTAGAATCATCTTCAAATGTGTTCATCTTGCCGATTTTTTGAATAATAAAATGCCTAATTCTTGTCAAATTTGGGATCACAGAGATTATCAATATAATTTTTTTTCGTGAAAATTTTACAAAAATTATCTCGTAATAAATTATACTAATGGTTTTATAAATGCGTTTAAAAATTAATAAATGTAAAAAATCTTAACACCACTGCACAGTTATGTACCGAATTATGACTATATTCTGAAACATTAGAGCGAGAGGTTTAAAAGAATACTATTTTATGTAATAAAAATACTTTATGCAGTCATCAAATGTTTAAAATAACTATAAAGGATAATAAGGCTTCAAAATTATATAAATAGATTATCTACAACGTTTAAGGAGTGTCCAGGATCATGGTTTGAAAATACAATAAAAACTCAATTTCGACCTACGACGAGCACGTGGGCCGTTAATGTACGCTGGTGGTTAAATAAATTATTGCAATACCCAATTAAAATCGTAAATGGTAGGTGTGGCAATAATCTGACCTGTCGAATAATCACGTCGTGTGTCATGTCTTGGCTACAGTGCCATCTTGATCCCTCTCGAGATATTCCACAAATTATGCGTGATGGATGTGGTATGGAAATAGCCGGCTGAGTGGCATACCTAAATATACATTACTAAAAAAACACTTATACTGTCGTTCAAGCTTAATGCCATCTGAATAATCTATGCTGTGATGGACACCTTTTAGAAAGGTGGAACTAAGGGTTAACAATATTTTAGACTCTTGAGTATAGTCAGGACAGTGTTGCCATCTTTTTACGAAGGCTTAACATTTGTAGTATTTATGTAAAAACTATCTAGGTATAACACTTGAAACAAAAATACGTTTTGAATACATTGGCATATTTGGCTTATTATTATAGGTTCGTTTCTTTCAACCTGAACGAAACAAATCAAATTAAACCATAGACAATATACATACAAATTGTATGAGTAGAAAGTTGACCGGAAATGGTTTGAGATTTGACGTTTGGTTCAGTGTATCATTGAAAATCAAACCGTTCTCGGACCATCAGAAATGGTTTGACATGAAACGTCACACCGATTCGGACGATCCATAGACTAATGGCAATCTGTCAAAGTGTTGATAAGCATTATTCGGCATTTATATATCGTGAGGTGTTCATATTAATATATTAGACATTTACACCATAGAAGTTTACTTGAATTATGTATATTATAGATTAATAATCAATACCTATTATTCATAAGTAACCATACGCGAACAAGAAGCCGCCTTTGGTTTTATTATCTCAAAATCCAACCATATTTTCTATGCAAAGAGTTCGATTTAATATCATTACTATAATTATTATGTCAGACCAAGAATTTATTTTCATTTTATTTATATTTTGTAACGGAGATTCTAGACTACAATCTGTGTTAAATCAACCCGGAATGATCTTTATATTACCTACCTAACGAATTTTATCAATTTAATATGTTCGATTGTCGTCTAAGTCACAAAATCATACTGTCGACATGAACAAGTGGTCGATTATAAAAAGCTCTTATCAAAAGTAATTTTTAAAAACTTGTCATACCTATAAATCTTATAAATTAACTAAATGGCTACCTATTCACGAAGCATTCTTTATATTATTTTGTACATTTAAAATGAATGAATACGAATTTGTATTATTGTAGACAACGATAGGAGGTCAGAATTTCATAACAAGTTGACGTTTCAATAACTATGTTTCTGTTTTAGAGACTAATATGTTATGAATTAATTTTAAGTACTGGCAACACTAATTAGTCATCAGAAAAGCGTTTCCGTGGACATTTACCAAACGGTCCCAAACCAAACGGTTCAATTTCGTTTGTTTGATTCAGGTTGAATGATACAGACTTTATAATAGGTTGGTGACTCGTGGTGTGCGCTCCATAAATGCTGTGGATGCGGAGCATGCCCAGAAATACTCGGTAACAATGTATGCGGTATTATATATTTACAGTGCAATCGGATGTTATATTTTATTTCGCCATAATTTTAAACGGCTTTCTATGCGAAGTATATATATTTCGGTTATCATTCTGACCTTCTGTCTTCTAAATGATGTTTTATTTAACAAACGGGATGCACAACGTTCAGGGGTGCTAATAATGTGTAGCAAAGTAAATAATGGTTTATATGAACCTTTCTAACAGCTGAATATACACATAATCAAACCTCACCGTAATACCGATCATACCTACCACTGCTAGATATGTAGAATTTACTTTTTTATGTTTTATATGTATTGCAGTATTATTTTAGTGCGGTTGGCAACACTGCGTCCGGAGCACATCGTTACATTTCGATCAAAAGATATGTTAGCTTTTAGAAGCTATAAAATCGAACTTATTTAAGGGGGGACATGCTCAGCGTAGGTCAAAATGGAGCTTTTATTATATTTTCAAAGAATGATCCTGGACATTCCTTAAACGTTGTAGATAATCTATTTATATAATTTTGAAGCCTTATTATCCTTTATATTTATTTTAAACATTTGATGACTGCATAAAGTATTTTTATTACATGAAATAGTATTTTTTTAAACCTCTCGCTCTAATGTTTTAGAATATAGTCATATTTCAGTACATAAATGTGCAGTGGTGTTGAGATTTTTTACATTTATTATTTTTTAAACGCATTTATAAAACCATCAGTATAATTTATATAAATTGGGATCACAGAGATTATCAATATAAATTTTTGTCGTAAATATTTCACTATAATAATGTCGATATAAATTATACTGATGGTTTTATAAATGCGTTTAAAAAATATTAAATGTAAAAAACACCACTGCACATTTATGTACTGAAATATGACTATATTCTAAAATATTAGAGCGAGAGGTTTAAAAGAATACTATAATATACTATACTAAATATAAAGAATAATAAGGCTTCAAAATTATATAAATAGATTATCTACAACGTTTAAGGAATGTCCAGGATCATGCTTTGAAAATAGAAGAAAAGCTCCATTTTGACCCACGCTGAGCACGTCCGCCCTGAATATCTAACACATGGTATAGTTTACAATATTGATATCAAATACCTGTGTGTATAATATCATGTTGTATATATATAATTTTGAAGGCCAAATAATTACGCCTTTAGTACTATTTTCCAAGGTTCTTGATTCGCATATACTATATTCCGAGTAATATGTGATACTTACGTCATTTTGCGAACTCATGTGAAATATCTATGAACCAACCAATCTGTAGACTTAGATACAGGTATTATTATTATTTTGTATAGTGTGATCCCCTAAGTACCTAAATGATAATCAATACATTAAAAATTATGTTATCGTTTTCGCTTATAAGCTGAGTATATATAGGACCAACAAACAGTCGATGTCATATTAATAGAATAGATGTTACCCATTCCGTCAACGAAATATTGGGCCGTTGCTATGGACCATGAACAGACATTGAAAAAACAAACAACACGCGAATACTTTGCTTTATTGGCGGAAACTATTGTTTCACCGCGGGTGTTGGACTATTAGGTATGCATTCATTTATCTAGTCGATTACTTCCTCGTTTGTACCTACATGGTTTTTTGTTATTTATATAAATATTTATATAATAATTATATAAAAATAAAAGCCATCCGGTAACTGCTGGAGTGTAGAATATGCTATATAATATTATCCAAGTTTATTCGACGATTCCAAACAATGTACCTACGTGGTTTTTTGTTATTTATATAAATATTTATATAATAATTATATAAAAATAAAAGCCATCCGGTAACTGCTGGAGTGTAGAATATGCTATATAATATTATCCAAGTTTATTCGATGATTCCAAACAATCGCAATCGCAAACAAGTTAGAGTCAAATGTGCCAACGTAAATAATATTATTTTTTAACGGATCATTTTTTATTCAACGAATAAATTCACAAGATTTGAGAATGGGTGGCGAAATTGTTGTGCACACTAGCCGGAATCCGATGGATGTATGTTCGAGTATCATCATTTTCCCCCCAATAGTTATGTTACTGAGGTGTTAAAAATTGTGTAGTTTGAAAAGTGTGCCGTGAAACACTGACATAAAACAAGTGGCACAATCGGTACGGAAAAGGCGATTCGCAGTTGTATTGGTATTGCTTACTAACTTTGAAAAAAGGCATTGTTGGAAATGGTACCAATATTATAATATTATGCAAATCACCTGTGATGCCAATGTATAATATATATGAGATTTCCTTTTAACTGTCGAAATTGTTATTTTTCTACATAATATAGATATTATTTCTTTTACACAACGCCATAATTTCCTCTGCCATAAAATAATGCATAAAATATGACCGCGTAGCTCAATTTCATTGAATGAACGTATACTAGCATTTCTGATTCATATTTTCATTATTATTTACGACTATCTTCCAAATAATAAAATAAAAATAGAATCCTCGTGACGACTTATTTACGTGTGCACCTACTCACTTATAAGTAGGTAATAACATCTACAAAGAGTAAAATAATAACTTGCAATCCTAATAATAAACACTTTAATGATGATATTTCGCGAGTGGGTGAAGTTTGCTTTCTTTCAACAAGCGATAGATTTATTGCCGGCAATTTATCTCAATGATATATTGCACTTTGTATGCCTTGTTAGTTGAACAAAACAACAGTTAGGTACATAATGGTTTGTACCGGTGAAATAAATCATTATTTTATTTTATTTACGATTTTAGGAAACTAGAGACAGATTCTTTCGATTTAAAATTGTAAATATATATTCGAATTGGACGTGCAGACTTGCAAGATTGTTGGAATCACTGCAATTAAAGCCCCCCCTCAATAATGATCTATGTTATATTTTGGCAGTTTTTAACTAAATATGCAACAATGATCTAGGTACATCACATTGCCTCTGTTTTTGCATATTTATATTTTTGATCTAGCAACATTAAGTCATTTGTTTTTGATCCGTTACGTTGGCCTCCCTACAATAATGATGTATGCATCTGTCAAAATATAGGATGACACGAGAGTTTTTGTTAATAATCCTATGGATGCGAAAAGACTTCACAGAGTAAAATTCACATGGAAAATTGGAAGAGGAATAAAAATAAGTGATTAAGGAATTTAATTATAAATAATATCTTCTCAACAAAATAGTTGTATTTGATTATTTATCTCAAAATGTCCAAATGTAACATGGTTCATTATTGAGGGGGATGCTTCAATTATATATTATTGTCAAATAATAATACATTTTGCAATAGGTACGACTATTATGGCACAAACAGCTAAAACCAGGGAACACGAAAAAAATGTCAAGTGCATTCTTTTTGGTGTGGCGGTAAGAAGGTTCGATTTTCGAGTGTGAATAAATAAGTATGGGATATTCTTAAACACCAATTAAAGAACATGTTATTTTCCTTTCTCCTCGTTAAGTCAAATATCAAGATTGCCTTCAACGACTGGCTTTCACATTTCTATTTTTATCAGCAATAACTTATTGTGTTCATCCAAATCGCTTTGGATATTGATACGAGGGTGGGTCAATAATTCCTTAGAAAAAAGCATTAAAACAGTTTTTATTTTTGTATTTTTTTTTTATTTCTCAACATAATCTCCTTGGAGCTCAATACACTTGGTTAGACGTTTCTCAATTTTTTTTAAACCGTCAGAAAAATAAGTTTTCGGAAGGTCCTCAAAATAAGCATTTGTCCGATCGATGACTTCTTCATTTGAAAAAAAACGTTGTCCACTTAGCCATTTTTTTAAGTTTGGGAAAAGGAAAAAGTCACTGGGGGCTAAATCTGGCGAATACGGTGGGTGGTCGACCAATTCGAACTTCAATTCTTCAATTTTAGCCATTGATCGTAAACATGTGTGAACACGGGCATTGTCCTGATGAAAGAGGATTTTTTTCCTGTTTAAATGAGGCCGTTTTTCTTCAATTTCGTTTTTTAGCTGGTCCAATAAAAATGCATAATAATCCCCTGTTATTGTTTTTCCTTTTTCCAAATAGTCAACGAAAATAATTCCACGTGCATCCCAAAATACAGTAGCCATAACCTTACCAGCTGATTTTACGGTTTTCGCCTTCTTTGGACATGGTTCGCCTTTCGCAATCCACTGCTTTGACTGTTCTTTCGTCTCGGGAGTATAGTGGTGTATCCATGTTTCATCTACAGTCACAAAGCGACGAAAAAATTCATCCGGATTGCGTTGCATGAGCGACAACAGAGCTTTAGAGGCCACCACCCTATTGCGTTTATTGTCGACTGTGAGCAAACGCGGCACCCATCTTGCAGAAAAAAAAATTTTCATGCCCAATTTGTCATGTAAAATAGAAATGACGCTACCTTTTGAGATCCCTGTAACCTCAATTATCTCACTCAACTTTAATCTTCGGTCACTTAACACCATATCGTGGATTTTATTGATCATTTCTGGTGTAGACACCTCTACAGGACGTCCTGAGCGTGGTTCATCCTTTGTTGATGTACGACCACGTTTAAATTCATTTAACCAGTTATAAATAGTTGCAAGTGAAGGAGCAGATATGCCGTGAACTAAATCCAACTCATTTTTTATTTCCTTTGCTGTTAACCCTTTTATATTAAAATGTTTAATAACAGCTCTAAACTCAATTTTCTCCATTTTTGTAAACAAGCAATTTTTTTTTTTAAATGTACGAAAATAAAAAACAACAACCCGACCAATCTGATTGAAACTTCGCAGCATACTGAATCGGTAGTGCCGCTGCATGAAAACAAACCGCTTACAGTACTAGTCGTGCCACCTGTCGGCTTTTCTAAGGACTTATTGACCCACCCTCGTATATTCCACCTACGTGAGAATGAGTTTAGGTGGACGTTGTTTTATAAATTCTTAAAATAGAGTATATTTTGCTCATTCGAGTAAGACTCTGTCAGGCTGGTGCAGCAGTTCACAGGCAAATAGTTGAGTCTGAAACAACAGAGCGAAGACAAAACATACACGTAAATGTATGAGGGAGTAACATTCGGGGCTAGTCCAATGTACAAAACATGGCATCCTCGAACAAAACGTTAATCCTAAACAACTTATTTGTTTGTTAGTCAACATCGATGCGGTGCGGTGAGCAAAGAAATGTCCTCATCTATGACGATGTCATATTTAGGATGTGTTTATATATATGTTTTCATTTAAAGTATGTATATGTTAATTTAGATTTCATGATTTCACTTTCCATTTAATCTGCGAAGATACAACTTAGATTAGAATCTTCTATCTTTGTACTTTTTTAGTCTGCATATTAAGTTGTTTTTGGGAAACATGTTTACACTTTGGAATCGTATGACAGTGTATGAAAAATGATTCACTACCAGCGGGTAGCTGTTGTATGATTTTCATTTGTAGGTCAATGTCAAGACTCTTATTTTGTGTCCCGTGTCAAGGCCAACTCGCAGAAAGATGTGTATTAAAATCCATAAAACATATTATCAGCACACCGATATACAATAAGTCTTTTTGTCTATTATATTATGTATGTACCTATGTTATAAATTGGCTGTTATAATTATTTTTGCTATCAGATTTGGGCGTAGAATTACTAATCAATTAATTTTAATTGATTGAAAACAGCAGTATTTTGTTTCCACTCGAACCAACTAAACGTCAATTACTTGAATTAAAAATTCCCGGCGTGGCTGTAGATTTTTAGCAGCTTTTAAACGTATGAAAGCTTATATTTTATATACGGCTATTTTCATTTGGTGGTGAAATATAACACTGTAGAGCAGTGGTACCCAACCTTTAGTATATCTCGAGCAAATTAAGAATTTAAAAATTTTACGCAAGCCATATAGGATGATGACTTTTAAAAAAAATCAACACAATAGGTAAAAGAAAACACTATTACTGTTTATTACTACTTATAATCCACTACAAATTAAAAACAACACAAGGACAAACCTAAAAAAACGAATTTTTCTAAATCTTTTTTTCTCTGTAATTTGATATTTTCAGACATTGCTTCTGTTCTACGAGTGACTAAATTTCTTGATAATTGAACATCTTCAATAGCTGAAATAATGCAAGTCTATGTGTAATCTTAAATGAAGCAATTTATTGTAGCAGCTCTTGATTTAGTTACGGACTTAGTAAATATAGATTGTTATTTTAGATTTTCTTAAACTGCTGTAATAGGATATTCAGTAGGTACCATATTTTTTATGAACTACTTACATTTATTTTGTTATTAAAATAAATAAAAAAAATTCTCTTCCCAATCTTCTTGAAAATTGTACCTAGATGTTTGTCCGTTTTATCTTTTTCTCTGGCTCATATGTATTCAGACATAATTATTAGGGTAACTATACGATAAATATAATTGTCAAACTGACACTTATGTCAAAACGCGCTTCGTCTCGCCGATACACTAACATACTTATTACTCTCGCCTTTTCGCCAGTGGTGATTGCCGACGAGGTGTTGCAAAATGGGTGGCAATTTTGCCGATTTTTTACATAAACTGTGCGCTTAACACATAATCTGAATATGCGAGCTGGGAGCCACATTAAAATCGGTACGCGAGCAACGGGTTGGGCACCACTGCTGTAGAGTGTAGGTATTAGGTAGGTAGACACAGCAATTATCGCATGTTGAATCCTAAATGCAACATTTTAATTACGCATAATGGCTGATATTTTAATAATCCTTGTTACGTCGTCATTATTCCAGTAACAATACACATGAAAATGATATTGGTCTGAAAATGTATTATCATCGAAATTATATGAAATTTTAGACAGTTATACAGAAACTGCCATCTGAGTGCCTGACCACTCTTTTTTACATGACGTTGTTTTCGAGATGTTTTATCTTAACTACCAACAATGTAGTCTATAGGTACAACAGAGCTGTGCAACTATATTGATCCAGTATGCTTTGATGTTCCTATAACAGAACATACATACAGATAGACAAAAAATTAAATAAACATTTTTTCGTGATTCGGTACATATGGAAATTGTAGTCAAAAAAGGCAAACATTTGAAAATCACAAACAGACATTTTAATTTTATTGTAAGTAGTAAGTATATAATAATATGTATGTGTGTTTTTTTTTATATAGGGAGTATTTCAACAGTCGACTATGAATTTATTCGTGATTGTTTGGATGTAATGCCATTGTGGCGTTGAAATTTACGTAATACTACATACTACGCCCTGTCGTACGAAAACAATAATCCGTCTTATATAATTACATTTTTGCTAATTCATTCAAATAAACGTGCACATTAAACATCATGTATTTATCTATATGGTTGTTGCATGCATGTGTTCCCGGAGCAGCGATGCACAACCTTTTTATCAGTAGGGTTAATTTAATACTTTCTTGTTATCCGCAGGCCGCATAGGTCACAAGTGTCTAACGTCTTCTCGAAAAATACGGACTCTTTTTAAACGAACAATTTGGATTACACATTCATCGTTAATACGCGCACTGAGTTATAGCGAGACCAATATACCTACACTACAGTTATTTATATGCAACAGAATGCATTTTCAACGTTGTAGTTAACAAATATTACGGCGTTTCACTGAAAACCTAGGTCTATTATACCATACTCATTGGAATATGCCAAAAAAATTTTACCCACATTTAATTTGCTTGGTAGGACACCTCATTGGTCGTGCACATACTGCTACGGGGCGGCCTAGACGTTTTTATCTCTCAGCATTCTAATTTAAGTACCGTAATATTATTAACCTAATCGATGTGTCTTTATATACCTACATATTATTTATGCGGATTTTAAACCTGTCGCCCTGAAATTTACTTTCAAGTAAAATTCATGGCATGGATATCGAAAATTAGCGTAGAAATCATAATTATCTGGAGAAAATAAAAAGAATATACTCAACCATAATTTATATTTCTGAAAATACAGTTTATATGGTACAAGTCTGGTTTACTGGAAGCCAGGCGGGAACAGCGGCAATTTTCATAGCCGATTTCGGTAAAATCTTTAGAGAACCAAACCTTACCTAACCTAACAAATAATCCAGTAGTGGTTATTTTAAAACTTATTTGCCGCTGGCTTCCACTAAGCAGACAAGAACCGCTTTTACTATTATTATTACTTAGTTATATTATGTAGCTATAAATTAGATGGATCAAGGAAAATATACATATCGACTTTAGAAAAGAAAAAGGACGTAACCCTCAGTTTTTTCAAAATTGGTTTTATTTGATAATGACGTTGTACACGACTAAATACACGTTGTGTCTAAGTCTAAAGGATATAAGCTGGAAATGCCGATTTATTATCTAAATTTAGCTGGCAATTAAAAAAAAAAGGAAGTGAAATAGGAAAAACTACTTTTTGTTTTTCTTTAATTAACTCAATAATTAGTAGATATCAGTTTGGGAATATAAAAACCAAATTATTAATTATCATGCACTTCACGGCTATGTCTATTTTGTATTATTTAACTTTGACCGAAAACCATAACAAAAATATTTCTGTGCCTCCTGTAAAGTTTGATTTGTGTGGATGACGTCCTTTTTTCCTTTATACAGTCGATATAAACAAAGTGTCCAAATTTTTACGAACATTTTCTAATTTGAATTGTTATATTTTTTTTAATGCTAATGTAATTCAAAAAAAAAATATTTAATGAATAATTAAATACAACAGATCAATAATGTCCGCTGTGTTTGATTTCCAGTTCCCGATGGCGGTGGTGGCATGCAGCCCCAGCACCTTCCGCCGCCCCCTCTTCAGCTGCCGCCCCAGATGGTGCTGTCGGAGCTCCCCGAGCCCCCCATCGCCCTTTCGGAGATCGGCCCCATTCCTCCGCCGCCCATGTTTAGCTCGCCCAGTCCCACCACGCTGGCCCGCCAGAAGGTCCTGCCCATCAGCGGAGGCCTCGGAAACCTACTCAACGCCGTGCCACATGATCTCTCCGGTTACGATTATGATGGTCAGTTGGATTATTGATAACCACTACCAATGTCGATATTGTTTGGACAATATAATAATATGATTATTGCAAAAGTGATATTTCACAACATAACTTTTTAACTTCGGTTTTTAGCCCAAAATGTTTGATACCTAATTGATTTTTGCAAACAGAATGATATTGTACCTATTTACTATCCAAATCATCGTACCAATATACAAATTTAAAAAAAAACAGCATACAATAAATTTGCCTACATGGAAGAGACAATAATAGGTGTTACAAACAAAAAATATTAACTGAACCATGTAGCTATAAATTAGCTGTAGCTAGTTTTTAGATAAATTAGATATTTCCTGACAAGTATATGAAGTACATATATGGTAACTTTTTTGACCATCTTACTTTATACTTACTTAACGTCGTTGGGTTCCCAACTTTTTTTTCAACGAAACTTACATAACAGACAAAGAATAGGTATTGCATATACAGGCGGACCTCGACTTACGAACGTTCGACTTTCGCACAATTCGCTATTTCGCACATTTCAAAAAAAATCGTTTTTTTTAAACGTCGCGCTGGTCGTGGGGTTAAGATATCCCCTTCTCGCTCGCTCACAAGCAAGTGCATTTCCCGTCACCCGTCACTTTGCTTGTGAGTTAGCTAGGATAGGTGGCTTGCGCAGAAGCGCGTGCGGGCGTGTCATGTTGTGCGTTTTGCTAATTTTCTTCATTTGAAATATTTCACCCTAAACATTTATAAACATGAGTGAGAAACGGAAAAACTGCAGTGTTGATACGAACAAAAAGAAATCAAGGACTTATAAACTTTACATGACGTTCTGATTGCGGTGAATCTTTTGCTTCAATCGGACGTTCGTATGATACAAACAGGTCTACTACGATATGTTCAATTTTGAAAAATAAAAATAAAATTAAGGAATACGTTCAAAATTGTGGAAATATATTATCTTTAAAGGTTGTTTCTAAAGGACACGGCATAGTTATGGATGAAATGGAAAAATATTTGTCATCATGGATCGACGACCATATCAAAAAGATGTCCCTCTGAATATTTCAATTATTCAAGCGAAGGCTCTTAGTTTGTACAAAGATTGGAAGGCTAGAAAAAGAAGATTCTAACACGATTTTTCAAGCAAGTAACAGTTGGTTTATATTAAATTCACTGGAAAATCGGCTGATGCGGATAAAGATGCTGCAAAAGAATTTATTTCCTCATTATCCAAAATTATTGAAGATGGAGAATATTCCTCTAGCCAAATATTTAATGTAGATGACACAGGTTTATTTTGGAAAAAAAATGCCTAGTCGTACATTCTTACGGGCATGAACCTTCTAAAAACCGATTGACATTGCTTCTTGGTGGAAACTTGGCTGGTGATTTAAAATTGATGCCAATGTTAATTTATCAACCAGATAATCCCAGAGCATTGAAAGGGAAGGATAAAGAATTGCTTACAGTAATCAAATAAAAAAGCCTGGGTTTACTGCGTTAATATTAAAAGATTGGTTCACTTTACATTTCGTGCCAGCAGTTAAGCAATATTGTAAAGTTAATGATTTACCATTTTAAATATTTTATTTAAAATAAGAAAAAGAAGAGTGGCAAAGAGTTAACTCTTGATAATTTTTTAATGGAAACACCCGCAAACCCCACTTAAACATGTCTTTTAAACATCTTATATTTACTTGATAAATAAATATTTCAAAATACACACAATTTAATTTTTTTTACTTCCCTCTACTTTCGAACATTCAACATTCGCACACCTTTTCAGGAACCAATTATGTGCGAAAGTCGAGGTCCTCCTGTAAATTTGACTTGTAATCTTTTTTTTTTTTTGTTTTTTTTTTTTTAACAATATTCCTTTTCAATAAACCTGTAGTGGTGTCTTACTCATTTACTGCAGACAGGTTAATTAATATTTAATTAACATGCTAATTATATCTAATTGCCATCTAAGGCTGACACGGCAGCCCTGTATGAGTTAAACATTATTAAATATAATGAAACAAATTAAGTTGCTTGTTATTTCATATAATAAAAAATATAGGTAAAAATATAATACATAATATAATATATTCTTTTTAACACTACAACAAGCCATGGGGCTCAATGGCAGTAGTGTACTAACTAAAACAGTAATGTATCTATTTTTCATAATAGAAGTAAAACAATCACAAAAACTCAGGCTTTGAGAAAATCACAAATGTATTGAGACCTCTCCGGGATCAAACCTGGAGACCCCGGATGAAAGGTCAGCGTTTTACATACTGGACTACGAGATCCGCGTCATGTTGTTGTTCAATCATACATAGACTAAGATTAATAAATCCAATCAACCAATACGAAAGTTCAATTGCAATTATTTTTATTAATCGGTTTAAAATTCTAAAAGATTTATATATATATTTTTTTTTAATTGTAAAATGCACAAATGAGTCTCTGGGCGCATGCAAAAGTGCTACAGTGCTATTACTACAAAGTAACCTTTGAATCTAAATAGAAACTTCATAATATTGAATTGTTTGTATGTATTTTTAATTGCATTTTTATGTTGGAGCAGACCAGGATGAGGTGCTCGGAATGGTGGATGACATGGACTCGGAGCCCGAGGACATTCCTCAGCATCACCTCGGCAGGCTCCGGCAGCCGGACCCCACCATTGATACCTCACGAGTGGAAGAAATTCCGACAAAAGAGCCCAAGTTCAATGCGGTTCCTCTCAAGTCAGCTCTGAAGAAACGAGGGTCCGGTGGCGCCGGGAGCGGCGGATCGGGACCCGGCACTCCTACTCAGGAAGGAAGGCCGCAGCGCCAGGACCAGCTGCATGCCAGTTTCAGGTGCGGAGCTTTTATTTTTCTTATTTGCCGCATTTCAAGACAATCTAATCTAGACCCATGCAAAAAAAAAATACTGATATATTTATTGGGATAACTACTATCATGGTGACAACATTAATTTCATAAAAATATGATTTGGAAAAATGGATTTACTGAATCCTACAGGAAAAACAATATATAAGTAAGTATATATATATTATTATATATGAAAATTGTGACAAGAGCCTGTCGTCAAAATCCTCTGATCTACAAATTGTTTGGCATACCTTAATTTTTAGATACTAAATGGTTTTGTCATTTTTGTGTTTTATGAGCCATATTTAAATCGATTAGAGATTGTGTTCCTTTTATTGAATTTTGTTATTTGTTATTTAGTGTTCCCAATATTAATCAATGTGACAAACTTTTCCCTTTATTTTATATCTCAACTTATTTCCTTTCCAGAGCAAACACATTTCCTGATGCATGATACTTTTATTGATAGTCTCTTTGAATATTATTTGTATAAATACTGTGTTTTTTAAACAACTATTTCTCTTGTATTTCTGCCGCTTTTGCCAGAAGGCCTCCACCCAGGCCGAGGATAAGAATCTGGTAAATCTCTATGTAAAAGTTTATATTTCCATCACAATCATCTCTTTCTCTCATACTATGTATACATACAAAAGCACCCAAAAAGGCAGATAAACTAATATTAATAATAAAATTATAAGCTTAAGATTAAATAATAAGCAACAAACAATGACTATTAATTTTATTTCTTTCCATTGATAACTACTATTATCAGTCATATGAATATTGTTTGTATGTATGTATCTCGATTATATTTAATTAAAATAATATTCAATCATTCCTTAATTCTCTACTAGTATTTATTGTCGTTGACACGTTTCAACTGCATCGTATCTAAGTATCTGTAAACATAAAATTTTATCGTCTCACAATCGTTAGCCTCTGCAAGAATTTTATGCCGTGGTTTGGCGCGGTGCCAAATATGCTCGTGGCATAATAATCACTAACGAATTTGTTGTACTTTCCCACGCCCTTGAAATAAATGGAGTACCATTTCTTCTTCGCGGATCCCACTCCATTCTCTCTCGATGCACTTGGCTCGTCTATTGGGCTAATCTGACTTTCAAAGTGTTTCCATTATGAAGTTGTGAAAAAAAACTATTGCAGCGGCACGTAGTACAGAGCTTCTGGCAATATGCCATTGCTCGTCAAAGACTTCAAACCGGAATTGAGGCATGCTATAAACTCACATTGAGGATTTGCATGTTTACTATTCTTGTGTCGTTACAATGCCACAATTTTAGCTTTTGACACATGACATGCCGAAATGTAAATATTTTGATTCATTTATGGGATTAGTCATATTGTAAAACAGAAAAATAATCCAATACGTATCCATGTGTTTACTTTAAATAAGTTTCAAGTTAACTAGGGTAAAATGTTAATTTATTATTTATGACTATGTATAATGTATGTCTTGAATTTTATAAAGTATATAATAATACATAATACATGAATATACTTATTATGTAAACAATATTCTAAATATCATTTTACAGATTTTCTTCTGTTTGTATTGGCATTGATTAAAAGATGTTCATATCAACATACAGGCGGTCCTCGACTTTCGTACATGGATGTTGAATGTACAAAAGTAGAGTAATGTAAAAAAAATATCAAAAAGTGAATTTTAAAATATTTATTTTTCAATGGAACCTAGATATAATAAAGCTAACGATGCGTATTAGCACTCAGGTGTTTTCCTTATAAACTTGTCATGAGAGGGAGTGGATGAACGGGAAGTGATTGCATGGAAACATACAGTTTTTGCATCATCGACAAAAATCAAAATGTTAAGAAATTTTTGAAATTGTGAATTGTAAGAAAGTAGAACGTGTTAATGTTGAGGATCGCTTGTATATACCAAATTGTAGTCTTCTTTTCACATATTGTTTCATTTTATTGTAAATGGTTAAATGATTCCTTTAAAATCAATTGAAACTTATGATTATTATAAATTTTCAGTAGTCGACCGGTGCGGTTAGCATGCGCGTTGGAAAACAAAGAGAACGCTCGGCCGTACATCATCAGGGAAGACAACCAGGGCAACATGGGATCCGACGGGGTGCACTATCGCGAAGACCACGGCAATGACAACGACCGCATCGCCGCCAAGATCGCTCGCAAGGAGAGCCTCAACATTAAACTGGCGCTCAGGCCCGACAGACAGGAGCTTATTAATAGGTATGCTGTTGTGCATTTATTGATGTTTTTAACTCATGTTGATTTTTATTGAGTGTCAAGTGTAAGTTGTGCTGGTGATGGTATTGCAAATATCTAAAATTATTCATACATACAATAGGTTCATTATTCCTATACTCAGATGGCTATAACCAAGGAATACCTACTGAAAATTTACATGATAGTAAATATAATATCTATATCTATATTACAAAAAGGAATTGAGAACCTGAAATAATTATCGTAAGTTAAATGAAATATGACATTATTCTTGCTATATAATTCTGTTTTGTCGATTTTAATGCTGGAATCCATGTTGGCTCTAAGGTTTTAACCACATAACATCATTCTTTTTTTGTATTCGAAGAAATTTAAAAATTCACTACACCATACTAGACTAATATATCTAATAATATTTTAATCATGCCGGGTGGGAAGGCATACATATTTGTTGTGTTTTATTTTCTAACATATAAATCTCTATAATTATTTATAGAAGCAATATTAAATAAACTACTAAACCACTCCGTGTTGACATATTTCGCAATTCTTTTCTTTTTACCAATTGCAGATTCAATTTACAGCGTGTGATTTTGTTAGCACCGTGGCTTAAAATGGAATGGAATTTAGACAATTTGATGTAGGTAAAGACTCATGTACTTGGGTAGACGAGTTTTTTGTTCTGTTCTTAAAGATGTTTTGATGTCGGTCCCTGTAATTGCCGATGGTATGGTGGGCGGTCGAGCCGTCCACCGCACTAATAGACTAATTTAGCAATCTATTTGACTTGATGTTTGACTGTACGAGGGCTATTTGTGTGTAGGCCGATTCGCACTCACATTGTGTACGTGTCGGTGTGTCACGGTGACTGTTTATTTCTGTCTCTCGTGAGTCAGTTGAGACAGCATCGCGGTGTCCCTTACTCTAGACGGGGCCGGTGAGTGCATTAGCTGTGACCAGCTGGTCGCGGCAGTTCTGTCACTGTGGCATTCCGATAGTTTGATTTTGACCCACATAACTGAAATAACGCTTCTGTGAGAATTGTTTTGTATTTTATTCTGTAACTGTTTCAATTGTTCACTCTTTAACACTCCACGATATCGATGCATCAGCTGTTTAAGTCGGTCTTCAGACTGAAATGTAACAAGTGTGTGTTATACTAATGTATTGTCATGATTAAATACATAACTTTTAATTACATTTTAATAATAATTGAGCTATCTCTTCGATTATTAATTATTTCTCTACTACTGTTTCTCTTCTTCAAATATTTAAGTGGGAGTGTAGTAGTTATTGGAAATATTTAGTGATGGAATTACAAGACAAATAACTAAATAAATAATCAACTGGATTTAAAGTTAAAAACATTTTTGTTTTCCATAAAAATCACCAAGACAACGATTATGATATTAGTAAAATAATCATAAAAAATATAATAATCATATCAAATATTGTCAATGATCCTCTTTTTAAAAATCATAAATTGTATTTTATTGCATGTTTCATAATTCTGTCAGTAGATGTCTCCAATAACCGTTATTCTCCAGCTTAATGGTTTTTTTTAAATCAAATTATTACTGTTCTCTAAACAATTTTTTAAAGCTTTCTCTCAAATGAAAAAACTCCTTTTATACACATTGCCACATTTTGTTTACATTTATCAAAATATTTGTTATATAATTTGCATTAAATATACCCGTGTGTGGATAATTGAGCTTTTTTTATTATTTAGTTATTTCACAATAAAATTTATATGTGAACGGCCAAAAGTATAGATGTTGCCGTAAGTTATGTTAGCTTAAGGTATATTCTTATTAAAAACATGTCGTTTGTTTTTCTCACTGCCAATAAGTCACCGAGGCAGCGTAAGGATGACTATGCATTTGGCCTTAAGACATTAGGACTATAACAAGAGGAATGATCGATAGGCATTTGAGTAACCCATTGGGTACATGCTCTGGATCCAAACACACATTGAAAAAAAAAAAAACAGTATTGGAGTTTGATGAATTGAAGCTGAAGTATTCGAACCCGCGCTATAATATTATGTACATAGGTACTAAATAATATATACTCTATCAATTACAATCAAGGCATAATAATTACAAACCTTGAGACATTTTAATAGGCAACTATTAATAATATATATAATATCTACCTACTTAAATAAAATGGCCTTTGCATGCTGGTTATTTCAACTAGTCTTTAATCGTTTAATATAATGATAAATTTAATGGGAAATTCTTTGAGCTACTGCCAAAGTTGTAATACACATTTTAAATTAGGTAATGACAACATCAACTACTGTAGCCAAAGTTAGCATAACTGTTCATAGGAAGGCAATTTATTCAAGGTACTAATTTTGAAATTAAAGTGTGTGTTTGGACCCAGTAAATATGATTTTTATACTCCTCTCTTTCTTCTCTTTGGATCAGTGGCGGAGACTCCTTACTAAATTGTTATTTAGCTAGAATTTGTTTTTTCTCTTTCCGCGAAAACATGTATACCTAATACAATTTTATTGTACCTAACAGTTGTGGCCAATCCAACCTATTTTCTTTATGAAATTATGTTAGCAGCAACTGAAAATATATTTTATATGTGATATTGATGGTGCTATCTATCATATTTGACAATTATCGAAGCACTGACCGTTTGGCAACATCTATGAACCATTTGGCTAACAAAAACTTAAGTATGTTCGAAACTTAAATATTAAATATGTAATCGATTATTTAAAAAAAATACATTATGAATTCATTACTTACGCGATTTTACATTGTCAGTAAATTTTGAAATTTCTTTGTTTCGGTATTTTCTTGTCATTAGTGTAAATAGGCATCAACACTAGTATAATAGTATCTGATTATGTTCCACAAATATGATTGTTTTGTTTTTGGTTACCCATCGTTTACCCTCTCCGCCACTGCTTTTTATAGAGGTTGGGTGAATGTCTATCGAACAATCTTCGTTTGAGAATATCCATCAAGGTATAGATAGATCCTCATTTTGTGGTCAGTTTTTTTTGCGTTGGATGTGAATATTATGGACCTGAAGGAAACTATTTTTGTACCCATGTGATTTGTTGTAACAAAGTTGTTGTTATGTTGCAGGAACATTCTGGTGCTGCAGAGCGACAACGAGCGCCAGGAGTCGTGGGAGGCCATCGGAGCTCGCCTCATCCGCCGCCTCTCCATGCGACCCACTCCCGAGGAGCTTGTCGATAGAAATATTCTTAAAAGTGAGTATCCTTATATTAATTCGTCAGCTGAATGCAGAACTATTCTAAGTTACATTTGATTTTTTTTAGGAGAGAGTTCTTTGAATCAATTTACTGAAATTATTTACTATTTTTATGGAATGTACAAATTATATTTTAGTGGGATTATTGATGAAAAAAATTGTGCCTACACTTGTCTATATAAATAATAAATAACTGAAGTAGACTGTTTCAAAAAACTCTCCTTCAAAATATTTCAAATGTGAGTTAGAACAGTTCTGCATTCAGCTGACGAATAAATATGCTCACGACACATGTTGAAATAAAACGTTCTTCTGTGAATATGGTACCTTTCTACATGAAAGTGAAGCTGATAATGATGAATTTTTTTCAAGTCATTTTGTATTGCAGATTTATTTGTAATGTACCGTCATTGTTCAGATGAATGATTGTGTAAATTCGTAAATAGCAATATTTAAGTAAGTAACCAAAGCAAGACCGCCAAAAGCCACTATTTGTATTTCATCTACAATGTATACAATGATGCCAACACAGAGAATATTAATTTTTACATTATTATAATTTAACCCAATATTTAAAATGTTTTGGAATCGCTGTCAATTGTTGTAATATAAAAAGTTCAATAGATATCCCTATATTATTAGTCCATTCTTTTCGGTTAAAGATGCATTAATAATTGAAAACAACTGTATTTAAAAAATGAGTGCCCTTTATACCTATGCATAATAAACTTTTCATACCCATAACATATATTATGGATAGCTGAAAACCTGGGGAAAAAGTGCCTGGATGGAAATTGAACCTAGACGCGGAAAGTAATTGTTTTTTGTATCGGTCCGGAAAGACACTGCAATTCGTTGGCATATTTTTATCGGATTTATTGTTATTATATTGCCGGATATGTCGTGTAAGTCATATGTGAATCTGTAGCAAAGTCATTGTAAAGTACATGTACTTAGGATTCAATAAATAAATGTTCAATTGCCCACAAGCATTCCTGAGGAACTCTCAAATGTCCTCTTAATACTTTTTACCTATACTCGAAGTAGATACTTTCATTTCGTTATACCTAGAATGTAAAAACAATAACAATCAGCCTGTTGAATAAATGTAGTATTTTTAAAATATCACTTTAAAAGCATGAAAATCGGGTACTTAGATAAATTGTAATTCATATTAGAGAATAATGAAAATCTTTTCCAGCTCAAACACCTGCTGAGGAAAGGAAGCAGCGCGAAGAGAAAAAGCGTTATTTACTCCGCAAGCTCAGCTTCCGCCCGACAGTTGAAGAACTCAAAGAGAAGAAGATCATTAGATTCAATGATTACATAGAAGTGACGCAGGCTCACGACTATGACAGGTAATTTTTGAAAAATTTTGACTGGAAGCTAAAAAAATGATAAAATTTTCAGCAAGAGAAGGTAATATAACAATGTTTCTTGAGTTTTTCAATAATCCTCGAGAAATAAAAAAGACCAATCTTGAATTCTTGACAAAACAAAGATTCTTGATTTCGAAAATTTTGTATTTACAATTCCAGAAAACATACATTTTTTCGGCGTACTTTAATAAAATAAATAGAATTCATCGGCTGCCACTGATAAGAATAAGGGTGTGTGTATAAGGGATAAGCCACACACAAAGGAGTGGGACGGGGAGCGCGCCCAAATTTCGCAGGTGGCGCGGTGAATCATTGAAAATACAACATGATCAAATACTGCAGTGTACACTAGATATAGTGAGGCATTGCACTCGCCTGCCTAGTAATTCAACACACACAGGTGGAGCGCACGTATCTTTATGCTTCTCAGCGCGACGATTTAACGAAAATACTACGTATTCACATGCGAAAGGGGCGCTGGGGTCTGTTACCCGCCTGTGGGAGCGTCGTCAACAAGCGCGCGCTTATAAAATCTTCAGTCTTTGCAAATTATTAATAATATTAAAATAATTACTAAGTGATTATGTATTTATGCGCCGCTAAAAAAATAATTCAGATAGATAATAAAATATTGTATTACATATTTCGTTATGAATCGGGAGCGGCGAATAAGAGCCGACAAAGAAAATATAATAATCACACTCCTTCGGCCACCTGCGCTTATTGGCAATAAATAAAATTATAGGCGAAGAGGTGATACAGGGGACGCGGGACGCAGTGTGTGATGTCTGGCGAGAATGCTCTTAGGCCATGGGCACCCTGATCCGCTTCTTTTGGTGGACTTCATCGCTAAGAGCACTTAGATAGCACCCAATTATAATTAAGTAAGTACTAATAGTATTTGCTTCATTTTGCAGACGAGCTGATAAACCTTGGACTCGATTGACTCCCCGCGACAAGGCGGCCATTCGAAAGGAACTGAACGAGTTCAAAAGTTCAGAGATGGCAGTACACGAAGAGAGTCGGCACCTCACAAGGTTGGTTTTGTTTAACTTGTTATGCAATAAATAAAAATTGAAAAAATAGTTAAGCCATTTGGCATTAGGTCTGCCACTGGTTAGTAAGTAGTCAATTATTGTCTAATAATAAATACCTAATCTTGAGGCTCACTGGAAGATTCTATACACAATATGTAAATACTAAATTTAAAATGTCACTTAGCTATTAATTGCTCTTATCTCTTGTCTTGCGATGGCAGCATTTTCTTTCCCAAAAGCAGCATTGCCATTATGTCCATGTATGGCGTGAATATGTTGATAAGTCCAAAAACATAAATTCACAGGGCAGCTATTTGTATGTTTGGCTTTCTGTGGTAAATCATATTACAGTACACTCTCAGTAATCCGCCGCTCGCTTATTCTACAACTACTATAATCCGCCATTATTTTTACTGGTTGAAAGCACAAAATCAAGTTCTATGATCCGCCGGTATGCGTATGTCAAATTCAGTAGTCCGTCGCGTGCCAATATTATGACTTACGACTCTTATGAGCTGTCTGCCGTCTAGCCCAGTTCCGTTAACCATTAAATTTAACCTGAGTCAATAATATTATCGTTTTCTTTCAGTTAGTTAGTCCGCTGTGTATTCTAGCAACTGACGCATGTGTTTCTATTTGTTTCTTCTGCCACGTTCTTTGTTTGAATAAGTTAACAAAATGGAGTCTTCTCGAAAGTGTAAACATGACACATTAACGTTAAAACAAAAATTGGGAATTTTATGAAAGATTGATGGCGGTGCTTCATTTACTGACATTGCTAAAATGTACAATATTGGTTGGCCGACCATGGTTTGATACATGTAGGAATAAACTTAGTTTAATTAATTTGTATAATTTAATAAATACTTACTTGATTTTGATTATAAAGAAAACCATTACATAGTTGCTAGTACAAATTTCTCAATAAAAACTATGTTTACGAATTTTAATTTTTACCATATTATTTTGTATGTATGCACTATAATCCGTTGTTTTCACTAATTTGACACTTGTCTGGTTTTTGGGGTGGCGGATTACTGAGAGTGTACTGTATATGTTTTTGAATGTTTTTAAATTTCAATATAATGTTTGTGAAAATGTTAACTGAAATTTAAAATTTTTTTTTTTTTGTTAAATTCATTTCAATATTTTCATTTTCATTAGCTAATAACAAGACAACAGCAACTATGGAACCATTTCATAATTAGTTAGTATGAAGTCAGTCATCTTTGCCATTCCTTAAATATATAATTATGTACATATGTCATTTATACATGATGATTGAGATTGATTTTTGTCTTTTATAGATTCCATCGACCCTGACAGATGCGCGGGCAAAGCAGCGAGCAATGGAGCGGCGGGGAGAGGGTGCGGCGATGGGGCGGGGGCGGGTATAAGAGCTGCCGCGGCGCCTGACCGTCCCCCAGCCGGCCGTTCTCCGCCCGCACGACTCCCGCACAAAGCCAAAAGTCACCGACTCGCACCCACCAATCGGAAAGTTGTCAGCCCGCAGCGAGGGGCGTATCGCGCCCCTTGCTAACGGCACTCAGGATTCATTGTCGCGCACTTTTCCACGGTTAACGCTGAACCGGTTCTGTTGCCGATGCTGTTCATCGTCACACGGTCACTCCTGACGGCTGGGCCTCGGAGAGACATCCGCTGGATCAGTGTATTCTTCCGCTTGGCCCGGGATCATTTCTCATTCTGGCCACCGTTCGATTGATTCATTTTCTAAACAGGGTGAACGTTTTGTATCCGTTGTCGATTTAGCGCCCATTATATGTCTCCTCTCCGTGTTCGCCACCGTGTCTCTGATCCTGACTCCTTAGACTTTTTCCGATTATGCTGTAGTGCTGTTGAATATTTAAGGTTCGGTTCGGTTATTTGTGAGATTGATTAATAGTTATTTTGACAGTTTTGTTCATAAAGTGATCCTCCATTTAATGGAAGGCGTTGAGGGTACGTGATTCTTTCTTTGTGAAGTCGCGAGCCAAATCTGTGAATATAATGAGAACAATTTTTTTTATAAGCTAGCTATGTTTAAATATATTTTTTTTCATTGTTTGCAATCTTTAGGTAAGCACCACCTTTAGTTAATTTATTTTCACTGTTTTATTGATACACAACTATTGGGCTTAACATAATACTGTAAAAGTTCCATTTGTTATTAGTAATTATCTGCTCCAACTTTGTGTAAAAATTACAACTATCAACAATGAAAAAATTAATACATTCTTTTGAATTTATCTTCAACCGAAAGTTGCAATGTAATTGAATGTTTACGTACGTTTATTACTCGAAACTCTGAATCTGGTCATACTTTAAACCTTATGTCAATATTACTTAACTCTGATTAGCTACACACTAGAATAAAATTATTTAGTGAAATATTAATCAACTTGTCATCATCTTACTGTCTATTAATCTCTTCCGTCGACTTGAAACCCTTTCATTCACATAATTTTATGTTATACATATAACAAGTAATCCCTATAATTAATTATGATTGCAAAGTTACCTTACATTTGAGGGCATTTAATAAATTGTTTTTTTTTTTATTACTAGGAATTCTTTATGATGTTTTAAAAACTGGATAGGTATCTGAAAGTTTTGTCATATTTTAATTTCACAATAAATTTGTTGACGTCAGCTGTAAATCATTGGTAACTGAATATGAATTATGTAATTATAATCAATCTAATTAATATCCATTGATTGTAAAATAATGAAGTGATATACATACACATTTAGAAATAAATAAATTTAAAATATAAATAAAATGAAAATATTTTATCCTAGTTTTATGTAAAATAATAAATAATGTAATAGTGCATTAAATATGTTGGTGGTTACCGCATTTTGTGGGCAAAGGGGGTGCCTTTTATTTTTATGTCTTCGACATCATTAAAATTGTTCTACTAGTTACAAATTAATTGTTTTGCAGTTTATTTATTGTATTTTCAAACGATTTTCATGTAATTTTATTTAATTATAATTAATTACTATTGGCATTCAAAATATTTTTTTATATTCCAAATAAATACTTTCACTCAGCAGACGTTCGGTCCGTAAAATTTAATTCCTCGTAAGATTGTGATAATGTTGCATTTTATTATGTTTTCTTTAAATTTATATAATTTTATTATCGAATGAATGTTCAACATTTCTATTTCGGTTTGTACTGCAATATAGTCTACTTACACAATTTAAGTTTGCCTTTGTTGATCAATGTTGAAATCGGGTCTGGCCTTCCAATATCATTGTAAAAAATTACCTCGTGTTAATCAAAATTATTTGTGGCCATTTAAAGAATTGTCTGCTTCGTTTAGGAAACGTTTAAAGCATTTTTGTCGTTGTTATGTTTCAATAATATGTGATGACTTCTTATAGATGTGTTACATAATAAGTTATCAGTTTACCTGTTGAGACCCCCCAATGTTTGGATTATGTATTTTAGATATCGGTAGATGAATGAACAAAGTATAATATTTAATTGTAGAAAATATCAACTCTCACAACAGAAAAGGGTGACAGTCGAAGCCTCAAATAAATAATTATCGGAATTGCACTTTACAGAGTTAACTTTCGTCAAACGACGGGGCCGGAAGGTCTCGATAACGCTTCGCCTCTTCTCTCTGACTATCATCACCGCAAAGAGCATCAGCAATCTGAAGAAGAATTGTCGCGAGAGCGACACGTTTTGCCATTACGCTGTCATCTGCGATGTTTTGTAATTTTATCGCTCCGTCGGACGTTATAAAAAAAATTGAGACTTTTATAAATTCGACTCTAGCGTGGGATCATCGATGACATGTTCATAGCTTTAAGTGAATATTCAAAACGTAAAAACTAATAAATAAAATATAAATATTTTTATTTTAATTAGACAGTATTAATTCAACATTCAAATGATATTAAGAGATATTGAATTAGATCTCACAAGATATAGGATCATTGTAAATGAGATTGTAAGAAGCTTTTGGTTTATATTGACATTTGTTGGATGAATAATAATAATAATAATATTAATAATAATAATTTTAGTGTACTTTGTGCTAGAATATTTTTACATTAAGAATTACAATGTGATACATGATTATGTTGCGTGATGGAATGCAGTGTAACAAGTGCTGGGAACTGATGCACTCTCCTGGAAACTTAACTACTGGCTTGTTCTTTCCCTCTTCATAATAAATAATACTTCCTTTACTTTAATACAACCATGGGAAAATTTGCATTTCTGATTCATTGAATATTTTTCATTACTCGTTTTCGATTTTTATGATGTGATTCCAACATTGAGTGAATACCCATTGTTTAATGATATCTGTAGGCGCAATTTTCAGCCGGATTATTTCATTCCAATGAACGCAATATATTCAATTCTGTAGTTCTGTTTTGCGAACAAAAAGCTCACTATTTTCATTCAACTAAACGGCCATTGTAAATAATAATATGCAGGCAAATTATACATATTATATATATATATAGAATAAACAAATATGTGCTTTTATTGAATGTTTTCTTACATATTATTATTAATATGGTGAACGAAAAAAGCAATTTGTACAGTGCATTGCAATGATTGGTGCATATCATGTGTTGTGAAAATAAATTTGTCCGCAAGTGAGAGAAAGCGAAAGAAACAAAAATGGTTGATTCCAAACGTATGCGTTTTCATAAAACTTCATTTTAGTAAATTTGATTTGATCCGAAGTCGTAACGTGCATTGAAAATATTTTTCATATTCTACCGTGAGCATTCTCGTAAAGAGATTGTGTGTATTGATTATTTTATCTCCAGATAACCATCATTAATATAAGTAATTGTTTTTTGAATTGATGAAAATCATATATAACAATGTATGAGCATATTATGTGGCTGTTAATTTCGAAGCCGGCTACTTCTATATTCCACCATTTTGGCTGATAGCTGGCCACCTTTTAGGCTGATATTCGTAAATAGCGTCCGGTTTGATACCATTTAACTAACAAACAAAGCTAGATTTGAATAAACATACAGAATCAAAATCAAGAAGAATATCGACAAAATACAATAATGGCGGTTGCCGACTTTGAACATAATACAGTAGAACCTCGTTAATAAGAACACGGATAATTCGAAATTCGCTGTAATTCGAAATTTTTGCCAAAAAAAAGCCCCTTCAACATTATTTTCATATAAAACCATACCTTTAATTCAAATTTCGTAATTCTAAATTATTTCAGAGTCCTGTCATATAAAAATATTCAATAAATAGTAATAAAATTGTACACTATTTCATGAGCCAGTCATTGAAAATTGTGACAGACTTTTCGTAAAACATCATAAATTACTTATTTTAAAAAGGTAATAAAAATAATCCTGACATTTTATGACCCATTAACACACGGCACTGGAAATTTGGTAGGCACATCTATGATAAACGACATTGATGAAAATCAAAATTTTTTTTTTTTAAATTGTAATATTTCCCCCCCCCCATACATTTCATAATTCGTAATTCGAATTTTTTTTCGATTTTCCGTACCGTGGAATTCGTATTAACGAGGTTTTACTGTAGTTTCATATTATGCGTATATGAAGCTAATATAGATTTCTCCTCCCTTACAGATCATTTAATCCACCAATTAATTATAGTAACATCCGTAATGACATGTCTGTAGAATATGAATGCCAAATTCCTTCAGTGTGAAAATCTATAAGTAATCTTGAAGGCAAACAGATATTTTGAGGCATCTGTGATTTAATGTTCTGGAACAATTTAATATTAGTGGAAAAGAATAAAATTAATATCACTAATACTAGTAGTGTCCATCTACCATGAAATACGTAAAGTTGACATAATTATATTTAAAATAAAATGATGGAACAAAATAACGATGGAACTTAAAAATGGTTAAAAAATTATAACATACAATTAATATTCTATAATCGATTGTAATTTATTGTATAATTATCTTAGGGAGTATTTTCAGTGTATTTATTTGGAGCTGATAAATATTTTTCAATTCATCGTCATACTGTGAATATAATGGAGTACTTTTTTGAAGTTTTTTGAAAATTTGGATTGATTTGAAATGTGTGCGAGAGCTGTTATGTATGGACCGACAACACTCCCGTCTGCGTGTGTGCCATGTCTCCGAAACCTAGCAATGTTGACTGTTCTGAAAATAAATAAATACATAAATAACTATTAATAATGTTGGCTTTTATCCAAACTTATGCGCATTTCCAATCAAAAATGTTTTTTGAAGGTTTCATGTTGCTTTAAAGTCCTGGATACTGAAATAATAATAACTTCTGTACATACTCAACCGAAAAAGAAAAATTTGTTTTGCACTATCGATAAATACACAACCTTTATTGATTTTACTTGTTTTATTTACCTTCCCACAAAAAGGATCTGTGCCCAGAAAATATGTGAAAGTCATTGGTTGAGTCATCTCTGGAGCCGTGGGTGCAGCTCAAATCTTGTGTCTGGCAAAAAAAAAAATTCAGTGTCTGTATGATCCAGGCTAACTTATGTCTTAAATGCTATCTCGTCCAAAATATGGCTTTATTCTCAATAATAGAACAGCAATGTTTAAAATAATACATGAAGTATTTAAACCTCAGATGAGAAAATACAAGGGATCATAATGACATAAGTATACGTCTTTCTTTTAAATCTTAGAGAATTTTCTGGCTTTGCTCCCAAAGATACCGAAAATTCTTGATTTTTGTCCATAATGCGATTGATTTGATGACGGTAACTAATTGAAATACTAATAAATTAAATATAAATTATCACTGATCACACTATCCAGTCACACTGTTCATCATCCAAGGCATGCGAAACTGCCTAAGAATATCTACTGGATTGAGTAAATGATAAAGTTTAGTGAAAATACGTGACTAATAAATAGCTAAGGTTTAAGATAAGTGGAATACCTATTTCATCTATAGTAGAATTGCTTAATTAATAAGCTGCGTAGATCTGTTTTTTTCCGTGCTAGAACGTAGTGTGTTTACGGCTATCACCGACTGTGTTATGATCACACCTGTTGTATCACCATGTCACTTTCAGTGACCCTATCACTCATTCTTTCCTGAGGCCCAAACCATTGGTGATATGCATATAGTAGTGAATTGACTACAGACCTATTTACACCAGCAGACTCGCTGACCCAAACAGATTCAACTACATACTCGATTGTGTTGACACTTGATTTGATTGGTTTATAGTATTCGCTCAATTGGAGATGACATTTAGACAAGTAATGAGTTGCTGATTGTATTTACTAAGATATTATTTTTGTTTTGTATTAGTGTCTGTTAAAATAATGAATAATGTCAGCCACCCTTCATTATAATGTTAATGTCATATTTGTGTTGTTATGTCAAACGCAAGTCACACACTCCACACTTGGAAGCTGTAGGTTAATTCGGATATTTCCGTGCATTCTCCGTAATCTTCAACGATCGTACCCAAAAAATAGGAATTGTTCCAATACGACCACGACTCCAGAGAATGACTCAAAAGTGACATTTCACAATCAGGGGCGATCGTAGAAGATGGTTGGCCTGAGAATCTGCCAATGTAGGTAATTTGAGATTAATGATGAGTGAATTATTTTTATATGCCTAAATGTTTGGCTAACAGGTTTTATTCATATTTTGTCAACATCACATTTATTGCTGTTTATACAAAAAGATGAACTCGATGAAACACAATCAGACTTACTATTGCATGTAAGGTGGCTAAATTAAAATAAATTTTTGCAACAATTTCCCAATAAGTGAGAATGATGTTAAATTTTCCCAAACAATTATGTAATAACTACTGAATTTTTTGTGTCAAAACAGATTCTAAATTCATGTCAACCTTTTGTAATTTCGAACTGCAAGGAAGGAATATGACAGTAACTACCAGTACATGGCATTAAAGTTTATAAAAATCAATTTTAATATTGACCAAAAATCTCTTGCCACCAACCATCTTTTCTTTTTAAAACAGATTAAAATTTGACATATGTGAGTGGATAATGAAAATCTTAGAAACACTGGGTATCTATCTAACTATATTTAACAGTAAGTATATATTATACTCAATTGCTATAATCTCCACACAAGCCGCTAATACAAGTTTTTTTAGAAATACTTTGCAGTAAAACCTCATGACCTACAGGAGCAAACCTTATGCTTGGGTGCTAAGAAATTAAAAAATATACTGTAAGCTAGCTGTAAGGAAAAAAAATAATTAGAATTAGCATTATCCCTTTTGTTAGCTTTCCTTTCCAACAATTATTTTATTCCGGTTTCAATCGGCTTCTCTTATTCTTAAATGGGTCGGTATCCACTAAAATTCTAGGTCATTTTACATTCCAGTTGTTAAACCGGGATCCAGAACAGGACTTGTTTTTTTGGACAATCCCACATAATATATTATACAATTCTTTCTCTCACCAGAAGAATTTTCACAGGTGAGTTTTCAAGCATGCCTTAGGTTCACCACTGCTGAACTAAAATAGTATTTCCGAAAAAGCCACATGCGCTGTACACAATAATAGTGAGTATGTAGGTAGTTACATTATATATTTTTTTCAGAAACCATACTTCACAGTAGGCATGTCGGTAAAACTCCAACCACGATGTGAACTACTCTATCCAGTATCAAAACTGGCTGTGATCTACCACACTGTCCCACTCTTCATAACTAAATCAATATAAGCATTCTGAAATAATGGTGTTAAAAACTATGACACACTTACCTATAACTAATTAATTACCACGAAGAACTACAAAATTATGAACATTTTCGTTACGGTATAGAGATTGCCGTCAAAGTATTCTACTGTAAAAAGAACCTACTGCACAACGGTAAGAGTAACTATGCCTTAGTTTAAAGCGCGAGGATTAACATTTTCTCTTTCTCTCAGTCCTGCCGATTACGAGGGCTCCTCATGAGTCATGACTAGTTTGACTACGATTTTCACGTAAGCTGGTTCCCTTCAATATCACAATGAAATCGTATTATGTATGTAGGTACATGCTTTTTACATTTTTATCATCAACGAATTGGACATATTATATGCCTGCTTTACAATATCGGTAAAATATAAAAACTTACTGATATTGACCATACATAATACTATTAAGCTAAATATAGCCTTTGAATCTGATTTCAAAGTAAAAAATATCAATTGACAACATTTCGGGGCTCTAAAATATTAAAACATTTCTAATTTTAGGAGCAAGTCTTGATTTTTAATAGGAATTTAACATTCCAGACTCGATTAAAAACACAGCAAGACATGATCGATGTTGAACAATGGTTCGCGGTAATCTGGAAAAATAGGAGTCCTCTCGGTATTTAATTAATTTTTTAGCCCTCGGACCCCCCACCAATTTAAGGGCGCTGGACGTTATAACCAGAGCGTCGGAGCAAGAGCACGGAGCAGTGGAGCAATGGGGTTTTACCAGGAGCAGGGGCGGAGCTGGAGCTCCAAAAATTTGTAGTGCTCCACTGCTCCGGATGTATTTATTATTTAAATTTTCGTCCTAAAATCCAACGAAAATAGTATATTTTCACACTTTGCATCACTGGAATTATTTGAAATACGGCAATCGAATGAGAAATAACCTCACTTTTTATAAAAGCTAAATAATGAGAGACGAGTTGTTATCGGTTTGTTAAATTTATGAAAAATTTAATGAAGATGACGATTATTTTTAACTACTTATTTTTTAACAGCTATATACGTAGGTATACCTAATACTTATTAAAACTTTCTACCCGGAGCGGAGCTGGAGTAAGTATTAGATCCCGGAGGGGAGCAACTCAAAAAAGGCTCCGATAAAACCCTCTGGTTATAACCCCTTTAGCTCGATGATAAATCCAGATCTTCATACAAGGATACGTAAATATATTATTGTATATTTTATAATATGTACGATCTACCTATGTTGTGATAGTAAAAATAAAATTGTAGGTTTTGGGTATCATCGTGTCAGGCGAGAGTGTTCGTGATATTTTTTCATCGCGTGTTTCTTTTGTCGAGACAAGGCAACTGAGCAGTTCCCCGAAATGTCACGCCGTGCACTCGCACGATTGTTTTGGAGGTAATTTGATAGGTAGTAGTGTTACACTTCCAAGAGTATTATTTGTTTTGAGATACCTACACTGCTGCAACACTGATGTTTGGTGTGTAGTGACATTTTATAGCATTTTTGTTACACACTCACGCCATGTGATTTTATTTCTTACTTAGCCACGGTACGGTTTGGCGTCGGAGAAAACGTCCCGTATCTTTTTCAGCATGAAAACGCTGAAGTACGCTGCAAAAACGTCGCAACCGGCACCAAAGACTGATGCGCGTATTCACGATCTCAAATATTTATAATGCGTCTTTTTTTTCTAGATGCCTTTATGGATATCTCGCATTTACTATCGAGGTTTCTTTAAGGACTTTGGCACACAAACTACTCTACTTGACGCTAGTCAAATGAAAATTGTGCCGGCTGAAAGAATATGCCTTATTGAAAACTATTCTTCTACCTGCATCGGGTATTGCTAATTTGAATACGGCCAGGGCCTATGAAACCGCCTTGCAAAAACCCTGGAAAATTCTTTGTAGCGCAAGGCGGTGGTGATTCTGATGAATATTTTGTCGTATTGGGAACTAAGGACTGCGATTTGTAGCCGAGTTTTTTTCCGTGGTAAAAGAAATGTCGCATAGGACTGATATTCTGAGCATAATATCTACTTATCCTATCTTATATGACTGTAGTCACTGGATCTGAAAGGCATGAATCATCATTACAGCGGTTCTACTAAAGTGTTACATTGTAGCCCCAAGATTGTATGAATGAATGAATTGGATGAATCGAAGAATGCTTACAAATGTTTGATAAAAACGCTCGGGATAGTCTTGTTAATTTCCCTTCATGAAATTTATCAAATTTGAAAACTGTCTCCTACAATCTAAATACTTAGTATATTATTTATGAAATATATGGAAAGCCACTCAGAATAATGGTGTTTCGAGCTTTCGATCGGCGCCTAAGTGCCAATCTTATTTTCTTAGAAAATCGCTCGTATTCTGGGTCAAAGCGTGACACTTCCCCGCCCAACATTTAAAATTATAGTGCAGATCGTGACACTAATCTCGAAGTTGTACGACTTGATAACATTAATTTATGAATAAAGTGGCGGCCGAAGATACGCGCGTCTATAATGCGTTTGTATATGATTATTATCACTACATTCGTATATAACGTTTAATATTTTGTTAGTCATAAATAATAATAATAATATAATGACCTACTTGTTTCTTTTTCTTAAGAAAATATAGACCACATATAAATAAAAATCCATTCGTATGACTTGTTGGTTTTCATTTCGTAACTAGGTTTCAATTTTCAAAATAATAGTAGGTAAACTTAATTATAATAGGATCCGGAAAGAAATCTACTGTTATGTATTTCATATGCATACAAGTTTTTATTCAACAATTGCATCATAATCTAAAATACAATTTCAATCATTCGATCGCTTTTTTATAAAATATTGGTAGTTTCGCATTAAAATATCCATTAGGGAAGTGGAGTTTCACAACGTTCACATTATTAAATCGTATGTGTCTTTATAATAATTATAATACTCACGTCTTAAACTCGATATATATATGTATGAAAGGGTTTAAATATATTTTTAAAGAAGTAATAAGTATAACTACATCGTGCGCAAATTTGAATCAGGTTCGGTTTCATTGGTTATTATTCATTTATATTGTGTATTATTTTAAGGCAATAATGGCGTTTTATATTTGTTAATGAAGTTACACATTGTATTTAGAATTTTTGATCTAAAGTTTGTATGTATATTAAAACATTAATTAATCGGCTATTTATTGTAATTTTACAACTAATTCAGATACGTTATAGTATAAAACACACATGCACTGGAATTTACTAGGAATACAAATTTCTATTAGAACATCACTCACTCTTAAAAGAAGTTGTATCTAAAAAACGCACGTCAAATGCTTCACGAATAACGTGTCATTTTGTCTCAATGCTATGCGTCCATCTGTTACCGGTACAAAAAAACTCTAGGCGATAATGCATTATTATAGCGATCTGCATACGACCAATTTACCGGATACGGCTGAATTGAAAAACTTTAATAATCACGAAATTTGATATTTACGTAAGTAGGTATGTAAAATCATATTTTTCACACTCAATGATGTAAAACAGTGAATATGTACTTGTATTTTTGTGTATTTGAAATACATAGAGAAAAAATAATTGTCTCATTATTTATGTTATCACAGTTAACCGTTAACTGTTTAGAATTTTATCTTGACCGCAACGAAGAAAACTAATTGCACCTTTTAAATTCAAATTTCATTTCCGCAAATTCAGAGGCTTTGTTTGTTACTATTTATTGCCAATTGCACAAAAGTTCTTTTCTTACCAACATATTGTGGTGTATTTTATTCTTTCAGAATATTTAAGAATCGATTTTCAATGGCTGTTTAAATAAATTAACCAGAAAATAAGTAAAAAGGAACTGAGCTTCGGGAAAGGTGTGGCTTCGTTCATCGAGGACCAGGAAACTTTGATAGAATTATGTATGTACAGGTTTGTAGGATAAAATAAAACCAAAATACGTACACGATGAAACCCACTAATAGTTGCCTGGCCTCGGAGGTTGCAGGAGTCGAACGGAGACAGCTGATCATGAATCTTGAGACTCTCCAGAATGGTTACTAGCTTCGATCCTTATCCATAATGAATTTTGTGAGGAAGGACGGTAAAATAATATTAAAATAAACCTTTTTAACAAATTACATTAGAGTTTCCTTAATGATATTAATTGTTAACCGACAATTTTTAGTGGAGATTAATTAAAATAAATTATGTCGTATCACCTTGTCGATACGACATAATATGGCGATTTATTTTAATTAATTTCCACCAAAAATTGTCGGTTAAGGTGATACAATCTCACCTAAACTATTTACAGCTACCCTTGAAGACTTATTCAGGCAATTTGATTGGAATGACAAAGGGATCCCCCTACATGGAGATTACCTGAGTCATCTGCGCTTTGCCGATGACATAGTAATTTTCTCGCAAGACTCAGAAGACCTCCAAAGCAGAATGAAAGAACTGGCTGAAGTAAGCAACAAAGTAGGTTTGAAAATAGATGTAACAAAGACGAAAATTATCTTCAACTACTTTGCGGGCCAAAAAGAGATCCTCATCAATGGCACTCAGCTTGAACAGGTGAAAAGCTACATTTATCTGGGACAACAAGAGTGTCTATAGATGGATGTATATTTGATGAAATTATTCGCAGAGTAAAGCTAGGCTTGAGTGCTTTTGGCCGCCTGAATAATGTCTTCAAAAGTGACCTTCCACTGTGCCTAAAGCACAAAGTGTTCAACCAGTGTGTGCTTCCCGTGATCACACATGCGTGTGAAACATGGACCTTAAGTAAAAGAGAGATCCAGAACCTTAGAGTAGCACAACGTGGTATGGAGAGGTGCATGCTGGGCATAACGCGAAAGGACAAAAAGACGAATGAGTGGATAAGGAAGCAGACAAAGGTTTGCGATGTAATAGAGTTTATTAAAAGACTTTAATGGAGATGGGCTGGACACATAGCTCGAAGAAGAACAATCGTTGCACAAATCTAGTCATCCAGTGGTATCTAAGTACAAAACGTCCGCAAGGTAGACCTAAAGGCCGCTGGATCGATGAAATGATAAAGTTCTGCGGAAGTACGTGGCAATGCAATGTACAGGACCGAGAGAAGTGGAAGCAGCTTGAAGAGGCCTTCATCCAGCAGTGGATAGATTCAGGCTGATGATGATGATTATGTCGTACCTACCTACTCATTCCACTTAGTTTAACTGGGTGGAACTCCAACTAAATAGGGTAAGGTCTACATGGTATGATTTATTTTAAATAGAATTTTTTTTGTCAAAAGACTCTTTAAACATACCTACAATATGGCGACTAAACGTAATAATATACAAAATACCTTTTTTTGTCTTACAACGTATTTTAACTTATTTTGGCTAGTTATAGTAAAATAATTTTAAGTACGTAGATACCTATAAATATCATGTTGTATTTTTGGTTATTCTCTTTATCTATTAAACTTATTGATTTCGGAAATTGTTTTTGATTGTCCAGACAAATCATTCAAATAATATGAAGATGAATGCAAAAAACATCATTTTTTATTTCGATTCTAAAACAATATTGAAGAACATGACAAAAACTGTCATTGGGTTATTTTTAAATATAGTATGTACTCAAGGTAAAGTAATACTATGTAGGCAGTATTAATTGTCGGAGGAAGATAATATTATAAAACTTTTGCGTAATACAAAATGAAGGATAATATGTCGAAATGATATCTCTAAAAAATCTTCGCCCATGTTTGCATACACAGTATTGCATACTCTGTCACATTGGTGACTTCAAATACCTACCTACTATATTATTCAAATGCATCATAATAATGATTGCTAATTTGTTTCATAACTTTAAAATCATCCTTGCGGCCTTTTAAGGTGTGCGAGGATTGCTTTGTTTCTTCATCCCATTCATTCATTGTCTATATTATCTTGAATTTTGAATGAGATTTCAACACTAAACGATGAGTCTTACAATCATTATTATTACTTTAGCACTTCCGTTATCGTCTTCGTATAGAAAAAAAACTATAGGATGGTGCGAAATAGTGGAGAGTCAATTTGTCATGTATCATTGTACATCGAAAACATCATTAATCATAATAATTATTATTGTATTCTACTGAGATGGTTTAATTCTTTTTGGCTACCTACAATACCTATTAAGTGTTATATTGAGGCATATCTTATTGGTCCACAGTATCTCGGTTAGGTACATGTAAATTCAGTGACGTCCCGTGGGGGTAGGCAGATTGAGCGTCGCTCGGGGGCGGCAGTTACCCGAAGGGCGGAAAATCGAAAAGTATCATTATCTCTATATATATAAAAATCTCGTGTCACGATGTTTGTGGTCAATGCCAGGCGCATCGTCGGCGAACTGGACGCCCTGTTGAATGAGCACAATGAATTATTGAAATTCTTCAAAGCACACATGCACGAATTGCAAAGTGACAATCACGCTATTGTCATCAATCCTGATAAAACACCAGCTGGAGAGCTCGTGCGTCGATTCAATGCGCCTGTTGTTGACGACATTGCTGGAATCATGGTTGGCGACCGCACATCGACGCGAGAAACCGTGATTCGAAGAAGAAACAATAATCTGGAGTTCATCGCTGACACACACCGTTCATACGACACTCTCCAATATCCGCTAATTTTCTGGAAGGGACAAGACGGATATTGCATAAACATTAAACAACGAGATCCTGTCACAGGTAATTCATTCATTATGAACATCATTACTCATTTTGAATTGAGAAAATGAATGGTTGATGTTTTTTTGTTTTTATCGGTGGTCATCGTCTACAGCGCTCCATTCCTCTTTCTGTCATATATCCCATCCCCACACACTTACGATACATTCGTTATTTTTTATTTAACAACCGAAATATTCACTAGAAATAATTTATATGGCAGAACAACGTTTGCCGGGTCAGCTAGTTTATATATATAAATAGCTACCTAAACGTAGTAATAACGGAAGTATATTTCCATTCAAAAATTCAGCTCACTGGTTGGAAACAGAATGTATTAATTACCTACTATACAAGTTTTAACAGGACTTTATTTTTTTGTCGGGTTCGCGATGTATTGTTTACTTCCGTTGTCCTAGGACGTCACGTCCATGGTGAACAGCAATGACACGTGCAGATTTGAAAATAATATTTGAATTAATTATAGGTCGGTACATACTTACATAATTTAAATTTATCCAAATGATATGTTTGCTAGTTACTCACGAGTTTTGGAATTAGTCAGGCGTATTTTTAAATGTACTGAAATCGTAGACTCGCAATATTGTCTATTGAAGCAGATATAGCATTTAAATTAGAGCTAGTGGTATATATCTTGTTAGTAATGTATCCATACAACACATTTCTTAGATATTGGAGTCATGAAAGGATGATAAAAAGTACTGTAAGTATAAAAAAATGTGGCGGCATTTCGGCACTGCCTAGAGGCGGCATTTTGTCTAGGGACGTCACTGTGTAAATTATACGTAAAACATTTCACTGTGGCACAGTTCGCCATGAGCGATGAGATGACGTATACCTTACTATACCTACGGTCTCCAATTTTATTAGATTAAATATATGTATTAATTCAATTTTTGTAGCTGATTTTGGTAAAATTCACGAATTTAAGATTTAAAACCTAACCTAACAAATAATCCTGTATATCGGCTATTTTCAAAATCTGTTTGCTGCTGGCTTCCTGTAAAGTGTAAACCGACAAGAACCGTGTTTTATTATTTAGAAATGAATTTTATGTCAGTAATATACGACCAAAAGAGGCCATATATTTCCGATACAACATTTCACGGTGAAGTGTGATACGGCGAACTGCATACGTATAAGTTTCCGGACACGCATTATTTTAATCCACCTACTTCCCCATGGAAAGAACACTGCATGTGTAATCTTAAAAAAATGGATATCTAGTCCATGATCAAATTTACATACATAATTATTGTACTAGTGGCGCATTTGGTAACGTAGAGCCCCGACGCACCGACTGATTGTGAGGCCTATACTATAAAAAATGGTAAATAAAAAAGCTTTAATACAATTATTGTCTAAATGAATTCATGCATTGAAACACTGTTTTATTTTATTCTATACAAATTATACTAACATGGCTATATGGGCCCATACTAGGAGAACAATGACGTATTCAGAATAACCTGCAAAGCTATTTTAAATTGCGTTATTTTTATTGCTCTAAATGTGAAAGTCTAAAATATCACGGATATCCCTCGAATAAATTTCATATACAATGCGCTTATCTAAAATAATTATAAGCACAATTATTAACACGTCTTACTTATTTCTAAATGCATCCCATTAGAATAAAAAAGTCCAATTGAAGATTCCAGTGGGATGCATTTGGAATCAAGTAATCCGTGTTAATTGTGTTACTTAACGATATTTAACAGCTCGCGGTTGACGACCGCAGGCGGCCTTGTTAAAAAATATCACGCCTGATAGTTAACTTTCCGGGATAATTAACTGCCTGAATACGATATATTATCATATTATCACTTTGTTTTATTGATTTTGGAATTAATTGATATATTAGAATATGCTTGTTGCAGCTTTACAACTTCTTAAAATCTCCGCATTCATTAAACTTGTCAGGATCCGATGGGCTGGTCATGTAGCAAGAATGGACAGTGCTCAACGGCCGTGTATCATTCTGGATATCAGACCGAACTGTCGGAGGTCGATTGGCAGGCCCAGACTCCGGCGGTTGGACGGTATCAACATAGATAATGCTAGAGCGGCCGGCACCAAGACACATGGAGGACACGGGCCCTGGATAGAAGGAGATGAAGGAATATATTGGAGGAGGCTAGGACCCGTCCTAGGTTGATGCCGATGCTAGCATGACTTAATTGCATTTAATTGAATTTATTCATGCAAAGAAATACATTTTTTACACTAAGTAAATAGACAGCATATCCACGAATTTAGTACATAATTTACTATTTTTATGCTTTGGATAATAATATTTTACATTTATTAAAAAAAAATGTATTTTTGAACAACTTTTTTCAGTTGGAGAAATTTTGATCAGTATAATGAAAATGTAATTTTAGTTTTACGTAAGTGCCATTTTTGTATACACATCTATATTTCATCATCACTTTCATACGTTTATATTCAATTTATATACAAGCAGATTTTCTTCAACATCTTTGGATTATTTATCTGGTGCCAAATCTGGTGCCTGGTGAATATGAAGAAATTCTCTGTATACGATTATTACTACCAAAAAGAGTATCTATGTACAGAATGGAGTAATGTTATTATTTCGCTCCAATTTCAATAAATGATTTTAAATTTTAATGATAATGCAGTGCTATTCTGACAAACCTGTATAGATACGCAAATAAACTCACAAAACAAACATTCAAACCAACAGGTAGGTACGAAATAAACGATCATACAAAGAACCCACCTGCCTTTCGATTGCAGTTTGCAGTTGCAAGTGCATTGACTGCATTTAGACTTGTTTTTTAGACATCGCTTACCCACTGGCAGGTGGTTGGTTCCTACACACTTGGTTACCTACAATATTTTCGTTTTATGCTAAACTTGTCAAGTATAAGGTGGATAATTTATCTTGTTTTGCAATAAGCAACGAGGCTCAAGGTAAAGCTAAGAAATGATATTAGATACATATTAATATTATTAGTTATTTGCATAATTGCAAAGTTGTAAAGGTGTATTATTATGTTTGAACATACGGTTTTAATTATTAGTGTGATAAATGATACAGTCACTTACTTCTTCGTGTTCATATTTTTTCATTCAATATACTTAAATATAATATAAGACATAAGCATATAGATAGTATAGATGTTACGCCGAATGTGCGAAATTGACTATTACATGAAATGGGCTAAATTTTGGCTAATTCATGTAATAGTCAAGCCTGTTGCCTTATTCATGAATTAGGTAAATTTTCTGCCGAGTACGTGAATTCGCCAGGGTATGGAATTCTTAAACTGTCAAAATGACAGTAGATAAAGTAAATTTAATACGGATGGTTTTATTAGTTATAATTGGACGTAATATAATATTATTATTATTAGGTTAGGTTGGGTTAGGTTAGGTTTTGTAATTCTGAATTATTCAACTGAATGTCCATTTTGAGGTTAGCTAACAAGTGTCAACAAATTACCACAAACATACAATCGACCATTGCACGATTGATACCCAAGCACGAATCAAATCGCGAAAATACCTTTTAATAAAATTCTTCCGTTATCATATTATTATAGTTCTAGATTTGTTTGCGTATAGTAAATGGATATGAACGTCATTGTAGTTATTGATTGGTATATTTTTATATTATAATCAATGACATTAGACACATTTGGTTAGTTTGATTAGTTGCAAAAAACACCACCGGAGCGCGACCATCTATTTTGACCATAGATAATATACGTACATTTTGACCAATGCATGAGCATTATTTGACACATTTAGTTTACGTGCAAAAAATACCACCGTAGCGCTACTATCTAATTTGTACAATGCATGAACTAGGCAGAAAAATTACTGCCGAATTCACGCACTCGCCAGATATTTTGTCTAATTCATAAATAAGGCAACGGGCTTGCATTTTTCATGATTTAGCAAAAATTTTGCCCATTTCATGTAATAGTCAATTTCGCACATTCGGCGTAACATAGATACCACCTCTACTGAAAGTGGCTTCTAATTGTTATATAATTGTGTTAACTAATTGATTATATATTAATTTAGGTATTTTTATTTATTCATTTTATTAAATGATTTCTTTTATTCAACGAATAAGACACAAGATTTGAGAATGTGACATTCTATATATTGAACATACATAATGTGAAGACATCTCATGCATATAGATACACACTAGAAAAAATCACTTTGTAGAAAAAATACGAGATCCGACGGGGCTTGAACCTGTATCTGCTGGATTCGCGCCAATATGTTTTCCCGATTAAGATTTACTAAATTACGTCGATTTAAACTAGTAGTTGTTACATGAAATACTTATCGAAATGCGTCATTCATGTTATTATATAATGTGTATACGCAAGTAATAGTATTAATAAGTTATTCATTGGGTACCTACATAATATAACCTATTGTATACCTACTCAATGATACAATTTTAATATTTACCTACTTTAGTTTGTGTTGTGCAGGTAGTTCATCGTGTATTTAACATTGTTAGCCTTTGTACGGTAAGTATATTTTTTTTCGACCATGTCCAATCCTAATAGGATCATATATGGGCCTCCACAGCGTAGAGGTTTGTATTAACAGATTTTGTTTTTTACGAGAAATGGATGTCAGCCACTTGCTCAACCTATAAGTTCCATACCCTGACACACACAAATTGAAAAACAATATGTGTACTTGCCAGACCCAGGATTCGAACCTGGAACCCACGGCGTTTATAGTCCAACGCATAAGCCGCGCATAATAATGTAATCTTGGTTCTAGATAATTATAATAATATTTCCTTGCCTATATTATACATCATAATTGTTCTGATAAAACAAACGAGACGAGACGTAGAAAATAATATTGGTGGTCCATTTCAAAAAAATATTCATTATAATTTATTATTGCTTTACCCCTTCCCCCGAACTTTTCCGGATACGAAACACATAGCCTGCAACTATATGTACGCGTTTTCACCGTATTTGAGACCTGTCGCATCTACAAGTGGTTATTGAATGGGCGTAGCTTAACGGTTATAATGATTAAGATCGTTAGTGGCCGTTTATGTCTCTCAGGCTTGTTTTATATTTCAGATATACTGTGTTAGACATGGCCCCCTGTCCAGGATCTTTGGCGGCCTCTATACCTATCGCCAAGGTTAATTGCGATGTGTGAAGTAATACAGCATTGTTCCCCAGATGGTATTCTATGGAACCCCAGGTTTCCGCGAGGTAAAATTAAGGGTATTCCATGTATTGTTATATAAATCCACATTATCTATTATCCAAATTATTGAGTTGTCAACACTCGTCATCATATTATGAAGCACTGATCACGACCCCCTTTCGTGGTTGGCAAGTAACATGCGACCCTTCATCATGGATAAATAGCCATTTTTATTAGTCAGGAATCACACTAAAAATTCTACACGTGAATTATCATTTAATTTTACTAATCACCTTATCACATCAAATTGCATCGCATAACCACATATTTTAAAATGTTAATATCCTTTTAGTAAAAATGGCGCCACAAATTTGTGGTGTATGTTTTTCAAATAAAACTGTTCGACCCATCACATCGGGCCCCCTAACACCGGGTTCCCAAACTAAGGCCAATTCGTTGAGAGCTGTTCTACAATAATATTATTCGGTTCACGATCCTCAGTCATGAAGTCATGACGAAGAATACGAAGAAACAGAACTATTCCATTCAACAAAGTTCTAAATAATTCGTATTTTTTTATTCCTGAGGGGGGAGCCCAAACCCGAAAACCGCTCTTATGTGCGTACCTGTAACAAATACCTATTCAAATTTACATTCGTGACTTAACAAATTGGTAGATAATAATATATTGCAATACCAGAATACCAAAAATTTTAACGGCTTTTGCAGGATACAAGTATCACAACAAAGCGTTAAAAATTTATAAATGTTGTTTTGTTTTCATGTAAATATCGCATTTCAATGAATGCACTGGAATATTTACATTGTTTAAAACAGACTACTTTGCGGTCTATTGTATTTAGTGCGTTGTACAAATTATGATTGATCGAGGTAAAAAGTGATTTTCGTTTTTGAAAGTGTTCGCTTTTGCAGTCTCAAAAACACTCAGTGCTTCAATAGAGAAAGCTTTCCATTGCTTAAAAAAGAGCAATCAGAAATCGCCCACTAATCGTTTCCGTTAAAAATAATATTTCTTATTGGAATTATTTATAGATTGGGAGGTACTTATATTATCTCATTACACAATAAAACTTCTGCGCCTAATCAAAATAATATTATTTTTAGATCATATAATAATTTTACCGAGTAATAATTATAACAAAAAATATCAATATGATGGAATGGGTGCATGAATCTTACACAGAAATACATAATCGATAATAATAGCAATGTATTCAATAAAAATATTTTTTTTTTTATCAAAGTGGGATTTATGAGTTTTACACGATTGACCGACCACAAAGATTTTTTTAATGAATGTTTATTTTAATAAATATTTTACTTTGGTATTTTTATAATATATCTACTTACGATTTTTGTGAACGTTAAATGAGTAGAATAGAGGTATAAGCAATTGTCGCAAATGATAAGCAATTGCAATATCGAATAAAAACATACCCAGTGCAGTGCCATCAAGTTTTCCCATAAAATAAGAGATAATTCTGTCCAGAAACCGAAATCGAGAGAGATTATTTTGTAACTGGCTGGGTCAATTATGGCCGCCTTCACTCCAATATTTCCCTCCTACCTCCAATCTTCTTTATTGTCGCAAATCCAGCCGCAATTCATTTACGAGTCATCAGTTGACCGTTATTAATAAATAAACTTCAACATCAAAATAACGAGCGCGTATAGGCTTGTTACAGTTTGACCGTCGTTAACAGTAATTCAAAGCACATAATAGAGTGAATTATAAAAAAATTTAAGTGCAGATCACAAGTGTTTAGGTACTGTGTAACCGTCGTGGAAACAATAATTCTTTTCGAGTCTTCGTGCAAACTCAGTAAATAAAACCACCTGTGAAGTCATGTTACCGGCACAAGGTGTCTCCTCATTTATCATATAAACCCAAGTGTACCATGCGTGTACCATACTAGGATGTGAGGACATGCACCAGGGACATCAATAAAGTTAGTGCCTGCACTAACTTCCGTGTAACCTCCCCTCCTCAGCACTCATATCCACCATCACAATCATACAAAAATTACAGTCCACTAAAAAGCGCCGCCAGTAACTATTGTCAAATTTCGTCATAAAACCAAGGCTAAAAGAGTTTTTCTGTTGAAAATAAAATTATAGTACATTTTTTCGTAATTAGTTGACTTTTGTCGGATAATTTAATCATTTCAGATACAGTTTGTATTACTACCGGTATTTATTATTTTTAATATCAGTATTTCCGTATCAATAAATACCGACATCCCGGTTTTCATGATACAGGTATTTCAATCCCTAATGGGAATAATCAGAAAATATAATTATTGTTGTGTTCCCTGGGAATATCTGACTTTGCAAACAGTAGTTGCAATTATGTATATCAATTTGACAGAAAATATTCGATTATCGGGGGAAGAGTCACATAAATCAATATTGTTTTTCGTGACGCAGTTTGGTGACATTTTTTCAACGAAATCCTTCACTAATTTTTAAAAATTATTTCAAAATAGGTCATTAATTTATACAACATTATTTTTTTTAGAAAAATATGAAATAATAAAAAAATAAATACAATTTTAGAAATTCGACTTATATGATTGTTCCCCCGGTCAGCCAGTATCATTGACAAAATCCACCTTACCAATGTGTTGTCAATTTATAATACTCATTCCGTATTCCGTAAGAACATTAAAAATATATAGTAGGTACAGTTTACAAGGACTATTTCGTAAATGTATCATTGTTCTTATCTGTATACATATTATTACACTTAACTCATACGTAGTGAGAAAAAACTTCTAATTCAGTGTAGAGTATTTTTTTTATAATAGTCGTCATATTAGATTCGCTTTTATTGCTAATGGCCTTAATTTAGTAGTTATATCTAACGAGTCGAAAAAGCCAACGGACATATTTATTACAAATATTATATCGTGGGATTTTCTTTATAATATCGTGAGTGTTTTTGAGAGATTTCTACACCATCATAGGCTTGCCTAATCGAACCATTTCATAAATAACATTAATTTAGGCATTAGTTATGTTCTTGCTCATCTACTGTTTTTCTTTCTTTAACGTGTTGAAATTTGAAGTAGGTGAAAAATATGTATTAGAAATATTGCTTTTAATAATATCGTTAAATAAATTGATTCAAAATTAATATACAGTCATAAAAATATACTACAGAATAAAACCGATTAAAATTCAATGAACACAACCTACTATATAGCTATTATTATTATTAAATACAAATGTATTTTATTGTCGGTAATTCTCATTCTAAACAGATTTTTGTTTTTATGAGAAATGGAGGATAGCTTGCTCAACTTATTAGGTCCATTCTCTGACTCCAAACAGACATTGAAAAGCAATATATCTATTTTTCAGACCCAAGATTTGAACCTGGAATCCACGACATTATAAGCCGATGCGTTAGCCGCTCAGTCATCGTGGGCATTTGAAACATCTCACAAAATATACTTTAGTACCGATATCCAAATTGAAATCAAACATATATAATTGACTAATAAAAAATAGGTTGAAAAATAAAAATTAAAAACGAGAAAAAATCATATTACTTACTTAAATATGTTAGAAAAAATGTAAAAAAATATTGACTTTTTAACACTACGGTGTAGTTTAACAGTAGTGTATTTAGAAATAGAAGTGAAACAATCACAAACACCCTGGCTTTGAGAAAATCACATAAATATATTGTGTCCGGACCGGTAAACGAACCCGGTGCTCCCGGATTAAAGGCAAGCAATTTACGCACTCCACTACATTGATAGATTTTGTTAAATTGTGAGTAGTTGCATCTGACCAAAGATAAAAAGTCTTTATTATTAATAGAATAATATTAATTATTAATAGAATTTGAAGAACCGTCATCTCCGACTTATTATGATACACTAGTTCGACCGCACCACAAACATTTGAGTTAGCCAGCAGATGTGTCAGTGTCGATGTTATTGTTGAGGTGTTTTAAATGTTAGTGTCGATGTTATCGTTGAGATATTGTCTTAAATGACTCTGAAAGTCTTCCTACAGCCACCGGATGATGGTTTGGGAATTTATAACATATCTCTATGACACCCATCGATACACCATCATATTATTATAATATAATTAAATTATACGAAAAGAGCGATACTTGTATTATTTTTTCCATCTACTTAGCTTCAGGTTGATGTAATTTGGAAATCGATGAAGCGTATAAGCTTAAAGCCCGATTGATTCTAAAATCACGATTACATTTTATAAAATATAAACTAAATTCATAACTAATTAACTAAACAAATGTAATGTAAATATAATAGTTTCTAAATGACGTCATAAATAAAAATACCAATAATTTATTTTCTAATATTCACGGGATAACTCGATCTGAAATACAAAGTTATTATAATGCTTTGTAAACCTTAACTAAACCATCAACCAAAAGAGTGATATAATATATAATATTTTCACACCTTGTCAGTACCTGCCAGACGTTATAAAAAATTTGTAACATGTCTAATCCAATCTCTAATTGTTTGAAAAATACTAATCCATGATTAATCCTTAATTCTATTCGGGATTACAATGTTTAATTAATAAAACTCAAATATTATAGACATTTTATTATTCAGTAGGTTTTCGAATATGACCTTAAAGCAGCGAATGGTTCCATTGCTCTTAATTTGGAAACGACTCCGGATCGAAATTACGCTAATCGTCGTATTCATCAACATAAAAAAGATGCAAAAACACAAATAATAATCAGCAAGTTGGTAAGGAGGTCCACGTTTGTGGGTGGGATGCATCGTGGCACACCGGCATACTTATTGGCGGCCTATAAAGTCATGGCCGTGATTTGGGGGGCGACACACAAACATAATAGCTACCGGCCACAAACATAACTAGATATGAAATGATTCATAAGATACTAATAATATGAACGCCTTTAATGTTTAAACATACGTGTAATTAAATTCGCAAGAGTTGATCTATTTATGTAGGTAAATAATTCAATTAAAATACGCCAATATTATTATCTTTAGTTCTGTTAAAATATTGAGCATAGTTTAATCATTTGAGATATGTATTGTTTTGTTTATTGATAGCCAAAAGTATACAAGCATTTAAGATATGTGGTTGATTCGCAGGCGATTTGTTTTAAATCAAAATATGTCACCAATTTATGAATGTGACATATTTTAACTCTGCATGGGAGGTGAAACAAATTAAGATAAATAATATTTAAAAAATACTTATTATTTCTTGAGTTAAATAGACGAGCAAACATTCAAAAAGTGATTTGTCACACATTTTGAAAAATGCCGTTTATTGTCAATTCTGATAGTCCATATTTAAATCTATGAAAAGAAACCAGAATCAGTGTTCAAAGAACCTTTTATCCTATAAAAAAATATAATGCCTTGATTTTCATTCAAATAGTGTTTTGCCCACAAGTTTCATGCAAATCGTGTTTTGTCCAAATTTCAAATCAAAAAATGAGCCACTTCCGCGAATTTTGGATTATACAAAATACCAAGTATGAAATTCTTTCATTAAACAGTTTTATAATAAAACAACCATTTTGAGTACAATATGTTTTTCTTGATTATCTCAGCTCAATATCTGTGTGACAAATCACGTTTTGAATGTTTGCTCCTCAATAATTATGTGTCTTTAAACTGAACATTGTCTCAAATTCGTTGTTTAATTCGCAGGTGTTTTGTTAAGTTTTAGATAATTTTGTTGTTTTAGGCTCCTTTAGCGATCTCCCGCCATTTTTTCCATTTAAAATACGGAAAGAAAAAGTAAAGTAAATCACTGAATGAAGAAATATATATTTATTCGGTTTGCATGCTATTTATCATCCTATTAATATTTTTTAAATCAATGAGTTAGAAAACAGTTGGATCTAAGCGGGCGATTAGAGGGAAGAGGCCCGCACTCTACCTCACTACTGCGCCGAGACTATCAGACCACTTTACCTACTCGTTAAGAGTTGTTGTAAGTGCAGTATTATCTTTTCTTATAAACCTTATGTACCTACTAACAGTATGGTTTGTAAGTCGTGCAAGTTTCAACAACACTGAGCCTCTTTTCTTTGAGTTATAACTTATAATGCATCAGACAGTCAACATAACAAAAAAAACTATATTTTTTGCTTAGGTATCATCGAAATAGTAATTACAAATATTCACACACACAGAAATTTCAATTATATTATCAGTATAGTTTGTGTAAGTGATGTATTTTCGATAATTGATTTGATATTGAGGATTCCAACTAAGATATATCAGAGAATCAAACGAAAGGTTAAGAGTGAAAACTTGAATTAGTAATACTGGGTAATTTATATAACTTTGAATTTGTATTTACCTACCATATTTTTCTTTATCTAATTATATGTACACATCGGGGTATATACTACAATATTACTGCTCTATAAATTATTATTTTCAATTGAAATATTAGTTTCAAATTCGGTAACCTCAATTTTTACCTTTTGTCATAATATTTTTCTTGATTCTGATTCTTGATTCTTGACTTTTTCATCGTATGTAGATACATTCATAAAATATCAAAACCAGCTCCGTTTGTTAGTCGATTGCAAAATTCTTTATATTTTTAATTTTTTTAATATTATACGACTAACTTTAAACATGATTTTTTATTAATTTATACATTTTCATTAAACCATTTTATAATTATTTAATAATATGTTTTCAAGTGTAAAATATTCTATTTACAGTCGTAAAAATGCTTGACGGTTTTTTGCGATTATTTCAAAATGGCGGAATATCGAGGTTACCGACTTTGAATCTAACAGCCTCAAATAATATAGATATTAAAATAAAAAATGACTAAAATCTATGAAATAATGGTGACATAATATGTAGCTAGATTAATAGGCACGCAGTTATCCCATTGGAGACAGATTTGATTTTGCAGGTTCAATTACAGAAGCTTACTTATATAGGTACTAAAATGCATGTACTGTGCGAAAACATCTTCTTGGCCACGCTTCTAGGCGCTGTTGCTTACTAAATGGGAGGAGCTTGTTAGTTTATAATTGAAGTGCGGTTAAAAATGGGCGGAGCATGTTAGTTCACAGTTTTAACAAGTAGCCAAGAAGATGTTTTCGCACTATAAGTAATTAACTCGTTTATTGTACATTAAACTAATCTTGAAACATTGTTTATATATATAATTTTTCTATTTATTATTTGTATTTAAAGTTAACCGTGCCTATCAGCATAAACAAAATATTAGTTTGTGTTTGTTTTATTTAGGTAGGTACATTTTTTTTAAATGACGAAGATAAAGAAAATGGGTATGTAATCCTGTATGAAGTAAAGGACAACACATAATATAGAATAAAAAAATATTATCTAATAAATTCCGTAATTTACAAGTTCTATTCCTCCCATAAACGTATCGGTATGCTAAATTATAATTAACTTCGCAGTCATCAGTCATATTTCGTGAATTAACGAAACTGCTTTTAATAATATACATCGGCCGGTTACTGCTTTTAATTTTCCACGCCGTTGCATTTCCATACTTAGTTTTAATCGATTGCAAATCTGAGTAAATTATTTTCATACTAAAAGGCTTTATCGTTTAGATCAAACAGTTAATGAAACACAAATGGCCATCAAATAAAGCCCGTTTTGAATATATTGGTACGAATAAAACAACATTTATATACTATTATTTACCACCTATAATACCAAACAAATTATCAGAATAGATAGGTGCCTAATATATTAAAATTATTAGAACATCAATATATATAATTCTTTTAAACTATTTTTTTCTAGTAGAATATTTGTTTTTCAAATAGATTTGATATTATAATAATGCGCTTCTTATAATAATAATAATATTCTAATTGTAGGTATAGTTTAAAGAAAACTTTGTCCAAACAACTTCTTGGGCTTTCAATTAATTGTTGTATTTAAAAATTATAATAATTGAAATGCAATAATATTGATTATTATTTTTGTATGTTATGTATTAAAGTGGAGTGTAGAAGAGTGAAGGATCATAATTATTATTATCTAGTGAGGGAATTCCAAAACCGGTAATTAAATATATACAGTGGAAATGCATTATTGTTTTTTGTGATAATACCGAAGCTCGATTAGAAACACATTTTTTAGTAATATCGATGTTTTTTTATAAAACTATGAATTATAATTATTCAAAAATCTGATTATGAAGAATTTGATTAAAGGAGCTAGATTTCAATCATGAAAATAATCATAGAGCATAAGTACCCAAGTAATAATGAAATCGTTCAATGAATTTATACATTATAAATGTTGTAAATTTAACTACCTATGAAATAAGATAAAAATTTTAAATGGTGAGTTTTCAGAACATTTTATTTAATAGCATGTTCTCCTTAGAAGCACAACACTCCCTTGGAATAAAATTGTTCTACGATTACTATAATTAAAAAATCTTCTAGCTGATGACACAATAGAGTAGTAATTCTTTCATAAACATAAAAAACCACCTATAAAAAAACGTTAAATATGAGTTATATTTTTGCTATATAAAATACGGAAATGTACAAAGTCAGTCATCTAAAAATAAATAGAAATAAATTTATCAGAAAATATACCACAGTAATAAAATTTGTTATTCCTTAAGTTACATAATAATAAGGAAATATTTCAAGAAAATACAGTCTGCTATAAGTAGGTGGTTTTGAAAATGTATTCTTAGCAATAAATTAAAAATAATATGCATTAAGCACGTGTATATATTACTAAGTTCTCATGGAGTGTTTTAAAAAATAGCCATTAATTATATACAAATTATATTTTTACAGGTAGTATTTTATTAAGATTTAATGTGTCTCGTTCTTGTTTTGCTGCAATTAAGATTTTTTTCGTAAATTCAAATTATAAAAAAACGATACACACATGTGAATAATACCTGGATTTTGGGTGTTACGATTATAGAATATTTTTTATAGTCGCTGACCTTGATATAAAATTTCACAAAAACGTGAAGTATTTCTTTTTCATTGAATAATTATTAATTTTACAATTGAAAAGTCGATCCATTTAATCGCATAGCTTCAGTCATTTTACGAGTAGAAAACTCTATTGTTTTCAATTTCAGTGAATATGTCCCATTATTCAAGATTATTCATAAATCCGTATTGTTCTATAATGTACTCACTACTGTATATGGTAAAAGCTACTGCCGCATTCTCTGTGGTATCGGGAGAAAGTATATTATCACAAGAAAAGTTGAATGGGTTAATAAAAACAATGAAAGCCACTCAAAAACTATATTGTTTCGGTTAATCTTGGAAATGAGTTACAATCACTCTGGTACTGTAACGGAACGGTAAACATTAATATTAATAACGAGCAAATAAACGTAAATATTCCAATATTATATAACGTAATGAAATAAAATCATTATAATTTTTTGGTTGAATTCTTTCTTGGAGATCAATGAACTTATAAAATACAAGATGATTTAAATAGACTAATTATAATGAATGAACATGAAAAAGAAACAAAATTATTTGCATCAAAAATAGCGACACAAAACATGAATTATGAAATTAATAAGAAAACTAATTCAACACATGACCCTTTATAAATATTTAGGGATGTTGGTCAATGAGAAATGAGGCCAGTCTAAAAATAAGATTTGAGATATCAAAGAGCGCCTCTCTCGAAATGAGGCGCCTATTTAGTAATTGAGGCCTCAGTTTAGACCTGAGATGTAGACACTGTTCTCCTATTTTTTTCTATAGCACTGATATCGTGACAAATGTTGATGTCGTCAAACATTTAGAAATGTCCGAGAACTTCTGCGTATTACCAAAATCATAAAACTACAATAAATCGGCCTTATTGTGAGAGGACAAAAGATCGGAAATAATCATTTAATAAGAAGACACTGCATTTCGTGGTTCAAGAATCTCCGTGAATGCTATGAGTGCAGCTCCGCCGAACTGTTCACGGTAGCTTACGATAAATTAAATATGCCCATGATAGTAGAAAACCTCCGACAGGGGATGGCACGAGAAGAAGAGTGAATATCATCGGAATTACATCAAAGACGAAGAAAATTCTCTTCGCCTATAAGCATAAATGAAATTTTTTCGGAAAATACGTTTTTATTTAATTTATTTATTATGTACTTCATTTTAAGTACACTGTTTTAATGAGAATATAATATCACCTTGCGCCACGTCAACAATCACGGTTGTACCTATTTAAGTTTAAAAAACGTTCTCCTATAATTATTAAATCGTAATCTATCTATAATATGTCACGCCATAAAAATGAGATAAAACGGTAATTAGTTAATAAATATTGTTTAGCAAATGGGATTGATATAACAAATATTTATTATTGATTTTACCAGGAATGTGAAAGTAGTAATTATTATAATAAAACTTTGTAATTGGATCATGTGGAAGTTGTCAATGATCATTAAACCGTCATAGTATGTCTCCACAGCGTTCAGATATCGGATATCGATATCCGATCATTTACATATCATTATAGCGACATTGACAAAAAATAATTTTCATCTATAATATAATAACAGAACAGTTGGAATGAAATCGTTAGAATTTAGACCCAGTTCACTCAATCATTATTATTCCTCAAAATCTACATTATTTGAGTTAATAATACAAATATTTTTTTTATATAAAACACGTGTTCCGTTTACATCATAATGTATGCTTTGTAAGCAGAATACGTGTCGTACCTATATAAATATCTCATATTTGGTAGAGTAATAGGTACCTAGATTAACATTAAAATAATAATCTCTGAAACAATATTAAAGTACCAACCTACCCATATCTCCATATAGTAGGTGTCAATAGCGTGTGGTGGCTTTTAATTGTAGGTATGCTGTTTGAAACTATATGTTGACACACTATTTGCTACATTATTTAGATTGTAGAATGGAAAAAGGACGTAGGTAATCCACACAAATCAAATTTTATAGAAGGCACAAAATGTTTTTGTTATGGTTTTCGGTCAAAGTTAAAATAAAAATAGACATAACCATGAAGTGCAGCGGCTCTCGTGGTGCAGTGAGTAAGGCGCTGGCCTTTCGCCCGAGAGTTCGGGTTCGATTCCCGGTGAGGATACAATATTTGTGTGTTTTTCTCAAAGCCTGGGTGTTTGTGATTGTCCAAAATTACTAACAACCACCTTGTACGTAAAAACAGGGACATGGTTATTAATAATTCTAAAAAAAAAAACACGAAGTGCATGAAAATTAATAATTTGGTTTTTATATTCATAATCTGATATTAATTATTGAGTTAATTAAAGAAAAACCAATAAAAAATATGGTTAAGTCAGCTTTCCTACTTCACTTCCTTCTTTTTTTAAATTTGACAATCAAATTTTGATAATAAATTGGCATTGGCAGTTTAGGTATATCCTTTGGACACATTGTGTATTTAGTAATGTACAATGTTATTATCCAATGAGCGTTACGTCATTTTTCCTTTCTAAAGTCGATTTACTTTTCCCCCTAACTCATTTAGTTTTGGCGGGCGGGTGATAATATGTATATTGTGTGATAGATCTACGATATTCTAAAAATATTCAAATAACATTAATAACACAGACCCTTTACAAAAAAGTGTATCTACACTAGTGTCACTAGTTCACTAACTAAAATATGATTGACCAGAAAATTGCTCAATAAATATTTACATTATATTATTACACAGTAGGTACTCCATCGATAATTTCTGGGGATGCTGCGCATCTAGGTACTGCATCAATGGACCGCAAACCAATGGCAGGCATATTTACGATGGTAGTTCTAGAAAAATATTTTGAGTTATGCCCTTGAATTGTTTTAGCCATAAGATCAATCAGCTACCTTCTTAGAATGATTATTTTTCTCTGAAGTTTCCCTTATCATTTTCCAATTATTATTCCACTTTTCGAAGAGGTTTCAAAACGAGTCATAAATAAGCCAAAAAAACTTATTAAAATGAATAACCATCATCGTTCCTAACCAGAGTACATGTGATTTCGCAGAAAGCTTTTCACTTAAATCAAATGCAAAAAATGCATAATTCGACTAAGAAATATGACTTAATTCAATTTATAATACTTGGAAAGGTGTAAAAAATCATAGGGGTGGACAGAAAAAGATTCTCTTGGATATACAATCTCTGTAAGTGGCTCAATATCCAAAGCATTGGTGACCTGATACGTATCATCCAAGATACGTAGATGCACTGCATATTTGTTGCTGATCTTCCATAAGAGACGGCACCAAGAGAAGACATTAATTAAGTATTCAAGCTTTCGCCGTTTGATTACACCCGAAAGTTTTCTTTTATTCTTGAGTTTCAGTACAACGTTGTTTTGAATGTTATCTACCCATGATTAAATAGCTTTTAATGATAGATTACTGTGTAACGCTTCTTTGAATTATTAATCTATTCATGTTTGATTTGGTTACTGTGATTTCAAGAGGCCTGTAATAAAACTAGTGATATCACCTCCAGCTTGGCATCCTCAAATTATCGTCTCCAGTCCGGTTAATATTCGGCAATCTTCCTCCAATCCGGAATTCCAATCACTCGACCATGCTATTCAACCACCTTAATTTGGGTCTCACAATACTCCTCTACTCAAAATAGAGCTTCGCATCAAAAACGGTCAGCTCAAGTCCATATTCGCCGAACATGACCAGAACATTTGAGTAGAGAAATGGTTTGGATTATCCCAAATTCGTCGTAGACTTCGTGATTGTGATGTATGCGCCACTCTTCGTATTACTTTTTGGCTCGGAATATCACTGTCAGGATTATTCTTTAGAATATCAGATAACCATTTTCAGACTTGTTATTGATACCCCAATATACTGATATATGTGTGAGGACTGGCCTCGGCAGTGCTTTGTATATCTGGGGTTTTATGTTCTGAGACTGTACTTTGGATTTTTTTTTTTTTTAGAATTATTAATAACCATGTCCTTGCTTTTTCGTACAAGGTGGTTGTTAGTAATTTTGAACAATCACAAACACCCAGGCTTTGAGAAAAACACATAAATGTTTTTGTCATGACCGGGAATCGAATCCAGGAACTCTCGGGTGGAAGGCGAGCGCCTTACCCACTGCACCACGAAAGCCACCTGTACTTTGGATTTCAGATGTTTTATATTCTGTATTCATCTTCAGAATTATGTTTCCATATCATTATTTTTATAATTAATAACAACCATGTCCTTGCTTTTTCGTACAAGGTGGTTGTTAGTAATTTTGAGCCCAGGCTTTGAGAGAAACACATAAAGATCGTATCCTCACCGGGAATTGAACTCAGAACTCTCAGGTGGATGACCAGCGTCTTACGCACTGCACTACGAGAGCCGCCCGCTTCCATATCATTCCAATACCTAATAATTAAGTGCGTCCCTTCATCGTGACTAAATAAATGAATTTCTGAATATTATTTATTTGGTTTTGCAGGATTTTTTCGCATTTATTTGAATTATTATAAAATATCCACCATGATTTTTATAATAATGAGCGTTCACGCTTTTTGATAAACCAAGTCAGTCAAGTAACGTAACACGTAACATCGTACAAATTAAAGTGTAAAGTAAAAACTAATCGTTCGTAACTCTCTTGCACTATTATTTTGTTAGTGTGCTTCCTAATCTAAAAATGAAATCTTAACTGTAACGCCTGTTAAGTCTTGCCACTAAGCCTATTAACTGTGCTTATATCATTTTTATTATAACCTTTTCGTTGTTTTATTGTCACGTAGTTCACGTTTTTATATTACTATGTAAAAAAGGAAACTCTATTTTTTGTACACAAAATGGTTCACGGCTAAAAAACACAATCTAGATTAAACCATTTATCGCAGTATCAATTCAATAAAGACAGAAAATTGCACAGAAATTGAAAAACTTATTTTACGATCAGCGTAAATACTACGGGAATAAAAACTAGACAGACATACACAATGAATATATAGACTATAGATAACAGGTGGATCAAGAAACGTGCGCTTCTACCCGCATCTCCCTCCACCACTCCATCGATGCTATCTGAACACTTTACCTACTCGTGATTAATAATTATTGCACGTTATTTTTTAGAAGTTTTATTTGTATCAATAATGCATTCTACAAACTGTGCAAGTCAATATTAGTCCAGAAGTCTTTGGGTTTTAACCAAACAAACAGACAGAGACAGAAATAAATAAAAATCGCGCTTAAATATCATGAAAGTAATAAAAAAACAAACATCTTAAGTCGAATACACGGGAATTTGCTATATGCACTCTTATTGCAACGTTAGAGATTTCATTATGCAACTACATTAATCTGTAGTAAATGAAAATTGTATGAGCATCCCAGATTTCTCTGACAAAGATTTATGATGACCCTTTTATTCTTCAAATAGGTACAACGTTTACCAGTAATATCGAAAAGCACCAACCAATTATTTGCAATAAAGTGTAGGTACTCCATAACATACATACAATTTAATTCTTATATACCAGGGTGTGAAATAATTTTTACATAATATCAACTTTGGAGTTGACCAAAAAAGAACCAAACCTAACCTAACCTAACCTAACCTAAACTAACCCAAACTAACAGGTAATACAGTATATCGCGTATTTTCAAAATGTGTTTTCCGCTGTATTCCGTATAACAGAACAGTACCAAAATTTGTTTTACTAAGTTTTCCCCGATATATATAATATAATATATAATATAAATTGTACCCATATATAGAAATTCGGGTAATTAAGGTACGGATAATCGAACTTTTACTGTACATACCTATTATCATTTCCCTCCATTTTGGTAAGGTGATGTGCATGCTGTCACTTTTACTTTGTTGTCTAGTTTTTCGTCTGGACTCGGGATGTGGGGGTGAACAAATAACACACCGGAATTGTTTTGGAAACGGCAAGGTATATTTAAGTAAATATTATATAATAGTTACTTTTTTAATAATTTATTTTACGGAGGACGAAATGTATGCGTTTGCGATTTGGCTGTTGGCAGCGTTCTGCCCGTCATCTTGTGTTTTGCTTTCAACGAAAGCGTTGTCGAAAAACGACGATGTTGCAATATTTTAACGGTCATAATCTACGGCATTGCCGGCTCGGCTCTATTATTATTACTAATTTTCGTAATCAGCGCTTTACTATTTGTTGGATTTGATACCGATTCGGGCCTCTCCAGATACACAAAGACATCCCCAAATGGGGACCATACGGGGGTGTCACACTATATATACATAATAGTGATACTATGAGTAGGTAATCAACAAAATAATACAAATAATTTAGTATGTAGGTAAACCTTGTTATAAACGAAGTAATCTTTGAAAGAGAAAATGAAAAATGTCTTATATTTAGATATCTACTTAGTTAGTTCAGATATTAAAATAGTTAATTAAAAAGAAATTTCTGAATTGTTAGTTTTCCATCAACTAAAATTACTTTTAAATTGCCTTACCGCAAAAAGTAACTTAAAAATGACGGTATATTAGTTACATTGACCGATAAATTCGAAATATAATTTATCCGAAATCGTTAAATCTCGATAATTGAATGAAGTACAGTCTGATCTTCCAATAAATGCGATTCAGAAAGTTTAATATCTTATTCCGGTGTCAATCGGTCATGCCATATTAACCGGAGCGAAACACCTCTTCTGTAGCCGAAATCGGATCAATTGAGCTTTTCGAGTAACCTTTTCCTCCATATTTGGGTCACACTGACTGACAATGACGTTCAAGTGTTTGTTACTACTAAGGAGAAAACTACACAATACATTATTTAAATAATTTTAAACGGAAAGAAAAAATAAAATCTATTATTATCATCTAGGTAACATGGAAACTCTCTCTGCCTAAATTGAAATAAATAGGTACCTACTTAACATAAATTTGAACTATAAATATTTTTTTTAAATTAAATCTTGTGTATAGACTCTGTATAATAAAATAAAAGTAGGTAAATTAGATAGATGCCAGAAGAGAACTTTAACCTGGCTTGCCTGTTCTTCAAGCCGACCGGATTTCGGCGTCCTGGAAGGCCACTAAATACAATCTACAGAGTGTATACGGCGGAGCTACGGGATGCTGGTTTGACCTGGAACGAAGCAGGAAGACTGGCGAGCGACAGGGATTCTTGGAGGCGCCACGTGGTGTCTATATGCTTCAGTTAAGGGGCGGATATGGGCAAAAAAGAAATTAAATCAATTTTTATGAGAGTAGATAGTCTCAGAATATTTTACTGTATTACTATGTGTGTGTTATTTTATAGTAATTTAATAATCTATTTTGTCAGAGTTTATTGTCGAAATTGTAATTTTCATTCAATTAACTTGCGACCCCGTCAGATTTGCATAGGGATACACATTTATTAGGGCAAATAAAACGCATTTTGAATGGTCATAAAATAAAATATTACACGTGGATTATCAATCGGCACATGTTCTCTTTATTAATTTCAGGTTTTTTATTGTCAAGCGTTACATTTTTGCATTAGGTATGCTTCTACTTTCAGATAAGAAAACCATTGAATTGGTTTCACTTTACAGTCTGTTTACTGTCGAATATTACACTTCTTCTAGTCTCTTAAAGACTGTTTTTTGTCTTTTCTACCAGTATCTGACTGCTTTTGTTTGTTAATTATTATATAATTAAGTAGTTAACAATCCTCCGGAGTCTAGAAATTATTGTGTGACTCTCTTGAGAGTAAGATTAGAAACTCAAGCGGATGAAAACGGTATTCCGATCGTTATTGAAAATACATATTTGAAAAATAAAAATATTCCGTATATTGGAATAGAAATTGGGATATCTTCGCTCAACAGGGAATAATTAATGGAGTTTTGTGTTGATATTGAAAGCACGTAAATATTACACGGTAAAATGTAATCGTTTTCATTTTCTCATAGAATGTTGTATTTTGTCAATAATTAGTGCCCATAATTTAGCTTAACGTTTCATATACTTATTATTATTATATGGTATGGTGGCGAAGGGTGGAGGTAGGCTGTTAAGATCAGCCATAAATAGTGCTCATTAAACTTTGTCAGTTTACGTATTTGTTCTCAATGAAATAAGATCACAATTTACGGACGGTGGTGTTTAGTTTTTAAAATTCAATTAAACCCTGCGAACCCGAGCCATAATAAATAATAGTCAAAAAATATTCGTCTTTCTATAAAACATCTAAAATCATGCAATTAAATCATAAATAACTTTGGATATTTTATAAATGTATTAATATTTATTATCTATTATAGTTTGGTTTAGGCAGGGCTTAATGAATTTTAAAAAAGAACCGACAATATCTTTGTGTAATGAATGTATTTTTAATTCAACATGAATGAAAAGTGTGCACAATTTTGTCGAATCACCCAAAGTATATGTACCAGAACTAGTGTGGTTTGGTTTAGGCAGGGTTTAATTGATTCTTAAAAACTAATCAACACATTTATAAATTTTAGTCTTAGTTAAATAAGAACAAATACGTATGACTAACAAAGTTTAATGTGCACTATTAATGGCGGATCTTAACCCATTGCAGACAGAAATAATTTTACATGATCACTTAAAAAGGCACACCTGATTACTAAAATTGATATAACTCATGTATTATTCATTCAATTCAAATAAATCTTTTGAATATATATAGGTTTTGAATTTTTCTGTTAATTATTTACATTTTATGTAAACTTTGTGTATAAGTGGAATGAAAAAAACACGTCAAATATAGTTTTTTTGGGTTTTTTAACCTTTTTTATACAAAATGACATAGATAAAAAGTCCATGATAGAAGTAAATAAAAAAAGGAAGATATACTAAAACTGGAGCTAAATATAATACTCTTCATGATATTTAGAAGATGGAGGGCGATTTTATTTTTTTTTACTGTCTCAATCACCTCATACCTTGCGAACTGATCATTATTTTGACAAATTTAAATAAAAATAGATTATATAAATCAAATATTTCTTAAAAAATATATTGGACTGTATCTAACATCATAAAATTATAGCTACATATATTATTAAGTAATTTCAATTTAAAAAAAAATCAAAATATGACCAATTGGCGCCGATAGGGCGCTCCACCCTTCGCTACTGATGTTGTATTATTTTTGATTATATTACATTATTATTGATTGAATTCTCTGAATTATTCTTTAAGGGGGTAAAACTCAGTAATAATAGTATGAAACTGAAAAAAAACTTCGGACTTGATATATTTTAATGCAATAAGCAAAATATTGTGTTCATTGACCCGAATTAGGTATAATATATTGTACACCACTGCGCTGTAAATGTTACAGAAGAGATTGTATCGAAACATAATTTCGGTGGGAAGACTTCACGTGATGCTTTTGTCTAAATGCGTAATGTAATGAGATGGTTTGCTTAATTTAATAATTAGCCTAAAATTGAATAATAGCTGATTGTGCAATTCCGACTTCCTAAAGTAAGATCACATCTCGTAAATAACAACGAGTAATTACGTGATATTTGCTGATAGGCTAACGTGAAACTTTAAACAACGAATTATTTCACTATTTTGAACGCTGTATCTACGAGTACGCATTATAATCGTATTTTAAACAAACCTAATCGATCATTTATTCATCTGCAAAGCGGTAGAGTATAATATAATAATCTATACCAAAGTAAGTAAAGTTATTAACAAAATATTAAATTGTCAAGAAATAGTTTTCACTACCGAAGCTAGTGGATGGTAGAAAGTCCCTCAGAAAAAAAACATACAAGTGGCAATTCTGAACGACATGCTTAGTGAAGTGAATTTATCCGCACTCATACAAAATAAATGGATTAAATCCCCATTTATGCGTGCTATATGGACATCGGGTATATCAAGGAAGGATTCTTGATTTTATCCGGCCTGTGGTCGGAGAAATTTGTTACATGTAAAGTGTACGTATTACATTTCACCGTAGCACAGTTCTCCGTGAGCTTTCGTATTGGAAAGGGAAATAACGTAACGTAACCTAGCCTAACCTAACAAATAATACAGTATATCGGATATTTTGAAAATTTGTTTGCCGCTGGCTTCCTGTAAATCCACAAGATCCATGTTTTATTTAGACATGAATTTTATTTCAATATTATACGACCCAAAGAGGTTCAACGGTTTTTAATATACGACCATATATTTCCGATATAAAATTTCACGGTGAAGTGTGATATGGCCAACTGTATACGTCCAAACTTCCGGACACGGGGAAAATTATGTTACGGTGAAGCGAAAGCTTAAAGTTTTGGAGAGATAAATATATACCCTCTTGGGGTCGCTGTGTCACGCCTGAGCTTTGATTAATATATAAGTGTGATAATACAAACACTGATAATAGTTACAAGATCATATTATATACAATATTAGTGCTTGATAGTGATGTTTATAATCAATTTGATTCAATTTAAATAAAACTTTATATTATTTATCGACATAAGTATTTTTGTAAGTAATATTAAATTTGGTACAAAAAAAAGTGGTACTGTTCGGTTATACCTACTAACCTAACCCAACCTTACCTAACCTAAACTAACCCAAACTAACATATAATCCAGTTTATCGGCTATTTTAAAAATGCGTTTTCCGCTGTATTCCGTATAACCGAACAGTACCAAAAAAATATATCATTTTTAATAATATACTCAAATTTTTCTCTTTGCGCGTGAGTGTTCTTTTCTGTGGAGCTATCGATCCGTTTATAATGAACACGAGTTATTTACTAATTACCTCGCCGCACGTTTTGCTAGATATGCCTCGGAGGTTTCTCAGAAGTATGCTTTTTTTAATAAAGTATCCTGTGTTTAAATATAAACTGTTGAATAAAATAATGTAATAATTTAAAAACTCGTAAAAATACACTTCCAAACGAAATCATTGCAATGTGTTACCATATTATCTTCCATTAATATTTCACACGAATGTACTTTTAATAATGTTAATTTAAATACGGGTTCGGTGAACCAAAAGCAAGCGATACAAGATTACATGTATTTATCTAATAATGTTTTTGTATATTTATCTAGATTTGTATATATATAATTTTGCTAACTACCTTAGGTATAAAATATATTTGAAGATTAAAACAGCCTGAAGATAAAAAAAATCTATTCATTTTAAAGTTCACACAGAGTTAATTACCTATTTAATATATGATAATTTTTTCAAGGCTATTGTAATGCCAAATGTTTTTGTATTAAAACATAATTAGATTGATAAATATATTTAAATTCTACAGGTGATTTTAAATATAAGGAATAGTAACTTGTTTTTATTTTAATATAATTATTTATAAATCAAAGATTTTACACAATAATAAATATGTGTGCGTATTGTTAGAATCATGGTTGAATACATTTACGAAAGATGGTTACATACTATTTTTAAATTAAAATATGGTTATTTGATCGATAGTCTTTTAAATAAATCAATGATTATTTATATTCGATTTTTATGTAGGTCATGCGAATAGACGAATCATTTATGGACTCGCAAAAGAACAGAATAAAAATCTATCATAGCTGGGTATGTCGCTCATATTTATAATTTAATAATAGTAATTACTTTACCTAATTTAATATAAATGAGATTTTAAATTAATCCTGCATGAAAATGTATTATGTCAGTAAGGGTAATAACAAAAACATTAGTCTGACAGATAATTCGTGTCCGGAAATTTGTACGTATGCAGTTCGCCGTATCACACTTCACCGTGAAATGTATCGGAAATATATGGTCGTAAATTAAGGACCGTCCAACCTCTTTGGGTCGTATAGTACTGAGGTAAAATTCATGTCTAAATAAAACACGGTTCTTGTCGGTTTATAGGAAGCCAGCCGATATACTGGGTTATTTGTTAGGTTAGGTTAGGTTTTCATTCTTGAATCATCAAATCAGCCATGAAAATTGGCGCGGTTGCCGCCTGGCTTCCTGTAAATCGACTTGTACCTAAAACACTTAATACATAAATAAAAAACACGTAATAAAAACTACCGAAATACAAAGGAAAGACCGTAGAAAATAGGTACATAATATGTAATTAAATTAGAAATACAGAACAACGCGTATTTTTTTCATCTCAGTGCTATAGAGATGACGTTTACACACAAATCTCACGGCGAACTGTGCTACGATGAAATGTAATACGTACAGTTTACATGTAACCTAGGTAATTAGATCATTTTAAAATGATGACATCAATACGATTCTCACGTGATTTTTATTGTCAGGGGTCACAATATTATTTTAGACGTACATGAATGTGAATAGTGACTAAAACCAATCATGAAATTAGTGATGAGATCAAGAATTTAAAATATTGCGTAGGAAATAAAAGAAAAATAAGAAAATGCTATTCTCTACTGAAAGTATTTAAAATATGAAGCGATTAAAACTAAGAGCTATAAAATTAATTTTGACGGATTGATACAAAACGCATTGGGTTACATAGAAAAGTCGATGTCGATTTTTAACATTCGATGTCCTTGAATGAGCGAGAAATTGATCAGTTATAAATATTATTCAAAAGTTTTTTCACAATTGGTATTATATACTAGTTATTTGAAATAATGGTTATCGCAGATAAGATAAGCCATAATTATTACAATAATTGACTACCTCCGGCATAGTTCTCTATCTTAGAAAACTAAAGCTATTTTATTTATTGGTGAAACAAGATTAACGCTTTAACCCGTATGCTTATTGCAGCTTTCGAATTGATTTGCATCTAGTAATCATAGTGTCAAAACATATTATTTATCATTATAGAAAACAGTGATGAATCGATTCGTTTTTTTTTCTATAGTGGGAATATTTTTTTATTGTTTATCTCAGATAATGTGTGAAGAAGGTGGTTCGTACAGTACGTACGTAAATTTTTACTGATTCTCGAAGAAAATTTATGTTTTGTAATTTATTTTTCCACTTCACTCATCACTTCATAACTTTTAGCATCTTTGGCAGTGACGTCCCGTGGGGGTAGGCAGATTGAGCGTCGCTTGGGGGCGGCAGTTACTCGAAGGGCGGCAAATCGAGGAGAGTCATTAGGTATATTTCAATTTTTTAGATTTATTTATTTTTAACATATTGTGGACATTACACATTATAAGTTTAAGACGTTCACAACATGACACTTAGAAACAAAGAAATATAAAAGAGTATTACATAAAAAAAAGAAATAAAAAGAAAATATATATAGAAAACTACCTAAACGTAGATAGTAATAACGGAAATATCTTTCCATTAAAACATCAGCTCACTGGTTGGAAACAAAATATATTAATTAGGTAAGTAGGTGCTATAAAATTTTCAACAAGACTAGTTTTTTTTGTCGGGTTCGCGATGTCTAGTTTACTTCCGTTGTCCTTGGACGTCACGTTCTTCAGTCACTCGCGAGTTATGGAAGTTGTCAGGTGTTTTTTTAAATGTAGGTACCTATCTGAAACCGTAAACTCGCAATATTGTCTATTGAAGGAGAGATGGCATTTAAGTTTTAAGATTTAGTAGTATACCTATATCTCGTTAGTAATGTATCCATACAACACAATTCTTATATATTGGAGTCATGAAAGGATGATAAAAAGTACTGTATAAAAAAATGTGGCAGCATTTTGGCACTGCCTAGGAGCGGCATTTTGTCTAGGGACGTCACTGTTCCTTGGTTTCGCCTTTCATAATCTACAGGCAGTATGTACATATATGTACCACACGTGAATCTACAATGTGCTGGAAGATCCCGAGTAGAGAAACACTGGTTTACTAAAAACTATGCAAGTGAATAGTAGGGAATCCAATCCCGAGCCAAAATTCTGATCCCGGGATTTCGGGATTACAATTTGACAATCCCGGGATCCCGGGACTGGTCCCGAGATTGGGATTTTTTTCCATTGTTAATATAAAATTTTTATATTTACAAATAACATTGATAAAATCGGTCAAAAATAAATCTAGTATAATTTATACTATTTAAGACATTTATTGTTAATATTGTATACGTTAAATCTTGGAAATACACAAGTTTAATGGAGTAAATAATATTGTAATATAAATAATAATGTAAATTTAATATGAGATTGCTATTTCTGATAGTAAAGACATAATGAATAGATCAGCGAGATTTAAAATAGTAAAGCAAATAATCATGGCGTACTTATGGCCTTTCCGCTTCATAAATCTAATTAGTCAGCCAAATATGAAACTGCAGTAAAACGTATGATATCATGGGGACATCGGGACCAGTCCCGGGATCCCGGGATTGGCATTTTTTTCCATTGTTAATATAAAATGTTTATATTTACAAATAACATTGATAAAATCGGTCAAAAATAAATCTAGTATAATTTATACTATTTAAGACATTTATTGTTAATATTGTATACGTTCATTCTTGGAAATACACAAGTTTAATGGAGTAAATAATATTGTAATATAAATAATAATGTGAATTTAATACGAGATTGCTGTTTCTGATAGTAAAGACATAATGAATGGATTAGCGAGATTTAAAATAGTAAAGCAAATAATCATGGCGTACTTATGGCCTTTCCGCATCATAAATCTAATTTTTCGACCATGTCCGATCCTAATAGGATCATATGGGCCTACACAGAGTAGAGGTTGTATTAACAGATTTTGTTTTTTTTTTTACGAGAAATGGATGTCAGCTACTTGCTCAACCTGCAAAATCTAATTAGTCAGCCAAATATGAAACTGCCGTAAAACGTATGATATCATGGTGGAATTACTTTGTTAAATGTGCGAAGCATTGTTTTTTTCCAATCTTTCTCATTTTTAATAATTCATGTGAAAAAATAAAATGAATCGGCAACCTACACATGGGTATAAATCAAACTTCATTCAAACTCAGTTTATTTCTAATGTAGTTATTTTTTATTAAAAGTATATTTTTCCATAAAAATTGATAAATAAAATCAATCCCGAAATCCCGGGATTATGTTTATCAATCCCGGGATTCATAGGTATCGAAAATAGCGCGGGATTGGAATCCCTAGTGAATAGTATAAAATTTGCATCAACTTTATTATAGTATCCACAGCGTAGCTACTCATTTCACGAACACGAAAATCATTCTCGTTTTCCGTCTGCAGACTATTCCATATAACATTTATGTACCCACTATACTACTATACTATTTGAAAGTACCTATGGTATTTTATTATTTATAAATGGCATTTATTAAATACTAATTGTGAACGAGAGATAGAACATTCGTTTCGGCAACTGATATACAATAAAAAAAATATAACAGAATAATATTCTATAGTGTACTTAATGCAATAAGTTTTGTGCGCTCCCGTGAACATTGTTTTCAACACTGATACAGGGCTCGAAATGGACCGGAGCGCACCGCAGCGCTGTTTATGTTCGCAGCTATGTTCTTTAAAATAAATATAAAAAATTATTAAAACTATGAATTGGTCAAAAATCTCTTCGGCGACCCATAGAAAACTTAATACACTTAATTTTAATAATAATAATGACCATAAAATACATGTAATAATAAGATGGGGTCCGATTCAACAAATTCACATTTTATTACATTTTTTGCAATTGTAAGTTTATCTTTGACTTGAAATAAGAAATATTTTTCTTTTTAATGTATTCAGATGCCTATTTATTAATTAACACACTTGAAATTATTATCAAATGGCAAGCTTCGTATTTTTCCGCTAGATGCCTCTGGTAGGTAAAGACATCGCATTAAGCCGCGCGGCCTTCGTGAGTAGAATGTCCTAAATAGGCCATATAAAAAAATCCTCCTCCGGTTTGTAAATTTCTCCATTTCCACCACTGCTCTAATAAATTTAGTGGATATTGTCATCACTCATCACTTATCAATGCCTTACCTTCAATATCGTTCTTTTATTTTAATCAATATAACATAAGATAAGTGTTCAATTAATGGGACTCGACTCTATCGAGGGGCGTCTTACTGCTACGTTATGTTCATAATTTCATTGTTTGTTTTGGTATATGATTAAGCCAGTTGAAAATGAAGTGAAGATAAGATGAAGTGGAACCATCCGAATCATCAGAGAGGTGTAAAAAGCTACGGCCTGCGATGCGGTGCCGTCAGCCGCGGACCGGCGCCGGCGGCCGGTGAAAGTTAACTGTTGTTTGCGCCCGATACAGAATCAATTCGTATCTTTATAGTTTCTTCATTAAACATGTCAGTTTACCGCCGGTCGTGAGTGCGCGCGCACGCAGGTTGTACTGTCTACAGCGTTGAAGCCTCTCAGCACGTGACGCGAGCGCCGTCTGCAATATAATACAACCTTTGACAACTTTCGCGGTGCATTGTGTTTGTATGCGGACTTCTGATAATTGAACATGATTAACCTCTACAATGAGAGATTGTTTCATTTAGAAAGTGAAGAACTTTTTGTCTGATCACGTCTTTATGGTGCTTGTGTTTATATGTTTTCTACTGTGTGAATATTTTTAAGGAATTTAAAAAATGATAATAAAAAGTGTTTTATTACAGTGTCATTTATAATAACATAATTATTAGTTGTTATGAGTAACAAACACTTTTTATAATGGCTTATTTTGAGCAATTATCAAAATATGTGTAATGTAGTTTCTCTATTTTTTTTTAAAGATGTTTCCAATCATCTAGGTCATATTAATTATTTAACTATATAAATTTCTCGTTACATTTATTGAAAAAAATATTATATAAAATATAAAGTACCCAGTGTTGTCTTCGTCATCCATAACCAACTGCTTCTCAAAATAAGTAGATTGTGTTAGGTTTTAGTTTATTTTTCAGTTCAGAGACTAATAATCTCAGACCATTTTTCAAATTTGAAAAAGACATGACTTGTGTTATGTATTTTTACCACATAAATATATTAAAATATCACCATAATATTAAAATATATAGGGAATAACCAATATTATAATTATCAATACATGTTATTACTCAAACTAACAATTATATCAAAACTAAAATAATCATGAAATAAAAAGAATACAAAATTAAATAATTTATTAAATATGTATATTATTTATTATGTAACCTAATATTCCTTGTATAAAGTTTTAAAATATTTCTACCAATTAGATGTGCATCTTAATCATTTCTTGAAAAGATTTTTTAATGAGAATTGGATTTAGCATGCTATATTCAAAATTGACAGAAAATAGAACATATTGTGAGCTTACAGAGCGAAGGATTAGACCCCATAATTAGCGAATTTATAAGCAGACCCACTTCCACTATGTCACTACAGACGATAAAAATGAACCATCTACTTCGTTAATAATACAATGAATTAAAAAAAACTATAAGATGAAAATCTTGACATTTTAACGTTGTCCATGAATTTTAATTAGTAAATAATTTGATGTAATCAAAAATTATTTTTACCATGAGACAATTCTATTTTAGACAATACGGTATAAAAAATATTGTCAATATTTCCATATTAATTGATCCGAGAAAGGAATATATAATAGCCTACTATTTTTGTATTTAATATTATAATAGCGCGGGAAAAGATGTTTGATGACTAAGGCTTAATTTCCGGATCCAAATAAATGATAGCTGTTTACGTTAACGAGGTCAAAATAACTATGTCATCAAAACGTTTTAATAAAATTAACATATTTATATTATACCTCTAGAGACATTCGAATTTTAAAATATTCACATAAAAGTTAACTTTGAATGATTTATACGTATATAATATAATACTTCAAATAACACAATGCATTCATAATACAGAGTGTAGATTTTTAATAAAAAAATATTATAATATTATTGTTCTAATTTTTAAATCAGCGTTTAAAGGTATGATATAATAAACTTTAAAAAGGACCAGTGGTTGTTTCTAGTGACTTAGTTGGTTTTTCCGAAGAGATGGTTGTTACGCCAAATAAAATGGACCACAAGATCGGAAAGAGAAAGGGTTCCTGGGATTCTAAGGTGAGATTGACTTGTTGATGCATGTTGCCTAATGATAATGTAATAATTATACTATAATTATTTATAAACCTAAAACACCTAATATATAACATATAAAAAGTCTTTACACAAATTTAAAAATATTATTTTGTCGTAGACACATTAATAAAAAAAATGAAATAGCGTTACTGTACATACTTCACAATCACAATACGCACTGAAATATAGTTATTATTAAAGTATATGTGCATATTATAAATTGTGGTTTTTCCTTAAAATAACGGGAAACTTTTTGCTACTTCTTCTTATCGTACCATCCCCTAACATAGGTCGCCCACCACCAGCTTTATCACCTGCTACCCAGAGCAGTTCGATGGAGCCACACTCGTGCTAATTACAGAGGTTTTTAATCCACAAAATGCCGCGTCGTCGTCTGCTGCATTTAAAATTGATCATTCCTTGGATAACAATTCGAGGAATGCATTTTGTAAAGCGTGAAAAATATTTTTTGGAAAGTTTTAAAAGATATTTTGGCCATTTGGATGACGATTATTGTTTATGGAAATAATATTTTTACATAGATATGCAAGAAATTTTCCTTGGGAGTGGTATAAATGATAATGGCACCAATTTTGTGTAATATTTTTCTGTTATTTACATGAGATAGATAAATACCTTCCTAAATTATGGATACCTACATAATATTCCTTATAATTAAAGTAAATTTAGATATTTTTCGCATATATATATATATGGATCGGCTATCCACCTAAGATGGTATTTTGTTTATTGTTTTGATTTGCAGGTATCATAATAATTATTGTATCTCATTGTATCGCTTTCTTTGTCTCTCACATAGGTAGTTAAATGAAATGTAGACAATATGAGTATCTTAAAAATAAATTCACGTGGTAGACTTAATAATTAATTATCTCTAATACACATTTTTTTATACTTCTTTGAATGATATTACTTTGTAAATCTATGGAAAAAAATCAACTGTTATTATAACATTTTTGAAATCTTGATCATTTCGATCTGGCTATGATTTTTCGTAAAAAATCAAAATATAAAGATTTATCAAATTGTGTTTTATAATAATTGGATTATTTTCTATTATACCATACTTCGTTTTGATACATTCAATTTTAGCTCACAGGTAGGAGCCTCCACATAGCGGTAATTCTATTAACAGCTTTTTAAAACGGGGAATGGATTTTAGTTATTTGGCCAACCATTGGGTCTATGCTCTGGATGAAATACTTATTGAAAGAAAAATGTTTTTTTACATACGCTAGCATTTTAATTTAAATCAAATTAGGCGTGCTAGTGCGTATCTTTTTTTCTATATGATTCTACGTGATGGGTGATAAAATATAATAAAATGTTTTATTTTTTATTTGCTGACATTTATGTAGGTATATTATTTATAAGGAATAAATTCTCTGGCTCAGTCTTATTTCTAGTGATTTTATGGATTATATACAAGGCATGTCTAATATCAAGTGGTTGGTGATCTACTATTCAGTACCAAAACTGACAGTAATCTATCATATTCTTCCAATAACTTAAGCTTGAATAAACCAATGATATTTGGTTGATGGTACTGAGACGTTATAACTTAGACAACGACACTTGTCTCACAAAGAGATATTCAATTTCCCATTTGTAATGAAAATTATATTTTTTGGTCATATTTTAGGTACTCATAGCACTAATCGTCAAATTATTATCTTACTGTGAAAAGAGTGTATGTACTGTACGATGGGAGGGGAAGCTGCGCCTCGATTTAAAGCGAGGATATTCACATCTTCTCTATATCTCACTCCTGCGGCAGACTATGGAGTGATGAAATAAGAATCACGTGTTACGACGACATCATGTGGGCTTTCTCGTGACTAATTTGAAAACGACTTTCACGTAACCTAGTTTAGTAAATAAAAAATATTATGACTATTTCTTCCCCTTCAAAAACTTTTTGAAATCTTGTAATCTTTACTACAAACTGTAATATTACGTTTATTATATTTTCAACACTCAATTTCTATAGTGCGATCGACGAAAATTCATCCCGCGATCGACGCATTGGAGATGCCTGTCATATACAATTTGGAAAAACTTGTATGTATTATGTAAATTTAAACAAGCAGAATATAATATTTTTCAAAAGTTGTCCCCCTGACCCGTAGATGTTTTTATGAGGCACAACAATAATTGGGGGAAACTGGTTTTTTTTTTAAATACTGACTGCTGTCTCTTCTAATATTACATACCATAACAAAGAATGAATGTTATATTCATAGAAAACAAAGTAATATGATAGCGTTTATTGGGCGTGGTTTTGAAGCTATTCGACAGTTCTGAGTGTGGTTATGAGTCGGAAAAAAAACATATGTAGTTATAATATAAAATAGGTATTAACTTAAAATTCTATGTATATCATCATTAGAATGGATGTATAACATTACTCACGTATGGTACACTGTATTTCGTAACCATAACTGGCTTGAAAAGTTCAACAAAGAAAAAAATATACGTGTAACCGTACTCTAATTTTGTTTGTACGGTTATATAATAAAAAAAATATAAATTTAAAAATATATTCATGTGTTTGTATTTTTTAACGTATCCCATTTAAAACTTTAATAATGCATGAAAAGTTAATTAAAAATATAAATATATATCTATCTATTTTAAATGTTAAAACAAAAAATACTACATATTTCTATTATAATATCTTATGCATAAAATGAAAAACAACAACATAAATTAATTAATATAATGTGTTTGGTCAAATTATTATTTGCGCAAAATTAATATTTTCTATACCTATACAGTCAGTTTAACGGACTCTTTGAAATAATGATAGTATTTTTTTTTATGTAGATACATGTTTTATAAAATGTACGATCGCTGTTTCTTCTTGACTTTCCCCGCTTTTGAAAACTTTTGGAGATACAAATTTCTGAACATTATAGTTTTTCATATTAGCTTTGAGAAGCATACAAGTTCATTCATGGCTACAGATATGTAAACCGTCAGACTTGTAGCGTGAGAGACATGGAAAATCTTATTTAATATACTAAAAACGTACCCATGCAGTATTCTAGCGTATTTTTTTTGTTTGTACGAGATTGTATTTATTCATGCTAAATATGTTTTACTTAAGATTCTGAGTGTTATTCGTGCGTGCACCTATTAACATGGATGAACAAAAATGTCGTTGAAATTAAGTTCATCATAATTATTAATAATACTACTAAAATATGATGTCTGCTGCGTTACGTGTCTGGCACGTTGAATGTCGGTAGATATGAATGGACCTTCAGACTGTGCGTAAGTCACGATGCTGTACATTCACGCAGGTATGAGTATAAAAGCTAGATTAGCAATTTCGATTCATACGACGTTTGTCTTGAGCACTGTGTGATCCGATTTAAACCCCTTCAGTACCAAGGAAGTACTTATTACAAAACTTCGAATTAATAGTGCTTATGACATTTTTATTGTTTAATAAAATAGATATGCATTTATTAATTTACTACATTAAATTGTTAGTCACTAAGCGTCATTTAGTTGTAACTTTATAAAAAAACCTAAATTTACCCAACTACTGTTTATTATTACATTCAATTTAGTCGCTTTGGTAGTATAAGTACACTGACTTATTCCTCGTATTAAAAAATGTATTATTTCACTAAAAAGATTTAAAAATATCAAATTGGTGACGATTTATATTTCAGTGATGTTTTAATTATTTTATAGATAGTTTAGAATAGTTGGATAACATAAATTAAATATATGACAATGGTCTTTAGTCTACTTTATTTAATCTTCCTCGTTTATTCTCTCATAGTATAATGACTCGTTAATTAGCCAAGAAATTATAAGTAGGTATTATTATTTTTTATCCAATAGTAAATATACATATACACGGTATGGTCAGTGGTTATGCGTCAATTACATTGAGCTACTTTGCGAGCTGTTTATTGGCAAATTTACAATCTGCCTGTCAAGTCACCCGGTGTCATCATCGAACAAGCTAACAAGCAGATTGTAAACAATCTACCGAGAAAAGTTGAAAGCCGGTCAACTTTACACGCTATACGTCGGCGTGTGGGCCTACTGCGTCTGCGCAGTAGAGCGTAGTAGCGACCTCCCGGTAAAAAAACGAACTACGTTCTGTCAAAATAGTCGCTAGCTTGTTGGCTTCTCAGCGAATGGAAAGTTTTGTGTGTCATCATCGCAATCGCAGTAGCTGAATTGCCCGGTTTTAAATTCGCCAACAAACAGGTCTTAAAGTAGCTCAATGTAATTGACGCATTAAAGAATTTTAAATTCTTTATTATAGAAAAAACACATTTTTAACAAAACTTCAGAAACATAAATATTAGAAAAAACTAAATTAAATACCTTACATAAAACGTAAATATGTAGTATAAGAAATAATTCACATGAATCAAGGTGGATCGATATCTTAGAGACGAAAGCACTCACCAGAAAAGTGAAAGACGTGAGTTTGAGTTCCTACTCGGTTCAACTTATATAGATTTTTTTTTCTAAAATTATGTATATTTCTGAGGTTTTTCAAAATTGTATTTTTTCTAAGATCCTTCCTTTATCAGTGGCGGGTTTTAGAGACGCGAAGGCTCGACGCACTGTCGTATTTTGGAGGCCTGACGCCCAACACGTTGAAAGATGAAATAGAAACCAGATATTACAACTATTTTTTATTTGTATAAAAATTAGTCTAGTCACATGTTTTTTTCATCGTAAGCAATTTTAACAATTGATTTGGAATATTACATTCTTGAATAAACTTGAAAAATAAATTTAGTGAGCTGTTTGTTGAAATATAGCAGTTATTTTGATATGCTTGGGCAGCTTGGATATCCTTCAATATGTCATGTCATTTATTTAACTTTATAATTCAATAAACTTATGACTGGTTTAAACTGCTTCGAGACCCCTTAGAAATCGATTTCGTCATCCGCGTCGAATATTGTATCCGGAAATTTGTACGTAAACTGTTCACCGCAGGACACTTATTCGTGCGCCGCAGTACGTGAAACATGAGTTCGTATAACATTTCACCGTGGAGTATATTTGTACGTATGCTACAACATGTAGAGAGTATTTACTAGGTTAGGTTAGGTTAGGGTTAATTTAATTGGAACAGTACTATTTGCAAACTATCTCCGCATTTTGTAAGATACGTACAAATGTATTCTACGGTGAAATGTTCAACGAAGAACTCGTCATTTGATAAAATGTTATACGAACTCATGTTTCACGTACTGTGACGCACGAATAAGTGTCCGACGATGAACTACGTACGTACAACTTACATGTAACTGTCAAATATAATTGACGCCAACTTCAATCATGAGAAAATATTTTTTTTTACAATTGATTAATTTGTGTACAATATTACTTGTGTTAAGTACAATAGTACATATTATGATCCTCTTAGAATCGAACATAGTGAAGTAGTAGTAGTACCATTTTACAACTAATTATCTATAATAATATAATAAACCTACCATGCTACCATCAAATACCTGCTGACATGTAATTTTAAAATTCGTATTTATTCTTAAATTATTAATCGGCGATGGACCACAAAAATTCGATTCATTCTCTCTTTTGTCATATTATGTAATGTGTACAAATGTTTCTCTCCATATTGTCGCAAACAATAAATGAAAGTATAGCACCTCCTAGAAAAGAAGAAGATTTTAATCAGAGAAATATAATAATTATGTTGTAAATCAGTGGAGTGATCTGAGACCGAAAGAGTTAGGCTTCATTGCAATATTTCCCACGAATAAAAATAGTAGGTCGCGTTTCTTTCTGATACCATTATGATCACCTTTACCACTGCGCCATGATACCTACCTCACAAGAACAAAATACCAGAATCTTGCTGAAGTTCTCCATTATCCGTTTCGACACAGCTCATTATTTTCTCACTATTATAATGAATGCATCGTTTTGATTTCACACTCGAAAGTGTTTTATGCCATTAATAAATTAATATTGAGAAACTAACGAATAAACACTATTGTGAATTGAGATCGATAAATTTCGCTTCGGAAAATCTTTGGAAAAACAATCGATTGTTTAAGTAACGATAAGTCATCAACGAAACATGCGTAACCAAATCAATACAGTGTTGTATTTATTACTAGTGGCATTTTATATAGTAAAGGTGCTTTTGTACGATGAATTTCGGTGTCCAATCGGTCTCCGTTTTAGTCGAGCTGTCAGTTAAACTGAAGTGTAAGGCGTCGTGCACATAGAATCGGGCTAGCGGGGCGCTCGCGCATATTCAATGTGAATCATCGAAAATACAACGTAATCAAATATGGCAGCGCAAACTGGTTTTGATGGAGCACTGTGTCCGCTCGCCCCATGATTCACACGTTGTTTGGCTTCTCAGCGGGACGAATTAACAAAAATACTACGTTGTTAAATATGACAAAGCCCATTGAACACGGCAAGCAAAAGGGTCGCACGCCGTTTTATTTTATCCGCTTCTGGACGCGTTGTCGATAAGACGGGCGATTAGGCATTATTTAATAACAGTGAACTCATTGTTTAGTTGCTGGGTGTCCGATATTTTGCTGGTAGAATTACGTCATCGTCAATATGAATTACAAGCTGCCGAGAAACATAATAATATTTTTATTGCTTTGTTATGAGAGACGCTGATAATAATAATTATTTTGTGCTTATCGTGCCCCTTATTACATAGGTGAAGGATAATGCGCGGGTGGGAGGGGGCCTACTTTGTAGTGAGCGCACCGAGCGCCGCTTCTGGTGGGCTTCGTCACTAAATGCAAAATTGAAGCGGCCGACTGAAACCAAAATGGAGACGAGACAGGATGGATTTTTCATCAGTTGTCGTATCACCACCACCACCCGTCATAATATATGTACAGCCGTGGATATGCGCGGCTGCCTTCCATGATGCTATACACGTATCTGAATAAAGTTATTTTATGTGCTCATTCCGTCCCGAGACGGAGCCGCACGGAACTGATGCTGCAACCATGCACCGTAGTGTTTAAAGAAGGAAGTTAAGAAAGAAAAAAAACTGTATTATACCAACCAATATGTTTAGAAAGTTATTATAAAAATAATATAAATTTTTAGTGATATATCATATCGCCATTTCCCAACTGAACTGTCAACCGAGACTGAACGAATAACTAAACTGAATGTCTAAATACACCGCCGTTTCAAAACTGAACGGACCAAAACAGAAACCTCGACTGAACGGATAACAGAATTGACGTTTAAAAGGTTAAAAAAACATCGTAAAAATGTAGAGTCGCGTAAATATACATTTAAAATAAGGTTTAAGTTTTCTCTCATGCAGCGAAAATATTTTTGAATAATTAAAAGTTTTAATGAATTTTATATTTATACCAAGGCCTGAACAAAAACGATGCATAAGTGCGAGTGAGAAAGTATTCGGCACCCTTATAATCTCTGCGACACGCGCTAGAGTGAGATAAAAAGTTTACAGATGTGGGAGATGGTTTGCTACGGTGTAGCCGCCAAATCTTACCTTATTGCTTAACTAAGCGTCGATAACCGTGTTGCTAAAATTGCTATTTTTTGTGTTAAACATAAAGTCAGTGGTAAATATTTTTAGTTAATTAAGTAGAAAAGATGGTTCTGTGTGTTGTATTAAAATGTGGTATCCGTACTGATAAGCAAGAAGATGGTATTACGTTTCATAGGTAAGTTGATACACGTTCGTGATAATTTATTTGTATATTATTATATATTTTAATATCAAGTGACCGTGTTTCTTTAAAATAACTTAAATTATGGATATTTTTACCTAATGGTTGCATTTTGACCGCTTAAAAATACTATATAACGTAAAAAAATAGAAAAATATATTTTAATTCTGAGCGTCTAGTGCGAGCACTTTGGGTGAGCACTTTGGGCGAGCACTAGCGAAATGGTCTATGGTCTCGAACATTTGAATACGAATGCGTTCGCTCGCCCACAAGCCAAACGCACGGCACGCAGCTTCATTTAGCAATGCAATGGGTGGCGTCTAGATGTATCTATAGTCTAAGATTTATACTAATAATATATAATAATACCCAGATAATTTAAAATAAGTTGGTATCCAACTATTTTAGTTTCGGATGAAACTAATTAGGATCATTATAGGAATACTGTTGGATTCATCGGCGATTAGTTTGTTAATAATGTTATTCAATTTACAGGAAGATAGTTAAAAAATAACATAATGCAGTTTTGTATTACTTTTGAGTACCTAACCTAACAGATTAAAATATAGATTTGGTTAAAAATTAGTTTCGCTACGTTAAAAACACAATAGCATCGTCATCCTGGTTTTATTTTGTTTTTAAGTGCGATTCATTTGTTTTGTGTTATTTGATTCCGAAGATTGAATTCAATTTTAGGTATATGCCACGTTTATTTTTAAATGCATGGCAGAGTAGAATTCTGGGTGTCAAAATTATTGCTTATTAATAAAATATGACAATACTTACTTCGATAGATATGACAACTAAACACATTTTTGATAGATAACGGCGATTTAAAAAAAATATATAGTGATGGAATAGGAAGTCAACAATATAAACATGAATAAGTTATTGTCATATACTTTTAGTTTGTTTCCAACAAATCAGCTATTGCGTAAAGTTTAATATAATATAATAGTATTATTTAGGTGTAATACATATATTAACAATCTTTCAGCTTCTAAAAAGCATCTCAAAATACTGAATCTGCTATTTTTATGAATGTGTATGTGGTTACGGAATATTATCAGTAGCTTTAAAAGTTACAAAACAATATTTTTAGCAGCTTAATATATTATTAATTATTCCTCAATAATATGAGGGTGACCAGTTTTAGCGACTCAAGCTAACAAGTCAATAAGCTTTCAAAAGCTGTTTCACTAATTGTGTTAACGAATGATTTCATACAACTGTAAATTTATTAAAAATAATCATTACGTTTGAATTACATAATTTTTATATTGCATAAATAATAAGTACGTACTATCTCGAAGTTATCTCTCGCGTAACACCAGTGGTTCGCATGCATTTGGTGTAAAACCGCTGCAATAGTATATTATGTAATTGAATTACTGTTTATCTAAGCTTGCCAAATTTGTTTTTATATTTTGACTGTGGGTTTTATGTTATTTTTTACAATAAAATAATTACGTGAAAATTCTATTATTCAATAAGTACATCACCATGTCAAATAAATATATAATATTATTATAGCGTACCTATTCTGACATGTTAATATTTATTTTATAAAAAGTTTGTTTTGTTGTAGTTTTTGTATTGATTGTTGAGTAATAATAGTCGCAATAGTTTTTGAATATATTATAATAATCTATACAATATGGTCGATAAAATATAAATAACTTGGTACCAAAATCGTTAAGTAAAATTTTTCATTAATTACTAATTAAAAAAACTCATATTTCGGAGTTATTAACAATTAAATAACGCCTTGATGCCCACGATGGCCAAGTGGCTATGCGTAATGCTTATAAAGTTATGAGTCCCGTGTTCGAATCCTGGTGTTGTGTGTGTTTGGACCCAGAGTATGGACCCAATAAGTTGAGTAAATGGCTAATAGCCATATCTTGTAAAAACAAACATCTGCTAATACAACTTTTAATCTGTGGAGACCCAGGAAGAATAATTGTTATCCATTTACACAAATTAATGGACTATTAGGTACTCCGGATCAAACACACCTTGAAAACACAGTATGCGATTTTTAAAAGTCACTTACACCACGAAGTTTAAAAATAAAAGATTTTTTTTACTTCAAGAAAATACTCGACATGTTTATTCAATTGGTCAGATATTCAACGAGCTTAAAGCAACAATGTATTAAAAAACACAAAGCAACCTCCTGTATGAAATTAATTAAGTATTATTCTGACACAACTTATCACATCACGAACCTACACCTTTTGTGACACGTTTTGTCACAAAAAAATGCAAGGTATGTCACAGAGTTGTTTATAATAACATTAACAATATAATAATATCTATATTTTGTGTCGAGTAGAGATTTAAATGTTGTATTATTTCCAACTAGAGTGAGCGGTATGAAATCTGTCGACTGTTTAGTTTGACGTTTTAAGCGTAACTTGTAATTAAATAAAACTAATAAATATTTTGGAATCGACAGATTTCGTAGCTCTCAGCATACTAGAAGTGTAACAACTATCATCCATTGTCCTTTGCATGCAAGGTTATCCGTTCACGGATATATAAATAAATAATTTGATCTCGTATATACGCCAATAATAAAGACCGTATAGTATTCAAATGTTTCGAATAAAAAAAGCTAAATGGCCTGTTTAGGCAATTGAGAGTATTGCATGCAAAAAATAAGATAATTACATTTCCTATATACAACGAAGATTTATGTAGGTAATAAATCATTATCAAATCTACTTTGTTTGCAGTGTTCAATAATAATGAAATATTTTGATTAATTTTAATTAATTAAAATAATACGTTTAAACAATTCCGAAGTACGTACATATCGTCTTTGTATTTATTTAAACGCCTAAACAGAGGGGGTTCCCAACATTTTTCACGGCAAATCCTAGGAAATGTTTGCAACATACAAATGTTAAAATATATTTTATTTATTCTTAAATTACACATTCAACCACATATAGTACTTCCGATGAACAATTTAAACTTAAAAAGTATGTGTTTATTCAAAAAAAATAACTGATTTATTAACATAAAGTACAATGATTTCCTGCTTCTCACTTCGTCACTTTAAGTGAATGCATATTTGAGAAATAACCTTCGATGCCAAAAAGGTAACTTTTCATTGAATTATTTCATGTGTCCCTTACCTTTTGAGATAAACACTCATTCATATGAGTAAAAATGTCACTTAAGTAAGTCAGGTTTGGGTCTTAAGTATTGTGATCCCAGTGTCTCAACTAAATTATATTCACACTCCTTCAGAAAAAAAAAACTTCACATAGTTCAAAGAAGCGGGTTAAAACTTGTCCTCGTGACAACCAACGGACTTATAATATATGAAACTAGTTGAACCAATACTTGCAACTTTTAATAATAAGTTATTATGCGTATCTTCATTATAATATACAATTCTTCTTCTTTCTTTCGACCATGTCCGATCCTAAAAGGATCATATGGGCCTCCACAGAGTAGAGGTTTGTATTGACAGATTTTGTTTTTTACGAGAAATGGATGTCAGCCAATTGCTCATATACAATTATCAGCCGGATTCAATACAATATACAATGCTCTATGTATTCATCCCCTAGCTCATAGGAGTGATTTTATCATAGCACATCATTCTGTATGAACTATGAGTTTCCTTCCCGTTGCCAAAAATCTCTCGTTTTGATTCGCCAAATTTTTACATTATGTATAGAAAAAATGTACTCATATGCGCTGTATATCAGATGGTTTCTCAGCTTTGTATGGGAGTATACATCGTCCCCTTATTGCAGAACTAGCCTAACTGATTTTTTGTGATTTTTTTTTTATTTGATAAAAAAATTCCTTTTTTGATTCTCTATTTGGAGTCCGAACAGGCGTATCTGAATTATCAATATAAAAAAAGTTATCAGCTTAGATCATTCCAAGCCTAAATTCAATCTTAAAAATATTTTGGAACTAAATTAGCCTAACTGACGTTAAGCTAGTTCTGCACGCAAAAGTACACCTACACGTTGGCAATATCGCCTCTTTCTATTGCAGTTAGGATTTATTTGTACTAGTTCGCTGTCAATGTCAACTGCCAACGTAATTACGCTGATGCTGTAATTACCGACAAGTATTGCAATTATTCTATGGACCATCTAGTGGCTCCTTCTACATCTAATTCGGTTGATGATGATGAGATAGTTAACACATTTTCTACCGAAATCAGTGGCATGACTGGAGTTCAATCAACACTAAATCGATTGATCCCGCTGACTCCAAATAACGAAGGAGAAATGAGTGCCACAGTGGCCCACTTTACATTAGAACAACGAGGTAATTATGAGTTTTATTGTTCACGTTTACAACAAAAATAAACACTTTCTTGACTGAAATATGAACTGCAATTTGCTTCTATCCCGCACATTAGCTCAATGATGTATATATTTTGTATGTATATGTCTCCCTTTTTTAAATTTATTATAATACACCCACAGAACAGATGTTCCCTGAATACACCCTTCATAGTGGTACTGGGAACGTCCAAACATCGCTATATGCAGCTGGATTTCTGGGTTTTATATACAAATTTACATTTTTGTCTTGTAAGATGTAAAAAAGTAACAATATGCTTATTTCATGTATTGACATAATTTATGAAACTAACAATTATTTATAGCTTACAGGTGAAATATAATGGTAGATAAAATGCTTTTTTCATCAGTATTAATTATTATTAGCCATCTTTATTGATCAGTCCATAAATATAAATTGAACAAATTACTAAGTGTTGGCGCATACGTATAACAATTTTTGTAAGTACGACAGGTAACTGCCACTCATGGCCCCCACAAGGGAGGGGTGGGGGCTGACAGGGCTCTAGCTTGTGGGCCTGGCGTGGGAAGTTGACCAAATAAGTGATATAAACACACATCACAAATTTGCTCTAATAGTAAAAAGACGCCTGCGGTGCTATTTTCTTCCAACAATGTTATTATTTAAAACTATGTAGTTGGATGATGCAATTTTTAATTGTGTTTCGATATTTGACAACTCCATATTTCAAATGTATGTAAGTAAAAAACACATTATATATTAATTTTACCGCGTACGCCATTTGGAAAACGCTACTGTAGAGCGTCACACTGCCTTTATTCCTGGCGATAGGATAGAAATATCTTCTAAGTATATGAAGCAGATAATAATGAAATAAAAATTGTTTAATACTTATAATGTAGGTGTATTATATTATTTATAGATGTTAGCCATCCACTCGCATCCATACAATAATGATAACTCTTCAACCATCGCCAAGAATAAGTGAGATTATAATTTTTATAATATTATGTAAAGATTGTGTATATTATGTACTATAATAATGACATGTCGGCACCATAGAAAGCTGGACACAGGTAGATTGTTAAATATGTGACGTTTTCTTAATACCTATTATGATTTCACAGAGATTTTTTATCTACCAGTAATGCCATCATTGCGTGTCAACAATATTTTACAAAATATATACATTCACACAAGATAGTTTCCTAAAAACGGTTATTTAGGCTTTACCCAAAGAAGTATGAACACACCTGATATAAAAAATTACTGTATTCAATGATTATTGTAGGTATATGTTATGTATGTCCATAATTTTTAATTTGCTCTTTTGGATCATTATAATGTCATTGCTTCATATTTTTATAATCTATTTGAGTTGCCTTTACAAAATTGAATATATTTTACCACGTTTTTATTAGCTCGTATTCTTGTTTGTCCGGTACAGGTTTTTTCTTGTGCAGTACAATTTTTTTCTTATTTGTCCAAGATTTTTAACTAATTTTCCAACTAGCTAGACATTTGAAACTTTTAGAATATATCAGAACACGACGACAATGCATTCTTTTAATACTTCTGGCCATCTTTAAGAAGAATTGAATTCATTTTCAGTTAATTCTGTTTTTTGTATATTTCGGAAAATTTTCGTTAAAAGTAATATTTAATACTCACTATTATTGGTTGCTAAGTGGGTCCTAGCAACTAAATTATTAATATATACGTGCGTTCCTACAGAAATCAATATGACATGTCAAAATGACATTTATGTATTCTATAATATTTATTCAGTATTTCTATCAAGTACAATGAAAAGTTTTTATTAATACATTGAATTGTCAAGTTTATATGGTTCAACAGAAAATTTAAAAACGTGGTATATAAAAAGTTCTTTTTAACTTGTAATTATTTATATACAATTGTAGGTAAATTATGAAGTATGTGGTGATTTTCAAAGTTTTTTCGATTGATTTTGTGGAATCAAGGAGATGGAAAAGGTATTTCTAAATACGCAGATACAATGAAGATAATTATTTAGTTACATTATAACAGTAGCAAATCGCACGATGCGTCTGTACAAAACGATTATTCAAAACAATAAAATATAATAACGCGAGTTTGATAAACACATAATATTATAATTACCACATTAATATATCAATTATTATAGTCAATTAATATATTCAATTAATTAATCATATAATCAATTAATTAATTAATATAGTCAATTAATATATTCGTCCTTGCATATTATGATCTGTTAAATTAAAAATACAAAACTAGCGACATCTATAAATAATATTGCAATAGTAACAATATATTTTTTAAACCATATCCGATCCTAATAAGATCATAAAGGGCCTCTACAGTGTCTAGGTTGTATTAACAGATTTTTGTTTTTTTTTATTACGAGAAACAGTTATCAGCCTCTTGGTCAACATAGTAGGTCCATACTCTGGGTCCAAACACACATTGAAAAACAACATTTGATTTTTTTTTGCCAGACCTGGGATTCAAACCTGGAACCCACGATACGATATTATAGGCCGACACATTATCCTCTTGCTTATATATTATATTATAAATATTTCATCCACATATCCTCGAGTCGAGTCTTAACGGCCCACATGCGCCACGTAGGTTAAAATGGAGATTTTATAGTATTTTCAAAGCATAAGCCTGGACATTCCTTACATTGTAGATAATCCATTTCTATAATTTTGAAGCCTCTGTTCTGATTTTTTAATAATTATAGTAGGTACATAAATATTCAAAATATGTTTTGACATACCTTTTTCTTTGTGTAAATTTCAATAGACCAGTTCAAATCACTTTTCAATATTTTTCAATTTCAATTTCAATTTTAATTTATTTTACATATTGTGGACATTACAAATTATAAGTTTAAGACGTTCACAACATGACATTTAGAAACAAATAAATATTATTAAAAAAGTATTATGTAATATTGTAATTATGCAATATTAAGTTATTCTATAGTATAAATGTGTAAATACAAAAAATATGAAGTATATAGGTACAAGGAAGTACACCGGATGAGTTGAGCAGACCCTATTTTAAGAATTTATAAAATAACGTCCGCCTATACTCATTCTCACGTAGATGGAATATATCAACATCCGAAGCAATTTGGTTGAACAGAGTTATTGCTCTACCAATTGGCATCACCAATGGCAGGTTAGTTCTGCTCCTCGGGAGAACAAACAACTGATGCTCCCGATTTCTAAGATAGTTATCAGGGACACACAAGTCAATATTACCAAGAATGGCAGAGTTCTCATTCACACCACGTATTAGTCGAAAAAAATACGTGGCCAAATATTGATATCTTCTAGCACTTAAACTACAGTATGTTAGCATACCTAAGAGAAAGTCAGTTGGATAAAGCCACGGATAGTATCCATATAACCTCAAATAAAGGAGTCTCAAAAATTTCTTTTGAACTCGCTCCACCATAAGGTCATATTTCAACTGATGCGGGGCCCAAACAATCGACCCACTCTCAAGCCGGCTTCTCACTAAGGAATTATAAAGAATTTTTAATACAGTAACATCCGAAAAGACCCGGGAAGTACGCAAGACGAAGCCCAACATTTGTAGCGCACACATGACAGAATGCACCCGCGCCACGTGCGAGAATGCTCTGCGCGCATTCCCGCAGATTCGTTTTAAGCAATACGGGTGACGTTTCATACATATTTGGTTTGAATATAACCCATAATGCAGGAGGTTACATATTATGTAACCGGAATTGGCTTATGCCCGCTAAAGGGTTTTAAGCTAACTGCTTACTATTAGAGAAAATGTGTGGTGTTTGTTTATCTCACTCAACTGGTCGAACCTCTACGCTGGGCCCCTCTTAAGCTCGGGCCCCCAGGCTAGAGCCCTGTCAGTCCTCGTCTTTGTGGGGGCCATGATCCAGCCCATAGTCTTAATTATTCGAGCCATATTATTTATTGTAATATATTACTCCAAATAAAATTTAAATTTCATTGTAACCAGTTCTACCGGAAATTTTCACTTTGATTTCCCACGCCGTATCGCTAATAAGATCACATGTCACGACTCAAAGTAATTTGACATTTAATATTACAGATATTATTCCAAGTTCGGTCATGTGTGAATAATTCAAATCTCTTAATACCCACATACATTTTAATGAGAGGCAACGATTTACTGGCAAAAGTATACTTAGCAGCTTTGCAATGTGTCGAATAATGCCTGATGCATTTTTGTATTATTGGACAATACTCACGTATATTCAACTTCAAAAAGGTTTTGGGGTCAATACACTTTTTAGTATTCAGCCGGTGAAGAAGTTGGTGACATCTGGACTATATTGACAGAGTACATGGATAACAAACAGTTAGTTTACGAGTTTTCTTATAATAAAAGAAAAGCACTAAAATATAGATACATACAATTGAAGCATTTTAAGATTCAGCGAGTTAACAGTTAAATAAGACAAAACTATATTATTATGTTGTGCTACTTATTATTTTGGAAAAAAAGTTCTTTAGAAGGCCAAATGTACAGTTTCTTTTATTGAAATTATGATAGGCAAAAAGCTTTCTGAGTTAATTTATCTTACTTTTCTAAAATATGGTTAGTATGGTAGTTCTCTATAACAAGTGGAGAACTATGACTGACTGGTCTAATCTCAGGTATCTGGAGGTTTCTGCGTTGATGGAAAGTGAGCCTTTGACTATACTCTTTAAATGAGGTATGTTAAGTGTGTCTAAGCGATGGCTTTATTGGTCAGAGGTATCGATATAGTAATAGTCTTTTTCTGTCTTTATTTAATGTTGATCGGATTAGATGAGTTTCTCATTTCGTTAAGTTTTGTCTTTTAACTGATAATTAATTTATACGAGAGCGTTGTCACTTGGGCTGATGGTTTTATTTTTGATGTCATTTTAGGAGTTGCATTTTTTGCATGGTCTAAGCCTGGCAGGTTTATCATTGGACAAGAGCGGCTGATGATAAGACTAATTGATTGTTACCAGTATCGGCGTCTCCTCCTGAAGTGCGGTTAATCAGACATGCTTCCGGTGATCCATGCAACCATTGTTATTGGATGGGTGCGGTATTTTATAGTATACATTGATGTGGCTAAATCGATATTCTATATTCATTGAATAGCTGACTTTTCAATTAACACATATTATCTATATATTTTAATTTAATCGGTGCATATAATGTTATTTTGTTTTCGTTCATTTCGAAAAATAGTTGACTACCATTAATGACAATAATATTGATATTTCGTGATAATACGTTGATTTTCTTTATCTAGCAGCAGACATGTATGAGATAAAAAAAACGTTAATTTTCGTTTATCGTGTCTTATGTTGCAAAAGACCACTATAATAGGTACCTCGTTTACACGTGCATGGATTTACTGTTGAAAGTACGTATTTTTGCGGCCATAACAAAAAACTGCACGCATATATATACACATTATCGTGAAAATTGCAAGGTTGCATGCATAGATAAAAAACTTCAGAAGCTTCTGAATTTTCACGCGACAATTTTTGGACTGTGCGATATCTGTGCCTACGCAGTATAACGATAGTGGCGAACGTGCCGGTAAAAAAACGAACTACACCGCGCAGAGACTCATTTTGAGGTTAACCGATTTTCACGACCTGTCAAATAGTAGCATACAAAATAAATCATACAATGACAACCTCACGTTTCGCTTACTCGAGAACAGAGAGACAGGTGCAAGTAAATCCATGCACGCATATAACAGGCCCTATTACTTCATAGAGAATTATTATATTGAGCTATGTAAAATTCAATTTTTGATTTTATAAAATTAATAATATTATTAAAATATCTTTTGCCAAAAATAACTTTATTACTGTAAGGTCAAGGTAAATATTTAATATGTAGTATTTAGCAGTGGCGAAGGGTGGAGGTAGGCTGTTTAGATCCGCCATAAATATTACACACTTAACTTTGTCAGTCATACATACTTGTTTTCATTGAAATAAGACTACATTTTACAGATGGTGTTGGTTAGTTTTTAAAATTCAATTAAACCCTGTGAAAACCAAGCCATAATAGATAATAATCAAAAAATACTCGTATATCTATAAAATATCTAAAATTATGCAATTAAATCATACATAAATTTGGATATTTTATAGATAGAATAATAATTTTTATCTAATATAGTTTGGTTTAGGCATGGCTTGATGAATTAAAAAAATGAACCAACAATATGTGTCATACGTATTCTTAATCTAACGAAAACAAATAAGTAAGAATGAAAAAATGTGCACAATTTTGTCATATCGCCTAAAATATACCAATACTATTATGGTTTGGTTGAGACAGGGTTTAATTGATTTTTAAAATCCAACCAATACCATCTGTAAATTGTAGTCTTATTTCAATAAAAACATATACATTTGACTGAAAAAGGTTAATGTGCACTATTTATGGCAGATCTTAACAGCCTACCTCCACCCTCCGCCACTGGTATTTAGTCATTATCGTGCCTCTGTAAAAATGATGTCATGTTCTTAGAACACCTTTTTATAACTCGACAAGTGCGACTCAAGAAGATGTCAAAAATAATATTTTTTTGTAATAATTGACAGACAAGCGTCGAATTCGGCAATTCAAACTCAATCTCTGCGTGACTGTTGTCGTAATCGTGAAAAGTTATCGAACTGTCCAATTCGAACTATTTACTTCCAAAAGGAAAAATGATTTGATTATTACGCAAGTGAATTTCGTTGAAAAAATATGTTAACGGTGTCCCATTTTAAACATTTTGTCTTTTTTATCAGACTGAATAATGACCCTGAAATTGAAACGTATTTTTATACCAGGTACGACCATGAGAACGTAAATATAATGCAGAAATCTTGTCTAACTGAGAAGTTCTTATGAACGATATTTGAAAGTAAAGTAGGTACATAGTTTGCCAAGGAATGTGTTTGACTTTTAAAATACAAACTCATTAATAATTAATACTACATAACTTGTATTATGTGTAAAATAAGACGTATATTTTTAAACAGTTAAAATGCAATATACATGCAATTTAAAAATTAACCTCAACAAGGCTTAGTTCAGTGCATTATTGAATTACTTAACTATTCATTTTAATATACATCATACATATGGTTTGAATAGTAAAGTTGTTCAATGCACTTATTTTTCATGTGACAGTAGAGGACATTAATTCGAGAACAATATATTTGAAATAGACTACATATTTGTACGATATGATTGATGCATATAATTTAAATGAATTGAAATTCAAAGTACTTATATGCCTAAATATATATTAAAGTCACACATGATCCCATTCTAGTTTAAAAAGTTCAATAATATATATATCTCGTACATACACATTTACCATGTTCGATTCTAAAAAGATCATAATATGGATCTCAACAGAGTGATGGTTGTATTAACAGATTTTTGTTTTTACAAGAAATATGTGTTGGTCACTTGCTTAACCTATTACATCAAATCCAGACTTTTGATTAGAATCCGGGACTCACGACATTATATATATGCACGTTACCGTTCAGGCATCATGGAGTCGTTATTATTATTATTATGTCATTACGTTTATTATCAACGTTTATAACGTACGTCTATTAGTGTCAAAATTAAGATATGGCGGATGTCTCGACTCTCCAAGTTTTTTTTATAATATTTTCCACAGGGAGGTGGAAACATCGTGCTATTTGATCAGATCGAAGGCTGGAGAGAAACTCAATGTTGGCTGACCGATTCAAGAGTGCTGATTGACCTGAATGTCACTAAATGACGACACGGATATAGCAATTATCTTATTTACTTAAGCATCGTCTGAATAATAAGGTGACCCTGCTCATACAATATGCAAATCCATGTGGATATTTCTCTATTTTTTCGATTGTGTTATAATATACAATCAGCATCGTATTGTATATGGGTGAACTACGAATTTGACCTTAATCGTATTACAAGCATGCATTGTAACATTACTATCGCTTTTTGGTCTATTCTACTAACGTGGCCATTTGAATAATTATGTTTTCCACATAAGAATGTATCATATAGGTATAAGTTAAGGCGTAAGTAGCTGACGAGAAAATCATCCACGTCGGCCATGAAGAAATAATATAAGTACTGTCGAACAAGAACTTCTTATCCACGTGTTAAAAATGTGAACTAACAATCTCCTCCAGTGCAGCTAATCACACTTCCGTTTTCAAATGAGGAACGCCCCCAAATGTATCATTAAAATTGACACGCCCGTGGTGTATATCTGTCAATTCATGTAATTTAAAGCTTTTCGTAATAAAAATATGTCTAAAATGATTAGGAGTGATGTTATAAGTATTGTTAGTAAACTTGTAGCTTATTGCAAAGAAGAACATGAGTAATATCTAAAGGAAGAGCCGATACATTATTTAAACACACCTATAGCACGCGTTGCCGCCATGACAGGTACGTCACTAGAAGTCTTCTACATGCAATTACAGCGACTTCCTGTTATCGCGCGATATCTTGTTGCCAGAAAATATATAATAAAAGGACTATGATTGGTTAAAATATGTACGACAGTTAAATATTATTTCAAAATATCCTACTTATTGAAGCATTGGACGGTATTTTTGTGAAGAAATTTCTATTGCGTGAAATTTTTCAACGATGTTTGCTTTTTAAAAAAACTAAAAAAAGTTTGCGGTCGACTGACGTAACAATGGTTGCAGCTAAAAAATAATTTTGTGGGACGATGCAAGCACGAGACTAGAATATTTTATAATAATATCCTTTTGTGGTTTCTCTAGACGCGATAGTTTAACTGTCTATTATTATTTTGTCTTCGTGCAATTTGTAAAAGTTAAGAACAAAATCACGGCGAGTATTCATAGATCATTCGATATTACCTTCTTTTTTGGATAAGTAGATAAGTACATAATGTAAATTACATTCAAAACGTATCTGCGCCATAAATAATCCAGTAATCATAAATGAAAGAAATAAGACATCATATTATTATCAGAGGTGGTTTTTTTATGAAGCAGTAGAAGTTTCGTCAAAAATACACAAAAGATACGCGTATTTTTAACAATCTGAGTATAAAATTTAAATGAAATAAATATAATTTAAAACATTCTGGAAACATGGTTTATCGCGCAGGAATTTTTTCGGAAGGGTGTTTCGAAACTTGTTAACGCAATCTTTTTTAATGTATATACCTACCTACTTATCTAAAACCACTACTAAATATTATGCAAAATTAAATTACACCAATTAAAGGTCATCAAAATTGTATATATCTGGTAGTTTAGAGCTGGATATTTTTTTATATCGTATATGAATACGTTTATGAATAAGGTCATATTATTTAGAGTTTTTTTTTGGTATAGTCTGTTGGAGAATTTTAAAATTTTATGAATGAATTGATTTTGTACCATATGTGTATGGAGTTTTAAAATCACTTAATAAACTGACGAAAAATGTTATTTATGACAATGATGAAAGGCGAAATTCGGGTCGCTAAAATAGATTTCTATACAATTTAATTTATTGTGATTTTGTTTCCTAACGACTTTTTCCTTCTTAACAAAATTATATACTTATATGTTTATTTATTGGAAATACATATGAAATGTTTTCCAGCAGAATCCAAGCTTAGAAAAATGTATCCACAATGTAGATACCCATATTGTGGTTCATCTTGGAGCGAAAATTTTCATTCATTTGTAAGGATCTTGACTCTTGATCCATGCATACCACATATTATTCTGAATGTAGATTTGATCGAATTTGATGTTTACTGCTAATAACAAATGAATCCTCAAATAAATAACCATTCTTTATAAAATAAATAAATATCAAGAAAACAAGCCTGTTTATTATTTATTTGATAACTAACTTTAGCTTTATTTAAAAGGTATAGCTTGGCAACATTTCTGTGTTGCCATATTATGAAAAAATAAATTGGTAGAATAGTGCTGTAATTATTATAGTAATGGTTATAATATTGCGGTTGTACCGATTAAAAATAAATTCAAAAAGAAAAAAATGCTCAGCAAACGGTATAAAATACCATTTTGATAGCGTTCGCAACGAACGACCTTTATTTTTTACCCATTTTATTTCATGCTATAAATACATAAATAATTTTATACAACTACCTATATGCACGATATATGTGTAGCTTACTTACATTAATCTCAATGTAATTATTAAATCAAATCTCGGCTATACGTCTCAAACAAAAGAAAACGATTTAGAATTGTTTGAGTAAGGCTATTATGTTTTCATCAAATGACCACCAAATTATGTAACTATGCCATTTATCATTAATCCATTTTAACCTAGTATTACAGTTTTCAATTTTAGAATTAAAAATGTGGTTTTGATCCAAAGACCTTCTACTTTTTTTTGAATATGGAACCTAAATATTATATAGCTACAAATGATTTCGAATTACAGGTTTATTTGTTGAAAACTTCACAGTCAAAAACAGCATACGATCTCAACACATTTAAATCATTAAATGTATAGATATTGTCAAAATAAATTTGTTTTTTTTTATGAATAAATGAATGGCTATTGTTATATAACTAAATTGATCATTTAGAACGCGAATCATGATTGACTTATACCGAAACAAAAACATTACAATGAAAATTTATTTATTACATTATATTATATTTGTCTTGATTTGCCTATTTGTAACGCAGCGTATTACACACACACATAGACATCCTTAGGTACACTCTGCATTAGAGCAATCGCATTGCACTGCATAGTAATTATGGTATAATCGGGCCCCGCATGGTAGCTCTGCTATGCGATTGTCATTCTGAATGAAACTATTTACTAAGATACTAAAATACACTACAAAAATACACCTGTTTATCGAAATAGATATCTATTAATCTATATTGGTATTCAAATCGACGTGTTCTTTAGCTATAAATATTGTGTACCTATTTAATGATCCATTAACAGACTTCGTTAACTGTTTTACTTACATATATATGCAGCCAAATACCTACACCCAAGCATAATTATTTAGAACAAAATACTCAGTTGAAAATGTTCCTCTGAGACGGACGAAACCGGTCCTATTTTATTGATTAAAAATTGCGTTTTATTAAATTAAACAACAATACAATTCAGTTCCACCATGAATTGACAGTTAACAAAATAAAAGAAAAATTCTCACTATTTTTATATATACCTATGTATATAATACCATTACAATAGATTACGGCCGACAAATTTCAATGAGCCAACATACTGAATATTAACGTATATTATACATACATTTATGTATATGGTTACCAATTCAACTTCACTAAATAACGTTGCTGAAGCGGCATGTGTTTTTATATATGTAGGTACTCAAAGTTCGTAAGACTCGCTTCGGACTGATAATAATATACGTGGTCTTTGGTAAACTTAACATGCCAAACAAAACTTAAAAAAATATGTATATATATAATTATTATAATTTTCTTCTATTCATGATACATGATGATAACTACTTTAGGTTTACAGAGAGAGTCGGTTGAAACTCTTCTAAAAATATATGTCAGTTTCATACCTTTATATTTGATGTTAAACTATTATTAGGGATCGGATTTATATGCAACAAAAAACATGATTATATGCATGCACATAATATGCACTTAAAATCATCGAAATATGCACTAAAACTAAAGAAATATGCAGTTAAAAATTGACATTTTTATGGGAAAATATTGTAAATACCTATCCACTTTACCCAATATTACCGATAAAAAAATCGAATAAAAAATTAATAATCTTAAGCATAATATTATAATACAATAACAAAAAAAACACAAATAATCAATATAAAGTAAATCAATTACAATTTTCAAAATAGTTTACAGAAATGAAAGTTTACAGAAAAAACAAGAAATGCAAAATGTAAATATAAACTATGGAAACTAAACACAACTTAAAAAACAAAAACGACACACTTAACTATTCCTAAATACTATTTGCTGTTTTTTTGTCCGAAAAAAAAGTTACAATATTTTTTTCAATATTCTCTGGCATTAAATTTTCCGCATATCTGTCAGTATTTTATTTATATGCGGAAAATGATCTCTCAACGTCCGGAGGTGATAAACGCAAAATTTATATAAAGGTGCCCGAGTTGACTTCACTTTTTATGATAAATTAATGAAATGCTCGGGGATCCCATTAAAAATGCAAGTGTATCTACCTGATTTACTTATGTTTCGATAAAATTATGAATGCAAAAGCCCTAAAATATGCATTTATTAATGAAATATGCACTAATGTCTTAAATATGCATTTATATGTACAATAAAATTTAGTTTTTCGATTCTGCGTCTTTCGAAACGGATTTCTGTGCAACTTCCATAGCTGTGCATACACCTTAACAAAACATGCACTAGCATATAAATCCGGGCCCTAACTATTACATACGCGAGTAAACATAGTAAAGAGAAAAATTATAATGAAAAAAGTTCAGTTTGAATAATATTATCAACGTTACAAAATATTAATTTGGTATATAATTCCAAGATTCCAACGGTTATAATTCAAGACTTATTTTTTAGTTAAGTACTATAAGTACTTTAAGTAAGTCTTACTTAAAAAAATATTTGCATGACTAATAAATAAAATGTGTTTTTACTGCGATAGCCGTTAATATACTTAATTGAGTATTTTTTTAATATTTGCTTTAATAGTTTATTTATATACTTAATCAGCGTATAATTCTTTTTGTCGTTGAAATTATTGAACTGTAAAATTTATTATTTTGTTTGTATTTTCAATGTTACTCAAACAGCGGAAAAGTAACGGGATTTCGTTCGAATTGTTTGGCGTCTATTAACCGACGCATAAATTTGCTTAATTTACGTTAAATGAACTTAACTTTGTACACCTCCTTACATTTTTAAATTAAATAAAAACACACCTTCCATTTAACTGTTATATAAAACATCCGATTTTTAGCAAAATTATTTTCTTTGAGTAGCAACAAAATCATCATTACATAATTTTTTTCACACTGACGTCAAAAATGAGGTGTGTCAAAATTGACGAACCGTAGTCGTTAAACGTTATAATAATATTATTAATACTATCGATCAAGGGTATTCGATAGAATTTGAATTTAAATTATAATGGATTTAAGTTTTGTACGATTAAGGCGAAGTCTTCACTGAGCCTTTTTTAAAGAGGCACCTAGCGGAAAAACACGAAGCTTGCAATTTGAGACAATTTTTTGATAATTTACAATTTCAACTATATTAATGAATAAATATGTATCTGAAAACATTAAAAAGAAAAATATTTTTTATTTTAAGCCAAATATAAACTTACAATTGTAAAAAATGTAATAAAATGTGAATTTGTTGAATCGGACCGCACCCTATTATTACATATATTATTTTTATGCTCATATTTATTATTAAAATTTAGTTTATTAAGTTTTCTAAGCATCACCCAAGAGATTTTTGACTAATTCATAGTTTTAAAATTTTTTATATCTAATTTAAAAACATCGATTTTTATAAAAAATATAAATGTGTATAACTTGAAATCCTTTTTATTTATATCAAATAAAGCTTCAATATTAGGACCATACATAAATAAAATTTCGTTTAAAAGAGTCGTTTTTTGCGATCCCGGTTTCGCCTTTCAGCATCTTCAGGCACTATGTGCAGTCACCAAAATGTAAATACACACTGACAATGAATACAGTTGATTCTTACTTATATAATAAATTAATACAATAAAGTAGGTAAAAATTTTATCACTATGTCAATGATCACAATAAAAAAATATAACAAACAAATTATGAATAGTTGAAGTCTTTGTAAAAAAACGCTATCACTAGGCGTATACATTGTCAAAACCATAATAATAGATCATTAGTGTCGCTGAGTTTCAAAACCCGCTATAACACTTTTTCATTATGTTGAGAAAATCAACAAAAACTTTTTGAACTAAAAAGGTTTTTGAATGTTTCGGTAGTGTTATAGCGGAATTTGATAGACACATTGATTTTGTTTCATAAATTACAGTTAATCGTAGCGGCTTTTGAAAGAGGCGATAAAATTTTCATGTAGAGATTTTAATAACGAATCCAACGATATATATATCTTAATTATTTAGATAATAGTCAATAACGCTAAATTCTATTACTACATTCGAGAGGTGTAAAATCGTCAAACAATAGGAAAACAATGGCAACGTATTGGGAATTTAATGGAGTTAACTAATGAGGTATATCAATAATACCAGTCTTTAAAAAGTTATATTAGTTAAACAAATATTTTTACATGCTACGTTTTTATTATTTTTAATATAAAAACTCCACAAATAAGCCCACATACATATCTAAATACACAGAGGCATATGACTGCACATAGTACCTGAAAATGCCGAAAGGCGAAACCCGGGTCGCGCAAAAAACTACTCAAATGGAATAGTACAAAACTTAAATCCATTAGAATTATAATAATGATATTTATTTACCTTGTATGGTTTTTGCAATGTCAAAATAAGTAAACAGAATATTTACAGTACGTATGCCTTTATTTCATGATATTCTTAAATCGTACACCGTCAAAAAATTTGACAGTAAAAACATTTCCCAATGTGTTAACTATATTTAAAGTGATATTTTCGGACACAATCAGTAAATTTGTTTATATATACATACATAAATAAGTATATTTTTATGGCACTGTGAATGGAAGGTGATTAGGGATAAGGCACTCCCATCGGGTGATATACCTGACTGTAGAGTTCCCAGGACCCTAACTCTTCCGTAAATACATTGTAGACATAAACTGTATCGTGGGTTGCTGCCATAAGTTGGTAAGTCGATAATTTGGGTATTTAGAGATAACAAAGGACTGTGTCTATATATAGATATGTATTCTAGAAAAAAATTAAGATCATCCGATATATAGAACATAAAGCACAAATAAATTGGTATTATGCCTGATCTTATAAGGCATGTCAAACTTTCAAAATGCAATAATTACTCCATAACATAATTTCAAGACTTACCAACTTTTGGTAGTAGCACAGCGAAGTATAAATGCCCGATGTGCTTATAACAATATGCATCAGTGTAGATTAAATTCTTCTCATTTATATGGGTGCGGAGGAATTTTAATCACTGAACATGTTGTTAAGACCGGCTCCTTGTATGCCTTACCTGGAAGATTTTCTGGAATCCATTGAAGCTTTACTAGGCATGCCTTTTGATAATGTGATTTTGTATTATACTGCGACTGTTCTCTCGCTTGAATGTTTCGATGCCACCGCTAACACTATGCCTCCATGCTAATGAATGAATGTCATTTCATTCGGGCTAAAGAATATAGTAGTGACACCACACGGAATATGAAATCTCATACAATTTACTAATAAAATATCTTAAAAATCAATAATGATACTTTAAAAAATATATAATGTCCCTTGTTAGGTTATACTACACTATCTTTTTAATAATATGTGGTTCTATATGTTATAATATAATGGTCGATTTAATTATGTTACTCATTCACCACGCAGTATCATAATATCATTGTCAAATGACAGGAAATACACAGTAATAAAAAGATCGTATATCTATTATATATCCTGAATGGTTTATATTATAGGTATTAAGTATAAAAAATCTTAATGTAATATTTTGCCTATTATTTATTATAAAAATAGATTTTTTAATGGTATTATTATTTCCGCGTTTGGCAACATTCTCCATTGGAAATCACATACGCACAAAAGATAAATGTTTCCAACTAATATAAATTATTATTTAATTTTATTGTATTATAGTTTCCATCTAAAATTTGCAAAGAAAAGTATCCGTCACGGCTGCGAGCTATTGACCGACTATTCCATACAGAAAATTTCACCATGACACAATCTCGAATTAACTACGAAATGGCATCAAAGTCCGCTACCGTAATGGCCAATCATGTACTTTTTTTTGTATCGATGATCAATAATATTATGAAACAGTGAAAAGATTTTTTTTATATTTTTCAATTTCTGTATATCGATTACTAGAAATTTAATTTATTTTTATGATTTGTAAAGGTAGACTGCTTTGAAAATCGTTGTGAATTTATTGCTATTTGTAATTGAATGTTATTTTTAACGTAACAATTTTACAATGACTTTTTAGAATGTTTAATGAAAACTAATAAACATAATATTAGTCGTCACAAATTCTACAGGTAATAGATTCTATTAAAAGCCGATTTTTGTGTTATAATAAGGCAGAAAAATTAGCCGTTAAGTGTTATATGAGGTTTACAATTTGAAAAACTATTTAGACAATTTTTAATAACGACAGAAAATATTCGGAATAAAAATTTAATAATTACAAGATAAAAAGAACTTTTTATATACCACGTTTTTAAATTTTCTTTTGAATCATATAAACTTGACAATTCTATGTATTAATAATTTAGGACAAATAAGGCAATTGTCAACAAATCATTTTTTTTCTATTTTGCAACAAACAAATATAGAATACTGAAATGTCATTTTGATTTCCATAGTAACGCACGTATATATTAATAATTTAGTTGCTAGGACCACCCCTTTAGCAACCGATAATAGTGGATTGGATTACGGATTTCTTCCGAAATAACTTTTATACAAAACAGAATTAACTGAAAATGAATTCAATTCTACTTAAAGATGGCTAAAAGTATCAAAAGAATGCATTAGCATCGTGTTCTGATATATACTAAAAGCTTAACATGTCTAGCTATTCGGGAAGTTAGTTAAAAATCGATAGCAGGATTTGTACTGGATAAACAACCACCGGACAAAGAAGAATACGACCTAATAAAAACGTTGTAAAATATATCTTACTTAGGGCTAAGTTAATAAATTTATAGTTAATTAGGATAAAGTAATTACGCGAAATTTATAGTTAAGTGTCAATAATTATTTTGCAATTACAAATGTTCTACATACATAATAAGTGTCACAGATTTCTTTGCACTGAAGAGCACGACCGTACGTTATAATTATTTGTTTTTATTTCTTTGTACTACACATATGGAAAACTCTCTCTTGGCTGCACGGTAATTATTTTGTCAAACTAATGAGTCGGTCACAACTAATAAATTATAATTGTAAAACAACACTCTCTCATATTCTGCTTAATTATTATCAGTTGTTAACCGATTATAAATGTTCTCATGAAAAATGTTTCTTTTTAGTTATAAGAAGTTCTTTGAACTTATTGGAAAAATTAGCAACTGAGTAATAATTGTAATGTCACGCTTCCTAAGTGAAATTAAAGTGTCCTGTTATGATAATGTTTTTCGAATTTTCGATTCTTTTTATAATGTTTTTTTTAATCTAACGACCACATTCAATGCCTCCACAAGAGTAGGGCTAACAGGGTTTTAGCCTGGGGGCCCGGCGTGTCGGGTCGACCACTTAAGTGAGATAAACATTCACCACAAATTTGCTCTAATAGTAAAAAAGTCGCCTGTGGGGCTATTTCACGATTGGATTATTATTTTTAGCATGCTTCCTGACTAATAAGGCGAATGGCCGCATGTTACTTGGCTATCACAAAAGAGGGTCGCGATCAGTGCTTTATAATACGATGCCAAGTGCCGACAATTCAAGTGGATTTATTAAAAAACACCAAAAAACACCAAAAACACGAAAAACCCTTTATTTTACACGGATCCTAGAATTTCACAGAATACCATTTGGGGAATAATACTATTATTACATTGCCCTAAGTCTTAGCGATAGGTTGGGGGGGCGCCAAACATCGTAGGCTGAGGGCCAGCATCAGTATGTAGGGGCCATGACCACGCTAGTAGCCTAAATGTATAAGTACATACTGATACGCCTTGTTTCTGGCAATTAAAAACATTTATCCAAAGTGTAGCTTAGATATTACACTGTTTTTCTACATAGTTTTCAATCCCATTTTTAAAGAATCTAAGAAAATATAAATGGAAATTTATTGACCAGTAACTACATTTTAGCTAAAGAATATTTAAAATAAATAAACAAGAAAATGATTGCTTTGATTTAACATAACATAAATGCACTGGAAAATTACGAACGGCTATAATACGAGGGTGGGTCAATAATTCCTTAGAAAAAAGCATTAAAACAGTTTTTATTTTTGTATTTTTTTTTTATTTCTCAACATAATCTCCTTGGAGCTCAATACACTTGGTTAGACGTTTCTCAATTTTTTTTAAACCGTCAGAAAAATAAGTTTTCGGAAGGTCCTCAAAATAAGCATTTGTCCGATCGATGACTTCTTCATTTGAAAAAAAAACGTTGTCCACTTAGCCATTTTTTTAAGTTTGGGAAAAGGAAAAAGTCACTGGGGGCTAAATCTGGCGAATACGGTGGGTGGTCGACCAATTCGAACTTCAATTCTTCAATTTTAGCCATTGATCGTAAACATGTGTGAACACGGGCATTGTCCTGATGAAAGAGGATTTTTTTCCTGTTTAAATGAGGCCATTTTTCTTCAATTTCGTTTTTTAGCTGGTCCAATAAAGATGCATAATAATCCCCTGTTATTGTTTTTTCTTTTTCCAAATAGTCAACGAAAATAATTTCACGTGCATCCCAAAATACAGTAGCCATAACCTTACCAGCTGATTTTACGGTTTTCGCCTTCTTTGGACATGGTTTGTCTTCGCAATCCACTGCTTTGACTGTTCTTTCGTCTCGGGAGTATAGTGGTGTATCCATGTTTCATCTACAGTCACAAAGCGACGAAAAAATTCATCCGGATTGCGTTGCATGAGCGACAACAGGGCTTTAGAGGCCACCACCCTATTGCGTTTATTGTCGACTGTGAGCAAACGCGGCACCCATCTTGCAGAAATATTTTTCATGCCCAATTTGTCATGTAAAATAGAAATGACGCTACCTTTTGAGATCCCTGTAACCTCAATTATCTCACTCAACTTTAATCTTCGGTCACTTAACACCATATCGTGGATTTTATTGATCATTTCTGGTGTAGTCACCTCTACAGGACGTCCTGAGCGTGGTTCATCCTTTGTTGATGTACGACCACGTTTAAATTCATTTAACCAGTTATAAATAGTTGCAAGTGAAGGAGCAGATATGCCGTGAACTAAATCCAACTCATTTTTTATTTCCTTTGCTGTTAACCCTTTTATATTAAAATGTTTAATAACAGGTCTAAACTCAATTTTCTCCATTTTCCATTTTTCCATTTTCCACAAGCAAATTTATTTTTTAAATGTACGAAAAACACACAACAACCCGACCAATCTGATTGAAACTTCGCAGCATACTGAATCGGTAGTGCCGCTGCATGAAAACAAACCGCTTACAGTACTAGTCGCGCCACTTGTCGGCTTTTCTAAGGACTTATTGACCCACCCTCGTACAACAAAAATATTTATGTAGTAGGAGTTTACATTATAAACTGCTTGAAATATTAAAATGTAGACTATCACGTGCACCATCTGGCATATTTCATGACAATTAGAATTAATAAATATCTAAATACCTATATCAAAACATTAAAAAAATATATGATCAGGTAAACAATTCAACTTAACGGCCCAGATGCTCGTCGTAGGTCAAAATTGAGTTTGTATTGTATTTTCAAACCATGATCATGGACACTCCTTAAACGTTGTTGATAATCTATTTATATAATTTTGAAGCCTTATTATCTTTTATATTTATTTTAAACATTTGATGACTGCATAAAGTATTTTTATTACATAAAATAGTATTCTTTTAAACCTCTCGCTCTAATGTTTCAGAATATAGTCATATTTCAGTACATAAATGTGCAGTGGTGTTAAGACTTTTTACATGTATTAATTTTTAAACGCATTTATAAAACCATCAGTATAATTTTTGTCGACATTATTATAGTGAAATATTTACAATAAAAATTATATTGATAATTCTTGTCAAATTTAGGATCACAGAGATTATCAATATATTTTTTTATCGTAAATATTTCACTACAATAATGTCAACATGATGTTTTATAAATGGTTTGATAGTTCTGATGGTTTTATAAATGCGTTTAAAAATTAATAAATGTAAAAAATCTTAACACCACTGCACAGTTATGTACTGAAATATGACTATATTCTAAACCATTAGAGCGAGAGGTTTAAAAGAATACTAACTTAACACTAGTTCAAAGTAATAAATACTTTTGTTATTTTTTTATTAAGTAATAAAATATTGGGTATAAATAAATGACATTAATCTATTAAAACTCTATTTCTCAACAGTATGTTAATACGATTAAATTCAGCAGGAGACAATAATATGTTCTTAATAAGATATGTACAGCTATCGACTAATAGAATAATTTTGTAGAATTGAATAGTACATAATATTATACTATTGTGTAATGACATTACATTTCAATTCTGCTACCAGCCATAAACTATCATATAATATTTGTTCAAACAAACAGTTTATTACACATTATATCTACTTATAGGAATACATTACATATTGTACAGACAATAACTAACTTTAGTATACTACTACTACTTCACTCTGTCACGCCCCAACGTTGGGGCATAGAGCAAGCATAAGTTTGCGCCACTTCACTCGGTCCTTCGCCAACACTCGCGTTTCCTACCATGTCAGACGTGCACCGCAAATGTCGCTTTTGTCGCACCGCTGCTGGGTGACTACTGCCGCGACGAAACCTTTCAGGCTGTGCCATAAGGGTACGAAGTGTCAAACTCTATGGCGGCATCCGGAACACATATCCCAGCCACGTGAAGCGTCTCTGCGTGATTACCTTAATCACCGAGGCCTGCCATGTCCGTTGTTTTCGTGAACTCGAGTGTTTATAACGTGGTCATAGTGTACCTCTAAGATTCGGCGGAGACATCTATTCTCAAAGCTCAAAAGCCGAGACCTTTAAAGCATTTTAGTATAACATACTTTAAAATATAAATGAGAAAAAAATAGTCTCAGTAAAAAATATAACCGATAAGGCAAGAAAATTAAAAAAAAATGTATTCATGTTGTTTTTGTTTTATATATTTTTGCATAATGTACCTAGATATTTTTTATATTGCTGTGATGTTCTAATTTTAATAAAAAATGTTTCACACATTATTGTCATTTTCAGATGTCCAGTTTGAACGGCAGCTACGGAGGAGGCCGTCGAATACGGTCCAGACCAGGCCCTGGATCCACGCTATCCTGTGACAGTGATATCCGGTTCACGAGACGGAACCTGTCTTCCGGTTGCCGCTGCGGCTGCGCACTACTCGCCGGATTCTTTGTTTTTCTTCTGGTGTCTGCTGTCTGCGTATACCTTGGATGTGAGTAGTAAATTATTCCACATATACTCGTACCTCTAGTAGGCCTCCAAGTTTTGAATATACTAACAATATGAATATCTCGGAAACATACTAGAAAAAAAAATACCTAGTGGGATTCGAACACGTGCTTAGCTTTGTGGGAGAAGACACTTATCTCTAATCGACCGACTTAAATAATAAACTTACAAATCAGTGGTTATTTTTAAAAACTGGACATGTCCACTATTCACTCCTCAGAGATAAATGAACTTTTCAAATAAAAACACAGAGCGAAAATACGCACGCGACAAAAACCAAACTGTCATATTGTATACTTGGTCACGTGACTCAATACAGTCCCGCCATTAGCTGAAAGTGACATGTCTCATTTCGAATGTCAACAACGTTGGACGTGTCCCTATTTGAATGTCAACCTACTTTTTGAAACATCTTTTCAATATGAAAATGGTGTATTGTGGCTATTTTTGAAAGTCAACAAATAACTCATTTTCGGCATATGAGACATGTCCAGTTTTGAAAGTTAACCACTGAAATATTACATAATAACAACACTAGAAGCATCTTCAAATTTCCTAAACAATGGTTTGTAATTTAAATCAAGAGGTAACATTACTGATTAGAAGCATATATGGCTACAGGATTTCTTTATATATATATATATATATATATTATATAGTTTTGATGTCCTTGACTGTCTTTTTTATTCGTTCTTGAATAAAAATTCATACAATTAATGTTATATAATTTAAATAAAATAACCGGGTTTTTTCAATATACCTACTAGTATCTCGATTTGCTATTTTTAATCAATCTTGGAAATTGAGTTTCAGCAAACTAATCAACACAACATCATGATATTTATAAATAAAAACATAATCTTGCGATTTTCACAATTTTTACCATAGTTTATTATTTCATAAAATACAAAAAAAAACTGCCACATTTAATAACACTCGTGATCACATGGATTGTAGGTAGGCACAGAAGTTTTTGATAAATCTTTATTACCTATTTAAAATTCATCAGTTAGGTAATAATAATTTATTATTAGTTTAGTTTATTAGTTTCTTATTAAGTATACTTATATTACCTATTGTAAAATTTGCTATATACGAAACTGATAACAAACATATAAGCAAACAGCATACTTCAACAAGGTCAAGGTTAAATATTTGAAAAGCTTTTTGGACCGGTTTTTCAACTGGGTACAAATATATCATAGCTAAGCTGCTATAACATAGAGGTATTTAACAGGTGAGGTCTGAATTTTTGTTATCCATGTTTTACGCGTGACCCCAAAATATTTTTTTGTTTTGAAATAAAAAAAGAATATTTTTATGATTTCTTACACACGTTTATAAAATAAAAAAACTATATTCTATATATTTTTTTATTAGACTTATATTCTTTTAGAAATTCGACCTATAATAGTTATATTACTTTCGACCCGTTAGTACCTACTTAATTGATTATAATAAAAATACCCCAATCATTTAATTATTAATATCGTCTACCTCTACCACGACTATATCTGACGATTGAGGAATGGTTAAGTGTCCGCTTATGAAGTCGTCACAATCACAAATTCAGTTCTTAGTCCAAACGTTGCGTGTAAAAAAGGGGGTTTACCTAAAAGGTTTAACGGGAGTTTTGATATTATTCATTTTTATGTATTTTGAGCTGTTTTTTGGTAATTTTTACTTTGCCACCTTGGATTTTTTTTCGCTCGCACTGATTAAGAAGTCGGAATATAAAAACTAGTAATGAGTTTTTTAGTTATGTATTAGAGAATATTTCCTCTAAGTTATACCCCATTTACACGTGCATGGATGTACTGTGCACAGTAAGAAAATGCATGGGGAAACATGTATTATCCTGCAGTTGGCAAGATTGCGTGCATAAATCAAACAAGATTGGAAGATTCCAAATTGTGATGATTTATTGCGCGCAAGTAAGATTATTTTCGATCTGCGCCTGTGCAGTAGAGCGATAGAGAACATGCCGGTAAAAAAACGAACTACTCATTTTGAGCTCCGATTTTCAATACGACCTGTCAGATAGTAGTATAAAATGACAACCTTGCGTCTCGCTTACTCTTGAAGAATGAGATTGGAGAGACAGTCAGCACTTTTACGCGTAAACAGTTATTGTCATGACAGAATAAGCACAATTGCCGACAGTAATTCCATGCATGTGTACAGGCGCTATTATACCCAAATATATTTTTTTGCCAGATGTTGAGTGGTTCAGGCACAGGAGCACGAAAAATATTCGACTCGATCGTGGCAAGTAGCGAAGACGATTACGTATGCCTATGCAATCAGTAATACTTTAGGAGAAACAAATACTTTCTAACTGACAATATCCAATGGGATGAAATCAATTGTTTATAATATAATTCTCTTCCTTTCGTGCTTTCCATCGAAGGTTGGCAACGAATTTCCGATACATTTTTCTATTGTAACATAATAATATGTTAAACTATCAAAAGCCTGGACTATGTTATTATTATATGTGTACCACATAGGACAAATTAATAAATATAATTCAGATAGGCTATACCCCAATACACTACATTTTGAAGCAGGGTTTTGAATTTGTGAGTGTCCTATGAAAATGAAACACATATTATAGACGTGCTATAGTGTGTTGCAATCTTCAAATATACCAATATTGAATGAGCGTTAGTGCATAAACCGAGAACAGTTGTCTGAATGAAGGAATGACGCATTCTTGACACGTATTTAAGTTTATTCCATATTCTTCCACACTCGTGATCGGTTGCCTGTTACTCCACACCCGTTAGATATTTCAGTTCCCATTGCTTCTGTGTTCCCTGTATATCAAGAGCATTGCATTGAAAAAACAGGAGACGAGCAAGACCCGATCGGTATGAAGAGAAAACATAAAATAATACACAAGGACAATACAAATTGGTAGATACTACCTAATAAAGTAACTTGTGTCGTTCAATCAAAGTGATTATTATTACATATTTCAAACGCAGTTAGTTATTGAAGATTATTTTTACAAACAACGTTTTTCTTAGCTCGTATTCTTATTTGTCCTGTGGTTCTATCGATTTTTAACTAACTTCCCGACTAGCTAGACATTTGAAACTTTAAGAATATATCAGAACACGATGCCAATATAATTTTTAATAATTTTAGCCATCTTTAAGTAGAATTGAATTCATTTTCAGTTAATTCTGTTTTGTATGAAAAGTTATTTCGGAAGAAATCCGTAATCCAATCCACTATTATTGGTTGCTGGGGGTCTGGGGTCCTAGCAACTAAATTATTAATATATACGTGCGTTACTATGGAAATCAATGTGAATGTCAAAATGACATTTCAGTATTATTCCTATCAAATACATTTTTTTTGATCGTTTAAGCTAGTCAAGTCAAGTTTATATGATTCAACAGGAAATTTAAAAACGCTGTATATAAAAAGTTCTTTTTATCTTGTAATTATTTATTTATAATGAAAGTTCGCCAGTTTTTAAACGATTTAAATAGTATTTAATTTCTTTATAATTAAAACTGATTCCCGAATAATAAGATCAATACAGCAATATTTGTGGTTAATTCATTTTAGATTAGCCTTTCTATACCAATATTCCATTGCATATTTTAATCTGAAATTTTATTATGAATACAATAGTTTACAACTGTCAAAACAGCTATAAACCTTGATCACCATTATAGTCACGATTTTTTAAGACTACATATTTAACTTTATTTTGGTATTTTGATTGATCAGGCTAGGAAATACATTGTTTAAGTCTTAAAATCGTGCACTTAATAGGTTGTTCTACGTGCATAACACGTTTTTTATTAGCTAATTAAAAAAAACTATTTTCTCGCTTATACATTATTTTATGATAGTAAAATTATGGTGAGCTTTCAGATTTGATTCAAGTACTTTCTATAAAATGTACATAATCAAAAACATATTATCTTTGAGACTGCTTTTGCTATATAACTCCGGTTTACAAGGTTTTATAGGTCTACCGCGCTATTTATTATGAATTTTATAATAATTTGTGGTCAACCAATATTTTTCTATCTTCTGGTCTCTGAAATAACACCATTAATTCATGCTAATTCGCATGAATAAGGAAATTACTTATGTTATCAGTAAGAGATCAAAATTAAGTATTAGTAGTACGTTAAGTCATGTGAATAATGGCCTTTATTATAATTATATAACCACAATCAAAAATAATACGTATCAAGATATATTGAGTTTTACCTTTTATCTATTATGTGATAAACTTATTTGCTAACACTATAATTATATACTTACTGATGTATTTCTCATGAATTATTGATTATTTGGTTAAGTTTAACATATTGTTATAGTTTTTATGTAATTTATTTGTTTGAAAATGAGTGTTTTTAAGAATATCTTTCTCAAGAAAAACATTATCTTTGAAGTCGGTTTACTCAATTCTCCTAATTTAGTACATATGGTAATGGCATATCATACCAGGGATTCCGGGACCGACCCGGTGAGGGCACAATTTCTACATATAATATCATGAGACTGGGTGTTTCTGTAATTGCTTCACTACCACAACTACATTACTTTCTCATTACCTACTACTATACTACTAATCACACCACATGGCCCCCACAAAGGGGGGGCTGACAGGGCTATAGCCATAAATCCTCTCGAATAGTGAAAAAAAGTCTAAAAGGCGCTATTTATCTTTAATATTATTATTATTATTTAAAATTATATGGTTGTACGATATAATTTTTAATTGTTTAACTCCATAATTCAAATAGATGAATTCAAATAAACGAAAAACACTAAATATACACATTAATTTTGCCGCGTACACCATTTGGAAAACGCTACTGTATAGCGTCACACTTCCTTTATCTTTAGCGATAGGTAGGAGGCCCGACAAAGATCCTAGCCTGGGGACCCGCTTCAGCATGTGGGGGCCATGTTCTATATGTACTGTTGGTTAAAGAACTTTTATGTACCTACTCGGATATTTTTATCTTTTATTTAGCTCCTCAATTATACATATTACGAACGAAATAGTGTGATATTTAAATACTTATTAGAATAGGTATGTGGTAAATTTAAAGATGTGATTGATGTAAGTGCCAGTTAAAAAAAACATAAATTACTACGGAGTAAACATTGATAGAGTTCATAGAGCGGCCATCTTTGTATAAATACAAAAAATGCATGTAGTTTTTTCAATGTTTATTTGATCAATTGCAAACATCCAATGGGTTGGAGAATAGCTAACAATTATTCCTCGTAAAAAAATCTATAGATACCAAGTCCATTTCGTGGACCCCTATATGCTTCGATTAGGAGTAGGGATTGCAATACCAAATTAAAATACCAATACGAGTATTTCGTATTTCCTATTGAATACTGGTATTCGTGAAATATATGGAAAAAAAACATAAAAATATACCTGACAACTTTTAAACCCCGCGAGCGACTGGCGAATACACTTAGATAAATTTAAAATTAGGGAAATACCTACCTATGATACAAAAATTTATTTCGACGTCAAAGTCAACGGAGGTAAACCAGCCATCGTGTAACCCGACAAAAATGTATATTCCTATTAAATTAATTACTTCACTTTGTTTCAATACCAAATATATCACTATTGTCTGATTTTTAAAAGCGGAATTTTGGGATCGAAAAATACTGGGATAGCGGTTTTGAAATACCGATATTGCAAACCCTACCTAGAAGTGAACATGGTACACATTTTTTTTTTTTTTTAAACTTAAACTTTGAATATTTTAATAATATGAAAATAATCCTTTCAATTGAAAATCGTTCTGATATGAAACATTAATATGAAAGTTAATAATATAATATTGTATTATAAGTAATAAAATAATCAAAATGAAAGTATTATTAAAAATGAAGCGTTGACAAATAATATAAAACTGATGTTAACCTTTATATTTTTTTTTATCTACATTTTAAACTTTAATTACGACTAATGTAAAATATTCATTCATATGTACCTACACGTAAGAATATTCCTGCAAGGGAGAGTATTAATACATTTGAAAAAATCTTCTTAAAGACATAAGATTTACAAAAGTGCTTCGGAACATCTCAATCGGTCAATGAACATGGCATTATTTTGATCAGTGCTAAGTGCATCTGCAGATAACGGAACCAAGATGCTGAGTGTCGATGGTCAGGGTTTTCAGATGCGTAGTTGCAACCGATTTGTTTAATTCGTTAGGTCTCGATAGTATATATTATTATGGTTTATTTTTTATCTGCATTTTTGTGTATTCTTTAATGTTATTGTATATAATATTCCTACGATCTGCAATTTATTTATTTTAATGTCGGATTTTACTATCTACTAAAATACGATTATTATTAATTCGTAACATTTGATTAACAATTATTCTCCAACCATAGCTTGATATCATAATACCGCACATATTTATTGTATATATTTATTTCATAAAATGCTGTGTTATTATAGTTTTTAAGAAATTTACTTTATATACGTAATATTACTAAAAGAAAAGTACTTGTAGTTGTAGAAATGTGGTTAAATTATAACAATGCAACATTATAAATGTAATCTATTGTTTAATGCTTCTGCAAGAATTAAATAAATAATCAGAAATCTACAAATTACACTGATATAATTAAATTAATTGACCGCACGATAAGCAGCATCACGAAAGTCTATTATAGTCCTGCGGTGATGTATTTTGAAGACCACATAGCTAATATTGGTGGGTATATGAATATACTTGTCAGTGTGGCTGGATTGTTTCCAGTAATAGTCCCACAAAGAATATATTATATACATATATATATTATATGAATAGGATACTGTTGTCATTTACGTGTAAGACTTTTCGTCGCTATAGGATTTGTTTCCCGAATAGACCAAATGTCAATTTTACAGGAGACGAAAAACAAATTTCATTGTCGTATATTTTAATATCAGTAGATGTATCAATCATTCTTTCTACACTGTATGATTGCAACATTATCTAAGAATAGATTCCAAGAATAATAAACTGGTATAAATCATTAAATGCACAGAAAATGCGTTTTATTTACAAGTACTCACTGTGGATATTCGGGAAATTTTTAGCGCTCTCTCAGAATAATGGATATTCGGGACAAAACATGGACGTTCGGGATTTAAGACCGTAGCGTATTGCTGTACGGCCCACAGATTACTGAGTGGTCAAAAAGTACGCGCCTCAAATGTTATATTTATTTACACGATAATTGTTAATAATTACCTCTACTATTTAAATACTTAATGATCGTAATTACCCAAGTTTGTATGTAATAATAACATGCGGCAATCGCTTTTTCGATTTTTTTTTTCGGATTAAGTAATTAAATAGTTTTTAAGTAATTAACTATTTTTTTATTGAACGAATAATTCACAAGATTTAAGAATGTACCATTTTAATAATTGAATATACTTACATAATTTTTTAAATCACTTCTGAGAAAATATATTATAAGGTATCTACTACTTCAATTACTAACCGACGTCACGGTCATTTCTCCAATATTTTATGATGGTACTTACTCGTACTTGCTAACAATTTTATATTAATACTTTTTCCAAAAAAAAAAAAAAACCTATTTATATATATCCGTATATTATTATATCTATATATTTCTATAATTGACAATTAAACTTATTACAAACCACCAAATAAATATTATATATTTACCATTGTAAGGAATAACAACACAAAATAATAGCATGTATAAATTAATTACCATTAGCTGCTAATATTAGGTAGGTATCAATATCCTTAGTATATAATATCCACCAAATAAATAGTTACTAACATACATATTAAATTAAATTAACTATCAGCGCATTCAAAAATAAATAATAGCATCGCCTTTATTTTCATAGAAATACCTAGATTAAAAGTAAAATAAAGACAAACAATGTTTGATTAAAAATAATTTGAAATAATAATTATTTTTTACGTCATAGTAGTTGCCGGGTCATACTGTAGAATTCATATAACCGTTGGGATTTTGTGTCATTTATCAAAACAAAATGCAGTTATTTAGGTTAAAATACTCATAAGTCATATTCGGGAAATAAACACTCAGCCAGAGATATATTTCGACCGAAATTAACTTGGATATTCAGGTACGAATAGTTGGACATTCGGGAGAACACCACGGAGTAATTGTAACTTAACATGGCGTATTCGGGTTTTTTAAAAAAATATCTCTGTTCCTAGATAAAAATATATTTGTTTTATAAATGATTTCGGTAGAGTTCGATAAAAGAAATTGAACTGCATTAAAATGTCGATTTCGACAAAAATGGATATTCGGGAAACAAATCCTATAGCGACGTTTTGTAATTAAGTAAATACAAAAAAACCTACAATTGGGACAGTCAGGGTAATAATAAATTTGATACTTGTCTTAGCTATCTTCTAACTGTTATGATGACTTGGACGACGGTCACACCGTAGCAATTTGACACGGTCGTGGTCTACGGATAACTGCCTTTGTATCATGGGCGACTAATGACTCGTTAAACAGTTAATCACCTGGATGACAACAATAAATGAAGATAGTAGGTATGAGATATTTGTGCGGGTGTAAGGATTGCATTGGGATCATTATCGGCCCAACCATTATGTTAACGCCGGTTTGATTATTAATACGTTAATAAACTGTCTTGCGGATGTTATTTAAGGCGCTTTTTCATAATCTGACAAGGTGTTACTAGGGTTTCAATCACTGTGTGTATTTTGAATCCTCGGACTATAAATTGTTTATAACTAATCCGTTTTGTAGTGGATATGGAGGTGAATTTTATTTTACATTTAACAGCATATACATTCTAAACAATTTTCCGCTACAAGAATCTAAAATATAAGATAAGAATGAGTGATTTATATCCGTATAAAATTATAAAATGATTTTGCCAATTTTCCAACGTCTGAATATAATTATTAATTAATTTTGACAAAATGCGAATATCATGTTGTAAGAGACGACCTCCATTTTATTAAATGCACGTTTATGTATAATAAAATCCGTCATTTGGACGTTTTTGAGGAAATCGTACCAGATATCATCTTTGTTATCAATGACAGCCCTGAAGTCGGCCGACATAATTTCCCGCCGCGAGACGCATGACGCATGACGCCTCGCTCTAACGGCTCGCCACACAACCAAACTGACACACTTCGTTATTCAAATAAAAAATTTAGAATATCAATTACCGACTCTCTGTGGTCTTCTGACCCGGTCAATATATGAAATTAGCTTTTTTATTTGATATTAATTTGCCGCGTGTATCTTATGCATCATCAGATATAATGCACGTCTGTGCAGTGGCGGACTCTAGTTCAAAAGTAACTGTATTAAAAATCCTTTATAAATCCTTAGTTAGAAGCTGGCTTGAGAGTGGCTCGATTGTTTAGGTCCCGCATCGGTTGAAATATTACCTTATGGTGGAGCTAGACTATACAAGATATAGATATAACACCATCGAAAGACATCTAGTACAGGCAGGCAGCTTAAAAAAAGCATTTAAGGAGCTACAAACATATAAAACATGGATCGACGGACTAAATCTGGCAAATAAAACACTCAATAATCGAAATGGTTACATATTGTAGTTTAAATGCTAGAAGATATCAGTATTTGGCCACGAATTTTATTCGACTCATATGTGGTGTAAATGAGAACTCTGCCATTCTTGGTGTTATTGACTTATATGCCCCTGATAACTATCTTAGAAATCGGAGAATCAGTTGTTTGTTTTTAACCTGCCATTGGTGATGCCAATTGGGAGGGCAATGACTCTGTTCAACCAAATCACTTCGGATGTTGATATATTCCACCTATGTGGATATAAATGTGTGTATAAATTCTGCCGTCCATAGTATTAGTCCATATCGTAGTAGATTTTTGGGTTTCCACTGTATGTCCTTCTTCCTCCTTTACTCGACATTTCGGGCTTGTTGCAGAGGCCATTATTAAGAGATGATATGATAATGGCTTCTGCAACGAGCCCGAAACGTCGACTAAAGAAGGAAGAAGGACACACGGTGGAAACCCAAAAATCTACAATGATAAAAAACAACCGTGAAAACCTCAAACATTATATTAGTCCGTAGTCTTCACGCATTTCCATATAATTCTATTTGTTCTTTGATTTAGCAGATTTAGATCAGTTTCATGCCAGTTCAGTGGGTTTTTCGTAACAACGTACGACTTCATTTTTTGTTGATCAGTTATAAATTTGCCGACATGTCGTCATTTCATTAATTTTATGATATCTGTCTTGTCTGGCTCTTTGTATAATGGTTTACTTTGTGATCTTTCCGGGTTCTGTCCAAAGTGTGCATTTCCCTGCCCGATGCGCTGTTTTTATAACTTTTATATCTTACAAAATGATACATGTTTTAAATGCATACGATACAACTATAATCAACGTTTATTCTGTGTTTGCATATACGGTACAAGCACTTAACCCATTTGCTAATCGATATACATAATTAAATTATTATGGAAGTCACATGTACCGCAACTGATAAGTAAATGGGTAACTAGGGTTTTCCAAACTTTTTCTACGATGGAGCCCTTCCTCGAAATCCTGAAATTTGAACGGAACACCTTGTTTATTTTGTAAGGTAAATAAGTAATACATAATAAACAAAAAAAAAAAAAAAATATTTTGTAATTATTTTAAAACATAACACAATAAAGTAAAGAATAAAGTTATTAATGATTTATAATCCATGAATTGCAAATCTTATTGATATTTAAACGTTGAATTCTTATTATCTGGTGTGGCGCCGAGCCTGTTCCTGAACTTTGACTTCATTGCAGTGTTATAAAAAAATCCTGCTTCACATAAATTCATCGTAGTCTTTAAGTAAAACAATAATTACTTGTTTTAACATAATGGGGTACTTTTAAATAAATTCGCGGAACACCATTCACAAGTTTTCAGGGGAACATAGTTTAGGAAGCTCTGACCTAAGTAATGAAAAACACATGTTTTAGGGTCGATATAATCTTTGTTTTATTTTATAAATAACGAAAACGGTTCGAAGAATTATATATCGACATTTGCCCACAGTTTTTTTTATAAGAAGATATTTATTTGGTATAACATTTGTAGAACAACACTAAATTATTATGCATAGGTACCAAAATTTGAGCACTTCATAAACGCCCCCTAAAATCCAACTTAGCCAACTTAGCGTTTTTCTTGTCAGATCTATCATTTTTGAACATACATCCAACTTGCAAAATACCCATCTGGCAGCGTTAAATCTGGCGTTTTTGACACCGCAAACAGCATCAATTTCTTAAAAATTTGCTTGAAAATCAACATGCTGCCTTTTTATATCACCAATAAATTAAATGTAATAGGTAAAAGATTTTTTAAGTGATGACCGAATTTCGTATAATACTATGATCATATTTTTGTTGTACGTATTCATTTATTAGTTGCAAAACAATCGATTATTATTCAATGTATTTTGTTCTCGCAAAACAATATTCAAAATAATGTCATATTATTATGTTTCCAGATATTTTTTTTAAGAAGGTATAGCGCTTTTTCTGCAAGCAAGCTTATTTTCTTAACCAATCTGGCATATTTTGGTCAATGGCAGTTGGCAATACTAACCTAACAGGTAGAAAACATAATGCTACAAACAGAGTGACCAGGACTGCGGCAGATTTACCACTTTCGTTTTTCGTGCTTATTCGCTGCCCCGGACACTCCAGCGCATCTCTTCTATACACAAGGCTGCTATCGGCGGCTATCAGTGGCTATCGAAGGTAGTTTATCATATTTATGTATTGGAGTGGTTAATTATTACTTTAAGTTAACTGTCTGAACTAACAAAAAGTGCTGTGTTTTAACAGCACCTCTTTTGGCTGTGTTAACTTTTAGAGCAAGATAGACAGTTTTATTGTAACAATTATTATACCTCAATACATAAATATGATAAAATATCCTCGATAGCTACCGATAGCAGCCCTGTGTGTATAATAGATGTGCTGAGAGACATTCACTATTTTGTTAAAAGACTAACCGACGTCTATCTAAATTGCGCTATAATTTATATGGAAATGTTTATTATTAAGTATGAAGTAGGAATAATTCTAATGTGAGTTCGAAATCTAAAGTAATAAAAAAACTAAACACCGTTAAAAACAAAACTAATTTTAGATTAGTTTTAAAGTCATAATAATTTTATCATTGCTGACTTTTCTTTCATTCTATACTGCAGTATTTTTAAATATATATTTCAAATTTTAAATACTGAGATCGACAAATTTGTAGTTGACTGTAAAACTTTGAATTGACCTTGATGGATTTTATACTCACTTTCAGGTTTTTTATTATAATTAAAATTGGATTTTAAGTAACGCAAATATTTTACGTGAGATTTATTATCGTTATTTTCTGCGCATACAGTTTTTATAGCCAAAAGTAATTATGGGTTTCGATAAAATAAAAAGGTTTCCTAGTGCATGATAATTGATAACAATACGCATTCAGAAAGTAATTTAACAAAAATTATGTCACGTAAGTAACTATAATATAATATCGACGTAACAACAAATCTGATATCCAATACTTCCTTGAAAAGTCGATAATATATTATATATTTTATTTTAGTCGCTTAAATAATTGTTTTTTTTTATAATTTGGCAAAAAAATTTACAATCTATACTTATATGTATTCTAAAAATGTGAATATTTTTTGAAACAACTCAAAATTGTACACATTACTTAAGTCTCAAAAGCATAGGATACTTATTAGATAAATCCTTTAAAAAATCTTACCCTGAGTGTTATTTGACTTAAAATCTATCGCATGATGCTGCCGATTCAAGTAATAACCATACAGAAGATATTTTCTAAAAACTACACATCTTAATATGTATCGCTAGATTTCAAAATCAGCCAAGTCCATAATAGATGAAAAGAAGAAAAACAGATTGTTGTTTTCTCAAATGCACAGTCACAAATAGGGATTCCAATCCCGGGATCCCGAGCTATTTTCGATACCTATGAATCCCGGGATTGATTAACATAATCCCGGGATTTCGGGATTGATTTTTTTATCAATTTTTATGGAAAATAAAATGAAAGCGAAAATATAACAGAAAAAATACTTTTAATAAAAAATAACTACATTAGAAATAAACTGAGTTTGAATGAAGTTTGATTTATACCCATATGTAGGTTGCCGATTCATTTTATTTTTTCCCATAAATTATTAAAATTGGAAAGATTGGAAAAAAACAATACTTCGCACTTTTAACAAAGTAATTCCACCATGATATCATACGTTTTACGGCAGTTTCATATTTGTCTGACTAATTAGATTTATGAAGCGGAAAGGCTATAAGTACGCCATGATTATTTGCTTTACTATTTTAAATCTCGCTAATACATTCATTAAGTTTTTACTATCAGAAACAGCAATCTAATATTAAATTCACATTATTATTAAATTTGCGTATTTCCAAGATTGAACGTATACAATATTAACAATAAATGTCTAAAATAGTATAAATTATACTAGATTTATTTTTGACCGATTTTATCAATGTTTTTTGTAAATATAAAAATTTTATATTAACAATGGAAAAAATGTCAATCCCGGGACCAGTCCCGGGATCCCGGGATTGTCAAATTGTAATCCCAAAATCCCGGGATCAGAATTTTGGCTCGGGATTGGATTCCCTAGTCACAAAGGTGAAAGTTTATATTATTTCGAGTATATAATATTTAAAATTAATAAATTCCACATTTTGATAATGCAAAATTGTTAGAAAGCAGTCGTTCTTCACCAATTCACAAAAAAGGCAAAAACACCTGAAGGTGGACTTGGCTGATTTTGAAATGTAGCTCAATGCTAAGAATTTTCTATGGTATGTTTCTGGGGCTGCCTCGGTCAATTAAAATGTTATATTCTTTCATCTTATGTAATTATTATATTAGATAGGTACATGTTCAGTCTTGAATATATAAATATTTAATTAATTGTTTTTTTTAATCTGAACTTAGGTAAGTAGGTACCTATTTTCATTATTATGTTCACCCTATCCAATTTTGTGAGTGACATATATTTATTACGACTACTCGTGATAGAGGAAACTGAATTACCATTTTGACTTTGTATGCTTATTGCTAGTAGCCATCTGAACAGCACTCACCTCTTCCATCAGACAATAATGAGATTAACGAACTATATGTTGTCTATTCTCGTAGGTCTACCCAATGAATCAAGGTGGTAATTTTTCAAACTCAAAAGGGTTAAAAATATAATTTCATTATAAATCTTCTTCTTATTGTGCCATCCCCTAGCGCAGGTCGGCCACCATCAAGGCGATCTTATCTCTGTCGTCTGCTACCCGGAACAGTTCGGTGGAGCTGCACTCGTACCAATCACGGAGGTTCTTAAGCCACGAAATGCGGCGCCGTCCCCTGCTACGCTTACCATTGATCTTTCCTTGAATGACAAGTTGGGGAATGCTGTATTTTTGTCCTCTCATAATGTGGCCGAGGTATTGTAGTTTCCTGATTATAAATAATGCAGTCGTAAGTTCTTAATTTGTTCATTTCAATCAAGATAGCCGTCTCCAATTAATCAACGCCAGTTATAAATGTTATAATATTATTGGTCTCCCTTCTTTCAATCGAATAATTGTGATACAGTTAGGTACAAACATTTATACATTGAAGTATTTTTATTGCTAACACACTATTGTCCACATACGGGCATGACTATCAAAAACACGTCCTCTAGGACTGCCCGCTGATGGGATCCAACCGAACGGAGCTGTTTGCCAGGGTCCATCGACACACGGGTCCGATAGACCACACCGGTATAGGATAGGCCAACTTTAAGTCATGTGAAAAATTTGCTACGTCATACGGAAGACGGAATAATTCCATCCCCTTCTTAGATTCATGACTTTCAACTCCTGACTCCTCTGTTTCTGTGTCAGTACACGAGTATAGAGGATACTTCATGTCATTAAAGATAAATGACGGCATAGCAAGTCAAGATTCTTTTTTTATTTTCTAAAACTCTTTCGTTAACCACCAAGGTGCACGGTTGCTACATCAGTCCCGTGCAGCTTCGTTTTGGGACAAGGAAGTGTAGCACTCGAATCTTTTCATTCTGCCACGTTTATAGCGTCATGAAACGTGGCCGTATACAAATCGCGGATTCACATACATGGTGGGTGGAGGTGGGCAACTCAAATCATTGTCCTTATAACGGATCTTACCATACTATGTTGAATAAGTACCAACTTATCGTAATTTACCCGGAATATTTACACCTGCATGTGTCTACTTATTATCGATTCGTCAAGTTAATCGAGAACCAATTTATCGATTTTAACATGACAATGAGTAAGCATTTTTTTCTCTCAATATAGAAGAAGACGTATTATATATAGTCACCTCCTTATAGGTACGTATCAGTTATATAAAATAACTCAAATGGTCTTACATAGAAAGTGAATGTCGTAGAAAAAATATGCATATAGAAAAGTAGTTTTGAACTATCACTATTCAAATGATATGTTGAATTCTATTGTGGATCACTCTTTGTACTTATTATAATCTGTAGTCCGGTAGATGGTTGTGAAAGTTTTTGCACATGCAATAAAGTGCAACCGTGGAGTTGAAAACGTTTTTCATTATCTTGAGTGCGATCAAGTCATACAGCGAATAGCTTGCTCTTTCACAAAGATGAAAGTTCAGACGATGTACCTACTGTATGTATTAACAAAACCTGTTGTAAGCAAATATATTTTATTTTATTTCGCATACATTCTATGTTCTTTTCTTTATATTACTAACTTCTACATTCCTAGTTATTGTACTTTGAGGTCGATTATTCATAGTTAAAGTTGTATAAGAGACACTCCAATACGTATTAGTGCCCCTCTATACCCTGTGCAGGAGTTTCCCGCACTTCCTAGGGAGGAAGTCTTTGAGGCGTGTGGCGGGGTCAAACATGATGAATAACGTAATTATTGATTTGTTATGTCATATATAATGTAATTGAAATATAATACTTATACATTTTTTTAATAAATTATGTACCTATCATGAATTATTACCATGTAAACGCTGAATGTGTTGAATAAATGAGAATATTATGATAAATAATAAATCGTATATACAAATACATCAAATGATAGTTATGATCGTTTTCAATTAAAGCAATTGAATACACGAAATAAATTAGGCATTAATTGGCCGAAAATACAAAAAAGTGAGTATGCAGTGATTTTCTATGTGCCATCGCCAATATTCTAAATACATGTTTTAGTACAAAAAAAAAATATTGGAGCTTCTACGGATAGATGGTTTTGGAGTTTGGGTGTAAGAGGCACCGCGATTATTTTTAAAATAGCCTAAATAGTTAATATGTGTCATGAGCCTTATAGGCACTAAGTGCCGTTTGATTAATATGTGTCATGAGACTTAGTTCTTCGTTTTCAATATAAAGCGTGGCACTTAGTCCTGTTTGTAAGAAATTAATGTTGCGACGTAGTGGTTTTCTAAAATATCGTTGTTCAAACTTGTTTTTCTTAAAATGTTTAATTATAAATTTTATTTTCTTTCTTCTAAGAATATTAAAATTGTAAGTTAAATCTATTGAAAAGCTAATAAAATAGTGCTTTTATGAAAAATAAACGGATTGTTCATTAAAACCCATATATTTCAGATTCAGCTTTTTGTTACTTAGTGCCTATTTAATTTCGTGTATTCAATTTATTATAGCTTCCGATTCTGATATCAGAAGAATAATAAACGGCTGAATACAATTATTTCAAGGCCTGGTGTTACATTTTTAACACGGAAAAATCCGTGGGCAACGGATTGTTTGGAATTCTGAAACATATATCAATAGTATTGCATAGTGTGCTGTCATGTTGTGACAGGTGTTCAACAATGAATGATATTATGAAATATCCGAGTATGTACTGTACTGTAATAAAATCAGATTATTTATGCTGGTAATAGAAAATACACATTACCATTATTATTGTTGATTTTAAATAAATAAGTAATGGATTTTTTATCAGTTTAAAATTTTTGTGAATCTAATCATGGAATGACTACACAAGAAAAATAATGTATGCTTTCTATTAATTATTTATATCATATCACTTTATTTAAATTGAAGGCGTGACTTGATTTGTAAGCTTGTATCGGGACAATGTAATATCAAACATTGGTAAAGGAACACGATATCGTGATTGATCAAAACGGCACATAATTTTATTTGAACATTTTTTGGTTGTTGAAAAGATTTTACCTTTTCTCAATACCCCGATAAATATTATAATATATTACATGATTAATTAATTTTTTTGACCGTTATATACATAGAAAAACAATAGGTTTTAACAAAAGATCGTCGTGATAACATGTAATGTTCAGTTTATTAAATAAATGAGAACTCTATTGGTTGTAGTTATTTGCGGCGTATAAATCAACATGGAAAAATTGAACAGCAGTGTTTTTGTACCCTCGAAAAGAGTTGTCTCTTAGATTTGTGTGGTTGGTCGGTTGGTGGTTGGTTGTGTAATGGATATAGAGCAATTTCTGTATAAAACATATGCTTCGAAAAGCTCATCCGTCTAAAATAAGTGCATAATAATAACCTCCAATACTTGAAGTGAATATAAAGAAAAAAAACTATTAATCTCAATCGATATAAGTACCTACCTAGTTTTCTAGTTAAGGCGATACGAGCATGATTAGAAAATTTAAACAAAGCCACATTGCTTAAGAATATTTTTTCAACGTTGTATATCTAATCTAGTATAAATATTCTTTTTTTGTCTTTCGATTTTTCTTATACGCTGCGGACGTTTTAAGAGAAAAAGATATTACACTATAACAACTGTTGGTTTTGTGCTTTATTTTTAAATAATGACAATGTATACTAGCAATCAAATTTGGACCAATATTTATGAATCATAGACTACATTATTGATATGTGCCAATTTTGTAAACTCTCTACAAGAAATTTATTGAAAATAACGCGCTTGCAAAAAAATATGTGGAGAGAAAAAACCATTAACAATACGAACCAGTCTGGTTCTTCATTGTTCATATTTCTGTCTACCTTTTATTTTGGTATTTCAAACAGAAGAAGTCGTAGATGATTGTTAGTAGGAGATATATAAACATATTTTTAATACGTATATGTATTATATTGCGTAACACATTGATAAAAGTAGTTGTAGATACTTTTAAATTTAATCATTTTTGTTATTCAAAACTGAATACACTCCTTATGATGGCATCATTTTTGGGTAGGTAACACAATTGGTATGAGCACTAACTCCTGCAAGTGAAAGTTGTGTAAAAATCCTACCCAGTCAATAATTTGTTTATGTATGTTACTGAGGCATTTAAAATTATGTAGATATATTGGGTCTGGCAATTGTGGCATTTGTGTCAGAATCAGAGTATGGAACTAATAAATTGAGCAAGTGGCTGACATCCATTTTCCGTAAAAACAAAATCTGTTTAATACAAACTTCTACTCTGCAGAGGCCCATATGATATTATTAGAATCAGACATGGTCGAAAAAAATATATAAAAAATAATGGTATATGTATTGGCATGGGCCCCACATCGTGAAGCGGGCCCCCAGGCTAGGATCTTTGGTGGGCCCCCCTACCTATCGCTAAGGATAAAGGCAGTGTGATGCTATACAGTAGCATTTTCCAAATGGTGTACGTGGTAAAATTAATCTGTATATTGAGTGTTTTATTGTATATTTTAATACATCCATTGGAATTATGGAGATATCGAGAAATGATACAAAATTAAAAATTGTATCGCACAACCACATTATTCAAAATAATAATAATGTGATGGAAAAGAGTGCCGCAGGCGATTTCTTTTACTATTAAAGCAAATTTGTGATGTGTGTTTATCTCATTTATCTTGTCGACTCGCCTCGGCGGGCCCCTCCTGACCCCGGACCCCCAGGCTAGAGCCCTGTCAGCCCCCCCCCTTGTGGGGGCTATGGGTATTGGCATTTAATAATGTTATTCCATATAATATTTGGCTATCACATCTAAACGTTTGTATTCTATGGTATAAGCTATCTAACGCATCGTATTAACTTTCCCAACAGATCTCTTCAAATCGTGTATATTATGATGTCGTGATTTTATACGTAGGTAGGCACCCATTATAGTCAGGTGCGGTATTAGGTACAAGCCAACATTAGGCGAGGTGAGTTTAACCTTTTGATTCGGTCTGTTATTTCCTCGAGTGGTTATTTATTGCACGATAACATGTAATGTTCAACCACTCCTGCTCAGCGACGCAATTTTCAACTATCGAAACAATACGACATGGTCATAAAGACGGTCATTATAATTTTATAATCTATTTTTTCCAACACATACCAGATTGAAAGGTTGAAGAAGTATAATAATAAATGATCTAGCTATCCGCTATGCTATACCAGAATACTTACAAATTATTATCGTCAATCTAAAATGTATTTTCGGCGAATTTTATTAGTAGCAACCAGCCATGAAATATAAATTCGATAACATTAAGGCTATACCTCAGTTGAGATATGGTCTAAGGCAGGGGGGGGCAAACTTTTTGGATGGAGGGCCAAATTCAAGAATTCAAAATGAGTGGCGGGCCGCAAGTAAAATACCATTTTTAGATATACACTATTTATTATCACGAAAAATAAACATTACAAAAAAATTAATTAGAAGAACGAAACTGTTTTTTTTAACATTTTTTAAATTCAGGTGTTAATTTTGTAGTTGATATTCTCAAAACTGCTTGTAAATGGGCATCGGAGATATTTGATCGTAAAGAATTTTTATTGAGGTTCATGATCGAAAATGTTTGTTCACATATATAGGTTGATCCAAAAATAACGAACATTTTTCTTGCATAATCTTTAAGTTGGTCGAATTTGTCTGAATTAAGGGATTTGTAAAATTTGGAGATTTCTTCACGACGATGCAATTCTCTTAAATCAGTGTCACACTGCAGATCAATAATCTTAAGTTGTAGCTCTGTCGGTACACCATGCCCCCCACATCTTGACGCGGGCCCCGAAGCCAGGGTCTTGGGCGGGCCCCCTACCTATCGCTATGGTTAAAGGCAGTCTGACGCTCTCCAGTATTGTTTTTCAAATGGTGTTCGAGGTCAAATAAAATTCAGTGTAATTTAGCGATTTTTTAACACAGTATTTCTCAACACGTCCCAACAACTATATGTTGTAAAATGGTAATAAGTTAGAAGTAAGCTAGCGCCGCAGGCGACTTTTTTTTGCTATTAGAGCAAAATTACGATGTGTGTTTATCTCATTTATCTGGTCGACCCGTCACGCTGGGCCCCCCCTGAGCCCGGGCCCCTAGGCTAGAGCCCTGTCAGCTCCCCCCTTGTGGGGGCCATGCGGTACACTATCAATATCTATTGAAAATGGATTGCGTACTATTGCTAAACTTGTCTCAATTTTTTGGAAGTCACCAAATCTTTGTGAAAAATCGTCATTCAGAGCTTTAATAATTTTACCATATTATTCAAATTTATATTCTGGTATATTCAGCAACTTCAAAGTTGGAAAGTGGTCCACGTTGTTATTCGATATTTGTCGAAGGATTAACTTGAGTTTTAATTGAAATCCAATCAAACTTTTTACCATATAATGGGCATATATTTTTTTCCTTGCAACGCGGAGTTAAAAGTATTTAAATATGTCACGATGTTCAACGTCGAAAATATTGGTTACATAGTGTGAGACGAGACGCAAGGAAGGCGTACCTACTGAGATAACACATTTACGAAACAACAAATTCTTCAAATTTTAATCTATTGTCAATATTTCTTAAAAAATTATAAAAAAGTTATTCGTAATCAGAAGTACAATTAATGATGGCGGGCCGCAAAAAAATACCCGGCGGGCCACATGCGGCCCGCGGGCCGCAGTTTGCCCCCCCTAGTCTAAGGCAATGCGTGGATTGCGGGTCGTGGGTGTAAATGACGCATGCCGAACGAAATATAAATCCAACATACGTCCATTTAATGTTCTGTTTATTATTCTATTAGTAACAATAATAATATATTCATTGACATGTTTTCTTTTTCAAATAAATCGGGAACGTTTTTAGTAAGCTTTACACGATTTAAGAATTAATAACCCCGTCGCCATCACGAAACAAATTGACGTATTCACACCTCGACGTTCGCTCTCCGAGATAATAACAAGATAAATTAACATATTTTAAAAATCACTAAGTATTCTTTGTTATAACAACTATTAGTTATATAAGATGTGAACGTGATAGGCCGGAATCCAACGGATGTGGATTCGAGTACCACCCGGCGTTGTATTTTTCCAAGATTTTTTTAAATTGGTATATTTCTGAGGTATTTTCAAATACAATTAAGAATACTCTGTGACTGTCAGTGATGTCTAACATTTTTGACGACAATTTTGCGGTAATTTAATTTGTCTATGTTAGATAATGAGTCGCGCAATATTGAGCGATGTGATTAACAAAAAAAATATAGAGCCAAACCGTACTATACGTGCGTACATAAAAAATACTTTATTTAAATAATAAAAAAATACTTTAATTTTTATGTTTGTATTAATCAATACCTACAAAAAATGGCAACAACTGGTTCCAAGTGTGTAACAGTGAACATAAGAATTTGGAAAAAGAAAAATACAATCTGATTGCATAACGCAAATAGAACGCAGTATCTTCAGAATGCAGATTTTACGATTTTCAATGTTTCGGTTCTTTACACTTTTATCGTTTACCTTGCTATTCGTGTCCAGTATCACCGTGCTTGTCACTCCCTACCACTCATATTATAACATATATATTTTTAAATATCTTTTCCAAAAACCTACATACAGAATCAAAGTTGAAAGCTTTTTTATAGCTTTCCTTTCTACAAAACATTTTTTCCGCATAAATAACATCATTTTTTGCGTTCTATCTCCATTTTGCAAACGGTTTTCCGTCAAAAGAAAATTTCCGAGAGAGCCGACAGCTTTTTTATCGGTCAACGTAAAAAGATCACCGAATATAAAAATCCGCCAAGTTTCTCACTTTTCCATGTGCTATGTATCGACAGAACCCTTCAAAATTCCGAGACGTTCTTCTTCGTCCCGGTTGAGTTTCTACAATTATTATTCTTTCGCGTGCTAGCAGAATTTCTGCGGATTACAACCGTGATACGTGTACCATGGGTTCACCACCGCTGCCCTGTACCAACTTAATTACTAAAAACAAACAAAAGATATTCTTCATGTATTTATTCATCATATTGTATAAATGTCAAAGTGTCAAGTTAACAATGTTAAATTGTAAACGAAAAACGTGTTTTATACGTCATAATCAAAACACTTTTATGTGGAATAGATTCAAATTGACATATTTTAAAATACCACCAAGTAAACGATGAACTAACTGTAAAGATTAATAAACAATATATTTGTATCAGTAAATGGATACAATCTTATTGTCATTACTGTACGTCTTATAGATTTAATAACATAAATGGCATAATTATTATTACTGTCAAAAATATTTCGTAGTGAGAAGCAATTTATAATCTGTAGGCATATTTAAATTAATAATTCATTCAATAAATTTAATAATAATTCATTATTTTCTATATTGTATAGGACTATGTATTAAAAATGTTAAGTAAACAGATATTGTATATTAAATTGCCTAATTGATTAGTATTATTATATTTTGACAGAAGTCGTGATTATGTTTTTACTAAAATGCGCAGTCAAAATAAATTAAAACCATACTACTGTGCATTTCAATAATGATTTGTATTTGAACGTGCCATTTTATCTATTGTATTTTTCAACTAATGAAGTAAGACGGTGAGTAGGGGATAATTTATATAATTTACTACATATTTATGCCATAATAGTTAGGTAATATAATAAATAAACTCGTTGTGCAAGACAGAAAATTCTGATCTAATTTAAAAAGTTACGTTTCGTTTTCAACAATGCAGCTGTTTGATGTAATTTCTAACCACTAAATGTTGACTAATTTTACGTGACAAATAATTTTATTATTATCTCTGCTGGTGATATAATTAAAATTTACTTTCACGCGTAGTTTTCCTTGTAGAAAATTGTTAGCAAACTTATATGGTATTCATCAATCTTTTTTTTATTTTGTGTGGAAATAATTTATTTATGTAAGTATATCTTGTGAAAATCAGGAAGATGAAAGTTAACACTACTAAAGTATTCTTAACAGTAACTAACAATACAAATAAAAGTATGTCTGGAAAGCACCCAGAATGTAGTTAATATTATCAATGTATCAGTGTATCACAATCATGGCCCCCACATCATGAAGCGGGCCTCCACGCTAGGATCTTAGGCGGGGCCCCCTACCTATCGCTAAGGATAAAGGCACTATGATGCTCTACAGTAGCGTTTTATAAATGGTGTACGCGGTAAAATTAATGTGTATATTTACTAGTGTTTTTTGTATCTTTTAATACATTCATTTGAATTGTGGAGTTGTCGAGTATCGATACACAATTAAAAATTGTATCATACAAACACATAATTTTAAATAATAACATTATTGAAGGAAAATAGCGCCGATGAGAGCAAATTTGTGATGTGTGTTTATCTCACTTATCTGGTCGAGTCACCACGCCGGGCCCCTCCTGAGTCCGGGCCCCCAGGGTAGAGTCCTGACAGCCCTCCCCTTGTGGGGGCCATGATCACAATACTTATACTGCGCACCGGTTCATCCATATATTCGTGTGTAAATTGTACTTTCATATTCGAGTTCTGGCACAAATTCAATAATCAGGGAATAGAGAAGTAATATTATTGATGTACTCCTCTTTATCCCAAATTGATCTTAAATTTCTGCTTTCATTTTACTGGGTCTTCCATTGCTCGTCTCAAGTCGTTCATTAGCAACATGTATCTGGCATTCCTACCTACAATATATCCCCAGAAATATTCCGGTTTTTTCATGGGTCTCTTTCTATCCTTTTTATGGGATTAGAGAGTCATTCATTCGTTTCAGATATCCCATCTAGCTCATCTGATATTTTTTTTAAATTGAGATTGAATAGCTTTTATATTGCATATGTATTGAAACATAATATAATTATTATGGGTTGAGGCATTCATTTATTTCAGATGTCCCATCTAGCTCAACTGATATTTTTTTTTTAAATTTAGATTAAATAGCTTCTATATTGCATATGTATTAAAACATATTAATATATACCATGGGTTGCTGACAAAAGTTGGTAAGTCGATAATTTAGGTATTTAAAGTTAACAACGGATTATATGTCTATATATAAATATACAGATAGAGCACAAAGAAATTTGTGTTATGCCTGAATTTAGATGGCATATCAAACTTTCAAATTGCAATAATTACTCCATAACATGATTTCGAGACTTATCAACTTTTGGCAGTAACTTAACGCCATTGGCAACGACGATTGAAAGGATAATAACTGTAATGAAATTGCTTTGGATATTGATATATTCTAATTATGTTTCGGTTGACGTTGTTTTATAATAATAAGTTTTTAAACTTTTTTACTCAAATTACCCTATTGTTTACATATTATTCAGATATTGTTAGAAGATATTTAAAAAAAATTATTTGTCACATTGTGAATGCTTTTAATTAGTACTTAATTTGTAATATTCATTATAGTATTATTATGAAACATAAATAAATTTTAATTAAAAAATATATCCTCAGGATACACCCATTTTATTATAATTTCTAACTGGAAAATGGGTCGGTACTTTTTTCAAAAAATATTATAGTTATTATAGCTAACAGTAATCTGTAAGAATCACCACCATTACAATGTTGTTAGAGTTTGTTTTAAGTACATGGGTATACTATGTATTTATAATAATTATTCTCTATATAAATAAAGTAAGTAAAAGTAATGAATATGGAATGTTTTAATTGTAAAATCCGATTCGTATATAAGATAACATATTATACAATGCCAAAACCAATGAAAATCAGTACCTACCTATCCATATTAATTATTGACTTATTTCTTCTTTCAGCCGTATACCTCGCCAGTGAGCCACCATCAGAGCGAATATTTAGAGGGATGATGCGAGCAAAGTCACCGCCGATTGATGAAGATGCAAGTGACTTCAGAGATCGACTAGATCTCGTCTTCAAGAGAAGTGAACTGAGGACTGGATTTCTCATCAGCGAAATTCTCGCTTTAGACAGGTAAAGCATAATATACTTATTTACCAATATTTGGCAACGTAAAAATAAGATTGTTATGAAAGGTAAATCGAAAAATAGTACATACCCATAATTTTGAATGAATAATTTGTATTGTGAAGCGTTATGATTGTACCTACGATCAACCATACGTAATGTTTGTTTTATATGTACACGAATAAGTGTACGTACCTATGTCATTTCTACATACTTACTGTTGTCTGAAATGCATCCAATTAACGACATAAAGATATTTATTAATATACATAATTTTGAAAATACTTCTGATAATATATAATATTATAACCAATAGAAAAAAATCTTTTTTGAAAAAAGTAAGACACCCAGCAGGATCGAACCTGCATCTCTCGGGTTTCGCGCCCATGCACATATACCACTATGTTATGGGCGTCATATGGTGTAATGGCTCTTAATACTCTCTGAAACGCTTTGCAAAAATAAGTTACTATTGGCGATTGGCTTTTGTATTTTAAATCAAAGTAGGTATTACTTTAATTACCTACTAACCGACGTCACGGATCACACCAAGATGTTTTTAAAACTAGATATGTTCAATAATTGGAATGTTACATTCTTCAATCTTGTGAATTATTCGTTGAATAAAAAAAATGGTTAAATAAAGATATTTTTTTAAATCAATAAGTTAATAATCGATTCTTATAAATACTACATATTTATTAAATAAATAAATGAAAAAAAATATACATAATAATAGTATGTAGGTATGTATGTATTTAGCATGTACCTACTGCAGGTAGAATTGCAAAATAATATTTATAATTATGTAACATAATAAAATGTAAAAGAAAAATACCTACTTACACTAGAATTTACTAAAATAAAATTGCAAGAGTAGGGATCATTTATAAATTATATAATATGTATGTACTTCTGAATAGTATCTTCAAAAGTGACCTTCTTTTGTGTCATGCGTAAAGTGTTCAATCAATGTGTCCTACCAGCGCTCACGTGTGAAACATGGACCCTTAATGTAAGATAAATTTTAAAATTACGAGTAGCGCAGCGTGACATAGAAAAGCGCATTTTGGGCATTAGGTACGCGAAAAGACAAAAATATACCAATGGATAATAATATATTATAAAAGAGTGGGTACGCAATGTGATAGAGGTTGCATAGCAGATGAAATTTCAACGGGCTGAACATGTCGCTCTGCGAGTGAAGTAAACGACCACAAAGACGCCAAATCCGCTGGATAGACGAACTCATAAATTTATGTGAATGTAAGTGACCGAGACGAGTGGAGAAAGTAACGAGAGGCCTTCATCCACCAGTAGATCGACCTCGACTAATAATGATGATAATGACGTACATTATAAATTAAAATACATGACAAACACTGAATTTGTAAATATTTACAGGTAGTGCATTGATGAGTCGTGCAGTGTTTCCACCAATTGGTGTCTGAAATGAGGAAAGAAACATTATTATACTGACTAATAATATGTTTTAAACTACTTACGCGATAGATTGATATGTTACAAATAATATTTTATGATGCCTACTAAAGATTATGTTATGGTTTTTTTTAATAATACGCCTAATGCTTTTTAAATGGACACTTTAGAAAGTTATGAACCATTTTTGATTGATTGATTAGATATTATATAAGATAAGTCAAACATATTCACAAGTATGCAAGAAAAAAAGGAAATAAAATCTTGAACATGACTTGGCGATTTGTAGTTATTTATGTTCATTATTTGGGACAAAGAACTGCCAATCAGAAATCCAACAACGATTTAGATATTAGCCTATAAACTGCGTAAAAATAGGTTTTACGAGTATAAAATATTCGTGACCATAGTGAATATTATCACACCGACCAGTTTTCATAATGCACCTAAGGCCGGTATTAGACTATCAAAGATGTTTTATAGAATTTATTTTATCAGCATTCTTTTATAAAACATAAGAGATAATATTGAATAAAAGTTATGTTTAAAAAATGGATGTTAGCTTGTACGTATCCAGGTACAGTTGGCAAGATTGCACGCATGAATCAAAAAGGTTTGGAAGCTTCTGAATTTTCATGCGACAGTAGGATTTTTTCGATCTGCGCCTACGCAGTAGAACGATAGTGGCCTGCCGGCAAAAAACGAACTATGAACGAATTTTCAGCTTGACCGATTTTCACTACCTGTCAAATAGTACGAAATGGTAACATAAAATGATACCATCGCGTCTCGATCACTCTTAAAAAAGAATAAATTGGAGAGACAGTCAGCACTTTTACGTGTAAATAGTAAGTTATTGTCACGATAGTTTAAAATAATCACTATTGCTGCCAGTAAATCCATGCACGTTATCACCGGCCTTCCGCGCGCTCTTAAGCGGAGATGGCAGGCCGTGATAACGTCAAGGCCAAAGCGGGGGTGGGAGACAGAAACGCACGGGGTATTTTGTCAAGGCTGGTTTATTTTAAGTCGTTACATGTAAGGCTGCGAGCACACGGCAAAGCGAAGTTTCGGATTCATCCGCCAAACGACGTTTGCGTTTTATTTGCGTTTTATTTGCGAGCCGATTGCGTTTTAAATGCGTGTCAAATGCGTCAAAATTTCGACAATGCTGTCCAAGAGAAAACACGGTTTTCAAGGGGATTCATAAACGCCTTTTTTTGAAACTGCACCCTGCTGCGAGAGTATTTATCTTTCATTACAGTGGCGTACAAGGGTAAATAAATCAATATAAAATCAGTACGTAATATTGCATTATACCTACATTTATTTTCCCACTATTGCTTCTTTTGGAGCTGGACTGTTTTATATCGAAAGCGTTTTGAAAATTACCTATTGTTGAGCCTATTATATACCATCATCATCAATACTATCGACCGAGGGTACTTGATGGAGTTTGAATTTAAATTCTAATTGATTTAAGTTTTGTACTATTATTATTTATTAATACAATAAAAAAAGATTATAAGTTAATACACGAAGAAAGGGTAAAAACCTTATTACCTAGATACCTACTAAGTAAAGGATTAAGTACAAAAACATAATATTTTGAATAATTTGAATATTTGCAGTATTCTAAAAACCTGTTGTAAATACTATTAATACATTCGGTAGGTAAGCAGTTTTAAAAAATATAATAAAAAGTTGTGATACAGCACAGCTATGAGAAGAAGTATTTCACGAGAAGAAAGTCTCGCCATATCTATACGGTAAACTAAACTATTATTATTTATTTTGTAGTATGTACTTATTTAATTAATTTTTTTATTAGTTGACACTGTCATCTTCTATAGATACACTAAAATGGAAACGGGTACTAATAATAATATATTGAAGTGAGAATAATGAATACCCACCTACTACTATTGATAGGTATGTGCTTGTGTACTTGTATCGGTACAAGTATATTTATATTAATTATTGTTTTTTTGTTATAATATATTAGTTGCGATTAATTGACAATAAAATTTAGATAATTTATCTATTTAGCCGCTACAGTACCATATTATTCAATTACATATTCAAAAAAAGTTGGTAGTTATGAATTCAAAACACCTTTCATAAAAAATAGATTGAAATATTAGTAGGTATACCATCATCAATACTATCAACCGAGGGTACTTGATGGAGTTTGAATTTAAATTCTAATTGATTTAAGTTTTGTACTATTATTATTTATTAATACAATAAAAAAAGATTATACGTTAATACACGAAGAAAGGATAAAAACCTTATTACCTAGATACCTACTAAGTAAAGGATTAAGTACAAAAACATAATATTTTGAATAATTTGAATATTTGCAGTATTCTAAAAACCTGTTGTAAATACTATTAATACATTCGGTAGGTAAGCAGTTTTACAAAATATAATAAAAAGTTGTGACACAGCACAGCTATGAGAAGAAGTATTTCACGAGAAGAAAGGCTCGCCATATCTATACGGTAAACTAAACTATTATTATTTATTTTGTAGTATGTACTTATTTAATTAATTTTTTTATTAGTTGACACTGTCATCTTCTATAGATACACTAAAATGGAAACGGGTACTAATAATAATATATTGAAGTGAGAATAATGAATACCCACCTACTACTATTGATAGGTATGTGCTTGTGTACTTGTATCGGTACAAGTATATTTATATTAATTATTGTTTTTTTGTTATAATATATTAGTTGCGATTAATTGACAATAAAATTTAGATAATTTATCTATTTAGCCGCTACAGTAACATATTATTCAATTACATATTCAAAAAAAGTTGGTAGTTATGAATTCAAAACACCTTTCATAAAAAATAGATTGAAATATTAGTAGGTACACTAACACGAAATTACCTGATATAGTCTCATTACAATAGCTATCTTTTTAATATGTAGCTATTGAATTCTAAGCAATAATATTCTATTGGAAATATGAACAGATTTTAAGGGGAGATATTTCAAATGTTTATGAATAATATGTTTTAAATGTTTATTTAATAAAAGATACAATAGGTATAATAATATATTACATTGTTCTAACAAATTATATACAAAAAACCTATAAAATATTTTAATTAAATTATATCTGTTTTCCCCATTGCATTAACGCCACTGTGAAATTCTTGATGACACTAATTAAGAAAGAAGGAAGATTTTTTTAATTTTTAAGTAATAAATTATGTCATACAATATGTGCCGTATTGTGTTCGCCAACTTATAGCTATTATGGATATTAGTACTTTTTGTTTTCACCGTTAGTGTTATTATGTAAGAATTTATTTATTGCACTATCCGAAGAATTAAAAAAAACCTTTTTTTGTCGCCAGTGGCGAACTAAGATAAATAAAATATAAAAATATAATATGTAAACAATACCTACATAATTATTAAGTATTTATTTTTTACCATTTTACCTATATTTATTTTTTCCACTATTGCTTGATTTGGAATAGAATTCTGTTATATTATATCGAAAGCGTTTTTTAATTTGATGATATTTTCATAGTGTAGAAATTATTTTTAATTACTTTCATGCGGATTTTTGTTAGCTATACGCAAATGCAGACATAGTCCAAATAAGCATTAATCATTCAAGTGAATCTTTCTGGTTGCAAACAATTCATCATGACTTCGACAACAATAACAATACAGAACATGATAAAACAGAACAGCCAGGTTTTCTCCAGGTGTTCTGTTTTGTCATGTTCTGTTTTGTCACTGTCCTGTTTTGTCATGGAACCGACTGAGATTTAACATTCTTCATATTATTATATATGACAATGTGCTAGGTGCAGATTGCGTAGGCTTAAACCTTTACATTATACCCAAGTTTTTAATGAAAAATACCCACTCATCCGGTCATGAGTTTGTCATTGGTAAATAAAATTTATTAGGCCTTTCTGAACATAATTATGTGGTTAATCAGTAATATTTCTTAATACGCGCCCCCATAAATTTCAGCTTTCAAAAGTTCGGTCCTGGCCTAAATGGGAAGATTTAAAAGAACATGTGGTAGGTAGTATATTCATGGCACGTATTGTATGACATAATTAATTACTCCATTGCTTCAGTGGCGTTCATGCAATGTAGAGCAACAGATATAATTTAATTAAAATATTTTATAGATTTTACTGTAGCGGGTGAATAGATAAATTATCTAAATTTTGTTATCAATTAATCGCAAATAATATATTATAACACGAAAACAATAATTAATATAAATATACATGTACCTACACAAGTACACAGGAACATACCTATCGATAGTAGTAGGAAGGTATTCATTATTCTCACTTCAATATGTTATTATTGGCACCCGTTTCCATTTTAGTGTATCTATAGAAGATAAAAGTGTCAACTAATAAAAAAAATAATTAAAGAAGTACATACTTACTACAAAATAAATAATAATGGTTTAGTTTACCTTATAGTTATGGCGAGCCTTCACGCTTAAAAACAGATTAAATTTAATAAAAATATTTTATAGATTCGATACCTACATAAAGATTCTACTACTAAAAAGGAGGCATGATTCTATTAAAGATACATACTTATTTAATATCGAATATAACCAAATGCATACCTACTTGTATTCTTCCCAAAAGAATGGTGTTATTTTAAATATGTATTTCATATAATATGAATAGGTAGGTGGGTAATTCAATACGTATCTATAGGTACTTATATAAATATTTTCGGTATAGGTATATAGGTATTCATCAAAAATTATTTAAATTTGCATATTACGAACTATACCTTAACATTGTTTATTCGTTTTTTTTTTTATTTAGTGAGTAGTTACAGTTGGTGACATCTCTCATTAGTTAATATTATTAAACTCCCAACATATTGCACAACAAGAAAACTATTGTTTACGAGAAATGACATTTTAATACGCTTACCTACCGAATGTATTAATCGTATTTACAACGGGTTTTTTTAGAAACACTGCAAATATTCAAATTATTCAAAATATTATGTTTTTATACTTCATCATTTACTTAGTAGGTATCTAGGTAATAAGGTTTTTACCCTTTCTTCGTGTATTAACTTATAATCTTTTTTTATTGTATTAATAAATAATAATAGTACAAAACTTAAATCAATTAGAATTTAAATTCAAACTCCATCAAGTACCCTCGGTCGATAGTATTGATGATGATGGTATATAATAGGCTCAACAATAGGTAATTTTCAAAACGCTTTCGATATAAAACAGTCCAGCTCCAAAAGAAGCAATAGTGGGAAAATAAATGTAGGTATAATGCAATATTACGTACTGATTTTATATTGATTTATTTACCCTTGTACGCCACTGTAATGAAAGATAAATACTCTCGCAGCAGGGTGCAGTTTCAAAAAAAGGCGTTTATGAATCCCCTTGAAAACCGTGTTTTCTCTTGGACAGCATTGTCGAAATATGGACGCATTTGAAACGCATTTAAAACGCAATCGGCTCGCAAATAAAACGCAAATAAAACGCAAACGTCGTTTGGCGGATGAATCCGAAACTTCGCTTTGCCGTGTGCGCGCAGCCTTATTGTCGTGGCGGTGGGTTGGTCATGGCGATGCAGTCTTTTTGGCTGGCTGTCCGGAATGCTTTAGCTTGGTATCTTGCTTGGCGCCGACACGGTCCTTTTGGCTGGAGAATAGGGGATGCTGGCTTGGCTTCGCGTCCGAGGCGAGCAGAGATCCTGGTTGGTCGACGTCTGATACGAGAGAGAGCTTTTGCGGGCGATGCTGTTGGTTCGGCGTCACGGGAAAGAGAGAGCTTTTCGCGCGCGTCCCACTGTCAGATTGCCGGCATTAACGCACTCTCTGTTTTACCGACGAATCGACTAGTGGCGGTGCGAGCGACCGTTTTTGACAGGCCGCGTCTGTGTTTGGCGGGATTCTGAAGAATTTGAATTTACGATTCTTTGAGGCGGGCTTCGCTCGGCAGAGGGTTGCGAGAACCGCGTAGAGTGGACGTAGGCTGTGGTATTTTGGGAAATATGATGGTTCGGTCTGCCCTTTGAGGTGGTCTCCTGTGGGAGACCTTCATCTGGTATCAAACGACCTCTCCGGGAAACGACCGAACCGTCGTCTTTTCCATCAGCCTACCGTCGCTTGTCCTTTGGGGCCGATTCACCTCTGTGCGGCTTTGACGCGTCCGATGGTCTTGGCGTGCTTGAGGCTTCTTTGCCTCCTAGCTGCTGAGGTTTCCACTTCCACATGGTGGTTCCCTTGGATCGGCCAGCTCGTCGCATCCTTGGGTCGTCGAAGAGTGAGGTGGGTCCTGTTGCGCCTGCTAGTCGCCGTCATTGTGTGACTAGAGACCAGGGCACCAATCTCAGCTTCCTCGTGAGGTTTTCGCGGAGGTGTCAGACATGTCAGTCAGGGACACTCCGTGATAGCGCCGGTTCCAAGAATAGACGTCTGATGGTGGGGTCCGGTGTTGGAAGTGGGACCTTGAGTTCTTGAGCGTCGTCTTCTCGCACGTCCAAGGCGTCGAAGCGGTTTGGCCATAGGTGTCGTGGTTTTAAGGCGGGCGTGACATCCTCGCTGGTGTCAGATGTTTGTCTTGTTGGTCGATTAATGCTGGGGGTCTTGCTGCGTCACTGGAATCTTAGCTTCCGCTTCAGTCTTCTTGGTCCCTCAGGTTGCAGATCCGATGTAGCCTTGGGCCGTCGGCGATTGAGGCGGTGTCTGATGTATCTGCTGGTCACCGCCGGTTGGGCAACCAGAGACCAGGCGACCAACCTCGGTCTGCCGTAAGGTATATCAAGAAGGTGCTGGGCGTCGCGCCGGGGCACTCCGTGATAACGCCGGTGCCAAATGGTAAGCGGCTGGTTATGGGGTTTGGTCCTGAAGCATGACCTTGAGTCTTTGCGAGGAGCGTCGTAAGGCTCGCTAGGCTTGATAAGGCTGGTGGTTATGCTAGGCGAGACATCCGCGCCGGTGGCAGATGTTTCGCCTGGGTTTGAGGTACGAGCGCCGTTGGCTGGCACCTCGCTATGCTAGGTGACGTCGGTTACGAAGAGCGTCGGCGTCGGTAGCCGGGGCATCTCCGTGTAGCGTCGCGACGCCGTTGGCCATAATATCTTATGTATTCCTCCGTGGGCCAGGGTCAACGGGTGATACCGCTGGTCGGAGGAACATAACGATGCTGCTGATTCATGGTGCTGTCACGTCTTTTGATGGAACCGATGTCCATGCTGATTTGCTATCCAGGCTGTTGCTTCTGTCAGGCGCCACTGGTGTGCTGAATTCCAGGTTTTGGGACCACGCGGTTTTTTTTGCGTGGCCCCCCAGCATTGTCTGGCTATACTTTCCACATCGTATGAACTTGCGGGAGTACGTTCCACGCGATCTCGTGTGTCATTTCCGTTGCGAGGAACGTATCGCCGCGTGTCTCGATGTCGCGATTGCACGCGCGAAACAAGGTCAATTTGACACTGTAAATACCGGCCGTGTGTTTCTCCCCCGGTAGAGTGAGTACTCGCAAATGTCAGTGTTTGAGGAAGTTCACAGTTGTACTCACTCTGCTGGCGTATCTCAGGGTCGATGCTGGCTCCGGTGGACACAATTCTGCCCACAAGCCCCACGTTGACGGGCGATCAACTTATCACCGGCCTTCCGCGCGCTCTTAAGCGGAGATGGCAGGCCGTGATAACGTCAAGGCCAAAGCGGGGGTGGGAGACAGAAACGCACGGGGTATTTTGTCAAGGCTGGTTTATTTTAAGTCGTTACATGTTATTGTCGTGGCGGTGGGTTGGTCATGGCGATGCAGTCTTTTTGGCTGGCTGTCCGGAATGCTTTAGCTTGGTATCTTGCTTGGCGCCGACATGGTCCTTTTGGCTGGAGAATAGGGGATGCTGGCTTGGCTTCGCGTCCGAGGCGAGCAGAGATCCTGGTTGGTCGACGTCTGATACGAGAGAGAGCTTTTGCGGGCGATGCTGTTGGTTCGGCGTCACGGGAAAGAGAGAGCTTTTCGCGCGCGTCCCACTGTCAGATTGCCGGCATTAACGCGCTCTCTGTTTTACCGACGAATCGACTAGTGGCGGTGCGAGCGACCGTTTTTGACAGGCCGCGTCTGTGTTTGGCGGGATTCTGAAGAATTTGAATTTACGATTCTTTGAGGCGGGCTTCGCTCGGCAGAGGGTTGCGAGAACCGCGTAGAGTGGACGTAGGCTGTGGTATTTTGGGAAATATGATGGTTCGGTCTGCCCTTTGAGGTGGTCTCCTGTGGGAGACCTTCATCTGGTATCAACGTGTACAGGCGCTATTGTTTCCATTTAATATTTTTCGTATTTTACAATGAATAATGTGTCTCGGCCAATGTCAGTAGATCTACTAATAACAACATGGATAATAATAATATTGGATCAAAGTTGAAATTTTTTGTTTTTCAAGATACTTGTAATACTGTAATAATAGAGCGCCTAGGCTTAGATAACTAATCACCTAGTAAAATCGTTGATTTTTTACATTTTGTTCAATTTACTGAATTTTGATAATGACATTTGGTAATACTGCAAAACAGTCTTTACCATAGACGGCATAGACAAATATAAAATTGCAATGATTTATATGTTGTATAATTCTTCATAGAGTTTAAGAACGCCTACAATTTATACAAAGTAACGATAAAAAATCGTAATTGCTGGGAAACATTGCTTTCTTGCATTATGTTAGTGTACCTACACTACCTACATGGAAAATATTATAAACAAAATGGTGATATGAAGTGACATCTACCGCCAATATCGGTGTATAATCTTACATAATTTTCAACAGATTATTTTGTCAAATTATCTGCGGATAATTACGGATAATAAGTTTAATATTTCGTCTCTGTTCTGGCAGAACACACTAACTGGAGAATACTAGTTTTGAGTAATTTGACTTTGAAGTTGTTAAGATGTTTGAAATGGTGTATCATGTGAGTTTATTAAGTAATCGTAAAAAGGATGACTTTAAAATAAAGACTGTTTATTTATTAAGAGGGTTTCCAGACGGTAAAGTTTGAAATAAGGAACATTTTGGTATAACTAACTCAATATGTCATTTTTTCGAATTAGTGTCTTCTGCCAGAACAGTGACGATTTATTCCTCTATTTTTGACAGCGATATCAAACATTGTCATATCGCGGTAGGTATTTCTAGTTGGTGTAAACAGGAATATTGCAATGTAAATAGGTACTACAAATAATAACGTTTTATAGGATATTAAATGAAATGTTTGTAATCTTTTGAAAGCCGCACCACTCGAAGTGTGTCGCCTTTCTCTCCTTTGCAATTGAGTACTGCGGTTTATAAAAATGCACGTCTCGCTGCGAAATGCACTTGTTCCTTTGGCACGAATTTACTCGTGTCACCACACAGTGTTTATAAATATACGCTATTAATCTATTTATCACGAAGCCCTGCGCTTTGGATATGGAACATCAGCAGTCTTTTACGCATATGAATGTTTCAGGAGAAGGTACGCAAGACTGTGGTCGAAACGCACTCAAGTGTGCTTTGACATTGACTTGCCCATGGGAAAGAGGAGCACGAAGAAATAACAAAAATAAAAAATATAAATAATAATATACCTATGAAAGTAATAAAGGACAAAGCTAATTCAAAACAGACGAGCATTATAATATATTGTGCGGAGATCTTCACGCCCGTAGTAAAACGCCGCATTTCAGCAATAAACTTGGTATTATAGGTATAAGCGATATAAAGTTTCACAAAATTAGTTTATTTCGTCGATAGCCATTTCGATTGTAATACTAGAGTTTCAACAAAACGAAATAATTATTATCGACAAGAAAACTAAATCTGTAAAAAATAATTTTATATATTATATACTTACTTATAGGGCGAAATCTTTACGGTGATAGGCGGCGGCTTGGAGAACTGCATCCCCTTTTCTCGCGTTTCAGTACTTACAATACTTCGAAATCGAAAACCATAGACAAGATACGACACGAGCGCCGCCGCCAGGTCTCACGTTAAAGATTTAGCAGTCTAGTAGAGAAGTAGGTATTGCAAAATGTAGTACATTCATTTGTATGTAAATACATAATGTTGAGAACTCTTAGCAACTTACGTAGGCAGGCCTTTCATCTGGAGGCTCTGGGTTCGATTCCCAGTGAGGTCACAATGATTATTTCACTCAGGGCTCGAAATAGAATGGGGCGCCGTTCTGGTTCGTGACATCGGTAAAATTATCGCTCCGTCTCGTGGAAAAAATAATTTGACCGCCTGAGCTAGATCGGTTATATTATAATAAAAAATCTAACACACTTATTTTTATAAAATACACATACAATATGTTAATGTCTTCAGAAAATTTAAATGTTAACTATTATAGATGATAACATATCAAACCAATTAAACTACCGATCCAAGTGTCTACTTTGAAAATAATTAATAATAACCACGCTATCTGACGTATTTGAAATTCCGTGAAAAATGGCTACCTACCGTATATAATTTAGTCTTGAATAAAAAAAAATACTTAGTTATGACGTGTGACTGTATTACATTTTGCTGTATAGTCATAGCAAATAATTACCTGTCATAAGTGCATTGTTCCGAATTCTGAGATTAGTTGTGATGGTTTTCCTATCGAAAAGGGATTTGCGAGCAACAAATGCCGACATTTACTCTAACAGCATCTAAAATGCCATTGAGCAAATTCCATTAGAGCGAATAAATGCTTTTTCGTCTATTACGTAAAACGTTATTATTTATGTCGGAAGGTCTTTGTTGTCAGACAATACAGGTTACTTTTACTATATTGATAAAAATCTGATTCAAATTAAAATTCAATCTATATAGAGGTAGTAGAGTGTGTTGTATGTACAATTTTCCAAAGTGTACGATAAAGATTTCCTACACTACTGTGACGTGTTGGTAGAGCACTCGTTTTTTATGCCGACCGTGTGGATTCGATACCACGTCTGGCAAAAAAATACATGATGTTCTTTCAATGCGTGTTTGTATCTGTGAGAAGACGCAATGGGCTGAGCGATTGATTAACAACCATTCTACACTAAAAGGCAATATAACAGGGCTCGAAATGGACCGGAACGCACCGGAGCGCCGTTCCGGTTCATAAAATCCACAAAATTATCGCTCCGTCTCGTGAAAATATTAATTTGACCGTCTGAGCTAGATATTTCATATAATAAAAAAATAACACACTTATTTTTATAAATCACATTTACAATTAATGTAGTTATAGTATTATATAGTTGATATTTTCAAAAAATTATCGATCGTTCCGGTTCGTAAAATTTTCCATTTCGAGCGCTGAATAACCTTCACTCTGAAGACGACTATATCTTTTTCTTTCATATTCCGTAATCATTTACCATCTAGCATTACTTTAATAATATAAAATAAATAATACTTTATTATTAAACGATATACTACTATATATATGGCACATATACTACATGTGGCATTTTAGGCCATTTTAGGCAATTTCAGAGAGGGATATAAATGTATACTTTTATTAGTGACATAAAGAAAAAAGTAAGTGCCTCATCTATGGCGATGCCGTACGTATTATGGGTGTTTACCATTATTTCATAAGGTCACAATGGGTCGGACGAATGGCTAAATACTCGTTTTAAATGTCTCGTCCATTAAATCGAAATTAAATCAACTGGTTCTCAACCTTTTCCATATCGCGACTCCCCGCTATATTAGCATAAAGATTTTTAAATAAAATTAGAAAACGATTATTATGATAGTTTACAATTTTAATAACACGTTATTGAAACATAAAATTTCAAACAGATTAAAAGTGGTTAACTATCGACATATCATTAAAAAAATTAAAAATACGTAGCACCACAGAATAGATTAAAAAATAGAAATGTAAAAGCCATCGCCATGGACCAAAGTTCTGAAGCTGGGTAGTTTATGGCCTGACCGCCATAAAACTGAAGTGAAAAAAACCGCGTCGACTGTTCCCAAAGATTGAAAGTACGTTGCATTAATGTGACAAACTAAAATACATCTTATTAATTAATATTAAAAATAGCATATTCTTTGACACGTGTTTAAGTTTATCCAATATTTTTCCACACTCGAGTTAATAAATGAATACGTGTATTAATTAAGGCGCTAAGTACCAAAAACATAAAAACTGACATTTGTATGGAAAAATGTTCTACATACCAACGCCAATAACTTCAACTATAGTCTAAGTGCCTCAAGCAAGTCAAAAAAATACAGCAAATTAATTAAACCTGTCGACGTTGTAAGTCCGTTAGCGTGTTTTATTTATAATAGTGTAAGTAGCACTGCAGTGGTCAACGGCATTCAATATAAAATAGCTGACGATGGTGTGTTGACACTTGCGAGTTCTTAATACCTAAAATTATAAAAGCTGCCGTGATTGATTCACACTGTAAAACTATATTTTTCAAAAGGTCTGCTTCATGAAATTTTACTGCAATGACTCGGTATTTTGTAACTACAGGCAATACTACTTTTTGGTACTTAGAGCCTTATTTAATACACGTATTCAAATGTGTTGTATGGATACATTACCTACTAACAAAATATATACCACTAAAACATACAAAATTAAATTTAGATATAAAAAGCGAATGAAGGTAATATAAGTTAGACACTTCCAAATAACTTAGATTAGTTAGAGTCTGATGTCCTATTTGGTTGATATTTCTGACACATTGGTAATACACAGATTTTTTTTTTCACACCATTTTACAACGTTTTTCTTAGCTCGTATTCTTATTTGTCCGGTGGTTCTTTGTCCGGTACAAATCTTGCAATCGATTTTTAACTAACTTCCCGACTAGCTAGACGTTTGAAACTTTTAAAATATATCAGAACACGATGCCAATACATTTTTAATACTTTTAGCCATCTTTAAGTAGAATCGAATTCATTTTCAGTTAATTCTGTTTTGTATGAAAAGTTATTTCGACACCATTATTGGTTGCTAAGCGGATGGTCCTAGCAACAAAATTATTAATATATACGTCGTGCGTTACTAATGAAAATGACATTTCAGTATTATTTCTTTCAAGTACAATTTTTTTTGATCGTTTAAGCTAGCAAGTCAAGTTTAGACGACAATATGCTTACCCCCACAACACGTCACTGTATACCACACCTACCCTTAGGGTAAGCCAGTTCCTATGTTCCATGCGTAGCACCGACCAATCAAGGAACCATATTTATTTTAAAATGTTAACAAAAGTGCGACAATTGTGAATTTTTACTATTATATAAAAGTATAATATGCAAGTGTTTCTTTTCATCAGAATTTATAAGTAGTTGCCAACTCGCTAGATATCATGTCGCGACCCATAGGTTGCGAACCTGTATTGCATTTATTTTAAAATTGCAATTTTCTTTCTTTTTCTTAATCGCTGTAACATTTAAAATTTACTCCCGCAGTAATCGATTCAATGAGAAAATATTGATGATACGAGGGTGGGTCAATAATTCCTTAGAAAAAAGCATTAAAACAGTTTTTATTTTTGTATTTTTTTTTATTTCTCAACATAATCTCCTTGGAGCTCAATACACTTGGTAAGACGTTTCTCAATATTTTTTAAACCGTCAGAAAAATAAGTTTTCGGAAGGTCCTCAAAATAAGCATTTGTCCGATCGATGACTTCTTCATTTGAAAAAAAACGTTGTCCACTTAGCCATTTTTTTAAGTTTGGGAAAAGGAAAAAGTCACTGGGGGCTAAATCTGGCGAATACGGTGGGTGGTCAACCAATTCGAACTTCAATTCTTCAATTTTAGCCATTGATCGTAAACATGTGTGAACACGGGCATTGTCCTGATGAAAGAGGATTTTTTTCCTGTTTAAATGAGGCCGTTTTTCTTCAATTTCGTTTTTTAGCTGGTCCAATAAAGATGCATAATAATCCCCTGTTATTGTTTTTCCTTTTTCCAAATAGTCAACGAAAATAATTTCACGTGCATCCCAAAATACAGTAGCCATAACCTTACCAGCTGATTTTACGGTTTTCGCCTTCTTTGGACATGGTTTGTCTTCGCAATCCACTGCTTTGACTGTTCTTTCGTCTCGTGAGTATAGTGGTGTATCCATGTTTCATCTACAGTCACAAAGCGACGAAAAAATTCATCCGGATTGCGTTGCATGAGCGACAACAGGGCTTTAGAGGCCACCACCCTATTGCGTTTATTGTCGACTGTGAGCAAACGCGGCACCCATCTTGCAGAAATATTTTTCATGCCCAATTCGTCATGTAAAATAGAAATGATGCTACCTTTTGAGATCCCTGTAACCTCAATTATCTCACTCAACTTTAATCTTCGGTCACTTAACACCATATCGTGGATTTTATTGATCATTTCTGGTGTAGTCACCTCTACAGGATGTCTTGAGCGTGGTTCATCCTTTGTTGATGTACGACCACGTTTAAATTCATTTAACCAGTTATAAATAGTTGCAAGTGAAGGAGCAGATATGCCGTGAACTAAATCCAACTCATTTTTTATTTCCTTTGCTGTTAACCCTTTTATATTAAAATGTTTAATAACAGCTCTAAACTCAATTTTCTCCATTTTCCATTTTTCCATTTTCCACAAGCAAATTTTTTTTTTAAATGTACGAAAAACACACAACAACCCGACCAATCTGATTGAAACTTCGCAGCATACTGAATCGGTAGTGCCGCTGCATGAAAACAAACCGCTTACAGTACTAGTCGCGCCACTTGTCGGCTTTTCTAAGGACTTATTGACCCACCCTCGTATTCGATTTTTTTTAAAATTTCCAAATACTTGTTATAATTTTGAAAATTCACTTAAATGGAAGCATGGAAAGTGAATTGAATATTTAATTGGAAATCGACCGATAACTGTTATTACTTACAAGCATAAAATGACAATAATTTCAGACACCATTTGTTTTATATGGCAAAAAATGTTTTTGTTTTTCCTCGTATCCAGGTATTATAAATTATACGGCATTTCCGCATACCCAAAATGGTTCCGGAACTTTTTCAGTTGCATTTATTTTCATAAAATATTACTCAGTTTGGCAATATCGCGCCTTAAAAATAAATATTAATGACTAAAATAAGCAAGCTTGACCAGTTTTTTATGGCCATTAGCCTCATTGGCGTTTACAAATTATTGTTGTGCCTTCCTATTCACAAATCGCTAAATTTAGAAAATTATTTAATAATCACGCCGTGATTACATACTGATTGTCACGATTAAATTTTCAAGTTTGAGAACAATGTAATATTTTTATGTTTATTTAAAATCACGTCAACATACTAATGTGAAAGACCAACCTGTATCCGTACAAATTCTCAAGCTTAATCAAAATACTATTGTAGAAAATTAATAATTACTAAAACATTTGTAAATTTGGTTAACAGTTAATTTGTAGAATTCTCTAGGTATTATAAAATGATAATGATATAAACTTCATTAAATTATATTGGTTAGTTCATTAGTCGATAGCCATTTCAGCTGTCATGTCTTTATCATAGTTTTATTAATAGTGTGGCAACTAATATAACTATCGACAAATAAACAGCGTTCACCATGTTGAATTATTGTTTCACCACACTGAGATAGATAACTGATTGTAGTGTGTTCTTTTTCATTTGAAATAATTACAGCTAAATATAAATTAAAAATATTTCAACAATTTGGGGTGAAGTGTGCGCCTAAAAATCGAACAATTCATAATACGAATCAGTTTATTTCTTCATCGTTTATATCTTTCTTCCCTTTCTTTCCGTATTTTACGTGGACGAATTCGTAGGCGAGCACTAATAATAAATAATATTTTATATGCCATTATCAGAAGCTTGGCTAGTCTAGCGCTTCCTCCCATATAAATATTATTTAATTATTTTTTTTAGATTTTTTTGAAATGGTTTAGAGAACATCAAGTATTTATAAAATGACTATTTTCATGCAATACTTTGATATTGGTGGATATTTGCTGTCTTCTGTGAGATCCGCTCCCAGCCATAAGTAACTTTGAATAGTAGTACCTACAGTACATAATTGTTAATTCTTTTTGTACACATACATTTGGCGCTTTTGACATAATTGCTTCATGAGAATGTTTTTATTTAAAAAAAAATTGCATTACAAAAATAAAATTATGTTTTAATTGTACAAAAAATCATAATAATCTACACGCTTTGATTGATTAATTTTTTTTAATGAATCTATCCTTCAATAATAAATAATCATTGCAAAAAGTTATTACGAGATCATAATTGTTATTTTACGAGAGCGAATTTAAAATTACTTTCTATCAACCGAGAGAAATTTCAATATGTGGGTAGATTACTTATCGAATCCAATTATTCAAGCCGTAATTGAATTTACATAACGTTTAATATTATTTTTATTTTTCATTTCATTGCATGCGAGTTAATTATAAATTTCACGAACACATACGCACCGAGAATATTAGAGTTCACATCAGGAACGCGTATATTAACTCATTTAGTACTTGAGTAGTTGGCCATTAGATATAATTAACGTGTTATTTAAATGTGGTTTTTAAAAAGTAATTAAAAGCTTTAGGCAGCAACTATGGCATTAGGATAATAATACCCCCTGGAACAACCCCCCCCCCCCCCATCTTGACTCAATAGCCCACCAGACAGTAATCCCATGTTTAAAAATAGTCAATAGAAAAAACCCCCGGGCATTAACAAATAAAAACTCAATTCCACACAATTAAAATAAAAATAGGGTTTATGTCCGGGGAGGTTTTTAAGACAGGGGATTTTTTTAACAGGGGATAATTTTTCTAGAACCAGTAAAAATAGAACACGATCTTTGGCCCATACAATATGCCCAATTTAAATTCTTTTTCACTGAGTTCTAAATTCGTCAATCTGAAAGTGGTAATAAATAAAAATTAACCATTTTTAGAAATGCCATTTGACGTATTTTTTAGCAAATAATATCGATTTTTAGTTGGTAATTGTCTAATTTAATAGTACAAAATATCTTGTATTGTCATATAATTAGTTTTATTCAATATTTTCATGATGTTAAAAGTTCCAAATGGCTCTACTTGATAATGTTGTATTTTAAATTTTTCCCCCTTTCCTCTCCCGCCGGCGAATTATTCCGCCGTGCGCAAACTTTCAATTTCTAAAAAAAATCTTGGTCTATCTATACTATATAATATACATTATGTTTATGTACTTATAATGTTTATATCTAAAGAGTTCATGGAACGAAATATGCAAAGTGCAAATAATATTATAATCACGATTCAGGCGACCTTTCGACGTGCCCATACAAAAAAAACTTATTCAATTTGAATATTATTTACCAACAGATGTTTTTAAAATGAAATTGATTTCAGATTGCAGAACGAAGACACAATGGTACACTTCAACGTCCACTTCGACCCGACCTATTATGACGTCGATGTACAAGATGTCGAGACTGTTCTCTTGAGAGAAATAAGACTGCACAATGAATCGAGATATTTTATGAATATAACTATTGACCCGGACAGTTTGGATATTCAGGTAGAGTAGTTCATAATATCTCGTATTTTATTAACACAAACAAAATAAATATACTAAACCAGGTGCTGGGATCGAGTCCGTGGCTCCAACTCCTTACCTCCGTAACTTGGATTTGTCTACATAATATGACAGACGCAGTTTCTTTTGTGGTTCGTAAAAAGTGAGACTATAGTATGGTGCCATGCCAGGAAGTCATCGTGGCTTCCATTGCTCACCTCCGTAGCTTAATACTCGATGGGCACAACGCGCGCACTTCGGTTTCGCCTGCATAATATGAAATACACGGTTTGTTTTGTGATTCGTGTACCTGAAACGATAGTATACATGAAAAATCATGGTGTGAGTAGAGTTGGGTATTTCCCGAGAAAATCTCAATCTCGATATTCGGGATTTCTAGAAAAGAATTCTCGAGAATTCTCGAGAATTCTCGAGATATCAGGAAATTTAAAAAACCTATAAAAATCCTAAAATCAGTGAAAAACAGGCAAATCCCAAAAAAATACGATTTTTTTTTATTTATGTGAGAAGACAACAAAATAGAAGTAGGGAAACAAAAATAATTCAAAACACTACTTATTAAAATGGAATTTCAAAAAACACAGACTGTCAATCGTTGTCTCTGACAATCGCATACGCTTTTGAGATACAAAATTCCCTGATGTTGCAAAAATTGCGCACATTTTGAATCGACGTTGGCTTAATTGTGTTAAATGCCCCGATCAGTCTTTGAAATTTTTGTATTTTCTGTCCACTTCTGAAATCCCGAATTACGAGAAAAGATTCCCGAGATCCGGGATTTCCCGAAATGTTAAAAATTTCAATTCTCGTGATTCCGGATTGAAAATCTCGAAAAATTCTCGATAATTCTCGTCGAGAAATTCCCGAAACCCAACTCTAGGTGTGAGTACAGAAATGTTCGTGGATTCAAACTTGGAATTGCAGTGACACTGTGCAAGCCAATGACATTATTAATGGACGACGCACTCAATACAGTAGCTAGCAAGTAAATTCGCATGTATAGGTAGACATCACGCAATTCCCATTATGCGATATCACGCATCGGGAATTTATAGCAATATGACCTTTACTGTAATGGCGTTAGAACAGTGTTTCTAATGTTAATGTTCATTTGAGAGAACCCGTTCGAACCGAACCATTCGGCAGACCCAACAAAAAGCATCAGGAATTTATAGCAATATCACCTTTATTGTAATGGCGTTAGAACAGATTATCCCATTCGGCAGACCCGACAATAAAGTGAGTGTCATTTTCTTTTCCAGATGATTCGTCCATATTAATGTCATTGGTGCAAGCGTCTTCGTCTCGTATGTATTATTTAAAGTTGGTCATTGGCTTCAAGAATATGCATGGTGCCAGTCAGTTTATTGGTTTTGTTGTCTTCTATGTCTATATACCATAATATGCATGAACCCTAAAGTAACAATACACACTATGGGTACCTACCAGTATTTTGTTTTGTTTGGTAATCCTACAATAAATACATAATACTTTAGTAAAAATCAGGGCACATAAGTCTTACAAATTTGTTTCTTTCATCTCCACCCCTTTGTGTACCCAATAATATGTTCGAATTCACTATGAATTCAATATGTGCTTCTAAAAAAAGACGCAGTTTGATTTGTGATTTATCCACCCGAGAAAGGTAACCGGAAGAGTCAAGTTTCCAGTCGCAAAGTGGTCATACCTTCCAATAATCACCACCTAATTTGTCGCTACGTTCATGGTTCAGTTGCCATTTAGACCTGGTGCTGAGACACTTTTACGTAAACCTACATAATATTATGAGAGACGCGATTGCTTTTATGATTCGTCCATAAGAGACTCCGGAAGCGGTCATGGCTTCCACTCCTCACCTGGATTGTACTTGTGGAAGTTTCTTTATATTATTTTATAAGAAATATTTATCAGCTATTCGCTCAATGTAGGAATTAGAACTATGCTCTAACTATATCGAAAGATGCATTGATAAAGTAACATGTGAATTATTTGCGAAATATGAAACAGTGACCCCCAGCCTAATAATCGAATAGTTTACCTTTCGACCACAGCGAGCCATAAATAAAAAAAGACATCCCGTAAAAAAATAATAATTAATTATTCTTGAATTTTTTGACATCTATTATGAGGATTCCTTTCCTTACTTTATTTTATTATGATTAATATCGCAAAATGAAATATAATGCAATAATTCAAATTGAGCAATACAATCTGCACCTTATTTTTTAAACGAAAAACGTAACCCTGACATGAATATTACATTATAGTACCTATTCAGGTAATGTATTTACCAAAATAAAAATATCTATTATTGTAATTTTTTGGATAAATTCTTAAAATAATATATTATTCTAATCTATTTTCGTAATACTATCACTAGAGATACGACGAACAATGCGTTTTATCCCTTAATATTGTTTTTTATGAACACCTTTTTTGGAATATTTGGCACACAGAACCTATTTTATTTCGTGAATTCAATTTCACAACGCATATTGTCTTGGTCACAGAGCAGATTAATAAATAAAAATGTAAAAGCCATCGATATTGACCATGATTTTGAATCAGGGTACTTTATGACGGTCAGGCCGTAAAGGCGAAGCGAGCCGACTGCCCTCAATATTGAATGCACGTTACAATGACAAACTTTAATGGATATTATTATCATACAGACGTACTTAACTATTGGAAATAACATATTCATTAACACGTGGTTAGGTTTATTCCATATTTTTCCACACTTGACATCCGTAGCCTGTTATAGTACCACACCATGTGACATATTTTACAACGTTTTTCTTAGCTCGTATTCTTATTTGTCCGGTACAAATCTTGCAATCGATTTTTAACTAACTTTCCGACTAGCTAGACATTTGAAACTTTTAGAATATATCAGAACACGATGCCAATGCATTTTTTAATACTTTTAGCCATCTTTAAGTAGAATTGAATTTATTTACAGTTAATTCTGTTTTGTATGAAAAGTTATTTCGACACCATTATTGGTTGCTAGGGGTCTGGGGTTCTAGCAACAAAATTATTAATATATACGTGCGTTACTATGGAACTCAATATGACATGTCAAGTACAATTTTTTTTGATCGTTTAAGCTAGTCAAGTCAAGTTTATATGGTTCAACAGAATGTTGTATATAAAAAGTTCTTTTTATCTTGTAATTATTTCGTATGTGGCTCCCAAAACCATTTTCAATATCGACCCCGTATTATATCCTTAAAATATATTATATTACATAACTACATTTAATGTTTCAGGAAAGTGAAGCAATCCTAACATTGCCAGTGACTGCATCTACAAACATAGCAATCGCAGCCGTATCCACGACACCCCCTCCTCCTCCAAGAAGATGCTCTCAAATTCAACTGAAGATGTGTCAGAACCTCCCTTATAATCTTACATCTTACCCAAACATCGTCGGGCATAGATCCCTGAAAGATTTAGAAGATGACATGATTGCATTCCGCGAGCTGATTGACGCGGAGTGCTACAGACTGGCGTATGACTTCGTCTGCCAGCTCCTGCAGCCGTCATGCTTACAGAAAGATGACGAAGATAGGATCTTTATGCCATGCAGGAGTTACTGCAGGGAGTTCTGGGCCGGTTGTGGTAGCAGATTGCCTGTTAAGTTTAAGAAATTGCTTGACTGCAGCAGTTTTCCCGAGTACAGTGGACCATCTTCATGTCGACCAAAACGAGGTTTGTGAATCTATAAGTAAGCAAAGTACTAACTTCTATATTAAGCATATTTTACATAGGTATCACAATCATGACCCCCAAATTCTGAAGCAGGCCCCCAGGCTAGGATCTTTGGCGGGCCCCCCTGCCTATCGCTAATGATAAAGACACACGCTCTACAGTAGCGTTTTCCAAATGGTGTACGCGGTAAAATTAATGTGTATTTAGTGTTTATTGTATACTTTTTAATACATCCATTTGAATTATGGAGTTGTCTAGTTTTGATACACAATTAATAATTGCATCGTATAATCACATCATTGTAAATAATAACATTATTGAAGAAAATAGCGTTAACAATTAATAAAAACTTTTTTTACTATTAAAGCAACTTTGTGATGTGTGTTTATCTCACTTATCTGATCGACTCGCCTCGCCGGGCCCCTTCTGAGCCCGGGCCCCCAGGCTACAGCCCTGTCAGCCCCCCCCCCTTGTGGGGCTGTGGTGATCATAATATACCAACTTACTATTTTTTAGCAGGTACCAAATGTTAAGCCATGGGGGGTGGTGAATGCAAAAAACAAAAACATATATTTCAAATAATAATATGACGATTTCAGATAGTGTATAGTTTACAATATTCAAGTAGATTAATTTAACTAGGCAAGTGTTACCGTTAATCCGACATCTCTGGCAAGAGGCCGGATTGGATTGTCCGTTACCTGCAAACTTAGATAAACGGCAAGTGACGATATCGCATCATCACTCCCTCTCGCTCATTGATAGTTTTCTCCTTTACCTGAAGCCATTGTGGCCGAGGTGTCATGTGCCCTTTTTAAAAATGGCTCACGGGCAGAATATTTTGTTTCAACAGGTTGTCTGTTATAATTTACAATTCTTAAAGCTAATCAAAATCAAAATATGAAATAATATTAATCTTAGGTAAATATAGCAGCCAAATTCTAGTTATAAGACTGTCGGAAGCCAGTTTCGGCCTAATCTCCAAAGATGGGTTGATTTTTCTTTGCCATTGGTATTTAAGTCATTTATGTTATCCTTTAAATTTAAATAATATGAGTAAAATTATCACCATGAGAATTTCCATAAAGAAATATTAATTTACAATTATTCAAATTAACGAAATGATTTTTCAGACTGCGTACAGACAATGCAAGCGAATGCCTTGTCTCCAAGGATCTGCGATGGAGTACCAGACTGTGAATCCCTCGAAGATGAGAAAACCTGCACATACTGCGCACCAGGACATCTGCATTGTGGCTTAGGAAGAAGCTGTCTGGCTCCAAATAAGAGATGCGATGGAATGAGAGACTGCCCTAATGGAAGTGATGAGAAATCATGCTGTAAGATAATTTAAACAATGCATTATTATATTTTAGTTCCGCTAAACAATGTGTGTTAATTAAATATAATTGTGACAATATGTATAATGAAAACGCATTCATTGTTTTATTTACAGTGGTAATTGCTCCAAATGTGTCACATCTTTTGGAATATCCAACGATATCTCCGCACCAATCCCAATACTATTCTGAAGGTTATGTTATTTTTAATGAGGAAGGGAATCTTGGAAAACTTTGCATCCGTGACCAGAATGAATCGAGTATAGCCATAAACACTGTAGCTTCATCATTGTGCAATGCCCTCTCATTCAAGTAAGTAGTCATAGTACTTAATAATTATTAAAAAAAAATATAATTAGGTACTCATAATTACATCATTAGTTTTTCTAATATCTTTTGGACCCCCTCTATGACAACATTAATTAACCTAATCTAACCTAACCTACAAAATGTCAATATTTTTTTTTTTTTACAGAAAAGTAGATTTTGTAAAGGTGAAGACGGATGAAGAGCAAAATATGCATTACGTGGAAGTAGAAGATCCTCTTGCTCCTGAAATAAGCTTTCTTAAGGCTTCATGTCCTGAAAAGAAAGTCATGTATGTTGGATGCTCTAAATTTGGTAAGAATTTATTTGTTTATTTATTAATGCTACTTTCATTTTGACTTACACACATTCATTTTAATGCCTCTGCTCTATTTTTCCATTAAAAATTACTTCTCCCTCACTTCTGTACTTCCACATTAAATATCCAAATAAGACGTATCATGTTTTGTGTTCCATACGCTTTGTCAATTTAATAATGGTCATTATAAACACGAGGAAATTAATTATACATGAAAATTATTTAAATTTAATGGGAGCGTGTTTGAATATGAAAATATGAAACACAAGGTGTTGATTGATTAATAATAGATATTAAACCGACTTCTTTAATGGGATCATTGACATTATTACTAATTACATGATCATTTACGCCTTTCTATGACATTAAAGATTGTGGGAAACAATCAGCGAGAGATGTAACAGGGATTGATGGATTAGGAAAAATATCATCTTATGGAGATTGGCCATGGCATGCTATGTTAGTTAAGGAAGATTCTCATGTCTGCGATGCAACCCTTATCTCTCCAGAATGGCTGATTACCACGGCATCTTGTTTCCAGGTATCGTCATTTTTAATTTAATTTAATTAAATATAATAGGCACATACTATTCATATTTCACTTCTGTGTGTTAACGACATCTATGACTGTATATTAGAAGATCATTTCTTATATACTTACAGATTTCTAGTTTGCAAAAAAGTTTAGTCAAAAGCACTAACTAAATTCAGAATAGAAAAATATATTAACTACATATAAGATTTACTTATCAAATTACTTGCAACCATTTGTTACAATGATGAAAAACTATATTCATTTCAAAGAATCAGTAAAATATAAATTATTAATAAACTTGATAGTGGACACAGCCAATATGTACCAATACACTTGGTTGAAACTTTATCTTGATGAGATTTACTCACTTCTTTCAAAATTCTCAAAACACCTTGCAGGGTCAGCCAAAAGCAGAATGGATCGCCAAATTGGGTTCAATACGCGTCTCCAGTTCCTCCCCTTGGCTTCAAGAGCGCCGCATTGTCGGCATGATCAAGTCACCCGTGGAAGGAAGCACAATCGTACTCATCAAGATGGAGGAGCCAGTCCTCATGACAGATTTTGTCAGGCCAATTTGTTTGCCGCAAGTGAAAACCGATGAAAACGTGTCGTACTGCAACACATTGGGATGGGCTAGAAATAGAGACCAACTTCAGAGAGTTCACTTGAGAATGATCGGAATGGAACAGTGCGAAAATGTCAGTATCGCAACTGTGAATAGTTTCTGCACTGAAGCATTGTACCAACAAGAAGATTGCAATGTGAGTATTTTCATAATTTAATCTAATTACCAGCTGAGGTACCTTAGGCTTTGCACAAGGTTGCTTCATTGATCGATATACATTATTATCTCACTTAACAAAACAGTAATGGTTGTATTCTTCAATATTTAAATCTACGCATACAATAAATCAAAATGAAAATAATTCTGACAGCTAAGTCAAACAAAAGAAAGAAGAATTGAATTCAAAATAATAATATTGTAAACTTTATCTGTTGTGAAAATTCAAAATTGGAATTAGCACGAAACAAAAGAACAAACTTTGGAATTTTTGTATGTGGATGTCAGTTGAAGCCAGGTTGAAGCCAAGTTGAAAAGAAAATCAAACAAACATGTTTTAACTTTTATATATTGTTGACTTGTTTTAATAGTTATAATATCATCATTTGAAGGCCTGTCAATCATGAAGGCCTCTCCCTAACCCCTAACTCTTGCCACTCTTAATCATTTCTAAACGCTATAGATTCTATCGGATCGAAAGAAAGTATTGAGGTATCAATACTTTTATGATATCACTAGGTATAAACCATACTTACACTATGATAGAGTTATCTTACAAGATATTTTGAAGTTGATATATTGTACTTACCTGTAGATTTTTCAATGATAATACACCTAATAAAGCATACAAAACTCACAGATTGATACATGTCTAAATTATTGTACTATTTTGAAGTTCACTGGCGTGTAATAGTCACTAGTGACATCTAGTGATAAAGTTATGAAACTAACAGTTATATTATACAAGTAGTTCATAACCTGTCAAATCAAATATATTTTAATTTAATGTAAGTTGTTAACTTTGTTGTTTTATTGGTACTCTCAATATATTTTCAGGAGGAAGAATTCGCAGGAAGCCCCATAGCTTGCCTGGATCCGGTGGAAGGAAGATGGTCCCTGATCGGTGTGAGCAATTGGAGAATAGCATGCTCAAAAGCCGGCACGGGCAGGCCACGGATGTATGACAAAATCACATCTAACGTGGAATGGATTTTAAAAATGATCGGTGCCATTTCATAATTATTCAATGTATTTTAAACAACATGATTTTAAAAGCCAAAAACTAGTCGTTCAGAATTTCTGAGAAGTTTATTTTGAAGTGAAAAGGTTGACAACGAAAATAATAACATTGAATTTCAAGGATTATTACTGTATTGGAAGTGTTTATATGGAATTTTGTTTACATATTGTGATATTTTTATGAACTATAAAAGTTGTTTATTATGATTGAAAAAACCATAGCTTTTATTTTGTAGTGGTATTTAGTGAAAAATGTGTTTGCTTCGTCGGTAATGGCATACATTATGAACACTCTTATGAAAATTCATGAACCATTATATTATAATATGGAAAAAATAATGATATTATGATTTGTTAAATACATACGATAGTGATAAGTGAAAACATACTAACGCTGATTTAGTAAGAACTTTAAAAATACAATATTTTTGTGTTTATTTATTTTTAAATCTAGGACTGTACAGTTATACATTTTTAGATATTAAACATTTTTTTCATAAGTTTTACAATTTTATCTTTGTTGCTCATTATTTTTATTATTATTATGAAATTTTTCCAGTATCTTTGGTCGTATTTAGTAGTCGATATCATAGATGGCAGACAACTTAATATCATCTAATATAAATTTGTTTCAAAAGAAAGAACCACATTTTATGGGCATGATAGTATAGTATATGATTTAATAGCAATTTTGGGACACTGTTGTTCTGGCCTCCCCAAAAAACTTAGATTCAGAAAAAATGTGAATATTGTATTATTATTATGAAATAAATTACAATGAATGTTAACCATATATGAATAAGAAAATATTATTAAGAAAAATCAATAATAGTGTAAATTGAATGGCTGTTTCCTAATTTTAGTAATATCAAAAAAATTGTTAATAAAATCCTTTCATAACTAATTGATTTGTATTTTAATTTCTTGACAATCTTCATTTACTGAGATCATGGCCCCCACAAGGGGGGGGGCTGACAGGGCTAGGGGCCCGGGCTCAAGGGGGGCCCGGCGTGGCGGGTCAATCACATATTTAAGATAAACACACATCACAAATTTGCTCTAATAGTAGGTAAAAAATTCGTCTGCGGCGCTATTCCACAAGGGAGAATTTTACATTTACATACACAAAAAATGAGGTCGTTAGATGCATTTTAATTGTTTTGTGTTGATACTTGACAACAACATAATTCAAATAGATGTATTAAAACTACAAAAATCCTGAAAAATAAACCGAAGGCCCTTACTCTAACACAATTTGAAAAAGGTTCTGTTGTGCGTCACACATTAAACTTAGCGATAGGTAGGGGTTCCCGTTTTAGGATGTGGGGGCCATGACTGAGATACATACATACATACATACATATCAGTGGCGAAGGGTGGAGGTAGGCTGTTAAGATCAGCCATAAATAGTGCATACTAAACTTTGTCAGTCATACCTACGTATTTGTTTTCATTGAAATAAGGCTACAATTTACAGACTGTATTGGTTGGTTTTTAAAATTCAATTAAGCCCTGCGAAACCAAGGCATAATAAATAATAGTCAAAAAATACTCTATCTCTAAAAAATCTATAAAACATCTAAAATTATGCGATTAAATCATATATAATTTTAGATTATATTATTTATCTATTATGGTTTGGTTAGGCATGGCTTAATTTTAAAAAACTAACCAACAACATGGTGTAATAATATGTATTCTTAATGACGTATAAATGAAAAAGTGTGCACAATTTTGTCTGATCGCCCAGATCGTACCAAACTATTTTGGTTTGGTTAGGCAGGGCTTTATTGATTTATAAAAACTAATCAACACCACATGTTAATTGTAGTTTTAGTTCAATTAAAACAATACTTATGACTGACAAAGTTTAATGTGCACTATTTATGTCGGATCTAAACAGCCTACCTCCACCTTTCTCCATTGGCACACGGTCATAGATCGAGTGATCCATCTGTTTTTATTTCTCTATTATATTATAATCCATGGCAAAACACCAATTAGTTAAGAGGAAGGGTCATTAAAAAAAATTCACTTTTAATCATCTCAAAATATGAGTTATATTTTTATTATAGTATTTGACGAGAAATTTATTACAATTGATATCGGAATGAGAATAAACTTTGACAGGGAAATAAAATGAGGCACCCAATAAAAGTGTTATGGTATTACATCTACTTATTATCTAATACCTACTGATAATGTGGAAAATATAATACTTTTAATAGTTAAATTTTTTTTTTATTTATTTACATTCACAAAATAATCTATGATAAAAAATATCTACAAAAAATACCATAACTTTACAATAATATAATCAAATAAGTATTTGATTACAATAATTAATATCTCACTGAGCTTGTTCACAGCTTTCTAGTTTACCTATTCAGCTAGATTAATAATTTAAAGATATTTACGTACCGTTGATACGGTAAAATTCTGAATACCTACAACAAATTTCCTTTTGATTGATAATAATATCTGGTTTCTATAAAAGAATCGGATATGTTTCAAGATTTTCTATAGGTAACCAATTCTATCTACTGACATCTACATACAAAAGTGAGAACCAAAATATTGTAAAATAAGAGTTGAGATAAAGTAGCATTTAAAACAGTGTATCTATTATAAAATATTATTTATTTTTTGATAAAATTAGAGTAAGTAGACATTTGCAGAATTATTATATTACAGAGTGACTTTAATATAGCTATTGTAAAACTTACAAGGTACTATATCTCAACTCTATTTTTTTATAATGAAGCAGTGGCATTCATACATTAGAGAAACACCGAAATGATCATCCATCGAAATTTTATCTATTAATAATTGGAATGCGGAAAAGGGAGTATGTCTGTGCTTCTTGTAATATACAAATTTACTACTGATTCAGTATATTATCACAATATATTGTGATAATCGGTTATTGGTTTATTTTTGGTAGAAGTATTTATTTTGTAAAAATGAGAATATGAAATGCTACTTTAAAATCATAATTTGCTACATCCACCTGTGTGGAATGATTGTCTTATACAATAATAATTTCTTTATCTTCAAATCTTTTCATTGATTCTTTACTTTACGTAACTAATTAATATAGTTTTCAAATACATTATCACCGTAATATTCAAGTTCCTAAGTATTTCAAACTTGTCTACATAAAATTACCTTTATCGTTTTAATATTCATAAAATATTTCAAAATACAGAGTAAAAGTGTTTAGATAATAGTAATAATAAATATAATAGAAGAATTCAATATCAGTTTTATCAAGTAGATGTCTCTGCTTAAGAAATCTGTGCAGTCCTTTGGTGTTACATTTTTTTTTTAAAGTGATTGCTTATTATTTAGACAGTGAATAATAGAATTTTTACTACAAGTATGAATTTATTATAAAAAAATACTTCATTTTAGTTGTTGGGTAATGACAGTATTAAAGACTTTGGCTAAAATTTAGATACAGATAACAAGAAATGAAAATATAAATAATATTAAACAACCTGTTGAATTTAATATTATTTATATTTTCATTTCTTGTAAAATGGAATTCTACCAAGTAAATGCTAACTCAATTAATTAGATACAGATGTTTATGTTACAAGACAACTTACATTGTAATGAAAATGTTCCATCTACATTACACTTTTTAGCCTAGGTATGGCAAATGCATTGAAAATGCTAAGCTTTACTAAGCTCAGTATTTCATTGTTATTCACATTTCTTCGTTGTTGATATTGAATTAATCAAATCTTTTTGTTTATATCATTACTACATGATCATTATCATATGTATATGTTTCGTAAATATTTAAGTATACATATTTTTAATGATGACAGTTAAACCAAAGTAAAAGAAAAATACAAAGTAATCTAAATGATGCAATCTGTATATTTTATTCCATATTATTTTAAAGTATTTAAAATAAAAATATTCGAGAAAATACAGTAACTTAGGAAGCAATTACTTAGCTTTTGCTAAATTCGTATGTACGGAGTGAATATAATAATATATACATATTAATTAGTATAAAATTATGTAGGGCAGCACTTTCAAGGTACTACATAATATGAAAATTAAAAATATTTTAATTATCATGAACATGTCTCTTCAAATAATAGTTATTACAATGAAACCCCGATTTTAAGTTTTTGAATTGACAGATAATTATTATTGAGAAAAAATGTAATATTTTAAAACCAGACCTATGCTACAAGCGCGTTTACACCCTCTATAATTCAGTAGGTACACTCAAGGCTGGCCATAGAAAATGAACATTGTATACATGCTGTACTTTACACTCATTATACTGGCCCCGGTCGATTGTTATAAATAGTTTTATATATTTTACACACATTGCCATCTCTTGGAATTATGGTGAAGTACTTAACTGAAATACAAGTTTGGTCTTTATGATTATACCAAAAAATAAATGTTTATAAGGTTTTTCTTTTCCATCGAAATTACCAGCCCGCCGGGTACCGCCATGATAATAGCTCTCATCATTTAATGAGTTAAAAAAATCATTGAAATTTGTTTGGTATGTATTTTTGGCTTGTTTATATAAAACTCATTTAATATAAAATAAAAAGCGGGATAACATGAAATCTGGACATGTAAAATCAAGGTGCCACTGTATTATTCTATTGTTGAATTGCACAGGAATGCAAATAAGATAAGCTTATTTTTGGAATCAAATTTTGTGTGTTTCATTGGGTTCATAAAATACAATTACAATGTAAGTAATACTAAAATAATATTTCTAAAGTTTATCAACTTTACTGATAACATTGGATAGATTTAAAAAATAACAAGGCACACACACACCACTTGAAGATTTTCATAATGTGGACAGGTTGTATAAGAATTATTATTAATTTCATTTTGCATACATTGAAAAAAGTTGGAGATACATTATTATGCGTAATCAACAATAAAGTTTAGTGTTTTGAGCTTATTTTAACTGGAATGTTACTTAAATTTAGTTTGAATGCTTTGGATGCATAGTTTATAATGAAATAGATTTATAATAAATGTACATTGTGCGCAGTAGTGAAATTAAAATAATGCATAGTAGAAAATACATGATAATATTTAAAAAATATGAATACCTAATTTAATATTTACAATACCTATGTATATCACTAGTTTTTATTTAATAAATACTCTAAATTATAACAATTATTGCACATTACACATATTTAAAGAGATGATGTTGGAACAATGATACCTAATAGGATGATAAAATACTTAATATGGTACGGTTATGTTAGGTAGATAGAATAAAATTATAAATATTACGTATCGATAAAATAAGCAAAAAAAATATAGAATCGCATAGAAAACGTTTTATGTTTTTAATCTTAAAATAAGACAAACAATAGATTAGATTTATATTGACAAGGAGTATGCTTTATATTCAATTATTAAAAAATATAAAAATAGGTAAACCTTTTGGTTTGCTTCTGGGCTAGTTAAATACTTATTTTTTTCACTCTATTTGACTACGACATTTATTAGTCAAGTAAAAAACTGCTTAGAACCGGCACAAAATTATGTTCTCTGTAAGCACGGTATTGAACCCCGGTGAGATTTAAAAAAAAAAAACGTGACGTATTCTACATGAAAATGCAAAAACACTAGAGGAAACAGCTAGGTGATTAATGTGTTATTTACAAGATAGAATATTATAGATATAATATATTGTTACTATCACGTTAATTATTAATAATTTGATATAATATCTAGACACTACACAGTCTATTTAAATATTATACATTAATTTACTGAGCTTTAATTTACAATACGCCCATGAGTGGGTTTAAGTATTAGCTGGCTTGAGAACGGTTTGTTGTAGAGTGATATCTCAAAAGTGTTTCAAGAATGTAATATGTTACGTAGATCGACACGCATGGTCATTTTTTTTATTTCTTGTATTTTAGACACTCATTCAGCTCTTCTCATAATAATATACTGTTTGGAGTGTTAAACAGTAACAACGAGCAACTGTAAATACACTAATTGTTTTCGTAAGAAGTTCTGCCGAAAATAATTATACGGCCCATGATTTGACGGACTGTGCATATTATGTGTGATCATCAATTGTACAAGAATGAGAGCTTAACACGTTAGATTTGACTTCAGTGGGTAGGACACGTGCAACAGATGGATAGCTGCGAAATATGCCAAGAAGTATATTGCAAAAGTCATAAACGGCGAAAAAGACACCTGAAACCTATAAGGACTGATGGGGTGAGCTTCGATAATGAGGCATGTCCATCATGTCCATCTCGGGATGAATTTTGACTTTGTCGTATTGCTTCACTCACGGCCTGAAGAAGTAATAATATGTGAATTTCCATACATTTTGACCAGTTTGAGAAGATGCATTGAAATTTTATACTCATGTTTCGGTTTAACATATTTGTGTGAATCAATGAGAAACTATAAGCAAAAGTAAATGGTGTTTAGATTTGAATTTAATGGAGGTAAAAATTAGCGGCAACCTGCTAGATTTTGTTAACCACGCCACCCACAACCACCTTAAAAATCTATAATAAATTATTGTGGATATTTTTTTGAAATGTAGCCCCCCAAGCAATCATTTATATGTGTGCATGCCTAGGTATACAGGATTAATTATTATTCTTGGCTTTGGAGGACTATCCCATGTTGGTTCTGATAATTTTATAAGTAAATGAAATAGTAGGTATGTAGTATGCATGTATATGAAATATAACAAATGAATAACCAGTCAAGTATGAAATATAGTAATAAAATTAGTCACTATGATATTTTGGTATGCTGTAAATCCAATATGATGTAGAAAATTTACATTTTTTGAATGGCAGTAGTCAAACATTGTCAAGGTAATATTAAAATTATTTGTCTTGGTAGGGATTGTTGTAAATATTATAAAATCATTTTGTTTAAGTTTAGTTATGGGAAAAACAATTACAGGTAATTAGGATTGTCTGATAGGTATGTAAAAGGCATCATGTGAAATGTTGATGCATGCTAAACACAATTTAGCGCGCACCCAAGATTTCCTCCTCCTCTTTTTCATCTGAATGCACATCTTATACAAGACTGTAGATTGAATGAATAAAAATAGGTATTGCTTTAACTTGACATTTCTTCAATAAATGCCTAAACATTTCGCAATTATAAAAAAGTTAAGGTAACTCCAGATGCCATCTATGAATAAATTTAGTAATGACAACGGAAAACAAAAGTAATGTTGTTAAGAATACAAATTGCAAATGGGCTCTGTTAGTTTTTAAAATTCAGTCAATCTTTTCTACGCCTCACGATATTACTATGGCAGTATCCGAGAGGCCGCAGATTTTTAACGTCACATGTTGAATGTAGAGCAAAGCTCTTACTACAATTGCTATAATACCGATAATTTGTGACTAAGTATGTCATAATTATTCAAACAGATGTCATTGTGTATTTAATTTTTTAGATTATGCAAATTAATTGACAGTGGCTAGTAATTTAAGCTTAAAGTCGAACGAGATGACTCGCGAAATTTGTATATGCGGCTTCATAGAGCGAGAAAACTCGCTGAAGGCATAGAACCGGTTAAATTGTTTTAAAATTAATGTGATTAAAGGTTTTCTGAGTTATGCATTTCAATATATACATACTTATTTAAAGATGTGACTAAGGAGAATCCAAAAATGTAAGTGCAGTGCAAGTTTAGTGAAATTATTTTATGATAAATAAAGTAACACTCAACGGGCATTAAAAAATCAAAAACAAAAATTAAAACTAAACATAGAAAGAAAACTAATCCAAAAAATATATCATAGAAAAAAATGTAAATACATAAGTACCTACCTACTTTAAATCTTCTCACTAATGAAGCACGAAAAATCACTAATATGTCTCTCCTTGTCAATTCGGACTCATTATAGTAGGTATACTTCTAGCCCACAGAATGGGAATTAAGCATTTATTTAAAAAATGTCAAGTCAAAGGTACTGAGTACCTATATAATTTTTAATTATTATTTAAAACAACCTTATCTAGATAGTAAGTAAGTATAAATTTTATATTGTAGATAGGAAGATACATGCTTTTGTGGAAAGAAGATTACAATATTCTTACCTAATTTATTATGATATACCTATTGGAGTTTTCAAACCTTTCTTTATACATTTCCATTAAATGTATGTACACTGACATAAATTACTCACTCGTTTCTTTCATATTATTTTGTAAAGCGAATTGCAGTCAATTTACATAAGATTCTGAAAAACGTTCGGATCTTGGTCCACCTTATAGCTAAAATAAAATAGTACATCATACAACATGTTTACGATCTTCGCGGTTCGAGTTTCTGCGATAAGTTTGTGAGCACCCGTTGATTGTCGATGGCTCTTAAGCACCCGATGTATGCCTTCACTTCTTCGTCGTTTTTCTGAGATGGTGGTTCTAATACTAAAAATAATACAATTGGTTGTTAGTTTGGATGATGACGTGAAGATGAAATAAATCAGATGTTATGATTTAGGATGGGGATGACGAACCAATGACATGAGTGTCATGCGGACCATTTTTGTGACATCCAGGAAAATATAAAAGTTTACTAGTTTTTTATGCATACTTAATTAATCTAAAATAATATACTGTAATTATTATAAACCAACACCAACTTGTTATACTTGTATTTAAACAGATTATACAACAATTTTAATAATATTTTTTACCAAAAATATTATTGGCAATATATGAATACGTGTATTAATTAAGGCGCTAAGTACCAAAATAATAAAAACTGACATTTTTATAGAAAAATATTCTACATACCAACGCCAATAACTTCAACTATAGTCTAAGTGCCTCAAGCAAGTCAAAAAACACAGCAAAATAGTTAAACCTGTCGACGTTGTAAGTCCGTTGGCGTGTTTTATTTATAATGGTGTAAGTAGCACTGCAGTGGTCAACGGCATTCAATATAAAATAGCTGAAGATGGTGTGTTGACACTTGCGAGTTCTTAATACCTAAAATTATAGAAACTGCCGTAATTGCTTCACACTGTAAAACTACATTTTCCAAAAGGTCTGCTTCATGAAATTTTACTGCAATGACTCGGTATTTTGTAACTACAGGCAATACTACTTTTTGGTACTTAGAGCCTTATTTAATACACGTATTCATATTATGTCAGTGAATAAAAAAGTAATATTATTGCAGAATGTTGTCAAGATTGGAACTCATTACTCGATATTATGATTAATTCAATGAAAAAATTAAGACTCTATTTTGACCATCTTTGGGTAAACATAATATGGCTGTGAACAACTATTTTCATCGATGAATTGTTTATAAAGTAGAATATCACTTTGAATTTCCCTAAATTAATTATCTTCAAATGGTTTAAATTTATCATAAACCATGAATAAAAAAATTGACACCACGCAAACAACAAAATATATCTCAATAAATTTAAAAAAAAAAATGATTTGTATTACTTAAGTGTTTGAATTATGGTACTATTTAATCTTTTTTTAGTAAATTTACCGTAAACTATTTTTTTTTATTCTTTAATTAATCTGACACTATTTTTTCCAAAATCTTTGCATATAATTTGACATAGTTGTAGAAAAAAGTTCGCTATCGCTGATTTATATGTACAGCATGGAATGTGTAGAAAAACTCTGCAGTGCTATTAATCATAACTACTATAGATATATCCACGATGGCCGCGTGGCTTAAGCGCCGGCCTATAGAGTCGTGGGTCCCAGGTTCGAATCTTGGGTCTGGCAAGTACACATATTGTTTTTCAATTTGTGTATGAGTCAGAGTATGGAACTAATAGGTTGAGTAAGTGGCTGATATCCATTTCTCATAAAAACAAAATCTGAACTACACCGCGCCGACTCATTTTGAGGTTAACCGATTTTCACAACCTATCAAATAGTACCTACTATAAAATGACAACATCGCGTTTCGCTTACTCTTGAAGAATAAGATGACAGTCAGCAATTTTACGTGTAAACATTTATTATCGCGATAGTTTAAAATACACACTATTGCTGCAAGTAAATTCATGCACGTATACAGGCACAATTAGTCTATTATAAGAGTGTTCTATTATGTTTTGAATAAAGTAATAATAATAAGAATATTGACACTTACCTAAATGCCTACTTCGACAGTATCGAATAGTTCTCATGGTTTGGGCCAACATGTGCATTTTTTCAAAGTTTACTAAACCATTTGTTGAGTTCTTGTTGCCTTCGTGGGTGAATGTCATATCCTTCAGTAAAAGTGGCATAAATGGAACAACTGGTGGTTGCATTTTTGCTACACTCATTCTGCAAAAAAAAGTTAAACAAATCAATATTTTATTTTCATAGATAATCATAATTAATGTAGGACCTAATATCATCATAATTATGTATATATACTAAGTTACTTAATGATTATTAAAATATAATATGAACTGTTCAAAATATTATAGAAAATAAATGTCTTACCGATAAGCTCGGTGATTTCTACTGGGATCTATGAGAGCTTCAAATTCAGTATAAATTTTACAGAACTTCGATGGCAACTTTTCCCACGTCTGGGAGAGACGGCTCACTGCCATATTACTCAGTCCCATTACAATAGCAAAGAATGCATTCAGGTTCTGATATTCCTTACAGCTGAAAATCAAAATTATTATTTTAATAATATTCAGTTCAGTGGGAAAATAAGATCTGGTCTTAAATTGTTTCCGACTCTTGTCCGTTGATTAACATGTTTAATTAAATTAATTAGATACAATTTACCCCATTTTTTTTATCCCCACAAAATCAAATTGCCCCCACTAAAGCGAACATTTTTCTTGGAAAGCATCATGTAATTTCCTCACTAGATGTCTCTAATAAATATTCAATATTAAAAAAAACGACAATGAAAATAAGTGATGATCCAGGATTTAATAATGTATTGAAGAAATATCCAAACTAGATTAGGTACCTAGATATAAATATAAAGAATTTCATGTTATACATATCTTTTCCAGAATTTTAGTTTTATGAACAAAATAAAAGTAGATTATAACTATGAATCATTCAAATTATGAAAATATTTCGATAATATAAAATAATAAGACGGGGTGAAAACTGAATAATCTGAACTGGTTTTGCAAAATTTAATTTTATATCAGCTTTCTTAACTTGTTGGTTTAAATTTTAATTTTAAAAATGTATTTATTTTTCATCTTAGTTCTGTTACGCACTGTCAACTGGTCTTCGGGAATCAGAAAGCATGGTTGCCTGCCGCAACCATGCATGCAAACATTGGTTTTCTGCCTCGTGGCTGCTGACCTGGTTGCCGGAAACCAGTTGACAGTACATATGATGCCTTATTGTTGATTTCGTAATTAAAACAATTTTAAAGATTTTCAGTAAATAATTGTATTTTATTGAATGTTTTCTAAATTCGTCAATAGATGTCCTCAATGATATAAGACAACATTTCATATCAAGGAGTTTACTGATTAGGTATACATTGATGTACTTACTATGCAGCCAGTTTAATCATCTTCCTAAGTATTGTCACTCTTTTGCTCAACGAACTCGACATGAGTATTTCCGTGACAACCCAATATTGAATTTCATTAAATCGCCGCAGAAAGACATCTAAATTGGCAGTGATTTGATCAAAATGGTGCCTTCCAAACGTGTGGTAAATTAATTCGTGCTCATGAACACACCAAAACAGGTCCCAGTCAAAGATTGTAATGAAATATGCTAAGTCCTTTGTGCTGAACGTTTCCATGTCCAATTCTAAGCCTTGCGTTGCAACCTCCTGCTCCGCTAAGCATGTCTGTAAACACAAAAACCAGCATATTCTCAATTTGTTCAACTCAACATTATCATTGGTAAAGCTATATTGTTTAATTTTGCAAGATATGGGTTTCGAACTCGCAGCCCACAGTTTCAGAAGCAGACATTCTGCCACTCATCTATCATGTCACAGAATTATAGACTTTGAAGCTTAGGTCAGTCAATTAGTCAACAAATAAAGCGGTTTGCCCTGAAAGTTTACATCTAGTTTTATTGTTTTATACCTGATGCATGAAAAAATACAATAGATTGAAATGAATTAATGTTGATGTCTGCACAAGAATAAAATTTTATCTAGCATTAAAAATGATTCAATAAGTGATGGATTGAATGACAGATGTTTTTTTTAACAAAGCCAAAAATATTTTGAAGTAACAAATTGACCCGTTAGGACCAAAGAAGCCTATCTCAATTTTTAGTGATTTTAAGTCACGTATGGTAGGTACCTACTAGACATAAAATAATATATTACGTGAAGTAACAAACAGACTTATCAAATAATACAAAAGATAAAAGATGGTTCAATACGCATCTCTTGAAAACACTTATTGTCTTATGAATGACAGTGGAATATGTATAAATTTACTTGTGTTTGGTGTCTCTTATAAAGTAGAGATAATGAGATACATATCTTTGGGCCTAAGAGGCCGAAACTTAACTGATAACTATTCGGTAAGAATTGAGATTAATTGAGTCTTATAGTCCATACGCACATGCGGCAGGCCGCCTCGCGCCACTCGTTTTTTGTATGAAAAGTGCCTGCACTATTATACGCACTACATCTCGGCGGTTTGGCTACCACGGCGGTTGTCCGTACCGCGGAGCGCCACGCACTAGACATTTAGACGGCGGCTGACCGCTTTTCTTAAAAACTTATTCCGATATGGATTTCGACACGGAAAAATTTATACACGATATAGAAAAATGACCTAGCATATTATGGAATATGAAATGTGCCGAATATTTAATTTAATTATTTAAAAAAAAAAAATATATTAAATGAGAACTAATGAACGAGAAGAACCTAAAATGAACGCCCAAATATTTTATTTCTGAAATAAATATTAAATGAGTGTACTAACAAACAAGGAGGGGAATAAAACATTTAAATCTCCGATAAGTTTTATTTTATAACTATTCTCAGTTTATTCACCCCTCCTTCAAGTGTCCTAGTTCCAAAACTGTTCAGACAATTATTTCTTATTTGATCTATCTGGGTTCTCAAACATCCTGAGCTAGCTAACAGAACTCCAAGATAAGTCACATTCATTTTGAAACTGACTGCGGCAAGCCGCTAACGTAACCGCTGTCCCCTTCGGTCAGCCGCCTTACGGATAACCGCGAATACAACCGTGACCCGCGGTTAGCCGCTAGTGCGTATGAGTCCTAGAGAATAATACTATTATAGACAAAGATAGTCCATCTATATGCAAAAACCCCTTGTGCAACGGAAAGCTAATAATGTTTAAAAGATAGTTCAAAAAATTGTGACCCAAGCAATGAATAGCAAGGACATATCTGTGAGGACACTCAAAAGATGGCTAAATGATTTTAGAGTGTTCAGAATCTTCAATTACAAGGAAACGACTGAGAACAGATCCAGGAAAAGATATAACCGTTTGACTAAGACAAATAAAATATATTTACCAATGCATCCAAATGATCTTTCGGAGCTACGAAGATTCTTCCATTCAAACTGAGACTGGTCGGAATGCTGATATCTTTGTCGTTAATTGGCATCCTTTCTCCTGTTGACTTGACTTCAACGAGAACTAATTCGTCAGTCGGACGCATTTTGAGCTTATCAGCTGCGCTTACTTTTATTGTCTCCGCGTTTGTGTTTACAGGAAACTTAAGTGTGCAGTATGTGTGGTCAGCGCAGTAGACTCTGAATATAACTGCAATAAAAAATGTCACATTTATAACACAGAATATCAGCTATAAGATTGCTAGTATTATATTATATTAATAACATATCTATAAACATACAAATTATAGGTATGTTATTTAATGTTGTGAGAACAAATACTCATAATAATAATTTCATAATGTCACAGAAACTATCGAGCTTTGTAGAAAAGAGGATTGTCAATTTGTTTAAAAATATACTCAATATAAAAATAGAAGTCAAAGTGGTATTATGTATTAAGAATACAACACTAGATGAAATGAAATTTACTTTGTATAAATTATTATCATTGAAACTAGAAAGAATATGTTATTTTGCACTAGGTTTTACTGACACCTGTTTGCCAATCAGTAAAGCTTTTTGTAATCTGTGGAACTCCTAAGTTAGAATTAGTAATCACGAGCTTCAAATTTTGATCTCAGGGAAATTGGTGATATTTTTGCATGTTAGTACATTACATTACATGTACACATTTGCGGTTTTATTTTGGGATATTTTGAATGTGTGATAAGACTCAATTAAAACAAAATGGCCCAATCATGTCAAACATTTTTTGCCTTGCATTAATTACTGATCTAACATTAAATTATGGTAAAATATTAGAACATATTTATCAAAATAAAAAGTAACACGATGTGCGTCATAATCTTATCATAAACCTGTGGAAAGTACTATATTATTACATTATATTTAATAAACATAATATAAATATTTTGGTTAGGTCTTAAAAGGAATGGAAAGATAAAACTATCATACCTTGTCACTAAGATATCATAGAGACAGAACCTAAATACATATATGAAAGCAGAATTTCACTGCAGATTCATTTGTAGCAAACATACTTTTGAGTTCCAAGCTTCTTAAACTCACTTGCCAGGGTTGAACTGAAATATAAACACTATGAATCTCTCTAGGCGTAGTCCAAAATCTTTAGAATTACCAATTGTCAGAGAGTACTAATTAATTATAAGAAATCTTTCATTCCTGATTTTGATTTCAATCAAAAGGTTGGTATCGTATTGTAGCTATACTTACTTTCATCATCTGGATGTATAACATTCCTCGTCTCCGTGGTCGTTCCAGCGAAGAGACTGATCGGTTGCCCGCAAGGTGGTAACTTCCACTTCTGCCCTGAGTGAAGACTTTTCTCTTCTTGCCGCCTCCTCAACTGAGACATCACATGGTGCATCAGGCTGGCCTGCTCCTCGAGGCAACTCCACTGGACACAATCTGCTTCTACTTCACCAGCCAGCTCCTAAGAATTTTTATAATAGGTATTAAAATAATACATCAATTAAATAATTTATTATAAGGTATTGTCTTTTGTTGTTTGGCTAATACCTAATAAACATAATTATGTGAAGAACAGAGATATTATCAATTGTTCAATGTTTGATATCATTCTAAATATTTGTTTAACTTCTTTTAATAACAACCCTTAGATATTATTAATATTATCATCAAAATTCATCCATATACTCATTGTATAAAAGCTTCGCCATAGATACTTCACGGAATTTGGAAAGGTTACTATACACCCTGTCGTTAATAAGAGCTGATTTATAATTTATATATTGATTTTTCTCACCGTTTAATTAATTTATTGCTAAACGACAGTAATTAAACTTTGGTATTTAAAACAAATTAATGTAATCAATAGCGATGTATTAAAACAATATAGAGATCAAATATTATATATAATATATTGGTTGGGCCAATTATGGTGGCCCTCATTTCTTTCTTCCCTTCTACCTCAAATCCTCAGTATTGTCGCAAGACCAAGCACACCGCAGTTATGAGTTAGTAGTCGACCGATTATTAATATAAAACGTCAGTCATTCATCAACCGCGCGCGTACAAAGACTTACAACCCAAATTATCTCTGAACATCAAGTGCCGCACACCAGGTGACTCAATAAACAATACCGTGAGAGTGATAGTGCAACCAGACTACGGAGAAAGATCATCAACAGCATGAAAGGTCAGTGCCTGGCATCCTAACGTTACCGCCCCCCTCCCCAGTATCCACATCCACCATCACGATCATTCCACCAATCAATTACACGATTTTTATTTGTGCGCGCCTGGGAAAATATAAAATGTGTCTCCTCCCCTAACGAGTATTAGAATCAAATAGTTTTATAAAATAATACTTAGCACATCAATTTCTTGAACTTTGAGATTATATAAAATCTTCCTTTGCCAATATAATTAATGTTTGTTAAGACAAAGATTAAGTATCATCTCTGGCAAGTCTCAAAGGTGTAAGCTGTAAGTAGACATTCGTACCTCAAGAAATTCACTGGCTGACTGATCATCAGAGACGGCTTGACGGTTTGTGCTGATCCACGTGTAGACGAATTGCACCACTCTCCTTTTGCACGCGAGAACAAACTCTTGGTCCTGGTTTGTAGAGTCTATCCGATAAGTGATTGTTATATTAAGGAGAATACAAATTTTAAAAAAAAGTAATAAGCTTAACCTTTGACTATTTTAATATTATATTTTGTTAAGATAAATAAGGCTTGAGCAAGAACTTTAACTAAGTGCTCTATTTAAAATCAAATTCTATTGTGTGGTGCAGAATCATGGACATTAAAGCAGTGAGCAATAACTTTTGCTTTTACTCAAAAGCTTTTGAGGTAGGTATCCTTAAGAAATCATGGAAACAAAGAATAGGTTTAAAACCCGCAAGAATCTTTTTCGTACTCTTCTGCAACATCTTCTTGGTTATGCTTCTAGGCGCTGTTGTCGACTAAAGCCATAATAAATATGTGAGTGTTCGATACCTGCACATTTTTTCGAAAGTACTATATTATATTTTGATCTTATTTTCATCCAAGGAAAGAGTTCGGCGACTGGCTGACAAGCATTTGTCGTAGAGTCTATTATATATTAGAAGCTAAAATTGTAATTTTATTGTTTTTCTGTTAATTTTAGATACTTATAGTATATAGTCACACTTCAGAGGAAAAATGAATAATGCGAAGATTAAAATAATGCTAGCTAATATTTGTTAAGAGAAAGAGGAAGATTATCTTTTCCTATTTTGCTTAATTTATTACAATAATTCTTACCAATGTAAACTTTAATAATATGTTCACTATAAATGATATGAGAATGTACTTCATCCAACACCGGTTATGGAAGAAACGTTATTCCAGGATTAAAAACTAAATAAGGGAAGTCGCAATGCTATTATAGCAGTAATACCACTGTGATAATATGGTACTGCTACATTTTAAAAATTAAGCCCAGTTAAAGGATATTATTTGGACAGCTCAACAATAAGTCGACTGGTCGGCATGAAGACGATATGAGTCAAAAGGAAGTCGTCCAGGAAAGGATCCGTCGCAGCAGCTCGGTCATCCCCACGTCCATCCAACCTCGTCTCTAGCAGATGCTCCATCATCTTTTCTGGAGTTCCTGCCATGACAGTGTATCTGAAATAAAAGAAGAATATTGATTAACATGATATTAAATAAATGTACCTACCATAAAAATCAGTTAAATACATTTATAGCTTATTGGTTGTTAAAGAAACTCTTTATTAATATTAGATAATATATTAGACTATTTAGATAATAATATTTAATCATATTGTCTACTCAATTTATATTGAGCGATTACTAATTGTAATTTATTTCAAAGTATAAAATTATTAAAAGGTGGCAATCGAGTTTCAATTTTTTTTGCTTTCGGTGTGTTTTTTCAAGATAATCGAAAGCTTTCGACCCTTTCGTACTTCACTTCTGACCTTGTAAAGACTGTGAAAGCAATCCTAATACAATAAAATGATTGAATAATATCCTTAAAAAAAATGATTGCAAAAAGTCTCTGAAATAGGTACATACTTACACTCTTTCAACACTAGACACAGAAACAGTATTCCAAATTGAATTGAATGAAAATGTATGTACATACTTGAAATGAGAAAACGTCTGTTTGATCGCAGAGCTGATCTTTTCCAGGACTAAGACATCCTCCCCATGCTCCTTGAGGCGAACAGTATTGGCTTCAACTCCTCGCAGCACTCTGTTGAAATCATCCTTATCCACTCGCAGGAAGTGACAATTGCTTTCTCTCAGGACTATTGTGGCAGCTCTGAAAAGGAGAACGAGCAATTTGATTTTAAAAAATCCAGGGCTTCGAAACGTTTTTTTTTTTTCATTTCGGTTTTCGTTCCGGTTCAAATAAAATATATATATATATCGGTTCGGTTCCGGTTTTCGTACCGAAAAAATAACGGTTTTTCCGGTTTTGGATTCAGCTCCGAGTGATTAATTTTTAAATGTTTCGAAGATCCAATTACGTAAGACATGTTGCGCCTACGATAACTGAGCGGTAACTGAATAATTGGGGAGTAAGATTATGTACGGAACCGAAAAAATCGAGTTATTTTTTTCGGTTCGGTTCTGGTATTCGGTTAATTTCCGGTTCAAAGCCCTGTAAAAAATGCATTGATTTTGATTCCTGAACGAAGTGCTGGCTAGTGCAATAAACATAATCTATTCATAAAACGACATATAAACGACTAGAAATTTCTAAACTTTATTGTTATTCGATTCTTCAGATTTCATGGGTTTGTTAACATTGCCAATATGTTTTTAGAATATTGTTGGAAACATTCTCCATAATAATAGAGTGATAGGTATACTTATCTGCTTATTCATCCGAATAATGGAACATATAGTGATTTTGATACGTTGAGTTTCTGTTTTCATTGTACTATAAGATTTTATAATACTTGTACTTGTAAGTATTCGTTGTGTAAGTTTATTTATAGAGAAAACCTATGTATTCAAAAATATTCAAAATTCTTTGGTTTAACATTTCAGTGCGAAAATAATTTGAAATGTACGTAATGGTATTGATAAGTAATTAAAGTAAAGCAAACAAGTTAGCTGTAATTAATAACATAGCATCAACCAATTTAAGATGATATTTTAATAAATTTTATCACAGCAAACGAATAATGTAAATGAAAATAGACACGAGATAACCAAGAGATTACTAAATTTAGTATGAAATTAATTATCTTACAGCTATTGTTATAACTTATAAGCTTCTGCTGGAATCTTTTAATCCATAACCTGACGCCAGAGACATTTCTGTCTAATGAAATGGCAAAATGGCGAAAGTAACACAATGCTAATCTTTATTAAGAGACTGAATACATATAGCAATCATAATCACATTCGCAATATAATGATTAATATCTTACACGTGTAGCAAACCGCTTAAGTAATAATTAAATTTAAATTCTAACATAGTTAGGTACCGAAATATGAAACTCCGTTCACTAAAACCGATCTTTGTGGAAATACAAAACTCATGTAAATCCAGTGATACACCAAATAGTCAATGTTTAGTATTATCAGTCGACATTAGTTAATAATTATGAATTAAAATTATTTAAAAAAGATTTTTTTATCGTATTTACATATTTTTAATACCAATTCTTCTTCATATTATCTTCTAATCTAAAATCAACTTATATTTGAATCATCCGGTTAATTCAGTTATTGTTAGTTCAATATCTTTCATGAGGATACAATCCCCGTGAGGATACAATACCGAGTAGTCCCAGAAGTACCCGACCTGACGTATATGTGGCAGTTGTTGTTTGCAAATAATGACCATGCTAGAAAGTACCAACCTTATAAAGCTTAAGTTTGAAGTTTTACGACGCTACGTTGTTCAGTAATTGTTTGTCAGCCATCAACAGTCAACACTATCAGTGAATTTGTAAACATGGAGAAAATTGGTCATCTTTATGTGATACAATACTTTCATTTGAAAGGCTTCAGTCCAACCAATATGAAAGCGGCGCTAGATTCTACTTTGGGGGTGTCTGCTCCTTTGTTTACAATAGTAAAATATTGGGTGGCTGAGTTTAAACGAGGCCGGACAAGCTACCAAGACGAACATCGCAGTGGTCGACCAAATGAGGTGACCACGCCAGAAATGATGACGAAAATCCACAAAATGGTATTGGATGAACGTCGACTGAAATTGCGCGAGCTAGCAGACATGGTAGGCATTTCAAAAAGTGCTGTACATCAGATATTGACTGAAAATTTAGACATGAGAAAGCTGTGCGCAATATGGAATGCAATGGAACAAAAACATCATCGTGAGGATGTGTCAATTGAGTGTTTGGCGAAATTTCACAGCAATAAAGATGATTTTTTGCATCTATTCATAACCATGGATGAAACATGGGTACATCACTTCACACCGAACGACGTCGAAGGAACAATCAAAACAATGGACTGAAAGGGGAGAATCGGCTCCAAAGAAGGCAAAGACAGTTCTATCTGCAGGCAAGGTCATGGCGTCAGTTTTTTGGGATGCGGGTGGGGTAATTTTCATTAATTATCTTCAAAAAGGAAAATCAATCAACGGCGTGTATTATACAAACTTATTGCAGCGCTTGAGTGATGAAATCAAGAAAAAACAACCGCATTTGGCGAAAAAGAAAGTTTAGTTCCATCAGGACAATGCACCAGTTCACACATCCGTTATCGCGATGGCCAAAATCAATGAGTTAATGTTCGAATTGCTTCCTCACGCACCCTATTTGCCAGATTTAGCCCCCTCGGATTATTTTCTGTTTCCAAACTTGAAAAAATGGCTCAGTGGTAAAAGATTTGCCAACAATGAAGAGGTGGAGTCTGCGGTTGATGGCTATATTGAGGAGCTCGGCGATTCTCACTATAAACAGGGTATCGAATCTATTGAAAATCGCTGGGAAAAGTGTATCGACCTAAAAGGAAACTAGGTAGAGAAATAAAGATTTTTTTCCCCAAATTTTTTGTGCCTTCTTTGTTAGGTCGGGTACTTCTGGGACTACCCTCGTATTTATGTAATTTTATCAAAACCTGAGTGTTTGTGGTTGTTCAAAATTACTAACGACCACCTTGTACGAAAAAGCAAGGACATGGTTATTAATAATAATATAAAAAAAAAACTTCGAACGGCGGCTCTTCTGATGATATCTGTTTATGTAATAAGGGATCTTCCAATAGTAAGATATTTCCTTCAAAGCCTCCATTTTCCAATCATTTTTTCTACAGCGGTAATAGGGAAATGCCTTTTTGGTGATACTAGTAAATGCAATAAGGTTTGATCGTTATTATTTATTATTTGTTTTACCTATAAAATGATACTGGCATTTCTATACATTCTTACAGCCATTCTTACAGTTATAATACCATCTCGATCGCACCCCTTTCTTTCACATCTCTTTATCACAATTGAGTATGTCTCTCTTTGTTGCATAATATACTTTTAGATCTATGTCTTTTGTTTGTAGTGGAATGCGACGTTCTGTTTGTAATGTGCATTATTACAATTATTTATGACAGATAAATTAAATCTGACGATATCAACCAATTATACGTATTTATTGGATAATGCTATCGATTTTGAAAATAACAATATTTTAATTAGACGTAATATTGATGTTTCTAAGAATAGCCAAAATATGACGATGACAAAGTGCATATTAACTAAAATATTTACAGTTTAATGGACTGGGTAGCCTAAGTGCTCGGCCGTGGTGATTTGGCGGGCGCGGCGCGGCGGCGTCTTGCGAAACTCAAACGTATAACCATGTGTATTATGCCCCAAAAAAGACACTGTCTACGACCATTTTACACACGGTTATACGTTTGAGTTTCGCAAGACGCCGCCGCACCGCCCCCGCGCGACCACTACGTTCTTGCACTAAGGTGTCACTATAGTAGCGGGTTAAATTAGTTCACTAATAATTAATTCTAAAACGGTGATCCATTGCTTTGACCGTTAATGGCTTGTCTTCTCAATTTAAAAGCTTGGCCAAATGATATTATTATTCTTATTCGAAAACATTATTTTTTGAAGATTTTCGTAGGTATTAATTAAGTGTTGTGCCTTTGTTTTTTTTCATTTAGGTATATTAATTTTAAGGTATATATGCACTGAGATACATGGCTTGAAATGGACCGGAACGCACCGGAGCGCCGTTCCTGTTCGTGAAATCGGTAAAATTATCGTTCCGTCTCATGAAATAAATAATTTGACCGTCTGAGCTGGATAATCCATATAATAGAAAATCTAACACACTTATTTTTATGAAAAAAAAACACATATACTTTGATAAATTTACTATGTAAAAATCTTCAGAAAGCTGTCGAGCGCTCCGGTTCGTAAATTTTTCCATTTCGAGCGCTGCTGGGATATCATATGCAGTTCACTTAACCAACTCGTTTTTCAACGGTAAGTAATAATAATCATTACCATAGTAATATAAGTTTATTCTCAAAGCATAACATATTATCATTTAACACCTTTCCAAGATTCACAATAATTAATTTATATATCTAAATTACAAAACGTTTGTATAAATGTCGTGCCTAAAATATTTTAATACCTAACTACTTAATTATTATTAGGTATTTGTAGCTGAATTATTATTGTTCTACCAGAAGCTGGAAAAGTTTTAATTACTTAGTTTTAATCTTCCGTTAGCAGAATTTCTTTCCGCGAATTCAGGAATCGTATTATTAAACTCACAATAAATTAATTCAAACCAATACTATTTTTTTCCAAGAATTGAAATAATAATTATTCTACCTTTATAATAAATTAAAAAAATCCAGAGAATTTAAAGTTCCTAAGTTACAACAATATTTAAGTAGGTATTTTGCTGTCTATTAAAATTTCCACTATGTGGAGACCTATTGGGCAGCAACGGTTATATTATATACTCATAGGTAGGGATTCCAATCCCGGGATCCCGAGCTATTTTCGATACCTATGAATCCCGGGATTGATAAACATAATCCCGGGATTTCGGGATTGATTTTTTTATCAATTTTTATGGAAAATAAAATAAAAACGAAAATATAATAGAAAAAATACTTTTAATAAAAAATAACTACATTAGAAATAAACTGAGTTCGAATGAAGTTTGATTTATACCCATGTGTAGGTTGCCGATTCATTTTATTTTTTCACATAAATTATTAAAAATGAGAAAGATTGGAAAAAAACAATGCTTCGCACTTTTAACAAAGTAATTCCACCATGATGTCATACGTTTTACGGCAGTTTCATATTTGGCTGACTAATTAGATAGATTTATGAAGCGGAAAGGCCATAAGTACGCCATGATTATTTGCTTTACTATTTTAAATCTCGCTAATCCATTCATTGTGTCTTTACTATCAGATCAATCTCATATTAAATTCACATTATTATTTATATTACAATATTATTTACTCCATTAAACTTGTGTATTTCCAAGATTGAACGTATACAATATTAACAATAAATGTCTTAAATAGTATAAATTATACTAGATTTATTTTGACCGATTTTATCAATGTTATTTATAAATATAAAAAAATATATTACCAATGGAAAAAAATGCCAATCCCGGGACCAGTCCCGGGATCCCGGGATTGTCAAATTGTAATCCCGAAATCCCGGGATCAGAATTTTGGCTCGCGATTGGATTCCCTACTCATAGGTACTCTTCTTCGCAGGTATCCGGTAAATTTACCGCTCGGTATATGTGCACGCGCAGATTCATTCACAAGCTTAATAAAAATAACTATTACCGTAATTATAATATTATTTTATTACTTAACTATTATTATATAACTTATAAACACAATACCTACATACTAATAATAATGATAAATTCTTTTTATTGAAAATACTTCGGAACATAGTTTTGAAATACCTCCTAAAATATACATATTAGAAAAAATCCTATAAAAATTGAGCCAATAACCCAGGGAATAGAGTATTCATCTGAATAGTGGAAAGATGTGAGATTCAACTCCTACCACTAATATGTTTGTTTTCTGAGGTGTTTCGAAATTGTGAGATAGATGAATGAATTTAATAAAATATTAAAGAATCGTCCACACAAATAATAATTTTCCATGAAATAACTGCGGATATTCAAAAAAATGCTCGCAAAGAAGGCTAAATAAAAAATACTACGTAAGGCATTTACAACACAATGTATTCGTATATTTTCGTAAAAATCTCTTTTTATGATGAAACGAATTTCGCCCTAGAAATTTATTCAAGAACTTTTACGTGATTTTATAATATAATAGGTTTTGTGTATTTTTTACAATCTCCAATTCAAGTGTGCTTCTACTTTCAGAAGTGAATTCATAATAAAACGTATAATCTTGTTATGCTTTCGTAAAAATAAAACATTTTCAAAAGGAGAAAATTTAAGCAAAATTGGATCCAATCAAATAATCTTCAAACGTTTCGGATTTTAAGGCAAAAAGTTTCCACGAAATTAATTTATGTGCCCGCAATAAATTGAAATTGTTGGTATTGGTTTATATCGGCTGAACGCACTATCTACGATCTACATAATATCGCGAATTGGAAAGATAAACGAGCATTTTAAATTGCAAAACAAGTTTTAGTTTGAAAATAAATTTGTAATAAATTTTATTATCAATTGTTGTTTTAGCTGTCTGCTGGTATATATAATACGTATAAGTATTTTTTTGATAAAGTAGAATAATAATTTAATTACTATACTAGAGTTGGAGCTGAAATGTTTTATAATGAACGTATCTACATAATATCAATGAAATTAGTTTTTCATTTACTTCTTTTAAGTATACATAATGAATCAGAAAATTACATTAAAATTTGAAAAAAGAACTGGTTCTAATCAAACCAGTGAAATAGAAAATATAAAGCAGACATTAGCGTTATTAAAATAATAAAAAACAGAATACAAAACATCTACTGAACATTTCTACATTTATCTGGAGAGCTCATTGATTAGTCTCGCAGCCTTCGCTAATGATGTCTGATAAGCCTGACACGAGGAAACAGTACTGGTCCAGAAGAGGCTACGTAGGTAATTGACGAGTATATACTGTACAAAATTCTTTAAAACTGCATGATTGGAAACCACCCATCGTGCTAGTAGGCAACAATGTATTAAGAGCATAAGTGACCTACGAGCTACAATTGAAAGGAAATCGAAAAATAATCGTTTGAAGAATTATTATCGAAAGGAAAATAGTTATATGTATTTAGATAAAGACAACGAAGAAATTTTTCTGGACGCGCTCTAAAATAAGCTTATAGGAAACTTCACAAGTGCTCCAGATAATAATTATTGTCTCATATTCAAGAATATTACTCACTAACAAGACGCAGAGTATACGTAAGAAATTTAGATTCTTAAATGGCTTAGTATGTTGCATGATGAATCACACAAGCTTACTTTCAGTAAAAAGATAATATAAATATACTATATATAAGTAGCCAAATATTATGCCAAGATCTTTCACCTTGGATTGACGATTCTATCAGGGATCTTGACCAATAAAAGGTAATACATAAACATTAGTTAGAATTAACTAAGTATAATCTATCATCCTCTGTCCAATTAAATGCATGACTTACTATACATATTCAGGCATATGGGGTAATGAGAAAAGGAATTAGGCTCAACAAATTAAAACAAACATTATCGTACTTAGAAATGAATTTTATATAAATTATATTGAATTCTATAGATAGACGATAGCTATTTTAGTTGTAAAATTAATATCAAACAGCTGATGAGATTTCTTCTCAGCGATATAGTTCTCAACCTAGACATGAAATTTGTACGATTCATTGATAAATCTTCTCAACACTTTTCTATACGATGGAAATATGGACACTAAACCAAGAAATATCACGAATATGTAGCTTTATACTGATAATTCCTTAGGATGATTAAAATATTAACGTGAGAGAACGAAATTAGTAAAATTTTATTTCAATCCTTAACAAAAATGTTAATTGTATATAAAATTATCAATATTTTTTATAGACGAGTAGGTATAGATAGACCATCTTGTCTCTAAGTAAAGAATGTCGTTTATATTTCACTGCTATGACGTAAATTGACAAAACGATATGTTTCCATATCACATAAAAAGGTAAAATGAAATGTTTTATTTCAGTATAGAATAATATATTGGAAAGCCATAAAGCCCAAGAAAATATACTATTCGTTTAATATTCTTTTACCACATACCCTCTTATTTACCGCTCAGAATATGTTCGAATACGCGAAGGTGTCAAACCGTCTTATTCCTATTGCTACTTAATAGTTTAAAAAAATATTTTTATATTTAGTCTATCAGTATTTTAGTTGACTTTTATCATACATTATATTATGGTTTTGAAATAATAACAAGTCTTGATAAATTTCGTATTAACGATGTGTGTTGTATATGGTATACCTACCTACATTTATTCTTAGATTTAAAAGTTATCATAAAAAAAACTACAAAGTTGGATTGTAATTATAAAAAAATACGAGGGTTTGAGACGTTTCGACCCTGGGGATTTTTTGCTTTGAAGACGGTGGCTGAGATTAATAGTCGCTTGACTGATACAACAGGTGAGTGCCGTTCAACTGAGTACATGAAATAGCGAATAAGCATAGAAATGGACTGCACCACAGTGTATAAAACATTAGAAGATGGTCAGTGAAAGCAATTAGAAAACAGCGAGGTGGCCAAGATCTACCAAGGGTTAGAGTCCCAAAAATAATGATTACCCACTCGATTATCATCATTGACTTTAAATATATTTGGTATGTACCTACTTCATACACAAGTAAGATCTAATATTTCGTAATATTGTAATACTTAAGTATATTTTCTAAACCAACTAAGATAAATATTTTTACAAAAGAAGGTTTATTATTATGAAGAAATATATCTATAAAACTTTTAATAAGAAGTAAATACGATATTTTTAAAGGTTGTTTAAACGTCTTCGCACGTACCGTACCTTAGTAAATTCGTCTGTGTGCCTAACAGTTTAAATATTGGTGAGACTTTTTGGTGAAATTTAAAATGCCTATGTAATAATATAAAACTTTTTTTTTGCATAATGAAATGTCTACGGGATGAAAAATTCGCAACACGTGTCAATAATGATTATCTCGTTGAAAGCGATGCGATTTTTTTGTTGTAAAAATCGCTTAGAAGGGTTTATCGCGTTGAGAAAAGTTTGTTGAAAGATTTTACTTATTTGAAAATAATTTAATTCCAATAAATACAATTCAACTTAGAATCGCTTTCGATAAAATATATAATAGTAGAATGGATAACTTTAATGCGTTTAGTCTGGGTTTGCATATTCAAAGTCTGACGTTTTTAATAAATTCAATTCGTATACTATTAGAAAATTAAGCAATTATTTCTCAATCGCAGGTATATTTTATATAAATTTATTTTGAGATTATAATTGAATTGGCGTATCTAGTCTTGTCTCAAGGTGACAAGGTGAAATTAATATTTTTTTCAAATAATATACAATAGTAAAATTGAAGACAGGTGAATAAAGATTTTCAAAATATTTATATTATTATTATCAATATAGGATGTATCACAATATGATAAAATAATGTGTTACATGAATAGATTAAATAAATTATTTCTGTGTTCTCAACTCATTCAAATTAATATATCAGATAGAGTAAATCACCAATATTTTGACAGAAGAATTAAAAACTTATTAGTAAAACAATGCTAGATTTAACGCTGCCTGCCAGATGCAATCTTTGTAATTTAGTCGAAGATAATAATATGTACTGATACATTCTTAATATATATATATTTTGAATTATTAATAACCATGTTCTTGCTTTTTCGTACAGTAGTCGTTTAGTAATTTTGAACAATCACAAACACCCAAGCTTTGATAAAAACACATAAAAATATTGTGTCCTGACCGGGAATCGAATCAAGAACTCTCGGGTGGAAGGCAAGCGCCTTACGCACTGCACAACGAGAGCTGCCTACATTCTTAATATAGCGAAAAATGTTAACATAATTATTTTCACTGCTTACTACCACGATTGATACAAATAAAATCAAACACAGAATAAACAACAAGTAAAATCAGGTCGTTTAGTATTATATACTAGCTTTATAGAATATTGATTATAAAATACCTTGGTGCGTCGTTGATGAGCGCAAGCTTTCCAAAATCATCCCCTTCATGAAGAGTTGTGACAGTTCCTTTCCCATGGATGACGACGTCTACGGATCCTCTAACAATTATGTACCAAGATCGCCCTTCGTCTCCTTGGTGAAACACTGTTGACAGACAAAATTAATATATTTTAGGTATATTTTCGATGAAATTTCGTGCAATTTTTATGTAAATGTAGTAACGTAAAGTCACTGGTTTTTACTGATAAACGAACAACAATAAAATTGACGCCTTGGAAGCCAATATTGTTCGTTTTATTCGTAGTAATATACGCCAGTAGTGCTCGAAAAAGTGGCCCAAAATTGGTCCAGATTGCGCTTCGCCAAGAACAGCCATGATGACCATATGCGCGAAAACATTAATTTAAAATGTAAAAGCCATGTATTGATCTTTCAATTTTTCTACAATTTCATGTTCCATCGGGCTTAAAAAAGACCCTTTATTTTGTACTATTTAAATGAATATTAGGATTGGTTAACAATCTTTAGAGTCATTTATATTTTTAATACCTAATATGGGATTAAGAATAGTTAATTCAAGCGGCTGTTAAAACTCTAAATAATGGTTATTGAGATTATCTAGATAATAATAGATATATATACGATTCTAATGTTAGTAAATACTAAGACGATGCAGATAAAAGTATATATTAATACAGACAAATGAAATATATATATTATAATAGTAAGTACCTACCAAGACAGCCATTATTACAATATGATCCCATTTAATGGTGAAGAAAATTTGATAAAGTATGATTTCAGAAAATAAAAAAAATACTTAGACTAACATAAGTACTGCGAAACACAAACGCAATGTTTTTATTATCATCGAAAAAGTAAAAATAAGTCAATATCATTCTATTGTAAAGTTTGTTAACGTAAAAACCAACACAAAAGTTTTGATAAATTAATGTTAGTACACTCAACTTTTTTATATAGATGAAAGCGCGCACACAGAAAAATGGTTTGGGGGGTCCATTTTGAAAAATGTCCATAATATTTTTTATTGGGCGGTGGGTGGTTAACAAAATTTAGCAGGTGTCACTGACTTCAACATTTTCCCCGCTTACTACGTATTTATAATTTCTCGTCGATTCCACCACGGAATACCGCACGTTTTAGATACATTCTCCGTACCCAGATACTCCACACTTTGAGTTTAGTGCTAAAGACCTGGCCTGCGGGTATAACTAATGATTTCGCCTACGAGTTCTGGCGAGATATCGCATCCACACGTGGTTATCAAATGCGCGTGGCTTAATGGCCATAATAAATTATTCAGAATATTAAAGAAAATATTGGATGGCATCAATTTATGATTGACACGAGTCTTCCAGTGGTTGCAGGTCTTGCACGTTGTAAAATACTAAGATGAAGAAGAAAAGTAATATTCCATTCAGGTAAATAATCTGGACCCGGAACCCCCCTACCCTTTGTGTGCGCGACTGGTAAGTAACATAGGCACTTATTAAGTTTTGAAAAAAATATATTTACAACTGGAACATAACACAACAAACTAGTGGATTGTTTGGACAATAGCCCTAATCTATGGTTTATATTTTGTCATTGCTTGCTCATTTAGTCTTTAGTTTTTATTTTTACAATATTTTTTGCATTAAACACCGATATTAAGTTTCATGGCTTTTGCATAATACACTATAAGAAGAATAATAGCAGAATAATACTTACCTACATTTTATAATATTGATAGTATTACACTGTAATATTCTAAGTAAAATCATAACAAAGAAAATGAATCATAAAAGAATTGTTTATTAAAATATTATAATATTAAATAAATAAAGTATTACAACTGTAAACTGACTTAATTTTGTATATAACACGACAATAGTCCGCAGGTACCTAATTAATTCTATTCTCGAATTCTAACTATTTTCAACAAAAAAATATTGTTTATTTTCAATATTCTCGAGTATCAGTTGAATAAAGTATGTGTATTTAGAACAAATCTTAAAATAAACAACATAATATATTCAGCCAGACAATATTCTGAAAATTCAAAAATAAAAGAAAAAGTAAAATAATATTTACTTGTTTTTCTTTCTTTTTACGATGACATTAAGATACTTATTTTTAGAGCCAGCGTAGGGACTTATAGATATGACTTTATTAGAAAGTCAACATTTTTAATCAAACTTTCAATGGTGCCTTGTAGCATGGTGATTATTAAACTTAAGAAAAACAAAAAATAGACATCTTTTTGCACAGGTATTTATTAAGACAACGACCCTATATTTTATAAATAGCATGATTCTTTGGCTTGGCATATGAAGTGAAATTTTAATGGATTTTGGAATAATACAGAAGCTATTTTTAAATAAGGTTTTTTTTACAGTAAAAGGTTAAGATACGACGGTCGTAATAAATACGTGAAGCACTTTAAATTTAAATTGATACTGAATACAATTATTGCAAGATTTCATATTTTACATTATATAATATAATATACAAGTTTCGTGAAGGCTGTTGAATGTTGAAATATATTAAATATTGGAAAATCCACTTAAGATGAATAAAGTAATATGCATATTATTTACGTATATGTATTGCAATAATTATTATATTGGTATTTGAGTACATCATTTTTTATAACATTTTTTCACTACTGATAATAACGTCACCTCAATACTACAACTAGATAACTTGATTTTCACTGTTTTTGAGATAGCTATTGAATATAATGCTACATTTCCTTTTCTACAAAATAATAAAACTAGGTAAGTTAGAAGTTAACGAAAACTGTTTTAATTGTGTGTAACTTTAAAAACATAAATGCATTAAATAAACCGAATAATATATCTACAATATTATGTTTTCATACAATTGAACATTATTTAATTGTTTCCAATTAGATAAGCACAATATTACATCTTTGTTTCAAATAATAAATTATAGCCTAGATTTATGTTATTCAAGTATTTCCTTTTCCCAACAATGACCAAATTAGAGTTATCTAATGTAGTATTGAGGTGACGATATTATATTGAAAGTATTGACGTATTGCTTGGTCAAATCATCCGAATAATAAAAGCACACTCGTAAACGTCCCTGTTTATAAAATTTTTGCTTAAAACCCCACAAATTTAACACAAATCAGTACAGTATATTGAATTTGGTTAAAGTAAACTCTACGTATACCTACAGCAAAAAGGATGCATATAGCATAGTTGAAAATTGTTATTTTATTATATTAAACTTTTAAATACGTTTAAACATTGCGTGTGAAGTATGTGCTTAAAAATCTAATTTACTTACATTATAAATAATATGGTATCATAATATTATACATTTGCGTTCATGACTTTGACCTATGTCTTCTACGTAAGTATCCAATTTCAATATTAGGATTTTCTATGTAACGTCGTCTAAAATATGCAGCAATGATGAAACGAAATATAATTGTATTTACTATGAATAAAATGTACCTATAACATAATATACATTTTACGTCGGCTTCCTTTCAGAACCTTTACACATTTAAAATACACATATAAACATTTTTTTAGATTCTACGAAAAATTCACCAGATTTAAGAATGTAATTTTCTTTTATTGAACATACATAACTTAAAAACACTTTTAATATACTTATATATTTCTCAGAAGTGTTTTCATATTATTAATAATATATAAATTGTAATAATATGTTAAATAATTTAGGAAAAGTGAATGACCATGGTTGATCCGAAGTGGAGCATGTGGGTTTCTGCAGAGTGCAGATTGTCTTAATATATTTTCAAGACGAATAGTTATTAGCCTATTTAACGTATTGGGTACTTAAATTAAAACAAATTCAAATTTAATAAAATACATACCATTCATTTGTTTTGATTAACCGCCGGCTCGAACCCACGTCCCACGGCTTTGCATTTTATACAAAGATGACCGTTTTATGAATAAACATAAATCATGTACCGATATATTTATTTAATATAGTTTATAATAATAATATTCATTGTAAGCTGAGTTAATACGTCAAAGTTTATAATATTTATTACGTTTGTTCAATCATATTTAAAAGCTTTTTGAGTTAATTAAAGTAAACCGAATGACAGACAAAATATACGAACAGGTTAAATTTCATTTGTTATTGTGTAATGTAATATATTATCATACTATTAAACTGTCATGTTTATTCACCAGATGAGTCTATGTGTGTTCATAAAATACTTTACCCCAGGATCTCGGAGGTAGAGTAAAGATTTTTTCATAATTTAATGGAGAGTATTTACGTTTTCAACTGCAAAGCATAATAAAACCGCGGGAAATTATTTCCTTTGTGTTAAAAAGCGCGCAGAAACCGGTGTACGATTCATAATAAATGCAAAACTAACATAATTTTAACCCAGCTCGTCCAAATTTAATATTTGCTTTTCCGTCCGCGAAATGATTAAGGGGATATTTTAACGTCGTTTTTTATGCAGGCCCGCGTTTTAAATGTAGTGTCATAAAAGTTACTTTTATTTTAATAAGACGCCGCTTATTTGTAGACTCAATTATGCTGCTCTGTTAATGTGTTTCGAAAGAATTTTACAAGAGAGTACCAGTTTTATTAATAAATTTATATTCAAACTAAAATAAAGTGGAAAATTTTATCAATTACCACAAACAGACTGAGATAAAATACGTTTTTATAAAATGTCTGATTGTGTTGAGCGGTAGATAAAGGTATCAGCTTAAATTAAAAAAAAATAGTGCGCTACATGGTTCTCAATCTTAATATAATATTAATACTATCGACCGAGGGTACTTAATGGAATTTGAATATAAATTATAATAGTTTTAGTATATATTATTTATTTTATCATTTAGCTATATCATGGACTTTTTACCTTTTCATTTTGTATAAAAAGAGGCAAAAAATATACAAAAAACCATATTTTCTTGATTCAACTGATATACAAAGTTAATATAAAACATAAATACATAATATAAAAATTCAATGACTATATATTTTTAAAAGAATCATTTAATTAAATGAATAATAAATGAATTATACCAATTTTAGCAATCAGTATGCATTTTTAAGTGATCCTACAAAATCTACCCAGGTCTCCAATGGGCAACCAGTTGACCTTTATCAGTAGCCCACTGCTTTATGCAATCTGATAGTTTACATATCAAGCCATATTTTTGTATACCTATTATGGTAATTATTAAAAACAAAAGTATGGTTTTAACAACATTAATAAGTTGTTATATTAAAATCAAAATATTAAAAAATATATACCTACAAATCTTAGCATTTAATGCTTGAAGCCAGATGCAGATATTGTACTTTTTTATAAAACTGTTATTATTAGTGAAGAAATACTATATTATTCTTATATTATTTTATCCCAAAGGTTGAGCTGTTTGAATCTGTCAAACCTGTTAATTATTTCAAGGGTTCCTCCACACAAAAATATTTAACGATCACCGCTATGACAAATATAATGGCATGTTGGTGTCTATGTTTACATAATAAGTGAAACAGCTAGGTACTTACCATTAAAAATAGCAACGAAACTAACGAGGAATATACTCACAGATAGTGCTCGGCTGAGGATGCGCTTCGAAGACTATAGCAGCACACAGTTCCCTCTTCACAGAAGTAGAAAGGTGGGAGAGAGCTGGTACCCGGAGCAATTCCTCGTATACTGCTTCTAGCTCGTCAGACGTGCGTTCGTGACTCCTATATGTGAAATGTACAATAATTATTAACAATATTTCTATATTATAGGTATGCTACATTATTAAGAAGTATATAAGAATTATATTTATCCTGGATATAAAATTTTACGCAGTAATCTAGTTACTATTTTAAATAATTAAATGAGCAGTAATATTATAAATATTATAAGACAATAATATTTTACGTATATAAATACAAGTATCACAAATAACTAATACAAAAATATCTTGTAAATTCCGGAAAATCAAATAATGTAAAAGTGTCATAATAGTATATTATATAATATTCTTCTTCTTTTTTTCCTAAAAAGAATAATATTATGAGCCTCCACAGAGTGGACCTCCACATATTTGTTCTTACGAGAAATGGATGTTAGCCACTTGTCCATACTCTGACTCAATCACAAATTAATTGAAAATTATGTATATTTACCAGTCCCAGGATTCAAACCTGCGACCCACGTTATATGACCCTAATTATACAATATATAATCGATATGTGGTAAATTAATTATTTTCATCAACTTGCAGTTATATTATTTTCATAGAAACCAATTTTGATGACAATTATTATTATTGTTTAGAATGTCCTCTTCAGAGCTTCAAAAGTGTGCAAGCGTGCGTTATTCTGTGGTGAAATTACGACCTTTTTTGATAGGGCCGGTAGATTATGAAAAATATATGGCAAAACCGATTAAATACTTTATTTCAAATCTTACTTTGTTCTAAAGTTGCAAATTGTCACCTTTTGACTTTGAATTTTCATTACATTAGATTTCACAGATGTAAAACGTGATATATCTAGAGATAAAATAGTTTCATGACTTCTGTGAGATATAAATAATGAACACTATATCCAAACGAACACCCAGCTTTCTACTCAGAAGAAAAACAAAAAGCGTTAAATAGAACTCAGCATTACTTATTCAAAAAGATTAATTTTCCATCTAACTTACTCTATTTATAAAGGATATTAAAATAAATTGCGAGCATAAATAAGTGCGCAAAAAATTATATTCTGATTAAAACTAGTTTCATAAAATTATTAATCCGCCTCTCACTCTGCTGTCTCAGATTTATATTTAGACAAGTATTAATTCTAAGCTAAGATAATATACCATAGAAATAATGAAAAATTCTTCAATTATTTATATTTTCATAATAAATTAATTATGTAACGATGGAAATGGGAGACAATTGAAAAAATGTGAAAACCTTATTTTGACTATATTTATATATGTGTGAAAAAGGAGATAGATAATATATCAGTAACGTATTTTGTTGTTAAATGATTTTATTAATATATATTCATATTATTTATTACAGGAGTGGTTGGCATACTTATATATTTATATATTTTATGTTTTTGACTTCTTGTTTCCTGATTATACTCGTTGAAAATCTATTACATAAAAAATAATCCTTTAATTATAATACGGTACTACATTTTTAACATGGAACATGTTTTACTCGACGTAGAATAACTTATAGACGCGCAGCCCGCTACGATTATTTTCATTTTACGTTCAGTAGGTTCAGTAGCCTAAATTCTGTGCGACGTATTGTTAGTCTGTTATTATCACTTCTTTAGTTATATTGTTGTAATTACATCATTTTTAGAAAAGTAAAATTGTTTGTATCCTTTGGATTCGGTTACTTTGACAAATAAATTTTCTTTCAAATTTGGACAATTAGCATTCAGAAAATCAGTAGGCAAAGCATGTTCCATGTTTAATAATTTTAGCCTTCAGGGTTTAAGTAACTATCGTCTGAGGGGGCCAGGGGGTAAAGCCCTCCCGAGGCGCTAAATATACCCCCATGCTATTTCTAGATGATGCCAAATAATAAAATTAAACATCTTTTTCTCAGTTCTTGAATGACTTATCCGCTGGAAAATGCAGTTATGCAGTGGGAAAACCTAGAGCTGACGATAATAATAATATATTTTTATCGTTTGATAACATGCGTACATAAACCAACATTTGCGTTTAGCTTTATCTTAAAAATGAATGTGTTTTCTTTTTTTTATTTCATTCAGATATATTATAATACCTACCTAAGTTGTTGAACATTCATAATATTAGGAAAAAAAACTAGATACCTATATTACATACTCACTAAATTAAAAAATAATGGAAATTAAAAATTTTTACTTAAAAAAAACTTCTAACGTAGTTGCACTATATATGAACTTAAAACTAAAACACTGAGAGTTCCGGACGCCATATAGAAATTCAAATTAGTATTGTTAATGCTTTGATTTAAAATTACAAAAAATGGAGGTCAATATTAAGCGAGATTAGTAAATTTATCGGTTACTTAATCGGTAAAGTTCATTATCAGGATATTAATGGATAGCGAAGCACGCTAATAGTCCGGTGTGTTTCTATTCGCAATTACGTATGTTCAATAAATAATGTTACATTTTTAAATCTTGTGTACAAAATAAATAAATTATTAATCTGTCAAAAAATAAAAAAAAACCAATTCAAATTACTTGACTCTATTCGATAGACCATACATTTTTTTCTATCGAATCGAATCCCATAGAATATTTTTGACAAGAACAATATAACATTGATTGAGACAATAACCGTTCACTTTTATTGAAAATCACAGACTGAATATAAGTGGTTTCGTAATTTGGAAAAGGCTTTCACAAAATCAATAAGAATTTGTGTCAAGACGGCATTAGCCGTAATGGTTTAAGCTTTTACTTAGGGCCGGCTTCTAGAGTCGATTTCAAAATAATGTAACGTATAAAAGATAATGTACTCGTAAGTATGGTAATTGTTTTTTATTTTGTAAAAAAAGAATATAAAATGTTTCATATTTTTTACAGGAATTACTTACTTTATTGGTGATACACGTGTCACATTAATATACGTATTATTGTTTATATTAATCTTCGTGCATTTAGTATTTAAAAACGAATAACGATAATACTGAAGTTTTTAAATTACTTATATTGCGTTACAGTGGCGCACCCAGGATTTAATATTGGGGGGGGGGTTAGTCCCATAGGATCTTTTTCTTCTTAACCGCCTAATTTCTCGTTTATCGGCCTTTTGTCTATTGCACTCGGTGTACCTACTCCATGGTCCCCACATCCTGAAACGGGCCCTCAAGATAGAATATTTGGCGCCCCCCCTACCTACCGCGAAGATTAAAGGCAGTGTGAAACATTACATTAACGTTTTAATAATAATTAAGTTTTTAATAATCAAAAAATATATTGCACAATTATATAATTGAAAATGTTCATGGCCATAAAGTATAATAGCGCCCCAGGCGACTTTCTTTACTATTAAAGCTAATGTATGATGTGTGTTTATCTCACTAATCTGGTCAACCCGACACGCCGGGTCCCCCACAGCCCGGGCCCCCAGACTAGAGCCCTGTCAGCCCTCCCCAGCCATTACCTATACCACTCCGGAATTCGGGTGGACACCGAGAATTTTTTGACAGTTCCATTAGGGATTGGGTTTCTAAAAAAACCTGACATAAGTGTTTTTAAAAATTTTTGTGTTAGAAATTAAAATCTAAGAAATTTTTCTAAAAAGGGTGCTGGAGAATTACAAATCATTTTTTTGCCGTGTTTTTATTTGTCTAAGCCCAAAAGTATAGTTTATTGGCTTTCAATTTCAATGTTTAAAATCATTCTGATAATTTTGGGGAGTGCCAGGGCCCCTTGCCCCCCCCTGGGTGCGCCACTGTTGCGTTATGAGATTATATTTACAGACTAATTTATAAAAAAAATATTGAACCATTGGCTCCATGCTTTAGATAAAGTATACGTTATGAAAATACTATACAATATAAGTTTATCTGTCATAGTCATACATCATGCTTAATTTGATTAAATTGGCCAATTTGAACCAAATACAAGGAGTTATCGAATATTTTAACGAAGATTGAGCCAATGGTCATCAGTAGCATGAGTGATTATTTAAGAAACTATATAATACATTACAACTATATCCATTTTTTATTTAGCTAATAATGCACAAAATTAAAAAAAATCAATAATTATGTCTCATTGCATCCGCATAATTTAAAACACCTTCCGAATACTATCGTTGTGCGCCATTATCGTTTATATGCCAATATTAGTGAAATTTGAGGTAAGTTTTGTTGTCGTGATACTGGTTACTTAATTGGTAACTTTTATTGATCAGAATTCGATACGTCTCGTTACACTTTCAAAACTATTTTTCAAATATATCTGAATTGTTCCAAATTATTTTATTAAATAGTAATATAATATTTAGGTAGGTACCATTATTTATTATCAAGTATACAAATTTGAAAATAAAAACAAAAAAGTATTAATTATTGGACGTACGGTTTTCTGAGTATCATTCTTAGCATGGCGTCAGGCCCTCTTTGAAGAAGTGCCCCGAGAGACTCTCGAAGTTGGCCTTCAGCCGCCGCTATCTCTTCACTGGAAGGAGTCGGCGGAGGTGGTGTCTCCTCGTCCACTCGGAAGCGATATAGGAAACACTTGTCCTTGAATGGCTGTTCTTTTGACACTAAAAAGGAAATCAATCAATACAAATTTTGACAGTCGAAACAAAGACAATACAGAGAGGTTGAGTTGATGTCTTTCCCAGCTTAATAATAAAATCTTCATCGAGAATTTAAAATAAATTAGTAAATAATTTGAAAGTCAAATCAACTAAACATGATTGATGTAGTATTTCAGTATACTTATCTAAGCTTACGTACGAAAAAATATTTCTAGTAATTCCACGAAATCTAAATTAAATATCATTATAATGGAGTTCCAAACGTAAACACCAGTTTAAATAACGATGTATGTTTCAATGAGCAAACATGGTTTTACCACATTTTTTTTTTGGTAAATACATTACCATTGATTATGTAAATTAGACAAATATATTTCCACACTTATGTATTAGCATTAATGTAATAACGTAGCGTTAATGCAACACGTCAAGTTAAATGCATCTAATCTAAATAAATAGGTAATGCACGTATTGCTGAAAGAATTATTTGAACTCCGGACACATCTGATCTACTAAATATGTATTTAATCGTAATTTTATAATGAACATGTTTACAATATTACTCTTCTATCTAATTAAAACATTTTTTGTGATCATGAAATTTTAATTTCTAAGTTGAAAAACAAATAGAGATCATGATGACAATGTATACATCTTTTCTACAACGTACACAAATTGGTTTGGGTTAGCTCCTAAATATACCCAAAATATACGTAAGTGTTCAAAAAAACTTTGGCTTAATTATAACTCTTTAACGGTAAAAGATAACTTCTCTAATTTGTTTTTTTTATTTTAAATAGAAAAGGCTAACTACAAAATTTACCTTAATGCCTGGAGCAACCACCTTCTTGAATTCAGAACATCACACAAACCATTGGCTACGATTTACAACAAAACACCAAGTAGGTAAGTCATTATTGTAGAGTGCATACACAATGTATTCGAGGTAGTAATTCAAAATCCCACGGAATAACACATGCCTCATAACTATTAATTGATACTTTTCCTAATTAGTATTTTATACCAAATATCTCCTTTAGCACGCTACAAACACATTGTAATATTAGTTTTTTTTAACACGTAAACATAACAAAGTTTGCTATTGCAGTAACTACTACTACTAGTCGAATGTGTAACAACAAACTGACACTGTCAGCTACTATGATTCATTATAATTAGCCAAAATGTAAAACGGTATGAAGATCTTAGTTAGTTTTGTAAGTAAATTATAGTAACAAGCATAATATTATACTCACTATTGTATAGTCACACAAAGAAAATGTTGACGTAGAGAAAATTAAAGCATAAGAATAAGGCAGTATCACGTTAGAGTAATTAATTAATGTCCAAAATTTTAAAGAAAACAGAAATAAATATCTACAACATAATAATATACAGACAATATTCTTAACTGACGTTTTGGCTAAGACAATTAATAATAATATAATATTATTAATTAGATTTAGAGATATCTACTTAAATATTTCATATAATATATATTGTAAGATGGTATTATATGAAAAGAAAAGATTTTTCTAAGCAAGAAAAGCCAATTAATTGAAGACAACAAATGTTTTTCTTTGATACGAAAACGTGTTTCGGAAAGAGCAAAAAAGTATATGTTAGCTGAGTCATCGTTTGGTTTTAATCAAACGTTTTTGTAGTTAGTGTTTTACTCGATGCTCCTACATATATTACTATTATACCTTTAGACATACCTATATACATAATAATACTATATACGATATTGTGATTGTTAATCAGTATGTTTCGAGCGATTGAGAAGTGTGACACAAGTGTGTCTTGTTTCGCAAATTTGTTGTACTCGTATTTAAGAAAAGTAAGCAAAAAAGAACGTCGACTGCGATGCAATTTTCTTTGGTATTCGTTTACATTTTCAAAAATTTTCTTCGCATGATAGTACATATTCAAAAAAAAAATCAATCAAAATTTTACCGTTAAACACTTTTTGTCAGGATATTTTTGTATGCCAAAAATTCACTAGCGTTAGTAACTATTTGGTAACCCTGGTTATTAACAGATTATCTACAAATTATACCATACGTAAAATATGATGATTACATGCAAAAGTCTTCCATTACATAGTCGCTATCTTTCAATGTCGTAACGTAGAGTATCCACAACATAACTTTGCCATTGTACACAGTGACAAAATGTCTGTGTATACGCACTGCGTATTAGTAAATGCCAGGCGCCTGATTGGCTGATTTCATCAAATAATTTAAAAAAATCTATTCCAAAATGCAAGGTTACGTGGAGGATGGTAATTGTAGTAATAATTTATCTGTGGATGCACATTCACCCCAACAAAAATACTGTGAAATTGTCATTAAATAGCAAGCCAAAATTTCATATTATATCTTATAATTATTGCTCAAAAAAATTTAACTCGTTATTTTTTGAAGTGGAATGCACTAATTATGATAACAGTATTCTGAAAAAGTTATATGTATAAGGTATTCTTCAGTATGCCACAAAAATGTTGTAGTTTTAAAAGTCTGCTATTATGAGAAAAATATTGAACACAACTGGTATATAAGCATAATGACTTGATACTAAAATTTTATTTAATGTATATCTGGACTTGTGTTATGTAAGATATACTACAAATAATGTGAATTGATGTATTTTCCGTATTTAAATTGGACACAGTACAACTAGACTAAAAATGATTGTAATGTTGAGGCGACGTCCATTATCTTGCTGACTGTGGTGCATTTAATTACTTTTTAATTACCGCATTTAAGTAACATGCTAATTACATCGAATGCCCAATTAATTAGTGTACAGCAGGTGTTCCGTCCGCGAGGATAGGATTAATAACATTTAAACAAATCTGTTGTGTAAATGACACAGTAAGTGTTAGCACATCGAGAAAGGTAAGAAGAGAGTCGAGAACTTATAACTTAAACTTTTTTACATCATGTGTGCGTATTTATTTAAAAAAATGTATAATTTTATATTGTTTGTAAGCTTTTAAAAAAATCGTCAATTACGTATTTCATGTTATATAGAGTTACCAATAATATTTTAGTTATGTAGATATTAAGTACGTAGTCATATGAATTCATAAGTATAACTTTACTGACAATGCACTGTTCATTTTATTACAAATCGTACTAATTCAAAATGCCACATATATTTATAGCCTACGCATCCATTAACGCCATCTATAGTTGGGTTTTCATATATTGTATGTATTCCTCCTTTATACTCGCAGGTACCCCACGCAGGAAAACCGCGCCGTCTGGCATCTACATTTTCTCCAGCTGAACATTCCTTCAACGCTATTTCCAATAAAAAAAAATTGGAAAACGCTCTGTAAACTATGAACAATTATTTGAAAGTTGAAGGTATGAGAGAATTTATCGGGAAAAGTTTATTTTAGAAAAAATGGCGCTGGCCTTTCATAGATTAAAAATAATTTGGGATTATCCGGGAATTTTTAATAACTATTAAATCTATATTATATCTGTGCTATCGAGGTCATTTCATTTTATTTATTATTGATATTGAAGTTATATTAAAGCAGTAGGTATATATTTATTATTATTTAGTATACATAATATTAAGTGGGTTCCATAAATCCTGTTGATAGACATATTATTCTCTTCCGCGTATTGAATATTTATATCATGACTACTTTTCTTAGAAAAGTTATATTTATAGAAAACCATTGTTCATAACATTAAGCTTGATAATTATTTCTTACATCATATTGTTATCAACACAATATAATACATCGCCAATTAATACTTGTGATGTAGTATTAATTGTACTTGAGATAAATTTTACGAAAACATGTCCATTATTCTTTTTTAATTAATATTTCTCGTCGTTGCACATCAACCTTGCAAAATAACGTTTATACAGGTATTAAAAATGTTCTTTTTTCTCTACCTGAGGACAGTTGGATGATAAACGCCGTTAATAACTTGTGTTAGTAAAACGTTAATCATTTCAAAATCGTAAATAACGCATTTTCTCTTTGGGGGACGAAGAAAAACATGTTGTACTATTAAGAACATTTATATATTTTAAAATCAATTTATAATCCTATAAAATTTAACGTATTATAAATTTGTCTTATTTTAATACCAAAATCTCTGTAAAAAATGCGTTAATCGAGATTTCGACCATGTAAGAATTGCTTGCACCTAATCCCTTGGAATGAAATCCATGTCTATTACAATATGTATGTATATTATGTTTATACTTCACATTGTGGTCTTCGAAAAAAACTTCATTCGTATTTAAAGACGTAAAATAAATGTCAAGGAACGACGGAGAAAAAACACGCGGTGACACTGACAACTCAAAAATCTATTTCGTTATCAAACTGTGAAAGTCTCAAACATTGCTCTTGTAAACTCTTTCAAAAATACATATACAGAAAATACGCATTCCATAAATGGTACCGTGATGGTGATATTTTATTATGACGTTTTTATTAGCTCATATTCTTGTTTGTCCAGTACACATTTTTTCTTGTGTGTCCAGTCCTAACAACTAAATTATTAATATGGTTACTATGGAAATCAATATGAAATATCAAAACGACATTTCAGTATTCTATATTTATTCAGTATTTCTATCAAATAAAAAAAAACAAAAAAAAAAAATTTATACATAGAATTGTCAAGTTTATATGATTCAACAGAAAATTTAAAAACATGGTATATAAAAAGTTCTTTTTATCTTGTAATTATTTAAAATTCAGAATTGAAATTATTGTAATTGCTACTCTTTTTTTAAGAAAATGTGAGTTTTAATAAGTCACACTAAACAATCGCATAGACAAAATTAGTTAATAATCTATGGCGTAGAGGGTCTACGGCATGATATATTTTAAATTCAAAATTTAAATTATTGTAATTGTTACTCTTTTTGTGAATAAAATGTGAGTTTTAATAGGTCACACTAAACAGCACAAAAAAAATAGTTTATAATCTATGGCGTAGAGGATAGAACCAAATGGTTTATATTAAGAAACAATATACAAAGACAAAATAATTTATCCAAATCAGTAATTTAGTATTAATACATATGCAATCAATATAATTTGGAAAGTGCGACAGATATTAGAAAAACACCTTTTTTCTTAGAGTATTTTTAATTGGTTTTATTTATTAGTTTACCATGAGTAATAACTCCTTCTTCCAGTAAAGCCTGCCACATTCCCGCAGCCTGTTGACGTCCGTGAACGCTTGGCGACACTCCCATCAGCCAGTCGACCAGCTCCGTTCCTGGAGCGCACTTTCTCACCAACCTCCCTGATACCTTCCTGTCGCGTAGACATGCGCCCTGCTCGCTGACAACCATTGTCCGAAGTGCCCAACCGATGCGAGACATTGCTGGACTCGGTGACTGCAGACAGAAACAAGGGTTATTGAAAGATCACATCAGCACATATCCGCACCAGATATAATATAATATTAAATGTATATATTGTGTGCGTTATGTTATACCACTGTTACTTATTTCAAAAGAGTCGGTAGCGACAAATACCGTACCCTACACTAAGTGAATTGAATAAAATAATACGACAAGCAAATAAAAAAGGTAAGTTACCATATGCGCCCCTACGCAAAACATAGTAGCACTGAACGGTTATCTTAACAATCTTTTTTATGAGCGATGAATGTTACGAGTCTATTCGTTTAATGCATTCGGTCCTTAATCTAGATAAAACACGTGTTGAACCAAACAACGATGTGAAAATTCTATACAGTATTCATTTATTAAGAATGTATTTTTATATTACAGAATTAATTTAAATATATTTTTACAAAATTTTGGCGACCGTCATACTCAAGTGGGAGAATGTCTCATTTTGAAGTCATGGTTTCAATCGTGCGTTTATAAATTAATTGAGAATTATTGACCTATTGATTTTTATAATGTGTGTATTTAATCAAGAGCGTGGACCTTTAAAGTACATGCTCATAAATAACTTAATAGATTTAACGACTGACTAACAAAATGAACCTCTATAAGAGACGCCCTACATAATAATTATATCGTTAGTAAAAAAATATAAACAATTCTAAGATGTTTTTTTTAAGTATAATAAATTTGTAGGTAGGTTTCCGATAATTTTAGATGATTAATTATAATAATATATTAATTAAAATATAATATATATATATATATATAAATTGGACTTTAATTTGAACTAAGTAACTGTTATAAGTGGTAAATTTCTGTTCTTGACACTACCATTAATTAGCGACAATAATTATTGACAATAAAATCATTAATTTAGTTCTTATAACGAAGGTCATTTTTGTTAGAGATATGTCACTCTTATCAGATAATAACGTTAGCTAGGTACATAATCATTTCATTCCGAATCACAGCCTTATAAAAAGTAGAGATTATTAGGTCTTTTACAAGAAATGGTTGTTAGCAATGACATTAATATGGACGAAGCATCTGGAAAAAATAATGACACTCACTTTTTTGTTGGGTCTGCCGAATGGCATAATCTGTTCTAACGCCATTACAATAAAGGTGATATTGCTTTAAATTCCCAATACTTGTTGTCGGGTCTGCCGAATGGTTCGGTTCGAACGGATTCGCTCAAATGAACATTGACACTAGAAAAACTGTTCTAACGCCATTACAATAAAGGTGATATTGCTTTAAATTCCCGATACGTGATTTCGCATAATGGAAATTTCGTGACGTCTACTTATACAAGTGCGAATATCGCTATGTACGAATTTACTTGCTAGCTACTGTATTGAGTGCGTTGTCCATTAATAATGTCATTGGTTGTTAGTCATTTAATCATCATATTGTTTACTTAGTCTGAATCGACAGGAGTTTTAAAAAATAACATGTGAATTTGAGCTAGCCGGGTGATTCATATCATTATAGATCATAGAATTAAGAGCGTACATCAGTAAAACGGCAAATAATTTTCAACAATAGGTGGGACAAAAATTCTCATTCGGTGCCAATCAGAGAGAGGCAGTCAATGTGAGCACGTCAATTTGTTTTGTGATGGCGTTGGAAGAATATATTCTTAAATCGTGTAAAGATGACTAAAAAACGTTACGCATGTACTCGAAAAAGAAAACATGTCAAATAATATATTATTATTATTACTAATATAACAATAAACATAACATTAAATGGACGCATGTTGAATTTTTATGACAAATTAATTAGTTTTGATATAATTAGGTCGTTTGCACAGTCTGCGCGTCGCGTAGTCACGATCTTTTTAGACCATGCCTCAGCTGAAGTATAGCCTTAAGTGGCACACAAAATAATCGAAATATTTACTACATAAAGCACCTTTCTTAAAAAAATGTATTTTTAAATTTTCAATTGTATAAAATATTACGATGAATAACATGAACACAAATTTGGATAACCAAATGATTTCTTTTTTTAAAAGAACTCTTGGAAAAGAAGGAAAATATATTTTCACCTCCCACTGTTGTGCTAATGATACTCCAGGCCCTTGTCGTATCGAATTGAAGAACAAAAAAAACAGGGAGTTTTTCTCGAATTTCTCTCGGTGTAGTGTTTCTATTGAAGGCATTCGGCCACTTCAGCTGAGATAAGGCATTAGGCAAACCACGTGACGCCTAATCTCGTCTTCTTAAGACTTAAGAGTTGAATTTCCATGAATTGTTTCAAAAGAATTACGTTTCTATTGAATTCTTGGAAAATTTAGTAAAATTTTCAACTAACGATAGTAAGAGACGACAATACAAGTCTCGAGTCTATTATTTGTTACCTAAATAATAATATTATACTTATATAATAAAAAAACTAAAAGTATCTAGAATTTAGAAAATCTAGAATTGACGATGAATAGGTTAAATTGAAAAGGGACGGATAAACTTTTGTATGATCCAAAAAACCTTTTTATTAAAAACGTTTTCTATGTTGTACTAAAGTGAGTATTGGATGTTTTATTATAATATGTACTTATTCATATTTTAAGGACTGCTCTTAGTTATACATTTTCAATATTATTTTTATATTATTTTAAGACATTAAATCCCCATTAAAGGCTTGTATTGCCTTATCACCACGCCGAGTTTTAGGGCTATTGGACTAATTTGGCCAACTAGGGGATCCCGAGCTTGACAAGAAAAAACATGAAGTAAAGAAATTTGTTTATATTTTTTGTAAAATATTTAAAGCTACGGGTAATATATTTGAACTGAGACCAATTTTTCAAGAACTGTCTACTCATCCAATCATTGAAAGACCTAGGTATATGAAAAAACTGTTCACGTTAAAAGTCGTTAAAACATATCTTAGGTCAACAGTCATTCAAAAAAAATAAACAATAGATAGTCTTAAAAGAATATCAATTTAAACCAGAGTATCTATAAATTTAAACATTGAAAATATCTGATAGATTTTACCGGTAAAATATAATTTTGATTAGGTAGGTAAGTACGGACTTAAATCAATAGTATTGTTGGAATACTATCAAAATTTAATCTAATGTTCATTTATTTATTTATTATTTCGGGGGCTTTGCACACATGGTCCAATTGGTGCTCCGCCCTGCTAGTACCGGGCCTTACAACCACCCTGCCTGCCACGAGAGAGATCTTCACAAATGCGAGACCGAGGCAACAGTTCCGTTTCTCGCCATCGAGTGGCTATCAATTCAAGACCATCCACTTATCACGCGCACAGGCGTGGAAACTCATGGTAAAACTCAGAGATGATTCGGAAAACTATACGTAAGAAATCCTCGTCCTCCACAGAAGGAAATGTTGCGTGCTATCCTACTGTGGCGTAACCTGTTGACAAGTATAAGTTATGAAGAGGTATAGATTCAATCAATACCTATCTATCTGGCTAATTACCTATTACAGTACACCTACAAAATATATAGTGAAATATAATACATTTTTACTTACTTTACTTAGAAAGCGAAATTCAAATAATTTTGATAATATTTTAGTCAATACATATACTAGATCAGTGGCGAAGGGTGTGAAGGTAGGCTGTTAAGATGTGACGTAAATAGTGCACATTAAACTTCGTTAGTCATACTTATTTGTTTTATTGAACTAAGACTACAATTTAAAGACGATATTAGTTAGTTTTTAAAAACCAATTAAACCATGCCTAAAGCAAACTTGGTATATTTTGGGCGATCCGACAAAATTTTGCATACTTTTTCATTCATACTTATTTATTTTCATTGAATTATAAATACATATTACATTTATTATGCTATTGGGTATTTTTTTAAATTCATTAATTCATTAAATTCACTTCCTAACCAAACTATAATAGATAAAAATATTATTCTATCCATAAAATATTCAAAATTATGTATGATTTAATGGCATACTTTTAGATATTTTATAAATATATGAGTATTTTTTTTACTAATATCTATTATAGCTTGGTTTTGCAGGGTTTAATTGATTTTTAAAAACTAACAAATACCATCTGTAAATAAAATTGTAGTCTCAGTTCAATAAAAACAAATACGTTTGACTAACAAAGTTTAATGAAAATGTATGACTATATTATGGCGGATTTTAAGAGCCTACCTCTACCCTTCGCCACTGGTATAGGTTCATGCTTACATAATGAATTATATGTGTTTAAACCACCATGTAAAAATATAATAGATTTTAATAATAATTTTGAAAAGTGAACACGTGGTAGGTGCTTACTTCACGAGGTAGTTTCTTTTTATTGTATATGAAATTGTTTAGAAAGAAACTACTGTTATCCTTGTCTGACAGTTCAATTTCAGTCAATTCGGGTTCAAAATGACAGCACCGTAACGAAGTCTTTTGTTTTACAAATCCGCGGTGTTACCTCTGTGATGGGATCCGCCGGGTTGGGTCGCTCAGGACTGGGGGGTCGTCGAGGGGGTGATCCCCTCTGAGGGGAGCCAGCTCGGCCCCCTGCGCCGACACCTGTCGACAAAACATAAACAATCAATCCGCTGGCAATGGAATACACATTTTTATTTTTCACTATGGTTGGTCTGGGAAGTACTTAGAATATGCAATATTTTTTGTCAGATATTTTCCCCAAATACGACGTTTTTGTTAAGATACAATAAATTCTTAAATTACACTGTAAAATTATTTTGTTTATTTGATAATGTGTATTGTAATTATACATATTTATGTTGAAATCATAGACACGAGTATTACACATTAAACTTTAAATAAATACAATAATAATAGTTTTTAAAGCCTAGAAGGGTGCTATATACTATCTACAGAATGTATACTGTAGAGCTACGGAATGCTGGCATGCCTGGAATACCGCAAGAAGACTGGCGAGCGACATGGATTCTTAGAGGTTCCGTGTATTGTCAATATACTAATTAAGGGGCGAAAATGGTTAAAGACGAAAATGGCACCTGCTAAGGATATATTGAAACAACGTATTAAAATAAAATATATATAACTAGGTAGGTTATTAAATAACCGGTACTGAACCTTTGAACTAGGGTTCTGATTTTTTAATCGAAACAAACGCCGGAATCGCACCCCGCTTATTGTTTCCACTGAAACCGAATTTAAAAAAAGGGTTCTAGCTCTGGTAACATGTATTGCATTTACATGATAATTTATTGAGGTAGGTAGCTCTACAAATATATCATATACAAAGACTGTCTGTTGGAGGTAGGTACTTATACAATAATTGAATGAATAGTACAGATTAGGACAGTAATAGCCTTCGAGGATGATGTATATGTTATGTCATGTAGCCCGTGATAACATGCAAATGAGAATATTTATTTTTTTATATTCCGTATATAAATAATAATTGTCGACACTTTCACATATTTACGTTGTACGGCGCCAATCATTTTCATATATATTTTAACATGGAACATGTTTTACTCAATTACTACTACTTACGCGCGTCGATTATTTTCATTTACGTTCAGTAGCCTACAATCTGTTCGACGTATTGTTTGTCTGTTATTATTGCTTCTTTAGATTTAGCAAAGCGCCGAGTTTTGTATTTTCTTAAAAAAAATTACAAACAATTTCATACTATTTATAGACGTCGTAAGGTATAACAAGTAAAGGCTAAAAAATAATCATTTAGCACTTACTAGGTTTAGCCACTGTAATATAAATATATGTATACGTATTTTTCATATATCTTTGGGAGGATGGTATGGATTTTTTCGAGCATTAATTTTGGCGAGGTAATAGAAAATTCATTTAATGTATTTGGCATATAAGATAGAAGGAAGATACAGATGTATATTGGTATGGAAATATATTATAAATATACAAACTAAAAATAATGAAAAATATTTTTAGAAAATTAATGTAGTACTAACCTACAAAAAAAAAAACGAAACGTTAAAAAGCTTTTATGAAAATAAATGCAATATATAGAAAATAAAAGCTGACATTTGACAGAGTAAGTATTCATAACAATAAAGAAAATTAGCTTAAAAAGCTTTTTGCAACTGTTCAGCTTCTTAGTTTTGAAAAGTTATAAGCAGCTATCAACTAAGAAGGGAGCGACTGAAACTTTTCGTTGAATAGAAGAAAAAAAAACAATCTCAAGGTAAATTGGCAAATAAAAGCGAAACACATTGACAGGTACCTACGTGTTTCGATTTCGTATGAGGAAAAAAGATATATTTTTCAGAGCTTTACGTCGTACAAGCTGAGTCATATAATCCGTATTCATCTTTGAAAAAGCTCACTACATGTAGAGTTTGTTTCATGTAATGATTCTTGTTGTGGTTATAATAAACATTATACTTAATTAATTGTATGTATTTATTAATATTTAATTTTTAAATTAATACATTACATTCTAAAGGTTTAATAAACGATTTTCATTTATTAGTAATTGGTTTACAGAATGACAGTAGAATAGTGGACATTTGGAGATTATAAAACTTATAGAGAAAAATAATTACAAGATAAAAAGAACTTTTTATATACCACGATTTTAAATTTTCTGTTGAATCATATAAACTTGACAATTATATGTATTAATAAATACTTTTTTGTACTGATAGAAATACTGAATAAATATAGAATACTAAAATGTCATTTTGACATTTCATATTGATTTCCATAGTAACGCACGTATATATTAATAATTTAGTTGCTAGGACCCCCTTAGCAACCAATAATGGTGCTTTACTTTTTACGAATTTTTCCCGAAATAACTTTCTATACAAAACAGAATTAACTGAAAATGAATTCAATTCTGCTTAAAGATGGCTAAAAGTATTGTAAGAATGCATTGTCGTCGTGTTCTGATATATTCTAAAAGTTTCAAATGTCTAGCTAGTCGGAAAGTTAGTTAAAAATCGATTGCAAGATTTGTACTGGATAAACAACCACCGGACAAATAAGAATACGAGCTAATAAAAACGTTGTAAAATTACTCATACTAGGAAGTAATTAGTAGATATTACGTATAAATTTACTTAATTCTGAAAATGGTGATATTTATTATAATTGAGAAGTAGAATTTATTTAAGGGGGGACATGCTCGTCGAAGGTCAAAATTGAGTTTTTATTGTATATTCAAACCATGATCCTGGACACTCCTTAAACGTTGTAGATGATCTATTTATATACTTTTGAAGCCTTATTATCCTTTATAGTTATTTTAAACATTTGATGACTGCATGAAGTATTTTTGTTACATAAAATAGTATTCTTTTAAACCTCTCGCTCTAATGTTTTAGAATATAGTCATATTTCGGTACATAACTGTGCAGTGGTGTTAAGATTTTTTACATTTATTAATTTTTAAACGCATTTATAAAACCATTAGCATAATTTATTACGAGATAATTTTTGTAAAATATTCACGATAAAAAATTATATTGATAATCTCTGTGATCCCAAATTTGACAAGAATTAGGCATTTTATTATTCAAAAAATCGGCAAGATTAACACATTTCAAGATGATTCTAAAGATATTTATTATAAGCTATGTTTTTGACCATTCAAGTGTGATAAACATCTTATGAATAATGATTGCTTTATAATAATTATTGACCTAAGAATAAGGTAGTGTTTTTTTGAAATACGCCATTTCTTTTGTCATTCCCCAGTGGTTAAGCTACAACATACGGCCGTAGCCATAAATTGACAAACTATAATTGAAGTAAAGAGTAAAATGATATTGACGCGCGTGTTTGAACATGTACCGTTTAAAAAAAAATAAAAAAAAATTCGGTTAGCTACATGTTCAAACACGCGCGTTAACATAATTTTACTCCCTACTTTAATTATAGTTTGTCATTTTATGGCTACGGCCGTATGTTGTAGCTTAACCACTGGGGAATGACAAAAGAAATGGCGTATTTCAAAAAAACACTACCTTATTCTTAGGTCAATAATTATTATAAAGCAATCATTATTCATAAGATTTTTATCACACTTGAATGGTCAAAGACATAGCTTATAATAAATATCTTTAGAATCATCTTGAAATGTGTTAATCTTGCCGATTTTTTGAATAATAAAATGCCTAATTCTTGTCAAATTTGGGATCACAGAGATTATCAAAATAATTTTTTATCGTGAATATTTTACAAAAATTATCTCGTAATAAATTATACTAATGGTTTTATAAATGCGTTTAAAAATTAATAAATGTAAAAAATCTTAACATCACTGCACAGTTCTGTACCGAAATATGACTATATTCTAAAACATTAGAGCGAGAGGTTTAAAAGAATAATATTTTATGTAACAAAAATACTTCATGCAGTCATCAAATGTTTAAAATAACTATAAAGGATAATAAGGCTTCAAAATTATATAAATAGATTATCTACAACGTTTAAGGAGTGTCCAGGATCATGGTTTGAAAATACAATAAAAACTCAATTTTGACCTTCGACGAGCATGTCCCCCCTTAAGGCCACATAAGTTACAGTTTTATTTTTCGATATATTTTTTCGTAATAAGTGAGTATATTATATGCACTGCGCGGATATAATGTATTTATTACCGTATATATATATTTGTTTCGCATGAGAAAAAATGTGATATGTGTGTGTAAGAGAAAGTGAGAGCAGATAAGGCAAACACAAATTCTAAAATTTTAAAAATAAGGGAATCATTTGTTTTAATGAGGTCAATAATTATAGTACAGTACTAGCATATTGAGTAAATAGAAAGAATTATACGAAAACGGAAAGGTAAGGCAATAAATAATAAAGTCTAGATGTGATTTTAATCAAATCATTTTCCATTGCCAATACAAATCTTGGACAAACAGGAAAAAAATTGTACTGGACAAACAAGAATACGAGCTAATAAAAACGTGGTAATAATGATATAACATTAATATTAAGAAAAATATACATAAATCTATGAAATATCAGAAGTTTACTTACGATTTTAAAGTGAGTAATAAATTTATTGATAGGAGAAAAGAAAATGTGGAAAAAATGTCAAGTAATCTATAGATGGTACTACAAAGTCATATTTGAAAATGTTATATTTTTTTTTCATTACTACAGAGAAGTCACCGCATATTTATTCTTATTTGTGCAATAGCGGACTAATTTGTGTTCAATAGATGTTCGGCATCCAATTAACCGGAGGAAAAATTCTACCCAGCTATCGGTTTTTCTAGATAACTGAATCGAGTAACCGATTTAAACGCTCATATTTAAAAAAATCATTTTCAAGTACTTTTGGCACATTCTTTTTCATTGACCCTAAAATTCGACGTTGATCATAGCCGCTCCCAATTAGTGGGAAATATAATTAATATTTTAACCATGTGCTGTAACCTGCTATGTCCATGCTCTGGCTCCAAATACACAAATAGCTTTCACATACTATTTTGGTAATGTTTGTCATCCAGAATTTTAGACGGTTAACCGTGTAGTATTACTCGATTTTCGGTTTAACCCGGTTTGGATGCAGTATATTTTTCGGTAGATTTTTTAAAAAGTTAATACATAATAATTTATTATTTACATAAAACCGAAAAAAATATTGTTCAATTCGCCACATAAACACATTATTTATTATATTACTAGTTAACGGGTGATTTAAAATAAATAATATCTTATTATATTAAATAATTAATTTACTTTATATTAAATATTCACTCAGTAAGGAGTTTTCATTTTTTCCTGGCAGAAAACAATAAATAAGACTTAGTGTAATCAGTACCGCTAAAAAAGACAAACTGTGTTCTGGAAAAAGACACCAACTCGTTTTTTTATAAACAAATACGAAAATAAACTTAAAAAAAGAAAATTTTACTTTAATCTTCTTATTAAATAAACATTCTTTGTTTTAAAGTCTTCTCTTTTACGATTACTTAATAAACTCACTTCAAAATCAAATTACTCAAAACTAGTATTATTCTCCAGTTAGTGTTATGTTACTGAATGTGACTAGTTATTGTATATTATTATGTAATTCACCAACATATGTATATGAAACCGTTTATATTAGGTACGTCAGAAGTGCTTTCGTTTTTAAGATGTTTTCTTTTTATATCATTTGGAAAACATGAATGGTGTTCTGATAAAAATAAAATACAAAAAAACGGAAGTATATATTGCTGGCTTGTTATTTTTAATAAGAATACGTCACGCAGAATTTCGGCACCTAGTGGCGTTTATTTTTGTATGAGTTTTATAATCCAATTTCGATATGATTATTCTTACTTCACAGTTGAATCGACTGAAAATTTTACGCTTCTTTTGATAATATGGAAGAAAAATCTTGCCTTAATAGAAATAACAACATTCTCCGCATGTGAGTTGAGCACTTGAAATAAGTCCGCGCTTACTTTGAGGTTCAAAGTAAATTACAAATCGATCAGCAAATACAACTGTTACCTACCCGATCCTTTTGAATTAAACTATGAAAATACATAAAAAATAATATATGAGGTCAGATGGATGAGAAAAATATTTTCATATATTAGAAAATTATTTTTATTTTTAAAGTGAAAGTGCTTAAAGCTGTAGGTAATTATAATATTATGAAAAGTGTTTTACTGCTAGCATCTGCGAATGTGTAGTAATGAAAAAATAAATTGTGTCACTTAATTAAAATTAGGTATAGGGATGAGCAATTAGAAAAAAACACAAGATTGATTTTCTCTTTTGTACCAACTGCAACGCTGCGGCATAAGAGCAGGGCTTTAAATACCCTTTAACACGGTTACTTTAATCTTGGCTACAAAGATGGATGGAGTTCATTGATAAACAGTTTACCTTGACGGTTGCCGCTCGGACGGCATCGAACTTTAAATTCAGTACGACAAGTAACTTTATTTAGAATTTTTATAGAATCAGTGAATACTAAGTGATGTACATATGAGTATCCATGTATCTATAATGTTTTTATGATTTCTCTGTCTCTGCGAAGATTTATTACTTAAGTTAATTAATTAATTTTAAATTTAAATTTAAAATTATTAAATTTAAATTTAATTTTAAATTATAATTAAGTCTTTATTGTTAGAAAATACATGTATCTACCTTTATCATTTATTTTAACCGGACCAATGTGTGTTTTATCTTTTGATACATATTGTAAACTATCTATAATACAGTGTTTTCTTTATATCTGTAGTATTTCATCATATACATAAATGTATTTAGATCACACTTACCGCCCTAATTACTAATATATGCACATACAAGGCTTTCTTATTTAACATCTTTTATATCCTACTGATATCCATTTTTATATATATCTTATAGATTCAAGTTTCACTTATAATCAAATCCACGTAGCAGCGCTAACACACGCCGCGATATTAAGAGTAATTAATTAATTATTAATCCTTCCATGAACCGTTTTAGCATTCTTTCTTCTTTCTTATACATTCATCTTACTTTTTCTCATATTACAGTTGCCGGAAGAGCAGTAATTGTGGAAATACATGTGGTTATTAAGCAGATACATCGTTAAAGCATAAAAACATGGTCAGAGATAGACAGTTTACCTATTTGATAAAGTTTGCATTTTAAATGTCCCATAGGAAGAATAGTTAATATTTATGCATTCTGGATGTATAATAACTTATTATATTTTCAACAAAAACAAATATTATGTGTATAATTCAATTATTATTTTGATGAAAATGTAGTAGGTACATGACTTAAAATCTATTAAATTTGTAAAAAACACGTGATATCTATTAAAATTCAACATGCATTAATGCTTCACCCAGAAAGCGAAATGCTATAATAATATAAAGAATAAAAAATATCTGCTGTAAACTTCGTAAATTTCAAAATGGATAACATTTGTATCTTTAAAAATAATTTAATGTATTATAATAACTTAGATAGATCGACTAAATTTAAAGAAAATAAACATGGAAAATAAAACTAATTTGTACATTTATTGGTCCTTAACTCAATTATTATTATTTAAAATATTTGCATTTTAATTTCCTATAACTAATGTATATTTTGAAGTATATATATATAAATTATGTTTTATTGAATGCGGCCTCATTACGTTGCATCTAATAAAGTGATCTTTCAATATGAAGAGGTTTAAGGTTCCCCAACTCTTAGTTAGACAGCGCATATTATACTGTATTCGTTATATATAAAATATAAATACTCAACGATATCTTTAGATCTCATTACATATTTACAAACATGATAATATGGACACAATAGAATATAGTAACTTCCAATTATTTCCAGACGTAAATAAAAATCCTTTGATAATATTTAATAATACCAAAACAAAAATACGTCTTAAACTCGAATCACTGAATAATTCTCCATTGAGCGCAGCGCAAGTTCTATAATTTGAAATGTCAACGGTTCCCTCAAACTGGTAAGGTATGCCTCCCGAAATAATATAATTTTGTCCTTTCGGTTCGTCCGGTTCATGCAAACGAAACACAAATTAGCGCAGGGTTCGGGTTCATTTAGGTGTGTATCAAGAGACTTGTGCGATGATTTATTAAGGGTAACATTATTTGTACTATGTAATAAAATTATTAACTGTTAATAAAAACCTTTGAATAGTAGTAATTCCTTATCGTGGAGACTGATAATATCTTATTGGTGAACTCTCGTGAAATTTCTGTTTTTACCACAAAATTCTTTTACTATGTAGCAAGTTCGTCATATCTATTTCAGTTTGAAAGAAAACAATGAGCGAATTAAAACTAGTCCCTTTATATGCATTAAAAGTACGAATTTGATATTTAAACTAATAGTAATGATCCTGAGTTAACATTTGTGGTAGTATATCTACTCTAAAACTTTAAGGTCGAACAATATACGTATTAGACAGATTATGATAAATGACTTCTGGAACCAGGATGGACTTTTGTTACTAGAGTACATGACATACCATACAAGATCACTATAATATGAAAGAGTTACGCTAAGTAACAGAATGACCATTTTATGAAAACTTAAGGACAGCTCACATTAAGCGTGTTACTCCTTCACAATAGTACGCCGGTGGATATGTATAGAACGAAGTTATAGCAGCCCCATCCGAGTTTTAAAAAAAAACAGGTGGACAGTATTTTTACTGCAATGATAATGAAGTTAAGGAGGTGGCCAGGACCTGGTTTTTAGAACTATATCAATATTTTTTTTCTAAAATAGCTATCATTGTTATAGGAATATTATACAACGTATGAATGTACATTGTCAGAAGACGACATCACTAATAAAATCATTTTAATCTGTCATCGTTTTTTGCCGAGTTACATAACATAATGAACGCCCCTCGTACATAGAGTATGGTACTGACAGAAAAAAAAACCTATCTATGGTTGAGCAACTTTAGTTATGATAAATATTGAGTTATTTTGAGTTTTTTTTAATATTTCTAATGTTTGATTAAGGTGATTACTTATAATATTAGGAATTAAATAAAATATTCTTTTTATTGTGTGAAAGAAGATTTAGACAGCCACGACTTAAATGAACTGCGCCACAAGAGTTTTGAATTAACTGGAAAGCCGTGACACTGAATTGTCCAGGATTGAGAAAGTTTTTGGAGGATATCAACATTAGCCAAACGTTTTAGAGCGAATGATGGTTAAGTTTGGAAGATTTAGTGCATATGAAGAGGGCCTACTGTAATCTAGCATTGTTTTATGTTGAACGCTTTGACATCGCTATAAAGTAGGCGTTGTGTTCTTGCACGTTAAACATTAAGTTAATTCTCATTTTGATTTTAGTTAAAAGAAAAAAATATATAAGAAGAAAAATCATCTTTGTTCGAATCTGGTTTACCTATTTATATATCCATTCATTGACGATCAAATAGAAAATGTAAAAATAATTATAATAACTACTTCTCATTAGTTTATTTATAAAATAAGTAGTATAACTACGCAATATTTCGTATTATCAAAAATGGTGCGATTGTACCAGTATCTAACTGAAAAAAGTAATTGAATATAACATTATGTGTTTCATATTTTTGAAAATTTCATGGATCTACGGATCAGGAAACAAAAAACGATACTTCATTTTTATATTGTCTCAATTAAGGCTATAGATACTTTTATACCCCGCTTATACGTGCATGGATTTACTGCTGACAGTACGTACCATTGCGGCCATAATAAAAAAAATGCACGTGGCATCGTGAAAATTGGAAGATTGCATGCATGGATCAAAAAAATTCAGAAGCTTCTGAATTTTTACGCAACAATTAGACTGTGCAATATCTCCGCCTGCACAGTAGAATGATAGTGGTGAATATCCCGGTAAAAAAAGTGAACTACACCGCGCTGAGGCTCATTTTTAAGTTAAGGCTTTGGCCACATAGGCAGGTGCTTCGCTAGTCCTGAGCTAGATGCTATGCTTGTCTACTAAAAATACTACTGCCACATTGCAAGCTATGTGCTTAGGTTAAAATTTATTTGACATTTGGGAGCGCTCAAGTCATCAACGATATGTCACTCTCAAAACTAACCAGAAAGCTACTTCTCACAGAGAATTTCGAAAGTCTCAAATTCGATTTTTTTGGATGCATTCATCCACCGCCATCTTTAGATTAATACTCTACTTGAGTCGGCAATGATTCATCCCATGCGTCATTATTCATAACCTCAAAATATACGGTGTTTGACGTTTGTCATACTGAAGAAACATCCGCCATCTTGCAAAATCCAAAATCACTAGGTGACACAATAAAAATAACCAACACGTTTGTTCGCCGGGAGACTCACGAGGTGACTCATAATCACGTAACGAGGCGCGAAGCGTGCAGTGTGGCCATTGCGATAGAATAGTGTGCGTTTGTTCACTAGGATATGTCACCTAGTACGTAGCCACCAAGCAAGGCACCTGCCTATGTGGCCGAAGCCTAACCAATTTTCACGACTGTCAAATTTAATAGTACCTACCATAAAATGACAACATCGCGTATCGCCTACTCTTGAAAAATGCAATTGGCGAGACAGTCAACACTTTTACGTGTAAACAGCTGTTATTATCGCGATAGTTAAAACACACACTATTGGTGCAAGTAAATACATGTACGTCTACAGGTACATGTACGTAAAGGTACAGGTAGATACATGTACAGCACATGTGCGTTATGTCAAAAATCATATACGAAAATAATATTACAATACTATTGACCAAAAATACTTTATAATTTTTTTATACAGTAATAATATTATATTCCCTTGGTGGATAGTCAGATTGATAGTACAGAATTGATTGAAAAATTATTTTTTCTCATGTCTGGGCTAGATTGAACTGCCAACAAAATATATAGAAAATGAAAATGTTATTAAAAAGTAATTCTGACTTTTATATTACAAGTCTAAAGCTAATATCATGTGAACATAATTTTAATATAAGTATACAACTGTTTTATCGATTGACCATGGATGTGTTCGATAAAGGAGCGTAAATTGTTCTACATTTGTTATAAATAAAAAATAAGTTTATATAAATGTGTTTATGTATTTCAATTCTGCTAGATAATTTTATTTACTGTTAGACAAATAAATATTTTATAACTAGTATATTGTTATCTAAACATTTCAAAGTTAAAAAAGAATAGCGTGAAGTTTAAAATAATTGGATTCACAAGTCGTTTGGCAGATTGATTTTTAAATATTTATGAACGATTTTCTGTTTAACTTTTAAGGATACAATTTAAGATACTTTAATATGGATTTATCAACAATCATTTTTTTAAATCTGGAATTAGTAACCACTGCCAACTTTATACCTATTTTATACGTCTATTATTGGTGCATCGAAATAATATGATGAAATTGTTAATAGCCGCCGTTTTTATTTTTGGCATTTGACGTTTCGATAATAAACTATGTTATATTATGCAATTTTTGTGGATATTAATCTCAATAAATATGGCTTGAAGGAATTGGCTGTTTTATTAAAATACAATAATTAACGCGACGTGTCATTGTATGGTTTAATTTTCAAATAGTTGTAATGAGATTGTTTTGGATCCGCTTCTAGTGAAAAGTCATGTTTCATGTTAGAAATGGTCGTGTGTATTGTAAGGTTACTGCAAAAAGTTTTTAAGTCTTGTAATCATGTTATGGAGTAATTATTGTAATTTGAAGTTTGACATGTTTTCAACAATCGGGCATAATTCTATGTGCTTTATGTGCATTTACTATCTATCGAACGGTCTTGATTTTTTTCTAGCTTACATATTATTTAATATAAACACATAATCCGTTGGTAACTCTAAATACCTAAATTATTGACACACCAATTTTTGACAGCAACATAGTCTTAGACATACTATATATATATAAAAGCAAAAACATTTATTCGTGACAACTATAAGTTACAGTGTTTATCTTGATAATAGTGAATCTAAAACCACATTGGAATGATTGAGGGTTATAGAATAGTCATTAATATATCAAGAAGATTTAACAAATTAATTAATATTAAATTGGTATACCTACCTATCAATCATTTATCACTCATTCCACCTCAATCAATCATTACAAGGCTGGCGTAGGTACAATGTTGTATTCAATTTACAATCCAAATTCGTCTTGAATTATTGTCGCGTGTACACTAATAGTATGAACCGTATTCTACTCATAAGACACCACAATTCGTTAAACAATACACCCAGAATAAACCTAAGCTTACAATTGAGCGAGATTGAATCCTTTAATTTGTGAACATAATTCGTATCAAATTAAACCATCAACCATTTAATTCTATCAAACAGGTACACGAGCGTTAATGATTGTATTTGTGTGTAGGTGAATTACCCGTTCCAATAATGAAAATCAGATGGTATATTATTATTATATACATCACGTTTTGAATACGAATAGATATGGTAGTAATATTTTAAATCAATAATACGTGAGGTAAAATGATATGCTACATTATAGATAGATATCATTGTTGATATATAGCCGTCTAATATAACAATATAATTAAATAATATAATTAATAATATATGAATAAAGAAGTACGTGTTTACATCTAGCGCTCGCTGTGCGACGCTGCTAGATACTGATTATTGTTTGTAAGAGGGAGACAAATTTTTATTCCCACTCTTACGCCGCACCTGTGTGTGCGGCGTGATACTAGTCAGTTCTCATCGGTTATTTGTTACACGCGCATATAAAATGTAATCTTTCTGTATAATAATATTCATGCAGTTTAATATAAATAAAGTTAATCGTATATTAAAACTACGTTGCTTATTTACGATCCTCAAAACCATCCACAATTCCCAACATTATTTATAGTTTATATGATTCAATATACTAGTATCAGAAGCATTTAATCACATAGGCGTCATTTTAAGAGAGCTGAATTCTTAAAAGATTTATTTTTATCTAAAGATAAAATATTTTATTAAGTGTCTGAATTTGTAATACCTATCTATGCTTTCATATTTTCGTATACTTTCAAACTTTGGTGGGGCACATTGAGTAGAGATCTATTCTGTTGGGTCATATCTATCCTATTCGAGAGGTTTTTTATGTACGTTTTTATTGTTAAGTAATTTATTTTGTTTTTAAAATTATAATAAAATATTTTTTTTCGACCATGTCAGATCCTAATAGGATCATATGAGCCTCCACAGAGTAGAGGTTTGTATTAACAGATTTTGTTTTTACGAGAAATGGATGTCAGCCACTTGCTCAACCTATTAGGTCCATACCCTGACTCACACACAAATTGAAAAACAATATGTGTACTTGCCAGACCCAGGATTTGAACCTGAGACTCGCGACATGATACTCCAACGCTTAAGCTGCGCGGCTACCGTGGGCATTAAATAATATGACACGTAAACTTAAATTCAATAAAATTTATTTAAAAAAATTAATTAACATTTTCGCATCCTGAACGGAGCATATTATAGTGGTTCCATAGAAATATATCTGTTAGTTATTTGTACAACTTATTGCATCCTTGAATTATTGGATTAAACACACATTAAAAAAAATATTATTTTTGCAATGTCATCGGATTGAACCCGCGGCTTTATAAACAGCCCATCACCAAACGCTCCCACCTTGAGTAGAAAACGCACGTAAATAGGTACTACTACAGTTTAATAAAATGTCTTTACTATGTAAGTAACCACGATTCAATTATTGTTTGAATTATTATTGAACCAGATAAATGTTACTACTTGTCTTTGATAATGTATTAGAGATGATAGAGATTATTTATAATACAAGGACAAACAGTAACAAGTTTTAAATAATATTAAATTAAACAAATTTAATAATGGTTTACCATAAAGTAATCGCTTATTCAAAGGAAAATTTAAATCTCGTTTATAAATTGACGAAGACCGACTCAATCCAATTGAAATCGTACCCTTTTCAGTTTACCCTGGAGAAAACTGACGATTCGTTTTGTTTTACTTACAAAATAATGATAAAAGGTTCGATTAAGACAGGCGTACCGTAAAATAGGTCTACGAAGACCACTGGCTAATGATATTTGTGTAATTTTTACTTCAAGTACCTATATTAATTTATTTTATTTTTAAAACAATCTAATTACACCGATCCATAAAATCTTTGGATGTCTACAATTTAAACATAAAATAAATCATTATCGTGCAATAAAAAAATAAACTATTGATTGACGATGCTCGATGGAATTTGTATTTACTTTCTATTTGATTAAAGTTATATTTTATTCCATTTGTGTTATTTCTTGCAACTCGGCTTTCGCCTTTTGGCATCTTCAGGCACTATAAACATTGATCAATGGTAATCAATCTAACTGAGAAATAATACACTGTTAATTCTCGTTTATATACCAGTTTTAATATACATATTAAACGACCGTAAAATATTATTATTAACTAAATAAGTATAAAATTTTAAATGTTGGAAATTTTTAAGTATTTAGAATATTGTACATTACCACTAAGTTAAACATAATAATTTTAATATTCTTTAAATACAATATTTTAGTGGTCGACACTCCGGTGAATGAAATCCTCCCGTAGTTTATTTCATTATTCTCGGTCCCTACTTCTTTGCTGTCAAATTTCAAAAACCATTTAATAACGCTTTGACTATGTATTTTATTATTTCAGATTCTCTTTATACTTAAAGATAGTATTTTAATTGTGTAGATGAATTTTCTCAGATTAAATTGGCTTATATTTTGAATAAGATTTTTTTTAATAACCAACGTTTAAGATACACATATTATTATAATAATTTGATTTTTGATATGAAAAACTGTTGAATATAAAATTTATTAGACAACATAAGTTATATAGACGATAAATATTTATGTAGTGTCGATAAACCCAAGTATTTTTTTTTTATAAATTGGTACGATGGTAATTTGATGCCGTAGAAGATAGATGGGCAATTTATGTGTAGTCCGACTGGAAGATTCTAAGCAGACAAATTCTAGAAATAGATTATAACTCCGATATTAAATAAATTCATCAAATTTACAAAGGCGCAATAAAAATAACACAATAATTCAAATAACACGTAGGTGTTAAATATTTGTTATAAATAATTAGAACAATCATTCTCACAACTAAATTTTGCTGAAAATTTCTGATGACCAAACTGGTTTACAAGATAAATAATACTTTTGACGATAAATTTAAAATTGTATTGACAGTGGCTTCGTTGATAAAATTTGTGTCATATTATCTCCACCTCCCATACCATAAAATTTGATAATAAATTATACTCTCATAGATATCTGGTTGATAAAATTTACTGACTTCTAGATTTTCCCTCCTACAATTTGGTTTTTTCAATAATTGATTATCAATTCAATTCACTGACATCTATAGAATTTATTGTCGAATTTCGTGGATTTATAACAATTGCAGTATTTTTCATAAAAGCCTTTTTCCAAAGTTGATTACAATGAATCAACTAACTGCTATTTTCACATTTGTTTAAAAAAAACTGTGATGTATTCACTTTTTACTTCAAATAAGTCTTTCAAAATTTTAATTGGTCCATTTTTTTGCAAACAAAACAAAATTTATTGCGTGTCTGGGCAGTGAGCTATTGAAGTCTTTCACCAATTAATAATTTACAATGTTTATATCGTAAATTTATCAATAAACTTTTCAAATAAACCATGAATCTAAGTACTTATTTCGTTTTAATATTTTGCACTTACCTACATAATTTGGAATACATTAAAAGTGTACATAGAAAAAATATTTTAAACATTTTATGGTGGCGGGCGGGACTATAACCCACATCCATTAGATTCCGGTCAATGTGCTTTACGAGATTTAACCACCTTGACAATACGTTTTGATCATAGCGAATTAACCAATAACTATATGTCCACAGAACAGATTAATAAATATAATTCAGATAGGATATACCCCAATACACTACATTTTGAAGCAATGTTTTGAATGTGTGAGTGTCCTATACACATTATAGACGTGCAATAGTGTGTGTTGTAATCTTCAAATACACCAATATTGAATGATCGTCAGTACACAAACCAAGAGCAGTTGTCAGAACGAAAGAAATGTTAAAAATGGCGTATTCTTGACACGTGTTTAAGTTTATTCCATATTCTTTCACACTCGAGATCAGTTGCCTGTTACTCCAAACCCGTTAGGTATTTCCGTTCTACAATTCTTATATAATTATATAACTTCAATATATAATCATCTAATGCAGAAAATTCCGTTTCGCATAAATATGGTGTTACGAATGGTAGCAGTACCTAGGTACTTGCATTGCTTTTTTTAACAAAGTATTATATTATTTTTCAGTTCGATTCAACCAAAATTGAACAAAGGTTTTTGTTTCCATATAGGCATTTTTATTAGTCAGGAAATACACCACAAATAATTATAAAATAAAATTCTACATGTGTATTATCATCAATCACACGCACCACACAATGACATCAAATTGTATCACACAGACACATATTATATTATTATAAAATTTTAATATTCTGTAACCGAAACAGCGCCAGCGAATTTTTTTACTATTATAACTAATTTTTGGTGTGTGTTTATCTCACTTAACTGGTCGGTCTGCAACGCCGGGCCCTCAGACTGGATCCTTGTCAACCCCCACCCCTCTTGTGGGGGCCATAGACAATAGTATAGAAATGAGGAATAATAAAATTAGTCTCCATATCTTCATACAGGTTTTCAAACGACCTAACTTTTATAGGACTGTTTTTTATGTAGTTTATAACTAGCTGCCGTTTTATAAACTATGCACTTGCAAACTGCAAGCCTGTGTTAAACTTTTCGCGCCTCCCTTTGCAACAGTCCGCGCCTCCCCAGGAAGGCGCGCCCCCCAGTTTGGAAATCGCTGTTTTAAGGGGTTCAGATGGTAGTCTTATGGTTTAGTGTATTATGACGAATAAACTGTTCAGTTTAATAGAGAGTTTCTAAATAATATTTTTTTTGAACATTATATAATGTTCAATAATCAGAATGATATACTCGTAAATCTTGTGAATTATTCGTTTGAATAAAAGAAATAGTTAATTATAAAATATTTTTTTTTATATCACAGTATTTAAAATCTATCAAATAATGAAAACAAAACTATAACATTTAAAAGATAATTTTAATGTACTTATTTAGAGATAGACTTTATTAGTTTACTTATTAAATTAAAACTCTTATTGAATGAGTACCTATCAACCTTTCCAGACAGTCTGAAAACTTTACACTATTACTTTTTATGTAATTATTTTATTAAATATCCAGAATTTTTTAATGTTATTTTTTACAGAATTTTAAAATAATTGTAAAACTAAAAATCACTAAAAAGAATTATAAATATTTTTATATTCAAAAGTATTTAAATCAAATTTTAACAAGTAAGTCAATCAAAATTAAGCTGTTCAAACACAAAAAATACGAATGAAATCGTTTATTAAAATATTAAAAACTAATAAATATAAAAAGTCTTTTATTGGATAAAATCAAAATACTTGTCAAAAAATACAATATGTTTAATTAAATATAATGAACTCACCATTTTTTATTTTACAATTGGCCAGCAAATCAGACATCAGATCTTTGTTTTTCTGAAAAGAAGAAAAAAGTTTGTTAATAATATTATATTATCTAGTGGTAATATTTTAACATAAATAATTAGTAACAATTATTAATATTGAAACCAATATCTTTTTTCTAAATAAGCTGGGTATTCAATCATTTTATATACATTAATTGTAATTATTGAAAGAATAATATTTTATTGGACATTATAATGTTATCATAAACTATTATGATTTTCTTATAATCTAAGAAATACTTTTATTTTGTGTTTTCTAAATATGTAGGTACCTTTTGATCAGCGCTTTGACTATTTACACGATAGGTATCTAAGCAAAAAATATGATCATAACTCAAATATTACTACTCAAATATTTATTCATGAGACGTGCACAGTTCATGACTGCATTGTTGTTACCAATTCAATAGAGCTACATTTTGGTTAAGATAAATCTTCTCGAAAATAATTACGAGTAGGTAACGTGGTCATATAGCAGCGGTAAAGTAGTGTGGTGAGGTGAGAGTGAAGGGGCGAGCTCCTACACCCAACCGATGTCGAGTGCGTCATTTCATTCGAGTTTTATACAATATACGTAGGTAATATTCAAGAAGCGTGAAGAAGTTGATCAAACCATTGTATAAATTTGAAAAAAAAATCGAATCAGTTTAGTTCTTAATTGTTGACTTTTTATTTTCTTATTTCGCGCAGACAAAATCGCCGCTTGTCGCTAGGAAGAAATATGTTTTTTCAATATAATACCTTTATATTACATTATAAAATTAGTTAAGTCATTATTAACGACACATTATTGTGTGTTTCAATAGAATTTCGTAAGACGATAATCTAATTCTTGAAAATATCCGTTCACTTTATTTGCCGAGATTATTTTTACTTTGTCCGTATAATATTATAAAGGTTCAAGTAAATTTGATTTGAGTCGTCTGCAAAGTAACCTCAGGCCCTTGTTTTTGATACTCTGACTCCGCGTGATTGCTTGCTCGCCTTAACTTTATATTAGATTTGGATTGTATTATAAATCAATATAACATTGTTTAGAAGTCAGTTGATAATGGTCTTGCAAATTTCTTGTTAATGATTGAACCTTAATAGAATTATTCACGAGGTAGGTACTTAAATTATTCACAGTCAGATTCTGTATCTATTGACGCTTAAGTTAGGTTAGGTTTGGTTAGATAAGTACATATTTTCCTACCTAGGTTCCCACCACCACTCGTCATATTATATGTACAACCGTGGATATGCACAACCGCCTTCCATGACGCTATAAACATGTCTAAAAGAAGTGGTTTTAAGTGCTCATTCCTTCCTGAGACGGAGACGCATTTAACCCATGCACCGTAATGATTAAAGAAGGAAGTTGTGAGAAATATAAGAACCACTAGAAAAAATCTTTTTGAAAGAAAAATCAGCGAGATTCAAACATTAGGCACATGTGCTCTGACTACTATCTATGTAAGCTATGGTGGGTATATATTTCTCAAAAGTGTTTTCAAATTATTTAATGTTAAATAAAGAATGTTACATTCTTAAATCATGTAAATTATTCGTTTGATAAAAAAGGTAGTTTATTATTTTATAATATAATATATGCACATGTGTGTGTATGAGTTTGATTTATAATATGGCTATTTTTTATAAGTATGTCTAACAAATTGTGAATCTGTCTTACCTATTTGTTTTTCACGATAGTGTGTGCTTTTTATACATGGTAATAAAGCTTTTGTTTTGTTAATTTACATAAACTGCTGGGCAAGTTCCGTACTGTAGCAAATATATTAAAGAGCTTATCTAATTAGATGTATGACTTATTTACTATTCATATTCTAATATATTAATGACATTTGTTTAATATCTTTGGCGAAAGCTTTGCGAGATTAATGTAGTGATACCTTAAACAAAATAGTTTTGCAAGAAGAAACACAATACAAAAGCATCATTATTACATATCCCGATACAGTTTAATATCTTACATAAACAAAGATTCCATTTGGGAACAATAAAACGAAGCATGTAACGATTTTCCTTTATACAATGATCAATACAGGAGATTCTTATCACGTGAAAAAATCTAACATGGCAAAAGATTCTACGAAGGATAGCTAACATAAAGGAACTACATAATAATCGTGTTCCGTGTTGTTCGTAATTGTTTTTTTGTAACATTCGTGTATTGCTTGACTAAGATTGGTTTTCGTGATGAAAATGAGTACCTACGTGAAATTTCATATATATTTTTTTGTGATTGTATATAAGAACAATGCAATAAAAATAAATAACGATACATGACTTGAAAGATTTTTATTAACAAACAGCGTTATTGTATTTGTGTTAATTAGTTTTCATGTTTGTGTTCAATAAATCATTTAAGAATGCCTTTATGAGAAAACAAAACTGCTTATATGATATTATTTACTGAATTTGGTATATAGTGTTTTATTTTAATTATTATATTATATTGTTTGAAGTAACTATATATTATTAAGGTATATGTTGTATCAAGTCAAGAAAAGTGTATAGAGGCAGTGTATGGTCAACTGGACAGTGAGAGCTTTGAGTGGAGATCCATAGAGAACTGTTGTGAAGTCGACCATTGAATGATCTGAATGGCCTAATCCCTATATATTAGTATGATAATTAGAGATACTTGATTATAATGGAGCAATTTAACCATGAATCTGCGTATATGTGACTTCGTTTAGTGGACATGAATTTGATTATTGTTAGATTTTTTATTTCCGACCTCACTTACGTCTACTAGCAGGGTTTCCTAGGGTTTCCCAAACTATGTACACTGGTATTCCGTGGAAAGTGAGTAGGTGTTCCTCAAATTTACGAGAAGAGTACCCCAGTGCGTCAAAAGAAACTGTTATTGTTTTACTTCCGTTTACCATGACATATTTATGCCTAGAAAGATTTTTTTATTGTTCTGCAACGAAGTCAGTCGAGTCCAGGAACAGAATTGACGCCACACCAGATATAAGAATTTTACTTTCTAACTAATATTGTGGACATGTCAAGAAGATTTTCAAATAAAGGACAATACATCATCGAATTTATTAAGAGCTTCATCCACTTATATCTTTATGCGTTATGTTTTATTTACCTATCCTACAAAATAAACTAGGTGTTCCGTTAAAAATTCAGGATTTGAGAAGTATTCCATCGCAAGAAAAGTTTGGGAAACCCTGTTTGCATCGCTTTATTTCGCTCGGACTATGACTTATTTTCTGTCAAAACTACCGAAGTTGACGCTAGTGTGGTATGTGTGTAGTAAAATATTCCAAATTAAAATACTTAAAGCCATGTACTCACTAACGAGTCGTAACTGTGACCGATGCAGATACAGTAACTGTATGGACACCAAATAATTAGTTCACAAGCATAATAAATAATTATTTCGCATCTAGAATTGGTTACAGAGTCTGGGACGTTAAAGTAACGACTCGCTTATGAGTACCCGGCTTTAGAATGTGATTCATTTATATCACCATCATCAGCCGGGGTCAATCCACTGCTGGATGAAGGCCTCCCCAAGTTTCTTCCAACTCTCTCGATCCTGTGTCGTTCGCTGCCACGTATTTCCGCCGAACTTTACCAGTTCGTCAATCCAGCGGCTTTTAGGGCGACCCTGTGGCCGTTTTGTGCCCCTTGGGTACCACTGGATGACGGCATTTGTTCAGCGGCCGTCCTTTCGGCGAGCAATGTGCACTGTCCATCTCCATTTCAGCTGTTTGGCAGCGTCTATTACATCGCGTACTCCTGTCTGCTTCCTAACCCATTCGTTTCTCTTACGGTCCTTTCACGTGATGCCCAACATACACCTCTCCATGTCTCGCTGTGCGACTCTTAGCCTTTGGACATCTCTCGTGTTGAGGGTCCACGTCTCGCAGCCATTTATATATATATATATGAATTCATTTAAATATGAATTATATATTTTTATTTTCATTCATAGAGTAAAACATACCTATTTATTATTGTGTAATTATTGTCAACATGTTGTAGTCTAAGCACATAAATATTAACCTAAATTTAATCTCATTAGATAATTCGGTGTAACCAATACCTCTTTTAGACTTGTTTTAAATTATACATAAAGTTGTAATTTAGGTATCCTTCTTCAATAATTTATTTATAACCTGCATCATTTTTTTTATATTATATCATGACGTGCTTTACTAGGTATGTATACTATCTGAATACATTATGATAGCTTAGCGTAATTAAGGGGTTCGTAGGAATATTATTACGTGAATATAATCTGAACAATAGAAACGCGTTGAGCCTTATAATATTATACGAATACCCGTAAGTATATTTCATCTGAAATCATCGCATAGACATGGTTAAATCTTCATGGAAAACATACTGGTCTTACAATGGAAACTTGGAGAATAAAACAATATCAGAGATGATATTAAGTACATAGGCGAATCTTAGTATTTTCATACACGGTGGCTAAATTATTTTCATGAAATAATACGTATGCGATGTTGTAAAATTAATTTGATATTCGTAATAATAAATAATAATATGTTTACAACGCTATTCATTATATAAAATGTATGTATATATTTTAAGATATTTAACTACAAAAACTAGACTAAGTATAGGATAAACTCAGAATAATACAATTTTACTTTTTATATGAATAACAAGTTAAATTATTTATTACGAGGATAGCCGTTTATATTTCGGGAATAACAAACAAAAACGAATTTTTTTACAATAAAAACAGTTTTATTGTTTTTCAAAATATTCTCCACGACAATTTATACACTTTTCCATGCGTTTGAACCAATCTGGAAAGCATTTTTGCCACTTTGTAGAAGGTAACTTCAAAACATGGTTTTTGAATGCATCAACCTCTTCTGGTGTAGAAAATCGTTGACCACGCAATTTATCTTTGGCTGTCGGGAATAAAAAGAAATCATTTGGTGCCAACTCGGGTCTGTACGGCGGATGACCCATCAATTTGATGTTTTGAGTACTCAAATAGGCGCTTGTTTGAGCCGATGTGTGAGAGCTCGCATTGTCTTGATAAAGGATGATTTGACGCCGACAGTTGCTTTTCCTTATTTCACCAAAAACTTCTGGAAAAAAAATCGTTGTGTTCCATTCAGAATTGACTGTTCTATGATTCTCTAAAGGTACAGTTGCGAAATGGCCCGTTTTTCTGAATAAACAGGCGACCATTTGCTTCGAAGTGCTTCGAGCGCGAGCAAATTTTGTTGGTTTAAACTCATTTTGGAAGACCCATACGGTCGACTGCTGTTTATTTTCGGGCTCATACGCATAGATCTAAGATTCGTCACCTGTAAAAATCCTATTAACGATTTTTGAAGCACCTCGATCGTATTTTGTTGAGCATTTCATTGCACCAATCGACACGCGCCTCTTTTTGTGCGATTGTCAAATTATGCGGGATCCAACGCGAACATAGCTTTCTTACATCTAAATATTCATGCAAGATCATATATACGCTAGTGTTACTAATGCCCAAAAATGCCTCATTCTTACGGTATGTCAAATGACGATTTTGCATTATCAGTTCACGCACAGCATCGATGTTTTCTATAGAAACAACTGATTTTGGACGACCTTCACGCGGGTCGTCTGTGAGTGAACGACAGCCACGATAAAATTCGCTAAATCAGCGATATACCGTAGTTTTTGATGGTGCTTTATCTCCATATAAAGCATTAAGTTCAGCGATGCACTGTTCCCCTGTTAATCTACGTCGAAAGTTGTTAAAAATAATCGCAAGAAAATTTTCACGAGTTAATTCCATTTTTTGGCCGAGATAAAATTTTCAAATGAATTTAAAAAAAAAACAAAAAGCGTCCGTTTGTTAAAACGTTCTGAGTACTTTTGCCCTTAAAAATGTCAAACTTTAAAATACAGAAGTCAAATTGCACCTAGCAACACCAGTGTTGCAAATTCCCGAAATATAAACGGCAACCTATGTATTCATATTTTTTCTCTTCTTACTTGATGCTATTATAGACCGAGTCAAGCTCTGGTCTTCTCAATTCTTCACCTCAATAACACTCGGTCATTCACTACTTCGTTCCAGTCACCCACCACCAGGAACACGCTGATGTCTGACGGATCTCATCACCAACGGGCATCCAATGAATTTCTTTGACTATATTCTGGAGCCACTTATTCATTTCGTATGTTCCACCTATCTTAACCAAAGCACTTTTATATGTAAAGGGTGGAGATAGGCTGTTAAGATTCGCCATAAATGGTGGACATTAAACTTTTTTAGTGATACGTATTTGTTTTTATTGAACTAAGACTACAATTTACTTGTGTTGGTTACTATTTGAAAATCAATTAAACCCTGCCTAAACTAAACCATAATAGTTTTGGTATACTTTGGGCGTACGACAAAATTGTGCACACTTTTTTATATATACTTATTTGTTTTTGTTGGATTAAGAATACATATTACATGTTCATTTTTTTTAATTCATTAAGCCCTGCCTAAATCAAACTATACTACTTATATAAAAAAAATATTATTCTATCTATAACATATCCAAAGTAATGTACGATTTAATTGCATAATTTTAGATTTTTCATAGATAGACGAGTATTTTTTGACAATTATTTATGATGGCTTAGTGTTGCAGGTTGCAGGAGTTAATTGCATTATAAAAACTAACCAACACCATTTGTAAATTTTAGTCTTATTTCAATGAAAACAAATTACATATGGCTGACAAAGTTTAGTATGCATTATTTGTATCGGATCTTGACTGCCTACCTCCACCCTTCATCACTGGTATAAGGAGTGGAAGATCCTTGTATATATCACATACAGTTTTAATTCTTTCTCTACTCATCCGTCATTTACTAGTCTGCGTTGCATTGCAGAATCTATTTTGTACCTCGAGAAAAATTATATATTATAATAGTTGAGTTATTATTAATAAAAATATACTAATATTACTACGTTTTATCTCCTAAAAGTAATTATATAAAAAAATACATAATTATAATTCATTCAATCAATTTTTTATCGTCAATGAGATTTTGAAATTTCATTGATTTCGTATGTCGTTGACATAAATTTGTCCCTATTCATGATCACTAATATTATATCATTATTATATTATCCTGTAAGTGTGACTGTCTTAGTGTGCATTATTCGTTCGGTTACTTATCTCTCAACTCACCCTCTGCCACTGCAGAATATTAATATCCCGATGTGCCTATCAAATCTTTGCCAAGCAAGACAAAGCCTATACGATACCGAATTCACATAATATATTGCAGGTCTTTAATATAATATGGTCTGACTGCAAACTAAACTGAAAAGCTCAATTGAAAAGTTTGCAGTGATTTATTAAAATCCTTCGTAAAATAAATTCGCTGTATTCAAAGGGGAATCGAAATAAATTGGCTAACTTTCATTCACTTTATTATTATGTCGCATTGAAATGCATTTGATTTGCAAAAACCTCGTCTAATAAAATAAAGCCGTCTGACTCTCAGCTGGATTCAATAAAATCCTTTCAAAATGCGAGTAGTTTTCATCATATTACGTTTAACTTGGTAACTCATAAATGCAACTTTTTGTTGAATGAAGCTTTATTAGAAAATATTATTAAGTACTAATAAAGCCTACTAATTATTTTAGAAAGCATTACATAGATAGAATTTAATTTTTGTTGGTATATTATTAAATACCACAGATTTTTTTTAGTCAATTATAGTTATTTTATTTAGGATGTGAGAAGGGGCCATATCTTCAAAAGCTGTTAGATACAATGATAGCACCTATTGACGAGGATCGAATGATTGGCGAAGGTGTTACTGATATTTTTTTTTAAATCTCAAATCTCTTCGATTTTAGGTTCACATGGTAAAAATTTTAGATTTATGGCCATATTACATATTACAAATTGAATTAATAGGCATTTCCATGTAGGTATCAAGTTATAGCTAACTTTGTAGATCAATGACCGCGACAATAATCTTTGTATATCTGTTCTCATTTAGTTAGTTAATAGCCTAATTAATACATAATTATAAGTTGATAAAATAATAATCAGTACGTTATGATTGATGAAAAGAGAATTATTCGATTGTAAGTTTTCAACCGAAGCACATCGCTCTGTGCTGTGATTCACATTATTGTAACAATTGTACACATGTACTTACGCAATTTAAATAAACTCACACCCTCCATAATCACGACAACGACTTCTTATCTCTCCTCGTCACAACACCATTGGCCTTCACATCGACGACCCCCTACAGATTCAAAACTATAACTGTTCTAATTTTATTCCGATGATAAAATATTTATTTTTTCGAACTTAAAAAATAAATATACTTCTTATTTCTTCTGTTATACTTTGAATAGTATATCAGATGAAAAATAACGAACTCATGTAGAAAATATGCAGATACAAAACTACATATTTAAGTTCGTTAAAATACTATGGTTGTTTTGTGTAAGGACAGATTAATTCGGGGTGTTGACGCATTTTTTAATAATGTAAATCATGTAGGTATAGGTATCTACTATTCCGCCCCTATTTATGTGTATATTAGGATTTAGGGGTCATTGAACATTTTGCTAAAAGACAAATTATGACAAACGTGATTAAACCATTCCATGTGCTGTCCAACTTTGCGGTGAATCACCTCTAGATAAACATCATCGCGTGTGTGTGGCTAATATGCTCTTTTATGGGTGCCATCAGGGAGTAAATAATAACATTACTAACTCTGTGCTTTGTTCTCATGGAAATTTTCCCGCAAAGCTACTCGTACATACTCGTACCTAAAATAATATTTTGCATAAATGTTATAATTTAATTTGGTTATTTTTGTACTGCGTTTATATAACGGTTAGCTACTGCAAATATTACTTGTCTTGTTTTATTTTCATGTTGTTATAAAAACTAAATTACTAAAACTAACTAGGTAAACGTCTTTAATGTCGTTATAGATTGTCGGCTTAACCATTAAACCGGGTGCAACTAGAAGTGGTTTGGTGACATGAGATACGAGCGGGTAAATACGCGGGTTACAAACGCTTGTCAGTTCGGCAGAGAAGAGATGGACGGGAAATATGGGATCTGACCACACGCTGCGTCAACGCACAAGTACTGCGTGATTGTTTAGTGGTTGTCATCATATGCACGCGGTTTTAAGCTGCGCAGATGCGATTTCTTCCCATGCGCAGGAAGTAGCTGGTTTATTATCCATATTCTATGGTTACGACTGTTTCTTTAGATTGCATCGTATATCTAACCTTTACATGTATTTATCAGAAATACTACAATACTCACTTTGAGAGAAGTTATTAAACTACATTTAAGGATTAAAAAAAATAATCGCGAGGCTCATTTTTATATTTTTTTATTCTTTTAATTTTATTATATTGTTTTATCATCTCCGTACTGATTAATTAAAATACTTTAAGAGTATATTTAAATTGTACGATTTGTGATTCCGTCACTAGATGTTCCTAGTATCACTAGAGTTCGAGTATCACTTCACATTGCCTTAATAATTATGAATACTGGTTCCTCAGCCTAGTTACACATTCTTAACTGGTATTGATACGAAATCAGTGGGTCTATTCTATATTATAAGGCATTTATGTATTAGGGCGGTTAATTATTACAATACGTTAAGAAATAGTACGCCATGTTTCTAAAGATTGAGAATACTTGGGTAAGTAAGTACGAAGGTAATTGCTGAAAGATAGATGATTTAAAGAACGTTTTTCCACTCGATCCAATCAGTTGACATGAATAATAGTATAGTGGGAGTTCCATACTAAACTGCAGTACTCGAATTACGATCGTACTAGAGAGTTTATAAAGAAGAATTTTGGTAGAAGGTTTTTTGAAATCCTTCCATAGCCTCGAAAGAAAACCCAACATTGAATTGACTTTGGAAAGATTTTAAACTAAAGACTCAAAGACCTAAAAAGAAATTGCTTTAAAGATAACCTATGAACTACTAAGCTGTTAACTTACTAATACACCGGTCTATCAGTAAGTATCTGGTCAATTTGGATTTGTACCATAATGACAAATAATTATTGCAAAAAGATTTCAAAGTATTATCGCCAGGTTTATTTTTAAATAAAAAACTTTCGAACTAAGCCGATAAATTGAGTTTTTTTTTGTAAAAAGTAAAATATAAATTCGAAATAGAATATGACTAAACCCACAAAGGAAACCTGCAATAAGAAGACAGATTTTATTCATATTGTGTACAAATGTTTTCATCGAAGGCAAAAAATATTTATAAAAACGTAAAAAGACGAAATAATGATTACCCCTTTTTTTCGTGTCAGAAGACCATTTTATTTTTCAATTTATTTTGTTCATATTCAAAAGTACCATTTGCAAAAAGAGTCCGTACCTATTGTATGTGTCCATTAATGTCGATAACAGAATATCTCATTCCATAAACCATTTCACCCTTGTATTTTCCACACGAATCACTCTTTATTTATTTAGAGATATTTATTGTAGTGGGTAGGAATAGGATTGATCATCTACAGCTTTTATCCATTTCACCAGTGTATTTAAAACCATGTTAACACATATTATATTATTAATCACTCAACTGCGTCCTTTCATGTGAGTCGATTTTTCCTATTTGCAAACAAATTTTCGCAACTACTTTATTAATGAAAGTATATTATCAATCCATCAAATTATATTTACGTTTTTTATATGTTTATTCGCAAGCACATTTTTAGTGTAATAAATAAAAAGGATTGTGCTCTATTAATTGACAAATAATGTTTAATCTAAAGTTATAACTAGAGAAAGTTTTTTAAACTTTCAACAGCCAAATTTTTTAAAAAGTCAATTACCATAGTATTTATTACTTACTTTTTCCTCCACCACCCGCCACGTCTCCACACCCGTTATGCAGACGTATACCGTGGCGTAACGAACAATAGGCGCTGTTCAAATTTGTGTCGAAAGTGTCCCAGGAGCAACTTCCCAAGACCTTGGTTGGCGTGCACCAGAGTGTGCGTGATCCCAACTTCCATATTTTAATGTATTACGGTCAATTCTCGACGAGAAAAGACCTTCTCGCTCGCCGTATAATTCCGCCAACTTTTTAAAAGTTAGGAAATTTTCCCTCGTAGAAGTATTTATTATTAAACGAAAATTTCGTGAAGAATATGACAAACTTTTTTTATGGGAAATAGTTGTTAACCATTCGTCCAACAAATTAGATTTTTGCATTGGGTCAAACACAGATTCATTAAACAAAATGCAATATTTGTGACCATCTATGGAATTAAACTCTTAACCCGTTCCTCAGAGACGGCCGCTCTACGTGCGTACAATTTTAGTGTTTCTGAATTGGTTCAGATACTAAAAATTAGATCACCATGTTCGATCCCACAAGGATCATATTAATATGGCCCCTCACAGTGGAAGTTACAGGTATTAATAGATTTTTGTGAGATATGGTTGTTAGCCACCATACACTAAATTGTTTCAGTCTATACTCTATACACGCATTTAAAAAGAATATGTGAATTTCCCAGATCTGGGATTCGATCCCAGAACCCACGACATTATAAGCCGACACGTAACCGCTCGGCCGCTTTGGACGTAGACCTATACATCGAGTAAATTTACTACTATGCTGAAATCCTAACGGTCTTCAGCAGGTTCGGGCTATTATAGTGTGTAGTTTATTACAAATTAATCTGCACTGCGAAATGACTTTCAGATGAAAATAAATTATTAATTTATTTTTCAACTTCACTTTCATATATTTGGCTCCGTTTATCTCCGAAGAGTAGAGTTTATTTAACGTCTCAGGTGTTTGCCCAAAATACACCGCCCTAACACTCTATGCAGCGGTCCAATGCAATGACAATTAATAGTAGTCTTAGGTGCAAATTTTGGGAGTAATCTCGTACTCCAAATATGGGACACCATTGAATATTCTTGAGAATTATCTTCGATAAACCAATTTCTCATTTCTTTTTCTACGTAAAACAAAACTAAACTGCGAATAGTCGATCTACTTGACGAGATAATTTACCTATGATTTAAGAAAAAAAAACGACTGTACGGGTTAGAAATTTGTGTTTAACTTTGAGTGTATTATTAAAAACTGCACAAACCTTGTTTCATATTATTTTAATCAATACTTACACCTCTATAACGATGTTGTGTTTTCGATATTTAATCATTGTTTTATATTTATTGTCATCATCATCATCATCTGCGTGAATATAACATTTACTACTAGATCAAGCCGTTTCCAAGCTTAGTCCATTCATACGTTGAGTTGTCATGTAATTAAAGATAATTGAACCATTTCGTTTGCTCAGCGGCGTCTATGTCTATGTTGCACACGTTTTCTATGTTAGTGTTTCTAGCTAAGAGTAGGTATAAAGGGGTGCATGCTGAGAATAATGCGAAAAAAAAACAAAAAATATAATGATTAGATATTGGAATAAACAAGGGTACATAATATGTGATTTTTTAATAGTTGACTAAAAATCATATAGTCGAATGACATTACATATGAATCTGTCCGCGCGTGCAATATTGTATGGGAAAGCTAGTCGTGACATATAATTAAACAGTTGTAGTACATTGACACTTTTGTCCGGTAAATATATTAATTTGACACCATTTTGTAAAGGCATACGACATGGAGGCACGTGACATGGAATTAGTTAATCAGATTATGTGACTGTATTCAAGATCATGATAATGATGATTGATGAATCAAGAAATTTTGAATTCATTTTCGGGTATCAATAAACAAACAATGCACATTCACGTATACTTCAATATAGCGCTCTATAAAAAGATAAATAAAAAATAAAATCGCTTGTACATATAATATATCGTTGAAATGATAATCGCTGGATAAATCTATTCATCCAGTGGAACTAAAGGGGTATACAATGATTACCTTAAATATGTGTATAGTAACTACAAATTTATTTTATGCAATTATAAAAGGTTTCTTTTAGTTTAGAAACTTCAGTTTTTTTTGTTCATATTTTATTGTAATTAATATTATATTTGTCTTGATGTCTGTAATGAACCAGTAAGAGTCTGCGTCTTTGTTGCACGATCGCTTAAATAGAAACACTCACGTTGCATTCCTCTCATGCGTGTTGTATCGCTTAGTCACGTATATGTATTTCACGCACACACTTATTTCCATATAATACATACACCGGCTTTATCAAAACAGATACCAACCAATTGGTATTCAAATCGACGCGTTCGGCCATGAATATTGTTACTCTATATTATCGATTTGCTTATGATAATGTTGTTAGCTAAATATTATAATAATGTTGACAGGTGGCACCGCTGGTAATTTTATCTAGTAATTAATCAAACACAAATTTTAAAAAGTCGCAAATAAACGATAAAACAATTAAGTCAGCCATTTTAAAGAATTGTGAATAATGCAAAGGTTTGAATATTTATTTTAGCCCTAGTGTAAAAAGATTTAATGTACTTAGGGGCGAGATTAACTGTTTTCATTGTCTTATCTAAGCGCAAAGTCAATAATTAAAAAAAAGGGAAGTAATTTGTATTTTTAATACGAGAATCTCGAGAACGAAATGAAAGTAGGTACGCAAAACAGCAATAAAATATATAAAATAATCGTAAATAATAGTATTATCGGCGTCATTAAATATAATGATAATGAGAACAGATTCAACCCTTCTTCCAATTAACCCAAGCAGATGTCTGATTAAGTTAATGATCATTCTTTGCTTTAGCTGAGTAAATCCGGAAAATTCACTCTTAGACATCAAAGAGATTTTACTTTGAACCCAAAATTTTCCATAGAACTGATGTATTTTATTGAATAAAATGATAAAATATCATAGGTATAATTTTGATGCCATCCATTTAATGAATTGAAATGAAATATTATTAATATCCTGATGTTGATAGAATCATTTCCTTTTAATGTAATTTTAGAACTATACGTAAATTATTCAATCGTGATTATCTTATCAATATTTTCAAATTACTTATGTTTTTAAGTTACATGAATTATTATTGTTATGACAATACAATTAATCATTAAATCTTAACCACCTTGCCAATTTGTTATAATATTTGGATTAGAATTTTATAATCAGAATTACTGTCCATACTTTGTAAAATATATAAACAAGTAATCAAATCAACATATTTTTTTTTTTATTTAATATAATTTACAAAAACCTAATACATTTAGTAAATATCTACAACTTATTTTAATAAGAGTATGATATAATATATATATTTACGCAGTGTTAACTTTGAAAGAATAATTATTACATAATATATTGTGTATTATGATAATAAGTTTAAATCGTTGGAATATGCACTTCAGTACTGTGAAATAATGCGAAAAATATTTCTCAAAATTAAAAATACAATTTGGAATGATTTCACAAATTAATGACTTTTCGAGAACTTGAAACCTCAATCCTCTCCTCCCGCTCTATAGGTAGAGTACAAAATATTATTTGTGTTAGAATTAAGTTTACAACATTATAATATTACGATATTCGCGCGGCGTAAGCGTCGGTCTGGACCTGCGAGTATGCATATTGTTTTTCAATTTGTGTATGAGTCAGATTATGGACCAGGTTGGCTGAGCAAATGGCTAATATCCATTTCTCGTAAAAACAAAATCTGTTAATGCAAAACGTCCACTCTGTGGGGGCCCATAATGTATCATTTATTATGATCTTTTTAGGATCGAACATGGTAAAAAAAATAATATCAATTATTTTAACTTCTACAGGTTGGATTATTATTGAATAGATATTTTGGCTGTCACACTATTATCAAGACTACAAAGATAAATGATCGTTCTCTACTTATGTAATTAACTTACAAAACATATAAGGGACCCTCCTTTTTACGTAATGATCTCAATACGGTTTTCAAAAACACCAACTTAAAGGTATTTTCATCTGATTAGTAGCTGTAGTAAGTAGAAGGATATAACTCATCTCTTTATATAAGATAAGTACTTAAACAAATATAGATGGTTTATCTTTATAGTCTTGATAATGGTGTGATAGCGAAATAATTATCGACTAATAAAACGACCTGTAGAATTTATCATTCTATATACTGTCCAGTACAATAATTCGTTCCATTGATTCGTACATACTGAAAAATTAAAAATTAACCTATATCTAATTTGTCGACAACATTATTGCATAGTTTAAACTACGTATTTATATTATATTTAAAGATATCCAGTATTTGTGTTAACCCGTATCTACAATATATTATTTCGTATTTGAAAATTTTACCCAGCCGACTCAGCTGTGTACTTTTTCGAAACACAAACGAGGGGTAAATATAAAACTAAAATATTATTATAGCATAGCGTATTTATTATAGCATAGCAAAAAGGTTCTGTGATGAAAGAAAACCGATACATTGAAAAGTTTTCTTACAACGGTAAACAGAAAACCTCCTAAGCTTTTGTATCTTCACTTCAAATTCTCATCATTGGGGAATTGTTTAGGTTTATTTGAATTATTCACATCAGGATTGAAAGGTAAGATCGCTTTGTCGAGAAGTTATAAACTTACCTACAGTGAAAGCTTTTTTAGTAGCCGGCTGCTCAAATCTTCAAAGCACCCATTTTTCGGTTCAGTAATACGTTAAGTACTCTGGTCTGGCCTTTGAAGCCCTTTTCGAAAAGTGACGCTACACTTAACACCGTCACGCGCGTCTGTCTGGTCGCGATAAAAGAAAACTCCCTGGCATGATACTCGTATGTATTACCAATTTCGAATAGTAACAAAGGCAATAATCCACAAGAAAAACTTAGCCAAGAAAAGGCTTGGTAGTTAACATAAAATCAGCATCAGAGTTTCTGTACAATTGTCAAATATAAAAAGCAATGTTTATACAAACATTTTACTTTTGAAATGAAATTGACAGAAAGCACTGATGGATAATAAAACTTTATATTGCCAAAATTCTCTTTAAAAAAAAATAACATTCTTTTTATCGTAAAAATGGGAACACAGATATTTTATTATTATTTTGAATAATTCTAGATATTTTTGATAAAAATAATAAGTTAAGTTATAAAAAATGTTAGAACGGTAACTGGACAAAACAGAACATCACAAAACAGAATAGTAACAAAATAGAACATGACAAAAAGAACAGTGACAAAAAAGCCAGGGGAAAAATGAAACATTATTTTTTGTGGAATCTATTTAGGTCAGGGTTAGGTCATTAGTCACCCAATCATTTTGAACATATTATATTGATTGAGATGTGATATCCTATATTTTTCCTGAAGGGTCATAGTTATATTTATCGTTGTTCTGTTTTATCACTGTTCTGTTTTGTCATGTTCTGTTTTGTCACTGTTATGTTTTGTCGTGGAACCGTTAGAACATAGTGTAGTGAAGTAGTGGTATAGTATATTAGTAGAATAAAACATGTAGGTACATATCGTCACTTCAATACTACAACTAGATTAATACTGTTTTTGAGATAGTTATTGAATATGATTCTGGATTCCCTTCTCTACGAAATAATAACACTAAGTAAGTCAGAAGTTATTGGGAACTGTATTAATTTTGTGTTTGAAAATATTAGATAACTTTAAAACCATAAATGCATTAAATAAATAAAATAATATATCTACAATAAGAATTTTTTATTGTCCAATCATTAGACAAGCGCAATTTTCCATTTTTATTTTAATTAATAATTATAGCCTAGATTTATGTTAATCAAGTAAAGTTTAAATTTCATTTTCCCAACAGTGACCAAATCACAGTTATCTAGTTGTAGTATTGAGTTGACGATATATAACTACGTATTTTATTCCAGTCATTTTTTTGTAATAAAATTTCTATAAGTAATAATATACTCATATATATATATATATAAAAAATACTCAATAAATACCAAATACGTGTGTGATTATTTTTTGTTAAAAATACATCAAGTTAAAAAAAATCTATATTAATCTATATTAAGAAAATAAGTTGAGCCGAGTGTAATTCGAGCACATATAGTTCACTATCCGAGTGAGTGCTCTTATCCGTTCAGCCACAGGTGAGCAACCTTTTTATGTTGGAAGGTCACATTAAGTTAGGTGCAATCTAATTATGCCCCATTCAGATACTTTAATTCGAAGCACGTATTTAATTTAGTATGTTCTTACAAACGGTAAATATAGTACTTATTATTTAAAAATTAATAATAATCAGGGCCGGTTTCATCCATTGCAATGAGATTTTCTTAATTGATAAAAATTATTTAATCTCACTTTTATTTAATGACAAAGTTATTTATTAAAGACACATGTAAACATTACTTAAATACAATGTTTTTAGAACTTCTTTGTTCAAAAATAATGAGTTTTTATTTAATCAATACAATCGGTTTCTAATCATTGAGATAGCATTATACCGCCAGTACACATGCATGGATTTACTTGCACCAATAGTGTGTATTTTAAACTATAGCGATAATAACTGTTCTCTCGTAAAAGTGTTGACTGTCTCGCCAGTCTCATTCTTCAAGAGTAAGCGAGACGCGATTTTATCATTATATGGTACTACTTATTTGACAGGTCGTAAAAGTGGGTTAACATTAAAATGAGTCTGCGCGGTCTGGTTAGTTTCTTACCGGCAGGTTCGCCACTATCGTTCCACTGCGTCAGCGCAGATATCGCACAATCAAAATTGTCATGTGAACATTCAGATGCTACTGAACTGTTTTGATCCATGCATGCAATCTTTCAACTTGCGCGATAATATTAATAATTTATAATAATTTGTTACGGCCACGATAATACATAATGTCCATGTAAACCCATACACGTGTAAACGGGGTATTAAAGTGATTAATTTATTTCGGTATATTTCATTGATTCTGTCTTTATCCATTGTTATATTTAACTCGTATACCCATTTTAACACCAATATAATAAAATAAGAATAAAATAAACGGGTTTATTTTGTAATTTTTCAATTCATTCAAATGGTCGGATTTAATGCAAGACTGCAGGTTTCCTACCCCTGCATTAAGGGGGGACATGCTCAAAGTCAAAATGGAGCTTTTGTTCTATTTTCAAAGCATGATCCTGGACATACCTTAAACGTTGTATATAATCTATTTATATAATTTTGAAGCCTTATTATCCTTTATATTTATTTTAAACATTTGATGACTGCATAAAGTATTTTTATTACATAAAATAGTATTCTTTTAAACCTCTCGCTCTAATGTTTTAGAATATAGTCATATTTTAGTATATAAATGTGCAGTGGTGTTAAGATTTTTTACATTTATTAATTTTTAAACGCTTTTATAAAACCATCAGTATAATTCATATCGACATTATTATAGTAAAATATTTACAAAAAAAAATATAACGGATAATAAGGCTTCAAAATTATATAAATAGATTATCTACAACGTTTAAGGTATATCTAGGATCATGCTTTAAAAATTGAAAAAAGCTCCATTTTGACCCACGCTGAGCACGTCCGCCCTTAATCTCTGATTGTATAATATGAGTCATTCTAATAAATAACATACTTATATACATTTATAATTTATAAAAGTAAATATAATTAAAAGTAAAATTGTTTTCAAATAATATACGAAAGTTAAAGTAAAAATTAAATTCAGTCGTTTTTACTCATTTTATTTATCTTTTATATATGAAAAACAGATGTTATTTAAATACGTGGTAGCACAACAATATTTCAAAACTTTTTAGAATATTAAAAACAGCATTATTATCGGCATGTTACACTGTTCAAACTATTTTTAATAAGTCACCTAAGCCGTGTCAAAAGTATCACCTTACTTAGCATAATAACCCTCCACAATAGAAACAAGTTTTGCATCGGATGTTACAAGTTTATAATATTCGAAATAGTCCCTCTACTTAATTTAAAATATTCGGCGCGTGTAAATAATCTGTTAGGCAAAACTTAATTTTATTTAATGTCTGTACGTACTGTGTTATGAAAATATTACGAAAAGAAAATTCGTAAATTTACTATATTTTGAGAGGAAATTTAATTTCTTTACAAACCTTCTTATCTGAATGAAACGAAAAATCTTTAGGTCTAAATAATTAATTCGTTTAGATATTATTTTGTTTCTGCAAATAAAATTTTATATGAAAGGGAATATTTTAAATAGAAAATGTTGATATTTTCACATTTTGCATTATAAATAATTGAGCGTTATCTTAGGTTTATTAGAATACTGTAGGTACTAACTAACTAATCGCAATAAATTATTTTTGCCGTAGCCTTTACCTTTATATATTTATTTGTCTTGATTTATTTAAAGCAGTGGTGTACAAGCTATTTGAAAGAATAGCCGATTAATCCATTTTTTTTAATTTTTCACGGGCCGCAACACATGCCATTTTTGTATCCGCTTATGTTGACCGCTTTTGTGTATCACTGATCTAAGGAATGTAAATTTTTAGGAGAGAGCGAGGCTGCAGGGAGAAGACGTATTAAATGGGGTATAGTTGAAAAAAATAAACACGTAAACGCACATTCTAAATTTGAAAAATAGACTAACATAAAAACAAAGGAATCATTTATTTTAATCGGGTCGTAAAAGAAAACAAATTATTTGATTCTCTCATCTCTCATAATAGCTGGATAGATGATTTTAAAATCTAAATGTGACTTTAATCAAAATCATTTCTATTGCAGAACTAAGCGACATCCAAGAATCTTGACAGATGGCACTGCCAGCTGATATTGTTGCCTACTCTTCTGCGACATCTTCTTGGCTACGCTTCTAGGCGTTGTTGTCTACTAAATGGGAGGAGCCTGTTAGTTTATAATGGAAGTGCGGTTAAAAATTGGCGGAGCTTGTTAGTTCACAGTTTTAACACGTAGCAAACAAGATGTTGCTGATGAGTAGTTATAGTACGTTATATAAGGCAACTTATTTACACAATGTCACAATATAGCAATATAAATAAAAATAGCCGATAGAAAACTTGGAATTTGATACAATTTACTGACCATTTAAATATTTTAACTAATCAATTCGTAGGTATCTAAAAACATTAAAAAGAAAATATTTGTTTGTTAAAGTTGCATGTTGAGCGCTCTAGTTGCATGACTATTGGTTAATTTTGTCGTAATTAGATAGGGTTGTAGGTGGCTAAATTGGTAAAATACATTAGTCGGAATTCGATGGATTCATGTTAGAGCCCCTCGGCATCATATTTTTTTCAAGATTTTTTTTAATATATTTTATAATATGATAATATTTCTGATGTGTTTTCTAATAATGTATAATTACAAATTTGATTGAATCTAATTTATACAAAAATCAATAATCTCAGGTACACGGGTTTGATTTCAGAAAATATTCATTTTCGCATTTAAAATAAGTAATAAATAAGTAAGTACATAATATGTACTTAAACTTATTTCACGCGTGCACATATTATAATCTTAACCGTACATATTCTTAATAATTTAAATTGTGTTTCTATACATATCTCATTTATGTAAAAAAAACGTGATAAATAATATTTTTTACACGTTTTCATGTGTTTAGTATTAATACGTAACGCATATATTATTTGTCATTGGATATCAGGATATGGCATATCATATTTTTTGGTATATCATGACGTAGGTTGACGTAACTAAACAGTCATGAAAAAAATACGGGACAATCGTTTGGTTTCTACCGCGCAATACAAATGTTATTTTTTGTTCTGTAAACACCACTTTTGTTTTGATCAACTGTTTGAAACTGCAGATTGCTATGTTTTTTTTTTTATTTCACAGCGGTATACAATATTATACATATAGTTATTCAACTTTTGGTAGGAGAGAAGATAGAAGAAGAAGTTAAATACTACCGATTTATTATAAAGTTTTTAGTATAACAAAAGGAAAATCTTCAGACAATAAAATTTGTTCAAACTAAATTTTACAAAAATATTCTCAGTTTTCTGCTTGAATCAATTTGAATAGTTTTCCCCAGCAAAAATGAATGTTTTTATCGGGATATGAAAATAAACAAACGTGAAAAACTCGGTTTGAATTATTCCAAAATATGCTTGGCATAGGGCTTTTTTATTTAACGATGATCTCACAAAACATGTGGAGCGACCTTTATTGAAAAGGTGAGCGAGGGCCAGATTACGCTATGGGACGTTTCTGAAATAACAAGATCATGCCAGTTATAAAATAAAACGTCTAGCCTTTCTTATTCACGCGTCATTATTTCTAACGATCTAACCATACGGAGCATACCATAAAATATTATTTATCAGAATCACATTTCACAGCTGATATCTCTAGGGTATGTATATCTGGCTATGAATATTATCTATGATCAATGTTATGAGTATTGTAATATTTTGAAGACAATAGTGATACTTGGTAGTTTCATAGCTTCTTATATTGTAGTAGGTACCTACATTTAGTACAGTGAACTTTTGAAAGCGTTAAGGGCGGACGTGCTCAGCGTGGCTCAAAATGGAGCTTTTATTCTATTCGAAAATAGAATAAAAGCTCCATTTTGACCTACGCTGAGCATGTCCCCCCTTAATGTACGTAAACATTTGTAATACATTATGTATTAAACATAGGTAAGTAGTTAAATTATATTTGTAAAAAATTTTAACCCTTAAATGCATGATTTTCTACTTTAAAAAAAAATATATATTCATATTAAGTAGGTACGGATAGGTCTAATTACGGGAAAAATAAATTAAAAAATATTTAATAATATTTTTCTTTATATTATATTTTCATCAAATACTTTGAACTATAAAAATAATGTATTTTTTTATATTGGAATTATTTAAAAATATATATATTATCAAAAATAATCAATTAAACCACCTTATAGAATCCAGAAATATTTTTTACCTGATCAAAATATTTTTTTTTTTAGTTGAAACTGAACTTGAATATAGCCGTTAAAATAACTGCCAAAATACGGCCTATGTAAAATAATCATCTCTGGCTCGCGTCATTTGATTACAAATTATATCCAACAACCACTACTATTCTTGTAACTTTAAATTGAAACAAAGATTCTTTCTTTACCATTGGCTATAATATTTATGGTAAAACCGATTTCTGTTTTGCTCAAAATACCGAAACTAAAGTTTTTACTATACGTGCATTGCATTTATTTTTCAATTGTTTTTTTTATGTATCGTACCAATTTTGTTATAGAAAGGAACGTGTTTTGTTAATTATCTTTTAAAGATCAAAAATGTTTTGAAATATGATTTCGATTAAATGACCGCTTTTAATCGTGGCACAAATATGCGATTAGTACATTTTGGCATATTTTTCGGGCAATTTGGTCTTCTTCGCGAATATTGTATTTCAGTTTTAAATTATTATTAGTTTTAGTAAACATTCTCCTAAAATAAAACATTCTGGCGCTGTTAAATCAGATCCATTTAGGACGAAAATAGCTTTCTTACTCACGTAAATTTAAACAAAATAGGGTATTTATCTATAATATATTAATATGTTTTAATAACCATAACGAGTTTTTGAAATGTAAATTCTCCATAATAAATTGCCAGTATCCGAACTTATACACTGGTCAAATTACAACTGACTTCAACACTTATAACGAAATCGACGCAAAACATAGAAACTATAGAACAATAGGAACGGTACATAAAAAAACACCTTTATTTTGGGCAAAATACTCAATGATTTAATCAGTAAGTAAAATATTATTAATTAATCATTTTGTTTATTACTAGTTAAATCAAATTATCGTCGAACCCAGAATTTCGACATTTTTTTATAAAATAATTCAGTACCCATGTTATCCAAAAGTTATTTTGTAATTAGACAATCACATTACAAATCTATAGTAATTAATGAAATACTTTTTTAGAAAGAACTAAATATTTAAGAGAGAATAATTAAGAATGTTTAGACAGTAAAAAACTTTTACTTCCATTGTTTATTTATATTGTGCCCATTTTTCACCCTCGCAAATAAACTTCCACGAATTAACGTTTACGTGTATTGAGTTGAGTACCTACTACATTTTGATTGTCGTACAATAATGTAGATAAAATGTCAGATCTTAAAGCCAACATATTACATAAAAAGTCTTGTACCTGAAAAAGACCTGACATGTAATAAGTTGTAATTAAGTCAACATAACTACGATATAATATTTTTTCCTAACATCATTATAAACTTGAATATTGTGTGATGAATTGATTTTTTTTTCTCAAAATAATACTATTGACCGAGGGAATTTGATGGAAATTCAATTAATTGAAGGTTTTTACCTTTTTTTATTATATTAATTTAATATATTAATGAGAATTAACTATATTGGTTTTGAATGTACATTAACTATCTATCATCCCAGAAGATGCCGAAAAGCAAATCCTGGGTCACAAAAAAAAAACGATTTGAATGAAACAGTGCAATAAGAATTTTATTTTATCTCTTTGACAAATTTAATTTAAAATTGTCTATATTTAGTTTTAGTACAGATTTGCAATATTTAATTTATTTAGTAAATAAAAATAACTAGTAAGTAATTCAAATTAAATTATTTTGATATTTTTTTCTATATTAAACTGAATTTGCGTTCAACAGCGTTATTACCATGATGTACTAACTAGTAAAATATTAAAATTATTATTTTTAAATTAATAAAGATCGATAACGTCTTAATAGAAATATCTATTGGATATAAATTATTCTAAATAGTTTATGTGGAGATTTTATTTTAAATATTTTTTTTTCATTTGTAGTATAAATAATGTTTCAATTTATATGCGATAAGCATTTTACCCTTGTATATGAACATTGTGTTGTAGCAGTAACTCAAAAAAGATAGACGAAAGAGCTCTTATATAAATCCGAGAAGATAAAAACTTTCTCAAGCAAAACGCGCAAAGTATTTGAATGCATTTAAACGTATTGAGATTTTCAAAGACGTCTTTGCCATTTGCTTGTAAAAGATTTGTATTAAATTACATGAAAGAACCCGCTGGATAGACGGTTTTCTCTCATTTCAGATGTAAATACATACACTAAAAGCAAGTTTTAGGAAAACCATCTTTATTGTGTTTTTTGTTGCGTAACCAATTGGGCAATACGATGACGCACAGCAACTATTGAGCTTACAGAAAATGTTATAGAATCACATAGCTTTAATTCGTATAATGGTTGTATTTTCATAGACAAATAAAAAATTCTTTTGCTTATTAACCAGTTTGCAAGGAATTACTAAAACACATTCCCGGATTAAATTATTATGTAATTTAATTCTACTTATTCATTTATTCATCCAAATAATACGGAATTACAGGTATTGGTAAATATACCGTCGGTCCCTATTAAAAAAGTTGGATCTGCAAAATGCTATTTTTCAGTACGAGCAATCAAAGATGTTTCATCAAATATCCTTTGTGACCTATTGCTTGCCATAATGAATAAAAATACGGGTTATAGAAACTTTTTTAAACGTTTATAAAACATCTGTCTGTCCGGTGAACATAGCAGCAACTGTCAGATCCGACGCATCTTGCGCACCCACGCCCAGCCAACAATGTCGGTTGGTAAGAACCGACATTGTTATTCGGACACTCTCGGTAGATCCGTCATTTTTAACTTGAATATCTCGAAATTTTTCAAACAAACAAAAAAAACTGTGATTGTGGTATAAATGTTTAAAGTGTTTAAATAACTTTTACGTAATAATCCGAAAATGACAAAATTTCAGATCCGACTTTTTTAATAGGGACCGACGATACAGAAAGTATTTAAATTATATATTATTATTAATTATTTCCATTGTTAACTATTTGTGGAAAGACACGTTATTAGAAACTTATAAAAATGTTTCCTTGAGGGCTCTGGAAAGAAAAACGGCAGTATCCACTTTCGCAATATGTTGGCAAGTCATTAAAAGTGTCTGATATCTTTTTTATAGGTATAATTTCTGAAAAAAATATTATAATATGTTATATATTATTACTATACAAACAACATTTCAAAATACTTTTTTGTGCACGCAACATTTTTTTATGACTCGCCAACATATTGCGAAAATGAAGACTGCCATTTATAAGTTTATTTGTAATTTGTAATAAAGAACAAAGTAAAAGATACGAGGAACATTAATTTAATGATTTCATTTATATTATGTTGATATAAATATAGGCTGAAAATACATAATCAACAAATAAGTAAATTACTATTTTTGTTTCTGAACTGATTTTATAGGCCTATATTTGCTGAAAGTTATGCTAAAAGATTTTTTTACGAGTGGTAATGCATCAACCCGGCCCAGCTGAACCACACCACGGTGGGTGCAATCTTGTAATGGATATTTTTTTAAACATATACATTTGTGTCTACGGTTGGTTATAATATTATGAAAAAGGTATCTAACTGATAAATGATAATAAAGTATTGAAAGTTTTTCGACATAATTATCATTATGTCTAACAGAATTAATGTCATGTTTTTATTTACGCATTACTGAAATTACTTTACTGGATTATTATCTTGCTTTCTATTTCATTTTAAATTCATATAACATAATATTTCGAACATTATTATGTGACTTCATTTTTTCAGCAAAAGAGCTACACTATAAATATTTAATTTTACAACTGAGGCTTACGGTGAACGATATGTAATCGATTTTTCAGTGAACTTTTTCTGATAAAGGCATTGTCACCGCCCTTTTCAATAGTTCATCTAGACATTTACATCTAACATAATAACTATATATTATCTAGTCTGGTCATTTCTATGAAATACTAAAGAATACAATAAATGCCTTAAGGGCTCACATGCCTCAAGTAGGTCAAAATGGAGCTTTTATTTTATTTTCAAAGCATGATCCTGGACATTCCGTAAACGTTGTAGATAATCAATTTATATAATTTTTAGGTCTTATTATTCTTTATATTTATTTGATGACTGCATAAAGTATTTTTATTACATAAAATAGTATTCTTTTAAACCTCTCGAACTAATGTTTTAGAATATAGTCATATTTCAGTACATCCATGTGCAGTGGTATTAAGATTTTTTAGATTTATTAATTTTTAAAAGCATTTATATTACTATTAGTAAAATTAATGTTTACATTATATAGTGAAATATTTTCGATAAAAAATTATATTTTAGAATTAGACATTGTATTATTCAAAAAAGGGCACAATTAACACATTTGAAGATAATTCCAAAGATACTGATTAAAAGCTATGTTTTTGACCATTCAAATGTGATAAACATCCTACGAATAATCATTTTTTTATAATAATTATTGACCTAAGAATAAGGTAGTATTTTTTTGAAATACGCCATTCCTATTGGCATTTCCCAGTGGTTAAGCTACAGCATACGGCCGTATCCATAAATTGACAAACGATACGTAAAGTAGGGAGTAAGATCATGTTAACGCGTGTGTTTGAACATGTACCGAACCGAAAAAGAAAATCGTTTTTTATTATTAAAATGAAGCGTTGATGCCTTTTTGATCATTTTATAGATATAAAATAGAAAATAATGATGATGAAACCTTATTAAACTTATATATGTTATAAAATAGGCATTTTCCTTTTACTTACTGTACTATTGTCAATCTAGTATGGTAACCCAAAATGATATCACCGGAACGGACGGAATTTATTGGAATCGTAAAGGTTAATTAAATAATGATGATGCTAGAAATAGCCGACATATAAAGATGACGTAGTGCATATTAATTAAAATATTTGCAGTTTAATGGGACTAGTAACGTAAAGTGACATTACAGTAACGGGAGTGTTAATATCATATCTTTTTACAATAGTAAAAGTACAAATAAACCCATAGTTGTCAGGGAAAAACTACTACTTATTCGTATTTCACAACGTTTTTCTTAGCTCGTATTATTATTTGTCCGGTACAAATCTTGCTATCGATTTTTAACTTACTTCCCGACTAGCTAGATATTTGAAACTTTTAGATTATACCAGAACACGATGCCAATGCATTTTTTTAATACTTTTAGCCATCTTTAAGTAGAATTGAGTTCATTTTCAGGTAATTCTGTTTTGTATGAAAAGTTATTTAGGAAGAAATCCGTAAAAAGTAAAACTATTAATGGTTGCTAAGTGGGTCCTAGCAACTAAATTATTAATATATATGTGCGATACTATGGAAATCACTATGACATTTCAGTATTATTTCTATCAAGTACAAATTTTTTTGATCGTTTAAGCTAGTCAAGTCAAGTTAATATGATTCAACAGAAAATCTAAAAACGTTGTATATAAAAAGTTCTTTTTATCTTGTACTTTTTTGATACAATTATACATTTATTATTTTATTTATCCTGAGTTACAAAGAGACTAACGTTCATGCCGCATGTTAAATAATATCTTTATATAAAAACAATATGTCATTATCAAGTACATAACTGAAATACTTTCTTTTTTATATGTATTTATTTAGATTCTTCGAAATCGTTCTATGTTTCATGTTTATTTTATGTTTAGCATGTCACTATATTTTACACTATTTACTGTTGTGGTTTGTGAAGTTGAATAAAAGCGATATTTTTTATTTTCGCTAGACTAAATAATCACCAAGCAAACACAATATATTGTATACCATGTTATTCGGCACAATACAATCCACAGAGAGTCTGTGCACAGGTGTGCAAAAATGCCACCGAATTTGAATACTCAATTTGCTGTTTTGTGTAAGGGATAAAATCCTTTCTAAAATAAAACCGACCTTTCACTTCGTTCGCGACACGCGTTTGTCTGTTTGGGTCACATTATTTTAACAAATATTGTCATATATATGTAAATAGAATAACAAACGACCGAATATGTTCTTCACCTCACATATTATTGCATGCATATTATTATATATATTTAAACAAGACTTCATTGGATGGGTTCATATTATTATGATAATATGATTTAAAATAATAATATTACAGAATACTAGTTTAAAAAAAACTGATACTAAACGATTAGGTATATAACATGTACGTGCTTTCGACGTGTCATCTCAAAATCGGTTAATATTGGCGACCATATAAGGTATAAGGTATAAGGGTCTAAAATAGTTGATTTCACTCGTCATAATATTAGTGTTTTTCAAGTTGCTTAATAATTGATAAAGAGCATACTTAAAAAAATCAATTAGTGTAGGTTTGAATCCCATTCAGCAGAAAATACTGTTCAAACACATGTCTCTGAAGTATATTATATTATTACATTAATTAAATAATATGAAAATGAACTATTTTTGAAGTTATACTTCTTAAGCCGCGTTTGGAAAATCAGATCAGAGTGTATTTTTGGCGTGTGACATGTAACACATAATTTATTGTTTCATACGAAAAAAATCGCACTCGATTGGAATCGAAACACGATTGTTCGATTATTAGCCGAACGCACTGCCTTTCTTTACGCCACAGTATGATAGTGCAATCGTGACGGTTATACAGTATAATATTATAATGTATACCGTTGTCTAGGCAGCGAATTTATTATTATATGTACGAAGAATTGTTCCGTTGCTTATTATTGTTGGCCAAAATAAAATAAAAACATTGTGTCACGTTGTGAACCTACTCCTTTTTATATGTGATTAGCTGTCAAAACTAAGCTTAATATTTTTAAGTGTGATAGGTACGTTACTTTTGTTTGGTCTTGCGGTGTGAGATTATTTTATTTTGTTACACCAAATAAGTATAACTTCTAACGCGCGTACATAAGTACACACACCAATTTTTCCTTGTGAGTGTTTTTAAGTTATGCATGTTCAATAATCTCAAATCTTGTGAATTACAAAAGCCGATTGCCAAAATTAACCTAAGCACTTCGGAATTATATAATACTAGTTAATTTCATCATAATTAGATAGGACGCACGTGGCTCAATTGGTGAACTACATTGACGCAAATTCAGTGAATGCTGGTTCATGTCCCACCAGTTATATTTTTTTCAAAGATATTTTAATATGTGTTATATGTGAGATATTAATTGTGTGAATCTTACCTCCCAAACAAGCCGAAAATCGTGATGTTGGACTCGGAGAAGTTCACAAGCAGATTTTGTAACGACTGTTGCTGTTCGAGGCAGGCCTCCAGCGGGTTCTCCGAATGTAGCACCTACTCCCAACGTCAAGGGAGCTGGTCCGCCGCCGCCCCCCTGAAATAAAATCAACACACATATTTAATTATCTCCTATCTCCTATATATTATTATCCTAAGAAATTTTGAAAAACGCACTAACAGCTCATTTAAGCGACATTTTATTGTTATTTTTACATCTTCACTTCAAAATGTGCGCTACCGGTTGATCTACCGATTGAATTGAACACATTTCAGAAATTTTCCATGATTTTACATGTACGTGACGTTTATATCCGATATTTTCTTACACACCGTATACAATCGCCATATTTACTGTTTACGCCTCACAGAATGACGTCTTCGTCGCTTAAGACCTTCTAATCCTTTATTTGACGAACGAATTCGATTATTTTTATTCAAATATCGTAATGTAGGCATTGGTGCACTTTTTTCTAGTGAAAAAACCATAATCTTGGTACAATTCACTACGTATAATATTTTTTGACAGCAGCGTGCGCCACTGTTCGCCATTTCATAGATAACATGATATTCCAAATTTGATTTTGTTTAAATACTTCTTTGTGGCTGTGACGCACTTTTTTTATTGAATAATTACCTAGGCTACTAATTTCCATAAATCACAATAAAGTCATATTAAACTAACAAAGTTGCCATTGCAAACAATGAAAGAAATTAATACGAATTGTTATAATTATCAAAATGAGTCATATTGTATAATATCTACCTATTTTTGTCGTCCCTATCATCATCAATCTTGACCTATCCACTGCTGGATGAAGGCCTCCTCAGCCTTATTCGACTCCTTACTTACACATGAATTGTTATATTTATCAAAATCAGTGATATTATATTATTATCTACCTATCTATATATAATGCCATTATTATCACGAGCCTCAATAAATCCACTGCTGGATGAAGGCCTCTCTACGTTGATTGTATTCTTGACAGTATTGAATTTCTAATGTTGTTTATCTACATATTCATATCGTCATCATAATCATCATCATCATTAACCAGGATCAATCCACTGCTGGATGAAGAGTTCCGCAACCTGATTCTACTACTATTGGTTTAACGAATTTGTGATATTATACATATTTCTATCCATCTTATCATCATCGACTTGAACCAATCCACTGTTGTATAATGGCCTCTCTAGCCCGAATCTACTCCTTTCTGTCATATGAATTGCTGTGTTTATCAAAATCGGTGATACTATATTAATCTACATATTCATATTGTCATCATCATCATCATCAACCAGGATCAATCATATGCTTAATAAAAACCTCCATAGACTGATTCTACTCCTTTTTGTCATATGAATTTATGTATTTATCAAAATCGGTTATATTATAGTTATCTATATATTCATATTGTCATCATCATCATCATCACATCGACCTGAACCAATACACTGCTTTATAAAGACCTCCCTAGCCTGATTTTACTCCGTTCTGTTATATGAATCCCTGTATTTATAAAAATTGGTGATATTATATTTGTCTGCATATTCATATCATCATCAGCATCATCATCATAATCGACCTGAACCAATCCACTGCTTAATAAAGACCTCCCTAGCTTGATTCTACTCCTTTCTGTCATATGAATTGCTGTATTTATCAAAATCGGTGATATTATATTTATCTACATATTCATATCGTCATTATCATCATTATCATCGTTATCATCATTATCATCATCGACCTGAACCAATCCACTGCTTAATAAAGACCTCGCTAGCCTGATTCTACTTCTTTCTGTCATATGAATTTCTGTATTTATCAAAATCGGTGATATTATATTTATTTACATATTCATATCGTCATCATCATCATCATCGACCTGAACCAATCCACTGCTTAATAAAGACCACCTTAGCTTGATTCTACTCCTTTCTGTGATATGAATTTCTGTATTTATCAAAATCGGTGATATTACATTTATCTACATATTCATATCGTCATCAACCAGGATCAATTCACTGCTGGATGAAGGGTCCCGCAACCTGATTCTACTACTATATTATACTTATTTCTATCGTCCTTATCATTATTGACCTGAACCCATCTACTGCTGGATAAAGGCCTCCCATGCTTGATTCTACTCCTTTCTGTCATTTGAATTGCTGTATTTATCAAAATCGGTGATATTATATTATATCTATTTATATTTCCATTATCATTATATTAAAATCCAACACCAAGTCACTATGACGAAAAGCTGTCTGCAAGAACTAGCGAGACAGACTGGCGAGAGCCAGCTGGCTCAGCTAGTAAGATAATAATATCTTAGTTGTATTTATTACGTAATACGATATATTTTCGTTATTTGTATTTAATTAATTTGTTATAGTAACTATATGAATAGCAAAAGATAATATAATAATAATAAATACAAATTGTATTTGAAAATCTTGGTACTTGAAAAAGAATTAATTACATTATTTTCATTATATAAATAAATAACATTTTCTGGAAATTTTAAAATGTATAGTTTCAATAATATTATAATATAAAAATTACAATTAATATATCAATATTATCATTTAAGAAAGGCCAGTTAAAAAAACTAGTCAGCTTTTAGATTTGAATGAAGTTAATAAATTCATAGATTAATTTTATAAGTAACCAAATATTGCATTTATTTAATTCGTAATAATATGAATATTTACATATTATATACCTACATAATATCATCTCAAATAATGTATTTGAGATGATTTTTTCTCATCCTGGGTATATTTTTATTGCAATATTTCTGTGATTAAAGATGGCCACATATTATTAATTCAACTTATAGGAAAGTGTCGAAGAGGTAGAAAGGATATTTTAAAATATTAACTAAAACGGTAGATGACCAATGTTGTTTTTTAATATCCTACATATTTTTTTTAATTCTGACTGTTGAAACGATAGTTTGAAATACTGTACGACGTATCATTGCATGGAGAAAATAGTATATGCAGTAATGCACTATGCATCTACGCCATTTATAATTAATTTAAATTTATAGTATATTATTATGTAGCATGTACATTTTAAGTAAATGACTTATCAATGCATTTTAAATCAGTTTTGTTTTCCATTTTAACGCCATCATACTTGTGTATCAATATGTATTATTAAATTAATGGAACTTGAATTGCCAAGGCCGTGGTACTAAAGTGAGAGTTCTGATGGTAGTGGGGGTCATTGCTTAACTTTGAACGCAATCCGGTAACTCGTTTGCAGTAAATGAAGATTTTTGATTGCATTTATCGTTCATAATAATAATAAACGTATTACCATTTTTTTAAATATGAAACAATCATCATTTTCTTTAAAAATTACCATATTTACTGAAACCAATAACTAGCATTACGATCGAAATTCATATATTTTTTTTTATTCAATACCTAACATACATAGATATGACTTGCAAACAAAATAAAAATCAAAACCAGTTTATACACTATTTCGAAATATATTTTAAAAATTATACAAAGCTACACGTATAAGTGTTTAAAAAAAAGTCTCAAAACGTTCCATTACTTTGAGACGTAAATGTTGGAAGTAATAGGCATAAGTAAAGCGCTCTTCAAAAGCTTTTACTGTATTAAATAAATAGAAAGAACGAGCTTCTGGAAAGATTTTCTGTAGGTAATTGCCAAAACTGTAACAGCTGTCTCGACTGTTCTTGACTGCAATGCTCAAGATAGGAATGAGTGTGCAATCTACTTCTCCCTAATCCAATAGAGGAAGATAATATACGTAATAGTATACAATAAGTATAGTATATAAAGAATCTATAAGACTTAAAGTACCAATAACATACAATACACTAGAACATTAAACAATAAATTTAAGAATTATATTTTCTCTTTCAAAATTTGTAAATTCAGGTAAAAATAAATATAAAAATCAAACAAATGGAGTAACAGTTGTATAGTGTCTTTTTGTCATGTATAAAGCCGAATATGTATCATCAATATTTATACTTTCATAATCCCTAATTAAATCGATTATAGCTTAATATATTCACAGTAAAAATAGTCTAAATATATAATATGTATTACAACACGTAAACTTCAATTTAATTTACAATATGGAAAATGAATAGGAAATTAGTACATCATTTATATTTCAATTAGGATTTGTGGTAAATAATACAATAAAATAAACTTTTTAATAAAACCTATTATAATTGTATATATTTGAAAATCGTTTATTACTATTATTTTATTGATTTCGTATTCAAACGCATTTATATTTAAATAAGTCTAACATGCGCATTGGTCGAATAAATTTGCGATTGAATTAGAATGATTGAGATAGAATTCACGTGGTAGAAACATTATAATATTGCTTGGGTAAGTATACGAAAATCACATATTTATCAGAACTAATAATTAAGTGACATATCTCTAGCGGAGGGCATCTAGTGACAGAATACAAAGCGCGCGACTTAATACAACTTACTTATAATTTACATTTTGCTTGTACTTTTATTAATCAATAAATATATAAAAATAATACAAAGGAAAAATCAAAGATCAATATAAAATTAAAATTTTATTTTGCTTCATTCATGAAATAGTAATACCATAGTAGAGAAACCTATCCAACGAACGCATTTTAAATTGTATTTTATTACAACGTTTTTCTTAGGTCGTATTCTTATTTGTCCGGTACAAATCTTGTAATCGATTTTTAACCAACTTCCTGACTATCTAGACATTCGAAACATTTAGAATATATCAGAACACGATGCCAATGCATTTTTTAATACTCTTAGCCATCTTTAAGTAGAATTAAATTCATTTTTAGTTAATTCTGTCTTGTATAAAAAGTTATTTCGATACCATTATTGGTTGCTAGGGAGTCCTAGCAACTAAATTATTAAATTATATATACGTCCATTACTATGGAAATCAATATGAAATGACATTTCATTATTCAGTATTTCTATCAAGTACAAAGTTTTTTGATCGTTCAAGCTAGTCAAGTCAAGTTTATATGATTCAACAGAAAATTTAAAAACGTTATATATAAAAAGTTCTTTTTATCTTGTAATTATTATATTGTAATTTATATATATTTTTATATGTAGTTGATTTAAAAAAATGCTTTTAGATGCTTATTCATATTGCTTAGGTAATTAATTAATTTAAATATGTACTATGGTCATTAAGTATTGCTTCATATTTTGTAGCTCGGAGTTATGGTAGAATTTATTACTGATTTTTATATGATACTTATATAAGTATCAAAAAAGATTTCAACCATAAACCAATTTTGTGTATTTTAATACTATAATTTTTTTAAATTCTTTTAAAATTTTTTTAAATTCTAATAATAATAAACAAAAACGAAATGCATTTCGAAATGTACTCAATAAGTACTTAGGTACCTAATGATTTCTGTAAAATTAATCTTATGTTACATTTCAAAGTTTCGTCCTTTGAAAAACTTGGCGGAATGATGTGAAGGCCAATTTATATTTGGCAAGGCAATTCGCAATCCAAATGACCGTCTACTAACTCTAAGCTTTTCCTTACCGAAAGCACATTATTCAAACGAAGCTTACGGATAGGTCTTACGGATAGTTTCGCAACTAAGAAGTATCTTTACTTAGGATAGAAGTGTATAGAAACATAGTAGGTAATTGTGTCGGTTTGCAGAATAGTAATTACTAACTTACAAGTAGGTTTAAAATGTAACATGTAATTTAAAAAAAAAAATCTTAATTAAGTTAAAATGTAATTAAGTAATGTACTTTATTAAGCAATATAATAAGCATCTCATCAGGTAAAAAAAACTCATAGTTACAGAAATAAATAAAATATTTTTTCAAACGTAATAATGTTTTTTGCTAATTCTAGATTGACAATATAAAGACGAATAATCCAAAAGATTCAATTAGAAAATTACGTGTTTATCTCATTTTAGGGATGTTATAATAAGTACCTAACAACGAACGACTTCTATAATAAAGAATATTATAAAATAATAATAATTATGTTATATTGTAAAATACAATTTAATTACTTACCAGAATGAGTCATAATGTAATGTTCAATGTAAATAACTGAATAAAGCTGGTTTTATATTGAAAAAAAATGAATATATAATTTATGATCCGAAAATTAAGTTAGAAAGTACTATGCTTAAATAATCTGCTTTGCCCTTCGCAAACAATAATGCTGTAGTTTTCTTATATTTATTAATATGATTTTTCTTTTTGACAATGGAATGATTTATTTCCACGAGTTGAATAATAGAATATCATTTAGTATCAAATAAAATTTAATAGAAAACTATTCAATAAGTTGACAATTACGTACGATAATATAAATAAACAAAAATTACGGCAATGTTATGATTTTAAAGATTTTTTTAATTATAAAAATCCAATTTTTAATGTAACGAACTTGGAAAATATTGTATATTTTCAGTACACACCTACTATTTTAACTTCCACCGAATATTCATTGCAAAATAATAAGAAGATAGGTAGTTTTATTCACATATTATATATATTTTTTAAAGTATGGTTTATATTATAATACGTGAAATCTACTATGTTTTTATACATATCGTTACATTTCGTGATAGATGAGACGTTGAAGAAATTTTCTTCTATAGAGACGGACTATAACTATATAGGTATATTATAAAATATGTTGAAAAAAGGTAAATATTAAAGCTAATTATTTAATTTAATACAGTTATTTCTCATTGTAAATAATTTTGTAGCAATCATCACACTGGATCATAATATCTTGAAATTTATTTTTCATGCCTGCACTAAGATAGAAACGCATTATAAATATCAGCGTAGCAATCGTAAATTAGTTCATTATACAAGTATCTATCAATGTTTAGAATATTTTCAAATATACAATATTAAACAGTACATTATTCAATATCTCACATACTTATATATCTTTAAATTCGCCAACTTTCATATTATCACACTAAAAGCATCATCACCATCACATTGACTAAAGACTAGTTACATTGCAAACACTTTGGATAAAGCAATGTTAGATCGTTATTAATGCCAACGGAGAATATTAAAGAAACTTTATGATGGTCATGTTAATTGCTTCTGGCGGAACCGTAAATGCCTAAATTTGATGAGAGTATTAATTAAATGCTGACCTGACTTCTGACCCTACCTTTGTTTTATTGAAAACAGTGCCGTACGTTGTATAAATTAATTATTTATAAAAAAAACGTTACGACTTAAACTCTATTTGAAGGTTTTATGAAATCGTATTTCCTAATATTATGTATTATATGAATTTAATCTAATAGCGGTATGGTGTTTTCTGTTACATTGTATCTATAAAAACAGATGTTACACGAAATAAATTGGCCGATATTGTTTGAATAGCTTTTTTAAGTGTTTGTATATTAATCAAACTATGTATATATTAAAATATACCTACACATCTGCGGTATACAAATGGTGGATTATCCACTTCTGATGCCGTGGATCAAAAGATCGAATGATGCTACTGTAAACATATTTTTTTCTATATGCGTGTTGGATCCAGTGCATGGAATTTCTTATAAAAATGTATTAAAAAAACCTCTTCGGGAGATGGCCAAGATTTACCCGAAATTGTAATCAATGTAAAAAAAATCGTATGTGTACTTATGTACGCACGTTAGAAGTTCTACTTCTTTGGCGTAACAAAACAAAAACAAAACTTGTGATAACCTAGATTCTTCAACTAGCTCTTAATTATCTTGTTAACTTACACACTCAAGAAAAATAATCGCTTATTGGAACGCCGTTGGTTTATTTCTATACACGTTAACTAATATTACTAAATTATATAATTATTTATCGTTGTTTTTATTTTTAAAGTAACAACTGCCTCTATGACGTTTAATAGTTTGTTTAAGTAAGGAATTGCAAATGTCCGACAATAATAAATTTGCTGCCTAGGCAACGGAACAATTCTAACCTATAATATTATACTGTATAATCGTCACGATTGGAGTATCATACTGTGGCGTAATGGTAGTGCGTTCGGCTGATAACCGAACAATCGGTGGTTCGAATCCAATCGAGTGTGTTTATTTTTGTGTGAAAAAATAAATTATGTGTTTAATTACATGTCACACGCCAAAAATACACTCTGAATTGATTTTACAAACGCGCTTAAAGAAGTATAACTTCAAACATGACACGATGGTTTGACAACTATATCGTCATCTTAAAACTAAAATAAAATAACTACGACTTTATATTATTACTCAAATGATTTTTAAATCAAGTACTGTAAAAATATTTATAAACAAATTGAATTAGTTATATGAAAACTTCGTCTCGGTAATATTCAATTAAAAATGTCGAAAAACTATTCAATTATCAATCAATCTTAGTATATTGTCAGTAGATAATTATAACCTAGTGTTGAAGATAACTACACGATTAGTTTTGAGTTACCCATTGATTTATTTTTTATATGATATTTTTATTGTATCAGATACGGTAATATTAAAAAAATAGATTTATTTGTAGTACCAACTATTGAGTTTCCAATATATTTAAAAAAAGGATTTCGTTAATGTATTATTATTTAGCGAATAATATTTAATGATTAAATTCTTCGAATTCATTGCTGATGTATGTAGAATGGTTATCAATTTTTAATAGCGTATTTAACAATAGAATAAATAGTATAAGGTATATTATACAATCAGGCAGTTTAAATTGGTAGGTACTCAGGTGGTTATAATTTTGATATTGTATAGTTAGCTCCAAAAAATGTATAGCTACTGTTGACAATTGTCAAATATTTCCACAGTACCTACAATTATATTACATTCAATTGTACCCATTTGATGTGACTGTAACATATTTCCTCAGCGAGCAAGGCCAGTTAAATTAATGTTGGGTGAATTTGGAGCGTAATTAAACTTTAGAATCCGGCGATGTCTAAATTGGGTTTGCGGGTCTACAAATTAAAAGCATCGATTTTTAAAACTACTTTAAGAGAAATGCATGCCAGTAAAAATAAATGTGTATTACTATAAAAACATTAAATATAATATCATATTTAGATTTTTAAAAATGCTGCTACTTTTACTTGATAGCTTATTATCTTGTTTAAAGTGCATAATTGTTAATAGGTATATAGTACCTAATTAATCATGTAGTAAATTATTCGTATAAGTATATTATTATTTTATATTATGACATACCTATTAAAGATAACAAATATATATATATATTACAATGAAATTCAAGAAAACAATTGTAAACAATACTTGCATCATAAATTTGAATAAACAAAATATAAAAATGAGATGAGTAAATTACGAGGTAAAAAGAACTTTTTATGTACCAAATTTTTAAATTTTCTGTTGAATCATATAAACTTGACAATTCTATGTATTAATAAAAAGTTTTTTTGTACTTATATATTCTGATAGAAATACTGAATAAATAAAGAATACTGAAATTTCATTTTGACATTTCATATTGGTTTCCATAGTAACGCACGTATATATTAATAATTTAGTTGCTAGGATCCCCTTAGCAACCAATAATAGTGTTTTACTTTTTACGAATTTTTTCCGAAATAGCTTTCCACACAAAACTGAAAATGAATTCAATTCTGCTTAAAGATGGCTAAAAGTATTAAAATAATGCATTGTCATCGTGTTCCGCTATATTCTAAAAGTTTCAAATGTCTAGCTAGTCGGAAAACTATTTAAAAATCGATTGCAATATTTGTATTGGACAAACAAGAAAAAAATTGTATTAGACAAACAAGAATACGAGCTAATAAAAACGTGGTAAAATAGCGAACAACCTACCGAGTGAGTTAAACGGACCCTTTTTTAAGAAACAACTACTCGTATCACCTAAACTCGTCCTGTACTACTAAAATGTAGTCGTACACGGTAGATAAAACAACCTTTCGATTATAATAATTACCTCAATGTAGGTACAATATAGGGCTCCGCATTCAACCACCGGCGAGGTCACAATAGTGTTTGTGATTATTTTATTGCTAATACTACATACTGAGCCACATGGCATATTGTTGTGTTAAAAACAAGTTTAAGTTGAGTTATTATTGAGTATGTATACCAAATATATTATACTATTTGGCAAATATACTAATCCTGCGATGATTATTTACCTATATATATTATTAGTAAGATGACATAAGTGTAAGCCGGCTCTAACATCTAAACTCGCCTCGTCTGTCGCACAGCCATCAAACCTTCTAGAAACGTCGATCCGATAGTGCATATGAAGACCGCGCACATCTACCTAGCAACGGACGCATGTAACCTCTCGAAACGTATAGATATTTGAATTCGGGATATAGGAATGACCAATTCATAGTCGTGTGTATGCGCTCTGGCGTCTTCGACTCGCAGCCCGAAATGCATATGATATGTTGATAGCAAGCAGCAGCACTAGATGTTTTTTTTTTCAAACTAAAAAGTCAAATTCGACGAATCTGCGGGGCTCCATTTGTGAAGTTTTGTGAAGAACGATGACGTCAAATCGACGCATTCAACACACTGTATACAAGACGAGTTTTGATATGCGAGCCGGCTTACAAATACTAGAAAACAATGCATATAAAATGAAATGAAATGAAAAATATCTCGCATCACATTCCAGTGCTGGTTAATAATAAATATAGAAAAATGACAAAGAATGGAGATATTATTATTTTTTCTGCATAATTTTAATATATAAATTCCTAGACCGTAAAGGATTATTTTATACTTCTTAATATTTTACTGTAAAGTTCACAAGTGTGTTACTACTCTCAGTGATCACAGAGAGACGAAGCTGAAGGTATAATATAACATTTTCAGCTTCAGGGTAATAGGATAACATTGTACATATTTCAGAGAAGACAGGTCTGAAAAATCGCGTATGCCACATGCTGTAAATCAGAAGTTGGCTAACATTACATGGCTAATATCATAATATGATTTATATGTTAAATAAAAACAATATTAGTTTAGTTTAGTAATCGTTTTTTACAATTATTCATGTTTTATATAAATACTATTATATAGTTTTAACACGAGAGTTTCATATCCCTTAAAAAGCAATTAAATGTAATATTTACACATCCTAATAATTTGATTATTTTTTACTGTTATACCAACATCAATTTACATTGTGTGACTTTAGAGATTAAAACAATATTCTAGAAATTGATATTCTCATATTGTATATCCATAGAATTGTTACAAAATCATTATAAGCTTATTATTTTACAACGTTTTTCTTAGATCGTATTCTTATTTGTCCGGTATAAATCTTGCAATCGATTTTTAACTAACTTTCCGACTAGTTAGACATTTGAAACTTTTAGAATATATCAGAACACGATGACAATGCAATTTTTTTATATTTTTAGCCATCTTTGAGTAGAATTGAATTCATTTTCAGTTAATTCTGTTTTGTATGAAAAGTTATTTCGACACCATTATTGGTTGCTGGGGGTCTAGGGTCCTAGCAACTAAATTATATATACGTGCGTTACTATGGAAATCAATATGACATGTCAAAATGAGATTTCAGTATTATTTCTATCAAGTACAATTTTTTTTGATCGTTTAAGCTAATCAAGTCAAGTTTAAGTTCAACAGAAAATTTTGTATATTATGAAAAGTTCTTTTCATCTTGTAATTATTTACATTCTAATTTTCACATTCGACTAGAGATTTTTTCAACAAGACACAATAATATTATATATATTATGTATGTGTAATTTATACTATATTATGTCCTAGTTTTTAACAAATAATATTCATTAATAAACAATTAAAATTATAATAATAATTAAATTAAATGTACTTTATTATCTATCAGTGGCGAAGGGTGAAGGTAGGTTGAACATCCGACATAAATAGTGTACACTAAACTTGTCAATCAAACTTATTTATTTTCATTGAACTAAGAACACAATTTGCTTATAGTACTGGTTAGTTATTAAAATTCAATTAAACCCTACCTTACTAAACCGTAATAGTTTAGAATAAAGAGATCCAACAAAAATAGTGCACACTTTTTCTGTCATACTTATTTATCTGCGTTGAATTAGGAAAACATAATTTTACATATAGTTATTTTTTTAAATTCATTAATCCCTGCCAAACCAAACCACAATCGATAATAAATATACTTTTATCTATAAAATAAAATATCTACAATTATGTATGGGTAAATGTCCTAAGTTTAGATGTTTTATAGAAAAACAAATATTTTTTGACTATTGTGGCCTAAAATAATAGGTAGAGTTGAATTGAATTATAAAAACTAACAAACACTAGGTATCTACATATTATTTGTAGTCTTGGTTCAATAAAAACAAATACGTATGCCCGACAAAGTTTAATATGCACTATTTATGTCGGATTTTAACAGCCTTCTTCCACTCTTCGCCACTGTTATCTATCTATATTTATTTAATTATAATGAATGCACATTGTATTTAATACAAAGTACCTACCAAAAGAGTCTCCTTCTATAATTTTTTTACGAAACTCCTAATTACTCAAAAAATCAAATTTAAAAATTAGTTTTATATAAATACCTAATAAATATAATTTTGCTGAGAAACCTTATTTTTAAGTTTTTATCTGTTTTTCTGTAAAACTTTGATTCTTAGTAAATTATCAAAACGTTGTACGCAAAAAACAAAATAAAAATTTATATATTAATAAAATCTCGACACAATTTCGGGAAAACTATGCTACGTATCTAATTAATAAATTATATTACGTCAAAATTATTTAGAGCAGACGGGACCATACAAAGGTAAATGATTATTAGGTTGCGGCTCTTGTGGTGTAGTGCGTCAGGCGCAGGCTTTCCACCCGAGAGTTTTGGGTTCGATACCGGTGAGGACACAATATTTATCTGTTTTTCGTAAAGCCTGGGTGTGTGGGATTTTTCAAAATTACTAACAACCACCTTGTACAAAAAAGCAAAGACATGGTTATTAATAATTCTAAAAAAAATATTATTAGGTAGGTATCTACCTAGGTATTTAATTGTACAAGCTTTACGCACCTACACAATATTATAATACTTATAGTGTAATCAAATATGGTCGATGATTGACTATGAATATGTCATTTAAGATTGGTGGAAGCCAATAAACCAATAATCAATAAGTAAATTTATTGATAAATAATTACAAGATAAAAAGAGTTTTTTTATATACAACGTTTTTAATTTTTCTGTTCAATTATTATGCTCAATATGCTCAAACTTGTATTTGATATGAAGTAAATAAAAAACAATCAAACAAACAAATATAGAATACTGAAATTTCAATTTGATTTCCATAGTAACCAACGTATATATTAATAATTTTGTTGCTAGCACCACCCACTTAGCAACCAATAATAGTGGATTGGATTACGGATTTCTTCCAAAATAACTTTTTATACAAAACAGAATTAACTGAAAATGAATTCAATTCTACTTAAAGATGGCTAAAAGTATTAAAAGAATGCATTGGCATCGCGTTCTGATATATTATAAAGGTTTAAAATGTCTAGATAGTCGGAAAGTTAGTTAAAAATCGATTGCAAGATTTGTACTGGATAAAAAACCACCGGACAAATAAGAATACGAGCTAATAAAAATTTTGTAAAAAAAATAATTGGTTTCAGTAAGAATGATTGCGAAAGAAAGATTTTGTTAATTCTCCAATTTACGACAATATTTTTGGTTCAAAAACTTTGTAATGACGTTTGTCCAATAAAATATATGTGTATAATATTATAATAATACCAAAGTAGTACCAAAATAGTGCAAATAGCCAACACATTATATGATTTCTAAAAGCCTAATTATCATTTCTATAGAAAATAATTAATTTAATATTTAATTAATGATATTTATTAATTCATCAATCAAGTGATAAACTGTGTTGAGTAAAAATCACTCCTATCAACTGTTGAAAATAATTTACTCATTATATAATAATTATCATAATAGTATAAATGATTACGATAGTTAAACTAAATAGTTACGACTAGGGATTCCAATCCCGAGATATTTTCGATACCTATGAATCCCGGGATTGATAAACATAATCCCGAAATTTTCGGGATTGATTTTTTATCAATTTTGATGAAAAATAAAATAAAAACGAAAATATAACAGAAAAAATACTTTTAATAACAAATAACTACATTAGAAATAAACTGAGTTTGATTTTAGTATACTCATGTGTAAGTTGCCGATTCATTTTATTTTTTCACATAAATTAATAAATATGAGAAATATTGGAAATATACAATGCTTCGCACCATTAACAAAGTAATTTCACCATAATCTCATATGTTTTACGGCAGTTTCATATTTAGCCGAATAATTAGATTTATGAAGCGGAAAGGCCATAAGTACACCATGATTTGCTTTACTATTTTAAATCTCGCTAACCCATTAATTAAGTCTTTACTATCAGATACAGCAATCTCAATATATTTTCAATCATATATACCAATATCACAATATCAATATCACTATCACAATACTATTTACTCCATTACACTTATGTATTTCCAAGATTGAACGTATACAGTATTAACAATAAATGTCTTAAATAGTATAAATTATACTAGATTTATTTTTGACCGATTTTATCAATGTTATTTGTAAATATATTTTTTTTATATAAACAATGTAAAGACATACCAATCCTGGGATCCCGAGATTGTCAAATTGTAATCCCAAAATCCCGGAATTAGAATTTTGGCTTGGGATTGGATTTCCTAGTTATGACTACTCCTCGAATATCCGAGGTGGGTTAGATGCATCTGTCAAAAAATCATGTTTTTTGTTTGTTCATATATTATATTTATATGCGCACACCAGAGCAAAAATACAATTTTTTGGCGTGCAACTGTTCCTCTTCTGGTATATTAATATAACCTCCACTCTGTTAGATTAATTGTGGCTTAGGAACAAAAATTACAATTTACATTTCTAACTTTAAAATAATAATATGATCATTATCTTTTCTCTTGTATAAAGAACACTATTTAGATAACATGATAGCATTTTTTTAAATAATAAAACGTAGCATTTAAATAAAATTAAAATAAATCCTACTGTAATAATTATATAAGATATATTTTAGATTTAGTATTTTTTACACTTTTTTTATTATATTGGTATACCACAATATTGGTTTCATCCTAACGGATATTTTCAATTTGGATAAAATAGGTCTAGTTTTAAATTAAAAATTGCGGAAAAGATTTTCATAATAGTATTATGATAAAATAACAAATTTGTCATGACTATTTCTAAAAAAAATGTGTCACTGAGCAAATTATTAAAAAATTTACAGTTCTCTCTGACAATATAATATATTACTCACACCAGCGAGTTATACGAGAGGCACTGGATGAATTTTCCAACAACGGTTCATATATTTTTTACACTCGTTGTTATTCAGTCGACGAAAACTTTTTGTTTTCGGGAAAACACAAAAGAGGCGGCTCATGCATAGGTTATAAAAAAGCTTTTCGTACATGATTCTGTTAGAGCCAGTCGGGACTAACTATGTGAGTACACCAATATGACAAATAACCTGTTATAATAAACACAAAAAAGATTAATTATCCTATCGTAAAAACTTCTATCAACTCTAGTATTGTTAAACTTTTTGAACATGAATTTTTATACACAATTTAAAAAGCTTTTGGATTACCGTTAGAGCTTAAATTCGGAAATTAATACTAAGTAATAATAATTATCGCTTAAGGTGATAGTTTAACTTCATTTTTAGTGCATGGCTTGAATTCGAAGTGGTGAGAAAAGATTATAATATTCTATCTCTTTTATATGCGTTATTTTAATAGTTTAGTTATATTAACAGCTTTTACTCAGGGCTCGGAATGGACCGAAAAGTACCGGAGTGCCGTTCCGGTTCGAGAAATCTGTAAAGTTATCGCTCCGTCTCGTGGACAAAATAATTTGACCGTCTGAGCTAGATATGCCATATAACAAAAAAATCTAGCACACTTATGTTTATAAAATACACATACAATTTGATAACCATATTAATTTTCGAGCGCTCCGGTTCGTAATCTTTTTCATTTCGAGCGCTGCTTTTACCTGTTGACGGCAAATTGAATAGAAGCTATGTTGAAATTTAAATATGATTAAAAATATAATACCTACTTCGTTCTAATAAACATCAGTAAATTAGAACAAAATTTGGACTGTGCGATTTATAATACAAATTTTTCACTTTTCGGACAAAAGCTCCTACCCTTTAAGATACCTATCCGTTTGTCCTTTTTTTTAAATAATAATAATTCCAATTTTTTAATTTAAAATCAAGGTGTTTGGACCAATTATGGTAGCGCTAATCCTATACAAATGCCTAACCCACCTCGCTCAATGATTGTTGTCATCCAGGCATTTTAATCAAATAACGAATGACTGTACAAACGACGCAACCATCAAAGAATCAAGACTTGCACTAGTTTAACCGTAGCCTCATCAAAGAAGTAATTCAATTACGATTTACGGTTCACCCAATGCCGCGTCAATCACCATAATTCATAAACAATCAAAAACTCATTATCCACCCATCCGTCACAAGTAAGTACAGTGTTACACCGTGAGAGTGATCGTAATCATTGTATGAGTGCGGGAACATGGAGCCAACCCAACGCGCCAGTCAGATCAACATCAAAGGCTAGTGCTTGGATTGAATTCTTGTATAACCCCCACTCCAGTATTCAAATTATACCCTTCCTACAGTCTACTAAAAGCGCTGGTTATAAATGATATTATTATTATGATTGACTGAGTTGCGTCAATCCTCATATTCTTTAAAATAATATTACTATGAAAATAATTTTAGATTTTAAAAAGAAGAGATATAAAAAAAGGAAAACCTGAGAAATATACTTTGAAAATATTTTTTTGAGAAAGATTCGAATCTCTCATGGTTCATTTTTATTTCTATATTAGAAACTGTATCATTAAATAAATTGTCATTTCCGTTCAGTCATTCATTGTGTTATTGTCCCATAAACTTTATGGTTTTATCAAAATATTTTTCTGGTGACTTATGAAATATGAAGGTCATAAAAAACTAAGATTTTCTTGTAAAAGATATATTATATGATCAATTTTTTACCATTTGATTGAGTTTGTTTCGAGTGACTTTTCATATATGAGAGCTATTAGCATAACAAAACATAAAAATGACTATATTATATTTATACAAATTATACATCTAAATATAATAAAATATAGATATGTCTATTTATATATATATATATTTCTTCTTAAAGCGCCCGTGTGGTAAATTACCCGTTTATGAGATCGAGTACGAATTTTTATATTATTTTTCAATTTGTGTTTGGGTCTATAGTGATTAATATATATTTTTTACAAGAATACGCAATACAATAGAGATCGCAAAGCTAATTAAATGACAGTTGGTTTAGATAAATGCTAGACAAATGCAATCATTTAGTTGTACCTAAGGGTCACTAAACGTCTACATTACGACCCTAAAACCCGCTGGATCAACAAAATTATCATATTCAGTGGAAGTACAATTATTATAACAGAGAATAATCAGATATCAATAAGAGTAGAATAAGCTATAGGTAGTTCTAAATCTAGCAATACACCGATTCTGGCTGATAATGATATAGTGGTATAGGTGTTGTGTGTGTGACCAGTGAAACACGTATGAATAGTTTTGATATTATTTATTCGAGTTGAATATATTTTATAAGAATGTTGATTTGGACTTGTGTGCATGACTGTGTAATGTGCGTATTCTCTATCCCGAGACTTACATTGAACTAAGCTCAGGACCTACAGGACCTTCTCGTATTTTGTGTGACATGATAACTCTTAATTCTCTAATTAAATTTTATACAACGAGCATAGAAATTTGCTGTTCAAAAATAGTACAATAATACAATTTAATAATTAGTATAGGCAAATCTAACCACACGAGCGAGGCCGTTCTAACATATTGCTTAACACCCAAAAAGTGACGAATTTGACAAATATATCGCATTTATCACTTTATGTATTCAGGCAGTTAATAATCACTAGAAGTTAACTATCTAACTAAGTGCTATATTTTATCACCTCTTGACTTTTATGTGTTAATTTTTAGAACGAGATAGAGTACATCAATTACATATTGAAAATTGAGATGCAAGATGCGACTATTTTGAAAAATATTCTACGTCACGGATTACGGCCGCTGCCTCAATTTATAGTACCCCGCAAGCTGTCAATTATTAAGTAGCGAGTAGTAACATATTTTTAATGCAATGACATGACTAATAAAATTGTACGTTATGCTCATATGTTCAATTATTGTTTGACGTTTTAATACAAAATTTCGGCGTTCGAGTAGAAAAATCATAGATACGCCTGCACGAGTTTTGCAAATAAGAGACGTATTTCACACGACAGGCATATCAACTTAAATTTTCGCCATGTTACGAAAAACCAATTATGGTAGATAAACGCCTTGTGTATGGAATTGCTTCCATATTAATTTGGACCAATAAAAAAACAGAAAAGTGTTAAAAGTTAAGAATAGTTTTGCAGGTAACCTATAATCATCAACCCGTCTAGCAATGTGGACCCACTTACATATTATACAACCCAACCAACCATTTATTTTCCCGATAAATTACCTTTGGAATTATCGCACAGCCCTTAGCTAATACAACCTTTTATAGGTAAGTTTAAACCCACTGGGTAGTCTATAATTATCACCCCTTCTAGCAATCACTCACATGTATTTCTCTCACAACCCCAACAGGTCATAAACAACCATCGTACATTATGTGTAGAATAGACACTGATCACACGATGCATGCTATCCACCACATAATGGCATCCACACCAAATCAAAATATCAAGTATCAAAAATGGTCAAATAACGACAATCAAAGTGAAAAGTCGATTAATTAAAACGGACTGAGCTCGGACGGGACGCTACATAATATTAATGCGTTCAAATTTCGGTGTTTATCCAATGACAAAATATGGTTACGTTTATATCGCCTGTGGACGTGCATGGCTTTACTGGCAGCAATAGTGTGTATTTTAAACTTTCGTCACAATAACTGTATTCACGTAAAAGTCCTGACTGTCTCTCTAATCTCATTCTTTAAGAGTTAGCGAGTCATTTCATGGTACTATTTCGTACTATTTGACAGCTAGTGAAAATCGGGTTACCTCAAAATTCGTTCATAGTTCGTTTTTTGCCAGCAGGATTGCCACTATCGTTCTACTGCACAGACCAAACAATCGAGACATACTACAGATCGAAAAATTCTCAACTGTCGCATAAAAATTCAGAAGTTTCCGAACTTTTTTGATTCATGCATACAATCCTGCAACTGCAGGATAATGCATGTTTACACGTACATTTTTTTGTTATGGCCGCGATAATACGTACTGTCAGCAGTAAATTCATACAAGTGTAAACGGGATATTAGATTACAACAATTTCTAAATAATATCTTGACACTTGCATAATAAAAATAAGATTCATATTGTATAGGCACGTATTCATTGGTTATTTTAAAATTGGAAACATTGCATTCAATTGCTGAAAATCGTCATTTAGTAAGTACAAGTTGCAGCCGCTAGTGTCCAATATGGCGCTTTCGTCCAAGTTTTCTGGTTAACGGTTCATTTGATGCACTGATTGGTTTCATCGACACGCATTATTCTTTTTTTGAACCACTCGGGTGAACTTCTTTCACGACGATTAATTTAAATGGTGGACACTGGTGCCATCCCACAACGACTTCTGGCTGTTAGATACGTCCCATTTCTTTAAGATTATCTGAGATGAGTTTCATTTATAAAATCCAAAACAAATTAACATTGATTCTGCATCTTAAATTTACTTTTTTGTCGATAAAAACATAGATTCCATCCATACTTATGCGTATTTAACGTAATCATCAAACCCATAGCTATTTTAAAAATAAATGACACCTAATTTATTTATTTCTACTCTTATTCGTTCATTGTTTCATTTACAAAATATTTAAATGTATTTTTATTATTACGAGATTTTGGTATAATCATTGTAGTATATACTATAGCTTAAATTTAATATGAACTTGCTTACAAATCCAACAATATTTTGATGACACAATAATACGTAAATTTAACAATTTCAGTATGTAAATGTAAAATATTTTTTTGGATAATTGACTGTTCTTTGGGTGTGTTCTCCAAAAATAAATAAATATTTTTAAATAAGTATGCTATATTTTATTAAACAAAACTAATGCAATTTCTTAGCTGAACAAACGTGTTTATAAAATCGTGAATATACGGTAAATGTATGCGTTATTTTTACTAGGTTTTTCCACAAAATTTATTCTGGATAAACATTACACCTATTCGTATTGTAAATTGATATTAAAAATATAAGGTTGTAGATAGATATGTTTTTTTTTGTATTATAAAAAAGTAATTTATTATATTAAACTTATAATATAATATATATAATTACTCAGCAAAGTTGAGAATAGAATTGTTATATTTAAAATATGACTCAAATTCGTAAATATTTTCGCCAAAATGAAACTTTGTCTTACAAGGGAATGGTTTTCCCTTGCGGTATTTAATTAGTATAAGTTTTCACTTACTGCTAGTGTGTTTTCCATTTTTCAAACGTAATAACGTACCTGATTTATATCAAGTACTAAACCCAAAATAATGAATACAGGTTAATAATTAGTAATACGTATGCATAAAATATAATTGGTGAATGATTTTGAATTTTCATGGCAATGGCGGTTGTGTAGGTCTTAATTTATTCGAGAGGAGATTATTTTGTTTGCTTGAAATAGTGTTGTAATGTATTTCAAAATAGACTATGTCGAACTTGGTTATTACGAGGAAGATGGGACCAACTGAATTTGCTCGTTATAAGCGTTACTCGTTATATCAGAGAATAGGTGTTTTTAAATGAGCGGTCACATTACGCAAAAAGTCGAAAATAAAAAATCTGAAAACCATCGTAAAAATCCCCGAAACAAGCATGGCATTCATAAACTACAAAAGAAGTTGTTTATTGTAATGAACGCTGGTAGGTACCTACGGACTTCACAAACCTTGGATTTTTCAACCATATGCGTGGATATCTTTTTATTTTTGTCGGCGAAACACCAATAAGGTGGATACACTTAACTAGTGTCATTAACGTAATCCGACCCTGGCGGCATCCTGTCCGATCGGATATTATTACTTAAGGTCGAAATGTTTTTAAACGATCGACATATTAACAGTATTTTAGCTCGGTAAATCCAATAAGTTGCTCGTTATAACAGTGAATAAATGTAAGTAGAAAATCATAAACCAAAATGTCAATGAATGTTTCCTCATTACATCCGAGATCTCGCTATGTCCGAGATCGTAATAACCGAGTTCGACTGTAGTTGAAATGGTTGATATTATATATTACTTGCTGAAGTACCTGGCTTCGCACAGGGTCGCTTCGTGGTTATATTTATCAAATCATTTATTAAAAAATAATAAGAGGTAATTATTTTTTTAATATCAAAATATCTGTGTAATACAATATGGCAATATGAAAATAATTCTAATAGGAGTAAAAGTCAAACAAAAGAACACTAAATTAAAATCGAATCCAAAATATGCAAACGTTATTAATGTTATTAATATGTAGTACAATGAACAATAAGTGCCCACCACCACCCGTCATATTATTTGCACAGCGTAGTAAAAAAAAAAAATCAAAATTGGATGGAACAAACAAACAATAAACTTTTTATTTTATATAATACTAATTTAGAAACCTTTGCAGGTGTGCGCACAACAACTGACAAAAGTTTCATCGCAATCGGTTGAATGGTATATGAACGCATACGAATAGAAGAAGATGATGATTTTCTAATTCATAAATCTTTGTAGGCATGCGCATGACAACTTACCAAAGTTTCATTGCAATCGGATGAATGGTATAGGAACGCATACGAATAGAGGAAGAAAAAGATGGTTGTACTAATTCAGAAACCTTTGCAGGTGTGCGCACAACAACTGACAAAAGTTTCATCCCAATCGAATGAATGGTATAGGAACGCATACGAATAAAATAAAATATAATGAAGAAGAAGAAGAAGATGATAATTTTTCTAATTCAAAAACCTTCACGGGTGTGCATAAAACCACTTACCAAAATTTCATCGCAATCGGATGAATGGTATAGGAACGCATACGGGACAGACAGACAGACATTCATTTTTATATATAAAATATAGCCTATACTCTTCGCGCAAGTGCAAGCATTTAGTTGACAAAATTTTATCGCAATCGGATGAACAGTATGGCAGCGCATAAAATACGAACAAACAAACAAATATTGTTTTTTATATTATAGATGTGATAGGTATAGAATATTATTTAAAAGTAATAGTAATTTTATCTATAATAAATCTATAATAATAATACAATTTATAAAATCATGATTAATAGAAAATATGAACATATTTTTGAAAACGTGTCTTAAAATAAACACTCCTGAAGTACGTATTACGTTAAAATATATGGGATATTTTAATCTGCTGGTTTATCTGGCTTAAGCTTTGCGTAATAATGAATAACCATTTTAAATTACCGCCCTTTATGAACAATATATTTTAATGGATGATAATTGAGACATAAGAGTGTTTACTAATCACGATATAATCTGTAAGTAAATAATAAATAACATTATCCTAATATTTTGGTTTGTTAAATAGTGGATTTTTTGCTTACATAACCAAAGTAATGGCAATTTTTATTGTTATTTTTGTGTTAGGATAAATATTTATTAGTATGCTTTCGTAATGCTGAATATAAGCATACAAATTTTAAGTCATGTTTTAATATTTTTATAATATTTACAATCAAACTCATGAAAAATTCTACGCAGAGTTGACGTTCTCCTACTAAGTTGGGTGCAGTATCAATGAAAGAATGTTTTTTAGAAGAATGTTCTCATTGAATATTGTGGTAAAAAGTCTGAAGAAATTGCAATAATAGTTCATCTATCGAGAAATTGAAAAAAACGTTGACTATTTCATTGAGAGCTATTATTACGATATTTTGTTATACTCTCACAAGACCCGAAAGACCTCCAAGGTAGAATGCAAGAACTCGCGGATGTCAGTCAAACGGTCGGCCTAAAGATAAACGTCTCAAAGACAAAAGTGATGAGGAACTGTTTTTCGGACCCTGCGATTACCTGTATTAATGGCACCCAACTCGAGCAAGTTAGCAGCTACGTCTATCTCGGACAGCAGGTGTCCATAGACGGAAGCATGCACGATGAAATTGCTCGCAGAACAAAGCTGGGATGGAGTGCTTTCGGATGTCTGAATAGTATCTTTAAGAGTGACCTACCATTATGTCTTAAGCATAGGGTGTTCAACCAATATGCGCTACCCGTGCTCACGTATGGCTGCGAGACGTGGACCCTCAACACGATAGATGTCCAAAGGCTAAGAGTTGCACAGCGAAGCATGGAGAGGTGTATGTTGGGGTTCACGCGAAAGGACCGTAAGAGAAACGAATGGGTTAGGAAACAGACAGGAGTACGCGATGTAATAGACGTTGCTAAACAGCTGAAATGGAGATGGGCGGGGCACATTGCTCGCCAAAAGGAGAGCCGCTGGACAAATGCCAGTGGTACTCAAGCGGCACGAAACGGCCACAGGGTCGGGTCGCCCTAAAAGCCGCTGGATTGACGAACTGGTAAAGTTCGGCGAAAATACGTGGCAGCGAACGACACAGGACCGCGAGAGTTGGAAGAAGTTTGGGGAGGCCTTCATCCAGCAGTGGATTGACCCCGGCTGATGATGATATCAAGAATAAAAAAACGTTTCTTCGATATTCCAAAGAAAATATTGATAACATGAATTTTTTTAAATGTTTGATAGGAATATGAACGAAAACTCGAAAAATAATATTTAGCTTTATGAAAATATACCTATATTTTAATATTATTGAAAATACATACTTTTGATAAACAACAGAAACAAAGTTAAGTGTTAGAAAAAATACTAGATGAAAAAAATTAGATGGCGTAGGATTTTAACTCACATTTTTTACTGTCTGTGTGAATACTATATTCATATACCATATTACAATCTTACCTAAAATCTAATCTGTATTGATTAAAAAATAATTAATATACTACATTTGTTTTTAACTTAACGTGTTTTGTTATATTCATAGGAAACTATACGAAAGTGTTCAGCTTAATCTTTCACTCCTTAATTAAATATATCATAATTATATAAAAACCGCTTTTATTAAACAATTTATTAATTTACATTGACAAACACTTATATGATATGTATGTATATAAAGTAGTCGATGATTTTAATAATGATTATTTTAAGTATCTATGACCTTAATATAAATAAATCGTGTACAAATATAAATATTCCTAAGTAACAATAGATTAACAAATAGAAGATGAATATACATATAGCTAATAAAGAAAAAAAACTGAGGAATATTGAAACAGAATGTGGAGACTTGTCATTTGTAGATCTAATTAATAAGAGAGGTGTTAAATCCCATTCTATAAAACCTTAGCCGCTCCAAATTGTACGATAGATAGGTAATATCCAAATCTATTATAATGATTAAAATGCTCCACAAATACTAAGATGAATTTAAAGCCTAGTTAGTTTAGGTCAGGTTAGGATAATTATAAAAATTTACATAATATAGATAATACATATTATTATATAGTATCAATGAGTAGATCTGTCAGAATTTTGATGTCGGTTGGGACGTTGAAGGGATTCTGACCTACACACGTCACACTGATATATTGCGCACAGTAGCCAAAAATGAAGATAAATAACATAACATACATTCACTATTAAATACAGTATACTAGTACAATAAGATAAGTACGTTTTAATTATTAAACAAACAAACATACAAGCGGTTGACTAACCTTTATGAGGCGAATAACTGAAGGCATATCTCACTACTGATTAGTAGTTAAGAAGATAATCGCTTTTATAACTTTATGACTAAAAAATATGGTATTTTCCTCATATTAAACATCACATTGCAGCTGGGTAAACAGTGCAACAAAACCATTAATATAAAAGATGATTTATTAATTATTGCGATAAGTACACAGTTACCTGAAATGTAATTTGTACAATTATGATGCAAAATCTCTCGCAAAAACAAGATATTAAATTTAGCATCTATAAATTTAAATATATGCAAAAAATAAATATTCCGTTACCAACTAAAAACAGTTGTTTTTTAATATTTTATTATTATTATGTTTTACAGTTATAATTTATATATTTTATTTCATACATGCATCGTTTATGGATAAACTAGAAAAAATATCAGGTGGCAATGCTTTAGTTCGGCAATGGAAAATGATTTGATTAAAATCACATCTAGACTTTATTATTTATTGCCTTACCTTTCCGTTTTCGTATAATTCTTTCTATTTACTCAATATGCTACGAGGGTGGGTCAATAAGTCCTTAGAAAAGCCGACAGGTGGCGCGAATTGTACTGTAAGCGGTTTGTTTTCATGCAGCGGCACTACCGATTCAGTATGCTGCGAAGTTTCAATTAGATCGGTCGGGTTGTTGTGTGTTTCTCGTACATTAAAAAAAAATGGAAAATGGAGAAAATTGAGTTTAGACCTGTTATTAAACATTTTAATATAAAAGGGTTAACAGCAAAGGAAATAAAAAATGAGTTGGATTTAGTTCACGGCATATCTGCTCCTTCACTTGCAACTATTTATAACTGGTTAAATGAATTTAAACGTGGTCGTACATCAACAAAGGATGAACCACGCTCAGGACGTCCTGTAGAGGTGACTACACCAGAAATGATCAATAAAATCCACGATATGGTGTTAAGTGACCAAAGATTAAAGTTGAGTGAGATAATTGAGGTTACAGGGATCTCAAAAGGTAGCGTCATTTCTATTTTACATGACAAATTGGGCATGAAAAATATTTCTGCAAGATGGGTGCCGCGTTTGCTTACAGTCGACAATAAACGCAATAGGGTGGTGGCCTTTAAAGCCCTGTTGTCGCTCATGCAACGCAATCCGGATGAATTTTTTCGTCGCTTTGTGATTGTAGATGAAACATGAATACACCACTATACTTCCGAGACGAAAGAACAGTCAAAGCAGTGGATTGCGAAGGCAAACCATGTCCAAAGAAGGCGAAAACCGTAAAATCAGCTGGTAAGGTTATGGCTACTGTATTTTGGGATGCACGTGAAATTATTTTCGTTGACTATTTGGAAAAAGGAAAAACAATAACAGGGGATTATTATGCATCTTTATTGGACCAGCTAAAAAACAAAATTGAAGAAAAAAGGCCTCATTTAAACGGGAAAAAAATCCTCTTTCATCAGGACAATGCCCGTGTTCACACATGATTACGATCAATGGCTAAAATTGAAGAATTGAAGTTCGAATTGGTCGACCACCTACCGTATTCGCCAGATTTAGCCCCCAGTGACTTTTTCCTTTTCCCAAACTTAAAAAAATGGCTAAGTGGACAACGTTTTTTTTCAAATGAAGAAGTCATCGATCGGACAAATGCTTATTTTGAGGACCTTCCGAAAACTTATTTTTCTGACGGTTTAAAAAATATTGAGAAACGTCTAACCAAGTGTATTGAGCTCCAAGGAGATTATGTTGAGAAATAAAAAAAAATACAAAAATAAAAAGTGTTTTAATGCTTTTTTCTAAGGAATTATTGACCCACCCTCGTAGTACTGTACTTTAATTATTGACCTCATTAAAACAAACGATTCCCTTATTTTTAAAATTTTAGAATTTGTGTTTACCTTATCTGCTCTCACTTTCTCTTACACACACATATCACATTTTTTCTCATGCGAAACAAATATATATATACGGTAATAAATACATTATATCCGCGCAGTGTATATAATATACTCACTTATTACGAAAAAATATATCGAAAAATAAAACTGTAACTTATGTGGCCTTAAATAAATTCTACTTCTCAATTATAATAAATATCACCATTTTCAGAATTAAGTAAATTTGTACGTAATATCTACTAATTACTTCCTAGTATGAGTAATTTTACAACGTTTTTATTAGCTCGTATTCTTATTTGTCCGGTGGTTGTTTATCCAGTACAAATCTTGCAATCGATTTTTAACTAACTTTCCGACTAGCTAGACATTTGAAACTTTTAGAATATATCAGAACACGATTCCAATGCATTCTTTTAATACTTTTAGCCATCTTTAAGTAGAATTAAATTCATTTTAAGTTAATTCTGTTTTGTATGAAAAGTTATTACGGAAAAATACGTAATCCAATCCACTACTATGAGAAATCAAAATGTCATTTCAGTATTCTATATTTATTTGTTTTTTATTTACTTCATATCAAGTACAAGTTTGAGCATATTGAGCATAATAGTTGAACAGAAAATTTAAAAACATTGTAAATAAAAAAATCTTTTTATCTTGTAATTATTTTATAGCATGCCACTTGCCGAAACGAATGTTGTATCTCTTGTTCATGGTGAGAGCATCTGTAACTAATAAATTGGGTTCTTTCAAATATTACAGAATCCCATTTTGTACGTTCATAAAATGTTATGTCAATTTGTTGAACAATCTGTGGAGAGCAAGCGATAAAGATATTCGTGATCGCGAAGTGACAAGCTATGTTGTGGGTACTAAACTATTGAAGTTTCGTGTTATATTTTATAGTGTCTAATACAATAGTACAAGGTCATAGGGTGACAAAAATCATTATCATTACCAGAGATTATAATTCTAGACAGGATTTATAGGATTAGACAAAATCAAGCGTTATTTGACCAAATAAAATATTGTGTCTATCCGCAACAAAATATAAACACTACTATTTGTAGCTAAGTTAGATGGAACTTTTTTTTATTTAGCCTCTTTCCGGCGTCCTAGAAGGCTGCTAAATACTATGAATATAGTGTATACGGAGGAGCTACGGGATGCTGGTATGACCTGAAAGGATGCAAGAAGACGCTTACGCGATTCTCAACCCATTCACACTATTGGTAAGGTTAACAACATATATTGATAATAAAATCGACGATTTTTTTTGCTATTAATATTGTTTTCTTCTTCTTTGGCCATATCCGCCCCTTAATTGGGGCATATGGGCACCACGCGGCGCCTCCAGGAATCCTTGTCGCTCGCCAGTCTTCTTGCTTTGTTACAGGTTACACCAGCATCTCGTAGCCCCGCCGTATAGTAGATAGTATTTAACGGCCTTCCAGGACGCCGGAATCTAGTCGGCTTGAAGAACAGGCAAGCCATGTTGAGGTTCTCTTATATCATCCGCAGCACGTAGCCGAGCCAGTCCAACGTCGCCTCTTCACTTTCAGTGTGATGAGAGACTGCTTGGTACGTTCTCTTATCTCCTCGTTGCTCCTAAAGTCATACCACCGCACACCCAGTATTCGTCGCAAACATCTGTTTTCGAAGCTCAGTATACGGTTGCTCTGAGCCTTCGTAAGGTGCACTGATTTGCTACCGTAAAGCAGCACCGTTAGAATGCAATCGAATTGGCGGCATTTGGTTTTGACCGAGTACAATCGTGAGTCTCAGACATTCCGCATCGAGTTGAATGTTGCTCCAGCCATTCCCATTCGGATAGCGAGCTCTTTCTGCAAAATGCCATCTCCCGTGATGTTATATGTGAATATTGTTACCCTATATAAAAATAGTATTATTATTAGCTAACACAAAATAAATTTAAATATGACTTGGTAAATAAAATTGTTTTTTTTAACAATAAATAATTTATATAATTTTCGAAAATTTTACTAAAATCGTAAACCTTTTCAATAAATTTAACAATTAATAAAACTCTTTGCTTCGAATATAATATCCGCGGAATAGTCGTTAAAACAATCGTTTAACTGGTACTTCATCAAAATTTTATTACATTTCTATAAAAATTCAACGAAACGAAAACTCATAAAGCTTTATGCTAAATTGCCTATTTGACTACTCAAAAGCATGTTGATAAACGGGAAAATTTACGATTTTCGAAGCTTTTTTAACGGTCTGTATCACGAATTTGAGCTTTTAAAGCCACGCTAAAAAGTTGTGAATAAATAAATTCCTAATTTCGACCTTCGTTGAAGAGATATAATATTATTATATATATGGCAAAATGAAATTTCAGTAGTAATTTAATAATAAAGAAATATTTTTCTAATCGGTTGTCATATTTTACACGCTAATAGAATAACCACTTCCAAAAGTTAATCGTAAGTGGTTTCAATCAAATTTAAATTGATTTTAGTTGATTGAAATATTTTATTAATGTAATAAGTTTATTTATTTTCTCTGCAATAGTTATAATATGATTGCTTGGCAATATAGCTATATTATCATCTCATCGGTAAATTATTGTTTATAATAAGAGCGGCAATTTTATTTGACGCAGATCACGCTATCGATCCGTTGAAAGATTTACAAAGTGGTCTCGAAACAGTTCAAACTAGTCATAAAATTATTAAATTTTCCAAAGCATAACGAAATTCCTACAAGTAGCACCATAATATAATCACTTCAACATAAATACGTGCTTGTACACAAAAAATAAGCCACCAATATGATTATGTGCCATTATTGACATTAACAATAATTATTACTTTTAGTCAGAGGATGTGATTCTAGGAAAGATATTTTTACTAGGTACCTATGCTAGTAGTTGGAATTTATTTTAATTTTGATCGTGAATGGTTTCAAAATCAGTCAGTGTCTCGGGCATCCAAGTCTTTCACTAGTCACCGATTAATTATATTAGATCTGGCCAACTTATCATGGATAATGTGTTTATAGTGCAGATACAGCTATACACATTTTTAATAATTAAGAAATTAATTACTAATTTTTATTAAAAGTAATTACTAATTATTAGACTAGCATATTTGTGGAAGAATTATTATGATTACGTTTGAAGTATTTCGATTTTTTTTTAAAATGGAAATAATAATATGATACCAACTCAAAATAGTTAATTAACACAAAACGTAGATGCAAAATCATTACCTATTTATATGAGTTTTCACTGAAATTCATATTTTTATTTATCCACAAGTTTACTTAATTATAAATATTATTTTATATACATCATTGAAAGTTTTCCACCTCGTGTAATTATTGAAGGGCATCCATATCGAAACACTTGGCTGATCAAGGAAAGGCCATCGAAGCATAAATGGAGTTCAATTCAAAAGCAAGCCTGTGTGTAGTGGAAACCACAACGCTTCATAAAGGATTGGCATATAATGTTTGAGTAAGCGTAATTATCTACCCACTGAAATTTAAAACCCATCAAACTTTGAATATTAATATTACTCTCGTCTGGATTAAATATAAATATATTGTGTACATAACACACCGTAAAAATATATAATTATTTATGGAACGGTATAAATAAGCCTTTTAAAAATAGCGACTGGCATGATAATAATATATTTTTGGTATTTTTATAAACAGAATAATGCGCACATCAGAATGACCTTTACAAAGTTTTAGACAGAATAACATAATAATGTACCTTCATGAATTCATGAAATTAGAAATGGAATAAATACAGATCAATAATAACAATATAATTACAATTAGAAAATTCATTGTATACGCATTATATAAATAACACTAATCAAAAATAATAAATAAAAAAAAGTAAATAGGTGAAGATAAATGCAATATGTATGTCAAATATACTAAACTTATAAAAATTATGGCAATAATATATGCAACGTTTAATTGGGAGACACAGAAAATTGATTCTGTGTCTCTAAATTATTCACCTGTCACTTTTGTCAAAAGTTTCGTTATTGTATGTATGACATGACATACGCGAATATTGTGGTTGTTTGTCTAATTACTAATGGTAAAACATTAACGTCGTTAACGTTACATAATTAATATAGCCTATATTTGCATAATAATGTGAATGTTTCGGTTTTGGTACAAGTTGACCATGTCTCGTGTAAGAATTGTCATATTGGTCAATATGTTTAATCATTAATAAAATCATAGCATGGAATCAAAACAAATTTATATTTCACTGTTTATCATGGCAATATCTCCATATTTATTAATGCATGTACCTAATTATCAGTTTGAAGTTTACTACCAATAATGTACCTACATCTACTACCTGCATCTGTCCGGCAGATACAAGTTCAAGTTCCGTCAGGTGTCGTATTTTTTTCTACATAAACGATTTTTTTCTATTGTGTATATGCATGAGATGTTTTCAAATTATGTATATTCAGATGACGATTAAATATTTAATTAAAATTTAAACCAATTTTGTTTCTTTTATTACATTTTTTGTTTGTGTCGCCCGCGTTTGTGCCTGGAGCGATCTCTCAAATCTCTAAAAATACTTACTAAAAATGGACGAAACATCATTGACAGTTCAAATAATATAGATAACAATCTTGCGTGAATTTTATATGAAGTTAGTGAAAATAGAATGCATATGAGTATTTATTTTTGTCACAAAAAAGTACTTTGATGGTTTTTCCATTTTCATCTGTCATAACAAAGGCAATTCAATATGTTGGTATATATATATATATTATGTCATATATACAAATACCATATACAAAGCAATATTTCCATTGATGTTGTATTTCGTGTTGATTGCGTGTTTATAAAAGAGCCGAATAAGAATTTTGTTTTGTGAGACATATTATATGTTGCCATTCGTGAACACAAATAGGGAAAATCCCCTGGGGATAAAAAGGGAAAAGAATCTTAAATAGTTGTTTTTCTGCAACTGTTCGGAAAACACGTGAAAGTCACACTATGTACCTAGTATGTATGTAAGACAGTTATTTTCAAACTATTTCATTTTACGGCATCTTAAAAAATATCAATAATTATTCGGATGAATGAGAAAGATATTCACTATACAGTTTCTCAATTCTTGAAATCAAACAAGATATGTAAAGTAGGTACCCTAAATTACGTGCAATACTATTAGAATCGAAAAAAACATAAAGGAAAAATCAAATACCATAATATCATCTAGACTAATTATTACGAGTGTTCGAATAACACTAACCATATAATATTATACAATTATATGTAAAGGTGTTCAATAGTTGTAGCAGCTGAATTAACTCATTCGCTGCTGACTATATAATGATTTTTTAATTAGCACCTTTAAAATGCACGTTAATTACATCGATCGGCCGCCTGGTCATTACGCGCATGTGCGTCTTCAGCGTCCAAAGCATTAAACTGTAATGTAGAATAGTACAGGAATTCTTATTTTTGTTTCGTGTATACAGACTGTCTACGATAAGGGAAGAGTGTTATACTGTATTTGAATACTGTTATTACCCGAAAAAATACCCTGCAAATCGTACGAATCTATCACTGTGACTGTTTATCATCCAGTTACAATTAATTGCCTGGAATTATATATTATACCTCCGGGTATTTTCCGCACACTTTGAAAATCTTTGATCTAAGGGTATATAAGAAAATTCTCGAAGTTGTAAATCTTCGTAATTCAAATTGATAAAGTTTGCAGTATTAAGTTGTATTAACGTAAATTTCTGTGCGTTTGAGTATTTATATTAAATTACATGACATTGCTCTGCCTAGACAGTTAAACTAAACTAAATAAATATTAATATCTAAATATTTTGGATACTAACTCTACAAGTATTCAGTCTTGCTTTGAAATCTAAGATATTCATACATATTGTGTGATTGCTACTGTATAGATAGGTATGCCTAATTTTGAATACTGTTATTGAACACGGCTTTAAGAAGCTGTTTCCAATATCGAATAAACAAAGTTCATTAAATCTCTTTAGAAAGCTATTGAAAAGTTTGAACTATTTTTCAATCCAATTATTAGAGATTTGAAATGGCGTTAAGGGCGGACGTGCTCAGCGTGGGTCAAAATGGAGCTTTTATTCTATTTTCAAAGCTTGATCCTGGATATTTCTTAAACGTTCTAGATAATCTATTTATATAATTTTGAAGCCTTGTTATTCTTTATATTTATTTTAAACATTTGATGATTGCAAAAAGTATTTTTATTACATAAAATAGTGTTATTTTAAACCCTTCGCTCTAATGTTTTAGAATATAGTCATATTTCAGTACATGAATGTGCAGCGGTGTTAAGATTTTTTACATTTATTAATTTTTAAACGCATTTATAAAACCATTAGTATAATTTATGACGAGGTTATTTTTGTAAAATATTTACGATAAAAAAATATATTGGTAATCTCTGTGATCCCAAATTTGACAAGAATTAGGTATTTTATTATTCAAAAAATGGGCAAAATTAACACATTTGAAGATAATCTAAAGATACCAATTAAAAGCTATGTTTTTGACCATTCAAATGTGATAAACATACTACGAATAATGATTGCTTTATAATAATTATTGACCTAAGAATAAGGTAGTGTTTTTTTGAAATACGCAATTTTTTTGTCATTCCCCATTGGTTCCCCTACAACATACGCCGTAGCCATAAATTGATAAATTAAAATTGAAGTAGGGAGTAAGATCATGTTAACGCGCGTGTTTGAAGAACGTTTAAGGAATATCCAGGATCATGGTTTGAAAATGCAATAAAAGCTCTATTTTGACCTACGCTGAGCACGTCCGCCCTTAAGAGGCTGTTTCCAATATCGAATAAACAAAGTTCATTAAATCTCTTAGTTTTTGGAAAGCTATTGAAAAGTTTGAACTATTTTTCAATCCAATTATTAGAGATTTGAATATGAATTTTCATTCGTTTGTGGCGTTAAACTAATTTAGTGAATTTAGAATACAGCGAAAAGAGGATACAATAATTGAATATACCTACATATTTATAGTTTATTCATATACTTTGTTTAATTTTTCACCAATTAATTTTACAAATTCAAATAAGTACTGTGCGAAAACATCTTCTTGGCTACGCTTTTAGGCGCTGTTGTTTACTAAATGGGATGAGCTTGTTAGTTTATAATGGAAGTGTGGTTAAAAATGGGCGGGGCATGGTAGTTCACAGTTTTAACACGTAGCCAAGAAGATGTTTTCGCACTATAGGTAGAAATACATATTATATTTTAAAAAAAACCCTTAAACATACATAATATTATTATTAAAACCTTTCAAATAATCGTATACCTACAAATTGTGAAAAAATCCACTATACACAACTTTTCATAACACATCAAAAACATTTATTTTTGAGAAAAAAAATGTTTACCAAGCGACACTTTAACCTGCATCGATCGTATTCCGGATAATGTACTTTACTAAAAGCAACCGTAACAATTCTCATCACGACAAAATCTCCTTGTAATTGAGTGTTAAAATGGTATTTTAAAATACGTTGAAAGACAATAATGCTGCTACAGTGACGTCCTGGGGTTGGGCAGGACGTTGCATATAAGCGGTACATAAAGGGCAGTAAATTAACGAACCAATACAGTTATAATAACATTTAAGAGCAGTGGCGTTTTCATGGAGCAGACGATGCGGTCACTTCATTAAAAGTGTCGATAGCTTATTGTCCGGCAACTTCATCTTGGCTACGTGGCAAATCTGTGAACTACGTACAGCTAATCGAATTTCCGGTTTCAAATTAGGAACGCCCCCAAATTTTTCATTACATTTTTGACACTTCGTATTGGACGCATCTATCAATTTACGTAATTTGAAGCTTTTTATATTCAAAAGATGTCTAAAACAATACGAAATGATATTCGAATTATTATCAGTAAACTTTTGATTTATTGCGAAGAAGAAAAAGAGTCGTATTTAAAAGGCGAGCTTATACAATACTTTCAACAAGCCCATTTTACGGGTTCCTATCATGTCAGGTATGTCAAAATTCAGTGTTGTAATACTAGAAATATTTCCCCAAATACTGGAAATTATGTTTGTATATTATAAAGTTATGTGTATCGTAATCTATTTTATTAATATTTTTAGACGTATAATAATTAAGTATAAATGATCATTAGTTAGTTAATAAATTATCCTATTTTTTCCTAATTATTTTCCTAATTTTTAAACCGATAAGTAGGTACATATTGTTTTAAAATTTATTGAAGGTGGATATAATTTAATTTATAGAAAATTATTTTCACAGTATGTGTTTCTACAACAATTTTACTAAAAATACGATATAAAGACATCATTTGTAAATTATAAAACATGTGATTGGGTCATCAATATAATATTGAATATGTTATATCTTTCACTTCTACTTTTTTACTCATAATTTGTGTTCTAGTTATTTAATTAATAAATACCTGCAGCAATATTATCAGTTAATGTGGGTTCAATGATACATTTCCTTCCAAATTCAATAATTACGCTGTATTAATTAACCTAATATAATAGTAATAATTAAGAGGTGAAATTATTTGAAAAAAAAATTCTATTGATATTTATTGAACAATAATTAGACTTATAAATTAATGCACTTATAAACTTACTGAGAATAGAATTGATATAAACTTAAAACCTAATTTCACGGGATATGTTTTCTCAAAAAATGACAACACTGTGAAATATTCTATACGCGATAAGAGCGACTTCCTGTTGTTGCCTAAATAATGTTGTCGTACAGTAGCTTAAAATCGTAATCGAAAATTAAAAATTACTGACAACATAACTATTATTATATTGTAACACCAATTGTGATATATGTTGTTATGGCGGTTTATCACGCTGGATTTTTTTTTACCAGGGCTCCACCAAACCAATTAGCGCCACAGATATCCACGTACCTAAAACTGTTGAGAGTAGGTTTCATGAAAATGCTCTAATTGTTGTTAGTAGATAGTCGATGATTTATGGTGTATTTGCCAGTTTAAGATATAAGAAAATAAATTACAAAATATATATAAGCAGGTCTAATCTAACATAACGAATTTGTAGATAATTATAAACTAAAAAGAAAAAGGGATGATATTCTGAGTCTGCTTAAGGGCGGCTCTTCGCCTAGGGATGTTACTGATTACTGTGCTGTAAAAAATGAACTGTGTCAGATTCAAACTTCAATACGAATATTATAGCGCCTGTACACGTGCGTGTATTTACGTGCACTAATAGTGTGTGTTTTAAACTATCGCGATAATAAAATGTTTACACGTAAAAGCGCTGACTGTCTAGCCAATCTTATTATTCAAGCGAGATGCGATGTTGTCATTGTATGGTACTATTTGACAGATCGTGAAAATCGGTTAACCTCAAAATGAGTCTCTGCGTGGTGTAGTTCGTTTTTTTACCGGCAGGTTCACCACTATTGTCCTACTGTGCAGGCATCGCGCAGTCCAATTGTCGCGTGAAAACTCAGAAGCTTTGAAGTTTTTTTTGATCCCTGCATGCAATCTGCACGATAATACGTATTTACACGTGCTTTTTTGTTTGGCTGCGATAATACGTACTGTCAGCAGTAAATACATGTACATGTAAACGGAGTATTTAAACACAATGCAACAATTGTTTAAGAACAATAATATTTGTTCCGTTTAATAAATCAAGTAATATCATTAGCAGTTACAAAATCAGACTATACAGTTGTAATTTTAACATTGACAAAGATACTAAACTTAAATGTATTTAATTTTCAGTGTTCCAGCAAAAGTAACGGCATTCTACAGATTTGTGCAATCAATTTTAATTAGATTTGTCAACAAAACGTTTCCGTTGCTGATTAAACTGTTGGTGTTTGAAATTAACTTGAAAAGCCATGGTATTCCGGCTTTAAAATGGATGCATTGTTATGAAACATTTGATGTAACAAAGCTCTGAAGTAATTAAAATAACTCGTCACCGCAGCATGTAAATCGTTTGATAAACTAGTTAGGTAGTACCTACTTCCTAACTACTGGGTAACTATTTATTATTAAATTTATACGACCAAAATAAGGTAAATATGATAAGGAATTTTAATGCTTAAGATAATAATTGTGTGTCCTTGATTAATGTGTTATAAGAGAATTAATGAACAGATATTGATTACTTACCACCGTAGAATATTTTATATTAATATCATATATATTATGTGGTTTTGTTTTGTGGTAATTTCCATATTGTCAACTACTATATACTGTCATACAATAGCTAAGTATATTTTGACTTATACTGCTAATTGCATATTATATTCTTATCTTAAAAAATATCCTATATTCACATGCCATAAATTATTTTATGAAGAATAGAGAGATACTTTAATCAATGATTAACATTCAATAATAAATAAACAATTATTCATAAGTAATCATTTATTTAAATATTGTAAAGTAAACCACAGTCAAATTTATATAATAAATTGGCTGCGTGTATTTTGAAGATTTTTTTAAAACAAACAAAGCCTTGAAAATATCAAATTATTCGTAGGAAAAAAGTTAAGGCATTAATCAAACTGTCAAAATAAACCAAATATTTATCCATCATTGTGTGAGGTGGTATATTTATTTTTACTCCTAATAGCTGCTAGAATGGGGTAAGTAATCCATTATTTATGTACAATCGACAGAGACAATCTTCATTTCTCATACCAGTGATTTCTTTGATCGTAATACAAATATTTTCTACGTGAACAATTACGTACTTACATGTTTATTAGTATGAAATGTTTTATTTAAAAGTTTACCAAAAAAGTACAGTCATAATCATTATTCGATTACGTGGATTTACCACTTTACTATTTTGTGTTTCTATGGTAGATTTATACCAAGAGTTGAAAGATTACAATATTTAGTTCTGCGTAAGTTTTGTACTATTTTATGTGAATCAAATTTAGCTACCACAGTTTTGCTTTTCAGGTTCTTCAGGCATTATACACACACACTTGTACGTAAATCCATTAGGTGATAATATGTATATATATATATATATATATATATATATATATATATTTAATATTTAGTTTATTGGAGTCACTGTGTGATTCTTTTTGTTACCATATATACATTACTCTTATATCCCTACGTACTAGGGATTGCAATACCGAATAAAATACCAATACTGGTATTTCAGTATTTCCCATTGAATACCGGTGTTCTTAAAATAATTGAAAAAAACAGAAGTATCTACAAATAAAATATGATATATGTAAAAAACTCTTTAAAATATTAATATTTTATAGCTTCTGCCATTGCTGATCACCAAGAACGATGATAGGTTGCGGAAGTAAACCAGACATCGCGTAACCCGACAAAAATATTACAGCTCTGTTAAACCTATTATGTTAATTAATTCATTTTGTTTCCACATTTTGCTATCAAAAAATACTGGGATACCGGTTTTGCAATCCTTACAACGTTCTAAAATACCTACATAACATTAAATAAGCAATGATGTAATTCTAAATTTTAAAAATGTTCCGAATCGTTCATTAAATAAAAATGTGTTAGGTTTCCCCACCTAAAATGATAAATGTCAGTCAAAATTGGCCACATGGTCAGCGTATCAACGTATAGGTGTGAATGAAAACTTATTGTTATAATATTTACCTTTAAAAGTCACGTTTCCAGTTTTGTTACAATTCCGTGAAATCATTTGAATGTCCATAAGTACATAACGTTGTAACAAGTGTATATATTCTGACCGCATAATTTGAAATGATGTGCCAGGAAAATGCATCCGCTGACAGCGTGCTAACACCTAACAATACATAAAGCCGTAACACGTCAAATAGAATTTCTGACCAACACCACTGCGTTTAATGTGGCAATGGTGGTTGACACGCAATTGTATTAAATATCTGCGTAAACTGTTTCGACATTTTGCACAAACTACATAAAATTAACTGTCATTTACAGGAGCCTCTTTCTTTTACTCATCTATTTATAACAAAATGGACTTGAATGAAGTAATGAATTGTTGAACTTATAACTAAAATATTTAGTGTTTTTTATTTTCGACATATTAAATCGCCTTTATCCTATCATTAAACTGATAACTTTTCAAAATGTTGTAATGTTGTGTCATATATAATAAATAGTTTATACTATGTGGAAAAACACCCTCTTATTCTATAAAATTATAACGAATTTCAATTTGGTTATAATATAATTTTGTTACTTTGAAAAACTTCTAATATTTCATCCATTTTATAAAATATTTTTTATCGATTTCTTTAAAAAATCCTATTAATCTGTATATGTGTAGCTATTTGTCACTATACTCCCTTGTAGTCCAGTGCGTAATTCACTGGTGTCTAATCCGGGGCGCCTGGTTTGAATTCCGGTGAGGATACAATACAGGGGCCTTATGTTGTAACTTGCGAGTTGAAGTTGCCCGGTCGACATGACGTCATATGACATCATTGTGACGTACTACCGGAGTGAGTCAATAGCATTCGAGAAATTAACGCTACTCTAATACTGGCGTTATTCATTGTCCCCATACACAAATAGGTGTTTCAGCATAATAATATCTGTGGTGAGCCGTGTGCATTGGGCGGCTCGCCTCGATGCGTGTATTGAGCTTACGTCACAATTACGTCATGTCGTCGGGTGACTTCATGTCACAAGTTACAACATACGGCTGCTGCTTCTTTAATTTTATTTCAATTTTCTCAAAGCGGGTGTGATTGTTTCAGTTACTACTACTGCAATACTGTGTTTTGATACATTGCTATCATTGCCGCATGGCTTGTTGTAGTGTTACGAATAACACAACTATATTTTTTTATCATATTTAGTGGTATTTTACGTATTTGCTTATTACTTGTAGGCAGCGTTGCCAACTGTCGTTGAGAAAAATATAAAAGACGGGGTACGAAATTAAGCTATTTGGCAGGACAAAACGCTAGATTTTTTGAAAATAAAATCTCCATACCTCTTTTGCCTATCGAAAAAGTGCAATAACATCACATTTTCCCAGAAACTCATTTAAAAAATTGACAAAAAATAAATAATTACGTAATCTAACCTATGATAAGTAATAATTAAGTAATAACAGAGAATGGAATCTCTAATAATCGTCAATATGATGCCACGTACCTAAGCATACATTAAATTATAATAATATCTGATACTACATAACTATAACGACAAGAATGCTCATATTGTTTCATTGTGTTGTTTTCCGGTACCGATCTACCTTCATTAAATATCTGAATAAATAAACTAATTATCTAACTCATTTTCATTATATTTAAACTTATTGAAGGCGTCAAAAAACGCTAATAAAAGCGCCACAAGCTAGGTAATTTTTTTGCAAGCTAAATGCATATCGAAAAATGCTAGATCTGGAAAGAAAAATGCTAAGTTGGCAACGCTACTTGTAGGAAATAACTTTCCAGATATTTTATAGACACCCAGTATACTTACATTGGTCAAAATACACTCATGGATATGACTTGTTATAATAGTGTCAACATCAAAATAATGCATCGGTAATACGTGTGAAGTGATGTTTATTGAAATCGTGATTAATTCACCAAAGCAGAGCCATTTTACAGCGTTTTTATTAGCTCGTATTCCTGTTTGTCCGGTGGTTGTTTGTCGAGTACAAATCTTGCAATCGATTTTTAACTAACTTCCCGACTAGCTAGACATTTAAAACTTTTAGAATATATCAGAACACGATGCCAATGCATTCTTTAAGCAGAATTGAATTCATTTTCAGTTAATTCTGTTTTGTATGGAAAGTTATTTCAGAAAAGTGAAAGACTATTATTGGTTGCTAAGGGGGTGGTCCTAGCAACTAAATTATTAATATATACGTGCGTTACTATGGAAATCAAAATGAAATGTCCGAATAACATTTCAGTATTCTGTATTTGTTTGTTTGTTTTTTATTTACTTCATATCAAGTACCAAGTCTCAAATATCAAGTTTGAGCATAATAATTCAACAGAAAATTTAAAAACGTTGTATATAAAAAGTTCTTTTTATCTTGTAATTATTTATTTCTGTTTTAAATTCGCGCCGTTTTAACGCCACCCTACAAAGAATACAAATACTATAAACGTTTCCCAATTTCTATACCTAAAAAAGAAGTTGCCCGTCCACTGTGTTGCTGTTTGCAAGAAGCCTACCTATTTAAAAATGTAACTTCCCCAGGTTTTTTTTCTTAGTCGAGAAAACGTATCGTTATCTCGATGCTCACCAATAAATTCAAAATCTATTCCATAATCGTGTACCTATTTTGCATAAATGTGCATTGATTTAAATTGGTATCAAAATAGATGTTTGTTTTTACTCAACCGTAAAAAGTACTGATTGTGCCTCAAATCGAAACCAACCTACCATTCCATGTAAACTAACATCCACCGAGTTTCACAATAGGTCTGAATAAAACATATATGGGTAATTATTTATTGTCTTCATTTGTTCGCGGATATTCATATTCATTTTTTTTATTCAAATTATTGAGTAAAAATTTCAGATGAATTCTAAAATATACAATATTGCCAGTTCGTTGAATATGTACACAACGGGCAGAGGAAGCGAGAAATATGTCATACGCACGAATTATTAATTTATTCTGCATTAAAATTTTGTCATCATGACTGTGCTAGTAAATTTCGAATGAATCATAAAATTCAAAATTAACTACCTATTCAAGTATTTATTATTCATAATCGATAATCTACCTACTCGAAATTAAATAATATGTATCTATGTATATTTAATTATTGAAGTTTTATACAAGATAATAAATATTTTTAGAAAATAATGAATAATGAAATAATATGGATACCTACTTCAGTTTAATGTAAAAAAGATCACGGTATCAAGACATCTTGTCTCATACCATACGTTTTAAGAGTTTAATGAATATTATTTTTAGATAGATACTTTTAACATACTCAGATCAAGTAAAAAAGTGGTATAAACAGGTTTTGAAAGAAAATATGACGTAGTTAGAGCGATGCCGAGCGAGAGAAAATAGTGCAATAGGATTAGATACGGAAAATAATAACGTTGACTATAATTAAATGTATCCTTTGTAATTCGTGCGCAGTAGAACAAATCGCAATCTACGCAATTTCAAAGTTAATTTCTTCCACTATAATACGTATTTCTATTTCAAAATTTTTCATTTGAGTGATCGAAAGTTTTATACTAAATTTGAGAAACATTATTAATAATCTTAATAATCGCAGTCGAAAAATAAATTATAGCCCACGGTGGCCGCGCGGCTTAAGCGTTAGACGATCACGCCATGGGTCCCAGGTTCAAATCCTGGGTCTGCCAAGTACACATATTGTTTTTCAATTTGTTTGTGAGTCAGGGTATGGACCTAATAGGTTGAGCAAGTGACTGACATCCATTTCTCGTATAAAAAAACAAAATCTGTTAATACAAACCTCTACTCTATATTTATTGTCTCAACATGATGAAAGTGGCAATAAAAAAGTATGTTTAGTTTAGATGTATTCTTTAAATTGTTACACTCTTGCATTTACGTCGACCATGTATAGATAATTTCACGACCGTTGGACAGCCTTTGTTATGGCTCATTTGGAATGTTCAACAATTTGAGTTTACAGCTGATCAAAGTAGTTACACATAAGGATTTTTTTCTGAGTTACCAACCATTAAATAAACAACAAATATGTTATAAATTCTGCAATTAAAATGTGAAATATTAATAGACTAGTTTCTGTCGTCTGCATTCAACCTTCAATAAAACAAAAGAAAAACCGTACTCTAGCTTTTATGAGGTGTGGAGTTTGCTATTACATAGTTATGAAATGTAAGTACCTATGTATAATAAAATATGAAATAATAATATTATCCATATTATATAAAATTACAACTCGAGTAAAATATTATTTAAATACAGAATAATATAATATATAAAATATCGTGGGTTACTGCGAAAAGTTGGTAACTCTCGAAATCATATTATGGAGTGATTGCAATTTGAAGTTTGACATGTTCTCTAAAATCAGGTAAAATGCAAATTTCTTTGTGCTTTATAGGCATGTTCCACATATCGAATGACCTTGAATTATTTTTTCAGAATACATATTTATATATAGACACATGAAGGCCTCCGACTTCCTGACTAGCTCAGGCACTTGGAAGTGGAGGTTCATTAATGTGGAGGAACAGGCAGGAATCTCATAGACGTGGAGTAACCAAGAAGTTAAGGTAGAGAAAAAAAGTCGATAACTGAAGAAAACACTGGTTAAACTTCATAACTGGTATATTATCAATGTTGTTACACAATTTAACTTATGGTCACCCTTTATTCAAAAGTTTATAATCAAATGTCAATGAAATAATGTTTATATGTAACTAGATTCTCGTTAAACAATCACAATAAGTCTAATGTCAAAATTATTTAACGTCTACAAGCCACAATTATCCAAAAGGAAAAGGTCTGAATTGTTCGCATCCGAAATTCACAAGTAAATTATGAAAAGTCATTTATTTAAATCTCGAAATTAAAAAAAAACATTTGAAAACGTCTGATTTATTTATATCTCGAAGTCCACAAAAATAACCACATTTATTACTGATTAATTAAAAATTAATTCGAATATTATTAATTAATTATTTTAAAATTAACTTGATTATTATTAACTAATTATTTAACATTAACTTAATTATTTCTAATTAGTTATGCAGACGAGATCGTGAGGGTCCCGGGGCAACAAAGCGTCGCCGAGGCGACCCCCGGAATCCACAAAACAGACTGATCTCGGATTTTAGAATCTTGCCTTTTTATCCGTTAGGGGTGGTCGTATTTCTTACCCATTCACACCGATACCGCCATATGCTACACATTTATATAAGGTTGACGGATGTCAGTCTATCAACCAAACATATAGTGTTATCGATGTACATAATATGATTAATATTAATATTACTTTAATTACATTAATTATCATATACTATTAACGCCCGTCCATATGTCTCACTTTATTATTTCACTAACCCATTGCATATTACATTTCATTAACATTAGACATTACAATTATACATTACCAATTATCTTACAACCAAATCATATTTTATATTTGATCTATCTTAATTAACCCTTTACCTAAGAATATTATATTTAGTCAAAATTTAATCATATTATCTTATTTCCTATATAAACATGGTCTGTGACCGACATCTCTTCCACAGTTCACCCTGAGAAGTGGTGGGACCTGCCAGAGCAAACTGTGGGACTTCTACATATATTAAATATTGTTCTGCTTTGTCGAGGGTCGTAATCATCTAACCGGTGGTACATTGACTACCAGGATCAGACCGAGCGACTGGGAGGCACTACTCCTTATGGGAGCGCCCCCCACAGGGGCGGAAAATTAAGTGTGCGTCACACATCCATTATCAATACTCTAAATACCTAAATTATGGACATACATACATGGCAGTAACCCCACGAATGTATGTTAGTTATAAGCATACTTATAAAACTAAAGAAAAATAGAAACCATAACATTTTTTTAATATATGATATGGATTAAACATTCTAAAATAAACAGTAGATTTGGTGTCTAACGTTTTGTATTATGTTAATATTTTGCATACAAAATATACCACCAACCTCGTTTAATTTCTAAAACCGGTGATGGCTTTAATAACAATTGCGCAAAAGATAATAGTTTTGCATCGCATTGTGGTTTAAATTCAAAAGCACGAAACCGGAAACAGGACTGAAATGAAAAAGAAACTCCACAAAAGGATAGAAACGGCGCCACGACGACGCAGGCAAAACAAGAGAGAAGAAAATAGCAAAAATGATTGAGAATGTCTCAAGGAAGTTTTCTTTGTGGAAATTCGCCTTGAAGGCTAAAAAAAACTAAGCACGGTAGGTAAGTAAATGACCCACCATTATTATTCTAGATTTACGAGATGTTTCTAAAAAATCTTTATACATAGTTGGCTTTTATCTAAGTACTTTCGGAAAAACAACATGAACAAAAAATCGCGATGGTTATGTAAATAACAACAGGTTTCAAAGCAAATTTAACTTTTATAAAATTATAAATTTTTTTTTACAACTAGTTATTAAATGTTTTAAAATATTTCTTTTAAGTTTTCTTTCAGAATCTCAGTATTCCAGCTTCCAGAAATTGTGTATATTTAATAATTACAGATAACCAATTCGTCTTCATTAAATGAAAGCCTTCAACTTCATGTATATTTTAAAAACTGCGAATTTAATTTTTGACTGCCTTGAGCTTGTTTGGCTGTTTGATCCAGTTTCACACACAATATACACACACACACACTATATTGTGGCCAATCCTACGGTGATTTTTATAAATCATTTTTTTCCACGCATTATTCTATGTTTAGGATTCATTCCATTTCAAAGAGTGCATTCATTGCCATGTTCTATACCTGCATTTAGGTACTCAAGTAGATCTTTAATAATGTGTGCTAATTACTCAACTTGTCTATGTTTATTTACTAGTAACATTTTATTTCTATTTTACTACAGCTTTATTATCATGATGTTTATTCTACATGTTTATAAGAGCGATTTTTCATTTTAAACTATATCTTTGTAGCTACATACACCGTCAATAAACTAATAAACAACTACATAATGTATTAATGTTATATTTTAATATTGCATTTAATGATAAATTATTGTGCTAAGTAATTATTGTCATTTTTACCACGTTTTTATCAGTTCGTATTCTTGTTTGTCCAAGATTTTTAACTAACTTCCCGACTAGCTAGATATTTGAAACTTTTAGAATATATCAGAACACGACGACAATGCATTCTTTCAATACTTTTGGCCATCTTTAATACTTTGGACGCTGAAGACGCACCTGGCGCCTAATGACCAGGCGGCCGATCGATGTAATTAACGTGAATTTTAAAGGTGGTAATTAAAAAATCATAAGCAGAATTGAATTCATTTTTAGTAAATTCTGTTTTGTATGTTTCGGAAAAAAAATGTTAAAAGTAAAATTTACTACTCACTATTATTGGTTGCTAAGTGGGTCCTAGACACTAAATTATTAATATATACGTGCGTTACTATGGAAATCAATATAAAATGTCAAAATGACATTTCTGTATTCTATAATATTTATTCAGTATTTCTATCAAGTACAATAAAAAGTTTTTATTAATACATAGAATTTATATGATTCAACAGAAAATTTAAGAACGTGGTATATAAAAAGTTCTTTTTGTCTTGTAATTATTATTTCATTAAATTAAAAAACTTCATTATCGCATAAATAATAAAAATACTGTCCGGTATTAATTATACCTATATGAAAAAATGTGGTTTAGTATAAGATTTATGATCCTAATGATCTATTATTGGTTTTGAAGATTTATACGCCTATTGAATGACGTATCAGTAGTGATTAGGTAAGGTTTTTTTTACAAACACTTCAACTATTCATAATACCTATTCATATTTTTTTTGTTTGTTATATTTTTTATTGTATTTCTGTACTCGGCTACGATAATACGTACTGTAAACAGTAATCCATGCACGTGTGAACAGGGTATAACTTATAATCTCACCCAATAATGAATACGGCTATTCCAATGAAATATAACGAAGCTAGGTTGTCAAGGGAATATTATATTCTTAATACTATCTACCGAATGTACTTGATGAAATTTGAATTTAAGTTCTAATGAATTTAAGTTTTGAACTATTCCATTTGAGTCTTTTTTGCGACTTAAATCCATTAAAATTCATAAAAAATCTACAAAAAAACTAGGTTATAAATGAATAAAATAAACCGATCTTTTAATCTTTAACATTGATAGTTACTATAACTTAAATGCGCTAAATTCTTTAACTAGAATATTTCCAGTACATAAATAATGATCGTAATTATTATGCAGACACGGCAAAGTTGTGTAGAGTATCCGTGTTTTTAACGAGCAACCGACACGTGAAGATGTTACGGCACGTGTAAACTTTGCTCACATCTCCGGAACAAAATACCTATCATGTATTTAGTTTAGGGCTGTTTTTCACCGTTGTAGTTTTTAGCAATCAAACAAAATTTAAAGGGATGTTTTATTTTCGACAAAAATTCAGTATTATTGAATTAGAGAGAATATTTTATAAAATAATGGTTGTAATATAATATGATTATATTTTATTACTAGAAAAACAGTGGAAGTGCCAGCTTTATATATTCTCGGACATAGCTTAATTCAACAACATAAATTATTACTGGGAAATTCGATTTTTCCACTCCCAAAATCTCTTTATATTGAATATATTGACATTTTTAGAGATATATCATTTTCAAAATCGTGTTTCCTATCAAACTTCATCCTCTTTCATACATTTCTGTCAATCTGTTACAAATTAATTTTATTATATCGTCGTATAATACTTACTATATAATATATAGTAATCTTCGCCATTGGTATATATTATATACCAATGGCGAAGGGTGGAGGTGGGCTGTTAAGATTCGACATAAATAGTTCACATTAAACTTTGTCAGTCATGCTTATTTGTTTTCATTGAATTAAGCATACAATAAGTAAATATTGTTTGTTAATTTTTAAAATTAAATTAAAGTCTGGTAAAAAATAAAAAGGAAAAAGTAAAAAATATTAATCTATACTTAACTAACTCAACCCTTTGCTAATTCTATATACGTACTCAATGTGATAGTAGTACTACATTGTAAGCATCTGTCAAACTATTATGAGAGTATCCTATCATTTGTGTTCTTTCAGGGCTTTATTTAAATAAATGAATACTTTCTTTGCGAATCATTTTATTTTGTGTATATATTTTCACCTTACCAATTTTAATACGTCTTCTCCCTGTCTCGCTCTCTCCTACACAGTTACATATATTTTTCATGTGATACGAATAGATTGATAAATAAATCAGAATAAATATAAATTAGGACTTATACTTATCATGTTGTGTTATTTTTAGCTCGCTCAGTTTTCTTTTATCTTCTAATAAATTATGTTCAAGATTCCCGCCAAATTATAAGTTTGCGATTGATTACTTTGGTAACTGAACAATACAATAGTTTTATATTATTTTATTAAGTAAACAATTTAAGGTATAATCTCAAGAGAGTCTTCAACTATAATCGATAATGATTATTGTCATACATACATAATATACTTACCCACTTCTACTACGTAGATTTCTTAAGACATTGCAAAACCTCTTACAAAGTTAGGGTAAAAGGCTGTCGCTTTTTTATTATGAAATATCATATTTACGCGTGACGTGGTGTTGATTTCAATATAATATCTACCACATAAATATTATAATATAAATACTACGTAGTATATATAAATTCCTGTAAATACTCCATCACTTACCCTAAAAGTCTTTCGCTATTCCTATTAGTTTTATAATCATAATTATACAATAGCATATCGTTATACAGTAGAAATAATTTTAGTGAATTATTAACAATTTATAATCCATGATCATAATAGTATGTTTTTATTACACACAGTTTTTATTTATCCTTTCTTAAGTATAAACGTCAATTTAAAATGATGAAAATACTTAGCTAATAAATAAATATCAAATAAAAAGTTTTTTTTATTACTCAACTGATTTCCTTGCAAGCATTTTGCGCTGCCTTATTTAATAATTCAATGGAAGTTCTGCTTCAGAAGGAAGTTATCATATCTTTGCATAAACTTTTGTTTTCAAACTAATTTACATTTATTTATAATAATAATCTTTTGAATAACTATGCCGAGGTAAATTTGTTTTACAAAACAGACATTCTGTAAAACTTTTTTCCAATTTCAATACCTGGAAGGCTCGTTTAGTATTCTCTTTTTACGATCACTTACAGGACTCTTTGAAGTGATGGCCGCTTAGAATTTTCAACACTTTCCATTTAATTCAGAAAAAGTTATTCGCTTTTTAATTAAATTATTTAGATATTTAACAAATTTATAAATATAACATAATGATATGAGTATTCAGACATGTTTAGATGTGATCGATATTCATTCACCATGCAGCGTTGAGAAAATGTCAATACTAAACAGTAGTATAGCACGTTTTAGTTGACACGTAAAATTAAAATAATTAATTAATTTAGTAAGATAGTTTCAACAAAATACTAAATAAAATTATATTTATTAATCCACCAGAAAAGAAGGAAATTGCAACGTAAGAAACCATTTCTATCTTTAAAATATCATTTAATTCATTAATATATTAAAAATAAACTGGACATATTTAGTTTATTTTACATTTTTTATGATACAATCAATTGCCGCACGTTATACCGCATGTATATTATAACACATTGATTGCTGTCTAAGTGTGTATTATTATTTTCTCCTCCTAGAGGTGACCCTGGTATCGCAGAGCACAGCGGATCTAGACTGGGAAGTTAATAAATATCCCTGGCATTGGACAGCAGCAATTACCAGTACTGATGTAAGGTGGAGAGGATGGACTTCGGTACAGCTTACATTTAGATAACTGAAGGCATGGTCGCAACGGCCTTAATGGCTTTGACACTGCGATGTGGAAAGCAACGGGAAACTATCACATTTACTATATCCCTAGTAATCATCATGGCTGGAAAATCAAATTTCATGGCCCTCAGTCCCCGGCAGGCCTTAAATGGTCAGAGGGTGCTAAGAATCTTCGGGCCGGCTATGAATATTGCGACCTGGAATGTGCAATCTATGTTAAAAGTAGAAAATTGCAAAACGTTATTATGGAAATGAATCGGTTAAAATTAGACATCCTTCCTCACCTCACACGGAACCTCAAGAAAACAAAACTATTACTAGTATCAAAAACAGCGACATCAGACACCAACACAAATTTTGTCATTAACAGCGAACCAATCAAACGTGTGACCCATTATAAATATTTAGGTACATGGGTCAATGAGAAATGGGACCAGTCTCAGGAAATAAAAACTAGAACAACTTGATCGCAAGGAGCGCCTTTCTCAAAATGAGACGCCTCCTTAGCAATCATGATCTTAACCTAAGTCTGAGACTGCGTATGGTACGTTGTTATGTGCTCTCAATTTTTTTCTATGGTATGGAAGTATGGACGCTAAACCAAGAGATGTCACGGAGACTTGAAGCTTTCGAGATGTGGCTGTATAGGTGCATCCTCAAAATTCCTTGGACTGACCGGGTGACAAATGTTGAAGTTCTCAATCGAATGGGGAAAGACCAAGAAGTTCTACGTAGTATCAAAACCAGGAAACTACAATACCTCGGCCACATTATGAGAGGACAAAAATACAGCATTCCCCAACTCGTCATTCAAGGAAAGATCAATGGGAAGCGTAGCAGAGGACGGCGCCGCATTTTGTGGCTTAAGAATCTCCGTGATTGGTACGAGTGCAGCTCCACCGAAATGTTCCGGGTAGCAGACGACAAAGATAAGATCGCCTTGATGGTGGCCGACCTCCACTAGGGGATGGCACAATAAGAAGAAAGAATGTAATATTCTTTATTGATACATACTTAATTTGAAAATATATTAGAGAAATATATAACCATTAGATACTGGTTAATAATTAAGGTAATTAATACTTTGATTTCAAATACAAAAGCCAACTGACAAAAATTGGCGTAATTTAGAAAGTGCTCTCGGAGAAAAAGTACTGTAATATTCGTCGCAATTAGATAGAAACATGGGTTTATTGGTAGAGCACATGGGTGCAAATCCCGCTAGGCGTGATATATATATATATTTATAAAATTTAATGGTTACATGATTTTCCAAGGTATATGTATGTCTATTTTAATTAAACTTTATTATCTGCAATACACGTAGTCATCACATTGAAACTAATACAAACATTTGATATTTACAAGTTCCCCAATTTCTTATAACTTTTCATTTTCGTACTTTTAAAGCCTAATTTCCAGTAAAATTTAAATTTTGTCACATCGGAAGTTTTATCAGTTCAACGACAGTATACTAAAATATTCTTAACTTTTACAATATTTATATTAAAGACAACACATTATAACATTTTGTGGATAAAGGTGTTAATTTTTACTTCTCTCGTATTTCAAATATCGATATTAATTTTAGGTTCATTAATATTGAAATTCTGAACGCGTCGCGTGTCTATTTCTGGTAAAATCTACTTTGTTCATACTCGGTAAAAGGTTTCACAAAAAGGCGTCAATTTATTTTTCGCCATAAAGCTTTCATCTTCAGATACGTCGTTTCATATAGACTTTTTCACAATCTTATTTTATATTATATTGTATTATGCTATCGGTTGCACGCATTATTTGCTTGGGGTATCTTCGTATTTTCGATTAGGTTAAGTTAAGTGAGATCTCTTTAATACCAAATTTTTATATTCAAGTCTGTAAAAATCAATATAACAATACAAATTGACACATATAGGTATAATACACCTATAGGTTTATGACAGTTGGTAAATGTGAAGATGTATTGGTGGAGCATCACCATACATATTTGATAAATCACTATGTAAATAATATTATGTATTTATTTCATGGTAACTTCGACTTAGGTAACTTAATTTTTTTTTTAAGTTCTATATTATATTATATCGATTGAGATTCTAACAGTTCTTTCTTATTATTCAAGTTATCATTACGTAATATCTTACATACCCAACATTTATGTCAAGATTAAATTGGTTACAAAAAACTGATAAATTAAAATTGATAGATTAAAAACTTTATAAAGAGAATCTCCACGAGAAAAAGTCATCGCGCGCCCCTGGTATTTGGATATAGCCAACACAGGGTTGTTAATAGTTATTTTGAAACCAAAAAAATGTTGTTTTGTTTATTCGTAATATAAGCAATTCAGTGATATACCCCCTTAACCTTTTCAATTGAACAAAATTATTATTTTACGTTGAGAACTAATTGGAAAAAAAGTTAAAACGACCAGTTTAGTTTCATATATGATTATATCATTATTTTGTTTTGGTTATAGATGGTTAGAAATGAAATGTCAAGGTATCCAGGAAAATGACAATAATCGAGACTTTAACCAATTCATAGACATAACTAACACAAACATCGTATAAATCAGAGTTTGCCAACTAGTATGACTACTGTTAGTGTGCCGCAAACTAGTTAAGACTCTTTGACCATTTCCCCTAACATATCTTTATGAGCAATTTTGTTTGTCAATTGTGTTACAAAAAATGTCTTCTTTAAAATGTTATTACAATTAATTACGAGTAGGTCTTTCAAGCGATCCATACAAAAAACCGTTGTATAAAATAATTGAAAGAATGTTATAAAAGAATCATTGTCAATGAAAGTCTAATTAAAAATCAGATCAATTAAAATGATGTTTTTTTTATTTATTTATTAAAGAAACAAACAGAAACAACAAATAATATTGATAAAAAATTTAAAATATAATAATGTCAAGTTATTGCAACCAGTAAAATTTCCATATATACATTATAATATAGTTAATTCTAACAAGATAGAGATTAAGAATAACATAAATATAAAGAAATTACATAAGAAAATTACATGAGAAAAATGAGGAAGAATAATGAATAATTAAATTATATGCAAAAAAAAGTAACATAAACAAATTTATATATATAAATATATATATCTATTTATACAAAATTTTGGAGATAACGCGTTTAAATGAAACAGGTGAATTATTAAAAGGATCAACGGTGGAGAAATACATATTATAATTTAAACAAGAGCGCTGAATAAAAGAGTTTTGTGGATAATTAGAACCGCTACGACTGATATTGTACAATTTTATGTAATGATAAGTATTATTATCGACTATAACAATATACATTTGTGCGGATTATGTCTGTCGACATGGACATTTTGTACGTTTTTATATATAAATAAATAAAAAATAAAAAAGCCTTTTTATTTCTTACAAACAAAAAAGTGAATGACAGTGAATTGACTATATCTAATGTATATATAACCTACGGTTATATCTATTATGTATATATTATATATCTATCTATCTATCTATGATTTTTCATATTTTATCTATGATATTCTTATATTTTTGTATTATATATATTAAGATTTTTATTTTGTAAATTACTAATAAATTACTAATAAATAATGTTTATATAATAAACAGTGCTATGTAATGTTTATATTAGTATATATTTTGTATTTGTAACTTTAATAATATTTTTAATGTTAAGATACTAGTTTGTTTGGTTTGTAAGAACCCCTCTTCGGGTGAAGGTTTCTTTCCTCCAAAGAAAAAAATCTTGCTGGACTCTGTCTTTGTTTATATATATACATTTATATATATATATATATATTTATTAAATGTTATAATATTATTACAAAAACTATTTTTCCAAGAAATTGTATCTCATTATTTTTCAGGTGACATAATAATTATTATGTACTTAAAATATTTTAATTTAAAAGACTAACAAACGTGAGTGTGAGTTTATATAGTGTGCCGTAACGCGAATAGGCTAGGAAGTGCTCATCTAGATATCATAAAGATGTAGGATAGTGTTAATAATACAATACATGCAATAAACGGAAAGTAATCACACAATAAATTTAAAATTTAACGTAATTCTAAAAAGACAATGCAATATTATAATAATATACCGTTGCATTATTAGTACTGATGCAACATCTACAGTTTTCTCACGAGAGATTAATGTGGATTAACTGCCTTTTCGTATTTTTATGTATTAAATTTCGTAAACACTGAAGTTATTTTTAATAGATTTCAGTTCTTGGTTAGTTAGTTAGTTAGGTGTTGTTATAATAATATTATGAAACAACCAAAAATATTTAAAAATTGTTTCCTTATGTGTTATATAAAATGAGTCGGTACATAAATAATATATAATGCAATGAACTGTAAAGGAAATAAAACAAACGGCTTTATGATAATGCGAAATGATATGCGTTACAATGGGAAAATATAAAATTATTATTTAAAAAATGTATAATAATACAATATACGTCTGAATCCAAGGGGTACTTATACTGGATTATTTGAAAAACGTAACATTATTTCAGTAAAGGCTAGAAATGAAGTCATCTAATTTAAAATGCATGAAATTTTAATTGAAATGCAAATTATTTCGTTATACCGTTAAAAAAATACATAGAACTTACTCATCGTTATTCGCTGTTATGGGGAGGGTATGGTAAGGGTATGGTGAGGATAAGGAGTAGATAGAGAGGGGATCAGAGCATGGACTATTATGAGCCGTGGAGTTCTTGGTTTCGACACAACATCCGTCATCACCATTGAGGGGGTTTGAGTCGAAATCCCGAAGGCTAAAATTCCGAATGGCCAAAATCCCGAATGCCGAAATACCGATAGCCGAAATCCCGAAAGCCAAAATCCCGAATGCCGATATCCCGAAAAATAAAAAAATATAAACAGTAATAATTTTCAACCAGCGGCACCCCAATAGGAGGCCCTTTTTCTTGAGTGTGTAATTTAACAAGATAATTAAAATATTAATATTAAAAACTATTATTAATTATAGGTTATGCTGGACTGGCAACATAATATAGTCAAAATACGAGTACGACAGTAGTTTATGAAGTTACTAAAATGAAGTATCACACGGCTGACGGCTCGTGTCAATTAAATCAATCAGTCCAAAGGACAGAGAAATAAATATATATATGTGGAATTAAGGAAATAAAAACACGAATAGTTAAGACGAACGAGTATATTCAAACATAATAATGTACCTATACAAAAACCACCGACAAATGAATGAACGAAATTTAAATAAAAGCTAACACGAGGTTCGAACAGTGAGTATAGTCAAAGTATAATGTGCCAATAACACATTGATTGCTGACTAGATAACTACTTTTTAATTACCACATTTAAATAACATGATAATTATATCGAATGGTGACTTTAATCGTTACGCGTTGGGTGCGTATTTAGCGTTACCGGCCCACGTGCGCCACGTAGGTTAAAATGGAGATTTTATGATATTTTCAGAGCATAACCCTAGACATCATTCCTTAATCGTTGTAGATAATCTATTTATATATAATTTTGAAGCCTTATTATCCTTTATATTTATTTTAACTATTTACTGCATAAAGTATTTTTATTAAATACAATAGTATTCTTTTAAACTTCTCGATCTAGTGTTTTAGAATATAGTCATATTTCAGTACATCCATCTACAGTGGTGTTAGGATTTTTTAAATTTTTAAATGCATTTATAAAACCGTTAGTAAAATTAATTTTCGCAACGCGTTCAATTTATTAAAATGCATTCAATTTATTATGATGTGATTCTATCTACAATTTTATAATAACGCAAAGAAATATGGTTTTACAATAGTATCTATGGATTTATCAATCTAGTCGTAGGACATACGTTACTGGACCTATTATGGGCTCAGGGTTCTGAGGCCTCATCCAGTAAATTAAAACGTTATTTTTTCTTATTTATTAATAACCGTTCTTCATAAGACAATCTGTTACCTAAAAAACTTTTCGACAGATGGCCAAGATCCACATCGGAGCCTATTAAAATTATTTTCATATTATTTAAACAGATGGTTTTGACACGAGAATATGACGTCTAATATGTACGTAAGAATATTACAGCTTAGCGATTTTATTGTATTGTTGTTTTAATGGAATAAAAGAGTTACACAATAAAAAAAATATGATTTTATGTGCGTAATAGTCTTTTGTTTGGCTTCATTTTCGTAACTATTTTAGAAAAAAAAGTTAAATTAGTTATGTGCATACTGCCTAAACAGTATACCCGTTTGTTTACCAAAATTATTGTAATTCTTTAATAATATAAATTTTAGGTGTATGCTTATATACTAACACCCTCTTTTGTGACGGCATCTATGTGGATGCACCCCACGCACTATCGATAATAAAAAAACGGTTCGCCATGCGTTTCAGTTTACGCTTATTCCTGATTCATGAATTTCATTTACCTTCATTTGAACTTTTTGAACTCAGTTCCAACCTCACTTTCAAACCAAGAAGACGCGTTCTTAACTACATACTTTTCCCCGCACACTCGTCGTGTGATCAAACATATATTATGTACCCAATTTCTATGATGTCTTAATAAATCCATAATTATGAAGCAACCCCCACCACCAAAAATATACCACCCTTATCTCCTGCAATTTCTCTCCGTATTTGTCCGGAGCCAAAGGGCGGTTTGTTAATACTACCTACTTGGTATTTCAATAATGACCCAGATTGGTTCAAATTATAATTACATAATTTATGCAAATATTTCAACAATAATGTGTGAATATAATTGAAATATCTAGGCTTATGTGTTTGTTCAGCGCATGTATGTAATGTTTACAGTTGCGTTTAATATTAGCGCAGAACGGATTATCTGATACGACCGCCGCCCACGACGGAAGTGACGTCACTTTCAACTAATAGAACATTTCAATAAATGGCGTATGTCCTGCCTAGGCAAAGTAGAGCAGTCAGGATTTTATGGTGAAGCGTGTCATTGTCGTCCAACTACGTGAGTATAGTGAGCGACTGTAATTAAGCGGCCACGTAAATTCTAATCAATCCAAAACGATGTATGTATTACACTATTTGAATATTAAATAGCAAGGACTGTGTGTCCAAAAATAATTTATAGGCAGATAAATAGTTTATTTTTAATAATACCAATGAATAGTTTTGATTTTTTTTTGTTTCACGACCGTTATAATGGAATTTATGTCAATTATTCAATAAAATCTAAAAATACTTTAATACGAAGTAGTGTGAATACCAAAAACTTTTATAAATCGTCTATATTTCAGTCTTCATATTAACTTACCCAATTATTCTTCCCAAATGGAACATTTTAAAATCCAATCTTAATAACAGTGACGTCCCGTGGGGGTAGGCAGATTGAGCGTCGCTTGGGGGCGGCAGTTACTTAAAGGGCGGCAAACAGAGGAAAATAATTTGGTATATATAGAAATAACTACCTAAACTGAGTACTTAATTACGAAAACATCGTTCCTTTCAAAAATTCAGCTCACTGGTTGGAAACAAAATGTATAAATTAGCTTAAAAAGTTTAACAGGACTTTAATGTTTGTCAGTTTCACGATGTCTAGTTTACTTCCGTTGCCATTCGACGTCCTTGGTAACCAGAAACGACACGAGCACGGATATTAAAAAATATTGTTCAACAAATGGGGCGGCATTTTGTCTAGGGACGTCACTACTTAAGAAACAAAGCGTACTATTTCACACCATATTTTCATCTTTAAATTAATTAACAATCATTCAGATTGACCACAACAACTGTCTAAAATTGATTTTAATGTAGCCAGAGTCAATGTTCGTTCTCATATATTTTCACTTCCATAATTCATACATATAATACATATTTATGATTCTATTGTCCGGTGGCTCGACTCTGCAGAACCTTGAATTTTAACAATGATTAGTGATCCGAGTGTATCTGTTTTGTTCTCTTGCCTCTTTCAAATTATGATTCTTTAAAATTTACGACTAATTGTATCTAGACGGCTGCTTTTTTTAAATTGTATTTTCTTTTCTTGTATTGCCTGTCTTATCTACGTACCTATATACTTTTTATATATTTTTTTCTATATTTCTATATTACCTATGTATTTTTCTTTTTTAACCATTTTCAATAACCCTACTATACATTATTTATAACTGTACTTAATATTATTTGATCTTATTTAATTTGATTTATTGTGCTTTTTGTATTCGCCTGTTATTATCACATATTACTCGTATTTTATTCTATATTTCCATCATACGTATGCTCTGTGATTGGTTCTTTTGGTTGACCTAAATAAATTTAAAAAAAAATAATGTCCGCAATATTAAAACTACGTTGATAAATGTTTCAGACTATAAACTCATCTTCAGAATCTTATAAATTTAAGAGATAGCTATTGCACAAGTTCACATCTACTTTGATTAGGTAATCTATGAAATTTTTCGCAATCTCAACTTGCTCAATGAGGTCAATGTCAATGATTGGTCTTGTCACATAGATGTATAGGTCGGGACTATAATTATTAGTTGGATCTACAATATTTTAAATCTCTGTAAGGAACTTAGCGGACTGTGTATCTGTTAAACTTATACCTATGTGAGTTTGCATTGTACTCACGAGTGGTATCCTGAGCTCGAAACCCTGTCTGGAAAATTCAGTATTTTTTTTCAATACGTATATGGATCCAAAGAAAAGAAATCTTTTAGCGAGGTGACCAATATCTATAATGGATTATAAAGACAATAAAGATGATTATTTATTTAAATTTAATACACACATGATTCAATAACTATGTCTATAAGTATGTAACGTTTATGTAGACAAAAAAATTATATGTTAATTCAAATTAGAATGGCATATGTTTAAAAAATGTATGTATTTTTCTGTTAGTATAATTATGTTAAAGTAATTGGAAAACATGGTAATGTAATTAATGATAACGAAGCGTCTATCATCGCTTCGAGAATACAGACATGTGCCATATTTTATATGATGTTAATTATTATTAATGTAGATATCTTATCACAAAATTCACATAGAAAATGCCACCAGTGTATTTCTCACATATTAATATAGTTATATATGAATAACAACCACATTCCAGGATATTTTATAATAAAACAAATAGAATAACGTCACCAAAGTTTAATCTAATTTAATAATAATTACATAATATTAGCATAACTCACATAACTCAGAGAGAATGATTATTTTATTTCAATTTATAAATTGTGGCCACCACGGTAGCATTGGTGTTGAATTATAATAGTGGGTGCGGATTCAATTCAGCATAATAAACATTAAAAAAAAAAACTACACATTATTATAGATGTAGAGTATAAATTATGATATATATCAAATACGAATGGGTTAATAAAATATATAACGACCTCTCGACTGCTCAAGAAATTATTTAAATTTAATGTAAGTAGTTTTTAAATAGTTTCCCAAGTTAACATCCCGAATATCAGACAATTCTTGTAATTCATTCAATTGACTAATATTCATGAAAATTCAATAAAACACAATTAAATAATAAATCATTAATTTCTTTATTTAAGTCTTATGTTTATTGTAAACTGTTTTTTAAAGATTCTTTCGATTTTTGCAAAGTCGAATGCCAGATTTATATCTATCTGTAGGCAGCGGCCCTCGTAGTCTAGTGGCACTGGCCGCTCTTCTGGGGACTCCGGATTTGATCTCGGTAAGGTCACAATATTTATATGATTTTCTCAAAGTCTGGATGTTTGTGATTGTTTAACTTCAGTCTACTACTAACTAATCTCTAATCTACTGTTTAACTACACTACTATCATTGAGCCATATGACCTTTTGTACTTTTAGATACAGAACTATTAACCTTAAACATAGTATGAATATTTCAAATCTGACAAGTCTCTTTTTCTATTGGCTATTTTTATTAGTCCTATTATGTAATAAAGCTATTTTTATATCGATGAATTTCTATGGAATCTGACACAAAATATTGTTATAATCTTCCACAATACACATGCCTAAGTACATAGTTGTTGACAAAAATAGTATGATGCGAAAAATGATTTGTTTACCTTTACTGTTTTATCTTAAACCGACAAGATTAGAAAAAGATAATTCGCCACACCTTTTTTCGTAAATAGATTTGGCAACAATTTTTTCACTCACATATTTTTATGTACACAATAAACATAGTTATTCTCCAAAAATGGTGTAATATTAAGAATAAAATAAAAGAAAAAATCGATCGAATCAAAAATTCACTTTTTTATTTTAATTAAATTTAAAAAAAAATATTTTTATATGATACAAATAGTCGATATCTACGTAGTTCACTATTTTCAAAGAGGATTACTTTTTAAAAGAATCTTCTTAAATTAATAAACTGTTATAAGAGTAGGTACCCACTTAAAATATTAGAAGGGTTATTACTTATTAAATTTTAATTAAAAAGTATTATTATTCACTTTATTATATTTAGCATACATACAACAACAGATTAAATAGACGTCTACATTATTTTAATTGGTTATAAAATGATATAGTGGAAAATTTAATGATTAATTTTCTACTTCCTTAATTAAAGTTAATTTATGAAGTTTATTAAAGTAGAATTTAATTAAAATCGTACAATTTAATACTTTAAATTACTGTCAAACACGTGGATTTACGCGATGTCTTATATTAATAACTGTATTTAATTTAATTTTAATAACAATTTATAATAGTAATTTTATTTTTAATAATGTTTTAGATTTGCAACGGCACGTTTTGCAAAACGTCATGCTTTTGTTCGCAGCATGGGTGTACTGATATAATAACATCCAATTAGGCCACTGTTATGTTTGAGCGTAACAGCTAACTAAACAATAATTTTGTGAACATCCGATTTCCATTGAAATTGAGAAACCAAATGCGGCCAAGTAGCTCGATGGAAACAATCATCTTGTCACAGTTATTCATATTAAATTATTGTTATACATTTGAATATCCCAACATTTTCCATTTAAATAATGCTGATCAATACTATTAAACTGAACTAATATGAATTGATGCAGTGCCGGTTACACCAGCTGAACAAAATGAAAAATATATTTACCAAATGAGGTATAATACATCTGCAACCAGCATAATATTATTATGTTTTTGCAAGGCTATTATAACATATCACTTACCTACCATCCAAAAAGATATCCATGTGATAAATATCACATTTATCACGTTATGTATTCAGGCAGTTAATTATCATAATAAGTTAACCACCTCAACTATCAAAAAGTGCTATCTTTTAACACCACTTATCTTGACTGTGTTAACTTTTAGAGAAAGCTAGATTATAGTAATTTTATAAGAATTGAGATGCAAGATACTATTGTTTTGAAAAATAATTACGTCACGACCGCCGCCTTAATTTATAGTTCCCTGCAACCTGTCAAATATCGAGTAGCTAATAGTAATATAATATTTGTTTTACTATATGCTTCAATCTCAATGACATTACTACCTAATCAAATTGTATGTTATGTTGATATGTTTGACGTTTCTATACAAGGTTTTGGTATTCGGGTGGATTTTGACCGACATATCCACCAATTACGTTACAATGACCTATTACAATTTAATAATTACCTATTGGAGATAACCGTCGATGGCTTCCGATAACCGTTTTGTGTATGGAATGGCTTCCATGTTAATTTAGTCCAATGAAAGTAACGAAAATATGCTAAAGTGTTAACTGTTAAGAATAGCTGCGCTGGTGTGTTAAAATGAAACATTATGTACGAGTATATTATTCATTAAAGAAAGCTACATTTTTAAATCTTGTATTTTATTTATATGAATAAAGATACTAGTTTTTGTTCTGGTTTTATTACAAAATTTTTCTGATAATTTTACGTTTTTACGTTAATTTTATGGTAATGATTCAGATTGTGGGGTAACTGCCAAAAGTTGTTAAGTCTTGACATCATGTTATGAAGTAATTTCAATAATATTCAAATAAGTAGTTTGATATACGCCTTCTAAAATCAGGCATACTTCTAATTTATTTGTGCTTTATGTGCATGTTTTCTATATCCGATGGCCTTGAATTTTTTTTCTACCATACATTCATTAAATGACTTTTATTTATAGATATTTTAGAAATTCTATACTCATAAGTAATATTATAGAATATTCTTAGTTTTAATTCTAATATTAATATAAAACCAGGTAATTACCTATTTAGTATATTATATTTTTATTAGGTATGGAATAATTATCGTAATGACATAAATCGTCATTTGATGCATTCTTGTTGATTACAGTTAGTTACAGTCTGTGTCATAACGGAAGTGCACGCAAATCATTAAAGTAATAAATAGTACATTATTTAATCACCAACAAAATCAGTGGCCTGGTCAACCAGTAACTAGATCATACGAGCTAATTGAAAGTAAAGGCAGAAAAGTCACATTTAGTCTTATGGAATTTTGTTGACTTTGTTTCTAATAGCTTCATAATAATATTATAGTGTTATTGATTCAGTACAATACGAAAATGACATAATAATAATATACATAATATTAGAAAAAAATTACACACCTAAATTATATTGTAGTACATAAAAAAATATTATAATTTCGTAGTTTTTTTTTATAATCGCATTATAATGAATATTGAATAAATACTAAAAAATATATCATATAAAGATCTGTAGTGGGTGACAACCTTGGGTATTGTCAGCGTTATTTCGACAACATAAGAATCAGAAAGCTATTTAACTATCGTACAATCGTCGTATCTGCAATCGGCATATTCTATAGGCGTGATGTACTTCGGGGTTTGACTACTTTGGGCTTGGTCATCGAAATGCCTCGAAGTTGCAACAATGCACCGGCCAGCAGATTTCCCAATTGCGAACTACATCAACAATGATTCTCGCAATTTACCTAATATTCATATACATAAATAGCTAGTCATAGTTGATAGTTTAACTCAGTCAGCTCCGTAATCTTAATCTCAGTAAGATCTATATATCTATATCTATAGATCTATATAGATATCACACCGCACAGTACTTGAATTCACCGTGCCTCGGATCGCTAACATAACCCCTGTCATTTCACCATTCTACTTATTTATTTGTCAGCAATAAACTATCTCCTCGATTCATTCGAGCCACTCCTAACAGACTTCCATCTCTACGCCTTTCACCCGTAAGTGGTTTTCGTCCCCTACAACGAGACTCCTAAGGATATATTGTATATAAAAGCAGATTCGAATATTAATATATTTTTAAACTATGACAAAATAATCCAATTTGCGCTAGTCAGTTTTCTTATTCTTTAATTTCTATGAGACGTTTAATTTCGAAAACCGATAGTCTACAGCCACACAATATGGTCAACAACTAACAATACTACATACATATTCTATAATATTATGTAAATTCAAAATATATTAATGTAATGATCTACATATATGTAACTTAAAAGAAACCCGCTAAGAGGTACGAAAAAAATGTTTAAAAACTTAATGGCTTAATGACGGAAATCAGATAAGTACCTAATTAAAATGATTTCGATTCAATAAACATACTTATTATAATATATTCTTTTTACCACTACAACAGATCATGTCGCCCAATGATAGCAGTGTCAATATATTCTATTTTATTTTGCTTTTTGACATAATATAAAAATTACCATTTTGTTCTAATTTTAAAATACAATACATTGAAAAAAGAAACTTACGTCGAAATCGACCACCTACGCTTGAAACACAAAGACGTCGTTCACAGTAAATACAGGATTATGGAGTTATCGTATTGTTAATACATATAATATGATTCATATTATAAAGTCAAAGGTTACCTTTGTATACGATGATTTTTGCAAGGGCACGCATGACATCCAAGCAGTCAGCATGTCGTATCGATTCAATGATAAATCCATTTTTTAAATGAAAAGTCACATATTTTTTTATTACACAAATTTAAAAAAATGTTTGTTTTGTAATATTTAATCTCTTCTCACGAGAACAAACACTTCTTCACTGCGAATTCACTTACATCACAAATTTAATTTCGCATTAACACTAATTATAATCAGATATGAATAGATACTTAATGTAATCAGTTGTAAGTGCATTTTTGTATCACAACACTGTATAATAATATATAACTCATATTAATATAAAGTAACTAATCACTTACTATAAAATAATATGAATACATAAAGAAAAAATATAATTATTAAGTATGTGAATATTTTTTCAGTCCGTATATTATATTAAATAATGTTTTATTATTTAATTGATATTAATTAAATCATAACCATCGGGTCCAAAAATATTGTTAGTATGATACTATCATCTCGTTAAAACTTGTTATTAGTTATTGTTATCGACAACTAGGTAGATAATAATATTTATCTTTAAATCTGATAAGAGGGATAAGTAAGCAAGTAGACGCGAATTATATCGTTTATGATAAGCAGTGAAATTATCAATGACTTAGAATTTAGATTAACCAAATAATAATTGTGCGTATTTGGATGTAACCTTGCTAACATGGCAAAGATATGAATATATCTGTACGACAATAGTAAAAGGTGGGGTGTCACATCGAAATTTTTCAGAATAGAGAAAATGTAAAATAATGCAGTTGTGTTGGTATAAATATTCAATGGGTATATTCGTGTTAGCATTTTTTCTCTGCGTTATTATATTTTTTATATCACTAACAGAATATTATTGTTCCGTTACAATTCTATATTTTATATTTGTATAGGTTTTTCGGGTATCTGTGGGTCTATTCTATACTTATCGAACACTAAATTGATAAATAGTATCAAACTTAGGGTAGGTTTGTATCAAAATATTAGCACTTATTGTAACAATTACACGAAGCCGGTTTTTATTGTTGCAATAAGTGCGATATTTTAACAGCAGCAAGATAGGTGCTGTTAAAATATAGCACTTATTGCAACAATAAAAACCGGCTTCGTGTAATTGTTACAATAAGTGCTAATATTTTGATACAAACCTACCCTAAGTTTGATAATATTTTTCACTTTATCACTTTAGCGGTCGATAAGCATAGAATAGACCCACTGGACTACATAACTTTGACTTCTTAAAGATGTTTTGGACCCCGAATATTACATAATGACTTAATATCGTCATTTTTATTAAAATTCATCTATTATTTTACCATTATCTAAGCAAAGTATTGTGAGATGTGTGAGATATATGAGATATAAGAATGACTACATTCATAACTTATTTTCGTAAATGAAAATGGACACACGGCCTTTTACAGATATATTATATTAAAATATTTGTTGTTATTTAGATAATGGAAATGATATATGAATATAGTTAGTACAAACATTACGTCATCAAATTGACAAATAATCTTACCTGCCAATCATAAAATCACGTAAAAAATATATGTTTAGTACATAATTACTACGTTATGGGTTTATTCATATGATTTATTAATATGGCTTTCTTGTTTTCTATATATAGTTTATATTGTAACATATATTATGTAATGCCTAAATATTATCATAATCATCGTCATCTGTTCTAAAATCATGTGTGAATCTATGCCATGACACGTAAATACATACTAAAAATGTATATGTAAATCTACCAGACAAGAGATTTGAATACTAGATCTATGGTCTCAGAAGCGGATATTTTAATTGTGGTCTATGGTAGGTATAATAGTACACCACCATTACCAGTATATTATCATTTTAAGCTATAGTGTTATCTATAAAACTTCATACTAAAGCAGTAAAATTTGGTGAGCTATGCCATAGAGTGGAAATATTTCACATTCCGAAACCTTTTTGGGTAATTATCAAGTAGAAAGCTATTTTCACTGTTGAAGAGGTCATTAAAGGTGTGGATTGTTATAGTACCACCCGCATTATTCAATGACTATATAACGCTGAGGTAAGGTCATTCATAGATCGATAAATTAAATTATACATGTCAAGTTATTGAACAATAATTGCGTAGTTAAATTTTAACTGCGCAATTGTTCAATAACTTGACATGTCGAAATACAATCATTAAAATCTCGGATTCTGGATTGTCTGATTATTTTTGACAGAAGGGGACTTATTTTATGTCAAACAAAGAAGGGTAATAATCTAACTAAGAAAAGCGGTTTGTTCATAATTTTTCAAAAAAATATATGTAAATTAAATATACACCGGATAATGCTATGAGAGAAATATGCATAATCATTGCAAACAAATAGTTACATACTACATTACATTTAGAATTATATAGAGAAGTAATATTAATAATAATAAAAGAGTAAAATAAAATAAATAACAAAAGGTGTAAAATTAAACGATATAAGTACTCGCATATATTATATAAACCAATAAAATAATAATTTTATAATAGATTTCGTCAAGTATTATAAAATACATCCTCCTGTCCCCTGAATACCTCAAGAGTACATAAAACAGCAACTGCATTACTTATTTTAGTGTTTATGCTTATTCGCTGTTTTGGGTACAGTTGAACGGCACTCACCTGTTTTATCAGTCAAGCGACAACCAATCTCAGCAACCGTCTTCAAAGCAGGCAGTCCCCAGGGTAAAAATATCTTAAATCCCAGGAGACATAATAATTAAATACCTATATAAGCTGACCCACACAATCGCTGCGTACATTTTAATTAATTTTTAATTACCGCATTTAGATAACATGTTAATTGGATCGATCGGCCGCTTAACGGGGACACGGTAGCCGTGTCATCCGCGTCGAATGTAATGTAATATTAAAATTTTGTTAATAATAATATACTGTCATAATAGGGTCTAGGACAATTCGGTGCCAAGGCAGCTGGGCGCTACGCAATCGAATGAAATTTGAAAGTAAATAGACGTTCGTGAATTATATGTACTTTTAAAATATACATTTAATATTATTATTTATATTTAAATTATTATTTAATACTAATTGGTGAGAATTTAAATATGCACACAAAAATAATGATTTATTTGTGCATATGTTTAAGCTCCAACAAAAAGACAGTTCTTTTATTTTTATAAAAAGCGTCAGGTATGTTAATTCTCAATCATAAAAAAAACATTATGTTAAGAGTAAAGCGAATTAAAACTACAAAGTATTAGATAGAATCTGATTAAAAATCCTAGACTACTTTCTGTATAATATCGTAATGAACGTATATCTATTTCATTCGACAGTGCGGCGCCCAATTGTCTTGGCGCCTAGTTGTCCAATTCCCTGGTAATATTGGGTATGTCAGTACATTAACAAAAAAACTCACTTAAAATTTTACTAGTTTTGTCTAATTCCGAGATTGAGTATAATTAATAAATTAATTGTCTAATCCATGTTTAATTAATTTATACTATGACATGCTTGTGCTTGTGCTTGTGCAATGTATATATTGTTACCATATTCTTGATTCGTCAATATTACAAATAAATGCTGTTTACGTGGCTTTATTTCAATTTGTATTTAGTATAAGAATTTTCAAGTAAAGATATAAACAACTTTAGTTGTGTATTAATCTTAAATCTTAATTTCATGAAACTGTAATCTGGAAAAGACTTTTAAAGTAAAAGACATCGTTTATGATCGATCGGAGTGATAGCGATTTAGCGATATTGCTCGAAAAACTTTTCCAAAGACACGAAAGTTAAAAACTAAGTCTGTTGTAACTCGGTTAGATTGAGTTTATAAATAGCTTTGTCCAAGCTTAATATTTTATTTCTCTTTGTTAGTTTTCGAAACCTAACCTTTTATCGGTTTTCTCAAGAATTAAATATTTTTATATCACTTGGTATTTATAACATAATATAATTTTTTTAATAAGCCCACATAAGCTTAATCGTCTATGTGCTTACCAACATTTTATATTTGAAATTACATATTATTACAATTTTATTATTGTCAATACAAGTTAAATGAGTTGAAATAGTGAAAATGATAAGAACAATCATAACAATTTTAATTTAAATATATATATATCTATATTATATTGTATAATACAATGTCTTTAAAGAATGCACCTATAAATCTAAATACTTAGCTAGTACATACTTATATTGGAAACACTTTTTGCAGGTATTGAGTGAAGTTGGATATTAAATGAAATATTTTGATCATAGTTAAATGTGACGAATGTATTTTTTGTTCACATTCTCAAATGGTTTATTTTGTAAATAAGAAAAATATTGTTTTTCTTATTACAATATTATTTTACTGTTAAACATTGAATTAGATAATGATTATGGTCATTAATATTGGTAAACTTCACATCAATATATTAATAATTATAGACATGCAATCGTATCCAAAAGTATTAGATAGATGCATTTAAACGTTTTAAAACGGATAATTATTTGATGTCTACCATCATCCATCAACCTGTCATTGATAAATGCGCATCTATCAATTGATCGGACGCAATCGTATTTTTTCATCCCCATATTTGTATTATATTTAAAATCATAGCCACTATTAAACAGTATATAAGATGTAGGTGTATATTATTATAAGTTATAAGTAAGCTTTTAATGTAGATAATCGTTGTTACTCATAAAAGTTTATAACAAAACTAGCCAACAAACAAAACTTACAAGTGATACCTGTTTGCAGCTAAACAAATAAAGCTGGAGAGGATTGCGTGGTTGAGATAAAAATGGTCAGGATACCTGGAAAGGAAATCAGGCGACAAGTAGGTACATTTAAATCATTCTGGAGTAAAGACTACGTACAAGGAAAAGTTTTGAGGTCGGCACCAAACAATTTTCGGGTATGTGTTTCAAATGGATTGTAAGGTAGGTACAGGGAGTATCTTGGGTGTATTAAAAATAAGGGAAAGGTAATGGTGATATTGTATAAAACACGAACCATATACTATTAATTAATATTGTATAATATATCTAATTAATATTAAATATGAATATAAATTTAAATTTAAAATTATTAGTAAGTGCAAGTACGTTAAAACTAAAACTGGGAAAGATCATAAGAGGGGTCTAATTACAAAAAACGACAAGTCCACAATTCAATATTTTCAGGAAACAACGTTTTTATGTTTCAAGCTTTAATTATTTGTTTTAATGTGAGATTATTTTTTCCGTTGTATTCTATGTCGAAATAAGAACCAAATGGCAATCTGTTTCAGCCGATAAACTCTTAAATGTAATATATTATATAGGCCAAATAAAATTGGACGTAGTGCTATTTGTACCTCACTTTTTAATTTACTCCGCATAAGGCACATATTTCCGAGGCACTGTCATGAGTTTACCAGATGCTACAGCATCTGGTAAACTCATGAACTTCTCACTCACAGAACTCATGAACTCACTCAACTTAAACACGCACGAAATCATCCAAGCTTTAAATAATTATATATGAAACACGTAATTCGAGACTTCATTTTTTTTTTCGTAGGATTATGTCGCATTTTGGAATTTATAGATCAATAGATATTGTGTAAAATTATACAAAGAATACGTGCGTATTTTTTAAGAACTTTTTACATACTACGTTTTTCGATTATCTGTTGAATCATATAAACTTGACTTGACTAGCTTAAACGATCAAAAAAATTTGTACTTGATGGAAATAATACTGAAATGTCATTTCTACATGTCATATTGATTTCCATAGTAACGCACGTATATATTAATAATTTAGTTGCTAGGACCCCTGACCCGTAGCAACCAATAATGGTGTCGAAATAACTTTTCATATAAAACAGAATAAACTAAAAATGAATTCAATTCTACTTGAAGATGGCTAAAAGTATTAAAAATATGCATTGGCATCGTGTTCTGATATATTTTAAAAGTTTCAAATGTCTAGCTAGTGGGAAAGTTAGTTAAAAATCGATTGCAAGATTTGTACCGGACAAAGAACCACCGGACAAATAAGAATACAAGCTAAAAAAACGTTGTAAAATATCATTATTTTACTGTAAGTAATTTGATCTAAATTTAAAACTAAGAAAAAAATAATAGCTCTATAAAATGTAATCAATAAGTTTTCGCGTTTATTTATAAAATTTACTCAAGTTTCTTGATAATGACTTTTCAACCCGTTAATACTTTTTTTACATTAATTACGACAAAACTTTCACTCGAAGGCATTAAAGTAACTTTCTCGTTTAATTTCTTACAGATTCTTGAGAGGGATCATAAATAAATCGAATCTGTTATCGTTAAAGAAACTTTACCCATGCAAAGACATGGCAACTCAGATAAGCTACGTTCACTGTCACCTGAAGGCATCGACGATTTTATATAGCTGCGTTAATATATTTAGTAATTAATATTGATAATTATTCAATATATTTTTTATTTTTATCTCAATCCTCCAAATCTAGGTTTACAGCATGGGTGGCCAACCCATGCGGCCCTCTGGGTGTCAACTTGTGGGCCAGTGGAGAAGTGAGAAAATAAAAATAATATCAAATGCTGCCGCTAGTTGTATAATTTCGCAAATTGAGATTTCGATATTGGCTCAAGATTTTGAAAAGCACAGTGTGCTTTTTGCTGCATTTGCAACGCCATTCTCCGTAGACGTGAATTTATTACCGGGAAATTTAGAAATAGAATATTATGAAATATATTGCGATGAACAGTTAAAGGAGAAATTCCATCAGGTTGGTTTGGAAAAGTATTATAAAACATTTTAGGACAAGCAGAAATATCCTGTATTTCACAATCATGCTCTAATGACTACTTCGCTATTTGGAAAGACTTACACGTGTGAACAGCTTTTTAGTCAGATGAAACATATCAAATCCCAAGTGAGAATACGAATCACTGATTTACATTTGGAAAACTGTTTGCGTGTAGGAACAACATCACTCGATATCGATATTAATGCACTTAGTTCTGCCACACAAAATCAAACTTCTCACTAAAATTTATTATCTTTATATTATTTTGTTTATTTTTTACTATTTAAAAATAGTCCAATCGAATAAATATGTTTGATTCTCATTTTTGCTTTATTTTATTAATATAATATGTAATACATATTTCTTTTTTGTTTAGTATAATAAAAAAAATCAGTTGTGCGGCCCGGTAGGAAATCTCATTTTTAGAATCTGGCCCGGCTGCCGAAAAGGTTGGCCACCCATGGTTTACAGTAAGCCGATTCGATTTGAGGATTTTATAAAAAAAACACCATAATGTAAATAGTGTTATTTAATATTTTTAAAACTGCGGTTCCATTTTAAATATTAAATTGGAGAAAAAAATCGGCAAACTATGTATTTAAACACATCAATAACAATTTTGTAAACTTCTAAATATCGTAAAAATCTCAGCAAATAAAAATAATATCTCCAAAATTAAACATAATTTTATAATTGATTGAAAAATGTATTTGTATTAAAGAAACTCTTATACAATTATTGAGATAGAGATTAAAACGAGGCAAAAACTACACATTACATCACTAATTTCCACACAAATGTACTCCTATATTTTCTGCATAGAAAAGACACCGCTGCCAAACTATAATTTCATCCAGTAATTTATATACAAAAACTATAGATGGTTCCATCAAGATAAAATTTATATATCTGCACTACAGCCCAATGTTGGTATTAACCACATCCAGGAAACAACTCTTTTCCTCTATTTGCTTCAAGCTCCCTTCACTGCCTTGGCCCCAGGGGTGTTGCCCCAGAAAAGTTTAGGTCCCCCGACTTTACTTTCTTCATCTAACATTGAATAAGAGTTTCTAGTGGTACTTAGTATCTTCAATTTTTAGCACATGGCCTCTTTGATGGATTCGCGTCACTTTCACGTATATAATGATATGAGGATCGCTGTATAATGCGTACCTATCTTGAACACCACATGATACGAGGGTGGGTCAATAAGTCTTTAGAAAAGCCGACAGGTGGCGTGACTAGTACTGTAAGCGGTTTGTTTTCATGCAGCGGCACTACCGATTCAGTATGCTGCGAAGTTTCAATCAGATTGGTCGGGTTGTTGTTTTTTATTTTCGTACATTTAAAAAAAAAAATTGCTTGTTTACAAAAATGGAGAAAATTGAGTTTAGAGCTGTTATTAAACATTTTAATATAAAAGGGTTAACAGCAAAGGAAATAAAAAATGAGTTGGATTTAGTTCACGGCATATCTGCTCCTTCACTTGCAACTATTTATAACTGGTTAAATGAATTTAAACGTGGTCGTACATCAACAAAAGATGAACCACGCTCAGGACGTCCTGTAGAGGTGACTACACCAGAAATGATCAATAAAATCCACGATATGGTGTTAAGTGACCGAAAATTAAAGTTGAGTGAGATAATTGAGGTTACAGGGATCTCAAAAGGTAGCGTCATTTCTATTTTACATGACAAATTGGGCATGAAAAAAGTTTCTGCAAGATGGGTGCCGCGTTTGCTCACAGTCGACAATAAACGCAATAGGGTGGTGGCCTCTAAAGCCCTGTTGTCGCTCATGCAACGCAATCCGGATAAATTTTTTCGTCGTTTTGTGACTGTAGATGAAACATGGATACACCACTATACTCCCGAGACGAAAGAACAGTCAAAGCAGTGGATTGCGAAAGGCGAACCATGTCCAAAGAAGGCGAAAACCGTAAAATCAGCTGGTAAGGTTATGGCTACTGTATTTTGGGATGCACGTGGAATTATTTTCGTTGACTATTTGGAAAAAGGAAAAACAATAACAGGGGATTATTATGCATCTTTATTGGACCAGCTAAAAAATGAAATTGAAGAAAAACGGCCTTATTTAAACAGGAAAAAAATCCTCTTTCATCAGGACAATACCCGTGTTCACACATGTTTACGATCAATGGCTAAAATTGAAGAATTAAAGTTCGAATTGGTCGACCACCCACCGTATTCGCCAGATTTAGCCCCCAGTGACTTTTTCCTTTTCCCAAACTTAAAAAAATGGCTAAGTGGACAACGTTTTTTTTCAAATGAAGAAGTCATCGATCGGACAAATGCTTATTTTGAGGACCTTCCGAAAACTTATTTTTCTGACTGTTTAAAAAAAATTGAGAAACGTCTAACCAAGTGTATTGAGCTCCGAGGAGATTATGTTGAAATAAAAAAAAAATACAAAAATAAAAACTGTTTTAATGCTTTTTTCTAAGGAATTATTGACCCACCCTCGTATCATTGTAAAGCTAGAAAGACCTCTCTAATAAATTTAAAGTCATCACCATGGACCAAGATTTTGAATCAGGGTACTTTATGATGATCAGGCCAGATAACCCAAGTATAATAAAGCGTGCGATGACCCTCAATATTTAATGCACGTTACATTATTTACATGACAAACTTTAATGCACATTATTATCATACGGAAGTAGCTATTGAAAATAACATATTATTTAACAAGTGTTTAACTTTATCCCATATTTCTCCACACTGGACATCCGTAGCCTGTTATACCACAGCCAGTAGTGTAAGCCAGTTCTCATTAATTTTATATTTTATGTTTCAATGATATTTAGGTTCTTATTTTCTCCCCCCACAACAAAATCAAAAACAAATAAAGTTTTTTAATGTCATAAAATTTTATTTTTAAAAAGCACTTTTTTATTAATACGTTTTAATTAGAAGTTCGTCAAGGATCTCCCTTTACCAATTAAAGTTGGGGGGGGAATCTAGAGCTGATTTTCCATCTCAACTTGAAAAAATTAAAGAAAATATAACATGCCTACACCTGCCTATCAGCCAAGGGAAAACTTTTCGCTCCTCCGGGCTTTATTTCATTTTCGGTAATGACTTTAGAAAACTTTTTTCACATTCCACTGATCACGAAAAAAAAATCTTTTATGTTTATATAAAATGTTTCGAGATGTACAACAATAAATTAACCTTTGACCTATTATCAAAAAAGCTCCCATAAAAAGAATTCTCCGATATATATTTCCGACATTCTATTTTTACTTTTAATTATCATTTTGTACTCGTGAAAGGTGTTGATCTACTTGTGGGAAAAAATACTCTATAAACCATTTGTGAAGGGATCCACTTGAAGGGAGGTAAGCAACGGGTAATTGACAAAAAACAAATAACATTTGACCAGTCATATTTACACGACTTAAATTTTGTTTCAGCTTTTGCATTTTGCTGATTACCATAATGTAGTTGTTTTTATCCATATCAATTCAAATATATTTAAACAATAGTTAAAAAGTAAATGTGTCAAGTTTTAATTTCCATTTAAAAAGCTGAGTAAAACAATAAGTATCTCAAACCAAGCGTTCCCAGCAGAAAAATAAAACCACTGTTGGACTGCAAATAATACTATTATTATACCTCTTTAATTCTCATTTTAGATATTTAATATACATCTCGTCTATCATGTTTACTGTTAGCTTCTCGGTAATGTTTCATGCATTGGAAATATGTCAAGGATTTAGTCAATCAAAAAGGTTGAAAATCACTGCTAGAATCTAAAATACTAAATATTAATCATTAATGCAAGTGAAGGTGATAATATGACAAATATTCTGTGCTGAGGAAAACCACAGTACCTAGGTATATTATGCCAACGGGAAAAATGTTCAGGAAATGCAAAACTTGATTGTTAAAATATAGTGTATGTTTGTTCTTTTGGATACAAAGAGTTTCGCCACATACTGAATTGGTGTGTACGAAGTTTCAATTTAAATTCAAATGATATTGGACATCTAAAAATGCAATAAAAGTGTTTTTGTCTAAATTATAGAGCCGAAATGTAGTACAACAATATTCTACAATTTGTTGTGCATACATACTGTGTACCTATTTAATTTTATTAAGAGTTGACTTTTATAACACAACAATATTATTATCATGTTGACCTTATTCTAACATTCTAGCTCAGGGTTTCCCAAACTTTTTCTGCAATAGAACACTTCGCTAACCCGGAAATTTTAACGGACCACTTACTTTATTTTGTAGGTTATTTATTAGCGCAGCTAACCGTTCTGCCAATTTTGGCGTCTGTAAGTGTCAAAACTGTCGTTAAGCTGACAAGACTTGTCAGCCGGTCAGTTAAAAACAATATATATACCCCATCTTTTTCAAGCGCAAGGTGTGAGAAAAGATGGTACCTAGATCATGGCCCCCACATGCCGAAGCGGCCCCCCAGGCTAGGATCTTTAGCGGCCCCCTACTTATCGCTAAGGTTAAAGGCAACGTGCTCCAAATGGTGCTTGAGGTGCTCCATTCCAAATGGTGCTCGAGGTAAAATTAAGGGTGTTTTTAGCGATTTTTTGTATTTTTAATACACCCACTTTTATGTTGATATGCACAATTATATCGACAATAATAAAAAATTGTAAGGATGGCAAAACTACATATTATTAAATGTTAGTAAATTTGAAGTGAAACAGCGCCGCAGGCAACATTTTTTTACTATTAGTGCATGTTTGTGATGTGTGTTTATCCCACTTGGCTGGTCGATCTCTCACGCCACCCCCCCCGTAAGCCCATGCCCCAGGCTAGAAGCCGGTCAGCCCCCCCCCCTTATGGGAGCCATGACCCATCTAGATACTTGACGTCATAAACATCAGTGGAGATTGATCATCACTTACCTTTCAATATGAAGTCGATTCTTTAATTATGTTAGTTTTATTATTTTACTACTACTTAGTAGAAGATCTTTAAATGTGTTTCAGTGTATAAAACCTTTCCAAATGGTTGCGGAACACCTATTCAGGTTCGGCGGAACACTGGTGTTCCGCGGAACATAGTTTGGAAAACCCTGTTCTAGCTAATAAAATGCAACATAATAATAAATGTGCTTTTCTAATGTTATGTAGCCATATTAATGTGTTTGAAGCGTGTACCGCTTTTGTTCATTTAATATAATTGCACATACAGTGGAAATTTATTGTTTACTCTTTTCTCAAGAGACAGTTTCTTAGGTAGTAAATATTTATTAAAAATCTTTATGAGATACCATAATAACAATATTTAAACCTACAGTTAAAGTGTGTTTATAATAATCATGAATAATTATTTCATAGACGATATAACAGTAAATTGGTAAATTACTTACATGGCTGTAAAATGTTATACAATATTATAATATTATATTATGGAAAACTATGACCAATTTAAAACAGCAAAAACATTACCAAAACGTCTAAAATGTGTCTGTTAGATCTCTTATCTTCCCAATTCATATATTATAGTATTATATACCTCGTGGATGGTACGTATTTACATAATAGTTGAGCTCTGGTTGAGTACATACCTTTGCAACGTACATAAGGGATTCGGTATGGAGGAGTCTTTATCAAGCAGTGAACTTACCTAGACTGATGATGGTGGTAATTTATGAATGTATATTTAACTCTCAATGGATCTATTTTATACACAAGGCGGCTATCGGCGGGTAAAGTGATAAATATTATCAGTTTATCATATTTATGTATTATAATTCGTACAATAAGTTAGCCGTCTAAACTGTCAAAACTGTCTAACTCGCTCTAAATGTTCACACAACCAAGAGGGGGGATTTTAAAACATGCTTAACTTGTTGTAACAATTAACGGCCTCAATACATAAATATGGTAAACCACCGTCGATAGCCGCTAATAGCCGCCTTGTGAATATAATAGACCCACTGGTCGTTATTTAATTTTGGAATTTTAAATTCATCTACAGTTATAATTAATAAATTAAGTTCATTTTTAAGAAGAAATACATATTGTACTTTGGCAACAAATTTTCAATTCAAACAAATTATTGGTGAGATAATAATGCTCAACATACAACATAACAGATGAGGTTACAATGAGGAATCAAAATAAATAAAAAGGATTTCAAGATAATATACACATTTTTATTTCAATACATAAATATGATAAACTACCGTGGATGGCCGCCTTGTATATAGAATAGTTTCGCAGGTACGTATGCTTAATATGATATTATCATTAGAATGATTAAATTTTGATTGTTTTTTAAATACTTGACATGTAATATTATTATCTGTATGTGACAGCAAACTGGTTTATTGAAATATTTCCGTATTCTGTACATGTTTATTGAGTCTATCAATTTGTAAGTATTTAGTTGAAAGTTATCAATTAGACGTCAAATGAAGATACGCCCCTGGCAATATAATATTATTAAACGTTAGAGAGATAGTCGAAGCACACAATATAGGAGTAGAGTTACGTTACTCAGAATCAATTGCATTACACCAGCGGTGTCTAAAGTATGCTCCTGGATACCGTAATAAGTTTACTGAAGATTTGCAGGCCGATCGAAAATAATAATACAATAAAAACTTAATTCGACGTGCTGATGCATGAACACAGTGATATTATTATATTCGTATGTTTTGGTGACGGTTATCTTCGACCAATTATGATATATGAACTTTTCCTCCCTTGTCGGTACGGGGCTAATGTTTATTTTATGATACAATGATCACTGTTTTTATATTTTTCATTTCAATGAATATAAAATATTTCTACTGGTAGTCTTGGCAGTGAAGAATTTTATGTAAACTCATTAGGTTCCAACACATTTATTTTATTATTTGTTTTTGGCGTATTTCAATAATAAATCTCGTTGACAAATCCTATAAGACAACGTTATCGGACGTGCTTTCTGTTCTAGCAGGGGGTACTGTCTATCGATCTGCACTTCCAAGTACGTACGAGGATCGATCACTCTCTTCTTCATGATTATCATCACAAGCATCCAGGGCTTCCGTCTGATGTTCTGATCTGAATAAGTATTTTACAAGTAGACTGTGAGCACGTTAGTCTACAAGATAGTACTCTAAATAAAGCCGTCAATATAGTAGGCATCCATCAAAAGGCGAAAAACCTACCTATCTGTTTTTTTTAAATGAAATAATTAAGACCAACGCACTGGGTCAACCAGTTTCTGACCGGCCATGATATCTTCATGGTCAAGTCACGCGGTTTTTTATTGATAGAACATGGGGTAGATTTTATATTTATAAGCACAACTGCCCGCTGATAGAATCCACATGCGGTCTTAATTGATCGCGCCAGCTGGATATCAACCATGACCAACTTTGAGGTATTTTATAGTGTGCTGCGCTGTATGGAGGACGGAATAATTTTGATCGTTTTTAGATTCATAATTTTCAACTTCTGACTCCTCTGTTTTGAAATAGTTTTAGTACAAAGCTACAGAGGACAAGTAATATTATTAAAGATAAATAACGCCATAGCAAGTCAACACTCTTTTTTTTAATCTTGTAAACTTTTTCTTTAAGCACCATTGTTACATTATTGTTACATGAATTGTTTTATCAGTCCCGTGCGGCTTCTTCTCGGGAAAAGAAAATGTAGTACTAATATCTTTTCATTCAGACGCAGTGTAGAAATAGCTGCTGTATATACATGACAGGTGGAGATGGGGTAATTCAAATCAAATCGTTGTTTCGGATTGGTAAAACACCAGAGTAATGATATGGTAAAACACATCAGCGCGACAGGCAAACAATCTCATTTTCACAAAACGTACTCATAAAAGTTTCAATATTCGGATGTGTTCATAAGTTTCCCGAATGTGTTGTTTGACTATTTGAATGATTACAGTGCATGATATGTCGCACGCGACGCCACAATTATTATTAAGTATATTAAAGATGAAAGATAACAAGAGAGTGTTGCCTATTCTAAAAATTTGTAATTGTATATCGTCTACAAATAATCTGTTTTAAAAATGTAATATAAACTAAGTTATAATTCAATACGAGTATTTTTATCCCGGCGCATTATTCAGAAACATTATATCGCGAAACGTCGCGAAGTGATGATGAAACTAAGCGGCTGTCTTTGTCTAACAAGCTTTTCGCTCTTCAGTTTTCCCTTTGCGCTGTCGCAAGAATATTTTTAAAAAGTAATTAAAATTGTCAAGACAAAAAGCGTTACACGTAGAGCTACGTGGAATTACCCACTCATCGCTTTTGCAAGAACTTCACTTACCAAACTTTCACTTTAGTTATAAAAGTAATCAACTGCAGGTATCCCATTAAGAGACGTAGGTGTCTGCCTTCACCACCGGGAGAGTAATTATAAAACTATATATATATATGTATGTCCTTCTATAATTGGTACGTTAAAGTTTGCTTCAGTTTAGTTTAGTTAAAAAGTAATCATAAATGTATGAAAAAAATATTCCCAAACTCAGAGCTGCCGCAAGGGATACGGTATGTCTGAAAAAAATACCCTTGGTTTTAAATAGTGAATACAAAAAAATATGTTCTGCATACAAATCACCATTCTCTCGTAAACTACCGATCACTAATGTCGTGCACTCCAATAATTCTCAAATTATTTATATTCAGATTGGCGTCATATATATATATAAGTACACATATATAAAGATTACTTTTGAATGAACCCTAAAATCAAATTTATTTTAAGATTTTAACAATACGACACACATTACTTGAGTTTGGTTAGGATGATGATTGCATATCTGTTCGGCCTTACAAAAATATTAAAATGGCAATGTTACATTCTTTTAAAATATTTAACTCTCACGTAGAAGAGAATTAAATAAAGCTTAGACTGATTCAAAATTAATGTCCAGTCAGGTAACTGAGAAAAACCAGGGTGTCAGAAGTCCTGACAAATCCCCGCGAAATTCAAATTTATAAAATATAACCGAAAATATTTCCATATATGAAATATATTAATATATTATATATAAGCATGCACTCACATATAAGTAAGCATTGATGAATCATCAAGCGGCGGCCGATGCAGAAAAACCAATTCGAGAGGCGCTCCCTGCTACGCCCTATAAATGTTATCTCTATAATAAACGCTAGTAATACTGTTAAAGGTAAAACACCCTCTTATGTGAAAATGCTGATAACCTAAGTATACATGTGTTCATAAATCAAGGAAAAAATCTTATACATAGACCCACCCTTTCTTACGATTCCTTATAGTTACTAGCTAATATTTGTTTAATTTTTTTAAGGGATGTAATCATTATTTAATTCCCTACACTAATTACCATTATTATCGGTTTGACAACTAAGTGCAGGTTCTATTCATCTAAAAACTCTATTAATTTATTCATATATTGTACCCAGTATGCTCCAGGTAGTCTGCACTGCTTGTCCTAGATCCTTTATTGAGACCGTCTAATCCCTGACAATTAAATTTTCCAGTTGATTTCCGACCGTATGGTTTGCTATTTAGAATGCCCCGTGGTATTTGGGTAATGTCCATTCTTGCTTCATGGCCTGCCCATTGGAGTCTTCCGAATTTATAAAAAAAAATTCTTCTTAGCGAAGAATATTTTAGGTACCCAGTCGAGTTTTGTTTAAAACATAAATATTGTATATTTTTCTATGGATACCTCATTTAGTGCTGCGAATAGAGCATCGAAATGGTTAAATATGCTCCTGCAAGGAACTCTTTTATATGTTTTACAATCTAACACATTATATTTCAGGTAATACGATAAAAATGCTGTGCAAATGAAAATTCTTCTCAGTTCTCATGGTCAAATACTTTTGAATATTGTAAAGTCATATCTTTGTGAAAATTTTGTTCTATCTAGATGTCGTCAGCCATATGTATGCCCAAATTCCTCTTGAATTTAAACGTTAATAATTTTTAATATAATGTTAAAACTTATTATTGAATTTCAAACATATCAAACAGGTTTAGACAAGTATGCGTACAGCTCACAGAACAGATTTATAAATATAATTCCAATAGGCTATACCCCCCAATACACTACATTTTGACACAGAATTTTAATCGTGTGAGTGTCCTACGAAAATGAACCACACATTATAGACGTGCAATAGTGTGTGTTGTAACCTTCAAATGCATCAATATTGAACGAGCGTCAGTGCATAAACCGAAAGCAGCTGTCAGGATGGAATACAAGCGTATTCTTAAGTTTATCCCATATTCTTCCACACTCGAGATCATTTTCCTATTACTCCACACCCTAAGGTATTGTAATTCCCATTATTTTCCATGAGTTCCCACAGCTCATGTAATAACATTGCAATATTTTTAAATCTGTTCAATGAGGGTAGTTTACTGGAGAACACGGAGGGTAATCAGTTAGCTGTTTGCTTGTCATTTCCTAGTCTGTAGGTGGGTATACAGTCGAAGTTCACACTGTGTAAAGTCGGAGTCTGGCTTAAAATTATCAATACAGATTGTGCAACTATGTACTAGTTATACAAACTGTAAGATATCAACATACCTACAACATTTTTAATTGTTAATGTGTATTTTTTTCACAGTACTTTTAATTTTATATCACGTAACACACTGGCAAACGTTATTACATGGTAAATAAAATACGGGTATGGAATGTAACACTATTTTAATGTAGGTATAATTACATCCGGTTACGTGTATGGACGCAATTAGAATAACATGAAATTTATATAAAAGTTTCAGGTAGGCAGCAAAAAAGTTCATAATTTGCCACTGTTTGCAATATACGTAGGCATCACCTTCGTCGTCTACTCACTCCAGTCATACCGTGCCAGCCAAAATGGTTATAAATTTGGCATTATTTTAATCATAATCTCTTCTAACTCTTATAATATTATATCCTTAGTTCTTCGCTGCCACGTATAGAACCGCCAAACATGATACGTTTGTCGATCCAGCGGTTTTTTAGTTCCCTTTAGGTACCTACCGTTTTCATTATCCACTCGCCGAGCAAGATATCCGGCCCTTTTTCATTGCATTATCTTGGCTATATCACATCGCGTACATACTCACGTTAGCTTCATTATACGTACATAAGTTGCTGTTATGGTCTTTATATGATATGTCCAACATGCACCTTTCGATACCATGATTCTTAACTCTTCATTTATAACTTTCTTTCGCACTAGGGATACATGTTTTAAATATAAATAATTACAAGATAAAAATAACTTTTTATATACAACGTTTTTAAATTTTCTGTTGAATCATATAAACTTGACTTGACTAACTTAAATGATCAAAAAAAAATGTACTTGATAAAAATACTGAATAATGAAATGTCATTTCATATTGATTTCCATAGTAACGCACGTATATATTATTTAATAATTTAGTTGCTAGGACCCCCTAACAACCAATAATGGTATCAAAATAACTTTTCATACAAAACAGAATTAACTGAAAATGAATTCAATTCTACTTAAAGATGGCTAAAAGTATTAAAAAAATACATTGGCATCGTGTTCTGATATATTCTAAAAGTTTAAATGTCTAGCTAGTCGGACAGCTAGTTAAAAATCGATTGCAAGATTTGTACCGGACAAACAACCACCGGACAAATATGAATACGACCTAAGAAAAACGTTGTAAAATTAGAACCAATCGGTTGAACACTTATGCAGAATAAATATAAGTGTCTTTTGAAAATACTATTTCATCCGCCTGAAAAGCTTGGTGCCAAGTTGATTCTCGTAATAAAATGCATATATTTATTTTGTTTAAGATAGACATAATCCACACGTCCAGACAAATAAAAGCTAAGACCAACATGATGAAGATTTCAAATGTTATCTAAATTTAAAACTATCGTTTAAAATCGACAATAAATACGTACTAAAACAATGACATAATTTTGTAATGGCTAGTTTTCATTGTTAATTTGTTATCATGTGAGGAAATGATTCCAATTTTTTTACGACCTATATTATGTAGATACATACGTCGCACAAAAACTGTAAATTCACAAAATGATTACGCATTTTCCCCAAACCGCAATCATTTAAATTGGAAAAAAATATATTTTTTTGAAACGTCTCCTATTATATTCCACGAAATTATATTTGCATTATTTTAAGCTGAACCCGACATCCGCGTAAGTGCCATTGTAGCATTCGTTTGCCAAATTGAATTTACACAAAAACTTTTCATGCCCAAATAAATCAGAACCAAAATTGCTGAAAATAATTGGAATTGCGAATTAAAGAATTGAATATTTGATTAGCCATTTGTACAATAAAAATAAACGAGCTTGAAAGTTTGATTAAACATTTACTTTCGTGATTACAACACATAATATCTTAAACGTGTACTCTTAAAATCCATGACAGATAATACATATTTAACATAGCTACTTATTATTTCTCATCTTAAAAAAACTTATCTCTGCTATATAAAAATATAATCACAATGTTGATGGTAAATAGTAGCAAAAAGTAATTTCATGTAGCAATGTCACTCAAAAAGATAGCTACCTTGTTACACAGGGTTGAAACTAATCTACTCAAGTATATTAAATAGTAATAATATATATATAAACATATCAAAGACTAAATTGATATTCATAGATTGTTATAATATCTACTGTGCAACAACGTTGTTAACTACAATAACATATTTTCGTTAATTTTCTTAATCGAAGATAACTCCGATAACTTCTGGAGTAATTCTGTATACACGGTGGTTATATAAATTTCAAGCTAACACTTAACACCTGCTAAAATTCTACAGCTTCATTAGTTAACCTTCCTATTACACAATATTTGCAAATTCGCAAAGGTCGGCGCAGTCTAGCATGAATCGTTTCATAAAATGGAGCAGACAGTGCTGAGATTTCAAGGACAGATAGCATCAAGTTTAACAGTAATTACTTTGGATTATTCCAACATTTTATTTGTATGTGTTAGCAAAAAATTATATTGACTTATTATAAAGTAAATATGGTTCCATGAATAAACAGAACACGAAGAAACGGAACAGTGACAAAACAGAACATTAAAAAATAAAACAGAAAAGCGATTAATATAACTATGACCTTTTAGAAAAAATATAACATTCAATATTGAAATTGTTGTATCTCCATTGCATACATTTTTAATAACACAGGTTTTCAATACGCCGTAAAAAAATCAAATTATATTATTTCTGCATTCCTTGGTTATTCCATTAATCGCTGGGAAGCCTCAATTAAGCGGGACTCGACTCAGTGTTGCTGACAAGCTAGGTATAGCTAGTTTTAAGCAATCTAATATGTTCAAAATGCTTGGGTGACTAGCTACAATGAAATAATGTGTTTATTAATTCTGTGGATTTGTGCATGATAATGAAAATCAAGCAGATAAACTATTGAGGTTTTCACGCCGAATGGCCAACATGCAGTGATTATTTATTTATATATATTTATAAACTTAACTTTTATAAGTATTTAATTAATAAATAGATAGGACAAAAATGAATGTTTTATTTTTCCCCTGGTTGTTCTTTTTTGTCACTGTTCCGTTTTATCATGTTCTGTTTTGTCCTGTTACGAGTATATAGTTATATATGTGTAGGTATGTGAAGCCTAAATTCAATACTGAAAAAAAATACACTATGTTGGTTTTTTTTTAACTTTTGAAATGTCTAGATAATTTAATTATATTTTTGTTAAAAGGTAAGCTTTAAATAATAACCTAATAAGGAGTCTTCGTCACTGAAAAGTTAGCATACACCACAGGTTGTACATTGTTTTAATTGTAGATATGTAAAAAAAGCCGAAAAAAATGTTAACAGATTTTTTTAAATAAATGGGTAATACATGTCGCTTTTATTTTCTCATTAACAAGCGTCTACTGTCATGCGCACCCTCGTATATTATTAATGTCCGCGATATAAAAATGTTATCTCTAAATTTCTCCTCTTTTGCAGCTAGCGTTGCATGCAGCCACGATATAACGTAAAATTTGTTCAGAAACTCGGAACTAAATTAACATTTCTGAGCGTATACCCGCTTACTACTTGTAAAATAGTTCAGAAACCGTGAGTGTAATTTGGTAATTTATAGTGTCTCTAATAAGGGTGTGCTTTCCTGTTAGATGTAATATTTCATTTTCGTATGTGGCTTGAACATTCGACACTAATATGATAATATAATAGATATATCTATCCAAATATCACAAAAAAAACTTACACTAAATGAACGTAATACTTAATAAAAAGACTGAGTATACGCAGGTCCTTATAGTTGACAGAACATGTTAAGAGAGCACATTAAATTATACGTGTTTCGCTCTGGATGATACTAGGACCATACTATTGAGCTAAAATACCGTATCAAGAAGGCGAGGGTCACTTTTACCCATTGAAGAAAATACTATGTAGCCAGGGACGGTGCGAGTAGAGTTGGGTATTTCCCGAGAAAATCTCAATCTCGAGATACGGGAATTCCCGAAATGATGAAATCTTGAATTCTCGAGATTCAGGATTTCCAAAAAGGAATTCTTGAAATATCGGGAGATTTAAAAAAAAACTGTAAAAATTCTAAAATCAGTGTAAAAACAGACAATTTCCAAGAAATATATATTTTTTTTATTTATTACTTTTTATTTACAAACAAAATATAAGTAGGAAAATAAAAATAATTCAAAACATTACTTATTAAAATAGAATTTTAAAAAACCCAGACTGCCAATCACTGCATATGACAATGGCGCACCTACGCCTTTGAGACACAAAATTCCCTGATGTTGCAAAAATTGCGCTCATTTTGAGTCGACGTTGGCTTAATTGTGTTAAATGCCCCGATCAGTCCTTTGCACGTTTTATGCTTCCTGTCCATTTTTTTCATATAGAAAATCGTTTTTTAATTAATATTTGATAATAAAGAAATCCCGAATCCCGAAAAAAGATTCTCGAGATCCGGGATTTCCCGAAATGTTAAAAATTTCAATTCTCGAGATTCGGGATAGAAAATTAAAAAAAGTTTCTCGAGAATTCCCGTCGAGAAATTCCCGAAACCCAACTCTAGGTGCGAGTAAAAGTAGAAATTTGCGCTGACTAGGGATCTCTTAACTCAGAAGTACCTCATCGATGCAGGGCCACAATCCGATTTTTTTAATTCGTGGCGCGTGCCATTCCTTTTTAAATGTACACATGATAATATAATCTAAATCATATTGTAATAAATATAAAAAAAAATTAAGTAGTTACCTATATTGGTTACCATATTGTTTATTAAAGGAAAATAAGGAAATATAAAAACATTTATCACACTAATTTTTGTTTGAGGTTTTTTTTTTCATGTTATTTAAGAGACTTTTTATATCAGACATAATATAATATATTCTTGATTGGAAATTAATACATGCTGTTGAATCTTCCTTTGTCAACCTATTTTTAGTCTTTGAATGGACATGATTTATTATATAAAAAAATACTTTCACATAAGTATAGGAAGAATAATTACAAGATAAAAATAACTTTTTATATACAACGTTTTTAAATTCTGCTGAATCATATAATCTTAACTTGACTAGCTTAAACGATCAAAAAAATTGTACTTGATAGAAATAGTACTGAAATGTCATTTTGACATGTTATATTGATTTAGATAGTAACGCACGTATATATTTATAATTTAGTTGCTACGACCCCAGACAACCAATAATGGTGTCGAAATAAATTTTCATACAAACAGAATTAACTGAAAATGAATTCAATTCTACTTAACGATGGCTAAAAGTATTTTAAAAAATGCACTGGCATCGTATTCTGATAAATTCTAAAAATTTCAAATGTTTAGCTAGTCGGAAAGTTAGTTAAAAATCGATTGCAATATTTATACCGTACAAAGAACCACCGGAAAAATAAGAATACGAGTTAAGAAAAACATTGTAATAAAAAATGGTCAACAACGAGATTGCTAGATTTTTAACAGATATAAAATTATCAGGCATGCTTTTCGCATGAAAGCCGATGACATTCCAATTATTCTTCAATACATTTTTGCATCATTTTTCGAATTTTTCAGTCCAAATAGGATTAGACTGCAAATCAATAATTTCTTTTATAAAATTGACTAATAAGTTATAAGTAATAACTTTATTTCAATATTAGTAATACTAAAAAATACGTAAGACAGGAGAATTGAATACATTCAACGAACACTTGCCATTGAACGCACGCTGGAATTATGAAAGGGATTTCCAAAGAAATCGAGTGTGGCACACTGGTGGCGTACTGTTGTGCTAGTAACATCAACTGTCTAGTATTGCCACAATATACATAATACAATATCAACATTATTTTGCTTGGATTTCATATTTTTTCCGCTGTACACGTTTTGACTATTAAAAAATAAAAGGAATTTATTTTTTTAGTGTGCCGTCGGAAACTTTTAGCGTGCCACCTATTTGCCATTGCTAGTATAGTGTGTCATATTGAGGAGTGATAGCTATATCATATTCTAAAAATATGAACGTGATACATATCAATATAAAATCTTAAAAATAATTATAATTTAATAATATTTACCATACAGTTGCACTATAAAATAGTACTACAATAATGTGTAATATTAATACGTAGTAATTCATCGATTATTTATGGGGATGCACTGCTTCTACAGCATTTGTGAACCGCACGTCACTGGTATCTAAATATTATGTAATGATTGATGTTTGGGGATGATTTCTTCAGGAAGAATAATAATAGCTCTACTTGTGGAGTTACGGTAAATTGTACTGAAAAAAAAACGGTTTTTTCGGTTCGGTACATATTAAATACGCGCGTTAACATTCTACTTATTATCTATCTTACTCCTAACTTAAAAAAGTTATCAATTAAAACTTAAAGTTCATCAATTGTATATCAATTTAAGGTATAATATCAATTTATGGCTATGGCCGTATGTTGTGGCTTAACTACTGGGAAATGCCAATAGAAATAGGGTATTTCAAAAAAAATACTACCTTCTTCTTAGGTCATTAATTATTATCAAACAATTCTTGTAATGTTTTATCATATTTAAATGGTCAAAAACATACATTATAATCAGTGCCTTTAGAATTATCTTCAAATGTGTTAATCGTGCCCATTTTTTGAACAATAAAATGCCTAATTCTTGTCATCTTTGGGATCACAGAGAGTATAAATATAATTTTTTATCGTAAATATTTCACTATAAAATGTTAACATTCATTTAAGTAATGGTTTTATAAATGCGTTTAAAAATTAATAAATCTTAAAAATTTTAACACTATTGCACATCAACGTACTGAAATATAACTATATTCTAAAACATTAGATGGAGAGGTTTAAAAGAATTCTATTTTACGTAATAAAAATACTTTATGCAGTCATCAAATATTTAAAATAAATATAAAGGATAATAAGGCTTCAAAATTATATAAATAGATTATCTACAACGTTTAAAGAATGTCCAGGCTTACGCTCTGAAAATACCATAAAATCTCCATTTTGACCTAAGTGGGGCATGTTGGCCCTTAAGTCTTAGTTAATAATCTTAACTTGTTCCTTTTAAATTTTATTATAATTATATTAATAAGAAAATTTACTGTTACAGAGTTTCGGTGTGAATCCAATCAATTTAATAATTATGGACTGGGCGTTATTTACCCATCTAGCATATCTAGTCAAGGGTATCCATAATTGGATGGCGTTATATATTATAAAGGAACTCAAAGCAAGTTTTGCGACTGGCTTTTCAATAATACACAACATAATTTTCTTTAATATTTTATATAATAATACGCCAAATATTTTATCAATTCATACATTAAAATGAACCTATTTTTGGGTGTTTTTCCTAATAAAAAATAGTAATTTAAAGATTAATTTTCAGTAAAATGCATTAATTAGGTAGGTATCATATTTTGTGATTTGTTACTAATTAATGTTTCTAGTACTTTAAAGTTAGAGCATAATATGCACACCGCCTCCAAAGATCCCTGTCGCGCGACAGTCTTCTTGCAGTTTCCCAGGTCATGCCAGTATTCTATAGCTCTGCCATATTCAACAGTAGCGAAGAATAGAGGTAGGCTGTTAAGATACGACATAAATAGTGCACACTAAACTTTGTCAGTCAAACGTATTTTGTTTTCATTGAACTAAAACTACAATGTGTAGATAGTGTTTGTTAGTTTTTTTTAAATTCAATTAAACCCTACCTAATCCAAGACAATATACTAAAAAAATATGTGTTTATCTATAAAATAGCTAAAATTATACAGTTATTGCCGTTTCATCGATTCGTAAGGCCCAATAGATTTTGAGATCATTCTTTGCATCAGCAAAATGTTCTCGAAATTGATCAACAATGTCTCGCGAAACATCAATGATTCTCTTAAATAAATATTTCACAATATGGATATATTCACACTTCGTATTTCGCAGCACACCTAAAACCTCTCACAACACATGATTGGCAGACACTACTTTATATAATACAAAAACGGCATGTAGTATGAACCATTTAATATACTTGGTCTTTTATCATAAAATCTTAATATTATTATCATCTATTTTCCTGTACTGTTGATGGAAAAAAATATAACCCCTATCATTAATGAAAACCTTTTATTATGATAATAGCAATCACCATTCATCATCGTGAAAACATAACTCCGCAGTTAAATCGGTAAATCATTAAATTACAAATATATAAAAATAACAGTTTGAAAAAACATAGCTTCAGTACAGCAACGTAAAATTAATTTTTCACATACGTATGAACGACAATCAATGATTTACAGGTAATCAAAGCTCGTGTCTACTTTTATTGCAATATTTAAATGGCTGGTTATGTTCGTATTCATTATTTCATCTGCACGTTTTATAACGAATGCAATAAAAATCAATATCCACGTCATTTCGTATAAGATGATTAATTACGTTGTTCCAACTCATAATGAGTGTAATAGTAAGGGTTGCAATAAAGTAGATAGAGAGATATTATATTAGGTATAAAACCTCAATAAGTGGCTTCATTTTTATCGCGATATTTATCTGACACGACTGGTCTAAGATATGGAGATATACCTTCTGCAATTTAGTTGCCAACCTTTGATAGAAGAAGAAAGCTTTTATTTGGCTAAAAGTATTAATGATAAATATATTTTTGAAGTCATACTTCTTTAAGCGCGTTTGGAAAATCAGATCAGAGTGTATTTTTGGCGTGTGACATGTAACACATAATTTATTTGTTTACACGAAATAAACGCACTCGATTGGATTCGAACCACCGATTGTTCGGTTATCAGCCGAACGCACTACCATTACGCCACAGTATGATACTTCAATCGTGATGGTTATACAGTATAATATTATAGTTTAGAATTGTTCCGTTGCATAGGCAGCGAGTTTATTATTGTCGGCCATTTGCAATTCCTTAATTAAACAAACTATTAAACGTCAGAGTGACAGTTGGTAATTTAAAAATAAAAACAACGTGCAACCATTATATACTTAAGTAATATAAGTTAAAATGTATAGAAATAAACCAACGGTGTTCCAATAAGCGGTCCTTTTTCTTGAGTGTGTAATTTAACAAGATAATTAAGAGCTAGTCAAAGAATCTAGTTTATCACAAGTTTTTTTTTTGTTTTTTACGCCAAAGAAGTATAACTTCTAACGCGCGTACATAAGTACACACACCGATTTTTTTTTTAAATAAACATAATATTATATTTAATTTAAATCATAAATGTTTCACTATGTACATATTATTTTATTAATTTGATATCAGGGTAGAAAAATAAATGAATTCATTTATTCCGTAAAAATATAATACTAATACAGTTTTTTTGCCGCCATAATAGGTACTCAATACCTATGCAATAAAGCAGTGTTTTTCATTTTTTTTACACCTGCGGACCGGTGAAAACAGGAGAAATATTTCGGGGATAGTACAAAACTCAAATCCATTACAACTCAAAGGTATGCGTTTTGTATTTATGTTAACTAGCTGTATTAAATTCACATAATGTAATGTATATTTTCAATGCTAACTTAAAAGGTTAATAATATGTTTGTATGTTAGACGGCATATTTTATCATATTTAATATATATAAATAGTTCGTGCATTTAGATTCATAAACATAGATACGAAATATATTGGTAGACATTGTATTATAACATATTGTACAAATTTAATACATTTTAATATCGGTGATTGAATTTCAAATATATCTCACGAAATAGATTAACTTAAATCGACAATATCATAAATGTCAACAATGGAAATTATTAGATAGATATATTTAACGTAGTATATTCTTGGGTTTTCACCGTGTCTCCTTCTTCCTTCTTTACTCGACGTTTCCCCACGTATAGACTTTCTAAATATCTGGCGTCCCTTTTGCAACCACATACCAACGCCACCGCATCATGGGTTAAGGATTCAACACATTTTGTCAAATTATTGGCTGATATGACTATAAAGCCTACTGACCTCTTAGTAAGCTTTGATGTAGTCACTATTCACAAATGTCCCCCTAGATGATACCCTAAAATTAATAGGTGAAGTTTTCTCCGCAGAAATGACTGGACTTTTCAAGCACTGTTTGACGTCAAGCTACTTTAGCTTTCAGGGCAAAGTGTTTGAACAAACCGAAGGAGTCGCTATGGGGTCCCCTCTATCTCCCGTGGTTGCGAATTTTTTCATGGAAAATTTTGAACAGACAGCTCTTGACACGTGTAGATTAAAACCTTCGTGCTGGTTACGGTATGTCGATGATACCTTCTTAATATGGCCTCATGGTATAGAAGCTCTAAATGAGTTTTTGGCCCATTTAAACAATCTACATTCGATGATTAAATTCACGATGGAGATTGAACAAAACGGAGCTCTACCATTTCTTGACGTGGAAGTTATCAGAAAATTGGATGGTTCTCTAGGACACAGAGTCTATCGGAAACCAACTCATACCAATCGTTATTTACATGCTTCTTCTCACCACCACCCTGCTCAAAAAATGGGTCTGATTTCGACTTTGATGACAAGAGCTCGGCGTATCTGCGAATCTTCGTATTTAAAATCCGAGATATCTCAAGTATCAAAGGCTCTTCAAGCAAACGGATATTCTCACAATATGATCCAAAAAGCCACCAGAAGCAAAATCAACCTTAACCCGATCAGTCAGGAGGAAAAGATACAGTTCAAAGGCCGGGCCTATCTACCTTACATCAAAAACACCACAGATACTATTTCCAGGATACTTCGGAAACATAATATTGAAACAATATTCTCAACATCGACAAAGGTCCGAAATATGCTAAGACCAGTAAAGGACTCACAGCCTTTGTACTCGGCAGGTGTATACCAGATAAGCTGTCGTGGATGCCCAAAAAAGTATATAGGCCAGACTTCTAGAACGGTACAGAAGCGTGTGAGTGAACACGAGAGAGCATACCGTCTTAAACATTACACGATGTCGGCAATTGCCGAGCACTCGATGGATACAGGGCACAAATTTGACTTCGAGACCAAGATATTGGGTCGTAATAAAGGATATTTCGCACGTTTGGTAAAGGAGGCCATTGAAATCCACAGAAACCCTGAAAACATTAATAGGGATGATGGATTACGATTAAAAACGTCATGGCTTCCGGCACTATCAGCAAAATCTAATATTCGAGCCAGTATCTCCGGTCGTAATGATTGACAGATTACTCTGAGCAACGTTTGCTCTTAGATAATCGGATTCCTTTTGACATTCTTAGAGCAACGTTTACATTCACATACCTACACCACATTTCATCATAAAACATATCTCTTGATAATGGCCTCTGCAACGAGCCCGAAACGTCGAGTAAAGAAGGAAGAAGGAGACACGGTGAAAACCCAAGAATATACTACGATAAAAAACAACCGTGAAAGCCTCAAACATTAGATATATTTAATATTATTAAATAATAGCGTATTAGTTTGTGGAGGAACCCATTTATCAACTCTAGTTTATCAATGTAGACGATTTCTAGAGAGAAAATGAAAATTTCAGACATTAGGACTAACGCTTCGCCAAAAAAGTATAACTTCTAATGCGCGGAACTGATGATACACATTTTCGTCACTTACGGTATTTGCTGTGAACCTAAAAAAATCACTCATGGAGAAAATCTTTCGATAGCTACCAATGTTAAATCACTAAAAGAATATTTTTATTAAGAAAGCTTCAACCATTTGGTGCTAATATTTGCAAGTAACGGATACGGTTCTTTCAATGCAGAAAACAAGAGCAATCCATTTTCATTTCGGAAATGATATCCCCAAGTGCATTAAAGTAACTGAATATATACAGAAAAAAAAACATCTCCTCTAATGTATTTTTCTTCTTTCGTCTTGGCGTCTTTTATCGAAGATTGGTGACCCATTTTCGGTATACCTCCCTATCGTACACCAGTCATATTAGATCCCAACGCCTTGCTCATTGAGCCACTTACGGAAGATGCGTTACCAAGAGAATCTCGTTTTGTTGCCTCGCATTATGAGCTGGAGAAAATCTTATCTTTAATTATAGAAAATATGTACTGCTTTTCTATGCTTGATAATATCTTTGGCTAGGATATGAAATAAGGAACAAGCAGGGTAGGTTGGTTTGACTCCCAAATGAATAACTCAGAATTTGGTGCGTGAATGAAGCGAACCCTGGTTTTATTATCTCCTTCCAAATAAATATTGATTTAATTATTACAGTTAAGTTTAAAGATTATAGTTTAGCTGAGTGAAATCACGAGTATGCGTTTTGATGAATTGCAAAGTTCGATCGGGCGAGGCGAACGACAACCTTACGGTTAAATCTTTGATGACTGAATGACGATGTTGCCTTCTTCTACTGAGTGTTTTATAGTGATTCGATACAATAGAAAATTCTGATATCACTACTTAAATATTTTGATGATCATGCTTTATTGTGTAATGCATGATTCGTTTTGTAAATTATAAATAATTGATTTTAATTTGAACAATTATGCAGCTTTGCGCAAGATTGATTTTCATACTTAACTTTTGTGCATATCATAACAAACTTAAATAGCAATATTTATTAATTTGCGATATTATTGATTAATTGAATTATTTTTGCTAAATTAGCTTTCTGTTGAAATTTGATTGACTCGCATAAATCGCTTCTTTTGCAATTTTAACAATATTATGTTGCAAGATACATTGTAGTTATAAATTAATGGTTTCCTGCCAAGTCATACTGGATGGTAGGGTATTGACCCTACATATCTACTTATTGCTCTTAAAACCTTATCATTGGTAACATGATATATATTCGATAATTTTTGTATATTCATATCTTACTTGTTTAACTTTTAATGTTTTATAAGATTTTTTTTTTATGAACGAATATCAAGCTTTTAATAAATTAATACGTATTTATTATAGCATTTCAAATACAACATTGGATTCTTCAGTTAAGCTACAAAACTGGTCTTGATTTAAAAATATTTTTTTTATTACGTAGTTACGAGTATTAAATGTATTTCTTTGTCTAATAATCCATCAACATCATATTTCAAAAAGCTAATTTGTGTTGAGGATATAAAATACACGCAAATGAGTACACAGTATTACGCCTGCTTAAAATCTACACTGACATTTCCTACCCTAAAAGCTTTCGCTGAAACCATGTCAGTAGACAAATATAATTCGTACCTACATGTATAAGCAACCATCTCCATACATAAAGATATATTAATGCTCACTTAGAGCTTTCATACAATAATGAGAGCTGAGTACAGATAGGATACGTAGCTACTTATGAAATTATGATCATACGGATTTGTAATCAAATTTTAAATGAATACTGCTATAGTAAGACTGCCGTAATATTTAATTATGTAGGTTCTCTCCTATCTAGTGTAGATACAAAGTCATTAATTAAAGCGATACATAACAATTTTGGATAATGCATTTGATAACATTTCGCTGTATAAAACGTATAGACATGTCAATATGCAATATGGCATTAATCAGCAATTACCAACCGGTGTGTCACAAACGATTGGGAAGCGTGCCGCAAAATTTCTTTCCACTTCCACAATAAGTCATCTAACTTCTGATTTTATGTTATATTGTCTCGTAAAATTATTATACTCATATGGGGGGCGTGCTAAGTGCGGATGTTAGGGGTGTGAAACACTCGGGCGGCAGGATTCAGGGGGTATCGAAAAGTTCAAAAATCGTTTTCAATGATATTATTAAAAAATATAAAAGGTACTTTACGATGAAAAAAGTCACCTGAGGCACAATTTCCTTCCATAGCATTTTTTTTAAATTCTGTTTCAGTGCTTCATTTGACACGAATATAATATGTCGATTTAAGATACTTTATATTAAAATTCAGAAATTATTTAGCAACACTGACTGCCTTATAACTAGGGCCCGGATTTATATGCTAGTGCATGTTTTGTTAGGGTATATGCACATCTACGAGAGTTGCACAGAAATCTGTTTTGAAAGACACAGAATCCAAAAATAAAATTTTATTGTGCATATAAATTCATATTTGAGACGTTAGAGCATATTTGAGTCATTAATGCATATTTTATAAATAAATACATATTTTAGAGCTTTTGAATTTAAAATTTTAGTTTTTTAAATAATTTTATCGAAATATAACTAAGTTTGGAAGGTAGATAATTTTGATGCACTTGCATTTTTAATGCCATCTCCGAGCTGTGGATTTATCAGAAAAAGTGAAGTCAACTCGGGCACTTTTATTAATCACCTATGTGGACGTTGAGAGGTAGTTTTCCGCATATAAACAAAATACTGACAGATACTTATGGGGAAAAATTAAATTTAAAATAGTATTTATGAATAGTTAAGTGTGTCCTTTTTGTTGTTTAAGTTATGTTAGGTTTACATTGCATTTATTATTCAATTATTTGTACTTCTGAAAAAACTATTATGTTGAAAAATTATTATTCGATTTTTTGTCAGTAATATTGGGTAAAGTGGGTATTTTAATTTTTTCCCACAAAAAATGACAATTTTAACTGCATATTTCTTCGGTTTTAGTGCATATTTTATTGATTTTAAGTGCATACGTGCATGCATATAAACATGTTTTTTGGTGCATATAAATCCGCTCCTTACTTATAACTTATAAAGTATACGCTGCGTATGCGTGAACGATCTCAAAAAAAATGCTAATCAATAAAATTTCATCCATACATTATAACATAATGTGAAAACACGACTATAAATAATAGTTGATAGTCACCATCTTAAAATATGCTAATATCCATGGATACTAATTCACACATACGTTAAATATATTATTCTGAAATTGGGATTAAATGATATTCGAGAAATATGATATCCTCTAGTCTAGAGGTAGTTCAAACTCTTATGCGCAAAATATGACAATTATATTTTAAGAGTCTGAAAATACTAATACGTATTCCTCAGTGTGCCGAAAAATGTCCAAACCAAATATGAGACTTATAAATAATATGGGTATCTTCTAATTTATAGACGGATGACTTTCAGTATTATGAAATAAATTGTGTTTGTAATGAATTACATGGGCTATTTATAAATACCTACATATGTATTTATATGAAATGTTGATACTTAGTTTATTATAAATACTTAAATTATAGCCTATGATTGTATTAATTTTAAATAACTTAATAATAATAAAATAATTAAAAATAAAATTATGTTACTATTGTTATAGTATATATATATATTATGTATAAATGAAATTTTGAAAATTTGAGTTCATTGGATTTTTCACCAATTTGTATGTTTGGATTCAGAGTATGGTCTCAAATTTATTGAACAAATGGCTATGAAGTAACATTTCACCTCCATTATACTATCGTGTGCGGAAATACAAGCTTTCAATATACGCAAATGAATTAATTGCTATAACTAGTGCGTTGCCCATCAGGTGGCCATTAGATACAATTAGCATGTTATTAAAATGTGGTAATTAAATATTAATTAAAAGGCCCGCAGCGAATGGGTTTTAATTGGGTTTAAAACTTTAAAACTTTGAATTAAAAACTAATTGACATCTACAGGTCATTTTTATTGCCGTACAAAAACACTGCAAAGTTTTTTGCGCATACTCACATCATAATAATAATATGTAATATGCCTGCAAAGGTATGTATATATGCTCCAAAGACCACAATTTTGAGAAAACGATTAGCTATTTAGCAGTGGCGAAGGCTCCATAGTAGGCGATTATTTGAAGCATACCTTCTAAGAAATATAGATTGAAAGTATTTAAATTTAAATAAATCGTCAGAATAATTAACTAATATTTAAAAAAATATATTTATATATATATATATAAATGAGGGCCTTCTATCGTCAGAAGAATTTAGAATAAATAAAAAATAAGTGACAAAGCAGCGCCTCTAGCGAGTATTGAAATATCGATTCACTCGAGATAATTTTGGGGAGCTTATTGTATGAACTGCGTGTCAAGAGCATCGGAGTAGTCTGGTTTTGTTCAAATGAATCTATAAGCTTATAAGGCAAAGCCTCCAGATATATTTAGTGTCGATGACTGCCGGTTTATTCAAATAATAATTAATAATGCGATTATTAAAAAAAATATGTTCTATGGGTTCAATCACGTCATATAAAGATAGAATATTTTAAAAAATAATTAATAATTTTATTTCGTGATTATTATTAACTTTTCAGTTAATTTAGTCATATTTTTTGTTAGTTGTTTGTCATATTGGGCTGTTTATACCGCTATATTTACCGATGATATATTTTAGGCGTACATTACGTGTAGGTATAGGAAAATACATAATTTATATTGATTGCTCAATTCTATATCGTCAGTGAGCTATTAAAATTTCATCAATTTAGTGTGACGTTGAAATTAGTGTGTACCTATTCATCAGTAGTAATATCGTATTATCGTCTTATTTCCCGTTAGTATACCTGACAAATGTGCTCTTTTTGTTTGATCTCCACAGCCTACCTCTTTCCAAAAATCACCCTTCGCCACTGGTATTTAGATGTATTTAGATTTTTTTTCATTACTTTACTATGTAGTCAAAATAAAATTAATTTTATGCGGCAATATTTTCTGCTTTTTAATTTCATCAAAACTCTACTCTAAGCGAGCATGTAAAATTTAAATATAAAGTGGTTAATTTTCGAGGGAAAAAATCTGACGACAAAAAAGTCTACAATAACGCTGCTTTTGAGGCGTAATTAAGGCAGATTATTTATTTCTTTCGGCTGTCTGATTTAATGACAGCGAAAAAAATCCGCACCAATTAATGTCTCTCTCGGTAGATGGGTACCTATGGAGATTTAAATTTCAAATACGCTTGAAAATTCGCTCACCTCGGCCCGCATTAGTTGAAGAGTAGAATAAAAATCAAATTAAGTCATTCAATAGAGGCGATTTTCGTTTTAAGATTGGAGATAACATACAGTCCTGAAACAAATATTTGCGAAATAATAATATAATTATTTTTAAGTTTTATTAAATGTGTTAAGTATTCTATAATATGCCAGCATAATTTTTCAATATTTAAGTCGGACCGAATCCATAATATTATATTTAAGTATTCAATTGTATAGTTAAGGATATACGGATTCTTTCCTTATGATAATAACAATTAAATGATTTTCCGACTTATTTTCTTCTGGGTATTATGCGCATAAAGAGTGAAGAGCTCTTTTAAACCCATACAGTGCTGACAACACGGCTGCCGTGTCGGCATTATGTGGCCATTAGATACAATTTCCATGTTATTTAAATGTGGTAATTAAATAGTAATTAACTGTTCCGCAGTGAATAAGTTTTAAAACATTTCTTTGTACTTCTTAATGGGTTCATTTACATTCTATCTATACTGGCAAATATTAAATTTCATATTGCTGCCAATATCATTCATAGCTCTGCGGTTTTCATGATACCCCGTTACAGGACGGATGTGATGTTTCATGATGCTGCGTAACGTGCGGTTGATCTATTTGAAAACACCATAAAAATCGATCCTTTCTTTACTTTACCTTTTCTTTCTTAACTGTAAATTTTTGTAGACGTTTAGAATTGGTTAGATTTATATATATTTTGGTTATTATTTTATTTAAATATTTACATACAAACTTACTTTCTCTTCATGTGTTATAGTTTTATATTGGTTACTATTAGTAATTAAGTTTTATTATTTTTTCCATGTCTATTTATAATTTCATTCTGCTTATAATTTGATATTGTATTTTATTATGTATAATGGCGCATTGGCAAATAACTGTAATACCATAATACTCGTGTTTAATAAGTAAATAAATAAACATGATGCATTGATATATCTTGACAGACTATAAAAATATAAGGTTTCATTTACACATGACCGAAATCATGCAGTACATAAATTCAAAAAAAAATATATCTACATAATATTATTCGAACACAATATGAATATGATTGAAAGTTTGCTATATTTTCCACTTTCGTAGTAATGAACGTTATCTCACGTGAAAGCATGACTTAAAATACGTTGAAAACTGGCCTTCATTCTACAATGCGAGTAGTAAACGGCACAGGAAAATGTAGGTCACACGAAGAATTCAATTATTACAAAGGTGGCACCACATTCTTCAGAAATGAAGAGCTATTGCAGAAAACAACAAGTACAATGAAATATTTCATTTAAGTTAAGAAAAATGTTTTTCTTGATTTTTTTTATTTGAGTTGCATTCGTAGTGTGTATGCACAGTAGCATTGTTTTGAAATATAATAATATATACTATGTAATAATCTCAATTTTCAGAGAAATTATTAGAGCCGAAAGTGTTTGGCGGGAACATCTCGCTAACCGAAGATTACCTTGGGCTATATTTACTTTCTGATTTAACGAGGTAGGTACAAGCAACAATGCAAGCTTAAATTTTAGCTTCTGAAAGGTAAGAAAATCAAAGTTCACGCATTGCAATTTGTCCACGAATATCTCGTCACCGAGAGAACATTATATAAATAATAATATAACTAAATGTAAAGGTAACTTATTCACGAAATTTAAGAATGTAATATTTTTTATTGAACATACATTTTATATAATAATTTGACACAAATAAATAGATTTTAAAATTATTAGCAAATACAAGTACGTTACAACTAAAATTTAGAGAGATCCTGATGCATTCTAGTATTCAAGGTACCTATCATTGATACCTTGATTCAAACTCTAAGAGTCAGCGGCCAATATTAGCGAAATTTATAAATCACTTCAGTTTGCATGACTATTAGTTAATTTCATCGCAATAAGGTAGACTCAATTGATATTTTTTTCCTAGTAGGTGTGGATTTAATGTGTTTTCAAATCATATTTGTTCAATAAAAATAACAGTTATGTAGTAAAAAAAAAAAGTTAATTATCATGTTCGAGTTTAGGAAGAGGACATGATCATCCACACAATAGAGATTATATTAACAGACCAACCCATGAGATTCTTGTACTAGATCAAATACACATTTGGAAAAATAACGTGATTTTTTTAAACCTGTATATTTACTTTATATTTATAGAAAGACGGCTGCTCTATGAACCGAACCAACTTGGCCAACCATTCCGATAATGACTTTATTACTAAGTCAAAATAAATATAGAAGATAATTGACAGATTTTAGTTTTTACGAGAAATGGATGTTAGGCACTTGCTCAACATATTACATCCATAGTCTAACACTAACTCTACAACTTGTACGAAAAAGCAAGGACATGGTTATTAATAATTCAACACTAACTCTAAACACAAATTAAAAAAACAATATGTTTATTTGCCAGACTCTAGATTTTAACCTGGCCCAACGACATTGTAAACCAACCTGTTAGCCGCTCGGCCATCGCAGACGTTAACCAATAATAGTAGAGTTTTACCACGGAATCACTAATTCAATTAATTCATTTTCATATCTGTCGCTGTTAAAAATCAGGATTCCTATCCAACGTACTATTTATATATCTCTAGTAATCCATGAAATTCACCGTATGCATATATAGATTAGGACTATTGTGTAAGTAGATGACCTATCTTTTCCGCGTCGACGTTTCTGCTATTTTCCTCTGACGTCAAACTTGGCAAAATACTGCAAAACTCTTTAGAGAGTTGGTTTTTTACTTGTTTAAATACTTATAAGATAATATTATTATATATACATATTTAAGGAATATTAAATAGTAACTCGGAAAGAAATCAGTGTAATAATTTTAAAATTAAATTACATTTTAACAACACAATCACCTGATATTGTGTGGATAATGGACACTGATTAGACGTTAATATTATTATTTTTTCATATAAATATTTTATAGTAGCCATGAAATTATTTTGTTCATTTTCAGGGTACAAACTGTTTGTGTGTATCTTTATTATTCAATCCAAGCCCTGCGGCACCTTCAATCTCATCAGACTCCGAACTATTGACTTCGTAATACCAATGTCAGATAAGACTGTCTACTCTACAGGAATGAACTTTGCAAATTGAATACCGTCTTAAACATATTTACATGACATATTAAGTCAATAGCAAAATTAAGTAACTTGGTAGACGTCACGGCACCTTCACAAAAGTTTTACAGATTTGCCATGATATGAAACTAATCCTAAGAAGATTGTTAAAATAAACGAAGCAGATAATTTATTTTAGAAGTTCAGATATAATATAAAATTTATCATCTTATAATATTTTCACATTCAATAATTTCTTATCTATTATCTTTCTTATAATTTTCATTCGACGAGTAGTTAGAATATTTTTATATAAGAAATTGTGCGCGGTTGACGTGACAAGAGTAAAACCTTTTGTTTTTTTTAATTACAATTTTATTCAGCTTTCATTAATTGTTAACTTTCTAAAATTTGTTTATGAAAAGTCAAGTTGGAAATGAATATTCTTATTGTAATTTGTAAAGGAATCTACCAAACACTGAATAAAGTAATTATGCGAAACGAAACCAACGATAAGTCATAAAAATTTAGTTGAATATGCCAAATGAACCATAATATTACCTATATAATAATATGCTGTTAGTTTCCTATCCTATTAGTTTGGTATCCTCTTTATTTCTCTGTTTTGAGATAATCGCAAAAAAACCTTCGAACATAATATTATTTAGGACTTGCATATTGGATATTTTATTTTTGCAATTATATTAGTAAACAATTGAATTGAAAAAAGTGAATAGCGAAATAAAATGTCATTAACTCATTTAGTGCTAACACCGCGACTGGCGCGTTTGGAGTACTTGGCCATCAGATATAATTAACGTGTTATATAAATGTATTAATTAAAAGGTCAGCAGTGATTGTGTTAATATGAATAAAATAATGTTGTCGTGAAATACAAAAATTGCAACTAGTGAATATAAACGACTTTGCAATTAAGCTTCGGTTAAATTATATTTCACTAACGAACGGATTTGATATTTATAGATATACATACATACATACATGCGATGGAAAAGTACTTACAGAATCATAATCAACAAAAATATCAAAAAAGTAAAAATGGAGATTACGAACATAGATACTGATAGCTTCGTATCCATACATTTTAAAAAGGGTGAATCGAATCAACGCATTTTAATTACATTCTGAATTCAACACATTGAAGTTAAGCGCCCTTCACCGAAACCCGCCCCGCACCACACTCGGTCTTAATCGAGCGTATTGCGGGACCCTACAATTGGTGATGTGAAGCATCTGAAACAATTGGACTGGGAGTGTCCTGGGAGAAGATGCCCAAGACTTTGGTACGCTCAAAGTGAATTCTGACTAAGTTTAGTAAGTTTATTTTAATGCAAGGTGCCAGGAAGAGAAAAGCACATGGAAATTACGAAAAGAAAATGAAGTTACGTTGTGTATACAACAAACATATAAACAGCAAAATAATATGTGAAGAGATCTTTACGTCCGCAGTAAGACGCCGCAGCAAGATACTTGGCCTTAGTAGCAACCAAGTCGGACGGGCCGATGGACCCAACAGCTGGTTGGACCGACTTGAGCAATTCCTCCCATTCAGAGTACATTCTCAGACATTCCCAAAGGATGTGGTTGGCATCCTGTAGTCCCCCTCCACATGGACATGTCGGACGGCTTGCAAGTCCAAGCTCAAAGAGCCTGCCATCAAAACCACCATGTCCAGTCACACATTGACTAGTGTGATGGTCAGGAGTCAGATATTTATATCAGAAACCCGATGCAAAGTGGTCAAAAAATCAATCTTTTTTTGGGTCTACTAAAAAGTAGTGATTTTAAATTTATCGGTTTTTTCCTTTCGCACATAAATAATATGTTCGTCGCTTTTTATGGGTCATTTGTCATATTTAATTGTAAATTACTAGGCAATTAAGGACTGTGATTGCTTCGTTTCAAAGTTAACTTTTAAAACCCTTTACTGCATAGTGTCGCAACTTTGCGACATTTAAATAATTACATAAAATCATTGGCACTTTGTCCAAATCAGACCTAAACAACGCTGTATCTTCAACAGTGTATGTTAAGAGGACTTGGTAGAGTATCAAATAATTTATTCAATTCTCCGATTAATAAAATGGTTGCCCATTCTCCATCATATAATTCACTGCAAGTTTAAGCGAAAAAATGTGCTTGGTGAAAATTAATGTACAAATGTGTAGTGACAATATTTACTCTATTAATAAAATGACAATATACTGCAACTTCTGAACGATACATTGAAAATTAGGTAGGTAGGTCCATGTCAACTTCATTTAAGTCAAGTCTCGGAGAGAAAATGTTAGACTATTGACCCACCAGTGAGATCCGCAAAGTAAGCGGGAATACTTCAATAATTTAAAGAAATCATTAGCAATTATCTTCTGATACCAATAAAATTAGCCACTGTCACTAGGAGACCAAAATTTACGACGCACAATATATTATATAGAAAATTATTATAAATTGAAAAACAAAACTACAGTTTTTACTAATAGCAATAGCAGATTTCTTCCAGTATCGTAAATCCAAGCGATTTTAATATATTGCTTTCATTACAAATATCTAAATATAAAATTGGCAGTGTGCGAAATTGAGCCTGAGACCATACAATTGTAAAGCGTGAATACAGGGAATCCGTCATTAGCTATCATCTATCGTGGTACTGGAGATATTTCATTAAAAAAGTCACAATTTTTGAAATTGAACTGAATCGAATTTACAACATATCGTGCCTAAAAAAGTTTCACTTCAAAAACATCATGTTTTCAGGAGTTCAACTTTAAAGGGAACAAAGAAATTAGAGAGTTAAAAGTTTCTACGCCAAATTATATCTTTACTCATTGCATCGATAGTTACGATAACGATTTCGGAATATACTGAGATCCATGTTTAATTCAAAATTATAATAAACCTGTCAACGCGATAACTTATCTTTTATCATTGCATCAGTGCTAATTAAATATAAATATAGTTGTGCTTGGTTTCTCTGTTCTCCATGCCAAATGGATTCAAGTATCCTGAAAGAACGCAAAATATCATTCACAGATTGTATACGGTAGGTAGAGCTACAGGATGCTGGTATGGGCCCGGGAAGATGCAAATAGACTGGTAAACGATAGAGATTTTTGGAGGTACCTAGAAATATTTTATTGAGGAGTGAATATGACCAAATAAAATAAGAATATACAGTTGGGCCAATTATGGCGGCCCCATTCATCCATTCAGGCAGTCATTCTAAAACCATGTGCTTGTAAACACCTATAACCTGTAAAACGTTAAGAATTCATTTACATGCACTGGTTTTGACCTTCAATTGCCGCGCACAGGGTGACTCAATAAATAGTAATACGCGAGAGTGGTTGTACGAGTGAGTGAAAGCCAGACTCCGCCTTAGTATCATTAAAGGTCAGCGCCTAGCATCCTTTGTATAACCCCCCCCCCCCCCAGCATCAAAATCATTCCGCCATATTACAGTCCACTGAAAAGTGCTGCCAACTATCAAAATTGTTTTAATTTGGTGATAAGGAATTGATTTGTAAAAGTTTTAGATTGATTAATTCGTTATTATTAACAGTAGCAGGAACGGGCCCTTCTAGGTTCGTACAATTTATTAGTAAGTATTCACGCAATTTCACCGCCTACTAGTAGTATGTGTATATCGAATTTACACGGGGAATAAGCGAAATATCTCTTGATTTTTTGTGAGAAAATATTATACATTTATAATAGAAAGACTGTATATTTTTATCGAACATATTTTTTTTTCAAAATATGCCGCAATGAAATTTTCTAGTTGAATATCTGTTGAGTGAAAATTATGAGGTGAAAATATTCCTACTTCTATATCACTAGATAAGTTTTTGTACGGTGTAGTAGGTAAAAAAGAGATGATTCTCTTTTTTATTTATTCAATATTTTGACGATTTTTTTTTATAATTTAATTTATAACAAAAATCTCTGAAGATTGTATATGTATAAATAAACAAATATAATAAAATATTTACTTTATATTCACAAACATTACTTATTTATCTTTAGAAACAATCATAATATTCTTTTATAGTCATATTAAGTTCTTTGTTATGAAAAATGGTGTCTCGAAATTATTTTTTTTTGCGTTTTACTCAAGTTTCCTCTTAATGGTATGAACATACATAAGTAACATGAAATAATGTGATAATATAATAACAAGTTGTAACATTCGTTACTGTCACTATAAAGCGCCGAACAAAACAAGAAATGGCACTTTCCTAAAATCAGAACTTCAAAGTCATTTATCAAGATTAAACACCGCTGCTGACAAAGATACATCTTTCGTTTAAATAGCAATTCACATTCGCAAACAGTGCTCGAGCAGAATTTTAAGTTAACTCAAAGTTTTAAGAAGAATTTGTAGAAGAAGACTTTTATTAAATGTATTATTTTAATATTTGTATAAATTATGAAGATTTGTCTGCGTTATTTTACAAGTAAAAAACAAATTGAATTATCAACTTCATATTTTTCAAATGAGTTGAAAATAAAAATCTAGTAACAGGAAGAACAAAAAATGTTGTGAATCAGATATGTATACATGTATATTCTTGAAAAACGTAGAAGCAATGACATTATTAATGGATTATTAACGCACTCAATACAGTAGTTAGCAAGTAAATTCGCGCATAGCGACATTCGCACATATATAGGTAGACGTCAGGCAATTACCATTATGCGATATCACGCATCGGGAATTTATAGCAATATGACTTTTATTGTAATGGCGTTAGAAGAGTGTTTCTAGTGTCAATGTTTATTTGAGCGAACCCATTCGAACCGAACCATTCGGCAGATCCGACAAAAAGCATCGGGAATTTATAGCAATATCACCTTATTTGTAATGGCGTTAGAACAGATTATGCCACTCGGCAGACCCGACAAAAAAGTGAATGTCATTTTTATTTCCAGATGCATCGTCCATATTAATGTCATTGCGTAGAAGTATTCAATGCAGTAAATACATTCTACTAATTAAGCACTCAAGTCAAAGATTTTTATGCATACCTAATATTATAAAAGTTTATATTACATTATATTACTATTAAAATCTTGTAGAAAAACAAAAAGACCTTCTGAGAAAAACTTGGTAGAATTCTCAAATCATATTCTTTGGTAGACATACAATGTATTAATTAAAATAAAACACAATATAATATGTAGTACTTATTCCACTTACTTTGATAATAAGCAGGACCAGTTTTGTCCGCTTCAAAGGGACATTGTTAACTTAACGTCAGTTGAGCATGTCTTTTATTTTTTTTATTTTAATTAATATAATCTGTATCCTTTTTCATTCGCGATATGAAAGCGTCCATTTCTGAAACCGTGGGTACGAATTTTTTTTGACGATGTCCGATCCTAACACCGATGCTTAACCCGCTCAAGTTACATGTTCTTTTTTAGTTGCGTATTTGGTCTAGGATATGAGCCATTTCATTCCAAAAATTAGGCTTCTGCCGAATTTTAGGGATACACTGGTACGACCACAGAACGAACATCTGAGTTGATAATTTCGAACACCTGACGGGCTTCACAAGTGCTCCACTCTACACCCGCTGTTGCATAGCTGCATATTTGGCATGGCCGCGTGGATTACGTCTTCGCCAACGTTTCTCTCGCAATCTACAGCGATACCATAAAATATATTTATATCGTTACAAAAGGAAAATGGCACGACCTGGTTTCCTTCATGTTTCGATGCAGGAACGTGACAAAGTTGAAATACATAATATCAATAAGAAAGTCTTCAAATCTTCAGAATATATATATTTTTTTAAATATTTTTAGGTTGTCATTTAATTGTCATGCTTGAAATGTTAATAATCTAATAGGAAATCTGTCCTCCATTAATGAAATTAGAATACCAAACTGATGGGATGACACATAAATTAAATGTTAGTACATATAGGTAATTCGAACAGGCGACAAATTAGTATATGTGTTCAATTTCTGTGTCTACGAAAATTGTATTATCACCGAACGTGACACATTAATTTACATTTTCAGTTCGAACTAAATTGGCTGTTTTAGTTTGAGGCTGCAAACGTATCTTATGATATACATACAATATATGCATGTGAATAATAGTCAGAATAATTTTATTCATACATTATAATACTATTAAGTGAACTACTGGGGATAGAACAAACACAAGTGAACTGGTGGCCGAGTTGAGTAAATCAACTTCAATATTATATACTTTTGCGATTGTAAATTTGTAAATTAGGTCTAGGAACATTATTCGCATATGATTTTTTTTGGGGAATATTATATTGATCTTTTTATAAATGCATCCATATTAGTGATGTACTATAAAAAAAATATAGGCGATGAATTGTGGGGTAAGAATGTTCTGGATGTTTTGTAAATTCAATATAACTGTTTTCAACATTCTACAAAATGAGGTTTTGTTTTCACATTATACAGTGGTATATAAGGCGTGGTGACGCAAACTGATCAGACAATCTTAATTCAATACACTGGTGCATGACCGTAGCTATAGATGTGTATGTCTCGATAGCTGTTCCTTCAGTTTACATGGTGTAAACTATTTTACTTATAACTAGAGTGATAAATATTCATCCTATATTATTTACCGTTCGTGTAGCTACTTACTTAAGATTTATTTTTCTTTCAAAAACCCACACTTGTTATTTACTTTGGAAAGGGAACCAATCAGACTATCATGGATGTATATTATATATTCTCTGTAGGTCAGTGGCAAAGGGTGCAGGTAGGCTATTAAGATCCAACACTAACTTATTCCGTGCGTCCAACGCAACTATTGCGTTGCCATTAATTGGCCATTAGATACTATTAGCATGTTAATTAAATATGGTAATTAAATTGTAATTAACAGGTCCGAAGTGAATGAGTTAATAGTGCACATTAAACTTTTTCAGCCAAGAATATTTATTTTCATTGGACTTAGGCAGGGGTGGCCAACCTGTTGCATACCATGCGCCAATTTCTTTCGCAGACGAGTTCAGATGCGCCATATAACTCAAGCACATTTTCTACCTTCTAACGTTCACGGTTGGGGTTAGAAAATAGAGATAGGGGTAGGATCTGCTTCGCTTAGGGGAGGAAAAAGAATAACTTAATCATGCAATTAAATTAATAATGCCATTTCAAAAAACACACGTTCATTGGAGCACCAATCTACAACAGTCAGAAATTATCTCTTGGACGAGAGGGTGATCGCTGTCGTGGACCCGGCTGATGGTGCTACAGCTGCCGGAGAGACTCGTTTGGTGAAGATAACAGTTATTGGATGTGATGAGCAGTGACGTCCCTAGACAAAATGCCGCCCCTGGGCAGCGGCAAAATGTCGCCCCATTTTTTATACAGTATTTTGTGTCGTCTGTGCACGGTGTCGTTTCTCGTCACCATGGATGTCAAAGGGCAACGGAATTAAACTAGGCATCGCGAACTGGACAACAAAATACAGTCCTGTTAAACCTTTTATGTTAATTAAATACGTTTTGTTTCCAACCAGTGAGCTGAATTTTTAATAGTAAGATATTTTCCTTATTTCTTAGTTTAGGTAGCTATTTCTATATTTATCAAATGATTCTCCTCGATTTGTCGCCCTTTGAGTAACTGCCGCCCCCAAGCGATGCTCAATCTGCCTACCCACACGTAGCTTAGCTCTGGGAAAATTTCACATGGTAATGAACGCCAGAAATTAATTATGACAGAAGCATTTTGATCTGGAAAAAGCTCATCAAATTCCATTTTCAATAATGAATTTGTGTTTAAATCCATCAGTTCCATTTGTATGTTACTAGGCATCTGCATTATATTTTTTTCACTAAGTGAAAATGGGTTTTTAAATGCGAGTATGCAGTTTTCTTCTCTAGCAAAATCATGAAAACGACTTTCAAATGACCCCTGCAATTTTTTTTATATATTTGGTCAAATAACTATTATCCACAGCACATTCATTCTGCTCTTTCAAGTGTAGAAATTGACACAAATCCTCATTTTATAACTAAGATTGCATCAGATAATTTAATTTTAAATTATCTGATGCAATTATGGCGCCTATTTCAAAAGAATAAGTAGGCGCAAAGATGCAATGCGCCACTTGTAATCATCCAATGCGCCACGGTTTGGCCACCACTGAACTAAGGTTACAATGTATAGATATTGTGTGTTAGTTTTTAAAATTCAATAAAACCCTGCCTAATCCAAGCCCAAGTAGATAATATTTAAAAAAAATCGTTTATTCATAAAATATATATATAACCATAAATAATTTTAGATATTGTATACCTACTCGTAGATAGAAGAATACAGGCTTACAGAATTTAAAAAAATAATCCATCACCATCTGTAATTCTTAATTCAAATTCGAAAACAAATAAGTATGACTGAAAAAGTGAGCACTATTTTTTTCAGATTCGCCATAGCATACCTAAACCATTATGGTTTAGTTTAGGCAGGGTTTAATTGGATTTTAAAAACTAACCAGCACATTGCTGCAAATTATATTCTTAGTTCAATGAAAACAAATAAGTATGACGACAAAGTTTAGTATGCACTATTTATGTCAAATCTTAACAGCCTACATCCACCCCTCGCCACTAGTACAGGTAGGTATTATTAAACAACAATATAAGTAGCATTAATCATAGACCAATTATTGTATTTGTAATCAGATTATTATATATATGAATGTGGATTTTTTTTAAATTTTATTATCACCATTAACACTCATATAGCACTACTAACGACCGCTACAAAAAAATGTCTAGAATTACTATCATAGAGTAGTTGCTAGGCGGAAGCTTTTTTACTCATAATTCTGGATTGTTACATATACTTATGATATACAATATACCGTGATAACTGATATCAAAATAGTGAATCAAATAATGTATTATAATTTTTCACTAATAACTATTATTTTAAATAATTATAATAGCGATCACCCGCAACTTCGTCTGCCTGAAATACGGAAAGAAAATATTTAGGTATACGCAATGTAGAAATAGAAAAATTCTTGTTAATGATCGTTCGATTGCTAGCCGCACGCTGTTGTTGTTGCAAGTGTGTTATTTTCTTCAGGTGTCATCAATATTTGTCAAGTTGTTTTTGAATAAAAAGAGTACAGACAACGCGATACTCCAATTCTAAAGCTAAGTATCGTAATAACGAATGAACCAAAAATGGTATCTTCTGATTTTTTTACACACTCATAAAAACTCGCTCTTTTATGTGTCAAAAGGACGTATTTCCGTCTTTTTGCTAAATACGTTTTTATGTGATGCGTATCTCCAATATAACCAAAAGATTAAGTGTCATAATAGCGTAATCTATCATTCGTTGTTTTGATAATAAGCTGTTAACGAATTAGGTGAGTATCAGAATAACGTATTGTATCATTCGTCTTTTTGTTACAAAATTGTCGATAAATGTTTGTTGTATTCGGTTCATACGATATAAGAATAAATGTATAATTGAACAAAAACTTATTATTCATTAATACATTTAAAATTGTATTAGTATTATAGATTTACGATTAATAAAACTTCTTCTTGGTAAACTGGTATCAGATTCTTATGGTAGTGCAAGCGACTCATTCAGGTGTTGTTACTTTTAAATTACATTACCACCGTTCCAAATTAATTTCGTTATGGCCGCGATGCCAGAAGAATCTATCATTCCTCTACTACAAAAATATTTTGACCTCATGAAATAGAGCAAGACTACATATTTGCATTATTCAGGTCTCATTAATCATTCATCCATCTTCTACTTCTTATTTTGCTACCTGGATTACTACAATCCAGACAGCAATATTCACATATGTCTTGTAAAAGACAAAGAATCGTATTTAACTTTTAAAGCTTAAATTGAACGTTTGAGTAAATATTAGCCGGTATGTTTTTGTTTTCAACTTTTGTATGTAAAATGGTTTATTATATAAATAGAAAGACCGTATTCTCAAAGAAAAATAAAATAAAATACAAAATTCGAATAAACATACCACAAGGATTTGTAGCGTATTATGACAAGAAAAACCAAATAGCAAAAAAAAAATGCCGAGTTTGCCGGGATAAAGCGACCAACGCATGTGTTACCAAAACCTTATGGTTAATCTCGACATAGACAAATGGATTTTTTACTAAACCATTACTTTGCTCAACAATCCTTTTTGGATTTCATTCGTTTATTGGATGCAGTCATATACATTTTATAAAACTTTTTTTAAATGTAACTGTCATGTATAATAGGTACATTAAATTTAATATATATTTGTTTTTAATTTTTTAAAGTTTCATTTTATACAGACATATAATATATGTATTAAATTCATAATCGAATTCATAATTTGAATGTTAAATTATACCACTAAATCCAAAATCATATTTATGACAATAACAATGTAAATGTCATTTTTAATGATTAATTTAGGAACGTAAATCTTTGTGTATTAAAAAATCTGTTTAACATTTTAATTACACATTCAAACGTATGAGAAATAGTAATTTGCTAGACTTATCCCTTAATTATGACCATGCATAGGTATTACAGCCGTGCATGTAATTCATTTGTTCGATAGGTATGTCTTATTAAAATAAATCAGGCGTATAATTAATAAAACCCGATAAGTCCACGGCTTAATCTTAGTGATCAATTACATTTCAAGCATAACTGATTGGTTGTAATGTTAGTTTCTCCTTTTAATCGTATTTTATATTTGAATTAGAACAATTTGCACATTTTAATTAGCCGATATACTCATTTTTACAATAAATATGAGAAAAACAAAAGTTTATTATATGTACTTTAAAAAGTCGATTTGTGTAAACTATCGGGTTATTAAATTTGTTTTTTTCTTATGATTTTGGCGCATTTTCAAATTCATTACTATTGCACCCTGTTATCTACAACATAGGCTAAGCATAATGTCGTGCATTTCCCTCAATCCATAGCAAAGTCTCAGGTCTTCCGCCTCGTAAGACTAGTAAGAGAATTCATGAGCTGTGCGACAAGGGTAAGGAGTGTTACACTATCTAGCGGCATCCGAAACGCATTTCTAAGCCACATTAAGTGCCGAGCCACACCGGGCGACTCTGGTCGGCAGACCAGTCGCCGAGACCAGACCGATGCATGCAGTTATATGGAGCATGCCACACCTGGTCGTCCAGTAGTCGCGCAAGTAATAAGGTCGGGCGATCAGTAAAATCACGTTCTTGCGCTCGGTCTGGTCTCGCAGTCTCTCTGGTCGGGCAACCGGTAGCGATGTATGAAAACATATAGTTATGTATTGAGTGCTGCCACACTGGGCGATTAGTCGCGAGCAGCTACGCCGCGGAGAGGACGTATTTTTTGCATAACTTGCGTATACATTCATTATCAGCCATGGCGTTCGATACGGTTATGTTCATTATAGAGATACAAACGGAACGTATAGACTTCCGTAGGATAGTATCTTGTTTGGTTAGGTCATTCTTGCACAGAGTCAATAATTAATCAAATGATGATATCGACATTCTAACGTAGTTGAAGAATTTGCCAGGGTATTTTCTTAAATCATCATACAACGTGATAAACACTCCAGACAGAAAGCGAGCTGCGACGAAAGGATGAGTCCAGATCCTTTTTTCTTCTTCTTTTCCAAGAATCTTTTATGCCGCAAATACAGCACGAGCGCAACGTCTTCGACGTCCATCTTAAAAGTGATCTCAGAGCGGATTATTGGCTGCCTCTAAGGCTCGGCTCTAAGTCTTGTCTTGTCTTCATAATTACTGGGTAATTAGTGGTATGATTTTAAGAATAACGATGAGATAAGAGAGTGAAGAGGCGACTTTGAACCTGGCTCGGCCACGTGCTGCATATTCAACCTAGCTTGCCTGCTCTTCAAACCAACTGGATTCCGGCGTCCTGGAAAGCTGGTAAATACTATCCAAAGAGTATATACGCTAGAGATACGGGTTGCTGGCATGATCTGAGAAGATAAATAAAAACTGGCGAGCGACAGGGATTCTTAAGGGCGCAGTGTGATATCCACATGCCCCAACTGAGTGGCGAAGACGAAGAATAGTGTACCAGATAAAATTCAGCAGAGCCATCAATTCTCAAAACACTAAAAAATATGATACCTTTGTACTCTGGTAAGATTTCATGTCGCACAGCCATACAGAAACACAGGTATCACAGGTACCAAGTACGCACGCATTAAGGATATACTTCAGTTGGGGCATGGTCTAAAAATATCGTGGCTAGGCGATGCGCGGATTGTGCAAATGCCGAACAAAATAAAATTTGTAATAAAAATCCAACATACGTCCATTTAATGTTATGTTTATTGTTATATTACTAATAATAATAGTATATTCATTGACATGTTTTCTTTGTTAAGTATACACGTAAAGTTTTTTAGTCATCTTTACACGATTTAAAAATATTTTCATCCGACGCCATGACAAAACAAATCGACGTGAAGACACCTCGACTGTTGGTCTCCGATTGTCGACTAGTGAGAAATTTCGTCGCACTTACTGTTGAAAATTATTTGCCATTTTACTGAAGTACGCTCTTAAATAAACGGTATCGGGTCATCACAGAATATAGCGTTGACCTCCATGTAACTAAAATTTGGCAAACCACGTCTCCGCCATGCCCATGTGGATATCATGCCAATATTATAAATTAATAGTACAATATATGAGATTATATTTATATAAACGATGGAAATTTGATCAAAGTAATGGAATACTGAAGAAGAAGAAGATTCCGTTACTGTGTTTTTCTATGGCTGCCATCACAGATTTGTTAGCATGTAGACTCGGTTAAGTGTATATAAAGTGTAGCTTTAAAACTATTTTTACGGTAAACTAAATCATTTTACATTTTTACGTGTCAAAATTAAAGAATGAGTAGAAATGTGAACAGACTTACTTAGAGAAGATTCACACTTTTGTCAATAGTCAATTTATATTATATAACATATTTATTCAAAAAAATGTTATAAACCTATCTTATCAGTCTAAGAGCTTGTCCAGATGACACGTGTCTCGCCTCGATACTTCGTGAGTGTATGTGGACAGCTCAACGAGGTCACCTGTACCTCGACCACGCGCGAGAAGTAACTCGCGGCGATTACACGTGGACGGCTCAATGAGGTCGCATCTACCTGAAATGCGCGCGATTTTTTATGCGCGAGTCGAATCGCGCCATCTATACAAGTTCTTAGTCCATTAAAACAAGTGATTGCGGAAAGAATGGAGAAAGGAAATAAGTAGCAAAAACAGGTAGGTAATAAATAATATTTACTTAAAATTATAAATGACAATTTACAGCCTAACATATTATATTCAATTAAACCAGTAATCCACCGGACAAAAATGTGAACGGTTTAACAACTTTAAAATCACAAATAATATTCCAGCAAATTACCTACCATCAAAATCAGGATAAAGCAATTAAAATTATACAACGAAAACTTCGACGTGATAAATGAATGCTTTTAGGTAATTCCATCCCTGCTAAAATTAATTCGTCACAAAACACCAACTTGAAACAATCGTTTGGAATTGAAACTTTATACTGAAGGGTTAGAAGGGAAGTTATTCATTATTATTTTAAGGACAACCCATAGCAACCTTTACCTACCCTTACCTACCGCTAACTGCACTTGCAAGGGCTTATTTAGAGAGAGAGAAACCTTTATCTTACCCCCGAACTATTCAGCTTAATACTAATGTCTGACATTTTCATTTTCTCTGTAGAAATCGTCAACATTAATAAACTAAAGGTGATAAATGGGTTGCTCCACAAAACTAATATGCTATTATTTAATAATATAAAATATATGTATCTAATAATTTACATTGTTGACATTTAGGATATTATCGATTTAAGTTAATCTATTTCGTGAGATATATTTTAAATTCAAACACCGATATTAAAATGTATTAAATTTGTACAATATGTTATAATACCACGTCTACCAAAATATTTCGTATCTATGTTTATGAATCTAAATGCACGAACGATTTATATTTATTAAACATGATAAAATATTCCGTCTAACATATAAACATATTATTAACCTTTTAAGTGAACATTGAAAATATACATTACATTATGTGAATTTAATACAGCTAGTTACCATAAATACAAAATGCTTACCTTTGAGTTGTAATGGATTTGAGTTTTGTACGATCCCCGAAATTTTTTTCCTCTTTTTACCGGTCCGCAGGTGTAAAAAAAATGAAAAACACTGCTTTATTGCATAGATATTGAGTACCTATTATGGCGGCAAAAAAACTGTATTAGTATAATATTTTTACGCAATAAATGAATTCATTGATTTTTATACCCTGCTATCAGATTAATAAAATATGTAATAAGTAATATTATGTATATCTAAAAAAATCGGTGTGTGTAGTATATGTACGTGAGTTAAAAGTTATACTTCTGTGGCGTAACAAAACAAAAAAAAACTTGTGATAAACTAGATTATTTAGCTAGCTCTTAATTATCTTGTTAAATTACACACTCAAGAAAAAGGACCGCTTATTGGACCACCGTTGGTTTATTTATATACACTTTAACTTATATTACTAAATTATATAACGGTTTCTCGTTGTTTTTATTTTTAAAGTACCAACTGTCACTCTGACGTTTAATAGTTTGTTTACGTAAGGAATTGCAAATGGCCAACAATAATACATTCGCTGCCTAGGCAACGGAAAAAATCTAAACTATAATATTATACTGTATAATCGTCTCGATTGCAGTATCATACTGTGGCTTAAAGGTAGTGCGTTCGACTGATAACCGAACAATCGGTGGTTCGAATCCAATCGAGTGCGTTTTTTTCGTGTTAAAAAATAAATTATGTGTTACATATCACACGCCAAAAATATAATCTGATCTGATTTCCCAAACGCGCTAAAAGAAGTATAACTACAAAAATATATTTATAATTAATACTTTTAGCCAAATAAAAGCTTTATTCTTTTCTTGGTGTCTTCTTCTATCAAAGGTTGGCAACTAAATTGCAGAAGGTACATCTCGGTTATTTTGGTTATCTAAAAATAACAATTAGTTTGAAAGGATCAAGCATCTCTACACTGAATATCAGGAATATTGTAAAAATTGAATATCTTATTGACGTAATACAAATTACCAGTACATGTTTCAATGAAACAATACACTAATAATATTCACTAATAAAACAATATCTAAACTAACAACGCCTTAAAACACATTCTATAAAACAATTTCTTCCGAGATTTTGTGGCGTATGTTGAAAGTCAAAGGAGACAAAATTAGGCGGTGTCCCAAATATTTCTCGCTCCGTTCTACCGCGACATCCAGAAGAAGCTGGAATAAAGTTTAATGCCTTTGCGAAGCCTAGTTATATGCTGGTGACATTTACTGGAAAGGAAAACTCAAACATATTTATTTGGCAGTCGAAGAAACGTTTCTACCGTTATGAGCGCTTCGTGTATAACCACGTCAAAGTAAACAGGAGCACAATTTAAAATAAATATACTTATTTATATAAGATTGCATATTTTGGCATATACATTTACATACTTAAATAATTGATAAGTAAAGATCGACCTACTTCATTCGCCTGAAAAAAAAAACATAGGTAACCGAATGGCGGTAATAAGATGAAAAATCAGTTGAAATACTTCAACTCGTTGTTAATTATTTAACAATAGTTTGTTCTTTAAATGGTAGTAGTACTAACTCATAACGTAGCGCTTTTAGTAACGTAGAGGCCCGATTTACTGTCTGATTTAGAAGTCATATCACTATAAAAAATTACAAAACATTTAATTTACCAAATAATAAATTAACATATAATTAAATGACTGAGGCTGGTGTTAATTTTTCGGAAGCCCACTTTTAGATTTTCTGACGAATCGGTTGCATCTTTTGCGTCAAAAATATGCGCCACTGCTCGTACAATACCTAATTTTTTTCAACAATTATCAAGTTCAATTATTTTAGATTATAAAATTTGACTTAAAAGGCTTCATCCGTTAATCGAAATTGATATAATTAATATTATTTCACCGAAATCAAAAAAGGGCTGCAAAGTAAAACTGTGCGTAGTGAGTCATACTTGTTTATGTGTGAATGTTAAATTATTCTATTTCCCTATTCGTTCTTCTAATTATTTAATATGTCACACTTTATAAGGGCGAAAAGATCACGTGGCATATGAAAATGCAGACTACGCTGGATCGGCCACATGCATCGAATGTTGGAGGATATACCAGCAAGGCTGACTATGTACGCAACCCCCGAGGAAAAGAGAAGACTTTGACGGCCGAAATTGAGATGACTGGACTCGACACAGGAGATTTTTAAGAATGCTCGGTCAAAACAATTGGAGAGTATCGGTACTGGATCGTCCAGGATGGGGGAAGTTTTCGAAGGCCAAGACACGTCAAGAGCTTGAGCTACTGCAACAAATATGGGAGGAAGAAAAGATCCCTGAAGCATGGAAAGAATCACTGGTCTGTCCTATCTTCAAGAAAGGGGACAAACTCAACTGTGCAAACTACCGTGGCATCTCTCTTCTTCCTACTGCATACAAAGTTCTGTCGAACATTATTCTCGAAAGAATTCTACCATATGCCGAAAACATTCTTGGTGACTACCAATGCGGCTTTAGACGAAACCGCAGTACTACCGATCAAATCTTTACACTGCGCCAAATCTTTGAAAAGAAATGGGAATACGCCCAAGATGTACACTGTCTCTTTGTAGATTTTAAAACCGCATATGACTCTATTGATAGAGAAGCTCTCTGGAATATATTGAAAGAATTTGAAATACCGTCAAAACTTATAAATATAATAAAAGTATGCATGGACGGATCCAGAAGTAGAATTCATATGCAAGGTAGTATATCAGAATCTTTTAAGGTGACAGCAGGACTAAAACAAGGCGACTCCTTATCACCAATGCTGTTCAACTTAGCTTTAGAGAAAGCCGTTAGAGAAGCTCTGAAAGCAGAAGGTGGAGTTACCCTGAATGGGTCCCATAAAATATTGGGCTACGCAGATGATTTGGTGGTGCTCGGAGAATCTGAAGAAGAAGTCAGAGATATTTTCACTCCTCTGGAGGACACAGCGAAAAGGTTGAATCTACGAGTAAATGTGGGAAAGACCAAGTATTTGAAAATGACAAGAGGCATTGAACCCTCTGGAAACATTGGAATAAGAAACTCCTCGTTCGAGAGAACCTCTCTCTTCAAGTACTTGGGCTCCAACATTACCTCTAAAAATGAAATGTCCCTAGAGCTCTCTGACCGACTGAGAAGTGGAAATGCAGCGTACTTCGCGCTGAGTCGTCTGTTCAGGTCCAAAATGCTGTCCATCAAAACGAAATTCCGGGTGTATAACGTGGTCATCAAGCCAATCGTCATGTATGGATGTGAAACGTGGGGTTTAACAGAAAAACAAGAAAAGGCGCTCCAAGTGTTTGAAAACAGAATCCTCCGGAGAATACTTGGACCCGTCAATGAGAACCACCGGTGGCGCATCCGCACAAACGCTGAGCTCTTCGACCGATACCAACCTAGAATCACTAATATTCTGAGGTCAAGAAGGCTCAGATGGGCGGGCCACGTTGTACGATCTGAACGATCTAGAACTCTCTATAGGATTTACAAAGGCACACCAGCTGGCACTCGACCTCTTGGCCGCCCTCGACGGAGATGGGCGGACAACATTCAAAGGGATGCGGAAAGGCTGGGGATAGTCAACTGGGAAGAGAGAGCGCTGGACAGAGATGCCTGGAAAAACGTTGTGCAGTCGGCCATGGACCTGAACGGCCCCTAGCGCCAGTTTAATAATAAGACACGTCAAGGGTTGTAGTAACATAAATGACAACGTATGTCAATGTAAATATTCTATTTTTAATCTTTGGTATAACCATCAGTTTTTTTTTAACATCTATCCCTTTCCTACAATAAATAACTCTTTTTTCACCCTCATCGTATAGCATTCACAATAATCATTATAAGTATAATACAAAACTAAATATAATATTATTAATAATATAATTATATATTATGTATTGAATCATTAGTGTTGTAAAAAATATGGTCAATGTTTTTTCCTCCCATTAATTTTGGCTCGAGTGACTTTTCATATGCAAGAGTGGGTAATATTACAGAACATAATATAAATAAACAAATCAAGTAAGTATTCAGACCGATTTGTGCGTCTAGATTTATTAAAAATGTTTTTTTTATGAATAATGTATTTTTACTTTGAGAGTGCTCACGGCGGATGAGTGACAAAGTGTCCTTTTATGAAGTCGTAGTTATTGGGTTTGATACTGATAGATATGGCAATTTATTATATTGTCTTTCAATGTATGTTTGAACCCAGAGCATCCATGCTCCATTTCCATTTCTCATAAAATGATCTGTTAAGAAACCTTTTTGTGAGGCGGCCAAGATCCACATCGAATTGAAAAGCCAATTTAAAAATCATTAATTTGTCTGCAATTTGAATACGATTTAATCTATAAATGCATACTCAACCAATTAAACGCAAAATCGTTTAACAGCCTCAATAGCTATTTACATATTGACCAATTTGTATAAAGAATATTTTAATTCATCATAATAACATTAAATAAATAAATGATAACAAATAAAATAATGAACTAAAATATACTAAAAAATATATGTATTCTATATAGAGTCGAGGGTCCCAGGTTCGAATCCTGGGTCTGGCAAGTACACATATTGTTTTTCAATTTGTATATGAGTCAGAGTATGGACCTAATAGGTTGAGCAAGTGGCTGACACCCATTTCTCGTAAAACAAAAATCTGTCAATACAAACCTCTACTCTGTGGAGGCCCATATGATCCTATTAGGATCGGACATGGTCGAAAGATTAAGAGGTCATCCGTAGACTGAAACCATGGCTTAAAACCGTGTGCTATACTAAACTTATGATTTCTATTCATGAAAATATATTTTCACGTAAGTGTAAGTGTATGGTCTAAATCAATGATACTCAACCTTTTTTTTCTTCCGGCCAAATACGTATATTTGTAAAGTAACGCGGGCCGCATCACTACTGGTGTGACAAAAAAAATCATGAAACTCCCCCTTTTTTACAAAACATTTTTGAGATTTTAAAAATTATGCGTGTTTTTTAAATAAATCGTGCGCAATAGCACCACTCTTATACTTGATATGATGTGGACTATAATGACAAACCTCTTCGGGTGTCACTATCTGTGCGTCAAAGTTGAAACGAATCTCAAGATATACGAAATTCCTGATAATAAATGTGTTTCGGGCCGCACAAAAAGCTTAAAGGGCTGCAGGTTGAGTATCGCTGGTCTAAATAAACGGATAAGATCAGATGCTTATAATATACTTTGTGAAAATATATTTCCATGAACAGAAATCATAAGTTTAGTACATATGGCACACGGTTCTAAGCCGCATACAGTTTCCGTCTATGGATGATCTCTAAATCTAATCCTTACCACCAAAAATGTTTTTTTACTTCATATAAATAATTTTGCTAAACTTTCTTTTTTAACAACGGTGAAATATTGAAATGACATTCAAAACCTTAGATATTCCAACATTTTTAATGGGTATTTATCTATCAAATGTATACCTAATTACTTAGATACCTACTGCTATTTTTATATTTGTATAATTAATACAATATATTATTTTAAATCAGCATACAAACATAGTAAAATAATGAAAACTTAAGAATTTAAGATTCATAGATGTACATTTATATAGGTACTTTAACCTGTTAAGCAATGCAAACTTCCAAGGAGAAATGCACACATACACGTTATTACTGGCACGAGGTTAAATATCGGTCTCGCCTGGCAAGTAACTAACTCCTTTATTCCGCAAAGCTCAAAAGCGGAAGCGACCCTAGTCTTGAACCTAATACAACTCCGAGCTTAACGTAGCGAGCCTCTCTCGAGCGCCAGGTAATCAAGTTTCCTGAAACTCGCTCGAAGATTGATGGTCGTAGATACCGCAAAAATAAAAGTGACGTAGAATTTTATTAACTTTATGAGTTTTGACACATTATTTTATTATGACGCTACTTCAAAACATCATAATTTATTGACTATGATATTTCATTACCCACCATATTTACAGCAGGTAATTATTTCTCAAATTATTACCCCATTACTCATTTATCATAAAAAATAATGATACATTTTGATAATTATTTCAATTATCGCAAATGTATAAAAATTCTTCAGTCATATTTTTATATATCGGCTTAAATCTTTGGCATCCAAAATTTTACTTTGAAGATTTTTTGGATTCAAACTTTAACCATAATTTCATAAACAGCCGTTGTCGATCTTTTGCTGGGTAAACTACCCTCCTATATTTCTCAATCTATTGCACTGTCTTACTGTGTGTCCGATAACTTGTACGTATGCAGTTCGCCGTATCACACTTCACCGTTATTTATTGTATCGGAAATATATGGCGGCATATTAAAGACCGTCCAAACCAAGGCCTGAACAAAAGCGAGTGAGAAAGTATTCGTCACCTTTATAATCTCTGCGACACGCGCTAGAGTAAGATAAAAGGTTTACAGATGTGGAAGATGGTTTGCTACGGTGTAGCCGCCAAATCTTACCTTATTGCTTAACTAAGCGTCGATAACCGTGTTGCTAAAATTGCTATTTTGTGTTTAACATAAAGTCAGTGGTAAATATTTTTAGTTAATTAAGTAGACAAGATGGTTATGTGTGTTGTATTAAAATGTGATAGCCGTACTGATAAGCAAGAATATGGTATTACGTTTCATATTATGTAAGTTGATACATGTTCGTGATAATTTATTTGTATATTATTATATATTATTTTAATATCAAGTGACCGTGTTTCTTTAAAATAACTTAAATTATGGATATTTTTACCTAATGGTTGCATTTTGACCGCTTAAAAATAATACATAACGTAAAAAAAATGGAAAAATATATTTTAATTCTGAGCATCTAGTGCGAGCACTTTGGGCGAGCACTAGCGAAATGGTCTATGGTCTCGAACATTTGTATACAAATGCGTTTGCTCGCCCACAAACCAAACGCACGGCACACAGCTTCATTTAGCAATGCAATGGGTGGCGTCTAGATGTATATATAGTCTAAGGTCCAAACTATTTGTGACCGTATAGTACTGACATAAGTAAAACATATTTCTTGTCAGTTTACAGGAAGCCAACAACTCAAAATTTTGAAAAAAAGCCGATATATTGGATTATTTTTTAGGTTCGGTTAGGTTTTCATTCTTAAATTCATAATTTTGCCAATTATTGAATATAATAAAATTGGATTCATCTCTTTCCGATAAGAAAGCTCACTGTGTTACGGTGAATTATTTTACGTACAATTTACATGTAACCATCTCACTGTGCGTACACACCTCAAAACAGCGGCGAAGAAATGCATTATTTTACCCCGCGCAACCAATGAACGACCAACGAGCGCGTCATAAACCATTTGAGTTTTCAGTGCAAGACCGTAAACACTTCAACAATATTAATACTAGTAATCACATCAGCAATATTACGTTATATCACTCCATGCACGCGGCATGCACGGTTTGAGAGACAAAATGTTTATTTACCCCGTATAAACTGCGACAGTGAAACCTTGTGTGATTGTGAATAAATCAACAAAAAGTCGGAATGCACAAACTCGATCGGCGCGCGTTTGCGGTAGGTACCGTCTACGAATTTTACCGCATCCCACGCTCGACTTGGGAAATGCGCGGAAGAGTGTATCGTCCATTATACTCCTACTTTGTTCAAAGCATCTTAAAGGGAAATAGATCAGATGACAGGTGACTATGTTCATCAACGATTCAAAAATTATTTTACGAATACTTTCTCTACTGTTGTGAAAAATTTGACTTTTTTCATTCTATCCTGGATTGGTTATCAACCATTTGTTTTATCCATATCCAGGAATCAGGAATAAGGGTAATTATTAATAGTAGAGTAATATAATGTAGGATTTATCTCAGTATCAATATCAAAATTAGTTTTAATCAGCGTTTCATTATTTGAATAACAGCCATTCGAATGTGGACATTCTTCAAATAGAATTTCATATTGATATATATGTATTTTTTTTTATTAAAAACGTTGATATGCATACCTACTACTTGGATAATTTGACCAAAATAAGAACGAAAAAACTTCAGTATAAAATCAATAAAAGTGCAACAAATAAACAAAAGTCATTTGCGGTTTAAAAAGATAAAAATTAGTCTTCAGCAGATTATAAAAATTCTATCCTATTGTAATTTTATACTCTAATTATTTTTAATGTATTTTATTCACCATATTAAAATGTTTTTTATTACAATCTAGCATACGGTCGCGACTCGAAAAAGGTTTGGAACCGAATCATTTATTTTCTCTTGAAACCAATTAAAAACTTTTGCTAGTTAAAAAATTACATTTTTTAGAACACCTATAGGTACCTATTAATTAGGTTAGGTACTATATTTTACTTTCTTGTGGTTCATAAAGTCGGAGATAAATTTACATCGATGCAAATATAAATGTATTATTTACTACATTATAGTATCTAAGTTTGATTTGTTTATTTTATAAATAAATACTTCTAAGATAGGTTATATAATACACTACTACAGTCTTTAATTTAAATCAAATGAAACTTTGCTGTGTATTTTACAAAAGATTAATAATTGTTTAAAACAATGAAATATTTGAAATATCCTCAATTACAAAATGAGTAATACAATTATTTTAAATAATTCATGTCATCAATTTCTTGCGTTTGAACATCATCTATTTCTGAGATAACCCTTTAATGTTATTAATAGGAATATTAATAAGACAAAATTTTTGAAGTAAAACATTAAATTTTTCAAAAGGAAAAGTAATTATAATTTGACCATAAAGTGACATTTACTGGCACCAAAGAAAACGAGCTTTTATGAAAGACTAATTGCCTTCATTAACAAAGAAACGCTTCCTTCTAAATTCTTTTGTCATTTTCTTTGATTAAAACATCCAATATTTCTCTATCTATCAGATTAAATCATTCCAACATAATAGGTATGGCTCCATTGGTAAATACGTATACAACACTTACAAAATTTTGATATAGTTAATTAGGTATACTATTATTATCCACGAGGGCTTTAATTTAAACGTAGTGTCAATTACAATTTCACCTAATATACCTAGGTATCTATCTGTTTGACGTAGGTAGTTGAATTTTTAAGAAATAATCCTTTAGATATATTTTTGTGTTGAATAATTCACAGTAAAAACCAATTAATTTTTTTTACCGAGTCCACGATAGTAACTGTCACAATAATAACATTTGCTTTGACTTATTACTGCGCAATAGAATAGATTTCATCTGCGCATATTCAAGTCTTAATTATTTTACTATAACTAATATTTTCTATTACATACAGAAGCAGGGTCGATAATAAATACCTATGCTTGAATAATTCATTTTTTATTCAATCAATACAAGATTTTAAAATTGTACCTAACATTTGTTATTGAATATAATATTGTATATTTTGAAAGACCTCAGAAACATTCCTGTTAGAAAAAATATTTTTGGGAAGTCTCGCTTGGTCCTTTATGAATTTTACAACGTTTTTCTTAGCTCGTATTCTTATTTGTCCGGTGGTTCTTTGTCCGGTACAAATCTTGCAATTGATTTTTAACTAACTTCCCGACTAGCTAGACATTTGAAACTTTTAGAATATATCAGAACACGATGCCAATGCGTTTTTAGCCATCTTTAAGTACAATTGAATTAATTTTCAGTTAATTCTGTTTTGTATGAAAAGTTAATTCGACACCATTATTGGTTGCTCCCTAGCAACTGCCCCTGTCTGGGGTCCTAGGAACCAAATTATTAATATATACGTGCGTTACTATGGAAATCAATATGACATGACAAAATGACATTTCAGTATTATTTCTATCAAGTACAAATTTTTTTGATGGCTTAAGCTAGCCAAGTCAAGTTTATATGATTCAACAGAAAATTTAAAAACGTTGTAGGTATATAAAAAGTTATTTTTATCTTGTAATTATTTAATAGTGATATTATTCTAAATGCTTGATTACGTTCACTTGTTCAATAAACTATGTGTATATAGATACGGCGGAGCTACGGGATTCTGGCATAACCTGAATTGATGCAAAAATTGGAGATGCCATGAGGTGTCCATATGCTCAAACTGAGGAACGGATATGATCAAAGCGACTTTTATTATATAAAATTAAGTAGGTAGAGGTACGGTTTAAACAACATGCAATGAAATTGTCAAAAATATCTTTCCGTCTGTCCGTCCAGAAGGTATTTATCAAATGATTCCTTAAAAAATAAAATACATACCAATAAAAATTGGAAAATTCTTACGTTTAGATATAGAAAAATAACAATTCAAAGGAATATAAAAATTAACTTGGTATTTCTCCGTAGTAAGACCGATGTTCATAAACATTTCATTTTGTAACAGAAATATTTACCGTTTCTGATATTACTATAAAATAAAACAGTTATTATAATTTTAACGATTTAATTTCAAGTTTTTAACTTAAATAAGAATGTTATTAGCAAAATATATATTTCTTAATTGAAAGACTGAAATAATATACTTACTGTACTTATAAAATTCTTATGAACATATTAAGTAAGTTATATTTATTTTCTATTTAATAATCTAATCAAGTGTTTATCGTCTGTGTTGTAAGTAATTATTGTAAATCAAGGTAAATTTTACACACTGTACCAATTTATTTACGTGTAATTTTGTACATTCACATTATAATTAAAATAGCTTATTACAATGACATCAAAATTCACAAAACATGTTGGATTAGTCGAAATGAGATTATTATTATCATCTCTGTAATAATTACTTTGCCATTTACCCAATTAAATACTTGTCTCACAATTATATCAGGCTAATATAATTTGCGCTGAGTGTTTGCATTTAATCATACTGAAGTAATATTATGCTTGTAATTTCCACAGTACACGTTAATGGAATATATATGAATTCAAACGCTTTGGTAGTTACATATTATTGATACTTAATTGATAATAAATAAACCCTTCAAAATTCATGACATCCTTACACAAAAATCTTTTTAATTTATTATAACTGTAATAAGGGATCATCTGAACAAAAGATGAAATATTGTCTAAACCAATAATTATTTCAATCAAAATATATTTGTTTTATCATAAAGTGCCTGAATCTATCCACTGCTAGACGACAACATCTCCAAGCTGATTCTACACCTTTCCTGTCATGCAATGAACCGCACAGCAATTTATTGAAATATATGGTGTTATAATCATGAAAAATACTATTAGTATTATAACTGGAGCAAATATTCTACATACCCAATAAAATTTTTCGTACCATTTAATAACTCGATTTGTCCAGCGATTGTTACTTCATCGAACTAAACGTTCAACACATTTTCATTTAAGGTTTTAGGGGTTTTAAATCTATTGTGTCATACCATCATTTCCTGTTCCAGTCATTCTGCTTTAACGCTTTGTCGGTATGACCAACATGCACATCTTCGTACCGCGTGGTGTCTCTCTTAGTTTCTGGACCTCTCATACGGGAAGAACCCACTGCGTGAGCACTTGCATTTTATACATAAAGAAAGGATACTTTTAAAGACATTATTCAGACGGCCAATAGCATTTTTTATAAACTAATCTATATAATAATATAAATAGGTACTAAAATAAATATTCATTTTTCATTATATCTTAAACGAATAACATGTAAATATATTTAATTGATAAGTGCGATTTATTAATATTCAGTTTTTGAATTTTAATTATGAATCAAAATATTATAAGTATGCAAAATTAGTATCTACGGCAGAGTGAAATTTTTGTAGAAAAGTCGGTTGATAAAATATGGCAATTAGTACTGGAGAGAGATCAAATCGATATGATTATATTATTGTAATAACTGATTGCATTTTAAAAAAATCATCTATCTCTGACATCAAGTACATAATATATATAATTATCTAAGGAACATGTACCAAAAATATTTATACTGTAGTAGACTTATTTAAGTAGATATGCTTATAAGTTTTTTTTAATACTGTTCTAACTCCAAACAAACTGAAGCTGAATAAGTAAGTACATTAACATCTTAACGTACACCCACGTATTTATTTAAATAATTTAATATTTACTTACAACGTGTTAATTCATTATTATTATGAGAAAACTTTGCTACTCTTAATAGGTTTAATACGTTTAACCTTTAAGTTTAAGCTTTGTTAATAGGTTTATCACGTAGGTATAGCATAGATATACTTATTTAATATTCTATTAAGTATATTATACGGACTGAATCTACCTACAATGATATATTATTCTCTCGGAATTTGGTTTAATGATAAATTATACCACTCATATTATCAAGATAGCTATATTAGTAAGTCTCTACTAGTCACTAAATGACCCATAATCTACCCCCAAACAGAACATATTAAAACCGTCAAAGGCATAATATAATGTTATTATAGTTACTGAAAAAATATATATATTATTAGTGTACTAAATTTAAAGATATCGTTGTTTATAGCCACATTTTCATGTTGAGAAAAATATGTATTAAAATTCTTGCTGTACAAATTAATCAACACCACTCTTCTATCACTATCGCAAATATATATGTAATTTAATTTACCAATTTGTTGTGAAAATGATAAATTTTTGCCTTCTTTGGACACCCATTGTCAAACTATTCGCATACTGTGGAAAAATCCCACTGCAAAATCGAATGAGAAAACTACGAAACTGTTTAAATTTAACTCCCGGGGATTCACACGTCATTCTCTAACTCCTATGGTATGTCACGAGTGATCCAATACGAATCAAGTAATAGGTACGACGAGGTCATGCGGGCTTCCTCATGATTTTTTTTGAAACGACTTTAATGTATGCTGGTTGAAGAAATGTCTACGGTCCTCTTTTCAATGAAATAATCCTAATATTGCAACGGAATTTAAAAGCGCTTTTTACATTTTCACGACATAATGCCTATGTCATATGGATCGACCTAAATTATGTATTAACCATGAATAAGTAGGTAACTACACGAAAAGCAACTTTTAAGCTTCATTATTTTATATTTAATTGATTATACAATAATTTATTTAAATTTTTATACAAACAAAACTATACTAATAGTTTTATAATTTTGTCGTATTTTTTCTATTTTGTTAAATAATTAATAAATTATTTAATGTAGAAGTTGTTGCCTATAATAATCTGAAAACAAGACTTACCGACTTATATCCGGTTGGTACATAATTGATCATGCGATCAATTCGTCGGACATGCCTGACCTATAAGTAAGCTTACTATAATTATGTCCTGGTTTCACAAATTGGTCCCGGTCGGTTTGGCATTTTGTCCCGACTGTTATTCCGCGTATGAATGATTAGCAATAATAAATTATCATGATTGACCGTAAACACAAGACGCATTTTGTAAGTGTTACTTACGACACTTCAAATAAAATAGAAGTAAAATTAGCGCCTGCTGATGATAGATAGATAGGTACTTTTTACCATTGAAAGGTGTGCACGTAAAATTAATGAATAAAAAAATGATAAAGTGCTGTAAAAAGTTCATTCCAGCGAGAATTACGACTGGTACCTACAATAACTAAATAATTTTAAATTTCTGCTGCAGAAGAATTCTTCTTTTGTACATACTTTTAATAATAAAACAATTTTTAATGGTTAAATTTGTTTCTTTGACCTTTCCGTTACTGACCCGGTTTAAAGTTTCATAATTATGGTAAGCCTACATATAAGAATAGTTTATTGAAATACAAAGTTATAACTAAAGAACTAAGTAGTTGTATATATTGTAGTTAAAATAAAAAAAAAACCAAAATCTAACATTAGTACACAAAACAATGTATGCACTACTGCCCTTTGCGACAGCATATTTGCGAGCTGGGTTTTGTAACTCTAACCATAATAAAACCAAAAATTTGAAACAGACTATCAATCAGCCTATTTGATATAACATCAAGATTGTATGAGCTTTCATAACGTATTCAAACCCAATGCTTAAATTAACGTCACAAAATTTAATGTCGATACCGAAAATGTTAAAGAAACCTCTCTTCTATCGAGATGGAACCAAAATGTACAGAATTGAAGCAAAAAAATACTACTGGTCTACTGATTAAGTTGGCTCTAAGCAGAGCTGTCCCGTGGGGGTAGGTAGATTGAGCGTCGCTTGGGGGCGGCAGTTACTGGAAGGGCGGAAAATCGAGGAGAATCATTTGGTAAAGTAATAGTAATAGCTATCTAAACTTAGTAATAACGAAAATATCTTTCCATTAAAAAAATCAGCTCACTGGTTGGAAATAAAATGTAGTAATTAACATACAAGGTTTAACAGGACTGCATTTTTTTGTCGGATTTTTATGTCTGGTTTACTTTCGTTGCCCTTCGACGTTCTTGCTGACCAGAAATCGATTTAATTATGCCAAAATATTTGTATCGCAAAAATGACATGTAATAAGTCACAGTATTTCCGACGTCAAAAAATAAGGAAAATTATGTATAGATTTAATTTTGTATGTATGGTATATAATATTTTGTTAGTAATGTATCCATACAACACATTTCTTCGATATTGGAGTCATGAAAAAATTATTAAAAAATACTATATAAAAAATGGGGCGGCATTTTGTCTAGGAATGTAATTGGCTCTAAGGCAATCTTTCCAAACATGACCCCATTAATAACCAATTACTGTATTTTACTTCAGTGTTTTTGTTGTATAAAATAACAAAAGCTCAATCTATGTTGTATTAGAAATCTTTGGTTGTTAACAATTTAAGTACCTACTGTTTTTTTAGTATTTGATAAGAAAATACGCGGCTTATTAAAGTATTGTTATGTTATTTCATTTGTTATGTTATGTACGTGTTATTTTATAATTTTATTCTGGAGTCGCAAAGCCATAACTATTACCATATTATATATTGCTCTAGATATATGATAAAACAATATAGAAATACCAGTGCAGAGTAGAATAAAAATAACAATATTCACAGAAGCGTAAAATTCTAATTCTAAAAGAATAACTGCACATGTATATTTAGTAGCAGAAGGTGATTAATGTACTGTGAATTACCTTTACAAGCGCAGTTGAGACAATGGATCCGCTAGCACAGCAACTGCATTCATTAAATAGTCAAAGCACAAGGCACGAAGGTAGCCATACAATCGAGATAATCGTAGAACAAAGGAAAGTTTTACCCCAAGCATTGTATGAAACATGTCCATACATAGTTACTCGTCTATCATAATATCTGTACTGCTCCCATTTTTTCATTCTATCTCTGGGTAAAAAGCGTACATAGTCATTAATGGTTATTAAGGCTAAACCACAGTTGAGGCATGGTCTAAAAAGATCGTGGCTAGGCGATGCGCGGATTGTGCAAACGATGCGTGCCGAACGAAATATAATTTTTCATATAAATCCAACATGCGTCCATTTAATGTTCTGTTTATTGTTCTATTTGTAACAATAATAATATTTTCATTGACATGTTTTCTTTTCAAAGTAAATGGGTGACGTTTTTTAGTCATCTTTACAGCCATCACGAAACAAATTTACGTGTTCACAGCTCGACATTCGCTCTCCGATTGTCAGCGAGTCGAAATTTCGTCGCAACTATAATTGAAAATTATTTGCCGTTTCACTGAAGAACCGTCTTAATGAATTTTGAAATTATCATTTTGAGACAATTTTTATGGTTGTTTCATGCGCAATCTTCAATGCTTTAAATTTTTCTTGTAAATAGTGACTTAAAGATATTGTGTAAAAATGAGAAAAATTCACCAAATTAAAAAAAAATATATTTCAATTATTAATCCATTAGAATTTATTTCAATTTTGTTTCTCTTCAGTGGGCCCACGATGGCCGTGCGGCTTAAGCGTTGGCCTTTAAAACCGATTAGCTGCGGACCTTTTAATTAATATTTATCTTGCTAATTATATCTAATGGCCACTTGATAGGCAACGCACCAGGTTCGAATCCTGGGTCTGGCAAATACTCAAATCGTTTTTCAATTTGTGTTTGGAGTCAGAGCAAATGGCTAACAAACATTTCTCGGAAAAGCAAAAATCTGCTAATACAAACCTCCACCCTGTTGAACCCATATGACCATATTAACATCGGATATCAAAAGAAGAAAGAAGAAGTGTCTATTCTATACACAAGGCTGCTATCGGCAGCTATCGATGGTAGTTTATCATATTTATGCAATGAGGCGGTCAATTGCTACAATAAGTTAACCGTATAAACTGTTAGTAACCATAACTGTGTTATGTTTTCGCAGCCCATTGTCACCGACAGGTTTTTCCGCCCCTGTGGGGGGCGCTCCCATAAGGAGTAGTGCCACCCAGCCGCTCGGTCTGACCCTGGTAGTCAATGCGCCACCGATGAAATGATGATGACCCTTGGCAAAGCTGAACAAAATATTTCATATGTAAAGTCCCGCAGTTTGCTCTGACAGGCCCCACGGCTTCTCAGAGTGAACTGTGGATGGTTAAGTCGGTCGCCACTGACCATGTAAATATAGGTAATAGGTAATATAGTATAAGGTTGAATTTTGAATTAAATATATATTAGGTAAAGGGTAATTAAATTAAATATGATTTGTTTATAATAATGTATAGTGTAAATTGTAAAATATTATATGTAAGGCAAAGGATTAAATAGTAATAAAGGGGGACTTATGGATGGGCGTTGAGGGTATGTAATTAGATAGTTAAGATGTACGTAGTGATAAGTGCATATAGATCGATGTCGCTGCGCGTCGCACGTACACGGCACAGTAATTGTTAATATATGCTCATAGGCCTGTTGCGAAGGCTCCCTTTTGCACGTATGTGCAATCACAAAGCGTAGCAACACTTAGGCAATCATCGATCCGATTATAATCACGATCCCGCGCAATTAATTTTCATTTCAATTTCGATTATTAATATCCGCGGTCATTCCGCGCGCGGCGTTTCCGAATCGGTATTCTGGCAGCTTTCCTGCTCGCACATACGACGGCGTCTCTGTCGTATGTGTAGAAACCGATTTCGAGATACGAATTTGCTCGCTTTGCAGTGACAGAGCCCCTCTCGCTCGCGTGTATGACGGCATCACGCTCACGCGCGACGGGAGAATCGGATCAATGATTTTGGTCGATCAAGGAGACCACGTACTGGAATAAAGTGCGGGAAATCTTTGATCGGCTAGGTATGAGTATGTACTAAGCAATTATTACTGCCTATATGTTTGGTTGACGGAATGACATCCGTCAACTAGTCGTAAGTATGTGCCTGTGGCGACACCGAGCTATATTAGTTGTTAACGTGAGAAAGATTGCGCGACCAATACGTTTATATATTAGAATCAAGTAACTTCCCCGCGTAATATGGGTTTATATTAAGCTTTTATTTTGTAGTTAAATTACCAATCTACCGAGTTCATATTCTTAGACCAACGTCAAGTAGGTATTCAGGCCGTCGGGGCGCCTCAAAGTTGAGCCCCCCAACGGTAGTTGGCCGAAGGATTGATATGCGCTGTCGGAGGCCTGGTGCCTCAAATATGCCAAGTTAACCACTGGCATATGACGCCTTATCATCCAGGCTAACTTTGTAGTACCCTTGTTTCTGGGTGAGAGGTACCTTCGCGCCGCTAGGGCCCGCAAAGCCGGCCGCCGCGGGAACGCCCCTCCCTCAGCCATGAAGAGCGCCACCACGCGGGGGGTGTGCTGTATCGATAGGTAATTCAACCACGAATCCGTCGATGCCTTGCACGCCTTCGTAGGTGCGTTTTTCGTGGGGCTGGCCCAGAAACACTGCGGTACTGCTTCATCAATTACACGATCTCAGTACTCCTAGGTACTCGAAGGACGTACGTGACGAGTGAACGACGCCGCCCGCCGGCGAGCGTCGACTCGCGCCCATAATTTTTCTTAGTCGGCCCTTACGTAGATGTCGCGGGTAATTAGTCATTGTACAATTTCCGCCACTCTCGTAAGGAAACCGTTAATTAATTTTGTCACCCGAAAAACGTTGAGCTAAGGGATGAAATCGGCCAGATTTGCATATAAACCCAATATTTTTAAATTCAATATCAGTCGACGCCCGCATTTACGACCCTGAACCTGCGAAGGTCAGCGGCGTAATTTTCTCTACATTTTCACATACAAGTCGCCAGGACTTGTGAGGAGGTACTCGCCCAGGTCCTGATACCTACAGGCAGATACCTACCTCTCTACCTACTGTCACTTTGACAGATAGGAGTGAAGTGTCACCCAGCGACTTAGTCGTTTTATTCGCGAGTTTATCTTTTCATTACCGGACCCGGTCCCCAACCTTTTATCGCGGTGCCCCGTGTTCGCGCAATCTCGCTTACGGATAAAAATAGATTAATTCTCAAATAACTGAATAATAATTGTGTTAGTTATGTAATTAGTGTTATATCTTAAATAAGACTTTTTAATAATTTTGTGGTTTCGGACTTAGACAATTTGAACTTTGTGACCTTTGTGGACGCGGAACCTAATAAATTGTTTTAATATCGTAATAAGTTCTTTTATTGGACTAGACATAGTGCCTACCTGTTCTTCCTACAATTTGAATGTACCTCCACTCCAGGCCCGGAGCTAGCCGAGGATTCGGAGGCCTACACCATCTCTTACCTGTGTTAAGTTATTTATTATAACAGTAGATGAATAATTTCAAATTCCAAAACGCAATAAGGACCAGTGGGTATATTCCATACACGTGACGGCTATTGGTGGCTACTGACGGTAGTTTACCATATTTATATATAGAGGTTACAACAAGTTAGCCGCATAACCTGTCATCTATCTCGCTCTAAAAGTTAAGTTCATTTTTAAAAATAAACATACGTAAGAACATTACACAAATTTTCGATTCAAACAAACTGTATGTGAGGTAATAATGCTCAACATACAACAAAACAGATAAGGTAACAACACTGAAGCTAGAATCAATATAAATAAAAAGAATTTAACATCATTTATATTTCCCAAAAAAATGATATTGACTACAATATAATAATAAAAAAATAGTATGTAACTACGATAAATTAATTTGTTCAAAGCACAAACATTTATTTATTTGGAAATTATTAATTTATAAAACAATGTTTATTTTTCGATACGTTTTGATTATTTAAAAAGAAAATTATCAGTTTAAATGTATTGACTTAGAGCTTTTGTACTCTGTCGCTTAACGACCGAAAACGAAAGTTTGTCATTTTGCAGAAAGTCTATTTTGTCTACGTCTTATATAAGTATGTAACCGAAACGTTCAAGTCAGCGGTTTTTGTATGTATATTATAATGCTTCCTTTACCAACTAGTTGTATATTCTAGTCGAGAACGAAAAAAACATTCACTTCTTTCACGTGTAAATCAAATGAAAAATCGCTTCACATATATAAAATAAAAAATGGTAGTAAAATATGGAAATATCATATCAGTAAATCTGCGGCCGTAAAAAGTTTCGCTCTGTTTTTTTGCACGATGAAAATTCATATAAGAAAATATTATTACTCTTTTAGAGTATTTTTATGCAGAAATTTGTTACACGAATTATTGTTTTATTAACTACATCTGGTGTTAGTAAAACGAAAATATTATACACGTATTTAATTTATGTAAGTATTATATATTCATGTAACAATTTATCAGGTACATTCATATTACGTCAAAATGAAATATTAATAAATGTCACTTTACCACATTAAAAACAAAAAGTTTTGATCCAATCACACTGACTACCAAAATTTAATATTCATAAACAAGGGCTTCTCAGGAATATCTTCAACGTCAACTTGATGTCTACCTTGACCTAGTTACAAAGTTTCTTGCTTTTGAAATTTAATAATAATATAATTCATTCAATAATTATACTTACGACATTTTCATCGGTTAAACAAATACACATAAAACATTTTTTTTATTCAATGGATAATTCACAAGATTTGAGAATTTAACATTCCTTTATTGAAAATACATAATTTTTAACACCTTCTATAAAAAACAATTTTAAAAAATACGTTTGAACTAGACCCGGTTACCAAAAATTAAGTTTTATAAACGCTTCAAGTTGCAAAAACTACTAGTTAATTTCCTCATAATGTGATAGAATTCACATGGCTCTTGAGGCATTTGAAAAATTTGCTGCGGCATATGGAGGACGCAATAATTCAGATCCCTCCTTAGATTCATCACTTTCAACTTCTGACTCCTGTTTCGGCAGAGTTTCAGTACACGGGTATAGACTAATTAATGTCATTAAAGATAAATGACGGCAGAGCAAGTCAAGATTATTTCTATTTTCGAAAACACTTTCTTTAAGCACTAAGGTGCATGGTTGCTAAAATCTTTTCATTCTGACACGTTTATAGCGCTATGGAAGGCGACCGTGCACAAACCGCGGCTGCATATATATGGCGGATGGAGATGGGATAACTCAAATCAGGCTCAATTGGTAAAGCACATTGGCGCGAATCCAGAATCGCACGTTGTGCTTTTTATTGTAAATATATAAGTAACTGAAGTTTCTTTCAAATTATGTATGTTATATATACATTACTTTTAATTTTACTTACTTACTTTACCCTATCACGACCTACTATTGGGTCATAGGCACGGCAGCAAGCGGTGATTGAAGTAATCACGACGAGACGCTTCACGTGATTGCCAAAGAGTGCGACACTCTGTACCCTTGTAGAACAACCTCAAGGGTTACGTCGCCGTGGCCGACCGACCACACCCTGCAGCAATGCTACAAAAGCAATCTAAGCACTGTAGGTCCACACATGATGAGAGGTTTGAGACGTGATGATGAGTTGAGGTCTACACCCCCAATTTTGAAATAACGATTACATTATTTTAAAAAAATCTCTGATTCAACCACGGAACACATTTCTATATATATAATTTATTGTGTATATAATACTGAATCATATTAAAGAAACAAAGATAGATCAGAAGTGTGTATAAAAATAGAGTTATCACTTCAACAAACCTATTAACACAACAAACACGCAGGTGGAAATGAAATGTGGGCCTAACCTTTTCACTGCAAAATGCCATCAAAATGTATTGCCTACGGCCTTGAATGGAAAATATATCCCCGTGGATCCCTTTTCAAAAAAAAAAGTAAATCACTTTTACCTCGGTCGAATGTTATCTTAAGACTTCAATATAAATATTCCTGGGGATCTGTTTCAAGCACGCAGATCAAACATTTACTAAATGGATATAAAAAAATGTTCCATGACAAATAGGTATATTCCTTATCCCTTGATAGCTATTTTCAGAAGCCTACCTACTCTCTAAAAAATAATAGGAAAAAATAATCTCAAAATTCAATATCACATTATTTTAACGGCGGATATTTTTTTAATGTTGACGTAGGTATTGTTAGGGTTTCATCATTTCGTATAAAATAATAAATTTATCATACAACGAAACAATTGAAAATTATCTGGTTACATTAGTTATTATAATATAAAACCCTCTAAACTACGATTACTGTATTTATATTTGTATAAATCTAAATTGATAATTATTATTATTAGCAGTTAGTAGCTCTGCTGCACTGACGAAACAGACTGATTCGATTTGAATGTTATTTCACCACCTATATAGACTGATTGAGGCATGAGGATATAGGCACGTGCCTCTCTACCCCCACCTCACCTCAACATACCACTGCTGCTATCTGAACACTTAACTCATTTTATATGATAATTGCTATAAGTGCAAGTTGCAAAAAGTTTTATCAGAATTTCAGAACCTTTTGAAATACCAAAATGAAGCCCATCTAAGCTACTATACTGTTGTAGTCATAATCTATGTAAGGTTTATCGATATCAGCCTAGCAGTTTGTATGGTAATAACGGAATAAAAATACAGAGACAGATAGAAATTAAAAAAAATGCATATTATATTATATATATAATATTACGACCATGTCCGATCATAATAGGATCATTATGGACCTCCACAGAGTGAAGGTTTGTAGTGACAGATTTTGTTTTTACGAGACATGGATGTCAGCTACTTGCTCAACCTATAAACTCCATACTCTGACTCATACATAAATAAAAAATATGTGTACTTGCCAGACCCAGGTTTGAACCTGGGACTCACATAATTCCTTAGTGAGAAGCCGGCTTGAGAGTGGGTCGATTGTTTGGGCCCCGCATCAGTTGAAATATGACCTTATGGTAGAGCGAGTTCAAAAGAAATTTTTGAGACTCCTTTATTTGAGGTTATATGGATACTATCCGTGGCTTTATTCAACTGACTTTCTCTTAGGTATGCTTACATACTGTAGTTTAAGTGCTAGAAGATATCAATATTTGGCCACGTATTTTTTTCGACTTATACGTGGTGTGAATGAGAACTCTGCCATTCTTGGTAGTATTGATTTGTGTGTCCCTGATAACTATCTTAGAAATCAGGAGCATCAGTTGTTTGTTCTCCCGAGGAGCAGAACTAACCTGCCATTGGTGATGCCAATTGGAAGGGCAATAACTCTGTTTAACCAAATCGCCTTGGATGTTGATATATTCAATCTACGTGAGGATGAGTATGGGTGGACGTTATTTTATAAATTCTTAAAATAGGATCTGCTTAACTCATCCGGTGTTCTTCCTTGTACCTATATAATTTTTTGTATTTACACATTTATACTGTAGAATAACTTAATACTAATCTTTTTGTTATGTACCTAATATTGTTTTAATAATATTTCGTTGTTTCTAAATGTCATGTTGTGAACGTCTTAAACTTATAATTTGTAATGTCCACAATATCGATGGCTTAGAGCTAAAATATTGTATCTCCAGGTTTGGTCGAAAATGAGTTAAGTACTGAAATGTACCAAATATAGCCTATATTTTTATGTGTTACAATATTGCATCTTCTAAACCTAACATTTCAAAGATATATACCTATTTATATATCACAAAATCTAATTTTCCAAGGTTTGCAAACTTTCAATTGCAGTTTTCTCAATATTATGATTTATGGAGATACAATATTTTAACTCTAAGCCATCGATATGTAAAATAAATGAATTGAATTGAATTGACACTTAAAACGAGAGGCCATGGTGGGAGACAAAACGTTGATAAAAACGGAAATATTTCGATGTCACTTTGGTGTAAAATGCAATAAACATATTTTTAAGTTAATCATTGAATAAATACATACTATATTTGTTTCATATTTTTGAAAATAATAAACTCTTAAAAATGTGATAGAAAAATCTGCCAATTGTTTTAATGGCTTATTAAGTAGTTATATAAAAAAATCTTTCTTCCTACTTTACCAAAGTTTGATCCCTTCAAAGTTAAAAAGAAGGTCACTGATAAGACGTATCTAACTTCTCTTTTAACCGAATTTTAAAGTTATGAAATAATATTTTCTCTCGGCGCGAATAATATAATATTCGCTCATTTTGAATTCTCACAGTTATAGGAACAGATAAGTGTATAAACTCTGTGGATTAGTATTTTCCAATAAGTAGATAAATTTCTTATAACTTACAAGTTTATTCATTCGTACGAGTTTGCAAAGACGTGGTAGAATATTTGGTCATAAATTTTTCGAAGAGTCTTCTACATTTCAAATGAGCTCACCCACCCCTATTATGAATTCAATGTTTTTAAAAGTTCTGCAGGAAAGTTGTGCAGCTAAACCGTAAAGCTGGTATATTACATTCGTGCATTAACCCTATACGATCTCTGTTCAGAATCACGTAAATAGTAAATTACAACATTAATGTTACTTTGTTACTGCTGGTGTACATATATTTTATTAAATTGCAATGTAATTATTGCCGTCGAGGTATTTTACTATATCTAAGATGAAAATGATATTTATGTAATCATATTTCACCAATTTTGATTAAGTATATTTTAAATAAAATTAGTATTTCTATATTCTACTGATATCAATATAATTTTATTAGTTCTCTAATAAACTTGGCAATGTAAATAATTCATAATATTTTCGTTTGAAATTAACCTAAAATTGAAAAAGTTTACATTTAAACATTATTTGCTTTAATTAGAGGGATTAATATTACTTTCATTAATACGAATCTAATATTCTAAAATCTCTTATATATTCAATATGGTTTAATATTCTGTGAGTATTAAAAACTTCTGTTATATTATGTTAATTAAGATGTCTTTTATGCGAGACTTGGCAGGGTAGTTAGTACATAAAATATACCTAACTATGACAAAACTAATAAAAATATTTTACTAAATTTGCCTCCAAAACGTTGCAAATTGCACCCTAACGACCGTGTGGGTCAACAGGGTTGATATTTAAGGATGTTTCATGTGGAAACTTTTCGATAAAAGTAAATATAGTTTGGACAGTCCGCATCAGACAAATTTGCGTGCTTTCATAAAAACAACGTTACAAATCTACGCGTCGCTACTTCCTATGAAAATATTTGAATATAGCCACCGCAGAACAGAAAAATAATATAGATAAGCAAAAGTCAATCGACATAGACTAAGATTTTGACGGCAGCTTAGATTAACGACTTAATGAGGGGCAAGCCATTAAACGCAAGAGATACAAAGTCCCCACAAATTTCCTCTAATATTACCAATATCGAATGCGTTTACATAAAAAAAAATATAGATTACAGACATAAATATTGACATGTGACATATTCTTTAACACGCGTTTTAAATTTATTTCACATTTCTCCACACTCGAGAATCGTACCTTCTTACAACCACACCCAAAACGTAACGCAATTCCTAATACTGTTGTGTTCACTGGTGGCCACACTTGCTTGTTTGTAAGTATGTTTGTAGATGCTTTCCATTAAAATTATAAATTTCCCTAGAGAAAAATAAATATAATATTTACAAATGCACATTGATTTTATTATAATTTCCTAATTATTGTCTAAAAACATTTTCATTTCACAATTAGGAACGAATACTTTCTCTATTAAGAGCGTACATAATTGAAACGGCAAATAATTTTCAACTGTATGTGGAACGAAATTTTGGCCGCGTTGCCATTCGGAGAGCGATAGTCGACCTGTTTGCACGTTAATTTGTTTTGTGATGGCGTCGGAGGAATATATTCTTAAATCGTATAAAGATGACTAAAAATCGTTCCGCATATACTTGATAAAGAAAACATGTCAATGAATATACTATTATCATTACGAATATAATAATAAACATAACATAAAAAGGACGCATGTTGAATTGTTATTACAAATTATATTTCGTTCGGCTCGCGTCATTTGCACAATCCGCGCATCGCCTAGTCACGATCTTTTTAAACCATGCCTCAGCTGAGGTATAGCCTTAAGGGGACGCTCTACAGAAATGCCCTTTAGAATTGAAAATATGATATTTTTATATGTGGTCCGAAATAGTTGGTCTACTAGTAATATTAAAAATTCGCCGCCGATGCGTGCCTCAAAAGTAATGGTCACTAAATTAAATTTAAAACAAACAAACTCACTCCAACTAATCCAGTATGGGGTGACCAAAAAATAATATCTTCTAATATAAGTACATAAATGTTACTAAATTCAATATGTTAATCAGCTCTTTGGTGCGAAGCATTGCAACCAATATGGTGGATATTGTGACGTTTTTAAACTTAGAGTTTAGTTTAGTAGTTTAGAAACTTAGAAATAGATTGATAACTTTTTAACCTGAAATTGTACGAGAACTAAACATACGAAAGATGTTGAAACACATATTATCTACATACATTTTTATTTCATGTGCTATCCAAAAAACATTATAAATGAATAGTATTTATTTTTAATGTGTAAGACCTACATAATTATTTTAAAAAAATAGGTAAGTATTGTTTAATTCTAATGCATATTTTTTAAAAACGTAGAATATATCTAGTGATGTACCCGATTGGTTTAAGTTTAGTCTGATACTTTTACAAACTAGTAACGCAACTTTTATAATATGTACTAGTGGAACAATAGGTGGGTTCCATTATTGTATTTTGTTGGTTGAGTAAAGCCAATGCACGAAATAATTTATAACGCCTAAAATTAAACATTATCGTGCAGGCACCCCATGCACTTTTATTATTTTTCACATTGTTTTACATTCGGCCGGCCGGCGAACAGCGGTGATGGAACCTAATAAATCATTGCAATGAATTGCTCTACCGACATAAATTATTATTATGTTTTTAAAATAAAATCTTCGATGACCAGGGATTGTGTTGTAAATTTGATTTAAAATGACGTAGTACACGCTCAGTGGACTCTCTTCGACTGAAATATGAATCACACTGGCCCCTGTTATACCCATTCTTAAGTTATTATCAACAAAATTAATAAAAAATATCATACTCTGTGTGCATTTTTAAAATCTTTTTATTTCTCTTGTATGGTCATGTACAGTGTTTTTTTGTCGTTTTCACGTCAAATTTAACGGTCAACATGTTCCAGACCCCAGGTTGTACCTTCTCATGTATACGTCCTGTATGCAGGTAACATCAACCAGTCTACCACGGCATGTCTCCTGAATTATTGATGACGTCACGTGGGACACTCACGTTTGAGTTCCACGTAGAGTGATTTGGTGGAGTAACGTTTGAATTCATTCAATAGTAAAAAGGTCACTCGTAAAATATATCCCTTGTATAAGCGATCCACAGTCAATGTGGTATTGCATACTATGCTTCAATAAATATTTGGAAAATACTGCTGTCGATTGTTATAAAAACTAGTCATATATGAAAATATATTAGAGATTATGTTAATAATGTATCGGATATTGAGTATTTTATTCATATTGACTCATCCCAACAAATTAATGTTGTTTAAAATTAATAATACACTATTGAATCCGTAAAATAATGTTTAAGAAGGTAAGTAGGTACTTTAAAGACGTCGTGTAGAAAAATATAAATTTACTTATATAACTTAGATTATCAACTTAAAAAAGCTCTTAATATGAATAATAGAGGATCAACACATTAGGTTTAGAAAGAATAGTGTTGTTTCATTTGTGATAACAAAATTGATATCACAATTTTGTAAATGTCAGAATAACTTGAATACTTGGATTTTAAATGATTTATATACTTTGTTTTATGATAAAGGTATATATCCTTATTTACACAGGCAGCTTTTGAAAATGGAAGCTATATCTTTTTTGATTCTACTTACGCAGTTTTATAAGCCTTTATTTTAAGTTTTATAGATTTTTATTTGTTTTTTAACTCCTATTATCCTCCAAAATATCCGCAAAAAGATGTCACGGAGACTTGAAGCTTTCGAGATGTGGCTGTATAGGCGCATCCTCAAAATTCCTTGGACTGACCGGGTGACAAATTTTGAAGTTCTCAATCGAATGGGGAAGGACCGAGAAGTTAGTTCTACGTAGTATCAAAACCAGGAAACTACAGTACCTCGGCCACACTATGAGAGGACAAAAATACAGTATTCCCCAACTTGTCATTCAAGGAAAGATCAATGGGAAGCGTTGCAGAGAACGGCGCCGCATTTTGTGGCTTAAGAACCTCCGTGATTGGTACGATTGCAGCTCCACTGAACTATTCCGGGTAGCAGGCGACAAAGATAAGATCGCATTGATGGTGGCCGACCTCCGCTAGGGGATGGCACAATAAAAAGAAGATCCGCCAAAACAATCTCTTTTAGTCAGATCGGGGTAATTTACTCCAGTTCTCTGACGAATGTTTTAATATTATTGAAATACACAACTGTTTCAAAATTACCCAGATTTTGTTATAGTTCGAAAAAATTGTCAGTCCCAAGGTGACAGTCGGTACCTACATTGTGGAATACTATTTTTACTGACAGTAATACCTGCGATATCTGTTATTATCTTATTTGATTCTGATATTTTATTCTTACATATTTAATAGGCTGTGCTATATTCACAATATGATAGATACACTATAAAAAATACTTACAATACTAATACAACGATAATATTAATAAAATCCACTATTCACCTACTAGACTAGAGCACCCACCCGTAGCTGTACTTTATGGTTTTAAGTATGTACATACCTATATATTATTTTTTCACCCTCGTAACTCATATTCCGGAAAGAAACTGTCCGAGAAAAAACGTACCTATACGCAATTGAGAAATATGTTTGGCAAAACCAAAAATATATTCCAGGTATTGACTTAATCGATGTAAACTCGACGTGCTAGTTCTGTTACCTTCCGCTTAAAGGGACATTAGATAATTAACACCACTACTATGATTAATAAAACAAGTACGGCAAAACTTGTATAAGAAAAACAAATTAAAACAGTGTTTGGATAAGTTTACAGTGTCCCTCTAAAGCAGGGGTGTCAATAAGGTCGATCGCCAAAAATATTCAATTTATTTATTCATAATTTTAAAAAACTAGATGGTGTAGTTTTATTTATGAGTTTTACATTTGATACAAAAAACAAAGCAGAAGTAATAGCAGGACACCTTTCAAAACTTCTTTTTCATAATATGGAAATGTTGAAACTTAATTACGCTGCAAAATGATGTTTCAATTAAAGCAAGAACTTCGGACAATACATTTTGGAAATATAAGTACCTATAAAATGTGCTGAAAAATTGTACGCATGTTTTAGGTCGACATACTTGTGCGAATTTTGCTATCGAAAATTATATATTCGAAGTACAGAACAACCTTAACGGACGAATATTCGAAATCATGTTTGAGAAATGGTTTGAGTAATTGCACCCCCTATTATTTAAAAATTATGGACACCTTTCAATATAGGATAAGTAATTCAAGCTCTATAGCATCCGGAATCTAAAAATTGAATTAATGTATACAAAATAAAATAACTATAGTTGTTATATAAATAAAATTTTCTATGTACAACGCTTTATTTAATTTTCTTAGTTAGATTCTATGTTGGTTAAAAAATATATCTATTATATACCATATATTATAAATATGTCCATAATTTCAGAAAAAGTAGATCGTGGAGAATTTTTCTTCTCCAAAGTAGATCTTTTGTAAAAATTAGTTGACATCCCTGCTCTAAAGTCAAACTCTTAAGTCTAAGCGAACGAAATCGATCATGACCTTATTTAAATAAAATTACATTGACTAAGCTATACTGAGCACGTTTTGTTTAATTTTAATCAATTTCTTATTGCTTTTTCAACGTATTTTTTTAGTTAATAAAATTTAAATAAAAAGATAGATTGGAAAAAATATGCTATTTCAGCTATAATATATTATTTTCCTATTTATTATATGACACCGGAAACTTGTTTATGCGAAATACTTTTATGGCATCATTGCCATAAAAAAAAATTTAGGTGTTATCAATTCTACATGGCTAAATGCATTTATGTAAATATTGATAATAAATAATTCTATTATATCACAAATAATATAGTCAAAACACAAACCTTAGAATCGGTATCTGGCTGCTGTATTCGAACATCCAAAGAGCCCCCTAGTACTGCATACCAGTATTTTCCTTGATCTCCTTGGCGAAATACTGAAAAAGAAAACAACTCTTGTTATATTGAGTAGATAAATTATAATTGGCAAATTGGATTCATGTTTTTTTACAAAACATTCATAATACTCGTAATTCATGGAATCCTATAAGTAAACAATGTAAAAAAACCAAATTAACATTAGAATGAAAAATAAATAAGGGAAAATTGAAATGTTCGACGCTCAGAATATTCTTAACAATTATTCTTCTCTTTGAAAAGAAAAAAAAAACATTTTTTTAGCTTAGATTAGTTCATTATTAAATATCAGTTAATTATACTACAATTATGTAAATATACAAGTAACAATTTGATTAATTATTTTTAATGATAGTGAAGAGCTGATTTTTTTTCTATAATTCAATATAAAAATGTATTTTTTGAATATGCCAGAACCTTATCACAGTATAATAATTTAAAAAAAATATAATACAATGATCAAGTTACATGGTTCCTACTTGTAAATTATTTCAAAACTTATTGTTGGAGGAAACTGTTTCATGCAGATCCAAACTATTCAATGTTTACGTGGCGCACAAAATTGTGTTTTTGCTAATTGATTTTTAAATGCAAATAACACGTTAATTACAAAATTAATTAAAAGGGCCCGCAAGGATTGAATTAATTTTTAGTTGCTTATAACATAATTTATTTTTATAAAAATTATTTTAAAATTGGCATTAAATTTGAATGCATTGAACTTATTATTATTTGGTTTAAATTTTTTAAAAAAAATCTCCGCGAAATAAAATTCAACTCAACTCAAAAGTTGAAAGACATAATGGCATGGGCTTATATAACATTATTCGTGGATTGACGCAGACTTGATATCGTACAACGCACCTTTGCGCGAATTACATCCAAACAGGTGGATGGATCTTCTCGCTCGAAAAATCATTTTCGCAGGTGATAAAAGGTTTCGATTAAGCTGCCTTATAAGCTTTCAGTGGGGTTAACGCGTCGGTGGATTTCGATTAAATGTTTGTGCATCGACTAAAGCCAGTGGGGTGAGAGAGCCTCGCGTATTTCCAGAGGATGGAGCCTCCTTGTTGATAAAATCGTCTAAGTGCATACTTATAGCGTAATGTGATTTGATTTTCCACCAAAAGTCTGAGGTTTATTATAAGATTGCATCGTAATTTATTAAAATTACTCTAAAATATTATCATTTTTAATAACTTAATTTTCAAGTATATATTATACGAGATTTGAGCCTTTCAAATGTAAAGCCTCAAGAAATATGATACTTACTGAAGTGCTTAGTTTTTTTTCGTTCACCTCATTTAAATGATATCTCTCTCAATCAATAATAGTACCATTTGAGCTAGACATGATTTCTTCTAATGCCTAGATAATATTGCAGGTCTAATGTAATTAGTGTCATGGTTATTATTGTTGATTGTACTTACATCAGGATTGTTGCATCATTTTCTCTCACTCGTTGCCCCTCCGGTTATATATTGATTCGTGACAAAATATAGCTAAAATATATACCTGGTTATTATTTTTACTACAAAGTTACGCGATCATTCAAAATACACCAAAATTTTGTCGGATTTATTGAAAAATGATCTGGAAAACCTATCCAAGGACAGCAATATAAATGCTTAATACGTCAATTTTATCAATACTCAAATATTTATTACTTTTTAATATACTTAACTAATTGTAAATGAAACAGTAAAATTGTCGTGTTTATTTTGTAAATATGCCACCTATTTTAACTTTTAACTAATTTATTTCAAAATTAGAACAATTTTAATCATAATAGACATGTGCGCATTTTTACAACGTTTTTCTTAGCTCGTATTCTTATTTGTCCGGTGGTTGTTTGTCCGGTACAAATCTTGCAATCGACTTTTAACTAACTTCCCGACTAGCTAAACACATGAAACTTTTAGGATATATCAGAAAACGATGCCAATGCATTTTTTATTACTTTTAGCCATCTTTAAGTAGAATTGATTTCATTTTCAGTTAATTCTGTTTTGTATGAAAAGTTATTTCGGAAGAAATCCGTAAAAAGTAAAACTATTATTGGTTGCTATGTGAGTCATAGCAACTAAATTATTAATATTAATATATACGTGCGTTACTATGGAAATCAATATGGAGTGTCAAAATGACATTTCAGTATATTTATTCAGCATGTCTATCAAGTACATTTTTTTGATCATTTAAGCTAGTCAAGTCAAGTTTATATGATTCAACAGAAAATTTAAAAACGTTGCATATAAAAAGTTCTTTTTATCTTGTAATTATTTGTTTCAAGTAGCTAAAAAAACGTAATTGAGATATCTTGTCACTTGATGTTTATGAACTACGTATTCGTTTTTTTTTTTGGGAATTCACTGTTTTTTAATAGACTAAAGGTGGAAATTGGCTCTGAAAGGATTTAACTCATTTTTTCTGCTCTAATGTAGGTACAGCTGATATAAATAGTATAATGTAAAAAATATCTTTTTTCGACAAAATGAAAATATATTCAACCCGTTTTCGTTGTGCCGCTGGTACCTAAATACGATGTATTATTATTGTTCACAAAATTTCGAAAACAACGTAGTTTTCATAACACGGCGTAAAACATTACTGTTTATATGGTAATTTTTCTGAATTAAAGCCAACTTTACACGGAGCATAATTTACGGCCCGTTATTTTAACGTCTTTCATCTCTATGAATACGTTTTAAACGGCAGTAAAAAGGCAATGGCGCGAGAAAACGATGAAAAGCGGAGGTTGTTGCACTATTCAGGAGACAACACGCCTTTATAATGTAGAACTTTTTCCTTACAAGCTCGTATTCTTCACTTCACTTATGCTTATGTTGAAACATAATGCTTATTAAAAAGCTTTTCCAATATTTATATATTCAGTTAAACATAAGTTCTTTCTATTAAAATGCTGTTTTCAGATAGATTTATGTACATTGGCGGTTTTAGTTACGTAGAGGCTCATGCTTCAAAGCTTCGATAGATGTTTAATAAATACTCAATTTGTGAAGGATACGCATGTTCTTTTTAAAGTTTTTAATACTTATTGACGAAACGAAGGCCTCGCTTGTTTCATAAAAAACCGCCACTAGATATGTATTGCATATATATCCAACAATTTAGCTGTTTATTAAATTCTATATAATATAGGGCTAATTTGATTGACCGTAGAAAGGAAAAATAACGTAACCCTCAGTTTTTTCAAAATAGGTTTTATTGGATAATAACTAAATACGTATTGTATCCAAATGATGTACGCTGAAAATGCCGAATTGTTATCTAAATTTAGATCGTAATTTAATAAAAAGGTACGAAGTCAAGTGCAAAAAAAACTTTACCATCAGTTATGTTGGCTTTTCTTTAATTAACTCAATAATTATTATTAGATTCGGAGTAGAAAAACCAAATTTTGAATTATCATATGATTAAAGTTTATGTAGGTATATTTTATTTCTTAACCTTGACCGAAAACCATAACAACGACGTTTTTGTGCCTCCTGTAGAATATGATTTGTGTGGATTATGTCATATAGTTTCTTCCTTGCCTAAATAATATGTAGTTAGAATAAACAATATAATATAACGTAAATAAAAAGGCGTAATGGAGGTATTAAATAATATCAATGCATTAATATTTCGTCGCCGTAGATGTCAAGGGAGCCAAGCCACAAATTTGGCGAAAATGAGTAAAGTACACAAAGGCATTTTAAAATCATCAAAGATGCAGTGGTCAATGGATTTAAGCCACAAAACTCTTTTGACTACATTTTTTGTACATTTAAATATTCAGTGGTCAAGAGATATAACACACATAACTTCTAAGATACTATTTTTTTTAGTTATTTGTACAAAATAATAAAAAGGTAACACCACAAAGTATATTCTATGTTCAAAGTTTCACCGTTATATCTTTAAAAACAAAAAAGGTCAATAAAAAAATTTCATTTTTATTTGTCACACAAAATCTTTGCATGCCTGTTTTTCAGCATTATGATTTTGTGGACTGGCTCCCTTGACATCTATGGCGACAATTTGTGAATTATATTAATGAAAATAAATAATAATAAACTATACCTTGACTAGGTTAAATGCGAAACGGCTTCTATCGGTTTTTGAAATACACAAAAGTCACCATTCGAAATATTCAAATTAGACTAAATAAAATTATTATTTTTATTTTAAACAATGGTATAGATATCTCAGTAATAGTATACCTACTCTATTAAATTGATATAATATAAGAAAATTTATAATGTACCTAAATCCCCCTCAAAATTTGGCAATATGTTTATGCTCATATCTCAATATGAAAGTGATGGAGAAAAGTCCTTTTACTTTTAACCTACTCATAGTTGGTACCTACTTAAAATAAAAATTAAATAAACTATTATAAATTAATTGTTTTAATATTTGAATGAGAATGAAATAATTAACAGGATGAAATTAAATATGGTCAGTTTATTTAAAAAGTATCGAAGCAGGTACATAATTCGAAGCATTAAATTAAAATATATATATATATATATATATATCATGTGGTTAGATAACTGCAAATAAAAAAATATCTTAACGCACCCGATTTAATATTTTTAACCGTTACTGTCCTGATCGAAATTAAAGTATATTTATTGAGTATTTTTTATACGATTTAATTAATAGATTACAGAAACTATTCAACCATTAATCATTAATTAATTAGGTCATTAGATCAATTCACCCATCATCCGTTAGATCAAGACTATCCCTTTTCCTTTTGGTAAGCTCCTTGACTTTGTTACTGATATCATTTTAACCTGCATTAATGATATAAATGAATACGTTTTTATTATACAATATAAATTTTGTAAACTAATGTCTTTTACTATTTAAAATCCTCTCGGATTACAAATATACTCACTGACAAACATTAAGAGCAAAAGGACTCCAAAGAAAAAATAAGTATTTTATATGCCCATATATTAAATTTATATCACTTAAGGCGTACATATAATATTATATATCTGTGTAAAAATATGTTATGAGGTAATTAAGTATTTACATACCTAATATAAAAAATTCAAACGATATTCTACGTGTAAGCCCGGATAAAATAATTTAGGAAATAGTACTAGCTGAGGGTCGTGTAATTCAAGTAAAAAGCTTTTTTATTTTATATAAACATTTTCAAAATATGTTTAATAATTGAATAATACTTTTCTCAATAGCGGTATCTGGTAACTGGATAGTTATACGTTTCATAGACGTATATTAATGAAATCCTAACGACATATTTTTATCTTTGATTTATTATACATACCTAGATAATTAATATATGAGTTCTAATGGATACAAACTCTGTGCTTATTCCATTTGAGTCATTTTTTGCGTCCCAGATTTCACCTTTCGGCCTCTTCAGGCGCCGTGTACACTCACCAAAGGTAAACACACACTTTGGTGAGTGTACACGGCGCCTGAAGATGCCGAAAGGCGAAACCCGGGTCGCAAAAAATGACTCAAAAGGAATAGTACAGAACTTGACTCCATTATAATTTAAATTCAAATTCCATCAAGTACCTTCAGTCGATTGTATTAATATTATAATATATGAGTATACACCATATTCCACACATTGAAATTATTATTATAATATGATTTAATTAAAATACAATTTTTTGATTTATGTTTAATATATTTGACAGATTATCAAAATAAATAATTACTCCAAAAACATTGAAGATACCGTAAAATACAGTTTTTAATAAATCAAATTACCTAATTAATTAATAAATAAACATTTTTAATGATTTTCAGACTAGGGGCTGTTTTAATAATCAAGGGGGCAATATGATATTTGGAAAATACCATAGACCTAAAATTCACATGTTGTTATAGTTCCAACACACACGAAAATATACATATAATATAGGTTTACTTTCATGTTTAATACAATTTTATTGAGACCAATTCCCACAAGCCATAATATGTATCTGAGCCCAGAATCTTAAAAAAGATATTTGGCCCGACAAAGATGACATCTGACAACATTGCTATTATCATGACCTCTACAAGCTATTTGATAAGCCTGATGTCATCAGAATATTTATCTGCACCTTACGTCTGCCATGACTCGGACATGTAACACGTATGGATTAAACAGTAGCAACAAAGCAACTGATGCTTAATGATCCAGAAGATAAACCCCAGTGCCAGACATGGTTGTTTCAGAATACGTTATCAAACCCATACCCACGGCTTCAGACACAGGTGGTCTAACAAGTACGTTATTGTGACCTTAAAGCGTGAAATATATTATGGTGCATGTCGCGGACTATGACGTGACGTCACAGTAAACTACCGCTACGGGAAAAAGTGTGTGTTTAAAATGTTATCAGACCGATGGTCCCATCCCATAGCACATTTTGAACCTGTAAGCGAACATTATCAGTTGGAAAAATCTCCCGAAATCACCAAATCAACAATGAGGTCACCTTACGTTGAACCGCACTGCATCGACACCTACATGCCGTTTTGAACGTTTTTATCATATTCTAGATGTCTACACTTTTTCGAATCATGTCAAAATCACGTTTTTATTTTTAGTGATTGGCACTATATATTTTCTATAAGAATATTGTTTATTATCTATAATAAATAAATTATCAGGTTGGGTTCTGTTCAAAATATTATCTATGGATATAATATTGCAAGTAATTTTGCAAGTGCGCACATGTTGAAACTGTTTAAATTAGTTGAAATTCGCATAAATAATTAATAATAATTCAAAATATTAATACATTAGAGTTGGCACTCTCTATAATTGAATTTAGAGAGGATCGTTCAAAATATTCTGCAAAATGATGAAACCAAATACTAAATTTGTCACCATGACAGCGTGACAGTGGCGTGATATGCATCTCAATTTGATCAGAACTTAATCGTCTTACCGCAGACGAGACGAGTGTAAGTCCGCAACGCATAGCGTTTACTTAATTAATACTGCCAATAATTAATTATGTTATACTTTTAAACCTGCCGCCATATAAACAGAATTTTGTGCTCTGATTACAATTCGTTCCTACGAAAAAAAGCTTGAAGTCCATTTTTAATGGGCAGGTACATGGTAAATACATTAGTTAAAAAAAATTGATCTAGAATGGAATTATTCAAGAGCGATACATGCCTTCGGTCTAAAAACTCGCACGTCGCGAATATCCTTTTACTCGTCGGCTTTAGAGGATAAATGGCGCTCAGGTGGGCGCCCCGAGACGCTGTTTTATGGCCAAGCGGGGCAATGAAAATGGACGGTGGCGGCGGCCAAGCTTTTCCACGCTGAGGCACGCAGTGCTGGGCTTAAAAGCTTTCGCCGAAATCGTAATGAGATTCCCGCAAAATTAGCGACAATAATCTGAAGAGCTTTGTTGATTATATAATATAACATTATGTCATGTAATCACATATAAGTTACGTTATAAACCTCTGATATAGTTATTCAATGTTCACGATAATCTTTGAAAAAGTGAATAATATTAAATTTAAGCTACAGCAAGTCAACATAATAATATATACCTTTTAGCTATGTATAAGTATATGTCAGGAATAACCTTCTACTCCGTGAAATTACATATTCGACTTTTTTTAAATATTTCAGCGTTCACGCGAATATCGAGCCTTCGATTTATAGTTTTGGCAATGACACCAAAGCCAAAATTACTATCCACTTAAAGTATATACTTACCATATAATATAATAGTATAAATATCAAATATGATTAAGGGGTTGTTTGTAAAGCAATTTGTGGTTAATTGTGACTTTATTTTTAATTTTACTAATAGTTCTTCGCAACCACGTACGTTCGCCTAATTTTATCAATTCGTCTATTTAGTGAGATTTAGGGCGTCTCTATGGTCGTTAGATACCACTTAAATACCACTGTCTGACGATATTATTTTGTACAGAAATTATTCACTCGCTGAGCGACATATCCAGCCCTGAGCCCATTGTCTTTGTTATCTGCTTACCGATCTCTATCACATCGCATACACTTATCTGCTTTTTTATCCATTGATTTCTTTTGTGATATTTTCGCATTATATCCAAGATGCACCTTTGCATGCCACGTTGCGCTACTCGTAATAATTGTTGGATTTCTCTTACACTTAGGGCTTGCGCAGACAGAGAGCGGTCGGAGTTCTGCGTTCAACCGACCGTTGACCGCTAACGTTCAGGGACAGCAGACAGGTGGCGGTCAACAATAAGCGTTCCATTTGTTTACAAACGTTGTACTGACACAAGCGCTGCATAATGCGAGACCGCTATATTCCGACTGCGAGTGGAAGTGAGAAAGCACCGCTGTTGCGTACTCACTCCCTCGTGTGGTTTCGCTCTATGTTGTGTGACTGCTCAAATTCCTATGACAGGACTGGACGGGAGGTACGGTGTTCTTTGTAATTCCGGGCATAGAACTCCAGAACTCTAGCGTTCCAATTGACCGGCGCGGTCTGACCGCCGGCTGTGTACCCATACAGTATGAAGTCCATACAGTACAAAGAACGCCGAACTCCGAACGCGGAACGCAGACCGCCTGACCGCGCTCTGTCTGCGCAAGCCCTAAGAGTCAATGTTTCACATGCATTCATGAGTCCTGGTAGCACACATTGGTTCAAAAAGTTACTATTAAGACACAATGAGAAGTCATTTTATCACAAAATTACATTTACTGCTAAAAACATATAAATAATGTAATATTTTATCATTTAAATTTACGCACATAATATCTATTTTCAAAACACACAATTACCTAAAGTGGTAAAATACAATATCTATGAAATATTTACTCATTTACTTGGTGCTTGTTGGTGCAAAACACATCATAAAATGATTTAATATTCTAGTGAAAACCAACCAATGCGCTCTTTGCTAATTTATTATGTGAATTTTGTAAGTATCTCGCGAATAATATATTTGTATCCTAATAATCGATCACAACAAACGAATTGGACATTCCTGCTATATGGTTAATTACATTCATTGTAAAATTATTATTAAAAAATTCTATAAAGTCAATTTTTTTCTAAATAAATTCGTAAATTACTTTTATCGTTGTTTCCATAATATTAACTCCATGGTTCTTTATATAGCGCGTATATAGTTTTACATTGTCAATATTGCAATACCTATATAATTTCAAAATATGCTAAAATCATGCATGTGTACCTATACTTATTATCTGTTTGGAGTTTATTTTGATAAGTATATTATGTAGTAATACAGACAAAAAAATATAGAATATAGGTACTTATGTATCATTACTATTTAAATAATTATAAGATAAAAAGACCTTTTTATATACCACGTTTTTAACTGTTGAATCATATAAACTTGACAATTCTATGTATTAAAGAAAACTTTTTATTGTACTTGATAGAAATACCGAATAAATATAGAATACAGAAAATGTCATTTTGACATGTCATATTGATTTCCATAGTAACGCACGTATATATTAATAATTTAGTTGCTAGGACCCCCTTAGCAACCAATAATATTAACTTTCCATATAAAACAGAATTAACTGAAAATGAATTCAATTCTTCTTAAAAATGGCTAAAAGTATTAAAATAATGCATTGTCGTCGTGTTCTGATATATTCTAAAAGTTTCAAATGTTTAGCTAGTCGGGAAGTTAGTTAAAAATCTTTAATCGTCCAATACAAATCTTGGACAAACAAGAAAAAATATATACTGGACACACAAGAAAAAATTAGTACTGCACAAACAAGAATACGAGCTAATAAAAACGTGGTAATAATAAAATAATCCACTACCGAAAAATAACGGTCATATTATAGTAGTTCTCCTATACAAACTAAATTCTAATTGTGACGATTATGCACGTATTTTGTAGGTATGTATTTTTATAAATGAAACATTTTTATTACACACACTAACGAACTAATTTATTCACTTCTTTACATTATATTCAAATTTCGAACACCCAACTGTATAAAATCGCGTGACGTTTTTCCACATATTTTTTTCACTTGTATAGTATTATTCGAATTAACTGACAATTTACATAATTCCATATGTATTCAACTTAATATGACACGCAAATATATTTCTTCTGTGGATTCACAGTCTGAAATATACGTTGATCGCTTGTACTCTTTCATCGCCCTTGATCCTTCGTTCACATAAGCATTGCAATCTCTGTAGGAGAAAATCACACCTGCAAAGTCGTGAATTTCCAGAACACTGATCAACGATCGTCGACGTCCACATATCCGTTGGGCTTGTGCCATTTCAAAGGTGCCTAATCATGCATATGTAGCAGATGTTCGTCCATCGTGGGTGTCAAATTTCGATAAATCCGATTACGTCACAGGCTTCAACCAATTTATAAAACTATCAACGTAGGAAAATCATAGAATTTTTCAAGGGATGATATAATATCATTTATATTCATATTTGGAAAAATGAGTCGCTTAGAATCATAACTCACATTTTGCATTTTTGTCGTTTTTGAGTTAAATATGCCAAGTGATTCTAAATGCATTAATCTATATACAGAAAATAGTTGGGTATCAAAAAACACTTTAAACTATGTGAAAATCGTTGACAAAGTTCACTGTTGGAGTCAAAACTCACATAATTCAAAGAATAATGTGAGTTTTGACTCCAATGCCTTTCTAACCAATCAGAGAGCTCTATTCCTCAAAGTGTCATGGCGGATTTCGCATCTCAATAAGAAGTTGCTGTTCACTTGTGCAGTCATTGTGTTTGATAATTTCGGCGTTGTTTGTTAAAAATTGACTAAAAATAATATAGAATTATTCAATATGGATATAAATGTATCCACAGTCACAGGTGGGGTCGTAAGAAAGTGAGGAAAGTACATGAAACTGTAAGAAAAATAAAGCCAAGACTGACAGGTCAGTACCAAAATGTGATATTGAATTTCCATTGATAATAACTTGTATTTTGTCATTGTCATTACTTATACCTTCTGTATAAAATATAAAGTTTAATAATTATTCTTAGCAGTCTCAGTAACTTAATTAAGCCTTTTAAAGAATTTGTCATTGGCTGTTGCCAGCCAATTTGCTCTGGATCTATAGGCTCTATTGTTTGACATGACATTACTCACATGAGTTTGTAAAAGTTGTTTTCAACTAGTATACACATTGAATGAAGTTATAATATTATGTTAAAATAATTTGGTATGTATTATTATATATTTGTTATTTTATTACTTTGCACAATGACACTGTCAAAAAAATTCAGCTCAGTGCTTTATTGATATATTAATTATAACCATGAATACCTATAAAAGATTCCACTGAGTTATCAAAATAAACTTTACAATGAGTGAGACTTATTTTTTCCAAGACCCAATTATATTTTAGTTGGTATCTACGTATTCCTTTTGTTCCACAATATAGGGCAAATACTTCCAAGGGTTTATTAAGTTGGTTTGTTTTATTTTGGTTTCAGATACAAGGCCAGTGGAATGCCTATAATATCCCTTATGTACACATCAGAAAGGAGCTATTCTTTGCAAATCGTTGTCAATCAGAAGCATGCAAGAATTTGATTATAAAAAATGTGATATCAATAAAATTCAGTGTCTGGAGTAACATTAGGACGATGATCTGATATTATTTAGAATAAAATTTTTGATAAGTGTAAATAATTATGTAAGAACAAAATAAAATATGACAAAATGTCCCAGAATAATTAGTTTTATTCAAAAATCCAATCATTCCTACCAAATTCATATAAAAAGTATGATGTATCTACAATCTACATCTATTAATATTTTTGTAGCTTGGAATCAAAACTCACATTATTCCTACACCTTGGGGTCATAACTCACATATTCACAAAGTTGGTGTCAAAACTCACATTATGAAAATTTTAAATGCTTCCCGTAACCTTACGAGCATTATATATAAACAAAAAATAATGTCAATCGACTCAGTCACTCATTAATATTCAAGTGTGTTCAATACTTTTCTTCTAATTACTAAAAATAGTGCTCTGGTGGTTTTTTGCGATTATCTCAAAACTCGATTTTTGGAATATGTGAGTTATGATTCTAAGCGACTCAAATATTGTAATACTTAAAATTCTATTTTACACATTAAAGTAGTCCATTTCAACATAATAATATTAGTAATTAACTATTTCTTTTATTCAACGAATAATTCACAAGATTTAAGAATATATCATTCCGATTATTGAACATATATAATTTTGAAAAACACTTTCTGAGAGAGTATATTATAACCAATAGAAAAAATCTTTTTTTGAATAAAGTAAGTCACCCCGACGGGGAATCGAACCCCGTATCACTCGAATTTACGCCCCATCCATTGCATTTAACCAATATGCTACGGCGTGACATATGTTGGTTAGTAATCGGAGTAATTGTAATAAGTAATTGTAATAGTTACCTACTTTGGTTTAAGAAACAAAAGTCGATTGCCAAAGTAGCTTGATTTGAAAGAACGCTGATGAGTAGGTATTAAATCGGACCAATAGTTAAAATTTGTCACAATTAGTATTATTTAGTCTATTGGTTATAATATACTCTCAGAAAGTGTTTTTCAAAATTATATATGTTCAATAATATTAGTATTTAACATTTTTTATCTTGATATATTAAAGAATTAAAGGATTATTCGAATATTATCAATTAAAATACGTCATTTTGAAAAACTCCACACAAATAAATGGACCGACCAGGAACCGAACTCGGACTTTTCACTGTCTGAATGAGTTTTCTTATTCTTTAAGATTTAAGCTTTTAATTCATTTGTCACTCATGCGAATTACTTCTAATAACTATCATAATTATCCTCGGTATTTTATATTTTATCCAAGGAAATGCATATCAGATTTGTAAGTAAATCAAGGTTATGATAAAAAAAAACCAACATGATTTATGGATGGCGTCAGAAGTTATGTAAATTTACTTATATGATGTCATTGCATTTGGAAATAATTATTAATAAAATTAATGAAAATTCATAGCCAACCTAATAAACAGCCTATGAAATGCGCATTCAATTTCAACTCTTTTTTAATTTATTAATTCTTATTTTTTTTTTAGTTTAAATTTTACCTGAAAATATTTTGTTTTTATTTTTTTTTTATTAATATATTACAATGTCATGTAATCAAAGAATACCCAAGCACAACAATGTACAATTTTACTTTGATCGCTAAAATATTATTTATTTTAAGTATGTAACATTTAAGTTTATACACTTTTTTGCAATTCTATAGTTACTTGATTTTGTTGACTTTTATCTAAGAAATACTAGAGTATATTATTACTATGAGAAAATGTTTTTAAAGCACGAGAAAGTGTAATTTAAGAAGGTGCACAAAGTTTTTGTATACGCTCCGCATTTACGACAGTCTACTGCCCTCTCAGATAGAAAAAGGCCAGCAAATTGCCCGTGAAAAGCATCTGTAAACTTTTTTATGAACACTCAATGATCATTATCATATGAAACTTAACTGCAGTGGAAAACTCGAAGGCAAATGAGACTGTTAATGAGTTTTTTGGCATTTTAACAAAAGTTGAAACAACTGCAATACTGCATAGAATTTTATTGTTTTTCCAATTGGAAAAGTAATTAATCCAAGTTATAACTACAAAGTCTTTGATACGGGAGATCTAGTCAATTTATATTTTTGAAAAATATTGGAAAGTCAATTAATATGTTTGATTTCTCTTTTATATGTATTAATTCTTAAAAAAAATATAGAACACGATATATTATTAGTACATACCTAATAATATACAAAAAACTTTTTAAAATACTTTTTAAGATGTAGATGCCAATAATTTTCCCTCATCTTTATATACTAAGTATTATTGATAGTTGCTAATATTTTATTTTGTACTGTATACTTTTGATCACTTAAATAATGCTTTTAAAACTGACCCCCATTAGGTGTCATACTTATTTTTTCTTTTTGACAGTTTAAAAGCAGGCCATGGGGTTTAATGGTAGTAGTGTAATAGTAGCAATGAAACAAATTCAAAAATACTTAGATTTTGAGAAAATTAGATAAATTTATTGTAACCTCACTGAGAATCAAACTCGGAGCACCCGGGGGAGAAGCTAGTACCTTAATTATTAAATTAAGAAGACAATGGTGCCTAATACTTAATTATTACACACGTCTGCAAAATATGGAACCAATGTGGGGAATAAAAATGAAATACAAAAGTCAGTGTGTTACCGCATGGTATGGAAAAGTTCATGCTGGTCATAATACGTAATTACATAAAAGGAAGATTTGGGTAACGGGAGAAACAAATGTTTTCGATGTTATAGAAACAGCAAATAAAAATCGCAGCAAATATATCTATATGTAAAAAATATTTACTGGACACATTTGGTTATTCGATGGAACCAACCCAAGAAGTAGATAACGTTCAAAGGGTGGACCTTAGACACTACTGAATTGAAGAGATAGATAAGTTAAAATATATTTATGGAATGTGCTTTAAGAGACCTTTATTCAGCAGTTGATTGATACAGGGTGATAAGATAATGATCCTATATATCATCATAGTAAACGGATAAATGCTACTATGATCTCCAAAAACAATTTAAGTCAAACTATTTTAGAGGGAAGATCAAATGTCAGCCATATAATACCCTCATCAAACCCATTCTAGCATAGCCCTTACAAAAAGTGACAAGATGACCCTTAATATATTTGAGAAGAATATCCCTAAATAAATTGGACCTATACAAAAAATGGCATATCGGAGCAGCTTGAAGAGAAGAGTGACCTCTGGTGGTGGCGTCAAAGGAAGGAGGTTGCGACTTACGAGGGCATGCGCCTTCCAGATTTAGCGTAACTATCAAGAAAACAATTAAATTAACAGTAGCTGAAGCTACAAGATCAACTCATTATTGCTTTAGATGCAAGGAGTTTGTTGGCAACGCCTGTATATTCAGTGATCACCATAACTGAGTACCAATGCAGAGGATATGAAGAGGGAACCTTATTTCCTTTTTTTTTAAATTACATTTCTTTTGTTTTTACGTTTCGTATAAATAATGAATTATAAAATATATCTATAGACAAAAGGTTGGTAGCTATATAATAATAATTTTCTTTGCCAATTTCCTGAGTGGAAATGCAGTCACAGAGACAAAGGTTTCGGCCTTTATCATCTAAAACCCTTTACTCGAACGCTCCAAAAATAGCTTCGGCCAGATCTACGTGTAGGTAAATATAAATCGTCGACATTTTCCAGGAAAGAATAACACGGAACTCAGGCTTCATTTGTTTGAGTGCGAACCAGTAGAGCGGGAGGTTGGTCACTTCCGGTTCGCAGGAGAGAGAACGCATATCTTTTCTATTCAAATGCCATCTCTTTACACGGTAGAACAAGGTCCTTTGCTTTGTGCGAATAGCTGAAAGCAAATATGACGGCTCCTATAAATAAATTGTGAACGTTCGTGACACAGAACAGTTAACTCATTATTCAACTTAGTTACGTAGAGACAGTATAAAAGTTTAACTCAACTGTGAAGTAATAATATTGTGTTGAAAATACTATAACCACTTACAAATTATAATGAAACTTTATTAGAACTACCTACTAAGCTATTAAAAAAATATTAATTTACATAACTTAAAAATTATTGAGAAATATACGTAGGTACTATAAATAATATTTTAGAAAAACTGGATGGGATTCGAACACTGTAGACTATTACTTTTCGGACGAGAGCTGTTACAATCAGAGTATCGACTTTACAATTTAAATTACATTTTTCCACTCTACATACCAAATATGATTCAGTAGAATCTAGTAGGAGAGTTTTTTTTCGTCCACTTCTGATCCTAATACGATCATAGTTAGGCTTCCACATGGTGGAGGTTTGTATAATCAGATTTTTGTTTTTATGAGAAATTGATGTTAGTCACTTACTCAACCTATTAGTTCCATACTCTGACTACAACACAAACATAGACCCCTCCAAACCAACCCGCCCCGCACCACACTCGGTCTTAATCGAGCGTATCACGTGGCCCTACGTTTTGATGTGACGCATCAGCAGTTGCTTGCTAGCCCGATGGGCTCAACATCTGGTTGGACCGACTTAAACATCTCTTCTCTCTCAGAGCACATTCTCGGATATTCTCAGAGGATGTGATTTGCATCCTATAGTTCTCCGATACATGAACATGTTGAACGAAAAACAAGTCCAAACTCATTGAGCTTGATAGCAAATCCACCACAGCCTGTCAAAAACTGACTGGTGTAGTATACTCTGACTACAAACACACATTGAAATGAAAAAAAAAACAATGTGTGTATTGGGACCCATGCTAATATAAGCTGTAGCGTCAGCCGCTCGACCATCGTGGGCCAAGAATATGGGTAGGATAGTTACGGTTTCCAAAATCTAACATAGAGTTATTTTATATTCATATTTAAAACATATTAATTATTTAAAAAATAATAATATAACAAAGTCATGTACCTATAACAATCTAATATATTGATTTCCTCACTCATTGGACCAGTTATTATTTTATAAATACGTCAAAATATGCTAATTTATATTATTTTCTGCCATATGATAATCGAAATACCATTTATTGAGAAAAAAATATCAAAGTGCATATTTAATGATTGGTAAATTTAAAAACACCTATTTGGATCAATATATTATTAATTCGCAATCAAATAACGTGTTTTCAAATGAAACACGCTCCAACAGTTCTGAAAGAATTTTTCTAATATGTATATTTCCATGTCATCCGTGTACCTCTGCGACATACATGTTAATTATGACAATTAAACCTTTAAATGTGTCATATTATAAACTATATTATATCGTGTCATATTATGACACACTGTGTGGTACTTAGGAAGCATTAACCAACCACAGGGCTGTCCTCAAATCCACCGATTTGTTGAAATTACAAACCTACAAAATGTACTAAAAGTACGAGCCGGCACAAAAAAAAAACTGTGGACTGACAAAAGTAATAGAATCTAAGTGAGATTGACGTCTAGTAATGATGATAATAACTTTAATAAGTATGTTTTATGTGAGTCAATTGAATCATAATAATCATCAGATTAACATTAATATAAAAAAAAAAAACATATCTATAGATCTATAGTGCGAAAACATCATTCTTCTTGGCTACGTGTTAAAACTGTGAACTAACATGCTCCGCTTATTTTTAACCGCACTTCCATTATAAACTAACAAGCTTCTCCCATTTAGTAAACAACAGCGCCTAGAAGCGTAGCCAAGAAGATGTTTGCGCACAGTATATATTATATTCTTTTTAACACTACAACAGGCCTAGAAGACCAATAACAGTGGAGTAGTTTAACAGTAGTGTATTTAGTAATAGAAGTGAAATAATCACTGTCTCATCTGTCCGGGAATCGAACCCGCTTCCTGCTTCCGTACGAGAGCCTCTTATTGTTTCAACCCTTTATTTTAGTTACAATTATATTGAATATGACATCATCTATGAGAATTGCCTCTACGCTGTTTTGTCTTGAAGCATTTGTAATTAAATAATAGCCCGTCGTGGGATTTTAAATTAAGAAATTCAATCGCTACCTGAAATACATCCCTTATGTATTTTACAGTCATGGCTTCACGGATGTTTTGCTTGAAATTGTAGCACATGGCCTGCGTGACGTAATGAATCCGAGATGACGGCCTTTTCAGACATTTATAAGTTAAATCGACCATAGCGCCGCGCCTTTCACAAGTGTTTATAACAATTTTGTGCTAACTGTATAAAAATAAACATTTTTATGTTTTTTTGTATATTTCATCGTTAAATAATTATAACAACCCATTCTTTAAGCGCCGGCTAGACGCTCATGCTTTACCACAAGCTTACCTGCGCAAACCAGTTTATAATAGAAAGCCCGTGTGTATTGACGGGAAAACTGTAGCTCGCGCAAACCGAAGAGCACTGTAAAAGTGTTCCGTATTTTTTGCACAAACTATACCACGCAGGCAAGTCGCCGGCGCATTAGTTAAACACGTTTAACAGATTTTAAAATTAAATTTGTTTTTGATTGATACTGCTTTATCCGGATCCTTCAATTGCAACATTATAAACTAATTCTCTAAAAATGTCTCGCAAAAAATTACCAGTCTATTTAAAATTTAAGCACGCTTTTCACGTACATTGGTGATATATTTTCGGTAAGGGCTTAAATAGCTTTTAGAACAATACACCTGGGACATGGCGTGTTCGGTTTTCTCAGTGTGTAAAAGCTCTCATACAAAATGCTATTTATGACTGCGAAAAAAAATCAGCAGGTCACAAAGGCGAGGCGAAAGGAAGTTTAAAATTTCTTTTTCTTTAATACCTATACGTAAGTGTTCATTTTGCAGAAGGAAATGTTAGTATGTATAAATCATAGCGATGGTAGAAGAGAATTGAATTTAATTATTCAGCTTCCATTAACTGTTTCAAATATAAAGCGACCTTTCGTTAAATTATAAGGTATACTTCCGTTAGTTTTCAATTCTTTTAAAACAAGAAATATACGAAATCAGGTGCGTACGCTGAAATTTTGTATGGAGGGGTTCTTTTAAAAAATATATCCGTAATAGAATATTTATTTATCATTGTTTTTTTTGCGAAGGGGGAGATTATAACTATATTAAAGTAATTTTAATCGGATGCGACTAACCACAGCGCCCCGTCGCTTTCACTGTAGATTACCGCACTGCTACGAACACCAGCGCATAATATGCGATAATATAATATAGAATATATTATATTATATTCTATATTATACGAGACTGCTTTCAGTCTGTGCGGCAGTTAACTAGGGTAGGAAAGTATCGAAGTATTAACACTTATTGTAACAATTACAATAAGTTAGCCATCTGAACTGTCAAAACTGTGTATCTCACTCTAAATTTAATCAGAGCCAAGAGAGGTGCTGTTAAAACATGGCACTTATTGTAACAATTACAACTAACTTATTGTAATTATTACAATAAGTGCTAATACTTGGATACTTTCCTACCCTAGATAGCGGTCGAAAGCAGTCTTGTGTATAAAATAGATTTTCAATTTATTTAATTATTTTCAATTTTTTTTTTATCATATTGTGGACATTACAAATTATAAGTTTAAGACGTTCACAACAAGACATTTAGAAACAAAGATATATAAATATAACAGTATTACATAAAAAAGAGATATATCAGTAGATAAATTAGATAGGTACATGGAAGTACACCGGATGAGTTAAGCAGACCCTATTTTAAGAATTTATAAAACAACATCCACCTAAACTCATTCTCACGTAGGTGGAATATATCAACACCCGAAGCAATTTCGTTGAACATAGTTATCGCCCTCCCAATTGGCATTACCAGTGGCAGGTTAGTTCTGCACCTTGGGAGAATAAACAACTGATGGTCTCTATTTCGATGCGCTGATCTGTCTTATAGCCACTGGTGATACACATATCTACAAATCGCTGTGACCTCATCATTAGTAATACGGTGTCCGTTTACATCTTCAACGCCATGCTGTCCTGTCTTTTAAACATAGCGTAAGGCAATATTAAAAATACATCTTTCTTTTATCACCGGTACGGTACTTACCTTAATAATAATTGTGATTTATTTTTGTTCCTGGGAGGGTTACGAGGGCAATAACCCCTTCCTCGTATATGCGTGTCGGCACAAATTAATATGATTCTTGCATTATTTATTATAATACAACATGACAGAAAATTTAGTATATACTCGTATCGTAAAATATGTAATACTTGTTATTACGTATTTCGGGACGCAATATTTTCAACAAACTACTTACTTCATGTCCAGCACTAGGATCATCCACAATGGTAATAATAACATACCATTAAATCGTTTATATCGTATATTATATTACACTATACCTATTGGCCAACAAATTTCCTAATAGCCATAGTTGGAATATGCATACTTGAATTCTTGGTACTGTTCGGTTATACCGGAGGCAGCGGAAAACGCATTTTGAAAATAGTCGATAAACTGGATTATTTGTTAGTTTGGGTTAGTTTAGGTTCGGTTAGGTTGGGTTAGGTTAGGTTAGGTTAGGTTAGGTTAGGTTTGGTTAGGTTAACCTAACAAATAATCCAGTTTATCGGCTATTTTCAAAATGCGTTTTCCGCTGCCTCCGGTATAACCGAACAGTACCGAATTCTTTTAATACATATTATATAATACGAGTAGGGATTACCAGTATTTTTGATACCAAAATACCGGTTTTAAAAATCAGACAATACTGATATAATCGGTATTGAAAGTGGAAACAAAATGTACTAATTAATATGAAAAGTTTAAGAGGACTGTATTTTTTTTTTGCGTTTTGTCGTTCGGTTGTATAATCATTAGTAACCTCACCTCTAGTGGCGAATATTTCATGATGGAAGAATAATTTAATAATTACATACTACAATGAACTTGCCTGTGCCTATTTTTTATGTTTATCTACTAAAGAATAGCCTTATATAATAATGTAGAAATATAAGTAAAGAAATTTCTATTCGTAAATGTAAAAATTGCAATAAACTAATAAAACATTAGGTGGAATAACCAGTAGAGCACATACACATCTCAGAATATTTCATAATATACATTTATTAATAGATCATTTGAAGAAGAAAGTACCAATACTTCAACTACTAGGTATTTTTAAATATCAGTATTTCTACATATTTTTAAAGGTTTACATACCTAGTTTTATTTAGCCATTTTTGCTATAAAATATTAATATATTACAGAATTTTTTATATCTATATTTATTGGTAGATACTTCTATTTTTTCATATATTTCACGAATAGGAAATACCGAACTACCGGTATTGATATTTTTATTCAGTATTGCAATCCCTAAATACGAATATACATTCTATTTTTAACTACAAAATTCGTATACCAGTATTTTCAAAAAAAAAATCCCAGATAAACGATTTTCCATTTGCGAAGCTCTTACGAAAACTACGTATTATATATTATCTTAACATATTTGAACTCCACTGATACTACCGAACGTGATTGATTATTTTCATTTTACTTATTTTATCTCTCGTTATGTTTGCATAACTTATTTCGTGTTTATACTAACTTTACAATATTAACTTCACTTGGGCTCTATGTTATTATATGTATAACTACTCAATAATATAAAAAGATACGCTAAAATCTATGGCGTTTTCTGTAATGCTCAATTTTTGCCTACTGCCCGTATAATACACAGCATCTTTATAAATTCGGTACACGATGCTAATGCAGACAACACATTCTATTATAATTTTGTAGCAGTACGGTATTCCAAACATGTGGACTCCATTAAACTTTTTTAAACTAACTTTTTTAAAAATGATTGTATCGATATTCCCTAAATAAAATTATAAATTCTGAATTAATTAAAAATGCCACAACCGTATATAATGATGTTTAGTCAATACGCGTAAAGAAAATCTCTCATCTATGACGGGCGCGTATTTTAAATATACCTTAATTTTTTATGAAATATATCTATTATTATAATCACCACTATTAATTCAATTATCAATAGTTACTCTGAGATCAAAATTTTTCCATTTTCTGACAATTTGGTCCCGTCTGCGTCGTGTCATCTCTGTGAAAACGCTGTTTTATTTTAAATCTTCTTACTTCGAAGTCACCAAAACTATCTTAAATCTAAAGACATGTGAAAATCGATTTTCCGGGCCTTATTTTAAAAGTACATAAATATATATATCGCAAGTGAAGCAGTATCTCTGGTTCTTTGGGGAATCTAAGAAAGATATAACATTCGTAAATTATTGTGGGTATCTTACGTAAAGATATACTTTCACGTGTACGAATATTCAAAATTATGTCGCTTTAAATATTATATTTTATATGATAAATACTTTCATCATAAATAAAATTATTTGTCCACCCATGTACATAATTTAATTTACGTAAGAAATTATTTCTAATATCTATTTTCAACACTGTTACCATTATTTTTAAAGATCATATATATATATATATATATATATATATATTTATTACCTACTAAAAAACGTATAGTTTGACTAGCCATATCCTACTACTGACCACCAAAATAAAGATAGGTCGTATCGAATTAATAATTATGGGAAGTGAATGACAGGTAAGTATATATCACCGGGTATTGACAAAGGGTTCTTTGTGTTACAGTGAACCATCGTGAGTTGAATTAATAATCGTGGTTTATAACTACAATAAGTGAACTTTGATTCATATCCCTCTATGCGGTCGAAATCGATCCATGTCGTTATGTGAATTAAGTTGATACCTATTCATAACATGCTTATATACAAACAGAAACTTTAGAAAACAAAATCAATAAAATACTTTAATATTAGGCAACAATATTGGTTAGTTTGGGTTTTTAATTGTTTTATGGTCCAAGTCTATTATCATAAAAAGTGATAAAACTAAAAAACTAGTAATACTATACATACTTTGAAAAAAAAGCTTCAGATTTTCTATTAACAAAATCTTTCACTTTTCAACTTTCGTATATTCTTATTTTTCATATATTATAATATATGTGGTGTATCAATTTACTATCAATAATTGCATATAATAATACTTCTCAATGCAGCTAGGATGGACTATCTGCTAAAGCGGTTTGAATCTGGCTGGTAAAAATACATGTTGTTTTTATCTTCTTTACTCATGTACGATTCTAAAAAGATCATAATATGTGCTTTCACAGAGTGACAGATTTTTGTTTTTTACGCAAAAATAGATTCTGACCACTTGCTCAACATATTAGGTTGATACGCTAATTGAAAAACAACATGTGAACTTTGCCGGAGCCTGGATTGGAACCCGGGACCCACGACATTATAGCCCGACGCGGTAACCTCCCAGCCATCATTGACGTACTTTTTTAATCCAGTGGTCATCCCTAAAAGTAAAGGCTATGTGAGAGTTCTTACTCTCACATAGCCTTTACTTTTACTATATAGAGACCTATATTATCCACGGAGCGAGGATAATTTACTATGAGCTTAAATTATTAACAAAAAGTATTTTGAAGAACTGAGAATAATTAAAACCTTTAAATTTTATAGAAATATTTTGATACCTTTTAGGAGTGGTCACTTACTACGTATAAATTTTAATTATGAATGAATATTTTACTCACATAATAAAATTGGACTATAGATAATGGAATTAAAGTAGTAGTGTTAGACAAATATTCTGAGGGTAATATATTTTTAAAATTCGAACCTAAATAAAAACATAATATTTTAACTCATGAGAAAACTATCCTTAATAATTCAATGGATATTATGTCGATATCGTTGTTATTATCAGAATAAGTTAAATCAAAATGTTAGCCCATTACAAAGATATCCTCATCATAGCTGAAGACTTTTTTGCTCATTTAGTATTCTACTTAATAATTATATAAGATTGTGGCATTTATATATTCAATTCTGAATTTATCAAAAATGCCATATCCTTAAGCCTTTAAGTCCCTTGGTATACGGAAAGTAATCGAAAAATTCGTTTCCCGGATTTTCCAAAAGATAAGGTATTCAATATAATGTTACTAAAAATAGCATGTTACTATTTTTCCGATAAACTTCAACTATATTCTAAAATTTGTTTTAAGTATTTAAATACAATTGTTTGTAATGTTGGGCATTATTTATAAAGTCAAATTATTCATGTTTTAATAATACCGAGACGTAAAAATAATTTCATCTTAAAGCTTCTCTTAGACTTTCGTATAATTTTACGAAAGGAGTTTTCATACATTTTGAATAAATCTCCATATCTTTCTTATCACTAAGACAAATGCCTTGAACCACGAAAATGGAATAGGAAGAAAATAATATATTTCAGCTAAAAGAGTGATTTATTATACACGTGGTTTTAGTAGAGTGTTTTATCTAAGACTAAACCATCTAACAAAAAGTTTTTCACACGCACCAAGTTTTGGGAAGATGGGAATTTTAATAAAATTTAGTAGATATAAGCAATTCATACACAGCTTCTAATTTACATATAACTTAATTCCGCTCAATATGTATAATCGGGATATAATTTAGAATTTAAGTAATAAACCATGTGGAAGAAAATAATATTCTTTATTGTAAAGAATTTAAGTTTTGCACTATTCCTTTGAATCAAATTTAACTCGAATGAAATAGTACCAAAACTTAAATCCATTAGAATTTAAAATCAACTTCCACCAAGTACCTGAAGTCGATAGTATTAACATCTATTATTTTTTCGTGATATTGGTTTATTGATTGAACATAAATTGGTAGGTACATATATTGAACATTATTTATCTTTATTTTAGATATATATAATTTTCTGTAAGAGTTGATACTGTTCCATTCGAATGTCTATTAAGTTATAATAATATATTTTATTATAAATTTATAAATTGATTATTAGCCTAAATATTATCGTGTTATTAAATGTTGTATAATTAATAAGTAACTGTCCGATATATATATATGTCACACGTGTTAGTGATTAAGTGGTTATTTTTGAATAATGTTCTTGTATATTTTATGTTAATAATTAGAATTTTTGGTTTTAGATTCTTAATAACGATTCATTATGAAATATGAATATTCAATCTATATTCATTGTCAATAATATTATTTGATAAGCTATTTAAATGTATTTGTTAATGTTTTTGTCTCTTTTTAAATTTGCTTAATATATTATTGTCTTATATAATATTTTAGTTGACAATGTTCATCTGAAGCGGACGAAACTGCTCCAGCTATATTAAAATAAAAGTAGAATCAGGACAATAAACTTTGCGTTTTATTTAAATTAATAATAATATTTCCATTTCATGACAGTCATAATAAATATTCTGTTGTATTTTTATATAAATCTTAGTTTGGTATTCACTATAATATGTATTAACATACGTGGATAAAATTGGCATATTACATAAGTCAATATGTTTCACTAGCGAAGGCTGCGTTAGAGAGGTGTAAGTAATGGAAAACAATAAAAAGTACCAGGTAGTTGTAATAGGTATTATTATAATATCATTATTGAATATAACAATATTAATAAATATAATAACAAAATAAAATCTAAATACAAAAATATTATACTTTTTTATATATAAATTTTACTAAAAGCATAACACACGGAATCGAGCCTGTAATCCACGGATTCATAGACGACAACTCTTACAAATCAGCTACTGTAAATGATGTTAAAACGCATGTGATAAACATATTACTTAAACCAAACTAGACAGATAATAGATAGACAAAATAGCAGAAAAATAAAACTGCCGTCAGGTAGATTGTTTTAACCATAATTTACTTTTATTTTCATGCACACAATTCTATTTTTCTGGCATGCTGTAAGCTTGTCATAAATTACCAAGATCACTGATACATTTTTCAATACTTCAGTTATTCAGATTTGGTATGCGTAGAGTAAGCTGCAATAATCATGAGCCATATGTACAAGTAAATATTTTTTTTCTCTTACTAATTACAAAGTAAGTTGGTTGTTTACAAATTCGTGAAAATAAATAATTTCTTTCAGTTTCAGTGGATCTATGCTATACACAAGGCGGCTATCGATGGTAGTTAATCATGTTTATGCATCGAGGTATTATAATTGTTGCAATAAGTTAGCCGTCTAAACGTATATTTTTATTGCCGAGATTATTAGTCAAAAGTGATTATTAAACAAACCATTACTTATGTGTAATTTTATAATATATTATAAAAAAAACATCTACAAATATCTACGTCTTATAAGTGAAATGGTGAGGTGCCTACGTTGTTAATAAATTATGTATAAGTATATTTTAAATCCATGAAATTACGATTACTTTTTCTTTGCAGATATTTTATAAAGAAAATGATTAAATATTTTTAACAACGTATTCTTGTATTTCTATACAGATTTTGGGTAAAGTTACATAATTTCCGCAAATGCTATGCATCAGCATCCAGCAGATAATAAAAATGGGATCTGGCACCGTTGGCTAACGAAGGGCTTAGCGTTTATTAGGTAAATGATCATTAGTCCCAAACGTGACATTCGCTGATATCATCACCAAGCAGCTGTCTCAAACTTACTTTCACAGTGCGTATACTATAATTAGTATACAAATAACATTATCCAGTAAGTAGATATGCATTACTGATGTTATTCTAAACATTGTATCTTCTCAAATACTGTTTGCCAAATTTAATTTACTGTGAATGACAGCTTAATGGACTTATTTCCATAATATAAACTTTACAGGAAATACAAGAACAATTTTCAACTGTGAGCAAAATATTATATTACCACTTCATTTATATTCGCTTTTAGCCGGGTCGCACATCTAAGCTCGCCTCGACTACAATACGTCGAATGTGTCGATGTGATTTTGTTGGTATTCTCAAAACACATGTAGGTAACTTAATGTATGGCACACGAATGCAACATTTTAGTTAAAAAAAAAACAGCTGATATCGAAAACAACCAATTTTACTCGACATGGGGTGCAAGTATATCAAATTGTCGCATCGGCACATGTGCAGAGGCTGCCTTTTCATTCGTGTAGGCAAGACGCGTGACATCATTCTGCTATCATGGCACGGCACCTTAAGCGGCTACATCATCTAATAAGCACCTTAGTTTTAGTAATAACGGTCTAATGAGCATTTTTGTTTTTATTGTAAAAGCAGAATGCGAAACTTTTTTCTAGTAGAAAATAACATTTTCACATCGAAATTTGAAAAAAAAAACATTATGGTAAGTAGTTGTTGGGTTCTCAGGGTCTTTCAAGTGGTAATCCGGCATGATCAATTAATACAACGCGTCATATATTTTCTTAATTTATTACTAGTTGAAATAGGATATATTTTATTCATAAAAATTATAATTAGAATTAGCGTCGTTGAATAAAATTGTATGTAGGTAATAACAATATTAATCATTAGTCATATTACTGTCAACGAAAATGAATTGTAAAAATAATTGTGACAAACAGGTGTCAAATAATAATGATTGTTTTCTTTCACAATACTATTTCGATTGTTGTTCGGCTGATTACGGCATAATAATTATGGAGTGGCATCTTCCATCAGTGCTTCTCAAACGTTTTTTATACCACGGCCGCAGAAATCAGAAAAAAATCCAAGACTCTCTCCCCAAAAATTTTAGTCTTTAGTAATCAACAGTAGTTTATTTACAAATAATTATTAATATATAATAGAACATTTTTTTTCATTTACTTGCTTCTAAAGCAAAAAAAAAAAAAAAACTTCAAATTTATTACAGCTACAGCCTACAACAACAATTTAGAAAGAGGGGTGAGATTGCATATTTTTACATAATTAAATCAATATCCTGTAAAATGTTTGAAATGTTAATTCGCTGGTTTTGCTCCAAAGTCTCCGTTGAAAGACACGACCTAAGTTTATTTTTATTAGCAGTAATGATGAAAATGCTGCATATGTTTATTGTCGCAAAAGGAACTATGATTAATGCTGCTTTTGCGATTGACAGATATTCTTGCTGTCGCCTTATGCTAATTTCTAAAGACTTCTTTCATTAAATTCGTATTCAAGGTAATTAATCTATCTAATAATATCAATCAATAATCAACGTAATATGATCATATTTTAAGGATTTAGCAAATCGTGTTTTTATCCAATAAAATTGTACTTTTGGTCTTCATTTAAGTTTGGGAGATATTTGTTGAAATACTGAAATATTTCGCGGCTCCCTGGCAGGAGCTCCAGGGCCCCCTAGGGGACCGCGCCCCACAGTTTGATAAATACTATCTTACATGACGGATTTTATATTACTCTTTAACAAAATACAAAAAATGTTTTACCTAAATAATAGTAAATAGATACCAGTTAAAATTAAATAAGAAGCACCGTATTAATGAATAAACATTTTCTCAACTTTTGAAAATAAACAGAACCTATATATTAATGTACTGGCCAACTAACCCATATGAACTATGAAGTAAAATGCTATATCTTGTTTTTATTATATTCGACTTGAGACATGAGTATTGTACAATTTTTATTATATTTTCTGTGAAGCTTTCTTGACATATCATGTACATACAATAAATACCCCAAAAGAATATATTTGCGCCTTCAAAAATACGAGACATCTCACAAAAGGCTTCTTTCATACAATAAGTCTTGGAATTGTTTAGCGAAACCGCACTGTCAGTTAACGCTACAACAGCTTTCCTCGGATAGACTATGACACGTGGTTAGGGAACTTACTTTGGGAAAATCGTATGACGTAATGCAGAAATCAACCACGCCACAAACAATTTATCGAGATAAAAAATGACACATTATTATCTACCTTCAGTAGGTATCTATTTTAATATTTGTGGTACAAAATGGTCACATTTGACATATTATTTGAAATAGTGATAGCAATCTGTTAAAAATTAATAATATGTACCCAAATAAATGTATCTTCATTAATTAATTTTTTAGTCAAAGAATAATTCACAAGATTCAAAAATGAATGTTACATTTTTGAATCTCCACCCCATTCTGCATTACCTGCATCTCTCGGGTTTCTCCTCCACGCACATAGACCACTATGCTAAAGGTACCATACTTAATTATTACAAATTTTAACTAATGGCTCTTACAGTACTCTCTGAAGCGCTTTCTAAATTGAGCTACTATTGGCTATCGGCGTTTGTATTTTAAATTAAAGTAGGTATAACTTCAATTACTAACCGATGTCACGGATCAAGGATTCAGGTTCGATTCCTGCGGGGTGTCTTACTTTTTTCAAAAAGATTTTTTCTATTGATTATAATGTATTCAAAATTCTAAATGTATCTTCTTTTTAATCAATCCAAATCCATAAGTATTTAAAAATCATTTAGAAAATCTTAAGTAAATAAATAATGATGCATTTCTCAAAATATTATGTCACTTTCATTATAATTGTTGATATATTTTTGATACCTAATGATTTTTGTATATTTTTCTTTAAAATATAAAGCCTGGTCAACATTTGTTACTTAACCACGTTACAGGTACTTGTTTTATTTTGTGGTAACATCACCAATCTCACACCTACACTCGATGACGTTACTTCAGTTAAAATTTACCAGTTTACGTTATTGATGACACTTCCAAACTTTTTAAAGTAGTAACGCGTCACTTTATTTGAAGTGGGTTAGTTCACTGACGTGTCACCGGAGTAGCCAAACGAGGTAACAAGTAACGATGTGAGGTAACAGTACCATCTACATTTATTACTAGACAACAAGTATAGGAAACGGGACCTGGTAACCGAGCAATTTGTGGTAATAATGTAAATCCGGTTTGACATGACATGCAACACGATGTGAATCTATTATAATAAATTCAAAAGTATTCAACCATTTATTTTGCATTAGAAATAAATATATTTTCCATATCATATTACTAACATAATATTATGTTGATATTATAAGAACCAACCCTATTAGTTCATCGAGGGTAGAATGTATGACTATCTGTCTGTGTATTTAAACCACTTTGTTGCGAATTTCTGGGAAGGTTTCATTCTACATAACTCCATCCGATCGAACAAGAGCTTTTCGTTTTGACGGGAAAACTAATGTACTGTAGAATCCAAAAGCTCGTATGACAAAAGGCAATACAATATTTGAAACGTATTCCACACTAACCTAAATACATGATTATGTATTTATAAACGTGATTTTTTTTTTTTGTTTATTAGACTCTTAAACCAAGATAATATATTTTTATTGACTAGCTCTCTTTTGTTATATTTCAAATCAAAATGGTGTATATCTTAAAAATATATACTATTCAGATAACATACGAATATAATATTATATGGTATTAAGTATATTGAGATTCATATAAAATAAACTGTTAAGTACATGATTCGAAGAAGGTTAACATTCAAACAATGAATTTACTTTAATACTTCAACTGTGAGCATATTATTAAATACGTTGATTTATTTTTGTTCTGTAGAATACTTTTCTATGGTCCTATTACTTTGTCAAGTACAGAATTATTGCAGTAGTAAATAACGTAATGTACATGCATGTATGTCGTGTTATATCGTGATCACAGTAATAATACCTATATACCGGCCAGGGCGCCGAATAGTGCATTCGTATGATAGGTGCCGTCTATTTCGCGAGAGCTTTCGTTGCTAATTTTTCATGCAAACCGGTATACAGTTTACCGCAAGTGAAGTATTTTACCACGTTTTTTTTAGCTCGTATTCTTGTTTGTCCGGTGGTTGTTTATCCAGTACAAATCTTGCAATAGATTTTTAACTAACTTCCAGACTAGCTAGATATTTGAAACTTTTAGAATACCTATATCAGAACATGATAATATATAATATACTTTTAATACTTTTAGCCATATTTAAGTAGAATTGAATTCATTTTCAGTTAATTCTGTTTTGTATGAAAAGTGACTTCGGAAGAAATCCGTAATCCAATCCACTATTATTGGTTGCTAAGGGGGTGGCCCTAGCAACTAAATTATTAATATATTCGTACGTTACTACGAAAATCAAAATGACATTTCAGTATTCTATATTTGTTTGTTTGTTGCGAAATAGCAAAAAAATGATTTGTTGACAATTGCCTTATTTGTCCTAAATTATTAATACATAGAATTGTTAAGTTTATATGATTCAACAGAAAATTTAAAAAACGTGGTATATAAAAAGTTCTTTTTATCTTGTAATTATTTTTATTGAAATTATTAGAAAGTTTTTTTTCATAAAGTGTCATTTTGTCATTTATTTTCGTTGTGAAAAAACACTTTCGCAAACTAAAATTCTCTCTAAATAGATGACACTACCATCGGAATGCGGTATTCGGCATCCCGGCCGGTATATATTATGCGTGTGTATCTTGATTAACGCTTTCGCTGCTGAATAGATAATGAGATTTTAATTGCCCCCTTTAAAATGCACGTTAATTACATCGATCGGCCGCCTGGTCATTACGCGCTGTGTGCGTCTTCCGCGTCCAAAGTATTAATATAATATAACTATGTCATGTAAAAAAATCGTAGACTACATTAAATTTTAAATACACAATTTTATACTAATGACTGTAGAATATGTATAATGTATTGCCTACATTAGTAACTCATTTTTATAAAAAATAAACGAGCCTGAGTTCAATAGAGCTTTATGCAATTGAACTCCAGTGAACTCAGAATATATACCATTCAAATTGATAGTTATACTTAATCAGTGGCGCACCCAGGATTTAATATTGGGGGGGGGCCAAGGTGGAGAATGTAAATTAATAGTCCTATAGGCTCTTTTTCTTCTTCACAGCCTAATTTCTCGTTTATCGGTCTTTTGTCTATTGCACTCGGTGTACCTATACCATGGTCCCCACATCCTGAAACGGGCCCTCAGGCTAGGATATTTGGTGGCACCCCTACCTACCGCTAAGATTAAAGGCAGTGTGAAACACTACATTAACGTTTTTCAAATTGTGTTTTAGTTCAAATTAAGGGCACTTATACTATGAATTATTGGCGATTTTTAATACATCTACTTTAATAATGGAGCTGTCGAGTATCGACACATAATGATCAAAAAATATATTGCACATTTATATAAGTAATTGAAAATGTTTATGGCCATGAAGGATAATAGCGCCGCAGGCGACGTTTTTTTGCTATTAAAGCTAATTTATGATGTGTGTTTATCTCACTTATCTGTTCAACCCGACACGCCGGGCCCCCCACAGCCCGGACCCCCAGGCTAGAGCCATGTCAGCCCTCCCCAGCCATGACCTACACCACTCCGGAATTCGGGATAACAACGAGAATTTTTTGACATTTCCATTAGGGATTGGGTTTCTAAAAAAACCTGACATTAGCGTTTCGAAATTTTGGTGTTAGAAATTAAAATCTAAGAAATTTTTCTAAAAAGGGTGCTGGAGAATTATTACAAATCATTTTTTGCCGTGTTTTTATTTGTCTAAACCCAAAGGTATAGTTTATTGGCTTTCAATTTCAATGTTGAAAATCATTCTGATAATTTTCATTTTTGGGGGGTGCCAGGGCCCCTTGGCCCCCCCCCTGGGTGCGCCACTGTACTTAATATTCACGTACATAAACGTTTTAAAAATATATATGAATATAGTGAATTTACAATCAGTAAACAATAAATCAATATGAACTTACGCTGTGACTTTTTGAAATAAAAATATTACGTAGGTATCAAAACGAATTATTAATATCAATGAAAGAAAATTTCAAGTCACGCCTGGCGTTTTGACGCCTGGCAAACCGGATAACTGCGAAACTTCCGACTAACATAATATTATTTAAACAAACGTGGTCTGATAAATTTAATACTGACGCAATACCTCTGCGGCTAACGAACCGTTTTATGGTTAGGTTAGTTTATTTAGGATAGTATCTTGTTGTTTTTAATATAACCTACTGTAAGATGGTTATACAAGTTCTGCGTTTCGTCTAAGCAACATTTGTAGTAGTAAAAGTATTTCATAAAATATACAAAAGTACAAGCTACCTAAATAAATACAAACAACAAATATATTTTTTGACTCTAAGCCGGTTTTCACATCTAAACTATCATCGTTTGCCACATAGGCATAAATCAAACCTCCTAGAAACGTCGCTCCGATGTTGCATATGAAGACCGCGCACATATACCTAGCGGCAGTCGCGCTTACCCTCTTGAAATGTATATATATTTTAATGCGGTGACCGGCGAGTCGGTATAGAAATGACCAATTCGTAGGTGTGCATATGCGTTCTGGCGTTTTCGACTCGCAGCCCGAGACGCATGCGACGTGTTGCTGACAGCACTGGATGTTTGTTTTTCAAACTTAAAAGTCGCATTCAAACAATGTGCGGAGCTCCATTAGGCAACGTGTGTATTGTAAATAACGATGACGTTAAATCGACGTATTCAACACGTTGTAGACGAGGCGAGTTTTGATGTGCGAGCCGGCTAATAATAACAATACACAGTAAGTAGCTCAATTTTTTTAAATGTATATTATGTTTTTTTATTCAGTATTTCATTATCTTTCGGCCACTCACCTCTTAACTCCCTGGCAGAACCCCTACCCTCCCTTACCTACACGCCCAAAATAAAGATGGCCACTAATAAAAATTTTAATTTCCATCATCTATGAGCGAAAGTTTCTTTCAAAAAGTTTTTTTCAGAACGCTGTATGGATGTATAGACACTGTCGGACCTTCCCTAGAACGCATTGTTACCGCATTAGCACATATGCACCTAATTTAAGGTCTTTCGTTATACGGAAAAGAGGCGAAAATCGAGCGTGACAGAAAAAAGTGTATCGAAAAAACAACAGGAAAACGTTGTATATTTTCGCTTATCTTCTATTCTTATCATTTACCTTTTCATTATCTTTGAACCATTCACTCTACCACATTTGCTTAACTGACTAAACCATAGTGTGCTTATCGTAAAGAGATTTGCAGCACGTCATATTGATACTTACATACTTAAATAAAGCATTCAACTGGTTTTGTTTCATTCTCTACAGCTCTAAATATGCTGTCTATTCTCGTCATCAGCATGTTTTACAACAGATATTCACTGACTATAAGTTTCTGTAAGTTCCTACTAACAAATTACGTCACTTTCTGATATCCTTTACGTTCCTACTGTTTTCTGTTTCTGTTTTACATTTGTGAATTTACATCAACGTCTAGGGTATCATACTTTCTAGTATTGTGGATGTGGTAATGTGGATGACCCATTATAGTTTTTTTTCATTTGCAAAATTTTAAGATGAGATAAAAAGTCAATGAAGTCTTTCAAATAGTATGCAGGTGGAATATTTGTAATTAATTATCAATATTATAATTTTAAAAAATGTGTACAAAATACGATAAATATTATTATAACTATTAAATATTACCAGATGGCAATACCAGCTGTCAACATTCTTATACGTATTCTCCCTGTCACTCTCAATCTCATATTATGTTTACGTATGTTTTCTGTCGTACTGTATTCATTCTGATGTTTTAGACTCAATTATTATTTGTCTGTGAGCTGCTACATCGCATCAGCCTGACGAAGTCTTTGTAGAGAGAGTATCATAGCTTTGCCGTCAAGCCATCACTGAAATCGTTCATTTGTCAACCGGCGATGCTCAGCTGATGGTTCTTTCTCATCCATAATATCCCGATTGATTGTGTATTTTGACTAAGGTTGCAGCACCCTATCCCTATTAACATTACCCTCAAATCTCTTAGATAACATACTAATTTCTTGACACTATATCCACTTGATAGGTATTGATACCGCCTAAACCATGGCATCCTCAGAGGATCCAAGGCCACGAGGCCTGAATCATCATTGGGCTGATTCATGCAAACATGAACAGATTGACTGCGAGGCAAATTTCTAGCCCGTAAGCAAATAGTAATTATTAATATCATTTTATTAATATTATTACCTACATTAGCCTTCATCCAATTTTGACCAATATGTATTAAATTCGTACACTTACATAATTATAAATATTGAAAGCAAGTTCCCAGCCATACAGTGTACCTAGCACCTAGAATATCTGATTTGAGATTACTTTGAAAAAATATGTATTTGTACCTAGTTCAAATATTTCAAAGCATGTACCTGGAAAAGGTCTGCTTGAATATTTCTGTGGTTAGCAAAAATTCTCAGAAATATGACACCCAATGTACCTACCAGCCAGGTACATAGGGTGTAAAGGCTGTCCTTTTGTCATTTTTCAGTGACAGAATTTGTAGGTAATATTTTTAATTCTTGCCTGAGTTAACCTACTCCAAAAAGGTTGATTCATTCATTCGGTTTTCGGACTCTCGAGGAGCGTGACGTCGGCTGTGGCGCCGCGCTCGCCGGCGTCACCGCCATTTAATTTTTTTTTTTTTTTAAATATTTTGTACGCTGTACTTTACTGTATTTATATTCCGAACAATAAACGCCCTGTTTTCGCCTGTACTTCCGCGTTGTCAATCAACATAAACATGTCCCCGAAAGAAGAAGCAGACGATACCACCGTGACTTGACATGACATTACATCATCAGGGGGGTCCAGAGCACTCATCCATCCCCTTCCCCCCCCTTTCGGAGGTGACAGTATGCTATTACCGCACTGTAAGCATCTGTAAAACTATTATAAAAGTTTCATGTGTATTTTTTCACCACCTGATTAAAATAAAAGATTCCTCATATTTTCAAATTCAGAATTTGCATTTAAACGTGTATGTTTAATGTCTTCTCCTTGTCGCGCTCTCACACGTTTTCAGATATTTTCTCTCATGCGTTACAGATTATCCAAAATAAACACATATAAGTTAATTGTTTCGTTATTAGCGGTATTGATGTTTCTCTTTGAGATATTAACTAGAATTATTTGTTATTTATGTATTACTATACTAAATTAAACAACAATCAATGACATTATTAATGGACGACGCACTCAATACAGTAGCTAGCAAGTAAATTCGCATGTATAGGTAGACGTCACGCAATTCAATTATGCGATATCACGCATCGGGAATTTATAGCAATATGACCTTTATTGTAATGGCGTTAGAGCAGTGTTTCTAATGTCAATGTTCATTTGAGCGAACCCGTTCGAACCGAACCATTCGGCAGACCCAACAAAAAGCATCAGGAATTTATAGCAATATCACCTTTATTGTAATGGCGTTAGAAAAGATTATGCCATTCGGCAGACCCGACAATAAAGTGAGTGTCATTTTCTTTTCCAGATGATTCGTCCATATTAATGTCATTGACAACAATACTCAGTAAAATAATAACATATTATCAAATGGAAACTAAATATTTCATTACTATAATCAAATATAAGTTTGTAACTGATTCCTAAAATTTTGACTAGTCATATTATTTTTCATTCTATTTATAAATAGGTGATAATAAAAGAACCTTTGACAAACATGCTTCAGTTTTGAATTTGAAAATAAATTGAAAAATATACGAGTGAAATGGACGCTTAATCAAAAGAAGATAAGAGTGGAAAAATGTTTTTGAAATCCAAATTTCTTTGATGTTTTTGACATTTATTTCATGAAAATAAAGCTCAATATTTTCACTGCTTTGCTTAATTATTACTTTTCTGATTTCTACAATAATATTTTTTACATTTATACCTCTTCTTATTTTTAAAAGTACATGGTATATTATATAAAGGTAAACACGAAGAAGCTTAGATTTAGCTTATTGAATATTATAATGTCACATCTGAGTAAGGATTGCAATACCGAATGAATATATCAATACCGGTACTTCGGTATTTCTTATATACCGGTATTCCTCAAAACATATGATAGAAAAAATAAGTACTTATCAATAAATATAACTATTAAAATCTATTGAAAGCAATATTTTGTAGCAACCTAAAGTACCTACCTACATTTATTATGTTGACCTTTATAAATATGCATAGACCATAATATTTTAGAACTGCTAATTTTTACAAAAACTCTCTTTCACTTTACAAAGTCCAGGTACAAGAAAATCTCTTTCAAATTCAACGTTTGTCGGATGTACTATCAACGTTAGATCAATAGTTTGGATTAATTTGAATTATTTGCCTCAGATGTTTTCTTTTTCGAAATATGTTAATAATTCATCGCGACATTTCTATAAGTATATTTGACGGATTTTGTTTTAATGTTATTTAACTTTTGTTGTTTTCAGTCAATTTATTTGCGTTTTGGCAGCATAAAAATTATAAGTACACTTAATTATTTAATATGCAATATAGTATTAAGTATACGACAGTGAAAAAATTGCATTAAATTCATTTTCGATAAACGTATATGCTTTCTTAATACCGAATATGCTAGTATTTTAATTTTGGAAACTGGTATTTCGATATCAATAAATAATTGAATACCTGTTTTGAAATACTGGTATTGCAACCCCTACATTTAAGGATGCTATTCTAATAAATAATATAATTAGCGTTTATTTCAATGCTTTTTAAATAAATGGTTATAATTTTCGGTTTAATATTTACTATTCTTGAAAAAATACGAATAAGATCAAATATTTATTTATATTCGCCTACCCTGAAGTAGCTAAACAACTGCATCTGACATCTATTGAAACCTTGATAGGCAGTTGGCAGGAAGACTTTCAATGAAATGTTCAAGAACTTGTTCATTTCATTTAAAATACAATTATATAACAGGAAAAGAGATAAAAAAAATCATTAATACTTTAAAACACCCAAGAACTGGAATAAAGAAGGATAAAAACAGTTTTTGGAATCAATTATGAACACAGAAAAGATATGTGTACCTACTGATAATGTGCATCACCAATTATCTTATATATTACTAGCTGACCCGGCAAACGTTGTTCTGCCATATAAATTATTTCTAGTGAATATTTTGGTTGGTAAATAAAAAATAACGAATTTATCGTAAGTGTGTGGGGATAAGATCTATGACAGAAAGAGGAATAGAGCGCTGTAGACGATGACCGCCGATAAAAAAAAAAAAACATCAACCATTCATTTTCTCAATTCAAAATGAGTAATGATGTTCATAATGAATGAATTACCTGTGACAAGATCTCAGTGATTGTCACTTTGCAATTCGTGCATATGTGCTAAGAAGAATTTCAATAATTCATTGTGCTCATTCAATAGGGCGTCCAGTTCGCCGACGATGCGCCTGGCATTATGCGAAATGAGGCTATTGTAGCCGCAACGTGCATCCACATGATTGATGTCCTCACCGCCGCGCCCATGAAGTAGATTTGTAAAAATGTATGTGGTTCGTTTGGTATTGGCAGCAATGAGCCTACTTCGTGGTATACTTGGCCTTTGATTTTGAACGTAGAATGGAATTGTTGACCATTTGCCGCAGTATTGTGAACTATTTCTGTTGCTCCGGACGAAGTCATTTGGAAGCATGAATTGAATGTGCCAATGGACTTCAGGAACAGGTTTGAATCTGGAATCGTGCCGATGAGCAAGCCGTTCAATGGTTCTGGTGGTATCTCAATTTCTGGTAGTTGCACTTTTCCTGATGCGCAACATATCCCGGCTGACTCATGTTTGAATTTGAGCGCATGACAATGGGAACATTCTTTGTCCATAGCACCAATCAGCACTTTTGGATGAGCGGAATATTCAATATCTGGCTCGTACTCGAATGCGAGACGAAGGAACGAAGCGGATATAAATGTTCGATGTACTTGTTGGCGTTGTCGGTCATTTGCTCTGCGTGTGTTAACTACGAACCGGCACGCTTGGCTCCGTTCCAATTATCGTTGTTGATTTCGTTCAGCTCGTGCCTCTTGTGATTGAGATGCACGCAATTGCGACATGCTTACACGCACGTTTCTGTTATTTTGTTGGATTTGTTCGTCTGTTCTTTCTGCTCTACTGTTTTGCATGTTTGTTGCTTTATTCGTTCGACGGCCCAAATGGCCCCCCTTGCGTCTTGCTGGCATTGTGCACTGTAATACACGCACATAAAAATAGATAAATTAAAATAAATCGTACAAAATTTTGCACGCACTGCGTTGTGATATGCCAAATGAAATGTCAAAATGACGCGACGCTCCTCTTGAATTCTTTTCGGACTTAGCGCCATCTGTCATTCAACAACATAAATAATTTCGTTCTGTTTGAAATACGAACGACGGTTAAATTTGTTCATACAAAAATAATAAAATCGCAATTAAAAATGAGAGGGTGGGGGTAGGAGAGTGAAAATTTGGGCTTATAGGTATTTTTTTATGCCAAATAATGAAAAAAATACAAAAAAAAAATTGTCAAAAAAATAAAAGAAAATTTTTCTGGATAGAGATACCCTAATCATCTAGCGGTATGAAATATACTTGTTGACCTATTCTCATACCTAATAAATATATATAAAAAAATTCATAAAAATCGGTTAAGCCATTTCGGAGGAGTTCGACCACAAAAATCGTGACACGAGATTTTTATTTATATAGAGATTATATGTGTCTTGGATTATAACGCATAAAAGAAAAAATATGAATAAGTAAAAAAGAGCGAGACATGAAAAACACATATTTAACATACACGTATAAATGCAAATTCTAAATTTGAAAAATCGGATAAGTCATTTATTTTAATCGGGTTGTGAAAGAAAACAAAATGATACGTCGACACTACACAAATGAATGAGTTCAGCAATGGCGTGCGATGTGTTATTTCAATGTCCATTAACGGACGTTAAAACGATTTCTATATTCTTAAATATTACTCATCGGATACAAAATTGTTCAATTAAAACATTTTAAGTAATTAAATAAACAAAATAATTATTTATACAAAATTCGATATAATTTTCGATACACATATTTTATTATAGAAACACTAAATTAATTTTGATTCTAGGGTATTATATTCATTAATATTGATTAACTGTATTTATACATTCCGTTAATACTTGTATGGGATAAACGATTCAATAGCACAGTTTCGATCAAATCGGTTCCCGTTTGAACACACGCCAATAATCAAGTTAACCCATTGCAGACAGATTTAATTTTTCAGGATCATTTAAAAAGGCACGCTGATTACTAAAATTGATATAACTCATGTATTATTCATTCAATTCAAATAAATCTTTGAAATATTTATAGGTTTTGAATTTTTCTAATAAGTATTTACATTTTAAGTAAACTTTGTGTATAAGTGGAATGAAAAAAATATGTCAAATATAGTTTTTTGTTTTTAGCCTTTTTTTTATACAAAATGACATAGATAAAAAGTCTATGATAGAAGTAAATAATAAAAGGAAGATTAACTAAAACTGGAGCTAAATATAATACTCTTCAAGATATTTAGAAGATGGAGGGCCATTTTATGTTTATTACTGTCTCAAACACCTCATACCTACCGAACTGATCATTATTTTGACAAATTTAAATAAAAATAGATTTTATAAATCAAATATTTCTTAAAAAATATATCGGACCGTATATAACTAACTTCATAAAATGATAGCTACATATATTATTAAGTAATTTCAACTTTTAAAAAAATCAAAATATGATTAAATTTTTTTTATTTTCATCATGTCCTGCATCCTGTAACACCGGCGCCAAATTGGCGCCGATAGGGCGCGATGGGTTTTAAGCTGTAATGCTTTCCCTTAGATCAGAGGGACGGCGGGGACTGCCACTTCTATCAGTACAGAATTAAGACATATTATGATAAAGTGTGAAAATGTGTTTTGTGGGAAACTGTGGAAAAAACAACCCAATAAAACATCATATTATTGTCATAATTTTTTAACAATATTTCACACTCACTTGATAATACTGATAACAGAACGCATTATTCAAAACAATATCTACTAAAATAATATTTTTGCAATCATGATAAAATTCTCCTTTTGATAAATTAATATTTTTTACTGGATCAATTGATACTGAGCCGTATTTATAATAAATTCCTAAATATTAATAAAAATAAATACTAACCTAATTTATATAAAGTAAATTAAATACGTATAATATGTAATTTGATATCTTTTTTTTTTCATTACAAGACTATATACAGCAGAAGAATATTTTTCTCGTTATTGTAATCATTGTGTACTTACCTATATGTTAGTTCTTTATGTAATCATATTATTCACACTATATATCTATATTAATACAATTATGATACTAATACGTATATTTAATATAGTAAGAATACTTAATTGACGAACTAAAAATTTAATTATTTAAATTACTGAGACCAGTATTAACCCAAAGTAGGTCATTTCAAATAACTAGGTCACGTGTGTAAAATGAACAAATCAGGCACGGGAAAATACTGACACTAAAGAACCTACTAGAAAGGGTGGAACAAAGTTGCACGTAGAAGATCAATGGACAATACGCGCTAAACTAGGGTAGGGACCAAAATAAAGTCCACAAGTGGAATAGTTTGGTGGAGGGTAGAATTACATAGAAGTGGATATTGGGTGAATATTCAGTATTCTAAATCTAGGATCAAATTATTTGAGTAACTACTTCAAAATGATAATGAAATATTGACCAAACTGAAAAAGCGTTCAAAAATATATTTTTTTATAAAAACCTATTAGGGTTTATACCTATGCCTAAATTATTAAATAACAATATTAAAATTAATGAACTTTTTAAAAACAAAGATCGAAACGCGGGGATCAAATCATACCAATTAATATGAACAAAGCAAAATAAGTAGGTACCATTGTTTTATAATGTGCAAATGTTATGTAAGTCAAAATGATATTAATGTGCCTTTTTGTACCTGGAATTATTCATGATTATCACTAAGTAAAGCCATAATAGATAGGATAGGAATTGAAAATCTATTAAGTAAATATTAATTGCCGAATAATATACCTACTTGTTTTTAGATAAAAATCGATAAATAATATTTTTCTACAATTTTTTTTTTAATATAGTATATAAATATAAACTATAGTTATATAAGTAGGAATGTATTTTAATGTATTAGATAAAAAAAAAACAAAAATATTTCAGGTACCTATTTAGTTCTAAAATCCAAATAGTATTTTTTTAACTTACGCGTCAGTTTATAATAACGTGGATTCCAGGTTCGAATCCTGGGTCTGTCAAATACACATATTGCTTTTTTAATTTTTCTTTGGAGCCAGAGCATGGACCTAATAATAGATTGAGAAAATGGCTAATAATCATTTTTCGTAAAAAGAAAAATCTGTTAATATAAACCTCGTTTGGTGTTATCAGGATTGGACATGGTCAAAATAATAATAAAAGAAATTACATTATTAATTTATTTATCTACTAAATTGCATAACTAACTCATAAACATCTAAAACTGTGTCTTAGTTCGTTTTAAAACTGAACACACAATATATGGTTTGATAATATATTCACTACAAGAGCGATGTTATACTGTTGATAATTTATAAATTGTTTTCCGTATGAGATAAAGTAGGACTTATTTAGGCGCTTTTTTCTACTACTCTCCATAATATCTTTTATCGAATGACTATAAAACAATTGAGTGGGTATATCCCAAGAACTAACATTTCAAAACAAAGTATAGTTAGGCATTCGTATCTTTACTGTTATGTAAAAAGAATACAATTTTCGTAGGAATTTTGTCGGTGAAATTTTCTCCCCTTTCGAAACATTTTATATCGAAAATTATACTTTAATCGCCTGTATTAGTGGACGATATTATTATACAGCGTCTGCGTTTCCCGTAATAAATAATAACAGGAATACAGCGATGACATTTTTTTCGATTTAAAATGTCTACCCAATTCCTATACTTTTAGAGAATACGTGGATTAAATAACACGAAAAACGAAACGTATCATCTATCTCGACTCAAGAGGCGACCTCGGAAATTGCTTTTTACCAGCAGTACGTTTCATGGGAAAGCGAACGCTAGCCTATGATAGTTTAGACCGGCATTTTTTCATTTCAATGTATTAATCCAAAATGACTATTGGTTAACAAAGAATACCTACTGAAAATTGCTTGGTACCTATTTTACAAAAGTCAATAGCATTATTAATTATTCTGATATATATCTTAGATGTACTATTACTTAATACATAATTTTGAAAACACTTCTGAGAAAATATATTATAACCAATAGAAAAAAATCTTCTTTTTTGTAAAAAGTAAGACGCCCCGGAGGAATCGAACCTGCATCTCTCGGGTATCGCGTCATATAGACCTAGACATAGACCACAATGCTAAAGGCGTCATACTTAATTGCGACAAATTTTAACTAATGGCTTTTAATACTCTTTGAAGCGCTTTCCAATTTTTTCTATTGGTCATAGGCAATATATTTTTTGAGAAGTGTTTTCAAAAATATGTATGTTCAATAATTAGAATGTTACATTCTTAAATCTTGCGAATTATTCGTTGAATAAAAAAATAGTTAATTAAAATTTATGTATATTTAAAATATATATTATTACTTCATACTTAAGTATAAAACTTATCGCTACTTACTGCTAGCGTAGATACCTATGCTGATCTATATACATTAGATGTAAATTCGTATTGCAGTGTTTATAAAGAAAAATCTGGGAAAGTTCTAAACTACTGAAAACATAGTAATTGTATGTTTAGCATCGTCATTATCTCGTTATTGGTTAGATTTTTTAAAACTTTTTCTGTAGAAAACACAAGAATCATCTGCCTATTTCTTTTAAAAAACATTTAAAGGCATTTGTAAAAGAGCTATATTTTTTTACAGAGTTTAAATTGAGCGCCATAAAATTTTGTGGTATATGGCATCATGTATAAACCCTCCTCTCTCTGATATGCCCTGAACATACTAATAGAATTGGAATAATATTCTTCTTCTTGGTCGTACACTCGTGGCTGAGGATCGTGACCACATTTAAATTTCGCCATCCTTTGAGCGACCAAAACTTTCCATCCTTCTCGATCTTCCGCTTCTCTCAGGGCAGAATGGATGGTGCCCCCAGTCAGCTCTTTCACTTGGTCGCACCATCGCGCAGACGCTATTACTCTGCTTCGCCTTCCCTGGAGGCTAGCCAAATTACCAGTCTCTCCAGGCTGTCCGGTCCACGCCGGACAATATGTCCAAAAAACTGCAAAATTCTTCTCAGACATATCGTCGAGAGCCATTCCTTTATCTTCAGTTTCTGGTTCGTCCTGTGCTTCGTCCAAAAAATGCGAAGCATTTGGCGCCAACACCACATCTCAAAGGCATCAATTTCCTTCCGTTCTCTTGACTTCAGGGTCCACGACTCGACTCCGTATAGGAATAATATTAGTAAAGTTAAACTACGGGTATATTTTTTTAAACTAAAATAATGTAAAATCTTAATCTATATCTTAATGTTTAATAAACCATTTATTTTATTCAACAAATAATTCACAAGATTTTGAGAATGTAGCATTCCATATATTGAACAAACATAATTTGAAAATACCAGTGGTTATACGGATTCAAATCCTGTTGAGCATCGTATTTTTTTCAAAAATGATTTTTTCTAGTGGGTATACATCTGAGGTGTTTTCAAGTTATGTATGTTCATTATATCTTCATGTTTTGTGTTGTTACAGCCCAAGCTGGACCATAGCTACCTTAAACAGACGCATTTGTTCTGTCCGTACTTCCATCTCTAGTTGATAATCCCCAGTCCTCGCAAGTATTTCTATATATCATCAAGCCATCGAAATAATGCCATTTTCACACTCCATTTGTATTCTAGTTCAATAAATATGAAGGGTTTCTTTTCTTTGTTTTTAACACCACGTCGCTTCGTTGGTGTTTTTTCATCCACACGTAATACGTGACAGATGTATCGCAGGCGTTAGGTTTTTATAAATCGGTTATAAAGCGCCTGTATACGTGCATGGATTTACTACCAGTGTCTTGAGTATTAATTAAACTATCGCGATAATAACTGTTTGGATACAAAAATGCTAATCTCATTTTCAAATGTCAGCGAGATGCGCTGGTTGTTGTTGCGTGAAAGTTTCTGTGCTGCGCGGTGTAGTACGTTTTTTTCCGGCAGGTTCACCGCCATAATTATATTTTGCATTTGAAGAATATTGCGCAAGTTGCAACTATCGCGTGAAAATTCAAAAACTGCATAACTTCTTTGATCCATACATGCAGTCTTGCAACTTGCACGATCATACGTGTTTACACTTGCATTTTATTACAATGTTATCACAATGTTTTTATTAGCTCGTATTCTTGTTTTTCCGGTGGTTTTTTGTCAAGTACAAATCTTGCAATCGATTTTTAACTAACTTCCCGACTAGCTAGACATTTGAAACTTTTAGAATATATCAGAACACGAGCCATCTTTAAGCATAATTGAATTCATTTTCAGTTAATTCTGTTTTGTATGGAAAGTTATTTCAGAAAAATCCGTAAAAAGTAAAAGACTATTATTGGTTGCTAACTGGGTGGTCCTAGCATCTAAATTATTAATATATGCGTGCGTTACTATGGAAATCGAAATGAAATATCAAAATGACATTTCAGTATTCTATATTTGTTTGTTTGTTTGTTTTTTTATTTATTTCATATCAAGTACAAGTTTGAGCATATTGAGCATAATAATTCAACAGAAAATTTAAAAACGTTGTATGTCAAAAGTTCTTTTTATCTTGTAATTATTATTGTTATGATCGCTATAATACATACTGAGAGCAGTAAATCCATGCACGTGTAAACGGGCTATAATTACAAGATTTTAAATATTAAGAATTAGAATAGAATTACATCTATATTATAATGTAAGTTCTCTGAATAGTAAGTTGTATCACTCAGTTTTTTTTTACTTTAATACCGGAGATTACAAACAAAATATCCTGATCAGGTTTCGAAAAGTACTGACATAAATAGTTGACTGTACATCTTTTCATATAAATTCAGCAGTTTAAGCCTAATTTGCTCTTTGTATTCACGTCACTTTCCTTTTTCGAATCTTTGTCGTCTTATTAAACTTTCCAAAAACTTGGTGCGTCTAGAAATTTATATTCTTTACGGCCAAAACTGGGGGAAGATTTATCATGAAAATGTTACCTGCGTAATTTTTAAGGTGAAAAATAAGCCTTAGAAAATTTTATCAAACCTCCTGTCTGCAAAAATTCGTCAAAGTATTAAGCTCCCCTTTATAACTATGAAACTAATTAGAAAACCAAATCTATAACTAATTTTGAGAGACTACTCTTCTGATACTGAAGAAATAATTACTACTATACATTTTTAATGAATGCTAGGTAATTTATAAAGACCTAACTTTCACTTTTACATTTTCAATCACAACAGTGAATTTAATTACAATCTATGTAAAATTCCCTCTAATAAAAATTACAAAGATCTAAATGATATTTTTTGACAAGAGTGATAAATGTTAAAAAGAAGAAAATAAGTTAATGAATATGCGATATAAATATTTAAGCAGTGTGTAGACTTAAATCAGTTATGTATAAAGAATAAAATAATCCAGTTATACCCATTTTTACAACGTTTTTATTAGCTCGTATTCTTGTTTATCCAGTGGTTGTTTGTCCAGTACAAATCTTGCAATCGATTTTTAACTAACTTCCCAACTAGCTAGACATTTGAAACTTTTAGAATATATCATAACACGATGCCAATGCATTCTTTTAATACCTTTAGCCATCTTTAAGTAGAATTGAATTCATTTTCAGTTCATTCTGTTTTGTATGGAAAGTTATTTCAGAAAAATCCGTAAAAAGTAAAAGACTATTATTGGTTGCTAAATGGGTCCTAGCAATTAAATTATTAATCTATACGTGCGTTACTATGGAAATTAATATGAAATGTCGAAATGACATTTCAATATTCTATATTTGTTTGTTTGTTTGTTTGTTTTTTATTTACTTCATATCAAGGAGAAGTTTGAGCATATTGAGCATAATAATTCAACAGAAAATTTAAAAACGTTGTATATGAAAAGTTTTTTTTATCTTGTAATTATTATTTATAATGTTTTTTAATTAAATATAAAATACATTCAAACTATGATTATTCGAAAGTCGTTATATAAGTTTTCAAATAACCTTTAGAACTATGTTTAAATGATAAAAATAACCATATAATAAATACGACATACTAATTTATTAACTCCGTATGCATTAACAAAAGCACAGTAACACGAAATCACTACAGCGGTACCAATAAAGCCTTAATCCATGCCAGCGCGTTTTCATCATAGAGTCGTCCGGGGAAGCAATAGGGGTTGCCTTTTTCCTTGTGGGGACAAAGTAGGTTTCAAGGGTTTGAATTTCTCCATATTCACACAATAAAGAAGGATTTAATCCCCACTTTGGCATATTATAATCACATTGCATATGTCCGCGGCATACGTAGTTTAGAGATTATGATGTATTTGTGAGGCAGTTTGGATCCTGGGAACTCTACCATTGGGTCTATCACCAGATGGGAATTCCTTACTCCGGATTCTCACGATTTACGACGCCAAACATTCTCAGGCTCTAGATTCTTTTCAACCATCTCCTTGTCATCAAGCTACTAACTAAAATCGAATTTTCAACGAACCCACATTTTATGGCGGTTTTTTTAAATTAAATAAAACACTTGTAAATTATCCGAAAAGTCTATTAAATTTCATGTTTCGTATTTTCGACTCTGGGTTCGATTTCCAGTGAAGTCGCAATATTATATTTATGTGATAATTCTATAATTCTAGTAATTGTGATTGTTTCTCTTCTATTACTAAACTACATTACTGTTTCACTACACTATTATCATTAGGCTTAGTGGTCTGTTACAGTGATAAAAAGAATATATATACATTCGTAGACAAATATTTTTTCATCGGAAATAATATTTTTATATCCGTATAGATAGCGCTTACCACACACGTTTACTTTTTGGAATGCTTATTATTTTTATATAAAGTCTCAAACTTATATAAGTGTATTATAAGTTATAATATACTATATTAAGAGCTTTTAAGTTGAATTACTTTACCTGTGCTTTAAGTAGTTTGTTATTGTTGAGAACTTTTTTTGTTAAAATGCCAACTTAGGTACGCATCAAACTTAAACTTTGAACGGAGGTAAACATCGTGAGATTTAAAAGTTTTTTTTTTATATATAAATCTCATATTTTGTATTATAAAATATACAATTTTAAACCATAACTATATGAAATATTCAGTATTTTTATAACTAGAAATAGCCCGCGATTTTGTCTGCGTGAAATAAGGAAATATAATAATAAGACAAATAAACAGAAGAAAGAAATAGACTGATACGAAGTTATATTATACGAATAAATGAATGGATAATATTATGAAATAAACACAATGTTTCATATTACATCACCAAAAAAATGTCATCCACCGATAGCCTTAGGATAAAAACAACAAACAGAAAACTCTATGTTATATTTTTTTACATTAGAATGTCTAATATTAAATATATGATACATCAGTAACATATTATGATTTTGCCAAAAACTAAGTACAAAAGTATATTTATTTACCTTACAAGTCAAAGTAAATAAATTATTCAATCTTATTCCTTTAGAATCGGTTATAATAACAAAATAAATATACATATATATATATATATACATGTAAGCAGTATTTGTATTTCGTTGTATGACTTGATATTAAAATTGAACTAATAAGATATATTCTATTAATATAATTTTACAATGTTTTGTTATATTAAATTTACTTCAGCTGAATATGATTGTAACAAACTTTTATTTCTTTATAAAGTAACGTATTTCATTATAGAAATTGCTTATTTTCAAATCACTTAATTCATATTTAGAGAAAAGAGAATGAAATTTAGAGACGACGGAACGAAATCCAATTTCCTGGATCCAACAAATTTAAACATGTCACATAGTTAATATCCATTAATCATTGAGAAAACAGTTCTGATTTAACTAGAGCATTATGAATAGCGAATACTTCTTTTCCTTCATTGAAGCCGTGTCCGTAAGCTTGTACGTATGCAGTTCGCCGTATCACATTTCACCGCGAAATGTTGTATCGGTAATATATGGCCGTATATATAATACATTGGACACTAAAGACGCGCCCAGCGCGTAACGATTAAGGTGGCCATTCGATGTAATTAGCATGCTATTTAAATGTGGTAATTAAAAGTTATTATGTAGTCAGCAGTCAATGTGTTTAAAGAAAATCCAACCTCTTTGGGTCGTATAGTACTGACATAAAATTCATCTCTAAATAAAACACGGTTCTTGCCGGTTTACACTTTACAGGAAGCCAGCAGCAAACAAATTTTGAAAATAGCCAATATACTGGATTATTTGTTAGGTTAGGTTAGTGACACACACTTAATTTTCCGCCCCTGTGGGGGGGCGCTCCCATAAGGAGTAGTGCCTCCCAGCCGCTCGGTCTGATCCTGGTAGTCAATGTACCACCGGTTAGATGATTACGACCCTCGACAAAGCAGAACAATATTTAATATATGTAGAAGTCCCGCAGTTTGCTCTGACAAGTCCCACCACTTCTCAGGGTGAACTGTGGAGGAGATAAGTCGGTCACAGACCATGTACATATAGGTAATAAGATAATAGGATTAAATTTTGACTAAATACGAGTATCATATGCTTAGGTAAAGGGTTAATTAAGATAGATTAAATATAAAATATGATTTGGTTGTAAGATAATTGGTAATGTATAATTGTAATATAATGGTTAATGAAATGTAATATGCAATGGGTTAGCGAAATAATAAAGTGGGACATATGGACAGGCGTAATAGTATATGGTAATTAATGTTATTAAAGTAATATTAATATTAATCATATTATTATGTACATCGATATCACTATATGTTTGGTTGATAGACTGACATCCGTCAACCTTATATAAATGTGTAGCATATGGCGGTATCGGTTTGAATGGGTAAGAAATACGACCACCCCTAACGGATAAAAAGGCAAGATTCTAAAATCCGATCATCAGTCTGCTTTTGGATTCCGGGGGGCGTCTCTGTGACGCTTTGTTGCCCCGGGACCCACGCGATCTCGTCTGCATAACTAATTAGAAATAATTAAGTTAATGTTAAATAATTAGTTAATAATAATCAAGTTAATTTTAAAATAATTAATTAATAATATTCGAATTAATTTTTAATTAATCAGTAATAAATGTGGTTATTTTTGTGGACTTCGAGATATAAATAAATCAGACGTTTTCAAATGTATTTTTTTTGAATTTCGAGATTTAAATAAATGACTTTTCATAATTTACTTGTGAATTTCGGATGCGAACAATTCAGACCTTTTCCTTTTGGATAATTGTGGCTTGTAGAGGTTAAATAATTTTGACATTTGACTTATCGTGATTGTTTAACGAGAATCTAGTTATATATAAACATTATTTCACTGACATTTGATTATAAACTTTTGAATAAAGGGTGACCATAAGTTAAATTGTGTAACAACATTGATAATATACCAGTTATGAAGTTTAACCAGTGTTTTCTTGAGTTATCGACTTTCTTTCTCTACCGTAACTTCTTGGTTACTCCACGTCTATGAAATGTCTGCCTGTTCTTTCACATTAATGAACCTCCACTTCCAAGTGCCTGGGCTAGTCAGGAAGTCGGAGGCCTTCATTAGGCTAGGTTTTCATTCTTGAAGTCATGAATTTTTCCAAAATCAACTATGAAAATTGAGTTAATGTTCATAATATTGAATCTCATAAAATATATAGTATACGGTCATCTCTATCGGATACGAAATCTCACGGCGAACTGTGCCACGGTAAATATGTTACCTCATTGAAGCATGTCATTGAAACCGCACCTCACTATTTCAAAGCAATTCTAAACACGGCTACAACGTAAGCTTAAAAAACCTGCTAAACTTTTCCAAAATTTAAATCTTTTGATCACTATACTTTGCAGCTTACAAAATTATGAAGTTAACTTTACATGGAATGAACTAGTAAAAGTTATTTGGTTTAGATTCTAGGAAAAAATATAGTTTCTTCCCTCGTACAAACACAAATCACGACATGTATTTACAAACCAATCTGAAAATAATTTGATTTTGACCATATATGGAAATCATGTAATTATACCTTTGCATTTTCCAGTAAGCGAATTCCAACGTCAAACGCAGTCGTGATTGCTTTTGTAAATTGTGATTTGAGCCGTCAGCTTTACGGAAAATTAGTTTTCCTGAATACCCAATATACAATACATATTGGAATTATTGGATCGAGTTATATTTGGACTGAAAATGGTAAAAAGTAATCCGCCGTATTTTTTCAACAAAGAAGTAAAACTATTTTCAGTTATATTAAACAAACAGCTCGAGTAAATTAATGTAAATAAAACAATTAAATATTTTAAAACATTATTAACTCTCAATAGAACAACTATTTTTACCACAAATATACAGTGCTGGCAAAACAAGATTCAGATACTAAGGAGTGCCTTTCTCAAAATGAGACATTTACTTATAGACTTATTAAGCCTGAACGTAGATCTAGCGCTACAGGCTGTTATATTCGCTCAATTCTTTTCTATGCTAAACAATGAAATATCACAGAGAGTTGAGCCCTTACAGAATAGGCGTATCGTATCCTCAAATTTCCTTTTACTGACAAGTTGACTAATACTGATGTCTTCAAACGAATAACAAAGATCCAAGAAGTTCTGCGCCCCATCGTCAAAACTAGGATTATAGTAAAGTATTTCCCACTTATTGTTTATGTTTGAAATTCTTTATCGTTACTAATTGTTGTTTGTGGTTAAAGTATTCAGACCCCCAAATGCGCTCCATACCAATCTCGTCATACATCCTCTATCAATTAATTTCTGTTATCCGTGATAGGCATAGTTGTTGCCCCGATCGATTTACATCCCATTGATGAGGTTTTGGTTTTCGATGTTTTTATCTTATAATATTTTATCTTTAAACCTACTTTACGGATTTTATTTGCAAGCTCCTGCATACTATATATGATGTCTTTTGGGTATTTAAAGTATTATTAATCGAAAATAATGAACGATTTACAAGAATGTACAGAATAAAACATTTATAAAACATCCATTGATACTTTTCATCAATTTAAATAAAAACTTACGTGAATCTACGTTATTTAATTTCAAAATATTCTGTTTCATCTATATTGTCTAATGTGCCACTCTATTTAATATGACAAATACACAGAACACGCATTTTTTACTAATCTTAAGTTTGAACCGAGGGCCCACGGCTTCGTATCTATATAAATATGGCTACTCTACCCACTAGGCCAACCTGGGTACTAAACGACATATGGGTAGACATATTTACTATATTTTTTATAGTTTTCGTAAATTTATGAACATACAATCAATTAATATTAATACTATTGACTGAAGGTACTTGATGAAATTTGAATTCTAATAGATTCAAGCTCTGTACTATTCCATTCCATAATAATCTATTATTAGGTTTTGACGATTTATTATAATATGCTATCGAGTGTACTGTTATTAATAAGATAGGGTTTTTACAAATTAGGTTTTTTACTGACACTTCAACTATTCATAATTCGTTTATTGTATTTTTTGTAACCTTTGACTTGATAGGTAGGTAATGGAGTTTTTACCTACTTTATTGTATTGATTTATTATATAAGCTAGAGTAAAGAGAGTTCGTTGTCAGTGTGTGTTTACCTTTGGTGAGTGTACACGGCGCCTGAAGATGCCGAAAGGCGAAACCCGGGTCGCAAAAAACGACTTAAATGGAATAGTACAGAGCTTGAATCCATTAGAATACAGTAAATTATTTAATATCTTTTGTATAACTGGTTTGAAACTAAATATTTAAATAACCACAGTCTCAAAATAAATATTGTTACACTAAAATATCGTCATTCTATATCATAAAGTAGGTATTAATTATTGAACTTTCGTCATTGGGTAGGTACAATGAGGTTTTGTGTAGTTTATTAATATATAACGGTGGTGTCAAGTGTAATTGCTCTGTTAAAGCCTGGCGACTGGAGAGGATTTTGCGTCATTCAAACGATCTGGGTAAAATATTTTATTTTTATTTACTAGATTCGCTGAAAGTTAAATTCATGGTAAATTTCTGGCTACTCTTTTTTTGATCATTTTTATTTCTTAAATGAGTCGTTTTTTCAAATTCACCTTGTCCATTTTGTTTAATTTTGAAATATTCACAAAAAACTGCATGGAACCTCTACATAGAAAAAATAACCATCTTTTTCTTTGGGTGCTTTTAATATTTTAACAACAAAACTTTGCCAATCAAACACTTGAAAGTTTTTCGGAACATGATATTCTTTCCCGTATTGAGCAAAAGTTTTGAAACACTCACTCTATAACAATAGAAAAGATGCTATTTCAAAATTGCCACCAGACGGATAAGATGCATTTTGAAATTTGATGATATTTTTCAACTGTTATACTGACTACAAAAGACTAGTTATGGAAATGTTTATAGAACATGTGTGTGCCACTTTAAAGTGGAACACATTTATTAAGGACACATCACACATTTATTAATATTTAAATAAGGAATAAAATTGTATATTCAGTTTATTTTTGGTCGAAACTAGACAAGATAATTTTTGGAAATGGGCGACTCATAAACAATAGCAACATATGGGTATATCTATCCCTTAACACTGTTCGTCCATTTCCACGATGGCCGCGCGGCTTAAGCGTCGGACTATAGCGTCGTGGATCCCAGGTTCGAATCCTGTGTCTAGCAAGTACACATATTGTTTTTCAATTTGTATATGAGTCAGAGTATGGACCAAATAGGTTGAGTAAGTGGCTGACGTCCATTTCTCTTAAAAATAAAAAATATGTTAATACAAACCTCCACTCTGTGGAGGCCCATATAATCCAATTAGGATTGGACATGGTCGAAAGAAGAAGTGGCCTAGATACTGAGCGACTACTGGGCATCCTTCATAAACTTTATGTAGAGCTCTATATCCGTCGCATTTAGCAATGTGACCAGTCTATCCGAGTCTTAATATCCTAAAAGTATTAACTAAAACTGTGGACTGTAAATGTTTTAATAAGTCTTCCGAAAATTTTATTTTCGAATACTCGGATAGCCTTTATTTGTTTCTTCTTTGTAGAGGACTATTGGTTTCACTATCACGTTCTATATTCAAAAGTTTGCCTGCTTGGGCGGTAACTTATGAAAAAGAGAATTGCTTTTGAATGTCGAATTTCCCACCATATTGTTTACCGTGTATCTATTCTTCCTTGACATTCTTAAGAACTTGGTCTTTTCAATGGTATCCTTTAGGTTCATTCATTTTGCCGCATCCTCAAGAAGAAAATATCAGAAAGTATTATAAGTGGTTTTGTTTCCCCAAGCAGCACCAGATCATCCATAATAGTAATAGCCTAATACTACATGAAATTCGTTTAGTACGCCCTCTGCTGTGAGAACTCTTTGACAGTTTTCTCTGGAGAAAATTAAAAAAAAATATATTCGATAATAAGTCACCCTATTATAGTCGAGCTGTCATATTGAATATTTTGATATATTCCTTTTAATAATATGTTATATTCCGCTTCTGAATACTTCCGTTGAAACACGATTGAAAAAACCTCATATACATTTTACCCGATGTATAGTATGAACATGCAATAACAGATACCTACACATTCTACTGCTTGCTTTCTAAAGTAATCATTTTTAATATATTATTTTACAACGTTTTTCTTAGCTCGAATTCTTATTTGTCCAGTGGTTGTTTGTCCGGTACAAATCTTGCAATCGATTTTTAACTAACTTCCCGACTATCTAGATATTTGAAACTTTTAGAATACATCAGAACAGGATGACAATGCATTTTTTTTAATACTGTTAGCCATCTTTAAGTAGAATTGATTTCATTTTCAGTTAATTCTGTTTTGTATCAAAAGTTATTTCGGAAGAAATAAAAGTAAAAAGTAAAACAATTATTGGTTGCTAAGTGGGTCTTAGGAACTAAATTATTAATATTAATATATACGTGCGTTAATATGGAAATCAATATGATATTTCAGCATTATTTCTATCAAGTACAATTTTTTTTTGATCGTTTAAGCTAGTCAAGTCAAGTTTATATGATTCAACAGAAAATTTAAAAACGTTGTATATAAAAAGTTCTTTTTATCGTGTAATTATTTATAATTAAATAATTTCATTTATTAATTCGTAATAATATTATTTAAAGATGCTTATTGATAAGCAAAAACATATAGTTATTAGTATAATATACCTAGCCATAAAAATTAAATTAAACCAATTTATTATATATTATATTAGCTATACATTGAAAAAAATATTTTACTTCCCTTTTTCTCATATGACGCCGAGTATATCTGCTAGTTATAAATTGAATAGCATGAAGGTAGGTACAGGTAGCCTAGTCTTTGCTACACTAAAATTTCCAGAGCGTTGCTTTTTTGTGACAAAAAGACTGTGTATTAGGAGCTGTATTTTTTTCTGTACAAAGGAAACCGTGCAGCGTAATGATGGCCAATGATTCAGTGAAAACTTTTTCAATTCATTTTAAAAATGGGTCAAGCTTAATTTATGTATGGTATGGTTTAGCTTTTATTTTCCTTTATCGTGTTAATGCCAATTCATGGTGGAAATGAATTGTATTATCCATTTAAGTAAAATGCAAATTTTATCGTAATGATTCCGGTTAGCTTAATAAAATATTTAAATCTAAAATAGGTATGATGTCAATATGTGGTATGTAAATATGTCTTTTTTTTCTTAAAATATAATATTACTTTTATATCGATTATATAAAGCTAGTAAAAACAATGGTATAAACATACATAATTTTAAAAACTTCTGAGAAAATATATTATAAAATAATTACAAGATAAAAAGAACATTTTATATAGAACGTTTTAAATTTTCTGTTGAATCATATAAACTTGATTTGACTAGCTTAAACGATCATAGAATACTGAAAAGTTATGTTAACATTTCATTTTAATTTCCATAGTAACGTACGTATATATTAATAATTTGGTTGCTAGGACTATCCGCTTAGCAACCAATAATGGTGTCGAAATAACTTTTCACACAAAACAGAATTAACTGAAAATGAATTCAATTCTACTTAAAGATGGCTAAAAGTATTTAAAAAAATGCATTGGCATCGTGTTCTGATGTATTCTAAAAGTTTCAAATATCTAGCTAGTCGGGAAATTAGTTAAAAATCAATTACAAGATTTGTACCGGACAAAGAACCACCGGAAAAATAAGAATACGAGCTAAGAAAAACGTTCGCTAAGTTGAGCTAAGAAGAACAAATCTTTTTTGAAAAAAGTAAGACACCGCAGGAATCGAACCTGCATCTCTCAGAAGTGTTTTTAAAATAATGTATGTTCAATAATTAGAATGGTATATTATTAAATCTTGTGAATTGTTCGTTGAATAAAGAAAATGGTTAATGGTATAAACAATTTTTATTGCCAAAATTTTTTAATCGAAGAAAAAAGAATTACAAAATTGATACCAATAAAAATAAATGTCATTAAGTAGTACAGCAGTTTAGAAAGATAAAGTGTCAAAAATTTTCACTCAAATATTTAAAATATAAAGAATGCGCAGGCTGCGCAAAAGCTTTTCAAAATCACTGATGATGGCTCAACGATAAAAACGTACGGTTTTTACATATTATACGAAACATAACATGAGTACTAAATTTTTACATATAATTAGATAATTCATTTAACTTTTTAAAGTCGAGTAAAATTGAAAAGTTTAACAACTCTGGAAACTATGCAGCACTAGGTATTATTGTTCCACAGGCTCTCGTAGTCCAGTGTATAAGGCGATGGGGGCTCAGGGTTCGATTCCTGGTAAGATCAAAATATAGTTATATGTGAGTTTCTCAAAGCCTGGGTGTTAATATATTAATAACTACACTACTAGTTCACTGCACTACTGTCGATGGGCTTCATGACCTGCTGTAGTGCTAAAACAAATATATGAATACATGTTTAAATTCTAATACATGTTTAAATTCTAATAGGTTTATGAATTGTACTATTCCATTTGAGTCGTTTTTTGCGACCCGGGTTTCGCCTTTCGGCATATTCAAACACAATGCGCACTCACCGATGGTAAATACATACTGACAACGAATACAGTTAATTCTAACTTATATAATAAATAATTATTACAATAAGTAGATAAAAACTTTATATCAAGTTAAGATTCACAATAAAAATATACCATACAAAATATTATGAATAGTTGAAAAAATCCATAAAAATACACGTAAAATATGTATTTAAAAAATATATATAAAAAATTGAACTTTCTCTTTTTTTAATGTTGGCCCTTCTACAATATTAACATATCAGTGGGAATATTTTATATATTTAAAAAACAACAAAAAAATAATATTTTATATTAGGCAAATCATTATACAGAATCACAAACACTATAGAACTGTTATATCTTATTTTACAACGTTTTTCTTAGCTCGTATTCTTATTTGTCCAGTACAAATCTTGCAATCGATTTTTAACTAACTTTCCGACTAGCTAGACATTTGAAACTTTTAGAATATATCAGAACATGATGCCAATGCATTTTTTAAATACTTTTAGCCATCTTTAAGTAGAATTGAATTCATTTTCAGTTAATTCTGTTTTGTATGAAAAGATATTTCGACACCATTATCGGTTGCTAGTCTGGGGTCCTAGCAACTAAATTATTAATATATACGTGCATTACTATGGAAATCAATATGACATGTAAAGTACAATTTTTTTGATCGTTAAGCTAGTCAAGTCAAGTCAAGTTTATATAGTTCAACAGAAAATTTAAAAACGTTGTATATAAAAAGCTCTTTTATCTTGTAATTATTTAAATTAAATATAAACATCATTTTGAAAATACTAAATATAAGGATAAATCTTTAGGCCCATTGGGTACAATACAATATGATGAAATATTTTTACATTATGAGAACCATGATATGAGTGATATGACGTATACTAAAACAGAATGACCAATAACAACATTAATTGTAAATAAATTAGAATATGTGATATATCCATACATGAGTATACCGCAGTGAAATTAAATTTGTTGAGTATTTAACCTATTTTAAGTGTATTCAATTATTCAGGATGTTTGTTTGTTTGTCCTGAATCACATTATTTATTCTACATGAATAATTCATAGGTTAAGTTTTCTATTGTGAAAATCAAACAATTTATATTATATTATTAATTAAAATAATGCCATAGACATCAAATTTGAATTCTATTGGAACACAATATACCAATTATATCCCGGTTTAATAAAAATTATTTAATTTTCTATGTGGTAAATCATAATGTTCTATGTGGTAAATCAAAACATAAACTTGGAATGTTCTCTAGAATATATTCATTTAAAGGATTAAAATATACCCGTCTCTCTTCAGAACGTTTAAAAATAAAAATAAACGTTTTTTGCAGTGTTATCATATTAATAAATTTTAATTTCTAAGAATCACGACATCATAGATAATATAATTTATATGTTACATGAATCAGACATGGTATATCAAAGGACATATCCTTTATGTTCAAAGTTAGGGAAAGTTACGTGACCCATATTCACTTTGAACTAATCATATGGCCACAGAACATATTCAGAATTCAATTTGTAATAATTTCTCATTTCTGCAAATGCTACAAGTTCTTCAATTAAGGCTATTCCAGTGATATATTACTTAAGCAAGTGGCTTTCGTATCTATTGAAGTTTGCTATAAATTGTTAGTTCACAATTAACATTTCGAATCTACAATGATGTGTACTTACTATATAAAAGCATCAGAAATACGTCAAGTTATAATTATACAAGAATATTACTTATTTTAGCTTGCATATTACTTAATATGCATCAATCGACGAATTCAGTTTAATTCAAAGAATATCTTAATGGTTTTAGTGAATCAACCACTTCTCGTAAAAAAACTGTCAGAATAACTTCCATCATATGAGAGGGCATACCTTATTTCTATAGGAAAACAACTCACAATACTTTGCTTAGGATAATGGCATTTGAAAACATTGCACAAATTCTCATTTCAATGTTAAAAGCCTTGATTTTTTAAGAAAATGTGTTTATTTTTTTATTAAGTTCAAATGAACTTTGCAATGCACAATGAAGTTTTATAGTTTAAAAAATAATCAACTCAGACATTCCCGTTTATAATTGAATTAATAATTAATCTATAATAGGGTTAATTAATTTTATTACCCATTGAAGAAATTTTTGATTATTTATTTTTATTGAATTATAAAAAAATACCTTTATATATTGAATTGCAATAATAACCCAACACGTTGAAATTTTGTTTTAATTTCATTTTTAACCATATGTTATTGTACGTAGCTCTAAATATATTTGAATAATTGTAAACGTGGATATATTTACAAGCTTTTAAAAAAGTATTACCATCTGGCAGTAGTATATAAGTAAATTAATAATAGCAAAACAATAACTGTATAAAGACATTTTATTTCATGATAAATTCCAGTTACGGTTTAAGGCTCCAATCAATTAAGGAGTCCCAGAATTTAGTTCCAGTTCCATTTCCAGTTCAATTGTGCAGTAAAAATGACCTCCTCTGCTATACATTTAGAAAACGCCGCTTTAAAGTATGTAGGAATTAATGATATAATATTATATCAAATACCATATTAGTGGATACCAGAAAACCTGGACTGGAATGAGGCTATAAAGAAAATGTGGTAAAGTATGTGGATAGATTTTCACCATAGGGCATCATTAGAAAAGGGGAAATGGAAGTCTATTCTACCATCACCACGAGAGGTGCCCTGGTTTGTAGAGTCTTCTTTGACGAGGAATGAGCTTAAGTTAATACTGAGGCTAAGACCAGGGTACACCATGGACAAAAGATTTGATGTCCTCATGGGAAGAAGCGAATCGCAGCTCTGCAATGAATGTCATGTTTTAGAGGACATTGGACATATAGCACTACAATGCCCTAAATATGAACTTCACAGAGTACAGCTGCGAATTGCGGATATCTATGAGAATTTCGACGAATTCAAGGGTGTCCTGGTGGTGGGTAAGACGGAAGAGCTAGGCAAAATTGTAAAGTTATTTAACAGAATAGGATTGAGGACCTGATCGACGGATCCCCTTCTAGAAGAGAAGAGGCGATATGACAGCGAGTTGCAGTCAAAGCCTTGGTAAATTTACAAAAAAAAATATTATATCAAAGAAAAACATGTTTATACCAATGTAGTATTTTTCGTTCTTATATATTTTAACAACTTTATAAACTATGAAAAAACTCTGATTATATGCATTATAATGACACAACTTTCGTAACTTTTGTTGAAATATTCTCCTTTTACACTTGCTTTCTCAGGGGAATGTTAAACAAAGATAAAGTTTTACTAGCTTCAACAATCTACAACAGGGTCTGAAAAGTTTGGAAAGATATTTTCACATTTATTAGTGTTTTGTTGGTAAAGTGTTTCCGTTGTATTTTGATTAATAATGTGCCCGCAACTAGAATATATTTTACAAATTTCTGTATAGCCATTGTGCAAATATAATACTCACAAACAAAATATATTAGGCAAAAAGAAAAAAACCTAAATAAATAGCTAATAAGTGAAAAAAAAATATTCGATTTTGTCTGATTTAATAAAAATATATTACAACTTTACCAATAAAAGTTTGTATAAATAATTGAGAAAAAGTTACACACACAAAATTTATTGCTGACTTAGAATATCGATAATTTTATCTACTATTATACTATTTTGTAAACGTTTTACATTTAAATTTGAGAGACCTTTTAATGTATTCAATGAAGTATTGTAATATAAATAAACTTCAAGAAAATTTCTCTAAAACTTTCCGAGAATTCGTTAAATATTTTGTATAGGCTTTTATAAGTATCACAACATTTTTTAAATGAATACTATTATTGAACATATTATATAATTTAAAAATACCTCAGATTTATTAAAACTTTCTAGAAAAACATAATTGAAAAATAATTACAAGATAAAAAGAACTTTTTAAATACAACGTTTTTAAATTGTCCGTTGAATCATATGAACTTGACTTAACTAGCTTAAACGATCAAAAAAATTTGTACTTGATAGAAATAATACTGAAATGTCATATTGATTTCCATAGTAACGCACGTATATATTATTATTAATAATTTAGTTGCTAGGACCCACTTAGCAACCAATAATGGTTTTACTTTTTACGGATTTCTTCCGAAATAACTTTTCATACAAAACAGTTGTAAAAATCAATGGTACTTAAAGATGGCTAAAAGTATTTAAAAAATGCATTGGCATCGTGTGCTGATATATTCTAAAAGTTTCAAATGTCTAGCTAGTCGGGAAGTTAGTTAATAATCGATTGCAAGATTTGTACCGGACAAAAAACCACCGGACAAATAAGAATACGAGCTAAGAAAAACGTTGTAAAATACAACGCTAGGCAGGATGGTGCGGGTTCGACACCATTGATTTTCGGTCAATGTTCTTTAGCAATTGAGTCACCTTCGTCCTACTTATTAACTGACTGGCGCGTTTGCATTACCTGGCCATGTAGTAATTATATATTAATTAACAGGTCAGCAATGATTCGCTGCGGACCTTTTAATTAATATTTAATTACCACGTTAAATTAACATGCTAATTATGTCTAATGACCACCTGATGGGCAACGCACCAGTTGCATTGGACGCAGTGAATGGGGTATTACGATTTAAATAGACTGGTATTTATACATCTGAAGCGCATCACAAATTGCGTTAATATTAGCAATGGGCTTAAGTAATGTGAGTCAAACTGTTAGAAATAATAAGTACTAACCGACTTCAGTTACATTTGACATCTAGTTTATAAATATAATATAAAAAACCGTGAATCTGTTCATAAATTAATTTTCTCTGTATTTCTCCTTTCTCCAATTATATATTTCTACTTGGAGTATAATGATAATTTTCATAGTCCACTGAGATGCGCCGTTTGTAGTTTTCTGAAATATAACTAGGTACCAGTAGTGAAGGGTGGATGTAGGCTGTTAAGATCCACCATGAATAGTGCACATTAAACTTTGTTAGTCTAATTTTTTTGATTTTATTGAACTAAGCCAACAATTTACAGATACAGTATATATCCAATGATAATTACTCCGTATTCTTTCTCTATACTTCTCTAAATTTTAGAATACTTTTAAATATAAATGAAAGTTAAAAAACACTCTAAAGATAAGTAACATTTTTCTACAAAAATTTCTGCTAAATTTAACATTTCATAAATAAATAAACAATACATATGCATAGTGAGATACTAGGAAGTAAGTACCTTCTCGTTCTGATAGACAAACAGGGTTGACCGGGCTTAAAGTAAAGCAAGGTAAGAGCTTACATGTGACGCCCTTCTCGAGATCCTCGTAGAAGCCGCAGAGTGCCAGGTGGTTGAGGGCGGATGGAGGCAAGCGTCCCAGGGGACCTGCCCTCCGCAGCCTCTGGGCGATTAGCTCCGCGTCTCGTGCATTTCGGTCACCGGGCCTGCGAAGCAATATAAGTTCTCTCAATACCAACAAATCCTTATCCAACTAAAACTACGTACATATGAATATAGATATATCGTCAATACTCCAACTTCTAATAGTTTCATAAATAAAGTAATCCATTATCAGCCTATATATACATAATATAATATTCATAACATATAAACATTAATTATTATGTCAAGTACATTAAAAGTATATGAGACGTAGAAAATCTGTACAATAATATTATTATGTTGTTCCATGTGAAATAGGCGTATTGGTTCCATAAATAAACTATTCTGTTTATATATTTTAGTTCTGGTTATATATATATATTTAGATACTGCAAAAATGAATGTTTTATTTTTCCCCTGGCTATTCTGTTTCGTCACCGTTCTGTTTCTTCATATTCTGTTTGTTTATGTTCTGTTTTATCATGTTCTGTTTTATCCGGTTACCAGGCGTATTATAGCACATATCTCAGACTTCTCATAATTTCTGTGCAAAACTTTTCTATTTTTAATATCATTTTTAGGACTTGAAAATATAAATGTTTTTCATAGAAATATTTCACAGAAATATAACAATACTAGAGAAATCTATGCGAAACATAGCTATAATAAACTCATATGAAGGACAAACTCAATCAGGCATTGTGGCCAAGACAGAAACGCTTTGGAACGGTGTTACTGTCATTTTAAAGTAACGGTACCAATACATAAATAATGAGTCACTTATATACTGCCAGAAGAATCCGATACCATTTTACATGGCATGGATAATATATTACAGCTACTAAAAATGTCGAAGCATAAAACCAAAATACAGAGTTATCTATGTTCTGCTACGATTTCTTTACATGCAATAAAACCAGTGTTTCACGTACTGTATGGCATGTGGCCATATCTTGTTAGAACCACATATTTTCCAAATCTAAATCCTCTAGTTTCGTCCACAAAATGTCCGTTATCATTTGCTGTAACAAATGTCATTGCCCGTAATGGTCGCTCTATCGTCGCATCCAGACCAAAAACCGCACCAAACAGTAACTTTTGCAGCATTTAACAACCTCTCTTAAATCACTTGTAGTTTTTCCTTGCACCAATGTACCCATTGAGGTGAAAATGAGCCTCATCACTAAAGATGATTTTCCTTGAAAACCATCATCGGTTGCTTGCTTTTTCAAAACCCAATCGGCGAATCTGCGCCGCTACTTGTACTATAGTTCTTGCGTGAGCTGAATTTGATACGGATGTAAGTGAAGGTTTTTATGAAAATTCGCCGATAAGAGCGGTACGATAGGCCAAGTTGCTGCGATCTTCTTGAAATCGACATTTCTAGCTCTTCACCCACACTCTCATGTACAGCAGCAATGTTATCGCAAGGACGTGTTGGACGGGTTGTAAAAAGATATACAGTTATCAGACAATCTAAACTACTAACAATCTTTTAATTTCTTTAAAAATCAGCTTGCAAATGCGACCCTCAGTTGGGCGAAGATTTTTATGGAACTCTGACCTTAATTTTTGCGGAACGATCGTCAAAGATATGCCATTGATTGTACGATTTTTATGCATTGTGCAGTGAAGAAACGATCCATTATGTTAAACGGTAGACTTTCAACTAACGATATATCTAAAAATATTTGACAGGTAACAAATGACAGGATTGCGAAATTCATACGACGAGTTGGATAATAAGAATACTTTGTTTTCATCAATCAATAAGCAAATTTAGTTTTTTGAAGTTATACTTCTTTGGGCGCGTTTGGAAAATCAGATCAGAGTCTATTTTTGGCGTGTGACATGTAACACATAATTTATTTTTTCACACAAAAAAACACACTCGATTGGATTCAAACCAACGATTGTTTGGTTATCAGCCGAACGCACAACCATTATGCCACAGAATGATACTACAATCGTGACGATTATACAGTATCTCCTATATATTATATATTATTATCCTAAGAGATTTTGGAAAATACGTCAACTTTTTTATTTAAATACCACTTTGTTGATTATTAAAGGAATTCACTTCAACTTTTGCAGTCCCAAATCTGTTTCCATTTGAATTGGGCACAATCTGATAAAACGCGACACAATCACAGATAATATCGTTGTTAAATAGCGTTTTATATCCGTCACCATGCATTTTCGCTACTTTACTGTCTATCTACCGCAAATTGATTATAATGTCGCTTAATACTGTCTGTTTAAAAGAAATTTCACAAATCTAGATTAATATTCCACAAAATTATTCAAATCTGTAAGTAGCACATTGGCGTATTCTTGAGTTTTAACACAAAATAAATACATATTTCCTCACTAATTATTACGAAAATATAATCCAAAACCATTTCACTGCTTTTTATCTGTCAAACTAATAGACTGATGATTGTCATTTGTTTTCTTTCGCAAAACAAGTTCATTTGACGTGTCAGAATTCAAATTTAGAATTTGCAGAATTAATCGAAAAAATGTGACATTTCTATTAGCATGTTAAATAATCAATATCAATCAAGATGAGTTTTCTATTAATTAATAACAAATTTGATTTTTTAAATACTTCTTTGTGGCTGTTTACGCACTATTTTTTATTGAATAATTACCTAGGCTACTAATTTCTATAGATATAGTCATATTAAGTTGCCATTGCAAACAATGAAATAAATTAATACGAATTGTTATAGTTGACAAAAGTTGCTGGATGACGGCCTCTCTACGTTGATTGTATTCTTGATAGTCTTGAATTTCATCATCATCATCAATCCACTGCTGGACGAAGGGTTCCACAACGTGATTCTACGACTATCGGTTTAACGAATTTGTGATATTATAACTATTTCTATCATCCTTATCATCATTGACCTGAACCAATCCAATGCTGGATAAAGGCCTCCCATAGCCTGATTATTCTCCTTTCTGTCATATGAATTGCTGTATTTATCAAAATCGGTGATATTATATTTATCGACATATTCATATCGTCACCATCATCAACCACAATCAATCCACTGCTGGATGAAGGGTTCCGCTACCTGATTCTACTACTATAGGTTTAACGAATTTGTGATATTATACCTATTACTATCATCCTTATCATCATCGACCTGAACCAATTCACTGCTGGATAAAGGCCTCCCTAGCCTGATTCTACTCCTTTATGTCATTTGAATTGCTGTATGTATCAAAATTGGTGATATTATATTATATCTATTTATATTGCCATTAGCATCATGAGCCTGAATCAATCCACTGATGGATGAAGGCCTTTCTAATTTGTTTGTATTTCTGTCGATCATATGAATTGCTATATTTATCAAAATTGCATATATTATATTTACCCATTCATAATATCGTCATTATCATCATCAACCAAGATCAACCCACTGCTGGATGAAGGTTATCCCAACCTAATTCTACTCTTCTTAGTCACATAAACTGCCATTTTTTTTTTAAATTTGTGATTTTATGTACCTACCTATTTATATCGTCATCAACCTGTATCAATCCACTGCTGAATAAAGGCCTCTTTAAGCTGATTCCACATTTTTAGGTTTTATAAATTCCTGTTTTTTATAAGAATTGGTCTATTCTTCCCAGATATAATATGTATTGCTTTATTATTTATTAACATTTGTCTCAATATGAATATCCCGCACCGGGAAACTATATTGGCTAAGGTTAATTTTGAATTCAAAATTTGATTTGTAAATATTATTCTATTTTTTACATACATTTATTTTTTATAGACAATGAAACAAAACAATGTTTAAATTTGTTTTTTATGCTGCGAACCTTTTTCTGTTATGTAAATAGGACCCGAAAGAGATTAATATTTGGATATAATGGTTCGTTTTTTATGATAATCACATAATATTGCTGTATATTCGAATGAATGAGATGTATAATTATTTATCATATTTAAATGCACATACCTACACATAATATATTGAATTAAAATTAAAATGTCATTGGTAGCAATCGGCGATTGCCAGCTGTTCTGCTAGGCCTAGCAGCCTGAAGTGGTGTCAGATGATATTGTGAAGGCCAGACTCCAAAATAAACTACGCATATGACTCCAAATTTGTATTGGCAGTGACGACATGCAAATCGTAAAACTGACAAATCAGCAAAATGTCTGACGTAAATGAAAATCCATCCCGAAGGGAAAATTATGGCGCCGTCTATACATACTTTACAATTATATTAAAATCCAACACCATGTCATTATGACGAAAAGCTGTCTGCAAGACCTAGCGAGACAGACTGGCGAGAGCCAGCTGGCTCAGCTAGTAATATTAAAGATTAGAATTTTTCCGTTGCTAGGCAGCGAATTTATTATTGTCGGCCATTTGCAATTGCTGGGTAAACAAACTATTAAACATCATAGTGGCAGTTGTTACTTTAAAAATAAAAAAACAACGATAAACAATTATATAATTTAGTAATATAAGTTAAAGGGTATGGAAATAAACCAACGGCGTTCCAATAAGCGGTCCTTTTTCTTGAGTGTGTAATTTAACAAGATAATTAAGAGCTAGTCGAAGAATCTAGTTTATCACAAGTTTTGTTTTGTTGTTAAGTATAACTTCTAACGCGCATACATAAGTACACACACCGTTTTTTTCCACTAGGCAGTGAAAAGACATATTTTTCAAATAACCCAGTTTATTTCTGGTGACCAGATATTAATTCCATCGACTACACTGAGTAAGTAGATACAAATATATTATATTTTATGACTATATACGAGTATTATAATATATGTTTTAACAATATTGTATCTCTTGAGAGACTATTTGCCAAGCTTTCATTTTAATATAGCCAAGCTCAAATGACTTAACGTGATTATCTCAATTAACAAGCATATAATGATCACTGTTAATTACTATTTGCTTAATGATAACATTCATAAATATTTATCTCATGAATTCAATTAAATACATTTTAAAATATGATGAATAAACATTCCGTATTATTTAGGTTGAACACGGTCTAACTTTATATTGAAATCGAATATATACAATCATCCAGGGACCATAAATATAGATTTTTAAATATCGGAAATTCAAATATACACATATTTATTTCTTTACGTTTGACTCGTCTGATAAAATAAAATCAAATACAGCTTAAAAGTGATAATTTGAGTTTCATGTTTTCATATTTTGAACACCAAATTTATAGATTTAGTTTGAACATTGTTGTTTATATAATGTAGTTTTATTTTATTTTATAATTCTACATTTTAAACTTTATTATCACAATTAAAACTATTTATGAATATTATTTTATGATCCTTAAAAATACGTGTAGATATAAATATAAATATGTTATTTTATTTCAACTTTTTTCCATATCCGTTCCATAATAATTGGAGTTAGAGCTTGTGATTTCTCGACATTTTTCATTTCTTGAGATTCGAGAATTTATTCCTGTATTCAAAACCGTTATTTTTCTCGTGTTTTTTTATGGTTTACCGATTTCTCGAGAATTCTAGAGAAATATCCTTCTTTATTAAATTCATCCGGTCCAAATTTTCTGTTGCTACGCTTTTAAATGGCAAGTTCAGATGGTAGTGCTAGTTATTGCTTAACGTATGCAAATACGGCAATCTATTCTCAAGTAAATGAAGATTTTTCATCAATTTGATTCAAAATGACGCAACAAATAATTAACAATAACAAACAATTACTAACACTACGATCAAAATTCACAGTTTCCTACCGTGGCCTAAATATAGTAGGCCATGCATTCTAAGCTTAGAGCTTTACACAGTAAAAATTTCTCGAATTCTCGACATTCACTTTTTCTGATTATTTCTCAAGAATTATGGAGATAGAGATTTCTTGAGTAGTGTATAATGTACACTACTAGAAATAATTCTTAGAATTTATAGATGGACCGAAGGCTTACAGGACAGGTCACTCATCTGGAAAGTGAAAGATGAAAGCTCAAGTGGAACTCGGTTCAACTTTTTTTCAGTTCTAATATTCTATAAAATTGCTAAGATATTTGTAGAGCTTTCATTCATTCATTTTATTATTTATACATCCTATGATGATGATGCACACTAATATTATATGCTACAATAACAAATAAGTTATTACGCTATATTTAAGCATTAATAAAACAACGTAAATATTGCAGGATTATAGTTAATGAATCTTTAATCCTCACATAATAATATCGATTTCACATACGCAGTGTCAAAAATATTTGATATATTTTGTGAAGTACCCACACGAGACCAAGGATGGCATATTATGCCGGACCTTTTTAAGCATATTTCAATAGTCTCTTTTCGTGTAAGTAGCATTAGGGTTAACAACGCTTGACGAATAATAGAACCTTCTACAAATTTATACATGTAAACTCGCCGACTCCATATTTTATTTAAGTATATTCATTATTCATGTGCTACTGGTCTTTTAATCTGTTATATATTTTTATTGAACCCGAGGAAGAGATTTACAGTAATCTTACACTATGTACTTAAAATAATCCTTTTTTATCAGACCATCCATTTCAACGGCAATTTATTATAAGAGTATAATTTCATTACAATATAATATCTATAGCCGGCAGCATAGAAAGAAGTACTTATGCAGTTTTGTTTAAAAGCATGAAGCTTGGGGGTCATTTTAAAAGCTAAGCTAATTAAGCCGCTTTCAAATTTACCCAGGAGCACCTAAATTCCAAAATAGTGGAGAAAAAAATCAATTTTCGATAATTACCGTCTGATTTTATTAATATTAACTTTGGACATGTATTTTATAGAACTGAATACTTATTTAACGTTAGACTTAATATTTTTCAATTGACAGCCTATAAAATACCAAGATGGCGGTTAAAATTTAAATTATGTAAAATCACTATCCGATTTGATTAATGTTCAGTCTAGATACTAATTATTAGGTTATCATTTTAAACTATCAATAATTATGAGTAATTTGTAATTTGTATATTGATTTTTCATGCTCCTAGTAACATTACACTCCCTTTATGTTATTATAATATAAAAGTATTGATATATTTTTTTTTTCGACCATGTCCGATCCTAATAGGATCATATTATGGGCCTCCACAGAGTAGAGGTTTGTATTAACAGATTTTGTTTTTTACGAGAAATGGATGTCACCCACTTGCTCAACCTATTAGGTCCATACCCTGACTCACACACAAATTGAAAAACAATATGTACTTGCCAGACCCAGGATTCGAACCTGGGACTCACGGCGTGATAGTCCAACGCTTATGCCGCGCGGCCACCGTGGGTGTCAAATGGGATATATTATTAATAGTAAATTAATTGTAAGGTGACTGGACACTCAAGATTTAAAACACATTTTCTTCGATACATTTTTTCTACTCGTATATGTATTGAAAGAGTTCAATGGAATAGTAAATATATTGAATTTTTTAAATTAATAGTTTTAATATCGATACTTAAGGGGGAGACGCATGCCAGCAGAGAACCTAGCGGAAATATACGAAGCTTGCAATTTGAGATTTTTTTTTGATAATTTACAATTTCAACTGTATTATTTAATAAATATGTATCCGAAAACATCAAAAAGATTTTTTATTTTTTTTTAAACTTAAAGATATACTTACAATTGTAAAAAGATGTAATAAAATGTGAATTCGTTGCAGGGGCAAATCTTATTATTGCATTATATTTTATGGTCATAATTATCATTAAAATTTAGTTTATTAAATTTTAGATTTTATGTAGTGTAGATTTTTGACTAATTCATCGTTTTAATATTTTTTATATATATTTTAAAAAACATCGATTTTTATAAAAATATAAATGTGTATAACTTGAAATCCTTTTTATTTATATCAACTCGAGCTTCAATATTGTGATCATGCCTAAAATAAAATTTGATATAAATAAAAAGGATTTCAAGTTATACACATTTATATATTTTTTTAAATCGATGTTTTTTAAAATATATATAACAAATATTAGAACGATGAATTAGTCAAAAATCTACACCACATAAAATCTAAAACTTAATAAACTAAATTTTAATAATAAATATGGCCATAAAATATAATGTAATAATAAGATTTGACCCTGCAACGAATTCACATTTTATTACATTTTTTTACAATTGCCAGTTTATCTTTAAATTTAAAAAAAATAAAAAATCTTTTTAGTGTTTTCAGATACATATTTATTAATTACTACAGTTGAAATTGTAAATTATCAAAAAAAAACTCAAATTGCAAGCTTCGTATTTTTCCGTTAGGTGCCTCTTTTCGCCTCTGATAGTATAAGCATCCCCGTTAATAAATCCACTGCTGGATGACGGCCTCTCTACGTTGATTGTATTCTTGATAGTCTTGAATTTCATCATCATCATCAATCCACTGCTGGACGAAGGGTTCCGCAACGTGATTCTACGACTATCGGTTTAACTAATTTGTGATATTATACCTATTTCTATCATCCTTATCATCATCGACCTGAACCAATCCACTGCTGGATAAAGCCCTCCCATAGCCTGATTATACTCCTTACTGTCATATGAATTGCTGTATTTATCAAAATCGGTGATATTATATTTATCGACATATTCATATCGTCACCATCATCAACCATAATCAATCCACTGCTGGATGAAGGGTTCCGCTACCTGATTCTGATAATGACATTTTAAGAGGAAAATATAAAAATTTACTTGAGTAGTATATTTACAGTAAAGAATTATTTGGAGTCTGAGTACTGTTTTATTCATATGCTCCTCCATTTCCTTTCTTTACCATCTAATGATAATATTATAATAACATGACAACACGCATCTGCGAGTTTCCGGTCTGCTAGTCGAGCTGGTGACCAAATTCAAATACGTAGGTGTCACAATTGCCGATGATGGCAGTTTTTCTATTGAACTTAGAAACCGCATGAATATAGCGGGGTCTGCATTCAGCCAACTTCGAGTTGCATGGAGGTCATATTTTATGAGAACCAAAATATCATTTGCTCAATGCGTGCGTCCTACCTATGCTTCTGTATGGCTATAAGACGAATTACCAAGCTTAAAACATCTCGACTTTTTAGATATAAGTATCGAGTCTACGCGGAATTTTATGGGTTCATTGTTACGACCGTGTTACAAACACTCAAGTTCGTGAGCAAACACGGCAGCTTTAGGTAATTTAAATTATCATGAAGAGATGCTTTACGTGGTTGGAACATTTTTTACGCGAGAGAATGCGACATTTCGTAATTTTCCTTACCATGCAGCAGTCCTACAAAAATGAGCTTTGCGTTGCAAGTCTAACAAAGCGGAAGGTGCGAGACGTGGCAATGGACCGAGGGAAGTGGCATGACCTTGTGCTCGCCCTATGCTCCAATAAGGGCGTGACAGGGTTAAGTAAGTACGTAAGTAATATTATTAATTTATTCACAAATTCTTTTTTGCTTTTAGTCAATTACGTATCTACGCATAATATGTATTTTATATCAAAGGCTTCTGTACAATTTTTCAGATAAATGTAAACAATTTCGTTTTGTTTCGATTTGTCAACAAACGGGAGGTTGACACGGCTTATGATTCTCTGTCAACAAAACTTTTTCCACGAAAAAAGACCGCAGTATGAAAAGCTGTGTGGAAAACTATAATGTCTCTGTTATGCTTTCAAGGTGTTTGCTTCGTAAAAAAAACTATTCAGGGTGTCAAAAAACACCCAAATCAGTCAATATTTAGGTATCTATAGGTGCAATGCTTTTTGTTGATACTACTACTAAAAATGTAAATTTGTAGAACAAAAGTTTTTAAACATAAAATATCACATAATAATATATTGTCATATTCAAATAGATACTTGCTTATTAAAAATAGTTTCAATTTTATTACAGAGAGCTATAATAAAGAAAACAGAAACATAGAGAAGTATAGACAAATGTATCATAGTTTATTCTCCAATGCGTAAAAATACCACACTGTGGAGTATGGAGGTGGGAGAAAAACATATTGTTTTTTTATTGAGGCTTTATATAAATATTCCATTGTCGTTGAAACTTAAATATATGCACAATTAAATCATTATCTACGTGTGCATATTTAAATTTTCACCAATTAATAAATAATAATATAACAAATAATAATAAATATATATTTTAAAAGTACCTATAATTCACGAACGTCTATTTTTCTCGAATTTCATTCGAGATATATTGTTCCGGCGCCGAATCATCCTAGACGGAAATGTTAGTCTATGTGCAGATTTGTTTACAATTTTGATAGAATCGACTGTTTTAACAAAATATTCATTGAAGAAAATACACATCTTTCAACATACTTGAATCCGTGACTAATTTGTTCCACGATGAGTCAAAAAATTAAGAAAACAATGTCGATATAATGTAACATATATGCACATTATTTCTCACTTGCATTTAGTTATTAATATAGTCATTATTTCCAAATACATTTACCTCATGCCTTATCACTTATCAGTTAACATTATTTATTCATGTCAACAAAAATAATCATACATTGCAAGTTCATTACTCTTTTGTCATCATAAAAGTATTACTGTTTAAAGGTTTTCAAAGTGTAATAAAAATAAAAAAGCCTACTATTATGGTACACTGTATAAGTATATTAATAAAAATAGCAGATTTTTTAAAAATGGTGAAATATTTCTCGTCTCTTATAATATTAGATACTCATTATTTTGATAATATTAATAGACATTGTCAATTTCTATATCAAGACTAATTATTAAGCTGTTTTTTAAAGAATTTCATATTGTTCATATTCAAATCGTAGTAGTAATAGTAAGTAGCTCTATATTAGATTACTCAAAATAAAAACTTAAATGGTTCAATACAAATTTTACAAAAATAATCATTAGTAAGTTACTCACTCAAATATTTTTAAATAACCAATTCTTAGCAGTATCTGAAAATTGGAAATTTATTATTAACTTTCAAGTTTTTTTTTCGCTTCTTTCCATAATAATTTAACAATTAATAACTTACGGAACAACCACTACTTACGTAGGTACTATCAATCAAATATTTTGAACTATGTTAATATATAAGTGTATAAGTGAAAGCCGTTCCAAGGATGTATTAAAAAATATCTTAATTTTTGTTAATTGTTAGAAACGTTATGCTGACATCTATAATTTAAGAATAAGTCTTATATAAAATAACATAAAAAGATTGCCTAACATCCATACGTAACTGATTCATATACCTATGTTTAATACTACCAAGGAAATATATTTTAGAGTGCATTATTAACACAAATGATAATTAATGGGTCATCGAAATGATCAGAATATCTTCTAAAACCTTCCAATAAATATTTTTCATAATTTTCAAAGCGTTATCATTATTTTAATGAACCACCGTAACATATGCAAAATAAGCACGTCTAATTTAATGAACTACTATAATATATTGTTTACATATTATCGACTTCAAAATATTATTTTTAAATTTATAACTGCACAGAAAGTTTTTGGAAAATAAATAATTATATATAAGATGGTTAATATAATTAACAAATAACACTATAAACATTAAAAAAATGAATATTGTAAGAAACAACCACGATTTATAACTTACAGCCTTAAATTTTATCTACTCTGATTAAATTTAAAGTAATAAATTCTTTAGTTTCCGCCACGTTTACTCCTTCCTTCTTTCCTCGACGTTTCGGGCTCGTTGCAAACGCCATTATCAAAAGATATGTGTTATGATGAAGTGTAGTGTAGGTGTATGAATGCAAACGTCACTATAAGAATGCCAAAAAGGAATCCGATTAGCTAATTGCAAGCTCAGAGTAATGTGTCAATCGTTGCATTCACGCCGAATTGCAAAAACCACAAGAAAATAAGGAAGAAGTACACGCGCTGGAAAACCAAGAATCTATTACGTTAAAAAAACAACCATGTTTTGTCTAACTATAATTCATTACTGTAATTGTTGTAAGTACCTTTGGGTTTCACTTTATTTGTATTAGTCTTAACTTAGTAATATGTTCTTCTTATTTACATAGGTACTCTAAATATTTTTTCAGATGTTTAATTGCGCAAATATTCTAGAACCATACGATAAAATAAGATTGGCGGCATTACATTAAATAAAATGGTAGATATTACGTTGAAGATTTATATCTATATTTTAAAACGTACTTCTAAATAATAATTTTTATAATCGAATAGTTTGTGAATCGCTGTTTATATGCTATTAAATAAATGGGCACTAGCTCTTACGGTCAAGTGACTCGTCAATAATGAGATTGATAGTGCTTCTTGTCAATTTGATCACAGTCATTAGTGCAGGTATGTAATTAATTGAAATTCCTATTAAAATGAAATACTTTTACAATAATTAAAATAATATGTCTTCTAAATACGTCTTAATGTAGGTACTTATTTGGTATCCCCCAAATTAGTGTTTAAATCATCAAACGATTCTCATAGACAAATAACTATATGTGCATACTTGAAAAGGTCTATGAAACAAACCGATTTTTAAATATATTTTTTAAAAAATCTCCGATTTCAAAATTTTGTATGCACGTTTTTCACTTATCGGGTGAATTCTGGAAGTATTTAAGCTACCGACTCAATTAAATTAATTGTATTTAGTCAAATCAAGTAAATACAATAAATTTGAGTCGGAAGTTAAATTGGTTAAAGTAGGTACTCACCATGCAAGCGACATACATAATATGTTCAAATTTAGCTCGATATATAAAAGTTTTAAAGAATGCTACATTCTACAATCATATTCAGTTTTGACTATAAAATATTGTGTGTATTATTAATTGATGCTGTGTCGTATTATTATGTACTTATATAATTTCAATGTCATTGTATAATTTTAATTAATAAAAAATCTTCAATTTGTAGGTGTCAACATTGCCAATTTCACGATAATTATCATAATTTATGACTATAAATTATTTTAATCGAAATTAAATGAGGTTGCCAGCATCTTGTTGCCAATCATTAGACAATTTATTTTAGAAAAGAGTTAAAAAAAATAATAAGCGTAAATTTTCATTAAAAAAAAACATCTTAATGTAATATTTTTTAAGTAATTTATCACCTTCCCAGGTAGTTATTCAACATTTCAGTGATTATCAAATATATTGTTTATTTACAATTGTTTTCACATTTCCGAGAAAATTTTAGTTCTACAACAGAAAATAAACCATTTAAATTCTCCGGACTATGACATTGATTGATTTATACTAACATTTTTGTTTCACTGTTTTGAATTTTATCCGGATACCACAGTGTTTGCTAATAATTTATATTAAAATTTAATTCCGGGAAATATTTTCTTTCAAAATTTATCATATAATTCTATGAACAATATAATGTAGCACGGTGGTTTCCAAACTTTATGTCACTATGCCTCCCTTTCAAAAAAAATCTAATCTTGGCGGCTTCCCCCCTTTATTTCATTAAATAATACGGACACATTTTTAAATAGTCAACAATGTACTAATACAAAAATGGAAAAGGTGTCACATCAAATTGCAACGCACAACCAAATATTTTAAATATTTAATAGTCGTGAAACAAAGGAGCACCGCAGGCGACTTTTTTTACTGTTAATAAAATAATATGAAAAGTGCATTAGCAAACTAACCAAGAACTCAGTAAATGGATTTTTGTTTGCTTCAATATATCTGGTACAGAAATTTAAAAGTGGAAACATGGCAAACTTATTTTTTGTAATTTTGATTTCCAAAGCTCCAAATTTTTATGAATGCCTTCACTTAGTCTTTTTTAAATCAGTAAATGCATTAGTGTTTCATGCATTGATTTATTCACTCTTTTTTTAAATTTCAACCCAATAGACAAGTTTAACAACAAAATTATCGTTCCTAAATAAATTTTGTCTCAAATTTCAACATTATGATTTGACCTTTTTATTTCGTTTTCATGAGATAGCCAGCGCGCTTCACAATAGTATAGAAGTGAGGTATTATAAATTAAGTCTCCATATTTTCAGACAGGTTTGCAAACAATCTTTTATAGGACTGTTTTTTTATTAGGTATAAATAGCGGCCGTTTTATAAAATATGCATTTGCACACTGCAAACCTGTTTTTTTTCAAACTTTTTTCGCCTCCCTTTTCAACACTCCGCACCTCCCAGTTTGTAAATCGCTGATGTAGCATACTATATTATGTTACTATTAATGGCCATATTTAACAATTTACAATCAGTTTCAACTATTGCAAAGTCGAGCATTTGTTGTTAGCGTAAAATCTTTAATTAACCTTTTTATCAATGAATAATACCTACCTATATAAGATTTTGAAATGTATCATTATTACCATTTTATTTTATAAATCTGTACTATAAACAATACTTATTTGAACAAATGATAAATACTTTGTAAATTGTTTTCAAATATTTTTCTAGCTGCATTTAATCCCAGTGTTTTTTCGAGCAATCCCATAGTGGGAGGAGAAGATGTCAAAGAATTTCAATTTTCATATATGGCCTCTTTAAGAAAATCTGGAGCACACCATTGTGGTGCTGTCATTTTAAGCAATCAGTGGGTGATCACAGCGGCACATTGTTTTTACAAGTATGTAGGACCATGAATATTTTCGTCGTTATACATAATTTAATGATCCCAAAAAATAAACCAATTTGTATAGTAAATTTCTCTAAATTTCAACAATGGATTTTCTTAATAAAAAAAACAAGTTATGTGTTAGTTAATAATCATTGGCGAAATTATAATAGCGTTTTTTCTCTTACTTCAATTTTTGTTCACCCGTATAGCAGAAACTTTACTGTTAACAATTCTTTTATTCTGGCTCTACAAACTGGGGTGTACCTTGACCGCCTCAACTAAACTCCCTTATTCTGAGTATTTTTAATCTCTCATTTTTTAATTTATTACTTCTAGTGCTAGCAAACCTTGTTGTAGGCCATCATTCTTATGAAGTCATGGACTTCCCGCACTATATTTTCCATGTGGCTCAATAAACGTGACGCGCTTCGTCGATGCTTGATCATCCTGACATATCACGTGAATGAAATGGCTAAATGCAAGCGTCGTTTTTTGATAAATCTAACGACATCAGGCTCATCAAATCTCGTAATCATAGCGACATCACCAGATGCTCAGATGGGGCCAAAGATCTTTCAGAATATTCTACTCTCAAATAATACCTATAACTTTTGGGAATTACTGATAGTTGAATAATAATATTATCTAAGTATAATAATTAATGAATAATATTATTCAAATTCTAATTAACTTGTTGACTGAAGAGCATTTAATTACTTTTTAATTATCGTATTTAAATAACATGCTAATTATATCGAATGGCCAATTAATTAGTGTACAATAGGTGTTCCGTCCGCGTGGAAAGGATTAATGTATCTTCATCCATACAACTATAATTAGATATTTGTATTTTTGTTGAATATATCGTTGAAGGATGAAAGTTTGGAGGGGGTGCGCCTTCCATTGTTACTTAATGATATCACCAAGGCAGAGACTAAACTATCAATGAAATGGTTCAAGATTAAATAAGAATATTGGTAAAGCGTTTAATTACATCGTTCACCATCGCCATCTTCTCTTTCACAGTTGAGGTTGGTGATAGCTTTCAAATGTCTCATTTATATCTCTTCAGCGATTCTTCTACATAGCTGAAGGTATTAAGATACCCATAGTGTATTTCACTAGATCGTGCCTGTAACTTATGTGATATTTCTTATAATATCTCAATACCATCGATGTTACATATTGCTTTTTTTAGTAGGTAAGTTATACGCATGCAGTTCATCGTGGAACACTTAATCGTGCGCCGCAGTACGTGAAACATGAGTTCGTATAACATTTTTATCAAATGACAAGTTCTTCGTTGAACATTTCACCGTGGAATACATTTGTACGTATCTTACAAAATGCGGCGATAGTTTGCAAATAGTACTGTTCCAATTAGATTAACCCTAACCTAACCTAGTAAAGACATCTCATAAAATTCGCCACATGTTGTAGCATACGTACAAATATACTCCACGGTGAAACGTTCAACGAAGAACTCGTCATTTGATTAAATGTTACACGAACTCATGTGCGGCGCACGAATAAGTGTCTTGCTGTGAACTGTTTACGTACAAATTTCCGGATACAGCTTTTTTTAGGGTAGGCAGCAAAATATGTATTAGATTTATTTTTTACTTCTAACCTCTAAAAATTGTTAATGCATGATGCAAGGGAATAGTTAGTTATGATTATCGAAATAATCTTCTTTATAGCGAAGAACTTGAAGACTTTACGCTGAGAACTGGATCTTCAAATAGGCTATCGGGAGGAGTTTACCATGACATCAAGAGTGTTATAGTACATGAAAATTTTGATCCTGATAATATAGATTACGACATCGCTCTCATTGAGGTAAGTTTTTCTGATAATACAATTTTGTGTCAATTTAACGCAATGATCCCAGAATGTACATGTGCCATTCACGTATAAAATAATAAACAGTTTGTCTAAAATAACTATTATTAACCCTGAGGATGTGAAAAATATCAAAATATAATCTCAAAATACAGTTTAGTAATGGAATCGAAACAAAATATATATTATATATATAGATAATATTATGTATTATCTTTGATGTCATTTAGATATGTTGTCATTCGGAAATTGTGTAGTCTAGCCTGAGGCTAACAATGTCACGGGAACCTTTTTATAATCAATAGTTGGATATCTATTATTAGGCTTTTGTACAGATATGCTACAAGTATTTAGTGCGTATGTATAGTGAGTATCTTAAGAAACAATAACTTAATTGAAAATATATTAATATAATATTTTTTAATTGTCATTTTAAACACCAATTTAATAATGTACCTATAATCATTAATATAGACGACATAAATAATATTATGTACACTTTTAACACTACTCTTGACATATGAAGTCAAAATTGAGCGAAATATTTTTTTTATTTCCTCTACAATCTTATGTGCGCCTTCGTGTCCGGAAACTTGTACGTATGCAGTTCGCCGTATCACACTTCACCGTGAAATTTTGTATCGGAAATATATGACCGTATATTAAAGACCATCCAACCTCTTTGTACCATATAGTATTGACATAAAATGCATGTGTAAATAAAACACGGTTTTTGTCGGTTTACACTTTACAGGAAACCAGCGGCAAACAAATTTTGAAAATATCCGATATACTGGATTATTTGTTAGGTTAGGTTCTCGTGCTTGAATTCATGAATTTTGCCAAAATCAGCTATGAAAATTGAATTAAAGTTCATATTGAATCTTATAAAATTGGATATCGTATAGTATTCGGTCATCTCTTTCCGATAGAAACCTTACGGCGAACTGTGCCACGGTGAAATGTTTTACGTACAATTTACATATAACCGTGGGCCTTAGCCGCCACCCGAAGACTTATCAAATCAGATTTTTGCGTGAAATTATTATTGGTATCACACTCAAACTATTAGGTCTGCATTCTGGTTTGGAACACACATTGAATAAACAACACGTAAAGCCACGAACCCCAATCGTTCATTGCGTATAAAAGTATTGTTCTTAACACAATTGTACAATATAAGACACTGGACAAGAATTAGTTTGTTACATGAGCTATTTCACTGCGTCCGCATCATAGAGAACTTCCAAGAAATACTTCATTTGAGTCAATATGCTTATGCGTGAATCGGACGAGTGACACATTGCATTGCCCCTACAAATAAGTAGCAAAATTATTGTCAAAGATCGAAGATAGTGTCAATATTTTATGTTGATATAGGAATCAAAATATTATATTACCGTTCTAAATGTTATATTTTCATATACACCCCAGTTGGTACAGCGGCCGTTTCTAAAGCCAAGGTCACAAAATTGAGCGCTATCCAAAAATTACGTACTGACTGTATTTTTCAATATACCCGCGCAAGATCCGAATGGTTTGGGTGAATGGTTACATATTATTATCAAACATTAATATATAACTCCACATTTTTTTTAATTGACTTTACAATGTTATGTGGATCTGGGCTGCCTCACGAAGAGTTTTGTTTTGTCAGATATTTTGTTTTACCAAAAATGTATGTCGGTCACTTGCTCAACATATTAGATCTATAATCTGGGTGCAAATAGGTACACATTGAAAAATAACATTTGATTTTTTGCCACACCCGGGTTCTACCACATGTATATGTCAAGGCGTAACTGATTGGTTTCAACGCTAGTTTCTTTTTTTCCGCAATCTATCTTTAATTATTTTCATTTTCATTAGTTTTCTACCTTCTCCCCTTTTTAATAATTATAAGTGAAATAAAATTATGCATCGACATTTATTTGTACCATTTTAGAGTATTGAAATATTTTTTTTGTGATGTTGGCATGTTAGGTGACATTACAAATAATGTGGGTATGTACGATAACATTCAATTTATAATAAAATGTTCAATAAGTAGATAATATTGTATACTTCTTCATTAAAATCCTTTTTAAAAATTATTCAATAAGTTTTACCCAAGTTGAATACCAGAAAGAAAGAAAATACTTAATATTCATAAGAAAACTTAGACCTTTGTTAATAATTATGAAACGTATCTGAGTTTATTTAAAAATAGTTTCTTTTACTCAATCTCATTAAAATAATATGATTGCAAAAGTACACTTTCTGTTAGATTATAAGATTATTTTTCCCATTTTTCTCTCTCTCTTTCTCTTTCGCTCTCTCTGAAGGCTCTTCCAATTACTTTTTAGATGGCAGAGTCGATAGATTTCGATATGAAGACGACTTCCATTTCCCTACCAGCCTTAGGACATAATAACATCAGAAACGGAACTATGGCATCGGTGATCGGCTGGGGATACATATCGGTAAGGTAGCTAAGTCGAGCATACTTATAAAATATTCAATATAATGAACGTATATTTACTTGAGATGAATATATAATATATATTACATGAGATTAAATAAGTCACGTTATCTTACTTAGATATAATTTAATTTAAATTAGTTACAATATGTACGTTACTTATTATTAACCGTTAGTATCAATTAATAGTAAATACTGTATTTAATATCATTCATTAACAATAAATTATTAATTATTTTATTTAATGACGCAAAATCTCGTGTGTAATATGAGTAAATAATTAATAAATATTATTATACATTTAGATATTTGTTTAGTGATAAGTTAATGCTTAAATGTTTTAATTGCGCCTATTGGAATCAAGAGTAACAAAGTTATATATTATAGTCATATGAGATAGTGTTACATTTGCTTCTGGTATATTAAATCATTCAAAAGTTTCCAATAATTTATTCACAAGATATTTTCATTTAAATTTAAAATTGTATACAGTTTACATATTATTTAGCCACATAATTTTTTTTTCTAAATCTGGTATAACCTAATATATAAATGAATGTTCTTGTATTATATACCTTAATTTATGAAAATGAGATTAATTTATATAACTGTTTGCAAGTTATTTCACAAATTCATCCATACCAAAATCACACTTTTGTGATCTGAGCTTTATTTGCCAGGACTGCACTGCCATAAAAACAGATTTTCAATAGGACACTTTTTTATAGAAATAACCATCATTACTTTGAGCATTTACATAAAAAAACACAAAAAAATATAAAGAAATATACGTAGAACGTAATGAACCAAATCCAAACATTAAAATAATGATGGCATCGTCATAAATTGTACGAGTAGTAACATACAGTTCAAAAAACTCCCTCTAGTGTGCAAGTCTTAGCAGCAGCGCTTGAAATGGAAACTTTTACCAATCAGAGCGCTCAATAATTTTATTAAAAAAAATGTATTATATTTTTTGTAATATGGCCTACCTAGCTCAAATGGTCAAATTATTTTTTCCACGAGATGGAGCGATAATTTTGGAGATTTCATGAACCAGAACGCCCCTCCGGTCCATTTCGAGCCCTGATAAGTAGTCCAAGCTCTTTTGAGTACCTTATCCATATAGCTGACTTTCTATTATGCATGCTTATATGTTATAGTCTAAGCGGAAATATATATTTAATAAAGTATTTTGTTCCAACTTCTCTAAACAGAAAATCTGCCATTCTTTTTGGTATTAACCTGTGTGTCTCTGATACTATCTTAGAAACCGGGAGCATCAGTAAGTTGTTTTTTCTTCCAAAGTGCAGAACTAACTTGTTATTGGTAATGCCAATTAAGAGGATAATAACTATATTAGACAAAATTGCTTCGGATATCGATATATTCTTTTTACGTGAGGATAAGTTTAGTTAGATGTCTAAAATAGAATATACTTAGCTCATTCGGAGTACTTCCATGTAGATATTTCTTATGATACTTCTGTTTACTCTTTTAATTACACTTTTTTGTACTTATAAATATTGTTAATACTGTTACATATTTATATTTTTCACATGTTGAAAACGTCTTGAATTTATCATTTGTAAAAAAAAATAATTGTGAGTGACCGACATGTATGATAGCATTAAAATCATAAAACCAAAAACAATTCTTACATATTTATTTAACTACTATTCAAATATAAAAATGACAACAATTTTATATTTCGTATATTCGTAATAGTATATGGGATTTAAAATTGCTTATAATAAATTAACTGTGTAGATTTATATATATTTTTAGGAAGAAGGTCCTCTATCAATCAACTTACAAAGGGCATTTGTACCTATTGTCGACTGGTCGCTTTGCCGCGAATTGTATAAAGACTATAGAAATGTAACAAAAAGGATGATTTGTGCAGGATATATCGAAGGAAAAAAGGATGCCTGCCAAGTAAGATCATATCAATGCAATCATGATATACGTATATATTTACTAAACTCTTTCGTAGATTTGAGAATGTAACATTAATTTTATATATCAAACATATTATAATGCAATTTGATAAGCATTTCATGTGAGAACTACTTATTATTTTTTTCCAAAATAAGTAGGATGCCCTTACCTTAACTGTAAAATCACACTGGCGCGAATCCAGTGGTTACAGTTTCAAGTCCCGTTGGGTGTAATATTTTTTGCTAGTGGGAATATGCCTGAGATGTTTTAAAATTACGCATTTTCAGTTTATATTTACTTTAGCTAATTCACCTGAATTTATCGCCCATCGTAGAGTAGTTACATACCAGAACAGTTATCTCGTAGGCGGATCCAAAGTCGAATAACGTATAAGCTCACCTATTTACATACTTAGGACTATGCATATAACCCTTTAATACTTAGCATATTACAAAGTTACAAAGAATAATATACTGTGCGTTTTAATACAGACATTATGTATTAAGTACATTATAATTGGTATGTATAAAAGGTAATATTCACTTTTTTTCATTAAAATGGTAGATAGTCATATTTTGATCATGCGGTAAAATATTTCCGTTTTTATACCTTCCTTTACAAGTTTTTTCCGTGTTTTCCTGCGTTTAAATTTTTATGGGAACCTATTACTTACTCCATAACCCTGTTTGAGCGCGAGGTACCTTCATTTTCAAAACGTTTTATGGGGAAAATATTCACACAAAACAAAATGAAAAAGCTTATTAATGTTTTATCGGACAAACTCATCGGGCAATATTTTAAAATACGACATAATTCTCTGTTTTAGTAAGTATAATAATAATTAATAACCGTGTTTGAATTTTGTTAGTCTGATTCCGGTGGACCGCTGGTGTTTCAAGAATGCCTGGTGGGACTGATCTCCTGGGGACGAGGATGCGCACGACCATCTAATCCTGGAGTGTACTCTAGCGTTAGCTTTTTCAGACGCTGGATTCTAAATAAGACATCATTATGACATGAGGCAGCACCATTTTCAACAGATGGTGCAACTACATTAGACTACTCGAATGCATATTCCATCATCACTGTTTTGTGTGTAAGTCGGTATTTAAATATATATATCGACTTTTAAAAAGGCAAAAGGACTTAACTCACACTATTAAAATTTTCGACGAAGCACAAAACATTTTGTTATGGTTTATGTCAAAATTAATATATAAAATAGTTATAAACTTGAAGTGCATGATTTATTAATAATTTATTGTGGTGTTTTACTTTTCCAACTTTATATTAAGTATTGAAGTAATTAAAGAAAAACCAATAAAAATTTTGTTAAATCTTATTTCCCACTTCATCATCATCATCATCATGACGACCACTTCATATCCTTCGTTTAAAATAATACAATCTTAGTTTAGATAATAATTCGGTATTTGCAGCTTATATCATTTGGATACAACGTGTATTTCAAGGCCTGGACAAAAACGAACCATAAGTGCGAGTCATAAAGCATTCAGCACGCTTATATTCTGCGCAATATGCGTTAGAGTAAAATAGAATTTATACGGCTGAATTAAATATTTTTTACACGTCGCTGGTAAATATAGTTAGAATGACTCTATTCATTCAAAAACTGCGAGCACGTGTTGCTGAAATGTGTTAAATATAAATATGTTTGTGTTAAATATAAAGTTAGTGATAATTATTTTTAGTTAATTTAGTAGAAAATATGGTTAACTATGTTGTGTTTAAATTTAGTAGCTATACTGAAAAGTAACATGATGGTATAACGTTTCATAAATAAATTAATAATAATAAAATTGAGCTTCTACTGTGCGTTATATGCAAGAAACACGATTTCATATAGCTGAACAATACGCACTCTCTTTATATTATTACTCTGAGGTGTATTTAGTCGTGTACAGTATTATTATTAAATAAAACTTATTTTTTAATTAACTTACCGTTAAATCCTTTTGCCATTTTACAGTCGACACATTTAGTATAACGGTCTTTAAATTTGTAATAATACAAATATATTATTACACCCAGGGTAGTCAAAAAAGTATAGATATTTTTCAGTACCTATCAATACTTTTTGACCGATACTTCGGTACATTGGCATTGATAATTTTCAGTATCGAATTATTCAATAATTTTACGTCTAATTCGTGATGATTTATTGAATTCAGCATAACTAATCATTAGTAAGAACTCATACTCACCTTATGCAGCTTAAGTACATAAATACAATTATAATAATGTTATCTAAATAGCTAGGTAAATTTTATTAATTTATTTTTGAACAGGGTGTTACTTAGAATTTTATTTCCTTATTGTTCATATATTCAATAAATAATTTCGCCTTTTAAAATTTGTTAATATAAATATTTCGTTTGTGTTTGGGCATAAAATGTTAACTGCAAAATGTTAAATTTACTGGAGAGCAATTTTAAGCTTTGAATTGTCCAAATAAATTTCGGTTCATTTTTTTCTCTAACATTTTTAAATAAACAACTGAAAAAGGATATGACAATAATTAGATTGTCAATTATTTCACTACTCGTAATTTGGTAAATAATGTCACTTATCAGTGATCACTGATCAAACTATGATAAAGTCTTTGGTCATGTTTTGACCAAACTAACCGCTGTGTTTATTCATATATCATCATATCATTACCATAGCGTTTAAGGGTTTACCAAAGCGGGGCATTTCTAAATGGAAGATAATACTATAGTGACCCAAGTTTTACTCTTAAATTAATATTACCAAAAAAAAAGTTATCAGGTTATGCCTAAATAACAGCACTCTATTATTGTATATTGTTGACAATGCAAACTGGTTTTTATCATTATTAAACGAAGTGAAATTAGTACTACATAATATTATTGTATTGATTTAAAAAAATATATTGCATGTAACTAAAAAATTGGAAACAAAACAATCTGTGACATAGTAGTAGTGAAAGAAGGAACACCCGGAAATTGAGAAAATGACTTAGATCACTGCCGACACAAGTAGAAAGCCGATACATTCACAACGACTGGTCCTACTTTTTCCACCCCTCCCATTGTTGTCTATGTGTGGACTGCCATTCCCTGCCATTGTTCTATAGAGTGCTCATACTGACGCGTCTGTCGTGTTTTAATTGTTTGAATAGATAAGATACATGATAAATTTATTAACATTAATTAACACAACTTCTACAAATGTAATGCATAGATCAATGCTACATATTTTTTGTAAATCGATATTACCACAGGTTTTGTGTGAATGACTAGTCTGACTTTGACAGCTGATGAATGACAGTAATGTATATTATTTATTAATAACACTGATAGCTAATATATTTTTGTCTGAGATTTTTTTATAATTCAATTTGAAACGAGAAAGGGCGGATCAATTATGTCAAGCAATCTGGGATCTGATTTTGACAGCTGAAAGTGGATCACTCGTTGCTTGTGCAAAAAGTTATGCTCATGCTTTATTAATCTAAAGATGGCTGTGCTTAGATGCATTGTGACGTCACTGGGAAACGAGTCCGGAAACTACCCAGCACCTTGCGCATTAGACAATAAATATATACAATAAATGGACGAAATCTACATAGAAAGTTGAAGTTTCAGCATGACTACTCGATATTCATTTATTATCTATAATAATTATATTATTATTGTTCAACAATGACGACGTCTAAAAATAAAAATAACTTAGTTTATCGATAATATGGTTAAAGTAATTAACAAAATTGAGATGGAATTTGATTATTATTTGATAATAAAGTTTACGCTACAAGATGAATAATATATAAGTTCGGAGTTTTCATCGAATTGAAATAGTGTCGTGTAATAAATCAATATGATTTCAAAGGCTCCTCCTCGTCTTTATTTCATATTTCTTTGTGCTTTCTTTCCTTCGGCGTTCGGTAATACCTGATATTTGAATTTACCTCCTTTTGATAATATATTTTCTCATTCTATTTTCGATTCTCATGAACATTGGGAACGATAAGCTCCCCTTTATCGTTGAACATTAAACCCCAAAGTGAAGTTACCATAACTGCGTTCTAAAAACCAAAGCGTTGAATATTTTACAAATTAAAGAACGTTCTATTAACTGACTGGCGTTTATGTGGTGGAACTCCATTGTATTGTTTTTGAAACAAAATTATTTTTGTTAATTGGATTTTAACTGTGTCAATTACGTTGTCTGCTGTTTCAGGCTATAAAACCCATTAATTAAATTAAATTAATTTTAATTATGTTTTCGAATGTCTTTATGGCAATTTAATACAAACATTATCATATCAAATTAAAATAAGCACACGACATAATTATATAATATATAATTTATAGGTATATATTATATGATATGTATATATTATTTAAAAAATGGTTCAAAAAATATAAAATATATTATAAATACAAAAAGAAGTAATTTCTAATCGGTTTCTAACTCTATAGTTGAGTTTAGCGTTTATTGCAATCATTTAAAACTGGATAAAATAAAAAGTAAGGAAGAAAAGCGCTCACGACGGCCGATTGGTACGTGTTAGCTTATAATATCATGGGTCCCAAGAACGAATTTAGAACCTGGCAAATTCACAAATGTTGTTTTTTCAATATGTGTTTGGATCCATAGTATCGACCTCATAGGTAGAAAAGGTGACAATAATTTCTCGTGAAAACAAAAAAAAACTCTCGATATACTTACCCTCCAATCCTAGTGGTGGCCCATATGATCATCTGAGGATCGACTATGGTGGTGTATAATAATATTTAATAACGAGTGCTACATTCTTAAATCATTTAAAATCGTTAACGATGCATTATTGTTACTATTCGCCGAACCCGTTGGGTTACTGGATCAAACACATATTGTATAAAATAAATCGTAAGCCATTTTATCGGTAAGTTCACATTTTATATTCCAATTTCAAACACTTGTATTGTTTTTCTGAAACTACAAAAATACGATTTGTTAAAAATTGAGCTCAAAAGAAAAACTTTATTATTACTTATATTGCAATTTATGCAATTCGCTTTATAGTAGTCATCTCATTATTCAATAATCATCATAATCAATATTATCAGACAAAGATACAAATACCATTGGATCACATTCAATGTACTGTAAGATCGAAGTATTCAAAAAGAGTCACACGTATTCATAATATTATTGCGTTATTTATCGTGTACCGACGAAATACTTATAGAGTTTGCAGAGAGATAAGATACAAAATTTAAAATGACAAAAAATTTAAAAAGTGAATAAGTAATTTATACTAGAAATGAAAATATAATTAATATTAAATTCTACAGGTTTTTTTTTAAAAGGTTTGTCGATAGCTATTTCGGTTGTAACACCATTATCACAACCGAAATAGCTATCGACAAACCTTTTTAAAAAAAACCTGTAGAATTTAATATTAATTATATTTTCATTTCTTGTAAAATGGAATTCTACCAAGTAAATGCTAACTCAATTAATAATTTATACTATTTTTTAATGTCAGTGATTATTTTACTTTCATAGTTGTTGGATAAGTACTCCGGATTCAATATTTTGGATATGGAAAATGTACACAATGTCTTAAACGATTTTAAGTAAACCCTTTTTTTATTTTTCTTCGTTTACAGCATAATATATAATAAGCTTTAAATATGGATGTTTTATTTAATAATGTGTTTTTTTTACATTACACTATCATTGCTTTATATTTAAATGTGGATAGTTTTTAAACATGAACATTTCTCATTTGAATAGATTACAGTGCCATGAATTTTATTTGAGACGATGACTACAATATATATTATGTAAATACCTTTTTCAAGATTATAGTGTTATGAATATTAATATTTTATAAATATAAAGTTTATAATTTTCTTCACCAGGGACGCGACAAGGCAGAATAGTCGGTGGGGACATAATTAACATCGAGCAAGCTCCTTTTAACGTAAGACCTTTTTCGTTTGGTAGAAATAAGACGCATTGCGCGCGTGCCCCGTTTTATTCTCACCATAAACTTTTATTACTCGTAAATAGTGACCGACTTTATATACAAAATGCGATAAAATATCCATCTTTTCTTCTTTATTGAATCGACCATTTTGCTATTTTACTCACGAATAAATCTGATTCACAATAATTTAAATTATGTCTAAGTTTTTCATGAAATTTATTAACATTTAAGTTTAATGTTTCTATAAATTTATCTTGTATTGTATAGTAATACAATTATTTTATTCATAAAATAATTACAAGATAAAAAGAACTTTTTATATACCACGTTTTTAAATTTTCTGTTGAATCATATAATCTTGACAATCTATGTATTAATAATTTAGGACAAATAAGGCAATTGTCAACAAATCATTTTTTTTCCTATTTTGCAACAAACAAACAAATATAGAATACTGAAATGTCATTTTGATTTCCATAGTAACGCACGTATATATTAATAATTTAGTTGCTAGGACCACCCCTTAGCAACCAATAATAGTGGATTGGACTGCTTATTAAACATGGCTAAAAGTATTAAAAGAATGCATTGGCATCGTGTTCTGATATATTCTAAAAGTTTCAAATGTCTAGCTAGTCGGGAAGTTAGTTAAACATCGATTGCAGGATTTTTACTGGATAAACAACCACCGGATAAACAAGAATACGAGCTAAGAAAAACGTGGTAAAATACTAGGTAAAGTTTAATATTCTTTTATTTCAAATTAAATCAGAGAATATACTTTTTTAACCTTTTTCGGCTCACGGAAAATTGAACATTGTAATAATTACATTGTACCTAATGACTAAGATATAATCATAATATAAAAACTAAGAACTACGTTGATTTTGTTTAAGAAATAAATATGTAAAAATAATAACACAAACTACAAATGTTTTTATTGTAAATGTAACTAGTCAGTGAATAAAATATTAGATCATTACTTTTTTAAATATAAATTTAAATAAATTGGCTCTTTTCTTATCCAATTGGCGTTTTTTAACTTACTATTAGCATTTGTGGAACATTGGTTTGTGAAAGAAACACTAAAGTGTAGTATGTATTTGATTTAACTAACTCATTTACATTGAAAAAAATATATTCAGAGACTCACTTACACATTATGATAATGATATAATCAGATTTCTCTTATTGTATTTTTTCATTTGTTTTAGGAAAAAAGACGCAATTTAAATATATTATTATTATTAAGATGATTAAAAGACAAGAATTTAGGTCTAGACTTTAGTTAATACTTTCATTCCAAATATTTTCTTAAAATGTATTCTATAAGTATATAAATTACACTCTCATTTGTTTGCACGACACACTGTTCATCTACTTTCTAAAAAATACTCAATAATGTTCATATTTTCATCAGTATTAATTAAATTTCTTCGCCCTTAATAATGTTTTCATTAAAAGATGGACGAAGATAAAATATGTGTAACTCAACAATTATTTTTAAAAGAAAATCTATTTTATTTGTAAACAAGTATATAATTATGTCTGTCCCAATATTATGAGAAATATTAACATAGCTTATTAAAAACTTTGCAATATTATTTATACTAAGTAAATAAATATTTATTAATCGCTTTATCTTCTGTAATTCCTTCACGTAAAAGAAGTTTTATCACGTCTGACGATGTAAATTAGAATAATTTTTAGTCATTTATTTTCATTCGAATAGATTGTATCTACATATTTTATCATATTCATTTAAAATAAGTGCCTGTGTAAAAAAAAATTTATTTTAAATAATGTACATATCCATTTTGTCCCTAACAAAATTATATTTGATTACTTATGAATCTTTTATCTGATTTTAGTAAAAACTAGTCTGTAATATTAAAAACACAGAACTATTTTTAATTTTTCACGTTTAATGATGGAATCAAAAGGAACAAGTGAAAAAGTAATTCATTTGTTTCAAAACAAATAAAAATAATAAAAAGTGAAAGCATATTTTTAAAACAAATGAAAATGCAGTAAACTGCATTACCGTTCGAACTTTCATTTATTATGTTCGCCAATTGATGTCACTACAAGTCAAAACAAAAAAATATATTTAAAACAAAATGTGTCATTTTATGATTTCTTATAATATTACAATTATTTGTATTGTTAAATACGTAGATCGCGCTAGAATATCTGACGCGCCAGATCTGCGGAGGAGCGATCCTGAATGAAAGATGGACGGTAACAGCTGCTCACTGCTTTGGAAATGTGTTTTTGGTGTCTCAAGCTCTGGTGAGAGTTGGATCGGGGCTAAAGAAGCAAGGTGGAAGTGAACATTCGCTGCGACAGATTGTTAAGCATCCTCAATTCGTACTCAAAGTTAATGACAATGATGTTGCTTTGATGGAGGTAAGATTTGATTTATTAATTTCATCCATTACTAAAAGCGCCTGTACACATGCATGGAATTGCTGTCGGAAATTGTGCTTATTTGAAACTGCCATGACAATGACCGTTTACACGTAAAAGTGCTGACTATCTCTCCAATCTCATTCGTTAAGAGTAATGCGTCAATTACATTGAGCTACTTTGCGAGCTGTTTGTTGGCGAATTTACAATCTGATTGTAAAGTCGCCCAGTGTCATCATCGAACAAGCTAACTTGCAGATTGTAAACAATCTACCGAGAAAAGTTGAAAGCCAGTCAACTTCACACGCTACACGACGGTGTGTGGGCCTATTGCGTCTGCGCAGTATACCCTCCCGGTTTACACTTCATATATGTACTGTGCACAGTAATAATAAGAAAATGTATGGGGAAATATGTATTATCCTGCAGTTAGCAAGATTGCGTGCATAAATCAAACAAGATTGGAAGATTCCAAATTGTGATGATTTATTGCGCGCAAGTAAGATTATTTTCGATCTGCGCCTGCGCAGTAGAGCAATATAGAGCGAGATAGCGATAGAGAACATGCCGGTAAAAAAACGAACTACTCATTTTGAGCTCCGATTTTCAATACGACTTGTCAGATAGTAGTATAAAATGAAAACATCGCGCCTCGTTAACTCTTGAAGAATGAGTTTGGAGAGATAGTCAGCACTTTTACGTGTAAACAGTTATTGTCACGATATTTTAAAATAACCAATATTGCCGACAGTAATTCCAGGCGTTATATACAGGCGCTACAACAATTATTTTATGATAACAAAAATTATAAAATTCTTTTGTTTTTCAAGCTAATTGACACGTTGAATTTATAATTACTCAATATTCACTGTATATATTGAAATTTATTCAATAAAGCATTTTTAAATGGTTACTTATTCTGTAAATATGTCTAATAAAGTTACAACACAGTAACAAACTGAGAAATAATTAGTTCTGAACCAGATTTCATCAAAAAACTGTTATCCGAAGATAGGCTCTTGCCTTATCTAGTTGTCGTGGTTACAATTTCTCTTGCGCTATGCTCTATCCGTGAATCTCATTGCTTTTGGATATTTACGCCATCCAATTTCTACTAATTTTGCCCTACAAATAGTTATCCGACCAAACGGTTTTGTAACCAGAAACATATAATATTACCATTTTACTTTAAACTAGTGCATCCTATTCGATATGATTCGATTTGAATTATGTTGTATTCACAAAATTCTTCATAGATTTTGTGGTTGTATTGTATATACCACACTTCATTTGTATTTTTACCTGCAAACACATTCGAATTCTTTCTTTCGAATTTTCTTTACATCCATATGTAAAAACTGGATTCAATGGTATTTATACATCTGAAGTTTCGATTTCTGAAATAGCAATTTAGATTGAAAAGTAAAATGTCTTGTTGGATGTTTATGTTCGCCTTCTGATTTGTATTTCCATTAGGGATTGCAATACCTGTATATTCGGTATTGAAAGTGGAAACAAAATGTATTAATTAACATAACAAGGTTTAATGTGGTGTTTTTTATCGGATTTTGCGATGTCTGGTATACTTCCGTTGCCCTTCAACGCCCTTAGAGACCAGCAATGGCACGTGCTATAAAATATTAATATTTTAAAAACCTTGTTTAATAATAATATTTTATTTATTAGTAGATACTTTGCTTTTTCTATATACTTTAAGAATACCTACCGCTTATAATACCGGCATTAGTATTTTTATTTAGTATTGCAATCCCTAATTTTCATGTCATTGTTTTATAAAAGGCATTAGATATTCCAAATAGATTGCCAGAACAACAGGGTAAATTATTCTTCCCAAATTTCTTAATAACTCTTCTTGGAGTTATCTTACGATATCTCAATAAGTCATTTATCCGCATTCTGATTTATACAGTATATATTCTTGTGTACACCTTCAATATCTTTGAGAGCTCAATTTGTGAGATTAACATTTTTGAAACAAATTGCATCACTCACTAAAATAAACTTTCGCGCTTTTTAAAATTCAGCGAACAGAGTTAGGCGTTAAAATTGTATGAGAGTGTCGTTACTTTGTACAAAGACGAACGAGAGAATTTTCATCGCCATTTCACGGTTTTCATAAAGCACGTCTCGCTTGTAAATATTCGCATGAAAATGAAAGCAAAGCAATTCGTTTATACGCTTTTAGTGTGTTTGTTTATCAGCAAAAGCTGTGAATTATTATTCTCTCTCCTATGCATTAAAAAATGTTTACATTTTCAAAATAAAATATCTGTGAATTTACAATTACCTACATACAAAGAATAAAGAAAAGAAAAACTAAGTGACAGATTATTTTTAATAAATACATAAACTGAATATGCGATTATATTCGTATTGGTGACCAAATCTGTAGATTCCGCTTTATATTATTATGAAACTATGCTACTAATTTTGGTTTAGATTTTACGAAAATCGAATTGGACGAAAATAGTATTAGAGTTTGATTAAATAATACGCTTAATACCAACTAATGTATTTAAACTTTCTAACATTTCATAAATTGGATATGATACGAGTTACACGTATACGTACATATTAATCATAGAGTAATTTTTAAACTTTTTTTTTTCATCGCATCATTAGCGGGGTGGTTAAACTTATTATTAACAACACAGTTTGATAAACCTTTAAATCTACCTACTTTTATTTTTCGCTCCCAGTGACTTATTTGGCTGATATTAAGTACAACTACAACTAAAACCTCACCCTCATTGAGGTAAGTAATCGCAAATGGATTTTTTGAGGTCCGGAACTCTAATAGTGATATGCTCTGTTGATTTTTTAAATTTCCTAATAAGGATTTATTGAACCACGTACATCGATTATCATAACACATTAATACATTATTATATATTAAAATTTATGATAATTATTCAAACTGACAAATTGTATAATATTATAGTGCTATTAAGAATTAATTACGGCGCCCGAGGCGCCAAGCTACACACTTTGAAAACCTCTAAATTAGTTTATAGTGCCGGACGCTAGTCAACTATGTTTGCCAAGAATCGTAATCAAAATAATCCTACATCACAAATAAGAAAAATCATCGTCCAAGTTTACACGCTTATTATAGTGTTATGTACCTAAATAATAATATTTCTAATTTTGAAAAACACTTTCTGAGAAAATATATTATAACCAATAGAAAAAATCTTTTTTAAAAAAAGTAAGCCACCCCGGCAGGGATCAAGCCCTGCATCGCATGGGTTTACGCCCCGTCCGTTGCATTTACTTCTATGCTACAAGGTGACGTACTAATTGCGACAAATTTTAACTTTTGGCCTTTTTAATACCTACTCATCAGCGTTCTTCTAAATCAAGCTACTTTGGTTTTTCAAAATGATGTATGTTCAATAATCAGAATGGTACATTCTTAAATCTTGTGAATTATTCGTTGAATAAAAGAAATAGTTAATTGGAAGTATTATAAATAATATAGGATACTTATTGTATTCAATCGATTTAAATATTGGATAACAAGTGATTTAGTCTTATAAACGTACTTTTTTTCAGATATATCCTCCACTAACTTATTCCAGTACCGTGCAGCCTATAAATCTTCCACAATATTACTCCATACCAAATGTGGGGGATACGATGACTGTTTACGGGTGGGGATACACAAAGGTAAAATAATTCTGATGTTTTATTATCTATAAAAATGTTAACACCTAAACGTGCGATATTTTCTTATATGCGGCAGATACCTACAATATTATCTTTATATTCTTTCTTTGCATCTAGAGTCTGGAGAAACATGTTTATTAGGGAAAAACCGTTTAATGGATAACTGAAATATTGCCTCTCAAATCTCATTTTAATCGATGTTACTTTGATGAATAAGTAAATTTTAGTAATAGTTTAAATGAGTTATAGTTTCTGGACACCTGCCTGGATTAAATGTCAATAATAGCGTGTAAATAAAGTTTCAGTCACAATTCTGTTGTTTACACACACAAATTCTGATTGACATGTCAATCTCATTTTCCAACTATCAGCGAGAAACATTTGTTGTTGCTGCGTGCATGTTGCGCGGTATATTTAGTTTATTTCAATGGGTCTATTCTATACAAAGGCGGCTATTGACAGCAGTTTATCATATTTATGTATTGAGATATTATAATTGTTATAATAAGTTAGCCGTATAAGCTGTCAAAACTATCTATATCACTCTAAAAGTTAACACAGCAAAGTGAGGGGTTGTTGAAACATAGCACTTTTTGACAGTTTAGACGTTAACTTATTGTAGCAATTATAATAACTTAATACATAAATATAATAAACTATCGTTTTTTATCGATAGCCGCTCAGAAACCGCTAAACTTTTTTAATCATACCATGCAATCTTGTAACTTTCGCTACTAAAAGTCTTCACATTTGGTTTTTTTTAAAATTTTATGATCACGAAAATGCGCCCTGCTAGCAGTAAATCCATACACGTGGAAATACCTACGTGTTATTATAATGCAAGCTTTGTTTTAATAGCGGTTTTAAGATATGAGATTTCCTTATGAATATAATGTCAAAACGATTCGGTAACTAAGACAAGATAAATAAAGTAAATTAGAGATTACTTATATTAAATGTATCATGTTTGATTAAAAAAATAAGCGTAGCACGACGCAGTATGGATTGAAAAAAGATATATGACCAAATTATTAGGTGGTGAAAACGATAAACTGGATCAAGATGTAAAAATAAATAGTTAATCGATCGACAAATCCAGTATTACCCAATATATTTTAAATATCTAAAAACGGACAAAAAACCACTATATCGTGAGATTACCAAATATAGTGGAACGAGACAAAGAAATACTATTAACCAAGACTAGTTGAGATAACAGAAAGGGGATTTTATCTATTAGTGAATTTAGAGTAGCTGGCATGATGATAAGGACTTTTTTAATCAGTAGATAGATTTTGTAACGGTGGTCTGTGTGGTGACTTCAAAATAATTAAGACATGGTCAAGAGTCTGGGTTAGGCACTGTAACGCCGAAAATTTAGATTATGTTTGTCTTTAATAAATCAATTTAATAACGATTGACTCATAAAATATGCATGTCATGCAGCATGACGTGATAATATCTTAGCTGGCACAGACATGATTTGGAAATATAGCAGGCACTACCCAGTTAATTAATAATACGTTCACATACCTAAGTTAGGGATACAAACTTTTTTCAGGAAATTCCGGGATATTTTACGAAATTCCAACATTTTACGCCATTTTCATTGGTCCACGATGCGAGTCGGTTTTTACCGGGAAATTAAAGAATTTCCGTTTATTGGTTGGTTTTTCTAAAAAAAATCCGGGATGTTGTGCATCTCGGGTGAGCTCCAACTGTTATCCTAGACAAGTGCTTCAATTCCGGGATGATTTCGGCTAAACCGGAACTATTGGTAACAACATTTGGAGTACATCAGTAAAAATAAAAATGGTATAAGGTTGTTGAAGAAACAAAATATTGATTTAAAATAACTTTCAGTGACTTACCGATTCAACAACTTTATTTATGGAAACTCCAATGTCCTACAGGCATATTTCCGCCTTTTTTTCATTTTCAGCAACAAAATTGCTCAAATCTGAAACTACCCACTTATAAAGAACCTTTTCATATTAAAATGAGACCTTTCCACAAAAATCTTCATTTATAATCTCACGGAAGTAAAATTAAATAATCTTTGAGGATAAAAGAAAAAAAAGATGAAAAATATAATCTCTGACGTTTTTTGGTCATTATTCTTTGAATGAAGTCTTTTTTTATTACACACCAAATACTTTTAAAAAAAAAAGTATAAACATCACATAAGTATATATATATATATAGTAACAATACGTAAGACTTGAGTACTTATCGTTATCAGAAGCAAACGTTGCGATCTACAACTGAATATAGGCATCCCCAAATTTTATCCATGTTTAACAATACATAATTTTGTATGCGAAAGGAAAGATGACATTGGATTACTTTTTAGCCGAGCCAAAAAAAGATTCAATGATGGACTTATTTGTATCCGAAATTCTATGTTTATGTTTGATATTTATTTCATAATTAAAGGTTGATTCTAAGGTTTTTTTTTCACTCATGCATTATAGTTAATTTGGATAATTTAACTTATTTTTAAATTCAAATATCCATCTACATTTATTCTTCACACAGAATTATGTTGTCAATTCAACCCTTTGACTTATCTAAATCGCTTGATATAAAAAAAATAATAAAAAAATATATTTATTAATCTTATTAAGCACGATGCATTTAAATGTACTAAAATTCATTCAGTTTACAATAAAATACATAAGAGTATTTTATATACCTTTATAAGTAGGTACTCACAAAATACTTAGACGACATACTCATATTCACACAAAACATGATGGCACCTTACGAAATCTTTTTACAAACGATAAGTTAGTTATCCTTCCCTTTGTAAGGGTTTTTTTCCTTCGTATTATTTTCTATATTTTAGGTAAAAATAGACAACTTCCTGATATTTAAGAGAATGTATGTGACATTATTTTCTACATCGTAAATAGCCATCGGATGTGACGCATTTTGACAAATAGCATTTGTCGAAATATTTTCAGTACCTGACAAAGGGTATACACTTACTTTTAGCTGGAATATTAGAGTTAACAGACCAAGAGAATACAATTTATTTAATGTTTTTCATATGATTTCCATTCAATAAATACAATAAGTTATTTATTTTGATCCCTTTTTACCACGTTTTCATTAGCTCGTATTCTTGTTTGTCCGGTACAGATTTTTTCTTGTGTGTCCAGTATATTTTTTTTCTTGTCTGTCCAAGATTTGTATTGGACGATTGAAGATTTTTAACTAACTTCCCGACTAGCTAGACATTTGAGACTTTTAGAATATATTAGAACACGACGACAATGCATTCTTTTAATAGTTTTAGCCATTTTTAAGCAGAATTGAATTCATTTTCAGTTACTTAATTCTGTTTTGTATGGAAAATTATTAGTGTCTGTTGCTAAAGGGGTCCTAGCAACTAAATTATTAATATGTACGTGCGTTACTATGGAAATCAATATAAAATGTCAAAATGACATTTCAATATTATATAATACTTATTCAGTATTTCTATCAAGTACAATAAAAAGTTTTTATTAATACATAGAATATTGTCAAGTTTATATGATTCAACAGAAGATTTTAAAACGTGATATAAAAAAAATCTTTTTATCTTGTAATTATTCAATTTATTTTCTTCATTATTAAATTTATCGTTTTAAAGAGATGTTATAGGTTGATGAAACCAGCTACTTAGTAATTATAAATTATTATCATTTCTCGTGCAGGGGCTAGCGTTTCGCTATAGTTTTCTTTCACCGTATCACTTCCAAACTGATTAATTATTAAACTAAAAAGAGGTATTATAAAAATATGTCAATTTTTGTTGTGCTTATATACATTCAACCCTTATTCATGAGGTGAAAAGAGAAAGGAAAAATTATTCAACGCTCAAACACCCAACAACTTCTGAATAAAGTTACGCCGATAGTGTGCGCTAGGGTTTTTAATACCGGGATTCCGCTCGATTTATTAATTCCGACGTTCTTAGGATTCCAGTATATTTTAGATTTTCTAAAACATTACGATATTTAAGGTTTTTATTTTCAAATACCAATAAGTTCACAGTTCATTGAAATTGAATTCAATATTGATAGTAAACGACGTTATTGCGATTTATTCATAAATTGTTGGTTTTAATGTTATTTTCTTTTTTTTCAACGTATTTTAATTTCAATTTAGAACAATATTCTCCCTTTTATTAGCTGATAAGCCTTAGCTCAAGACAGTAATATAATTCAACGGATATATTGGCATTTATCATTTTATTTAATAGTATACTTTGGGGTGGGATTTAGGTTGTTATAGATTATTAAATATTGTGGTAAATATCATATAATATATGCACTTGTAATTTTAACCATATATTATGGGTTAATCAACAGATTTTAGTCATAGCAGGGAAAATTTGAATCAAGTATTTAGTACGTATTTATTTATTAAGTATCGACAACTTTTTTTACATCCCTATAAAACTTCATCATAACTCAATCATTATGAAAAAATATGTTTCAGTATGATTCTTTTAATTGTGTAGATGGGAACCTACTTTACCAATAAATACTGGATATAATGGGTATGGATCTACAATACTTATCCCGATATCCCGGGATTTAAACCCTGTAATCTAACCAAATTATATTATTGTCGTAGACTAGATATATTTTTTATAGTATTTTTCTGGTTATAATAAAATAAGATATTATACTATCCATTGGATCTGACGTTAGCTACGTGCGCAGGAAAGCGGAGATCCGTCTGATTACCTGCGAGCTGTCGGGCTTCCGGTTTTCCCTCATGGGGAATGTGTTGCGCTCTACAGAACCATTTTGAACGTCACTGCGCAGATGTTATGTGCAGGAGACAGGAATGGCGGAAGAGACGCTTGCGTGGTATGATACTATTAATTTTAAATATTTTTATTATCTATTGTTAACTATATAATTGAAGTGTCTATCTGTGATTTCGAAGTATCTACCTTTTGATACTATAATACAAAATATATTTTTTCGTCTGTCTATTATTTGTCCAATATTAATGAAACTTTCTGAGCTTAGAAAATGAGAAGTAACAAAATAAAATTTCTCGAATGTGTCGCATTAAATAAAGTATTCAGATATCAGCGATAGATTAGTCAGCATAGGTGCGGGCAGCGCGATGCGCGCCTACGTCCAACTGTTTTAGTTCACGCATGCTCAGTTGAGTGTAATACTGACGTGCGTGTTCTAAATAACTGTCTTTATACCCATATAAATATAATCCCTAGGTAGAGGAATTGCGATAGAAAAACTGGATATGTAAAAATAATCAAAGTTGATGTCACAATAATTATTTTATATAATTATGTTAAATTAACATAATACCATAATAACACTGATAGAATGTACTTCAAATTTAAAATACTGAATTTTTTCACACATTCAATTTAAATCCACTCTAAACGCTGTAAAAGTCATTTATTTTGCGTACCAATAATATTAGATATTTTTTATTTTTTTTATCAAATAAAAATTTAAGTTTTATAAAACACTAAATGATGCTTTTATCTGCATTAAGTTGGACTCTGGGGGTCCTCTGGTATGGGGAGGAGCACTCCATGGCCTGGTATCTTGGGGATATGGCTGCGCCAGAGCTATGCAGCCAGGAGTATTCACCAATATCGCAACACCACCAGTGAAGGAATGGATAACATATATTATTAATTATTCATAAATATAATATCATTATTTTTTTAATCGTTGTGTTGGTATGTATCAATTATTTTTTTTATAATATATTAATAATTAAATTTCAAAAAATATTTTTCTCTTATTACTAGTGCTAATCATTGAACGTTATTTCTAGCACAACGTTCACTCAATGAAATAAGGAAACAAAAAAATTTCCGACTACACATAGGTTTACCAGAAGTATTTTTTTTAAACATTTCTCCCAAAACCCCCAATAATAATTTATTAACTAACACCGTATAATAATATAATATGTATCAATGATTTGAGCTACCCCATCTCCACCCGTCATGTATATATGCAGCCGTGAATAATATGTGTCAGGTGATATTATTTCGACAATTTAAATACCTAGCCCAGGTTAATTTTATTGTTTCATACATATATTCATGTTTTTTTATTTTCCACACTATATTGAAAAGACGTGTAAAAATACTGATAAATAATCAAGTGTAACCACGTAAGGGATGTTTTAGTATTCTATCGGAAGTGGCAACGTGTGGTTTAATTTGATTGTAATGTTTGGAGGTCCTTAAGGGGGGACATGCTCGTCGAAGGTCAAAATTGAGTTTTTATTGTATTTTCAAACCATGATCCTGGACACTCCTTAAACGTTGTAGATGATCTATTTATATAATTTTGAAGCCTTATTATCCTTTATAGTTATTTTAAACATTTGATGACTGCATGAAGTATTTTTGTTACATAAAATAGTATTCTTTTAAACCTCTCGTTCTAATGTTTTAGAATATAGTCATATTTCGGTACATAACTGTGCAGTGGTGTTAAGATTTTTTACATTTATTAATTTTTAAACGCATTTATAAAACCATTAGTATAATTTATTACGAGATAATTTTTGTAAAATATTCACGATAAAAAATTATTTTGATAATCTCTGTGATCCCAAATTTGACAAGAATTAGGCATTTTATTAGTCAAAAAATCGGCAAGATTAACACATTTGAAGATGATTCTAAGGATATTTATTATAAGCTATGTCTTTGACCATTCAAGTGTGATAAAAATCTTATGAATAATGATTGCTTTATAATAGTTATTGACCTAAGAATAAGGTAGTGTTTTTTTGAAATACGCCATTTCTTTTGTCATTCCCCAGTAGTTAAGCTACAACATACGGCCGTAGCCATAAATTGACAAACTATAATTGAAATAGGGAGTAAAATGATATTGACGCGCGTGTTTGAACATGTACCGTTTAAAAAAAAATAAAAAATAAATCGGTTAGGTACATGTTCAAACACGCGCGTTAACATAATTTTACTCCCTACTTTAATTATAGTTTGTCATTTTATGGCTACGGCCGTATGTTGTAGCTTAACTACTAGGGAATGACAAAAGAAATGGCGTATTTCAAAAAAACACTACCTTATTCTTAGGTCAATAACTATTATAAAGCAATCATTATTCATAAGATTTTTATCACACTTGAATGGTCAAAGACATAGCTTATAATAAATATCCTTAGAATCATCTTCAAATGTGTTAATCTTGCCGATTTTTTGACTAATAAAATGCCTAATTCTTGTCAAATTTGGGATCACAGAGATTATCAAAATAATTTTTTATCGTGAATATTTTACAAAAATTATCTCGTAATAAATTATACTAATGGTTTTATAAATGCGTTTAAAAATTAATAAATGTAAAAAATCTTAACACCACTGCACAGTTATGTACCGAAATATGACTATATTCTAAAACATTAGAGCGAGAGGTTTAAAAGAATACTATTTTATGTAACAAAAATACTTTATGCAGTCATCAAATGTTTAAAATAACTATAAAGGATAATAAGGCTTCAAAATTATATAAATAGATTATCTACAACATTTAAGGAGTGTCCAGGATCATGGTTTGAAAATACAATAAAAACTCAATTTTGACCTTCGACGAGCATGTCCCCCCTTAAGGTGCGTTCAGTTTTAAAAAATTCAAACAGTGGACTGTGCATGGTCATTCGAATTGAAACAAAAATGTTAACTTACCATTTCTATAACTTTTTCACACACATATGTATATTAATCTGGGTTAGGTATAATAATATTTTTATTATACATATACATAATTATACTATTTATCACAATTATTATGTTTATTTTGTTTTTTGGGCCACAGTTTCATAGCCAAAAATATGTATTATAAACCGTTGTTAAATAGCACAAGTATTTAAAAAATAAACAAAGTTATCAAAATAATTAACCAAATTAGTAATATTAAAACTTCAAAGTAAGATTAATGGACAAAAATTTGACGTGTACTTTCAAGGTTCCCTATTAAAGCATTGTTTTGTCATACTAATTAGTCTTGGATGAAATATATTTAAGATTTAAATAAAAACGTAATAAAATTATAAAAGACTTGTTATCAATGTCATTTATTTTATTATCTGTCATCTGTCACTTCCATACTTGACAATAATATAGATCTAATTTATTTTACTGTCAAACACGTAAAAGGTGTTCTTACCGCTTACTGTCATTATTTTATGTAGGTACATCTCTATAATTTATCTTTTATAAATTCCATCTTATATTATTGTCATTGGAACACTTGATTGCAGCACGATTCATATAAAATTATTGTGGTTTCCTAATGAGTTTGTACTATCTTGAATACTAAGCTCCATAACAATTAAAATTGTTCAGAATATTCCGACGGACTGTTTTATATTTTAGTTGTGTTTCCCCTTTTCACGACATAGCCGTTGATTATTACTTCAGTTTCTCTGTTTGAATGGAAGAGTGAATAAAATAATATTATGAACCACAAATTATTTTATTTAAATTGAGTGAAAAACAAACAATTTAAACCAAAAATGAAGAGTTCTCATATCTTTCAATTAGTTTTATATCTAGTGCTATATATTTCTGTATGTAATGGTAATTTGTATTTTTTATTATTTTACGGTGATTTTAAAAAGGTAACATGATCTATAATATAACAATAGTTTTTTTAAGTCTTACATTCAATCGTACACTAATATATGAAAATCATTCGCAGTTAGTAGTAGGTTGAATGCCTGCCTCTAAATCCATGCGTTGCGAGTTCTTTTTCAATTCGTGTTTTGATTCACAACATAGACCAAATGATTTTAGCGAATGACTGATAACTATAACGTAAAAATATATTGTTTAACTAGAAATTACGTCATACAACTTTATTATAATGGTTTTGAATTATAACTTTTATTAACTGTACAATTTAGTATCAGTTACCTGTGTTAATGCATGTTTCATTGTACTATCTAACAGTCATTGACTAGAATTAATTACAGAAAATAACAAAACGTCGTTTACGATTAATATTTTAATTTATTAAATTAACTGACGTTCACGCGATATACGTCCGAGATAATGATTTCTTTGTTAATTTTACGTTATTCAAGTGATTTATGTTGACAGTGATGTTTTAGGCTTTCAACGTAATGTTAGAATAATAATTATTGTAAAATAACATTTTTTTGTAAATCCACACTGAATACTTTACTAAAATATAATGCTCTATACTTCATAATATACCTACGTTCAGCTAATTTGGTTTTGGCTTTAGACTAATTCTATGTTAATGAAATGTTTGATTCGTCATAAAATGTATCGTTTGTGTGTTTTTAATGAAAAGTCATAATAATTAAGACAATAAACAACGATAATAATATCATGTGTAGTTAAATCACAAAAATATTAACACAAAATTTTGTTTTCTAAAAAATGCAAATTTGGAAATAGTAAGTTTTTGAAAAAAACCTCATATGTGCCATGATGCAATAAAGGTTGATAAGCAATAATTGAAATTATTGAAACAGTTTAGCTATCAACTATTGTATAAAATGTGTCTTTCCAATTCCATAATGTCTATCTTTATTTGTATGTAATATAAATTTTGACAGGTCGGCGGCAACGCAGAATTGTGGGTGGAGATATAATCAATATTGAGGAGGCACCGTTTAACGTAAGTATTTCGATATCTAAATAATAATAAATTAAAAGTAAAAGTATTCTTAGATAGACACACTTTAATTTATATGAAATTGAATCCGCTGAGAAAATGTTATTGATATCGTAATAACAATAGAAATGAATGACAATGTAAAAATATAAATCACGCAAAATGTAAACTGATATCTTTTGGATATATTTATAAAAGTGCCTGTTGATATCATTTTCCCATTATATTTCATATAAAACAAAATTATCATCTTATTAAGCAGCTTTTGGGAGGTCGTTACTTCATTAAATAGGTAAAGCGGTGTCCACATTGGCAACAGGTTACTGGCAACCTCATTAAATTTCGATTAAAATTATTTATGATCAATAAATTATGATAATTATCGTGAAATTTAATAAGGTTCACAGCAACTCGTTTACAATGTTTACACGGCATAGTGGTCACCTCATGGACCTCATCCTGAAGCGGGCCCCCAGGCCAGGATCTTTACCGGGCCTCAGACCTATCGCAAAGATTAAAGACAGTATTACGCTCTACAGTAGCGTTAAGTGTCAAGTAACAGTGTGTCAAATGGTGTTCAAGGTCAAATAAAATGCATTGTATTTTTTAGCGTTTTTTAACACATAGAATTATGGAGTTGTCGAGTACTAACACACATCAACCAAAAATTACATCATACAACGATACCTATATTTTAAAAAGGCAATCTGAAAGAAAATAGCGCCGCAGGCGACTTTTTACTTTTTTGCTATTAAAACAAATGTTGGGCCATGGGTCACCTATTAAGCACATTTTCACGTACCTGTTTGAAAAAGTCATTAAAAGAAAGTTTATGGCAATGTTCTTTTAAACGGATGAAACCAGTCCTTATCATTATTAAATTATATTATGCATTGATTTTATTTGGTTTTATTTTTATCAATAAAAAGGGTTGTACAGTTATGCCATCACTTATTAGCAATACTACGAGTAGGTCTGTCTATAAAATTAAATTCATTTATATCCTAATCACCTAATATTAATGAAGTACATCAATGCCTAACAAAGATGTTTCGACTATTTATTTTAAGAAGGCAAGAAATATAATATATAAACATACTATTATACATTCTCATAATGACCATTATAAATTTTCCAACAATTTATTCAAATTTCATACGTACACATTTTGAAAGATTTTTTGTAGACCTGCTGGTTTTCCCCATCTCGTCTCAACACTTTAAATGCGTGTACCGTAGAGTAACGATCATTTGGTGACCTTCAAATTTATGCCGATACTGTCCCAAAATTAGCGGTCGAAATGGACCAGAACGCAAACCGAAAAAACGCAAAACGTGAAAACCTCGAGACTATCGCTCCGTTTCGTGGAAAAATTAAAAATAGTGCTCCGGTTTGGGCATTTATTATGACAATCGCTAATCGGTCTGGCAAGTACACATATTGTTTTTCAATTTGTGTGTGAGTCAGGGTATGGACCTAATAGGTTGAGCAAGTGGCTGACATCCATTTCTCGTAAAAAACAAAATCTGTTAATACAAACCTCTACTCTGTGGAGGCCCATATGATCCTATTAGGATCGGACATGGTCGAAAAAAAAATGATGGAAAAGTCGTCTTATAAACCAATTCACAATCAACCGGCCCAACCGAAAAGCTCCTCTCTTCTCAACTGACTTATGTTCATATGATTGGCATTCTATAATTTGCGACACAATAAGTAGGAGATGAGTCATTGTATACAACCATGCACTTAATAATAACAATAATTTATTCCAGGTGGCATTGCAATATATCAACCGTCAGATATGTGGGGGCGCCATTATGAACGAGAGATGGGTGGTGACAGCAGCCCATTGCTTCGGCCAGACCTTCAACAAAACGCGGGCTCTCGTGAGAGTAGGAACGGGCCTTAGGGGCGAGGGAGGGACGGAGCACCAATTGTTGAAGATACTCAAGTTCCCCGGCTTTGAATATAGCGTCGTTAACAATGATGTGGCACTTATTAAGGTGAGGATTAAACTTTCACAATACATACTAAGGTTTGTAACTCCGAGACCCCACTCGACTTTCTGATCGCGCATTCCATTTTCAAATATTACAACCCCAAATTTTTCAATTATCTTTTACTTACATAATATAATATTATTTGTCAAATAAATAAATTTAGTTTGAAAAATACAGTAAATATTAATTATGAAATACAATAATTATTGGCTCAGAATTTAGAGATGTTCTAAAATATCTCACTGTACCTACAACTTTTAAAAATACTCACCTACTAAACCATAATACGAATATTATGATAAGCAGCAATTTGTATAGGTATATTTTTTGTTTGTACATAATATTATATGTACTAACAATAACAACTGGTAATTTCCGGGTATTCTGCTAGACCTGGCAGGCAGCATTGCGCTAAATCACAATTATTAAATCCTAAAAGTGTGTCATTCTAAGTTATAACAATCTAATTATCTGTCATATTATTAAAATCAGCTGTTGTATGACAGCGTTCTATTACCGAAATACGTATTTGCACATTTTCCGAAAATACAATTCAAATATTTACCGCCAGTGAAAAATCTAGGCAGCGAGAAACCTAAATAATTAAAATAAACTTTTCAACTGAAGAAAAATACTGCCATGTTTTTATTTTCATTTGACGGAAGTATTGACATATACGAAGGTTTTTTTTACAGTTGAGTTTCTAATGGTTTACAATGTTATAGTTATTTTTATATTAAAATTATGGTTTTTATGAGTGAAATTTATTAATCCTAACTTGGTAAGTATATCATGCAGGTAAAACATACAAAAATAATTAATTATTCTTGACTTTAATAAAAAATACTGATTGCAAACTTTAATATCTATTGATTGTGGGCATTAAAATTGGTCAATAATCAATGGTGTATAGGTTTATAATCATATTATTTCCCTTACATAATAATTAGAAATTATTTCCTATTGAATACGACAACAATTTAGAATCTAATACATTTTGTCATCGTTTGTATTTAACAGGATCTCAATGTTTGCAATTTTACCAAAACGATGGTTAACATATTTTTCAAATTATATGTCTTCATCACGCTATCCAATAACGTGAAAATATTTCTATAACATCAATATCGTCTATTATAGTGACGATTGACTTTGCACTGGATACAGTTCGTCAAAGCACACAAAGCCTAGGTTGTTGATATATCTCATAATATGAAAAAAACTTTGCTGTGCGGAAATTAAAAGTCACACCTACAATCATATGGACATTATCCACCATACCAGATGTCGGAAAATGGCAGCAACCGAGCCACGGGTGGCTCTTCATTTAAAAAATAATAAAAGTTTTATTATTATTTTACGTGCTACCTACTAGATAAATATTCTCGAAATTCGTTCTTGACCCAAAGAGCATAAACCATTCACTAGTTGTCCCTTTACAAAAATTATCCGACTCCTGGTCTAATTATCATATTTCTTTAATATTTACACATGCTGTCTTTTCCACTTTCTTGTCATATTAGTTGTTATTTGTAATTAAGATATTTTTATATATTTGTATGTATTATGTATTATGGCGCATTGGCCAAAAGCTGTAATGCCGTAATACTCTTTTTTTATAAATAAATAAAATAAATAAAAAAATAAAATAAATACAAACAAAGAATGATTAAATATAAAATATTTTATGAGTTGTTTGTATGTTATCAACTACGCATTCAATGCATTTTCACTTTGAAGATTTTTTTCCCACTTATTTAGCTAAATCCACCACTGACGTATTCTGCGATGGCGGCGCCGATTGGTTTACCTGATCCTTCAATCAAACCGCAAGTCGGAGATATGTTGACAGTTTACGGATGGGGTTACACAAAGGTAACAATTTCAAACATTTTATATCGCTCGCGCGATCATTCATAACCTCCTCCCTTGCAAAACGTAGCTACTTTCTATAACATAATAATATGTATACGAGAACATAATATTTCTCAAAGTCATTGTTAATGGTATAATATACCTACGCAATGATATTAATTTTGTTTTTAAAATATCATAATAAAATGTATATCGTCACCAAAATATGTTTCATATATCTTCATCATCATCAGGTCAATCCACTACTAGATGGAGGCCTCCCTTAGTTTCCTCCTTTATTCTCGGTCCATAGTTATTTCCTGCCAGGTACATCTACTGAAATTTATGAGTTCGTCTATCCAGCGGATTTTAGAGCATCCATGTGGCCATTTAGTATCCCTTGAATACCACTGTATGACGGCATTAAATTTGTCAAGCGGTTGTTCACTCACCAAGCGACATGTCCAGCATATTGCCATTGTTTGCCTTATCTATCGGTTTCTTTTATGATCTTTACGCGTTATGCCTAACATGAACCTTTCCATGCCACGTTGCGCTACTCGTATTTGTTAATTTCTCTTATATTAATAGTCTATGTTTCACATGCATACGGGAGCATTGGTAGCACACATTGGTTAAATTACATTAAATTCTACAAATTCGTTTATAATCCGATAGTCAGTTTGGCTACTTAGCAGAACTGTAGTCTTAATAATAATGGTGTGACAACCGAAATATCTATTAACTGTTACTATCCTTAGGGTTTTATATTTTAATTATTATATTAACTACCATTTTTAACATGGTAATCTACTATTCTAATGCAAACTCAAATAAATCAAAATATTCTAAAAATACTCGTATCGTTAATCATTTGTAAGCTTCCACTTTGTATAGAGTATAAAAATTATATTTTTTTTTCTTCGTAGAACCTGCTATTTTTTCTTTCTAACCTAATGATATAAAATATAATTTCCACATTAAATGATAAACTTGCAATAATGACATTATAATATCACCGAACTCTTCTTAGAGATTTTTCCATAAATGATTTTTCTTCTGTATTTCAGTATATTTTCACCTGTTCACTTTTTTTTAGCATTTTCTTTTTCTTGAGCTTAAATTTACTAAAATGATTTAGTAGTCATATTATAAATGAAGCTATCACATTTTTTAACTTAATCAAAAAAAATACATCGTTATTTTATTGAATTTTTTATAACAAAATGTTATAAAACTATAAATTCAAAATGTATTGATAAAAAAAACAATAAAAAGTACCTTTTCAAAAATCATAAAGCAAATATAAAAACTGTAATTCAATAAATAAAATAATACTGACTATTACTCACTGAGATACTAACCTATTTTCAGGGGATAATTGTATTTTTTTTAAACTGAGAATTCAGATTTATAAAATACGGTTTTTTTAGCACAAAGCGTTTCAAATATCTTGTTCATAAATCATTTCAATCTTTATTCCGGAATCCAGGCTACCCCTGGGATAAGAAATATCCGTTATTTGGATAACGCTTGGTTGCAAAATGGCCACTGTCTAAATATTTCCGATATGGGCCGGATTATTAGAAAGGGATACAGGTCTCGAATAATCAAAAGCGATATTTTACTTACTAAATGGCTCCATTTCTAAAGCCTGTGACCATTTGAATACATTAAAATATACTCTTGCCTATTCTAGTGTGTCCTCGTAGATAAGAGTCTCATTTGTTTTAATTTTTGTAAGTAAAGAAATTTATTTCTTTATTTTTTTTACTTGAATATATATATATTTTTTTTTTAATGTCAAAGATGGTTATTTTTTTAAATTTTGTAGTACTGAGAGCATTAATATTATAAATTACTTTTCATATAACATAGACTATTTTTATAACATTCAGCGTATCAGATATTATTACATATTTTATGAGTTAGTAGTTATATAATATGTTATGTCAGTATGATAATATACACTTCAATGACATGACAATACAATTATAATCTTGTTTATGATGTGGCAACCGAAATAACTATCAACTAACTAACCAATACTCGTATAAAATTTAACATAACTTACATTATCCTATTTGTAAAATGATGTACTACGATCTAAATTTTGACAATTAATGCTGACATACTTTTATAATATGGTTTCCAATAATTTATGTACATATTAAAATCACATGGTTCATGCATATTTTGTCATGGCAGATATTTAAATTTTTAAATTCATTATTTTAACTTAGTGCTCGATGATAGAAGATTTTCAAAACAAATGAATGCGATATTGTTAAAGCATATTTTTATTCGCGTTTCAATGTTTATTTAATGTTTTCACTAAACCTCACTACCAAATATCTGCCGTACACCACATCACATTTAGTTCTCAAAAGAGGCAGTACTAAGCAGCTGTTCATTTATATCAAAAACATAAGGGAATTATAATCTAACATTTTTTGACACACTAATATTCCAATTATGAAACATATTATTTATACCTGTGCAATCGATGAATTCTAACAAATGAATGTAATCTTACTATCATTAACATTACGCACTGAAAAAAGTTTACCATCTAATTATATGTGTACATAGTTGAGGATACTTTCAAAATAACCAGGAATTGTTTGCAAAACATGAAATATTAATTTTGCCATCAAATAGCAAGTACCACGCCTCAACACTTTTCCCATGAGGAGATTTAATTATCCAGTATTATCAATTATATATTTTTTGATCTATGGAAGTGTTACAATCCATCTGCATTTAATTTTCAATTTACTACAGTTGAATAAAATCTTTCAATATTTCGATTGCCCGTAGTCGCACTTGAAAACGAAGATTTTCTAAAATTCTATTTATATCTAGGAAAAGGGTGATCCTTCCCGTTTCCTACGATACGTGAACCTGCCAATGTTTCCTCATAAAGAATGCGTGAAAATATACGTCGCTACTCTAAATGTCACCACTGAAATGCTGTGCGCTGGATTCCAAAATGGCGGACGTGACGCTTGCATTGTAAGTTTTATTGCAATATATTATGTTTTAGTTTGTTTTAATGGTAATATTATAATAATATATCTATAATCATGAAGTAAGTAGTGTGGCCGAACAATTGACCGCTCGAACAATTTCACGCAATAAATTATTCAAATCAACTATTACCTACCTGTACTTACCTTACAACCGGTGTGTTGCAAGTACGATTTTGCCAAATATGTTCATGGTCAATTCACCTTTTCATTTTATTCATAACAGAAAACATAAATGTTATTAAAAAAACATTAATCTGTGAGTACAGTAACATTAAGGGCACGCATTTTCCGAAATGCGTTCTTTTTGGACTTATAATATACTCGTTTTTAAGTACAGAAATAATGTCCATAACATTACAAAAAAAAATGTTTTAAAAAATCTAGCATTTATCTAATACGTAGGTATATTTCTAAGGTTGTTACGATTTGTGTGTGTTCAATAATAATTACTAAGTAAGTATTGACTACTTAATTTCACAAAAAATAATATTGAATAATAAGATGGGAGTATCTCTTTTATAATTCGTAACACCTATAGTTTACATTAAATTTAGTGCGTTTAACTGAGTTGAATTACTGTGTGATTGAGAAATAAATGGTGAAAAATCATGATATTAAACAATATATTGTTTGCATTTATACGAGTGGTCAATTTTTCGTAAACCACAATCATTATAGGTAAGCGAATATTTGCAACCCCTCGCAACGGCGATTTTTTTACGCAGATGATACAATCGATTCATTTGTCATAATGTTAAAAGGGGACCTATAAATAGTTCAAATCATACAATTTGCACACTGAGATCTATAGGGTCATAACTGCAAATAACATGGTCTTGAGTAATTTGAGTTTGAATGTTAAATAATTAACTACAATTGCAGTAGACTGCTGAAAAATAGGGCGGTTTTGCACAATAAATATTGTACCAAAGATGAAATATTTTTTGGCAAAATGGCCTCATTTAATTAATGCTTCTACATAGCTCTAAATTAAAATTTTAAATATAAAATAACCATAGACACAATTGTGTAGGAGGCCACTGCTTTCAAGTAGCAGTTAATGCCATATAGCATTAAAAACTAGTTTTTTTTCTATCGAACTGCATTCATAAGTCATTTTTGGATTTTTTTTTTGCAGTTATGACCCTATAGATCTCAGTGTGCGAATTATTAAATTATACCAAAATTTAAAAAAAAAAAAAAAAAAGTACATATTTCTCACAAACTGAGTATAAATTAATATACTTAACTCAAAGTACAATAAAATCAATGCAACTAACACCAAATGAGACTATACATAATATAATGTACCTACTTGTGCATGAAAAAAATAAACCGCTAACACTATTATATATTGTCATCTTCAATAATAATTATGTTTATTTACTGAATGTGATTTTTGCAGGAAAGAGATACATTGATATTTTTACTAGTTCGTAAATTTTATTTATTTTTATTTATTTATTTTTTTACTAATTTATTTTTACTAATCGGTAGTTGGAATTTATGTGTTTTATTTTATTTTTTATAGTAGGGAGTGCCTCAAAATTACTCAATGTCTCGTGCTTCTAATTTCCTAAGCCCAAAACTGACCTCTCTTCATAATATAATTATAATTACAGACTTCTAACAGTATCTATATAACGTCTTTCTGTTTCCTTCTTTTTATGTTATCAACAATGATTATAACTATACATACAATATTATATAAGTTTTATTTAAGCTTACATTATTATTATTTAAGTTTATAGTGATTGCTATGTCTCATGGTGGTGCAGTTGATATACCGTCTGTTTCTGAAGTCGTGGGAGCTGATTCGACTCCACATCTTGCAAATGCATGTATAATCTAGACTAATGACTCAATCAACCATTCCTAGTTTTAAAAAATCTGTTAATATAACCTTTAACTGACATTGAGTAACTGAATAATACGCCACAGTTGTATTTAAGGTAACGCACGCTTAGCATTAGATATGGCGAGTCGAATCCTATAATTTCCTTTGGGACATGATACGTGATGCTTAAAATGATGTATTACGCGTTTTCAGTACTTGGGTACTGAAAAATCCTGAATGCGGCCCGTTTATAATGAGGCAAAGGTGGTTGTATTATAATATTCAACTTCTGTTCTTGATATAAAGAAATCTTTATGACTTTCTAATTTTATTTATACCAGAAATAAACGACAAAATTAATATTCGGAACTTCTTGAGGTAAAACTTTACGAGATAAATGATATGAAACGTATATCTGGAATAAGAACATAAAAATATAACCAATTCAAGAAGCGTGTACCATGAGATGTTGTAAAGAAACCGATAGCCGTATAGCATTGAGATTGAAAACCACCGGAAAACAAGGGAAAGACAGAAGAAAATAGGTACCTACCTAGGTAATTAAATTAGACATGCAATCATATTATATAAAATTTTGAATGATTCAAAAGTAGGTGCTCATAAGTATCTAGTCATACCTATGAAATATCTGATAATAATGACAGATAGTGGATACAGATCAATATCCAATTAATGTTTTTAATGAACCCAATAAAAATATCAAATTATTGTCTGCAGTGCTCCACGAACAACGCGTATTTTTTTGATCTCAATATTACACGGTACATCTCTTACCGGTACAATAGCTCATGTGGCGAAATTTAATATGTACAATTATTTATATATAGCCTCCAAGAAGTGCCACAGTATACATAAAATTTTATTTGAAATATTAGCTACCTACCTGATAAATTATGTTACAGATGTCTAGGTCTATAGTTTACTGACCTATCCATATATTATAGAGTTCACTACATTGTGATCGAATATTACTAAGACCGAAGTATACCAGTGGTTTCCTAGCGTTTGAGAATAATTTACGATATCGATAATGTTTCTCTTTTACATACATACTCCCTTCAGGTGTACCCACATAACTAAAGTTCAGATAAGAAAATTTATGTTTGCTCTAGCTACGTGATTGTTTGTATTTTAGTTGGACTCCGGGGGGCCGTTGGTGTGGAAGGGGGCTCTGCAGGGGGTCGTGTCGTGGGGTTGGGGCTGCGCCCGACCCGCTAGGCCCGGAGTTTTCACGGACCTCTCAGCTGAATCCGTCAAGCAGTGGATCTTGGAGAATATACAAGGCTAATCACCGCTTGTTACACATTCCCATTGTATATATTTTATTGTTTCAGTGTTTTCAGATTTACGAGAGAATTAATTGTTACAGTACTACTATAATGTACTTAATATTTGTAATAAAACAAACATTCTTTATAGAATATTATGTGATTTATTACTATTAAAAATAATAAACGCTTAGTATATAAGTTATAACTTTTTTTATTTTTCGTACTTACCTACCTACATATTTCCTCCATTATTAATACCTTCGAGTCCATCGACTTGGGGTAGGTACTTGATGGAATTTGAATTTAAATTGATTCGTGTTTTACCTTTCATCTCCAGGCACTATGCGTACTCACCAATGGCTACCTACTACGGTATTTCCATACACGTAAAATGTACATCATTAATATTTATACTTGTTTCTTTACTTAGTAATAAGGGTTTTATCTTTTTTTATTGTATTCATGTGTTATATAAACTGTATTTTGTGCCAGTGTGAAGATGCCGAAAGGCGAAACCCGGGTTGCAAAATAATACTCAAACGGAATAGTACAAAACTGGATTCAATTAAAATTCCACAATTATATTTATTACAAGAACGCTTTCGTCTTTGTCACATTATTTCATTTTTATAAATATAATTTATTGTGGAAATAATTACGGACAATAGATTTCAAAAATATTTATAGCACAATTATTAACCCTTAATTGCGTGGTGTTGCCTTTCACTAAAAAACTGTAGTAGGTATGTATTCTTTGTGAGAATGATTTTTGTATTTAAAAATTTGCAGTTCATAGTGGACAAAGTGTGCAGACAAAATATTTAAAGTTTATTCACAAGTGCTACATACCGTTAATTTATATTAATATTAAACATTATATTTGATCGATTACAAAACCAATATTATGCAAGTTGAAAGCATGCATTTAAGGGTTAATGACTAGTTATTTATCTTTCCATCAATTAATTTAAACAGTTGAAAAAAAAATTAGTACTATACTTTTGAATGTAAAATTAACATGATCAGTCATGGATTCTGTATAAGACGGAAACTTCAAGTATTCATGTATCACAAAATTTATAAGCACAACTAAGAACAAAAAAAGGATGACAGGAAGCTTTTTCATCATTTTAAGCATTTTCTATTATCCCTAATAAGATGTATTTTATTAAATTTCTGTATTTTTATTTATTTTGACATAATATTTTATTTCGCTACCAGAGTATTTATTATAATGTAAAAAAGTCATAAAATTAATTATGAATAACATTTAGCAGCCTTCAGAAATGCCGTTATCCGACCGGTTGAAGAAAGGGTAACCTTGACCTAACATAATATAATATGTAATAAGTGGCTACATACTTCGTTCTCATACCACGTTATTACTTTTAAAGTCAACAATTCGGACCCAGTCAGCGAGGTTACAAGATGCTGACATGACTTTAGAAAACGCAAGATGACTGGCCAACAACGAGAATTCTTGGAAGCGCCGCGTAGTACCTATCTATTTTATGTTTTTTTTCTAAAAAAAAATTATAAATTAAAAAAAAGAAAATTAATTATTTTTCTAAAATTCTGTATTATTTCTACGCGTATTGTATCTCTTGCATCTGACAGTGTGTTATTCCGGCATTCGCAGTATCACTTAGCACCCTGAAAGTTTGTTTTTTGTTAACTGGGTTAGGGTTTTAGGGTTGTTACTCGTCAGGGACCAATACATTATTCTTTGTGACCTTTTTTGCGGCCCTAAATAAATATTGTGGGGTGCGATTTTCGGAGCATGTGCTACTAACACACACTCTCGCTCGTGAATTTTACATGTCCTCGGATTTCTTCCATTGTTTATTGTCAGCAAGCTTGCTTTATTCCTTTGATATTATAAGAAATTGGCACAATTCCATGCTTGATTTACGCAAATTGAGACAGTAATATTTTAAAACATTTTTTGTTACCTATCTCATTCTACTATAAAAATTTAATAAGAAAATTTAATTAAACAAATTATTTAGTTTCTACGAAAAAATGCCACTAGAACATAGGTATTGTAAAATAATATTATATAAGAGAAACCTTGATTATATATATTCTCACAGTTTTAAAGTACAAGATCTAAATATATAGGTTTTGCCTGCCTTTCCGGAATTGGACAGCCACACCCTAGAAAGATAGTTACAACTGTTAATTTTAGTTTCTTTTTATTGTGACATCTTCCTATCAGAGGTCGGCAACCCTGAGGGCGATCTTTAATCTATCATATATTGCCGGAACAGTTCGGTGGAGCTGCACTCATATTAATCGAATTGAGAAATGCTTATTTTTCTAATGCCTTTGTATTGGTTTCCAATACAAAAAAATAAACTTAATATAAGAAATGTATAGCTAACTCCAATTATTGCTAGTTCAACGCTGGCAAACGGTGGTTTGGCTTGTTTTCAGAGGATGCCTAAAATGTAAGCTATTATAAAACTTCATGATAATATCTTGTTTGTAAGTGATTAAAAATTTGTTGACACTGAAAATTCTTGTGTAGATAATTGAATGGTAAAATGTTATTTTATTATAAATATTGTAACAAGTAAGCATTTTTTGTGTATGTAAGTAAAAAAATTGGCATAATTGGCTGATTCGGCGTCGTTCTGACTAAGTGAGACTACTGAACAATTTAATCATTTAATTTATTCCAATCTCTTTGAGAGAAAACCTCAGTGTTTCGTTTTTTTATTAATTTCACGGAAAGACTTTGTAAATTATTCGCGAAAACAATAAATGAATGCTTTTTCAAGGAATGTAAGTAATATTAAGGCCAAGGCTTAATTAGTATTCAGATCTTTCACGGGGCGAAGAAAAGACGACGTGGTTTGGTCGAGTTTTCCGGCCCATCTCCGTGGATTATAATACCGCAGGGAATGTTTTTCTGTATGAAAACACCAACAATTTAACAATTTGCACCAAGCAAAAATGAGCCTTAACGAGTATGTGGTGCTGCATAATAATTGCTTCAAAACAACTTACTGCGAAAAGGCAAAACCACCCAAGTAACTATTAGTACTAACATTTAAGTAGAGCAAAACAAAGAATTTCCAACCAATTTTTTGATTGAATTGTTGAAAATCAAATAATAACATCAGCATAAACCATAAACCAGTGACTTAACGTAGCCCTACAGGAAATAGTCCGGAAGTGTCAAATTGCAGGTCCATTTCTCGAAAACAACTTATCGCCAAATTTTAATTTCAATAAAACGATGGTAGCGGATGCGGATGGTCCGGAACAATTGCATCTATATTATATTTTCAAAAGAAAAAAGCATTTATCCGGTAATGATCGCCATTGACCGTAACGCGCACTTCGACCTCATTTTTGTAGAAATAAGGTCCAATGATGCCACCAGCGTATAAACCGCACCAAACGGTGCATTTTAGTGAATGTAATAGAGTCTGTAGGGTCTTTTCTGGATTCGTCTCACTTCAATTTTTGTTAGCTAAAAATGAGCCTCATAGCTGGACTATGCGGTAAAACAACGTATGATTTTCTAAGTAAATTTGGATAACTTGGTAGGGTTGTTCTATCGAGACTTTATTTATGATGATTGGCCCAGACTATACTGATCATAAATGTCAAAAAATGGCACAGTATTACAGCTCTGTTTGACAGTTAACCTTTTCATATGTTATATCTAAGAAAAAAAAAAACATCGTCTATTAGTTATCTCATGACATGTAGTTTAAATGAGAACATATTTTGTAAAAGAATTGTCGCTGTCTCTGTTATCATTTATTAACACATTTTTATATTTTATTGTTTTTACTATCTGTCTTGTAGATGCAAATTGTATTGCATAACTATAATAAACTATAATATAATAGATCTGCATTCAATAACAGCCAAACACGTAAAACGTCTACTATTCCATATTATGACGTATAACCATTTAGTATCTATCTTTAATGCCTTTATAACTTACATATTACTAATAACATCTTATATTTGATTGCAATACGATTCATATACAATTGTTGTTATTTCCTAATGAGTTTTTAATTTCTTGAATATTACATTATCCATTATAATTTAAAATTTTCAGAATATTTCGACGGACTGTTTTGTATTTTCGTTGTGTTTCCCCTTTTCAAGACATTGCCGTCGAGCACTTAGTTTCTCAGCTCGAATAAAGGGCTCCATAAAACATATTCTGACTTATAAATTTCATTTAAATTAATTGAAAAATTATATTCTGTCTGTACATAGCTTGCCCGATCCAGGCGTCAGTTTCTTAACATTGACAGAACATTTCCTGAAATTATAAATATAATTCTAAAAAATGAATAGCACTCCAATTTTCCAATTATTATGTAGAGTGACGTATATTTGAAATGGGACAACTGGACGCCAGGATAATTGGGGGCTGCACTCTTGAATGAAATAAATAGACGTTTGTTACGATTTTATACAGAAAGTAAACGAGGAATTTTAATCAGTTTCTATCTACTACTTAGTAGTTTTAATTCATTTTGCTCTTAACAATAATGTTTTTATTATTGCGGATTGAGAATTTCCATGCCTGAGGCCTTATATAAAAATAAAAAAACTCTCCTTTCGTTAGAACTTAAACCTATTATTATTATTATTATGCACAACTAAACCATTATTTACGCGTGTCTACTTAAATTCTCACCAAGTATTAAAACGATTATATATTTTGTAAAAGTACCTATAATTCACGAACGTTTATTTATTTTCTTATTTCATTCGAGTACGTGGCGCCCAGTTTTCCCGGCACCGAATCGTCCTAGACCCTAAATCCTGAACGTACGAGGGTGGGTAAATAAGTCCTTAGAAAAGCCGACAGGTGGCGCGACTAGTACTGTAAGCGGTTTGTTTTCATGCAGCAGCACTACCGATTCAGTATGCTGCGAAGTTTCAATCAGATTGGTCGGGTTGTTGTGTGTTTCTCGTACGTTTAAAAAAAAATTTGCTTGTGGAAAATGGAAAAATGGAAAATGGAGAAAATTGAGTTTAGAGCTGTTATTAAACATTTTAATATAAAAGGGTTAACAGCAAAGGAAATAAAAAATGAGTTGGATTTAGTTCACGGCATATCTGCTCCTTCACTTGCAACTATTTATAACTGGTTAAATGAATTTAAACGTGGTCGTACATCAACAAAGGATGAACCACGCTCAGGACGTCCTGTAGAGGTGACTACATCAGAAATGATCAATAAAATCCACGATATGGTGTTAAGTGACCGAAGATTAAAGTTGAGTGAGATAATTGAGGTTACAGGGATCTCAAAAGGTAGCGTCATTTCTATTTTACATGACAAATTGGGCATGAAAAAAATTTCTGCAAGATGGGTGCCGCGTTTGCTCACAGTCGACAATAAACGCAATAGGGTGGTGGCCTCTAAAGCTTTGTTGTCGCTCATGCGACGCAATCCGGATGAATTTTTTCGTCGCTTTGTGACTGTAGATGAAACATGGATACACCACTATACTCCCGAGACGAAAGAACAGTCAAAGCAGTGGATTGCGAAAGGCGAACCATGTCCAAAGAAGGCGAAAACCGTAAAATCAGCTGGTAAGGTTATGGCTACTGTATTTTGGGATGCACGTGGAATTATTTTCGTTGACTATTTGGAAAAAGGAAAAACAATAACAGGGGATTATTATGCATCTTTATTGGACCAGCTAAAAAACAAAATTGAAGAAAAACGGCCTCATTTAAACAGGAAAAAAATCCTCTTTCATCAGGACAATGCCCGTGTTCACACATGTTTACGATCAATGGCTAAAATTGAAGAATTGAAGTTCGAATTGGTCGACCACCCACCGTATTCGCCAGATTTCGCCCCCAGTAACTTTTTCCTTTTCCCAAACTTAAAAAAATGGCTAAGTGGACAACGTTTTTTTTCAAATGAAGAAGTCATCGATCGGACAAATGCTTATTTTGAGGACCTTCCGAAAACTTATTTTTCTGACGGTTTAAAAAAAATTGAGAAACGTCTTACCAAGTGTATTGAGCTCCAAGGAGATTATGTTGAGAAATAAAAAAAAAATACAAAAATAAAAACTGTTTTAATGCTTTTATCTAAGGAATTATTGACCCACCCTCGTATATTCTATCGAAAATGAAAATTATTAAATTTATTTATTTTTAATGGCACATTTTTCTTTATTTTTTCATAATAATTATTTATTTTTCCCGAATTACAACAGTCAACATTCCGTTTCAAAACCGCGGAACATGAGTTTAAATCATACGACTGGATAAAATTCACTCACTATTTTCCAATGGTTACATGTAAGTTGTACGTATGCAGTTCATCGTGGGACACTTATATTTGGGCGCCGCAGTACTTGAAACATGAGTTCATATAACATTTTATCAAATGACGAGTTCTTCGTCGAATATTTCACCGTGGAATACATTTGTACGTATCTTACAAAATGCGGCGATAGTTTGCAAATAGTACTGTTCCAATTAGATTAACCCTAACCTAACCTAGCAAAGACATCTCATAAAATTTGCCACATGTTGTAGCATACGTACAAATATACTCCACGGTGAAATGTTCAACAAAGAACTCGTCATTTGATTAAATGTTACACGAACTCATGTTTCACGTACTGCGGCGCACGAATAACTGTTCTGCGGTTAGAGTTGGGTTTCGGGAATTCTCGAGAAATTTTCGAGATTATCCATCCCGACTTGAAATTTTTAACATTTTGGGAAATCCCGTATCTCGAAAATCTTTTCTCGGGATTCGGGATTTCTTTGTTATCAAATATTAATTGAAAAAACGATTTTCTATTTGAAAAAAGTGGACAGGAAACACAAAACGATCAAAGACTGATCGGGGCATTTAACACAATTAAGCCAGCGTCGACTCAAACTGAGCACAATTTTTGCAACATCAGGAAATTTTGTGTCTTAAAAGCGTACGCGATTGTCAGACGCAGCGATTGATAGTCGTGTTTTTAATTATAAATAATAGTGTTTTTTGAAATTCTATTTTAATAAGTAATGTTTTGAATTATTTTTGTTTCCTACTTCCATTTTGTTTGTCTTTTTTTACACTGATTTTAGGATTATTACAGGTTTTTTTTTAATGTCCCGATATCTCGAGAATTCTCGAGAATTATGTTCTGGAAATCCCGAATCTCGAGAATTCAAAATGTCATCATTTCGGGAAATCCCGAATCTCGAGATTGAGATTTTCTCGGGAAATACCCGACTCTACCTGCGGTGAACTGTTTACGTACAAATTTCCGGATACATTTTCCATACACGACATAATTATTATTATATCCACAAATAAGTGAATAAGAGATTGATGAACTATTTTTCTTAAAAAAAATGTTAAGATATACATAATTAAATAGATACTCAAATGAAATTTGATCGGCTACATATACCTACTTAGTATTGATGCCTTAATACAAATACGAAATGAATGACGTTGAAAAATACAAAACACTCAAAATGTAAACAGATATCTTATGATTATTTACATAAATAATCCGCGTATATCCAGAGTGCTGAGTTTTTTTTATATATTACTTTCATTCACCGTGTGATCATAAAAATCATAATGAGCATATCGATGACATTTTCATAAATAGTTTTTTTTTTTATTTTATCTAAAATATTTTTAATGTAATATAAGAGATAAGGTATGGTTCAGATATCAGAATCGAATTCAGATACACACATTTGCCACATTATTATATTATATCATCATACACGTGTGATTATAATCAAAACTATAATAATTTATTCCAGGTGGCAATACGATATTTAAACAGTCACGTGGATACGTGGAGACGCTATTATGAAAGGCAGATATGTGGAGACAGCAGCCAATTGCTAAACAAAACGCCGGTCTCATGAGAGTAGCGACGTGCTGTGGAGGCGAGGAATGAACTCATCTTCAGTTACTAAAGATACCCAATTTCTTAGTGTTGAATATTATTAATTGAGTTAGCATTTACTTGGTGGAATTCCATTTTACAAGAAATGAAAATATAAATAATACAATTATTATATTTTCATTTCTTGTTGATTATTATCTTATAATAATATATATTTATCGTAAACTTTGTGTAACGCATGAGAGAAAACGGAGGAGACGTATTAAACAAGCACGGATAAATGCAAAATCTGAATTTGAAAAATCAAAGGAGTCGTTTATTTCAATCGGGTCGTGAAAGAAATCAAATGATATTCTCATGATACTTACCGAGGATTCACTAGCTTACTGTTTATCAACCCATTGGGGTTACCAGCTACTATTTTCTTGCAATTTTTTTCCATGAATAATAATATTTAATTTCACGTTTGTTAAAATTTAAAAACGTTGCGCAATGCACAAGCATTATGTATTTTTTATTATTATATTTCAAAAGTAACCTATTTTAATGTAGTTAAAAGTCTTTCAGTGCTAAAGTATTAGTTGGCCATTAGATATGATTAGCATGATATTTAAATGTGGTAATTAATTAGTAATTATCTGGTCAGCAGTGAATGTGTTAATCTTTCAAGTTGACAAAATACAGCAATTTGTACACTACCTACCTTAACGTTTGTTCTAAACTCGAAAGATTAGTCATGAGTGTGAGAAAACCCATGACTTATATCGCAAAATATTCATTACATTTTCCGGTTTCTTTTATGATCATTTCACGTTATACTCGTACCTCACCTTAAACCTACTGCATTAGTCATTAAACTAATTATGTTCATAAAAAAAATTCAGACAGCTACACATTAACGACTAGTAGAGATTGAAGGAATTGGTAGAGTACTTCATCAGGCAGTAAATTGACTTCCATAAACCAAAATGTAACCCTGTTTCACCGTCAATACATAATTTTAAAACAGTCTTTTCCTACTTATCTTCTACGTGTTACGTTGTCGTATTTTTAAGAGCAGTTCATAGCCCAAAATTGCTGTCAATTTAAATGTATCAATATTATGACAAAAATAATATGACATGAAAAAAAATATGATGATTGTTAATTTAAATGCAAATAGAGTGAAGGATGATTTTAGAATGAATTAATTGATAATCCATAAGCAAAGTTTTTGAAGTTATACTTCTTTTGGCGCGTTTGGGAAATCAGATCAGAGTGTATTTTTGGCGTGTGACATGTAGCACATAATTTATTCTTTCACACGAAAAAAAACGCACTCGATTGGATTCGAACCACCGATTGTTCGGTTATCAGCCGAACGCACTACCTTTTCGCCACAGTATAATACTGCAATCGTGACGATTATACAGTATAATATTATAGTTTAGAATTGTTCCGTTGCCTGGGCAGCGAATTTATTATTGTCGGCCATTTGCAATTCCTTACGTAAACAAACTATTAAACGTCAGAGTGACAGTTGGTACTTTAAAAATAAAAACAACGAGAAACCGTTGTATAATTTAGTAATATAAGTTAAAGTGTATAGAAATAAACCAACGGCGTTCCAATAAGCGGTCTTTTTTCTTGAGTGTGTAATGTAACAAGATAATTAAGAGCTAGTCAAAGAATCCAGTTTATCACAAGTTTTGTTTTGTTACGCCAAAGAAGTATAACTTCTAACGCGCGTACCTGAGTACACACACCGATTTTTTTAATGTGGCGGGGGGGTCGTATTTTACTTTACTACTACAAAAGACAGTTCAATATGAAAAAGATTGAGTTCCACTGCTAGACGCGTTATTCAATATGTTTAGCTAAAATCCACCGTATTAACGATGGCGGCGCCGATCGATTTACTTGATCCTTCAATCAAAACGCAAGTCGGTGATATGTTGACAGTATACGGTAAATCGCTTTGTGTTCATTTTTTCATCCCTCGTCAGTATAATATTTATAATAATTTAGAGACACGTAATTTCCACGCCTGGACGTGACGAATCTACGAAGTTGGCTTTAATTAAAATAACTTTATTTTTATAAATTGAAAATCAAATATGATAATATTAAAATAATCTTTTTACAGCACACATTTTGTGTTCAATAAATTTTGATAAAAAATACTATATTTTGTATCGTTTTCACTGTTAATTCATACTGATAAAAACATGTTACTGAAATATTAAATACGTCTTAAATGCTTAGTTATTGTTTTATATAAATAAGTCAACAAATAAGTTTACAAATATGCTGTTCTCTGAAGGTTTGTTTTACCAATTGAGAATATCCATCAAGATGAAACTGGTGTTGGATTTATATTAATATACTAGAAAAAAATAACAGGTGGCAGTGCTGGTTGCAAACATTCAGCAGTCGATGCGCTCGATAATATTATTATTTAGTTAACAATAATACTATTTTTATAGCATAAGCAAAACAGTACAGTATAACAAATTCATAGCTGAAGAATACGTCGATTTGAATACCAATATAGGTTGGTAGGTACCTATTTCGGTAAAGCCGGTGTATTTTAGGTGAGTGTCATTGGTATTGTCTTAAAATAGTTTTATTATATAAAAATAAGATAACTTTAAAACAATACAGTCAGTGACGTCCCGTGGGAGTAGGCAGATTGAGCGTCGCTTGGGGGCGCCAGTTACTCGAAGGGCGGCAAATCGAGGAAAATCATCTGGAATATAATTATATAAATAGCTACCTAAACTTAGTAATAACGAAAATATCTTTCGATTATAAAATTGAACTCACTGGTTTTGTCGAGTTTGCAATATCTAGTTTACTTCCGTTGCCCTTCGACGTCCTTGATGACCAGAAACGAGACGTGCAGATTTAGGAATAATTAGTCTGATATTTATTACATTGCATTACATTATTGACACATTTATTAGATATTGGACTCATGAAAGGATGATAAAAATAATGTATAAAAAAAATGAGGCGGCATTCTGGCGTAGCCTAGGGGCGGCATTTTATCTGGGGACGTCACTGAATACAGTAAATGAATTAAGAAGGGTGTGAGCGAAATGCACATACGTGAATTAAGTGATCACGCAACAAAGACGCAAACTCTTTCTTCTGAAAATTTACGTACGTTAAAGAGAGACAGATTATGCATTACAGACAGATATATACTATATAATGTTATTGTGGAAATGACTAGAAGTAAAACAATAAATAAACATTAAAGAAGTGTTTGTTACCTCAATAAAATTATTAGGTTGTGGTAATTAAAATGGCATTTATAAAATATAACCAACGAAAAGTATGTATAGCGCTTCATAACATACGGGCTGCGACTCAAAACTGGGTTGCTTGGTATACTGAGTGGGTCGTGGAGCAGTTTCAAGAAAAATATTTACGGGAAAAATCAGCTCGACTTTGATTTTGGATGGAAAATTTTTATGTTGTGAAAAAACCTCTTGGGCGGAAAAAATGAAAGAAACATAAAAAAAATCATATTCTGGATGGAAATTTTATGTATTGCGGGAAAACTGGTTGGTCAGAAAAATGGAAGGAAAATTAAAAAAACAAACATAATATCCTGGTCTATGTTGTGGCTCAAAAAGATTAGGAAAACCTGGTTTAGATATTTCCGAAAAGGCATGAACCCATAGATTAAGACAATGGAATAATTAAAACTATATTTTACTTTTGTCAGCCTTTGTCCATTCAACCAAATTAAAATAAATAATATTACTTATCTGATTATTCTCGTTTAAGTTTTGTCATATCATTAGAATAAAGCATTATTATTTCTTGATATTTTAACCAATCTGTTACATTGTCATCAGTTCAGACTTACTATCAATGGTTATAATAATATTTTATTAAACAATATAAATTTAAGTCAATTGAATTATTGTTTCTTATAGAAGCATTATATTATAGTAATAAAAACTATAATATTACACTAAATAGTTTTCAACATACAAATATATATATACTTGAAAACACCTCAGATATAATAATATATTTGAAAAAAATATATTTGAAAAAAAATACAAAACTCGACGGGATTTAAGCCCGTATTGGTGTCGCGCCAATCTGTGCAATAACCAATTATGCTACGAGTCTCCTATTTAATTACGACAAATTAAACTAGTAGGTCATACATGAAATGCTTATCAAATTGCGTTATTATTGACTATTGGTTTTTGAGTATTAAATCAAAGAATATTAATTGCTTAATTACTAAACGACGTCCGACTCTCGCCAAATATTTAGTTATAACGTCTACTTGAACTTGCTAACAATTTTTAATAAACCATTTCTTTTATTCAATGAATAATTCACAAGATGTTGTAGAATTATTTATTAAGTAAAAGAATGGTTTATTAAAAATTGTTAGCAAGTTCAAGTATATGTATGTTCAATATAAGGAATATCACATTGTCAAAATCTTGTGAATTATTCATTGAATAAAAGAAATTGTTTATCAAATAGTTTTTGTTTGATCGTACTTTTAAATTCTGAAAAAATATTATCATGCCACATTAATTTGTATTGTATCTAAGATAACGTATTTTCCGGTACTTAACATCATGAAAACACTCGAAAGTTTATTCTTCGTTAACTGTGTAAGACTTTTTTTATAGTTTGACTCAGAGACCAGTATTTTTATAATTCTTCGTTACATTATTTACTTATTTACGACGGTATATAAAAGTCATATGGACCTCCACAAACTGGAGGTTTATTTTAATAGATTTTTTCAAGAGGAAAAATGGGAAAAATCGTAGTATATTTTAATGTTTCCATCATTTTTTTTAAATACTTTAATAAAACAAAAATGTAAAAAACTGAATTATATTATTTATTGTTACTATTCAGTAGATGTGGCCTATCTTCTTCTTCTTCTTCTTCTTCCACGGAGCTACATCCCGGGGTGGGATTTGGTCTCCTCCACAACCGCTCTCCACTCACTCCGGTCTCTCGTCACACTTCTCCAGTTACCAGGTCTTCCTATATGAAGCCAGTCTACTTCTACGGCGTCAGCCCATCTCCTTCTTGGACGGCTTCTGGGTCTTTTCCGTTGGGGTAGCCACTTCGTCATGATCCTTGGCGCTCTAACTTCAGGCATTCTCTCCACATGTCCCGCCCATCGTAGTCTTTGGGACTTACAGTATCTTATGATTGTTTGCTGTTCAATCAGCTCTTCCAACTCGTGGTTCATTTTTATTCTGTGGTTCCCATTTTCCAACGTGGGTCCAAAGATTTTTCGGAGTATTTTGCGCTCAAAAGACAGCTAATTTGATTTCCTCGTTTTGAGTTAAGCACCAAGTCTCACAGCCGTAAGTGACCACTGGCCTTATAATTGTTTTATATATTAGAAGTAAAGATGTGGCCTATATAAGGCAAAAATTGGATATCTATGTTGTACAGCATTTAAAATTTTATAAAATTTACTAGCTGACCCGGCAAACGTTGTTCTGCCATATAAATTATTTCTAGTGAATATTTTGGTTGTTAAATAAAAAATAACGAATGTATCGTAAGTGTGTGGGGATGGGATATATGACAGAAAGAGGAATAGAGCGCTGTAGACGATGACCGCCGATAAAAACAAAAAAACATCAACCGTTCATTTTCTCAATTCAAAATGAGTAATGATGTTCATAATGAATGAATTACCTGTGACAGGATCTCGTTGTTTAATGTTTATGCAATAATCGTCTTGTCCCTTCAAGAAAATTAGCAGATATTGGAAAGCGTCGTATGAACGGTGTGTGTCAGCGATGAACTCCAGATTATTGTTTCTTCTTCGAATCACGATTTCTCGCGTCGATGTGCGGTCGCCAACCATGATTCCAGCAATGTCGTCAACAACAGGCGCATTGAATCGACGTACGTGCTCTCCAGCTGGTGTTTTATCAGGATTGATGACAATAGCGTGATTGTCACTTTGCAATTCGTGCATGTGTGCTTTGAAGAATTTCAATAATTCATTGTGCTCATTCAACAGGGCGTCTAGTTCGCCGACGATACGCCTGGCATTAGGCGAATTGAGGCTATTGTAGCCGCAACGTGCATCTACATGATTGATGTCCTCACCGCCCATGAAGTAGATTTGTAAAAAATTATGTGGTTTCTTTGGCATTGGCAGCAATGAGCCTACTTTGTGGTATACTTGGCCTTTGATTTTGAACGTAGAATGGAATTGTTGACCATTTGCCGCAGTATTGTGAACTATTTCTATTGCTCCGAACGAAGTCTTTTGGAAGCATGAATTGAATGTGCGAATGGACTTCAGGAACAGGTTTGAATCTGGAACCGTGCCGATGAGCAAACCGTTCAATGGTTCTGGTGGTATCTCAAATTCTGGTAGTTACACTTTTCCTGATGCGCAACACATCCCGGCTGACTCATGAATGAATTTGAGCGCATGACAATGGGGACATTCTTTGTCCATAGCACCAATCAGTACTTTCGGATGAGCGGAATATTCAATATCTGGCTCGTACTCGAATGCGAGACGAAGGAACGAAGCGGATGTAAATGTTCTATGTACTTGTTGGCGTTGTCGGTCATTTGCTCTGCGTGTGTTAACTACGAACCGGCGCGCTTGGCTCCGTTCCAATTGTCGTTGTTGATTTCGTTCAGCTCGTGCCTCTTGTGATTGGCATGCACGCAATTGCGACATGCTTACACGCACGTTTTTGTTATCTTGTTGGATTTGTTCGTCTGTTCTTTCTGCTCTACTATTTTGCATGTTTGTTGCTTTATTCGTTCGACGGCCCAAATGGCTCCCCTTGCGTCTTGATGGCATTGTGCACTGTAATACACGCACATAAAAATAGATAAATTAAAATAAATCGTACAAAATTTTGCACGCACTGCGTTGTGATATGCCGAATGAAATGTCAAAATGACGCGACGCTTCTCTTGAATTCTTCTCGGACGTAGCGCCATCTGTCATTCAACAACATAAATAATTTCGTTCTGTTTAAAACACGAACGACGGTTAAATTTGTTCATACAAAAATAATAAAATCGCGATTAAAAAATGGGAGGGTGAGAGTAGGAAAGTGAAAATTTGGGGTTATAGGTATTTTTTGATGCAAAATAATAAAAAAAATACAAAAAGAAATTTTCAAAAAAATAAAAGAAAAAAAATTCTGGATAGAGATACCCTAATCACCTAGCGATGTGAAATATACTTGTTGACCTATTCTCATACCTAACAAATATACATAAAAAAATTAATAAAAATCGGTCGAGCCATTTCGGAGGAGTTTGACCACAAACATCGTGACACGAGATTTTTATATATATAGAGATATATTTCTTTGTATAATAAAATAAATAAAACACACGATAAAGTAATTAAGTTAAATAATTAGGTATGTACAAATTCAATATAATCGTCTGATTTACAACTTCATTTTGACTAATTAGAACCATTTAAGCTTTTAATTTATTCCAAAATCTCTTACCAAAGACAACCGCATTGTTTCTCTTTTAATAATTTTACGGAATGACTTTGTAAATTATTCTCGAAAACAATAAATGAATGCTTTTGTGAGGAGAGCAAGTAATAATAAGGCTAATGCTTAATTAGTATTCAGATCTTTCACGGGGAGAAGGAAAGGCGACGTGGTTCGGTCGAGTTTTTTAGCCCATCTCCCGGATTATAAACCGCCGAAAAGTTGTTTTGTTTATTTATTTATTTTTTGTGTAAAAACAACAACAATTTACGCTGAATAAAAATTAGCCCTAACGATAATGTGGGGCTGCATAATTGTTTAAAATATAAAAAAAAAATTAAAACAATAATTTATGCCGGACGTCGTAAGTCATGCCTAAATTATTACTAATTTCACTCCATTTCTATCAAATTATGTTTTAATATACATATACCTACATCAAAAGAGTTACTTTCAATATAACGTTATTTTAAATGTACATTATGTATCATATTATTATTATCACATCTGTGTTTTATGTGAACTAAGAGCAAGTACGCGGTATAATGATATAAGTTTACCAAAGTTAATATAAAATAGTTATGATAGTACACTTCTTTAAAATATTAATACACTACTCTGTTGTCCCCCCAAGTACCTACAAGGCATTGTATTTAATACTTATTAAACTATTTTTTCTCCTGAAACTACTGACAATAATTTTAGTTGGAAACTTCAAATAAAATCAAATATAATTTTAACCCACAAACAAAACATACTTACTTTACTCAGATTGAACGTTATATTAATGGGTTTTTACGACGAATGGTTGTCATTTTGTCAGTGGATCAAACACACATTGGAAAAATTAACACGTATGTTTTCCACAGCCGTTAAATTGAATTCGCGTCCCATAATTTCTGTGGGAGACACACTACCAACAACACTTCTGTGTAAAAAAGTAAATGTCATATATTGGCTGCGCTTTTCAGTGGATTGTATTGGACGAAATGATTAGGATGCCGGGGTGTGGGGGGGGGGGTATTCAAGGATGCCAGGCACTGACATTTTACTTTGATGAGGCTGGCTACGTGGTCTTGTTACCACACATAACTGTTTATTGAGTCACCCTGTGCGCGGCACTTGACAGTTAAAACCAGTGCACGTAAACGACGTCTTAATTTTTTACAAGTTATATGTATTTACAAGTACATGGTTGCAGAATGGCTGTCTGGCAGTCTGGCAAAAATAATGATAGGTGGGTAAGACCGTAAGCCAGTAAGCCCGCTATAATTGGCCTAACTATATATTATGTCTGGTTTCTTCTATAAATTACATTTTAAAGTTTCAGACATTGGTTATTTCTAAAAATAAGAATAAATTATATTATAAATTAACTTAGTATATTTACTATGGTCTCTCGAAAAAACTTTAGCCAACTTGTAATATTATTATGTGCATACAAAAAGTTATTGTAAATTGGACAGTTTTTAGTCAAATCGTTCTTTGTGTGAAATAAAAGAGGATGATTTCAATGGATTTACCTGACTTTATAACGGAGTTTATGAGCTACATACTTCCACCAATTATTATTAAAGTCAAGACTATGGAATATCAAAAAACTATCACCATGATAATCAATTTTATTTGAGACCAAACCAAGATCAGGATCCAAGATTCAAGATTGAAAACACAAGGATATACTAACTATTGTCTTTAAATAAATGAATATGATTGGATCAACAAACGTGACATTGGTTAAGCATTCAATTTCCGTTTGATGAATATCCTTGTGCAAACAATGTTAAATCATTGAATATTATAAAAAAAAAAACATAACGAAATTGTAATAAGACCAGAGGGAAATCATTGAATTTTTATTACTTTCAGTCAAATATCGAAATGAAAAACTCAGCAAATTTCACCGTTCCTCATTTACATTCATTTTTATTATACCGCATTTCATGTATGGAAGTAGACATGAATACGCAAAGACGAATGGCTGTACGTATTACCTCGAATTTTTCTCTGCGGGATTAAAGTAATACATCTGCATATGAGTATTACATCGTATATTCGAATATACGATTTAGGACTCATTATATAAAGCTTATAATCCTCATGAGAATAATTATTATCATAAGCAATCAAAGTAATCTATTCTCTTTAAAAGTTAATTTATTTACACCCTCAATAAACGAAGACTCTATAACAAACTGTAATAATCAGACCTTGTCACGAAACTATAAACATCGATGGTAGTGCTAGTTATTGCTCATACGTCAAATGTAATATTGTAAACTGTTTATGGAAATTGCATATAATAAATGGTAATAATTTGAACGAAATATTCAATCAAAAATCTTCATTTATTGTGAGCAGGTTACTGCATTGCATCCAAATATAATCAATAACTAGCACTTCTATCGTAATTCGCAATTCAGTGCCACTGATTATTTACCACTAAAAATAAAATACCACTATTGCGAAAATTTGGTAGCAAATGTTTCTTTAACATCTATCATAATTTGTAACGACATCATTTAATCATAAGAAGTTATTAACCATAAACTTTAACAAATAGTAACAACATAATATATATACTAATATATTTTTATTGAGTATTCAATGACATCTGTCTAACTGTAATTAAATCTGTCGATTATTCAAGTCAATACACTCGACGCCTTGAAAATTTAAACTAACCAGGTGATAACGCCATAAACACAAGATTTAATTTTTTCCATTTAGTAGCATTAGCCTAAATTTCATACTATTCAATATTATTAAAAATTTGAATAAAAATCTTCTATGATGATAGAACTTTTGTGAAAGTGAGTATAAAAAAGTCGAATTGCATGTGCATTTCTAGCAAGCTCACATATTTATAACTGAACTACAAAAATCTATGCTGGGATATGGCTATATCTAGTTTACAGATCATGTACAAAGCTTCGTGCTAAAACACAATGGTATTATTTCGTTGCTGTCAAAATGAAAATGTGCCGTATTTTGTTTGCAATAAATAATAAATAATTTAACCCAAATTCATTATAATCATGACTGAAAATGTGCATATTATTATAATGCCTCACATTTTAGCGGAATTATTTGAATTCTTGTACTTTTAAAATAAATATGTGTTAAAATGCTTAGTTAGAAAAAACAATAGAAAAATTATAATTAAGATGAAAAATTACATAATAGTACATGGGTTCGTAACCAAAAGAAAACATCAACAACAGAATGCCATTCTCAATCTCGCAACATGCAGGTTATATTGATGGATACTAAAACATATTGTAATCGCTACCAAATGTATGATAATATGATACATTATGATGACATTGGTTACAACTCAACTGATCCCAACCTTCAATACGACGGCATTTAAAAATAAATAGTATGTAACCAATGTCATCATAATATATAATCATTATAATTCACACACATCAATATAATAGCGAATATACACGTGCAGGGATTTTATTTCAGCAATAGTGTGTAATTTTAAACTATCGCGATAATAACTGTTAAACGTAAAATTTCTGACCGTCTCGTTAATCGCATTATTCAAGACTAAGCGAGACGCGATATTGTCATTTTAGTACTATTTGTTCGGTCGTGAAAATCGGTCAACCTCAAAATGAGTCCATTTTTTACCGGCAGGTTCGCCACTGTCGTTCTACAGCGCAGGCGCAGATATCGAACAAATCCCAACTGTCTTATGGAAATTCAGAATCTTCCAAACTTTTTTAATTCATGCATGCAATCTTACAACTTGCATGATAATACATGTTTACACTTGCACTTTTTTTTACGTACTGTCAGCAGTAAATCCATGTACGTATAAACGGGGTACATTATCAGATTTGCAGTTAAATACATTACTTTGTTTATAACATGAACAGTTTTCATAAGTTTTTTTTTTGAACAAGTCGCTTTCATTTCCTTTCAGGACAAAGTATGACGATTATGTCATACATATTTTATTTGAAATAATATTATTCAACTTTATCATACATATTTGACTGAAATGTTATTTTACAAAGCTTTATTTTATCATTTGCAAGACTCGCCTTTATAATACTGTTGATGCTTTAATTTGAAAGGTTTAAATAAATGGAAATCTGTGGGAAATGGAAGTCGCTTTGAAAAGTGTGCTGTCTCGTTTTCGAATAAGTATCACCCGAAAAAAATCTGACCTTTATTTATTTTTTTATTGAAAATACAAAAGGCCGACCGCTTTTATATAAATACGTCGTAATAAATTTGCGAATTCTATTTTCATGGAAGTAATTTTTTAAGTATTCCATGACGCTTTTATTTCTTCCTAAGTATCACAAAATTTTCAAACTTCAATCTATTTATACTTAACGATTTTCTGAGACACCCGTAACATCCGTTTATATGACTCTGCTAACGTTAAAACGAGACTGTGTACCGTATATTTTAAATATATAATGTAATATGTACCCTAATAAAGACACCCGTTTATACAACTGGAAAGTTCATTAAGATAAAACCCCAACTGACAAAATATAACCAAATTGTCATCAATAAAGCCTCGCGTATATGACAACCACTATATACAAAATCTTAGTAAGTCACAATATATTATGTATTCTAAATTATAATGTTTTGATATATTAGACATTTTAAACGGAGTAAAAGCTGTATTAAATCATTATTACAATGTCAATATGCCTCTCAGAGTCTAATGCATAAGACACTGAGTTCTCATCTGGAGGTTCCGAGTTTGATTCCCCAAATGGTCACAATAAATATATATTGTGATTTTCTCAAATCCTGGTTGTTTCTGTGATTGTTTATTACTACTACTACACTACTGTCATTAGGCATCATGGCCTGATATAGTGTTAAAAATAAAAACGATAAAATTACTGTCAAGTGTGTTGCAGTACACTTCGAATATGTTTCGTTTACGAAATGGTCAATTTTATAAATAATTCATAACAAATTCATTCAATAAAAATTAAGAAAGAGACCATTGGAATATTCAAATTATTTATATTCGATCTATAGAATGTGATGTTTCTTTTTCAATTGAATCTGCAATATAATATTCTTCTTCTTCTTTTTAACACTACAACTGGTCTACGATATGACCTTTAGCTAATCTAAATATTCGTCCCAGTAATATTTTTTAAATCTCTATTTATTTCTAATATTTCTTTGTATAATAATTTATAATCACCGGCATGGCATGACTGTAATAAAAAATATCTATAAAAAAGTATCATGTACATATCATGTAATAATATTATTGAATATTAATTGTTTTACTAATAACTTTTACAGACTGATATATCAGTGATATCAATATCATAGATACATCTCATTAGTTAACTCCATTAGTTACCATTGTTCCCAGAATGGACGATTTTACACCTCTTGAGTGTAGTATTGTTATTTTTTATAATTACTAATGATCTATTATTAGGTTTGGACGATTTTTATCGGCTTATTGAGTGTATTATTATTGATATGGTCCAAGGGGCTTTTACAAACACTTCAACTATTCATAATTTGTTCGTTATATTTTTTTATTGTGACTCTCGACTTATAAGTACCTATGTGAAAGATTTGTTATATAAGTTAGAGTTAATAGTATTTGGTATCAGTGTTTATTTGCCTTTTGGTGAGTGTACACAGTGCCCGAATATGCCGAAAGGTGAAACCCGGGTCGCAAAAAAACAACTTAAATGGAATATTACAAAACTTAAATCCATTAAAACCTTTTTTATATATTAGGAATTCATCTATATAAAAGAGATATGTATTTGATTTAAGTATATTTTTCTTATAAATAACTGCCTAAGTATATCGATTGAAGAAAGAGTTTCGCCCGCAACAAATACGAGTGATATTCACCGACGACGCGAACAAATCGACTCTCTTTTGCCCCTTCGCCCCGGCTTTAAGTTATTCCAGATCTGAAGGCTTAACGCAATCGAAAGCCTTCTCTAAAAGGGAAAAATCCCTGAATTTAAAAGGGGAGACATACGGTAGTCTAGCAATGATCCCATCCAGGATACTCAATTTACCTGACAGCTACCTACCTTACCAACGGATGTACAATACAAGATTTTGTGAGAAAAATGTTTTATGGGTCGGAATATGTTATACATACATTCATACTGCCCTATTTTATACATGAAAGCGATACCTACATATTGAACAATTTACCTATCAAATATTGTTGATTATCGTAATTTCAATACAAAAACTGATAATGTAGCATTATCATAATCAGTGAAGGCAGATTAAGCGTCGCTTGGGGGCGGCATTTACTCGAAGGGCGGCAAATTGAGGAGAATCATTTGGAATATATAGAAATAGCTAACATTATTTTGTATACTTACATGTTGTACAATAATAGCGTAATAAAAAATAGTATCAAAATAATAACTCTGTGTATTGATAAATGATACAAACCAAATGTGTCAGAAATATCAACCAAATATAACCTCAGACTCTTATGAGTGTCTAGCTTAATTACCTAAATTATATTTACTTATTCGCTTTTTATATCTAAATTTTTAGTGGTGTATATTTTGTTAGTAATTTACCTATTCAAACAATACATTCCTTAGATAATGGAGTCATGAAAGGATGATAAAAATAGATAATATATATTAAAAAAATGGGGTGGCATTTTGTCTAGGGACGTCGCTAACCATAATATAATAATAAGTGTGGTTTAGAAACTATAAAATATTGGCAAACGAAAGAATTCTGTGAAGGGTATGTATTTATGAAGAATGGCCATTCAGATGTAGTGCCGAAAAAGAAGACGACTTAGTTTGTATTATAACTATTTTTGTCCGATCTCCAGTGTCTATCTACACTCTCCGTCATTGGTATTCGGAATCACTAGATTACTATAAAAAAGTGACAGTTTATTGTTTAACAAATCGCCTGCGGCACAAATATTCTGCGAATTTATTATTTGCAAAAATAGTTTTTGATTGTTTAATTATTTTTTATTTTTATTAAAGCTGTCAATTTATTATATCCAGAACCTTCACGGGAGAGGCAGAGTTTGTTTTTCACTTACTGGCACAGGTACACGTTTTGTATTATGTTAGGTGTGAATTTTTTGTTACTCCCCGGCCGCTAAAACACTTTGCTACGTTTTTTTCTGTACACCTAATTAATTTTAGTAGTATCTACATAGAATATTAATTCACCTAAATTTCAAAATACCTACTTAAAATGCGCAAAATATGGGTACTAATATACATTTACAATAATATATGTTTTTTTTTAAATCACATTTTTCCCATATAATAAGCAATAACACCGTAAAATAATAAAATACTATCATATTAGTATAACACATAGCTCAAAGAAGAAATAATTTCCCAAATCTAGCCACCCAGTAGTAGGTACCCAATAGCGGTTCAGTGGAAGTACATTCCAATTCATCACATAGAAACGAGAAGAATGGAGTCAACTTGAAGAGACTCTCAGTGGATTAATCCACTTTATAAAAAAGTCAAATATTCGTTCCAGATAATTCATTAAATATTATAGATATTTATAATACGATGATCCAGACGAGTATATGCAGCACGTCGAGTGAAAATACGTATGTATTATGTAAAACGCGTTAAAACTTCGTCATACATTGGCACCACGTCTTGAGTTTTCTTAAAATGTAATTGAGAACTTTCTCCATGCAGTGCAGGATATGAAGCATTCAACATATGTGTCAGGGGACCGGACAAGGTATGGAGATGAACACGTCGATTGACGGTACTAGAAGCAAATCCGATAATTCAAAACTATTCTAAATAGAGAATAAAGATAATTTTACATAAGTAGTATATTTTTACTATTACAACTATTCATAATTTGTTTGTTGTATTTTTTATTTTTATTGTTGTCCTTCGACTTGATATGTAGGTAACGGAGATTTTACCTACTTTATTGTATTGATTTATTATATAAGCTAGAGTTAGGAGTGTTCGTTGTCCGTGTATGTTTGCCTTTGGTGAGTGTACACAGAGCCTGAAGATTCCGAAAGGCGAAACCCAGGTCGCAAAAAACTACTCAAATAGAATAGTACAATATTTAAATCAATTAAAATATATTTTTTTATTTAAAATAATTCAAATTTCACCAAGACTGAGATTTGTTGGATTCAAAATCCACAAATTGTACAACACAAGTAATCTGAATTATTTAAATATAGATATTATAATAATCATTTCATAAAACTGTAAAATCAATGAGTAAATAAGGTTGATATTTCAACTTCACAGTCTTGAGCAAATATACTAATAGGTGAGTTGTTACATTTGCTTTTAATAGCTTTTTATAGATGGTACCTATTATTTGAATCAATGAAAATGTCAAAACAATTTAAAACTATATTATTCTGTGTAATGTACATTGAATTAATGAATTAATGGTGAATATATATTTTTATTGTTAGGTTAACACCAGATTTTCTAAAACAATTCCCTAACGAATCCACATTTAGTCAGCTTGTAACACGACAATATAAAGGTTAAAACAACAGATAAATCTAGGCTACGCCCGTAAACGTATTTGAAATGTATATATAAATATTTATCTAAGAAGTTATAAACTAAAATAAGTATTACAAAGTACAAGTATGAACACAGAACCACTCCGACTACACTATTTGTTTTCATTTTTAAAGAAAATGTAACGCAAATATTTTCTCATGAGTTTTATGAGTACCTATCTACTACTTTACGAGGATATAATATTATTAACACAATATTGTTGCCATAAATATTTTTTTCTTAATATTATTATGATACTCAAAAAAGCCTTCGAATAAGTTTACATAGTTTACATACTTAGAATGTAATATCACTAACACCGTTTGTTATCAAACTCAATACTTGAAAACTTGTCAAGTACTTTAATTAATACATGTTTTTGCTTGTACTTAATACTTTAATGAGAAGCATTGTTTAAAACTTTTAACATAGGGTATGAAACTTGATTTTATACACTTAAATAGTACACTCTTGTGGTGAATACCTTAGTTACCTGAGTTTTGTGGACGACCCTAAAGACATTCAAAATAGGATGCAGGAATTTGCAAATGAAAGCCAAATATCGGTTTTAAGATAAAGGTTTGATCACAAAAGTAATAATACCTACACTTGTTTGCTACTTCTATTCGTACAACACATGTCAATTGACTGTCGTATGTATGACGAGTTTTCCTGCAAAACCAAACTGGAATGGAGTGTATTTGGTCGCCGGAATGGTATCTTCAAAAGTGACGCCCTTATGTGTCATAAGCAGTGGCGATTCTCCCTTGAAAGCGCTGGAGCGGTGCACACCCACCCACTCAATTTATGCGAAAAAACTTTTTTTAAATGAGTATTTAATTTATATTTGATTAATTAAAAGTGTTCTGATCTATTACCGTAGTCATTAATTCATATACAAAAACAAATTCTAATATGTGTTTTTAACCGGCTATTTTAAATAATAATATTATATGTTGATGGGAGCGATATCCGACATTGCTCGTACCAAAGCGCCCAGTAATCTAATTTCGATTTCTTTGCAATCAGAAAAAGCGTCGTCTGTCGCGTGGAATAGCAATACGTAAATATTTTTTCTACGTGCTCCGGAGCGACAGTTTCAGTCGCTCTCGGCCCGAATGCGGCTTCATCGGTTTTAAAACAATACAGCCCGTATCACACGTACAATTATTGTTTGACAATTTTTATTCAATATTATTATAAAAATAAATTCTTTTCACAGTACGTATATTAAATTTCCGCACATCTTGACAACATTTCTCAAATTTAGGCGAAGTACAATTTAAAAATAAACTTCAAGTTTTTTTCAGTTTGATGACTAAATTCACAATGTTTATCAATTATGATATCTCTCCAAACTAGCTCTGTAATACGTCTGACTTTTTAGATAAAAATAAACTCAAAAATGAATTGTCTGTTATTTACAGCTTGGATAATTTTTATAATGCTGATGGCGCCTCAGCATTATAAAACATTTTAATCGAAAAAAATCTCATTGACACATTTACGGAAACGGTTTTACTATTAAATTTAATTTTTACTATTCCGATGACATCAGTGGAAAGCGAAAGATGTTTTTTCACACTCAAACGGATCAAGTGTTTTAGTAGAAACACCATCGCGCAATCAAGATTGAACGCATTATGTATGCTCAGTATCGAAAAAAGAATGATACAAGAGATTCCTGACTTCAACAAACGCGTAATTGAAAAATTTTTGTCGATGAAAAACAGAAGAATGGATTTCTCATACAAATGAACAATAAATCCCGGTCACTGCAGATACGAGATATTTCGTTAGTACTAATAATTCGGTCAAAACAAAATAGTTCGTGTCAACCAGTTTGTGTTAAAGTTTAAAATCCATTTTTTTCAAGAAAAACTATTTTTAGAGGTACAACAAATAATAAATAGTGAGTTATTTATGATTTCTTTTAAATGTACTAAATTAAAAAAACCAATAGTTTTTTTTTTTTGATTTTTTGGTGAAGTTTTGATGAAGGCAAATGCCTTTTTACGGCAGTCAAAAGGTGAAAAAAGTGAACTCCCAGTAAAATAACTCACCGGTCGCCACTGGTCATAAGTATAAAGTATTTAACCAATGTGTGCTACCAACGCTCATTTATGTTTGAACATCGACTCTTAATGTAAACAAAATCCAAATATTACGACTAGCACTACGCGGAAAGGAAAGGAGGATGTTGGACATAACGCGGAAAGACCACAAAAGACACCAATAGACTTCGCAATTTGACATAAAACTACTGGACAATTTCCATCATACAATGTTACCCAAAAGAACAAACGCCCACAGGGACGCCCTAAAACACATCCGATAGATAGACGAGCCCATAAAATTTGGTGGATATACGTGGCAGCAAAGAACTAGGGACCGATAATATGGGAAGAGTACAGGGATGCCTTCATCTAGCAGTAAATTAACCACAGCTGATGATGATGATGATGAAATACAATTTTACTAACTATTTCAGTGACATATTTGTAAAACGATATTCACGCTTTCATAAAAAGAATCATAAAAATATCTGTGTATTTATAAATTTAATAAATTTTCTGACTGTGTGTAGGTATCTCAATTTTTTTTTAAATACTTTCATGTTTTTGAAATATGAAATCAGCTATGTGAAATTTTATAAGTAACATTTTTTTCAAATTCACTTTATAATTAAGCGCGACACGTATAGGAAAAATAAACGGAAAACGTAGTGAAGAGTGAAACATTTTGCGGCTTGAGAATCTCCGTGATTAGTAAAAGTGCAGCTTTGCCAAACTGTTCTGGATCGTAGAGACAATAAGGTAAAGACGATGGCCACACGCAAATAAGGGATGCTTCGATAAGAACGAGATATATAATGATGTATATCATTAAACATAGCAGCTACATAATTCAATTCATATCAAATTGAATAAAAATGCTACAACCTTATGTAACATTGATACAATTAACAAAGTTACACCCATATATACCGTAGGTATGTAACTGTTTAGGGTAGAAGACATATAGGTAGAAAACATAGAGATAATATCACCCTGGCGGTGGCAACCTCCGATAGGCAATGGTACTAGAAGATGACAATATATATCGAGAAGGCTTCTTCACCATCTTCGTTTTGATCTACATAATATTATATAAGAAACGTATTTCACAATTTTACAAGTTCTTCGTATCAAAGTCTTTTCAACCCAGCAAAGCATACATAAGCACATGCTTAATTTACTACTTAATATAGGTTTCCATTGAAATTCTTCAAGTACCATCAATATCTTCCAAAAACCATTAAGGTATAATTTATTACACAATCAATCAGGCTAGTACATGCTCCTTAATCGCATTATAAGATTAATAATAATTCAAATTTTGCCTGTCAGTATATTATTATATTGACGTCAACAGACATAATTGATTATGTTTGAATTTTATTGATAGCGAAAAATAAAAAAACACCCTTATTTTTAGAGCAACTTGATATTTTATAAATATTACTATGAATAATGACCCAATTAATAATATATATAATATCATATTCAATGTATATATATTAATATTACTTAGATATCAACTATAGTCAGGTAAGTACTGGAAAACTAACTCGTTGATTCGTAAAATTTTAATCTAAGATTTTAATCTGAAATGTCTCATAGTATTTCTTATAAAAATACTAGCTGACCAGGCAAACGTTGTTCTGCCATATAAATTATTTCTAGTGAAAATTTTGGTTGTTAAATAAAAAGTAATGAATGTATCCTAAGTGTGTGGGGATGGGATCTATGACAGAAAGAGGAATAGAGCGCTGTAGACGATGACCGCCGATAAAAACAAAAAAACATCAACCATTCATTTTCTCAATTCAAAATGAGTAATGATGTTCATAATGAATGAATTACCTGTGACAGGATCTCGTTGTTTAATTTTTATGCAATATCCGTCTTGTCCCTTCCAGAAAATTAGCGGATATTGGAGAGCGTCGTATGAACGGTGTATGTCAGCGATGAACTCCAAATTATTGTTTCTTCTTCGAATCACGATTTCTCGCGTCGATGTGCGGTCGCCAACCATGATTCCAGCAATGTCGTCAACAACAGTCGCATTGAATCGACGTACGTGCTCTCCAGCTGGTGTTTTATCAGGATTGATGACAATAGCGTGATTGTCACTTTGCAATTCGTGCATGTGTGCTTTGAAGAATTTCAATAATTCATTGTGCTCATTCAACAGGGCGTACAGTTCGCCGACGATGCGCCTGGCATTAGGCGAATTGAGGCTATTGTAGCCGCAACGTGCATCCACATGATTGATGTCCTCACCGCCGCGCCCATGAAGTAGATTTGTAAAAATGTATGTGGTTCGTTTGGCATTTGCAGCAATGAGCCTACTTTGTGGTATACTTGACCTTTGATTTTGAACGTAGATTGGAATTGTTGACCATTTGCCGCAGTATTGTGAACTATTTCTGTTGCTCCGGACGAAGTCATTTGGAAGCATGAATTGAATGTGCGAATGGACTTCAGGAACAGGTTTGAATCTGGAACCGTGCCAATGAGCAAGCTGTTCAATGGTTCTGGTGGTATCTCAATTTCTGGTAGTTGCACTTTTTCTGATGCGCAACACATCCCGGCTGACTCATGTTTGAATTTGAGCGCATGACAATGGGGAAATTTTTTGTCCATAGCACCAATCAGCACTTTCGGATGAGCGGAATATTCAATATCTGGCTCGTACTCGAATGCGAGTTGAAGGAACGAAGCGAATGTAAATGTTCGATGTACTTGTTGGCGTTGTCGGTCATTTGCTCTGCGTGTGTTAACTACGAACCGGCGCGCTTGGCTCCGTTCCAATTGTCGTTGTTGATTTCGTTCAGCTCGTGCCTCTTGTGATTGAGATGCACGCAATTGCGACATGCTTACACGCACGTCTTTGTTATATTGTTGGATTTGTTCGTCTGTTCTTTCTGCTCTACTATTTCGCATGTTTGTTGCTTTATTCGTTCGACGGCCCAAATAACCCCCTTGCGTCTTGGTGGCATTGTGCACTGTAATACACGCACATAAAAATAGATAAATCAAAATAAATCGTACAAAATTTTGCACGCACTGCGTTGTAATTTGCCGAATGAAATGTCAAAATGACGCGACGCTTTTCTTGAATTCTTCTCGGACGTAGTGCTATCTGTCATTCAACAACATAAATAATTTCGTTCTGTTTGAAATACGAACGACGGTTAAATTTGTTCATACAAAAATAATAAAATCGCGATTAAAAAATGGGAAGATGGAGGTAGGAAAGTGAAAATTTGAGGTTATTAGTATTTTTTATGCCAAATAATAAAAAAAATACAAAAAAAAAATTGTCAAAAAAATAAAAGATTTTTTTTCTGGATAGAGATACCCTAATCACCTAGCGGTATGAAATATACTCGTTGACCTATTCTCATACCTAACAAATATACATTAAAAAAATCATAAAAATCGGTCGAGCCATTTCGGAGGAGTTCGACCACAAACATCGTGACACGAGATTTTTATATATATAGAGATGTCAAATACCTTTTAATAAATAAAAAAAGGTGAATATGTCGGTACATAGAAAGTAACAGGACCCAGTTTCTCAAGAAATATTAAAGCTATAGGTACATACCATAAGAATGTTTCAAGTAAACGAAACTTCTTGACCTATCAGTATAACTTCAACTGGTACTTTATAGAATTTATTCACCACATATTAAAATTATTATAGCACATTTTTCGCAAAACAAACGTCAATTATCTTAAAAAGATTAGGCTGACATTGTTGTTTGTAACAACATAACTAGATTTTATTTAAGAATAAATCACTATTTTCATTATAAAATATACTAAATTTGGTTTTACTACGTTTATAATTAATATAATTATGAAAAACACTGTGAAATAGGCCAATAGATCAAAGTTCTTTGAATGTATGGCGAAGGAATTAGGCAGCATTTATATGAATTTATAATTAAACTCCAAGGTATACCTTTGGTTTAAATAAAAAAGACCCTATGAAAATTTCTGACCTTTTTTTGATTGGGTACTTGGCCTAATTATTCTCATTCTCCGCAGATATTAATATTAAAGAATTTTCCACCGCCAACGGAAAATTTACGTTCATTTTACTTCCTTGAAATTTCTTACTTATTCTGTTCATTTGCCATTCATATAATCTTTACAGTTATAAAATTATAATTATACCGTAAAAAACGGTCAAAAATTATTACATACAAATATATATAACTTTATTCTATTTTAAGTAGATATTTAGAAAAAAATACTCATTGTATATAGAAAATACACCAGGCCACCTCAGAACCCGATGCCTCGAAAAAATGATTAATATGAAATGGTGCGGAAATACTTGACAACGAAGTAGGATAGAGTGAACTTAATCCAGCAGCGAACTGACACATAATTATGATAAAAAAATAAAATAGTGCTCACTGTATTATCTCAAACTTAAATTGTTTAGTTAAATCTAGTGTTAAATCTAGTGTTAAATCTAGTGTTAAATCTAGTGTACACGTGCATGGATTTATTTGAAGCAATGGTATGTACCTATTTTCAAATATCGCGATGATAACCGTTTACACGTAAAAGTGCTGACTATCTCGCCAATCTCATTCTTCAAGAGTAAGCGAGACGTAATATTGTCATTTTATAGTACTATTTGACATGTCGTGAAAATCGGTTAACCTCAAAATGAGTCGTCACGGTGTAGTTCGTTTTTTATATATAATTTTATTTTCTCGACATATTAACTGACATAAAACGATGATGATCCAATTCGCTATAAAATATCTTGCAATTTATAAAAAATGGGTTTAAAATGTCCAGATCGGTTTTGCAAAATTCAACTTGATTGCAATTATTAGGTGAAGGTAAATTTGGATGGACTTTGCACAACACAACTGGTTCTCACCGTTGTATTTTACATCACAACGTTTTTATTAGCTCGTATTCTTGTTTGTCCGGTGGTTTCTTGTCCAGTTCAAATCTTGCAATCGATTTTTAACTAACTTCCCGACTAACTAGATATTTGAAACTTTTAGAATATATCAAAACACGATACCAATGCATTCTTTTAATACTTTTAGCCATCTTTAAGCAGAATTGAATTCATTTTCAGTTAATTCTGTTTTGTATGAAAAGTTATTTCGGAAGAAATCTGTAAAAAGTAAAACTATTGGTTGCTTAGTGGGTCCTAGCAACTAAATTATTAATATTAATATAAACGTGCATTACTATCGAAATCAATATGACATGTCATTATTATTTCTATCAAGTACATTTTTTTTGATCGTTTAAGCTAGTCAAGGCAAGTTTATATGATCCAACAGAAAATTTAAAAACGTTGTATATAAACTTTATCTTGTAATTATTTATATTAAGTGCCTTTCTATCATTTTTGTATATAGGTATCTTCTTAATTATTATTATCTACATAAATAATGTTTTCTTCTTCTTATTGTGCCATCCCCTAGCGGAGGTCGGCCACCATCAAGGCGATCTTATCTTCGTCGTCTGCTACCCGGAACAGTTCGGTGGAGCTGCACTCGTATCAATCGCGGAGGTTCTTAAGCCACGAAATACGGCGCCGTCATGGTAAAATTAATAATTCTTAATACTCGTGATAAATTAAAAATTAATTAATTTAAATTGAAATTCGATCCGTATCCGGAACCAAACCTTTTGTTGTTTTTGCGTTATCTTTTTCAATTGAAAAGAATCTTTAACCAGTCAGTTTTAAAAAAAAATAGATAGGTGAATTATTACAGTTCTGATTATAAATAATATAATTTAATTGATTCTTTATTTCATAGTAATAATAGCATCATGAAATAAATAATAATTAATTCAGTGAGAAAACGTGGTATGACATGGTGGCATATATCCATGTCAACAATTCATTGGTGTGGAAAAATTTATTAAATGCATTCCTTCGCACGCTATATTAAATAATAATAAAATAGGTAGGTACTACAACCAACTCATCGCTATATCATATACGATTATAAAAAGGATATGATAGAAACTTGTGTATTTATATGGGACATGGCTTTACGTTACTAGAAAACTCAAAGGCGTATTGAGATAATATGACGTTGTTGGGGTGTCAAAACTATATTACCCAAAATGATATAAGTATTTCAATTTTATGCATGATATTTTCGTTTTCAATCAAATCCAATCATATCAAAGCACTTTTATTTATTTATTTATTTAGAAAAAAGAGTATTACGGCATTAGAGCGATTAGCCAATGCGCCATAATATATAATAAATACAAAATTATAAAAATATCTCAATTACAAATAACAACTAAACAAGAAAGTAGAAAAGACAGCATGTGTTTATGTAAATATTAAAGAAACATGATAATATATATATTTATAAATTTAACCTATTTAACACGTCCACAAACATTATATAGTTAATAAAAAATAAATCAACCTTTATGGTGCCATCAGATAAGTTAATTGCACGATACACAGCATCATGAAACATAACATCTCTCCTGCGACGAGGTATCTTGAAGACCGTAGAGTTACGAGTGATATTGGTGGGAACATGAAAATTAATATTTTTCAGTATATACGGATTGCAAATGAACCCACGAAGAAGTAAAAAGAAATGCTTTAAAAAAACAATCACTCTTCGAGTGGACAGGGACTGCATTGATAGCATACCCAGAAGAAAACGAGTTGGGAAATTCATTTTATTATCATTATCATAAGGAAAGAACCCGTATGTTCTTTTTGTTATATAAACATTAGTATACATATTGTTATCATCGAAATAATACCCCATTTACACGTGCAAGGATTTACTGCTGACAGTACGTATTATCGCGGCCATAACAAAAAATGCGCGTGTATACACGTATTATCGTGCACATTGCAAGATTGCTTGCATGTATCAAAATAGTGCAAAAGCATCTGAATTTTCACGAGACAATTTAACCGTGCAATATCTGCGCCTGCGCAGTAGAACGATAGTAGCAAACCTGCCGGTAAAAAAACGAACGACTCATTTGGCAAGATTGCGTGCATAAATCAAACAACATTGGAAGGTTCCAAATTGTGATGATTTATTTCTAATATTAATATTATTTTCGATCTGCGCCTGCGCAGTAGATCGAACATGCCGGTAAAAAAACGAACTACTCATTTTGAGCTTAACCGATTTTCAATACGATTTGTCAGATAATAGTATAAAATGACAACATCGCGTCTCGCTTACTCTTGAAGAATGAGATTGGAGTCTTTTACGTGTAAGCAGTTATTGTCATGATAGTTTAAAATTAGCTCGATTGCCGACAGTAATTCTATGCATCTCTACAGGCGCTATAATACATGTTCCCCCATACATTTTCTTACTGTGCACAGTGCATCCATGCATGTGTAAACGGGGTATAAAGGACGTAACGAATGAATGTGCCAAATTTAGTCATGTGTATTTTCACGCTGTTACGTCATGTTACGCACTATAATACGAGGGTGGGTCAATAATTCCTTAGAAAAAAGCATTAAAACAGGTTTTATTTTTGTATTTTTTTTTTATTTCTCAACATAATTTCCTTGGAGCTCAATACACTTGGTTAGACGTTTCTCAATTTTTTTTAAACCGTCAAAAAAATAAGTTTTCGGAAGGTCCTCAAAATAAGCATTTGTCCGATCGATGACTTCTTCATTTGAAAAAAAACGTTGTCCACTTAGCCATTTTTTTAAGTTTGGGAAAAGGAAAAAGTCACTGGGGGCTAAATCTGGCGAATACGGTGGGTGGTCGACCAATTCGAACTTCAATTCTTCAATTTTAGCCATTGATCGTAAACATGTGTGAACACGGGCATTGTCCTGATGAAAGAGGATTTTTTTCCTGTTTAAATGAGGCCGTTTTTCTTCAATTTTGTTTTTTAGCTGGTCCAATAAAGATGCATAATAATCCCCTGTTATTGTTTTTCCTTTTTCCAAATAGTCAACGAAAATAATTTCACGTGCATCCCAAAATACAGTAGCCATAACCTTACCAGCTGATTTTACGGTTTTCGCCTTCTTTGGACATGGTTTGCCTTTGCAATCCACTGCTTTGACTGTTCTTTCGTCTCGGGAGTATAGTGGTGTATCCATGTTTCATCTACAGTCGCAAAGCGACGAAAAAATTCATCCGGATTGCGTTGCATGAGCGACAACAGGGATTTGGAGGCCACCACCCTACTGCGTTTATTGTCCACTGTGAGCAAACGCGGCAGCCATCTTGCAGAAATATTTTTCATGCCCAATTTGTCATGTAAAATAGAAATGACGCTACCTTTTGAGATCCCTGTAACCTCAATTATCGCACTCAACTTTAATCTTCGGTCACTTAACACCATATCGTGGATTTTATTGATCATTTCTGGTGTAGTCACCTCTACAGGACGTCCTGAGCGTGGTTCATCCTTTGTTGATGTACGACCACGTTTAAATTCATTTAACCAGTTATAAATAGTTGCAAGTGAAGGAGCAGATATGCCGTGAACTAAATCCAACTCATTTTTTATTTCCTTTGCTGTTAACCCTTTTATATTAAAATGTTTAATAACAGCTCTAAACTCAATTTTCTCCATTTTTTGTAAACAAGCAAATTTTTTTTTTAAATGTACGAGAAACACACAACCCGACCAATCTGATTGAAACTTCGCAGCATACTGAATCGGTAGTGCCGCTGCATGAAAACAAACCGCTTACAGTACTAGTCGCGCCACCTGTCGGCTTTTCTAAGGACTTATTGACCCACCCTCGTAGTTCAATTTGTATTTAATACTAATATGAAACTTAATTAAATTGTTGTATGTATATTTTCATGTAAGTATTATAAAATCTAGATTTTCTATTCATCAACTTAGTTTTTAAGTATTCCACCTACCATCTTGAAAAAAATGAAAATAATGGCATATGTATTGCTTCTGTCTTTAGAACAAAGTCAAATGTCACAGTATATACATAAAATATGTTGCCAATAAAACTTACAAATAATTCTTCTTATAACCAAAAATTTTAGCTAATATACGTAAAATACCAAATTTCACATTTGTACCCCAAAATGAACGATTTTGTAAAAAATGAGAATTAATAAGCTACAACATATAGCATTTTGATATAATTTTTAACTATTTAAACAAATTATAATTGCGAATCGAAAAAAAGATGAAAATTTGATTTATTTTATTATAATTTATTTTAATTACCATTATCATCATCCTTAAACACATAAACCAAGGCGGATCCTGGTCTTTATCAGTAGCAGTTAAATAATTAGTAATATAATTTTCTAACAATAATTAATAAATATTTGATAAATAACTCAACTTTATACTGTCGAATATTAATTGTAAATTTAAGAATATATTATATCCCGCGACAATCCACACCATTTATCAAGATATGCGTCGTATTCTTGAGACATCTTAAAATTAATTTATTCAAACATAGCTTAGAGAAATTTATACACCGTTAAATATTTTCTTTTCATTTAAATCTATTTATTTAGTTGAAGCTAATAGCATCTGTATACGTGGATGGATTTACTTGCAGCAATAGTGTGTATATTAAACTATCGCGAGACGCGATGTTGTCATTTTATAGTACTATTTGACAGGTCATGAAAATTGGGTAACATCAAAATGCGGTGTAGTTCGTTTTTTTACCGGCAGGTTGGCCACTATCGTTATACTGCGTAGGGGCAGATATCGAACAAATCCAACTGTCGCGTGAAAATTCAGAAGCTTCCAAACATTTTTGATCCATGCATGCAATCTTGCAACTTGCATGATAGTACATGTTTATACGTGCATTATGGCCGCGATAATACGTACTGTCAGTAGTTAATCCATGCACGTGTAAACGGGGTATAAATGTATAATATTTTTAATATATATATGAATATATATTAATATTATATATCATATAAATTTTGAGTATTTACACATACTCTTATTTTACATAAATTCTCTACACTCTACATCTATCGTAAATTATAGGTACGATACTGTAGGTAATCGAATTTTCCAAAATTTATGTAGAAAGTTTAATATTTTTCCGTTAGTTTCCACTTAAATAATATTAAAATAAAATCACCGTATGCCCTTATCTTACGGTCACAGACGCTACTGACGGGGAGTTCATATAAAATTCCAATTTCCCAACGAAACACGTCTCCCGGGCATACTTGGGGCGAAGTTTTCAGACGAAAAACTTTTCCCCACCACCTTTCCCTGACGTATATATTGTGTATTATAATATTTTCAAATATGACGTCATCCTCTAGATCGTCTTCATTATCCCGAGGACGACAATAAAGCGTCATTTCCTTTATTTGAAATGTGTACGTTAATTATTTACTTAACACTAAAAAAACGTGTCAAACGTACCTGTATTACGTATTTTCGCTGAATTTCTTTCATTCCCACCTATATACATAAGTTTAACGTTTGCGTACGGATACGGTTGTAATAATTGATTTACTATTATGTAGGATAGGTTGTTGGCTAAATTCACATAAATTTCATGAATACACATTTTTTGATCGTTCAGTAGTCATTCGAAGCCATTTATTGATCGGCGTATTGATATTAAACAGTATGAAGCCAATAGGGTATCATAATTAGTAAGTGATTTTCAGCCAATGAATAAGAACATCTCTATAAACTCAGCGAAAAATCAAACCTCGTCGGTTGTAATACAAAATTATGTATTATTCTTTATATGTATTACATCATATATTTATCTTAGTTTATCAGTCTGTAACGCAGCAAAAAACAGCACCGCACACATTTAGCGGATCGACAAGAATGTATGTAACTATATACAATTAATTACAGTTGTAACTTATATATAAGTAAGTGAATTCAATTTTTAAATATGGATATGGACCACGTGGCCTCTCGATATATTATCATAAGTGAATATTCTCCGTTGGATTTGGTTCGGCCATATTTAACGAATTCTTCAATATAATGTCAATGTCGGATTGTATTTTCTTCAAGCCTACGGAATTCAAGCGTCCTGGATGCTAATGGCATCTAAAGTTTGTATGCAGTAAAGCTACAGAATAAATTATTTTTTGGCATGGAAAGATATCAGAACAAGACACCACGTGGTATTCATTCATAAACATTAAAAATGCAAAGTAATTAAAAACAGGTGACATGTTAGCCAAAAAATGGATGCCGAAATCCCGAAAGCAGAAATCACGAAGGCCGAAATCCCGAAAAATAAAAAACATACAAACAGTACAATACAGTTCTTGCCTCTCTTGTAAAATTTTATTAAGATTGCGCAATTATTACTGTTATTTTTTTTATTTTTCGTGATTTCGGTCTTTGGGATTCCGGCCATTCGGGATTTCAGCGTTCGGGATTTCGGTATTCGGGATTTCGGCCTTCGGGATTTCAGCATTCGCGATTTCGGCCTTCGGGATTTCAACCCAAACCCCCAAAAAACAGACGAGAAAGAAAATAATATGGTTACAATTAGGGAATCCAATCCCGAGCCAAAATTCTGATCCCGGGATTTCGGGATTACAATTTGACAATCCCGGGATTGGCATTTTTTTCAATTGGTAATATAAAATTTTTATATTTACAAATGACATTGATAAAATCGGTCAAAAATAAATTTAGTATAATTTATACTATTTATTATTATTATTATTATTATAGTATACGTTCAATCTTGGACATACCTACACAAGTTTAATGGAGTAAATAATATTGTAATATAAATAATAATGTGAATTTAATATGAGATTGCTGTTTCTGATAGTAAAGACATGATGAATGGATTAGCGAGATTTAAAATAGTAAAGCAAAAAATCATGGCGTCCTTATGGCCTTTCCGCTTCATAAATCTAATTAGTCAGCCAAATATGAAACCGCCGTAAAACGTATGATATCATGGTGGAATTACTTTGTTAAAAGTGCGAAGCATTGTTTTTTTCCAATCTTTCTCATTTTTAATACTTTATGTGAAAAAATAAAATGACTCGGCAACCTACAAATGGGTATAAATCAAACTTCATTCAAACTCAGTTTATTTCTAATGTAGTTATTTTTTATTAAAAGTATTTTTTCTGTTATATTTTCGCTTTTATTTTATTTTGCATAACAATTGATAAAAAAATCAATCCCGAAAACCCGGGATTATGTTTATCAATCCCGGAATTCATAGGTATCGAAAATAGCTCGGAATCCCTAGTTACAATATACAACAAAATATATGTTGACATATTATGTAAAACTTAGCCTAGTTATGTAATGTTTCCGTAAAATTTAATATTAATGTATTAAGGGGGGACATGCTCGTCGAAGGTCAAAATTGAGTTTTTATTGTATTTTCAAACCATGATCCTGGACACTCCTTAAACGTTGTAGATAATCTATTTATATAATTTTGAAGCCTTATTATCTTTTATAGTTATTTTAAACATTTGATGACTGTATAAAGTATTTTTGTTACATAAAATAGTATTCTTTTAAACCTCTCGCTCTAATGTTTTAGAATATAGTCATATTTCGGTACATAACTGTGCAGTGGTGTTAAGATTTTTTACATTTATTAATTTTTAAACGCATTTATAAAACCATTAGCATAATTTATTACGAGATAATTTTTGTAAAATATTCACGATAAAAAATTATATTGATAATCTCTGTGATCCCAAATTTGACAAGAATTAGGCATTTTATTATTCAAAAAATCGGCAAGATTAACACATTTCAAGATGATTCTAAAGATACTTATTATAAGCTATGTCTTTGACCATTCAAGTGTGATAAACATCTTATGAATAATGATTGCTTTATAATAATTATTGACCTAAGAATAAGGTAGTGTTTTTTTGAAATACGCCATTTCTTTTGTCATTCCCCAGTGGTTAAGCTACAATATACGGCCGTAGCCATAAATTAACAAACTATATTGGAAGTAGGGAGTAAAATGATATTAACGCGCGTGTTTGAACATGTACCGTTTAAAAAAAAAATTAAAAAAAATCGGTTAGGTACATGTTCAAACACGCGCGTTAACATAATTTTACTCCCTACTTTAATTATAGTTTGTCATTTTATGGCTACGGCCGTATGTTGTAGCTTAACCACTAGGGGATGACAAAAGAAATGGCGTATTTCAAAAAAACACTACCTTATTCTTAGGTCAATAATTATTATAAAGCAATCATTATTCATAAAATTTTTATCACACTTGAATGGCCAAAGACATAGCTTATAATAAGTTTCTTTAGAATCATCTTCAAATGTGTTAATCTTGCCGATTTTTTGAATAATAAAATGCCTAATTCTTGTCAAATTTGGGATCACAGAGATTATCAAAATATTTTTTTATCGTGAATATTTTACAAAAATTATCTCGTAATAAATTATACTAATGGTTTTATAAATGCGTTTAAAAATTAATAAATGTAAAAAATCTTAACACCACTGCACAGTTAAGTACCGAAATATGACTATATTCTAAAACATTAGAGCGAGAGGTTTAAAAGAATACTATTTTATGTAACAAAAATACTTTATGCAGTCATCAAATGTGTAAAATAACTATAAAGGATAATAAGGCTTCAAAATTATGTAAATAGATTATCTACAACGTTTAAGGAGTGTCCAGGATCATGGTTTGAAAATACAATAAAAACTCAATTTTGACCTTCGACGAGCATGTCCCCCCTTAAAGCAACCCCATATGTGGGTACACCATGTCTACTCTGCGACGAGGTGTTTTGAATACCTACCGCAGAATTAATTACCTATCAAAGAATTGTAAATCAACTCATGACAGACGATTTATCCGATTTATTTGGTGGCTGAACAAAAACATGTATTTTCGAAGCATAATTAACATTATGTATGCCTATTAATCACCCCATTTTTTAAATTGATGAAGGAAATTGGGTTTATTTGTACTGTTTAATGTTTATCGCTCATATAACTTTGTCAAACAATCACAATTATTTTCGGATTTAACCAAATTGGCGTTTACGTTGAATATGTTAAAGAATTTAATAATATATATTATTAAAGATATGAATGTTATAAATTAAGAATTAATTATTAATAATACAAAATAAATAAATACTGTTTTAGAATACGATTAAGTTTTTCGAAAATTTCAGCAATTTATTTTAGACATACTTTCTGCTATCGAAACACAAATTAATGAACACATATTTAATAATTTCTTTTTTTAATATTCCAAATATAATTAAATTCTATAATCAATTTTATTACTATCGGTTTCTGGGTATGGCATTAACACGTCACAGAGCTGTTATATAAACAAATCGGTTATATTTTGCATTTTGTGAATGACATCTTACTGATCACAAAATCGCTCTCCATAAAATAAATTATATCCCTACTAAATACGACACAAGTCTTATGAAGTACATTCGTTTGATAATATATTGTTTGAAATATGTTAAAATAGCCTGAACCAGGATTTCGAGAACTCATATGAGGATTTGTTGACTATTTGCAATGGTTTACCAAAATAAAGTATGACGTAAACTAGTTTTTTTATTACAATGGAGTAGATAACTAAATAATTTACATTTACATAAAAAATGTTTATTTATTTTTATGATATTATGTATCAGCCAGTTCTTCAATATCTTACAAAATATTACTGGAGACTTTGGATTCCTCTTTCCAACTAAAATCGGGGATACAATATTTCGAAACGGAAATAAACATATTATGTGCATACCTACTCATAAATATATTATAATATAATTTTTAATCAACAATAAAACAATATAGTATTTCATAAATAAATCGTTTTAAATTATTATTTCAACGTACCTACTACGTGGCGGTAATTCGTGAGAATTTTATAAAATTAACCACGTGCAGGATTATTTAAAACGAAACATGGTTCGCTCCATTGTAAACATAACCCATTCTTGATCAAGGTGAAATACACTGCTATTGTAAACCTATTGGAGACAAATAGAGACAAAATACGTGGTATACATTTTACTGATTATGTACATTTCAATGTAATTTAAATAATCGATAACATGAAAAAATATAAAATCTATATATATAAAAAATAATGTTTGTTTGTCTGTCTATCCCGTATGCGTTTCTATACCATTCATCCGATTGCAATGAAACTTTCGTCAGTTGTTGTGCGCACACCCGCTAAGGTTTCTGAATTAATATAACCATCTTCTTCATTCTATCTTCTTGTATTCGTATGCGTTCCTATAACATTCGTCTGATTGCGATGAAACTTTCGTCAGTCGTTGTACGCACGCCTGCAAAGGTTTCTGAATTAGTACAACCATCTTCCTCTTCTATTATATCATCTTCTATACTTGTGCGTTCTTATACCATTCATCTGATGGCAATGAAACTTTGGTGAGTTGTTATGCGCACGCCCGAGAAGGTTTTTGAATTAGTACAACCATCTTATTTTTTCTTCTTCTTCTATTCTATCTTCCTCTATTCGTATGCGTTCTTATACCAAATTTATAAAATCCATGCTTCTCACATGGACTGCTCTATGTGACCTGCTCACGCGTTGGAAAACCTTCTGATTGATTCGTGTATGCACCAGACGGTCAAAAAATATTGTGTATCTAAAAGCACTTCAATAAGCAGAATTAAAACACAAATACTTTCTTTCTTTGAGTGGCATTGCAACGCATGCCTGGTACTCGTTAGTATATATATAAAATGAACGTTTTCAGTTTTTTTTTATCATTAAAATGTATTTAATGACCTCTCTCGAATGTACGAGTACTATATATTTTTTTATTTAATTTATAAAACATCGAATGTTCTATAAAATAAAAATAAGTATAACTTGGGATCCTTTTTATTTATATCGAATCGAGGTATGGTATAATGACCATACCAAAGTTTAATTCGACACGCATTGATTAATTTAATACTTTAAAATGAAAAGTATCAATAAATTTAATTGTATTAAATAGCATCCTCCATATTTGTTACTTGATATATCTACTAGCATAATACTCTCGCTTAAATAAAATGTACATTTATGTTTTAAGATAAAACCGCTGAATTAATTCAATGTCATTTAAGATGGCTTAACCCATTTCAATCACAGCTAACGTAGCCTTAGGATTATTATATAGTCTACATAAGATTTATTAGAACATCGATCTCAAAACAAGTACACTTTATCTCAGACACTGTCATAAAATAGATATAAAGATGATGTGGACGTCTCGACGTATTGTTATGCTCGACAGTATAATCGCCACACAGGTAAATATTGAGTGGCTCGTTTTGTCTCAAGGATCTGATAACACTATAAATACATCACTAAGTGGAAGCGTAGCCATAATATTATTCTAGTATAGAGTAATAATTCTTAGACTAAGACAATAATAATAGTTTATTTTTATTTAACTTTTATAGTTACCTAGCATCCAAAAATTACATCGGCAAAAGTTATTAGTGACGACGTTACAACTATTTTTAGTAAAATATTCAGTGAAAATGTATAATCAAACCAATAAAATTACTAGGTAGGTAACTCACATAAATTGTCCTTCTCACTTACTCCATTTGGCCTAACAAATTGGTAAAAGCAGCATTTTTCACAATTTCAAAAGTATTTTATGAATATTTCATAAATTTATAAATAAGTATTATACTATTTAACAGTGGCAAAAAGTCAGTACTCAATTACAATTTAATGTTAAGATTTAAATCAGGGCTTCGAACTGGAACTGAACCGAAAACCAGAAAACCGTTATTTTTATGGAAACGAAAACCGGAACAGAACCGAAAGAAAAATATCGGTTTTTCGGTTCGGTATATAATATTCAAACGGTTAAACATCCGTCATACTGATAAATAAAAGAGATTCTAAAATCTCTAAACAAACAAAAAATATTTAAAAGAACCTGACCACAGAGTGTATACGCGAAAAACATTGTCAATAATTACAAAAATGTATATATTATAATATGTATATATTATAATATGTACAATCATTTTTTTTCACGCCGTATACATTCATCCACCGGGCACAACGTTACTGACATTTAATGTATGTATTCATTGTTTTGTTTGTATTCAAGTTTGAATGAAGTTTGATTTATACCCATATGTAAGTTGCTGATTCATTCTATTTTTTCACATAAATTAATAAAAATGAGAAAAATTCGAAAAAAACAATGCTTAGCACTATTAACAAAGTAATTCCACCATGATCTCATACGTTTTACGGCAGTTTCATATTTGGCTGACTAATTAGATTTATGAAGCGGAAAGGCCATAAACCATGATTTGCTTTACTATTTTAAATCTCGCTAACCCATTCATTACGTCTTTACTATCAGAAACAGCAATTTCATATTAAATTCACATTATTATTTATATTACAATATTATTTACTCCATTAAACTTATGTATAATCTTGAAAATACGTACACAACATTAACAATAAAAATGTCTTAAACAGTATAAATTATATTATATTTATTTTTGACCGATTTTATCAATGTTATTTGTAAATATAAAAAAATATATTGACTATGGAAAAAATGCCAATCCCGGGATTGTCAAATTGTAATCCCGAAATCCCGGGATCAGAATTTCGGCTAGGGATTGGATTCCCTAGTCGTGATATTATGTAATTTTTATTTTTTAATGCTATTTTTTGCAATTAATTTAGTCACAATTAATTATTTTAATAAAGCATATTCTTCTTCAAAACTATCATCAATCATTCATAACTCATTCACATATAATTATTTAAACAATCAAATATTTTTATTGAAAAATATTGGTACGAATAAATGAATAATATAATTAATTATGTACACATAAATATTGCACACATTTTTTTACATTTACATTAAAGTGCCTATAAGCGCCAAAATCGTCCATAAAAGTTAAATTTATTTTGATTACCATAAAACGTATATGTCAAAGGATGTTTTTGTCATTCGTGTAAGCGAACACATAATTTTCCGAGACTATTTAAGAAAATCCTTTCAATTTATCACATAAGTTAAGATTAATTTATCTTTTACCTACGTGAAGCATTGAAACTTTCAGTTAACATGGATTTTGAACATAATCTTGACTAATGACACCAATTTCGTTGAAGATTATTTCATGAACTTCTGCCGTTTATCTTAACGATATAATAACGCCATTTTCTTTGCTTAATTAATGCCGTAATATTCCTAATAATGTCAAAAAATATCGATTAATTTACCTATCAAATTTCATCTTGAATCAATCATAATATAAATCCACCAAAGATAAACTCAATTGGAAAATGATATCTCTCAGCACGGAAATAATTAATTTCGTTAGTAATTAATAATTTTCGCACCATTTTAAAGAACGAATCTTATTTTTTTAATTTAATTGAATTAATTTTAAAAATAATTACAAGATAAAAAGAACTTTTTAATTTTCTGTTGAATCATATAAACTTGACTTGACTAGCTTAAACGATCAAAAAATTTTGTACTTGATAGAAATAATACTGAAATGTCATTTTGACATTTCATATTGATTTTCATAGTAACTCACGTATATATTAATAATTTAGTTGCTAGGACCCCAGATCCCTAGCAATCAATAATGGTGGCGAAATAACTTTTCACACAAAACAGAATTAACTGAAAATGAATTCAATTCTGCTTAAAGATGGCTAAAAGTATTTAAAAAAATGCATTGACATCGTGTTCTGCTATATTCTAAAAGTTTCAAATTGTGAGCCTAATACTACAAGGTTCTAAGTGTTCGTCCTTGAAAAAACAAACCCAGCAAAGAGGTAGTATTCTAAGCTACCTTATTGTTACTTTTGTTTCTCCAAGGACAAACACTTAGAACCTTGTAGTTCTCCACTCGTGAAATGTCTAGCTAGTCGGGAAGTTAGTTAAAAATCGATTGCAAAATCTTTACCGGACAAAGAACCACCGGACAAATAAGAATACGAGCTAATAAAAACGTTGTAAAATAGTCAAATAGATATAAACATATTCTACATTGACTTTCCTTTGAAGATTAGGCCGGAACTTGCTTCTGACGGTCTTATAACTAGGAGTTAGCTGAAATTTAGTATAATAAAATTAACTTTTGTTTTATATATTTCTTTACGTATAAATTTAATTAACTACACTATTGTCAACCTTTTATCTCACAAACGTTAGCTAGCCAAATAACAAGAAGTCAAGTCACTCGGGTATCATCAGGTTAAGATATCTTATCCAGTATGACCGGTAATAATTAGTGTCAATACCTGGGACATTCTGAGTAGGCCTGTTTCCAGGAACAATCGGACATTATCACTTGCCTAGTTTAAATATGCTAGAATAGTATTATATACTGATTACCCAGTACGATTCCTGGACCTACCCTACACCGAAAATCAAAATGAACAGGCACAGTCTTGGGGCCTTGTCATCTAGACTAGACGTACAAATAGTTACTCAGAGATGGTTTAAATGTCAGCTGAATGAAAATTACGCACGTTTATTTGTATTTATTTTAAATTTTGCATTTCACTCACTATGATTACGCAAATAATACTATAAAGTAATTAACAACATCCTACAACCTATTTCAAAATATCTATATACGGAATTAATAGTGCCAGGTAAGAAATAAAATATTTTATGTTAAATTCATTATTAACCTTCCTGTGACTGGATGCTGTGGATGCCGCCCAAGAGAGCTACATTATGTCACAATGTGACAGCCTCTCGGAATACATCTTTGTAAACCTTCATGCAACTATGATATAAGAGCTGCTATAAGATCTCCATGCTGCAGGTGACAAGAAACGTAGAACATAATGTTGGATTTACGGAAGATTTGACCGACATTGTACTTGCTCTATTTTTAAAAAGTGACAAGCACGCTGACACTTTTCTTCTTTATGGTTTTTTTTGTCTGGATTCAGAATGTGGAGGTGGACAATTAACACACCGGAATTGTGATCAGAAACGGCGAGGTTGATTTAAGTTAATATTATATAATAGTTACATTTTTAATAATTTATTTTACGGAGGACGAAATGTGCGTGTTTACTGTTTGGCTGATTGCAGCGTATTACCCGCCATCTTGTGTTTCGTTTTCAATGAGAGCGTTGTCGAAAAACGGCGACGTTGCAAATATTTTTCAACGGTCATAATCTACGGCATTGCCGGCTCTATTATTATTATTATTTATTTTCGTAATCAGCCCTTACTATTTGTTGGATTTGATACCGACTCGGGCCTCTTCAGATACACAGAGACATCTCCAAACGGGGACCATTCGGAGGTGTAACACTACCTTAATCGTCTAACGTGTGCTTGAGTAAAGGCATCGTTTTACGTTGTCGCTTATCGCTAAATATGTAGACGGCGTTTTTAATTCGTTGCCGTGATATTTTATTGACTGCGCACGATGTTAATTTAATTTTCACATTTAAATAACTTTTACTCTCTGTTTGTAATCTTTCGTTAATCTGGCGCCAAACTGAAAATGTAATATCTCAAAATATTTTCGCATAAACTCCTTGTAGATCAGTCTAATATAACAAAAGCTTGAATCAAAGACGTGTTTTGCTTGTAGATATTCTAATTGAAAAGTTTATAATTTATAAATAGAGATTACGATTGTATTTACAAATTCATGACTTCTCCTTCACTTCACGATAATCCCGGGGCAAATTTTGGCCTCTAGGCTTTATAAGGTCTCACTGTGTAATATCATTTGCTTTGATAAATTGATGCAAACGAATAAAAATTAATAATAAATGTCTTTGTTATAATATATAATATATATCTACGTATAAAATGGGTCTATAAATATCTTCTTAATTGTGATAACTGATAATACACCTCCCAATTTTCAGTATAATTATCATAAGTATTAAATTAATAATAAATGCTTGAACATTGATATTTTAATTGGACATATCAATTTCCTATGCCGTACAAATTTTCGATTTCCGAACACAAAGCATCGTTCTAATAGAATTGAAATGCATATTACGAGTATATTAAAAAGATTATAATGTTAAAAGAAATTAATATTTTTTTTTAAACGGAGAAAATACATCGTAAATAATCTATTGAAAGGTATCTTATACATAAATAATATATTTAGCATACTTATAAAGAGAAATTTGATTAAATTTAATATAAATTTATTTTAAATAATTACAAGATAAAAAAAACTTTTTATATACAACGTTTCAAAATTTTCTGTTGAATTATTACGCTCAATATGCTCAAACTTGTAGTTGATATGAAGTAAATAAAAAAACAAACAAACAAATATAGAATACTGAAATGTCATTTCGACATTTCATTTTGATTTCCTTAGTAACGCACGTATATAATATTAATAATTTTGTTGCTAGGACTACTACCTTAGCAACCAATAATAGTCTTTTACTTTTTACGGATTTTTCTGAAATAACTTTCCATACAAAATAGAATTAACTGAAAATAAATTCAAATCTGCTTAAAGATGGCTAAAAATATTAAAAGAATGCACTGGCATCGTGTTCTGAATATTCTAAAAGTTTCAAATGTCTAATTAGTCGGGAAGTTAGTTAAAAATCGATTGCAAGATTTACTGGCCAAACAACCACCAGACAAACAAGAATACGAGCTACTAAAAACGTTATAAAATATGAGTATGCTTTAATTTAAAGTATAGCTGTCCAGCCTTTTGTCATATTAAGGAAAGATGAATTCTCTCGTGCTGCACATAGAATATATCTTTTTCCATAATTGAAATCGAAACCTTTTTCAAGTCGATGACTTTTTTAGTAGTTCTAAATATTTTTTTTCGATGACAAGCTTTTCCGGCTAACAAGATTCTACCTAAAATCTCGTCGGCATTTTATTTTAAGTTACAAAACTGGGGTTTTGGGGGCCTATATCCGAGTTGGATACGAAAATTAAAAAAAAAACTGATCGTACTATTTTTACTTCGCCTCTAAATACTGTTCATGTAAAGTTAAATTCTCTCTTTACAGTACACAAACCTACTCATTATAATGTGAGATGACTTTGGGGTTTTTCAGTGTCTAGTCTAGCACATGTCATTTACATCCATTAAAAGGTTCAACGGTGATCCTTTGTGATGAGACTGTAAATTGCTATCTCTTTTGTATTTAAATTTGAAATAACTTTAATTATTTGCTTAGGTACCTACTTCACATAATATTAATTTTCAAAAAAATCTAGCACTATATTATTTCATCATTTCAAGATTAGTAGCAAGAAAATACTATTTACCATTGGTGGAGATTCATTTCTAAGTGATTATTTAACGTTTAATTTACTAGCATGTAGCAGCATATTGAACGCGATGTAGAACCATACTTATAAGCTTGAGTGATTCGGATAGGCATCTATCTTTAAGAAGCTAATATCGGCAACATAGATTGCATTGCCTATAGTATCTATACATAATAATATATCAGATAGTACATCTACGGGGAAAAAGCCGGGGGAAAGGCTAGCACGAAACCATTTAAAATAAATTGTCAAGACACATCTAGCTAAGCTAAGGGTGGTGTTTATTGCCAAGTGCGACTTAGTTATTCCAGATGGTTCTACATCGCGCTTTACATATATTTTTTTATGGATATTGAAGATGGAATTTGATGTACCTACCCACTTTGCTTTCAATTTACAATTAATAAGTAAAGTACATAATAAAAAACGGGTGTAAATTGTAAGAAATTATTTGGCATTAAAGGTTTAATGATCGAATATTCAGCTACAAAAAGCCTTGAAAACACTTTACGACAGTTTTAAAAACAGTTGGTACACTTTGTTGTGTAAGAAATAACGATTTAAAATAATACTAACATTTAAGTACCGAATTCATTTATACGGGCATAATGTGGGCATCCAGAGAGAAATTTTAAGGCCGAGGCCACATAGGTAGGTGCCTTGCTTGGTGCATAGTGCTACGCTACGTACTAGGTGACATATCCAAGTGAACGGACGCACACTATACTATCGCAATGGCCACACTACACGCTTCGCTATGTGACTATAGTCACCTAGTGAGTCGCCCGGCGAACAAACGTGTTGGTTAAATTTATTATGTCGCCTAGTGATTTTGCAAGATGGAGAAAGTTTTAATAGGAGCGGTTTATAAAAGAGAGCCTTTGTGGAACCCATTTAACAAATTATAAAATATACGTAATGTCTCTTTTAATTTGCCCAACAATAAGTCAAATGTTTCCTGGTTCATCCTCAAATAACTAAAAAAACTTTTCATCGTATTTCCGAAATTCTTTGTAGAGAAGTTGAAACTCTCCAAGAATACTTCTAGATGAATTGACATTATGCACCCAACAAGTTCGAATTTGAGACTTTCAATATTTGAAACTTAAATTCTCTGTGAAAAGTAGCTTTCTGGTTAGTTTTGAGAGTGACATCGTTGTTGACTTGAGCGCTCACAAATGTCAACTGAATTTGTACCTAAGCACGTAGCGTGCAATGTGGCAGTAATGTTTTTAGTAGACAAGCATAACACCTAGTTTAGCACTAAGCGAAGTACTTCGGTGTGGCCGAATCCTAACAGACTTACTAGGGACGGTTTTTAACTACCTACTACCCAAACCCGTTATATAATAAAATATGCTTTGTATTAAAGAAATTTTAAAAAACTAAAAATTTCCCAGGTGCGAAATTCAAACTGGCATCGGAGACAAACGCTCTGCTTTGATAATAAAATAGAACTTTTAAATGATAAGGTAAACATATTACAAGTCTTACTTATATATTATATTTATGTGATAGATATAGCGTACCTCAGTTCTTTAAAAAAAGTATTCGCCGTAAATGCAGGTATACTTGGTCATTCTGTTTGATTTAATCTCAATTTTTCCAAGACCATACGTCAGTGTATATGTAGTTATAACTTGACGGATTAATCAAGGCATATGTTTCCATATTAGCCAATTTACGTGAGGTTGTCGGTCGGAAAGTTAACATGGCGGGTTACGTGCTTTAACGAAACTATTCGAAAGATATTCATGGAAAGGCTACTCGGGATTGATGAGTTTTCATCGTTAATGAAAATTGCTAGTCATCGCATATACGTACATACAAGTGATTAGGGTTGTCAATGTCAGAATCTTAAATCCCGGAATCCCTCTCGATGTGTGACCGAGATTAAAAATTTCATTTTTTTTTTAGAATAGTTTCGTACAAATTTTATTTAATTGAAATATCTATTAACTCTACACAAACCGAATTAACCAGTATAAAATAAATGAAAATTCTTGTTTATTAATTTTTTTATAAGTATATTTATTTTCTTATAGAAAAAAATATTTTATATATAAAAATGTAAAAATAAAATAGACGTATTAATAACAATTTACAGTGTTTAATGTAAAAAGACGTTTACATTTTTTACATTTTTTAATAATAGTATACGATCTAAATTTATTCATTTTGCTGATATGAGGTGTAGCCGACCGGCTAAAAGAACAGGACCTGAGTTACTAGGTAAGCGGCAAGTGACGACGATCTCTAAACATCACGTCTTCCCTCTTTACCTTTTACATGAGCTTTACCATCACCGAATAAAATTGCCGTGGATCATTTTCTTAAGTAGCTCACGGCCAGAAAATTCCGATTAAGGTACAGTGAAGATAAGTATAGGTGGCATTGTTTTTTAATTTCTCAAAATAGGGTCTACTTAACTCATTCGGTGTACTCCCTTGTATATAATTTATAATTTTAGTATTTACCCTTTCTACTGTTTAATAACTTAATATTGCATATATTCCTTTTTATATAAACTATTTTTTGTCGTTAAATGTCATGTAATAATCTGTAAAGTTCACTATAATATGTAAAATAAATGCAATTAGATTCGAACAACTTTACCTGGAAATAGCGCAGTTTATGATTTCTTCTACTGCGCGCAAATTACCTTGGGTAAATTTGATTGTGTCACCGTTATTATTTTCGACTACTCTTAAATGAAGCCTATTGCATCGTTTTCTCTCGTTCGGCGTCGCTCTAACCATATCATATTTTTCTGTCAAAATTATCTAACTTCGCGCTTATGTGGTATATTTATAGTCTGTTATATATTTCATCTACCAAAATTTGTACAAATACATAAATAATAATGCAACTACATCTTAACTATTGCATATTAAATATAAGCTAACTTTTCGTAATAAGATCACGCAAAATCAATTCCGGTGTTATTCCCAAAGGGGCTATGTATGGGGATGTTACTACCTACTCGTATTTCTTTTGAAATTGCGGGACCAATCAACTTTTTCTTGACAATGTTTGTATGTGTTTTTTTGTTTATTAGCAAGTTCATACTGCAAACAATAAAGAAATGATTTCTGTTTCATCGAAAATGTTATTCCGGGATCGGAAAATATTTTCAGAATTGCGAACCCTGTACACTTTGTTAAATTATGTAGTATGGAGTTTTGCGTTATCCGCATATCAGTGAGCATTAAACGGCAAATAATTATTATTGGCAACATAAATTTATCTATATAATGTTTGTTTTAATAAATACTATTATATATATATCAAAATATGACGTTATTACTTTTCTGAAACTGTTTTTGTTTTGAAGTTATACTTCTTTTAAATGTTTTTGTTTCGTTTCTTTAGTTTTTTTAACTCTCAACATTTGGCATTATATGGCAACTCAATCTATGTTTGTTAAAAGTTCTTAAGTTCTCAAGATTTTAATACTAAAGTGTGTAAAGAATTATGCTCTTTTATTGTACCATATATTTTATCACGTAAGCAAAATAAATGGATATTTTAATTTGTAGAAATAGCTTAAGTTGAGAAAATCATTTTTAACCCTAATTAAAATTACTTATTCAAAACTTTGAATATAACACAATATCGAAAACCTAATTATATGTAAATAAAAAAAGTTACGCCAATTAACTTCTAAGCAAGAGTATAATATTGAAAACTGTGAATTATTTTAAAATCTAGTATCTCAACCGCAACCAAACTGACTTACATAGTACTTGCATTAATAAGTATTGTAAATAATATTAAAATATTGTAGTCGGTATCTTATAATGCGTATTTTTTCAAATCAATCATTAATCGTATTCGCCGAATTCAATTATTATTATATACTAATATTAAACTTGTCAGCAAAAAAATCCAAAAAAAAATAAGTTAATTTTAAATACAGCTCTGCAAGATTTTCATAAATAAGCATTTATTATCTTTTCCAGTTGCGCGTTTATTGGCTTAGAAGCCTGATGTACTAATGAAAGTAATAATCGAATATTTTCAAATAAATCCATGCATTTGAACAATTTATTATTTTTATTGTGTATAATTTATACAAACACGATTAAATTTAGTCGCTTTTTATAAAATTTATACGTGTAAACAAACTTCTCCTCCAGAAAAAAAATCTATGGTGTCTACTATGAAAGGTATATAATATTTCCCTCTTAATTTTCAGTCTTTTAGCAACGCATGATCTGCCTTTTTCCACTAGATCTCACTAATTGTTCCATTGTTGAATGATAGTTAAGTGTAATCTGTGAAATCTTCCGACCATGTCCGACCCAAATACGATCATATGGGCCTCCACAGAGTGGATGTTTGTATTAACATATTTTGTTTTTACGAGAAATGGATGTCAGCCACTTGCTCATCCTATTAGGTCCATACTCTGAATCATACACACATTGAAAAACAATATGTGTACTTGCCAAACCCAGGATTCGAACCTGAGACCCACGACGCTATAGGCCGACGCTTAAGCCGCGCGGCCATCGTGGGACTTAAAATCTAAATCGATATTATTATTTTGATGACTGGCCCAACCCCCTTTTATCTTTTCTGACAAATCGATTGCGTCAAAAGAAATCGCCGCTGATCTCTTCTGTACCTGCAAAAGACGAGTGGCAGTGTTCGCTTCTGAAGTTTGAATCTTGTGTCTGGCAAATTTACATTTCAGTGTAAGTTTAGTTCAAGTTCATTTATTGTTAAAAAAAAAACATTAAAAAACCTCTTTGGTAGACGACCAAGATCCACATCCGATCGGTTATATAAAAATAAATTAAATGATTTCAAAGTCTTCTGTAATAATGAGTAATGTAATACTTAGTGATTTCCATAAATCCAATGCTAGTGCCAACAACAAATCCCTAACATATAAAAACAGCCTTACTACCATCTCTTCGCGCAGCGTTCGTAAATACAGAATAGAATCAACCTATTTCACTTACACGTTCCGTTAATAATTATTAATTGTGTATGAGACGCACCATAGATGACTATATTACAGTATATCACGATGCCCGTCAACCTCGCACCCCGGATTATTACATACAAATGTGTATGTCTGAAACTGCCTCATTTTACTTTACGACATTTACGTCACTTATCCGAATTACTTCAACTACTATGTACATAATACTATTGTACAACAACTAAACAATTCGCCCCCGGACTCCGAGCTTCGGTCCTCGCCGAAGTTGTAATTATAACCTCTTACTCTAATTGTCACTCATCTTGAACAATAAATATCATTTTCCAAGGATACCGCTATTTTATTCCAAGATAAAGCGAGTTGTGGCTTCCGCCAGAAATAGAGGGCCGTCGGTCACCATACATCGGTTTTACAATAATCATTATTGTATTAATACACAATATATTATGCGGGTAGGTGAGACAAACTAATTAGAGTATTTTTTCCACGGTTCACTGCGTATTACAATGGTTACGCTAGTTTTTCTTTTACCTACCTTTTCACAATAAATGAAGACTTTTGATTGCATGTTTCGTTCAAATTATTATCTACCATTTATTTCGATATACAACAATCTATTCCTAAATAATAAAATATCTTAAATTCAAATATAACGTGTAGGTACAATGAATAATTTATCAATGGTGCTAATTTTCCGTGAAGTTTAATATTACTTGAGTAGATGTTATAGAGGTCGCCAAACCGATGAATTACTGTGAACCACAGGGATGCACTAAACGACCATGGATTGACGGATACATAATTTTTGGTGGATGTAATACATCCTGTACATCACATACTATGTTACAGTTAGCCGGCTCTCACATCTAAACTCGTCTCGTCTGCAACGTTTTGAATACGTCGATGTGACTTCATCGTTATTCACAAATCTTATGGGCCTTCGCACACTGCTGGAATAAAACATTTTAGTTTGAAAAAAACATCTGGAGGCACATGCAACTATTTTCACTCGACATGCAGCGCAGGTATAATCGCGAAATGTCGCACTTCGTCATTCATTTTCCCTTGCCGAGTGACGTCACTGTCCTCGCACAGCCTTGCTATCCACACATAATAAAGTTTGATTTATGACTATTATCCCAGTCGAGACGATTTTCAATGTGCGGCTGGGCTTAGGGGCGGCATTCACCTAGCAATCGATTGACCCTGCTGATGATGAAGATGATGAGTTTACCGTCTTGAGATACTGTTTACACATTTAGACCTTACAAAGTTGTAAACTTTGAAGTTCCGCAGCCCCTTCTGACATTTTGAAAGTGCATCTCCAAGTTTTCCACGTGGCCACTTGGTAAGTGACGGATGGATCGTTTGGGCGAAACATTTCAGGAACTTCATTTGGCGTAAATGGAAACGGTCCGTAAGTTTCCTCTTCCTGCCGCCAGTCTACACTTACGCCGCCCAACGATACATCGTTAATAATGAAACAACCTAAACCGCAAAACAATTGAGGCAGTGGCGGGAGATTACTCTCTGAAATAAAAGTTTTTCAAATAATAATAATTTGAGAATGTTCCTATAGCAACAAAAAATACTTTGAAAAACAATAATTTATTATATTCAGCAATAATTCTTCTCAAAAACTTTTTTGAATTACGAATAAATTAGATTTTTTGAGTAAAGTTAAACTTTTACAAGCTTTCATAAATATGTTTTTAATTTCATTCCATTATTTTGTGCAAAAACATTGTTTTTAATTCTCTTTCAAACCTAACTACTTACCATTAACTTATTTTCAATGTAGTATTAAGGTTCATTATTACTTGTTGTTAATTTGTTTTGGACTTTTAATGTTAATATTTCAAATGCCCTAAATGTAATACATGTATAAACATGCCACATTAACGTGAATATTGATGGTTTTAACAGAAAAAAGACATTATCGGAGCGACGCCAAGCGATAGAAAGAGATTATAGAAATTATTTATTTATTTTACATTATAATGAACATGACAAATTATAAATTCAAAGCGTTCACGACATGACATAAAAAATAAATGTTAACAATATTGAAATAAAAATACAGGGTTATTAATACGATTAAATAATAAAAATAAAAGTACACGGAAGCACACCGAAGTTGATAGACCCTATTTTAAAAACTTACGTTCACCTGAACTCACCTCACGTAAGAGGAATATAACAACATCCAAAGCAATTTTGATCGAACATAGTTATACCCCTCCCAATTGGCAATACTAATGGCAGGTTAGTTATGCACCTTAGAATAACAAACAACGGATGTTAGTTATTGGAGACGCGCAAGTGAATAATGGTAGACTTTCCATTTACGCCGCGTACACGTGAAAACGAGACGATCCCGTTTGACAGGCTATTTCAGAAGGATAGAAGACATCTAACCACCAAAGACGTTCCTCTTCAATAAAACATAAGCAAAACGGAGGGTCGGGAGACTGAGTTTGCGGTTGTTGGACCGTATAGAAAGACACACAGCATACCTTTGGCTAAAATGGTTGGAAGAACTTGTGACAGACAGAGAGGAGTGGAGAATTTTCCTGGAGGAGGGCAAAATTCTAACAATATTTGAATTTTACTCAATCCCAAAATTCAAATCGGCCGTTCACGTATCGAAAGGCTAGTGTTCTGGCATCTGCTCGACTATTAGCACAGTTAATGTAGGTACCTAATATAAATAATTTCAATTAATAAAAATTTTATTTACTATGATTTACTGAAATTTTCAATTGGAATATTTATCCGCATGAATTGTGTCAGGTGTATTTGTGATAGTACGTCTATCGGAGGGTGTCAATTTTTTCAAGCGTTTAATAAATGTAAAATAATAGTAAAATTACAACTAGATATAGTTTGAACTCAAAAAATATTAAAATTTTACATAATATATATATACCATGAAAATAACAATAATAATATGTGATTGGTTTGTATTTAGTGGAGGTTTTATTACATTTATGTTTTTTTTTAACTTTCTGTATTGTACACGAAAAATCATTATAAGTATTATTATTACCACGTTTTTTATTACCACGTTTTTATTAGCTCGTATTCTTGTTTGTCCGGTAAAGATTTTTCTTGTGCAGTACAAATTTTTTCTTGTTTGTCCAAGATGTTTAACTAACTTCCCGACTAGCTAGACATTTGAAACTTTTAGAATATATCAGAACACGACGACAATGCATTTTTCTAATACTTTTGGCCATCTTTAAGCAGAATTGAATTCATTTTCAGTTAATTCTGTTTTGTATGTAAGTAATATTTATTACTCACTATTATTGGTTGGTAAGTGGGTCCTAGCAACTAAATTATTAATATATACGTGCGTTACTATGGAAATCAATATGAAATGTCAAAATTACATTTCTGTATTCTATACTATTTATTCAGTATTTCTATCAAGTACAATAAAAAGTTTTTATTAATACATAGAATTGTCAAGTTTATATGATTCAACAGAAAATTTAAAAACGTGGTATATAAAAAGTTTATCTTGTAATTATATTTATTCTGTATGTAAGGCATCAACAAAAACTAATCATAAGATGGAGTGAAAAAGCATTCGGCACGTTTATGATCACCGCAGTATGCGTTAGTTAGAGTAAGATAGAAGATATATGAATAAACGACTTAGTGAAGCTAGTTTGAAGCCGGTAAATATTGGATTGGTAGGTGTGCTTAGGGTAAAACCGGGAGTTTTTTTGTGCAAAATATAAAGTAAGTGGTCAATATGTTTAGTTAATTTTAACATTATCATTTGTACCGTTATACAAAAAGAATGGCGTATTTCATGGAAGCGTAAGTCTGTTGGTTCTGGCTGATCATGAATAATATTTTTCTTCTTTTTGTAACACCTCTTTCCGAGGTCGTGCACCATCGTGGTGACATTTTCTTTATTGTCCAGAAATTTGTACGTATGCAGTTCGTCACGCTTCATCGTGAAATGTTTTATCGAAAATATATGGCTGTATATTAAAGACCATCCGACCTCTTTCGGTCGTATAGTACTGACATAACATTCATGTCTAAATAAAACACGGTTCTTCTCGGTTTTTTTGAATTCATGAATTTTACCAAAATCAGCTATGAAAATTCATTTTGAACCTAATAAAATTGGAGACCGTATAGTATAGGTCAACTCTTTCCCGATAAGAAAGCTCACGGAGAACTGTGCCACGGTGATTTTTTTACGTACAATTTACATATAACCATAACGTTTCATAAGTAAGTTAATAATAATAAAATTGAGATTCTGATTCTACTGTATGTCATACGCAAAGAAAGTGGCTTCATATAGGCGGACAATACACTGTCATTTTTGTATTATTGCTATTAGGTACCTATATTAATTATACATTCAAGACAAATCATTATGGATCATTTCACGACTAGTGAAAAGCCTTACGCAATCTGATATTACGGTAAAAAATAAGTCTAGTTTTCTATCCAGTTGAAGCTTACGAATATTAGATTCTAATATGAATTATTTTATAACACGGCTTGTGTCTAACGTACGTGCTTGCTTTACTGGTTTGGTGTAATGGCCTTTTCAACAAATAGACCGTGCTGATAAATTTCTCAACACGGTTCCATTAATCTTTCCAGCACCTCGACCATTTAATAATTAGAAGGAATCGATGTGTTACTTCTAATACCAAATTTATATTTAGAACTTGGTAACATTCCATTTGATTAAATAAATCATTTAATTATTTCGATTCTGCCTGTTTTTACTCCAATGGCAAAAAGTCGGTACAAAACAATTATTAATTAACGTTTACTTTGGCTTGAAAATTTAATTGTAAATGAATGGTTCATTTGCGGTTTTTTTAAGTAGTAATAACTAGGCTTAGGATTTTTAGGTGCTAAAAAATGAATAATGTAGATATAATTGGAAAATATGTTATTAAAATTTCATAATTATATGCTAAAAAACAAATAATTACAAGATAAAAAGAACTTTTTATATAAAACGCTTTTAAATTTTCTGTTGAATCATATAAACTTGACTTGACTAGCTTAAACGACCAAAAAAAATTGTACTTGATGGAAATAATACTGAAATGTCATAATGATTTCCATAGTAACGCACGTATATATTAATATTAATAATTTAGTTGCTAGGACCCACATAGCAATCAATAATAGTTTTACTTTTTACGGATTTCTTCCGAAATAACTTTTCATACAAAACAGAATTAACTGAAAATGAAATCAATTTTTACTTAAAGATCGCTAAAAGTATTTAAAAAATGCATTGACATCGTGTTCTGATATATTCTAAAAGTTTCAAATGTCTAGCTAGTCGGGAAGTTAGTTAAAAATTGATTGCAAGATTTGTACCGGATAAACAACCACCGGACAAATAAGAATACGAGCTAAGAAAAACGTTGTAACTTGTAAAATAGGTGCTAAAAATTTAAGTAAGTATTACAATAAATCATTTATATATTTCAATAGTTTAATTTATTATTTATTCACAAACAGAAAATTTTTTATTACAATAAATAATAAAACAATGCTTCAAATTTTTGAAAGTGAATCTTTGACGATTTGATCTTAGCAAAATTTTATAAGTACATAGAAAAACTTCTTTACACTTCTACAGATGTTATTATTGTGTATGTAAATGAAACTATTTCTGAAGTAGAAAAAATTGAAACATCTGATGGATTTTCCAAAACAGCTTTAATATTCTGCAGCGTTTGAAGTCCAGTATTTTTATTTAAAACACTATTTAATTTTTTACTTATCTTTATTCCAATTGGTCCAGGAATATTGAAATTTTGTGTTTATGTGAAAATATGTGCTTAAACCTAGAATATGTAAAAATATGTAATTATCCAAAAAAATAATTAAAAATAGATGCTAACGGGCTTAAATGTTTCGAAATTGTCTGAAACAGATAAATATGTATGATAATTTGTTGTGGGGCCGCTCAAAAAAATATTTAAATACCTAAGAAACCTAAGCCTAGTAATAACCATGTCGCATGATGACACTGATGATATAACTAAGTATATAAAATAACCAATTATTCTCATAAGAATAAGAATTCATAAATCTCAAAAGTGTGGAATCAGTTTAGAAAGGCCTTCATCTAGCAATGGATGATGACGATATAAATGGGTAGGTATATAAAATCACAAACTTTGAAAAATATAGCTATTCATATGACCAAGAAGAGTAGAATCATGTTAGGATAACCTTCAACCAGTGGACTGATCCTGGTTGATGATGATAATGATGATAACAATAGCAATTCGTATAACCGATAGGAGTAGAATCAGGTTGCGGAGCTCTTCATCCCGTAGTGGATTGATAGAAATATGTAGATATTATTTATTATAATATCACCCGTTGTTATATTATTATGATGTCTTTCACGTAGTAATATCAGATTGTTTAATAAAATAAAGATTTAAATTTGTTTCATTCTTTGCTATGGCAACTTTATTAGAATTATTAATAACCATATCCCTGCTTTTTCCTACAAGGGGGTTGTTAATAATTTTGAACAATCAGAAACACCCAGACTTTGAGAAAATCACACAAATATTGTGTCCTCACCGGGATCGAACCTAGAGCTCGCGGATGGAAGGTCAGCGCATTACGCACAGCACCACGAGACCCGCCTCATTTGCGGTATTACAATCATGGCCCCCACATCCCGAAGCGGAACCCCCAGGCGACGATGTTTGACGAGCCCCCCAACCAATCGCTAAGGTGTAATGTTCTACAATAGTGTTCCCCATGGTATTCTGCCAAACTCCAGATGTCCATGTAAAATAAAAGACATTCCGTATATTTTCAGCGATTTTTATATTTTTAAATAAATTCACTCGAATTGTCAGTACTCGGCATCATATTAATATGAAGCACTGATCGCGACTCCCTTTTGTAATAGCCAAGTAACATGTGACCCTTCGCCATTTTGGATAAATAGTTATTTTTATTAGTCAGGAAACACACTAAAAATAATTTTAACTAGTCAAATTATTTTTTGACTAGTAGTATTTTTAATATACAATTATAGTTAAAAAAAAAAAACTAGTTAGATAAAAATACAGAAAATTTGTGGTGTGTGTTTATCTCACTTAACTAGTCGACCTGCCATGCTGGGCCCCGCTTAAACCCGGGCCCCCAGGCTAGAGCCCTGTCAGAAGTGGGGGATATGGTTACAATACACATTATTTTATAATGATCTTGGCAGGTTTTGTCAATTCAAATAGACATCGTCAATAGCTATTCGACTTAAATGGATGTGAGTTAATCTCAAAGTCTTTACATATTTCCATTTTGTTTCGTTTACGATTGTGTATTTATTTCCGAGATTAATTTAAATTATGTGTGATGGTATAAACCTACACTACACTATAAATCATTTTTTTATTTTTTCTATATTCTAGAACTAAATACCTACTTAAATTTAACTATTTAAAATACTCGTATACAATAGCATATAATGCAATTATTAAATATTTAAAATAGCAATAATTAAAAATAGCAATAGTATAAATAGTATACAATATCCTACAATAGGAAAATTTTCATTTAAAATTCGTAATAATTTATAAATTACATAGACACGACTTCTACTTACTCATTCAAAAATAACATTTTTTTTTTCAATTTGTCAAAAGGTCCTTTTCTTTATGAAGATTTTTGTGGCATATTTTTCCGTCGGGGTGTGAATAGCTAAGAGGAATGAATATAAATTCCTTTCGTTTGTATGAATAAACATGAGGGATACTAAAATGTGCCTAATGGAATGAGGCGTTTATATGACGCGTCTACCTTCTTTCCAGAAATCGCAATAAAATACTGGGCCACCAGAGGCTGGTGAAATTTATTTACATATATGAAAAGTGTTGATAATTTAATAAAACGCCACAAATAATATCAATTACAGATAGGTGGATTCAAACAACAATACACTTAACATACGAGTACATTATTTTGAAAAACACTTTCTGAGAAAATATATTATAACCAATAGAAAAAATCTTTAAGAAAAAAGTACGTAAGTAAAAATATTGGAGAAATCCACGACGTCGATTAGTAATTGAAGTAATAGGTATCTACTTTGATTTAATAAAACAAAAACCGATTGCCAAAGTAGCTTGATTTAGAAGAACGCTGATGAATAAAACGGCCAATAGTTAAAATTTGTCGCAATTAGTACGTCGCTTTGTAGCATAGAGGTAAATGCAACTGACGGGGTGTAAACCCAGGAGATGCAGGGTTCGATTCCCTGCCGGGGTGGCTTACTTTTTTCAAAAAGATTTTTTCTATTGGTTATAATATATTTTCTCAGAAAGTGTTTTTCAAAATTATGTATGTTCAATAATCAGAATGGTACATTCTTAAATCTTGTGAATTATTCGTTGAATAAAAGAAGTAGTTAATTATAAATAATACACTTAAGCGAATATAATTGATTTATATATATATTATATGACACAAAGAAATTCAAGTATTCAATGACCATTTATGACCATGGCCAATTTTTTTTTCTTGCTAAATAAATAAAATTCCTACTGATTATATATTTGACCAGAATAAGAAATATTTTTTGCGCTTAATATAGGAGGCTTTCGAAATTTATAGGAATCATAACAATATTAATAGGGGTGGTGAGCTATTAGTATGTCTACGTGTAATCGTTGTATCCGCTGAAGCTTAGACGGATCTCACATACAAAGTCGTCCGACTGCAATACGTCGAATTCGTCGATGTGATTTTTTTTTTGTATTCACAAAACATATGTACCTATATACCACCGCACAACACATGATTGAAATCTTTTGTTTGAAAAAATAGCTGGTGTCGTATGGCGGGAGGCGCGAGACTTGGCGATGGGCCAAAGGAAGCAGCGCGATGGTGTGCTTGCCCTTTGCTTCAACATTGGGTCGTGACAGGGTGAAGTAAGTAAATAAGTCATCATTTTCCTCCGCCTAACAGGGCATCTTCGACATTGATTTCTTCTAACTATGGACAGCAGTTGTATCATAAATGTGTTATAAAAGTATTTAAGTCACCACAATATAAAACTCGTATCGAACAAAGGTAATCTATTTAGTTAGATCTATAGAATCTATAGATTTTTGTGTTTTTAATACAATCGTAAAATTATTTGGAAAATAAAAAAAAAATAAAGCAAATTAGCAACTTTTGACATATGCACTTCTTTTACCAACGCCCAGATTTAATCCATTGGTAATTTTATTGATCGAACACGATACCTACTGCATAACAGTATTAATTGAATCATGCATATTACTTCCACAATATAACACTGTTCCAATATAGCATCCGTTTAAATTCAATATAATAACCCGAAACTCATAAGTTCTAGATTTTATATATACTTACGTGTATAATATAAAAAAAATATATTTATCAGTTACCAATCGATAGATTAATTTGTGATAATGCTGTAATCGTGTTATTAGTGTTTGATGGTTTTATATTAATTATTTTCGCATATTCAACAAAAGAATATATTATCAGTACATTAGAAGTATACATCAGTAAGGGGTGTAAAATACGATCATTTTCAAAAAATCATATTTTTAGATTTAGTATTAAAAGTATAACATTACATTTTATTACATAATATATTATATCAGTCAACACAACGTGGCCAGAAAAGACATTCACTGATCACCTCACCTCGTGAAACAAATTTTGATCGTAATCTGACCCTTAGAATGCCTTCGATACAATTTTGTATTAGTATTTTCTTTGGATATTATAATAATTATGTATTTTTAAATTCATTATCAAAATAAATCTTCAACGGGCAGGTCAACGCATGTCTTCGTATCATTAATTTTTTTAATTAAATACTTCCAACCTTGAAGTTGAAATTGCACCATTTCAAATCACTCCTGATGGATTTGATTTATACCTAACATAATATATTATAATAGTTTTGAACGGAAATCAAAATGACATAATACATGAATAATATAACGTTACATGCGATGCATCAATAAAAAGAGGGTATATTATTTCTAAAGGATATCAAATTCTATTGAATGATTATTATTATGAACCCCTCACAACGCTGTTACTTTTTAGGACCTTGCGTCACAAAGCTAACGTTTTCTTTTATTCAAACGTCCCCGAAAGTATTTCGAATGACACACCTCAGTAAGCCAGCTTTTCGAATAAAAGCTTACTCGCTCCGATTGCGATGCCTTTGGCACGCGTGGCTTTAGTCCTTTAGTGCCCCTATCGGAGGATTTTCTTTTTTTGGGGCACAACTCTGGATCAGAGATCAGTCATACGCACAACGACAATAAATTGATAATTTCTGGACTTCCAAGAATTTTATATCTCCCAACATCTATCCGAGTATCTCTGGACTTAAATATATATAAAAAGGTTCACAAGCGTTACCACTTATTTCAAACTATCTTACAAAGTAACAAAAATGTTTTTTTAATACTGTTAAAATAGTAGATTGTGACTACAGACTAGGTACGTAGATTAAATTAAAATACGTTTTAACTATATACCATGATGAGGTCGGAGCTTTGTTGACATATCACTGACAGCTTAACATTAATATGAGGTCATGTAGTGGCATTCCGTGAAGATGGGCAGGTCATCCATTGTTTTGGGGCGGCATAGTGCAAGGGCAGCAAGAGAGGAAGAGAAAAAAATATTTGGGGTAAGATTTCATGGATGCTTTTTCTTCTACAGGGGAATGGGACAACTGGCCTCCGGACAATTGGACGCCGCACTGTCGTAGACACGTGTAGACGAGGTATTTTAATCATTTTCTATCTACTACCTATTAGTTTGAATTCATTTCACTCTTAACATAATGTATTTTTTATTGCGGATTGAGAATTACCATGCCTAAGGCTTTATATAAAATAAAAAACTCTTTTTTCGTTGGAACTTAAACATATGCACGATTAAATCATTGTTTACGTCTGCATATTTACATTCTCACCAACTATTAAATCATAATATAATCATTGAAATATAAATAATAATATTGAATATTTTTTTTAAAAGTACCTATAAGTACCGAACGTCTATTTACTCGTATTTTAGAATTCCGTGGCGTCCAGTTGTCCGGTGCCAAATCGTCCTAGACCCTTCTACGGTTCTGATTTAATCTGTCCGTTAAAAATAACCGTGGAGAAAATAATAGTTAAATACAACTGGTAGTGAATTTACATAATATTAGTTTAGACTAACAATCAAAGGGTGCGCCATTTTATTAAGCTTAAAGTGGCACTTTGTCTCTGGGTAAACGAGAATTCAGTGAAATATGCATTGGTGTAAAATTTAGACAGATATTTTATAACGTGGGGTTGGTGTGAAAAGTTGGTAAGTCGATATTTTAGATATTTTGAGTTATTGATCAAATATGTGTTTTCAGCTAAATATCTATATACTTATAAGTTAGATCTGATCTAACCACGGGAAGGTATTGTTCATAATATAATTATTGATAAACAAGAGCGAAAAGTTTGTAAGTCGACATTTACCAATATCTTCAGACTTAATCGATGAACCTTTAACGAATACCTGTACCTACAGCAAAAGGTGAGACCAATTACGGTATTCGTATATAAAATAGTATTATTATTCAAAAAATATCTTGCCAAAAGATTGTAACTATACATACAAAGTGTTTTTTATATAATAGATGCTATTTTTCAATGTATTTTGCTATATCTGGAACACATAAGTTACTTACTTCACTATAGTGGATAAATTGAAGCATTATAACATGATTGGTCTAACATTTTCGAATCAATTACATTGACAACGGGACCACAGTGATAAGACTTTCGACGATTTTCCAATAGGGAACGCACAGTAAACTGTACAAATGTATAAATTTTTGTCTGCCAAAGGTTAATAAGTATAACCGTTTCTTAATAAATAACCTTTTGGATATACCTAATTCTTAAATAATGTAGACTATTATTATTTTAATATACTTGAATAATAGAATATACTCAACTCTACTAAATAACCTTAATTTAATTAAACTGATTTTATAAAAAAATGTTAAACTTGAAAATGGCCATAACTTCATACTCGTAACATGTTTTGAGAGCTTTTGGCAGTACCCCCCCCCCCCCCCCCCACGAAGTGTATAAGTGAAACTAATATTAACATAGTAGTAATTTGTAAATATTCAGAGCCCTATGTTCAAACACATTTCCAAAAGCTAAAAAAAACCCATTACGGGGATTCTAATCGAAAATTTTGCCTGATACTTGTCAATCACTGGGCCATTGGTACGGGAGACGGACGATCCTTCGGACATTTTTTGTGATTGGCTAAAAAGTGTAATTGGTTTATCTTAAACCTTGATTATTTTTATGAATGAAAAAATCATCCAACTTGCAAAAATAGTGACACTTTTATTACAGCAAATTGTCTGCATGATTCCTCGCATGATATGGGATCTAGACAGACTAAGTAACTTTTTATGGATAAAGTAAAATAACCGTATTTGTATCATTTTTTACTACAAAAGTAAGAAAAATGTTAAATTACCTTTTCTCTCTTTTTACATGAAAACAAACTATATTTTGAAAACAAGGCTTCGTATTTTGATATGATTCTGAAAGACTTACTATCACATCATTGAAAGACAAGAAAGATGAATCATAAAACATTAAGGGAGGCATGGCCCTTACAAGGGGGAGGGCTCTCAGGGCTCTAGCCTAGGGCCCGGCGTGGCGGGTCGATCAGCCAAGTGAGATAAACAAACATCACAAAATTACTACCTACTGCTTCAAGCATACTACTCGTAACTTAAAAAATATGTGCTTGAGCGATGCAATTTTTGATTATTGTTTGTCGATATTCGACAACACCATAATTCAACTGGGTGTATTAAAAAATTACGAAAAATCGCAATAAAATACCCTAAATTTTACCTCGAACACTATTTGGAATACACAACTGTAGATCATCACACTGACATTAACATTAGCGATAGGTAGGGGGGCCACCGAAGATTCTAGCCTAGGTGTAAGGGCCATGAACAGAGGTTTGATTTATAAACTCATTACTAACTAAAGTATGAATATTTCATATATTTCAACAACATTAAAGTAATATTTTTTGTATACATCAAAGATTATAAATCGACCAACTGGAGCTTTAATGAGTTCAACAAACAACACCATTCGGATATTGTGTCCAATGTACAGCAACGGAGTAAATTGTAAAACAAATTTACAAGACTTTACAAGTAATATTATATTATTTTGTAAGTATACCTCTAGACCAGGGGAGGGCAAACTTTTTGGATGGAGGGCCAAATTCAAGAATTCAAAATGAGCGGCGGGCCGCAAGTAAAATACCATTTTTAGATATACACTATGTATTATCACAAAAAATTAACATTTCAAAAAAAATATGAGAAGAATGAAACTGTTTTAAATTCAGGTGTTAATTTTGTGGTTGATATTCTCAAAACTGTTTGTAAATGGGCATCGGAGGTATTTGATCGTAAAGCATTTTTATTGAGGTTCATGATCGAAAATGTTTGTTCACATATATAAATTGATCCAAAAATAACGAACATTTTTCTTGCATAATCTTTAAGTTGGTCGAATTTGCCTGAATTAAGGGCATTGCAAAATTTGGAGATTTCTTCACGACGATTCAATTCTCTTAAATCAGTGTCAAACTGCAGATCAATAATCTCAAGTTGTAGCTCTGTCGGTACACTATCAATATATATTGAAATCGATGTTCAACGTAGAAAATAGTGGTTACATAGTGTGAGACGAGACGCAAGGAAGACGTACTGAGATAATACATTTACGAAACAACAAATTCTTCAAATTTTAATCTATTGTCAATATTTTTTAAAACATTATAAAAAAAGTTATTCGTAATCAGAAGTACAATTAATGATGGCGGGCCGCAAAAAAATACCCGGCGGGCCGCAGTTTGCCCTCCCCTGCTCTAGACAATTAAAGCAGGATGCAAAAAAGTAACAAGTCTTCATACTTTATAATACAGTTGTGAAAGTAAAATATTTCTACAGACATAAAATTTCGACAATTTATAGTTACTTTTTTTATACTCGTATTTAAATTTATAATTACGATAGAACAGAAGATTATTTAACCTTATCCAATTTCTCTCTTTATCCAAAGGATCCGGTCTCCCTACGACACTTTACAGTTTACAGGCTCTAGCCACAGCGGCTGTAACTTTACTGTACGAATGATGAATGTAGAGATGAAAATGTGCGTTTATGATTTATGGTGACATAAAATACTTTATGTTCAATCCTTAAATTTACCGTAGAATGAAGCGCCTTTTACACATTTTCTCGTATTTGATTCTTTTTTAATACAATTAATGCATTACTGAGTTGAGATTATTATCCGTTTTATAAGATGATGGTTTTATATTACATTTAGGTATTTATCAGTCATTTACGATAGTATTATATCAATGGTCATTTGTGTCGCTACATTTCAAAATCAGCCAAGTCCACCTTTAGGTATTTTTGACTTGTTTGTGAATTGCTTCATTCAATCATATATGTGTTTATTATGTTATAAAAATAATTGTTAATTAAATAAATATTCTTCTTTCTCATTTTTTTAAATTATTTATTATGTATTATTTACCTACCTACAAAATAAACAAATTATTTAAGTTTCAAACCATTAAAATTTCAGGATTTGCGAAATGTTCCATCGCAGGAAAAGTCTGGGAAACCCTGAAATAGAAAGACCTTAGCCAAAGTGCAATATCAGGTTAGAATTCAAAATATGATTTCGACAATGTTTAAAACACTAATATCCACTAGCTACTTGCTTTTTAATATAGTATTGGAAACGGCAGTAAGAATGACCGACATAAATTTATCAATGTATGCGGACGACATTGATATCATAGGCCGGATTGGAAATACTGTCAGAGAAGCATTTGTGGACCTTGAGAAAAACGCCAGCACATTATAGGATACAAGAAAATCAAACGTAATTTTGTGTCAAGAGGGGAGCGAGTTGGATTTAAACACTTCGGGCGTCCTAAACTAGAAGGGAAGGCTGGATGGAGGCAGATGCTGGAGGAGGCCGAGACTCGCATACGGCGTAGTGCCAAAAAGAAGAAGAAGAATATGTATTTATTTTTACTGAGATAATTGATTTGTAACTTTTATCAAAAATAATGTCAAACATAGATTAACAAAATCGTTTATTTCATTTAGGATTATATTATGATCATATCAACTAACTTTTTTCTAAGAATTAACTTGTATTTAATTGTACTTTCACTGAACTATAACACAATAATTTACCGTTGATGAAAATATCCTTAGTAATTTCCACTATCCGCCCCTTTACGAGAGAAAACGGAGGAACATTTACGAATGTCGACGACTTCATTATGTGTTCCGTATAACAAAAAATATACCTAATTCCAACCTTAGGCCAAAGCGACCATTATTTTGATAATTATATTAAGAACATACATTTGTATAGTCAGCTAGAATGATTTTTTTCTACAGTGGGTAGTGCCTCTTGATAATAATATGAACCATTTTTTTATATGTTTGCCAGGGTGGGTTGGATATACTCGGCCAAAGTAATTGAAAAACAGTGGCATTCAATCGACCGAGATGGAGAAGGTTTCTAGAGGAAAGACTCGCAAAGATTATAGAGTCAAAAACCTTTTACATAATTATAAAAACTAGCTGAGCCAGCTGGCTCTCGCCAGTCTGTCTCGCTAGGTCTTGCAGATGGCTTAGCGTCCTAATGACATGGTATTGGATTTTAATAAAATTGTGAAATATACAGAGACGGCGCCGTTTGACATTTCGCTGATTTTTCACTTTTACAATTTGCATAAAAATAATTAAATCTCATTTTTTAAGTTTCATTGTACTCTATAAATAGATCTCTGGCTAATTTTATACAGTGCCTAATGATGTTTACATATTAGGTATATTCTCGTTAATTCTTGTGGTTATGGGTCCTCCTGAAGTAAGGTCATATGAGTTTAAGTATATATTTTGACCCCCTCCCCCATCGTCATATTTTGCAAAAAAAAAACTGTCTAAATTGTGTCACATTTTTAATTCCCCTCCCCATATTCACTTATAACAAAATTCGTTAAAAACGTTTGATTCCAACATAACATTCTCTTCGTATTTATATAATATGTTATTTTCAGTAAAAATGAGTTTATATTTTATTCGTTTCGTGTTTATTATTTAGTTACATTAGTTTATATGACCTCCTTTCCTCTTCTCTCAAATCATCATACCATATATCTACCCCCATGGCCGTAACGACATACATGAACGCCCCTTATTTATGAAACCGCGCATGTTATATTTTTTTATTAATAGTTTAAATCATAAGTATATTATGTATTCTTCTTGTTGTTGTGCCATCCCCTAGTGGAGGTCGGCCACCATCAAGGCAATCTTAGCTTTGTCGTCTGCTATCCGGAATAGTTCAGTGGAGCTGCACTCGTACCAATCACTGAGATTCTTAAGCCAAGAAATGCGGCGCCGTCCTCTGCTACACTTTCCATTGATCTTTCCTTGAACGACTTGAATATGTAAATAGTACTTAATCCCCAGAATTGTATAATGACCCTTACTATTTTCCTATCCTATTTAGAGGTACACAACCTGTGAAGTACGCGGATTTCATTTTAAATATATTTATAATGTAGTCAAAGTCAATAAAGCTTTCTACCCAACATGTACAATATAATTAATTATTTAACATTATAAAAACCAGATATTAAAGTGATGTTATATTAAATCTAATCAGTGTAGAAGGCTACATAGCTCAAGCATTTTTTCCCTGTGGTCGGTGCGTATTACATGCTTAGAAGGTTAAATAACTTTACACTGCAGAAATCCAGTGACGAAGACTCGTTAATAAATAATTATTTAACATTTATCTGTATTTAACATATTTATAAATAGGGCATATTAGACTGTTTTAAATCAATAATAATTAGTGGCATCTATGGAATAATAATATTATTCCCAGAAGTGTCGCTAATCGAATTGTATCTATTATTGATGGTATGAAATTATCAGGCAGTAATGGTATTTAAAGTTTGTATGCAAACTTATGACGCCACCTACCGGGTAACTCTTATCAAGTCCAGGCATCAATGTATGCCCCTAACAATAAAATTAAACCTATAATAATAAATTCAAATTATTAACAGTCTGGCAGTGTTATCATACTTACTGATAAAAGTGATGTACTTTCTACTGATCTCTTTGCCAAAAAAAAAATTTATCGTGATATTTTGATTAATTTTTAAATATTGTTATTGAATAAACTTAAATTTGCATTGCAGAAAGTTGCATTAAAAACTCTCAATTATTAATAACACATGATTGAACTATGCTCGTCAAATTTACCATAGACAAAGGCGCTCTGTAGTTAATTCTCAGCATAGTCGACCCTTTCTCACTCTTCATTGATGCTGCAAGAACCGTACCTATACATACAAAATTGCCAAGTGTCTCACACGGTACGTTACATTTGGTGCGACTATAATATGTTTGGCGTTGTTACACGTAAATTGTACGTATTACATTTCACCGTACCAAAGTACACCGTGAGCTTTCTTATCGGAAAGAGATGACCGTATACTATACGTATACCATACGGTCATCTCTTATGGCACCGAGATGAAAAAATACGCCTTGTTCATGGAGCATTGCAGATAATAATATTCTAATTTTACCTAACCTAACAAATAATCCAGTATATCGGCTATTTTCAACATTTGTTTACCGCTGGCTTCCTGTAAATCGACAAAATTATTTAGACATGAATTTTATCTTAGTACTATATGACCCAAAGAGGTTGGACGGTCTTTAATGTACGACCATATAAATTTTCGATGAACATTTCACGGTGAACTGAACACATACAAATTTCCGGACACGGATTGGCGTATGCTCCGTTGCTAAACCGTGATACTATGAACTAAGTATCCAGAAGAATTTTCATAATATAAAATATCTAGTTGAGTTCATTTTTAGTACAACGTTTTTATTAGGTCGTATTCTTATTTGTCCGGTACAAATCTTGGAATCGATTTTTAACTAACTTCCCGACTAGCTAGACATTTGAAACTTTTAGAATATACCAGAACACAATGCCAATGCATTTTTTTAAATACTTTTAGCCATTTTTTACGTAGATTAAATTAATTTTCAGTTAATTCTGTTTTGTATGAAAAGTTATATCGGAAGAAATCCGTAATCCAATCCACTATTATTGGTTGCTAGGGTCCTAAAAACTAAATTATTAATATATACGTGCGTTACTATCATATATATAAATCAATATGAGTGTCAAAATGACATTTCAGTATTATTTCTATCAAACACAATTTTTTTTGATCGTTTAAGCTAGTCAAGTCAAGTTTATATGATTAAACAGAAAATTTAAAAACGTTGTAAGTACATAAAAAGTTATTTTTATCTTGTAATTATTTAGATTAAGTGTTATTTTTTAAATAAAATTTTCATTTTAGATATTTTCTTTTAGGTAACCTACCTCTCACTGTTGACCTCAGTTTAATAGGCACTCTTCGCCACTGCTAAAACCTCACTAAGTATCGGAGAGCAGTAGAAGGCGCCTTGTTCATTAATTCATTAAATTTTCACGTTGTCGCCGAGTAGATACGCAACGTACATGCTATTGAATAATACGTAAGCGAACATATAATAGCTTTCGGGCTCGAAGCCTAAATTAGAAAATATTCACCCCCAACAGGCTGTGACTTTGGAAGTTTCACGTGACACGATATACATACCTTACTGAATAAGCCTGTTTTATTTTCTAACCATACTAAATAAAATAGATACCTACCCATTAAAAATACCAGTATCAACACTCAAAATAAACCAATTATGAACCTTAATTTAACACAACATTCAAGTGCCACAAATTTTGTAGATTGGTTTGTTTTTTTTTTGTTTTTGTAATTTTACCGAGGCTTTGACTGCGACTCGCTGTCATATCGCCTCTTCTCTTCTATAAGGGGGTCCGTCGATCAGGTCCTCACTCCTATTCTGTTAAATAACTTTACAATTTTGCCTAGCTCTTCCGTCTTACCCACCGCCAGGACACCCTTCAATTCGTCGAAATTCTCATAGATGTCCACAATTCGCAACTGTACTCTATGAAGTTCATATTTAGGGCATTGTAGAGCAATATGTACAATGTCCTCTAAAACATGACATTCATCGCAGAGTTGCGATTCACTTCTTCCCATGAGGATATCAAATCTTTTGCCCATGGTGTGCGCTGTTCTTAGCCTCAGTATTAACTTAAGCTCATTCCTCGTCAAAGAAGACTCTACAAACCAGGGCACCTCTCGTGGTGATGGTAGAATAGACTTACTCCATTTCCCCTTTTCTAATGATGCCCTATGGTGAAAATCTATCCACATACTTTGGCACATTTTCTTTATAGCCTCATTTCAGTCCAGGTTTTCTGGTATCCAGATTGGTTTGTTAAGCCCATGTAAATACGCGTATAAGTATTATATATTTTGTTCACAGCTAGGACTGGTCAAAAGATACATGCAGATATTATATTATATACGAAAAAAAAATTAATAAAATTGGTAAATAATTTGAATACTTTACCAGATTTCTTGTACGTAATTACATTAAAAATAACACAAGAAAGTATCTATCATTCGTTTTAAATTAAATAAACATCTATTATTATGTATTTCGTTTAGAATCATGGGACAGTTTGTGAAGTTTTTCTCATATCTCTTGCCTGGAAGAGAATTGAGCGAAAAAATGTCTACACTGTATAAAGACCTAAGAATATGGTTATATATTCCCGTCAATCTTTTCAGATAATACAGTACCTATCTATTAAAACTTCTTTATAATTCGTTACTTCAAAAACGGCCGGACAGTGGGTCGATTATTAGACCCCGCATCATTTGAGGCGCAGGCTTATTGTGAGAAGATTCAGAAGAAATTGAACATCCGTGTCTGTATCAGGCAGACTTTCTTTTGTATGTTCTCGCATATTATTTATGTATCCACTGTAATTTAAATTTTAGAATTGGCCATGTCTACTTTCCAACATTATTCGTGCCATAATTGAGAATATTACCCTTCTTTGGATGTATTAAACCAGTGGTCTCCAAACTCAATAAGGATGTAAGCTAATTTCAGAAATTGAAATTGTCTGGTGAGCTACTTATACATATTCCTTCTTCTTAATTTTTAATCATTGTCCTTTATCGTACCCACCACACATAATATTATTATATTTCTAACTTAAAATAAATTATGATATCGAATTTCCAATAATAAATAAAATTCGTACATACTTTGATTATTTATTTATAAACTAAATAATAATTCAAAAATATATTGAAATAAGTGTGATTAAAAGTAAAAATAATTAGTGAAAAGAAAGCATTCATTTTCCTCCACATTTTTTTCAATTCTCGGTGAGTACCTCATCACTCCCATCTGAATGCAATTATCAAGATGTACATTTCGTCACTTTTCTGGCAGAAGACACTAATTCGAAAAAATGACATATTGAGTTAGTTATACCAAAATATTCCTTATTTCAAACTTTACCGTCTGGAAACATTCTTAATAAATAAACAGTCTTTAAAGTCATCCTTTTTACGATTACTTAATAAACGCACATGATAGACCATTTCAAACATTTTAACAACTTCAAAGTCAAATTACTCAAAACTAGTATTCTCCAGTTAGTGTGTTCTGCCAGAACAGAGACGATTTGTAAGTCTGTTTCTATATTTACTTTTAACCACCTTCATAGTGGAAAACATTGATTCACATAAGTAGGTAGAACAAAACAATGCCTTCATTTTGAGCGCAATCCGAACTAAAATTGGATACTTTTCTGTTGGGACGAAATGCCATACAGATTATACAGTTGAGGCAATACAATACTGTGATAAATCACATTGAAATTCTATCAATTCCATTTCTGATGAAGGGCCATCTTCTTGAAAATTTTTGACGTACAGCTGGATAGTTTTTCATTTCGGAGTCCAATAATAAAATTTGACAGGCAAATTTATAAATATGATAAAATATTCTACGCGAGCTACCGATAGCTCGCGAGCGACCGTTTGGCGATAACTGTATTAAACTAGTAATTATTTAAACCGTATATATTATATTAAATGAAAACTCTCTACCAATAATCGAAAGTTGTCTCATTTATTTTTTTAATAACTAATGATTCGTACTAATTATAACTAATTATACTATATCGTAACCAATCGTAACTAATTATACATTTTACAATTGATAAATAACAGTATTTTAATTATGATTTAAAATTATAATAATATTTATAAATAACAGTAAAAGTGTCATTAAGGTATTTTTGGGATTAAAAAAAATAAAAGGTCCACCTCGAAAGAAATTATTCTCGTGAAACGTTTCGAACAATTGCTTAACCCAAAAAATAAAAACCTTTAACTTTAATTTAACTGGATACCTATACGAAAAAATACTTGAAGAGAGCAAAGGGGAGAAAAAGAATTAATTGCTCCCAAAGTACGGTAAACGTCGTGACAAAGTTTTTAACGATTATCACGGATATGGCCAATTTCTTTCGCGACAATAAAAATTTGTTCTTAGACCTCTGACAAACTGGTGTAACAAATGTTTAACAAAAGGCTATATCAGTAATAGGTATAAGACATCGTTTAAATATAAGCTGTAAATACGACCAAGTTATTTATAGGATCAAAACATAATGAGTATAATTTAATGAATACTTTCACCTTTTTATTATTATGAAAGGACACGTTAATACATTGTACTCTAAAATAATTCCCTAATTAAAACTTGGTACATTACATAAGTACATAACGTTTCTACTGTCCATTGACGTCACACATGTTGTATCCAACAATTAGTGTAGGTATGTGTAATTCATAATGTCATTCAAGTGGATGATATATGCACAATTCAAAACATATTATAATAAATCAATGATGTCGAATAACTAACTATTCAAAACTGTACTGTACAAATTATATAGTACGGGAACCCTTGCCTCTTTCATATTGATCTTAAAAGATTATATTTAAATCAAACTTTATTTTTTTTAACAAATCATATCACAATCCTCTGCCCAATATAAACCGGCTCCCACGTCAAAACTCGTCTCGCCTGTAACGTGTCGAATACGTCGATGTGACGGCATCATTATTCACAAAACACACGTTGCCAAATCGAGCTCCGCAGACTGGTCGAATGTGACTTTTTAGTTTGAAAAAAAATTGCTGTTACACTCGACAATTTGCATGCTTCTCTGGCTGCGAGTAGAAGACGCCAGGACGCATACAAACACCTACGAATTGGTCATTCCTATAGCGGCTCGCCGATCGCCGCATCCGAATATCTATACGTTTCGAAAGTTACGTGCGACTGTCACTAGGTAGATGTGCGCGGTCTTCATATGCAACACCGGATCGATGTTCATGGAAGGTTTGATTTATGACTGTGCGGCAGACGGGCGAGTTTAGGTGTGAGAGCCGGCTAACACATTATACAAGACAAATTTCAGTCATAGTCTTTGAAAAATCATTATTTATCATGTTCCGTATACAAAATGCTTTTCTTACATAAATAATAATTATTAGCCAATTACCGATCATTAACGTCGCGCACTTCAATAATTCAAATATTGTTGATATTTACACTGACATCATTTTGTATTATTATACTAGATGAAAAATTGTTTTATAAAATTAAATACCCTTAAATAACAATTACACATCTGTATAGTACAATATAATATATCAGCTACATAAAGGCGCATGTTCAATATACTAGTCATCACTATCACAAAGTCTGGACCATGGATCGAACGAATATGACGTTATTGTCCGTTATGAAAAAATACAATAGTAGGTGAAACCATGTGCCGATTTTCTAAATTGGCTGAAATTATCTGGCAAACTATTTCGATCTGTTTAATTTACTTAATCTGAATCACCTTAATGAATAAATCACTCATGAAATCCACCATAATATCTAGGGGAGGCCGTTACAGAGAGACAAATTTAATAAGTATTCCGCCATCGAGTAACCCCTTTGTTCGGAGAGCCCCTAACTATAATATTACATTGCATTATTAATGCACTTTACAATGTGTCAAGATAATATTATTAAATTGTCCGCTGAGTGAGGGCGCCACATGCTAACATTTAACATACCATTCAATACTTTTGTAATATAATGTGATGAGCTTAGTTCTAAATTCTATCACCTGAAGATTTATGATGGTATATCTATACACAGTGATATCTCAATTACCACATACTACGATATTGTTTTCAACTAGTTTGTTTTATATTAAATAAGTATGTACCTACACTACCTACCTACATGTTTATTTTCCCCACACATTATCGAAATTCACCGTTTGTTTTATTTTAAGTGGTGCGTATTTATGTAATAAATCCTGCTGTATGGCCTAAGTCTATATATTTGAAAATAAATTACTAGTAAACCAACACGTCAATGATCGACACGTCGAAAAAAAAACTTGCCTGCCTCTAAATTGGAAAGAAAGTGAAATCAAATGCGTGGGTGCTTCATTATCTCAATATCGACTATCATTATTTTGTTCAGCGTTTAACCTTGATCACCATTTTTTTTAATGTAAACAGTAAATTTAATAATAATGTGGGACGTTCATAATATGAATAATAAATATTACGCAATTACCTGATCATGGTCAAGTCCTTACCAAAAGATTTCCAGGCTATTATTAATCAAAATGTGATCTGCATATTTTTAATACATAATCTAAATGCTTACCAATAGTAATATCGTAGTGGCGTGCATAATATACGTTATGTATGCCAGTGATAAAGTTTGCTTACTTAATGTTTATTTAGCCCGTACTCTGTGGCGAAGACTTGACTTAACATTAAAATAATTCAAAATATACACTTAATTATCGGTATATTGAAATTATTTACAGTGATAACTGATAATATAATTCTAGGTCAAGAACCCCGCTTATTATGTCAAAAAGTACATTAAGGTGTCAATCTTAGGCGAAAGATCTTGTGATAATTTTTAATTCTTCATTATCTTTTCACTCGCATATAACTTCTACGGCTATGCGTGTGAGTAAGCTTCTGGATTCATCATGCGACAAGCCAAACCATTCAAGAATCCAAATGTCATTCGTACACTCCACGCCTCTTTTAGTGCGTAGCATTCTTTAATATGGGTCGATTATCTGGCATCCTTATGATGTTTCCTATAAGCTTATTTTAGAACGCGTCCAGAATAATTTTCTTCGATGTCTTTATTTTAAGACATATAACCTTTCGATAATTCGTCAAATGATTATTTTCCGACTGCCTTTCTACAAAGCATGTTTACTTTTCACTCTTTTGAATCTCGTAGGTCATTCACTTTTGAATCACTTTTGAATCACTTTTGCTCTTTAAACATTTTTCACTGTTATCGCGAAGGGTGGTTTCCAATCATGTTATCCTAAAAAAATTGAAATAACATGCGCCTGTCAATTACCTACGTGGTCGCAGCCATGATTTATTCTGAATCGGAACCGTTTCCTCGTGTGAAGCATATCATGCTCCATTAGCGAGGGGTGCAAGACTAGTCAATGCGCTCCCCAAAGACGTAGATATTTTCAGTGACGTGCTACGTATTTTGTATTCGAAATTTTATTTTTCTGTATAAAATTGTACTTATGTTTTTTTATTATTATTATATATTCTCTTCTTCTTTCTTGTGAGGGCAATATTTGTTATAATGTAAATCTCATGTTTTGAACTTCTAGAATTTAGATTTGTTATGTCCACAAATTTTGTATTAAATAAATAAATTAATTATATATTATCTTATCTCAATGGAATCTGGATAATTACAGCCATAATTATTGATGTTTGAAAAATATATGAAAGATGGTGGTGACATAATATTGCGTTGTATAAAGAAAACTAGGCGAACAGTTTGCCGCATAACTAGAAAATATAACTATATCTATGTTTCGAATAAAAAATAATTGCGTGAAAATAATAGTGTACCGACGGGGGGGGGGCCTAATTCTATGGTGTGGACGTTTGGTTTGAAACTCAGCTGTGGGTAATTATTTAAAGTGATAAAAGAAATTTTAATGTGAATCTAGTTAAAATCATTATTTAAATATATTTTAAATATCATTAATAAATTTTAAAAATACTACAGCTCCATAATATATTGTATAATATACTCGTACATAATAATAATATAATATGTGGAATAAAACGCGTGCAGGCAGTGTGGTAGTCAGTAACAATATTAATCAGGAAAATAATTATTTTGAAGCAAAAAAAAAACATTAAGTCTGTTCTATAATTGTTCAATTGTACCCTTTTTTGTATCTTAGAGACGCAGTTTGACATCGAATATATTATGTTATGTCGACCATTAGCTTCAACAATATACATATTATGAATAATATAGCAGTTATACGACAAAGGTCTCAGGACCTGAACTACCATATTGCTTTTTAACGATACACCGGTAAACACGTCTTATTAATTGGGTAATATTTTATTTTTATTGGTTTTTTATCGTATCTACTGAAATAATAAAAAGTTATCATTAATATAAAACGCGTGGCCAAACCGCTTATAATATTATTGATATCTTAGCTCTGATAATTAAAGTCTTCACTAACACACTGCATCTGTAGTAGGTATCTAATAGCTAAATTGAAATTATCGTCACTGTTCTGGCAGAAGACACTAATTCGAAAAAATGACATATTGAGTTAGTTATACCAAAATGTTCCTTATTTCAAACTTTACCGTCTGGAAACCTTCTTAATAAATAAACAGTCTTTATTTTAAAGTCATCCTTTTTACGATTACGTAATAAACTCACATGATAGACCATTTCAAATATTTTAACAACTTCAAAGTCAAATTACTCAAAACTAGTATTCTCCAGTTAGTGTGTTCTGCCAGAACAGAGACGTTATATTCTTTCGCAATTAATAATTATTGCTGTATAATATTACTTTCATGTTGAAATCTCTTGCCCTAAAACTTTGCGGACGCTACTGGCAATCAGTGATCCTCTTTAAATTTGGATACATTCTGCAATAATTCTTTGAATAGCATTGTGTACCTCAACAAGACTAGTGGCAATGTGTCATTATTTATGCAAGACACACAAATAATAGATAATCTGTTTATAATTTATAATAATGTAAGTATCTACATACAGTGTCAAATTGATTTTAGTTCAGCAATCTGAAACTAAACGTGACAAAGCAATTTTATGAATATGATACATATGCAAATAACTATGTCATCGTGCGAGAACACCTTGAAAAATTCTGTGAAGTTTTTTTGTTATTTTCTTCAACGAAACAAGATAATAATGCTTAAATTATATTGAAATAATTTATTACGTAAAAGATAATAAATGCATTTACGGCATTTTTTATGTTTTGATGAAACTTTTCTCGTTTATTGACCCGATGAAATTCTATTTATAAGCCCAGCTTATGAAATAAACAATATTACTACTAAAGCAACCTACGTATTGTTATTTTGTGGAATTATATTCAACATTTAATTCTACTCCCGTTAATGACTACTAGTAGATATTCGCAGGAATTTCTGTATGACATCATTGACATCTATAACCAAGTTGGTAGCCTTACCGAACATCGTTTTTCTTTCGGTCCACTAAACTTGTGGTTTTTCGTCAGTGCTTAATCATCCATACGTATAATGTGACCGGCTCATCGCAGGTGTTATCGCAGATAATAATATCTATTATAAACTTTCCTCAACATATATACGAAATACGTCAGTTCAGTGTCTTACTAAACAGGGATAAATTTTAAAGGGCTATAGCTCAGGAGCCCGAAATTAGTAGGGGGGCCGGAATTTGGAAAATAATTTAAAAAAAAACATTTACAGAAAAAAGCGCAAATGTGTAAATTTCTAAATTCTAGAATATGGAAGCCCAACATACATTTCCAAACATTCAAATCATTTTTCACCCATCTCAATATGAATAAAATCTGGAATGTTAAAAATAATATTATAATTTGATGAAATATTAAGTGATTTTACGAGAAAAAAATGACATTTACAAAAAGAAAATATTGAGAGGAGCCTTCGGAGATGTGTGTAAAGATGCATGACCAAAAGGGATATACATCAAGTACACGCGTTGTGTAATAATAATATATGCGTTATAGGTACTATGATCCAGGGCTCTAAATGGATCGGAGCGCACCGGAGCGCCGTTCCGGTTCATAAAATCTCCAAAACTATCATTCCGTCTGGTGGAAAATTTATTTGACCGTCTGAGCTAGATTGGCCATATAACAAAAAATCTAACATTTAAACACACAAAAATAACATTAACAATTACCTAAATACAAACAAAATTACATCTAACAATTAAACACACAAAACATAAAATGCATATAAAATTAAATAACTATGTATGTTAATATTTTCGTAAAATTATCAAGCACTCCGGTTCGTAAAGTTGTCTATTTTGAGCGCTGCTATGATCAACCTGTATGATGTGCGAGTATGACAAATCCATTGGGCATATCATTTCTCACGTATTTAAAACACTACCACCCATGAGGCTCACTTTCAATCGGTCGAAAAGAAAAGAAAAATGGGTTAAAGCTAGAAGAGACACTACCCCCGTATGCGTAATGTATGTACTTATAAGTGGAAGCTTGAAACGATAGATAGAGTTGAATGGGGATTTATGTAAGTGTGATTGATATCTTATGGATGAGCTAACTACAATTAGTATTGTAGGTATAATTAAACGATTTACGCGTGTTTAAAATCGTCGTATCTGAATTCTATAGGTACTTAATTCTTTTATAGCAATCTTCTTGTGTTTTGAAATCAGATTCCATGTTTCTTTCTCCAGATTTTCATATTTTTAGTATCACTTTGTATAATGTGAAGCTCCATAATAGGTCGTTCCTCGTTACGTACCAGCAACAATTGCATTTCAGTATTGCCCGTGTGAACATCAAGGGCAAAAGAGGTAGAAATCGGCATTGGGAGGATGTGTCGTACACAACCCCTGTATTAGGATCGCTTCATTATTCATGAATTCCAGAAACCTTCACCGAAAACAATCTTGCAAATATAGCAGTATTTAACATATTCATTTTTGAAGAACCGTGCACGCGTACCAAATTTTCAATATGCTGACCCCTGCTATAATATATTATAGACAGTCAAAACCGCAGTCGCTTTTAGCACCGATAACGAAAAAATATGATAAATTTAATAGTAAGTATAATATTATTAATTAATTTAATAAAACGCAAAATTTATATAGTTGTTTTTTTTCCATTTTTACAACGTTTTTCTTAGCTCGTATTCTTATTTGTCCAGTGGTTGTTTATCCACTACAAATCTTGCAATCGATTTTTAACTAACTTTCCAACTAGCTAGACATTTGAAACTTTTAGAATATATCAGAACACGATGCCAATGCATTTTTTTAATACTTTTAGCCATATTTAAGTATAATTGAATTCATTTTCAGTTAATTCTGTTTTGTATGAAAAAAAATTTCGACACAATTATTGGTTGCTAGGGGTCTGGGGTCCTAGCAACAAAATCATTAATATATACGTGCGTTACTATGAAAATCAATATGACATGTCAAGTACAATTTTTTTTGATCGTTTAAGCTAGTCAAGTCAAGTTTATATGGTTCAACAGAATTTAAAAACGTTGTATATAAAAAGTTTTTTTTTATCTCGTAATTATTTTATTAAATATATCTGGACCAATTTCGTCCGCCTCAGAGGGACATTTTCAAGTATATTATACAAACCTACTCATTTATAATACAATAATATTTTGAACGCAAAGCAAATAATAAATCATTATTAGTCTTTGTAAAGACTTTATCAATCTTTGGAATGAATTTTAACAATCAGCAAGTTACTGTTGTTTTAGTTTAGCGACAAAATAAATTGTCTGACCTCATCTTCGCAAATAACAAAACGTTGAATCAATATTAAATTTCCTTACCTCTTATCTATTGCAGTCAGCCACTCCGTAGCCATGATGATAAATCAGAACTTCTCACAACACTTTTTTTTTATTATAGTCAATATTTTATTAAATAACTATGCAATTGAATAGATTACAGCACTGCTAACACACATGTTAATAATAAATGTATACTGTACCAATGTTTACAAAAGAGTCTAAAGATAATATTTTTAGCGACACTTTTCAAGTTCAAACTGACAAGGAAAATCAACTGAAACTCCAGCTATTATTGAGCTCATATTAATTCAAAATATTGAAAGGACGTTGAATTCTCACTTAAATAATATATAAGTACCATTTTGTAACATCACAGTATCATAACAACTTGACTTGCATCCGTATCAAATTTAAACACAATACTAACTACACCGAGGAAAAATCGAATAATTGTTTGCAATTTTATTGCACTAAGCATTTTGCGACGGCGATTGTAATAATTACTGCGAACGCTATGGATTAAGTGCAACAACTTTGCTATATTGCCAATTTAAAACACGTTTGATGGAAGTACATAAATATATTAAAATAAGAAACGTGCTTGGGAGTAAGGCTTGCAACTAAATGAGTCTGAACAACCACGCACCCGGTGATCATTGTGGGATGTGAAGTATACAGGGAGGAATTAAGGATATATAAATATTATCAATCAATCAGCATTTATGTAAATATTTTTCAAAAAATATATATTTATTTAATCAAATCAGGTCAACTGTCGTAAAAAAAAACTGCAATATTCATATTATAATAATATGGTCTCATTGCTATCAGCATCGTACATTACCACTAAATAAATAGTCTATTTCTGTTAGTACGTATTAATTAATTATTATCAATTTGTACTTGTGTCTCAACTAATACTAAAAATGGCTATATGATATCGAACGCAGGTTTTTCAAAATTAATGTACAATTCATAACGAAAAATATATTATTTGGATAAAATTTTTCTAATACATCTTTAGTCTCATCTTTTTATTTAAAAATATTATCACATTGAGATGAATAATAAATATTGTATCTTTCATTTAATTACAAACATTATTATGTACGTGGTAGTAAAAGTTTTACAAACTAAATTTTCCGACGATTTTTCACGAGTTTTCAACCGAGTGACTGCAGACAGGTACTTTCATTTTCATATCTCGCTCCGACCCTGAGAATGAGTAAAGCCTTAGCGAGTCGTATCGTGTGTATTATTATTTGTAATATTAATGCACGTAAGAATCGGTCAGAATTGTACCGGTCCTCCCACGTCGTTCGGCGGCGCGATACAAACTGGGCTGTGTGTAAGTTGTGTGACCCACCTGAGCGCGCGGGCGGCCGTTGAACAGACCTGGCGCAACAAATGATTACCGCGCATGCGTCCGCTCCTGCCCGGGGAAAGATTTCCAAATTCAAATTTGAAAATAATCATATTTAAGTTTTCACTTGAAAAGCTATTTTAAACTACAGGAAAACCACATAAATCGTTATACATTAAATAATAAATTATTAAAAATTGTTAGTTATGTTAGAAGTCCTGCTTATCCTGTCAATAAAAATATCAAATTGTAGATTCTAATAGAATGCATTTGGAATCAAGTCTACGCTGCAATCCAACTACAATGCATTGCCGTGACTGTGTCTACACCTTAATGAGGTTGTGGTCCAATCTCGACTAATCTAGTATGGTATGATTTCAGTGTATAACAGAACAATACAGATACGAGCGCGTTATCTATATTTTCGGATAGCTAAAAAAAATATATAATTATAATATAAAATTAAAATAAAGTTACAGTGACAAAAAGTTAAAGTAGGCTGTGGAGATCCGACATAAATAGTGCACACTAAACTTTGTCAGTCATACTTATTTGTTTTCTTTGAACTAAGAATATAAATTGCATGGTGCCATGGAATATAATAGGGAAAATAATATCATGGAATCCTGGTAATACAACCTGAAATATTAATCTCATATCTAGGCCTAGTCTTAGGACAATTGGACCGATTATACCTACCAATCGGACCTCGCACCCCGAGTGCATTCGTGACATGGCCCCCACATCCTGAAAAGGGCCTCCCAATCTATTACTAAGGTTAATGGCAGTGCAATGTTATACAGCAGTTTTCTCCAAGTGGTATCCACGGAACTCCAAGGTTCCGTGTAAAATAAAGGGTATTCCGTATATTTTTAGCGATTTTTGGTATTTTTAAATAATTCCAATTGTCGGCTCTCGGCATCATAATATTATGAAGCATTGATCGTGACCCCTTTTTGTTATAGCCATATAATATGTGACCCTTTACCTTAATAGTCATTTTTATTAAAGTTAGGAAAAACACTAAAAATAATTATAAAATAAATAGCGTCGCAGAGGATTTTTTTTTTACTATTAAAGCAAATTTGTAGTGTGTGTTTATCTCACTTACCTGGTTGACCCATCACGCCGGGCCTTTCTAAGCCTGGACCCCAGACAAGAGCCCTGTCATCCCCTCTTGTGGGGGCCATGATCCATGATATACAAAAAATACAATATATCAATCAATAAATTAATAATGTGTGATTGTGAAATAATTATGTAAGCCGCGGGTGCCTTAAGCATTAGAATCATAAATCTGAAGAAAATTGGACCCCATTATTTAAAAGCGTGTTTACAATAAATATATACAGTACCTACACTACCTTGGAAAATAGGTACATAAAAAGTAAGCTCAAAATATTAATAATAAAAAATAAATAATAAGGCCTGAACAAAAACGATGCATAAGTGCGAGTGAGAAAGTATTCGGCACCCTTATAATATCTGCGACACGCGCTAGAGTAAGATAAAAGGTTTACAGATATGTGAGATGATTTGCTGTGGTGTCGTCGAAAAATTTAGTTTGTTGCATAGCTAAGCATGCGAGCGCGTGTTGCTAAAATTGATATTTTTTGTGTTGAACATGAAGTTTTTGATACCATTTCACCTTGCCGGACACCTTTGCTAATAGGGAATTTACACGACCGTTTGTGGAGTTTCACGCATGCTGTGACATCACTGTATATACTGTTCAATATGTTTATGTAGCATCTGGAAATTCCTTGGTTGCTAAGGGCGTCTAAAATAGAAGATTTTTTTATTGAATTAAATGCCTTAATTAATGAAACCAATGTAAAGTGGCAGTCTGTATTCTTGATACCGTTCTATAACTTCTTTGACGACTTGGATGTGGTCCATCGTGCTATAGCCTCTTCTGAACCCAGCTTGTTCTTTCGGTCGATTCTCATCTAGAGCAGTTTCTAGGCGGTTGGAGAGTATTTTTGTAAAGACTTTGTACAGAATTGGCAATAAGCTGATTGGCCGATAATTTTTCAGGTTTTTCTGATCTCCCTTTTTATGGAGGATGATGATCGAGGCACTTTTCTACGCCTCTGGGACATTTTCTTCGCGCAGGCAGGTTGTGAACAGCCGTGCTAGCACTTCGTTCACGGTCTGTCCGGCTCTCTTGAGAATGTCGATCGTAAACCCATCTTCTCCTGGAGCTTTTGTTGATGAAATATTTAGGAAACTTGATTGGGAGGAAAAAGGTGTTCCAATTAATGGGGAGCACCTCAGTCACCTGCGCTTTGCAGATGATATAGTTATACTTTCACAAGACCCGAAAGACCTCCAAGGTGGAATGCAAGAACTCGCGGATGTCAGTCAAACGGTCGGCCTAAAGATAAACGTCTCAAAGACAAAAGTGATGAGGAACTGTTTTTCGGACCCTGCGATTTTCTGTATTAATGGCACCCAACTCGAGCAAGTCAGCAGCTACGTCTATCTCGGACAGCAGGTGTCCATAAACGGAAGCATGCACGACGAAATTGCTCGAAGAACAAAGCTGGGATGGAGTGCTTTCGGACGTCTGAATAGTATCTTCAAAAGTAACCTACCATTGTGTCTTAAGCGTAGGGTGTTCGACCAATGTGTGCTACTCGTGCTCACGTATGGCTGCGAGACGTGGACCCTCAACACGAGAGTTGTCCAAAGGCTAAGAGTCGCACAGCGAGGCATGGAGAGGTGTATGTTGGGCATCACGCGAAAGGACCGTAAGAGAAACGAATTGGTTAGGAAGCAGCAGTGACGTCCCGTGGGGGTAGGCAGATTGAGCGTCGCTTGGGGGCGGCAGATACTCGAAGGGCGGCAAATCGAGGAGAATTATTTGGTATTATATAGAAATAGCTACCTTATATTAGTTATATTATAACCAGAGCGTTGGAGATGTTTTTTTTTATCCAGTACTTACTAGAGTACATATTTTAGTATGATGTCACCACGCTTCGCGAGGATTTTTTTTTTAATTTTTGACTGCACGGTTTCGTATACAAATGCCAATAAAAAATATTTTTACTACTCTTGGCACGTAGACACGTTATGAATGATAAATGTAAAACACCAAAAACCCATAATAAATCAGTCATAATATAATAATATAATGTCATTTACTCAGATTAAAGAGTTCCTTTCATAACAGTGATATTATGTAGGTATACCCGCAAAAGCCGTCGCGCCATAGGTGACGCCGAACAAGCGACGTAGGTAGGTATTGAAACAAAATAATATTACCTATATAGATTTTAACGTTGGTGACAAAACAAGGAAAATTATGGTAGAGATTTATAGGTAGGTACATACTTCCGTATTTTTTAATTTATCCAAATATTTTTGCCAGTCACTCCCGAGATTTAAAAGTTGCCGGATGTACCTATTGCAAAATAGATATTCATAATGATTATTAATCCATTGACATTTGTCATAATTAATTAGTATTCGTGAATATAATAGTATTTACATTAAGTACCAGCTAATTGTAATAAAAATGTACACTAGTAGGTACCTACCTATATTATATCGTATTTATCGTGCTGTGAATAACAATACCTTCTTTTAAGTCATTTTTTTGTAAACATATTTTGTGCTGATAATAGTGTGGATTTGAGTATTTTATTTCAATCATCAACGGTTGAGTGTTGAGACTATTAATTAATAGTGTATTTATGATTACAAATAGGTTTATATTAAATAAATAATGAGGAAAATTATTGTGTTTACATATTGTAGGGTACAATAATAGCATAGAAAAAATGGTGTAAAAATATTACGTCTGCGTAGGTATTACTAAATGGTACAGACCAATGTGTCAGACATAATATCAACCAAATGGCATCTCAGACTCTGGTGATTTGGGTAAGTGTTTAACTAATATTATATTTATTCGCTTATTTTTTTATTAATATCTAAATTTATTTTTTTATGATTCAGCTTAGTGGTAGGTATATATTTTGTTAGTAATGTATCCATCCATACCATGCCCCCCACAAGGGGAGGCTGACAGGGCTTTAGCCTGGGTCCCGGGCTCGATAAGTGAAATAAACGCATATCACAAATTTGCTCTAATAGCAAAAAATTCGCCTGCGGCGCTATTTTCTTCAATAATATTAATATTAAAAATTATGTGGTTGTACAATACAATTTATAATTGTGTAGCGATACTCAAAAACTCCATAATTCAAATGGGTGTATTAAAATATAAAAAAACACTAAATATACACATCAATTTTAACGCGTACACCATTTGGAAAACATTACTGTAGAGCGTCACACTGCCTTTATCCTTAGCGATAGGTAGGGGGCTGCCAAAGATCCTAGCCTGGGGGCCCGCTTCAGGATGCGGGGGCCATGCTTCATACAACACATTTCTTAGATATTGGAGTAATGAAAGAATGATAAAAAAAATGGGGCGGCATTTTGACTCTGCCTAGGGGCGGCATTTTGTCTAGGGACGTCACTGGGAAGCAGACAGGAGTACGCGGTGTCATAGACGTTGCCAAACAGCTGAAATGGAGATGGGCAGGGCACATTGCTCGCCGAAAGGACGGCCGCTGGACAAATGCCGTCATCCAGTTGTATCCAAGGGCCACAAAACGGCCACAGGGTCGCCCTAAAAGCCGCTGAATTGACGAACTGGTAAAGATCGGCGGAAATACGTGGCAGCGAACGACACAGGATCGAGAGAGTTGGAAGAAGCTTGGGGAGGCCTTCATCCAGCAGTGGATTGACCCCGGCTGATGATGATGATGATATATTTGAATATCAGTGACCTAGTGTTTCTTTAAAACAACTTAAATTATGGATATCTTTACTTAATGGTTGCATTTTGACCGCTTAAAAATACTATATGACGTAAAAAAAATAGAAAATTATATTTTAATTCTGAGCGTCTAGTGCAAGCACTTTGGGCGAGCACTAGCAAAATGGTCTATGGTCTCAAACATTTGTGTATGAATGCGTTCGCTCGCCCACAAACCAATCGCACGGTACGCAGCTTCATTTAGCAATGCAATGGGTGGCGTCTAGGTGTATCTATAGTCTAAGGTTTAGGCTAATATGAATGGCCCTGTATTTTGCTGTATATTTTTAGTGGACACCCGAAATCAACCACCATAAAATATTTTCTTTATAGTCAGTATGAACTAAATTATTTTATCACCGTAAAGAGAGCAGTTCTGGAAGAAACTATGGAAACATGCGACTGCATAAAGCCGCGTTGACACGATCCAAGTTAATTTGGACCGAGCGCACTCGTATGAAACATTTGTATACTAATAATTCCTATCCAAGCTAGCTGGATGAGTAGGACGCGGTCCAAGTAGCTTGGATAGGAGTAATTTGTATGAAGATGTCCTGTACGAGTGCGCTTGGATGGCGCTCGGTCCAAGTGTACTTGGATCGTACTTGGACCGTGTCAATGCGGCTTAAGAGCGGTATATTTTTTTTCTAGATACCTTTTTAGCTCGTACCTCGCATTTACTATCATAGAATATGCCTTATCGAAAACTATTCTTCTACCCGCATCGGGTATTGCTAATTTGAATTCGGCCAGGGCCTATGAAACCGCCTTGCAAAAACCTTGGAAAACTCTTTGTAGCGCAAGGCGGTGGTGATTCTGATGAATATTTTGTCGTATTCATTAGGAATTAAGGACTGCGATTTGTAGCCGAGTTTTTCCCGTGGTAAAAGAAATGTCGCATGGGACTGATATTCTGAGCATGTACTTATCCTATCTTATATGACTGCAGTTACTGGATCTGAAAGGCATGAATCATCATTACATGTCACCATTTATTATTTTTATTCTTTTTATTACATCAATACAGAAATTAGAAAGTGCATCTCTTCCAGCCTCGTTTGCCATGGTCCCCGGTCTCGAATGTTCGCATCTGCCATCTGTAATAAAAAGTTCAGGTTGTGCCGCTCCTTGCTAAAGATTTGACAATCTAGTCTAGGAGTAAATGTAGGACGTCCTGGTCGCTTCCGTCGTCGCATGGACACTTTCCATCAGATGTTATTTTTTTAAACCGGTGCAGGTATGCTCGCATGACTCCGTGACCTGTAAAAATCTGAGTCATCTCAAAACACAGTCCCTTATGCACCCTGACGTCTCGTGCTGCTGAAGTTGAAGGTAAAAACTTTCGGGTCAACTCCCCTGTCGATGAGTTTAGGTATCGTGAGTCCATTCGTTTTTCACCATATCTGAAATTGTAATTTTCGCGTACCTAGCTCATAGGAAATTCGTCATAAACTATCGCGGTCTTGGGTTCAGAGGCACCATGCCGAGCCAATTTGTCGGCTCTTTCATTTCCTTCTATCCCGGTGTGTCCCCTTATCCACTTGAAGTGCACTTCGGGGTGGCGCCGTCTCTGTATTGCGAACTCGCTGTGAATAGAAAAAAACAATCGGATTACTAGACAAGGGATCTCCAATTGCTTGGATTGAGCTTTTGGAGTCCGAATAAATACAAATACTATGGTTTTCGGTGAGCTTTCGGTGGGTCGGATCTGAGCCTGCCCACTCCAGAGCGCGTTGGATGGCATAGAGTTTGGCCTGTATTACGGTACAATAGCTGGCAAGGCGGTACTTACGAGCCGCTATCTCACCGCCATTAATGTAGCCACAAACCCTGCACCAGTACCGCCATTCGTTGCTTTCCAACGATGCAGGATAAGAAACCACTTCAGAAAATAGTCTAGCCGGGTTTATAATTTAGCGAAGCCGTGCGGTAAGCTCTGCATATTCATATCGTAGTGCTCGCTGAACCGTTTTTTTGCTATGTTTTCCGTTTGGAAGCTTCATATCATATGCCGGCCGTATACGTGATCATAGGCTCAATAGCACAAGTGTAGAGAATTCGAAGAGCTTCAGAAGATACACCCCATGTAGCTTTGGCCATTCTTGCTAGTTTGAGCGAAGTCACCGCTGCTCTTTTGCAGATGCTGTCCGCGTGCTTCGACCAATTTAGTTTGTCATTGATTACTACCGCTAAAAGTTTAAAATCCCTAGATAAAGATAGATGTTGCCAATTCATCACCAGCGAAGGCGGAGAGACGTGCCTCCTAGTAAAGAATAAAGCCTTCGTTTTCTCCGCGGAGATAGAGAGTTTGATCTTCCTTACACAGGCCTTGACGCTCTCCTACACGTTGTTAGTCATGGTTTCTAGAAAACCAAGTTCTTTGGATTCCACAATCAGCAATACATCATCAATCAGCAAAGGCCTGTGCGTGTACACCTTCAGGAAACGACATAGAGAGAAGATCGCCGAGAACTATGTTCCACAGGACAGGGCCGCAAGACGAACCCTGTATGCATCCCTTTGATGTCTCTTTGGTAGCAGATGCTTCAGCATATTCGTCGAAGACTTCTCGGTCGGATAGATAGTTTTTGATCAGCCTGAAAATATTAGCGGGACAATTTTTACATTTCAGCTGTTGAAGAAGATATGGCCACCATGCGTTGTCAAACGCCCCTTTGATATCAAGAGAAGCGCGTCTTCAGTACTCTTTTGAGGGGTGAAACCGTACTGGTATTTGCTGAGTAGGTGTTTAGTCTGAAGTTTCCAGGAAACTCGATTAATAAATAATTTTTCGAGTACTTTTCCGAACACGGGCAGCCAGAACTACATGACAGAACGTTAACGTAGTCGTCCTTTACCGGTTTGGGAATGACCACCACTCAAGCTACCTTCCAGATTTTTGGAAAATGACCAATTCGCAAACAAGCAATATAAAGAGCGACAACTATACTAGGAACAGTTAAGAATGGATTGAGACAGATATCCGCCGTGAGGCTGTCGTGTCCCGGAGCTTTATCTGGATTGAACAGCCTCATTATTCTTTTGACCTCCTCGAGAGTGAAGTTCTCGTCGTCATCTTCCTTTGAAGGAATCGAGGCGGCATTTCGGATCAATGTCTGTTGCTCCGTTTCGTTTACAATGCTGTCGTCTGGAAAAAAATACGCAAGAAGAGCCTCTGCAGATTCGAGAGCTGAAGAGGTCATACGACCGTTGATTGTCAGAGTTACATGCGGTTTTAACACCTTACTTTTGAGCATTCTCTGAAGACTAGACCATACATTCTCTTTTCCCTGAGCTGAGCAATGGCTCTTCCAGTTTTCTCATTTCGCTTCCGCCATCGCAGTTTCATACTTATTCTTTGCGGCTTCAAAAATCTGTCGAGTGAGCGGCCGTCGAACCACGCTTGAATTGCGAAATTTTGTCTTTGCTACTCTAAAAGCCGTCTTCAGTGTATCCAGTTTCGGACTCCACCAAGGATTACTTTTTCTTTGGAATCCTTCGCCCGAAGAGCGCACCATCGTGCTCTCGCATGCCGACTCGTTCGCCAATGACTATTCTTTTTCAGTGTCTTCGAGCTCATGTGCGTCTGTGACGCTATCCAACCTATCTACACTGATACCGCGATCCTGAATCTGGGAAATAAGTGCAAGCCCAAAATCTATCCAGTTAGCCTTGGATGTCTTAAACAAACCTGGTCGCTGTTGATTGACATTTGAACTTTTGTTTGCAGCGTAGCTATCTGTGGCCTGTAATGAAAAAACAATTGCATTGTGGTCGGATCCCAACACTGCATCACGACATACTCTCCAATTTTCAACTCTGGCGAGCAGACCGTTGGAACACGCAGTAATGTCAATACCTATACCTTTCCAGCTTACGAGTTCCTCTGATCGTTTCAAACGTTGGGACAAAACCCTCGTTTAATACGTTTAGGTCGTGCTGTGCTAAAAAATCTGACACGGCTGTGCCTCTGCTATCAGTACGTCGACTGCTCCACCAGATGCTCTTTGCGTTTACGTCGCCTCCGAGTAACAGCCTGTGACCCTTTAAAGTGTTCATGAGCCTGCTCATGCCGGTCAGCTATTCATCGATGAGCACCGACGGCGCGCAGTACAGTGATCCGACCAGTAGCGTTTCTCCTACGTAGTCGAGTTCTACAACAGCGCAACTATATGAGCTAAACTCGGAAAGTAAAATGCAGTGGGTTAGAGATGCCGTTCGACGTACAAGAATGGCTGCCTTCATGAATACAGACTGCTCGGCTTCTGAAAAATGATACCTGAAAAAAGCGACGAACGAATTTGACCCGTGCTACCAGTGTACGGTTCCTGGATTAAAGCCAGGTCCACGTTATTAAATTCCATATACCTGATGAAAGAGACTGTGGCGACCTCGCACCGTGCAAGATTCGCTTGTGTAAGTTTTAGGTGTATAGGTAGCCATTATTGGTTTCCGAAGTCAGTTGCGGAAGTAGACTTGGCGAGCGGTATGTTCCATGGGCCGTAAAGATAATATGAAAGAGATCACAACATTTTTCTACCTAACTCTCGTGGAGATAAGATTATTTCGTCTACGGCATTAACGAGGTTTATCTGCTGAACCTAAATGGTAATTGATAATATATTTGTAATGTCTCTATAAACGAGTATGGCAAACAATCGTCATTTTTAACACTGTTCTTTAAATCAAAAGGAAATGATATTACATATTATTAGGTAGGATGTAGATGTCTTAATAATAATAATCTATCTACACTTTTAGTGCCCATGCGCACTTGCGGCAGGCCGCCTCGCGGCTAGCCGCGGCGGCTAACCGCGAGTCACGGTTGTATTCGCGGTTATCCACAATGCGGCTGACCGCGGGTACAGCGGTTACGTTGCGGCTAGCCGCAGTCAGTTTCAAAATGAACGTCGAGGCAGTCGCTACTGTTGTTTATTTGTATTCTCGGTTGAAACGAAAAAAGAAGAAAAAACTATATTGGGTGCATCCATTACTACAAACTCGCTACAACAACGGACTATTCGTTACATTTTTTGCTGAATTGAAAAAATATGACGACAAGTTTTTCCAGTTTTTAAGAATGAGCAATAAATCATTTGAAGAATTATTAATGACATTGGGCGATTCACTACGTGGAACAGAGACAAAACTTCGTCCTTGTATTTCACCAGAGGAAAAACTAGTGGTAGCCCTAAGGTCAGTAAATTATATGTATTACATTTTTATTAAATCACAAACGCAAAAGAAATTTCAGTGAGAAAAATAAAACACAGATTACATGGTTGTTAATTTATTCAAAAAGTTCCAAAACATCGGATTGCTCAGACATTTGGGAGGGTGATTCTATAGTAATAAAAGAATGTACTGAACTAGGAGATTGTACAGGTACGGGAGACTGGACTGGTATAGACGACTGAGGTTCCATTTGAGTTGTATGCGGGTTTGTGGAATATCTCGAAAGAAAATTTATTCTCTGATCTACCTGATAATAATACGGTGTTTGCGAGAACGCAGTAGGGTATTCAGCATTTTTTATTACTTTCATGATCTCAAACTTGGTGTCCAATTGCAGGTGTTCCGGTATTTTCTTAAAATCCTTAACCAGCGATAAAAAAAATAACCGGACTTCATCCTGCTCGAGATTATGATTTTCCAAATTTTTGTTTAAAATTCCGATTAGCTCTTTCCCTACTTCGTCATCATTTCCCTTCTTGGTCCTCTTCGGCGGCTTTGCTGGTGCTCCATAAGGGCCATCGGGTTCATTATGTGCCTGGTCTATCGAAATTCATAATTTGTCACAGTGAAAGAAGTTGCAATAGGAATAAAAAGAAGTGTGATACTAGCGGTGCGGCTAGCCGCGGCGGTCTGCCGCATGTCGTTTTTTGTATGCAAAGAGCCTACACCATACGCACTTATGCGGTTACCGCAGCGGTTGTCATGCACAGCGCGGCCCGTCCGCGGTCTGCCGCACCGCGGAGAGCTACGCACTTGGCGATTAGTCTGCGGCTGACCGCCAGAGTGATTACACGTACCTACCTAGTGTTTTGTTCACTGCAGATCCACGTGACAGCGCGATCGCCCACCTTGATATTGTCGTTTTATTAATCCTTGCTCTATACTTTATCGTATCACACTTCTTTTTATTCCTATTGCAACTTCTTTCACTGTGACAAATTATGAATTTCGATACGGAAAAATTTATAAATGATATTAAAAAACGGCCTTGCATATGGAATATGAAATGTGCCGAATATGCCAACAGACAGTTAAAAATTCGGAGTTGGGAAGAACTGGTTATTATTTATGGAGGAGAAGAGATTTCAGACGAAGAAAAGAAAAAGATGGGTAAGTGAAAATATTTTTTTATTACTTAAACATATCTGTTCTGCCATTCAACTTGTCCATCGGTTACAAAATATTGAGCAAATAAATCGCGGTATTGCATTGCACTTCTGTTGTTTCTTATTTCACCGTTTGCTTGAATCCCATCGGTTAAAGGGCAGCATAATGATTCTTCAAAGTCGTAACCATCCCTATCTCTAACATAATTATGTAAAATGCAACACGCTTTTATACAGCTACTGACTAAATCCAGATTTACATTCATTGGCCGGTGGAATATACGCCATTTATTGGCAAGAATTCCAAAAGTGCATTCCACATAACGGCGAGCTCTGCATTGCCTGTAATTAAATATCCTTTTTGTTACTGTTAAATGATTTTTTGCGTATGGCCGCATTAAATTTTTAGATAAAGCAAATGCTTCGTCGCCGACTAAAACGTATGGCATCGGTGTAGTGTTGCTTTGCGATATAGGGGCTGGTTGTGGAATATTCAGAGAATTGTCGTTCATTTTTTTGTAAAAAATAGAATTTTTGAAAATTGAAGAATCACCAAATTTTCCATACGCGCCGACATCTACCGTTATAAATTTGTAATTAGTGTCACATACTGCTAATAAAACTACCGAAAAATAGTTTTTATAATTATAAAACATAGATCCACTGTCTTCTGGTTTTACTATACATATGTGCTTCCCATCTATTGCTCCTATGCAATTGGGGAAATTAGCTCGCATATGAAAACCTTTAGCTACATTCAGCCATTGTTCCGTAGTTGGTTCTGGTAGACTACTTTCTTTCAGGATGAGCCATATTACTGAGCAGACTTCTCTAACTATTTCTGCGATGGTACTAATTCCCAATCTAAATGAGAAATGTAGATCTGCAAACGTACATCCAGTTGCAAGGTATCTGTAATGAAAAAATATTTTTATTACAGGTGAGACTCTCCAAAAAAAATGGAAGAATGTTAAAGATAACTTCATGAAAGAATTGAAGTGGTTCTGCTGCAAAACGAAAAAGCCAATACATATATTTTAATCAATTGATGTTCCTGAAAGACACTGCAACAATTAATATAACGGAAACCAACATCAACGAAGACCAGGCACATAATGAACCCGATGGCCCTTATGGAGCACCAGCAAAGCCGCCGAAGAGGACCAAGAAGGGAAATGATGACGAAGTAGGGAAAGAGCTAATCGGAATTTTAAACAAAAATTTGGAAAATCATAATCTCGAGCAGGATGAAGTCCGGTTATTTTTTTTATCGCTGGTTAAGGATTTTAAGAAAATACCGGAACACCTGCAATTGGACACCAAGTTTGAGATCATGAAAGTAATAAAAAATGCTCAATACCCTACTGCGTTCTCGCAAACACCGTATTATTATCAGGTAGATCAGAGAATAAATTTTCCTTCGAGATATTCCACAAACCCGCATACAACTCAAATGGAACCTCAGTCGTCTATACCAGTCCAGTCTCCCGTACCTGTACAATCTCCTAATTCAGTACATTCGTTTATTACTATAGAATCACCCTCCCAAATGTCTGAGCAATCCGATGTTTTGGAACTTTTTGAATAAATTAACAACCATGTAATCTGTGTTTTATTTTTCTCACTGAAATTTCTTTTGCGTTTGTGATTTAATAAAAATGTAATACATATAATTTACTGACCTTAGGGCTACCACTAGTTTTTCCTCTGGTGAAATACAAGGACGAAGTTTTGTCTCTGTTCCACGTAGTGAATCGCCCAATGTCATTAATAATTCTTCAAATGATTTATTGCTCATTCTTAAAAACTGGAAAAACTTGTCGTCATATTTTTTCAATTCAGCAAAAAATGTAACGAATAGTCCGTTGTTGTAGCGAGTTTGTAGTAATGGATGCACCCAATATAGTTTTTTCTTCTTTTTTCGTTTCAACCGAGAATACAAATAAACAACAGTAGCGACTGCCTCGACGTTCATTTTGAAACTGACTGCGGCTAGCCGCAACGTAACCGCTGTATCCGCGGTCAGCCGCATTGCGGATAACCGCGAATACAACCGTGACTCGCGGTTAGCCGCGAGGCGGCCTGCCGCAAGGCGGCCTGCCGCAAGGCGGCCTGCCGCAAGTGCGCATGGGCACTTATCATTCTTGACTTCTCACAATTCCACTGACACTTTGTTTACTTTCGTCACTTAAAAATTCAAAATTTGATAACGTTCTATTTTTTTTTTTTTTTTTTTGAATGGCTATTATATTATTATTTTTGAACCAATGAAACTTATATAAATTTAATTAGCTCATATAACCCAAAAATATTTTAAAGGTATTCAACAACATTCAAGTTTTTTAAAAAAGGTATTCAACAATAATTGGTGTTATAATAAACATATTTAAACCACTATTATCATCAGCTAATCTTCCCGCACTGGATTACAATGTAAATATCGTTTAGGTATATAAATAGATTTTAAAATAAAAATGCATTTTTGACAAACTATGCTTAACGGATCGGAGAGATCTTATGCCAGCGCTCCATTGGCGAGCCAAAAGTCCGAGGACAATAAATCTTCCGATTTGTCTATGCTCTGCTACTGATCAACGAACGAATAAAAAAGTCGAGCTGTCAAAAGTCAAAAGTTGCGATTATCGTAATGTCTTCCGATAATCCTATAATTTTGTGTTATTTATATCTAGACTTGCATAATTTAATATAGCAGTGAAAACAACACAAGTTTTACGTTTCATTTTATGAATTTCATAAATACAAATAAAAAAAAAATTGATTAATTTCTCATTTTCTAACGTGTAAATTAACAAATTAATCAATGAAAATGTTTAAAACAATTACAATTTTTTTTCGGTCCGAATGATCGCGTAATTATTTCAAATCGAATTTGCATTAGTGATCGACGGACGAAGTCTGGCAACTCGGAGAGTAAAATATCAAATGCCAGCGCTCCATTGGCGAGCCAAAAGTCCGAGGACAATAAATCGTCCGATTTGTCTATGCCCTGCTACTGATCAATGAACGAATAAAAAAGTCGAGCTGTCAAAAGTCAAAAATTGCGATTATCGTAATGTCTTCTGATAACCCTATAATTTTGTGTTATTTATATGTAGACTTGCGTAAAATAATATAGCAGTGAAAACAACACAAGATTTACGTTTTCTTTTATGAATTTCATAAATAAAAATAAAAAAATAATTGGTAAATCTCTCATTTTATAATGTGTAAATTAACAAATAAATCAATGAAAATGTTTAAAACAATTACAGATTTTTTTGCGGTCCGAATGATTGCGTATTAATGTCAAATCAAATTTGCATTGCGATCGACGGATGAAGTCTGGCAACTCGGAGGTAAAATATCAAACATGTTTGAAATCCAACGAGCCTGGTCTGCGGATTAAAAAGTCCGCAGACCTGGGGTGCTCCACGCGAAAAAAAAGTCCGAAGACTGTAAATCGTCTGACTTGCGTGCCAATGGAGCGCCGGCAAAACATGTTTGAAATGCAGCGAGCCTGGTCTGCGGATTAAAAAGTCCGCAGATCTGGGGTGCTCCACGCGAAAAAAAAGTCCGAAGACTGTAAATCGTCTGACTTGCGTGCCAATGGAGCGCCGGCTTTAAATGCGAATTAATTCCGTCTCAAAAATTATATTCCCATAATCTAAAAATGTAATGTCATCATAAAATTTATACATCCATAGTGTTCCATTTTTTTTGTATGGTTTTTATATTTTTTTCCCGCGCATTTTCACGACCACCCACAGACTAATATTTCAAAATTTGATAACGTTCCGTTTTGTTTTTTTTTTTTTTTTGTATGGCTATTATATTATTTTTTGAACCAATGACACTTATATAAATTCAATTAGCTCATTTAAACCCAATTTTTTAAAAAAGGTATTCAACAATAATTGGTGTTATAATATACATATTTAAATCATTATTATCATCAGCTATTCTTCCCGCACTGGATTACGATATTCAATTCATAGCATCGTCTCAAAAATTATATTCCCAAAACCTTAAAATGTAACGTCATCATAAAATTTATACATATTATACTGTTCCATTTTTTTGTATGGCTATTATATTTTTTTTTTTTTGAACCAATGAAACTTATCTATATTCAATTAACTCATATAACCCAAAAATATTTAAAAACAATTCAACAATAAATTGGTGGTATAATATACGTGATATTTCAATCATTATCATCATCGGTCTGGATCAATTTACTCTTCCCAGTCCTATGTATTGTTATATTTATCAGACTTTATTATTTTATTTATTTCACCAACCTGGATCAATACACTGCTGGATGAAGGTTGATCCCAACATGATTCTAGACGCGCAGATCTAACCAGATCTAACGATCCACGCCGACCATCGTGACCAACGTCTTTCCACTATTATTTGCAACTACACGCAATGATTCGATCGCGTTGGTCCTTGCTTTTGATTGGTTTAAAATAAACATAGTTTTGCTATTATTAAAAATATAGGTTGACCGAAAACTATTTCTTCGTTAGATTGGTGGCTACTCAGAACAGTTTTCCCGCGCAATTTTACGTCAAAACTCAGTTGTCAAACCTAGCGGGCGCGCGTTAGAATATTTTCGTACGTTCTCGGCAATCTTCGCTTGCTAATGAATCGATCGTGACAGACGGAAATAGAATTTGTTTCAATTTGCTCACAATCGCTCACGATCCCGGAAAACCATAGATAATAGAATTTGGCAATCGTTCCAGACGATCGGGCCAGATGCAATCTGCCAATGTAATTTGAGCATAATACTCTTGGTCATATTATGAATTGCTATATTATTTATCAAAATTGCTGATATTATATAAATCGTCATTATCATCATCAACCCGGATTAATTCACTGTTGGATGAAGGTTATCCTAACTTGATTCTACTCTTTTTGGTCATATAAATTGGTACATTTTTCAAAATTTGTGATTTTATATACCTACCCATTTATATCGTTATTATCGTTATCAACCTATGTCGATCCACTGCTGGATGAAGGCCTCTTTAAGCTGACCTTTAGGTCTTACAAATTCATATTCTTATCAGAATTATTGTTCTATTCCTCTCAGATAATGCATTGCTTCATTATTATCAATATTTTTTTCGATATGAATGTCCCGCACCGGGAAACTAGGTACTTTTATTATTTGAAGCTAAAATTTTAATTCAAAATTTGATAATTTTTAAATATTCTATGGCTGCAAGCTCTTATTATTTATAGACAATGAAACAAAATAATGTTTAAATTTGTTTTTACACTGCTAACCTTCTTCTATTATTTAAATGGGACCCGTGGGAGATTTATATTCACGTTATATTGGATCGCTTTTTACGATAATCATATATAATATTATATTGCTTTATATTGAGATGAATGATTGAGATTTATAATAATTGATCATAATATTTAAATGCACTTGATTCAATGAAACATTATTTATATATATTACACACAAACCTATTGATCAAAATACCAGTGGTAGCAATAGGCGATTGCCAGCTGTTCTACTAGGACTAGCAGCCTGAGGTGGTATCAGACGACATTCTGAAGGCTAGACTCCAGATTAAACCACGCATATGACCTCAAATTTATATTGGCAGTGACGACTTGCACATCATAAAACTGACAAAACAGCGAAATGTCAAACTATCTGAGGTGCATGAAAATCCATCCCAAAGGGTAATTACTGTTACTTCACAATTTTATTAAAATCCAACACCATGTCATTATGACGAAAAGCTGTCTGTAAGACCTAGCGAGACGGACTGGCGATAGCCAGCTGGCTCAGCTAGTAGAATAAAATTTTCATTTAAATTTTCATATTATATTAGTTTAAAATAATGAAAGAAGTTTTACCTACCAATAAAACTCTTATTATTCATGTTGACTTTGAAGTCCTTGAGATAGGGTTTGCTCTTTCTTCTTCGCATGAGGTTATATTCTACTAATTTATTTTCCTTTTTCTTATCGTTGGTCATTCCTCCCTTTTTATTTACTGGTTATACCCGCGCGTCTATTTTTATGTAGGGAGTTTGGGATCCCTTTGTCTTCATTCTGGATTTGGCTTTCTTATTGTTTCCATGTTGCGTCTGACAGTTCATTCTAACTATCAAAAAAAAAAAATATCTTGGACGAACGTTAAGTTATAGTTAAGTGAACGTTAAGTGATCAGTGTTTATGGCGCAACATCTGAATGACCGTGAGGAGGATATTCTAAAAGCAACACCAGACGGCGAAGCAGAACTGCTACAGGAGGAAAAGTTCAACGTACGAGCATCGATTAAGATGCTGATGTTTGAGGTATCCTCATTACGTACCATATTTCAGCAGGGGGCCGGCAAGGAGTGGCACAACGCCCAAAAATCAATTCTTGGCGGCCTTAGGTCTACGGTCTACAGTCGTAGAGTTAGGTCTAAATGACAAGTTGCGTCGGTGCGACCACTCGTCATCAGCTAACCATCTGACCGAGAGGACCATCGCGGCCCTCCAGAATGCGATGTTTTCCCAACGGATCAGCTTCTGGAAGGGTATGCAATGGTTAGTGGATTGGGCAACCAATCCTCAAAACATCATAACAGCGATGGGCCTGTACCAAAAAATCGAAGAAGGTTTTGGGGACAACGCATAATAAAATTTGCGAGAACATGACTCAGATCCTTACCGGAAGGATACCTTCACTCGGGAGGCACTATCAAGGATTCCTCCGAGCTCAGAGTCCCGGAAGGCCCTCGAACTCACATTATGGCCGGGGTACTCTCAAGGGGCAACGTCCTGTGGGAAGGGAGTTCTCCATCGGAGGTACGGGCTCCACCAGGGATCCGTACTCTAAGCGGAGGTGACCGCATCTGGACGACCAACAACATTGGGGGCCGCCTAAGAGACTTTCGAGGAGTCTGGATGGCGTCGTGTACCACCTCCAACATTGGTAAAAATAATAGCCGTAGCCCGCATACCTTTTGTGCGGACACCACCATTGGTAAGTCCTTTTTTTACTTTTACGGAAAGAATTTCAAACGCAACAGTCAGCAGAGGTCACTCTCGAGATCGAGGACTTAAAGAACTCAGGGGTTCTAGAAGAAGCGGGCCCAACCCCCAGTTTTCTCTCTCAACCCTGAACCTGTTTCTGATCAATAAACACGGGACCCTATAGGCCCTGTTTTCAACCGAAAGCGTTTGAATGCGTTCCTACAGCCAAAACCATTCAAACTAATTCACCATTACGAGGTTCCAACCGTCTTACAAACAGAAGACTGGCTAGTAATCATCGAATAATAATTATTTTTCTTAGTCATGGTAAAGTATAACGTAGGTAACTTAGTTTTTGTAATAACGGCAATACTAAATTTCGCTTCTTTCGCAACTGGCAACAGGCAACTGGTAACGCCAGCGGCCAGAGCCAGATGTCGCTGGTTTCGTAGAAAACCACGGCTCTAGTCAAATTCGATTAGTGAAGATTTTTGTGAAATTGTACTATCAGCAAACATGAAGATGGCTGATGGTACTCCAATTTTAAAGAGAAACAGACCTGGAACAAAAGCAGCTGTAAGTTTTATATTGATAACTGTCTGCTAACAGTTACCAACTCCTGTAGATATTGCATACAAATCCTCGGATTGGCCGTGTCAGTTTGACATCCATTATTAGTGTCTCAAACTATGGCCTATGTGTCAGTTGAATTGTAATAGTAATGTTTTCCAGGACTTCTGCCGCTGGCCTGATGAACCCTTTGAAGAAATGGATAGTACCCTTGCCGTACAGCAATATATTCAACAAACTATTCGTCGTGACCCGTCAAACTATGACTTCACGCTAAACATGCCTGACGTTCAAGATGAGGGTGTGTGGAAATATGAACATTTACGGTAAATAAGCATTTATATATACTGATAAAATATGCAATTAAATGTAACCATTATGCTTTATTTTCATGACCCATTCTTTTTTAGTGACTGATATAACCAAATGTTAGGAATATTATATTCTATTGATTAGTGTTGATTGGGTCTGATTCTATGGAGTGGAACCGTTATATATATATAAGTGAAATCGATAATGTCACTAAGCTAATGTATAAATTTAGCTGGTAGTTAGTTTGCATTGCATGTTTATCCATACCAAATGTCACGCCTGTTCTCTGGGACATGTTAGCCCAAATGTATTAGGCGGATGCAGTATGTGTAAAGTTCATGTAAACGATACATCAATAAATATCTGGATTTACAAGGGTCCACTCATTCAAATATCGTCCTAAACTCATAACATGGTTAAAAATGATTCGACTTACATTCCAATAAGTCTCAGTGTTGCCAATCACCCATTAACTAACGCAACAACAGCTGTCCGCCAAAATGTTTGATATCATTAAAATAAATTTCATAGGTATGTAGCACGGAACACAAAAGTAGAAAATTGGTTACCTTCTGGGTGTGGCTGTAAGAAGATATAATTCTCTAGTGTGGATAAATATCGGATCAACTTATACACATTTAAAAAATGACGTTTTCAAGAGTTAAGACTGCATCAAAACATGCATTAAAATTAATTACATAAACCAAACACACATTCCATTGGTAATATTTGAAAACACTCAGTGGGCTTTATATTTCTTGGGTATTACAGCAACTTACTTTCGTATTTCTATCCCGTTAATCTATTCTATGATTTGTAGTCAAAAATAATCCCTATCTATTAGTAATTATTTTATTTTAATTAAATTATTGCAAATTTTCATGCGTTTGACTAATTCTATAAGAGTTCATTTTCAGTTGTCAAATGTATTTTTGTAATAAACATTTCCGTGTACAGTTATAGAGGCGTTAGCAGAGTATGACAATAATATGATGTAAAGAAGTGAACCCAAATTTCCAAATTGACTCTCATTACTATGTAGTTAGAGTAAATTAATCAATCGCTTTCATCTGTTTACAGAGTCGACTGATTAAATTTGTAAGTCCTACGTGGTTATTTATGAAATTGATTTTTCACATACCTACTGCATCCAAGTAATACGTCACTTATTCACCCATACTATGAGCATTCTAGAATTGCTAATCAGTACATCAAACTATAATTGAATAGAAATTTTCATTCCTGAAAAACCATATGCATATCAAGTTTGTTGAATAATTTTGCAACTTTACGATTGTCTTATAAGTGAGTTAGGTTTAAAATGTTCAATAAGCCCCATATATTAATCATTAAACCGAACTCTGATGTGAATTATTTTCCAATTACAGACAATTTTGTATGGAGCTGAACGGGCTCGCCGTTCGCCTTCAAGAGGAATGTTTCCCACACTCCTGCACACAGATGACGGCCACCGAGCAATGGATATTCCTTTGTGCCGCTCACAAAACTCCCAAGGAGTGCCCCGCAATCGATTACACTAGACACACCCTGGATGGTGCCGCTTGCTTACTGAACAGCAACAAATATTTCCCTAGCAGGTAATTTTCATTTATTCTGACCATCATCATCGTGACAACCCAGGACGGATCCTAGCTTACCTCAAAAACTTCCTCCGTCTTCTACTTCTTGTTGACACCGTCCAACTGTCGTTTGGGTGTGCCAGTCTACTTACTACCCGAGGTTGTCCGTTCTTCCACATGTCCTGCCTATCAGTCTACTGAGGTTAAAGAATGTCGAGGTACATTCTTCGTGATGGAGATTGTTTAAACCATTCGCATCCTTCTGGTATGTGTCCATATATCCCACTCTGCACCTTTCTGTTGACTTTGTTCCGATGGTGCGTGCAAACCTGGAGAACTTGAATGACATTACAACGACTCTCCAGGTTTGCGATCGATCAAAGATGGTGAAATCTTGAATTCTACCAAATAAATTTATTGTATATGTAAAATTATTATTGTAATATTTTTTTTATTATTTCAGGATAAGCATCAAAGAAGCTTCGGTTTTGAAACTCGGCTCGGTATGCAGAAGAGTCTATCGAATCTTTTCACATGCGTACTTCCATCACCGTAAAATATTCTATGACTTTGAAGATGAAACATTCCTCTGTCACAGATTTACCAGGTTCGTTGAGAAGTACAAACTGATGTCCAGTACGAATCTGATTGTGCCCATCGTGCCGCAGACAGAGCTGGTGGCAGGGACGCAACAGGCCGAATCGGAAGCATGAAATGAGGCCCCGTCAAATGTGACTCCGCCCACTAAGTAAACCTCCATCTTACTTGGGTAACGCATTTGACGTGGCTCCCCCTCGACATTATAATAATGATTCGGAATATTGGTCTGATATACATTATATTCTTAGTCCATTACATAATATATTATACATCTGGCGCACGGTTAGTTATGTGTACGTGGACTACACTGTGTTCGATGTAATGTAGTTTTTCATTAATTTAGTAAAGGGTGTCAAATACCTCAAAATTCATTGTCAAACATGCCAAAAAAAAATCTAAAATTGTTGACACCACACCAAACTGATGATTCACTTTTCCTGACATACCCAAATTAAGACAACAAACTAATAAATGCTGGGACTACAGCTGGATTACCCTTACCCACTATAAAATAGATACATACTATTGTAAGCTTGCTGTTCTTTTGGCACCTGTTATGTAATTTTTTCCATATTAAATGTGTAGAATAATAATTTCAATATGTACTCTATTGAAAGGTTCTTTTAAAAAAAAATCAGAGGACATTAATTATTTTTATTATGATATTCAAAGCATTTATACACATTTACGCATAGGTAAAGTGTGAGAGTGTAATTTAAATTTAAGTTTATTTTCAAGATGTGCTCATGATTATTGTAAATTGCAAAATAAAGTAAGTTCGTAAAATATATTATGAAGGTAGTCCAACTTGTTTGAAAAGATATATTTTAACATACATTTTTTTTGCTTACAAACAAGTTGACTTCAGAGTTATCTTTTTCCAGTCCTTCTATGTTTTATACTACTGTTATGTCTTTAAATCAATCGCGATTTTCTCTAATGTAATGTTTCCACTATAATTTAAGATATTCTGACTATTTTTTTTTATTTTACCAATTTTGCTCACTATTCAGATCAGTCGTATCGCAGAAAAGCCAACCGCAGCGCCAATTAATGACATAATAATAATAAAAAAATCTGTCGAGCATAACTCGATATATTACCTGTGTGAATAAAATCAATGTCGAGTCTGGCTACGTGAGATCGAAAAGGGTTACTTTGAAATTTTGGAAAATTAGTGTAATATTTATATAAACAAAAATACTTTCAATTAAACAATTTTGATATTATATTTGAAATCCTGTAATTTATTAAATATATTATTAGTTGATGTCATGACGATGCAAATTGACATGTTGATTGATTTTTTTTCACTTTCTACTACTGACCTGAAAGTTTGTCAGAAAAAAAGATGTCCGGTCTGCAGACATTGAAATCAAAATTATCAAATTAATTTTTTGCATATGAAAAATGCCTGAGACAATACATAACGTCATTGAAACTAGAAAATTGTGTAACTCCAAAAACACTACTTAACATGAGAGACAAAAAACATAATGGTTTCCTATACAAATATATGGTTTTGGAGTTGAATTATCCATGATTTAACAATGTTACAATTTTTCTGGAATTACAAAATTTGCAAGATGGATAGATATTATCAACGGCTACTAGATGGCATTCAAAGTCAATTTTCGATTAAAGCGGAGTTACACAATTTTCTAGTTTCAACGACGAAATTCTTTTGGTATCTCTTTAATAAATAAATTAAAATTTTAACCATTCAAATGCTTTTCTTACTCGGTGGCCGATGTGTTTTTATTTGAAAGAAGTTTTAATACTTATTTTTCTTCCACTTCATTAAATTATAATATCACATTATATTGCTATTATTCGTAATAATTAAATGACTAATGATTATGTAAGTACATATTCGTATTCAACATTAAAAGTTAGTAAAATAATCAATGCATTTCCGCAGAAGCAGAATTGCAATAGCTGGCTTAAAATGGAAGTAGATTCAGAATATTGGAGAATTATAATGACAACAGTGCTGCCAATTGTTGTTTATTGAAATATATCAGACAGGGTTAGAAATAAGCTAATTTGCAGAAAGAAATCCTAGATTCTCAGAATGAAATATGAGCATTAATTTTGACCATTGCTTTCATTAAGGTTGGAGAAAAATTCATTGTTTGATAACTATTGGCATTCACCTACGTATTGATCGATGTTAGAATGAAATTTTATCATCGCTTCAATAACATACATTGCATTTTGTCACTCAATGCAGAACAATTATCGTCATTCTATATATTTTACAGGACGTTTCTTTGAAACAGTATAGTTCAATTATTTGTTTACATAAATGTATGCATCATATTTTTGTAATATTGTTAAAAAATATATATAATATATTCATTGTCCTATGCAACAAATAAATAATTGAATTTGAATGTTTCAAAAACTTTACTGTAAAATATTATGTAAAACACTCTTCATCAATATAATAATATGTACCTACCAATTTTTCAGTGAATAAAGCAATGTTATGTAACTTCTGTAACTTAATATGTACCAATTTTGTCTCATTCTTTTTACAGTCCACATTTGGTATGAAATCATCATATCACAGGTAAAACACATTATGTATTACACTTAATACGTTTTACCTCTGCTATGACAAGATTTGTGACAGTGCAGTGCAGTGCGTGCAGAATAGATAATCACAGAAACTTTTTTATTTTTATAATGATTCTTTGAAATTCGAGGTAATGATTGAAATCGTCTTTGTATTTGATTTAAAGTATGTTTGTGTTATTTTCGATTTTCCCTTGTGTTAGCCAGAATCCTGTGTGAATGTGAATGTGCATTAAATGTAATTAATGTATAAATAATATCTCAATGAAGAAATGAATGACTATTAATAATAACAAATTATTGCTTCACAATCATACATATTTATCTCACAGAATATGTATATGCAATGATTCTTCACTATGATAGATTGTATTAATATGTAGCACCTGTAATATTATAAAATTGAATATTTATCCTGCTCTAAATTGTATTATTTTTCAAGGTAGGGGGTCCATATTCATTCACTTACTTGGAATGCGACTGCAAGAAAAATTACATTGCATTCAATAAGTGGCTCCCCGAATAGAAATCTAAATAAGGCCACACACCGACACAACCGCAAGATGTTGCGTTTTGATCCCTTCTCCCCCGTGCAGGACTCCCGCACCGACCGTCTCTTGACACTGTGTGCGAGGTCAAATGTTTTAGTGGGTGCACAGCGTAACTCATTTTAAAATGAATACATTAGATATAGGCTGATGTTAATTTAAATAAATCAAAAAAAATATATGTCATTTTATAATAGCAGTATTTTACAGGTCAATATATAATTAATTGGTTGGGTGAATGGCTAACAAGTATTCCTTAAAAAAAGGTCTTAATGCAGCCCTACTCAGTGGAGGGAGTTATTATACAGGTAACAGATTGTTCTTTGGGGGGTACGTTTTGGACATGGTCTTGATAAGCAAAATTTTGCGAGCAACGGGGTTTTTGAAAAATTAATGAAATTTGAACAATGAAAATGCCTTTTTAATGAACATCATACATAAAATTAAATTAATATAAGTGCAATAAATTTGAAGTTATTCATTTCGTATTGTGTTGCAAAAAAGAATCTACATAATTAACCCAGCTTAGCATGTCTGCACTTATGTAAAAATTGTCAGTAACAGTCAAATAATCTGATCATACACACATAGTTCCACTCGTGTTGATTCGTGGCACATGTCAAAACAAGTCCAGAACAAAAAAACTATTAAAAATCAACCGCGATATACAAATTCGCACTTGCCGGTGTCGCGACAAATGAGGATTACCTGCATAAGTGACTTTTGGCTTGAACGGGCACCCCCTTGCGCAAATTAGTCTGTTACATTAAACTAGGTATAATTCTGGTTCCGCGTAATATGTAAAATAGTACTCACTATAATTGTGTGAACTAAAGATGGTAACTGGTGGAGGAAGCTCATAATATGCCCTGCTTAGAAGCGAAAAATGGTACATATTTTATATTTGTTCTGTATACCGGCGGCCCTCGACTTTCCCACGTAATTGGTTACTGAAAATGTGTTCGAAAGTAGAGGGATCAAAAAGTGTACTTTAAAATATTTCTTTATCAATGGATATAATAAAGTTAACCAGGCAAATTAGCAATCAGGTGTTTTCTTTATAAACTTGTCAAGAGATAGTTGAATACCACCATTTTACATATTTGAGAAGGTGATAGGGAGCGGAGAGCGGGGCGTCTGCATGGAAGCGCACAGTTTTTGCATTATCAACAAAAATCTAAATTTTAAGAAATGTAGGAAATAGTGAAAGCAGATTGTTCGAATGTCGAGGACCACCTGTAATTAAAAACTGACCTAATATCATTTGTAAAATTGTTAGGTTATTCTACTATTTCAAGGGAGGAAACCATATGCTTTTTTTTTAACAATCTGCCCTATTTATTTTTTTAATGTATCTGAATTAATTAATGAAGGGGGCTTGGAGTACAAAGATAACGATAAGCCAAAATCATTTATTTGTCGTATTTCACAAGCAATTTTAAGCTAGAAAATCCTTGTTTCTCTATAATATTTAACAAATATATTATGTAATTAACAAATTCAAAATAATATGCTAATTAATATGTGTGAAAGGGGTGGGATGATATATGATATGAACAGTGAGTCCCCCAAAGCGATTCAAAGATTTGAATACTGGATGCTAAATTTCAAATACTATATGAATAGTTGGATATGTACAATTTCATTTTTCTTGTATGTATAGGAAATAGTCAAAACTCCACGATTTCCCAATAGAAAAGATCAGTGTGTACAAAAATATTATTATGTATTCCAATTTATAAATGTTTAATACATCTAAACTGGTAATTGGTTCAGATGTACCAGTGAAACCCGCAGGGGGACAGCACTGGCAAGAGTGAATTAAGGCGACAGGTGATCATTAAATAATATTATTGTCTCCCATTTTCTAAATAAAGCCTATTGAAATGAAAAAGATTTGTTTTTTGTAACCCAAAAATGCATAATATCAAATTACAAGTCATCATATTCAGTAACCGAACCATAGTAATGCAAAAACTCAATGTCAGAGTTTGAATGTCTCATAAGAGTAACTCAAATATCCAAGGATTTCCTAATCTGAACACATTCCAAGAAAATTGCGATGTGTTTGGTGACAATTTCTTCATGTCATTCACCTCAAGGGCGGCACACTAATTATGACATGATTGCTTGGGACTACTTGTATAAAACAGTTATGGCAATTTTTTTGCATCATGAAGATGTGTAAAGTTATGAGAGCTTATTTTTCAGTGACTACATTTTTTTTTGGTCTGGGCTGCAGGATTTTCTTTCCTCTCCTCTCTGATTGTAGTCCCATGGATGCCACTTCATCAGACGATACCTTCGGAGACTTTTTTCGTTTGTCGAACTTTTTTCTTTCTACAGTAGTCGATTGCCAAAATGTGTTTGTACTGTTTAAACATTGATATCTGAAAAAATATAAACAACTATTGGTATCTCTATAAGTATCTCACTGGGAAGATATCTAATAACATTGAATGCTTTAATACTACATAAATACTACCACATAAATATTTGATACCTCGCTGCAGTTAGTTTTTCATGTCGATTATGTGAATTGGGGGGAGATGATGGAAACGATGGCCGCGCGGCTTAAGCGTCGGCCTATAGCGTTGTGGGTCTAGCAAGTACACATATTGGTTTTCAATTTTTGTATGAGTCAGAGTATGGACCTAATAGGTTGAGCAAGTGGTTGACATCCATTTTCTCGTAAAAACAAAATCTGTTTATACAAACCTCCACTTTGTGGAGGCCCATATGATCCTATTAGGATCGGAAATGGTCGGAATGAATGTGAATTGTCACCTGACAGATGTTATTGCAATTATTATTAATGTTAATTGACATGCATCAACCCTTCCAGAAGACTTAGGTAACTTCGCTCTCATTTCTATGTTGCCTTCTGTACCCTACATGTGAATCAATAGATAATTAAGGTAGAGTATCTACTAATAGAATAAAAAAGGATGTTAATGGCGTTTACGCTTGAGCAAAAATGAAATGTAAGAATTGTGATGAGAATGAATATTGCTGAAAGCCTCGAATACTGTTTTAAGTTGAAAGTATATTCTAATTTTAGGATGTGTCTAAACAGAACATTTTTTCTTTATAAATCTGAATAAAGCATACCCAGGTTCTGAAGTGTCAAGTTGATCGAATGACAGCAAAATGTGAACAATCGGCACTTCTCTATTAACTACAAGCCGCTCGAGTCCTTCCATCTGCGGTTCCCAGAACTCTTCACTTCTGTAAGATGGAAAGGGATATTTGTACCATAGAAGATTATTACGCAACACAAACCTTAACAAGTGAAAGAGTGTTTTTTGACATAATATCCATGGTGTGATATTGCCAATGAACAATAATTCTCAGTCTATAGATTTAGTGTACAAAAAATAATGGTTGTGCCACCACACCTGGTCCTGGTCTTAATTAGGCGACATATACGGCGTCTATCAGGATAAAAAAAAAAACTAATGAACATCCAGCGGGGGGATTGCTGCCATAATGTAAAAAATAATGTGATGGGGTCTTGTCTGATTGTGAAAAATAGACCATGTGCAAAGGTATGTTAACATTTTTTTTGTCAATAATCTTGATTATGCGTATTAGTATGGCACGCAAGTACACATTGTGACGGTACACTACTAGTACAAAAGCAGTCAGGTAACCTGTCGCAAGCGAGTCATTGGCTCAAGTGCAAAACGTCATTGATATGGCAATAGTATGAATAGGTACTATCTGTAAGTTATACCTGTCGCGGTCACTGCGCTCCAATGTCTAGCTTTAATATAATCTTCAAAATGATTTTCAATACCTAGCTTGACAGACCTCTTTAAATATTGTAAATTGTTTAAAAATAACTTGCAGAATTATAAAAAAAACGTAGCTAAAATAAAAATATTTGTAATATAATTTTCACAGATAAAGCATTCATCCACAGAACAGACCAATAAGATGTATGAAATGTAAAAGTCAACAGATGGGCCAAAATTTTGAAGCAGGGTACTTTATGACGGTCATGACATAAAAAAGCGCACTGACTCCCTAAATATTGAAAGCATGTTATATTAACATGACAAACTTTCGCGCATATTACATACTAAGCTATAGTACGCTCATTAATCCGCCGCTTGCTTATCCGACAACTACTATAATCCGCCGTTATTTTTTCTGGTTTCAAGCACAAAATCAAGCTCTATAATCCGCCGGTATGTGTATGTCAAATTCAGTAGTCCGCCGCATACCAATATTATGACTTATGAGCTGTCCGCCGTCTAGCCCAGTTCTGTTAACCATTAAAATCAATAATACTATCGTTTTCTTTCAGTTAGTCCGCTGTGTATTCTAGCAACTGACGCATGTGTTTCTATTCGTTTCTTCTGCTACATTCTTTGTTTGAATAAGTTAACAAAATGGAGTCTTCTCGAAAGCGTAAACATGACGCATTAACTTTAAACCAAAAATTGAAAATTTTACGAAAAATAGATAGTGGTGCTTCATTTACTGACATTGCTAAAATGTACAATATTGGTTGGCCGCCCACGGTTTAATACTTTAATACATGTAGGAATAAACTTAGCTTATTTAATATGTATAATTTAATAAATACTTACTTGATTTTGATTATAAAGAAAACCATTAACTATGTAAACTAGTACAAATTTCTCAATAAAAACTGTAAAATATGTACCTGTTTTAATTTTTACCATATTAATTTGTATGTATGCACTATATAATCCACCGTTTTCACTAATTGGACACTTGTCTGGTTTTTGGGGTGGCGGATTACTGACAGTGTACTGTACAGACACAACACTATTGAAAATAACATATTATTTAACACGTGTTTAAGTTTATCCCATATTTTTCCACACTCGCAATCCCTAACCTCTTATACCACGCCCAGTGGTAAACCAATTTCCATTAATTTTGTGTTCTCTGCATCCATCATACAGGTGTTTCTTGATATTAATAGTGTTTCACGTAGTGAAAGAAAATCAAAATATATTTTTGTCATGTGCAAATGGTTTTTAAAGGACCCAGGGTCATCTGTTGATCTGTTATTAGTCTAAGTCTGTTATTATTATTATTACCCATATGACTTTTTCATGTATGATTGTTTTTCTATTTCAAATCATTATGTGATATTAGAATAGTGGTACCCGGCGGGCCATTAATTTATATGAAAAAATAAAACCGTAGAAACATTATTTAGAAATATATTAAAAGTATGTATATCTTAAAGACTTGTATGTATATCGGTTAAGAATGTCACCATGATTCACAAGAGATGGCAATATATCGTCGGTGTTTTGTAAAATGGGCGAATCAACCATTTTGGCAAAATCGAGATTTTAATGAAAATACAATATGTACCCCACTAGTTTTGTTGTGTAAAAATGGCGAATTTGTATCTCCACAGGAAAGTACTTAAAAACGATAATCGACTAAAATTAAATTAATTAAAATTACGAATGAAAAGCAAATGTGACATATTAGGCCTTTTAAAATATTATATAATAATACCTATTATAATGACAGTATTCTTTCTAAGCTTTATTATAAATTTGTTAGATATTTATGATCATCTACAGGTCATAAACAAATAAATGTCAATAGTTAAAAATCCTCCTGTAAAATAGCATTTTGGTTAATTCGCCCTTTTTACAAAACAGACGATATTGTGTACAATATATTATTTATTTATTTAAAACAACTGACCTGCTACTGTAGTAAGTAAAGTACAGGGTGTATACACGCTCATGACTACTGAATTTGACAATCGAATACCGGCGAATTATAGAAAAACTTCAACTAGTAAAAATAACGGCGAATTATAGTAGTTGTCGCCTAATCGAGCGGCAGATTACTGAGAGTGTACTGTATTTAAAAAATAAATAATAATTTTATCTCGTGATTTTTATTTATCAGTTAGTTCAGTCATAGACTAACATAATTTATTGTCAGTTATGTCAGTTGAGTATTTTAAAATGTCTAGTTTTACAGATGAAATTATGTATGTTACGTTTATAAATGTTTAGGAAAATACATAATCCAAACTCATCGCTCAATTTAATATCGTCAGTGAGCTTATGGAATGTCATCGATTTAGTGTGTCGTTGTCATTAGTGTTTATATTCATCAGTAGTGATATCAGATTATCTTCTTATTTCCCGTAAGTATACCTGACAAGTGTGCTTTTCCGACAGCCTACTTCTTTCAAAAATTCACCCTTCGCCATTGCTATAACTACAGCAGCTGCTATAAAGTTACCTCAACATCTTCACATCCGATTTATTTTATTATTATTTAGTGTATGCACTGTATTGTACTCGGTCAAAACCAAATGCCGCCTATTCGACGCTTGCATTCTGACGGTGCTGCTTTACAGTAGCGAATCATGGCACCTTACGAAGGCTCAGAGCAACCCTATACTGAGCTTCGAAAACAGATGTTTGCGACGAATACTGGGTGTGCGGTGGTATGACTTTAGGAGCAACGAGGAGATAAGAGAACGCATCAAGCAGCCTCTCATCACGCTGAAAGTGAAGAGGCGACGTTGGACCTGGCTCGGCCACGTGCTGCGGATGCCAGAAGAGAACTTCAACCTGGCTTGCCTGTTCTTCAAACCAACCGGATTCCAGCGTCCTGGAAGGCCGCTAAATACAATCTACAGAGTGTATACGGCGGAGCTACGGGATGCTGGTTTGACCTGGAACGAAGCAAGAAGACTGACGAGCGACATGGATTCTTGGAGGCACCGCGTGGTGTCCATATGATCCAGTTCAGATTCAGTTCCAGATCCAGGGGCGGATATGGCCAAAGAAGAAGTATGCACTGCACCTATTGCTTGCACTTTCATGTACACTTACTGGCCTCTGCATAAACCTCACATAAAGTCTGGGCTTACTGGCACCGGAATCACCTAATGTTTTACGAACAGCCTACTGTAAAATAACCATATAAACAAAACTAACTTTCTATATGCCACTTTTGTAATTTGATGAGGCATCTTTGTTTCCTTCTTCATGACTTCGGCACAAGAAATCGCTCGCGGAACACCGGCACCACTTCCGCTCCAAACGACACTACGTGCACCGCCATCTGCAATGACACCCATTGCGTGCCCCAACAGAGCTCGAAGTTTGCTTCCACCGTTTACCTTTAAAAACATATTTAACAACAGTAAATTGATCATTTCGTTTAATGACAACTCCCAAAATATATACTTTTGGAAGCTTTTCTCCTAATAAACTCATTTTTGTATAGATTTTTTATGTGTTGGAATTTACACCTGATTATAATCAATGGCTACATTTGTTTTGTAAGCTGAAGGGATTTAAAAGAAATACCTGCATCCACAAAAAGTTATCTGAGATGTTAGGAATGGGTATGGCATTTCTGTCCAATGGCTCGTCAACATTTTTCCCTTTCGTATAGTTATCCATTTGATATTCAGTAATCCGTGAGTATTCCTGTGAATAAATTTGTTCTTGTTATTACATCGTCACTGCGATCCTAATCGACTTAGATAAAACGGTACAAGTCGGTTATGGGGAAGCCAGCGGCAAACACATTTTAAAAATAGTCGATATACTGGATTATTTGTTAGGTTAGGTTTTCATTCTTGAATTCATGAATTTTGCCAAAATCGGCTATGACAATAATTAGCGCGGTTCCCGCCTGGCTTCCAAACTGACTCGTACCGATAAAACTATTTAATGCAACATACACATTCATGCAATTCTATAGTAACCTACTCCATATCGTTTTTCAGTAGGTTGTAGAAAGTATAGTAGTCTACGGGTTGTGGTTTGGTTTTTCGTCTCAAACATAGATAAGGTCTCAAATCACCTTAATCAAAATGACGATATGGAGTAGTACTATAATAATAATATTAGGTACCTAATTAATTTATAATACTATCATCGTAGCCCTACACGACAGCATAATATTAATATTATTGACATTCGCAATCATAGATAATATACGTAAATTTGCAATGTTTGCAATGATGACATTTGTCTATGGCAATTGGCTTTTGACAGCCAGGTGCAGTGTTGCCAATCGTAGTATAATTATAGTATTTTGTACTATAATTTTCTCCGCGTTTAAAACGCGGAGAAAATTAAAGAACGATGTTAAAAAGGTACCTATAGTACGCTGAAAATATTATAATTTTGAATATCGGAAAAAATACACACAAAGTACTAAAATTTCGATATTTCCTTACTACCTATAAATTGGTGAAAAGTAAGAAAATTTGGCGAACCAAGAAAAAAAGCAGTCAACATCGGCAATTTATTAGATTCGCCGGTAAGCATTTTTGGTCAGAAGATGCACCTAAATAAAAAAGGCCTCGGATTTCTTGAAGTTATTTGAATTTCAATTTGGGTGATCCAGCTAAAACTTCTTCTTCTTCTTCTTCCACCCTGTCACGTTCCAACATTGGGGCATAGGGCAAGCACAAGTTGGCGCCACTTCCCTTGGTCCATCGCCAACTCTTGCGCCTCCTACCATGTCAGACCTGCAGCACGTAGGTCGCTCTTGTAGCACCGCTGCAGGGTGAGGGAGGGTCGGCCAAGGTGACGGAACCCTTGAGGCTGTGCCACAATGGTATGAAGTGGCGCACTCTTTGGAGGCATCCGGAATACGTGTCCCAGCCACGTAAAGCGTCTCTTCGTGAGAACTTAAATCACCGAAAGCTGTTGCGTCTGTTCACGAACTCGGGTGTTTGTAATGCGGTCGAACCAATGTACCCCTAAGATTCGGCGGAGACATCGATTCTCAAAGCTCAAAAGCCGAGACTCTTGAAGCTTAGTAAGATGCCATGTCTCACAGCCATACAGGAGCACAGGTAGCACGCGTTAAACAAACGACATTTGGTCCTCAGAGAACACAGCCTTGACCTCCATGCGACTCCAAGTTGGTTGAACGCAGATCCCGCCATACCCATGCGGATTCCAAGCTCATTAGAAATACCACCATCATCGGCAACCGTGGCACCCAAGTATTTGACCCCGGACATCAGCTCGACGGGCAGACCGGAAACCCGCAGTGTTGGCGTCGATGCATGCAGCACTGCACATGGATTTGGTCTTAGCCCCATTCAGATGAAGACTCACACGTTTCGAGCTCGCGGCGAGCCTGTTCACGGTTACCTCCAACCGTTCGATCGTCGAGTCAAACACGACTGCGTCATCTGCATACTCCAGGTCGCACAGTCTTTCTTCGCATAGATCGATTTTGTCATTATGATGTTGGCGTATCCGATTATCGGGGCAAACCGTCTTACGCATTATGAAATCCATCATGATGATAAAAAGAAAAGGCGCAAGTACACATCCTTGCTTGACTTCTGACGTAATTTCAAAGAGGTCAGAGGATGTTCCGGCTGCTCTCACGCGACACTCTGTATTGGTGTAGAGAGCACTTATCACGGCGACCAGTTTCCGTGTGACACCATAGCCTAGGAGAATTTGCCACAGAAATTCACAATGAGGACTGTCAAATGCCTTTTCATAGTCCACGAAGCAGCAGGCGACAGGTATATTCATCTCTTGGTACTGTTGCAGGAGGCATCGGAGAGTTGAAATATGCTCCGAGCAGGACTTCCCCGGGACAAATCCACTATGCTGCAAAACCTCCAGCATGGGACTTCTAATCATGTACAGGAGAATATGCGCCAACACCTTCCCGGGAACGCCGAGGAGAGTGATTCATATGTAATTATTACAGTCTTGTGGGTTACCCTTTTTGTGCAGAGTAACAACGGTACCATCCCTCCAGGCTTTGGGACACTGCTCCCTCTCCCACACCTCGTGCAGAAGGTCACACAAGGACGGCAATATACCGCTCAGTCCGCAGAGCAGAAATTCTGCATGGATGCCATCATCTCCAGGAGCTTTCCTGCGTTTCAGTCTTTTGACTGCCTCTTTAACTTCAGCAGTTGTAGGAGGATCTTCGCAGAATCCCGATGCAGTAGTGATTCTAAGGGCTGTGATCTCCGACGGAATATCGAAGGGATGCAATGGAGATGGGCGATTCAGGACATCACTGAAATGTTGGCGCCATAGCTCCTGGACCTTTGCAGGTTCAGTGACTGTCACTCCGTCAGAGTTGCGTAATGCAGTGACCACTGGACGTTTCCTACCGCAAATTGCTCTGGTGATGCGGAAGAGAGCACTTGGATTATTCTTGCAGGCAGCAGATTCCGCATCCCGAATGAGGTCATCCAGGCGTCGGCGCTTATCGCGGCGGGCAGAACGCTTTACCACGCGGTCGATTGTCTGGTATTCCGTGCTGCGCTGTAGGTCGTATGTACCATTGTCCCGCAATTATTTCAGGAGCTTCCTCTTCTCAATCATCTCCCATGTATGAGATGACATCCAGTCCGGCCTGTGCATATGCCGCTCTCCTAAGGCAGTAGTTGCGGAGCTCATTATAGCATCCCGTAATAATGTCCATTTTCCTTCCAAGGGATCCGAGTCGATGGAAGACGTACCAGAAAGAGTCCGAGCATCATATAAGCGCTTCTGCAGCTCCAGCTTATAGGTTGCACGCACGCGGGTACTTTTCAGTTTTTCCACATCGAGTCTGACCGTCCTTTTGGGTTTTGGGACTCGTTTAAGGTCCATACGGGATTTCCCCACCAAGAGTTCGTGGTCACTGTGGATGTCTGCACCTCTATATATCCGCACGTCTAGCAGTTCATGCCGATATTTCGCTTTGACCAAAATGTGGTCGATCTGGTTTCTTGTATTACCGTCTGGCGACGTCCATGTATATTTGTGGATATGATATTATTATATATATTTATATACTTATATATATTATATATATTTATATATATTATATATATATTACATATATATATATATTTATATCCGACCACATTTAGCGGCTCATGTGTGAATAGACGACCTTCGTCGATCACTATTTCACATGTCATATATAATGACATGGATGAGGTAGCAACTTGCTGTCTTTTTCGTTATATTTAAAACATGGTCAGCTATCACTTAACTATAAATATTATGTTTATACCCAAAAAAATATCATCTATTTTTAATGTCTCTACATTGATCATTTTGATCAACACACTTGTTCGTTCATGCAACGTTGCCAAATTATCTTGAGAGCTAGCTTTGTTCAACTAATGTTTACAGCTGTTGTATTGTTATGATGAGAGTTTTTAAGACCATTTTATATTTGAATGTAAATTACAAGATAATAATATTAGAAAAATAAATAAAATTAAAATTTGTGTACTAACATTATAAGTATTTGAACATTTACAAAAAAAACCAAGTTGATACAGTTGATATATTTTGGAATGAGTTTGTTGCTTTGAAAAATGAAATTTGACTATCGATAAGAAAAATATCTTTTTAGTCGGTATCTTGATAAAATCATGAATAAAAGTATTTAGAAATGATTTAGACGATAGGTATTGTACCTTAATGAATGATTTACATGAGTGGTGTACGGTGTGGTGTACCTTAATTATTAAGGTAAGTAGGTACATGCAAAAAAATAATTCGTCCACACCAGGGATATGTACATACTATTGGAGAAGACAGATGAAGGTGTGAACTGTAATAATTCTAATTAGTTTTTCGGCAATTATAAATATGTCTCCAGTGCCAGTGGCACCCATACTACCAAATAATATTTTGTATGAATAAAATTATCTTGTGAAGTGCATGTAAAAACAATACATAGCATTATGACCACTGTACTGCTTGGGCTTATTTTTTTTTCCACTAAACAATGGCTACCTTTTTTTGTTTACTAATAATTGAAAAATTACTCATTTTACGAGATTCTCATTTTATGCCGTGTTTATTCATAAAAACTTTTTAGATTTTAGAACTGTATTAAATTTCATATTTGGCGTTTTTTAAATCATTCTTTTATTATGCCTACTGTTAATCTTTTCGATGCACCCCAACTATTTTATAACTTTTTAATATAAATTCTCCACCTAAAAGCTACATATTAATAAAATAACCATACAATTTGAATTTGTGAAATGATACCATCTTATTATTAATTTTTATTTTATGGTTATGTTTTTCACCCTATGATTATTGGTTTTTCTCTTGTGCAGGACAAATTCAAATGATTTTGAATAATTCATTTTTTTGATTTTTTAGATAAATAAAAATATGTATAACGCGAAATCCAAATCTGTACCTTAGCGTCAACTTGACCCAAGATTTTATAATATTTGTATGTATGTGATGCAATTTTATGTGATATAATAAATTATCTAAATTTGATGATAATTCACATTTGGAATTTTATTTTATAATTATCTGTAGTGTGTTTCCTGACTAATATAAATGGCTATTTATCCAATATGTAGAAGGGTCGCATGTTAATATGTTACCATGAAAGGGGGTCGCGATCCAACCAAGCCAACAACTCAATAATTCAAGTGGATTTATTTGAAAATTACAAAAAATACACAGAATACCATTCATTTTACCTCGCCAAACCCTGGGATTCTACGGAATATCATTTAGGGATAATATGGGGAATACTACTGTAGAACATCATACTGCCCTTAACCTCAGTGATAGGTAAAGGGGCACGCCAAACATCCTGGCATGGGGCCCCGGTTCGGGATGTGGGGACCATGGCCAAAGCATAATAAAGCAAAAAAAAACTGTCTACGATGAGAATTTTCACATTCAATGACTGGTGTAATTTTGTCAAAGAATGCGGAAATTCATTGTATCAATGACGTTTCAGGTTTTTAAATCATTCGCATCTAAATATGATAACCCAACGCACCATTTAATTTATATTACAAAAAAACATTGTGTGGTAAAATAGTTCCCATATACAATATGGCGTGGTTTCACGTTTGAAGAGATGATTTTGAGAGACTCTTTTTATATAAACATCATTTGAAGAAAATGATTTTATGGTAGTTGGTTAACGACGAAATATAGAAAGAATTCCTGTTATTGTTCCAGATATACCTATAATAATTAAGAATCCAAAGAAATCATATTTCTAAATTAAAATATCGTGATTTAGTGACAACGCTAAATACATACCAGAGGAATACCAAGAGTATTTTCGTGGGCTTTCCAGACAGTGAAGATTATGCCTGTTTTGTACTATTCTTTTGTTGATAAATGCAAACCTAAAAAACAACGAAGATCTTAATGTTATCTAGCTTATGTATCTACCTACAGAACCCAAATCATTAAAAAACAAGAGATTATAATATTATTTATCAATAGTTATATTTTTTGTTATTTTAACCAATATGCAATATTTGAAAAAACATGAGAGCCAAAATTTTTTAAAAACCCTAAATACAGTCAAATTTACAGGTACCAAAACAAAACATTTTTCACATCATTTTTCAATAGTGCATGAACTGTAAAATTTTTGTTTTTTTCAAGTGAAAAACAAAATACCTTTTTAGTGATGCGTGTGTGTAAGTAAAGTGATTGGTATTATTTTGATTACATATACGTAATTATTTTCGTCGGAAATAATTTTCGAAATTTCCATGTCGCGCCAAGTTGCATTAAATGCATTAACCAATGGTTATACGGGTTCAAATCTCGTCGAGTTTCGTATTTGTTTTCAAATATGATTTTTTCTAGTGGGTATATATCTGAGGTGTTTTCAAGTTATGTATGTTCAATATATGGAATGTTACATTCTCAAAATCTTGTGAATTATTCATTGAATAAAAGAAATGGTTAATTCAAAGATGTTTATTTATTGAGTGTATTTATGTATTCATATTGGATCAATACAAGCAAGCAAAAAATAAAACATTTGGTAGGTCGTGCCATTTATTTCAACTTTAATAGTATGCTTATAGTTAAGCACATATCTACTAAAATGTAGTCTATACAATTATTACGCACTTTTTTTGCTATTCAAATCATTTGACGACCTCCGTGGACGAACGGTTAAGATTCTCATCTACGAATCCGGAGATCGCGTGTTCGAACGCGGCGTGCTAAGTCAATTTTATTTGATTCATATGTGTTATTTTACGTTTAATTACTATAAAATAATATAGTATAGTATACTTGCGGCAAGTTCCGGAGCGGTGGATACTCTCAATATCGTGAAAGACAACAATTCAGAATCGAAACGTTGCTTGAAATGACTTCTAGTCCAAATACTAAACAAAAAAGTATCAAAATACTAAAAGTATTTTGATATCCATAAAAACCCACTTAGGGTTTTCAAAGTATTTATAATATTACAATTAATAATAAGTATACAAAGTCATAATATTGTTTCAACGAATAAGAAAATGTATTCTGTCTTCATCTATACGTATAGTATTTAAGCAAAGGCAAACGGCCTATCTGAATAGTCTTGATAATGGTGTCACTTCATTCAGGTGTAAACAATGGACCCGTCTCCAGCACCTGTACCTACAGTAAAAAATATTTCTTATGCAGCTTACGCAAAGGATATTTTCGCATATCATTGAAATTATACAATTTCACGCACCGTTCCCGTTCCGTCTCACCTTCCTATCACCTCTTCCATGCAGTGGCAACGTCGCACTCTCCGATCAGCTAAAGGCGATTAATAATGAACGGAAATAATCAACGAAGTCACGTTCTATATTCAGGGATAAAAAAGTACACTTACCTAGTACTATTACTAGGAAATTATCACTTACCTTATCAAATTGAGTTATAGGTACCTACGGTACCAGCTCGTCGAGCTGGTCACAACTGCATATAAATCTATACCTGACAATGATCAAGTAAGTGACAAATGAGCCAATAAGTCGAAATGATCAGGTAACTCCGGTAATTTGTGGGCGGTTTGATTCACTAACTGCCCTTAGACATACTTATATATATATATATATATATTTATGAGGGAAAATACTACCACCAATCACAAGACCATTCATGGAGGCAAAATCTACCAGACGGGAACCATTATCGTTAATTTGGCCAAGGCCATGTTTTCCCAGCACAAAGGGTCCACGCGAGGGGTCAGATCCTACTTTGGCATTTAAATCACCAAGGATAACTGCGTGATCACAGCTGAGGATATTTCCAGCGGCTTCCGCCAGACTTTCGTATAATGTATCCTTATCTGCATCGCTAGCAGCCTCTGTGGGAGCATACTACTGCAGAAAAGTGATGGAACCCGACTTGGTCTTGAAAGTAGCACGAAGTAGACGTTCGGAGATAGGTTCCCAGCTGGTGAGGCACTTGCAAGCTTCCTTGGACATGGACATGGACATCTATCCTTCAATAAATAAACTTCTCGCCAATGCCAGTGAGTCGACACTCACTGATCCCGAGAATATCTAACTTGTATTGAGAGAGTATTTTTGTAAGATGCTCGGTCTTTCCAGGGACATTTAGAGTACGGATATTGTAGGTTCCAAAACAAAATCGTTTTCCGAATTCAGACGAGGTCGTCAAGATGTAAACGGGAGTCCGAAGCTTCCCTGTGCTTGGATTAATCTGTTGTTTTAGGGTGTGCAGGTGATCATCCCACAGCACCCGAGTTACTGGTGGGGCTGCCACCTTAGGGCCCGTGAACATGCCCTGGTTTTCTGAAGGGGTTTTCCTTCCCGTAGCCAGAATGTACCAGTTTTTAGGCGCTGGTGATTCGCCTTGCACCCCCGCGGAGATTTAGAGGTAGGATTTGTTGGCAGAGCTATCATGGATAGTCGACATACTCAGCATTTCAAATGGAAGCACACCTGATCTGACATCAAGGCATACCCCACTAAAGTCATATCAACCTTTGGCCCCGCTAAAACGCCCAGCTAAAACAGCAACACTAAAATTATATTTTTCAAAAATTTTAAATTACAAACACTTAGCCCTACCGCGCACGGGTGACTTTTGTCACGGTGACAGTTTCGTCGCTGTGTCAAAATACATTGCAGCAATCATCTCGTATCTTGACGTATTATTGGTAACGTCGTAGATGTCGCATTATAGTCGTATCTTATTGGTAGTAATTGTGAAGGATTTGTTCGATTCCTGGTCGGAATCTTCATCTGGAATCCATTGTTCTAGATTGCGCGCCACTTCAATGAGTTCAATGGAAGACTCCATGGTTTTCGGGCGACCCGTGTTCTATCTCGTTCACATAACAGATTATAGAAACGTTTTGCTAATTCTTCCGGCGCAGTTTGTGGCATAATCACGAAAGCTACGTCTCTTTTCTCGATTAGGAATGGGAATGCTTCTTGCGATGGTTTCTGCCGGATCGATTTAAGCTTGTATTCCAATCGGTCGATCCGCTGCTGTGAGCGAAATTCTCTTACGAGCTCCCATCGGAAAATTTCTCATGAAGACAGTCGGGATGGAAGAGCTTCCCACCAGGTTAGAGCATGGTTTCGGAGACCAGATGCAGCTAATCTTGATCAGTGGTAGTCGTGGGTTTTGGCGGATGTAAAATATTGTTCGCACTGTTCGATAAATACTCAGACGTCACTGAATGCGCTACCGTCAAATTATATATCGAAGACTGGCGGGAAATAACACATTGTTGAAGGCACATAGTTCGGTTAACTTTGCGGGCGCCATCAAATTTATTGAAATTTGAAAAATCTCGTTGTGGGCTCTGGCATATGGTATGTTTCATGGAATCGAGGAGTCGCACTGACACCAATCGCCCCACGTTCGGACGACACTTGATAGGTATGGGTTTATGTAGGGTGTTGATTTATACTTTTACACTTATTGAAAACACGGATTCAGGGACATTAAGTATCATGTAAGTATATTTCACTTTTAAGACAAGTAATAATTTATTAATTATTAGCAACATTTGTAGACGCACGCTTGAAAAGGTGGCAAATTGTATTCAGACGCGACGTTCAAGGCTCGGGGGTAGGTTACCGACTGGCCGTACCTACACTCGGGCCTTTGTCCGCCCAGAAACAATTAACGGTATTTTTTTGTTTGTTTGTTTGGCTGTGCACCCTGGCCTGGCCTCGACTCATTTACAGTTACAAAATACTATATTATTATCATCCCAACTCTGTCAATTACAAGATTTTTGATGGGGGAATTTAGGCATTGTAATTTTTGGTATCAGTAGGTAGTATGTATTAATTAAATTATACTAGATTTATTTTTGACCGATTTTATCAATGATCAGGACCATCCACACACTAGGCAGATACTATACTGGTTCAGCGCTCGAAATGGTAAAGTTTACGAACCGGAACGCTCGACAATTTTCTGAAGATATTTACATAGTTATCAAATTGTATGTATGTGTTTTTATAAAAATAAGTGTTAGTTTCTTTGTTATATATTATGACTTATCTAGGTCAGATGGTCAAATTATTTTTCCACGAGACGGAGCTATAATTTTATCAATTTTACGAACCGGAACGGCGCACCGGTGCACTCTAGTCCATTTCGAGCCCTATACTGGTCATGATAACGGACAAATAATATACCTATTCTTAAAATGCAAGTTGACTATTTTTTTAGTAGAGATGACGGTTCTCATAAACAATGTAGATTCATGAATTAAGATAGGTACTTAATTCATTTGGCTAATGAATGCCAATCGCTGTAGTGTATAACCGAAATATTTACAATGTACCATTATTGGACTAAACGTTGATACAATGACAATAACGATGTCCCCCTCATAATGAAGCGGGGCCCGCTGGGGGCCCCAGGCTAGGGACCTTTGTCAGGCCCCTACCTATCGTTAAGGTTAAAGGCAGTTAAAGACAATTTCTAAAAATAAGCGATTCAAAAAACTGAGAGCTGCATTAGCTAATAAATAAATGAGAGTTTATATCCATTTTATTTGCGTTGCGCCGTGGTGGACAACTGACAGAATGTCTACTTCTGAAACTGTCGGTCACGGGATCAAATTCGGCATCAAGCGAAATTGACATGTTCTCTTTTTCGTGTGTGTTTTATCCAGACCACGGATCCAATGTGTTGGGTGAACGACTATGGTTATTAGTCGTAAAAAGTCTGCTAATACATTTTTTTCATTTTTTTTAAATTAAGTATGATTGTTAAGTTTTTGGGGCCCTTGGGGTTTTTAAGTGTAAATTCGGCCCTATGTATAGTGTCAATAAATAATTCGGTTTTCTGATAAATATTACACCTTTCCTAAACTTTTAAAGACTATTTACTATACGATCAGATATCTACATGATGTTATTAAAGAACCGAAGAATGGGTAGTCGTATGTTGGCCATAGTCAATTGAGCACATTTTGTTACTAGAAATAATATTCCCATCTGGGTTGAAGTATTTTGCTTTGTTTCGTCAGAGTCAATTAAAAAGAATGTAAAGCAATCATAATTATTATGAGCGCGGAAGAGTGAACGTCATGCGCAGCGTCGGCTCGTGGGCGGCTTTCCCGATGACGATCGGTGAAATTAGATTTGAAGGAGTTACCCCGCCGGTCCCCTCCGCCCGCCGCCCGCCCTACCATTCCGAACGTCTTTATTTCCCATTCTTTCCCGTCAAACTATTACCCGATATGATATTCAAAGGCGTGCTAAAAAATAATTATACTGTACCAAAATATTTACGTGTCGCTTGGGGATTTATTCAAGGTGTCAGATGGGCATCCCTTGTTTCGTCTACCTCAACACCTCCCAACCCGTGTGCCACGTAAGCCATATTACAGGAAAGATGTGACCGTGTAACATTGAGATGATAGAGATAGAGACAAAATTACGCGTTGTTCGTGGAGCATTCCAGACAGCTACGTTCCAGTTTTATTAGTCAGTAAGAACATTAATTATTTTATATAAATTATGCGATATTTGTATTTCTAATTTACTTATCGACCTTTCATCTTCGACATTAACTTTGTAATCCGGAATCTCCGGTTCCGCGTCGCTAAAACTGTTGTAAAGCACTGCTCTTCGTAACTTACGAACAATCTATCTGCCGTATGATGCCTGGCTTATAAAAATAACCCACCTATACAAGTATGGTCATACCTATTTACTTAATGCATGATTTTTCCATTTCCTTTTTATTCAAAGTTGAGAAAATAACCAACAACCAATCACGCTTACCGTGGGAGGGAGGGGGTGCTTGGGTACGCCTTTATTGGATGTCTAGGAGATGGGGAGGAGACGAAACAAAAGGACACTAAGTTTCCTCATAATTATTAGGACTGTTAAGTAATAAATTGTGATTGGGCGAAAAGCGAAATTAATTAATTAATAACAAAATTAAAGCCCGCCAAAAAACTGTACCTGAATCAAAAAAAAATCCTTTCAAATCTCTACCTATGAAAAAATGTATATTGTGTAATAAATAATTTGTTTTTGCAGTGCTGGCGAACTAGTTTCAGGTCTGCGATGTTTGGCACACCTGGAAATTATTCTTTCACTCTCATTTTTTGGTAATTATAAAAAAAATCGACAGTATCTAGCACCTACTCGGATTCTGCACGGATCTTTTGGAGAGAAAACCTGATGGAACGGGAAAAAGCATTTCTGAAGGAAAGCTGAAAATAACCTTCCTGTAAACTTTTCTCTAATGGGGAAAAACTTTTGGACATAAAAATGGGAAGTAAAGCTAGGGATGGAAACTTTATTTCGAGGAGAAAACCGCCCGGACCGAAAAAATCATCTATCAGGAAAGTTAAAATAAAAAAAACTCGTTTTAGATTTTGGGTAGAAAAACTATAAGATGAAAAGCACAAATGCTTAAAAAATAGGTTAAGAAAACTAAAAAAACCTGTCTTCCCTATTTTTAGGAAAGAGAACATAAAATAAAAACAAGATCTCGACTTTGGAGGGAAACCTAAAATTGGTATTTTTTGGATTTTTTTGTTGACATGGAAAAGCGTTCGATCGAAGCATAAAATTTTGTACAACAAAATAAACCTTTTCTCAATACCAGAACAAATTAAGAAGTAATCATAATGAAATCTCACATCTCTATTTATGCAATCGACCATCATCAGTTGTGAAGTCGATCGAAGACAAAAAAAATGTATTGGCTATTTAGAATAGACATTTACATTTATACATTTAGAATTGACAAGAATCGATGGAACTAGCTAGACGGATCAGCAGTCTCCCCGACCTAAATCTTGTGGTAACGTCAAGATATATTTCGTATCAAAGGAAGAAATTCCTTTCAAATTTCTTCAGTTTACATAGAATGTACAATGCAATATAAACATGGTGGCGACACGTTATTTATAATTCGAAATATTTTCAGAATAAATTGAAATATTATTATTTACTTGACATAAATCATTTTTTTCAATATGTACATAATTAACTTTATACTTTTTCTGGATTATTATCAGTTCTGCTTTTAATCACTGTGTACACCACTGCCATTTCGTCTCCTTTTCGCTCCCATTGCCATCTCTCGAGTACTATCTGACATATCCAGAAAACGACTGGAAATTTTCGGAACAAATTTATATTTATTATTATTTAATGATCAGGGCCAAAGAAGATGTCGCTTCCACAATAATAAATTCATTACTCTGTAAGCAATTTCTTTTAACATTGAACCACAAATAAATAATATCGTTGCAATAAATCAACTAATATACATTTAGTTAGGTCACATAATACAATGATTAATAGGTAGATATTTCCAAACGAAAGGAAAATCGTGTTTATTTATATAGGTATGTACCACCAATCTATAACCCTTATACACCTATATTTATTATTGGCGTGCCTACAACATTGTGTGCAAACGGTTTACATTTTTTAATTCACGTAAGTAGGCTCTTATTTTTGTTTAGTATACCAAAAACTGAAGTTATCACTTTTGTTTTGCAAAGGTACAAAATTCATATACAATATTAACAGATTTGTTACTATAAAGGTATTTCGTAATAGCATAATATAATAATCATCATTTATGGGATTACAACCCTTGGCGGGTCTTGGTCTCCTTCAAAAACATCATACATCCTGGACGATCTGGCGCCAACGCTCTCCAATTGCTTTGAACGAGCATTCTTAAATTTATCATTCTTAAGAGCAGGGATTCCAATCCGGGGATCCCGAGCTATTTTTGATACGTATGAATTCCGGCATTGATAAACATAATCCCGAAACTTTCGGAATGATTTTTTTTATCAATTTTTATGGAAAATAAAATAAAAACGAAAATATAACAGAAAAAATACTTTTAATAACAAATAACTACATTAGAAATAAACTGAGTTTGAATGAAGTTCGACTTATACCCATGTGTAAGTTGCCGATTCATTTTATTTTTTCACATAAGTAAATTAGTAAAAATGAGAAAGATTGAAAAAAACAATGCTTAGCACTATTATTAACAAGGTAATTCCACCATGATCTCATACGTTTTACGGCAGTTTCATATTTGACACACTAATTATTAGATTTATGAAGCGGAAAGGCCATAAATACACCATGATTTGCTTTACTATTTTAAATCTCGCTAACCCATTCATTAAGGCTTTACTATCAGAAACAGCAATCTCGTATTAAATTCACATTATTATTTATATTACAATATTATTTACTACATTAAACTTATATGTTTCAAGATTGAACGTATACAATATTAACAATAAATGTCTTAAATAGTATAAATTATACTAGATTTATTTTTGACCGATTTTATCAATGTTATTTATAAACATAAAAAATTTATATTAACAATGGAAAAAAATGCCAATCCCGGGATTGTCAAATTGTAATCCCATAATGTCAAATTTAGGTTATCTTAACATATCGTCGTTACGCTATGTGTGTTCTACTAAACTGTAATGAACAAAAATATTTCCATGCTCTACACATGTGAAATAATTGAATCAGTCGTGAGATTTTAACCCGAGGTTCACAGATTTAGAATGAAGCCTTATTAACCACTTCTATCATATAACTATATAGTATCACTATCAGATATTGTTCCCAAGGCCCATAAACTATTAACTCTCAGTGAAGTTTAGTATATAACCCGCATGCCATTTTTTGCAACCGACTAAACGAAAAATGCATTTTTCTATCATATCACAACACAATGCTTTCATCCGTCAATTATTACAACTATTAAAGTTTATTGAGGTGTAAAATATATCATCGATACGTATATACTGTGGTGTAGAGTTATATTACCCATGCTAGAGCTTGGTACGCAGCGCATATATCAACCATTCATTGAATATAAAATAAAAACAAAATTATATTCCCATTATGGAGTTCATATCAATGAACACTATAAACTGAATCGTCACTATCAAACAAACCATAAAGATTTTCACAATGAGTTTCAGGATAACTTTGGAAACAAATAAATCTGTCTTAACAATTTCATTATGATCTTAGATTTTATATAGTCATCCGATACCTACCTCATCAGCAATAACAAATGTTAGTTTAATCAAACTAATTTATTAATTAAAATTAATTTAACCAAAGTTATCAATCACTGATGTAATTAGACTAAATAATCATGTGATTCCTTCATTTCTCAACACTTGAGAAATCTCTAAATCAAGAATATTTGTTTTCTAGAGATTTTGTAATTGGTTTTTTTGTTTTCTCTAGAAATCGACATTATTATAAAATTACCTCTTCTTGATTTTTAGGTTTTCCATAAATTCCGTATAGAATCAAAATTGAGACCTTTTATTAGCTATTTCGGATAATTTGCTTTTCTAAAAACTTTTATACCAATCGATTTGTTTAAATTCCTGTTGCGGTCAGTTTAGCCTAGTAACAATTTCACGATTTCTCGATAAATGAGATTTTTCTAAATTTCACTAGATTTGAAATTTCTCGATCACAACTACTTCTAAATGTAATCTCTTTTGAACACCAATCTAATTATGTGCACATGAAACAATCTTTATACCTAAATACGATCCATTTGTTAACTAGCTTTTGAATACAACTTTATTTTTATCCACTGCCCAGGACACAATATTATAATATTGCTCACTAGGAATAATAATTATACAGCCTTGACATTTTAGTCGACCACACTGGCTCTCGCAACCAAGATTTGTACCTTTATTCAAAAAGAATGATGTATTTCATGGAAGCGTAAGGCTGTTGGTTCTGGCTGATCATGAATATTATTTTTCTTTTTTTGTAACATCTCTTTCAGAGGTTGGGCACCATCGTGGTGACATATTCTTTATTGTCCAGAAATTTGTACGTATGCAGTTCGTCGTATCACACTTCACCGTGAAATACTGTATCGGAAATATAATGGTCGTATATTAAAGACCGTCCAACCTCTTTGGGTCGTATAGTACCGAGATAAAATTCATGTCTAAATAAAACACGGTTCTTGTCGGTTTGCAGGAAGCAAGCGGCAAATAAATTTTGAAAATAGCCGATATACTGGGTTATTTGTTAAGTTAAGTTAGGTTTTCATTCTTGAATTCAATAAAAACTACCGAAATACAAGGGAAAGACAGTATAAAATAGTTATGCATTTAAATTATAAATACAGAACAACGCGTATTTTTTCATTTCATTGCAATAGAGATGACCGTATAGCAGCGATTTTCAAACTGGGAGGCGCGCCTCCCTGGGGAACCGCAGACTAGGGCAAAAGAAGGCGCGATCAAGATGATGAATTTGGATTCACTATTATTGAAAAGTAAAAACATGATAGAATTATGGAATACTTCATTGAAATAAAAAAATCAAGTGAAACCTTTATTCAATTTTAGTTGAATCGAAGTGAAGAATATAATATTCTGTGAAGCAAAGCAATGCAATTAGTAATGTTGGCATTCGTAACATCATATTTTTGCGAAACGGGATTTACTGAATTATCTGCAATTTGATAAACTTTGTGCTAATATAATAAACAAGCTCATCCATCGCATTAAAAATAATATATAATTATATACTTATAGTACCTACAATCTTGTTATTATTCTGTAATTACGATTTTTTTTTGTATTAATACATTTTTTATCATCTAAAAATGTGTGTATTATTTTATGAAATAAGAGGAGAGGCGCCAAGATAAGATTTTTTTTCACAGGGGGCGTAGTAACATAAGGTTTGGAAACCACCGCCGTATAGTATACGGTGATATCTTTCCGATACGAAAGCTCACGGAGAACTGGAAATGTAATACGTACAATTTACATGTAACATGGAGTTTAATCAATCTATTGAATGTGGCGTCATCCTCTGCTACGTTTACCGTTTATTTTCCCTGGGTTATCGAGTTGTAGAGTTATTATTAAATGGTTACAATTAAACTTTGGTCCAGATAGAAAATTAATTGGCAATAGTACCATGACAACGAAAAAATCAACTATACAATCAAGATTATTAAAATAACTGCTTAGTAAGGACACGTTAACTCTATTAATATGACGATATGGATTTGTACGTCTTACTGAGAACTTTTCAATCGCAGTGAAATAAATGGCAAATAAAACGGTGGGGTCTCAACGAACCGGGGAGGCACCCCTCCTCTGGATAGCAGCCCCCTCGGCGAAGGAATGCGTGGAATCCAGCATCAGACGCCGGGACAACAGCCTGCCCTGAATACTCCACTCATATTTCTATCGTCGTCTTCTTTGCCGGTCGGTGAATAGAGCAAAAGGGGACCGACCGCCATGTGTAATGCCACCGACTGTTGTTCCGGTTTTCACGTCAATCGATAAGCAACCACCTTAACGAAAAGTTTATGGAATGGTTATGTATTATCTACTAAATAAACCACAATTCATAAACGAATAGTAGGTATATTAGAAAATATCAAATTCAATCAGCCCTATCTATGTATCAGATAATCAAAATAATGCTGACTATTTTAATTATTATTGGAAGCGCCTAGTTTCAAAAGCCCCTAAAATGATTTTAGGTAGTTCTGAGAAAAATGACAAAAACGATTTTAGGTAGTTTCGAGAAAAATGAGAAAACATCATATCTATTAAATCTGTGAACTTTATGTATTTATTTTTTAATTCGTTACATTCTAAAGAGTATTTTGGCTTTCCATTTTAGGAGTATTTGAAAAGTACACCCAACTATTTTAGCGGGTTTTGAAATTTACCCTAATTTTTGATCATACATATTGACGGTTTTTGGCATTTTTTAAAGTTCAAATTTTCTCCATCATATAGGTAACAAAAATATACATCTAAATACATATCTAACTCAAAAATTTTCAAAAACCGTTTTAGGGGATTTTGAAACTAGGCGCTTCATTGGTCGTCCATATAATATAACGTTACGCCTTAAGGGGTAAGGTGGTCTTATATTGTGATGATTTGTAACAAATGGTACGGGGTGGGGGTTTATAAAAAATGTGACGTAAGAAGATACCTACAAACTATTTTTTTCTGATTATAAAATATTTCGTTATTCCCTTATACTGAGACTGATTATTTTTTAATGAATGGGAGGAATTCGAAAATGTGATTTAATTCAGTCAGGGTTGTAAAAGATTTCGTGACGAAGTCTTGAGTAGTGAAGGGAGGTCAAAATACTGAAATCATGTGTCGTCATTTATGAATGGGTCCTTAACAATGTTTTACATCTCTTGTCCGTAATATATATTAAATAAATTATATACATGCAATATACTTTAATAATCATGTGTTGATTTTTTCGAGTCTTATTTAAACTTAAAACTGTGTACTAAAGGAGTAAGTAGGTATAATGTTATGGAGTATTATAAAATTATCGTTATCGTTGGCTTCGCCTTGCTGGGTCTATGGCTACAGAGTGTCGCTCGAAGCTGTCACAGGTAAAACCGCTTTCCTCATCTTTATCATTTAAATTACACAGTGAGAATGCCTTACATGAAAATTGTGTCCATTGCTTTGCATTAAATTTTGCCACAAATAAAGACTAGGAGCATAATGCAGAGTTGTCGACGTTAAGGGGGAGACGCATGCCAGCAGAGAACCGAGCGGAAATATACGAAGCTTGCAATTTGAGATTTTTTTCGATAATTTACAATTTCAACTGTATTATTTAATAAATATGTATCCGAAAACATTAAAAAGATTTTTTATTTTTTTTTAAACTTTAAGATAAACTTACAATTGTAAAAATATGTAATAAAATGTGAATTCGTTGCAGGGTCAAATCTTATTATTGCATTATATTTTATGGTCATAATTATCATTAAAATTTAGTTTATTAAGTTTTAGATTTTATGTGGTTTAGATTTTCGACTAATTTATCGTTTTAATATTTTTTATATATATTTTAAAAAACATCGATTTTTATAAAAATATAAATGTGTATAACTTGAAATCCTTTTTATTTATATCAACTCGAGCTTCAATATTGTGACCATGCCTAAAATAATCCACTTATGACGTAGATAACATCATTGGTACGTTGTTCACGGCACGTGATGAATATTAAGGGTTATGCTATACAATACAATGAGGTTTCACTATCTTGTGAATGTAGTAGATCTACTCTAGTAGTTAATATTTAACTGCAATATTTTAATTCACCTTCTATAATAGATTAAGTTATAAGTGTTAATCTTATTTTAACAATAAAATGACCACAAATATATATTGTAATAGGGGTAAAAATCGGTATGTGTACTTATGTACGCGCGTTAGAAGTTATACTTCTTTGACGTCACAAAAAAAAACCCAAACTTGTGAGAACCTAGATTCTTTGACTAGCTCTTAATTATCTTAATTACACACTCAAGAAAAGGGACCGCTTATTGGAACGCTGTTGATTTATTTGTACACACTTTAACTTATATTACTAAATTATGTAATTCTTATTTATCGTTGTTTTTATTTTAAAAGTAACAACTGCCACTATGGCGTTTAATAGTTTGTTTAGGTAAGGAATTGCAAATGGCCGACAATAATAAATTCGTTTACGGAACAATTCTAAACTATAATATTATACTGTATAATCGTCACGATTAAAGTATCATCCTGTGGCGTAAAGGCAGTGCGTTCTTCTGATAACGGAACAGTCGGTGGTTCGAATCCAATCGAGTGGGTTTATTTTTGTGTGAAAAAATTAATTATGTGTTACACGCCAAAAATACACTCTTATCTGATTTTCCCAACGCGCATAAAGAAGTATAACTTCAAAAATGACATATTTTCATAAAAAAAATTCAAATTTTCATCAAATTGATTTTTAGCGGCTAATAAATAATATAACAATATTTTGACACTTAAATATTATTTTACTTATAATAAATATGGTAAATTTACTGAAATTCTTAGTTCATTCCAACATACAATAAAACACGTTATGCAACAAGTTGGAATTTGAATTTTAAAGAAAGTTTTGTTCAAAATATAGCGTCCGATATTCACGATGACGTGCCGATAAAGATCCTTGAGAAATTCCATTATTTATTTTCCAGCAGTATCTCAATACTAAATTCCAATATTTTATATCGTCATATTTGTTCTATCAAGTGGAAATATATTATGAGACTTTCCTTTCCTTCCACCACGTATTATTATGCAGGTGTGTACCATGGCACCATGCAAGTTAAGCGCCCTTAAAAAAATGTGCTGAAAGTGTCCCAGGAGGAACCTACCATGACTTACAAACTTGTTAAAAGACGAGAAGTTTTCTCTAGTATAAAGAATGTCGCAATGGCCAACAGATCCAACCAATGGTTCAAATACATTATGATGCACGTCGCGTACTGTCATGCTGGCACGGCGATAAATTTAGTCGATAGGTTCATCATTCCGTAGAATATTTTGAGCGATCAGTATCTCCATAAATTCAATGATGGAGAGTGCCAACTCTAATGTATTAGTATTTTGAATTATTATTCATTATTCATGCTAATTTCATTTAATTTTAAGAGTTTCTATGTATGCGTACTTTAAAATTTCTTGCGATATTGCATCCATAGATAATATTTTGAACAGAACCCAACCTGCAGACTATAAATAATAGACAACATTTTATAGAAAATACATAGTACCAACCACTACAAACAAAAAGCACGCGATTTTGTCGAAAATATGTGGGCACGTAGAAAATGATAAGAAAAAACGTTCATTGAGTCATGCTAGTGTCGATGCAGCGCGGTACGCTTGAGGTGACCTCATTGTTCTTCTGATGATTTCGGCAGATTATGCTAACTGACAATGTTCATTTAACGGTTCAAAATGTGCTACGGGATGAGACCATCAATCTGATAACATTTTAAACACCAAGAAAAACGACATTACACACTTTTCCCCGTAGCAGCAGCTTACTGTGACATCACGTGACAGCACATAACGTAGTCATAATATATCTGATCTGAGAAACCTATTCGGGAGGCGGCATGGTCCATATCGGATTGTAGACATATTATTATGAAAAAAAATATATAATCACAATTAAACATTGGAAAACAACGTGTTATTCTTCCTATTATAGTGTGTAGTTTAATTGCTTTGGCTAATATTATATAAATAATAAATAATGTTTATATTACATACAATAATATTATTTAACTCAATAATTGTTATATTTCCAATTTCTACATAAATGCCTACACTCAACAATAATTGTTGAGAGTAGTTCTATTTAGAGATTTATATACGTGAAAATCGCGTGAATCATCGCTTCTTGTTATTCTAGGTTTACTCACTAAGTGGAGCATATGGACACGACGTGAAACGCATCCAAGTCATAGTATCCAATTCAATTGATCTGGAGAAGATGCTGACTCAATATGCTAAGACTATATTGAATTATCTGTAGTACATGATAAATGATCATACTCGTACAATAAAAAATGGTTTTATGATGATGATAATAATTGCTGGGTATGCCTGTGAAGTCTAAATATATGAGTTATATGTTGATTTCAAACATATGTCGGCAAAAAGCACTGGATGTACTCAAACCCCTTGGTATGTTCATAAGAATATATTATTATGTATTACACGGTGTAACCATTTACCATACCTACTAGTTTAGGTATGATATGGGCGATCCGACAAAAATAGTGCACACTTTTTCAGTCATACTTATGTTGTTTTTGTTGAATTAAGATTACATAGTACAGGATTTGTTGTTTATTTTTTTTAAATTCATTGAGCCATACCTACTCCAAACCATAATCGACAAAAAATATTCTTCTATCTCTAAAATATCTAAAATTATGCCATTAAATTTTAGATGTTTTGAAGATAAGCGAATATTTTTTTACCATTATCTACTATGACTTGGATTAGACAGAGTTTGATTGAATTTTAAAAACTAACAAACACTATCTACAAATTGGGTTTGGGTCGAAATCCCGAAGGCCGAAATCCCGAATGCTGAAATCCCGAATGGCCGAAATCCCGAAAGCCTAAATCCCGAAAGCCGAAATCCCGAAGGCCGAAATCCCGAATACCGAAATCCTGAATGCTGACATCCCTAATGGCCGAATATCCCGAATGGACGGAATCCCAAAGGCCGAAATCCCGAAAAATAAAAAAAAATACAAACAGTAATAATTGCGCAATCTTAACACTCATCTCGGATTTCAGCATTCGGGATTTCGGCCTTCGGGATTTCGTCCGGCACCCCTACAAATTATTATTTTGAATTTAGTATCAGTTCAATGAAAACAAATACGTATAACTGACAAAGCTTAGTGTGCACTATTTATGTCGGATCTTCACAGCCTACCTCCGCTCTTCACCACTACCCATGCATTTCTCGTTGCATTAACAATACTGTCTTCGCAAATCTCATAAAGAAAACGTAATTTCAGCCATCTTCTACCTCTGGTATTATTCGACAGTGACATATCCAAGTTCAGCGTATTATCCTGTGCTTTATTTGATATTTCGACAATTTCATTTTCGACAAATTGATACCTACCACCGTACACCTAAGGTCAGTGACAATCATACTGTTCTACGGTTACTGTCAGTCTTCCCAAATTGCCATGCCTAGCAACGGTAAAATAGTAGCACCATAATGTAAATCGTGAATTTTAATTTGAATTTTGACGACTATAAACTAAGAATCATAAACACCCTGACTGCGTATGTTTCCACCTGCATAACAGACTCTCTTTACAACGTATCACATACCTTATTATTTCCTCTGCTTTGGGGATTGTAACATAATCCAACTCACTATAACTTCCTGACTAAGATGGCCTAGTCATTTCCAACGAATGGACTTGGATCGACCAGTCTGGTTGTAGAAGTATTGGGAGCATGGCCCCACATGCTGAAGCGGGCTCCCAGGCTAGGATCTTTGGCGGGCCCCCTTACCTATCTCTAAGGATAAAGTCAGTGTGACACAGTACACAGTGTGACACAGTACACAGTGTGTACAGTAGCGTTTTCCAAATGATGTAAGTACGCGGTAAAATTAATTTGTATGTTTAGTGTTTTTTTTTGTATATTTTGATACGTCCATTTGAATTATGATGTTGTTGAGTATTGATACACAATTAAAAATTGTATCGTACAACCACATAATTTTAAATAAAAATATTATTGATGGAAAATATCTGCTTTTTTTTTAACTATTAGAGCAAATTTGTGATGTGTGTTTATTTCACTTATCTGGTCGACTCGGCTTCCGACTCGGCTTAGAGCCCCCCGTGTGGGGTCTATAATTGGGAGACTCAATATACTGTGGTTTCGTTTAGTTCTTGAAATATATTAGTTTAAATAAGTGTCAAATATTATTAGAATAAGTATTTCCAAATAAATCCTAGTCTGAAAATAGTACTTGCATTATATAAAGTAGATACCAAATGCATTTATCTATCTTTTCTTAATTGATTGATCTGAATAATTATTAAGTAAAAAATATTGTGTTTGTGTGCAAAAACAAAGGGGAGATAAAGGTTAAAAATTGAAAACAGAGGTGAAACAAGCACAATAAATAAATTGTAAAATAAATGATTTTCACACAGTATCGTTCACTAAAGTGATCCAAAATATTATTTTATTTAGTTTCCCTGAATAATACTTATTTAAAACTGAACTCAATTTTCCTTTGCACACAGATTTATATCTTTCCCACGTTTTACTACCAGCCTTTTTTGTTTAATTATTGTGTGATTAACAACAGATCTACACTAAATATAAATTATTTATATTTGAGCAAGTGAAAATTTCATTACAGCCCCGATATATTTTCTAAAAAATCACCTACTTCCTCGTGCTTTCTTAAATTATTATAAACACAAAAAGATTTTTGGCCTTGAGCGACTTCATAGCACAAAAGAATCTCAAGTAAGAAATACTTGAAATTTTTTGGCATAGCTCAAATAATCGAAAAATACTTTCCCTGGCTGGAATATAAATATAATATTTAATGAAAAAATTAAACCTCCTGTTCATATGTAATTATTTAGCAATGATCTTTATGAAAAAACACTATACTAAATAACAGGTATGTAGATACTAACTATTACGTTATTATAATATACCTATTTCTGAATATAAAAAACGTAAGAATAAATAATTTACTGTAAATTCATGGTGTAAATGCCTTATTGTGTGTATTAAATAATGTATTATTAATTTAATTTTAAAACGCAAACTTTATAGAACTTTTTCTACTTTTATTAATTAAATCTGGACCGGTTTCGTCTGCCTCAGAGGGACATGTTCAACTAAATATTTTTTATAGAACAGAACAATTATCAAACAAATTCAAAATGTATATCGGTATCGGGTATATAGCGGTTTATACTTACGATATTATATTATTCAAACTAGTAATAATAATAATATTATCAACTGAAAGTACACGTTTGATATTAAATTTAAAACAGATCCGATGTTTTTAAATTGTATACTTATTCTGATAAAAAATTTTCATAAAATATATTATGTATATTGTATACATATTATAATATGTAACTAAAATAGTTTTATTTGGAGTCGCTTAACATTGTTTCATCTGTGATATCATATTCTTTCTTTGCTTCCTCTCCTACTGGAGATTTGACATCTTGGCTAATTCCATAATTAAATCAGTTATTTAGATGAATGAAACGGTGATTTGTTCAAACTGAACCAGTCTCGTAGATTCTTCACGAATGTATTTTAACTAGAATACTAAGCCAAATCATTTCCTATTTTTGACAACATGTCATGGCTGAAGTACCAGAGTTTATCTGGAATGGATATGTGATTTATATTCGTTTTTAATTTATATAAATTCATCACCGCACGTGAGTTATTACATTTAAAAAACTGGACTCAAGATTATATCTTACATATTATTAAATGTGTATAGATACTTACCCTACTTTGCTCTATTGACCTATATTACGAGTGTAGTATTAAAAACGGTAGGGCTATTCTGCACCAATAGTTATATTATCTTAAGGTTATATATAAATTCAATTATGTTAACCTTCAGTTAAGGTTTTCACGTTCGTCCTTTTAAGCAACCATGGCGTTCCGATGCTGACGCCTTTTCTATCGACGCCGTTCGAAATTCGTGGGCGTTATATAAATGTTAAATCTCTATGTAAAAGTACTTCATGTGTATTCAATGCTATCATCAAATTGTAGTTACATGGAAGTGCCAAATTATGAACCACTCTTAACATTTATATTATTAAATATTTAAAAGTAATTTCCGCGCATATTTAATTTTAAAAAAAACTCTATTCTATCAATTTTATGTACATGTCTAATCTGTCAATTATATACTATATAAGGACTTTTTTATCATAAAAGTGAATGAGCGACACCTACTAAATTTCTTGTTTTTATGCATGGATCAATATTTGACTTAATGTAACTTAATGCAACACTGAACACGCTATGGACAAATGTAGCCAAACCAAAAACTGTAATAGTCACCAAAATAATCTATATCAATAAATATATACCTTGGCCGGAAAAAGACATACTTAAACGGAATTGTGGGGTTCTTTTCCAAAACTGACTATTTCCAAAATTGGCAAAAATAAGTTAACTATTCAAGTTTGTAAATTTTCGTGTCAAGCATCGATCGTTTGGTAAATTCATTTTTCGCCAAATCGATCGAAATTCGTGTGATTTTGCTGATTAAAATTGATTTTTTTCCAAAACTAACTACATATTATTTCCTGTATGAAGATTTGTTTTTTTGTTTTTATTTTTTCTAAAACTGACTATTTGTATTTGTAGCCAAAATCGCCTATTTCCATTAAAACACGACACCGGAGAACGCGATTTATCCCATAATGTACTATTTCCATAGACAATAGACAATTTATTTCAAAGTTCTCTATTTTCTTTAATCTTACAAAACTGACCATTTCCCGAAAACAAAAATTTTAAATTTGGGTTTTCTTAAATAAATATTAAACTATATGGACTAGTCCAATTTTTTCAGGACACTAAAGTCAGATTTGAAAAAGAACCCCACAATTTGCAAGAACCATCATAATAGCATTACTAATCAAATCACCATGTTTAATAATCTCAAGAATCTACGAGAAATAATGGATGTCAACCATTTGCTCAACCTATTATCGCTCAGAATATAATAAATCAGAATGTCATACGCAGAAAGTATCATTTTAACCATATGCCTAGGTGTTATCAATCAATAATATGGGTTTATTATTCGAACGTTTAAATTCCCTCTTTTTTTCGAATTCGGAATCTTTATAGTGTGGAAAAGACTTTCTGATGTTTATGTTTAACATTCCTGCGATATTGTTAAATTGATTTTCATTTATGTCAGAATAATCATTTATTTGTAATATTAAGTAAGTTTGGAATTCATTTAAACACCTTCAATACCGAGGAAAATCTGTTTAAAATATAGATATTTTTGAAATAGGAAATATGCTTCATTAATATTGTTTAGTTAAGTATTTCTATCTAATCTTTTAACTGGGTATTTATTGTTATTACGTTATAATACATTTTATAAATGACGCATCTGTGCGCATAATTATGTAGGCACACGTATCTCTCTGTAGCCTAATAACGTGCCAGATAAGGGTGATCCGCGAAATAGCACAAAATGTGTCAAGGGTATGTCAAGAAAAGGTTAGGAAGCACTGATATAGACACACAAGATCGACCGAATGAAAATTTGAATTATCCATTCGAACACGACTGATCTAATTTCCCGCGCCAGGGCTGCCGTCAATTCAAGTGGTTTCGTTTTCCATGATAATGCATCGCGAATCGTGACCCCGTGCTTCACCCGCCTCGAACGAGTGATGCCATATTAAACATAATTTTTATCGCAGGGCCTTATATTAATTGACATCAATGACATCCCTTGTTAATTAAATTGATTACCTATTAATAGGTGTGTTAATTGATTATGTATTAGTTATTATACAGAGCAGTGCTTCTCAACTTTTTTCACATTACAGCACACTATTCAATTTCTAATTTATAGGATGGGGGCATAGACATAGTCCCAAAGACATAGACATTGTCAATGATGTATTGTATATTTTGTTTTTTAAACTTTATTTTACTGTGTTAAATTGTTCACGTTTTTTTTTATTTTTTTCTTTCTTGTGAGAGTAATATTATTTGTTATAATGTAAACATATCATATCGTGAACGTCCTGAATTTTGGTGTGTTATGTTGACAGTTTTTTGTTTTCTTAAATAAATATATAAATAATATTTTTGCGTAACACTGAAGAACCATTAAATATATTTTGAGCACATCACCTGAAACAATAACCAGATAAAAAAAATAGTAAAAATAAAGGGTGTCTATCATTAGACATTGTTGCTATTTTTTTGTAAACAACGTTTTTAGTGAATGGGAATTGGTAAAAAAAATAATCTTCACGTTTACATATTGAAAGATGGTGACTATAAATAATTACTCTTGTCTTATCGGCATCTTTAGCGGTCTGTTTTGAAGTTTTGTTATAATTATTGTTTATATAATATGATATTTTATCTATTACGCACGTTAATTGAAATAAGTAAGCAGTTCAAATAAATTCAACATAATAATGTCCCAGTAGTACCAAATACGGTAAAAGAAACATAGCTATTTCACAAAAACATTAAATATTCAAAATAAAGGATAATTAAGCAGACAAATAGTGCTAAACTACCGATAAAAAATAATAATAAAATCTGACTGTATATTTTCAATATTATACTTATATATTAACAACAAAGAAAATTGCGCCATAGTATGCGACCTTTTTACTAGATATACTTACACAAATAGAAATTTATAAGAAAATTGTACGAAGATATTACTTTTTATCAGGTTTGACATTATTTATAAAACCGATACAATGAAATCTATTCACTTCCTAATCGTTCACGGCACACCGTTTGTGTATGTAATGTTAGGAATTAAAATCTTTTGTGTACATTATTTTTTAGTATTGTTTACCTATTTATTACCTGAACGCATAATTTATATAGCATTTATTATTATTACGAATTTGTTTCACTCAATTTTTATTTTAACACATGCTTCGTTCACTCTGTTGAGAGATCTTAATTTCATTGCCATATTACCTTATCAATTTTCAATTTGTTCAGAGATATTTTACAATAACTGATACCTCCCCTCCAATGAGTTGATAAACCCATTAAAACCCAGCACAGGGAAATAATTATTCGGCACAGTTCGGTTATGAGGAATACAGCGGAAAACACATTTTGAAAATACCCGATATACTGGATTATTTGTTACACCACGCGATGCCTTCAAGAATCACTCTCCTTCGTTACCTTACCTGTATCCCGTAACTCTGGGAGATGGTATTTAAATGCCTTCTAAGACGTAGCAGAAACTTCCTTACGGCATCCGTAATGCGTAGCCGACACAGGTCGAACGTCGTTTCTTCATCTTTGTTATAACGGAAAACTGCATTGTTCTCTCTCTTATCTCTGCTGATATGGACATATTGGAGAAAAACAAATGTGAACATGTTTCACAGCACAAGTTTAGTAGTTGGAGAAGGACCTGGAGAAGGAAGACATGATGATTTTTAATACCTGGAGATGGATGTACTAATTCAAAAATATTTGCGGGTGTTACCACAACAACTGACGAAGGTTTCATCGTAATCGGATGAATGGTATAGGAACCATACGAATAAAAGAAAATAGAATGAAGAAGAAGAAGAAGAAGATGATTTTTCTAATTCAGAAACCTTTGCGGGTGTGCATACAACCACTTACCAAAATTTCATCGCAATCGGATGAATGGCATAGGAACGCATACGGGACAGACACACAGACAGACAGGCATTCATTTATATACATAATATATAGCCTACACTCTTCGCGTAAGTGCAAGCAATAAGTTGACAAAGTTTTATCACGATCGGATGAACGGTATGGCAGCGCAAACAAACAAACAAACAAATATTGATTTTTATATATTAGATTAGATCATTATGTATTAAGAATGATATCACGTAGGTTTAAGAAATTTGGCTCTCAAAAAAAATCCCAATCATTGTACTGTTGATATTTGGCTATGTTGACTAATGAGTTTGCCGACCACTGGCCTAGCTAGTCGGGAAGTTAGTTAAAAATCGATTGTAAAATTTGTACCGGACAAAAAACCACCGGGCAAATAAGAATACGAGATAAGAAAAACGTTGTAAAAAAAATAGAACTATTACAAGGGAGGTATATTTCGTATAAATGCGATCTTTATTTAAGACGTAAGCCTTCAAATGAGAGCCTTAAATTCGTTATAATTGCATCCATTTTATTTAATAATATTAGGTATATTTTAAAATTATATACATTCATTCATTGATAATCACTGCATTGTTAACATTATAATATTCAATCCGTTTTCATTGTCATTATCAAGAGTCATGTACTATTTATTATCCTTATTGAATTTCCTATTATACGTGTGTAATAATAAAAACCCATATGCGTATTGTGTTTAGTGTTTGTCGGTTCGGAGTATAAGTCTGCTGATAAAATAATTATCAGCTATTGATTGCTACATTGTTATGTTATTGAAATGGATATTATGATAACTGCAATTTCCCAAATTGCATATTTTAAAGACTATTTAAATAATATTTAATAATACCTAAGATTGGGAGACTGCGATGGCTAGGTCATGTGCACCGTATGAATGACAATGAACCGGCAAAGAGAGTGATGTCCAGCAATCCAATAGGACGTAGAATTAGAGGGAGGCCAAAGATTCGCTGGTTAGATGGAGCTGCCAGTGACTGCCGTATTCTGGGGGTACCAAATTGGAAAGCGGCCACACTGGATAGGGACAGGTGGAGGGAGCTGTTGGAGGAGGCCAGGACCCACACCGGGTTATCGCGCCCCTGATGATGATGATGAACATTTATTATGAATTGATGACCATATAATTCAAATAATTCGAATTAGAACTGATCTATTTACTAAATGGTAATGCAAATGCTCTCCGAAAAAACGCCAATCTAAAGATAAACAAGTAACGCATTTTTTATAGTAGTTTGAGTGCATAAATAATAAAACTACGTGTAAAAGAGTATCATTCAAAACGTATTTAAAAAAATAAATCTACTAATAAATGCTTGGAAGATACACGATTCCAAAAAGTCATCACTGTAATAAAATCTAGATTATCTTTTTCAGTTTTCAAGTGCACCTAACATTATAATATTAGTATGCAATAAGTACTATGTCGTATTCGTTAATTTTGTAACAGAAACGTGAACCATTCGATCTAGGTATTTTTTTATCATTTTATTGAAAAATGTTTCCTTAGACGGTTTTATCCATATAATGACTATAGAACAGTGGTTGTCACGTGAAATTTAACTGTGGCCGCACAATTGACATAGACAGTTATATGGAAACGTCTGGTGGCTGCACCAAATTTCACTTCTGTAGTGATTGAAAAAATTAAAGCTAAATTTTATTTAGTAAAAAAATAGATCAATTCATTTAAAAGATATTGTAACATTTTAGTAACTGCATATTTATTTATTTAAAAATAATGCAAATGGAAATTCCTCAATACTCCATTTTTCCAATGCGAGTCGCATGTCTGCTTCTAAGTCCACATCTGTCAAATGGCTTCGATATTTGTTTTTTATGAAGTGCCACTCCCTTAGCAACCAATAATAGTGGATTCGATTACGGATTTCTTCCGAAATAACTTTTCATACAAAACAGAATTAACTGAAAATGAATTTAATTCTACTTAAATATGGCTAATATTAAAAGAATGCATTGGCATCGTGTTCTGATATATTCTAAAAGTTTCAAATGTCTAGCTAGTCGGGAAGTTAGTTAAAAATCGATTGCAATATTTGTACTGGATAAACAACCACCGGACAAACAAGAATACGAGCTAAGAAAAACGTGGTAAAAAGAATAAAATAATAATGATTGACAGATAAAGCTTTCGATAAACAAAATAATCGACGAGAGGGGCGGGGATTATTTTTGTAAGATTTTGGAGCCCGTGGTATGAAAAAACAAAATCTGTTAATTCAATCATCCATTCTGTGGACGCCCATATAATCTTATTAGGATCGGACATGGTCGGTATGAAAAAGTTTTGGAAGCAATGGTTTACATAACGTACGTACACTTATATCGGTGTTTTGCGTTATTATTCGTCTTAATAATAATGGTCAATGTATCGCTTTAGTTGCCTACATAAAATTACTAATAGAGCAACTATCCATAGGCATTTATGACTAAATTTTATATTCAAATGTCTGTTTTGATACAGCAACATTATATTTGATGCGTGAAACGTCAAATTGAAGTCGCATTTATATGCTTGTAGACCAGCGCATCTATTCTATACACAAGTAGTTTTTCATATTTTTGTAATTAAGTATTATAATTCTTACAATAAGTTAGTTGTAATTGTTATAATAAGTGCTATGTTTTAACAACACCTCTCTTGGCTGTGCTAAATTTTAGAGCGAGATAGACAGTTTTGACTTATTAACTTATTGTAACAACTATAATATCTCAATACAAACATATGATAAACTACCCTCGATTACCGCGGATAGCGGCCGATAGCAGTCCTGTGTATAAAATAGATGCGCAGAAGTCCTATTTTCACTCCATTTTCATACATTTAGGCAGGGCTTTTTGTAATACAACGCGGTGGAACGGCGTTCCGGCACCTTTTTTCATGGTATTTTTAACGTTTCAAAACAATTAGACGAAACAATATTTGCGCTTACATAGTACAAGTTAGTTTTCCTGAATCATCTCATATGAAAAGACACAGGTACTGAAAAACTATCGCGTTTGATATATGCATTGATTTCTATTACCATTTCTTTAAGTGAATGTGAACGCGAATTTTCGCAAATGAATCTAATTATTACCCCAATAAGAGCTTCGTTGAAAACCAAACAGTTTCAGGACTTTTGTTCATCAAACTCGTCGGACCACCTTTGACACTTTTTTTTCCTTAAAACTCCCCGTTTATACAATATTGTTAACAAATACGGCACAAGATGACATAAATTTCCATAGAAAATTGAATAAAAGAGAAGGATAAGTTTTGTCATACTCTTTATATCAATAATATATAATAGAGAATATACAGTTTCTTGTGGTACTTTTATGTATCGTGTATTTTTTCTATGAAAATACATAATGGCATTACAACACAAAAACGCACTGATATAAATACTGGTTGCTGAAATTAAAATATTTTTAGAACGGCTATTCGAAAATAATAAATATTATTACATATATTATAAATAATTATAAGTAGTTCAAAATTATAAATGTTTTTTCAAGTAATAGTACCTTTTTTAACCATGCCCGATACTAATAGGATGATATTGGCATCCACAGAGTGGAGGTTTGTATTAACAGATTTTTGTTTTTTTTACGAGAAATGGATGTAAGCCACTTGCTCAAACTATTAGGTCCATACTCTGACTCATACACAAATGAAACAATATATGTAATTGCCAGATCCAGGATTCGAACCTGGGACCCACGACACCAAAGGCCAACGCTTAAGCCACGCGGCCATCGTGGGTACGTGGGTGGGTAGTACCTACCTACAAGTAAAAGTGAAAATAAATTACTGGTGATGTTTTTAATATTATTCAATAATTAGCATAACTGTAAAGGGTTAAAAAGGGATCCACACTTAATTTTCTTTTATTGTTGTTGAAAATAATGACTTTAAATACACCCATGTTCCAGTCGCACTGTGTCCCAGATATCTTATAGTAGGGGTGGTCAAGTTGTCTGTTGTTGCGATCGATATTCGTATAAAAAATCGAGAGCTTATCAAATCCATACAACCCATTATCAAAAATAGCAATGATATTGGTTTTCACCTAAATAGCTAAGAAAACGTCGCAAATAATAATTTATTATTGTTTTTCACCAGTAGGTATGATTAATTTTATGATTTTTTGGATATTCTAATAGCGAGCATTTAATTTAAATGGTCATGCATCGTATAGGTATATTAGTATATGGTTTCCGCGAGTATGTGTCATTAAATTTGGGGAAAATTTCCCCCAAATATCTTTAACATTTAAACAGGTAAGATATGTGCATAATACTGGTACTGAATAATACGAGTATCTTAGATTATTTTAAAACTTCTTCAGCATGTTATTTAAAAGTTTATTACAATCGGAAAATTTTTGTAAACTGTTATCCATATTTATTTAGTTGGATACAAAGAGATTGGACACAGTCTAATCTCTTTGGTTGGATATGTTTAATAATCGACATTGAATACTTATTGATGTGTATGTGTAGCATTAAGCCCATTGGCTGGTTTTATATAACGTAAATGATGCAATAAATTCGTTATAAGATTTAAAAGGGTGCCTCTAACGTAGAATACATGTATTATTATTATTTTATTTTTTATTGTGGGGCCTCAAAATCAGTCAGTACGTCGGGCCTCCGCCACATTAAACGTGCCATTGACTAAACATACCAATCATGTTACTTATTGTCTTACTTGTTCGTTGTAGCTTTTAATTCAAAACGCTCAATTTATGTGAAAAAAAATGTTAGAAACGTATAGAAAAAGGCCTACTATTATTATCAGACCCTAACATGAAACTGTAATGTTTGGTGGTAGTGCTAGTTATTGCCCATACTTTGAATGCAATACATGGTAAACTTTTTGTAGAAAATGATGATTTTTGCATATTGAAATAAATTGTAATAATTCGATAGAAGAATGCAATCGAAAATCTTCATTTATAGCGAACAGGTCACCGCATTGCATTCGAAGATAATCACTAACTAGCACTACGTAATTCAGTGACACGGTTTGGATATAGCCGGCCTTACGAAGCTATTTTATACACAAGGCGGCTACCGACGGAAGTGTATCATATTTATGTATTGAGGTGGTTAATTATTACAATAAGTTAACCGTCTAAACTGTCAAAAAGTGCTATGTTTTAACAGACCCTCTCTTTGTTGTGTTAACTTTTAGAGCGAGATAGGCGATTTTGAGAGTTTAAACCGTTAACTTATTGTAACAATTAACCGCCTCAATACATAAATATGATAAAGTTATAATGTTTATCACTTTAGCCGTCAAAAGCCGCCATGTGTATGAATAGATCCATTGGTACAGGAAAGTTACCTATACAAAATGCAATGTTGGAAAAATTATGAATTAGACCGCAATGAATCAAAAAACCCATTGCGCGGTAGCTAATGCCATCATACATGTTATAATATATCTATTAATAATGCTGTTGTATTGTAATAGATATGCATACACTCTCAGTTTACGAATATATTTTGTAATCCCTAAACAATACGAAATCTCTTAAGTACATAATATCAACTAACACGTGCAGAAATAGAATATCTTCTTCAATAAAGCTGTTATGAATCAATTTTCCTATTTCCCGGTGCTAAATTTGTTTTGAAAATTTTAATCATTATCGTATTTTTTTTAGCAGGAATCGATTAATTTTATAAATTTCAACATTACAATGGCGACTAGAATATTATGTTTTAACTTATAGCGTCAGTTCTACGAATTAATTTATAATTATTTAATTTTAACTCTAAAAATACCACATAATTTATGAAAATGTGTAAGTGATCAAGTTTGTTCTTTCTCTTCATTGTGAAAGATATAATGATTCGATAGTTATGATTCTGACTAAAAATCACGTGACGGCGAATAATGCCATTTCTACCACAAAAATTGATTAGATATCTATACGAATACGAATGCAGAATATCCATAGAGTAGGAAGAACTATAATTATGATGCTGTAAATGGGCAACAAAATATGGGCGTCGATTTTTTTAAAAAACTAGTTAAGTAATAAATTAATCTTTATAATAATACTTACAAAATTACACAATTTAATAAAATACCGTATTTTCACACATTATGATATAGTTTTTAAGGTAAATAAATAAGTTTTAGAATTTTGGTGAATTTTTAAAGTTTGGATCTGCCCCCATGTTGCACCAAAATGTTAATATTTTACTATTTGTTTAGTTTTATGCATAGTAAAACACAATAACATTAATAATGTTGTATTTCAGAAATAACTAATATCGTATAACAAAGCAATAAATGAATAGCAAAATTATTTTGTTTGTTGCAATAAGGGGGGATCAGTGACGTCCCGTGGGGGTAGGCAAATTGAGCGTCGCTTGGGGCCGGCAGTTACTCGAAGGGCGGCAAATCGTGGAGAATCATTAGGTATATATAGAAATAGCTAATATTATTTTATTTACGTGTTGTAAAGTAAAAATGGTTCGAAAATAATAAATCTGTGTATTGCTAAATGGCACAGACCAAATGTGTCAGAAATATCCACCAAATAGAATATAAGACTTCTGGTGATTTGGGTAAGTATCTAACATGATAACCTATTATATTTATTTTATTCGATTTTTATATCGAAATTTAATTTTGTATATTTTAGTGGTATATATTTTGTTAGTAAGTAATGTATCCATAGATCACATTTCTTAGATATTGGAGTCGTGAAAGGAAAAGTGATAAAAAATACTGTATAAAAAATGGGGCGGCATTTTGGCGCTGCCTAGGGGCGGTGTTTTGTCTAGGGACGTCACTGGGGGGGATGTCCGGATCTGCTCCCTTGTTGCAGCAAACGGACTTGGGTCACAGTGGTCCAAATTTCGCAATAACACTCTTGTTTTTTGACGGAATTGTCTCTGATATACTTCAAACGATAGCCTTAAGCGATAAAATAATACGTGCAAGTTGGTAATTAGCATTTGTTAATTGTCTTGGCGAAAATGTGTATCTTTCAACCACGATTTAAACGAACATTCGCTGATTCGTGATTGTTTGTTGAGAATTTGAAAAATGCGTAGCAAAAAAAGTATACCAAAGGTGCCTATTACTTACGTGTAAGTTTGTTAAGTATTTTTGGAAGAGATAAGTTTTTAAATCGCATGATGTAAATCTGGTAAATAATATAATTTCAGAATACATAATGAATTCAATCTTAATCACAAAGATATTCGTGTTGAATCACTTATAAATTGCAATCTGCATAGTCTTCTTCTTGTATGGTACAACATTACAAATACCTACCTGAAAGCATAACAAATTATTGTTAGATTATAAATCAGTATGTGATTGCCCTTACTGTGTTGCTTAAAGAGTTGATTTATTTTCTATTAGCTCTACAATTAATTCGTTGTGAATCTTAGCCCCCTCGCGAATTGGTTTCATAACAGTTTTTTACGAGTAATAGTCTGATATGAGTTACTTGCTCAACCTGTTAGGACGCTAGATCCACGCTATGAGTCCAAATACAATGAATTTGGCGGACCTGTGTGTCTATTCTATACTTATCGACCGCTAAAGTGATAAAGTGATAAATATTTTCAAACTTAGGGTAGGTTTGTATCAAAGTATTAGCACTTATTGTAACAATTACAATACGTCGGTTGAAATTATTGCAATAAGTGCTATATTTTAACAGCAGTGAGAGAGGTGCCGATATCCATAGCGATCATGAGTTACTTATTGGAAACATCCGAGTAAAACTCAGTCGCCAGGCGAGGCATCCAAAGCGCGAACGAATTGACGTTGAGAAGCTCCGACGCCGAATAATTCGGATCGACTTCAAAACTGCTGTACGAGATAGTGTAGATCGTATCTACGAGCGGCACAAATCTCAATCCGACCTCATTGAGGCGGACTGGAGCCTCATAAAGAGTGCGATTGTGTCGTCGGCTCGTACCGTCCTTGGTACCAGAAGGAGTGAGCAGCCAAAGTGGATTTCTGACGAAACTTGGGTTGAAATTGGTGAACGAGCCAGGCTGAAAGCCCTGAGAGACGAGGAGACAGACCCCGACCGAACCGAGGACCGCCGGACTGACTACCAGACCCAAGACAGGGTAGTCAAACGATCCGTGCGGTTGGACAAGCGCAATTTTATGAACCGGCAAATTGAAGCGGCAGAGAAGGCAGCAAGCAGAAATGACACCAGGAAACTCTTCCGAATCACACGTGAAGTCTGCGGCAGGCGACCACCGACTCCCAGAGCCATTCATGGTCCCAGTGGAGCAATAGAGTCTGGCGCAGAATGCGTCAAGAAGATTTGGAAGAATCATTTCTGCGGATTGCTGAACCGCCCACCCCCTTTGGATCCCTTTGATATATCTGCGGAAGCTTTACTTTTGGACATTCCCCGAGCAACCGACATTTCCGATTGCCCGCCCACGCACACCGAGATAAAATCGGCTGTAAAAAGGCTCAAGAACGGAAAGGCACCGGGGGGAGACGGGATTTATCCTGAATTCCTCAAGTACAGCTTGAGCGCAATCCTGCACCCTATGTTTCATCTGATGACAAAGGTGTGGGAAGAAGAGCGCTGCCCAAGGAACTGGGTGAACGGTGAAATCATCACACTTCTTAAAAAGGGTGACCCTCTAAGCTGCGACAATTACCGAGGCATTACGCTACTCAGTGTTCCGGGAAAGATTTTGGCAAACATCATTTTGATGAGAATAAGGGACCCAATAATGCACGTCCTCAGGAAAAACCAAGCCGGATTTCTACCTGGTCGAGCGTGTGCAGACCAAATCCACAACCTTCGATGTCTTCTCCAGCAGAGCCATGAGTTGAACAGTTCGATGGCTTGCTGCTTTGTGGATTATGAGAAGGCTTTCGACAGTCCGCACCGCCCCTTCCTCTGGATGATACTGGGAGCATACGGGATCTCCCTCCCAAGATCATTGCCATAATCAAAAGCCTGCACTAGAATAGCGAATGCTGTGTCAGAATTGGAGACACTGTCACGGAATGGTTCGGGGTAACGACCGGAGTCGGACAGGGTTGTGTCCTTGCACCGTTTCTCTTTATCATTCTCTTTGACTTCATACTACGGAAGTCAATACCACCCGACCGAGGCATACCTGTTACCCCCACGGCAAAGCTATGCGACCTGGAATACGCCGATGACGCTGTCCTATTCAACAACTCAATCGAGGGCATTCAAGAGACAATCGTCAGGTTGCATAACAACTCCTCTTGCGTTGGTTTGAAAATCAACGCGAAGAAAACCAACGTCAAACAAACTGTTTGTAGAAAATGGTAATTGTTGTAAAATGGTAATACATTAATTAATTTCAACAGAATATACAATCAAAAATCTTTATTTACTGCGAACAAGTTACCGCATTCACTACCATCGTAACTCGCTATTCAATACCCCGGCCTGACTTGTGTTTTTATTTTGTAGTCATAATAATTATTTGTCAGTAAAATAATAAATATTTACTACTGGTTATGAAACAAAGTTTTTTTGTTCAAATTCTACAATAATATTTGAATTATTTATATTGACAGCCGATGCAGGATATAAACCTATCCTCGGAATGGTCTACAATATAGCCTGAAACAGCTGTCATCATAAATAACTCAAACCTCGTAGAATTGACAACAAAATATTTGTTTCCAAACCATTGTAATTGAGTTCTACTGCGGAAAAACCAGTTCAGTTTATAAATATGACTAGGTACTATTACTACCATATCAGGGATAGAGCAAGCACAAGATCGCGATGGCCATGTAGACTGCTTTTGGTTCGAGTTCGTACCCCTATCCCACAAGGGTGCAGAATTATTGTCGCACTTTCCGGTGCGACATTCTAATTGTAATTCTAATAATTATATCGGAAAACATATCCAAGTCGCGCGAAGCGCCTATTCAGGATAACATCCATAACCATGCACCGACGTATAAGCTCAGGGACTGAAGTATTTATATCGCGGCCGTATCAGTGTACCCTTAAGATTCGTCAGAGACATCGATTCTCAAAGCTCAAAAGATATTTTGGCCTTGCTTGTCAAAACCATACATCTTCATAAATAGCTCTATAATTTTCCTTTTTTATTTGTTGTCAATATCAATTTTAATTGGCAAAACCGCTTCTGATTATTGTATTTGATTGGGTGCGTGCATAATGTACCGTGCAGTATCGTCTTTTTTTAAAATTAATATAATGTATTTCCACTGACAGTTAACAGAAAATAAAAGTATGGAATATAAAAAATATTGGTACTATACCTTTATTCTGGATACAGCGGCAAACACATTTTGAAAATAGCCGAAATAGTGGATTATTTGTTAGTTTGGTTTAAGTTAAGTTAGGTTAGGTTATTTTAGGTTATCCTAACAAATAATCCAGTATATCGGCTATTCTAACATGTGTTTGCCGCTGTATAACCGTATAGCACCAAATTATTTGTTTTTTTATGAATTGTTGTTATTTTTAAATCTATTGTTGTTATTATGAAAGTTATCCATGTTTTTTTTTTAATATTCAAACCAGAAGTATTCCCCAACTTCAATTATCATCCGAAGATAATAATGAGGGGGTAGCTTGCGGATCGAGATGAGTCGTTGATAGAAGGTGGGATGCAGGGAGGGGGGCGTTTTGTGAAGGCTGCTCTGAGGAGACATTTTCCGTGGAGACACACTTTCTCAGGCGTCGCGGTAGGCGGTGGTCGACGCTCCAACAGGTGGGTGCAGTTATTTTTCACACTACTTTTATCATATATATATGTTTTAAAAGTATTTTTTCAATTTTCATCACGCGCATAACTGTCGCGTTCTGCTATTTATTTTTACAATTTAAAAACGGTCGTTTGTGTTATTGTTTTCCACGCATATTAACAATTTTGCGGCAATAAATAATATGAAACAATAAAACCTACTAAGAAACGCAACGATAGTTATATTTTTTTATATATAAATTTGTAAATCGTTTGAGTGCGCAAGGTAATTATAATATTTAAATTAATCAAACTATTTTAGTAAATAATTATACTTTTTCGTGAGATATAACATTTTAAGTGAAATTAGTCTTTAAAATATCCCAAACAACGAAAGTGACGAACAGTATTGCATTGTAAAGTAATGCTGTCAGTACTGTGAGAATATAATAAAACTACTCTTGTATCTGTATATCTTGTACCTATAAGTAATGTCAAAAATCTCAACTTTATAAGAGACCTTTTAAACAAGTAGGTATCTAACTTCTATTTGCTCGTGATAAATGCAATTGTACTGCAATAAAACGCAATTTTATCAACTTATTAATTTTTATTTGTAAATTGGAATGGGGAAAATACCATAAGACAGTGTATGCCTAATGTGAAAGTTACTAGAGACTTATATATTTTTCACCAAATGTTGAGCGAGAAAAATACTAAAAAATACGTTTTAAAGCTCATTTTTTATTGTTATATGTTTGTCGATATTTGAATATTACTTATATTTCGGATGCATCGGTAATTATATTCTCGTGTTTTTACTTTCTATGATAAATTCGCATTGATTTACAAATTATTACGTCGATACTTGGCATTCTCACAAAATGGTGGAAATTTGAAAATATCAGATGGTGATTGTGCAACCTGTTCCAATCAAATCATTATTTTTCCGAAGCGAAAAACCTTTAATCTCATTCGTCTTTTGAAAGTATTTTTTACCATATTAGAATCTTGTCAGTAGTAATATAATTTCATTGAAGATGTACTTAATATTTTATAATATTGTGCTAGTGAATTTGAAATAATTAATATATTATATATCATATCAGCAACAAGTGAAAACTTCCAAACTATAAACCTACATAATATGTTTCCAACTTTGGTATCTGTGCTATCGTCACAATTAGGTTGTGTTTAACACACAATATCGATATTATGTCACTAATATCAATTGATAATATTATTTTACTACATATTGACTACATTATTTAACACAAAGTGTCGACGTCATTGATTTACCATATATGATAGAAATTCAACTAAATTCAGATATATTTAATGCGTACACAATTTCTGACAGTTTTTAGAGTGTTCGGAGTCATTAATTGGTCGGTGTATTAGCATTAAAAGGTATGCAAACAATTAGTATCGCCTGATTAGTATGCAGTAATTTTCAGCCAGTGATATTTTATATAGTTAAAATTAAAGGTGGTTAATGTACTATTTTCGATTGTAAGAACGTCTCAATGATTGCAGTGAGAAATCAATCATCTTTGGTCGCCAATTATGTAATTTAGTTATCATTAAGAATATTGCGATTATTTTAATTTGAATTTTGAGTGTTTTTTTTTCTTCAATAAAATAAATAAGTAATATTTCCACAGCAAGATCGAGTGAAATAATGTTTTAGAAAACCGCATATATTATGTACATTTTCCGTATAATAATGTAAACGTAGGTAAGGTTCCAAGGGCCAGATGCTTAATCAATACGTATCTACATAAGTGGCAAAATTAATTTATCGTTATTTCAATAACCTAATTATAAATGGGTAGATATGTAGTTACATATAGCTAAAAAAACGTTTTTTTTCACTTAAACTGTGAAACTAAAAACACTATTAATACACTCAATATTACTGAAAGTTCTATCAATAATGAATCATTAACCATTAAATCATTTCATTAACCAAATGTAAATTTGCACACTAAAAATTCAATTTAGTCAGAAAAAATATAAATATATTGTTTCATAATGATTATTAATTTTTTTATTATTTAGATTTGTAAACCAGAATTAACATTAAAATAGAGATTACGTATGTGCTTGATTTGACTAGGTACTTATAAGTTGTGTATAATGTGCATAATAAAATATTTATATAAAAAATATTAATTACCATTTTCGCTCTAATGCTGGGCATGTGGTCCTTCACAGATCGGAGGTTATCCTAACTGCGTTTTATGGCTAATAATTATTATCCATTAGCACATACCATTCGGTTGTTGCTTTCGATATAATAAAAAAAAACAACGTGTGAATTTCACCCAGCCCGGAATTAAAAACCCGTGACCCGGGGCGGGGTTTCTGCCAGTACTTCATTGTGTATATAAATTAGAAAATCATTAACTTAACAAACTGTTAGAACTTTGCTATTTCCTTTGGAGATAGCTTTCACTATTAAAGGTTCAAATACTCTGAATATAAACCTAAAATTAAGCGAATTGCTGTTCTTACATGGGTTGATAGTAGGTACAATTTATTCTTTATTTGAAATGGCAATAAAAATAGCTGGTATTATTTTTCGGTATTCAAAATATATTTAACCCCAACTTTCGTGAGCCAAGGTTATCAATAGAATTAAATATTGTGGAAGTCCTTTTATTGCGCATACGTGATAGTATGGTCTATATTTAATGTGCTAACATTTCACGAACCTACATCATCTCCCGTCCCGTTATAGTAGAATATATTATATTTTAACAATGTCAAGTATGACGCATTAATTTTTTTTTATATTAGTCTTGAAAAGGTTACGATAATAAACTTAATAATCTTATTGTACTTAATATATTTGCATGCATAATTCGTAAATGAATAATTATTTGCGCTCAATTTACGTACTTACAAGCTTTAGGCACTACAGGCGCGCATACAAAAAAGTGGTTTGGGAGGGTCGATTTCGAAAAAAATATCTTTAATATTTTTTCATTGATGGATCTAAGCAAAAATCAAAATCTAGCAGGTGCTACTGATTTCCAGATTACCACGCCTGTGGGTCTATTCTGTACTTATCGACCGCTAAAGTGATAAAGTGATAAATATTTTCAAACTTAGGGTAGGTTTGTATCAAAGTATTAGCACTTATTGCAACAATTACAACACGTTGGTTGTAATTGTTGCAATAAGCGCTACATTTTAACAGGACCTTTCTTGCTGCTGTTAAAATATAGCAGTTATTGCAACAATTACAAGTATTACAACCAACTTATTGTAATTGTTACAATAAGTGCTAATACTTTGATAAAAACCTGCCCCGAGTTTGATAATATCTATCACTTTATCACTTTAGTGGTTAATAAGTATAGAATAGACCCACTGCTACTTACAGCTTCTCGTCGTTTTAACCGCGGACCCCTACACTTTTCCAAGTACATTTCCCATACCTAGGTGCTCACCTACGAGTAATAGCGAGCTGTCACATCCACAAGTGGTTATCGAATACGCGTGGCGCAATGGTCGTAATTCTAAGGATCGTTAGTGTCTGTACTGTCTTGTATTTTGGACGTATTGTATCAGAATATTAAAGCAAACATTGAATGCTTCAATTATCACCAATTCATAAGTTCTACTGACGTGGGCATTGCTTGTCGTAGAATGCCAAAACCTCAACCAGTTGAGAAGTCTGTTCGATAGCCAAACCATAGAAAGAAGTAATATTCCCTTTGCCTTAATAGTTGGTATTTTTTTCCGTTCCTGGGGGGGTCTGTTCTCGAAATCTTCCTCCTTTGTGTGCGCGCCTGACTGGTACTAAAATATGCCTATATCTAATTCTCATTAACCACGATTCGTAATAATTAATAATCGTAAATTATTACAGTCTTAGTAAAAATGTTTATCAATTTTAGTTCCATTGTAACATTTGCTTAGGTATACAGTTGTAGATTAAATGCGGATAATTTTCTGTGGAATGTATTTAATACACATTGGTACTTCTTAACTGTATTCCTATTCATTCTGAACCCATCAGTGGAGAATGGTGGAGGTAGGCTGTTAAGATCAATCATACAGAGTGCATACTAAACTTTGTCAGTCATACGTATTTGTTTCCATTGAAATAAGGCTACAATTTGTAGACAGTGTTGGTTAGTTTTTAAAATTCAATTAAACCCTGCGAAACCAGGCCATAATAAATAATAGTCAAAAAATACTCGTCTATCTATAAAATATCTAAAATTGTGCAATTAAATTGCACATAACTTTAAATATTTTATAAATAGAATAATATGTTTATCTATTATAGTTTGGTATTGGTAAGGCTTAATGAATTTAAAAAGATGAACCAACAATATGACGCATAATATGTACCAATTCTTAATCCAACGAAAACAAATAAGTATGAATGAAAAAGTATGAACAATTTTGTCGTATCGCCCAAATTATATTAAAACTATTATGGTTTGGTTTAGGCAGGGTTTAATTGGTTTTTAAAAACTAACCAAGACCATCTGTAAATTGTAGTCTTAGTTCAATAAAAACAAATAAGTATGGCTAAAAAAAGTTTAATGTGCATTATTTATGGCCGATCTTAACAGCCTACCTCCACCCTTCTCTACTGGAACCCATAATATGTCTCATGTCAGAAATGAAACATCTATTACCGGAAATAATCTCTATATCAGCATGTTTCTTTATACTTAATGATACACTGTGATGTATTTAAGTACCTCCATATATTTATTGAACTGTGTCTTCTCGTTTTATAGCCATATCTAGCCACCAGTCGAGCAGTTTCTGAATTCGCGATGGAAACTGAAGAGTTCAGAGTCCGCGGAAAGGAGATGGTGGACTACATCTGCCAATACCTTTCCACCATCGATGAAAGACGGGTAATGCCAAGCGTCGAACCAGGGTACCTACGCAAGGAGCTTCCCAACCACGCGCCGATGGATCCTGAGCCTTGGGAAGATATCATGGCTGATGTGGAGAAGAAGATCATGCCTGGCGTCACGCATTGGCAGCATCCGCGGTTCCACGCTTACTTTCCAAGTGGCAACTCTTATCCTTCAGTGCTCGCTGACATGCTTTCTGACGCCATTGGATGTGTGGGCTTTTCATGGGTAAATGAAATTTATATTTACCTACTTATGCAAATATTTAATTAGACTTGATATCTATTTTTGATAATGTAACAACTAGAGATTGCAATTCTAGAGATAATTATAAATTATTAGTAATTTACAAATTATATTTTAGTACTTACTTAATACAAAATATTTAATTCTGGCCATAAATAAAATTAAATATATAAATGAAGGAACATAATTACTGGACATCAATTTAAATTACTCTCCCGACCACCTTGTACGAAAAGGCATGATAATTTAAAAAATAATCTCAAAATAAAAAACAAAAAAAATCTGCCTAAATTTGAACAGCAAAGCTTATAATAAATTTTTCACATTCAGTTAATGATTGGCAATTTTAGACACTTATATAATGATTGATTCCGCTTATAAATTTCTCATTTAGAATCAGATCAAGACTTTTTTTTATGAAATTTAAATAAAAATCAATTTTAGGCCACAGCACTAAAACAAAAACCTCTGAAATAAAGGATAAATGGTCACCGTAGCTCAGTGGCAAAAGGTTAATGTAGATTGTGGAGATCAGAGCGAACAACATCTGCAATTTGTATTCTTAATTCAATGAAAAGAAATAACCATGACTGACAAAGTTTACGGTGCCCTATTTGCGTCAGATCTCTACAGCAGAGCTAACCTCCACCTTTTGCCACTGCCGTATAATTTCACATTTTAAGAGATTAATTATATTTTCAGTTTGTATATAAACTAACATTTTTCTCTTAATAACATAATTTATTCAATTAATCTTAGCATGTCTTTTTTCTCTCATATTAATAAAGAAATTAATACCGAAATCACGAGGATCTAGCATTTTCAATAGATACCAGTATATCGATGTCGGTTATACATAAAAATTAAATGAAAAGTGTATGGCTTATTTTTAATTTATGATAGAGAATTCTTTCTATTTTCTTGGCGCTACATCCCAGGTCGGGATTTTGCCTCCTCCACAAGACTTGTCTCTTCCCATGGGTCATGTCTCTCGCCAATCTTCTCCAAACTCCTCCAATTTCAGTTAATGAAATTAATTATTTTTCAAAAACCCTTTCAAAATTATTCTAACATAAACTCAAATTAAATGTATTTCTATATTATTTATATTTTAAAGTAGCCTTTTGTTACTTACTTGAATTCGTATGTGTTGAAATGTGGACAGCGATGGGAACCCGCATTAAAATACTTGTAAAGCCTTCGATTGTCGCGGAGATTTAACTTCACGATAAAGAAAACTCATCGTGTCGTTGGGGGAAATTTAATTATTTTGATAAATTTATTATACATTTAGGGATGTTGCTTTAATAGGTAGAAAATTAATAATTTTGGTGGGGTATCATGAATAAATTGTGAACTTTTAGGAAAGATATTTTTTGTGTCATGATACTCCGAGTTTTTACTACTTATAATAATATAATACACGCATTATGATCATATAAATATTTGTATTGCATTTAATTTAAACCTCTTCATTATTTTTTTTAAGCTGAAGCCTTATTTCGTCAGTGTTTAATACCCGTGTTAATTGAACCCTTTTTACTTATCGTAACGTAATTTTTAAATAACGTTGTTCTGTAAATTAATAGGTAAAACTTTAAAGTGAGGCTCGTATTTTTTAAGAAATTTTCCACTGTACCCACGATCTACGTTATTATTATCTGTATTTCAAAAAAATACTACCTTATTCTTACGTCAATAATTATTATAAAGCAAACATTATTCGTAGAATTTTTATCACATTTAAATGGTCAAAGACGTAAGCTTATAATCAGTGTCTTTAAAATTATGTTTAAATGTGTAAATTTTGCCCATTTTTTGAATAATAAAATGCCTAATTCTTGTCAAATTTGGGATCACAGAGATTATCAATATATTTTTTTATTGTAAATATTTCACTATAATAATGTCGACATAAATTTTAATAATGGTTTTATGAATGCTTTTTTTAAAAATTAATAAATATAAAAAATCTTAACACCACTTCACATGGACGTACTGAAATATGACTATATTCTAAAACATTAGAGCGAGAGGTTTAAAAGAATACTATTTTATGTAATAAAAATACTTTATGCAGTCATCAAATGTTTAAAATAAATATAAAGGATAATAAGGCTTCAAAATTATATAAATAGATTATCTACAACGTTTAAGGAATGTCCAGGATCATGCTATGAAAATAGCATAAAAGCTCCATTTTGACGTACGCTGAGCATGTGGGCCGTTAAATAAATGATAAAGTACATACCTAATAAATTTTAGAATGATAATTTTCTAATTATTCAATATTGTATATTAGAAAAAAAATGCACCCTTCACAAATTTATTACATAACGCTAATATAGACTTATTCTAAATTTTAATATACTATGAATTTATTATATAAAAGTATTTATTGTATATGATCAAAAGCGAGCAAAGACGATCGATCAAAATGGTACACAATCTTTACCTTCTTCGACCATGTCCGATCGTAATAAGATCATATGGGCCTCCACAGAGTGGAGGTTCGTATTAACAGATTTTATTTTTCGAGAAATAAATGTCAGCCACTTGCTTAATCTATTAGGTCCATACTCTGACTCATATTCAAATGTAAAAACAGTATGTGTAAATCTGGGACCCACAACGTTATAGGCCGGCGCTTAAGTCGCGCGGCCACCGTGGCCCTAATCTTTACCTACAAATCACAAATCTTACTGAATGTGCATTTTTTTCATTTTTGACATAATATATAATGTTGTTTTCATAATAATTGTAAAACTTCTATGTACTTTGATAGGCTGCAAGTCCCGCGTGCACTGAACTGGAAACGATCGTCGTAGACTGGTTCGGTAAGAAAAGTTTCTTTCTGTATAACATTATACAAAATAATTACAAGATAAAAACAACTTTTTATATACAACGTTTTTAATTTTTTGTTGAATCATATAAACTTGACTTGACTAGCTTAAACGATCAAAAAAAATTGTACTTGATAGAAATAATACTGAAATATCATTTTGACATGTCATATTGATTTCCATAGTAACGCACGTGAATATTAATAATTTATTTGCTAGGACCCCAGACCCCTAACAACCAATAATGGTGTCGAAATAACTTTTTATACAAAACAGAATTAACTGAAAATGAATTCAATTCTACTTAAATATGGCTAAAAGTATTAAAAAATGCATTGGCACCGTGTTCTGGTATATTCTAAAAGTTCAAGGGAAGTTAGTTAAAAATCGATTGCAAAATTTGTACCGGATAAAGAACCACCGGAAAAATAAGAATGCGAGATAAGAAAAACGTTGTAAAAAAATCACATTGCACACTGTCAAATGTGTTAATAATTTAACATGTTTCGATATTTTTCAGGAAAGGCTATTGGTCTGCCAAAAGAATTTTTAGCACTCGAAGAAGGAAGCAAGGGAGGTGGTGTTATTCAGGTACAATTAACATGCATTATATTAATATTTTGTAGGTATCAATAATGTGATGGCATTCTAATCAAAAATCAAATCAAAAAAGCATACAGTCACAAAAAATATAAAATGAAAAAACAGAATGTTATTGATTTACTTTCAGGTATTAAATTAAATTGTAATCTCTTACTGTAAAAATGACGTGTTGTAGTAGCATTACTATTGTCATCAGCCAGGTTCAAACAACTGCTGGATGAATCCCTTTTCATGCTGATTGCATTTCTCTGAGTACTGGCTATTTTTTATTTTGTACTATAGCCATATGATTTTATACATTATATTGTATCGCGACACTATTTTACAGAGCTTAAGCTGCCGTTTCAGACGGAACACTGGTGTCGCGCTCGTATATAATATAGGAGGCATTTGTATTCGAATAAAGGGTCATCTGTATTATGTTTACGAACGCCCCAGAGCTAATGAGTCAACGCATAATTTCGCGTTATAAATTAGAACATAAAACTGACTGCGGTGATAAAACAAGTGTATCGGCGGCTTGAGAATGTAGCGGCCGACGGAAATGTGTACCGGACATGCGTCGACTCATTAGCTCAGGGGTGTTCATAAACATAATTCAAAGACTCCTTTATTCGAATACAAAGGCCTCTTTATTATATACGAGCGCGACACTGGTGTCCGTCTGAAACTGCCCTAACCATCTCGACGATTCAGTGGTGCTGTTTGGGTACCAAAGGTTTATTCAGAAATGTTCTCTGGTGCTACTATTATTTTTAAAGCATGTGACAGTTTAACTACATTTACCGAATTCGGAAATAAAAAAACCTACAAGTTGAATAAAGATTTAAAAAAAATACTTTTTAAATGTAAACCCATCATCGACCGTTCACAAATACGTCACCGTCATAGATGAGCATCGTTTCTTTGCCAATCAATTGTATCAGCGCTATATCAGGTAATATTACTTTTATATTACCTATCAACTTATCACGTCCCTAGTTCATTATTAAAGCTTAAGGATTTGTGATAGTGTGTGTGTGTACAGTGATTATTTTCGTTGTGATTAAGACTCTGGCTTTTCATCCGGGAGCTCCGGGTTCGATCCCGGTGAAGTCACAATATATTTTTATGTGATTTTCAAAAGTGTGGGTGTTTGTGATTCTTGTGACATTTCTATTACTAACTACACTACTGTCATTGGCTCTCGTGGCCTATTGAAGTTTTAAAAAGAATATATATTTATATTATTGTTATATTTTATTATCATGGCAAATTATAGAGTGTATATTGTGTATATATAATATATTATAGAGTGATGAGCATTTAAGCAATATTTTACAATCATCGGTATATTAAAGTAATTATTATAAATACAATGAATAACTAATTAATCGTGTCTTATAAAAATATTATTTAAACCAAAAGTAGTTGTTGTGACGTGTAGTGAGTCAAAGTAAATACTTAACATAAAAATCAAGACCAAAAGTGAACGAAATAAATTGATATAACAAATTAGGTATGTCCTACATAATATTAAAATAAATGCAAAATACCGTGACAAAGTAGTGTAGACTCAAATACCACCCCTTTCAGATGTAATCTCAAATTGTAAAAAACCCAACTTTATTTTAGATTTTTTTTCTCTCTTTAGATAACGGATCACAGAATAGATTAATAAATATAATTCCGATAGGCTATACCACAATACAATACACTTTGACGCAGGGGTTTGAATGAGAGGGTGTCCTACGAAAATGAACCACACGTTATAGACATGCAATAGTGTGTGTTGCAACCTTCACACACACCAATATTGCATGAGAGTCAGTGAATAAACCGATAACAGTTGTCAGAACGAAGGACAAGCGTATTTTTGACATGTGTATATTCTTCCACACTCGAGATAGGTTGATTGTTACTCCACACCCGTCCCGTCAGGTTAGGTTAAATACAATAATAATATTAATGTGTTCATATTCATATCTAGCTATCTTTCGAGCAAGTACCTACACTGTTTCCCGTCCGATATGTTCTGGACTAGATGACGTATGTACCTATTAGGTATGTTTTTTATGCAAATTAAACACATTCTATGTTAGATCTGCTTAATAAGAAATAAACTGAGAAACTGGCAAGTTACTAACGGCAACAATCTTATCGTCAGAAATAGTTTTTTTTTTTGCGTGTTTATAAAATGTTGTATTTACAAAATAACTCTTATCAGACCTTTAGCTCGTGGCTCCATCAAGGTTAAATCCGACCCTGTCTACATAACTTAACTATTATTTCATTCATATATTCCGTCCTATATATTTATTACTATTTTGACATTATAGTAGATTTAAATATAAATACATTGAATATAATATCTACGTAGACTTGTTACGTTGAATCCCTAATTGTTTGATGATACATATCAGTTTCGATAATTGTACCTATATTGTTTAATTCTTCTTCCGAAGGGTTCCGCCAGTGAATGCGTCCTTGTGGTTATGCTAGCCGCAAGAGCCAACGCCATCAAACGTCTCAAGCTGCAGCATCCTCACGTCGACGATGGAATTTTGCTGACCAAGCTAATAGCCTACTGCTCTAAGGAAGCGCATTCTTGCGTTGAGAAAGCTGCCATGATCAACTTCGTCAAGATTCGAATTCTTCCACCAGACGAAAACAATCGACTGCGAGGCGATACACTTAAAAAGGTTTTTAAAAAAAATCATATATTCTTTTACTATTTAGTAAGTAGTAGCTTCTACTCTTCTTCGTCTATGCTCGTTCCCAAAGTAAATCATAATTTAATCACCGTGTGACTTAATATACTGTAATCTGTAGCTCCGCCGGGTAAATAATGTAACTACCTCCTAACTTAAATCTGGAGTTATCAGGGCCATCATTTTTGTAGACTTGAAACCAACCCTGCTGTGGGGGTAGCCACCACTTCCAGACCCTACCAGAGTCTACTTATATATCTTTTTTGGCTGTGATATTTTATTTTAAAACTATAATAATAGCATTAACATTAATACTATCGACTGAAGGTACTTGATGAAATTTGAATTTAAATTCTAATGGATTTAAGTTTTTTATCCATTTGAATCGTTTTTTTACAACCCGGGTTTCACCTTTCGGCATCTTCAGTTACCATTGTTCCCAGAATGGACGATTTTACACCTCTTGAGTGTAGTATTTTTATTGTTTATAATTACTAATGATCTATTATTAGGTTTTGGCGATTTATTATACGCTAATCGAGTGTATTATTATTGATAAGGTATGGGGTTTTTTTACAAACACTTTAACTATTCATAATTTGTTATATATATTTTTATTGGATCCTTGACTTAATAGTTAGGTAATAAGTTTTTTCCTACTTTATTGTATTGATTTGTTATATAAGTTAGAGTTAATAGTGTTCGTTGTCAGTGTGTCTTTGCCTTTTGTTGAGTGTACACAGTGCCCGAAGATGTTGAAAGGCGAAACCCGGGTCGCAAAAATCGACAAATGGAATACTTGCTACAAAACTTAAATCCATTAGGATTAGAACACAATAATAGCAGTTAAATCTTGACATGATTGACTTGTCATCATGAGATAGATATACGTACGACGACCATAAATATTGTCTAAAAATTTTGGATATTATCGTTTTTTTTCATATTTTTATTTATTATAAGCAACCAGTTGAAATGTTTTTGACTTTTTAAATTTCATCGAAGTACATATTTCGAAATAATGACAAAGGTGAGTTATTGAATGAAAAAATAGTCTTAAATGACAACCTCTTTAAAAGGACAAAGTCGAATAGTTTTCGTAGATAGCTGGACTATAAATTATTTACGTATATTTAATATTCTAATGGATTTAAATTCAAATTCCATCAAGTACCTTCAGTCGATAGTATTAATATTATATTGAACATGTTTAGTAATATTATTTAGTTTCATTGTGCTATTTATTCGAAATGATATTGTTTTCAATTATCATATGTCCGATTCACAATCTTCATGGTATTTACTGGTGTTGGATACTTATAAAAGACTCGATTTTTTTAAAAATATAATTAGTATATTACACACTATCCAATTATTTACAATGAAAACCAATTTCACTTAACAATTTTTTTCAATAATTTTATTTTATGTGAAAATAACATCCAGAAAATTTCAATTAACTAGGCAGTATCGATACAACATAGTTAGGAGCATTTTAGTAGGCAGTCATAACCGAAGCTCGACAATTTCGCTTCATAACTTACTTATAAGATACTATTAATATCACATTGCATGAGGATGACCATTACCTTTAATTGATAATATTATTATATGGGAAGATTATCAGAAATACGTAGGTAACACCGTACGTAGTTATAGCAAATATATTACAATATACATTATGAATATTCGATATAATACTATGTGTATTTCCTTATAAAATCATTACAATTTACGTAGGCATCTTAGTGTTTGAATTATTGGAATACACTAATACTGTTTTCTTTCTGGTATATTATAGCGTCAGATTAAAACGTGCTACAAAAAGAATGCATTAAAACATTGGTATTTTAGTGTCGATATAATGTATAGATTAGCGATTATAAAAGAACTGACAGGTACCAAGGAGGTAGAAAATAATACATAATGCGAGTTATCAGAATGTATGCATAACACGTGACGTATTGTGAAGTTTTTTTTTATGTTCATACAGACGTAAATATTTAAGGGGGGACATGCTCGTCGAAGGTCAAAATTGAGTTTTTATTGTATTTTCAAACCATGATCCTAGACACTCCTAGACAATCTATTTATATAATTTTAAAGCCTTATTATCCTTTATAATTATTTTTAACATTTGATGACTGCATTAAGTATTTTTGTTACATAAAATAGTATTCTTTTAAACCTCTCGCTCTAATGTTTTAGAATATAGTCATATTTCGGTACATAACTGTGCAGTGGTGTTAAGATTTTTTACATTTATTAATTTTTAAACGCATTTATAAAACCATTAGCATAATTTATTATGAGATAATTTTTGTAAAATATTCACGATAAAGAATTATATTGATAACCGTTTAAAAAAAAAAAAAAAAAATTGATTAGGTACATGTTCAAACACGCGCGTTAATATCATTTTACTCCCTACTTCAATTATAGTTTGTCAATTTATGGCTACGGCTGTATGTTGTAGCTTAACTACTGGGGAATGACAAAAGAAATGGCGTATTTCAAAAAAACACTACCTTATTCTTAGGTCAATAATTATTATAAAGCAATCATTATTCATAAGATGTTTATCACACTTGAATGGTCAAAAACATAGCTTATAATAAATATCTTTAGAATCATCTTCAAATTTGTTAATCTTGCCGATTTTTTGAATAATAAAATGCCTAATTCTTGTCAAATTTGGGATCACAGAGATTATCAATATAATTTTTTATCGTGAATATTTTACAAAAATTATCTCATAATAAATTATGCTAATGGTTTTATAAATGCGTTTAAAAATTAATAAATGTAAAAAATCTTAACACCACTGCACAGTTATGTACCGAAATATGACTATATTCTAAAACATTAGAGCGAGAGGTTTAAAAGAATACTATTTTATGTAACAAAAATACTTTATGCAGTCATCAAATGTTTAAAATAATTATAAAAGATAATGAGGCTTCAAAATTATATAAATAGATTATCTACAACGTTTAAGAAGTGTCCAGGATCATGGTTTGAAAATACAATAAAAACTCAATTTTGACCTTCGACGAGCATGTCCCCCCTTAATACAATTATGCAATGACATTAATATGGACGAAGCATCTAGAAAATAAAATGACACTCACTTTGTGTCGGGTCTGCCGGATGGCGAAATTCATATTTTAATATCGGTATCCTACGCTAAAATGAACATTCTGCTTGCAAGCGGTCTGGCGACACCGCTGGGTCTGCCCATACAAAATTTCTGACTGTCACGTTTCGACTCCACCGTTATTATTGTGTTACAAAATGCCAATATGCCTAGTTAAAAATTGTAAAAAAATCTACTAAACACTCCAAGAAAGATGGGATATCACTTTTCATGTGTTAGTATTATTTATTATTTATAAAATGCCATTTTAAGATATTGATGAATGTTTATTCAATGCAATTGAATGACAGAAACCATTGGACAGTCGCCTGTGATGCGCTGGGCTCACTTGCGTCTAATCTCCGAGAAGTCGTAAGTAACCGAGAATCTGTTTCTAACGCAATGAGTCATGACACTAATACGCCATTACAATAAAGGTTATATTACTATAAATTCTCGAAGCTTGTATCGCATAATGGAAACGGATACGTCATATGGTTACGTGACATCTACCTATACATCTATGAATGACTTTCATGCACAATTTCTCGTGCGCGCCGGGTATGAAGTGAGTTGTCCATTTAATATGTCATTGCAATTATGAGATTATAACATATTTAACAAAGCTGAAATCGGTCCCGGCTTCATCCCAACGATAATCCAATGATTTTGTTAATGATAGCAACCTTACAGAACATGAATTATATAATATCTGAAACTGAAAGAAGTTTCTCATAAAATATTGCCAAAAATTAGACACAATATATACAAAATTAATTTCAAAATGATTGAAGAACTGTGTCATTTTCATTCAAACATCTCAACTTCGGACATTCAAACGATTTATATTATTTTGTGTTTCGAGTTAACAAATGTAGGAAACCCTTGCTTACGAAAGTAGGTTGTTTCTGCAGGCAGCAGCATCTGTGTCACATCAAAATAAATGCAACTTTAAAATCCTTTGGAACATTTTGTATTTTTTAAATTAATATACTTAGACGTAAGTAAAATATCCACAGAACTTTCACGTTTACCCACGATCTATAACGAGTCGGGCATGGCATAGTAGTGCAAAAGAAACCCCTCGAAACGTCTTTTGGGACGTGGGCGTGACGACATTCTAAAAGAAATCAATATAAACCACACAAATAAAATAATTTTCGCATAAGAAGAAAAAGAATAATTACAGATATGATTTTTTTATTATGTAGATACCTAATTAGTTTTTTTTAAATAAAAGAGTGTTTGCTTTTTATTTTTTTACAGATTTTAAATTAAAGACAAATGAATGATTGTATTGCCCTCTTGAAAAATATGCTTTTGTCTTCTAGATATTATTATATAGGTTGGTACACGTAGCTTAGCCACTATTAATAACCAATGAGAAATAAATTAAGTAAAAAGAAAAAAAAGAAATAGTTTAACCATATTGTAGGTACTGTTTATAATAATTCGAGTAGTATAATAATTTGTTTGATACGGATTTTTATTATGTATTTAGAAAATCCGTAGCGCGAATTTATATATCTGTCATATAACAAAAAAATGTCAATTACCACCATCGCTCCTGAATGGTTGATTTGAGTATCCGTGCAGTAAAGGTTATAAAAAACTTATACGATGAATACTTATGGTATAATGGGGAACCTAAAATCATTAAAGACCATTAGATATCTACGTCGTATTTAATTAGCAGTAAGGAAGATTAATTTTACGGAGGTAGGTACTTTTATATTTTTTTAAACAACAGTTAATTAATAACGGAATTGTCTATATTTACAGGCAATGGAGGAAGACGAAGAAGCCGGTAGAGTACCATTCTTCGTATCCACTACCCTTGGCACGACCTCAGTCTGCTCCTTCGACGCCATCGACGAAATAGGGCGCGTATGCAAGCGGTTCCCAACAGTTTGGATGCACGTCGACGGCGCATACGCAGGCAGTTCCTTTATATGCCCAGAGAACAAGCACTTCCTCAACGGCATCGAATACGCGGATTCATTTAATACAAATCCCAACAAATGGCTATTGACTGCGTTTGATTGTTCCACCATGTGGGTGCGTAACCAGAGGCTGCTGTCTTCGGCGCTGGTAGTTCATCCACTGTACCTTCAGCATCGTCATGAAGAGACGTCCATCGACTATCGCCATTGGAGCGTGCCTTTGAGTCGAAGGTTCCGCTCATTAAAGCTCTGGTTCGTGCTGAGGAACTTCGGAATATCTGGGCTCCAGGAATACATTCGTTTGCATTGTCGGTTGGCCAAGTATTTTGAAGCACTTGTACTCAAAGATAATCGGTTCGAAGTCTGCAATGATGTTAAGGTAAAATATACTAAACTATTTTTTATTCAAAGAATAATTGACAAGATTGAATAACATAGCATGCTTTCTTGGACAGACATAATTCGGAAATACGTATATATTAGGAAGAAAATCGATGCCTCCAGCCCGCATTTTTCACGATTATATTACCTATTATGGTACCTAAGTTAAAAATTGATAATTTGGAGGGATCGTGACGTCATTTATAAATTAAGATCAATGATAAATTAATACCTTAATTCAAAATCACAAAAAATGGGCGCCGATATTAACTAAATTTGATTAAATCCTCAGATTAAATTTCAGTTGAAAATGTCTCTCTGAGGCGGACTAAACCGGTCCTAATCTCTTGATTAAAAGTGGAATAAGTACTACAAAAAAATTGCGTTTTATTAAATAAAAACAACAATACAATGCAGTTCCACCATGAATTTACAGTTCACAAAATAAAAGAAATTAAATCCTCAGATGTATGGTTATTGATTAATTACGTCATGATTAGGTATGACGTAGGTGGTTAAATTGAAAACGCGCATTGGTCTGAATCTGATGAGGACGGAATATTTTTTCTAATGGATATGTTTCGTAGGTCTTTCTTATTATGCATGTAAAATATACAAAATGGTAAAATAAATTATATTAAACCCTTTATTTTTTCAATTAATTACTATATTATACGTTTCGTACTATTTCCGCATATTTCTATTTACTCCTAGACCGGTTTCATAGTACACTACCTACGTGTAAATTTAATAATAATAACTACTAACAAAATGAAGTGTTTTATTATGTATCAATAAAATGTCTTTCCAAAAAGAATTAACCATGAAAAAATGATAATACTCAATCGATTTATTTATTAGTTGATAGTTATTACGGTTTTTCCACCATTAGCATAGCTACCTGATAATGAATGATATGACAACTGAAATAGCCATCGACTGATAAAAGAATCTGTTGAATTGAATATTATTTATATTATGGTTTTATAAAATGGAATTCTACCGCGTAAATTCTAGCTTAATTAATTAAGTAAATATAGTTATAATTGTTCCGGTATATGCTAATTATACTTGTTATTTTTTTGGGTAATAACAGAAAAATATTATGAATGAAAAATTAGAAGAGAGACACCTCACCTGTTTTCATTTAACTAATATTATTTTAGCGAAGGAATGTAACAACCTTTCGATTATAATAAAATCTATTACAATTAGTCACACTATAACACGTTAAAAATTAAACGTATTAAATATATAATAATTAATTATTATTATCTTCCTCTGTACATGACTACGCCGCCTGGTCTACGCCTCTACGCCAACCGTGTGGACTGGCGCCTCAGAGTCTACGGCGTAGAGGAAGAATACTAAGCATTATCATCTTTATACACCGTAATATGTTTTATCGACCAGATTTCATTATGGTAAAGTGGTCTGACCATACATTTTCACAATGATTATTAATTATCGATGGTCCGTTCCTATTTCGTTACATTAGAGTTATCTAACGCATTCTAAGCTAAGATACAAGACAAGCGTGCAAAAATCGTTCATTCCATAAAACTTTTTCCTAAAAATGCATTATAACTCATAATGCATTCATAATATTATTATATTGTAAGTAATTGTATAAATTATACAGAAAACTTTTGCTTGTGGATTTTTCAAATTCGCTTTTTTTAAATTTTAATCACACAGTGGTTTTCAAAAAAATCATTTCATGTCGCCCTTAGTTTGTAAAAAATCTTTCCATCCAGAATCGAGAATGACACGTTTTTAACTCTTTTTTAAAACGACATTCCGATGATCTCGGGTTTTCCGTCCGAAATAAAAGAAATCCGTTCACAATAATTAAACTCTTTTTGCTCTTTCGAAGTGTTTTCCAAAAAAGAAATCGAACGCCGCAGTGCACCTGTTAACTTCATAACAATATATCTTAGTTCTAATACCGTTTGTTAAGTTAAGTTTAAGTTTAGTAGAAAATCTGATACTTAAAGTTAAAATTAAAGAATGTTGATTGTTATACATGAACATACAAATATACCCCTAAAAACAGAATTTGACTGGTTGAAATTCATATTCACGCCTTTCATTTCCCGGTTAAATGCTCTTATCCACTAGGCTACTGACCAATCTGATATTCTTGCAATTAACATCGACGCTATCTGATATTCTGACCAGCAGATGGATACTTTAATTGATAAGAAAACTCACCCGAAACGTGAACAATTGAAGTTTAAATCCCACACATTCCAATTATTTTCTAGGATTTTTTCTAATACGTATACTTTTGAAGTTATTTTAAATATTTATGCATAATCTTTCAGATGGGTCTTGTATGCTTCCGGCTGAAGGGTGGTGAAGACCAAACTGACGAAGATTTGAACAAACTAAATGCTAAGCTACTAACCAATATCAATGCATCTGGAAAAATTCACATGGTTCCTGCGTCCGTTCATGACAAGTATATCATAAGGTTTTGCGTAACGGCCCAAAATGCTACAGAAGCTGATATAGGTATGTACCTTCGTACCAATTTGTGTTTCGCAAAATACCCATTTTAACCCGGTTGAGTCATTATGTTCTTCTTTCAGACTTATACCCACCATGCGCGCGCACACGCACTCAACTTTCAGACATGACATGCATTGGTGGCTCGGGAAATTTTCTAGTCCCAATCGGCCAACAATTTAAAAAATGGGCAAAAATTTTAAATTAAAATGTTCTCATGAAAATAATTAATCCTATTTTAAATATTGAACTGCTCAGAAGACGATACAAATCTGATGAACGCAACACGCCAAGGCACCACGAATAAATTATTGAGTATGATCTCTTCAATCGTTTCAAAATTATAGAGTTTCATTCTAATGCAAAATTTTGTCATTTTATGTTCTTATTAAGTAATTTTTCTTTGTGATATTTAATTTGATCTACTGATATTGCAAATACGGGTGGTTAATCATCTGGGTTATTTTATACAGGGTGTTAATATTCAGGTAGTTATTTACACAGGGGGTGGTTAATATCTAAGGGGGGTTTCTATAGGGTAATTGTCCTGTTACTCAATAAAAATTGTATTTGGGGCTCATCATTCTACCAGGGTATTACCGGGTGTTTCGCAGGGCCGGATCGATATATATAAATATATGAAAAGCACGTCGTGCGCAATGTGCAATGCATGCGTGTTATTCTCCAATACCTTGTTTTATAAACGAGAATATCCTGGATCCGAGAAGTAAAATGTGTCAGTACCAAACGCAACTTTTATATATGACACAAAACGAAATTCTTTCTGACTATATTTTTTTTATTAATTCGATGTATTATACAAGATATTATACATTTCAACCAATAGCGTATGTTTTTATGTGACAGAATTTTGCTGTTGCTTCTTATCCGTCGGAGCTTTGTTGGTATTTTAAACTAATTCAGGCTAATATTAGTTAAAACTACTATATTGTATAGTCACTGCAGTACCTAATGATTTTTTTTAAATAAACATATAGTTCCTATCACAGTCCCAAATTTAAATATTTCAAATTTACTCCATAGATTATGCTTGGGAATGCATTTGTGAATTCGCCAGTGAGCTTCTGGAAGTTTACGACAAAAACGCCGTGAGTATTTCATATTTATTTTGTAAATCCTCATCTGCCTTATTGTTATGTAAGTGATGGGATCTGGTAACCATAATATTATATTCATATTCAAAAATTTTCGAAAATTTTGTCATTTGCAAACGCACGTACAAAACTTTTACAATCAAAGTTTTCCAAGGCACTCAGCTTTAAATAAACCGTGTCCCACCAAAGTCAATGAAAGGATAAATCGATCCTTTAAACTTTACGCTATTATTTTTAGTCATTACATAGTTCTGGAACGACATATTTTGGGATTTTAAACTTAATATATAGATAATATGATAATCTATAACTAAGTAATTAAATTTAGCGAATATAAAAAATACAATGGATAGGTTTAGTCATTTTAATTTGAGACTGTTAGATCGTTAATCATCATATTTATTGTCACAGGAATTGGCAAGCCTCAGTATTGCCCTGGACAAGAAACGCAAGGAGACTCTGGCCCACAAAAGGTCGTTCTTCGTGCGAATGGTTAGCGACCCTAAGATTTACAACCCTGCCATCGTCAAGGCGACTCCTGTTGTTCCACCCATCAACGAACAGGAACGAAGGCTCTCGCAGACCACGCCAAATACGTTCGTATACTTATTTACTTCAATTACTTTCAACAAAAAATAACATAGTACCTAGGTAGGTACTTAACATACAAATACGACTGACAAGTAAATAGGTTGTTCGATTTGCATTGGTAGAAATTTAAAATAGTCTGCAATATTTTGTGAACGATATTATCTCTTCTGTCATCTCAGTTGTATTTGACTACATACTCGTAATATATATTCAAAATATACCTACAAATGTCATTTGTGAAACCTTGTCGAATTTTGGTTTAAATATTAAGATTTTACTGAAAAATATCACAACTTTAAATTTAACTGTTCACCTACGCCTGGAAACCGTTATTGCAAGAGCATACAAAGCTTTAGAGCCCAGCCGGACAATCCATCAATATATCAATCCGTTTTTTAATTAATGTAATTCTTATTACATAATTATTATCATAATTATAATTTTATTATTCTCTAAGAACATAGATCAATAAAAACCGGTATCATTTAATTGTGCCACATGAACTAATTTATAGTTTACTACACAACATAATATTCAAGCATGCATCGACAATCTCATGAACGAATAATTAATCATGTCTCAGTGTGAAAGCTTTATTTTAAAATACAAATCACATTAAAACTTGTCGATTTCAATAATAATTACATAGCTGCGTGGTCGATCCCGAAACAATAGAATCTCTGGATTGGATTTTATGAGTTTTACTATATGAGTGAAATAAAAAAGTATATTATGCCTAGGTGCTATTATGCATAAACAAAACATACAAATTATTTATAAAAAATCGTCTTGGTTTTCCAAACAAATAACAATGGATGATCAGTTGTTTACAGCTATATTTAAACTAAACAATAAGCATATAATTGATGTCGATTACTAGACTGAGAAAAACTTACTAAAAACAACTTCTTTCCTAATAAATAAATCATTATAAAAATAATGTTCAACATTCGTATTGGTAGTTCTATATTTTAAAATAAGGATAATAATTAATGACCTTTTGAAATATTATAGCTGGAAAGCAGCTGCAAATGTTTTTCTAAACGTTTTGGTAGAAAGTTTGCAAACTTTCAAAAGCATCGCAAATGTGATTAGAATGCCATATTATTTTTTATTACAACGTTTTTATTACAACGTTTTTCTTAGCTCGTATTCTTATTTCTCCGGTGGTTGTTTGTCCGGTACAAATCTTGCAATCAATTTTTAACTAACTACCCGACTAGCTAGACACATGAAACTTTTAGAATATATCAGAACACGGTGCTAATGCATTTTTTTAATACTTTTAGCCATTTAAGTAGAATTGGATTCATTTTCAGTTAATTCTATTTTGTATGAAAAGTTATTTCGGAAGAAATCAGTAAAAAGTAAAACTATTATTGATTGCTATGTGGGTCCTAGCAAATAAATTATTTATATTAACGGCCCACATGCTCAGCGTACGTCAAAATGAAGATTTTATGCTATTTTCAGAGCATAACCCTGGACATTCCTTAAACGTTGTAAATAATCTATTTATATAATTTTGAAGCCTTATTATCCTTTATATTTATTTTAAACATTTGATGACTGCATAAAGTATTTTTATTACATAAAATAGTATTCTTTTAAACCTCTCGCTCTAATGTTTTAGAATATAGTCATATTAATTTCAGTACGTCATGGTGTTAAGATTTTTTATATTCATAAATTTTTAAAAGCATTTATAAAACCATTAGTAAAATTTATGTCGACATTATTATAGTGAAATATTTACGATAAAAAATTATACCTATTGATAATCTCTGTGATCCCAAATTTGACAAGAATTAGGCATTTTATTGTTCGAAAAATGGGCAAGATTTACACATTTTGATTTTATCCCCCCCGAAGTGTCAAAATGACATTGCAGTATATTTATTCAGTATTTCTATCAAGTACCCAAAAAATTTTTTGATCGCTTAAGAGTCAAGTCAAGTTTATATGATTCAACAGAAAATTTAAAAACATATATAAAAAGATCTTTTTATCTTGCAATTATTAAAGATATTTTTTTCTGAACATTGTTAATTTTTGTAAAATTACAAATGTTTTCTCCAATTCCTAAATTAAAATCCCTAATAGGTATCCATAACTAATTTTATGTCAATATTGTATTTGCAGAAACAACAACTCGTCATGGATAAGTTGGCCATTGGCGTTCTTCTTCCAGAGCAACGATGACAACGGAAGTAATCCAAACGATTTGAATATAAGGTATATTCTAAGATGCCTTATGCGAGCCGGATTTTGTTCAGTAGTTATATTTTACATGCTTAGCGACATATTCGTTCCTTTTGTGGTACTGATATGAAATCTAGCATACTTGTACGTACAGTTTGTCGCGCCGAAAGAAAAATGGTATGGCGACGCGCTGAATTTTTCGTCGTCCGGTTCCGCATTGGAAAAGTGCCATAATGTTGAATTCATGGTTGTAAGAATACAATAGAATAATGAAAAGAGCCATGCAAGTATGCCAAATTTCGTCTTTATATTACAAAGCGAATGATTTCGATAAGAGATGATAAATATGAAGCTAGAGGCAAGAGTACAAAATATTAGCTCTAATTAATGAAATCGCATGTGCCTCTTTTTTATATATTTATTTTTTCAATACTGCATCTACCTACTGAAGTAATGCATTATTATTGCTCACAATTATTCATTCTGTTTGTTTACTGCATTTTATATCTTATCATTTTCAAACAATATGTGTGTAATGAAACAAACACCTCTTCTAGTCACTAGTGCTATTTTCTTCAATATTAATGTTGTAACTTATTGGGACCATCACGGTTCAATATATTTTTTCATCTCGCATTTCTTGAATTCTTCAATTATTTTCTACTTATCTACTTGTTTTCTTCTACGTTTTATAACACCTACTGTATATACTCAAATACTTAAGATAATAAAGTATATGTTTCGTAAAAACTGTTATTCTTTATGTTGCATGTTGCTTTTACTGTTTTTATATTGTGTGTCTAGTCCAACCAAAACTCTTTAACAACATCGTCCACTTCCACATGTTGTCACTGTCACATCACGAAAAATTGTATGGAAAAACGTAAGTACATTCTAATTAGTACATAAATCAAAATATACCTCAACCAGACAGATTTTAATGTTTTGAAGCAACTACGCGGCCGTAATTACACCAATTCTTACGTTAATTACACAAATTAACGAATTGGCGGCATTGAGAGAGTTAACATTATTTTTATAATATACCTAACATTCTTATGTTATCTCATAAGTTACCGTCAACCTTTAAAATGGTAATGCCATAACATAACTATATAAATCCATTAAATCTTACTCCTTTAATAAATAAATGGTATTGATTGTGTATAATAATTTTGTATTCAATTTAATCTAGGTATATATGTTTTGTATTATGTGACTCATTTCACCATGAATTATAGGCATTATAGGCATGAAATATAAATGAATTATATATGGACTGAAACTGTAAACGGTTTAGAACCGTGTGACATACTAAACTTATCTTTTCTGATCGTGGAAATATATTTTCACAAACTATATTATAAACATCTGATCGTATCCGTTTATACCATACACGTACACTTACAAATTTTGTGAAAATATATTTTCATGAACAAAAATCATAAGTTTAGTATGGCACACGGATCTAAACCGCATACGGTTTCAGTCCATGGATGGCCTCTTAATGTGTTAACGGTATACCAGCACTAACACAGACGCGAAAAGCACGACTGTAATATTTGTGCACAGAACATTACATAAAAATGACTTTAGTTGGTATAACTACCAACTTATATCTACCTCGCTTAGCAATAGGTAATATGGATTATGTATTTCACCCAGATGCATAAATATCCAGTGTTACATCGGAAAATCTAATATAGTCCGGTTACAGTTCTTATAAAAACAATATAATTTCCCAACAGTGGAGGGTGGTGACTTTTGAGATAAGGGATGCTCCAATTGAACATATTTCTTATATATATTAATATCCTTCAATAACGGAGGAATATGCCGCATTCACAATATCTATAGACCACACACCACTGTTACCTAGGTACTTAGTGAAGGGTACCTATAATATTTATAATTTCTATACTCAAAGAATAGATGTTTATACTATTTTTTTTTCAAAATATCCTTACCAGGTGGAGTATATTGAGACCACAACTATGTATTAGTAAATATTTAGCCACATTAGTAAAAGACATTCTATTAAAATGTATTAAGTATATAAATTTTTAATTATTGGCTCCAGCATGAGTGAACGATGACCCAATATTATAAAATTAAAAAACAATGGAACCTACGGAATCATATTGAACTGATTCTGGTTCCAAAATAATTATGGGGTTCCAGGGTTCAGATCCGGTTCCATTTCCAGTTCTGGTATATACGTTTTAATCATAGAGGTATTAAATAAAAGAAGGGGCAATGAATAGGCTTTCTCATACAACTGAATGAAGCAGGCCAACAATGGCTGACAACTTACGAGAAAAAAAATGCAGGGCATCACGGAGGATTTACTTTGGTCATTATAACGTACCCATATAATTAATAATGTTAACGTTAATTTAGCCGTAAATTGATTACCAGCCTGCCTAACCATACTTTCATATAACCTGCCGCCCCGAGATTTTAATATTCAAAAAAGCATACAATAGAATAGCTATTAATTATTAATTTTATTTATAGATATTCATTCAATTAAAAATTGGTATGTATTTAATTTTGAATCTTATAATGGTGTGCTGACTCCATCATACCATAATAATATAATAATGTTAGTTATGTATTTTTAATGTTTATAATTATTTATAAACATTGTATATAAATTCAAATAATGATGTTATTCAAATATTTCTTGGAATAGGCCAGATAACATATGTTTTATATTTATTCATAAGTTTTAAGAATAAAAATATTAATTTACTATTTAAATATAGATTCCGGCATTTGGATACGATGGTTCGACTGAAGAACCCTGACCAGAGTAGACGGGGTAGTGGCTCTCCTTCCCCGGAAAGAGATTTGGCTCGGACTCCCAGAGGACTGTCGCCGACTACTCATCGAAAGCAAAACTCTTCGCCCAACAAAAATTAAACACAACATTACTAAGGCCGATTTAAAATTATAAAAATTAAATTTCACTACATATTCCCCTGTGTAATTTTGTTCGCTCTGACGGACATCATAAAATGTGCTGGTAACTATTAATGATGATAATAAACAATTATTTCATAATAGAGCATAAATAAAGAGAATACAAAATGAAATTTAAATTTTATGAATTAACTAACCATGGATTGTCACTAAATAAACGCTGAACTATTCGAAACATTACGGTTTTCATTGCTCATCAGTCTTTCATTTGATGGAAAAGTGGTCGACACTCAGACTCCATAAAAATTAGTCTAGAATATTTGGATTTTAGCTTATTCTGATATTTTATTGAGTAAAAAGAAACTCTTTTATCAACTGAAATATTATGTTAGCCAATTATTAAAGGATCACCAAACATATTTTCTAATTTCCTCCAACTGTGGATATTTATAATTACACAGAAATTAATTCAATTTGCTTCCGAGATGTTTTAACAACTCATACGAAGCATTCGTAAAGACATAACATTGCAGATTTTATATTGGCCTATACAAACTATAAGTTTTAATAAATGGTCACAAAATTACGTACCTACCTAATTATTATTAATTGTAGAAAAATAATGGATCATTATTTTTGTGTAGTAATTATTGACGTTAGCTATGCCTAGATAAATAAATTGATATTGATTTATTAGATTGTGATAATTTATTTTAAATTGCCTAAACTGTTATAATATTATATTATCTGTATGTGTGAATAAAGAAATTACGAAGTTTATGTGAGAATATTAAAAATCTCTTAAGTGCACTAACATTTGTTTTTATTATAGTATCCATATCCCTCTTGATTTATTCCTTTGGCTTAGACTGCTTCGAGTATTATGATAATGTTATTCGCATTTATTGATCTTTTCTATATAATTCAACCAATGCTTTCCTTACATTGAGCCGTCTTACAATAATCTTTTCATTTTATTTTAATAGCATTTTACTATAAATCTCATCAAGTTAGTTAATCAAGAAATATATTAAACAATTTCCAAAATATATGCTAAATCTGAATTAGTAAAACAATTTATTAGTGATGCCAAATAAAAAACACTTCATTATTTATAGCCATAAACAAAGGAATGCCTTTATGCAATTTGCATATTTGAATTATTTTGAAATGAGGTGAATATGAACTCTTTTGTTTTCTAAGAAAAAACAGTAAAAAATTTTAGTAAATTTTATGGGTGTTATAAATATTTAATTTTCAAATAAATACTTAAACATGAATGTTGAAGAGTTCAAGAAACATGGGAAGGCGACAATCGATTATATTTGCAAATTGGCAGAGACATTACCGGAAAGGCATGTCTATCCGAGTGTTAATCCAGGATATTTAAGAAAACGTCTTCCAGATCACGCTCCTGAAGAGCCAGAGAAATGGTCACATATAATAAAGGATACAGAAAAATATATCTTGCCTGGGATCACACATTGGCAGCACCCACAATTCTTTGGGTACTTCCCGCATGGAGATGCTTATCCTTCATTACTTGCCGACATGATCTCTGATGCAATAGCCGGTGTCCCATTTTCCTGGGTAATGTATTTTTATATAACAAAATCTATGTTCCATATAAATGAATGTATGACCGGTGTGGTCGCACTAAAAACATCTAGCACTGTGTAATAAGTCTAGATTTTAATTACCAGTGCCATAATAAATTGCCATGTTTTCAAATTTGACACAAAGTTGCCTGCATCTCAGCATCTCTTCCCTTTTCAAACACCTAAATGTAGTTAAACATATGACTACAAACCAATTCCTGTTAATAAATACAGCCATGAAATATTTTGTTTGAAGGAGACGGGGTATATTGATAAAAATCTGGAGATTTGCAGATGGAACACTTGTTGCATTGCTCTGCTTTGAGTAATGTTCATAAATTTATAGTGAGTTCTCGAATTACGACAGGGTTTCGTTCCGCCACCTAGGTCGTAAGTCAAATTTCTTTATTTAACAGGCAAGTGCTTGCTGAATGAGGTGGCGTACCTTCAAAGATCTATCAGTGTCCGAGTCCATATTTTAAAGATTTTGAACTACATCATTGATTTGGCTAAAAGCGGCAGCCATGTCTGTACATTTTTTGGGTGGTTCTTCAAGTTCTCTTAATGTTACATATTATATTTTAATAGCTGTCTTTTTCTCACAATATTTTTTTACTTCTGGAATGAAACACTGTTGTCAAACCAGTCTTGTAAAATAGACTTATCAATTGATTCTGTTGAAGGTTCTTGGATTTTTAAAATGAAAAATCAAAAATGGCTTCATTTTATAACCGGTGATCTTTCCACCCAACAAAAAGGTTTACGTTTACACAATCTTTACATGATTTAAAGCCGGGTATGCATTAGCTTACATTATGATAGCTTTCACGTTTTTTAAATCTTTCAAACCTGCCGGAACTTCGGTTACAGTTATCACCATCTTTCTTCTTCAAATCGTAGGTATAATTTAAGTTCTCGTGACAAGTCTGACACTGTTTTCCCACATGGCACGATTATTTCATTCGTCGTAAATGCGAATGATCGTAAGTCGAGGTGGTAGTAAATCGAGAATTCACTGTAGATGTGAATATGCTATGTATTTTACAATCAAAGCTCATTCACAATATTTTTGGGGTTCTCACCATGTGGTAGGTACACGGCAAGTACTTTCATCATCTATTTTGAAGAAAGTCCACACTGTGACAGTCCATAAACAAAATACGATAACGAACATCTTGAGAGTCAAACAACATACATAATACTATAACACTTATTCTGATATTTATTTCAGACTGCCAGCCCCGCATGCAGTGAACTGGAAGTCGTTGTCATGGATTGGCTATGTAAAGCTCTCGATCTACCAAAACATTTTTTGAGCAGTGGCAAAGGGGGAGGAATAATTCAAGCGTCGAGCAGTGATGCCATATTTAATTGTATAATAGCAGCTCGTTCAGAAGGCATCAAAAAATTGAGGAAAGGAAATGAAGAGCCTCACGATAGCGTTTATCTTCCAAAATTAATAGCATATTGTTCGGAAGAGTCCCACTCATGTGTGGAAAAGGGAGTGAAACTCGCCCTCTTGAGGCTTAAAATTTTACCAACTGACGAAAACTACATGTTAAGAGGTGAAACAGTGCGAAAGGCCATTGAAGAGGATATCGCTAACGGATTCACGCCGATATTCTTATCTTCAACATTCGGCTCGACTTCGTCAACTGTGATAGACAGATTTGATGAAATAGGGCCTCTCTGTAAAAAATACGGTATATGGTTCCACATTGATGCTGCGTACGCAGGATTCTCATTGATCTGTCCGGAAATGAGGAAATATATCAAGGGAATAGAATACGCGGATTCGTTCAATTCCAATGCTAGCAAATGGTTTTTGGTGCACTGCGACTGCACTTGTTTGTGGATTAGAGATCGAGACAGATATTGTCCCAGCTTTATTATAGATCCCCTTTACCTTGAAGAAGGAAAAACAGATATAACATTTGATCTACGACATTGGGGAATTCCATTGACCAGACGATTCAGATCGCTAAAATTGTGGTATACTATAAGGACGTACGGTCTTGAAGGATTAAGAAACTATCAAAGGAATCACATGACTCTTGCAAAATATTTTGAAAAAAAAATGTTAGACGATGGCCGCTTTGAAATACTCAACAAGGTCATTTTCGGCTTAGTTACTTTTAGGATGAGAAATACTAGTGATAAAATGAACCAGGAATTACTCGCTCGATTAAATGATAGCCGAAATATATTCCTGATTCCTACGTTTCTGAAAGGAAGGTATGCAATACGGATGTGCGTTAATTCTGAACATGCTAAGGAATCTGACATAGGTAAGATATTTATTATTGAAATTGATGCAGGTATAAGTGAATTGCAAGCCTTGTTCATTCATCACTGATAAGAATATCATTTTCTAATTTTGAATTTTCACTATTACACACACATTCACATAATGTAGTGTTAAATTTAATCATAAAAAATATTTAAATTATAAAAAAATAAAATAACACACCTTTGTGAGACAAAAAAAATGTATAGGTGCCTAACATGTATAAATAATAATTATGTAATATGGTAAAAACCGAAATATGTTTAAAATCGATTTATGTTCAATATTATTATATTTGGATGACATTTTCAGACACCGCCCTGGAGTTGATTCAGTCATATGCGACGACTGTATTAGATAAACAAAGTAGGGACAGATGCTCAAAAGTTTCCTTTGAAGCATTAACACTCACGAAGGAAGTGCCCAAAGAACTTTTCAATCGAGCTAGAAGACGAACGACTCTTATGGACATGGCGGCACTTATCCTTTTATCTAATGATTCCGATGACGATGATGACTAGTGACATCAAAAAAGTACAAAATTATTTTACGATGTAATACCTGCACATCAACACCAAACAGAAAATATTCAAGATGATCTGCTTGGTTTATAGAATAAAATTTTTGCTTAAATATTTTTTTATTGTATTAAATTAAAGCAAACTGAGAAATGCTCCATTAAAACTTTGTATGCATTCTGGCAATACTTACAGCAGTGATGACGCCATTTTGAAGGTTTATAAAATTATATATTATAAAAATTATATAAATAATAATAAAATTATATATTATAAAATTGTAAAATTAAACAAATTGTAGTGAGAATTTAAAAAAATATTTATTGAAATCGATACAAAATTTAATTTATTTAACAAGAATGGAATGCCGTATAAAATTTCCGTCCCAACCACATGTGTACAAATTTGAGAAATCAATAATGTCCCATGCCAGTCCTCGGATGTAATCCGAATGTCTGGAATCTTCATAGACCAATTTCAAGTTGTCACTTTCATCTCTTTTATAAACAGTTAATTGAGTCGAATCGCCGCAAACAGCCAACAGTTTCAACCTGAAATATTTACATAAAATAAGAATCACACAAAGAACACTTCTAAGTAGCAAACTGCTATGATTTCACGACAGCTATATAAAACTGGAAGGTAAAATAAACTTTTACGAGGGTAGCCGTTTATATTTCGGGAACTACAAACAAAAACAAATTTTGGTACTGTTCGGTTATACGGAATACAGCGGAAAACACATTTTGATAATAGCTGAGTACTTTTGCCGTTAAAAATGTCAAACTTCAAAATTCAGAAGTCAAATTGCACCTAGCAACACCAGTGTTGCCAATTCCCGAAATATAAACGGCAAATATGCAAACAATCTTTGCACAGTTCGTAATCTGTCAAAACTCGAAATTGGCCGATGGCAAAAATATTTTCAAAGAGCAAAACAAAACATGATACATAATGATAATAGTGTGCCAATTTCTGTAAAAGTATAATTAAATAAAATTATCAAAGGAATTTAATTCCACCCAAATGACATTTCTGTCGATACCTGTCCTGTGTACATTATATTATAGAATCTCCATTATCCAGAATTTCGATTATCCAGATTTCTTTTTGATCATCAGTTTCAGTTCAGAAAGTGTACAATTTAAAATACATAAAAATAGCTCTTCGAGCTCAAAGGTTTATCCTGGAAGTATGTAAAATAGATGTTTTTTCAATTATCTGGATTACCTTCGTTCCAAATTAATCCAAATAATTGAGGTTCTACTGTACTAATACCATACTACTTAGATGAAGATGATAATGCATCTTGCTCTTTCATTTACTAGATGGCAGTAGGCAACTTTGAATAATATTATTTTTCCAGATTAGGGAGTAATTGGTGGACAATAAAATAATGTAAAATAATTTCTTACCCATCATTATACACCATTTTGTGAATGGGATATGTTGTTTTTATACTATGCACTGATTGGACATCATTAGATGTATTGTAGAGTATGATTTCGCCACTATCATAACCGGAAGCAAACAAATTTTCAGAGAGCCATGTTACACATCTTGCGGCACATAATGATGAACCGAAAGCTGAAACACATTTACAAATTATAACACCTGTGATTCAAGGTACAGTGCCACAAACTATCTGAAGAATTGATGAGGGAGCCACAGTCGAAAACTACCCAATAAGACTGGACAGAATCTGACATTCAAATAACATTTTCAATATGGAGTCCATATGGTAGATCGTAGTTCCATTTTTAACCGTTCTTCAGAGAAGTTTGTAGGACTGTAATGATATCGATAGTTATTTTAGGTAATTATAAATACCAATTCTATTATACATGCTAGAATTGTTAACATACTGGCATTGAAAATAAATTTCATGCAGAAGTGTTGCATGATTTGTTTTTTTACCATGTGCGATCCTAAGAAGATCATATGGGGCCCCTCTCACGCTCAAATTACATTGGCAGATTGCATCTGGCCCGATCGTCTGCCACGATTGCCAACATCTATTATCTATGGTTTTCCGGTATCGTGAGCAAATTGGAACAAATTCTATTTTCATCTGTCACGATCCATTCATTAGCAAGCAAAGATTGCCGAGAACGTACGAAAATATCCGAACACGCACCCGCTAGGTTTGACAGCTGAGATTTGATGAAAATTGCATGGGAAAACTGTTCAGTGTAGCCACCAATCTAACGAAGAAATAGTTTTCGGTCAACCTACATTTTTAATAATAGCAACACTGTTTATTTTAAACCAATCAAAAGCAAGATAAAGAAATCCCGAATCCTGAGAAAAGATTCTCGAGATCCCGGAATTCCTGAAATGTTAAAAATTTCAATTCTCGAGAATTCCCGAAACCCAACTCTAGTAATATGTACTTGATATGTTTTACTCTGTGTGCTTAAGAGACGTATAGAAATTAATTAGCAATAAACACACAGGCAAATTCAGATGAAAATCTTATTCTTTAATTAAATTCCATTTTAGGGTGCAGTAATTTATGTTGCATCTTACAAAAATCAATAGAACACACGACTTACACAATATTTTTTCAGGATTCTTATAATTCCATAAAGTTACAGAGCCATCCAAACTGCTGGACAAAAATGTATTCTGTAATGTTTTATTACAAGCCACATCAGATACTATACTGCTATGTGCTGATTGGTATTATCACCGGCCTTCTGCGCGCTCTGAAGCGGAGATGGCAGGCCGTGATAACGTCAAGGTCAAAGCGGGGGTGGGGGACAGAAACGCACGGGGTATTTGGTCAAGGCTGGTTTATTTCATCGTTTTGCAGGGTAGTCGTTACAGATACGATACAGGTTATTGTCGTCGTTGGCGGTCGGTTGGTAATTGGCGGGCTGCAACGTGGTGTCGCGGCTGGGCTGCTGATTGATTGCTTGGCATCCGAGGCGAGTCAGTGCTTGCGGCGTGGCGATCTGCCGATGTCAGATGTGGTCTTTTTGGCGGGCTGTCCGGAATGCTGGCTTGGCTTCGCGTCCGAGGCGAGCGAAGGCGAGAAGAGATTTTGCCGATGTCAGATGCTGCTGGTTCGGCGGTTGATGTAAGAGAGATGCTGGCTGGTCGACGTATCAGGCAAGAGAGAGCTTTCGCGCCCATCCAGATCCAACTGCCAGATTCGCAGCGTCCTGTTTTATCCGTCGGTCGGGAAGCTCCCTGTTTTACCGACGGATTGACTAGTGGCGGCGCGAGCGGCCGTTTTTGATAGACCGCGTCTGTTTTGGCGGGAATTTGACGAATTTGAATTTCAAGGAGACGGGTTCCGCTCGGCCGAGGGTTGCGATCACCGCGAAGAGTGGACGTAGGCTGTGGTATTTTGGGAAATATGATGGTTCGGTCCGCCCTTTGAGGTAGTCTCCTGTGGGAGATTTCCATCTGGTATCAAACGACCTCTCCGGGAAACGACCGAACTGTCCTCTTTTCCATCAGCCTACCGTCGCTTGTCCTTGGGGGCCGGTTCACCTCTGTGCGGCTTTGACGCGTCCGATGGTCTTGGCGTGCTTGAGGCTCTTTCGTGTCAAAACTGCTGAGGTTTCCACTTCCACATGGTGGTTCCCTCGAATCGACCAGCTCATCGCATCCTTGGGCCGTCGAAGAGTGAGGTGGGACCTGTTGCGCCTGCTAGTCGCCGCCATTGTGTGACTAGAGACCAGGGCACCAATCTCAGCTTCCTCGTGAGGTTTTCGCGGAGGTGTCAGACATGTCAGTCAGGGACACTCCGTGATAGCGCCGGTTCCAAGAATAGACGTCTGGTGATGGGGTCTGGTGTTGGAAGTGGGACCTTGAGTTCTTGAGCGTCGTCTTCTCGCACGTCCAAGGCGTCGAAGCGGTTTGGCCATAGGTGTCGTAGTTTTAAGGCGGGCGTGACATCCTCGCTGGCGTCGGATGTTTGTCGATTAATGCTGGGGGTCTTGCTGTGTCCCTGGAATCTTGGCTTCCGCTTCAGTCTTCTTGGTCCCTCAGGTTGCAGATCCGATGTAGCCTTGGGCCGTCGGCGATTGAGGCGGTGTCTGATGTATCTGCTGGTCACCGCCGGTTGGGCAACCAGAGACCAGGCGACCAACCTCGGTCTGCCGTACGGTATATCACGAAGGTGCTGGGCGTCGCGCCGGGGCACTCCGTGATAACGCCGGTGCCAAATGGTAAGCGGCTGGTTATGGGGTTTGGTACTGAAGCTTGACCTTGGGTCTTTGCGAGGAGTGTCGTCTTCCAGTGCGTTAAGACTCGCTAGGCTTGATAAGGCTAGTGGTTATGCTAGGCGAGACATCCGCGCTGGTGGCAGATGTTTCGCCTGGGTTTGAGGTACGAGCGCCGTTGGCTGGCACCTCGCTGTGCTGGGTGACGTCGGTCACGAAGAGCGTCGGCGTCGGTAGCCGGGGCATCTCCGTGTAGCGTCGCGACGCCGTTGGCCATGACATCTTACGTATTCCTCCGTGGGCCAGGGTCGACGGATGATACCGCTGGTCGGAGGAACATAACGATGCTGCTGTCACGTCTTGCGATGGAGCCGATGTCCATGCTGATTTGCTATCCAGGCTGTTGCTTCTGTCAGGCGCCACTGGTGTGCTGAATTCCAGGTTTCGGGACCACGCGGTTTTTTGCGCGGCCCCCCAGCAGTGTCTGGCTAGGCTTTCTACATCGAATGAACTCGCGGGAGTACGTTCCGCGCGATCTCGTGCGTCATTTCCGCTGCGAGAAACGCATCGCCTCGTGTCTCGATGTCACGATTGCAAGCGCGAAACAAGGTCAATTTGACATTGTGACTACCGGCCGTGTGTTTCTCCCCCGGTAGAGTGAGTACTCGCAAATGTCACTGTTTGAGGAAGTTCACAGTTGTACTCACTCTGCTGGCGTATCTCAGGGTCGATGCTGGCTCCGGTGGACACAATCCTGCCCACAAGCCCCACGTTGGGCGCCAACTTATCACCGGCCTTCTGCGCGCTCTGAAGCGGAGATGGCAGGCCGTGATAACGTCAAGGTCAAAGCGGGGGTGGAGGACAGAAACGCACGGGGTATTTGGTCAAGGCTGGTTTATTGTAAGTCGTTACATGTTATTGTCATGGCGGTCGGTCGGTAATTGGCGGGCTGCAAACGTGGCTTCTTTGCGTCCTAGCTGCTGATGCTTGGCATCCGAGGCGATGCTCGCTGTCCGATGGGAGATAGGATCGGGGCTTGCGGCTTGGCGTGCTGCCGATGTGGTCCTTTATTTCCTGGAGATGCTTAAGAAGTCTGCCGACGCGGTCCTTTTGGCGGGATATGTATCTTGGCTTCGCGTCCGAGGCGAGCAGAGATGATGCTCGCTGTCCGGCGGCCAATCGAAGAAGGAGCTTTTCGCGCGTGTTCAAATGGTGTTCAACCGTCAGATTCGGCGTCATCCCGCTCTCGGTCGCGAACCTCCCTGTTTTACCGACAAATTGACCGGTGGCGGCGCTATCGGTAGGCCGCGTCTGTTTTGGCGGGATTCTGACGAATTTGAATTTCAAGGAGACGGGTTCCGCTCGGCCGAGGGTTGCGATCACCGCGAAGAGTGGACGTAGGCTGTGGTATTTTGGGAAATATGATGGTTCGGTCCGCCCTTTGAGGTAGTCTCCTGTGGGAGATTTCCATCTGGTATCAAACGACCTCTCCGGGAAACGACCGAACCGTCGTCTTTTCCATCAGCCTACCGTCGCTTGTCCTTGGGGGCTGGTTCACCTCTGTGCGGCTTTGACGCGTCCGATGGTCTTGGCGTGCTTGAGGCTCTTTCGTGTCAAAACTGCTGAGGTTTCCACTTCCACATGGTGGTTCCCTCGAATCGACCAGCTCATCGCATCCTTAGGCCGTCGAAGAGTGAGGTGGGACCTGTTGCGCCTGCTAGTCGCCGCCATTGTGTGACTAGAGACCAGGGCACCAATCTCAGCTTCCTCGTGAGGTTTTCGCGGAGGTGTCAGACATGTCAGTCAGGGACACTCCGTGATAGCGCCGGTTCCAAGAATAGACGTCTGGTGATGGGGTCTGGTGTTGGAAGTGGGACCTTGAGTTCTTGAGCGTCGTCTTCTCGCACGTCCAAGGCGTCGAAGCGGTTTGGCCATAGGTGTCGTAGTTTTAAGGCGGGCGTGACATCCTCGCTGGCGTCGGATGTTTGTCTTGTTGGTCGATTAATGCTGGGGGTCTTGCTGCGTCCCTGGAATCTTGGCTTCCGCTTCAGTCTTCTTGGACCCTCAGGTTGCAGATCCGATGTAGCCTTGGGCCGTCGGCGATTGAGGCGGTGTCTGATGTATCTGCTGGTCACCGCCGGTTGGGCAACCAGAGACTAGGCGACCAACCTCGGTCTGCCGTAAGGTATATCACGAAGGTGCCGGGCGTCGCGCCGGGGCACTCCGTGATAACGCCGGTGCCAAATGGTAAGCGGCTGGTTATGGGGTTTGGTACTGAAGCTTGACCTTGAGTCTTTGCGAGGAGCGTCGTAAGGCTCGCTAGGCTTGATAAGGCTGGTGGTTATGCTAGGCGAGACATCCGCGCTGGTGGCAGATGTTTCGCCTGGGTTGGAGGTACGAGCGCCATTGGCTGGCACCTCGCTGTGCTGGGTGACGTCGGTCACGAAGAGCGTCGGCGTCGGTAGCCGGGGCATCTCCGTGTAGCGTCGCGACGCCGTTGGCCATGACATCTTATGTATTCCTCCGTGGGCCAGGGTCGAGGGATGATACAGCTGGTCGGAGGAACATAGCGATGCTGCTGATTCATGGTGCTGTCCCGTCTTGTGATGGAGCCGATGTCCATGCTTTTGCTTCTGTCAGGCGCCACTGGTGTGCTGAATTCCAGGTTTCGGGACCACGCGGTTTTTTGCGCGGCCCCCAGCATTGTCTGGCTATGCTTCCCACATCGAATGAACTTGCGGGAGTACGGTTCGCGCGATCTCGTGTGTCATTTCCGCTGCGAGGAACGTATCGCCGCGTGTCTCGATGTTGCGATTGCACGCGCGAAACAAAGTCAATTTGACATTGTAAATACCGGCCGTGTGTTTCTCCCCCGGTAGAGTGAGTACTCGCAAATGTCACTGCTTGAGGAAGTTCACAGTTGTACTCACTCTGCTGGCGTATCTCAGGGTCGATGCTGGCTCCGGTGGACACAATCCTGCCCACAAGCCCCACGTTGACGGCGATCAACTTATCACCGGCCTTCTGCGCGCTCTGAAGCGGAGATGGCAGGCCGTGATAACGTCAAGGTCAAAGCGGGGGTGGGGGACAGAAACGCACGGGGTATTTGGTCAAGGCTGGTTTATTTCATCGTTTTGCAGGGTAGTCGTTACAGATACGATACAGGTTATTGTCGTCGTTGGCGGTCGGTTGGTAATTGGCGGGCTGCAACGTGGTGTCGCGGCTGGGCTGCTGATTGATTGCTTGGCATCCGAGGCGAGTCAGTGCTTGCGGCGTGGCGATCTGCCGATGTCAGATGTGGTCTTTTTGGCGGGCTGTCCGGAATGCTGGCTTGGCTTCGCGTCCGAGGCGAGCGAAGGCGAGAAGAGATTTTGCCGATGTCAGATGCTGCTGGTTCGGCGGTTGATGTAAGAGAGATGCTGGCTGGTCGACGTATCAGGCAAGAGAGAGCTTTCGCGCCCATCCAGATCCAACTGCCAGATTCGCAGCGTCCTGTTTTATCCGTCGGTCGGGAAGCTCCCTGTTTTACCGACGGATTGACTAGTGGCGGCGCGAGCGGCCGTTTTTGATAGACCGCGTCTGTTTTGGCGGGAATTTGACGAATTTGAATTTCAAGGAGACGGGTTCCGCTCGGCCGAGGGTTGCGATCACCGCGAAGAGTGGACGTAGGCTGTGGTATTTTGGGAAATATGATGGTTCGGTCCGCCCTTTGAGGTAGTCTCCTGTGGGAGATTTCCATCTGGTATCAGTATGTCTCTACCGATATTACATTTAATAGATCCCATATCTGAAAAAAGTATAACATTAATATTTATAACAAGGAAACACCTCGGAAACAAATCTACAGGCAGCCCTCGACTATCGCATGTGATTGGTTCCTGAAAATATGTTCGAATGTTGAATATTTGATAGTTGATGTAAAAAAAAAACATCAAAATCATTCAGTTAACAAAGCGTACATATTAGCAATCAAGGGTTTTCGTTATAAACTTGTCAAGAGATAGATGAATTCCACCTTCTTACGTATTTGAGAAGGTGACGGGGAGCGGAGGAGCTAGGAGTGACTGCATAGAAGCGCACAGTTTTAGCATTATCAACAAAAATTAAATTTTAAGAAATGTACGAAATAATGAATTGTGCGAAAGTATTGGGCCGTCTGTATTAGGAAAAAATCTTGTAACAAGTGGGATTTGAATACATGCATTTCACCGGCCAGGTGACTTACCATTATACCATCAAGCCAGCAGCTCTATCTTGTGGATAAATAATACCAACGATTGATTACTGACAATGATTTCAAATTACATCAACAACCTTTATATTGAATCAAAGTAATAATCATTCTAAAATTGATCTATAGAGGGCAGGACATCCGTCCAGAGTTCTATTGCACTTACGAATAATTTTAATTTATAGATACTATTTTTCTTCAATACTAAATGTTTTAGCTACATATACAGGAATTTTAAAATTTTGAGAATCTTGTATAATAAAAATAAGGCAGCGGTAATGAAGTGGTGATTTCGCTTATACGATGATCGCATAGCAGGTAGGTAGATGCATTTTTATAAGGCGTTCAATGCGATGATTGCATAAGTAAAATCACACCATTGTGTACTATAACTAATAATATATAGACAATAATAATGTTCCCAAACAATATGTATTCATACTTTTATACAATTATCGGCACCGCCCGTGACAGTATTATCAGTGGAGGGAAATAAATCAATGGCGATGATGGCTTCATCGTGTTCCCAAGCCGTGGCCGTTACTATCCAACTCTGCTGGCCGGCCCCTGATTCTGTCACTGAACTCCACGTACTATTCTTCTGCCAAATACGAAACTCTCCGCTATCTTCACAAATCACCACCTGCAATATGTCCAACGCACACACACACACATAAGAGAAAATAATTATGTGATTTAATTTTGGATTGCCCGATTTTTAATTTCTATGGCATTCTTACATAGTAGATAATAATATATCTAATAACATCATGTACAAAAGATAGACATATAAGTTGAAAGATAGTATGTAAGTAAGGCATTATAACATGCTTTTCATGTGAATAAAGAATAGGTGTTGTTTAGCAAATATACAATTTGAATTACTATTTCAAAATAGATTTCTAATAAGGAAATGCAAACACTAATATAAACAAACAACTTTACCGACTAATGTATAATTTTTAACAATAATTTACTAAAACTGCTTCGAAAATATGTTATTTGTAAAATGAATTTTTTTTTTTTAATAAATTGTACTGTTTCCTACATTTGAAGAGTCTTGTAAAAATCTTCCATCGGTGACTCCGCTATCAGTTTTCATTTGCAATATGGTACTTGTCTCGTGTTGTGGAGCAAGGAAATCATTCGCTGATTTGCCAATTTTTACCGCTCCGTCCCAATAACGACCTTGCAAGTCTGATCCCGCAACGAGCACACTGCCATCTTAACAGATCAAGAAAAATATTTACACATCGGCAAAAACATTTATATAAAAAAAGAGATGAGAAATGAATTAGGTACCTATATGTAGGTACCAACACTTATCAATGTTGCACTGAAATTGGCTACCTATCTTGTACGTGTGTCGCTCTAGGTATAAATTATTTGAAGTTCATATGCATAAAACGCTACATCACCCTACCTATCACTTGTAATAGGTAGGTAGGTACGTAATATCTTTGAACTACATCATTATTCGGATCATAGGTTTTAACACAATACATTGGTCACAATAACAAAAACAGCAACTTAATCTCATAGGTACCTATTCTTAAATTGGGCCATTAACAAAACATTTTAAATACTATCCCTACAGTAAAACATGTGCTGTTGATAAAACATCACCTTCTTACCTGTGCATATGTCCATAAATTCCAAATATTTATGTTCTCTTTTTGTCCTATCGTGGTTTCTATACAATTCAGCATTTAAATGCGGTTCGTACACAGCAATGGACATTTTTGACAACAGATAAAACCCTTAAACCAAACTACACGACTCTCCACTATTCTATTGTCGGCGGCAAACACACAATTTTGACAATAAATTACAATAGACAATTTTTGATTTTTTGTGACCGACGACGAAAAAGAATGGTAAAATCTTGCCATAAAAATATATTTGATTTGATTAAAAAAGGTGGAAATTAATCGCACAATGCAATAATCGAAATTCACAACAAAAAATAGCTTTAACATTTGGAAAGTAGTTTTCACACATAATAAATGATTTCGCAAATAAATAAATGAAATCACATAAAATAGTTTGTTTCACAAAACAAAAATCATACACTGCTCATTGAAAAATGAAAGGAGTTTTACCTACCATTAAAACCTGTATTATTCGAATTTGACTTTGAAGTCCTTGAGATAGGGTTTGCTCTTTTTTCTTCGCGTGAGGTTATATTCTACTAATTTATTTTCCTTTTTCTTGTCGTTGGTCATTGCTCCGTTTTCATTTACTGGTCATACCCGCGCGTCTATTTTTTATGTATAGAGTTTGGCGTCTTCATTAAGGATTTGACTTTCTTACTGTTCACATGTTAGGTCTGACAGTTCATTCTAACTATCAAAAAAAAATATCTTGGACGAACGTTAAGTGATAGTTAAGTGAACGTTAAGTGATCAGTGATTATGGCGCAACATCTGAATGACCGTGAGGAGGATATTCTAAAAGCAATGGACACCAGACGGCGAAGCAGAACTGCTACAGGAGGAAAAATTCAACGTACGAGCGTCGATTAAGATGCCGATGTTTGAGGTATCCTCGTTACGTACCTTATTTCAGCAGGGGGACCGGCAAGGAGTGGCACAACGCCCAAAAAACAATTCTTGGCGGCCCCTACGGTCGTAGAGTTAGGTCTAAATGACAAGTTGCGTCGGTGCGACCACTCGTCATCAGCTAACCATCTGACGAAGAGGACCATCGCGGCCCTCCAGAATGCGATGTTTTCCCAACGGGACAGCTTCTTAAAGGGTATGCAAGGGTAAGTGGATTGGGCAACCAATCCTCAAAACATCATAAACAGCGATGGGCCTGCACCAAAAAATCGAAGAGGGTTTTGGGGACAACGCATAATAAAATTTGCGAGAACATGACTCAGATCCTTACTGGAAGGATACCTTCACTCGGGAGGCACTATCAAGGATTCCTCCGAGCTCAGAGTCCCGGAAGGCCCTTGAACTCACATTATGGCCGGGGTACTCTCAAGGGGCGACGTCCTGTGGGAAGGGAGTTCTCCATCGGAGGTACGGGCTCCACCAGGGATCCATCCGTACTCTAAGCGGAGGTGACCGCATCTGGACGGCCAACAACATTGGGGGCCGCCTAAGAGACTTTCGGGGAGTCTGGATGGCGTAGTGTACCCCCCCCCCCCCCCCCAACATTGGTAAAAATAATAGCCGTAGCCCGCATACCTTTTGTGCGGATACCACCATTGCTAAGACCTTCTTTACTTTTACGAAAAGATTTTCAAACGCAACAATCAGCAGAGGTCACTCTCGAGATCGAGGACTTAAAGAACTCAGGGGTTCTAGAAGAAGCAGGTCAAATCCCCAGTTTTTCTCTCAACCCTGTTTCTGATCAAGAAATAAGACGGGGTCCTATGCCCTGTTTTCAACCGAAAGCGTTTGAATGCGTTCCTACAGCCAAAGCCATTCAAACGAATTCACCATTACGAGGTTCCAGCCTTCTTACAAACAGAAGACTGGCTAGTAATAATAGATCAAAGCCAGGCGTCCCTCCAGGTACCAATGGCTTCTCAACATCGTCGATTCGTTCGACTAGCCTGCCAAGGGGAGCTCCGACAATTCACGTGACTCCCGTTCGTGCTGCCAACCGCTCCGATTATGTTGGCATCCCTGACCAATTGGGTCGCCGAACGCCTACGAAAGAATGGCTGAGATTATTCATTTACCTAGACGACTTCTTAGTAGCCAACCAATCAAGAGAAACAGTCTCGGTTCAGGTGGAATACAGGATAACCTTTCTACAGTCTTTAGGGTGTTTAATTAATATTAAAAGATCCTGTCTGAACACAAGCCAACAATGAGGGTCCCTGGACATCACGTAGGACCCACACAACAAGCGGAAGTTTCTGTCGCCGGAGAAGTGTGTAGCACTCCGTCACCATCTGCTAATGCAGGTACAAAAAAGGCAGTTGGGCCCCCAAACAGGCACATATCCAATCCCTTCTGGGGCGACTCAACTTCATATCCTACCCTACCCTACTGAATTGCCGACGGCTACAACGCTCCAGTTATCAATATGGCCGAGGTCCCATCCTCGCCAATTGATGACAATCCCACCACAGGCCCAACGGGACATCATGTGGTGGCCCTAGGCGATAGGATCCTCAGATTTGACACAACGCAAGTACAAAAAGGCAGTTGGTCCCTCAGGCAGGCACATGTTCAATCCCTTCTGGGGCGACTTAACTTCGCATCCTACCTCCACGAGGAAGGTTGCATTGCCGACGGCTACAAAGCTCCAGTGTCATCAAAATTGTCGAGGTCCCATTCTCTCCAATAGACGAAAGTCCCACCACAGGCCTAACAGGACTTCATATGGTGGCTCCAGGTGATAGGCTCCTCAGATTTGACACAAATCAATCACTTCCTGACGACAGACGCGGCTGACACAGGCTAGGGAGCCCAACTGAATGAACACCCCTTATCAGGTACGTGGAAACAAGACCAGTTAACATGGAATGGCATTCCAACAGGAAGGAGATGTTTGCAATTCAATATCAGATACAATCAATCATAGGATCAGATCTGCTTCTGCAGACAGACAACAAAACAGTGGTGGCATACATCAACAACGAGGGCGGCACAAAATCTGTCACCCTCCCAAACCTATGCCGACAGATACTAGTATTTACCAGTCGAGCCAACATCACGTTTACTGCATAATACTTCCGCAGAAATTACAACTGCGTGGCAGATCATCTCTCCCGCAGACAACTCATTCCCGAATGGCACCTCATCAACACCGCAACCACCCCCCTGTTTCAAAGATGGGGTGTTCCCGAGGTGGATTTATTCGCAAGCGAAACAGCACATTCATTGCAACGTATGTGTCACGAGACGTTACAGACAGTGGCGCGCTGTTTCACGACGCCTTCAGCTGAGTGTAGGACTTCAGATTGGCGTGGATATTTCCCCCACCAAACATACTTTCACGAGTCCTAGCGCACCTGAACTCAGCAAAAGGGAAGTACTTACTAAAGGCACCGAGCTGGAAACAATGCTTTTGGTTAGTGGACTTACGAAAAAGGGCGATAGTACCTCCTTATACAATGCCTCACCTACATACGACACAAAAGGTATGGAGACCAACCGTCCACCTCTAAGGACCCGGGACCTGTCCCTTTAACTATGAATAATTTCAGGTGGGGTGGAAATAACATCAAATTGAATGGTGGAAGAGCACTTCTTACTTCCAGATGGCGGCCTTCGACTCTAAAAACTTATAAACCAGCTTGGAACAAATGGAAGACAATGAGATGGGTAACATGAACCTAATGGATCATCATAGCCCTCAACCAATGGAATTGGCCAGATACCTACGCTACATGCACAACATGGAGGGTTTGTCGTACATAACCATCCTGGTACATAAGTCAGCCATATCCACATTTTGCAAACCGATTATCTTTGTAGATATCAGCATCAACGTGGTAGTACAACACAATATGTTACAGGCAATTTCGGTACATAAAACGAAACCCGTCAAACCACCGGTTTGGTATCCAGGACGAGTGGTAGATCATTTTAGGAAAACAACACCGGTGGAGTACAACCTATTCGAAACCTCTCGCAGGACAGCCACCTACTCGGCTGCTTCTCGCATCGGGACGAAGGGTTCATGACCTCACACTACTCAGTAATAGTAGACAATGGATTAGTGGAAAAAAGTGACCACATAATTGTATGGCCAATGTTTGGCTCAAATACAGATACCGCCAAGCATCGTCAATCGGAATGGAAGCTAAGCGCTTCCACGTGTCAAAACATCGACCCAGTATTTTGGTTACGGAAACTCGTCTGCATGTCAAGCCCAAGGAGAGGGGAAGGTAGGGATATTTCGGAATTATTTATATCTTCAAGAGGATCACCAAAACCAACCACCAGGACAGTTATAGGGAATTGGATAAGGTCAGTACTGTTGGAAGCAGGGGTACAAGAACCACCAGGCAGTGTCCGCTCAGTGGTGGCTTCCTTAAACTGTAAATATACCCAATATATGATATTTTAAAGAGAGGTAACTGGCGTAGTGAGTCGATATTTCACGACAACTACCAGAGAACGATGGATACACCACCACCAGAAGGGGAAAAGAACCCATTAACTTCTCTATTCAACCATGTACATGGAAAGTCACGATGGTCTATACCTTGTCAATGAATCATTGTCATATACAGGAATTTGGCATACCCAACACCAGGTGATAACAAACAGATATCTCAAGGACTTCAAAGTCAAATTCTAATAATGAAAGGAGTTTTACCTACCAATAAAACTCTTATTATTCATGTTGACTTTGAAGTCCAGGTAACTTCTACCTGGTTCTTTGAGCCATATCAAAATGAAAACAAAGTGATGCCAAACTCTATACATAAAAAATAGACGCGCGAGTATGACCAGTAAATGAAAACGGAGGAATGACCAACGACAAGAGAAAGGAAAATAAATTAGTAGAATATAACCTCGCGCGAAGAAGAAAGAGCAAACCCTATCTCAAGGACTTCAAAGTCAACATGAATAATAAGAGTTTTATTGGTAGGTAAAGCTCCTTTCATTATTCTTGTTGACTCTGAAGTCCCTTGAGATGTTGATCGTATTTTTTGACTTGTGTTCTTCTGTGCTGGCCCCTTTTACCCCTTTTTCTTCTCGATTATTTATCTCTCTGGTTGCTTATCTTGTTTAGCAGGCTGGCAGGACCGACGCTTATCGTAGCGTCCTTTGTCTTTGGTTATTCAATTTGATATGTCTCAAGGAAACCAGATAGGTGTTCTCTGGACGTCAGAGTCAACAAGAATAATAAGAGTTTTAATGGTAGGTAAAACTTCTTTCATTATTCGCTATTGACTCTGAAGTCCCTTGAGATATCTGTTTGTTATCACCTAGTAAAGCAAGATAGATCTTGCGAGATAGGGTGGATGAACCTAACATGAGAATTAGGTATAACATCTCCTTGCTTTTAGGCTCAGTGCACCAGGCTGAACAGAGAGGTCAACATATTTTGTTCCCCCGCTGTAGAAGTCTGTGTGTCTATCAGTCTCTGGTAAAATGTTTTAAAAGTAGCTTCTTGGCGCCAATTACCTCTCTGCAAGATGTCATCTATGGGGTAATTCTCTAACCAATTTAGAGAGGCGACTGCTGATCGAGTACTGCCTGGTGATTCTTGTACCCCTGCATAAGCGAGTACTGACTTCACCCAATTTCCGATGACTGCTCGAGTCGCAGGTTTTGGGGGGCTTCTTGACGAGATAAATAATGCGGGAATATTACCACGGCATTACCGCACGGAATATTACACCACATTAATCGGCGATGTTGTATAGCTATAGGTACATGTAGGTACGCTTGGCTTAGGTCTATTTTTACTAACCAGTCTTCCCTTTGCAGGAATGTTGGGACCTTGCAATGGTGGAACAGTTTGAACGGCCTTGGTTGTGGGAAACCGTTTAGGCGTTTTATGCTGAAGACGGGTCGTTGACTGCCGTCTTGCTTCCTTACTAGGAACAGGGTTGAGAAGAAGCTCGGAGATGGTTCTGCCGATTCCAATACTCCCGGTTTCTTCAGTTCCGCGATTTGTGAAGTGATCTCCGGCGATTGTCGCGTTTGGAAATCCTTCTTGTATAAATAGTATAATATTCTAAATTGTACGGAAGGCATTGTTAGAGGGGGTTTCTTTATAAACGGAATACGGGTTCCCGTTATTATTTTTAATAATGGTGGATTTCCTAGAAATGCTGGAGGCATCCCCCTTTGAACGTGGTGAGGGAGACCCGGTCACCCGCGTCTAGGGTAAGTGGCCCTCGCACCACCTCGGTTATCTCTGGGAAAACCTCGATTGGATGGGCGTGGGCCTCTCGGTACACCACCCCTAACCTGCTCTGGTATCCTCCTTGCAGTGGCGAAGGGTGGAGGTAGGCTGTTAAGATCCGCCATAAACAGTGCACATTAAACTTTTTCAGACATACATATTTGTTTTCATTGAAATAAGACTACAATTTACAGATAGTGTTGGTTAGTTTTTAAAATTCAATTAAACCCTGAGAAACCAAGCCATAATAGATAATAGTCAAAAAATACATGTCTATATATAAAATATCTAAAATTATGCAATTAAATCATACATAACTTTGAATATTTTATAAATAGAATAATATTTTTTATTTATTATAGTTTGGTTTAGGCAGGGCTTAATGAATTTAAAAAAATAACCAACAATATGTGTAATATGTATTTTTAATCCAATGAAAACAAATAACTATGAATGAAAAAGTGTGCACAATTTTGTCGTATTGCCCAAATTAGACCAAAACTATTATGGCTTCGTTTAGGCAGGGTTTAATTGATTTTTAAAAACTGACTAACACCATCTGTAAATTGTAGTCTTAGTTCAATAAAAACAAATACATATGACTAAAAAAGTTTAGTGTGAACTATATATAGCGAATCCTAACAGCCTACCTCCACCCTTCGCCACTGCCTCCTTGTGTATCCCTGCCTCCGAAAGGTGTCCTTGTGTCCACCTGACGAAGTGCTAGGTTGACTCTCCCTGCCCTGGTCAACCATTTTGGTGGTCTGATCGAATACCTTCTCACGACCCCCACTTCTTTCTAGGAACACCGCCAGTTTATCTTTATTGAAGATATGTTCGACGCTAGGTGGGATTTTGTTAAGAGCCTCTCACGGGAAGGTGTCTTTTATAACGAAGAGGATTTTCTTCCGCCTCGTCTGAACCAACTCTGCCCGTTTTCCACAAAGGATTCGGGTGACATCCTCAGACACTTTGTTGAGTGCTGAAGCATCCCGAACTCCTTTACGACCATCTCAAAAAGAGCCGTACCGATAGTGTGGTCGCTGACAGAGTCGACCACTCGCTGTAACGCGTCCCGAATACACTCCTTTTGAGTGAGCATCGCATTTTGGAGGCCGGCGATCGTACGCTCCATTAAGCCTTAATTACATTGAGCTTTTTTACGAGCTGTTTGTTGGCGAATTTATAATCTGCCTGTTAAGTCGCCCAGTATAATCATTGAACATGTTAGCTTGTTCGCTGATTACACTGGGCGACTTTACATGCAGTATATAAATTCGCCAACACACAGCTCATAAAGAAGCTCAATGTAATTGAGGCTTTAGATGTATCGTTTGCGATGAACAATCGTAGGGGGCGTAACTCATCGTTGAGTCCCAACTAAACGAAAGACGGTGCCGCCAAATATTGTTTTTGGGTTTCAGCGTAGCGAACCCCCGTCCAATTATCTGTGTCGAAAAGTTGGAGTCTGGTAAGTTTCACTACCCGAGCTTTGTCTGGCGTCGGAAAAGCAGGCTCCTGAACTACGACACTAAATACAGGCAACGGAATCCTGTTGGGTTTTTCCGCTGTTTCAGGCCTTGCGGTGGCCGTAAAAAACTTACCGGAGAGTCGATGTTTACCGTCGGCCTCTGCGGACTAGGTACCACTGCAGGCAGACCCTGTTGGGTCAAGATTGAAAAAATCTGAGATACCTTGTTATCCAGTGACATTACTGATGCCCTCAGTTCACCTACTGGATCGTCCAACAGTAATTCCGACTCATTTGAATCGCTCTCTTTTGCTAGTCCCTCCGCGACGTTGCCGCTCACAATTTAACTGTACTTTAACGTTTGACAAAAATTTTTCGCTTCTGACAAAGGAAAAAAATAATCAACTATTTAATAACCAAAGACAAAGGACGCTACGATAGAAGCGTCGGTCCTGCCAGCCTGCTAAACAAGATAAGCAACCAGAGAGATAAATAATCTAGAAGAAAAAGGGGTAAAAAGGGGCCAGCACAGAAGAACACAAGGCAAAAAAGACGATCAACATCTCAAGGCACTTCAGAGTATATAGCGAATAATATAAGTTAACAAAATTTTAACAACTACACACTGGTAAAATTGTTTTCACCGATAAATAAAAGATCGCACAGAGAAATCGTAAAAATTCTCAAATGTCAAAGTAATAATAAAATTGTAGCAGCAATACAATTTATTAGAAAGCAAAGGAAAAATGATACGTAGGTGTCAATATAATTATTGTTTAGGGGCGGACGTGCTCAGCGTGGGTCAAAATGGAGCTTTTATTCTATTTTCAAAGTATGATCCTGGACATACCTTAAACGTTGTAGATAATCTATTTATATAATTTTTAAGCCTTATTATCCTTTATATTTATTTTAAGCATTTGATGACTGCATAAAGTATTTTTATTACATAAAATAGTATTCTTTTAAACCTCTCGCTCTAATGTTTTAGAATATGTTTTTTTATTAGTGTTTGTATTTATTTACGATTAATTAGTTACAATAGTATATTGATAATTTTAATCCGTAGACCAGGCTCGTTGGATTTCAAACACGTTTGATATTTTTGCCAGACTTCGTCAGTCGATCACTATGCAAATTCGATTTATACTTTATTAATACGCAATCATTCGGACCGAAAAAAAATCTGTAATTGTTTTAAACATTTTCATTGATTAATTTGTTAATTTACACATTAGAAAATGAGAGATTTACCAATTATTTTTTTATTTGTATTTATGAAATTCATAAAAGAAATCGTAAAACTTGTGTTGTTTTCACTGCTATATTATTTTATGCAAGTCTACATACAAATAACACAAAATTATAGGATTATCGGAAGACATTACGAGAATCGTAACTTTTCACTTTTGAATGCTCGACTTTTTTATTCGTTCGTTGACCAGTAGCAGACAATGACATATTAAATGGACAACTCATTTCATATCGGCGACAATTAATTTAAAAGAATGGTTTTAATTATATGTATGATCACAATACAAGTATATTTTATAAGTGTAATATAATATTTTTTGTGTAAATACAATATATTAAAGTGTACCTACCCTACCTAATTATTAATAATCAAATCACAAAAGTGTACGTATCGAGACTAGAAAATATTTTCTTGATACCCATACGTTACGATAATGTTTGAGATGGAAGATTTCGTTTCCATTGAAAAGGATGTTGTGCATCCAGAATCTGTTATTGAAGAAAATACTAGCATAGTGCATGAAACTCATTCACAGATGTATAGGTAGACGTCACGTGATCATATGACATTGCATTTCCATTATACCATATCACGCTTCGAGAATTTAGAGTAATATAGCCTTTATTGTAATGGCGTATTAATGTCATCGCGTTATAAATAGATTCTCGGGTTACTTACGTCTCTCGGAGATTCAGCGAAACGCTTCCAGGCGCAAACTGGGAATTTCGCCCTTAATTAATAACTTTAAATATTTTTGCAACTCGTTATAATTATATTAATATTCTTTTTGTTGTTGCAATACATGCCTTTTATCAATTAATAACACAGTTTCGAAGTATGAATACAAAAGTAAGTAGTACCTATGATAATAATATAAGAGAACGGAGGTAGATAAATATAACAAAAAAAAATGTCAAACACAATTAAATTTACATTGAACGCCATTTATTCGAGATAAAAACAAGATATAAAAATATGTTATTATTGTATGTTTGACGTATTTACCTTCATACATTTATTTTCAAACAGGCGATACCAGTTTCATCATTACGACATTTTCAACTGAAATTTGATCCGTGGAAAATGTTATAACAACGATACCCGTATATTATCAAATCATGGTAATGATAACAATGGTATTGTTAATTTAATTATTATGACATAAACAATGAGAACAAAAATATCAAGAAACAAGTTATACAAAATACATGATAAGCAGACCAAACGTTGCTTAGGAGCGCCACATTATGAGGGGCGGCAAATTATGGAAGAAATACGAATATTACGTAGTTTTGAGAAAAGTTGTTTGTCTAACCAAAATATTCTTTGCTACGGCGCTAACAAACCATACAGTGTACAAATAAATATCAACGAACATGTAATTAGGTTTTCACGTTTTGATCATATTGCTTTGCTTAAGATGTTTGAGATTAAACAATAACATATGATGGTTATTGAATTGCAATATAATAATTTGGTATAATTTAAAGCGGCGTTTAATAAGAATATTTTGAAACTGAAAATTGATCTTTTGAAAATGTTTTAATGAAAAAACCAGTATCATATATATTATATATATATTAATTAATTATTGTTCGCGTAATCACCAGCCAAAATTCATTAGTATGTATGTATTCATATGTATTTCAATATTATGTATATATATTCATTTTGTAACAACTATGTAAATTTATGATAGCATTTATATATAGTAAATTTCTTTATAATATCAATTGGATATTTGTATGCAATCTTATAATCATTACTAAAGAAGGCACCGCACCGCTTCTTTTGTTAATCGACGAAGTCCATTCCTTGTCGTGATGAAATGTTTTCTATCAAAATGATCAGAACATATTACACATTCATCCGATGGTGTCCAACATGGATCGCACCTTAATACTCTAAGTATATATTATGACCAATGTAATCACCTTTCTGCTTCGCGAGGAACTCTAAAATTTTTATGAGAGATAATAATGACAATAAAACCGCTAAATCCATTGACATAATACTACTGAGAATTCCCTTCTTCATTATTTCACTTTTTAATTTGTAGCGATTCAATTATAAAAATATATACTTCCCAATACATTTATCGATTTCGCGACAAAAAGTATTTTAAATTAAACAAACGATGTCACAAAATATGTTTAATTACATATAATAAATTGAAAATAATATTACCAGTCCGTTCATGCAAATCAATAAGCTTAAGTAAGGTGCAAACAATACTACCGTATTTGAAAAATTGAACGAATATCTACTTTACTGTCATTACAATACGGACCAAATTTATAAATCACGATTTTGTACGTTGAGCCCTTATAGGAACGGAGAAATCATCGCTGCCTGCGTAAAAATGTTCGGCCATTTCTGTCAAATTATTCTGTCATTGAATTGCATCGAATAAACGTTCGTCAATATCAAAAAATGGCATTTTATCAATAATAAATAATACTTACACATGAAAAGTTATCCCATCTTTCTTGGAGTGTTTAGTAGAATTTTTTTTACAATTTTTAACTAGGCACATTGGCATTTTCTAACACAATTTTTACAAATTTTCACAAAGTAACAACCGATATTTTGTATGGGCAGACCCAGCGGTGTCGCCAGACCGCTTGCAAGCGGAATGTTTATTTGAGCGAAGGATACCGATATTAAAATATGAATTTCGCCATCCGGCAGACCCGACACAAAGTGAGTGTCATTTTATTTTCCAGATGATTCGTCCATATTAAATGTCATTGGTAGCAGAGCATAGACAAATCGGATGATTTATTGTCCTCGGACTTTTGGCTCGCCAATGGAGCGCTGGCATTAGATACTTGGCGCTTTTGTGAGAGTTGATGAAACATTTATCATCGTTTTATACCAGAGGTCCAATCTCTTTTTGTTTTATCCTACCTATACCTCAGCCATATCAGCCAAAATTATTATATTACGTACCTATATTATCTATGATTATGATTATAAGCTGCCTGGCAACACAAAAGTATACTAACCTATCATTTTGCAAACCCTAGGTATTTTTTTATTTTGACAGCTATTTTTTATTTATTATCAAAAATAACTATGTAGGTGCGATAATGTATTTATTTAAGAAAAGTATATGATCTGGATATCAATTAATTTAAAAGAATGGTTTTAATTATATGTATGATCACAATACAAGTATATTTTATAAGTGTAATATAATATTTTTTGTGTAAATACAATATATTAAAGTGTACCTACCTACCTAATTATTAATAATCAAATCACAAAAGTGTACGTATCGAGACTAGAAAATATTGTCTTGATACCCATACGTTACGATAATGTTTGAGATGGAAGATTTCGTTTCCATTGAAAAGGATGTTGTGCATCCAGAATCTGTTATTGAAGAAAATACTAGCAGCTCCAACAACCAACTTCCTGCGGCAGACGGTAAACAATCAGCTGAACGGCACAATATAAAGGTAATTTATATTATAACAGTTTATTCCATGTAGACAACTATATTAAATACCATTTTCTTTCGGCGCAGATGCTTTTCGATCCAATAATTGTTAATTTAAAATTTGATATTTTCATACATTTCGATGCATCATTATCACACACTAAGATTATATCAGGTTGGGGTAGGTTAGGTTGTGCTTAGTCTAAAAAAAAGTTAGCTCGTGCGGTCATCTGCGGCACTATTACCTTTTTTTATTGCAAAGTTTTAAAAATTCATTTCTATCTTAAAAGACTATCTTTAAAATCACTAAAAAATATGTCATTTAAGTACTTATAACTTATATAAACATTAACTACTTACTAAGATAATTAATTGGCTATACAGATTTGTCTTTTATTTAATATGCATGTAGTAATTGCATTGCTTCATTTAAACTTCACAAAAGAACATAGATCTACATTTTTTTTGGCTGTTAATTTTTTTTTATTATGCTTACCTAATATGTTGGTTTGGTTTATGTAATGGTTTACTAGCCGTTGTTATTTAGTACTCATTTTCCTAATTGTATAGTACTTACTCCATATCGTCATTGTGGTTACAGTGTTTTGAAACCAAAATTCAAACGAAAACCCAACACAACCTACTGAAAAACAACCCAAAACCAAACAAAACATATTATTTACTATAAAATTAGGTACCCTCATTTTATTTGATTTATAAATGGGTGGGTTTGAGTGTCTACACCACTGATTCAAAACCGGTATGCCGGAAGTGTTTAGGAAATGTGCTACAAAATTTAATTTTATTTCCTTCATAAAGTGCTTACTTCCAGTTTTGGTTTTGTGTTCACAAAGCAACTTTTTGAGATTCAATCCTAAGTGGTCGGTTGTTACTTTTTTTCAGTTGTCCCTAAATATGTAGGTATTTATTATATTTTCATATAATAATTTTGGGAAATGTGCCGCAGAGTTGGCCATGAGATTTTACAACTTTCTTTTTAGACCAAACCTAACCTAACATAACCAAACCTAATCTAACCTACCCCAACCCAATATTACCTCATATAATCTTGGTTTGTGATAATGGTACATCAAAATGTATGAAAATTTTAAATTTTCAATTAACGATTATTGGATCGAATAGCCGATGCGCCGACAGAAAAAGGTATTTATTATAATTGTCTACATGGAATAAACTGTTTTCGTAAAAAAATATTATAAAAGCTCATGGTCACCTCTGCGGCACAATTACCATAATTAATCTTTATATACCCATGAGTTAAATTTCACTTTAGTAAATGCTCATTTTTATTAACCAAAGACCCTTTATTGCGATAAATATAAGGAAAATGATATTGTATATATCATTATATCGTCGCTATAGGATTTGTTTCCCGAATATCCATTTTTGTCGAAATCGACATTTTAATGCAGTTCAATTTCTTTTATCGAACGCTACCGAAATCATTTATAAAAAAAATAAATTTTTATCTAGGAACAGAGATATTTTTTTGAAAAACCCGAATACGCCATGTTAAGTTACAATTACTCCGTGTTGTTCTCCCGAATGTCCAACTATTCGTATCTGAATATCCAAGTTAATTTCTGTCGAAATAAATCTCTGGCTGAGTTTTTATTTCCCGAATATGACTTTTAGCCAATCAAACCGCGCTGACGCCGTGCATCTCGCTCCCACATTCACGCTGTCTAGCTCTAAAACAATCACGCCCACTTTCATATTTTTCGGCCGTCTGGAATCCTCTTTCAAATTTCGTCTTATTGATATTGTTTTTAAAGTTACTATTGTTTTAATAGTGAATTCATCTAATTTGAAGAGATCATTTATAGCTGATACATCACCAGTTTGCCCTGAACTTATAGTAAAGTTATGGAAGTGAGTATTTTAACCTAAATAACTGCATTTTGTTTTGATAAATGACACAAAATCCCAACGGTTATATGAATTCTACAGTATGGCCCGGCAACTACTATGACGTAAAAAATAATTATTATTTCAAATTATTATTAATCAAACATTGTTTGTCTTTATTTTACTTTTAATCTAGGTATTTCTATGAAAATAAAGGCGATGCTATGATTTATTTTTGAATGCGCTGATAGTTAATTTAATTTAATATGTATGTTAGTAACTATTTATTTGGTGAATATTATATACTTAGGATATTGGTACCTACCTAATATTAGCAGCCAATGGTAATTAATTTATAGATGCTATTATTTTGTGTTGTCATTCCAATAGTAAATATATAATATTTATTTGGTGGTTTGTAATAAGTTTAATTGTTAATTTTAGAAATATATAGATATAATAATATACAGATATATATACATAGTTTTTTTTTTTTTTGAAAAAGTATTAATATAAAATTGTTAGCAAGTACGAGTAAGTACCATCATAAAATATTGGAGAAATCCGTGACGTCGGTTAGTAATTGAAGTAGTAGATACCTACTTTTATTTAATAAACAAAAATTGATCGCCGATAGTCGCTTGATTTTGAAGAATACTGATGAGCAGGTATTAACAGGCCAATAGTTAATGTTTGTCGTCATAAGTATGTCACCTCGTAGCATAGTGGATAATTCGTGGACTTGGTCGTAAACCCAGGAGATGCAGGGACGATTCCTGCCGGGTGTCTTACTTTTTTCAAAAAGATTTTTTCTATTGGTTATAATATATTTTCTCAGAAGTGATTTTCAAAATTATGTATGTTCAATAATTAGAATGGTACATTCTTAAATCTTGTGAATTATTCGTTGAATAAAAAAAAAAAGATTATTAAAAACTATTTTATTACTTATTAGGAAAAAAACCGAAAAAAGCGAATGCCGCATGTTATTATTACCTACGAACTTGGGTTATTACGATCATTAGGTATTTAAATAGTAAAAGTAATCATTACCAATTATCGTGTAAATAAATATAACATTTGAGGTGCGTACTTTTTAACCACTCAGTGATCCGTGTGCCGTGCAGCAATACGCTACGGTCTTAAGTCCCGAACGTCCTTGTTTTGTCCCGAATATCCATTATTCTGAGAGAGCGCTAAAAATTTCCCGAATATCCACAACGAGTACTTGTAAATAAAACGCATTTACTGTGCATTTACTGATTTATACCAGTATATTATTCTTGGAATCTATTCTTAGATAATGTTGCAATCATACAGTGTAGAAAGAATGATTGATACATCTACTGATATTTCAATACACGACAATGAAATTTGTTTTTCGTCTCCTGAAAAATTGACATTTGGTCTATTCGGGAAACAAATCCTATAGCGACGATATATCTACATTTTTTTGTATCATTTTAATCAACTAATTAATTGCTGTAAGTCATTAAGTTTTTAAACGTTTTCGTACGCTTATGCCAGGATTCGGAACTTATATATCATTATGTCATATTGTATGAAATTGCTAATATGTACATTTTATAGTCATAATATTTTTAGGATCATGATATCAAAATACTGTTGAAATGGAAATCTTTGCATGCTTCCTTGTTCATTCATTTCTTTTGTTGTCTTTCCACTTTACACCCGCCAATTTCACGCAACAATTGCATCGTGCAATATCTGGGCCTGCACAGTAGAACAATAGTAGCGAACCTGCTGGTAAAAAACGAATTACACCGCTCAGAGACTCATTTTGAGGTTAACCGATTTTCACTACCTGTCAAATAGTACCATAAAATTACAGCATCACGTCTCGCTCACTCTTGAAGAATGAAGTTGGAGAGACAGTCAGGACTTTTACGTGTAAACAGTTATTGTCACGATAGTTTAATATACACACTATTGCTGCCAGTAAATCCATGCACGTGTACAGGTGCTATAACACTATATAATATATTTAGTATTTTTGTAACTTCTTAAATTGTTATTTTTATATACATATGGATTAATAATTTTTATTGTGCATATTATAAATATGGGATTTTTAAACATAAAGAACAACACACCCCTCCATAGGATCCTGGCTATGCCACTGGCATAAAGGTCTTATTACACCAGCATACTCGCAGACCCGACAAGATTCATCGATCCACGCCGATCGTCATGAGCAATCGTCAACTTCAAATAGTAATTACTTGAAACGATTCATATACTAACGCTATTGTGTTGATGCTTGATTTGATTAGTTCATAAAATACACTCAGTTGCTAGAGTTACTACAATAAAATTATAAGTAAACCATATTGGTCAGCTCGGTGGCAACACTAAACCGTCTTCCCTCATGTGTTGTTATGTGAAATGCCAATGGAAACCATTGAAGACATTTGACCGACTAACAAGTTGTTGATTGTATTTACTAGAATATTATTTTTGTTTGTTAAAATACTGAACAAAGTCAGGTAGCCTTCATTATGTAAATGTTAAATAAATGTTATGTCAAAAGCAAGGGCACAGGGCACTACTCAGAACCTCACGGTTGATTGGAATATTTTCATACCTTCTAACCCTACCGTCAAGGATCACCGAGTGAGTTGGGCATTCGAAATAAGAATTCTATTTTGGCCACGACTCCATGGAACGATCCAAAGTGACATTTCACGATCGGTGACGATCATAGCAGACGGTCAAGGTAGATGATCAGCATGAGAATCTGCCAATCTAATTTGAGCTAACACGTTCATTTGATTCACAGAAAAATGATTTATGACTAACAATGTACCTTAATTTTTTTTATAGGATGAATATGTTCCAAAAACGGAACATAACAGCGACAGCAATTCTAGTGATAAAAATATAAAAGAGGAAGCTACAGAAGATGAAAGGTGATTAATTTATTTATTCATTCTAAAAGAAAACATTAAAATTATTAAGGACGGTATCTTTTTACATACATGGTATTGTGGCACTTAATCGTAATACTTATTATATTATGATATAATTTCAGTATGGCAGTTGAAGCCCTCTGGCAGCTCGGTGGAGGAGTTGTCAATGAAATAGATAGCGGCAAGGATCAACTTCAAACAATACCACACGTTTCGGATTCCACACTTGTCCCGGAATCTGATCCCGACTCAGAACCCGTACCCATATCTGTGTCAGAACCCATACCCAACAACCCCGTAGAATTTTGTTCTACATTTGGATGTGAGAGCTGTGGTATGACTTTTCCCTCGAAAGTGGCATTGCATATTCATCATTCCATATGTGGTATGTCACAAAAATTTATTTAAAAAATTATAATATCTTAATACACTTGCAGTGTGTGTAATCTGATTATTTATTCTGTTTCAGAAAGTCGAATCAAAAAAGTGTTCACATGTACAATTTGCAATGAAACATTTGAAAAGATATCTAAATTTGAAAATCATAAAGTGTGTCATCAAGTCTCCAGGCCGTACTCGTGCCGATCGTGCGGCTCGCTGTTCAAACAGAAATTAGAACTGCAGAATCATGCTTGCAGTCCCACCGTGCAAAATCTGCAATGCCAAACGTGCTCCATGGAATTCTCGCGTACGTCCAGCCTCATAAACCACATGAAAGTTCACTGCTACGTGCCGGGAAGAGCGCTGGTGGCGGCCGCCCTGGCCAGCGGAGAAATCGGGAACCCACAGCAGATGGATTCGCTTCATTGGCCTGAATCGCACTCGTATCCAACTCTACTACCTCAGCTCGATCTTCAAACTTCCGGATATTATAATAAAAACATTACTGAAATGCCCAACTGGAACTTGAGTGATCCGCTGGCCAATGAAGAACTGCCCGACTCGATGGACATTGCCCAAGAAATGACTGTAAATACGACCTACTCAAATGATTTGGAACAGTCTATGCCTTTCCAGAATGATTTCGAAGATTTAAATCAGCCTTTGAAAACAGAAACATCTAACGAAAGTGACAATCGCTTTCTGAGACAAGACACTCTGAAAAATTCACCAGTCAAAGTAGAGACCCTACCCTATATTTTACCTGATAATCCAACTGACTCGCTGCACTTTACACAGAATCAATCCGAGGTAACAAAAATTAATTGCAAAGAAATATATTCAGGGCTCGAAATGACCGGAGCGCCGTTCCGGTTCATAAAATCCTCAAAATTATCGTTTGGTCTCAAGAAAAAAAATATTTGGTCGTTTGAGCTAGATAGGCCATATAAGAGAAAAACCTAACATACTTTTTTTATAAAATTGGATAACTACATTAATATTTACGTAAAATTATCGAGCGCTCTGGTTCGTAAAATTTTCCATTTTGAGTGCTGAATATATAAAATTCCTCTGATGGGGTATGGTGTATGCATTCAACCTATATTTTTATTTATAGAATGATCTTAAAAAAAAGCCACACTCTTGTAAATTTTGCGGAGTTAGTTTTACCCGTGCCAAAGCTCTCATTTCTCACGAACTACTCCATCAAGACTACTGGAATGAAGATTTCGAATGCAAAAAGTGCGGAGATATCTTTAATGACAGCCTCTCTCGGAAAGTGCACATTTGTAAATTGAGTTTGCAAGAAAAATACCGGATAAGTTGCAATGTGGTGAGTTGTATTTCATCTTTTGTTAAATTAATAAATAAATAAATTAGTTCTATAAATTATTGAAAATATGCTTGTGAAAATGGAAAAGATAGTATTATTTAAAAAGATTCCATATAATTTAATAATAATCAGGGCCGGTTTCGTCTGCCACAATTGGACATTCCCCAAACATAAAATATACATTCTCACAGCTACTTTTGCTAACAATTTTAAAGTTATAATAATATATTTATTGAAGACTAATTATATACAAAATTTTATGAAATTTCCCTGTTTAAAAATAATTCTAGCTATAAAATATGTAATTACATATTGCGTTTTATTTTAATTAATACAATATCTTTCCGAAAAGTTTATCTTTGAAAAACTTGGTCAAAATTATTAATTAAGTACATACTCAACATTACACAAAAAAAAATTGTTCTGCTGAAACTTTATAAAAATATATAATTATGTATTTTACATTCTAAATTTGCAGTAAAAACTACCTTTCGCTGTTTATATCAATTTAAATTTCCAGCGATAGACAAAGAGACAGGTCTATTATTTATACATCAAATACTCAAATCATTTTTATAAAGCAATCTTTATAAGGAAAACAATAATTATTGTATATTCGTTTCAAGCAGAAGTTTTAATGTTCTGTGAACAGAATTAATTTATGAAATTGATTAGTATCATCAATCAATGCCCATTAATCATGGTATGTACAGACAATCACTCAATGGCAGAACAACGTATTTTAATAATAAGTATACATACCTATTGGTTTTTTTTTTTTAATATTGTATAATTTTAGATCGATGAAGATAAAACTGCCTGTAAAGTAACACCCAGTGACGTGCACAATAATTCATTTAATAATGAAGATGATTTGGAGCTCAATGAGTATTTAGCTGAAGGTGATTATACAATTATCTGTACATTTACATTATTTTAGTATCTCATTTGAGACTATTATTGTAAGTTTATTTACCTCCCTTTTTTTGACATCTGTTGACAGTGTTACATATAAGCTCCAGTTATCCCAAAGAATTTGGGTTACCTGTTTTATGTGGAAGTCTAGATATACTTATATTATGACATTCGAATAAATTTATTGAATGAATGATGCATGGTTACGATGTTAAACTGCACGGATACCATAAAACCCCTTAACTTCGCCAAGTGTCCCTAACTTCACCTAAACACTAGAAACTCATGTTTTTACTATCGTACCACTTTAAGCCACTAAGGCCATTTTAAAGATAATATTCGTCCTGTCGACACACAATTTTCAAACCGCCATTATTTTCGCCATGTTTGTGTTAGTAACGTTTTTTCGAGTCCGGTTTGAAGAGATTTTTTCGGAATACCTCTGAACGTTTGCTGATTTCTACGAATCTTGTAGAGGTAGGTTCTTCATATTTTTACTATAATATAGTGATGTAGTCTGCTTGCCAAATGTAACGTGCGATTTCCGATATTAATAATAAAACATCAATTATTTGAGTATGCAATGTCAGGCTATGAACTACTTGTTCCTATACTTCCCCTGGCTTTAGAGTTGTCACAAAAAAATGCTTTTCTTGAAATAGATGTGTTTTTTTTATTTTTATGGTTTTTAGACTATAAACTATTCATCACTTTGAATCACCGGTTAACATTGTTTCTCATATTTCCTTTATTAAAAATGTACTATCTAAATCAATACATAAAAATGATACTATAATGCTTAGGGTTTTGGCAGCCCTAACGTAAACTGGTAGGTTGTATGAAACAGTCATTGAAGTGATTCTTATCTTCGCCTACGTATATGTTTCTTTAAAATATGTCTAATTGTCTCTGGCATAAGACCTACATCTGCTTGAGGTCATTTTTTTATGGATTTTGTGAGTATCCATAGACAATTATTTTGTACTGGACCTACTAAAACACACTAGGCGATGTTAGGAAATTGTGCCGTAACTTCGTCCATATAAAAAATAGTGATTGTATTATTTAGTATGAAAAGGGTGTTACTTCAATATAAATAAAAATAAACACTATCATTGTGCATTACATAACGTCGATAAGACTTCATATTGGTGGATATTTTGGTGGCAAAACGACTTTCTGTTAAAAAACCGGACAAAGTTAGGGGGTTTGACATGGTTATGTAAGCATTAAATTTCTGATGTCTTAACTCAAACAATGGTTGCCACTTTTTGACATGCTATTTACTTACTCGTGTTCAGTTAGTTAGTTATACATGATTTACAGGATTTATCAACTTAAAAATGTCTATGACTACTTATCCATTCATCATGAAGGGTTGTTTTTTCATATGGCCTTTAAATTGGCAAATAAATATGAAACCCAAAGTTATTTTTAAGTGAACCTACAATGCAGTCACTTGTAGCTAACCCAATAAGTAAACTAGAGCTCCTTTATTATTTTTATTATATTTTGATATGTTATTATGTATGGCTTTCAACAATATTTCAATTAAACATAACCTCGAGTACTTTTCTGCCATGTGTTTAATCATTTACTATTCCTTTCTAGTGAAATTGGTTAAAATTTTAATTACTCACAAATTAAAAAATACGGTTTTCTAATAGGAATAAGAATGTGGTTCAGGCAAATAATTCGAATCATATAAGGGGTCCTATGCACTATTCCTACTATGACATTTGAATGATTATGCTGAAGCATTGTATTATTGGCTGCTTATCTACTTATTACGATGGATTGTCTTTTCATGTACCCTGCAAATTGGCAAATAAATATAATAGAGGAGTGAAGTTCTCTTCCAACGAACCTGCCATGTGAAATCATTTGTAGCTAACATAATCAGTAGACATGGGGCCCTTGTTGTTGCTTCACTTTTGAAATGCTTAGGTTAGTTAGGTTTTCTTCAACATATATGCGGTTAGGTCATTGTATTTTGCCATTCTCATTTCTCACTTTTGTAGCACCCACAGTTGCCTAGTGCGTAGAGTAGCCGCCTCTGAAGCCGTGGATCACAGGTTCAAACCTGTAGTTGACAAAAAATGCATGTTGTTTCTGCAATGTATATTAAATCTAATGCAAGGATTTAATGGGTTGGTGATGGCTTATAACCATTCCTCATAAAAAGCTTGTTAAAATAACTGTGGAAGAATATTTACTCCGATTAAGAAAGAAAATGTTTATTGACTTTTTAAGAGGCTTAAGAGGCTCACCAGCTCTTAACCAGCTCTTATATGAACTCCCAATTTCTTGTACAAATTTTATCTAAATTAACGTATTAATGTTGTGATAGGGCATGTTTCAGATGATTCTGAGGAGTCTGAACTGATTGACCCGTCGGCGAAAATTAAACAAAACAAACACGCATGCTTGCAATGCTCCAAGAGGTTCACAACAAAGCAGAAGATGTTCAGGCACATGTGGATCCACCGGAAGAAAACTTTCTCTTGTGAAGTATGTGGAGAGACATTTTCGCTACAGAATCAATTAGATACACACAGGTATACACACCACTTCAATGTATACATACCACTTCAATGATGGTTACAGACCTACAAACTTATCTAAACAATGGAGGGGGGAGCCACTGTCGAAAACTACCCAATCAAGACTCGCAACTGGAAGAATCTGACATTCGAATGATGTTTTCAAAATGGCGTCCATATGGTAGTTCGTAGTTCCATTTTTGACTGTTCTTTAGATAAGTTTGTAGAATTGTACACTTTTGAGGGCTCTAAAAACAAAAATTGCAGTTTCCATTTTTGAAAAATTTTGGCAAGTCAATTTCTCTTTTATATGTATGATTTCTAAAAAAAACTATTATAAAATGTTATATATTATACAAACAATATTTTAAAATATGTAAGACATTTTTAATAACTCACAAACATGGAAACTGCCATTTTTGTTTTTAAGCCCCTCACCTGATGTCTTTATTTATATTCATTTCCATAAAGGTGCTTGGCAAATATGCTAGAATACACTCTTTATATTTGTTGAACCCTTCTTGAATATGGGTATGAATGAACAATTATCACCTGTATGTGCCTTAATAACTACCTTTATCTTACCCAACAATTTTACATTGTCATTAGTTGCATGTGTTGTAATTTCTTTACTTATGTATGGAATAATAAATCAATTCCTGCTAATCGTGACAGCTGTCTTATATGTATTAAATTTGTTTCTGTGATTATCATATTTTATTTACTTTTATGAGTCAAGTCAACATTAAGTAAACCCTTATTATTCACTGCTTTTTAGTTACAAATCTGTCTATATTACTAGTATGTGCAATTAGGTTTTAAAAATACACATTACATTTATGTATCATTCTTTAGATTAGCATCACATCCTGGTAATACACCTCATGGCTGTACTACGTGCGGAAAATGCTTTGCATCCCGCCAAGGTCTTTGGGAGCACACTCGAACCCACAAGGAAGGAGCGGCCGCTCACCAATGTCAGATTTGCTCCAAGGAGTTTGCCAGTCGACAAGGGTTCCTGATTCACTCAAGAACACACACGGGAGAAAGACCTTATGGATGCAGGTAACCATAAACAAATTAGTTTACTATTTATGTTATTAACATAGTCAAACAGTATATTGATGATATCAAGCCTCCGCTCTATTTTACCCTAATAACATAGGGACTGCAGCACCACCGACATTGGAACTCTTAAAGAAAGAAACGGGACAGGTAATTTAAACATAAACATGTAAAGCTTTTTTTTTATTCCACGAATATTACATGAGATTTAAGAATGTAGGATTTATTATTGAAATTATGTATGTTCAATAGACATGTAAATTGTAGTAATCACTGCATTCTAGTCCAATAGATCGACAATCATGGAAAAAATTATGTTTAGGAGATTAATAATTCAACTAAATTAATTAATTTATCCTAGTAAAATTTATGCTCTCCCCTCTCCTGATGCTTTCTTACGTCAGTGGCGCTATAAATCCTATTCACCCTGAGGTAACTGGGTACACACTTACTACTGGCCAGAGTATGTTTGACTGAGGCAAGCAATGGGTAATTGAAATAGTGCGCACACTTAGATAGTCTTACTGGACTAGTGTTACTATAGATAACTAGTGTAGTGTTACTATAGATAACAACATGATTATTTGATACCGAATACTAAGCACTGATGCATAGCACCATTTATGAGCTTATTAGTAATATGTAGCATTACCTTATTTATAGATTTTTGGGTTTTCACTTTTGGGTGTACACTTCTTCCTTCTTTCCTTGAATTTTCGGGCTCATTGCAAGAGATGAGAATGGCCTCTGCAACGAGCCCAAAACACCGAGGAAAGAAGGAAGAAGTGCACGCAGTGAAAACCCAAAAATCTATAAATACAATAACAGACAACCGTCAAAGTCTCAAACATTATAATATGTAGCATTACCTGAATTCAATCATAAAACTGGTGGTTTTTAGTATGTATGTTTTAGTATGTATGTTTTCTGGGGTTTTTCAAATATGATGTATCATGTGGGTTAAAAGATATAATATAATTATTATCCTCTGCTCCTCATATTAAATTATGACCTGTAGCCGAGTACTCATTTCGCCATGAATCTCCGGATGATGTTACATGTATCCAGGAAGACCGTTGTTCAAATTCCTTCCACACGAGGTGAGACACTCGGGTGGTATAATACTCAGCTCCCCAGCAGTTTCTTCAGTGCATGTGGAACTACATGTACCGCTGGGACTTTTCCACATTTTTATATACATATCTGACCCAAGACCGACTTTGTCTTTAGGCATTTTCGTTTGACCTACTTCAACTGTTTGTTCAACCGACGAAATCAATCTTATTTTATTTAAAAATTTGAAAAAATATAAACTAATATGCATAATATTAACTATGTAGTTATTTCTTTTAACTGTCGTATGTATCCACCGAGATATTGTCGGTAAGGTAAATTAATAACATGAATTCTACAGTGTTCACCTGTTGAAATTGCTAATTAAAAGCTGATGACTTACAAGCGGTCTTTGTGAAAATGTTTGATAAAATATCTTCACATCGTTGTAACATTGTCCAAGTGTTAAAATAGTAGTCTAGTCATACTCAAAGAAGTGTTATGTACCTAGTACCGTACCAATGAATGTAATATTATATGTCTATTTCAGATTTTGTTTAAAAGCTTTTCGTGATGGTGGAACTCTTCGGAAGCATGAAAGAATTCATACCGGAGAGCGTCCTCACATCTGCCCGCTGTGTTTGCGAGCGTTCAATCAGAAAGTGGTGTTACGGGAACACGTGCGGTGGGTTCACGCGGCGGCTGAACCCGGCGAAGCTCCGAACCCTCGCTTCTCTTGCCAGCTGTGCCCGCAGATCCTATCCGACCGGGAAGACTTGTGCGCCCACATCGTCAAGCACAGCGACCTGATTGCCGCCCGTGACAAACAGAAACCTTCCAATGTTTCTCCCGATTCAAAACCGAAAACTCAAACGGTCAAACTTAGAGTCAAAAAAGATATCTATCCGCCTATTGACACGTATAAAACAAAATTGGACAATGTGTATCAGACCAACTTTGCCAATGTGTCAGTTCCTGTGATAGAATCCATTGAAAACAAGTCGGTCGAATTACCCTGTGATATGTGCGGAGACATGTTTACCTCCAAAGAAGCACTACTTATGCATGTAAGAATTCATATATAGCATTTTTTGTAGAAAATTTCAATTTTTATTTACAATTATTTACTTTTATATGTTCATTTTAAGCTCATAATAAACTGTACAAACTTTACATTAGAATATTTGCATGATTTTGATGAAATATCATGTTTTATAAATCTGTAGGTATATAAGTTAATTTTGCTATAATTTTATAAATCTATTTATTTATCAAAAATAAAAGTCTGAACATCTTCTCCCTTGGTTTTCATAAATAATGTTTTTTAGCATTTCGTTTATAAAGTTTAATGTGCATTATTCATAGCGGATCTTAACAGCGTACCTCCACCCTTCGCTACTGATATACGTACTTACCAACCAACTTACATATTTAAAAATGGGTGGAATAGACGATACGCAAATGTTTCATTATTGTATTCAGTTTATTTATTATTTTATTCATATCATGCACTCAACAAGTCATGTATACAAAAAAAATATTTACATACTATAATCTCGTGCGGTTATTATTTGACAGTTGACATATTATATTTGGAAGACATATTTGAGCTTTGTTGACAATGTGGCAACTTGATTTTACACTCTTTTCACAGGTACATTCACGTAATAAGTATAAAAATATACTCAATGTGGCTCAGAATAAAAATACTTACACGAGTTGTCTAACTCTGGGCACATTTATATCTATTTCTATAGGAAGAATATAATCTTTGAACAAATGTTACACTATTTTCTATTTTAGAAACATTATTATATCTAATTATTAAAAATGGAAGACATTATGATTGGATAGATCCAAAGCAGTCTGAATATAGTATATTTGGCATATTGCGTAACAGAAACGACCTATAGGATTTTGCACCTAGAATTATTGGTATATCAATATTTGCTATCTCTGGAAGATATTTAAGGTACCATGTTTGCTTATTTGGTTTCTTTCAAAGTATTACGGAAACCTTCAATGAAGATATCTGCATGCTTAGGTGTGAATATCAAAGCTGGCCTTAGTCTGATTGAATTTTCTCCGCAACCGCCGGTTTGGAATCCTGAAAAATAGTATGTGTCCATAAATATATATCTGACAATATTTAAATATTCATCAATTCCTATTTATGGAATTGTCACCTCGGTGGTTAACTAACCTATACCAAATTTGTAAATTTCATAGATTTGGGTGTTCAAAAACACAGTTACTAAACTAATTCATATAGCGAAATAAAATGTCCTTAACGTCATTAAAATCAATAAAAAAAATAAGTAAAGCACAAAAAATGGCAGCTGATGAATATAGACGACTTCGCAATCAACCCGCTTAATTATTTTTAACTAATTAACGAAGTTGGATTTGATATTTTATGAAAATACATAAAATGGAAATTACCAACTTTGAAACTAATGTTCAATAACAAATGCTACATTCGTAATCTTTTTTTACTTATTCATTCAATAAAACGACTAGCTTAGACTTAAAACCAATATGTAGTGTCACTATCAAGCAACATTTTTATCTACTTTTAAATATGCTTTCGGGATTTTTTTCCAAACATTCTAGCTCATTACCAATTTACAGAAAATTATCAAAAGACGAAATATTTATAATAATAAATTATCACAATATAATCCAAATATTGAATTTTTATTACACTCACCCTTCTGTTTTAATCGGTTGACAAGATCGTCTCTTAAACTACTTGTAGGGCAAGTAATTGCCAAAAATGTTCCTCGCCCTCTAGCCGAATTCAGCAGATTGGGAAATTCTTTTGCAAACCTAGCAACCCTTTCATTAAAACATCCCCGCTAGCTTGAACCTGTCCGAGCAGATTTTGATTTTTGATAACCTTTACAACTCGCTCCAACATCAGCAATTTGCTTGGGTCACCCATCCATGTGTTAAATACTCTGTACGGTTGCAGAGGCCTTCAAAATAAATATATATTAAAATTACTTTTTATTAATTAACATACTTTTTTAAAAGTCGTAAATAGTCCCACAGTAATATCAAAAGAATAAATTATTCTTACGTCATTTCTGAACTATGGAAATATCCTCCGAGCTGCATTTTTTTACTAAAAGTAACAATATCAGGTGGGGAGTCCAAGTTGAAGTGTTCGTGGCACCAAAGTTTTCCAGATGGCCCACCGCCCGTTTGAACTTCATCAATCAATAAAGCTGACCCATTCTGAAATCAAAGAAATTAAAATTTCATTACCTAATTAAGAAGGAAGGTAGGTACTTATTCAAAATGGAAACACTTTACTCCACACTTTGGAGATATCAGCTACCTACCTAAGAGAAGCATAATGTAAGTAGATATAATAATTATAACTTCCAAATTTGGTAAGCTTGTCAAGAAATACTAAGGTTTATAAGAACCCTCCTAATCATCAATAATTGTCTGACTTTTTCTCACCTACCTCGAATCCCCAGATATTGTCGCAAGTAGTTACGGGTCATCAGACGACCCTGATTAAATAATGCCAGTTACCTCAAGTTACTTGAAGACTGCGGGCGCGTTTGAGGCGAGTAAAGCGTAAAGCGCATACAGACTGATTTAGAAGTTATTTCTGGACCACGGCCGGATCAGCTTGATATTGTGTGACCGTCGTCCAAGCGATAATTCTGAATACCGGCTCATATCATTCATCAAAAAGTGTACCGCCAAGTGCCGCGCACCGGGTAACCCAACAAACAATACCGTGCGAGTGATAGTGCAACCCTATCACGAAGCAAGCCTCAATAGCAATAAGGTTAGTGTCTGACATCCTACATAACCACCCCACTCTGGCATCCACATCCACTATCACAATCATTCCGTCACAAAATTACAGTCCACTATAAAGCGCAGCCAGTCTTCTTTCTTCCCAATTTATGCAGAGTATTTGCATAAACTTCCATTCAACATTCTAACAATAATATTTTTTACTAAAAGTCAACACAGACCTCATGAAAATCTAGAAAAAATAAAATAATATTATTTCTAAAACAATCTTCAAATTCTCTTTAATAGTGATAGTTTAGAATCTATTTAAAATGATTATATAACCTTTTTAGCTATTCTTTGTAACTGCTGGAAAAATTCTGGTGAAGCTTCGTTGTCTCCGCCTTCTGATTGAATAGGTTCAATTACAATCCCAGCTACTGGATTATTTTTCTTCCTATATGTCTCGATCAACTCTTCTACTTCTGCTAAGCACCTGTGGAATTATTCAAGGTATATTAAAAACATTGTCTTTACCGGGGGCGGCTATACCCTTAAAGGTTCGTGGGGACGATCCCACGAATTACATTAAGTACATTAAATTACCATTTTCCATTCGTACAGTATCTCAACAGACTTATACAGGAGGATTGATATTTAGCACATGTTCCACTTTTAAAAAAATGTGAAATTACCCTCCAACAGGATACAATCCTACAACTCATTTTTTTTTTTAAATATAGGTACAATAAATAAATATTATGTTTATAATGCCCATTGGCATTAGTGTAGTAATACGCCTAGGCTTTGAGAAAATCACATAAATGTATTGTGATTTGTGACCTCACCAGGATTCGAACCCAGATCAGAAGCCAATGCCTCACGCACTGGGGTACGAAGTCTTACACACAAAATATACCACTCTGCCAAAAGCAATGTATATTAATTTGAGTTGTTAAATTACTTTTTTTTTTAACGCCAATCCCAGTCTGAAGTTTTGCCTCACAGTATACATTCTTTATGCGTACACGACATTATTTAAAAACAAACCTTGCGTCTTCGGCGTCATTTTCACGTTTGTTTTCGTTTAATGGATATTTGTACTGAGGAAAAGATGCAATTGGCCAATCAAACGCTGGGATATCCACTTTATGTATAGCTTTGGAATGTGTTGTGGATAAAACACCTAATGTCCGCCATGAAATGCACCCTGAAATATTTTTAATATCCATTTAGTAAATATATTATTAATTATTAATTCTTTTAAATAAATGTTAATTAACTTTTAGGTATCTATCTACCTAAATAACATACCTAGCACAATTTTTTAAGTGAATAAATGATCATTATCGTTAAGAACTAATGCCTTTTTATAATGAATAGTTTTTTTACAAAATTGCTTACCAAAAATACAAGTAATATTAGGCATGTACCTACATCCTTACAATAATTGTTTTAACAATCTGTGTGTATAATAAATAAATGCTGACAATGTCCTTCTAAGCGGATGAAATCAGTCCTGATACTATTAAATTATCTAAATTAAGAGCCGAGTCACACCGGGCGACTCTGGTCTCGAGACCAGTCGCCGAGACCAGACCGATGCATCCAGTTATATGGACTATGCACACCTGGTCGCCCAGTAGTCGTGCAAGCAATAAAGTCGGGCGATCAGTAAAATCTCGTTTGTGCGCTCGGTCTGGTCTCCCAGTCTCTCTGGTCTCTCTGGTCGGGCGATCGGTAGTGGATGTATGAAAACATATAGCTATGTATTGAGCGCTGCCACACTAGGCGATCAGTCGCCGGCAGCCACACCGCGGAGAAAACGTATTTTTTGCATACTTGCGTGTACATTCAATACTATTATTATTGTTGGCTGCCTCTCTGGTCGCCGGCAAGTCGCCCGAGTAAATCGCACGAAGAGACCAGTCGCGTGACTGGTCTCAAGACCAGAGTCGCCGTATATTATTTTAATTAAGTACATAATAAAAAAAGTAAAACTAAATCTTATTCCATAAATTTTTGCAGAAATATGAGAGTTTTATATCTAAAATTTTAAAAGGTGGTCCAGTACGTAAGGAACTAGGCTCTCACCCGGGGGCTAAAGGTTCGATACGGTGAGGTGACAATATATTTATGTGGATATCTCAAAGCCTGGGTGTTTTTTATGTGATTGTACCATTTCTACTACTGCACTACTGTTTCGCAACCCTACAGTGATTGACCCTCATGGCCTGTTGTAGTATTAAAAAGAATATAAGTACATTAATATATTTAGATATATATTAAAATAAAATTTAGATACCTACCTAGCTATGTATCACCGAATATGGAGTTATTGTCACTTATTTTAATAGGTCAGAATAACTCATTTTCATACATAAATCTGAATTTTTTATACTTCTACAACAGCTATAGGTACCATCAATAATATTAACATACAATACATGAATAGATTGATAGCACAAAGCAACCTACCTCCGTTAAATATTTTGTATAGGCAAGTTGTTTCACCAATTGCTTACGTAGTATGTATGCAATAAATCTGTCAATAAAACCGAGAGACAATAATTCAGTTTGTATCATTACCTTGAACGACAATATAGAGAGAGCCGGTGATCCTGGTTGCATGTTTATCATACATGACTCCATATCTTCCTTTGAGAATGTAACATTTTCTCCTCTTTGCTTCTGACGGTACCAGATGAAAATATTTTTGAAGGCATTCTCATTTGAGCAAGACCCACACATCATTGTGGTAATGTTCTCTAATCCTTTGGGAGCAATCGCCAGCAAGATGTCTTTCAGCTTCTTGGGCCAATCTGCCCCCGGGAAAACACCTAATGCTGGTCTATTTATAAGAGTTTTCTAAAAACAATTGGAAAGAAAAATATATACTTGCTGTATGTATTTAAACAGTTAATTGTAATTTAAATATGTAGGATGCTTAACATAATTTATTTTATAATTGGTAATACCCACTCCAAGACAGCGAATGTGGACTGACAAATTGTGGAGGTATCTTTTGACACATTTTTTACGAGGATTGGTTATTAGATATTCACACATATGCAGCTGATATTTCATATTAATAAATCATTTATACACGCGCGGCATCTCACTTGAATAAATCAGTTCAATTGTCAGGTTCAGCAGCTCTTTTAGCTGAGTCTAACAAAGCCTAATACAACTGTCAATCGCCTAATCATATCGTCTGAGTTTCGAGAAATTTGGACCCCTGCAGCCCTATGTTCTAACTAGTGATATCAAGTCACCCGACGACATGACGTAATTGTGACGTCAGCCAATACACGCTCGAGGCAAGCCGCCCAACACACTGCTTACCATAGATATTATTACGCTGAAACACCTATTTGTGTATGGGGACAATGAATAACGCCAGCATTTGACTAGCGTTATTTTCTCGAATGCTATTATCACTCCGGTAGTACGTCACAATGATATCATATGACGTCACGTCGACCGGGCGACTACAACTCGTAAATTCTAACATAAGGCCCCTGCAGCCCTATGTTCTAACTAGTCATATCAAGTCACCCGACGACATGACGTAATTGTGATGTCAGCATATACACGCTCGAGGCAAGCCGCCCAACACACACTGCTCACCATAGATATTATTACGCTGAAACACCTGTTTGTGTATGGGGACAATGAATAACGCCAGCATTTGACTAGCGTTATTTTCTCGGATGCTATTATCACTCCAGTAGTACGTCACAATGATGTCATATGACGTCATGTCGACCGGGCGACTACAACTCGTAAGTTCTAACATAAGGCCCCTGGGGACACTCTACTTTGAAGACGGTGGCTGAGATTGGTCATCGCTTGACTGATAAAACAGGTGAGTGACGCACTACCGAGTACCTGAGACAGCAAATAGGCATGGAAATCCAAAGAGATAATGCAGTCGCTGTTTTAGATATCCAAGAGACTGGAGAAGGTATTTTATAAACTTGTAGGTATATCAATAGTTTGGTAATTATTAATTTATTGGTTTATTTATGTACTTATGTCGTTTAATTTTACGCCATTTCTCACTTATTTTGTTTTACTCTATTCTTAGTAAAAAATATTCCTAATTACATGTATCTAGTTTTTCAGACAATTTGTATTGCGTATCTAATCAAATCAGCGTATCTGCGTACCTACGCATCTTATCCACAATATGCAATGTCTTATTTATTCGTATTTTATGACAGCTTTCGAGCCCCTTACGAAATTTAACTTGTACAATAAGCCCCCTAATAGAGTCGTGCTGTAATGATGTTTTTAAGTGAAATTCTCTGTTTATATGTTTAATTTTTTGGAATTTTCTGATGAAACCAGTACCTCTTGCGGCTTATAAATGGTGTATAAATAACACCACGAACACAAAATTATATATTCTTATGTTTGCGGGATTTGCTGTGGAAAAAATAGATATCTAAAATGCTAATAAGTAGGTAATTATTACCAAGTTGTGTTCATTTGTAAAAACGCTCAGCATTTCGGGATGGTTGTAGCCCAGAGGCATGGAGGAGATTTGAGTGTACACATCCAATAAAACGTTTCCATCCACGTCTGCCAGGTAATTTCCGTAGGAGCGATCATAATCAGCGAAAAGTTGTACAGATCCTGCTTGCTAAAAGAAGAATAAAAAAAATGTCAAACATCGAATTGTCAGTATAATAATGCAATGAAACCTCAAATAGACTTAGGTCTCTTTGGTACCCTGGGCAAACAATATTCCTTCTCACTTCTGGTAAGTGTTGTTAAGGTATGTAACGGTATTATTTTTTTGCTTAGATAGAACTGACAAAAGGGTTAACAGACAAATCGAGCTATGATACTCGGTCACTTTTTGACTTTTTATGTTACTATTTACGCTACCAAATTATCTTATTTTACTCTAAAAATCAGTAGTCGATTCGCGCAACATATAGACGAGTTCGTGATTTTTATGATGCATAATATAATCGTCCATTGAGCAAGCTCTCCGTCGATCTGTGGATAGATTTTGTACCAGATGCTCACTAAAAATGATACAATAACACAAACCCGTCAAAGGAATGCGCATAATAACGATAATATCGCCACTGTAAATGAAAGTGTGGAAGAAGATCTATAATATTTATGTATACTACTAGTTGAATTTAACATTGTGTTCAATTGAACTAGAGAGATTACATCCACAAAAATGCATCGTTTGGTGCGGTTTACATACTAACCGGTCGCATCATCGGACCTTATTTCTTTTAAAATTTGCCCAGATCTCGTATTATGGTCAATGATTTTTTTTTAAAATACGGATGACATTGATCCGGACGAGATGTAGTTTCAACAGGAAGGCGCTACGTGGCATACGGCAACCGCAACCATCGACAACGGCGATATGTTGATTTCGAGAAATGGACCTGGACACGTGTGGATTATTTCCTGTGTGCCTTATTTTAGATTTCTCATCTCCACCCGTCATGTGTGTAGGTACAGTCGTGAATATGCAGGGCCGCCTTCCATGACTTACTGTAAAAGATTTTACGTGCTCACTCTGCTATCCCGTTACGGCTTCGGATAGGACTGATCTAACAACCATGCACTGTGCTGCAGAAAGTATTCAGAGAGGTGGGCTATGTGAAGTTACTGGTTTATGCTGATAAACAAGCAACAATATTGACGCCTTAGAAGCCAACATTGTTTGTGTTATTCGTGATATACGCCCAGCAGTGCACAAAAACCTAGCCCAAAATTGGACGCCCAAAATGCGGTTTAGAAAAGTTCATTTATGTGTTAAGCCTAGTATCCACGCACATTCTTGCTCGACGGTTTTGCTTGATCGAGCATGTTGACTTGGAAGCATACTCGTTGTTGCGTCCACACAGTCGAGCAACTCGACACAAGACGCTGTGAGGCCACCAACGCACTGCCATGACTTTGACCACGAGTGAGAGTGAGGCCACACAACCTTTGCCGGTGCGTCCTCACTCCCTCACTCAAATTGCATCGAGCAAGAATTACGGACCCTGAATCTATCATAGGATCATGTGGGCCTCCACAGAGTAGAGGTTTGTAAGATATTTGGTTTTTTACGAGAAATGGATGTCAGCCACTTGCTCAACCTATTAGGTCCATACCGTGACTCACACACAAATTGAAAAACAATATGTGTACTTGCCAGACCCAGGATTTGAACCTGGGACCCACGGCGTTACAGTCCAACGCTTAAGCCGCGCGGCCACTGGGGGTGTTGGAATGTACTTACTATTATATTTACAATTTCAAGTTCTGTCTGCTTTAAAAATCAGCTTTATATCTGGATTGTAATAATAAATTGATAGAAAGGGATGCTTATACCAACAGAGGCATCTATCGGAAAAATACGAAGCTTGCAATTTGAGACATTTTTTGATAATTTACAAATTCAACTATATGTACTTATCTGAAAAAATTAAAAAGAATTTTTCTTTTTAAGTCATAGATAAACTTACAATTGTAAAAAAATCTGAATTTGTTACATATTATGTCCACAGTTACTGTCCGACAAGAAGATCTAGGCAATAACAGGAAGTCGCTAGTGCGGTTAAAAGTGGGAGGAGCTTGTTAGTTCACAGTTTTAACACATGGACAACTCGTCGCTAACCGGAAGGCGCTTCAATCGGAGTGCGGTTAAAAATGGAAGGAGCTTGTTAGTTCACAGTTATAACACATAGCCAAGACGATCCTGTTGGACAGTATAAATATAAATAAAAATGATTTCAAGTTATACACATTTATATTTTTATAAAAATCAATGTTTTTTTAAATAAATATAAAAAATATTAAAACTATGAATTTGTCAAAAATCTGTATACGGAAAAATTTTAAACTTAATAAACTAAATATGACCATAAAATATAATGTAATAATAATGTAAGTGTGGACATAAATATGTAACAAATTCAGATTTTTTTACAATAATTGTAAGTAAGTTTATCTTTGACTAAAAAAAAATATTTTTCTTTTAATGGTTTCAGATACATATTTATTAATTAATACGGTTGAAATTGTAAATTGTCACAAAAATGTCACAAATTGCAAGCTTCGTATTTTTCCGCTAGGTGCCTCTGTTGGTATACGCATCCCCCTCAAGGGGACGCTCTACAGAAATGCCCTTGAGAATTGAAAATATGATGTTTTTATATGTGGTCCGAAATAGTTGGTCTACTAGTAATATAAAAAAAGTCGCCGCCGACGATGCGTGCCTCAAAAGTAATGGTCACTAAATTAAATTTAACCAAACATACGAAGGATTCTGAAACACATTATCTACCAACATTTTTATTTCATGTGCTATCCAAAAAACATTATTAATGAATAGTATTTATTTTTAATGTGTAAGACCTACATAATTATTAAAAAAAATAGGTAAGAATTGCTTAATCTAGTGCATATTTTTAAAAAACGTAGAATATACCTAGTGATGTTTGTTTATTATAAAAAGAAAGTGACTTTTTATTACTTACCCGATTGGTTTAAGTTTAGTCTGACACTTTTACAAACTATTAACGCAACTTTACTTTTATAATATGTACTAGTGAAACAATAGGAAGGTACCATTATTGTATTTTGTTGGTTGAGTAAAGCCAATGCACGAAATAATTTATAACGCCTAAAAATAAATATTATCGTGCAGCACCCCATACACTTTTATTATTTTTCGCATTATTTTTTATTAGAAGCCAGTCGCCATCAGCGAACAGCCGAACAGCGTTGACAGGACCTAATAAATTATTGCAATGAATTGCTCTACCGACAATAATTATTATTATGTTTTTTAAATAAAATCTTCGATGACCCGGGATTTTGTTGTAAATTTGATTTAAAATGACGTGCTCCTCGCTCTGTGGACTCTCTTTGACTTAAATGTGAATCATATTAGCCTGTTTAACCCACTCTTAACACAATGCTTACGGACCCTTTTAATTAATTTTGTAATTAACGTGTTAATTTGCATTTGAAAAGTAATTAGCAAAAACACAATTTTGTGCGGCCCGTAAGCTATGGGTTAAGTATGCAGTTTAGAGAAACTGTTCCAATATTAAAGTAAATCACTTCTGTACTAACAGTTTTTAAAAAATTAAACCTGACCACCTGTTAAAAAAATCCTGACCACATCACTTGGCATTGATGTGGGACTTTAACAATAATTAATAGAATACTAGGGTAATGATACACCCCTGTTACAGGCGGGCTTCTCCCGGTGTAAAATAATCATTTAGTAGCTTAAGTCGAAACGTAACCCTGACCTCTAGAAACGGCTTCATAAAACATCTAATCTGATTCCTTGCTCAACCACGTAAGTATTTCTTTTTAATTTAAAAAGTAAAAATGATGATGGATGAAAGAGATAATTTTAAGACTAAATATAAGGATTTAAATATAATAAATTTTGCCGCGCATTGTGCGTGAAATCCTCGCGCGCCGGCGCCAGGGTCAGGCTCGTGATTCGCCGAATCAAAGATCACGCGATAAAATTTGGCCAATCACGAGAGTCCTTTTTGCTGGATGGCGTCGGTACGAGGAATTTTAAAAAAAAGAAAAAAAGATGTTAGTAAGCGTCCCCTTTCCGATAGGTACGGACCTGACGACTACAACTGTAAAAATCCCAAATATAATTTGTAAAACTAAAAAATTAAGAAAATGTAAAATATAAACAATATCACGTTACGAGCACGAAGGACTGTGTTTTATTTACACTCCAACCGTTTGAATTTCTTTTTTGTGAATCCGGGGTTCGATGGACTCCTGAGCTAGCCGCTGGAACCCCGGGGATCTCAATGGCGCCCAACGTGGGGCTCGAAGAATCGCATGGATTCTTCCGAACCCGCGAAATAAAATTTACGCCCGCGAACGCTAAATAAAAGTTTACGATCCAGGAGCCGGAACAACCAAGAAATGGTTAACTAAAAAGCGGACTCTGACGTAACCCTTATCGAAGAAGAAGTGCTGTCTCCAACATCAAACCGGGAGGGCCCTCTGGTGTTCGAAGACAGTCCACATACGGAGCTGACCGCGCCTAGCGTCGTGCTGGAGACCGTAGCACCAGCGCGTCTCCAGTACGACGAATGGCTGCACAAATCCCACCTATGGAGACCAGACACATCATCGACGGTATCCAGCGAGGAGGGCTCGTAGAGGCCACGGCCCACTCACGACGAAAAACGGCGAGCAAAATGCCGATTTTTCTAGGGTATCACTAACATGTGTACCCTAGTCGACCACGGGATGTTCGGTGAGGAGAGAAAAAGGAAACGCGAGGCTAGGGAGCCTCACAAGAGGGCTGAGAAGGCGCGCAAGCTGAGATGAATCGAAGAAGCTGTACGGGCGCAGGCTCGACCACGAGGAGATGAAGCAGGACCAGTCGCCAACCCTCTAGTCAAGGGTGAACGCCGAGTTGCTGTTGGAAGTTTCAGTGTAAACAGTGTAGTTAAAAGTGAAGATAATAATCGTAAATATCCGGAAATTCTTCTAATTACGGATAAAAAGTTAATTAAGGACCCACTTTCTGAGCCCTATAATCTTAAGTTCGTTAGTAAGAAAAATGTACATTCTAGTTCTAAAAATAACGCTTCGCAAAGTGACGCCAATTCTTTCCGTTCAAATAAAGTAAATATGAATGAATTCGAAAACATTAACATTGAAAATCGCAAACAATTTTATAAACGGGAAAGAGGATATTCTACAGTAGCGCGAAACCTGTTTTAAAGTTACGCCGTGTTAATAATTTGAATCCAAAGAGAAACGAAGAAAATAGTATACGACCGTCACTATTATTTCTTTACAAATTACCAATCGTAAATTTAACACAGCGAAAACGGAACGGGAATAATAAGGCATCACTCGACGAAAGTTGTTATGTTAAATTTTAATAAGTTAAAATTAGGTATAAGAGGATGAAAGTAGAGATTGTATGCCTGTGATAAAAAAAAAAAAAAAAGATGAGTCAATAAGCCGTAAATTTCTCAACGGGGTTTCAATAATAATAACAAAACGTGAGAGGCACCGCAAATCGGCGCGGCGCGCCTTGGAATAGGATGTCGGGCGCGTAAAACGAAACAACAATTTTTTTTAGATAAAATGGGTTTCACTAAAAATAAAGTTAATTACACAGTTTTAAGTGTACTGATTCAGAAATAAATATAATGAGAGGGTGGAATATTTCAATTTTTAATATCAATGTGATTTATACAGTCAATACAATGTTGCAAAATAATTATGGGTATTAGGGTAAAATATTAAAAGTGATAGTAAGTACCATAAGTACAATGGGAAGATTTTATATAAAATTAGTAGCTATTTAATGTATGGGGTAGTAGTAATTAATAAAGTAAATTCGAATAAATTTAAAGTACAGGAAGTCTAATGAACGAATAAATTACTAAAGAAAGAGAAAGAATAAATACAGATGAAGACAATTTGGAAGCACAAAGGGAGCCACCTCTCGAAGTAAGCGCATCCAAAGGCAGCGTAGCCGAAAATTCATGATACCAAAGCTTGATGGTGTGGAGAGTGCGCACTCTCCTTTCTCGCGCAGGTTCATGGAGAGACTAGGGACGTGACGCCTGAAAGATATCGTGAAACAACAAGAGGTACCTCCGAAGTGTAACCATCTATAAAAAAAGGAAAGAGAAAAGGATACTTATTGTGAAAATCCATCCTAGTACCTGTGAGAAAGCCGTGCCGCCGTCAACGAGCCTGGCCGTTGTACCGCTATACGATGCCTTGCCCGCAGTAATAGGAACAGATGGAGACACAGTACCTGTCCATCTATGAGGTGATACTCCAGAGACCAGCAGATCAGTGGAAAACTTTCCACAGGAAGATATCCGCTGCTCGGAACGAGCCTGGCTCAATAGTAACGCCACTACCACGCCCTGGTTGCAAAGGCAGACGACGCCAAACGAGGTACGCTCCTATTGCACCAGAAGAAGAAAAACGTAACACGAAATAATAATTCCGAACGAGGGCCAAACGTCTACAAATGTAGCCCCTAGGAATACAAAAGAAAGATTGGAAAGCGCGAGAGTCAAAGACTGCAGCTTCGCGACCCCTCCGCTGACTAATAAAAACGAATAAAATAACAAGAAAACCTAATTAAAACAAAGTAACACAAAATAAATGTACTACACTGAAATTAAATCAAACTCTGACCTATTCAAAAGTATCGCGAAAGCATTGCTTTGAGCTGAAAATAATAATCCAAAATAAATATAGAAAATAATAAAAATAGAGCTAAAGTATAGAGTTTTATGTTAGAATAGTTAGATTGTAGTTGAATTCTTTTATAAACTGTTTATCATGCCATGTACTTAACGGATGAACAAGGAATTGGATGGGTGGCCGATGAGATCAGGGCGTACCTTTCGACTTTAATCCAGATGGGGCGAATGATACACCCCTGTTACAGGCGGGCTTCTCCCGGTGTAAAATAATCATTTAGTAGCTTAAGTCGAAACGTAACCCTGACCTCTAGAAACGGCTTCATAAAACATCTAATCTGATTCCTTGCTCAACCACGTAAGTATTTCTTTTTAATTTAAAAAGTAAAAATGATGATGGATGAAAGAGATAATTTTAAGACTAAATATAAGGATTTAAATATAATAAATTTTGCCGCGCATTGTGCGTGAAATCCTCGCGCGCCGGCGCCAGGGTCAGGCTCGTGATTCGCCGAATCAAAGATCACGCGATAAAATTTGGCCAATCACGAGAGTCCTTTTTGCTGGATGGCGTCGGTACGAGGAATTTAAAAAAAAAGAAAAAAAGATGTTAGTAAGCGTCCCCTTTCCGATAGGTACGGACCTGACGACTACAACTGTAAAAATCCCAAATATAATTTGTAAAACTAAAAAATTAAGAAAATGTAAAATATAAACAATATCACGTTACGAGCACGAAGGACTGTGTTTTATTTACACTCCAACCGTTTGAATTTCTTTTTTGTGAATCCGGGGTTCGATGGACTCCTGAGCTAGCCGCTGGAACCCCGGGGATCTCAGTAATACAGACGGAAATACGTTTTCATGATAAATTTATTCAAATTCAATAGGTAGGTAGTTACCTAATATATTTTAGCAACATTTTCGAAATAGGTATTAAAAAATGTAAATTACTATGTGGGCTCCAAACAATGCATGTAATAATACTAATAGATTTTTACGAGGAATTGTTGTTAGTTATTTTCTCAACCCATTTTCTTGCTTATATTGCACACATTGAAAAACAATATATACCTACCTAGACGCGTGATCAAACCCACACCTACAGTTCAAACATGGGCGCTCTACCAACCATGAAAGGCTATATTAGGTACCCAGTAGCTCACCCAGGGGGGGGGGGGGCAAGGGGCCCTGGCACCCCAAACATGAAAATTATCAGAATGATTTTAAACATTGAAATTGAAAGCCAATAGATTAGACAAATAAAAACACGGCAAAAAAATGATTTGAAATTCTCCAGCACCCTCTAGAAAAATTTCTTAGATTTTAATTTCTAACACAAAAATTAAGAAACCCTAATGTCGGGTTTTTTTAGAAACTCAATCTCTAATGGAAATGTCAAAAAATTCTCGGTGTCCACCCGAATTCCGGAGTGGTACACCGAGTGCAACAGACAAAAGTCCGATAAACGAGAAATTAAGCTGTGTTCTGTTGGATAGGTTTGTGTAACTATAAGTTAAATGCAATAATCCTTTTTTTTCATTTTCAATTAATATTTTGGAACTTCACTATTAAAAAACTCAAAATCGACGACCTGCGAGCCTGGGGACCCGGGCTTAAGAGGGCCCGGCGTGGCGGCTCGTCTAATTGTGAGATAAGCACACACTAGAAATTTGTTATGTGTAATGTAATGTAATGGCGCTATACTACTTCATCAAAATTAACATAAAAAAATATGAAGTATAATGAAAATATGATATACGTAACTACATGATAATAATTCACGTGTATCATTTTATATTACAATTATTTTTAGTGTTTCTAGAAAAATAAAAATGGTTATTTATCCAATATCGAAGGGTCGAATGCTACTTGGCTACCGCAAGATGGGTTCGCGACCAGTGGTTCATAGTATGATAACGATCGATAATATGATATGAGGTCCGACAAATCAAGAATTCAAGTGAATTATTTAACAATATAGATAAATCCACGGAATACCATTTGGGAACACTACTGAAGAACATCAAATTCCCCTTAACCCTGGTGATAGGTAAGGGGGCCCGCCAAACATTCATGATGTGGGGGGCATGCCCACCACAGTCAGTGATGGTGTAAATTAAAAAAAAAAACATTTTTATCGGTGGAATTCAGCATAAATATTGTGGCTCTAGACCAGTGGTTCTTAACCGGTGCACCGCTGGCTTGTTGCAAGTGCACCGCGAAAATAATGATAAAAGCAGAAAAATCCGCGAAATAGCGAAAACCGAAAAAGTCCTTCGTGAAATTATGAAAGCCGATGAAAGATCTAATGTGATTTCGATGTTGCCGAATCGATCGCACGCGTCTACCGTTGGCCTCGCAGGTTTTCGTTTCATAAATGAAAACAAAATAGTGGATCAATATCTATCTATGCTGCAAAGAACTCACCGAGCGTACTGTTGTGTACACTAATAAGGCATTACATCTATTTAATTTACAATACTATTTGATTATAGCATCATACAAACTTTAAGCCTTTAAATCAAACAATATAATATAATATAAACATTTATGTACCTACTTGACTGTGTCAACTTAAGAAATGTTCAAAAGGTCTCACAACATTCAGCTCACCATCTAAAAGCAGTAAATTAACTAAAATATCGTCTTGAACCAAATGCACACCTGCAGTAATAAATAAGATGATATATGTATTTTTTTATACAAGTAGCACTTTAAAATCAAAGTAAGACAATCTCTTATCCATACTGATTTGAACACATGCATACTCTCACCCTCTTTTAAAATATTGACATGAGTCAAGAAATGCACTTAACTGATAATTATTAATATTATTTACGAGCTCATGCAATCTGTTACCCACCCTTTTGGGGTAGACACCTGCATTTAACACTCTATTTTAACTATGTTGATTTAAACACGTGCATCATTATTATATTGCTCCCACGCTCCTGCAAACATAGAAATGAGCCAGAAAATGCACTTAACTGGTAATTACCAATATTATTTACGAGCTTATGTTCAATACTCGGGGTAAAGCAATCTGTTATCTACATTAATTGCACAAGTGTGCATCTTTTTGGGTTAGATAGACACTTATGGACACCTGCATAGTCAAATAATGTTATAAATGTTATTTCTTGTTGATGTAAAGCATATATCATAATGAACACGTGCAGATGAAATGGACTTTGTTCAAGTCAAAAAACCCATTAAAGTGAATCGTATATAATCTCAGGAAATGTCATCCCTGTTGTCTTTTGTCTCCAACCATTGTACAGTACGTAACCTCTGTCTGTCAAACACTTTGTACTAAAATTATTACTGAAATAAATAGTAATGTTTTACTTTACGTAAAACCCTATTATTTCCCCGTGTTCACAATCAATTATACACGTCCACCGCTCAAGCATCCTAGAAGGTAAATCTCCTGACAAACTACCTTCAAGACGTACAGTCTATAACCGTACAAGAAAACTGTGAAGAATTACATCAAGGAGTCTCACAGAGTGTCCCAATTCTGGTAAGAAACTTAAGGAAGGTTAATATCATCAAACTATACAGGACCTGCCAACCCAGATCACCTGCTTTCTTAAAGTACTCATCACTAGGACATAACAGTACGACATGACAAGATGTTTTTGATTCTATTTCTTCATATTTAGAACAATCTAAAATATCATGGAGGAATTTGTATGGAAGGTGCTCCGTCAATGTTAGGCTCATTTAAAGGATTTGTTACCCTCCCTCGCAAAGACAAGAAACCCTAACATTATATATACGCACTGTTTTATTTACACAGGGTATCTATAGTTTCGAAAACATTACCACAGTGTTAAAACCTGTACTAGACCAATATGGTAAATTTCATCAAATCCAGACCTATAAAAACAGGCATTTTTTTAAAAAAACTTTGCATTTCTATGGAAGCTACGTACGAATGTTTGCTTTTTCACACTGAAGTGATGTGGTTACAGTGGCGCACCCAGGGGGGGAAGGGGGCCTGACACCCCCCAAACATGAAAATTATCAGAATGATTTTAACCATTGAAATTGAAAGCCAATAAACCTTTGGGCTTAGACAAATAAAAACACTTTCAAAAAATGATTTGTAATTCTCCAGCACCCTTTTTAGAACAATTTCTTAGATTTTAATTTCTAACACAAAAAATTCGAAACAATAATGTCAAGTTTTTTTAGAAACCCAATTCCTAATGGAACTATCAAAAAATTCTCGGTGTCCACCCGAATTCCGGAGTGGTGTAGGTCATGGCTGACAGGGCTCTAGCCTGGGGGCCCGGCGTGTCGGGTTGACGAGATAAGTGAGATAAACACACATCATAAATTAGCTGTAATAGTAAAAAAAGTCGCCTGCGGCGCTATTATACTTCATAGCCATGAACACTTTCAATTACTTATATAATTGTGCAATATATTTTTTGATTATTATGTGTCGATACTCGACAGCTCCATTATTAAAGTGGATGTATTGAAAATCGCCAATAATTCACTGTATAAGTACCCTTAATTTGAACTAAAACACAATTTGAAAAACGTTAATGTAGTGTTTCACACTGCCTTTAATCTTAGGGGTAGGTAGGGGGCCCACCAAATATCCTAGCCTGAGGGCCCGTTTCAGGATGTGGGGACCATGGTGTAGATACACCGAGTGCAATAAACAACGAGAAATTAGGCTGTGAAGAAGAAAAAGAGCCTATGGGACTAATTTACATTCTCGTCCTTGGGCCCCCCCCCCCCCCAATATTAAATCCTGGGTACGCCACTGTATTGCTCACTGCTGGACCGATTACGGGAGACAATGAGATAATTAGAGCATTATAATAATAACATACATGCAGGTGTTTTATTTTAATATCTTTGTTGGCAACATGATTATTTATGAATGACATTTAGTTCTCGTATCTTATCGTGTTGATTACGTAAACATGTGAAGAGATAAAAGTTTGGCCGTGAAAATTGAATACAGATTTGGTAAAACAATAAAATTATTACGTAGGTACACAAATTAGAACGAATTCCTTACTGCATGGGTTCCCAACTGGTGTTTGATCAGGACCACGTCATAATATATCGTCGGTGTTTTGTAAAAAGGGCGAATCAACCAAAATGCTATTTTACAGGAAGAGGGTTTTTAACTTTTGACATTTAATTATTAATTACCTATGGATGATTATAAATTTCTAACAAATACATAATAAGCCTTAGAGGAACTACTGTCTTGATAATATAAAAAAAATGTATAAACTTGTATAAAAAGGTCGGAAAAATCATTTTAAATGGATATTCGCCCTTTATGTGTGATAAAAAATACGGAACAGTTGCACGTTCGCCCTTAGATATGTGGGTTTCTTAGGGAATAATTATAAGGAAAGTAATTTTATTATGTTTATAATATTTTATTTAAACTTTTACAAGACAAAACAATATATTAGTGAAAGTTAAATTAAATCAAAACCATATTCTAGTAAACATTAAGAGTGTTTTTGTCCTTAAAAGGCATTATATATCTAATCAAAATAGTTATGGAACATCAGATTATTTTTTATTAAGTAAGGACAAATTAACTGGACTGGAGATACAAAATGAATAAAATTGTGTAAAATATTGTTTACACGCTGCCTTTTGGGGTTTTCAATAGTTATACTATCTGAAATATATTGTCTCCGTTCATCTTGGTTGCCATCGCTTTCACCGAGTTTCCAAAATTCCCCAAAAATCTATCATTGCATTTATAATAATATGTACATTTTCTGCAGAAAAAATTAAATTGTTTCCTTTGTTGAACAACATTTCCTGCCGCAGTTTTATACTCTTTTCCAGCGGCTCTCAGCTGTTTTTTTTCTTTCCATAGCCTGATTTCCGGTATTTTATCTTAATGTATATTACATATCGAAACCAAAATTGCTTAACAACTGTACAACACGAAAAATTAAACAAGAAAACTTACATCTCGCTCATTTTGAGGTAAAGTATGTTGTATCACTCGATGAATAATTAATATTGAATAAAAATGCTGTTCAATTACGCATCAGTGACATTGAGCTACTTTATGAGTTGCTTGTTGGCGAATTTACAATCTGCCTTTAAAGTCGCTCAGTGTCATCATCGAACAAGTTAACAAGCAGATTGTAAACAAACTACCGAGAAAAGTTGAAAGCCGGTCAACTTTACACGCTACACGCCGGCGTGTGGCCAGTAGAGCGTAGTAGCGACCTCCCGGTAAAAAACGAAATACGTTCTGTCAAAATAGTCGCTAGCTTGTTGGCTTCTCAGCGAATGGAAAGTTTTGCGTGTCATCATCACAATCGCAGTAGCTGAATCGCCCGCTTTTAAATTCGCCAACAAATAGCTCGTAAATTAGCTCAATGTAATTGACGTTTTAGTAGAAAAAGCAAATAACTATATTTTAAACGATTGTTTAACAAATTGTCAACTAAAACATTCTTTTATCACTAATGGCTCGATTACATTGAGCTACTTTACAAGCTGCTTGTTGGCGAATCTACAATCTGCCTGTAAAGTTGCCCAGTGTCATCGTCGAACAAGTTAACAAGCAGATTGTAAACAATCTACCGATAAAAGTTGACTGCCGGGCAACTTTACACGCTACACGCTGGCGTGTGGGCCGATCTGCGTCTGCGCAGTAGAGCGATAGTGGCAAACCAGCCGGTAAAAAATGAACTACTTAATACGTCCTGTCAAAATAGTACTAAAAATGATGGTATCAAATCAATAGCTTGCTGGCTTCTAAGCGAGTGGAAAGTTTTGTGTGTCATCATCACAATCGCACTAGCTGACTCGCCCACTTTTAAACTCGCCGACAAGCAGCTTGTAAAGTAGCTCAATGTCATCGAGCCATAAATTACACTGAGGAAACTTCTGAAAACAATCCCGCCAATAAGCTTTGTCATTACTGTCATTAGTAAAATGACACGAATTACAGTGACGTTGGGCGAACTCGACAATTTTGATTTAACAATAGTCACATTGATATGTAGGTGGATATGCAGGGAGGGCGAATATCGTATATTCGCCCGTACATCATAACACTTACCACTACTTTAGGACAGTTTTATTTTAAAAGGCCCAATATGTCATATTCGCCCTTTATTCATAACACAAAGTGGATATTCGCCCTTACGATTATCGTTTTTAAGTACTTTCCCGTAGAGATACAGGTTTGCCGTTTTTACATAACAAGGCTAGTGAGGTACATATTGTGTTTTCATTAAAATCTCAATTTCGCCAAAATGGTTGATTCGCCCTTTTTACAAAACACCGACGATATGATCCAGAAAAGAGAGGCGGACACATATTATTACTTATAATATTTTCTTCGTTGTTCGAATACTTTAAAAGAATATAAAATTTTATGAATACATAATATTAAATACTTATCGTATTTTTTGATTTGCAAGCGAGCAGGATTATTGCAAACAAAATGGCACCACAGTACACTTCTTTTTTCCATTGTATGAAACAGAAATGAGTTATAAATTATGATTGTATCAGATTTTACAAGATTTACGGAGAAATATGATGTCATTTTAGAGACGTTGATCGACTTACACCAATTATTCTGATTATTAAATTATTATGAAATTATGATTTCTATACAAAAGAATCTTTTCTTTTCGTTCACGAACATTTTGTTGTGGGCGCGCTCAAATAGGGTACGCTGACGAGAACCCCTGCCTCCTTAATAAAGTGAGGCGATGCAACCAACAACGAAAATGGTAAAAAATAGTGTACTTACATCCTTATCATATTTTAGATTATGCCAGTATCAAAAAACAAGTGATAAAAATGCAATGGATCCTCAGTTACAAGTTATAATAAATAATATTACCCACGTAAACAGTTTAATATATTTTTTAACAATAATTTGTGTGTAATCAACACATACGATAGTCGAGCGGTACCGCGTCGGTTTATAATGTCGTGGATTTGAATCCCGGGTTTGGAAAATTTACATGTTGTTTTTCAATGTGTAGTTGGACCAGAGTATGGACATAATAGGTTGAGCAAATGGGTAATATCCATTTCCCGTAAAAAATACAAAAATCTGTTAGTACAACCTCCACTGCGTGGAGACCCGTATAATCTTCTTAGGATCCGACATGGTAAATTAAAAAAAAATGCATTAAATAGGTACATAGTATAACATTTATCAAGATGAATTCAGACATTCAGATACAAATTATTCTTGACATATCACTCTTCACTCTTATAACTTATTACTTATAAATAGCATAATAACCAGTGGAGTAGCGGCCTGGAATCGCTTCTGCATTTCTCCAGACAAATTTCATCAATATTACGTTACACGTGTTTTGAGTCACGTTAATAAATGTTTTCAGTTAATGTCACTGTTTTTATCTTTCAAACAATCGAGAACTGGTAAACTATGTGTATAAATGCAAGGGAAGTAATTAGTCAGTTCGACTCCTGAAAAAATCTATTGACTTAAGCATCCCATCGCTTCGATTTTTTGTCTATCGATCAGCGCTCGAAATGGAAAAGTTTACGAACCGGAGCGCTTGACAAATTTTCTGAAGATATTTACATAATCATCAAATCGTATGTGTATTTTACGAAAATATATGTGTCAGATTTTCTATTCTATGGCCTATCTAGCTCAGACGGTCAACATATTTTTTCCATGAGACGGAGAGATAATTTTACAAATTTCACGAGCCGGAACGGCGCTCCGGTGCGTTCCGTTCCATTTCGAGCCCTGCTATCGATAATCTTTCTTATTGATATTAAGTACAAAAATTTATATACGTATCCGTCTAAATATTATTAAATCAAAATAATGTGTTGATAAAGTGGGGGGGGGGGGTTAATTAGAACATTTAAAACTGCGACCCGACACTATATTATTTATCAGACATCACTGCATATTTTATTTACAACGTTTTTTATTACAACGTTTTTCTTAGCTCGTATTCTTATTTGTCCGGTACAAATCTTGCAATCGATTTTTAACTAACTACCTACCCGACTAGCTAGACATTTGAAACTTTTATAATATATCAGAACACGGTGCCAATGCATTTTTTTAATACTTTTAGCCATCTTTAAGTAGAATTGAATTCATTTTCAGTTAATTCTGTTTTGTGTAAAAAGTTATTTCGACACCATTATTGGTTGCTAGGGGTCTGGGGTCATAGCAACGAAATTATTAATATATACGTGCGTTACTATGGAAATCAATATGATATTTCAGTTTTCATTACCTATTATTTCTATCAAGTACAAATTTTTTCATCGTTTAAGCTAGTCAAGTCAAGTTTATATGATTCAACAGCAAATTAAAAAACGTTGTATATAAAAAGTTCTTTTTATCTTGTAATTATTTATATTATAACATAACCAATATCAAAAAGAATCTACGACGCCTGGTAGGGGAATCATATTTTCCAGAAATGAGCTTCCATTTTTATTGTTTGTGAGGGTTCGTCAGCAGTGGCGCACCCAGGGGGTGGGCCAAGGGGCCCTGGCACCCCCCAAACATGAAAATTATCAGAATGATTTTAAACATTGAAATTGAAAGCCAATAAACTATACCTTTGGGCTTAGACAAATAAAAACACGGCAAAAAATGATTTGTAATTCTCCAGCACCCCTTATAGAAAAATTTCTTAGATTTTAATTTCTAACACAACACTAATGTCAGGTTTTTTAGAAACCCAATCCTTAATGGAACTGTCAAAAAATTCTCGGTGTCCACCTGAATTCCGGAGTGGTGTAGGTCATGGCTGGGGAGGGCTTACAGGGCTCTAGCCTGGGGGCCCGAACTGTGGGGGGCCCGGCGTGTCGCAGCGCTAATATACTTCATGATCATGAACATTTTCAATTACTTATATAATTGTGCAAAATATTTTTTGATTGTTATGTGTCGATACTCGACAGCTCCATTATTAAAGTAGATGTATTAAAAACCGCCAATAATTCACTGTATAAGTACCCTTAATTTGAACTAAAACACAATTTTACGTTAATGTAGTGTGTCACACTGCCTTTAATCTTAGCGGTAGGTAGGGGGTCCGCCAATCCTAGCCTGAGTGCCCATTTCAGGATGTGGGGACCATGGTGTAGGTAATAGACAAAAGACCGATAAACGAGAAGGAGAAAAAGAACCTATGAGACAAACTTACATTCTCCTTCTTGCCCCCCCCCAATATTAAATCCTGGGTGCGCCACTGGTCGTCAGTGTCCATATTAACTTGTTTAATATTCTGCCGCCAATTGAAAGTACTTAATACAATTGTGATACACTAAATACGCAGTACTATGTACATAACGATTAATAACAATAATAATTGTATTAACACTAATAAATGCCCTAATACTACTTACCTTGGTCGTTCAATGAGATGAGCTCATAAAAATATTTCCAAGATTAGTAGTAAATTCATTGATAGCAAGATACATAGATAGTACCTAATCCTAAACAATTACAAGATAAAAAGAATTTTTTATATACTTACAACGTTTTAAAATTTTCTGTTGAATCATATAAACTTGACTTGACTAGCTTAAACGATCAAAAACATTTATACTTGATAGAAATAATACTGAAATGTCATTTTGACATTTCATATTGATTTCCATAGTAACGCACGTATGTCGTATATATTAATAATTTAGTTGCTAGGACTCCAGACCCTTAGCAACCAATAATGGTGTCGAAATAACTTTTCATACAAAACAGAATTAACTGAAAATGAATTCAATTCTACTTAAAGATGGCTAAAAGTATGTAAAAAATGCATTGGCATCGTGTTCTGATATATTCTAAAAGTTTCAAATGTCTAGCTAGTTGGGAAGTTAGTTAAAAATCGATCGCAAGATTTGTACTGGATAAACAACCCCGGACAAATAAGAATACGACCTAATAAAAACGTCGTAAAATAGTCGACTACTTTATATTGTTTTAACTATTTAATTTTATCGACTTCCGATCTCTTTTGTAATAAGCACCTACATAACGAGTGCTTTTTTTGCTTACACATAGAAATTACGAAAGGGTTAACTGTCAAACCGAGCCGTGATACTGCGCCAACTTTTTGACATTTATGGTCATTGATCAGCGTAGCTTGGTAAATCATCATGCATAGAGTTTCGCTTGAACGACGCTAACAAATTAACAGAATGTACTTTGCAAATCAGTCGTCGATTCACGTAACTTATAGACGTTGTTTTAGGTTTAGGAAGATTCGGCGCCGGGACAACTGGGCGCCACGCAATCGAATGAAATTCGAAAATAAATAGAAGTTCATTAATTATATGTACTTACTTTTAAATTATATATTTAATGCTTACATAAAATTATTATATTATTTAATACTTGTGAGAATTTAAATATGCACACGTAAATAATGATTTAATTGTGCATAATGTTTATGTTACAACTCGAAGAGAGTTTTATATATATATATAAAGCCTCGGGCATGATAATTCTCAATCCGCAATAAAAAAAAATATATGTTAAGAGCAAAATGAATTAAAACTATTTTACTAAGCAGTAGATAGAAACTGATTAAAATTCCTCGTTTAGTTTCTGTATAAAATCGTAACGTGTGGAAATCGTAACGGAAAATAATATGGATGACGTTAACCCGGGTTCAACAGGCCATACGTCGACCACAACCATCGACTTATTGAAATCCAAATTTGGCTATAAGTTAATTTCGAGAAATGGACCTGGACACCTCTAGATTATTTCCTTAGCTCCAGACTAGCTTTAGACATCACATATCCCCTAACTGACGCTTTGAAAGCCAACATTACTCTTATTATTCATGATATTGTCATACGGCCCAGTGGTGCTTGAAAATGGTGAAAATTGGACGTCCTGAATGCCCTTCGCCAAGAACAGCCGCAATGGCCATAATATGCCGGAAATCATTTTTCAATATTAATGACATCTTTCGAATAAAAAAAAAATGATTTAAAAGTTTATTTTTTGTATTATTTTTTACAATAATTACAAGTTTTAAAAAATACACTTTATGAGTCCACTCTTTTTTTCACAAGAAAACGTAAGTACACACCTACATACCGTACTTATAATAAAGCCTTTTCTCAAAAATAAGCAAGAATATTTTTTCTCATCAACTCAGAATTATGTTATTTTTATTCGACTTTTACACATTATATTTTTAACATTATTAATTTTATTAGAATTAATAATAATATGTATGTATAATGCATTTTCACCATGAATTGACAGTTAATATATAATAAAATAAATATTTTTAACAATTTACCAATAACTTTAAAACAACTTATAAAAAGAAGCATAATAAAATAAAAAGTACTTTTATTGAATATTGTATGTATTACCTATTGTGTCTTTCCATCAAGAAATAACAGTTGGACTAAAGAAATGTAATCACATTGTATTAACGAATTGAATTGCTTGTAATTTATAAATGAACTAATGGTAATTTGAATAATAATTATTTCCTATTAGTTTATTTGAAGTAAACGACCGTAATAATCATTAAAATGCATTGGTCCTGCGTTGATAGTATATCGGTCGATTTCTGTAATTACTACTTAATTACTCAATGCTCACTCATATACCTAATGTAATTTTTTATATCCCAAAAAATATCGCAGGTAAATCTAATAATGAATTAAACATCTATAAAATAAAAAAGTATCCAAACCTGCAACTCACTGAGCTCTTTCATAAGCTTTTTTGAATTCGGTCCCGGTATCGATGTTTTCACCGATGGACCTTCAGGCTCAACTTGAACACCGGTTGCAGAAATGGCTCGTATCGATGTTTTTCCAAATACCTGTCCTTAAATTTAAGCATTGGAATTACTTAAAAATCACGTGTATTAAAAATATACTTATTAATTTAAAAAAAACATTCTAATTGGTACATACCTGCATTCGCAATTCTTTGTATATTTACGGAGATTCTCCCGAAAGCTCTCATGTTGAAGCGGAAACTTAATGCACTACCAAAAGAAACACGATATTGACATTCAGAGGCTCGACAATATTAACGTAGTGACGTTGGAGATGTGACGTATAAGGTAATTTAAATAAATCCCTAAATTGATCGGAACACTTAATAACAATAAACTGTTTAAATTATATTGACCTCGCTGGCGGGGAGTAGGATAATGGTCGCGAGTATACCCACTAGACTCCAATAAGATGGTTGTGCACATGCGTAGCTACTAGCTACTAGCTAGCCGCGGCCGCCAGGCGATCATCCGACAAAACACGCAATGCGCACGTTTTTATTTGAACTTGAGACAAAATAAATTAATGACTATTATATAAATAGCATCTCACAAATTCTATAAATATTTTCTTTTTCGTTGGGTCTTTAATATTATAGAATACGATTCGAATTCGTATAGGAATCAGATATTGTTCATCTTAGTCATAATAAGGAAGTAGGTACTTAATATTTTAAGGTGACGCATCAGTGAAACGCCAAATAATTTCCAACTGTAGGCGCGACGAAATTTTGGACTCGCTGCCATTCACTGAGAGAATCTTGAGCCAGAAGCACGTCACTTTGCTGCATGATGGCGACGGGTCAATTAATTCTAAAATCGTGTAAAGATGACTAAAAACGTTACCCATTTACTTTAAAAAGAAAACATGTCAATGAATATATTATTATTGTTACTAATAGAACAATAAACAGAACATAAAATGAACGTATGTTGGATTTATATGAAAAATAATATTTCGTTTGACAGGTGTCATTTGCACCCGCGACCCGCAGTCCGCGCATCGCCTAGCAACGATCTTTTTAGACCGTGCCTCAACTAATGCATAACTAACGAAGAAAAGGAAATCCGATAACTCTAACTTCACACCTAAAATGAGGCCTCCAAGATATTAAAGGAATTTTCTTTTTGTTAATCCTGCGATAACATTGAGTTGGCAATGTTGACAGCTATTTCGGGTACCTGCCTAACGAATTCATCAACACAGCACGGTTTCTCATAAACTCGGTGAAATTATCAAAGTTTATTTTATTTATAGTGCAACAAAAAATAACAATACACAATAACAGTCAATAATAACATACCTTTTACATGGAGATTCAATGATTGCTCAGTATTAAAGTATTAATTCTTGATATTGTGTGATGGATAAAATATTATTAAATAATCTTTAAGTACCAAGGTACATAAATTCTCAAAAATATCACTATTTAGTTGTTAATCAAGTACCAAGCACGTGTGGCAAATAAAGTAGCGACCGCAGTGACGTCCCGTGGGGGTAGGCAGATTGAGCGTCGCTTGGGGACGGCAGTCACTCGAAAAGCGGAAAATCGAGGAGAATCATTTGGTATTATGTAGAAATAGCTACTGTGACACCCCCGTATGGTCCCCATTTGGGTGTGTCTTTGTGTACCTGGAGACGCCCGAATCGGTATCAAAGCCAACAAATAATAACGGCTGATTGCGAAAATAATTAAATAATGTATAATACCACTAATAAATAATATCTGACCGGCAACATTGTCCAAAAAAAACACGTATGGCAACGTCGCATTGTGCACAGCTCGCGAGTCCAACGGTTTTTTTTTTTTGGCGGGCAGAACGCTGCAAGCAGCTAAATCGAGAACGCGTACATTTCGCCCTCCGTAGAATAAAATTATTAAAAAATGTAACCATATAGTATATTAACGTAAATAAACTCGCCGCTTTCCATCATAATTCCGGTGTATCAATTATTTACCTCCAAATCCTAAAACGCAGACGATAAACCAGAAAACAAAACAAAAAGTGACAGTTGAAAAATTCACACACACACGCAAAATGGAGGGGAGTGATACTACCTACCTAAAGTAATAACGAAACTATCTTTCCATTAAAAAAAATAAGCTCACTGGTTGAAAACAATATGTATTAATTAGCATAAAAGATTTATTAGGGCTGTACTTTTTTGTCGGGATCGCGATGTCTAGTTTACTTCCGTTGCCTTTCGACGTCCGTAGTGACTAGAAACGACTGCAGATTTGCTAATAATTACAGTTTGACTTATTAACCAGTGCGTATGGAAATTGAGTTGGGCGTTGAAACTAAAGATGCACCCCCCTCTTACAGAGCGTCCAACCTACCGGTTCTGGTCCATGATTTTAGTCTGTATCGAAGAATCGCGCCGTCATTATATCGATTATAGATTTATTAATGACAAAACCTTTGCGATTTAGACTAAGAATATTATTACAAATGTTACCAAGTTTTTTTAAGAAGAAAAGCGACACGAATCGCCCTTAACTCCTCAAGACAAAGTCAATTAATGTATTGTAAAAACATTGATATACTACTAGATGAGCAGTTCCCATACAAGTGTCATTTTAAAAATGTACCACAAAAGATATAACGAATATCGTCTTATAATATTTCCTTGTAGGTATAATGCGTTAAGACCGTTAACGTGGATTCCCGAATTTCACCCGTATTGCCCTGGCTGTAAAACTAAATTTGCGTTCTTGGAATAGTGAACCTAAGGGTGGCTGCAACGCAAAACAGACAGAGCAAGTCGTCATGCGCTGACTATTAGTTAGAGTAAGATGCGAGCTAGACCGGGCTTACTCAGTAAGTTTTAACAAAGGCCGACTCGCTGAAAATCGGGCGTCATTTTAAGAAGCATATGATTCATCCAGTAGTATATCAATGTGTAAAAATGACATGTAAGAAACCACTGTATCCTCACTTTAAAAAAATATTATAAAAATTAAATTTGGCTAGTAATGTATCCATACAACGATACAACACATTTCTTAGATATAGGAGCCATGAATGGATGATAAAAATATTGTATAATAATGGGGGGAGGGCATTTTGGCGCTGCCTAGGGGCGGCATTTTGTCTAGGGACGTTACTGAGCGACCGCTATCTAAATAAGACACGCAGGACTTTTTTGTCATGTAACGCGGTGGAACGGCGTTCCGGCACCTTTTTTCACGGTATGTTTAATGTTTCAAAAGCAAATAGACGAAACAATGTTCGCGCTTACATAGTACAAGTTAATTTTCCTGAAACATTTCATATGAAAAGACATTCGGCTGAAAAATATCGCGTTTGATATACTTATGCATTGAATTCTATTACCATTTCTTCAAGTGAATGTGAACGCGAATTTTCGCAAATTTATCTAATTATTACCCCAATAAGAGCTTCGTTGAAGACCAAAACAGTTTCGGCACTTTTGTTTATCAAACTCGTCGGACCACCTTTGACACTTTTCGTATCCTTCAAAATACGTTGATCGGTGGTTACTCAGTGGAAGACATTCGGCCATGGACTCTAACACTAAAAAAAGGAATCGAGACGATTTGCTAAACGAAAATTGGACTGAACTTTGGACATCGCCATGGCCCCCACAAAGGGGGGGTTGACAGGGCTCTAGCCTGGGGCATCGACCAAATAAGTGAGATAAACGCACATCACAAATTTGCTCTAATCGTAAAAAAAATCGCCTGTGACGCTAATTTCCTTCACGCGTATTAACATTTTAAAACATGTGGTTGTGTAATTGCATTTTTTGGTTAATGTTTGTTGATACCTGAATGCCCTTAATTTTACTTCGAACACCATTTGGAAAACGCTACTAAAGAGCGTCACATTGCCTTTGACCTTAGTGATAGGTAGGGGGCTCGCTTCAGGATGTGGGGTCATGGAAATCATTATACCTATACTTTGTTTAATTTTGCGCGCTTCGTGGCATAGGAAAAGTTGCTTTATTTGAATATAATTTTCTTTAGTAGGTAAGAAGTTTTGCAAGAAGTGAGTTCCGGCACCTTTGTTTTAAAAAAATGCCCTGTATACACGTATAATCTTTATTTACTCCCACACCATAACCATTTTAATAGGTATCCGATTAAAATATGTTTAATAAGTCGGTAGTGTTATTTTAAGCCAATTTATTTTTTTGTTTTTCCTAACATCGTAATTTTTAGGTATGCTCTTGACAACCGTTCTGTATAATTATGTAGATCAATATCTGAAGCAACCAGCTTAACTTGCCCCGGATTCTTTATACTTATCTTATCGTGTATTTTTTTTTATTTATTAAGGAAACAAACAGTTACATATTGATTACAAAAATTTAAAATATAATAATGAAAAGTTATTGCAACCAGCAAAGTTTCCATGTATACATATAGTTAAGCCTAGCAAGATAGAGAGTAAGAATAACATAAATATAAAGAAATTACATAAGAAAATTACATGAGAAAAATGAGGAAGAATAATGAATAATTAAATTATATACAAAAAAAGTAACATAAAAAAAATATTTATGTATAAGTATATTATATCTATTTAGGTATAACAAGTTTTGGAGACAAATGATAAATGAAACAAGTGAATTATTAAAAGGATCAACGGCGGAGAAATACATATTATAATTTAAACAAGAGCGCCGAATAAAAGAGTGTTGTGCATAATTAGAACCGCTACGACTGATATGGTACAAAGTCTGGTTTCACGTAAATCTTGATGGACAATGGAAACCCACCCTTTCGAGTAAGTAGGTTTGGCGAGTTAACAAAACCATTGATAATTTTAAAAAGAAAATATTGATCGTGCTTACGTTTATGGTACTTACCATAAAAGTTGCAGTGGTCGAAATAGAATTAGATAAATGACAACAGTAAGCTTTAAAATCTTTCATATTATTTGCAATGTCTAAGTGCCCTTACATTGGCGTTTTTTTAGGAATGGCACAAACGCTTAAAAAAAACACCGACGTACCGTCATGACGCGTCAGCCTCAAAAAGTGGCGCTACTTTTTCGTCGAGTGTGTGTTTACTTTACAGCGCTCGGAATGGACCAGAACGCACCGGAGAGCCGTTGTGGTTTGTGAAATTCTAAAAAATACCGTTCCGGCTCGTGGATTTATTTAAAATTGCGTTCCGTTTCGTTACATTGACATATTTATGCATGAATATTTCTTAAAAAGTTTTTGTCAAAATTAAGTATTAACGAAGTTACGTTGTGCCGGGCGCACAAGGGTTAAAAATAAAATTTATGACATCCCTAAATTTCTTTCAATCTTCTTATTTTTTGTCGATATGTCCATGCCTAAATGCATTGTCTAAATAATAAGAAACAACCAGCTGCAAGCGTAAATTACTTTCTTACCCAAAAAAAACGTGCCTTGCTGACATTATTTGAAATCTTTTAAAAAATAAAGTATATTTTGTGTAATAATTTCTAAAGGATGAAACATTTCAATCTCAATACAGTCTCGCCTTTGACTGTTACGCATTTTTAATTTTCTTATCTACTAATTTATTTTATTCGGAGTGACAAAAATTATTACCTCGCCATATATTTCCAGTTGAATGAATTGTGTTTTTGGTGGTTAAATTAATACGAAAAAGTTTGATAATTTGAATTGTGCAATTCCGCTATAATATTCCTATTAGTTGCCTTTTAAAACATTTTGTATTATTTAAGAATAAATACGTTTCTAAACAGAATTGTTTATATTATTGGTTTTGTGTTTTTTTGCTACATTCTGGTAAGTTTTGTGTCTTAATTTTAAATTTGTGTTGAACATAAATTTTTAATAAAAATTCGTTCTCTTAAGAGTTGGATAAAATTATCAGCAGGCGATACGAATACCTTTATATCGTCGGTGTTTTGTAAAAAAGGGCGAATTAACCAAAATGCTATTTTACATGAGGAGGATTTTTAACTTTTGACATTTATTTATTAATTACCTGTGGATGATTATAAATGTCTAACAAGTTTATAATAAAGCTTAACAAGAATACTGTCATTATAATAGGCTTTATAATATGATATTTTAAAAAACCTATCATGTTAAATTCGCTTTTTATTCGTAACACTAAGTGGATATTCACCCTTACAGTTATCGTTTTTAAGTACTTTCTTGTGGAGATACAAATTCGCCGTTTTTACATAATTATATTATAACATATATATAATATACTGTTGTCGCTGGTATCCAAACTGATTTAAAATAATTCTGGCCACACGCACAATTTGATCATTTTGTGGATATTTATAAAAATAATGAAGGCTTAATTACGTACTAGGTACTTCGTGTAAATCCGCTAAAACATTAGGAATTCTTTCCGGTAGACAATACAGTGGTAACATCTGTTCTGTGATTCAATATTATCATCTCAAAAATTGACTCGTGTTAAAAAAATATTTATGATAAGTCAACCCCTATTTTTACAATGAATAATGAATGATTTTTTTTCTACAAAAATGTGTTTGGGCAGAAAATATTGAATAGCCTTCCTTCTGCACAGTTTATTTTTATGGGACGTTCCTATTGTATTACAATTATTATTACATGCGTTGTAATAAACGTTGACTTTAAAAATAATAGAAATAATACATACTGTGTAGAGAACTTTTAGATAATTTTTGTTTGTAAATTTGTTTAAAAAAAATAGGAATATCCTCCAATAAAAATTTACGACTATCATAATATCTGTATTGTATGTAGGTGTAGGTACCTATTATCATTACCATGGCAATAATAATGAGAGTAGAGAAGGACAAACAACATAAATTGAATCGTTTAGAATAGGTAGGTATTTACAAAATAGGCACCTACGTGTCCAGTGCGGACATCTAATTTTAGGTGGTAGTTAGTCATAGATTATTAAATAAATACGGTGGTAGATGTATATTACAATAATGGTAGCCAAACCATCACCATTGTATCATAATATAGGTACATGCGTACACTACAATATTAGTCCTTATAATGTTGAATATTGTAGGTACTGATTAATGACAATTTTATATTATTCTATAGGAATCGCGTTTAGCAACCCGAGTTTCACCTTCCGGCATGTTTTATCTCATATAAATGAAAATGACACACCATTGGTAATTACAAATGGTGATGACTTGAAACTTTTCTTAGAACTAGGTATGGCCTTGTAAGTGGAGAAGGATCAAAATAAATCTTTGAGGATCCTATAAAGCTGTGTGGATAGTGGGTACTATCCATCGTTTTATCCGATTGATTTCTCAAGACGTATGCTTACATACTGTAGTCTGAAAGTTAAAAGAGAACTAGGTATTTAGGCGAGGTACTTTTTCAAACTTATATCTACGCAGTATTAATGAGAACATTATTGGTACTTAGCATTGGCGGCTCGGCGACTTTCTAGGTGGTAGGGTTTTGCCATTAATTATTAAATATACATACCTCCCTGCCTACCATATTATACAATAGTTACTAAGCTACTTATAATAATAATTTTATAAATGAGAATATTTTTTCAGAATAAATAATATTATGAGTATCTGAGTCGTTACTTAATCACGACTAAAAAGCGTGCTTAAAATATTAACTTAATTAATAATAATTATTATTATAGACTTGCCATTATCAGTTTTGTGTATGTGGATATGTTGTTTGTCAGTGGCGCACCCAGGAGGGGGGGAGGGGCCCTGGCGCCCCCCAAACATGAAAATTATCAGAATGATTTTAAACATTGAAATTGAAAGCCAATAAACTATACTTTTGGGCTTAAACAAATAAAGACACGGAAAAAAATGATTTGTAATAATTCTCCAGCACCCTTTTTAGAAAAATTTCTTTGATTTTAATTTCTAACACAAAAATTTCGAAACACTGTCAGGTTTTTTTTAGAAACCCAATCCCTAATGGAACTCTCAAAAAATTCTCGGTGTCCACCCGAATTCAGTAGTGGTGTAGGTCATGGCTGGGGAGGGCTGACAGGGCTGTAGCCTGGGGGCCCGGGCTGCGGGGGGCCCGGCGTGTCGGGTCGACCAGATAAGTGAGATAAACACACATTATAAATTAGCTTTAATAGTAAAAAAAAATACATTTTCAATTACTTATATAATTGTACAATATATATTTTTATTATTATGTGTCGATACTCGACAGCTCCATTATTAAAGTAGATGTATGAAAAATCGCCAATAATTCACTGTATAAGTACCCTTAATTTGAACAATTTGAAAAACGTTAATGTAGTGTTTCACACTGCCTTTAGGTAATCTCAGCGGTAGGTAGGGGGCCCGCCAAATATCCTAGCTTGAGGGCCCGTTTCAGGATGTGGGGACCATGGTGTAAGTACACCGAGTGCAATAGACAAAAGACCGATAAACGATAAATTAGGCTGGGACTAATTTATATTCTCCTCCTTGGGCCCCCCACCAATATTAAATCCTGGGTGCGCCACTGTTGTTTATTATGACTAATTAATTACAAACTTAACTATCCCAAATGAGACAGTAATATAAGTTATAATCAGTGACGAGTGGTGGTAGAGGTATCATGCACTGGTTATAATGGTAGATAAAGTAAGAATAAAGAATAATACAATTTTTGACGGTATACTTTGTTAAAACGAGACTATTTCGCCTGTGGCGCTGACAATCCTTATCCACCTGCCCAATATACATCCAAGTAAGAAGTTTAAAGTTAATTGTTGCATTTGTACATCATAAGTACGTACGTATGTAAAGAAAAAATTAGCATATTTAGTTTCGGAAAATTATACAGCGTTCCTGCTCGTGAAATTTTCCATTTCGAGCACTGTGTTTACATCTAATTGTATGTAAATAGGAAGCCGACGTATATAGTGGATGTGTGAGGCGCTTCAAAAACTCCAAAGGTGTAAAGATTATAATGAGCTTCCACGCAAATATATAACTCTGTGGCTATTTGGCAGAAGCAGATATGTTCGATTTTTGGTGTTTTGAGGTTTAAATGCAGATTTGTTCTTTTATGTGTATATTTTTATTTGCCAAAATCAGATATGGTTTATCTCTTCTACTGACTTCATAATCAATGAAACAAATTTCAGATATGTTAAAAATTAAGCAAGTCATATTTGCCAAAACAAGATATGGTACGAGGGTGGGTCAATAATTCCTTAGAAAAAAGCATTAAAACAGGTTTTATTTTTGTATTTTTTTTTTATTTCTCAACATAATCTCCTTGGAGCTCAATACACTTGGTTAGACGTTTCTCAATTTTTTTTTAAACCGTCAGAAAAATAAATTTTCGGAAGGTCCTCAAAATAAGCATTTGTCCGATCGATGACTTCTTCATTTGAAAAAAAACGTTGTCCACTTAGCCATTTTTTTAAGTTTGGGAAAAGGAAAAAGTCACTGGGGGCTAAATCTGGCGAATACGGTGGGTGGTCGACCAATTCGAACTTCAATTCTTCAATTTTAGCCATTGATCGTAAACATGTGTGAACACGGGCATTGTCCTGATGAAAGAGGATTTTTTTCCTGTTTAAATGAGGCCGTTTTTCTTCAATTTTGTTTTTTAGCTGGTCCAGTAAAGATGCATAATAATCCCCTGTTATTGTTTTTCCTTTTTCCAAATAGTCAACGAAAATAATTTCACGTGCATCCCAAAATACAGTAGCCATAACCTTACCAGCTGATTTTACGGTTTTCGCCTTCTTTGGACATGGTTTGCCTTCGCAATCCACTGCTTTGACTGTTCTTTCGTCTCGGGAGTATAGTGGTGTATCCATGTTTCATCTACAGTCACAAAGCGACGAAAAAATTCATCCGGATTGCGTTGCATGAGCGACAACAGGGCTTTAGAGGCCACCACCCTATTGCGTTTATTGTCGACTGTGTGCAAACGCGGCACCCATCTTGCAGAAATATTTTTCATGCCCAATTTGTCATGTAAAATAGAAATGACGCTACCTTTTGAGATCCCTGTAACCTCAATTATCTCACTCAACTTTAATCTTCGGTCACTTAACACCATTTCGTGGATTTTATTGATCATTTCTGGTGTAGTCACCTCTACAGGACGTCCTGAGCGTGGTTCATCCTTTGTTGATGTACGACCACGTTTAAATTCATTTAACCAGTTATAAATAGTTGCAAGTGAAGGAGCAGATATGCCGTGAACTAAATCCAACTCATTTTTTATTTCCTTTGCTGTTAACCCTTTTATATTAAAATGTTTAATAACAGCTCTAAACTCAATTTTCTCCATTTTCCATTTTTCCATTTTCCACAAGCAAATTTTTTTTTTAAATGTACGAGAAACACACAACAACCCGACCAATCTGATTGAAACTTCGCAGCATACTGAATCGGTAGTGCCGCTGCATGAAAACAAACCGCTTACAGTACTAGTCGCGCCACCTGTCGGCTTTTCTAAGGACTTATTGACCCACCCTCGTACTATATCTGGTACCATATCTGCTTCTAGCAAACACTAAGTATTTAATGTAATCAATGTATTTACTATTTGACAAAACAAGATATGGTTACCGTTTTGGTAGGTATTATATGGATTTTGGAACATTCTTTTTATTTATTCAGTAAAATTTTGCAAGAAGATGTTTCAGAATGTTTTTGGCGTATCCTGAAATAAAATTGATGGCGCAAATGCGACAAAACGCAGCTCGGAAACAGGAATCATAGATGGTGACCAAAGAGGACGTCACGAACCATACAATAAAAATAACATTGAAAAAAAAAAAGTAATTAATCACATTAACAGGTTTCCGAAATATCAATGTCGCTACTCCCGAAGCAATACACGCAAGCTTTATTTATACTCGCAACTTAATATTTCAAACATGTAAGATCTGTATAAAAACAACCAGACTTCTCGACAGAAAAAAAACCTTTTACATATTCTAAATATGCTTCAATTTTTCGTGAACTAGTCCTAGTATAGACACTTTAACGTATGTGAGAATCAGATTAAGTGTGCAAACGATTTAAAAAGGAAAGCTGAACTTGATGAAAAAAACAAACACTTGGTTAAGACTGATGAATCATATAAGAAGAAAGAACATAACAAATTGTTATCTAAAACTAGTCAGTTTACTCGAAGGCTAGTTTTTGATTTGCAACAATGCCTGCCCACGCCCTCCCTGAATATCAACATAGTCTACTTACCTACTATAAAAGGCAAGTGTGGATTTATAATTTTATAATTAGAGATTGTAAAACAGATACCGCAAGCTGTTACATGTGGCATGAGGGGATTGCTGGTTGGGGTTCTGATCAAATAGCATTGTGCTTCGTACAACATTTGCAGAATCTTTCAGAAACTGTAACTAATATAGTACCTAGCCTATTCAGACTCCTGTCCAAGGCAAAACAAAAACATAAACTTTTCTTCAGCATTGTCTTATTTTGTCAGTGAATCTGAACACGTGCATTCTATAGACCATATTTTTTTGGAAGTGGGACACACCAGAATGGAATATTACACGGATCATGCCTGCATCGAAAAGGCTAAAAAATCTATTGAACTTAACATTAACATCCCACAAGACTGATACCAATTTGTATGAACTGTACGAGGCAAAAAATCCGTTTAATGCGGTAAAAATGTCAGCAGAAACTCGGAGATACTGAAAACTACTTTCATTAAGAAGTAAAAGTGTGTTGAAGGGCAACTGATCAAATGGCACAGTATAAAGTGGCTACGGTATGAAAAACTACTCGGTGATATAAAATTCAAATACTCTCAGAATGATGAAGAACCATTCAGAACAATGAAGTTATTAAGGAATTCTAGAGGGCGTCCACATATTCCTAGAATACCGAGGACTCATATGGCACCTGCCCGAATAAATCCTCAAAAAAAGAAGGACTTCTGAGCGTGATGTATTAAATTTGATAGATCCCGTGTATCATACTTTGTATAATTCACTTGAAACCCAACCTTCTCTACCCAATAGTGGTGATGATGAAACCAGTGAAGACGATTATGCATGAATAACATGGATATTGTTATTTTTAAGCCACCTATAATAATGTATAATAATATGCCTAACCTAGATAATATGTGTGAGATATGTATGGTACTTACATTATTTTAAAAATTGAATTTGCCAAAACCTGATATGTTCTTTAATGTGATTTTTAAGAAAAACTGTGCTATTTAAATAAAAATGCTTACAATTGATTAAAACTCTGATAATTTCTTAATAATATTACATTAACTTTCCTTCATAATTAATTACACAGTATTTATCACCAGACACACAACATTCAAATTGCTCCCCTGAAAAATAGGTAAAACGAACATATCTGCTTCTGCCAAATAGCCACAGAACTATATCTTGAAAAAAACACACCTGCATTGAATTCAGCCCTCACATATTTTAATAATTATTATTGAGTTTGGATACTAGCGCCAAGAAAAGTCTATAACTCTATATAGTATCCAAGAGTAAGGAATGGGTTCCATCTAATCAGTGCCGTCCCTATATAAAATGCCATTTTTATACAGTATTTTTTATCATCCTTTCATGACTCAAATATCTAAGAAATATTGTGTTGTATGGATACATTCTAACAAAATATTATATGCTTACCACTAAAATACTATACAAAATTAAATTTAGATATAAAAAGCGAATAATAAAATTATAATATAATTAAGTTAGAGACTTCAGTCACGGTCTGAGGTCCTATTTGGTTGATAATATTTCTGACACATTTGGTTTGTACCATTTTGCAATACACAGAATTATTATCTTCACACTATTGTTACTATCTATGCTTTTATTGTACAATATGTAAACAAAACAATTTTTATTTAACACCTAGGTATTTTTGATCAAAGATACACTTAATTCATAGTCTCAACACTCAACCATTAAAATAAAAAAAACTCGGGACTTTGCGCCTCGCGCGGAACTTCGACCCCCTGGGCCCCTCTGATGATGGTTATTAAACATGGAACATGCAATGCCTACTGATTCTCTGAATGCTGTCCAAATTCAAAGGAAAATAAAATATATTGCGGAGCGCGGGTCACACGAAGCGCCGTTCAAGACCGCGGGCCGACTGAAGCCACTCCGGCCCGCGCCGCGCTACTTTCATGACATTATTTTTGTTTTCGTTACCGCTGCCTGTGCGATGTTTTCGTAACGAATCCGCCCGGGTGGTAACTCGCAAAAGCGCACTTGTACGGGACATCTTCATACAAATTACTCCTATCTTAGCTACTTGGACCGCCTCCTACACTTCCAAGCTAGCTTGGATAAGAATGATTAGTATGAAGATGTCTCATACGAGTGCGCTCGGTCCAAGTCTTGGAGTCAAACTTGGATCGTGTCAACGCGGCTTAAAGCATGTACCATGTTAAAATCCTGGCCTTTTTTGTTGCAAATTCAGTAACTATGTCTTCTCACAAACTAATTAAGTAGTTCATAAATAAAACAATAGGTATGTTCTTTTATTTTCTTATTATTAATGCGAACAATGTTATTGTAAATACATATTAACTATTATTTTTTATGTCATAGAGGACGTGCTGGAAACATGACTGCATATTTTCGGCAAGCTTCTCAGATTGTGGTTCATAATTGTGTACCCGGGAGGCATAGGACATCATGTCCATTTTGACAACTTTACAGGAGAGCATATTTTTTGTGTTTTTTAATATGTTTTGAAATAAAACGCATTTGTTTAACTTTTTATTTTATTTATTTGTTCAATTAAACCTACGAAGATGTTAAGAAATAAAAATTTAAAAAAAATGTATAAAACAATTTATAATGGACATGGTGTTTTGTCCCTCTAAGTAAATATACATAACATTGTAGAAATATTGGACATGATGGAGGAATTTAAGAATAATATAGTAAACGAAATATAATTTTATTGTACTTCTGAAATAAAAAAAAAATGATTTACAATATTCCACCAGATTCGTTGTCATCAGGAATGTCACATTCAGGATTATCGTGAGAATTGGCCCCATGTTTTATTTTTTTTATAAAAATCATGACAATATGAAGGCAAGAAAGTCTTCTTCTTCGGCCATATCCGCCCCTTAGCTGGAGCATATGGACACCACGTGGCGCCTCCAAGAATATCTGTCGCTCGCCAGTCGTTTTGCATCATTCCAGGTCAAACCAGCATCCAGCTCCGCCATATACACTCTATAGATGCTATTTAGCGGCCCTCCAGGACGCCGGAATCCGGTTGGCTTGAAGAACAGGCAAGCCAGGTTGAAATTCTCTTCTGTCATCCGCATCACGTGGCCGAGCCAGGTCCAATGCCACCTCTTCACTCTCAGCATGATGAGAGGCTGCTTGGTGCGCTCTATTATCTCTTCGTTGCTTCTAAAGTACTAAAGCACACCTACACACCCAGTATCCGTCGCAAACATCTGTTTTCGAAGCTCAGTGTACGGTTGCTCTGAGCCTTCGTCAGGTGCCATGATTCGTTACCGTAAAAGAGCACTGTCAGAATGCAAGCATCGAATAGGCGGCATTTGGTTTTGACCGACTACAATCGTGGGTCCCAGACATTCCGCATCGAGTAGAATGTTGCTCCAGCTATTCCCATTCGTATAGCGAGCTCTCTCTCCAAAATGCCATCTCCCGTGATGTGTATCCCCCAGGTATTTAAAGCTGTCGACGCTCGATATTTTGCCCATCGCTAATCAGAGGGAAATCTGGATCAGGACAGGTGCTGTTGCATAAAACGTTGGTTTTCTTTGCGTTGATTTTCAAACCATTGCGAGACGAGTTTTCATGCAACATGTCGATAATCTCCTGAATGCCCTCGATTGATTTGTCGAATAGGACATTATAATATCATTATACTTTTTATTATTAATGGGTGTGGGGTATGACAATATCGATGATTACTTGTTTAGTCTTGTATGTTATGCAAAGGGTATCTTCTTTTTTTATATCATGCCCTAGCGGAGGTCAGCCACCATCAAGGCGATCTTAGCTTTGTCATCTGCTACCCGGAACAGTTCAGTGGAGCTGCACTCGTACCAATCACGGAGGTTCTTAAGCCATGAAATGCGGCGTCATCCTCTGCTACGCTTACCATTGTTCTTTCCTTGAATGACAAGCTGGGGAATGCTGTACTTTTGTCCTCTCATAATGTGGCCGAGGTACTGTAGTTTCCTGGTTTTGATACTACGCAGAACTTCTTGGTCCTTTCCCATTCGATTGAGAACTTTAACATATTATGTCACCCGGTCAGTCTAAGGAATTTTGAGATTGCGTCTATACAGCCGCATCTCGAAAGCTACAACTCTCCGTGACATCTCTTCTTCAACAAGCTGTTGATCGAAGATTAATGGAAGCTCTCTGCATGTAACAACGTATTTCCCTCTATTGCAAAATTTCGAGTATCATTCAAATGTTCCCTAATCGTTACTGTAATAAAATAATAATTGGTGGTAATAATAACATGTAAATTATGTATGGAGAATAAAGTTGTGTGAAATTATATGACTATAAATTTAAACCAAACAACTCATTATAACACTTCAGTACTTACTTTAAAATATATCATCACAGAGCATATTTACTGTAGATAGATTCATTATTAATGTAGGTGTGAATATTTACCTGGTGGTAGACATTCTCTAGGATTTTGGGCTGATGTTGACGCCAACAACATTATCCATTTTGCACGCGAACTCATTATTTCCTTATAAACTTAAAAATGAAAAACTGTAAAAATATAGTTCCCACACCAATAATTACACTACATTACAAATATATGGGTCTTTTATATGAAAATAGCTGCTATATTTCGTGAAATTGACACTCAATAATCATCCAATATCAGTTAAGTACCAAAGATTAAAAGTGAAAAAGTTCTTAGAGGCATACAACGATATGTGGATATGATGTCATTAGAAAAATAAATAATTAGAGGCATATAACTACATGTTCACATAGTGTTATATGCCCCGGAATGAAAATGAATATAGTGTTGTTTTATACACTACTATTTCTGTTAATATACTGAATTGGATATACTGTTATATACCCCTAGGTAGAGGAAAAAAACTTAAGTATTCTTGTGTTGAAAAGTCATTTTTGGCAAAAATGGACATGATGTCCTATGCCTCCCGGGTACAGAAATTGTACTTATAGCTACGGTCGCCACGTGAGTTACCTACAAGTCAACTCTTGTTTAACCCGTCGGGTTTTAGAGAGAGACTGCCATCGATAATCGGCTAACTTCGAGATTGTAGCGCGTTGTCTGTCACATGGCTTGTCTCGCACGCTGTGTGAGACGGCCATCAGAGATTTGTTATACATATCAGACAGGCGGGCAACTAGGAATAGTTACGCCGTCGACGCTTTGGCCACTCCTGATGTATACGAAACTGATGCGTGCGCAATGTCCTCTTATTCTATTTTTCGTGCCATATCCGTTATCGGAAGTCGGTGATGAGTTCGGCCATTTTCTCCCAGTCCACCGCTACTCTGAATAGGGATTGAGTGCTGAGCTCAAACCAGTCTCCGAGGGTCTTGAGCCAGGACATTTATTTTCAACCGGGGCCTCACCAAGGGCTACCGGAGATCTTCCCATCGATGATAGGATACAGAAGATGATACCTCTCGGGATGCTGCATGTTATAGTCAAATTATGACAACTTTTTTGTTTTATTTCTTTTGTGTTTTCATCCTCGAAATTTATATTATTGATACCTCCACGTTTTTACGTGTATGAAGGACCCCTTAAAGTGCGAGTGAAGCTATGGATGTCACATTCATGTTTCTTATAGTCCGCTAAGCCAAATGTCCGTCTATCGCCGCTCGATAAAATAAAATGCTCTGTACTTTCATGTATTAACTAAAAATCTACAAATTACTAGATAGGTGAGATAAAGGTTGGTCACGCGAGATTAGTATTAATAATCGAGACTCGAAAGAAATAATTTAAGTTTTTAAATCGTATATATTAAGATTTTGTTGTAATGATAGCTGTTGCGTTTAGTTAGGTTCAAATATTTAAAAAACAATGCCTATCATCCGGCGCATACCTAATATTGTTTCTTTTGAACACAGTTCTCAGAATCGCTGTAACTCACCACTACCTGGCTGAAATTCTAGCCAAATTACCCTTGGCAGGTAGAGGCCAAGCGTTCCGCCGCGGGCGAGAATGACAGAGAGGGGTGAGCGTAGAAGGGTAGATTGAGAGGGACAGCGATAAAGCCTGAAAAGGGACATGGCCGCGACACGCAGTAGATGTCCGATCTGGCAGGTCAGTAAGCCGAGGACGTTGGGTAGAGGTGGGCACCGCGTTTCACCGTGTTCAACTCCGTGATTTATAACTTTTGCTGTTTACCTACTTGTCAAATAATTTCCGTATCAGTAGAATTTGTGTGCTACGCCGGGTACCTAAACGTCGTGATACGTTGTAGTGTAGAATTCGCTAGTGCTACGAATCAAGTCATTCATAGATTCTCAAACTTTAATTGCTACAGCTCACGGCGCCCATCCTTAACAGATAACTTTTAGTGTGACTTTTTCGGATTTGAATGTGAATAAAAATAGTTTTTTTTTTTAAATTACATTTATTTTTTATTTGAAAATCGGATCGTCATACCCGTCGACGCTAACCATTGGCATAGTGCGGCGGTCACGGACGGAGTTATTTGGACGATCTCAAGAACTAATTTAGGGCTGTTGCAAATTATTTCGGTGAATTAAAAATAAACTTGAAACATTTAAATACTTCATGTGTTAATTGCATTACCTAAATTTAATGTGTATTAATATTGACCTCTATTTATGTGTGTAATAGTGAGTAACTTTTTTGTGAACTTTAATTGTTAAAATAAAACTTTCTTTTGAGATTTGTGCTACGAACAACGTGTGTTTCATTTCAAACATTCACCATCATCAACTGTCGATCCTACATCTTAACCCAACTGTCAAGACTAACCTTACACTGAACGTGCTCTACCAACTCCAAACCTAGCTTCTATTGACCGCCCTGAACAAATTTACCATCACTGAACTATTCGAAGGGTGGAAGCTGGTCGTGTAATGAGATCCCCGGGGTTCCAGCGGCTAGCTCAGGTGTACATCGAACCCCGGATTCACAAAAAAAAGGAATTATATATTTATGTTTGTGGTTAAATAAAATACTAAGACTTTCTTGTGCGTCACTTGGTATTAGGTATATATTTTAATCTTGAGTTTGACAAGGTTATTTTGTAGTTTTTTTTTTTTTACAGTTACAGTCGTCAGTCCGTATCGTTCTAAAACCGGACGCTCACTAACTTTTTTCTTCTTTTTCAAATCTCGCGTACCCACGCCGTTCAGCAAAAAGAACTCTCGTGATTGGCCAAATTTTATCGCATGATTTTTAATTTGACGAATCACGAGGACCACCTCGGCGCAGGCGCGCAGATATTTCGACGTAGCCGGCAAGTGCGGCAAAATTTATTATTTTTAAATACTTATATTTAGTCTTAAAATTATCGCTTTCATCCATCATCATTTATACTTTTTAAATTAGATTAAATTTATCTTAATTACACCTCCGCCCAATATGCGATTTTCACACACCGGACGAAGGCCTTTACATATGAATAAAAAATACTTACGTGGTTGAGCAAGGAATCAGATTAGATGTTTTATGAAGCCGTTTCTAGAGGTCAGGGTTACGTTTCGACTTATAGCTACTAAATGATTATTTTACACCGGGAGAAGCCCGCCTGTAACAGGGGTGTATCAGTAACTTACACATATCGACCGACGACGTCATTAACGCCAGGTCGACCGGAGAGCTGAGTGTGGAGGTTGGAACGGGTAGTGCAGCCCCTACCCGGACTTCCGGGGTGTCAATATTATATGGATACGGAGTGTGTCGTACACCCACATTTCAAAAACTTAAAATTTTGTGAGCGTTGTTTTTGGAGTATCCACACCTTCACTCCATGTAATAGTAGTAGGACTGCAAAGTCACATTAGGTATCCAACCATTTTCATTCTGAGTCCCAGTTTTAGGTCGCGGCTTCATAGTATTTTCCTCAGTCGAGTAAAAGCACCCCTGGGTCTCTCATTTAGCATTTCAGTTTATCATCTAGAGTGCAACATAAATATACAAAGGAATGTGCTCTGTCCGAGGGCACTCGATTAACTTTGCAGGTTCTACCATCTATATTCTATTTATAGGGGGCTTATATTCACATATTTTGTCTTTTTAGTATTTAGGACTTTTTCGACCGTCCGCAATGAACACTCAATGCATTGAATAACGATAGGATAATAATTAATTATCTACCTACTTGATTTGCATAATACAAGTCATGATAAAGAACCTTAAATTGATTTAGTTTAATTTTATCAAAATAATCAATTCGCTTTTTTGTTATTAATTTAATTGTTTCGTTAATTTTAATACCTTTGAGGGGAAAATAGTTATAATGTTCGGGTACAGATTTCATTGCTCTGTCGTAAGACGATTATGGCCTAATTAAAATTGTACCTGTGATGTAAGTCCAGCATGTAAACCTAAATTTTTGTAAGTAGGTAGTTATTGGCCAAATATATAACTTACTGAAAAAATCACCATTTACCAAGCACCATGTTTTTATGTTTAACCCATTGGAGTCAATCGGCACCGCTATTGACCAAGTGATTCTGGACAAAATCTTTGGTAAAAATGTTTTATTTTTTGCATTCAAATATTTAATGAAACCCTACAAATTTACCTACATGTCTTAAGATTAATTTAAATTGAATTGTTTCAATACACAAGTTTTGAATAAATATTAAAATTAATCATATAATATAAAAGTTGCAGCTGTTTTGGTAGTCTTGTAAAATTTACTACAAAATTAAATCTGGCTGTTGGTCCAAAATTGTTCCCATTTAATGTATTCAATGGGTTAACTAATCCTCTCTTCCCGGATCTAGTACTACGCGGTGTCACCAACTGAATGCCGTACAAATATATAAAACGCGTAAAAACCCTAATATTTATTATATAAAATATCTACCTATAATAAAACAAGATAAGATGTTGCAAAGACCCATGTTGATGGTGTGCTTTCTCATCCTGATATTGCACAATAAGTTAGAAATGTAAATAATATCCCGCAATGTATTTTAATAGGCACCATAAATACTGCACAAACCTTCAACATATCAACCAAACTTTGTCAATATCAAATATTGCACAATACTCTCGATTGTTAAAATGAGTTCACATGCTGTGCTAATCAAAACTATTAAAATACGATATCGATTCCTTTTTGACGATTGTGGCACAATATCTGAGAATGCGAAAGCATCCTATCGACATTGAGTCTTTAAAGCAACCTTAAACCTCACTTTATTAGAGCGAAATACTTCACATTATACATAATTGCCTACGACTCCATGCTGGTTCAAATCATGTTTCTTATATTTTCTTCACGCATTCCATCCATCTGTGCGGTGCTCAGATGTCTCTCGTCCAGTCGGCAGCGCCGAAACATCCCATTTCCAATTAATCTTTTGTTCCAGCAAACTGATGTTATGGACGGTTAGCTGATACTTAATGCATGCACACTTCCAACAGTTTGAATATAATTTAGAATATAATGCTGTCTACCCCTACCACTACCCCAACGCTGACAACAAACTGTCAAAACATTCAAGATGAAATCACAGAAAATGAGCATAATGTAAGTCAAACTGCTAAAACCAGTTTGTCATCTGCAGGGTAGCAAAATAAATAATATATCTGGTAATTGAGTCGTGCGGTTGCATGATTGTAGGGAGCATAGAGGAAAATTAAACACGGTTATTAATATTAGTGGCTTTATTTCATTTAGGGGAGGGGTTCCCCAATAAATCTCTATGCACGGGCATGCATAAACACAAGATGACAATGACGACTGAGATTACAAACATATCACACCCAATTCTTTAGCAGAGAATCCAACAATCGTGTAATCTAAATTCCCAACACTAAGAACTGTTCTGCAATCCCAGACAAATCATGACAAAATAAAAACAATAAATATGAAAATGAGGAAAAGATATCTATGTTACATAAATATTAAAGAAAACATACTTCAATCACATAACATTATATTTATTGATTTCTCAAGGTCATAACATATCATGCCACCTCTTTGATAAGAATTGTCAATAGATAATAACAAGATACAGATATATTTGAGATAAATTATAATTATTTTGTACACTTTGCTCTGTAAAGGATCAACTGAAGATGAAGAGTATATAATTCTTATCACGATTCAGTGACTGACTGCAAATACTTCATTAATTAATGTGAATTTAGAAATATGACCATCATGATGTAGATCAGCAAGAAAAAAGGTTTATTTCCAGAATACATTAAATGTACAAGACGTATAAATGCAATTGAAAAGAGAAAATGTAATTTATACATTTCCAAACGCTTGAGACGTGATAAATAAATAATGTACATACATAAAAATGGAAAAAAATATTTCATTTATACATTGCAAAATCATTAATTATAAAAGATGCATAAATACTGATGAGTTTTAGGCTGTTCAAGTAACAAGAATGAATATTAAATGTAGTTTGAATACGAAAAGTTTCTCATACTAGTTGCATAAATTGCAGGCAAAATGCATAATGATACATGCAATTCATTCAAGTAGAGAAAAAATCAAGTTATTTTGGTATCGAGAGATACTAATGATATTAAATTTAGGCATTAACCCATTGGAGACAATCAGCGCCGCTGTTACAGGATTGCAGGTCATGGTGAAAATCAAACATTTTTAATAAGTTTAATTTTTTTTTTAAAGTTGAAATTATTTAATAGATGTAGTTATTTTATGATGTTAATTATATCCGATATATTTTTTGAGAATTAATTTGATCTATAAAATCCATTTTTTTTAAATTTGTCAAATAATGATCAGTTCGGTAGGTATGAGGTGTTTGAATATTTAGCTCCAGTTTTAGTATATCTTTATTTTATCATTTAAAGTTCTAACATGAACTCTTTTACCTTCGTCATTTTCTATAAAAAAGGCTAAAAAAACATAAAAACTATATTATCTTGATTGCACTGATACACAAATTTAACTTTAAATTTAAACAAATAATGGAAGAAATCAATACCTATAAATATTTAAAGGATGTAGTTGAATCAAATGAATAATAAATGAGTTATATCAATTTTAGTAATCAGAGTGCCTTTTTAAGTGATCCTGAAAAATCTACGTTGTCTCAAATAGGTTAAGGTATCATGAAATTTGGATCATTACATCAAGTCTGAACTGTTAACCGAAGGTTTAATTACAATTTTGACAACAAATTATGAACTACAAACCTACAGGGGAGAACTTTTCATATTCCAAACACTCGGCGGATGTTCTTCAATGTTTTTAGTGTTAATCACTAGTCATAGAAAATCACACATTGAAAAATGGCTGTAAACTCCTATTATAGCCACCATCTTTGGCCTGTTCTTATTATGCACACATAATGTAATATTAGGTGACATTAGGTTAAATAATGTTCTTTGACTTCACAGATGTTTGTTATCGTGATAGATTTTTGGTTGTCACCTCTTGTTCTGTCTCTTAAGACGTTTCGGGTTGTTACAGAAGCTATTCTCAAGAGATCTTTGCTCTTGAGAATGGCCTCTGCAATAAAACTGGAAACGTCGAGGAAAAGCGGAACATGCAGTGACAACCCAAAAATCAACAACGATATGTGACTGTTTGTCTAAATATTCTAAATACCGTTGGTTATCCACATATTGAAGTTTCAGCAGTATCTGCACAGTTATGGAATTGATTCATTGAATTGTGTCGGAATGCTTACAGTTTTAGATAGATACGAAAAATAATAATGTGAAGTGTGCAACAAATACCCTTAGTGTCAACAATTCACCGATAGTATTTACTCGTTTCAAAGCCACGGCTGGTGTGAGAGTACAACATGTTAGAATGGAATAAATTATACTACCTACCTGTGATTGACCGATCAATTTAAATGTATCTTTAAAGTTAGTTGACCAATACAGTTGTACTACGACCACTGTTGCGTTACTTCACATTTTTCGGATGGTGGGCAAATCTAATTTAAAGGGAATAGGCGTGTACTGACTGAGCGAGCAGCCTCAGGCATTTGCTTCCCGAAAATCCCTGTGCGAGGCAGCTCGCAAAAATACTAACGTCACGAGAGGCAACCGCGAGCAACACCTTTGAGCATCGATAAACCGACAACGATTGGATCGGTTGTGGCAATGCTCGGGCGAGGCGGCACATGCGTTTGCCTCGGGCTAGTCGCGTACTGACTGACTACGCTTTTTCCTCGCGAGGCTTTTACGTATATTTTCTATGGCGAAGCTGCCTTGCGACCACACGAGGCTGCTCGCTCAGTTAGTACGCACCTAATTATATATCATGAAAATGCTCAGCAAATGTTGATTTTAATTTCAATGCAAATAATTAAAGGAAGTGACATGTAAAAAAATATTGACTGCAGATAAAAAAACATTGTTACAGAGGATAGATTCGGTTTATACATGTCCGAAAGAAAGTAAGCTCAATTACATGATTATTTTATTCGTACAATCAATGGACATAAATCATCTGACTCTTAATTCTTGGAGGTGCTTTTGTATTGAGCGTTATTGCACACATATTTATAAACAGACAGAACTTCAAGGTAGATTATCTCATGCTGTGTTACTTCGTCTACATCTGCATAATAAACATTAAATTTATGTATGCGATAATAAACAAAAGAAAAATTTACACTCACCATAGTCCAATAAACATGAATTACATTAAAACACCCATATATAATAATGTAAATTAAGTAATCAACACATATCTTGTATACCTCCTCTGTTAAATGTTATTTTAACATGTCAATGAAAACCGATCAATTCAAGCAAATTTATAAGTACATAGAATTTATTCATGCAGATTAACTACATGTTTGTTACACACTACTGTTAACAAAATACATATTTTTGTTCAAATATTAGATGGAGTGGAGGACTCTTAGTCATATATACAGGGGCAGCTCGTGTCAAGCCGCAGTTTCTGATAAATGAAAATAAATATTGACAGTATTTCCACAAATTGTAGTGGCCGACCAGGAAACACAATAATAAACGAAGCGGGTTACCTTCTGGGTGCAGCTGTAAGGTATAATTCTCGAGTGTGGAAAATATGTAAACACATGCTGAAAAATATGTTTTTTTCAATAGTTACGTCTGTATCATAACAATCATGAAAATTAAACGAAACGCAAATTCAATATTCATAATATTAGAGAACATTCAGGTGGGTTTTGTATTTTTTGCGTTTCATTGGCCCGATCAACATTAAATCGTAAATCAAAGCTGGCTTCTTTATCTGTGTGCACTGGCTTACGCATGACTATCTTATCTTATTAATCAATTAAGTGCGACCGACCTTTGAAACGTGCCATTTATTTTATGTGTAATAAACATCCCCAAAAAGATACAAAAAGGTATAACGAAACAACAATTTTTGTGTCAAGCATTAATACCTGTATAGTAGTAAGCTTCTTTGCTAACTTGGAATAATAATAACTGTTTTAGGGTCGTACTAAATTGTTTTACAATAAATACAACTCGCTAGATAAAAAACAGTGATTTTATCTATGAACATAATATTTTTAACAGAAATGAGAAGTATGTCACCGAGTACAAAAAAAGTCCCAAAAACCTAATAAACATTTAAGTACACCTATCCATACACATTCTTACTGAGTAGGTGGGGGTGACATTTCAAGTGTCAACGGCTTTTGTAGTGAGTACAACTTTGACTCACTTAATGATAAATAATCTTCCACAATGTCTTTTAGCTTTTTTAAGAAAGAATTAATTGGGCACTTTCTTGAATACAAAAAAACTATACATATAGGATAAATAATACAACTTCTTGTCAATTTTATGATAATTGATTGTTTTCTCAACCACCATCACATAATGTTGGATTGTAAAGCACGATAGTTTACCACTGATTTCTTAAAGAAATTGTATCAAAAATATACAATATAAAAAAAAATCTGTAAATTATGAAACTTGGAGAAAATCAATATGAATTAAATAAATTGTTAAAAGTTTTTTGTATTCCACTAACCCTAGCCCCACCTGTTTTTATGACCACAAGCCACCACTACATATACGTATATACAAACCGGCAATTACATTATTAAATTGGAACTTCCAGCTCAGTGATTTTTATAGAGAAACCATAGTAGTCTCAATCTGAAAGAAAGATTCGACATCTTTGTATGTATGTACTCTTATTTGGCTCTTTCGTCTCAAAAGTTTGCCGACCCTTGACCAAACTCGTTGAAAGTTGATGATAGTAGATGATAAATTTATCTCACATAGACAGCGAGTCCATGCATCCAGCTGTATGATTATATACAATAAACATCAAGTCAGAAAATAAATGTTCATCCAAGTTTAAAATTTTCCTTTACCAGCACTACATCAGAAATTTAGATGATAATGAGTTTAAATAGAAATATGGATTGGCTAACAATTATTGTTATGAGAGATTATCGAGCGATTCTTGTCACTGGTATTTTTATAAGTAAAAATAAAAGTTAAAATAAATATTTTACAATGTGCTATTTAATTTAATTTAATTTAGAATACGTTTATGTTTGTTTATACTATCTTTGCTTTAACATAAAGCTAGTGGACTAAAGTAAAATATGTTCTTAGAATAACCTTTTTCTTAACAATAACAATAGCAAACACATTAAAAAAGCATTTTAAATACAAACAAAAACCTTATTTTAAAAAAGGTAAAACACAAAATTTCTAGAATAAGTATCAAACATTAATTAAAATAGCTTAATAATCTAGGTAAAAAAAATAATAACATTACAATCATAGTTTATCTTCACTAAACATCTTAATGTTATGACACGGCGACCACGTCCTTTCAACATATTATGTAGTCCATTTATATTATATATATACATTAAAACTTTATAATGGCAAATATATCTTCATTAGAATACTTAAATTATATAATTCAGGCATGGTTTATTGAGACCCGCCGACTCTTTGAGAGGCCGACCGTCGGTTCCACAGGTCACAGCGGTCGACCAGGCGGCAGTAGTATTTTTTAAATATCATACATCTCACTGAGAAATTCAGCCGAGACTGCCGATCGGATATTAACAATTTATAATAAACTCATATAAGGAAATTCAGTTATAACGTAATGTTTTTAGATCGGTCATTGGTTCGCCTCAAAGAGTTTCTCACGGAAATATTTAATCTTCTGCGCAAAGAAAGCCTCCAGGCCCTCGGCGCATCGGTAGAATTGAGAATCTTTCGGGTTGAAGTATCGACAGTTGTCGAATATTTTCGTCATATCTCCTATCAACTCGCTTAGCATGTTGTATGTTTTCTCATTAATTTTCTTCTCTATAGTTTGCAAATCTGTAAAAGATACATAGCATATTCAAATATTTGATTTACAAAATAAAAATGATATTATAGGAACTCAAAAAATAATATTCTATGACTTTTGTTATAATATCCTCGGACAGCGCTTTTTCTTCCTAAATCTCCCTGACGAGAACATCGGGAACAGGATTGCACGCTGACTCCACCTACGTAATTCGGGATGCATACCGTCTCCCTCCGGCGCATTTCCGTTCTTTTCGAGCCTTTTCACGACTGACGTAATCTCAGTGGAATAAATTAAAGCTATACAAATGAAAAGCACTCACCCATAGGTTCTTTGATGACTTTGTAATATGTGGGAGCCTCTCTGGGGTCTACGGGCTCCATGAAGGGCCAAGCATTCTTATGCATCTGTATCTGCTTGATGAGCTTCTTGAGGTTGTCGAAGTCTTTGATGGTCAGGTCCTTCATGTTAGCAAAGTTCACCGAGTTGTTTTTCTGGCAATTGGGGCAGACGTATTCGTCAATGTTGTCCGCTTCCGACTGCAAGATGCCCACACACCTGCCGTGGAACCAGTCCTGACACCGGTCACAGCAAATGTAAAACCTAAAAATAATAAACAATCAACGTGAAACAGAAGACCTTATATATAAGAATAAGGAAATTTTAAATATGAAAACGAAGCAAGATAACTAATGATTAAATTAGCAGCACGTCATTTCGCATAGAGATTATTGATAGCAGAATACACTCATGGTTCGAGATATAAACATCTCACTTTAATGTTACATTGAACTGTCATTATTTACGTCAACCATGGGCAATCTTTAAAGATCTACAGACAAGAACCAGTACAGCGAAACTAACACAAACGGCAAAACTAGCTTGAGACAAATAATATTATGTAAACTTATCAGTGATCTAGCTGGACAATCAAATGTTTACTAATCAACTCACTGTGAATTATCATAAGGTTGCTTGCAGAGGCAGTAGAGCTCCTGGGTGTCTCTGGCGTGTTTGCATTCACTGCACACAAATTCGTTGATGGTCTTGCTCATCTCTTCCGTGATGCCCACGCATTCCCCGTGGAACCAGTTGCTGCAGTGCTCGCAGCCAACGTAGAATCTGACAATCACACACACCAAAGATGAAGAAAATGTGCATTTTAAATAATCTATTACAGGCGGACCTCGACATACGAACGTTCGACTTTCGCACAATTCGCTATTTCGCACATTTAAAAAAAATCGTTTTTTTAAAACGTCGCGCTGGCCGTGGGGTTAAGATATCCCCTTCTCGCTCGCTCACAGGCAAGTGCATTTCTTGCGTCACTTGCATCCTGCTCGCACCCGTCACTTTGCTTGTGAGCTAGCTAGGATAGGTTTAGTCTTGCGCAGGAGCGCGTGCGGGCGTGTGATGTTGTGCGTTTTGCTAATTTTCTTCATTTGAAATATTTCACCCTAAAAATTTATAAACATGAGAGAGAAACGGAAAAACTGCAGTGTTGATACGAACAAAAAGAAATCAAGGACTTATAAAATTCACATGACGTTCTGATTGCGGTGAATCTTTTGCTTCAATCGGACGTTCGTATGATACAAACAGGTCTACTACGATATGTTCAATTTTGAAAAATAAAAATAAAATTAAGGAATACGTTCAAAATTGTGGTATTATCTTTAAAGGTTGTTTCCAAAGGACACGGCATAGTTATGGATGAAATGGAAAAATATTTGTCATCATGGATCGACGACCAACATTAAAAAGATTATTCAATTATTCAAGCGAAGGCTCTTAGTTTAACACGATTTTTCAAGCAAGTAACGGTTGGTTTATATTAAATTCACTGGAAAATCGGCTGATGCGGATAAAGATGCTGCAAAAGAATTTATTTCCTCATTATCCAAAATTATTGAAGATGGAGAATATTCCTCTAGCCAAATATTTAATGTAGATGACACAGGTTTATTTTGGAAAAAAATGCCTAGTCGTACATTCTTATCTAAGGAAGAATCAGTTGCCCCTGGGCATAAACCTTCTAAAAACCGATTGACATTGCTTCTTGGTGGAAACTTGGCTGGTGATTTAAAATTGATGCCAATGTTAATTTATCAACCAGAAAATCCCCGAGCATTGAAAGGAAAGGATAAAGAATTGCTTCCAGTAATCAAATAAAAAAGCCTGGGTACTACTTTAATATTAAAAGATTGGTTCACATTACATTTCGTGCCAGCAGTTAAGCAATATTGTAAAGTTAATGATTTACCATTTAAAATATTTTATTTAAAATAAGAAAAAGAAGAGTGGCAAAGAGTTAACTCTTGATAACTTTTTAAGGGGAACACCCGCAAACCCCACTTAAACATGTCTCTTAAACATCTTATATTTACTTGATAAATAAATATTTCAAAATACCCATTTTTTTTTTTACTTCCCTCTACTTTCGAACATTCAACATTCGCACACCTTTTCAGGAACCAATTATGTGCGAAAGTCGAGGTCCTCCTGTATTATTATCCTAAGACATTTTGGAAAACGCACCGAATTTCTCATTTGAATGACACTTTATTAACATTTTAACATCTTCATTTCGATCTGTGCACTACCGAATGTCTACCAATTGATTTGGACACATTTGAGAATTGTCCTGATGATTTTACAGGTACGTGATGTTTCTATCCGATGTTTCCTTACATACCATATACGTTTGCCATATTTACTATTCATGTTTAATCACATTTTTGTCGCTTAACCCGATCGGCGCGTTAAGTTTCCATACAAAAGATGTACAGTCCGCGGTAGGTTTTTCGAAATGTTATTCTTTGCTGTATTATAATAAATACGGCAGTTAAAAATTGTGGCTACAACTGTTATCATGCCTAGATACATAAGGATCCAAGTGCCACACTAAAACACATAATGGAGTGTTGAATTTAGCTGTGTTTACTTTAACAAAACTACCGTATTGCTTTGTTCCGATAAACTCTGTAGCCATTTTCGATGACAAAGCACTCGACTTCAAAACAAGTGCGCCATGAAGACAATTAATCACTGACTAATTTTATTTTACTAAACACCAAAATGCCATAAAAATTATTGAAAATAATAGCTTTTATTGGTGATTTATGAATTAATGTTAATTAGTGTAAGTTTTATTGATGACAAATCCATTAAAATTGGATGGTAGTCACCAGTTTTATTTCGTGGCATAGATTGTGTCAGCATTTTACATGTTTTATGGGCCATTCTAATTTAAGCGTAAAGATAAGTCCACACTGGTTGAAAATATTATAATAATTTTTTGTTTTTTTTTTTTAGTGAAACTTGGATTTTGTAGATTACTTTTCAGTTTTATTGTGTTATGTTAGTGATTGTCATTTTATGTTTTGTAAAAAAAACAATATTTATTTTTTAAATTGCGTAAATTTTTCCAAGTGCTATAAAAACTTTTTTTTGGGTAAGGTTTTAAAAATTTATAAGCATTAAATTGTACGCGAAGATAATATGTAATATAGTTGAAAAGTCAATATTCCATGATTTATATTTTATATTATATTTTATACCTACCCGTGTGTTTTTTTAGCAAAAATTTATACGTTTTATATATTCCTTCATGGTAATTCGTAATTTATTGGTAAAACTTGCAATCCTCTAAAATATAATAATATATTTTTTTTCATTCCGTGTGGACGCATCTTTACTAAATATTTACGACTTTCAATAATGAGCTCGATTTATGACTTTGAAACAATTGGGGAGACACATGAGTAATAAATGACATAATCCAGAACACAAGTTCAAGTACATTTTTAGAAATATTATGACAAATTTCTTTTCGTTTTTTGGTTGTCTTTTTCGTATTCCCGCACATGATGTAAAAATCGCGGTGAATTCAACTTTACACGGTAAATACTCGGCGCACACTCAACTCGAATGAAATATATTTTGTATACCTACTGCGCAGCCGCGAAAAATAGCGCGTAGATTTGAACTGATGCAATCGTACCGGCGAATCTCGATAGATCGAGGGGGTTCGAAAGATCGATGTTTATGAAATTAAAACAACATATTTTGGACAAAGTTATCGATATGGCGGTACGAACACGAATCAGAGCATTTTTCAATACAAAAATTAATACTATGCGTGAAGTATTTCCTACTTTACCGACATTTCAATTTTCGATATCAACAGTTGCGACATCCGCCCAGTATCAGAGCTTATGTAAAAAACAACATATGTCCCATCCGCGGCGATCGGGTTAAGACTTTCTAATTCTGTATTGACAGATAGACTCACATATTTTAATTCAAATATTGTATGTACACATTGGCGAACATCATTTTTTTCCGGGGAGAAAACCATAATCTTGGTACAATTCACCATGTACCTACATAATATTGTCTGACTGTCGCTGATTTAATTCCATAGATAAACAACTATATAATATGAGGAGTCTAATTACAATAAGCGACAAGTCCACAATTCAATATTTTCAGGATATATAAATATTTTTTTTCGTAGGGTTATGTCGCGTTTTGGAATTTATAGATCAATACATATTGTGTAAAATTATACAAAGAATACGTGCGTATTTTTTTCTCGATTTTGACCAAATGTGGACTTATCGCTTTTTGGAATTAGACCCTCATATATTGTATTATTCCAAATTTGATTTTTTTTAAATACTTCTTTACACACTTTTTTTTTCATTGAATAATTAATTACCTAGATATTTGAGGCTACCAATTTACATAGATAACAATAGTCATAATAGGCGGTTCTCGTGGTGCAGTGCGTAACGCGCTGGCCTGCCACCCAAAGGTTCTGGGTTTGATCCCGATGAGGACACAATATTTATGTGATTTTCTGAAAGCCTGGGTGTTTGTGATTGTTCAAAATTACTAATAACCAACTTCGACGAAAAAGCAAGGACATGGTTATTAATAATTCTAAAAAAAAAAGTTGCCATTGCAACATATGAAACAAATTTAAATCCTTATTTTATTATACAATCTGACATGAAAGACATAATAATATAACAAAGGGTGATAAATATAATATCTACATATTTATACCAATCCACTACGGGATGAAGGGCTCTGCAACCTAATTCTGCTCCTATTGGTTATACGAATAGCTATATTTATAGAAATTTGTATCTACCTACTTATTGTTATCGTCAACATCATCAACCAGGATCAATCCACTCACTGCTGGATGGCGGTTATCCTAACATGATTCTACTCTTCTTGGTCATATGATTACTATATTTTTCAAAATTTGTGATTTTATATACCTACCCATTTATATTGTCATCAACCTGTATCAACCCATTGCTGGATGAAGGCCTCTCTAAACTGATTCCACACCTTTGGGTCATATAAATTCCTATTCTTATCAGAATTAGTGATTTTATATACTTATTTATATCATCAGTGTCATCAATCCACTGCTTGATGTCATTTATCAACATCTATTTCGATATGAATGTCCCGCACCAGGAAACTATATTATTTAAGGTTAAAATTTTAATTCGAAATTTGATTTTTTAAATATTATTCTATGGCTGCAAGCATTTATTTTTTGTAGACAATTAAACAAAATAATAATAACTGCTAAGCTAACCTTCTTCTATTATCTAAATGGGACCGCGGAAGATTAATATTCAAGTTACATTGGATCGCTATTTATGATAATCACATATGTGCTTATATTGCTTTATATTCGAATGATTGAGTTGTATAATTGTATAATTATTTTTCATATTTAAATGCAATTGATTTAATGAAACATTTATATACCTACACATATATTGTATCAATAAGTCAGCATATGACCCCAAATTTATATTGGCAGTGACGATTTGCAAATCGTATAACTGACAAATCAGCGAAATTTCAAACTGCCTGAGGTGAGTGAAAATCCATCCCGAAGGGAAAACTACGGCACCGTCTATGCATACTTTACAATTTTATTAAAATCAAACAGCGTGTCATTAGGACGCCAAGCTGTCGAGACAGACTGGCGACAGCCAGCTGGCTCTGCTAGTATACTATTGAATGGGCGAGAATGAAGAAAAAAATGACTCACTTAGTATCATCATAGGGTGTCTGACAAATGCAGAGTAGCTTTTCTTTTTTGACCCGGTGGTGCTTGTTGGAGCGCGCGGGAGTGTGTGGCTGCGGGTGCGAGTGGGGAGGAGTGAGGGGAGGAGCGAGGGTCCGGGCAGAAGGGGGCGGAGGGCGTCGCCTCGAGACGCCACGCACCTCTTCCTGTTTGCTCCTCTCCGCTCGGGTGCGAAGCGCCAACTCCGTCGATAGTTCCTTCTGAAAAATATATCCACTGTCAGAATATCCTCCTACTGCTCCCTGTGATGAATGGGAGATATGCGCAGCTAAACTGACATTGACACACTATGTTACAATATTTTTATTATTAAATGTCAAAGTTTCATATTGTTTCTACATGAATTATAAAAATGATCTTGAATTTGTGCAGTTTGTGAGGATGCAAAGTGAAAAGACAAGTTATTTATAGGATTAAATTATTTAGAATGTCATCTTCAACATCACAAAAATGATGCATCAGAAAGAACTATTCACGATATATTTTTAGCAGCATAGTTAGTGAAAATTATTAGACAAGAATATTTTTTTTCGGATTGCTCTTGTAAAATATACAAGCCTTACTGACCGATGACGAAAATGGTCAAGAAATAATAACCTGAATTTCAATTCCGAGTTCCTTCTCGAGGAGGCCTCTCTTCTTGATGATGTCCTTCTTGAGAAGCTCCTTTTGACGGAAGAGCAACAGCTGCAGCTTGGAGTGGTGTGCGGCACGACGTCTCTCCTCTGCGCCCCCACCCGACGACAGTGGTGTTGTCGCTGATGACGGGGAAGGGTTGGGAGAAGAAGGTACGTTGGCGGGGGCCTGGGAGGGGGAAGACGCCGGCCGATACGTGCGAGATCTACTAGGAGGCGGAGCGGGTTTCACCTCGTCTGCGCTTTCATGCTTCTCCCTGTCCCTGTGAAAATATTTCTTATTAGAACACTGTTTCATATCGTCACCGTTCAGGCAAAAGTCACCAAACCTAAAAATGGCAGTTTTGAGTTGAGTATGTCACTCGAAGCGTAAAATTATGTTCTTTAAGATGCAAAAGTCACCACGGTACATTAGTTAGTAAAATTTTCCTTAAATCGGAATTATTTGTTTTTCACTAAATGACTTTCGATAAAATCTTAACAAGCATAAATCATTATAGGCGAATAGACATTATTGACTCTATAAAAAAATAAATTATTCGTTATAAATATACAAGCAAAAGTCCCTATACTATGGATGGTGAGTTTTACTGATTTGTCATTTGAAAACATCTAATACTTGTCTGAAATACGCAAAAATAACCAAACAGGAATAGTTTGTTATAATAAGATCGCTTTGATCTAAATTAAATCAAACAAAACTCGCCATAGCGTAATGGTGACATTTGTCTGTTCGTAAATGCAGCACAGCGATGACGAAATAAACAAGCAAAAGTCACCATCCAACCATAGAGAGTTGTGATTGACAATTATTTTCGTTTATGGTCATTTTCATCTATGATTACACTTGCATCGTGTCAACTGTCATTGAACGTTTGGATTTTCGAGTTACGATATTGTTTCAATTGTGGATTGTTTGGGACTAATTGTTGTTATATTACCAGATTCCGTAATGCTTTGCAAGATTTGTAATATTTATTTGTCGAACAGGAGTTCTGTTATCATGCATTACTCGAAATATCACAGTGCATCAAGTGACGTTGAAATTGTTGTACCGGTAAGTGTTTGTCGAAAACAAAACTTTTTATTCAATTCCCAATGAAATTACAATGAAATATTTGTGTTATATTCAATAAAGACATTAAAGTGAATCGACTGAAATTGTCTTATTTACCATATTAATTATTTGGAGGTTATACTTGATAATGAAGTACTTTTCTTGTATTTCAGAGTGCTTCAACTGAATTTATTGAAGATGGATACAGAATATCCGGTACACAACATAATTTAAGCACTATGAACGTCAATGAATCTGATGTTAACTCTGCCCCTGCGGTAAATTTGTTTTCATATTCATTTTAGCATAATTAAGGTGTTTTGTTCCACACCTAAGTTCTGAATTTAATGTAAAAAATATTATTTATGTTTCAGAGTACAACCTATGATTCTATGCATTGTAAAGATGTATTAAATCAAAATCCCCATATCATGGAAATTAATGAAGTTGATTCCAATGACGATACCCAGGATGTGAGTTAACTTTAACAGAACCAACCAATTGTATTGTTTTTATTATACTCCACGAAGTTTACTGAAGAACAAAAAGTATTAATATGCTCCGAATACTGGAATTTAGGTGAGTATTGTCGTCAAAAGGATTTTATATTGAACAACACAAAGACTGTTGAAATTAAATGCAGAAAGGTAAAGCCACCTCTCAAGAAACGATCGAATGCGAAGCAATACTATTTTATTAAGGATAGCAGTGAAGAAAGAGTTTGCCGAGACTTCTTTTTAAAAACATTATGTATCAGTAATGACCCTGTTAACAAAGCTTACGAAAATGCCAATGAATTTAATATATTTAACAGCGAAGATCAGAGGGGTAAGCATGTTCCAGCTAACAAGCTACCCAACAGCATGATAGAACTAATTAAGGAACACATTGAAAAATTTCCTGTAACGGAGTCACATTACGTAAGAAAATCATCGAGCCGGCAATATTTAGACAGTAAATTATCGATATCAAAAATGTTTGCACTGTTCACAGAATTTTGCAAAGGAAAGGATGTCATACCTCCAAGCATCACATCTTACAAAAGGATATTTTGCAAGGACTATAATTACTCCTTTTTTAGACCGAGAAAAGACCAGTGTGCTCTCTGCACAAAATATAACGCAATGAAGGACGGTGACGAGAAGAAACAATTGGAGAAAAACTACACCGAACATAAAAACAGGGAGAGGGAAGCCAACATCGACAAAGCTATGGACAAAGAAAGGGCAACTCGAGAAAACACTTTTGCAACAGTAACCTTTGATTTACAGAGTGTTTTACAAATTCCAAGTAGCGATGTCTCACCTCTGTATTACAGCAGAAAACTCTGTTGCTACAATTTGACAATTTATGAAGGAGCTCCGCCTAATAATGCTTTCTGTTATGCTTGGCATGAGGTAAATGGCAAGCGTGGTAGCATCGAGATTGGTACATGCTTGTATAGTTATATGACTAACTTGCCAAGCAATATAAAAGAAGTGTCCATTTTTAGTGACACGTGCGGTGGCCAGAACCGCAATCAAAATATAGTGGCCTTTTTGATGTACGTGGTGCAGAGCTCAGACAATATTGAAGTATTGGAGCAAAAGTTTTTAGAATCCGGACATTCAATGATGGAATGTGACAGTATGCACAGTGCTATTGAGAAACAGAAGCGATTCATGAGTGTGTATACGATGCATGATTGGATAAACATTTTTTCAGCTGCTCGATCTAATCGCAATAAAAAACCGTATACCACAAAAGAACTGAAATACAGCGATTTTTATGATTTGGGTCTCCTGTCCAAACAAGTATTAAAAAATAAAACCAGGAACACGGCTGGGCAAAAAGTTAACTGGTTAAAGGTGAAATGCTTCAGATTTGAAAAACAAAGTCCTTCAATTATAAAATATAGGTATGGCCATTCCGGCGAATATTTAGAAATTAATATTGCTCTTCGGAATCTTGCTCCAACATTTCCAAATATATTGTCAAAGGCGTATAATAAGCCTCTACCAATAAGTTCACAGAAACATAAAGACTTAATGGTATTATGTGAAAAAGGTGTGATACCCCAAGAATTCCACCACTGGTACCAATCTCTGCCGAGCTCAACCAGCGTTATTAATAGGAATGCAGAACCTGATGTCGGAAGTGATACCGACGAGGAGTAGTTTTTAATTATTATCCGTTAATCTTTCTTTGCTTTCATTATGTTATTACTTAAATTTCAAATTTTTTCGTTGGTTTGTTATTAGCATTAGTTTTACAGTCAAACAAACCACTTAATTCATTAACTTTATGTATTTATATCTTAAAACACAAAAATAAACATGTTAAAAGACTATTTCATTCAATAAAACTTATTATTTACCACTTTATCTTCATTATTACTTATATCAATACCTGTCACTATCCTTATTTTGGCTAACATTGTTCAGATTATTAACAAGCAAAAGTCACCAAACCATAAATTGAGCTACCTTGCCTCCTTCAAAGCCTTCCAGATTTTTTAATTAGCATCAAAAAGTAAAAGTAGCTTAAAGAAATTGTAAAGAAGACATGAGAAAATAATGTAATGTGGATAAAACCATAAAAACATGTAAATCTGATTTTTCCTGCATTTTCAAACTTTCAAATTGCGATATCTCAAAACTATGTTTTTAGGGTTGGTGACTTTTGCCTGAACGGTGACGATATGATGAATTCATAGATTATTTAATTTTCAATGACAAGGAAGGTAACAGATTTAAGGGCTTATAATGAATGTAAAAATATAGTTTGGATATACAGTACACCCTCAGTAATCCGCCGCTCGATTATCCGACAACTACTATAATCCGTCGTTATTTTTACTAGTTGAAAGCACAAAATCAAGCTCTATAATTCGCCGGATACGTTTGAGTTGCGCACGCTGCTCAACGCCCCGCCGAACATGTCTACCCTGGAAGGGGCCTAAGCCATTCAAGAAAATCTGCCTCACTGAACAACTAGTTGTGTCAAACTAAAAAAAAATTTGTATTATAAATACAGTAAAATCTCGTTAGTAAGAACACTGATAATTCAAAATTCGCCGTAATTTGAAATTTTCCTGAAAAAAAAAGTCCCATGAACACTATTTTCATATAAAACCATATTCGAAATGACATGTTCAAACACGCGCGTCAATATCATTTTACTCCCTACTTTAATTATAGTTTGTCATATTATGGCTACGGCCGTATGTTGTAGCTTAACCACTGGAGAATGACAAAAGAAATGGTGTATTTAAAAAAAACACTACCTTATTCTTAGGTCAATAATTATTATAAAGCAATCATTATTCATAAGATGTTTATCACACTTGAATGGTCAAAGCAGTGTTGCCAAGTCAAAATTTTTAATTTCAGTAGAATGTGTAAAAAAGATTCAGTAGATTCGACAAAATATCAGTAGATTTCTGTTTTAGGAAAAAAATTTCGCCGCGGGCCGCAGATTCCCAAGTTTTCAAAAATAGCTAGTTTTTTTCCCGGCTGGTGGGAATTTTGTGAAATGAAGAAATATCAGTAGATTTCAGAAAATATCAGTAGATTCAGTATATTGCCAAAAATATCAGTAGATCTACTGAAATTTCAGTAGACATGGCAACGCTGGGTCAAAGACATAGCTTATAATAATTATCTTTAGAATCATTTTCAAATGTGTTAATCTTGTCGATTTTTTGAATAATAAAATGCCTAATTCTTGTCAAATTTGGGATCACAGAGATTATCAATATAATTTTTTATCGTGAATATTTTACAAAAATTATCTCGTAATAAATTATACTAATGGTTTTATAAATGCGTTTAAAAATTAATAAATGTAAAAAATCTTAACACCACTGCACAGTTATGTACCGAAATATGACTATATTCTGAAATATTAGAGCGAGAGGTTTAAAAGAATACTATTTTATGTAATAAAAATACTTTATGCAGTCATCAAATGTTTAAAATATCTATAAAGGATAATAAGGCTTCAAAATTATATAAATAGATTATCTACAACGTTTAACCCTTAGACTGCGTATGGCATGTAAACATGCCATAGACTTTATCTCGTATTTTTGACCAAACTAGAAGAGACACTTGTGGATAATATGCTTTAAAAATTAGTTCAAACCTTTAGGTAGACATATCAGGCAACAGATCATAAAAATGTCAAGTAAAACACAAGGAAATATATTTTTGAAAAGAACACTCGTTATTCAGTCGTTTGAATCGCGCGCCATTGCGAAGACGGGTGTACTAGTTGCGTCACCAGGGTTATCAAAACAAAACATTGGTCATGCATCGAAAAGTGTGCATCGATAATATTTTTATTTACCTTTTAATTAATTATTATGATTACGTTAGTGTTATGTATTTTTTCTTAGTGATTTGTGATCTCGATAGAAACATTTTGAAGATTTGTTTTTAGTATTTTTTGTCATTATAAATATAAGTGAAATAATTATTTCACCCACCAAAATGTCACTACCAGATAATATTATCGAAGAAATAATGCTGGAAAATATTTTATCGATGCACAGCTCTCCAGTAAATTTGTTTGGCTTTGTTCATAATGGGTAATAATTTTTATTTTTATGTGCCACGAAACTGTGTTAGCTCTGTTCACATGCTCATATTATGCCTGGCGATTATTCGACAGGCCCTTTGTACAATGAAAAAGCCGACGGCGCCTCATAAATTATATTATAATAAAATAATAATAGTTTAGCAGTGCGGTAATTATTTTTAGTGTTTTATTCTCCAAAACATCCTAATGAATAAGTGGATGACATTATTTTATGGCGACGAAAATAAATATAGCTTCAGAATTTGAAACGGTAATAAAATTAGAGTTTACGACTTACTAAATGCGATAAGCGATAACCCACTGATTATTCCACAAGTGATTTAGTAATATATCTGTCATAGACCGTAACCAACTACGGCAGCATGTACTCAACACAGCCCTGTGTATGACAAATACAAACGCGGCGAATTTCTCGGTAGTATGTGTTGAAACCGTCTATGTGAAGAGTGGACGGCCGCCATTTTGAACGCGCGGTCAAAGCTTGGATATTTTTTAGCGTCTTCACTTTCTTCGATTTATTTTAGTGAGAATGTAACGAATATAGTTTATTTCTTGGTGCATTTGGAATAACTGATATATAGTTCATCTAGTAATCTATTTTTTAATTTTGGAATCGATCTGTTTTAGCTGTAGTGAGCGTTTTAACAGATCACTTGACTGAAAATAAATTCCCGCGAAAATGGCTCGCAGCGAAAGGGTTAAGGAGTGTCCAGGATCATGGTTTGAAAATACAATAAAAACTCAATTTCGACCTTCGACGAGCACGTGGGCCGTTAATGAGGTTTTACTGTAAAATTTTAATTTGCTAGTACAAATTTCTCAAAAAATTATTTTTACGAAATACCTATTTTAATTTTTACCATATTTTGTATGTATGCACAATAATCCGCCGCTTTCACTAATTCGACACTTGTCTGGTTTTTGGGGTGGCGGATTACTGAGAGAGTACTGTATCTATTTTGAAGCCAGTGCATTTAAACATTGATGATTTATCATCATTGGAATCAAAACGATATGGACGGACAATCACCTATCATGGTGAGCAGCAGAAGGGCGCTGCCTCTTCTTAGGCGATGCCTCAATCCAGTCGTCGTCATCGAGGTGCCGATTTGCAGCGGACGGTGGGCGTCGGCGTGGCGGTGGGTGCGGAGGGTCAAGAGGAGCGGGTGTGACCTGTGAGTGGCGAGTAGGAGGAGCCGGCGGGTGCGAAAGGCTCGTCGCTCCTGCCGGCTCCGGCTTCATCTGCTTCTCTTGATAACGTTGCAACTGCAGAAGCTTCTCTTCTATTTCGGGATTCAGATTTTCTTGCTTCAAGGCGTTTTTAATGGCTAAAAAAATTAAACATAGCACAATCAGATCGAGGGAGTTATGTCTATAGTAGTAAATAATTGTCACGAATAGATAATATCGACACCTCCTACATAAAAGTCCGTAATTGTGTTTTTGGCTATTTAGACTCGATTGCCTTTTATTAAATAATTTAAAGATAATACAACAATAATCGAAAAAAAATTCAAACAATATATATTATCAACTTAAAAATTATGATTTCAGGATTAAAAATTAACCTTCTGGTAATAAAATTTATTAAAATCGTACTACTGAAAAGTATCATTTTGCAGTAACAGCTTTATATGTAGGAGGTGTCGTGTTGAGTACATGTGTGTATTTTTGATCGCTATCTACAAACACCTACGAAGCTATCACTTCTCAACTCTAGTGAGAAACAAAATTTTATGTATGAAAATTATGTTTTCACTAAGAAAAGTTAAATCCTAATAACTATAACTATGACAGGTAACCCTCGTTCATTGTGACACCGGCGAGTGCGAATTCGATTTTTGATAATATTTTTTGTCCTGTAATCACGTATGTATGATGAGATTATATGAGTCGACAAATCTTACATAATAAGTGCAGACAGGCTAAACAAGGTATAATTATGTACTTTGTACATTATTTTTTTGAACGCGGAAGAAAATGTTATTTTTTCATTTTATTGCTGAGTACTTATATGTTATGTATGATATTTAATTTGTTAATTATTTAGTTTAGGTAATTAACACTTTGACCGCCATGGAGGGTCACTGGTGGCCGGCACTGGGTTTGTCCAAGAGCCGTGGGGGTCACCGGTGACCGGCAAGGAAGACCTACGTTTGAGTTGATTTACAGCGTAAAAGCAGCAAAAATGATTATAATGTATTTCCAGTTTATATGTGTATCCAGGTATACTACACAATTTGAAAACTTTTATTCCGTATTTCTGCCTTTTCTGTTTATTATACCATCTGAATATAATTCAACCTCAAAATGGCACCATACTCTCATCAACACATATGGACAGGTGACCAGTGAAATGGCCGGCCCGGCGCAATATAATAAATTAACCCGTTGGCGCTGCGACGGACACATGAGGCCGGCACATCATAAAAACCAATATTTACGTAAAAAAATCATCAAAATGAAAAAAAAAATATATTTTTGAAACAAATAAACATTTTTTAACTATTTTACGTAAAACAAGTTGGCGATCAATGTGTTAATAAAATGTTTTCATATTTTAAATTGTCTTGTTTCTTTTGCTTCGCGTGACTGTGCCCAAAAAGTATTCTCGGCGATCAATGAGAGAGGGTTACCTGTGTGATAAAATTGAGCTGCATTCTATGAAACTTTGAATGGACAAACTTTGTTGAATGTAGTCGGGGGTGAGGACAAATTTGTTGGCAACAGCAGCAGTCGCGGCAGCAGCAGGGGAGTCAGCGTCGGAGGCAGGCTTCTCTCCGGCCAACTCGATGGGTGGTCGGGCATCCGGCTGCGGTTTGGCGTGCGACGGTTTGTGAATGATGTGAGCGACGGGTTCTGAAGGATCCTGTCCGTTGACAAATGCTACCGAAGGAATGGGTGAAACCTTGGCTGGCGTTTTGACAACCGGCTGCGGGGCGGGGGTCGATTTAATCGGACTCTCCTAGAATTTCAAGTTATTATTAATAACGATTCCAGGTAATATATCTTACATATCATTACGTACCCTGTAACAGATGAATTGAAAACAGAAAATTGGTTATTTTTAGACATAATATCATAAAATTATTAAATAGCAGAAACGAGAGGTGCGACAACAAAATTTCGGGAAACATTAAATTGTGCAGCTTCCAAAACTTGATCACATCTAAGGCGTACCCCTAACAAGTAAATTTCCTTACCCCGAATACCTATCAGCCTTTTCAATTAACTGACACCCAACATCCGCTACTTGTTTTAGTGATATAGGTTTTCCAGGTCTAAAGGTGTTAAGGCCCCTTGGCATTTCTCGGATTTTTTAAAAATGTCAGTTTCTGTCAAGGGAGAGGCTATCACGGACGACAGATAGAAGGGTAGCTACCCTAGAAGAAACCCACCCACACCATACGTCCACCCGCTTACTTTTCAGCATACCGCCATGATGCCATTAGGTATTTTACTGCCCAATAGGTTTCTATCTCAAGAGTGTTATGAGAATGAAATATTATTAATTATATTAATATAATAATTATATTATATTATAAATAAATATTAATGAAATATTCATTAAGTGGTTAATGTTTATATGACAATCTTTTATAATAAGTCATTTTAATCTTTATAAAATATACATACCACCACAAAACTTACGTTTCAGGATAGAAAATTAAATATTTCTATTATTAAAATGAAAACTGTGCATTTATTATATACTCTTAACACAGAATTAATCATTTCTCGTCTCAAAAGTCATTGCTTAATTGGACTGCAATATCCAATCAAGTGACATAGGGAAACTGAAATAATTGACTAAAAGTTTTGTGTTTTGGCACAAGTATGCTAAATTCAAATCTCTCTCAGTGTAACATGAATTTATATTTTGTCACTTGATCTACACTACAATAATAAATGCATGCCATTCAATTACATTCCTCTAATTTTAATAAGACTTATCATTTTATCAGAAATACTCACCCACACTTATTTTATTGCAGTAATAAGAAACCTAACATTGTAGCAATACTATGGATTTTTTTGTGCTCTTGGTTTGGCTTTGTACAACCAATCAATTAAATACCAATAGTCGTAACTTGAATCCTGCATAACAAACCAGTATTTTGTACTAATTTATTAGACTACATTATTTTTTAGCAAAATTGAAAAAAAAAGCTACATTAGTGCAGCAATTTTCCAGGACGTTCCGTTCCGGTTCAAGTAAAAAAATATGTATCGGTTCGGTTCCGGTTTTTGTTCCGAAAAAAAATAACGGTGTTTTCGGTTCAGCTTCGAGAGATTATTTTTTAAATGTTTTTATATTCGTATTAGAAATTTATTTTCTACCATAATTTAGAACAGTTTATGGTACTTGTATGTTAGCCAGGCGCCACGCTCTGAAACCAATGGTTATATGCTGCACCGCAAGGTCGTGCCATAAATTTTTAAAACAATATATTATATAAATTATGAGAATTGTGTCGAGAAGTGTCACACGATCTTAAATGATTTCTTCGCGCCTTGCATTTGACACACATATTATTTCAAATGAAAAACAGCGGCTTTTTTATTACATATACATGTATTATGCTCGTCGAATTGGTGTTTCCGTCAATGACTAACGTCAACAAAAGCGGGGAGTAAGATCATGTTAACGTGCGTGTTTGAACATGTACCGAACCGAAAAAACTGTTTATTTTTCCGGTTTGGGTTCCGATAAAAATAACAGTTTTTCCGGTTTTCGGTTCAGTTCCGGTTCGAAGCCCTGTAATTTTCAACCAGCGTGCTGGTCCAATCCAAGTAGGGAGTTGAGGGAGGGTAATATTTTTGGTGAAGACCTTTATTAAAAACAGATGTTATTATTGCACCTATTGGGATTTTTTTTTTTTAAATTGTTGGACTTAAACGCAGTCTGTTTTTTTTTCTCCTTAAAAAATTAGCAATGTCCATAGATTTGAAAAATCAGCATGTTAGTTAAGTATTGGGGGGTTAAAACAACGCTTATGAACTCATGGGTAAATATATCTGAATACTTGTAGTGATCTTCTAAAATAAATAACACATTCACTTTATTTTACATGAACTGTTATTCGCCATTTTCACAAAGGGATACTACAGTCGAGCAGTGTTAAATTATATAGTCTAACATGAATATGTATATTCAAAAGTTCTTTTGAAGAAACCTTCCCCATCCCTTACCAATTCTATGTATTCCCTCCTTCATTAGTTATTTATTCGATAAAATTCAACTTTGAATAACACAACATCCGTGATAAAAATGCATGTCACCAAGAAAACTTTTGGGGACTTCAAATTGATTACACAAAGGCAATCTTGGGGGGTAAAGCTTGTATATTTTTTTGTGAAATACAAGTAATAATTCTCCGATTAACCATGCTTTTCAATGGCCGGAGCGTCGTCTCCCAGTGTCACGGATACAATGGAGGGTACACCATCATATTTTAGTGTAATGTCACTGTCATTTGAAAACGGTTGTGATGTATTGTGCAATAAAAAGAGCAAACCAAAATCAATTACAACAAAATAGAAAAAAGCAGGTTTTATGATAATGAAACGCCATACATGTATTGTTAATAAGAATCGTTTATTGATTTCAAAATTATAAATGACGATCCCGGCTAGTTGAATACATAGTACTTTTGTTTGAATTTTTCTGGTTATAATTACGTTCAATAGCCTGATAAAAAGTATTCTTACATTTAACAATACACAAATGGCATATTCAGAGCACAACACATACACGAGCAAAACATATCTGGTCAAGTTTGTCATTTTTATTGCACAATGGTCAAATGAATACATGGCAGAGATTGAAGATATTTTTTATCGCATCACAACCTTCCTCCGACAGACAAAACATATTTTGATCGGGTACTTTTTCACAATACAAATAATATAACTTTCATGTTTCCCATAACATACAGAATTTGTAAAACTCAAAATAACAATCACATTACACAAATAATTGATCAAACTGAATAGGCTATATCGTTGCTGTAGATATCAAGGGAGCCAAGCCACAAATTTGGCGAAAATTAGTAAAGTACACAAAAGCATTTTAAAATCATCAAAGATGCAGTGGTCAATGGATTTAAGCCACAAAACTCTTTTGACTACAGTTTTTGTACATTTCAATATTCAGTGGTCAAGAGATATAACACACATAAGTTCTAAGATACTATTTTTTTTAGTTATTTGTACAAAATAATAAAAAGATAATACCACAAAGTATATTCTATGTAGAAAGTTTCACTGTTATATCTTTAAAAACAAAAAAGTTCAATAAAAAAATGTTACTTTTTTTGTCACACAAAATCTTTCAGTGCCCGTTTCTCAGCATTATGATTTTGTGGACTGGCTCCCTCGACATCTACGGCGACGATATATGTGCTGGTAATGAAGCGGAAACTAACGATTTTACTCTCAAAACTGCATGAACTTGGTATCCAAACAAATACTTATATTTTAATCAGGAGGAAACAATTGTGTCCACTGTGAGAGTTTTCTCATTCTTCATTTAAAAACTTAAATTATAATAATAATAATGTTGTTAGAGTTAATAATAACTGTTTTCTTCAATTTAAAAATAAAGTCAATATTAAATTAAGAAAGTTGTAATCGAGAAGCAAGAAGGCCAAGAAGGTCAAGAAGGAAGAGCTTCCAATGAGTATAATAATAATGTAAGGATTTTAGGGATATTTACAGCACGACCATCGATAAAATGTTATTTAAAATTGGTTAGCAAGATGAATGTTTACATTGGATTTTAAACTATAATACTGGCATCATTCCATCGACCCCAAACTATGTGAAGGAGCCCTAAAGCATCACCCGTTTACTTAAAAATAGAATATGTAATATTATAAAATGCCTGCAACGGTCATATATTGTTTTTTTAGTTTTTAATTGCATAAACAATGATGATAAATTGGTTCATTTGAAATGCATTACTGTAAAAATTAAAATGCTAATCCTCGTTGCTCTTAATTCCTAATCATTCTTCATTCTCTCAATGAGACATGTTCCAAAAGTTTCAGCATATTCAAAAGAAACACCTTTCCATTTCACAATTAATGATTATCACAAGTGTAAATCAAATAAGTTGACACTGCCAACAGTGCAAACAGTGCTAACACTATGAAAGCACGGTGTGTTCATTTCTATTACTTAATATTCACAATTAATTTACAGATTAATGAGGACTAAGGAGTAAAACTTCAAAATAAATAATATTTAGATACTAAATTGTAGGAACCAAGGATATAAAGATTTTTATATAAACTTATAATTGTATTTTGTTTAAAGTAATGAATCAAAAAAACAATTATTTATAGCGAAGAACACTACTATGAAAAAAATATACTAAGAAAGGATTTCATTTGTAGTCAATAATTAATATGGCCTATATAAAAGTATAACTTTGGTGTTTATTTTAATGATAACTTAAGAACTAAGATCAAATTACAATAGTAATTAATGGTTTCAATAACATACAAGCCAGAAGCAGAAATGTTTTATGATGGGTGTTTTTATGGTAATATTAAAAACAAGAAAATGCATAAAATATGACTGCTTTGGCTTATAATTTTGTGACAATGCAATTTAATGTTAAAATACAATGTAATTTAGGATCTACAATTAAGATTAATATTATATCACATAGGAATCATTGGTATTATTTACATTGTTCAGAAAATTAATTACACGTTATTTACATTGCTTATTTATTCATTGTTTTGGAAGAACTGTGTATATTGCAGTGCAGTAGGAGAGATAAGATCTAAGATTAATTCTCTTTACCATCAGATGGATAGTAGATAATACATACCTAATTCGATTATTATTATTATTGAGGTATTTCAGTTATTTTCATTAGTCATAAAGATCATTATATTTTTTGTAATTCTGATAGAATAAAGAATAAACACCCAAATACCTAATATAAATTACAAATATCTCATTATAGGTATTTTGTACCGGTGATAGGTAAATTTGAAAAGTGAAATGTTCAAAACACTCCTTACTGCCACTGCAATATGAGATTACAGTTGACTCTTGATTTACCAGGGTCCTGTTAACAGGGCCGCAGATTAATCCCGAGGAAGAGAGGATTTTTTTAATCATAATCATCGTTATCACAGATAGAATAATTAAATTCATAGCCGTGCGTGGTGGAGAAAATAATTTTAATGCAATCGAAAAACATAATTTGCATTAGATGGTAGGTGATATGCTATTATTATATTTCAACGGATGACTCGTTTCTTGTCAGCACGGAATGTTATCAGTACAATGTTCAATGCACGCAGAGTAATTGAGTAAGAAAATTATGAAATCCTCCAAAAAGAAATATTCAGGGTAGGGAATAGATTTTCCCTACTCTTGCGGTAAATCAAGTCAACTGTGGTTCAATTAAATTTAAGATTACTGATATTCTCTATATAAATAATGGTCAAAAGACAGTTTATTTTGACATCAAGCAGTGCCAGTAAATTATCAAAAGATTATTCCGAGTGAGGCCACTGCAACATATCGCATCGCATTTAACTATGAGCTAGTCTAGTCATCCAATGTGATTATGACAATCTTCAAATGAACATATTTAATTAAATCACAAGCGCACCGACATAATTGGTGCGTGAATTGATCGGGCAAATTTATTCAATAATAGTAAAACAATACCTGCGATATTTGATTATGCTGAGGCGGCCGCACGGGCGCCAGAGGAGGAGGCGTGCTTTGCGACAGCTGACCGTTGGCACTCAAAATGGCGTTTCCTTGTGTCGGCACGGGCTGAGAAGGTTGCACGGCCAGATATAGCTTCGTAGGACCGAGCATTCCTTGCTTTCCTGTTGTTTCTTGAGCTACAGATTGAAAAATAAATCAATATCGTTGCAGTACAATAAAATCAAGGTACGCTATGTCACGCCGTGATGATGAATTACCTTTCAAGAGCTGCTGTTTGACTTGATGCTGGACTAAAGCGAGCTGCTGCTGGGTGAGCGAGTTTCCTTGCAGTCCTTGGAGGACGATGCGAGGCCCCCCGTCCAGCTGAACCACCTGTTGACAACAATTTCACTTCATTCAATACCAGCAAATGTGACTCTCAGTAAATCAGTCCGGATACAGGTTTGGTTAAATGTGACATAAAGATGAAAATGCATCTTTATGTCTCAAACGTCACACATTTTTCTGCACAAGACCTACTTTTCATTATTCATTTGATTGCAATCGAATTCTCCATGAAGATACATGAGCTCACAATGATAGCATTTGAAGTTGCTCATAAAATGTGTTAAGTAGTAGTATGCAGGTATGTATATACTAGTGATCAAATATACATACCAGGGAACTCAGAAATAATGGGAACTAAAATACCTAACGGGTAAGGCGATCGCAGGTAACCGACTCGAGTAAGGAAGAATCCGGGTTAAACTTACACACGTGTCAAGAATACGTTGGACGTCGAATACTGCTCTCGGTTTATGTTTTTGAAATAATTAAGATATATATATCAATGGATTCGTTATTAAAATCTCTACATGAAAACTTTATCGCCTCTTTCAAAATCTGCTACGATTGACTGTCATTTATGAAACAAAATCAATGCGTGCGTCTATCAATTCCCGCTATAACACTATGTGTAATATTCAAAAACCGCTTTAACACAACTAAGCAATAAAAAGCGAGAATCAGACTAAAAACAACATGGCCGCCAGTACATTTATGTTGTGACTTGCGAGAAGAATGTTATTTTGTTGATTTGATAATATAACTAATTGTAGTCTTAAAGTGTGTGAGACGAGCTTGTGAATATGGTTAAATGTCCAATTAATAAGGCAAGGAAGATGTTGAGCCAACCAAAATTTTGGAAAGTCAACCAAATGCGCCAAAAAAATTCAAATTTCAAAATTCAAATTTTATCTAACTAACTGTTTCATTTCAGAGATGCATATATTTTGGTGTTGAGAAAACAACATTTTTGTAGGTAGTTTTGTTGTAGTTTAAATAAAAATAATCCTAATTCATCCTACCACGCGCCACCTATGGAACATTCCGAAAAATCACTGCTGACCTGTTAATTAATATCTAATTACCACATTTAAATATCAAGTTAATTATATCTAATGGCCCAACTAACGCAAACGCGCCAGTCGCGGTGTTGGCAAGTGAGTTAAGTTGTCCAACTATTTCCTAACAAAATACGCTATAACCTTCAATGCGTATTTCAAAAACCGTTATAACACTATGTAACTTACAAAAGCTGCTCTAACCTAACATTTAACATCAGTGGACTAGAATAAATATAAATAGATATGCAAAAGATTTCCAATAATGATCCATCATTAGGCAAAAAAAGAAAATCATCAATAATCCCATTATCCATAAACTGAGAAGTTTTTATTGATTTTCTCAAAAAAATGAAAAAGTAAAACCTCGTTAATACGAATTCCACGGGACCGAAAATCGAAAAAAAAATCGAAATACGAATTATGAAATATATGGGGGGAAAATATTAAAATTAAAAAAAAAATATTTTGATTTTCATCAATATTGTTTACGATCATAGATCTGCCCTACCAAATTTCCGGTGCTGTGTGTGTTAATTGGTCATAAAATAGCATGATTATTTTTATTACCTTAAAATTATTTACTTATTTTATGACGTTTTACGAAAAGTCTGTCACAATTTTCAATGACTGGCTCATGAGATAGTGTACTTTATTACGATTTATTGATTATTTTTATATGCCAGGACTCTGAAATAATTTCGAATTACGAAATTTGAATTAAAGGTATGGTTTTATATGAAAATAATGTTCAAGGGACTTCGCGAAAATTTCGAATTATCCGTGTTCTTATTAACGAGGTTGTACTGTATATGTATGTGGGTTACTATGGGCTGCGCTAATTTTATCGATTTTTTTAAAATATGTGATGATCTACTGATACTCTATTGTAACAGATATAACACCCCTCCCCTGGCATGTGAAATGGAAATAAAAATGTAAAACAACGAGTGATGCTTTTACCACATGAAACAGTTATGAATGATTGTACCCAGACTGTTTTCATTTCCGATCAGTCCAGATAAATAGATACATACGCATATATTTCCTGTTCATATAGTGTTAGAGAATGAGAAGAGTGAGACTGACCTGCGCGGTGACAGTTTTGATGACAGTCCCGGGAGGCTGGCCAACGAGCAGACGCTGCTCCATGAGCTGCTCTTCGGTGAGGGGGGTAGGTGGAGGCTGGGCAGGCTGCACAGCGTGTGGGGGAGGCGGCGCTTGCAGAGGGCTGCCCTGCTTGGCAGGGGATACCTGCAGCTGTTGTGGCACGCTCACAGCTGCCTGAGGCTGCGGAATGGCTGTCATCTGGTTCTGGATTACGAGAGTGTGAGAGGGAGGGTTGACCGCAGCCTGCACAGCGCTCTGGGGTTGGGCCGTGATGTGCGCCACGATTTGTGCCTGGTTGTTCCCCGTGGGGCGGATGAGCACCTGTTGGCCGTTGACGGTGGCCAGCTGCAGCTTTCCGGCGGCCAGCTGCTGTGCCAGGGAAGGGTTGCTCACCATGATTTGATGACTGGGCGTCACCATTCGGGTCAGGGGCTGCACCTGCGCAGGCCGGATGGCCTGCGGGGTCATAGGCCGTGTGACAGCTACCGTTTGTGCGCGGATCTGTTGTGGCGAAGCCCCCTGCAGAACACGTCCTGGCTGGGCGACTCCTCCTTGAACTACTAGTGTCTGGAGGGGACGGCCCGCCTGCTGGACTAAGGGGCCCGGCGACATTTGGACGAGGGGCGACGCGATGGTGGGCCTCGGCTGGCCTTGTGCAGCGAGGGGTTGGACTAGAATCTGCCGGTTACCCTGGATAACAATCTGCTGGGTCCCTTGTGCCGCGATCCTCTGGACAGGTGGGGTCGTCTGCGGGGCATCAGCAAGGCGGGGTGTCTGCTGCCGGATGACCACCCTATTGGGGGCAGGCGAAAGCGCTACCGGCTGGGCCCTGGAGTGCGGCTTGACGGCCGATGTGACGGCAATCTTAGGGGTGGGTGGAGCTCCTCCTGTGGCGATGATCTGGCCGCCAGCAGGGGCACCACCCGCCTGGCCTGACACGATCACGTGCAACTTTCCATCGGGCATCTGCAGGAGCTGCTGGCCGGCTACGAGGCCCCTGACAGTGATCTTGCCATCGGGGCCCCGGATAATCTGCACCTTCTGCGGACCCTCCTTCTGTGGTGGGGGCCCGGCCTTCACTAGAGACTGCTGGGCGGCGAGGGGCTGGCGCGCCTGCTGGGCCTTCTGCAGGATGGCCGGCTGTGCGGCCGCTCGGGCAGTTCCATCCGCCCCTTTAGACATGAAGATTCTCCGGGTCCCAATGACAGTCTTGTTTCCGGTGGGTGTGCCGAGTGAGCCTGAGTTGGCTGTTAGGAGTGATGTCAGAGCAGACTTTCCGGAAGAAGGCGTGGTGCCAGCCTTTCCCACCAATTTGACAGTGCCGTCCTGGCCAGTCACTAAAATAACAGAAAATGGGAATGTTACACAGGGCAAACATTCACATCTCAACGGAGATATCCATTTGATATTTCACTATTCTTTCTGAGGTGAAATTGAATGTATCCTGAGAGATATTGTCATCACAAATTTCACACCACATTGAAAGAGTAAATTATTTTTAATTCGTTATTGAATTTAAAAATTCCAATGACGAGTTTCAACATGAGGGTGTCGGAATGACTTAATTATTTATAATTCGTTATTGAATTTAAAAATTCCAATGACGAGTTTCAACATGAGGGTGTCGGAATGACTTACTGCCCACTGTGCATTTCATTTTCATTAAAAATATTTTTGGACAATAATAATAATGTGTCATATTAAAAATAATGAGAAATAAATACACAATAGAAAATGGTAAGATACAATGTCACTCCACACGCGTGGCGTGTCTTGTTCCTAATCTGTTCCCACCTTAATACAGATCAAACAAATCTTTTCCAAAAGTAATTTTCAATAACTTACCTTTGGAATCATCCAGTTTATGTTTGGCTTTGAAAAAATAAGAGCGAATTAGAAGGGCACAATTAAATATCCATGGATATAGCAACTAGGGTGATGTTTAAATCTTCCTTCAAAGTGGCAACTATGACAATTATTAAACTCCATTTTAAAAGGAAAATGATATTATTTTTACTTTAACATGATGGAAATGTTTTTATTGTCTTGTTGTTTTAATTGTCATTTTTGTTAAAAAAAAAACAATCAGGCTAAGCGTATGCTGGCGACGCAGTTCACACAGCTCATTGTACTGTCGGCACGTATTACTGCGCGGCGTCTGCACAGTTGGAAGTGTTATTTTTATCTTTTTCATTCACAGATGCAGACCACTATGTATATAATATTATGTTTTGGTCATGGATAAAATGAGAGCAACAAAGTATACCAGCATATTGTATTTACATATTTAATTTAATTATATGGTGCCACCAAAAATTTGTAGTTTTCAGCGCAAATATAACGAACAAATAAAAGTGGAAAACACTCACCTTGTGTGAGCTCGAGGGCCCTCTTCTGCTGGTGCGCAGCGCGCTGCATGCGTAACTGCTGCTCCATTTTGTCCTTGATGTCCTGCGCACTCTCCTTGGCAACAGTGCCGTCCTTCGAGTCAGGTGCGTGGCGGGCAGGCGGCAACTTGCCAGTGGTGGTACGCGTGACAGGCACAGCACGCTCCGCCTTCTCCGCGTACTGCTTGATTTCCCACAGCTCCAGCTTGTCCTCATCCACCCACTCCTCGCTCACCTGCGGCTCCATACTCTGCGGCGACTCAGCGCGTTTCCTTTTGCGCAGCCCGCTGCGAATGGAGGTAACCTCGCGCACTGTCTTGGGCACCTCCAGTGGGATGACCACCTTGCGTCGCAGGTACTGAGTCTTATCAGAGAAGCGGCCCGTATGCCGATGCTTGAGCATCTCTAGGGAGATGATCTCCGTTTCAGTGGTGATCTGGTGCTTGCCATCCGCATTGGACGGTTTGGCAGCCATATCGTCCCAGCGAACACACGCCCAAAGGACACGGATCTGTGCTGACACAGCTGTGAGAGAGGACGGGTCGACAGTTCGGTACAGCCAGCAGGTCTTGAAGGTTGGACGTGAGCAGGCGTACGGCCACACGCCAGGGTTGGGCTTGGCGCCATGGTGGAAACCAGTCACGGGGAGTCGACCAGCACGCCTCGCTAGCCCGCGCAGCTCATGCGCGGGCAGCACCATGATACTCTTGGCCTCGCTCTTGGTGCGGAAAGTGGAACACTGGGGATACTTGACGGGAACCCGCCTCTTCTTTCCATCAGCCGGTGACCCAGGTCCCCTCTCCAGGTATACTCTGCCCACTGTTGACGATGCGGAAAAGACTCTCACGATTCCACTGGCCATTTCCGGCTTCGGCGTGCGGTCCTCTCGCTTAATGAAGCGCCCGGCACAGAACCGCCGGTTTGGCCGGCTCTTGTACGCGACCTTGACGAACTTGGACAGTGCCTGACTGTCATTTGAGTCAGAGTGTGATGCAGACTTTCTGATGGAAGCGGGCACCTCAGCAACTCCGGAACCCCTCAGGGGCCGGCCCCTTGTGGAGATCCTCAGCTTGGGGATAGGTGGGCGATCGCTGTCATCAACAGCATCTTCATCTGCTTGGACGACATAATCCCTGCAGCGGCGCTCGCGCCTGCTCGGTCGGTCCGTCTCCGCGGCGGCGTCAGCATCGTCAGTCTCAAGGGGCCCGATCTCACTCTCGGTCGCACCTGACTGGTCCAGTTCCATCTCGTTGCCTATGGCGGGAACGGCTGATTCATCCAGAGCAGGCTCGGTCTTGACGTCAGGGGTTTCCTCTTTAATGCCGTCCTCATGTTTGATCTCGTCTTCACTCTTGACAGGGGTCTTTATAATGCTCGATGCGCTGTCATCACAACGCCGGGCTGAGGCGACAGCGGCCGCCAGGTCTCTCATGACAGCATCGTCGCCTGCATCTCCGAATCCAACGTCTGATTTGCAGGTTAGATGTTGCTCGAGGATGGAAAATTTTGGAGATTCATTTAGGTAAGCGGCGGAGTCACTGAGCGAATCACCGCTGGCGGAGCCTCGAACCTTTTTCAGCAGGTCAAAGAGCACCCGACGAAGGCGCGCTTTCCGGGCGCAGAGCGGCGAATAGCAATCGGAGGAGAGACGATGCGCAGTGGCATCTCCGGTGTCACACCCTCTTGCGTAACAGCGGTGCCCTTTCCCAACGAGAGCAGCCTCAGCATAGAGTCGTCTGGCGGCCTGGATCTCTTCGGCAACATCTGCCGCCACTGCTCTCGCATTTCGGACTGACGGGGTGATAGGGGAAGATTTATCCAATGCCGGTCCAGAGTCACCATAAACAGTTTCGCGGGGAGCGGTCTCTCCCTCACTTTCGTCATTTTCAACGTCCACGTTCTGTTCCTCGTCAGTCTTTCCTTCCTGATCTTCTTTTTTAGGCAACAGAGCATTCTGTTCAATTCTTTTCTCTTCTGCTGTTTTCAACCGTACCCGTCTGGCTAGCAGGTCGTCCAGGCGTGACTTTTTAGCGATCTTAGGATAATGAATGCGAGAAGTTTCGGTCAGGGCCCTCTGAACATCGATCTCTTCGAAATTTCGCAGCGGGGTGACCAGTGTCAGTGATTTCAAATCCGAGTGAACTGAAATTATACACAAGGGAGAAAGATTTATATCGAGAATTATTATTATTATGAATATGTTTTGCATTTTTTGAATAGTGAAACTCACCTTTTGACTCAGGTCGATTGTCAGTCTTCCGATTCAAGAGATATTGGTAAGTTTTAGGTTGGACGGTGATGATCTTGATGGATTCCCCGTCCTCGACTTGAACAGTAATTTTTTGCGGGCCCGAGGTAAGGCCGGGTTTGCCCAGCGGAAAACGTCTGAACTTTCGAGTGGAAGAGTGCCACAGCCAGCCCCACTGGCCGTGAATTCTATACTCTTCACCTTTCTGTTTCCAAACCTACAAAATTCACATATAATATTATGCAAGCAAAATAGGTTTCATAAAATCACACAACAGCTATTTATAGTCCAGTCACACAAGTATAGTCGAACAAATTCAAAAACAAATTGAATATGCCAAATCAATTACTTCATTATTCATTAATTAACCGTGGCAACCCCCTTCCCTGCCTGTGGGTTGTTACCTACTTTTTGTGTATTATTTGAAGAATAAAAAATCACTTAACAGCCCACATGCTCAGCGTACATCAAAATGGAGCTTTTATGCTATTTTCAAAGAATGATCCTGGACATTCCTTAATAACGAGAGGTTTAAAAGAATACTATTTTATGTAATAAAAATACTTTATGCAGTCATCAAATGTTTAAAATAAATATAAAGGATAAGGCTTCAAAATTATGTAAATAGATTATCTACAACGTTTAAGGAATGTCCAAGATCATGCTTTGAAAATAGCATAAAAGCTCCATTTTGACGTAGGCTGAGCATTTCCCTCCTTAAGAGCATACATCAGTGAAACGGCAAATAATTTTCAACGATAGATGGGACGACATTTTGCACTCGTTGCCAATCGGAGAGCGATAGTCGAGCTGTGAGGACGTCAATTTGTTTTGTGATGGCGTCGGAGGAATATATTCTTAAATGTAAAGATGACTAAAAAACGTTACACATTTACTCGAAACAGAAAACATGTCAATGAATATATTATTATTATTACTAATATAACAATAAACATAACGTTAAATGGACGCATGTTGAAATTTTATGACACATTATGTTTTGTTCTGCACGCGTCGTTTGCACAATCTGCGTGTCGCATAATCACAAACTTTTTAGACCATGCCTCAACTGAAGTATAGCCTTAAGCTATATTGTTGTTTTTGTACTAAATGCAATTAATTATGGACATTTCCTTAGATTTTAAAACTTAGATTTTTAAAAAAATCACATTTTTGTTATATTGTCTATCTTTGATTTAGAGTGACGCAGCGCCCGTGTGGCTTCGCTCTTAGTCAATAATATGAATTCTGAAATCACTCGTTTACATATAATTGAAACTAATTTTCACCATGGTTGCATCGATTTAAGGTACCAGTTTGTTTTCTGTGCATTTTTTCCATGTCAAAGATTGAGGGTTTATGTCTGAAAAACTACTCATTCGTATTCTAAATTATTTTTACCTGGTGTTTCAATGGTATCGTGTATTTGATGTAAAACAACATTTTATTCCTCTCCTCTTCCTCTTCTTTTTCTTTCTTTTCCCTCTTGTCGAGCTTTTTGCGTTCTTCCCTTTCAGCTGCAGTCAGCCGGTGAAAACGAACGTGTCCCAATTGTTCATGCCAGACAGGCACAAAAGCCACTGACTTTATGCATGCCTAAAATGATAGAAATACAATTGAGCACATTTTATTCATCGGCGCCTGCCTACATAACACACAGAGAAAGTGAACAAACATTGACTTACTTGCAAGACAATCATGGCCCGAGCGAAATCTCTGGGAATGTTGCAGGAGTGGACGGCCTGCAGCCAGGGTTTGCGCAGCAGAGACCAGTTGGGATGCATGAATGAACATGTGATGTTGCTCTCCAGCTGCAGCAGCGTTTGCTTCAATGTGCTCACCAGCAGAGGACGGGTCCCTTTAAATTACATTTTAAAAACAAACTTCACAAGGGGACTAAGGGAGACTTGGAGAATGTGAACAGAAATAATCAAATGAGAGAAGTAAATAACAACTAAGACAGGCGAGAAAACTAATTTTGAATAAAAGCGGAAGCTTACCATTTAAAAGTCCGATCCACCTGAAATCTTGGCCGCAAGAAAGAGAAAACTTATGGGCCAGATGCCTCTTCTTGTCTCTCTCTTCATTGCGCTGAGGTTTGTTCAGGGCGAGACTGTTGATCGTGTACTGATTGACGTAGTTTCTGAAGCTGTTTTCGTTTCCCAACTTAAAGATCAAATTGCCGGAAGCCATTTGATTGACCTTTAGGCGAGTGAGCCGATGTCCATCACCTAAAATAAAAATGCACTCCATGAGCCAAGTCATCAAAACCAATATGCATTATTTCAATCTCAAATGAATTACATTACTCACCATCAAATTTATCATCGTCTTTTAACTGTTTCCGCTTTATATCGTCCATGTTGAAAGTGCGAGGAGTGAGAGATCCGGTTTTCGACCGTGTGATGATATTTTTTTCTTGCTTTTTGTTGGACGCAGATGGATCATTCGCGTCTTCGTCAGTATCTTCTTTATCATCTTCACCCGCGTTGGAATTGACGGTGACTTGCGAGACAGCGACTGGCCCGGTGTCGGTCGCAGTCCCAATCTCCGTGTCCGCCGTGGTGCTGACAGTCACTTCCGAGTGGACATCGTTCATCGTCTCAAGGTCGTCGTCTCTTGGCTCTTCGGGGTTTTCCGAATCAGGTCCAACATTCCGAGCCAAAGCCCTCTCAGCCCTCTCCTTTTGAAAATTAACGATATTGGAATTTTCAATCTCGATGTAAGACTTTCTGTTGCCCTTTAACTGGTTTGTGATCTTTTCAGTCAGATCCATCTGACGGACGATTTCCGGTTTGAAATCCATCAGTTCCCTGCAGAGCGGCGCCTCCATACGGTCAGGGTCCAACAGAAAGAGCAGCTCTTCCAGCTGTGGAACCGTGGAATAGTACCACACGGATCCCTCTTCGGATTCGCTGCAAACAAAATGAAACATTGAATCGGATAAATGGATATGGAGAGTTTAAATATTTAAATAGTATACATACATACTAGAAAAATAATAATTTACTAACATGAATATTCTACGGCCGATGAACCAGTATTTTCGACCGTGGCGATCGAATCCCAGGTGTTCGTGGCGACATAGCAGACCTTGCTTTTCGGCTTCCGAGACGCAGTCGGTGACACCCTGCAGCCGGTGTGTTTTGCAGAGGGCGCATTGCCAATCTTCAGATGGCACGTCCACCAGGGGCGGATCCACACACTCCAAGTGGAACACGGCCGGACAGGTCTCACAGCACAGCAAGTCTCCCAAGCGATGGCATATGCGGCAGTGGTCATCGTAGTGGATGGCGACTGTCAATGTTGAACAAAAGATTTATTTATTATGGTGCACAATCCAATAATTTCAAAACCAAAAATAACTCCAGCAAACGCCCACAAAATGAATTGTGGAAAGTATCACAATATCAATCTAGCACTCTGGCAATGCCCCATAATATGCGGACAGGGCATAGTTACATTTCAGTCTCACCAATAACAATTATGAGCAGGGTGAGCATTGTTGGACCAGTTTCATACTGTTTACACGCGCATGGATTTACTGCTGACAGTAGGTACGTATTACCAGAGCCATAACAAAAATAATGCATGCAAGAATCAAAAAAGTTCAAAAGCTTCTGAGTTTCACGCGACAATTGGACCGTGCAATATGCGCCTGTGCAGTAGAACGATAGTAGCGAACCTGCTGGTAAGAAAACGAACTACACCATGCAGAGACTCATTTTGAGGTTAACCGATTTTCACGACATGTCAAATAGTTCCATAAAATGACATCGCTTACTTTTGAAGAATGAGATTGGCAAGACAGTCAGCACTTTTACGTGTCAACAGTAAGTTATTATCGCGATAGTTTAAAATTACACTATTGGTGCAAGTAAATCCTGCATGTGTACAGACGCTATAATTCATAAAAAATGAAGTACTTCTTTTCAAGAGCGTTTACTTTACTCGATGGTTTACTACACTGTCAACGGTATTTACAATGGTTTCTCATGTAATGCAGAAGTTGACCAAATGAGTTCACATGGTTTTTTATTAAGGTTTATTATTTAATTTTGGACTCGCTCGCATTCAGTGAGAGAACGTCGAGCTAGAAACACGTCACTCTGCTTCGTGATGGCGACGGGCCAATTAATTCTTAAATCGTGTAAAGATGACTAAAAACGTTACCCATTTACTTTAAAAAGAAAACATGTCAATGAATATATTATTATTGTTACTAATAGAACAATAAACAGAACATAAAATGGACGTATGTTGGATTTATATGACAAATAATATTTCGTTTGACAGGCGTCATTTGCACCCGCGACCCGCAATCCGCGCATCGCCTAGCAACGATCTTTTTAGACCGTGCCTCAACTGATGTACGGCCTTAACGGCCCACATGCCCAGCGTACGTCAAAATGGAGCTTTTATGCTATTTTCAAAGCATGATCCTGCACATTCCTTAAACGTTGTAGATAATCTATTTACATAATTTTGAAGCCTTATTATCCTTTATATTTATTTTAAACATTTGATGACTGCATAAAGTATTTTTATTACATAAAATAGTATTCTTTTAAACCTCTCGCTCTAATGTTTTAGAATATAGTCATATTTCAGTACGTCCATGTGAAGTGGTGTTAAGATTTTTTATATTTATTAATTTTTGAAAGCATTTATAAAACCATTAGTAAAATTTATGTTGACATTATTATAGTCGACATTATTTTTCAAGATACATTTTCATGTGACCTGGATGATGTTTTAAATATGTAATTTGGATTATAGATTTGCAGAACTACTTTTTTTATTGCAATTAAAGTATAATATCCTGTTTACACGTGCATGGATTTAGGGCTTGCGCAGACAGAGAGCGGTCAGGCGGTCTGCGTTCCGCGTTCGGAGTTCTGCGTTCTTTGTACTGTATGGACTTCATACTGTATGGGTACACAGCCGGCGGTTAGACCGCGCCGGTCAATTGGAATGCTAGCGTTCTAGAGTTCTATTCCCGGAATTACAAAGAACGCCGTACCTCCCGTCCAGTCCCATCATAGGAATTTGAGCAGTCACACAACATAGAGCGAAACCACACGGGGGAGTGAGTACGCAACAGCGGTGCTTTCTCACTTCCACTCGCAGTCGGAATATAGCAGTCTCGCATTATGCAGCGCCTGTGTCACTACAACGTTTGTAAACAAATGGAACGCTTATTGTTGACCGCCACCTGTCTGCTGTCCCTGAACGCTAGCGGTCAACGGTCGGTTGAACGCAGAACTTTGACCGCTCTCTGTCTGCGCAAGCCCTTACTGTTGAGTAATAGCCCCTCCATGGAATAAGCCAAACCGAATCGTTTATTACCCTCAAAACTTACGCTGTTTCCGTTTACAACCATGTACTAACTGGTCGAGTGTTCATGGAGGTGCTTGCGAAACTGTATGCAGAAATCGCTTCGTGTTCCATAATGCTCCATTCAAATAATGGTGTTTGTACATGCACGTCTATTTGAAACAAGTATTCCTTATACATAAACAGAAAAATATTTTCCTCTATGGCCACTTTTTAATGTCTATGGACGCTTAACTGTCAAATAAATGATAAATTTTCGCATTTTGCCGCTAGATATCCCTAGTAGTCTCTATATGTTGAACTCGCTATTACATACTTTCATATTTCTTTTATTTTTAGATTTAATACTACATTATGTTACGTTATTGAATAAATATATAATCATTACAATACATTTAATCAGTACATTACAATTATTTATAGGAAATCTCTTAACGTGGAGGGTAAACAAACAAAATTAAATGGTTATCGTGATAGTATAGGTACCTACCATATAATTATTATGCATAAACGATTCCAGCACAATCATGTGAATTGAGTTGTTAAAAATATTATATTATATTTATTAGATTTTCATGAATCTGCGTCTGATAAATAAAGCAGTCATGATTGAATAAAATGAAGCACCAATTATAGGATCAATTGTAAAATAAATAATACGAGGGTGGGTCAATAAGTCCTTAGAAAAGCCGACTGGTGGCGCGACTAGTACTGCAAGCGGTTTGTTTTCATGCAGCGGCACTACCGATTCAGTATGCTGCGAAGTTTCAATCAGATTGGTCGGGTTGTTGTGTGTTTCTCGTACATTTAAAAAAAAAATTTGCTTGTGGAAAATGGAAAAATGGAAAATGGAGAAAATTGAGTTTAGAGTTGTTATTAAACATTTTAATATAAAAGGGTTAACAGCAAAGGAAATAAAAAATGAGTTGGATTTAGTTCACGGCATATCTACTCCTTCACTTGCAACTATTTATAACTGGTTAAATGAATTTAAACGTGGTCGTACATCAACAAAGGATAAACCACGCTCAGGACGTCCTGTAGAGGTGACTACACCAGAAATGATCAATAAAATCCACGATATGGTGTGAAGTGACCGAAGATTAAAGTTGAGTGAGATAATTGAGGTTACAGGGATCTCAAAAGGTAGCGTCATTTCTATTTTACATGACAAATTGGGCATGAAAAATATTTCTGCAAGATGGGTGCCGCGTTTGCACACAGTCGACAATAAACGCAATAGGGTGGTGGCCTCTAAAGCCCTGTTGTCGCTCATGCAACGCAATCCGGATGAATTTTTTCGTCGCTTTGTGACTGTAGATGAAACATGGATACACCACTATACTCCCGAGACGAAAGAACAGTCAAAGCAGTGGATTGCGAAGGCAAACCATGTCCAAAGAAGGCGAAAACCGTAAAATCAGCTGGTAAGGTTATGGCTACTGTATTTTGGGATGCGGGCGAAATTATTTTCGTTGACTATTTGGAAAAAGGAAAAACAATAACAGGGGATTATTATGCATCTTTATTGGACCAGCTAAAAAACAAAATTGAAGAAAAACGGCCTCATTTAAACAGGAAAAAAATCCTCTTTCATCAGGACAATGCCCGTGTTCACACATGTTTACGATCAATGGCTAAAATTGAAGAATTGAAGTTCGAATTGGTCGACCACCCACCGTATTCGCCAGATTTAGCCCCCAGTGACTTTTTCCTTTACCCAAACTTTAAAAAATGGCTAAGTGGACAACGTTTTTTTTCAAATGAAGAAGTCATCGATCGGACAAATGCTTATTTTGAGGACCTTCCGAAAACTTATTTTTCTGACGGTTTAAAAAAAATTGAGAAACGTCTAACCAAGTCTATTGAGCTCCAAGGAAATTATGTTGAGAAATAAAAAAAAAATACAAAAATAAAACCTGTTTTAATGCTTTTTTCTAAGGAATTATTGACCCACCCTCGTACCATTAGACAATAATCAAAATAATTCACAGAATCATAATGAAATAAGGAAGAAAACAGACAATTATCAACAAACACGGGCTGTCAGTTGCAATCTGTCAAACATCGACTCTGGCAAATTTTGCAATCGGTTCGCTAAACTTATGGTAGAGGGGCATTCTGTGTACGAATTCGGCGAGATGCTTATATACAAAATCTGGATGAACGCAATTATACGTTTTGCACGCCATCTGGCGTAAAATCGCATTCGAAAATATTGGATGAACAGGGTATAAGTATTATCACGGCCATAACAAGAAAATGAATGGGTAAACGTGCATTACCCTGCAGTTGCAAGCTTGCATGCATGAATCAAAAAAGTTTGGAAGCTTCTAAATTTTCATGCAACAGTAGGGATTTTTTCGATCTGTGCCTGCGCAGTGGAACGACAGTGTCAAACCTGCCGGCAAAAAACGAACTATACTCATTTTGTTAACCGATTTTCACTGCCTATCAAATAGTGTCATAAAATGACAACATCTCGTCTGGCCTACTCTTGAAGAATGAGATTGGAGAGACAGTCAGTACTTTTACGTGTAAACAGTTACTGTGACGATAGTTTAAAATACGCACTATTGCTGCCAGTAAATCCATGCACGTGTACTGGCGCTATAAGTGTATCAAAGTTTCTACAAAAAGTGGAATAATGGTAATTTAAATTAATGAATTACAAGTTACATAATATAGGTATAATAATATGAGTTCATGCATTTTGTTGTGGCTATTACAATGCTGAAGAAGATTTAAAAATGAGATTTTCTATTTATTTAATAGACAAGCTCTTCGTAAACTTGTGGGATAGCAGAAAACTAATTTCATGTTGATAAATGTACTTGGACCTAGGTAAACTGTTGGTAAACTGTAGATATAGATAAGTAATGCAGAGTAAACTTATATTTGGAAATCGTACCTTCACTTAACAAATCTTCTCTCACAGGGTTGGTTATCAAAAACTGATTACATAAAAACTGAACGACTTTAACTCTATCTTCGATGGACGTAAAAGGATATTCACACGAGTTTAATATCTTCAAAACTTCCTTATCGAATGACTTGTCACTTTCCACATAGACTCGTAAAACTTCCGGCCATGTCATTGTGTCCAGCATAAACAGAGTTATATTCACACTATCTTTGTGATCCAACGGACCGAAGTGAGTCTGCTGGGAATCTTCCTCTCTCAGCAGCGCTTTGAGAAGCATGATATGTATTTCTACTAGGAGATTGCTTTGGTCTTCGCAGGATAGGGCGGCGCACAGATCTTCCAGTCGGAAAGGCGTCAGTCTGACGAGATGCCGAAAGTGACGCAGCACTTCATATATACCGGCCACTTGCATGACCATCGAGATGGGAATTATTAAATCCTCCGAGGTGTTGGGAAGTTCTAGGGGGGGTATGTCTTTTTCATCTCGGATCCAGAGGGGCTCGGGGCTGGGCGCTCTGGCCATTCCGGCTAGAGTCTTTCGCGGAGTGCCGCTGGCCGTGCTGAAGCTGCTGAGGGAGAAGTCGCTCTCGCTGCGGGCTCCGTCGCCGCCCAGGCTGACCTCTGAAGCCGTCTCGCTGATTCTATCTTCTTCGATGTCAGATTTATTATCGCTCGACTCGTCGCCGAAGTCGGAACCGTAGTGATACTCCGAATCGTGAATGTCGGCCGCCTGAGGATTGTATCCTCGTCTGGAATACGACCCGGTGAGTCCACCCCTTTTACTGGATTTCGATTGGGAAGCTCTGGCGCCTCTTCCGCGTTTGGCGCTCCTCCGGCTCACGTCGCTCCCCTGGGGCGAGGACGCCCTCGAAGCCGTCGGGGTGCTCGCCTGGGAGTCGGATCCTAATCCTTGATTCAACAGATATTTAGGCTTTTTCATCAAGTGAAATTGGAATTTCCGATTCTTTTCGACGGACCCAGATTTCGGGGGCCTCCCGCGCTTTTTTGCCCCCCTCCCCGACATTTCGATAATAACTGTCAAATTATAGACGTCTCTTCAGCACGTGGATAGCAAAAACACCGAATTGTATACAAATACAAAATGACACAACTGCATTTTAAGCGAGCTGACTTTTTGAGTTAAAGCTTTGCGCCATCATTGGCATAATTTCAGAACGACAGAACTAAAAATCCGCCGCTGTCTCGGATGATTGTCGCATAAAACACTCATATTCCACATTAAACACTTATTTCATTCGAAATGCAATACGGTTTTCGATAATTTTCTCATTACGGCAAAAGACGCACAAAATATTTCACTGACGCGATTGCAAGGTGAGCGAAGCTCGCCTAGGTCGAATGAAAGCTGCGCTGTGATTGGTCCGTCGACAGGCGGCCATGTCGACTTACAATTAATTTACTACAAATTGTACACAAAATTGTAATTCACCGGTCAAAAATGATAAAATAACGTTTTAAAAATGTACGAAATGGTTATAAAAAGCTTCACGGCTCAATCGACACAATATATTTATACGATTTTATATTAGTAAAATGTGGATATAACGTTGTTCATCCAATCACGGGCCATTTCTATTAATCGAAAGGAACAATAAAATTTATCATTATTTTTATTAATTAATAGTGAGGCAGGACTATAATAAATACAATCGGTAGTATTTCACAACTTCAATTAGAACTAATCAAGAGGAAAAGCTATTTTTTGGAGATTATTTACACACTCGTCACTTTTTACAAACACAACAGATATTTTATCAAAAACCTCGACGCTGGCCATGATTTTACCATAAACAATATAGTTACATTTTGTACCACCAGAGAGAGTCGTTTTCCGTTTAAATGACGTTTGCCAAGTAGGTATCGATAGCATAGCTAGCCCCTGTCATGTAGAAAATTGTAAAATCTAACTCGAAACGAAATTCATACTTTTTCACGATATTATTTTACACAATTAGGCATACTAATCTTTCAGATTCAGTTGGTCCGATTGAGACGCATAAAATAAAATCTACCACCATGTATAAAGTGGAACCGATTATCTCAAAAATTGATCAAATATCATTGCCGTCGTGTATGTATGAAGTAAAAAATATCCATGGAAGCACGGTCTTCAACGACATTTCGACGAACGAATCATCCCGCACGAAAGATCCAGAAATAGCCCAACAGGTTATCAGATTTTTGCAGGTTTTGATGTGATTTTTCTAAACATTTAGTCTCAGATACAGTAAAATTGGTTAAGTTTACTTACTCCCTTATCTTTTTAAAACACTTGGACATCTCACACGTGCACTTCGGAAGTATGTCGATGACTGAATAATATTTCAAAAATGTCTGCCGAAACTTTGTCTGCATTTGACGAAAGTACCTATTTATATATTTTTAATATTATTTTTTTTCTCATGAGTGCTAATGGATTTGAGCAGGTACTTATATAATTTCGTCATAATATTTTTTATCTCTACTACTTAATTTATACTAAAAATATTTTTTTAAGGAACCCTTGAAACTCCTAATCATGCTTGAAGCAAGGCAAGAGGTTTTGTTGAAACAATTGGAGAGTCTGCGAACCCAAATGGTGACGATGAAAAAGCATTTCCAATCTACACCGGTAAAAGCCGAAGTCCAATGTGTCTCAACTGATATTACCAAAAAGGTATGTTTATTGCACACCTTATTGCTGATTTAGCTTTTTAAAAGAGCCAATGATCAACATTAGAAAAATTGTTCAGAAAATAATTACAATCATGACCTACCTACTTATAATGGTAAAATAAATTTTGTGAAGGATATAATATACGAAATAGCTTATATTAAATGTACACGAGTATTACGATTGGATGAGATAAAGACCTAATAAAATTAATTATCGCCATAAATAAAAACCATGTGCTCTCGCAGGCCATCCAACAGCTCATTCATAGAATCCAATTCAACATAGAGGGACATCAGATAAGATGTCAATTAATTCTTCCAACACAAATAACTAAATCCATTAGAATTTAAACTCAAATTCCATCAAGTAATTTCGGTCGATAGTATTAATATTACAAATAACTAAGATTAGACCACAAAATAAACTATCTGTGTCCGCAATGTCTTATCAGAAGATATCAATGCAGTTGAGGTTGTCTCATGTCTGATTTTGCACGAAGCAAGCTGTAGTAGTAATAGTATAGAGTTATAACTCGATGGCGTGACCTTGACGCCAATGTCATGATGTGAGTATTACCATAGTATCTCGAGATACTAGTTGTCACACCTGCTGCACCGTAAGTTATAGTTGTCGGTCTCTAGTAATATACTTTAGGTACTTATTTTCTAAACATGGTATTTAAAACTTCCCGAAAACATACATAGGTATTAAACATAGAGATATTAAATATAAAGAGGGGCAAGAATCGGCTTTCTCATACAACTGAATGAAGCAGGCCAACAATAGCCGACAACTTACGAGAAATAGCGACCCGATAAAAAAAATGCAGGGCATCACGGAGGATTTACTTTGGTCACTATAACGTAATCATATGATATAATGTTAATATGGAAATCTTGCCACAAATTGATTACCAGCCTGCCTCACCATACTTTTTCCCCATACTTGCCTGCTTCACCATACTTTTATATAACCTGCCGCCCCTAGGTATTAAAAATGAAAATTCTATACTATCCTTTAAGGCCGGTCCGGACGGGGCGAGTGATTTAGTGAATTAGTAACTGAAAAGTGTCCGAACACAGTTCATTAGTGAGTGACGCGTCAAAATAAACAGAGCGCCGAGAGCGACGGATATTTTAAAACGGACACCATTCGCGCGACACGAGAGTGCAGTGCTGCCGTCTGTCGTAACTTCAAAAATAATTCAAATGACACTATGCAAAAACGGCGTTGTTGAATTAAATCGATTTATGCTCCAAATTCCTATTGATGAATACTAATTTACATAGGATACCTACCTATTATATTTTTGTGGTTGCATACATTTTTGTAGTTTGTTTAGGTAATAAATAGGTACTTTATGCACAATATTAAAACCACACCAGACATCTATCGAACCGCCAAAGAAATGTCTTACACATTCCCAAATGTAGAAATATTTTTTTCACAATACCCTTATCTAATGCATCAGGTGAAAGATCGTTTCTGTTTTAAGGGGGGACATGCTCGTCGAAGGTCAAAATTGAGTTTTTATTGTATTTTCAAACCATGATCCTGGACACTCCTTAAATGTTGTAGATAATCTATTTATATAATTTTGAAGCCTAATTATCCTTTATATTTATTTCAAACATTTGATGACTGCATAAAGTATTTTTGTTTCATAAAATAGTATTCTTTTAAACCTCTCGCTCTAATGTTTTAGAATATAGTCATATTTCGGTACATAACTGTGCAGTGGTGTTAATATTTTTACGTTTATTAATTTTTAAACGCATTTATAAAACCATTAGTATAATTTATTACGAGATAATTTTAGTAAAATATTTACGATAAAAAAATATATTGATAATCTCTATGATCCCAAATTTGACAAGAATTAGGCATTTTATTATTCAAAAAATCGGCAAGATTAACACTTTTGAAGATGATTCTAAAGATACTTATTATAAGCTATGTCTTTGACCATTCAAGTGTGATAAACATCTTATGAATAATGATTGCTTTATAATAATTATTGACCTAAGAATACGGTAGTGTTTTTTTGAAATACGCCATTTCTTTTGGCATTCCCCAGTGGTTAAGCTACAACATACGGCCGTAGCCATAAATTGACAAACTATAATTAAAGTAGGGAGTAAAATTATGTTAACGCGTGTGTTTGAACATGTACCTAACCAAATTTTTTTTTATTTTTTTTTAAACGGTACATTGACACTGCCAAAATGACGAATTTGCAAGACGAAAATTTATTTAAAACATGTTTTTTTATTTTATTTCTATTACCTTTGTTATATTAATAAATTAATGAGTGTTTCTATGTATAAAACTTTTTTTCTAACTTGAATTTGGGGGCCCCGAAATTTTTACCGCTCAGGGCCTCCATTTGACTTGATCCGCCCCTGATCTTATGCTCCATTGTCCTTACTGACTATAAAATATAAACAGAATGATAAATGAATAATTATAAATTATAATTATTCTAATGAACACTAGGATACTGTGTACCTACCTACCTACGTCTTTACCTACTTTCAATAACAACAAGTTTTCTATGAAATATTTCCATTATTTATCAAAGTTTTAATCAACAAATTATCCACACTACCTACTGACATGACATAATATCCTTCATACTGAGTGTACAATGTACCTAAACAGAATAATAAATGATTATAATAATTATATATAATAATATATATAATAATTATAAGATAATGTGTACCTCTTTACCTATCCTCAATAACAACAAGCTTTCTGTGAAATATCGCCATTTATCTACGGATCTATCAACACACGTTCTCGACTTTTTGTCGCATTGAAGTATAATAATAGAAGTTATATTTTTACGAGTAGTGATCTTTGTTTCAACGCTGTGCCATTCCTACGGCAGTCGACAACTAATGCACTCGCCTGTTCAGACTTGGTTTGTGGCTTGTTTAGTATATAGTGAGAGGTGGTGGGGATCGCTACTCGCCCGAAATAATAGAATAAAATGGATCGAATTGACTGACCATTTTACTAAACTACTCGACTAAATTTGTCTGTTCCGACACGGTTTTTTACCAAATCACTCGCTACTTTACTAAATCACTGGCACAGTCCGAACAAGGCATTACAGATACAAGGCTTTTGGCAAACAGTTAACTATTTTTTTTATTGCAACAAATGGTTATTCAGGAGATTTGGGCGCCTCAGTAGTATAAATACTACTAGTTAATTTCATCATAATTATTTAGGACTCATGCGGCTCGGCTCAGTCGGTAAAACACATTTGTCAGAATCTAATGGCTGCAGGGTCGAGTCCCACCCGGCGTCCTATTTTTTTTTAAAAAGATTTTTTCTATTTAGTCCCAAGGTGTTTCTAAATTAATATGTATGCTATAAATAACTTTAATGTTTGTTTTAATTTTCAATAATTTTCCATGTCGCTCGCATTGATTCTTGATGCTAAATTCTCTCAAAGTAACATCAATAAACTTTTTGTCTGTTTTTCTTATTCAATTTAAGGTTCTGCCTGTGGATTGCATTTGTAACTCATTTTTTTTTGTTACGGGATCCACTATATTGCGCCTGATCAATTTACAAACTTAAACTAAGATCTACCAAAATATTGCATTTTATTTTACAGGTGGATTTACCAAAGAATATTGTAATTAAGGCAAGTCCGGGACACCCACCTTACTCTTTATTGAGTCTTCAGAAACTATTAAACATTAATATTTCCTGCCACACTCATTCTTCCGTTACCAAGATGCCATCGTCTGCCGAAGAATTCTCTCGAAAGATCTCCAATTCTATTGAACCTTGTGTCACCGTGACATTAATATGGAAAGAAGGTACTAACATTAATATATTTTCTATCTATTTAAATAATATTTGGCAACAATGTTCCCCGTAAGGTGTGCGCGTGTGCGCGCGCACACATACCAAAATGTATCCCCACACATGTTTTCATCCCCCGTACAGTCCTCACACAAAAAAATTTTCCTTTCCAGCTTTTAGTTTTGCTCGAATGCACGAAACTATCACATGCACAATTCTTCGACTCATAAAAATGTAAAAAAGGATAGGATGTGATATTTCAAATGCGATCATTAAGAAGAAATCCTGCGATAAATTTTAATTAGAATGGCTCTCTGAAATCGTCGAAACAGAAATGCCATCTTCAATGCATTCGCAAAAAGTAAGAATTGGTGATAAATATTTGTTCATTCGGAAACATATGATTGGATCAAATGCATCATATGCTCCGCAGCAAATATGCAAGGAGAATTCACATCTGGAAACAAGTGGATTGTATTGAGGTTGTATATTTTTAAAAAACATTTAAGTCAAAAAGTACACCGGTATGCTGTTACGAGATTGAAACATTTGAAAAGATGTGGACTTTTGAAAATAATGACTGAAACACCCGAAAAACAAAAGAATAGGATTCAGATCTATTCAAAGTGTTAATTAATAATGTACTATTGGCTATAAAAATTAATGCTTCTATGCTTTCTGTACAAGATATTCACAATCATGTATCTAAACACACAGATATTCCCGAAAGCTGGCGAACTAAAAATTAATTATGCGTTTGAATTTGTCGAATGCATTGCAGTCATTAAAAAAGATTTTTTGACGAATTACGGAAGTCTCGGTTTCATACATTAATTGTTGATGAAAGTATGGATATATGAGTAACACATATCAAAAAATGCTAATTTTGTAGGTCAAATATCGATATGGGATAAATCACAAGACTATTTTTGTTAGTGTTATTATTATATAAAATCACTGAAATTAATAAATACCTTAAAAATATAAGTTTTAATGAAAAATCGTGGGGGGGTAACCGCACCGGGTGACGGCTCGACTGCTCAGATGCGTCGATGATCCGCACACACAATAGAAAAATCAGAGGAACGTTGCTTGGCAATATAATATTTAGTACAAAACGACTAATTCTTTTGTTAACTTTTATTTGCCAATATTCCCAGGGCAAGATTTCACCTCCACCACTGCTCTCCACTGACTCCTGTCCTCCGCCATTCTTCTCCAGGTCCAATGTGCTCCAGTATTCTTTCAAGTCAACTCTTTTATTCCTATCATTTTCTATTCAAACGTTCATTGTGTAAGTAGACTAATTAAATTTGTTTTTTTAGTTGATATTAACATGGAATTGGTAACATCTTCTACGATGCCGGTAGTGATATGCGGTGAAGTGAATATGCTCCGTTATCTCATCTCTTCTATTCCATGCCGACTTTCCTACAACAATAAACCCTCCGCGTGGGAAATTGATTCACTGCTTGATATTTGCCACCGGCTTCAGGACCACAAAACTGTGAAGGAGCGACAATCAATATTGAGATCACTGAATGCCAGTTTAGGTAAACAACAGTGGATAACTGGCAGTGACAATATTTCTGTGGTGGACATTGCAGCTTGGAGTATTATTAAACAAGGCGCATACGAAAATGACTTAACTGTTAATATGAAAAATTGGCTTAAAAAATGCGAGGTATGTAATTCTTTTTGTTTACTAAAATAAACTCGTATTGACAGCAGTAAATTAATGACAATTGTTTTTATTATTTCCATTATGTATTGATTTATTCATCGACCAGGACATGGCATGGTTGTGCGAGAACAGAACAATCACAAAGGATGCTCCAAATGCAAATGCAATGCACGTATTGGCGCGACACCAATGGTTATACGGGTTCAAATCCCGTCGAGTTTCATATTTTTTTCAAATATGATTTTTTCTAGTGGTTATATCGTCAGTGTTTTTAATTTATGAAAATGCTATTTTACATGAGGATTTATAACTTTTGACATTTATTTGTTTATTACCTGTGGATGATTATAAATATCTAACAAGTTTATAATAAAGCGTAGAAAGAATACTGTCATCATAATAAGCATTATTATATAATATTTTTAAAGGCCTAATATGTCACATTCGCTTTTTATTCGTAATTTTAATTAATTTAATTTTAGTCGATTATGGTTTTTAAGTACAAGTATTCAGTGAGATACAAATTCGCCGTTTTTACACAATAAAGCTAGTGGGGTACATATTGTATTTTCATTAAAATCTCGATTTCGCCAAAATGGTTGATTCGCCCTTTCTACAAAACACCGACGATATATCGTCGCCGTAGATGTCAAGGGAGCCAAGCCACAAATTTGGCGAAAATGTGTAAAGTACACAAAGGCATTTTAAAATCATCAAAGATGCGGTGGTCAATGGATTTAAGCCACAAAACTCTTTTGACTACCACACACGTGTGCCAACTGCACATTTCAATATTCAGTGGTCAAGAGATATAACTTCTAAGATACTATTTTGTTCAGTTATTTGTACAAAATAATAAAAAGATAACACCACAAAGTATATTCTATGTTCAAAGTTTCACGTTATATCTTTAAAAACAAAAAAATTCAATAAAAAAATGTCACTTTTTTTTGTCACACAAAATCTTTGCACGCTTGTTTCTCAGCATTATGATTTTATGGACTGGCTCCCTTGACATCTAGGGCGACGATATCTGAGGTGTTCAATAAGAATAATTATTGAATTGATATATTCCTTGAAAAATATTTCATTTTACGAAAGACCACACATGTTGCAATGATATTGAATTGAACGAAAGACATATTATTATACCTATATCATGTGGACTTGTAATTCATTAATTTAAATTACCATATTCCACTTTTTGTAGAAACTATCAAGTTTGATACACTTATAGCGCCTGTACACGTGCATGGATTAACTGGCAGCAATGGTGCGTATTTTTAACTATTGTGACAATAAGTGTTGTAAAAGTGCTGACTGTTTTTCCAATCTCATTCTTCAAGAGTAAGCAAGACGTGATATTGTCATTTTATGGTACTATTTGACAGGTCGTAAAAATCGGTTAACCTCAAGACGAGTCTCTCCGCAGTGTACTTTGTTTTTTTGCTGGCAGATTCGCCACTATCTTTCTACTGCACAGGCGCAGATAGAAAAAATCCAAACTGTCGCATTAAAATTCAGAATTTTCCAAACTTTTTTGATTCATGCATGTAATCTCGCAACTACATTTTCTTGTTATGGCCGCGATAATACGTAATGCCAGCAGTAAATCCGTGCACGTGTAAACAGGGTATAAAGCCATAATTGGACAGATGTTCCTCACGCTCGAGGCTGGCCAGGCATCCACTGACTCGCTCTCAGTCTGAGGCGGCTGGTATGATTATGTATTATTAAAATGATCACCTTCGTTCTTCAACTAACTGACCATTATAAATGTGGTTGTTAGGTTAAGATGAAAATTATGTGAAAGGGCGAGATATTAAAACAAACATATTTTCTGATCACAGATGGTTTTATTGTGAAGAAAAAATACAAGATTTCTTTGTATGTTCAATAGACATAATTTTTATTCTTATTATTAACAACACTACCAAAGGCAGAAAATATTTCCAAGTAGAAAATTTTATCCTAATCAGTACTTTTAGAAAACATTTTTATACATATTTTTAGTTACATTTAGATTAAAAATCAGTTCAGATTTGCATATTACTTACAGCAGGTAATAGCGTTTACATAATATTTATTAGATTATTTTTACAACGATTACCATTAATTTCATGCAAAAGAGGAGATCAGTGAATTAAATCCACATCGTATGGAAAAAATACTTTTCAATTCAACATAAGTATGTAATATTTTATGTAGTTATGATGAATAAAAAAATTTAATTCCAATCAAATTTTCACCAAGACTAGTAACAAAATTTTCCATGATATAATTAACAAGTATATAGGTATACATACATACATTAAATAAAAATGTATTTACAGTGTTTTCACAACTTTTTGCTAATTTCACAATGATATAAGAATATATTGTCAGACACAACTTATTAATAATAAACAATTTATAAATTAAAAGATAAAATACTCGTTATTTCTTTCATAAGGCCAACTCTGGATCCGGACAAAAATAAAGAAAAGCAAAAGTAGATATTCCATTCATCAAAGGGTTTTTTTAGCAATTGATTGAAAATTATTTAATTTTATTTAAAATAAACCACTGTGAGAATCAATAACACATTGACATTCAAGATTTAATTTCCGTTACATTCCCCACATTGTATGCAAATTATCCATGAGTATTTAAGATATTTTTGCTTCTAGAAGTTCTTATTTTAATTTTATTTAATCTACTGAAATGGTCCTCCGTATTAAATATAGTTTTAAACCGAGTGGTTTTACTCTATGACTTCTATTCTAATTAAAATGATTAATTTATTGACAAAAGCTCTTCACTGATAAATTTCACATTCATAGCCAAATCAAATTTGAAAATACATATATTCATATAATAATGTGTGTATTATTGGAGAATGAACTATTGTGTAAAATCTATAAACAATAAAATATGAAATAGATATTGATTTATGGCTTATATTTAAGGATATTCGTGAACAATATTAAAGAGGTGGATATATTCTACAATTGACACTTATTTACATTCACAATAAAATTATTATTTTCTTGGAAATAATAAATTTGGCACTAGCTAAATATTTCCCTTCATATGCATAATATATAATATATTTATTAGTAAATAATACCAAATTACTAACCACTGACATGAAAGTTCGACAGATAGATAACAATAATTATTATTGATTAAAATGTGATTCATGATAATTGAAGAGAGATTTCGTGCACTTGTTAAAAAATGGCACAAATGATTTGCACAATATGCCAAATCTATTATTCTCTTCAAATAAATGCTATACTGTTGATAGGTAAATTAAATAATGCAATAATGGTCATGTATGTATTATCTCATATCTATTGGAATAATAGCAACACAATGATTACTTAATTTTATAAAACATTATCCTTCATACATAATAATATTATGTATGTAATGACTGTGTAGTTAATATTATGTTCCTCTGGTTTCATTTCAATCATGTGTCCAATATCTGTGATACACAAATTTATATACAAAATTTATGGATGAAACTATGGACGAATATATGAATGAAAGTATAAAAAGAATCATTTATATGTTGAATTTAAATTTACAAATATATTTACACTGTAACAGTCCATAGATGGCAGTGATAATAAGACCTTTATTCACTCTATACTCGGAATTATTAAAACTAAAATTATACAAATCAACACTCCATTGTCTATTACTGGTCTTGATAATGGTGTTACAACCAAAAAACCTATAAATTAAAAAACCAAATCTGTGTTATTTAACTTCTTCACCGCGGAATTTTATTAATTACCACATTTAAATAACATGCTAATTAAAACGAATGGCCAACTAATGAGGACACAATAGGTGTGCCGTCACCGCTGAAAGGATTAATATTATGGGTAATTAATTAGTATAATATGATTGTAAAATGGAATTCTGCCGAGTAAATATGTTCTCAGTTAATTTATCAATACTCATCAACCATATTATGTGGTCTGCAGAGTAAGCAGTACTGCCAAGAAGTTTTGGTCAGTACATACAAAAATTCTTGTTAATATTGATTTTATATATTAAAAAAATCTATTTTACTAGTTCTCCTATAATTATTATGTAATGTCTTGGTTTTTTTGATAGTGAAACCATAGTTAAAACATGTATGAAATAAAACTAGGTAGCTAGGTACATAAGTAAAGAAATGAATAATCTTTCACATAAAAAATAATTAATAAACATAAGCTGATAAAATGGAATTAATATTAGGAACATCGTACATAATAATATTTTTTGAAATATTACAATGTCATTAAAATTTGCAAAATGTACGTGGTTTTTTTTAATTGAAACGTGTATAACGTTATGCCAAACCAATAAGTTGATTAATAAATAATTAATGGCAATAGAAAGTAACAAGAGAACATCATTTGTCTCTAGACTGGCAAAGTTGCATTTTTCGATTAACCCACCTCAGCTCTCAGATGTAATATTGTAAACTAGGATTCCATAGAACATTAATTAAATGAATCTAACCATTCACTAACTTTCCATTAATTTTAGCAGCGAAATATATTTTGCGTTGGTGTTATTTTCATAAAAACATAATACAATATTGTAGTGTACCTACTCAGCGATATATTATTCTAATTTGATATTGACTGTGCCATTCACTAATGATATTTTATCTTTAAAGAGTGCAAGTTTGTGAATGAAAAACTAGACAATATTGAAGTACAACAAAAAATATTAATTACTTACATGTTGTTTTATATTGATATTTTCATTTTCAACTTTAAAATGGTGATGATGAAATTCCAATATTTATGGTTAATCCACAAATAGAGGTTGTGATCGAGAAATCTTGTCTTCAGAATTCTCGAGAAATAAATTTCGTGTATTCTCATTTCTCGAGAAATCATCAATGAGAAATCTTTAGTATTCGAGAAATTGTTACTAGGTCAAAATAACAGAATGCTGCTGACTGTAAAGTGTAATGAAAACTCTGAAATTCCCCGGAGGGTAAAAGCATTCGACTTTGAACAGGTATGAAATTTCTTATTTGGTGTTGTGGGCAACTTTTCTATCTTTGGACAAAAGAATTTTGAATTCGCCAATGAACAAGATTTAGGTATGGGCCCGAATTTTGATCTCAAACAGATTCGGCAAACAGAAAACTTGGAATTGAGTTAAAAAATGAAATAGACATCTCTTTATTATGAACACATTTATTTACAGCCGGCATTTTGTTTAGTTTGATTCCAAAGAATGCAAATTCTACCACAGATCACAATCCAAATCACAACACTTAAATCGCCATTTCCATTAAACCCTGTAAAGACATATTGACAATATTTTATTTATTCTCGTACATATCACCCAAGTTGAACAAAGAAATTTATCAAAATTATATCGAATCCCCACATTTCATCCTACATTGGAATGTAGCTATAATTATCGAGATTCCTGTTAAATCACTTGTTTTATTTTAAAATAATAGAGTAATACATGGTTTTACACTATGTCAAATATATCATGCGCGATTGGCAATTCCGAGGTACACATGCTTATTCATTACGTAAGTAGCCTCAAGCAATACTTAATTGCACGGCACTGAAATTGGTAGTGGTGAAGTGAAAAGAAGCGACATGTAACTATTATTATTAGAACATCTTAGTTAAGGAGAACTTAATGTCGACATCTCTGCACTTTGCCATTAGCATTTTTTTTTCTTCAATAATATGGAAGCTGACAGCGATAACACCAGTCCAACTGAAATTGAAATTCTAATACCTACATACTAAATAAAATAAAGTATATTGTATGTACAGTTGTATTTTTACATAAAATTTAACACCAATTTTTCTGTACATTAATACAGTAAAATCTCGTTAGTAAGAACACTCATAATTCGAAATTCGCTGTAATTCGAAAGTTTCCCGAAAAAAAAGTCCCTTGAACATTATTTGCACATAAAACCCATACATTTCATATTTCGTAATTCAAATTTTCTTCTATTTTCGGTACCATGGAATTCGTATTAACGAGGTTTTACTGTAGTATTTTGAGATGGAATTTTTTTACGCGACGATTCTGCAGTATGTAGTTGAACCCTTCTCTGAAAAAACAGGTTGTGACAATGATAGTTTTCGGTTCACACATTTGTCTACATACCTGTTAAAAATCATTATAATCTTGATAACAGACGATACTAGAAATCTTCGTGATGATACACAGCACATATCACATGATTTGTAAACTATTGAGTCATATTTAATCGCTACCATCTCAAAATGAAAATTTCGGGATAATACTACTTTTCCGAGAGGGACACAATAAAATTCTAAATGCAATTATTCTCACATTAATAAAAATAAACCAGTATCAAATAATAATTTAAAGCTATTATTTGTCTACATACCTCAAAGTGTGAATTTTGTAAGTGCCGCATGCATTGATTTATAAAGTCAAAATTATGAAATTTGCAAAATTATCACATTTGCAATAGTGCCTATTCCTACCGAGTTCACTACATTTATACTATCTATTACTATTTACAGAGAATCCTAAGTTAAAATCACAGAAACATATTTTTAATTTACATAAAATAAATGAAAGGATTGTGTCATAAATTACATCGCGATGGCATTAAAAATTTGTGCTATTAAACATGTTAAAAAGCTTCACTTATTTATAGTAATTCGAAAAGTCCTCACGTATAAAAATGTCTTCGCACTAATAATTATTTTTTAGTCATCTCGCACGATGACGAAACAGTCAATTTGAATATTAGTCGTTATAAATTATTGAAATACAATACACACTATGACAATATTTATATGTGGATCGTATCCGTGATCACAATATCACTACCGAGAGCGTCTTGTCAAACGAATGATGAAAATCCGGGCAGGGGCGCCCGAGACCGAGCCATATTGTTCATGATAATCTGACCACCATTCAAACTGACAACGGCGCTACCTTCCGGTTCCGAGTCCGTGTAACTAGAGTAGTTCCTCACCGGTTTCTGCTTCTTCCATGACTGCCGGAGAGAATCATTCACATTGGCGTAATGATTAACAAAGGAATGCGGATCCGAGCGAACACTCTCATTTTCACTTTCCGATCCCTAAAAAATAAAAAATATATTTATGCATTTCAATGCAAGTCTACTGTCAATCACCACATCACAACCTATTTGAAAGAAGGGCCTATTTATCCAATTTCTAATTTTTCAAAAAGGTAAAAATGTTGATAAATAATGATATATTATGCTTGACGAGACATACATTTTATTATAATGCTCTACATACGCGAACATTTTTGACTACCAAAATCGGTGTGTAAAGTGGTGAGACATCATTCATAAATTAATTTATTATCTCTTTCATATATTATAATATATGTAGGAATTATTTTAAGATAAGTACTAAATTGAGATATAAATCATACTAAAACTGGCACAGTTACAATGCATTGTTAAGAATTCTGGACTGGGATGTAAAGCCATCATAAATTTTTTTTTTTCAAATAACACTCGATCTCTCGGATTCAGAATTAATAATTAAATTACCTGTGATTCTGACGAGCTTATCTCTGAAGGTTTTTCAGTGACAGAACTGTCATCGGGATTTTCTTCATAGTCCTTGAGACTCTCTTCATCGCTATGATAAGCGACAGACGCTGGAGAAGGCCTCGGTGGCGATTTGCTAAGCGCAGGAGTGTGTGCGGACGCTGTCTTTGCTCGAGCACCCGTTAGATTACTACTTAAAGTTCCTTGAGCTCGACGCAGCGTTCCCGTACTTCCTACGGTCCCATTATGCCGCGCTCTGTACAAATCGAGCGCCAACTCGCCTCTTTCATCAGCATCCATTGCCATGGATTCCTCCAATGTTTTCTGAGCTTCTTCTAAAATGTAATATAATATTATAATTAACAAATTTGACAAATATTTACTTGAAATAATAATTTTTAATCATTGGCAATCTAGACCGAATAGATACGTCGTATAACTCCCCTAAAAAAGAATAATATTAGAAATAAACTGTTCAGAGCTCGACTGAACTATCAAATATTTTATTTTATAAATAGGTAAATGTCAAAGGTCTACATTTCAAAAACATTGCCTTCCCTTCTACAGGAATTCCACAACAATCAATCTTAAAACCCTTTGGATGCTACAATGTTTTTCAAAATATTTCCGAGGATTGCTACCATTTATTGTCGATAAATGAAAAAATTGCATTATTTTTAGACACCTTACCTCTTTAATTGATTTGGCGAAATCGGACTACAATGAAAACACCTTTCGTAATTAATTTATCGTTCTGAATAGATAATGAGGCAATTACATAAACACTCCATTATACGGGCGCGATCGCGCGAGCGAAATGTACGATCCGCTCACAGTTTTGATTTTTACCAGCTATTGGAAACAATCGGTTACATCAAAATATTATTTTAATTGCATTCGATTGCGTTAGCTAACAACACGTGCTCTCCATAACATATTATTGTGAAATTTATTTTTCGTTTATTTTAATTCCTGAAATCGAAGTAGCATTTTCTGAAGTGTTTTTGGATTAAGATTTTGCCGAGAAAACTCATATACCACCACAAAAAAAATACAATAGTTATCATTTCTAAACCTACCCAGTCACAAAACATATATCAATTGGTTTATATTAGACAACTATAAAACTAAATACATTAATAAAATAAATATTTCATACCACTGGTGCGTAGTATGTTCCCAAATTAACTTAACATTTCAAGCATCAAAAGCAAAACGATGATCGTTGTTAGCATTCCAAGGGGTTAATATTTCCTATGAAACTCAACTTACAACGAAAGTGATATTCTGTCATAAGTCGAGAAATATTATCCAGAAAAAAATATAATACTATATCACATTATGTGCAATAATCTAGGTACAGTAGACTCTCGATTATCCGGGCTAATGGTGGGGAGAAGCGGCATGGATAAAACGAAAAACACGGATAATCCGAACTATGGTTTTTTCTTTTTGAAATACTACATATTATACATTTTTAAAGAAGAAAATTATTTTAACATGTTTAATACTTATTATTTATTAAGAAAATTTGTGATTTTTCGTTTGTTTGCAGGAATCTTTCTAATATCAGTTTGAATTTTTCTAAAGCATGTTTACGAAAGTAAGCGTTTTTATTTTTTAAATTAAATTTATGCACAGATAATCGGGAGTTGACTGTACTTTTAAAAGGCAAAAAAAGAATCACTAACGTTTATACTTATAGCTTTTGCTCTTGACACAAAGAACTGCTATAACCATTATTATTATAATTATAGATGTTGCAGCCAATGCTACCATGAACCATGTCTGTCTGTAGAACGGTTTATGCTGCAAATATCCATATTCCAAATATAATTTAGACGGAGTCATCACAATATCGTCTGTATACGCCGGGTAACTTATGCCAAAGCCGTTATACGATATGAGTCTGAATGAGTATCCCGTGGAGGGTAACAATGTTTGGTAAGATATCGTAAAATCTTCCAGAGGACCGTTATTAGTTCGAGTGACAGTTTCCCATCGAGAATCGTCTGAAATGAAGAAAATCTCATGAATATCATACAAGATAAAGAAAGTTCGAGACGGTATGATAAATTTAATTTTACACACATTTTATGCTAATCAACTTCTATAACAGCCACCTACATCATGTACTGTAACTATTCACTACTATTTTTCACAGGTAAAGGTGCGCTTAAAGTTTGCTAAGGTGACATTATTAAGATGCTTTACAAGAATAAATTAAAATTTATGGTTGATCTCCATTCTTATAGGATCAATGATTATTACATGAAAAAATTTGCAGGCAGTAATAGAAATGAGAAACAGAAATAAATAATGGGGGAGATTGATTAGTAGATGTTTGATTACATGATTGTGTTATATTGTATTGTTCCATATCAATAAATTACTTATAATATAAATTGTTAGTTTGACGACATGTTTTTTTTAAATTTACTGAAGTTATTTAGTAGCAACACAGTGTACAGATAGTATTTATTCTATATAGTTAATATTAATCAGGACTGATACAAATCATACAATATTACAGTGATTTATTTATACTAACAAATTTTAATGTCAAAACTATTGATTGAAGATATGGACAATAATAAAATAAAATTTTAAATGGGACTGTAAATGGGCAACAAAAATTGCATGTTGCCGGAAACATTTTTGAAAACTATAGTCAGACAACATTTCCGGCAATACTGTTGCAGCCATATTCTCAACAACATTGAGTACACTAGAGCAACAATGGCCGACAGTGACATCATATACATAATTCAGAACGACGTACATGAATTATTTCATTGATAAGGTCCACAACCTTTACATCCATTTGGTCATTGTTAACATTGTATAATAAAATTATTTTTAATCTTTTTTAAAAGTTTTGATCTATATTATCTATTCTATCTTTAATTTATTTGAGTAACACCGAAAACAGAATGTGAACAAGAGAATGGTTTATTATTATCTATTCCTGCTTATATTGTCTATGGTATGTCAGACATGTTGCCGAATTTTCGATGGCAGATCGATATCACGGCCAGTATGTGAAACATTCACCAATATTAGGATATATTGCACGGACATATTGCAGTAACATTTTCGTATATTGCTGAAACATTGTAGCCACATATTGCTGTAAAATGTTGCTCATTTACAGACATTCTCTGTGACGAGTCCTGATTATCATTAAATTATATGGAATACATAATGTGATTTATTTTAATTAATACAATGTCTTTCCATTCAAAATTGACAGTTAACACTAATGAAGAGCTTATCTAGGCCATAGGTTTGCACATGGAACAATACAAAATAGACATGTCATTTTGCACTAGAAAACAACTGATTTATTTACTTTTACTATATCACAAGTTTAGTGTTTGACCTACATGCTCTAAGATGTCCTAATAAGTGTACTTTGATATGTGCAAAATATATTCAAGTTTGAAACTTACAATATTGCCATGTTTCCTTAGCTGGTATTAAAAAAATCATGACATTATTTATTAAAACTACCAATTATTGAATAAAATAGCAATAAAAAATAGACAGTACAAAAACTAAAATAGCAATCTGATTTCATTTATACAATTTTATGAAAGCTGATGCAATAAAATATTTTACTTTGATAAAGAAGAGAAGTGAAGCATCGTATGTATATAAATAAATACTTATATAATATTATATTATCAAACATAAAGATAAAGAATTGAACGTAATTGTAATGCCTGTAAATTTTAGACGATACGTTGATTTGTATGCACCTCCAAGGAGAAAAGGTTTAACATTTATGCAATAAAAGCTTATGCCGTTTACACATTCATGAGATATTATTTGCCTCATGTTATATCAATCTGCATCTCAGAAACACAAACAAATTAATGTATCGTCTCTAGCTTTGAAATCTAAATTTTGTCATCGCGCTCGACGTATGCAATCTACACACCCATAAAACATGAATGTGTACATTCATATTAATCCTTTTCCGCCTATACAGACTATGCACACGCAAGATACGTCTGCGTTTTACACATCTGTAGATTGCATGCGTAAAACACAATAGCGAAATTAGACATGAAAGTATTAACAAATAAATTGTATTTGATAATTTACCTTTTTTCCTAGTTTCAATGTAATAACCAAGCAAAGGGCCTTTTCCGCTAGGTGAGTTTTGCCAATGCATATCGACTCCGGCCGGTGTTCTTGTGAGAACAAGTTGTCTCGGTATAACGGGAGAGCCTTCTTGGGGCCCCGTACTGATGTTCCCCCAAACGGGAGGACCCAGGTCAACAGTCATGGCTCTCACGCTGAATGTGTATCCCACCTCTTCTTCCAGTCCGCCCACTACCAAACTCGTATCGGTAACTTTCTGTTTCACTTGCTTACTGAATTCTTTGGAAGAAAAAACATTAATGGGTATTAATGGGTATTTTAATAAATAAACATGTAGAGATCATTTTAATGCGTTCGCTTGATACCTTTTATGAAAAATGTGTATGATAATTTAAAAGAACTAACTTTCATTTTGCTGTGTTGTCTCGTATGTCACAATATATCCAACAATCAATCCGTTCCTTTTGCGAGGCGGCTCCCAGTTCACTCTCATGCTGGTCATCGTAATATCGGTGAAATTGAGGGCCTCGGGAGCTCCCGGAAGTCCTTGGTGGGTTCTGGCAGTGACGGCTTGAGACCTCGGACCGTCGCCGGCAGGATTGAACGCCAGTATTTGAATGCGGTACTGAGTATATTTGTCGAGAAAAACAAGACTGTGACTGGTGGATGTCGCTGGTACTACTTCAATCTCCTCTTCAATCTTTTTATCGGTGCTTTGGTGTTGAGGAGAATCAGTCACCAAATAAAATACCTAAAACCACGATTACCAGACATTAATATGTAGTTATTGAAATATATGGCCATATTTTAGAGTAGGTACCATAAAAGAATATCGACAAACTACTACTCAATCATATTTACTGCGCCAACTGTTGAAATATATTTACAGATATTTAACTATTTTGTGAAATCTTCATGATAGTAGATAGCAAATGAAAGCTTATATTTTAATTATTATTATAAACATATATTATCCTACAATATGTACTTAAAGCGTATTAAAATAAAATGAACTATAACTAAAGAGTGACATTATAAAAGTTTTAAATATTAAACCTACAACAAAATTGATTCTAAATAATGTGTCCTCTTCTTTCGGTCCAGGGTGTGGAGAAATATAAGATAAAATTAAACACGTTAAAAAATATGTTATTTTCAATAGTTAGATCTGTATAAACTGTAGAAACTTTAATGCATATTATAATCCATTAAAGTTTCTCAAGCGCGCATTCAATATTGGTAATATTTGAGGACACTCGGTGTGCTATGTGTCTCAGGTTTTATGACCTAATTGTCATAAAGTAATAAACCGTATCTGACTACAGAGCCTTGGTCCACGGTAACTGGCCTTCACATTTCTATATCATTAATCTGTTCTGTGTTCGGGTTCGTAATGCATTTAAAAATGCATCTAAATCTGTTATATGGCTCTGTTACCTTAGTGTGTTTTAAGGAAAATACACATACATGTTACTGTATGTATATTAAAATAACAAACGAATTATTACTTAGACTACACCACAGTATACGGTTCCATTAAAACATGAAAAGTCATTTTGGACTAACTCTGTTTTACAATATTATGATCCTTATTAATTACCTTATATCCCAACAAATCTCCATTCTGCGCACTCATTAACAAAGGTTTCCACGTGAGCTCAACTTCCGTAGACGATAGAGACGTCGCGGCAACATCTCGCGGAGGTGCAGTAGGAACGGCTTCGCCCACCCAAACGGCTGCCACCTGACCAGAAGGACCTTCTCCTTGCGAGTTGAATGCACCAACTGTTATCTCGTAATTTGTGTCCACGGATAAATCTGATAATACTATTCTGTCGGACTGAAAATTCAAAAATGTATAAATTAACTAATCTAATAAGATATAGGTAGGTACATAAATTCATTCCACACAAGTTTCAGATAACATAATAAGGTTTTATTCAGCAGTAAGCGTTGTTTACTGATCATTTGCGTAATGGTCACCGCTGATGCAAATGTGAATATGTATAAGAATTTAGGAAATCATTATGATGTGTATCTATCACTTTTGGTGTACTAAATCAAAACTAAATTTTTCTATCATTACTTTCCTACGGAGACAACTGTTCAGTTTTGACAAAACAAATGCAATAATGGAGTTACTTTTGCTTTGCCGAAAATAAACACTTTGAAACTTGTAGTTCTGTACTGACGATTAGGTACTATTGATTTTTTCAAGTGCAAGTTTTTGAAGCAATGTTTTTTTAAATTTATTAATTGAATTGGTGTTTGCATAGTAGAACTCCATTATTAAAGTAGAATTTACAAAAATAATTTTGTTTCAAAACCAATATTTTTAAAATTGAAGTATAAAATTTTCAATCAAACGAATGAACAAATTTGACATAGAAAGACATGTTGCCTCTTTGACGAGCGTACTTCGACTCAGTGATCATGCAATAATTCCTATAATATTCTCACAGAATATAAACCAGAAAAAACATGAAGATTGTAGATATACAAAATACAATTAGGTACCTTTATTCCCATGACATTTTCTTTGAGGGGGGATTGTAGAACTGTTGGAAAATCAGAGACCGGCTGATACACCACTCTATATCCTCCGGTTTCTACTTCTCCGCTCCAAAATTTGTCTTCTACCACATTCCAGTAAACTTGAACACTGTTCGTTGTGATAGGCACCACTCGTAATCCTTGAACACTACGGCTGGGAGCTAGAAAAATAATAATTACAATAAAATATCCATCCATATAATTGAATAATATATTTTTATATTCTACTTATTTGATTTAAGTTTTGTACTATTCCATTTGAGTCAATTTTTTCAACCCAGGTTTTGCCTTTCGGCATCTTCAAGCACCCTGCGCTCTCATCAATGGCAACTGCACACTGACAACGAACACAGTTAATTCTCGCTTATATAATAAATTAATATAATAAAAGATGGTACAGATCATGTATAAAAAAAAACAAATTTTGAATATTTGAAGTGTTTGTAGATATTTCGATACCTACATTAATACATTCTGTAAACATATTAATTGTCATTATTGGAAACCATGGATCTACTTCATGTTGGGAATCTGATATGGTGAACTAATGAGAAATTTTAATAAATTATACGTATCTACTAATAACAAATAGGAATGTTAAGGTATAATCCATAATCGATAAACTGAATGCGTTAATCGCAGTACTAAAATGTCAGGCTTTAAGAAGGTATATGAGTTAAACATACGTATTTACCTGAAGATGCCAAAAGACGAAACTCGGGTTGTAAAAAATGACTCAAATGTAATTGTACAAAACAGAATAGTTCAAATTCCATCCCACGGTTGATAGTATTAATTACATAATTTATTTATGTACAATGCTAAGAAGGAAATTTGTTACCTGCTGGTAAAGTGCGAACTTTATTAGACTCCTTACTGAATCTACTTGGCCCAATATCATTAGTTGCACGAATCCTAAACTCATATGAAGTAAACGGTTTAAGATCGCTGGCAGTATAGGATGTGACAAATGGATCGACCCGTTCAGGTATTGTCTGCCACGTACCATCATTCTCTCTCAGCTGAACCGTGTAATATCTGTAATTCAATAAGAACGAAAAAGCTTATTCAATTTGTAATAAAAGCTGCGTGAAGACAGTAAATTAAATATGGAAGATAGTTTTACCTTAATGGAGCATATCCATCTCTGCCAGGTGTCCATGAGAAAGTGATATGGTGAGGTTGCAATTGACCTTGAGAAACTTGCGGTTGAGAGGGAGGCTGCGGTGGACTTCGATTGTTTGTCGTTAAGACAAGAGCTCGTCCCGTTTGTCCCCATCCGATACGCGTTTGAGCCGTAACAGTGAATAGATAGTAACGCTCTGAAGTTAAACCAGTCGCCCTATAAAAAAAGAATTACATATTACTTTTAAAAAATGATTAAAATAATTGCAAAATAGAGGCTAAACCGAATACAAAAACAATGTAATATTTTATATTGTATTGAAAAGTAACACATAGTTTACCTAAAAGTTCTATCTGATGGTAAAAACTCCCTTGAAAATATGAGATCTTTAGTACTATTCAAATGATATGTCACACGGTAAGCCAAGATTTCTCCATTGGGATCTTCTGGAACGTCCCATATTATTCTGGCTGTCGTGAATGAGACATCGGGGAACGATACATTTGACGGCACACCGGGAGCTAAAAAATGGACACATAATATACTGTAACCTCGGAGAGCCACAAAGCGAGATTCTAATTTGAGGGCTTCATAACATGTTTAATAACAACCGTTTGATGATAATATTTATTTGTACTGCTTCAGAGCATGGCATGTCCTCCTTGCCCCGGAAAAAAATAGCATGGTAATTTACATTCAAAATTTTATATTTTCTACTACTTAATTAAAAATTACTGGAGACCATTGTCATACGAAAACAGGATAAAGAAGATTCTTTATCTAATTAAATTAAATTATCGGTTAATAATAAAAATCAATTCACACAAAAATAATAACAAAAGTTTTGAACTACTTACCATCTTCAAATGTTTGAATAGTTATTGGCGGTTTGCTCAATGATCCATCCCCAAGCCGAGTATAGGCCAGCACTTGAATTTGATATGTGACATATTTCCTCAATTCCGTAAGAGTTGTCGTGTGAGTCTGATTGGACAAAAGGGGCTTGCAATCCGGCTGAGGTATCCTAACTGACAAAGATCCGGGCAATGAAGGCGATGACAGTGGTGCATAGCATACTCTATAACCTTCCACCATCCCGTTCTGATGCTGAGGAGGTACAGAGCCCCACACTACTACAATGGTAGTGGATGATGTTGCATTAGCGCTAACGTCACTTGGACCCATTGATGGCACTAAAATGTTAATAACAAAGATTCATTGATGTAATAATAAAAGAGCAGATGTTTAGGCATACTTATGTAAATAAGTGACCTTATGCAGATGAAAATCGGCTCCACTTGATATAGTGGCAGAATTTAGAAACACAAATGACAGCTGTAAATATACGTATATTTCATACACAGAAATCAAATGTTGTTTAATCATTCCGGCAAAAAAAAAACGTATCGATTACTGATTATCTAAGCAAACACGAAAGATTATCAGTATTAATAACGTAGCGTACTATATTATTGAAACTATCCAAACCAATCAATATTTTATTGCATGTACGTATCGATTACTGATTATCTAAGCAAACACGAAAGATTATCAGTATTAATAACGTAGCGTACTATATTATTGAAACTATCCAAACTAATCAATATTTTATTGCATGTACTTATGCATCAACTAAATTATGCTTAATGTAGTGTTGCAATTCAAAGAATTCTGAATGCAAGTGATACTGTTTTCGTGGTGTGCGCATTTATTCAATTAAACCAAGTGGGTAACCGGACAAAACAGAACATGACAAAACAGAACAGTGACAAAACAGAACATGACAAAACAGAACAGTAACAAAACAGAACAGCCAGGGGAAAAATGAAACATTAATTTTTGTGGAATCTATTTATGTTAGGTTACATTTGGTTAGGTCATTATTTCGTTGCACCTAGTCACCCAATCATTTTGAACATATTATATTGAATAAGATGAGATATCCTAAGCTTGCTGGCAACACCAAGTTAAGCCCCGTTTATTTGAGGCTTTCTAGCGATTAGGAATGCAGAAATTAAATATATAATTTGATTTATTATGGCGTATTGAAGATCCGTGCTATTAAAAATCTCTCAACCTAATAGAGATAGGACAATATAATTTATATTTTTCCTGAAAGGACATAGTTATATTTATCGTTGTTCTGTTTTGTCACTGTTCTGTTTTGTCATGTTCTGTTTGTCTCTGTTTTGTCATGGAACCGATAGAACAACCATTACTGATTATATTATTTAAAATTTATTAACCATGAATTTATAGTTACTATAAATTTTATATTACATATGTAGTTTTCATATTTCTACCCATTATATATATGTCAATTTAAATATATTTTACTTTGCTATTATTTAAAAGGCAAAATGTTTTATGTATCATTTAGGTAATATGTAACAATATACGTAACTCTCATCTATGTGATGAGTCTTTAACTATTTATTTTAACACAAAATCAACTTTCAAATACATCTACATATACATCTGGCCCAAAGCTTTTATGATAAAAGTACACAGTAAATAAATTAACATTTATATTAATCGTTTTGAAAGAATAACATTGCTTCTAAAACTTTTTGTAGTAAAAAAAAAAAAACTACTAACAAAAACTTTGTTTCAAACTATTTAGATGGAGTTCCACGACATTTAATTGTATTAAATAAACAAATATACTAATCCCAATATGTACATATTGATATTATCTCTTACCGGCTTCTCTGGTTCTTTCGATGGCCGATGGACTGCCGGGCGATGATCCTACTTCATTGCAAGCCATGACACTGATTTCATACTGAGTCCACGCTTGAAGATTGTCCAAAATATGTGAATTAGACGTATGATCATCGATCAATACATTTTCAACCTCATCAGAATTAGTTGGCTTGTAAGTTATGTTATAGCCTCGGGGGTTTCCAAACCACTCGGTTTGCTGTAAAGGCTAAAACGGAAAAACATACATATTATCATTTTATATAATTATTCAGAAGTTCAAATCTTCATTCATCTCATCATTCTTCATCATTAGTTCATCTATCAACTTTCGAAGTGTATTGTTCCAAATTGTCGACGTAGATATCAAGGGAGCCAGTCCACAAAATCATATTGCTGAGAAACAGGCACTCAAAGACTTTGTGTGACAAAGAAAAGTAACATTTTTTTATTGAACTTTTTTGTTTTTAATGATATAACGGTGAAACTTTCAACATAGAATATACTTTGTGGTGTTATCTTATTATTATTTTGTACAAATAACTAAAAAAAATAGTATCTTAGAAGTTATGTGTGTTATATCTCTTGACCACTGAATATTGAAATGTACAAAAAATGTCGTCAAAAGAGTTTTGTGGCTTAAATCCATTGACCACTGCATCTTTGATGATTTTAAAATGCTTTTGTGTACTTTACTCATTTTCTCCAAATTTGTGGCTTGGCTCCCTTGACATCTACAGCAGTAGTTTCAGATTCTATAGTACCTTACAAATTAAACATCTTATGAAAAAAATGCTAATAAACAATGCGACTGAACATTTCTCAGAACAGTTTCTGCAGTATAAACAGTATCATGTAACATGTGTAAATGTTAAACAAAGTGACAAAAGAGACTGTCACATCAGCTTGTCTGGTGTGACTTTGTGACATAGTGTTTTTGTTACATTGGTCACATGAATATACATGTTAGTAATATATTTCAGAATATATTCATTACAAAGTATTATGTAAGTTTTAAAAGTAAATATTTACTCACAATCCATCTCACTCGTAAGTCATTGGCGCTGACTGCCCTTACAGTGACATTATTGGGCGGCTTCAATGGCGGAGCTTGAATTGTTTGAAACTCTTTGCAGGGAGCACTCGGAACAGACGGCCCGACAACGTTACTCGCAATAATTCGTAGACGATACGTCGTAAACGGGACAAGGGTCTTCACAATAAGTGATTGGGCGTCAGGTGCAATTACCTCGTAAGTCGTTATCCAACTAGTATTTCTTGCAGTTTGAGCCTATAAATAAATAAATAATAGATACAAATAATTATAATTTAATATATTAATAATAAGCTTTTAAGTATGTACATTTATTGCTATAAAGTACCTGAACAGTCCATTTTGATATTGACGAATTGCCATCAAAGCCTGGAGTGAACTGCAGAACTACAGAGAAGGCTTCTATGTTAGACAATGCTAGATTGTATGGTGCGTGTGGCAGAACAGGCTTAACTCCAGATTGAATTGACGCTTCCTTTGAATTTCCATCACCTATTGCAGTCATAGCGCATATCTCAAACATGTAGAAAGTTGTAGCCTGGAAGAAATTAAATTAATTAAATTTTACTGCCGGTAGGTGTATGTATGGTACTTTGCACGCCGCGAATTTTATTGTAAAAATAAAAAAATAAAATCAATTTAGGTTTCAAGTGGTAAAAACGAATTCTGTTTCAATTGTGAGTATGTGACGATATTCCCAATAAATGTCGTTGTGTTCAACATATTTGTATGTTTAAAATAATTGATTTACCCCCCCCCCCCCCCCCCCGTTTACCGTTTAAAACGGGACGTCCAAAGACGTCATTTTTGTATGCAGGCATCCGGTTAACATTCACTCAAGTATATAGTAAAACTAAAAAGTTTGTTATTGAACACTGTTTTGGCGCACTAATTTCTTGAAACATAAATTTAATAAGCATGCAACATTTTAAACAAACTAATTTTATTTTATAAAATATACCTACATAATTTTCATCATATTATTTTAAAATAACTCAATTATCAGTCAGTAAATATAACAATATCATATTTATTACCTGTAAATTCTCAATCATTACTGAGGTAACGTTTGACGAAAACACTTCCTCGCGTTGAGTTTTGGGTTGATCTTTAATTTGATATTTAAGCCGGTAACCTGTCAAAATTCCATTGCTTTGTTTTGGTGGAGACCACACCACTTTGACTGCCCTATCCGACACATCATCAAATTGTAAACTAGAAACTTCATCAGGAACTGAAAACATTATAGAATTTATGTAATTTATTTATAGAAAAATGTATTTTTATTGGAACTTACAACAAAATATATTAGTATGTTGAAATAGTCATTATAAATTTTGTATTCAGAATGAACGTGTTAGTTACCATCTTGACTAGTAATGGCGAACACATAATCGCTTCTTTCTCCATCGCCCGGATCAGTGAAGCACACAACGGTAATATTATAGGGAGTGTATTTCTCGAGGTTACTAATAATAGCTGATTGCTCCGCTAAAGGGTCTAGCAAACTTGGTGGAACACTAATTACTCTTTTTTCAACATTCTTTTCCTCCACAAAATCCCAGCGCCATGCCTGAAGTTTGTAGCCCTATAATGTAAAAAAAAAATATTCATAATATGAATATAATCTTAAAATAAAATAAAATACTTGGTTGACAAAACTTTGATTGTATTGTGTAACACCACGAAGAATGATTCTAAATAAACAATTCAATAAAATATATGAATAGAAAATGGCATTATATTAATTTATTTTAGAAAAACAACTAAAATCGATAAATGTACAATTTTGTCTGAACTTACTTGATTGATTCCATTAATCTTTTGTGGATCTGGAGGTGTCCACCAGACCGTCACAGCTGTTGAATTAAATGCTTCGGCCTTTATATCAACGGGTGGCGCTTCCGGTACGCCTTCTTTGGTCTTTATCTTTGCGCCTTCAGTAAACACGCCGACTCCTTTATCATTGTAAGCGGCTATTTGAACCACGTAATCTTTCCACGTTATTAAATCCTGTATGAGAAAGTTTCTTTGGGCAGCATTCGTGATATTTTGATGGGTCCATGGACTATGATTATAGCCGTAAAGTCGGTACCGTATGACATATCCTAATATGTGCCCGTTGCGATGTTCATCCATAGGAGGTTGCCATTGAGTTATAATTTCTGAAGAAGACCTCGCCGATCCGACAAATCCGAGTGGAGGACCAGAGGGAGCTGTTAATAAATTATCAATAATTAGCAAGAACTCTTATTATGTATCATTTATCAACTGTAACGCTAGAATACAATATTTAACAGAATCTCTTACATGGTTTATTATTTTCTCTTGCATAACAATAATAAGGTAAGATAGTCTCTTATTTTAAACACAATGGACTTTTTTCTACCATGCAGTTGAAGGTGAATTCAGAAAAATATGAAAGGACATGCTGAGTACCTACATAATTAACATAACATGACATCCACAAAATAAATAGAGAAAGGTTAAATTTTCATTTTAACATAATTACCATAAAAATGAAGTTAAAATTTCTGTGGATATAATGGTCAACATTGAAATAATTCATGGAACATTACAATATATAAAGCAAAATATAAATTCATTATACAAGGCCTATACGAAACGTAACATAACGAAAACCAACATTTGAAATGAGATTATAAATAATACTCATCGGAAGTTATTAATATCACTGATTGAACTAAAAAAAAAATGAAATAATGTAGTGAAATAGTTGACAGAAGTGGAAATGTGTTTGGGCGAGAGATAGTGAAAAGTGTATGACACGAAGAAGTCATAAGCAAGCAATACCTTGACAGCATATCATTTCGCTGGCTGTTCAGGAATACAACACCAGTAACTATAGTTTTACCATATTATTCAAACGATACAGAACGGTAACCAGAATAAATTTTCAGTATTTCAATTATTAATAATTAATAGTTATACATTTCTTTTCAACTCCGTCAAATGATATGGATAATGTAGAAGAAATATATGCTGTTTAGCGAGACGGCTAAATATATTTCAAAAATATATAAAGCGTTCTCTCACACAAGACGTTTTGAAGATGCAAAAAATAAACTTTCAAAGGAAAATAATTTCGAATGCTCTTTCATGAAGTGCACGATATCAAATGGAAAAAGATGAAATATTATTTGAATTTTCTTAGAGGTATGAAATTGAAATGACTGTAATAAAATTATCATAGAGTCTATATTGTACAATATATTGGATAGAAAAAATGTCTTTCATTCATACCTTCTTGCGGGAGTGTGACAACTCCGGTAGGTTCCGATGGAGAGCCTTCACCGACGGCATTAATGGCAGATATTCTGAATTGATAAGCTGAAGCGGCCTTTAGACCCGTCAACAATACCCAACGCTGCGATGCTGACACATTACTAAGCTCCGTTATCCAGTTCAAAAGAGGATCAGGAATGGGACCTGTAAAATTTCAAGACAACATTAATGAGTTATTAAAAAATTTAAACAATATTATTATGAACTAACTACTCTCATAATTCTATTATATAAGTACACATATTAGATTGTTCATGTCTTTCCTAAGAGATTATGTATTTGACATAAGTAGGTAGACATTAAAACAAAATGTAAGAAAAGTAATAGATCAAAAAATATTTGTGAAATTAATTTTTATCATTAAAAACTTACCTAATTCAGGCACTTCTCTCTTTTGCACAATAAATTTCTTGATTGGAGAGTTGCCATCGAATCCTGGAGTCCATGTGATATTGACAGCTCTCTGAGTGGGTGATTCAATTTTCAGTGCTCTCACATTAGTGGGGGCAAATGGTAATTCGATCACTGCCAAAGTGGCATGTCGTGTATGGTTGCCTCCGGGAGATGTCACCGAGCAAGTGTAGTCCCCGGCATCGCTCGCCCGAACAGCGCTGACCTCCAAGCTGCCGTCGCTGCCGACCCAAACTCTCGGACCGGACACCATAATTCTAAAATATTTTCATTAATTATAACATTTTAACATTTGTACCTAAATCAAAAAAGTTAAAATTAAATCAATCATACTTACTGCTTATAATGAAACCAATCAATGTTAAAGGGGACACTTGGATCACTGGATACTTTGCATTGCAATGTAGCTGTGTGGCCTAGGAGAACTCTAGTATCAACAGGTGGAGCTATTATTTGTGTGCGAACTGTAAAGAAATTCAATTATGAAATAATTTTTATGAATAGTAGGCAAAATTTTGTTAATTATTAATAAAGGTATTTGTAAACATACCCATGACAACAAGATATGCCTCTCCTTGCACATGACCTGCTTCATTAGCCCGTACACATTTGTATTTCCCGGTATCGGCAACAGATGTTCCCGCAATCAGCAGATCGCCTTCATCCAATACTTGTACTCTTCCGCTAGTTTCTCTTGAATTTGTTATTATTGCAGTTTCTAAAAAAAAAATTAATCATTAGGTATATTTAATTTTAATTGTATTCATCAAATTTTGTAAGATTTACAAATATACCTACAAAATTTGAAAAAAAAAAATGGTTTTCACATATTTACATTACAACATTAAACTATGAAACTACAGGCTCAACGTTGGGGGGAATGTGTGTTTTAACAAATTAATATGTATTCATAAGCATCAATCAGATAAATAAACAATATTTAAATTTTAACATAACTTGGGTATGGCCATTTTTATCGACTCAAAAATCAAAATCAAAAATAGACTTTTTTTAAAAATTAAATTTACACTCAAACCACGAATTATATTTAAAGTCTTTCTTACACATTCAAGAACTTATTAAACTACATTTTAATGATAAAAATAAGCATAAAATAATACGTAATAATAAGATGAAAGCCTTCAAGGATTGCAAGGACAATTATATTACATTTACAACAGTTTTTTGTTAAATAAATTTAAATAATATTTGTTTATCTTTTTACATGGTATTATTTAAATAATATTTGTTTATCTTTTTACATGGTATTGCAAAGTTATCAGTAAATTGTATTAAAGCACATTCTGCATATTTCTACAGTAGCACTGCACTTTACAATTATTAGAGGGATCAATAGACATTAGGTAGATATTTAATTCTGAACACATTGACGATTTAATTAACTATACTATAATTTTTTTTCGAATTAAATGGATTTTTAAAGATCATTAACATACCGTTAAGGAACCAGGTGATGTTGGGTGTGGGGGCTCCTGCCGCTCGGCACGAAATGGTGGCGTCCTTCCCATCCAAAACCGTCAGGTTGGATGGGGCTACTTCCATCACTGGCATGGACGCTAAATCAAGGGTACAAGCCACAATTTGTTAATATACAATAACACTAGCCTCGCACAAAGAAGTCAACAAATTTATATTAGTAGTGGAGACATGCACTAAGGTGAACTACCAAAGCATATTTTTTTTTAATAAAATAATAATTGTTTTAATTTGTTTCATCGCAAAAGTAAGCAAACAAACTTTTAAATCAAAAAATTTATATTTAAGTACATATGTAAATTAAACTGAAGAAATTCATGAACGTAAAATATATTGGCATACTTGAATACATTTATAACCTAATACGTAGGCACATACAAGAATATCTATGACATTTATATATTATATGAAATAAAATATTTTATATTCATTAGTGACTGAAAAAATAAAAATATATAATGTATCATGTAATGATCATTCTCAAAATGTTATGAAAAAAATCATTTAAATAAAACCACACTTCTAGTTAAAACACTGCAAAATAAATTATTGTGAAAATCATAAAATAGTGATAAATAATAAAAAAACGTGTCCGATCTAATAAAGGTGCACCAGCAAAGAAAAAGAATAATTTTTCTACATTGGAAACATTCAGTATTCTTTCTGTTACAAAATGAGTATTTCTTACTGCCAGAATCAAATTGGAAACTCTTTATTTGTTTGTCAGACGATCTCATTCGGACGATTTTGGGTAGGGCGCCTCTTGGGAACCGTTTACGCGCTGGACCGGTCAAATTAACAATATGTTAGTCAAAAATCCTGCAGCAGTACAAAACTCAAAAAAATATTCTATTGAAAGTTAAAATTAAAACTATACTCACTTTTTACTTTTAACCATGTATAAATAGATGTCTCTCCCGCTTCGCTGGCGGCTATACATTGGAATATTCCAACATCCTCTGCTCTCAAACCTTTCACGACAAGAGATCTATCTTCTTCAACGGAATATCTTCCACCTCCGTGCTCGACTTCATCGATAAAGTTATCATCCGGGATAGATCCGGAAGATCCGATTTTTTTTCCATCTTTGTACCAAGTCACCCCTGGAGGTGGCACACCTTGCACGTCACAATCCAATTTGACCATTGAACCATAATCACCCAAAGTTTCTGTCCTCAGACTGTTCGAGAACATTGGTTTTTCGAGGACGAACACCGTAGCCGATGCAGTCACCGTCGGGAAGCCTCCAGTTTTAAGCCGGACTTGACACTCGTATTGACCGGTATGGGTTAAATTTGCCGATAATAAACTCAAAGTTCGATTCGATGGGTCGTTCATATCATAAGGTACTCCAGCCGATTCAATAATAATTCCATCTTTGAACCATAATGTTTCCAACTCGTGCAATGGCCTAGCGTTGGCTATGCACTGCAAATTCGTGAGATCTTGACCTTTGATTATTTGAGTATCTTTAGGTTTGATTATGATTTCTGGAGGAATTTCGCTGTTAGCATCTCCTGTAACCTTGAGAGTTATATAAGGACTGTTTTCTTCCTTCCCGAGTTGAGTATTTATTGCACGAGCCCTAAAAAGACATAATCACAATATTACATCAGCACCGAAAGTCAACACCTTACATCAATAATTGTACTATTCATGTGTTCCTTCTGAAGTTTTATTATTTCGTCAGCATAATATGTGATTTTATTACTTTACATAATATAAAATGTTTAACGAATGTGTTCTCCCACAGGTGCGAAACATGTAACCTGAATTCAAAAGAGGTTAAAAACCTGAGAGGAACATAGTATGGTATGGAAAGATACATGTTGGCCATAAGAAGGATCAACAAAAAAATGAATGGGCATGTGAGCATATAAGAGTTTTGGGTATACTTACGAAATGTAAAAAAACTTGAAATGATCATTCAAAAAACAGATCACCGCTGGACAAATGTTATCATCCAGCATTATCCAAGAGATATTACAATACTAAAGTACAACAAAGAGGTAATCTATATCAGTCAGATCGATAATCAAGTTTAGCGGAAGTACATCGCAAGAAAAGACTAAAGACTGAAAAAAGTGGAGACAAGAAGGAAACGCCTTTATTCTGCAGTAGATCGAAGGTGGCCGAAATAATAATATTAAAAAAATACTAGAGATGGGTATTGGAACAAGCCATTGGCCACAACAACTAACCTGTACGCTTTTTCATCTTCATTAGAGCATGAAAGAATAACAAGTTGGTGAGAATCGGTCACAGCGTATTTGTTGTCGTATCGCAGAGGTCCATTTTCGTCTTGCCAGATGACAGACGGGGTGGGATTGGACTCTATCGGAGGCAAATCTAATATAGCAGCATTCCCAGACTCCACAAACAACATCTTCTCCGATGAATCTTTAAACAGTCCCATATCTGTGAACAAACAAATTTACATGTAGGCGCTTCTCGGTTGAGGAAGAATGGTACACTGATATAGAAACATCATCAAAAGTCACTGACATGAATAATTCAATAAGACTTACATGCAACGGTAACATGATTCTTCTCGCTGAATATGGCTCCCACATCATTCTGTGCAATGCACTGATATGCACCAGCATCTGCTCTCTGTGTGTTATGGATCTTGTAGAAGACGTCTGGGGAAAAGTCACCTAACGGTTGGCCATCTCGAAGCCATTTGTACATCGGCTGTGGGATACCTGAAAAGGGGAGAGAGAAATTCGATAAATATTATATTATCATTTGCGACATCTAGGTGGGAGCAAAAAAAATCCTCATTTAATTCATGGATCTGGAGCAGACTGTCTTTTTTTTAATTGCTTCGCTCTGACAACAAAATACTTTCCTGCACCAAACTCAAAGTATAAAATAAAAAATTAATCCTTGTCATATTATGTCAAGTAAAAGGATATAAACACGGCAAAACATCGATACCAAGATTGCCCAGTGCAGAAGTCGGTAACCGGCGACCCATATGCATGCAGCCTAAGCGTGCATTTTTGTGGACCCTATAAATTTTTGACCCAACAAGAGGCCCGTATATACTATTATTTTAATACCTAATAAATTTTAAACGAATAAAATACTTTGCAAAATTTGTATATATGATATATCAGGTATGGCGAACCTATGGCACGTGTTTGAAGAGAAAAAAATACCTATAATAATAAATGACAGATCGCATTGTATAAAAATAGCAGGCAAATACTCTTCAATAATAAGCATGATGTTTAATTAAAATATATAATTGCATAGGTCGGTTCATAGATTTCATGCGTCACATATAATATTATCACACTAACCTCTAATTTTGATCAATTTACAATACTTGAGACCACTGTAGCGAGAGAATGCATCTTATCAGAGGAATTGTCATGTCAATTTGTGCGATAAGTACTAAACCAATTAATACATTAACAAACAATTTCATTTCTACCCACAAAAAACGACTGCACCAAATAAGAAATAAAAACTTGGTGAAGCTAGTTAAGTAGTAGTAATTCTGGTACAGTTGTTTCAAAATCGGTGGACCGAAATGTATGGCGTAATTGAAAAAAGTGATAAAGCTATTATATTATGTCTGCTATGTTCTGTGAGTGGTATCTAGAACATCATCATTATTTTAATAGGATTCTTAAAAACTATTATTATTATTAAAAACGGCACAAAAATACAAAAATAAACAAAAATAATATTTGGGAAATTTTGGCACGCGTGCGAAAAAAGGTTCGCCATCCCTGTGATATATGATACATATTTAATACGTATCTATAGTTTGATGACAAACCCGAAAAAAGTTTCGTTGGATTGAACATTTTCATAAAAAGTAGCAAAACATGAATATTTTTGAACCCTTTACCTAACTGACTAGAGGATTAGAGACCGACAACTGTGACTTGAGGCGCGGCCTTGGCGCTAGTGTGGCGATATGAGTGTATTGCGAGAATATGTCATTGATTGCGAGCTATTAATCTTGCTTATAAAAAATATGAAAGATTAAACAGTTCCACGAAGACAATTCTAGTAACACAAACAATTAGTAGATAATATCGTCACTGTTCTGGCAGAAGACACTAATTCGAAAAAATGACATATTGAGTTAGTACCAAAATGCTCCTTATTTCAAACTTTACTGTCTGGAAACCTTCTTAATAAATAAACAGTCTTTATTTTAAAGTCATCCTTTTTACGATTACTTAATAAACTCACATGATAGCCCATTTCAAACATTTTAACAACTTCAAAGTCAAATTACTCAAAACTAGTATTCTCCAGTTAGTGTGTTGTGCCAGAACAGAGACGATATATCCTAACACGAATTTTGGTAAGAATAGATTTTCTTTTCGACTGACAGCTAAGCATCTGCATCTCCATGCAATTTGCACTGAATTTTAAAGTATAAGTAGGTATATAGATAATTTGGCCAATAGAAAACTGCCACAAAACCTACATTAGCAAGGAAACGTCAGTGATGCATCATAAATTGTTATTTTCCAACAAAATCTAATACATTTTTTTATTTGATTCATATCTCGTATTTATTTCTGTATTTTTCAATATTGCAGTACTTAATGAAAATTGATAAGGAATATTTTACACTCTCGTACGGCTTTATTATTAGAACTAAAGATTAAAATGTTGTCTATGAGTCTGAAAAGGTTGCCGACCCCTGACTGGCAGTGATCGGTAGCGTTATGCTTTATGAGCACCGGGGGAGGGGTCTCAGCTTGAATCCTGAAGGTTAGGCTAATCATTTATTGTTCAATAAATGTGTATGGTTACCATGGAATGGGAAGTATATTGACATACAAGCCACTAATCTTACTAGGTAGGCATTGCAATTCCGAGATGTACTCCGAGATTGCAACCCCAATAAATTTCTACCCACTAAGTACGGGTTGAATGAATGGGTAAAAAAAAGTCCATTTAGTCACCTTCTATGTTTTGAGTGGGGTTCATAATAATAATGCTCGGTTCCAAGTGGAAATTGTGGAATTGGATTTTGATTTTCAGTAAAATCAGTTTCAAATTCACAAGTTTTTGAACACGTTCTCAAGAACCATTTTTTTCATTAAAAACTAGAGGTTTTAGTACTTAAGTTATATATTTGAATCATCATGAGATGCATTATTAACAATGGGTACCGTCATACACCGAAACTAACATGGAAGTACAATAAACTTCAACAAAGAAGGGCCAACATTTCGGAGCAAAGCGTAACAACGGCGTTTGGTGACTTAATGACAAAAGTCCATTAAGCTTGCAGAAGGATATGGTGAAAATGAAAATCATAATAATAAAACAGGAAATGACTCAAAAACATGATACCTAGTCTAAAAATAATACGCATGCCTTTGTAGAATAGGCTAATAATTTTAATAGATTCTAATAAATCACTGTATTTTTCATAAAGTCAAAATAAAAACAGTATGTTTTCAAACTACCGTATTAGTCAACCGCGTAAACCCTCAGTTTTAACGAAATCGTTCACTCGGTGAGACATTGTCAATCTCTTCGATAAATTACCATTTTTGCTCAACAGAATATCATATTCTATATTGTTCTCATATTATGAGTTTCTACAGAATAGAAATTATAAGTATTTTTACGATGAGTGATCGAATCATTCGATTAACCCCATTGGCTACTTTCTCTTGATCCAACACACATTGAAATTGCTGTACCAGTTACAAAATTCGCGGTCCACGAGTTTATAAGGGGACGCTCTGTAATTCGGTATGTATTGCATCGAGGGCGCATACATAATAAATAATTAATCTTGTGAATCCGTCCTATATTTCTAAACTAGTGTTTCAGAGTAGGCATAATACCTATCACAATATTTCTGAAAAAATATAATAAAAAAATTACGTGGGAGACTTGAAATATGTTGAGGAACATCTCAAAATATAATCATATGGTTTGCTTGTATCTATCCATATTATTCGATTCATTTTTATTATTTTGTTTTTTATTATATAAGAATAGCAATAACCCATATTTGGTTAACGTAGGGTGAAACTGGTTTCATTAATTTGTGATGTGCGTTAAACCATACCCCGTATTTTTATTGTTCGATAAATATGGCATTAAATAATAGTTAATTACTAATAACCTGCTTATTAATGTCTAATTCCAATTAATTATTAATAAATAATATCACATCAAGTATATTTTCACTCAAAATTATTCAATTCAATTTTCAGTCAAATTATTGTAATTACATAGTATATAGCACTATGTCTATCAAACCAAAGTAGGTACTGAAATATGGTGTTTTGAAGTTTTAAAAAAACTATAGGTAACTATAAGATATATCTGACAATGCAATTTTTTACAAAATCCCGTTACCATTTTTAAAATATTGGTGGTAGGTACAGTATTTTAAGTTAACGCTATTTGAAGTATTTTTTTCTTGTAATAGCGACATGTAGCGAAAAATATCTGATATTATATAATATATATATGGTGTCATACACATAATGTAAGTAAATTTAGTCATAAATAATTACAAAAAAATGGATAAGGGTTTGAGATGCAATTGAGTTCATTTATGTGAAATACTAATTAAGAAATTAATATTTGAATTTAAATCTTTAATTGAAATTGTAGCACTATTTTACAGAAAACATGTTCGTATATTCAACATTCAAACACCTAAATAGTGAATATCGTGCATCATAATTCCAATATAACAAAAAGTAAAAATATATCAAATCAACGTGGAAAAATATTACATCGGAAGGCTTTTAGAGTTGAGCTTTGATGCACGTGACATATCTAATATTACCTGAAAAATGGCATATTATATTTTATCAGGTTTCAAGTCAATATTATACTCGATATTAAATTTCTATCTATAGACTTATAATGTACAAGATGACACAGGAATATTGTTTGTTAGGATTTAGTATTGGAGAATAAATTCACCATTAGAATTAAAAATCAATAAAATATTTTTTTTATGATTTTACTGAGGCTTAGACTGCGACTCGCTGTCATGTCGCCTCTTCTCATCTAGAAGAGGATCCGCCGATCAGGTCCTTACTCCAATTCTGTTACAGATATATTGCAGATTTTTATAACATAAGGATCCGCCGTGGAGCAGTGGCAGATCGGTCGTCTTCAAAGCCACATATGATGTTTACAAGATTTAAGCAACCGTATTTTATAAATCAATTTCCATCAAGCACAATCGCTTGATGGTATTATTTAAGTAATATACCTATTTATTATTGGGATAATTGATTCAATCAAGTGCAATTTGAACAATTTGCAAATGACACATCAAAATTGTTTTGACAGAATTGTGTTCCAGTGAAATGATATTAATAAATAATTGTAACCAATTGACCAAGCGAAGCAAATACGTAACCACATAACATATAATTAATAAAAATATGGACAATCATATTTATTTTTATATTAATTTACGACTTGAAAAAATTATTGAATTAAGTATTCTATAAAAACAGACACCGCAAATTATATAAGTGATATGTACATATAACATTATAGTATAAATATAAATGAAACGTTATTCAGTAGAGATATTGTTTAAATTAAAACTGCTTACGTAGCAATGAAAATTATCTTTATCCATTTCTACGATATTTCAGAGAATTTAGGTACGGTAAATAAAATGAAATATAAAGAAAAGTTATGAAACTACTTAAGGGGGGACATGCTCGTCGAAGGACAAAATTGAGTTTTTATTGTATTTTCAAACCATGATCCTGGACACTCCTTAAACGTTGTAGATAATCTATTTATATAATTTTGAAGCCTTATTATCCTTTATAGTTATTTTAAACATTTGATGACTGCATAAAGTATTTTTGTTACATAAAATAGTATTCTTTTAAACCTCTCGCTCTAATGTTTTAGAATATAGTCATATTTCGGTACATGACTGTGCAGTGGTGTTAAGATTTTTTATTTTTATTAATTTTTAAACGCATTTATAAAACCATTAGTATAATTTATTACGAGATAATTTTTGTAAAATATTCACGATAAAAAAATATTTTGAAAATCTCTGTGATCCCAAATTTGACAAGAATTAGGCATTTTATTATACAAAAAATCGGCAAGATTAACACATTTGAAGATGATTCTAAAGATACTTATTATAAGCTATGTTTTTGACCATTCTAGTGTGATAAACATCTTATGAATAATGATTGCTTTATAATAATTATTGACCTAAGAATAAGGTAGTGTTTTATTGAAATACGCCATTTCTTTTGTCATTCCCTAGTGATTAAGCTACAACATACGGCCGTAGCCATAAATTGACAAACTATAATTAAAGTAAGGAGTAAAATTATGTTAACGCGCGTGTTTGAACATGTACCTAACCGAATTTTTTTATTTTTTTTTTTAAACGGTACATGTTCAAACACGCGCGTCAATATCATTTTACTCCCTACTTCAATTATAGTTTGTCAATTTATGGCTACGGCCGTATGTTGTAGCTTAACTACTGGGGAATGACAAAAGGAATGGCGTATTTCAAAAAAACACTACCTTATTCTTAGGTCAATAATTATTATAAAGCAATCATTATTCATAAGATGTTTATCACACTTGAATGCTCAAAGACATATCTTATAATAAATATCTTTAGAATCATCTTCGAATGTGTTAATCTTGCCGATTTTTTGAATAATAAAATGCCTAATTCTTGTCAAATTTGGGTTCACAGAGATTATCAAAATAATTTTTTATCGTGAATATTTTACAAAAATTATCTCTTAATTAATTATGCTAATGGTTTTATAAATGCGTTTAAAAAATAATAAATGTAAAAAATCTTAAAACCACTGCACAGTTATGTACCGAAATATGACTATATTCTAAAACATTAGAGCGAGAGGTTTAAAAGAATACTATTTTATGTAACAAAAATACTTTATGCAGTCATCAAATGTTTAAAATAACTATAAAGGATAATAAGGCTTCAAAATTATATAAATAGATTATCTACAACGTTTAAGGAGTGTCGAGGATCATGGTTTGAAAATACAATAAAAACTCAATTTTGACCTTCGACGAGCATGTCCCCCCTTAATGTTTCCATAAAATTCAGTGGAGGTATTATGGCACGTAGGTACAATATATTTACAAACATGATACTTAGGTAATTGAAAATCCTCTATGGAAGCGAAATTAATTAGTAATCATAATTATTTTTATACTTAAAGCGCAAGAGTATAATTTAATTTGCATGCATAGAAAAACTGACGCATTTCTGTAGTATTTAATCGAACTATGGATGTTTAATAGTTTGATTAAATTTATTCGAAAATTACAAGTAGGTGGTGCCTAGTGCATGAACATACTGAAATTCCGCACTTGGTTACATAACAATAATGGAAACATATAATAATTCTATTTATTCAATGACTAATTCAAATAAACAACCTTAGAATCAAACTTATTAGAAAAAAATCATACAAAAAATGGGTGAAGAATGAGATGTGAACTCTCATCCATTGCAATTCACCGATTAAGCTACTGACACGATTGCTCACCCCATGCATTGCAATGAATGTGGTTTAGAGGCACATTCGAGAGTTTTTGTATTAGGTTTTTAAGCTTATTCCAAATAATTAAGTAAATATTGATTGTAGATACTATTTGAATCACCTGCTTTTAGTGAAATGTGACACGATTCATAGTGCGATTAATTGTCACCCTAAAATTAATATAGCATGTTGGATTTCAGAATATTATGTACATTGGCTTTACCATGGGTATCCAACCTTTGGACATCGCATATGTCACATTGAGTGAAGAAGAATTCTCTCGGGTAGCACAACTCTTCCGTAAAATTCCTTATAAATAATCCAAATCCTAGTTTTTTAGCTATCCGTCTAAACTCTAAATACAGAAGAGTATTTTAGCTATTCTTTCCTGTAAAAAATCAGCGCGATCATCTTTTCCACTCAACAGTAAAACCTTCGTCCAGAATTTCATCGTCGTTATATTTTTAAAGAAAAGTACGATTTTTAAAATAAAAGATAAAACTGTAATTTTGGTACTGGGCCACATTACTAGCTGACCAGGACTGAATGCAACACACAGACCAGAGAATTGGACAGGACTGCTTTAAAGAAGTAACTTAAGGGGGGACATGCTCGTCGAAGGTCAAAATTGAGTTTTTATTGTATATTCAAACCATGATCCTGGACACTCCTTAAACGTTGTAGATGATCTATTTATATAATTTTGAAGCCTTATTATCCTTTATAGTTGATTTAAACATTTGATGACTGCATGAAGTATTTTTGTTACATAAAATAGTATTCTTTTAAACCTCTCGCTCTAATGTTTTAGAATATAGTCATATTTCGGTACATAACTGTGCAGTGGTGTTAAGATTTTTTACATTTATTAATTTTTAAACGCATTTATAAAACCATTAGCATAATTTATTACGAGATAATTTTTGTAAATTATTCACGATAAAAAATTATATTGATAATCTCTGTGATCCCAAATTTGACAAGAATTAGGCATTTTATTATTCAAAAAATCGGCAAGATTAACACATTTCAAGACAATTCTAAAGATATTTATTATAAGCTATGTCTTTGACCATTCAAGTGTGATAAACATCTTATGAATAATGATTGCTTTATAATAATTATTGACCTAAGAATAAGGTAGTGTTTTTTTGAAATAAGCCATTTCTTTTGTCATTCTCTAGTGGTTAAGCTACAACATACGGCCGTAGTCATAAATTGACAAACTATAATTGAAGTAGGGAGTAAAATGATATTGACGCGCGTGTTTGAACATGTACCGTTTAAAAAAAAATAAAAAAAAATTCGGTTAGGTACATGTTCAAACACGCGCGTTAACATAATTTTACTCCCTACTTTAATTATAGTTTGTCATTTTATGGCTACGGCCGTATGTTGTAGCTTAACCACTAGGGAATGACAAAAGAAATGGCGTATTTCAAAAAAACACTACCTTATTCTTAGGTCAATAATTATTATAAAGCAATCATTATTCATAAGATTTTTATCACACTTGAATGGTCAAAGATATAGCTTATAATAAGTATCTTTAGATTTATCTTCAAATGTGTTAATCTTGCCGATTTTTTGAATAATAAAATGCCTAATTCTTGTCAAATTCGGGATCACAGAGATTATCAAAATATTTTTTTATCGTGAATAATTTACAAAAATTATCTCGTAATAAATTATACTAATGGTTTTATAAATGCGTTTAAAAATTAATAAATGTAAAAAATCTTAACACCACTGCACAGTTCTGTACCGAAATATGACTATATTCTAAAACATTAGAGCGAGAGGTTTAAAAGAATACTATTTTATGTAACAAAAATACTTCATACAGTCATCAAATGTTTAAAATAACTATAAAGGATAATAAGGCTTCAAAATTATATAAATAGATCATCTACAACGTTTAAGGAGTGTCCAGGATCATGGTTTGAATATACAATAAAAACTCAATTTTGACCTTCGACGAGCATGTCCCCCCTTAAGCAATTACACAATTCATATTAAACCCATACTTGATAATAGCAATTAAGAAAGAGGGTGTACATTTCTTTATTAATGTACGTTATGATAGAATGATAGATATTAAAAAAATGAATAAACATGTAAAACTATTTTTAACGGATGAGCATAGATTCGTGTGGAGTTGAATATCGCACACGTGTAGACGAAAGAGGAAGTGATAGAATTCACACGTTTTTGACTTCCGACTAAAAGTCATAACCCCGAAGGGCTTCTGTGCATCCTGCTTCCCTTTTAAAGGTTTTTTACACCATCACATCACAATAATAATCATCTGCATATGCTAATGCCATGAACGTCATGAATTTTATTCGATTATATAATTAAAAAAAAAAAAAACAACAAATCCCCACAAGTAAACAAAAGTACCTATTATACAATTTTCCAACGACAGTAGGTAGTTTAAATAGCTTGTAATATGTAAGCATTTGGTTTAAATATTAGATGTTGATTATGCTATTGTACTTTTAATGCAAGGTAAAAGATTTAAAACTCTTACATAAAAAAAAACATTTTCAAAATATAAATGTCGTGATTTTTCCCCTCAGTGCTGTCAGCAAAATATAAATTCAAAAATCCAGGACAACTAAATTTTTTTTTTGTAGTATAAGACCGTTGATTGAGGTAATCACGCAAAGACGCTTTACATGGCTGGGATATGTATTACGGATGCCACCAAAGAGTGCAACACTTCGTACCCTTGTAGCACAGCCTCAAGGGTTCTGTCGTCGCGGCGGGCCCTCCCGCACCCTGCAACGGTGCTAGAAAACCGATCTACGCGCTGCAGGTCTGGTATGGCGGAAGGCGCAAGAGTTGTCGATGGATCGTGACAGGGTGAAAAAAGAAGAAGATAAGACCGTCGTTTTCTTCAATTGTATGATTTCCCTTTTGCTTGGTCCTAACGTTACAAAAATGGAGTCGGCGGTCTCTCAAAGTCCGTGACATTGTGCAACCCGACAGAGGTTAATCCGTTAACCGGTACAGGGACAATTTTCCGGGACGACGTGATCGAGGGCAAATTGTGTAATTTATTTCTTTTGGGAAAATGTAACTTTCAATTTAAATGTAGACCTTGAAGCAAGATTTTTTTTTCATCTCCGGGGCATTATGTGCTAATGGGTTTCGTTATTTTTAACAAAATATAAAAGGGTTCCGTGACTAAATTCAATTGGGAAACGCTGCACTAAAATTCACATTAAATTCATTATCCCTGGCTATAGGATAGCTTACTAAATTTAGAGCGGAACCTTTCCACAGTTTAAAATAAAATATGATTCCCAGAAACTGATAACAGCAATTAAATAGCATAGAATATAGATAATAATTCAGCCACGAAGCCTACATACACAGTAATCATTTGTTAATAATTAATTCCTCGCAAATTTCATTACGCCGACAGACTAAAAAGGATATTTGGTGAGCGTTATTGAATTTTCTACCGTCAAATTTATTATGATCAAATTATTAATGATCCTAAAATTTTGAAAATGAAATGAACGTGGAAAAGTTGAAGAATACAAACACATGATTATTTATTAATACCGTTGGTTTTCATTTTAATTTTATCACTATAATATATTTATTATTAAGTATATTATTTTATTATAATATATGTACATACCATTTTCCATCCTAAGATTGTAATATGAACTTCCATAGAGTGAAGGTTGTATTAACAGATTTTTTTAACGAGAAATTGATGTTAGTCACTTGCTTAACCTATTAGGTCCAATTATTTGAGTTTCCTCATCTTCACCCGCCATGTATATGCAGCCGCGGTTTGTGCACGGAACGCTATAGGTCCAAACACATTTTGAAAAAAAACATGTGAATTTTCCAGACCCGGGATTCAAACCTGCGACCCTCGACATTCCGACAGCCGACGCAGTAATCACGCCGTGGAAAGAAAAGAAGCGAAAATGATAATATTATGTATCATTCATTTATTCGTACAACTCATAATATAGTTTTATGAGTCTTATTAGGTAGAGGAAGGACAAATTCTTTTGGTTTTGCGGCCACGACAAGATCACTTTGGAATAGTGTTAGTGTCATTTGAAAGTAACTATATCAACAGCTAAATGAGTCACCAATACTAGAAGAATTTGACACCATTCTACAACCAATGTTTTTTTCTATATAGATATAGATATAGTACAAATATATAAAAGTTATAGTATTTCTGAAAAAAAATAATAAAAAGACGTGACATTTTTCGTACGTATTGAGCCCTTCAAAATAATAGTACTTTTGGCAAACCTGGTAGTTGGTAGTATAACGTACTATTTTACATTTTTCGCTTAATCAAAATATTACTTAATCAAATTATACTATAATTATAGTACGATTGGCAACACTACTTTGATTTTTTGATTTAAAACACAACGATGGCGATCTGCCATGAGACCCAATGGTAGTGTGTAGTAGAAACGAAACAATCACAGAACACTCATGCAATCACAAAATATTTGTGAGTTGTGCCCTCTCGGGAATCGGAATCAAGGCTCCGGACGAGAAGTCAATGCCTGGACTACAACACTACGAAGACCGCCGTGGGTAATTGGTGTGGATGAGTGGGTAGGTTATCCATATAATAAAATTGTAACTTGGCGCATTTTACGGTGATGGCTACAAACTTTTGCCTGTAGCCGCCATCTTTGGACTGTTTTCTTCGTTATTATATAAGTACGTAGGACATACGCGATTTTTTTGTGATTGCTTAACTACAAAATATTCTCAACAACAATGGTTCAGTATACATATCTGGGTGTGTCTATATCTATTTCAACCAGGCCGATCCTGCCTCACCTTACAGCGGTGTTACATAAGCGATATACGTGCTGCATGTCTCACATAGCTGGAGACGATGGGCCAAGAGAAGTGACGCGACCTTGTGCCTGACCTGTGTTATAATTCTGGAGCAAGTTAATGTACAATAATTGACGAGGCCTATCCTTTCACATGCAGTGAAACCTAAATTAGTATTATAATTTGAATGTTTTGATTCCAGTACAAGTCAAACATGTTTATATTCTAAATAGTCAATATAACATGTAGGAATTAAAAAAATAATAAGTACTTACTATTCGTTCACAACAGCTTCAAGTTTCAGTGTATACTTATCTTGACAATATTTGTGCATCTAATAATTAATCATGGAATTGACTGATCCGGCGGTTCTAAAATTGTGTTTAAATTCTTACGATTTTTAACAGATGAGGCGATAAGATTTTATATTATAAATTAATCAGCAATGCAAAATGACTTGCAGATAATTTTAAACTATTTAAAATGATAATACCTATTTGATGGTTAGTTTTATAACATTTAACATCGCAGTTTCTTTTCTAGGTTTACGGGGACTTATTATTCTAATTATAAATATATCAGTTTTTTGCAATTACCATAACTTATTCACGAAATACTGCAGATATAGAAGTTCTCTTCAGCGTAACTTGTAGTTAATATAAAATGATTTTAAGATATGTACTATATACAAAAATGAATAAGCATTATTTTATTCCGATTAGGTACTAAATTAATAATTGTAAGTAAACATATTAAATCATTCAAGCAATTAAGGTACTCGTACCATCGATCGTGGGATCTCATTGGTATGCGAAACGAGTTCATTGTACATACATGTATGTACATGATTACGTAATTTTATAGAGCATTACCAAATAATGCCTACTTTCATTTCGCGTATTTTCTTAAAAATCGATTCCATATTATGTGGGTTGGTACCTCGTTGATTTGTTAACATTCTTTCATTGATTTCCTTTGTGACGAGATAAAAAGAATTGCCTCGATATCTAGGTACATATTAGTGTCATATAATAAAATAAATTTAAGTACCTAAAGTTCGCCGGTGGAGCACTACCATTAAAATATTAATAATATGATATAACCAAATGTGTTTAAATTTGGAAAGTCTATTTTAGGTTCGTAAGGCAACTGAAATCTATTTCAAGAAAGCTGAAATTTTAATGACATTATTTTGAATTGGAATGCTTCTTAGCTCGGAAAGATGTGTTTCAGTCTCTCATTATTAAATAAGATAAAATTACTTAGATACTTAGATACTTAGATACCTTACCCATACTATAATATTAATACTTGTTATCATCAATGAATAAATTTGTGAGCATTCATTCGAAAATGGGAAACAATTACATATCCTAAAATCACTACTTTTTTAGTAACTAACTAAAAGAATATTTGAGTTTTTTATGTTGCTGTGTGCAGCTGTAGACCATGTGATTTCTCATTTTTTTTCATTTCTGTTTGATTTGATTTCTCGAGAAATCATCAATGAGATTCTCGAGAAATCATCATAACGAAATTGCCTCTTCCTGCCGATTTAATTTTTTAATTTTCCAGCCATTTTTTTTTAAAGAATTTTATATTATTTTTGCTCTTCCGGCCAAAGAGCTCAAAACCTTTTATTAGCTTTCCGGTGAAAAAATGTTTTTACCGGCAAATATGTTGAGGGTTTTTTATTTTACCGAGAAATCAAATATTTCCTTCGACGGTTTAACCTAGTGACATTAATCACATTGATGATTTCTCGAGAAATGAGAATTATCGAAATTTCGGAAAATAATTTCTCGAGATTCGTGATTTGCCTTTTCTGATTATTTCTCGAGAATTCTCGATCAGCCCATTTCTCAATTGCATAATATATATATTATAATATAAATTATGCGTAATGCACTGGCTTCTAATAGCGGGGATTTCGTGTTCTATCATCAATGAGGTCACAATACCTCAATCTATGCTATTTTCTCAAACATTGCTATCTAACTATTAACTGTTTTAGTATAGGTGAACTCATTTTCTTGAAGAACTACAATTTTATTAAAATTAACTCACGTGAGACTATTAATAATCATAGTTGTGCTAAGAGTTATATTTTTTTCAAATCCAACAAAAATGTTACAAAGTAAAAAGAAGTCAAAAATTAAATATTTATGTGCTCAATTTGTTAAAATAAAAATGAAAAAAAAACTTATGGGACGAAGATCGGCAGTTTATATTCAGAAAAAAATAGATATGCAAAAATCGTATCATACTCAATCTTCATGCGGATTTGAATCTATATCTTTCGGCATCATACGCGAATGGAAATCTTAGGATCAGGTGGAAGCTTTACATCCGCTCTATAACTCTTCCTCTCTCCGCCCGGGAGCCTCTCGCTCCCGCATGTATTACGGCTCCGCTTTGAAAGAAATCTGACATTTTGTGAGCCTTCCTACAAAAAAATATTCGCCATAATATATCATACTCTTAACATAAAGTATACCGGTACAAGTAAGCACAAAAATCTGGAAACACACGACATTCGAGAAGCATACGAAACACATTTTTATTAAATGCAGGAAATTATGTACTTACCTTAGAATAAAGAATAAATTTTATAACACGAATAATTGGGGTCGTGGGGATTGAACGAAAATAAATCCATATTGACTCAATCGACTTCAAAATTAGATATATTATATGCGACTAGGGAATCCAATCCCGAGCCAAAATTCTGATCCCGGGATTTCGGGATTACAATTTGACAATCCCGGGATCCCGGGACTGGTCCCGGGATTGGCATTTTTTCCATTGATTATATACAATTTTTATATTTACAAATAACATTGATAAAATCGGTCAAAAATCAATCTAGTATAATTTATACTATTTAAGACATTTATTGTTAATATTGTATACGTTCAATCTTGGAAATACACAAGTTTAACGGAGTAAATAATATTGTAATATAAATAATAATGTGAATTTAATAGGAGATTGCTATTTCTGATAGTAAAGACTTAATGAATGAATTAGCGAGATTTAAAATAGTATAGCAAATAATCATGGCGTACTTATGGCCTTTCCGCTTCATAAATCTAATTAGTCAGCCAAACCTGAAACTGCCGTAAAACGTATGATATCATGGTGGAATAACTTTGTTAATAGTGCGAATCTTTGTTTTTTTCCAATCTTTTAATTTTTAATAATTTATGTGAAAAAATAAAATGAATCGGCAACCTACACATGGGTATAAATCAAACTTCATTCAAACTCAGTTTATTTCTAATGTAGTTATTTTTTATTAAAAGTATTTTTTCTGTTATATTTTCGCTTTTATTTTATTTTCCATAAAAATGGATAAAAAAAATCAATCCCGAAATCCCGGGATTATGTTTATCAATCCCGGGATTCATAGGTATCGAAAATAGCTCGGGATCCCGGGATTGGAATCCCTAATGCGACATTACGTTCTGCATAACTGTTTTCAGCAATATGAATTCTTGTCATTAAATGATACATTATTAATTGAAATTCCAAGATAAAAACTTTCTTAACGTTTATTAATGTTTTAGTGTTTGAAGGAGGCTAAATTCAGACTAATTCAAATTATATAGTTGCAATAACGAGGTGGTGTGGACTAACTTCTTCATTAATTCGAAAATGGCTTTCGAGTAATCTGAAGGAAATAAAAAATAGCAATTGTTAACTCGTCCCCGTCATAATCTCAATAGAATGATATTGTATCACAAATTAACGTACATACACGCTTTTTATGTTTTCACCATTCAATTTATATGTGACTGACTATGGTGTGATCGACCAAAATCCAGCCCGCGATCGACGCATTTGACATGCCTGTTATAATATATGTATATTACTTTTAGTCTGTGGAGGTATATTATGCTCATTAGGAAGGAAATTTTGTAATTTACCTTTTTTCGTACACCTATAAAAACAATATCAATTTACACAATTTGGAACTACATAGAAAAAATATAAAAGTAAATAGGTAGGAATCTACATCGATTTAAAATTAGAAAAAAATAGTTGTGACATACAATAAAATTGACAGAATATTTAGCTAGACTCTAGAGTCTAGACAGAATAAATTGCGATGTGTTGAAGTCGCATTCCGTTTATAAAAGTCTAGGATTTCTCTAATAGATATTATATTTTTTCTTAGTTTATTCCAGTGCTCGAAATGGACCGGAGCCCTGCTCCGATTCGTGAAATCCTCCCAAATACCGTTCCGTTTCGTGAAAAACTTTAAAATGGCGTTCCGGCTCCGGTTCAGGTATTATTATGAACATTATTACATTAATTTACATTTTTTTAATAAGGAATTTGACATGATGTACACACCCATTTCTATAAACAATAATAAGATGACGTAATGTTTTGCTATAAGGTTATTATGCGATCTTAACATTACATAAATTCTGATTAATGAGAGTTTTGTACCATTCCATATAATTTGGGTTTAGTATTCTTCCGACAACTTCAATATCTGTAGAGAGTGTATGATATTAGTAATTTAACTAATTAAACCATTGGAAATAATACATTATTTATAAGCACAAAGCAGTGACGTCCCGCAGAGGTAGACGCATCATGCATTGCCTATATGCAGTTAGAATGAAATAAAAGTAACACCATTTTTGACAACATATTTAGTAAAAATAAAAAAATAAAATCGCCTGCGGTGCTGAAAAACGTATCCTACCAAAATCTTTAGTAGCAGTGCGCATCAGATGTCTAAAGACTATCATTGCATTTGTCCGTCTAGTACCTATAATATAAGGTATATAACAAAAAAACTCCACTTTAATGTTTTTGAATAATTATCGAACACTCCGGTTCATACACTTCTCTATTTCGAGCGCTGGTTTGTTACACATTATGTATGTTGAATGAAGGATGTTTGATTCTTAAATCTTGTATATTTATTCATCCAAAAAAAAATGTAATTAAACATCAAACCAATTCATTAAAATGATAAATTACAAAGACAGTAAAATTGCGACTAACAAAGGTCTACTGATTTATGAGAAATAATAAAACTAAAAAAGATGTTATAACCATATTAATAATATAGATATTATGAAAATGATGTACCAACAGGGTAGATGCTTAACATAAATTATTGAATAGCGTGGGAGCCTAACCGGTAAGTGTGAAATTTTCAACACCTTTTTGAAGCACTTAGCGTTACGTTTTTATTGTAATAAACATTAATTATGCTTTGAAGATTATAGCTTTCCGTATACCGTATACCAACATATTATTTTAGAGATAGGAAAGCAAAAAACGACTACCCCGAAACGTTTATTTATTTTTTTGTTCTATATCATCAAAAGGCGGTCAGATAGCTGCAGGTATACCTGCATATCGAATCAAGCCGTCCTACAAACCCAGGTAAAGATGTTTTCAAAATATCAACGTGTGTTTTGTAAACATCTCAAGGTCAACCGACTAATATTTGATTAAGAAGTAGAATCAAATCATCCTAGAAAGGGTTGAATGGATATTAGATTCTGAAATATATACAAGCGGGCTCCACTACGACGGGCTGAGGAATTTAGATGTATCATTAAACGTATGTATGTAGGTATATAAAATAACTTTGTATGCTCACCTATATTTTTAATTGAGAACCCAAATTTCATATGCATACGTCAATAACTAGTACTTACAAGTAAGTTAAACACTTCGTACGTTTTAAAAAAGTATTAAAAAAACCATCTAAGGCCTAAGCAATTACTGAGTATGCGTATGGATATGTGCATGCTGACCATAAAGCGAATTTTTCCAAAATAAACTAATGTGATAGATGTTGTCAGATGGATTAAACAAATTTACAACGGGATAGATATATTATCAGTATTTATCACTGACGATTAAAGTTCTGCACAAATTAAGGGTCGAGAGGAACGGGGGGAGGGGAAACATTCATTCAACAGTGATTCGTCACCAACTTGCTAGACTGCCACTAAGGATTGCAATCCCGAACAGAGTTTTCAATCTCGGGATAGGAAAGAAACACTGTTTCTATAAACAAAAGAATAAAGTAATGAGCAGTCAAGATTTTTTTTTATTAAGAACATTAATTTGAAAATACTATAATCCTGATAAAATAAAACGCAGATGATTAATACAATTTTAAAGCAATAATTCATAGAATAATATGATATATAGAAAGTATGTAAGTAGGTACATATACCAGTAAATTTTACATATCGACCGTGTTTAGGAAAAAGAGCGTAACCCACACAGAACAAATTTTACAGGAGGGGCAAAAAACGTTTTTTGAATGATTTTAGTTTAATATTTTTTAAAAATTAGGCACATATTGGGTACATGATGATTTATGATTTGGTGTAATATATTTTCGATCTAATAATAATTAAAGAAACAGAAAAATCATTAAAATTGAGGGTAAATGCTTTTTTCCTTAAATTAAAACTTAATTAATCTCAATTAAAACCTGAATTTAGATAATAATTCGGCATTTGCGGCCTTCTTCCTTTTTATAGAACGTATATTTAGTTGTATACAGTGTTAATATCTAGTAAAAGCACTTTTCGAAAAATTGAGGGTTACGCCCATTTTCCTAAACAAAGTCGATGTATTTTTTATTAGGATTAGTAAAACCGGGCCATTTTTTTTTTAAAATAAGATAGAGTCGATAATATTTCTTGACATAAGTATGAAATATATGTTTTCTTAAGATGCTTGTCAATTCAAAGTCATTTTCTACATAGTTCCTGTTTAATAAAAAATCATAGGTAAAAAAACGATTACCGAAATTTCGGGTACTTATCTATACTATCAATATTCTCTTCCTCTAGATTTCGTTCCTTTTATAATCAATCTCAACTTTGCAAAATTACTTTTCATCATTGAATAAATTTATAAGGTTTAATCTAACATTATTTTACAATACTTATCATTGAGCGAATTTTAAATAATGTTGGTATCGTATAGATTTATTTCACACACAATTGATAGCTCAGCCGATCACATTTTTTCATTTAAATAATATATTGCTTTCAATCACAACGATTGCGACTCGAAAAGGCATTTCCGATAAAAAAAAATTATATCTTGAAAGTTAAATAAATTCAATATTGAATTAATTAATTGAATACTGAAACTGAGGGCCACTTCTACGAATCAATTTTGACCAATTTTAATGAAAATAAATTTTACATTGGAGGGTGGCATATTATGTACATACTACATACAAACAGAAATTCGATAAAAACTCTTTTTAAGTACCCTAACTCTCATCGTACTATTTATTTTGAAGAGATATTTTATCGAAATATATTCACAGAAAAAAAAACTGCAAACAAATTTCCAGCAGGTTGTTTAGGCTGTTATTTTAGAGGCACCTGTAATTAAAAGTGATACAAATTCTAATAGATTGCTGTTTATTTTCAATTTCCGGCGAATTCCGTGAATTTCGCATTTTTCTGTGTGCACGGATAGTTATTATTAAACTGCAAAAAGGCCGATTTATCTATCGGGAGCGTTGTTATAATCCAGCAGTATTTTTCAATAACTATTTTCCAAGTACACGACGGGGCCAGGTTATTCTCGAGAGACCTTCCAACTAGAACTCTTGGAGTTTTAGAAGTATTTTTTTTATATCTGTCCTCTCACGCACGCTGTGATGGTTTCTTTGAGCTTTGAAAAAATAACAAAAGCCTACAAATTTATATACAAAAGGTTCCCGACCGTAAAACCGGTGACACCTGAACTGATCGATAAAAATGACAGCGATTTTATCAGGATCCGAAACTAATTTAACAAAATTTCTTATATATAAAAAAAAATGAAACAACAACGGGAAGGGGACATATTTAATTTAACCTTTCCCAATATTGTATCGGGTAACAAAAGTAAATAATGTACCTCCATAAAAAAATACGAAATGAAATGCTTGGTGGAGCGTTTATTTTTGCCATGTCTACCACTTATTAGAAATCAGTGGGTATAATATATTGAGATAATCGTAAAGGAAATGAGAAAGACGTTTTCCGCGAACAATACATAAGTATTTATTTTCGAGTGAAGCATTTTGCAAATATTTTCCATTTATTCTAACTGAATAAAAACCAATCTTATGTTGTCATGTCACAATCTATTATATTACAAAGAATTTGTGTTTTCGCAGCTTCCTTTATGACAATGTCTGTGTACACACATACTTTCGTATAAAAACACAAATCGGAAAATTAGTATATCTTTTGATTGGGTAAAATATAATTATCTTTATATACCATTAATCTTAAGCCGCCTTAACATAAAAGCTAATCCCCGTAATGTAACAATGCGTTAACATTAATTTAATTTTGATAATCGGATGGAAAAATTTAAATTCAATAAGAACCATCGTGCGAATATTTGAATTACCTATATTTTCAAATACTACTATTTTACATAATAAAACAAGTAATAACTACGACCATTATTTTTTACTAGATTACATAAAATGGCAAATTGCAGCTTTTTGACAGCTTTTGAGAATTCTCACGATACCCTGATTTAGAATTACGGGCTTTGCAGTATTAAAATATATATTTATATTTGTATCGCCCATGCCCACGATGGCCAAACTTACGTCGGCTTGTAATGTCGTGGGGTCCCAGGTTCGAATCCCGGGTCTGTCAAATACAAATTTGTTTTTCAATTTGTGTTTGGAGTCAGATTATGGACCTAATAGGTTGAGCAAGTGGCTTACATCCATTTCTCGTAAAAACAAAATCTGTTAATACAACCAACACTCCGTGTAGGCTCATAATATGATCCTCTTAGGATCAAACTCAAAAACGAAGTAAATGTGATACGCCAACGTGGCTTTTAAATATGCGGAGGCCCAAAGCACTGACATATATGGAGACCCCTTGTGAAAACAATGCCTACGCCCTATACCGACCAAAACACATTTCGATTCACGATAGTTTTACATATTGATTATTTGTTTTTATACGTTTGTTTGAATTTTTCCACCCAGATTGAAATGCGTATATTTTTAAGAAGTATTTTGTATTTCCTGACGAAATGACCGCCACATTTGTTTCGTGAAAGACCATCACTGTCTTTGGAGGCCAATACCAAGCATTTAAATTTTACAATCAATTGTTACATCTATTTGAATAGGGTAGCGTCATTGTGACAATCATTAATTAAAAGGCAATATTTTGTCAAAAAAGGTCAAAAAAGTGACAAATTGGAAAAGAATGACAAGCAAAAAGAGAAAACGTCATTATTTTAAAACGTTTTATAGAAAAAGTAAAAATACAGCGAACAATAATAATTTTTCGCAACTTTAACTATTAATTGTCGAGGTCGAGGAATAAATAATCTAAAAATATATTCAGTCAGCCCTATAAAAACAGGCTGCCGGGTGTATTGTTTTATCGTGAAACAGTGAACTGGAAGCGAAATTTATTTTAATTTGTTCCACAAAAAGCGCTTTAAGTATTATTACTGCGAACTTTTTGCAAATTGGAAATATCTTAGGAATGGGAAGTGGAACACAGATGTGCGGCTTCAGCTCAGTGGGTGGTGTGCATGGTCACATCTACTCGCCAGAGGCTTTCGCAATACCTACCCACTGACTTCGGAGTAGAAAAGTTTCTAAATAAATTCTACGTCCCTGAGAATTATTATTATTGAATGTCACGAAAATGGAAAAATTATACATTTACCTAAAGTGATACAATATATATTCTTTCACAGTTTTTGAGCATATATCACGATATAGATAAGTAAGTATAAGTAACAGATCCGAGATCACGTTTGTCAAACTTACAATACCTATCCTGATATGTCAATATGATATTGATTAAAAACCAACATGTGAATTCCGTTCCGCAATGGAGAACCGAAACGACCGACAGGCATAATTATTTAGGTATTATAAAAACTAGGTAGTTCAAACTTAATTAACATAAAAATCAAAATATAAAATTTTGAGAAACCTCAGAAACAGAGTAGGAATCAAACACACATATTTTACTGTCTGTGTGAGTATTCGTATCCATTAAGGCATTAAGCTACCGATCCATCTATGACCGATGTGGATTTATTCTAAAAAGGTTTTAATTTCTCTCAATGGAAGGGCAACTTTGTAATTAATGAAAATAATGATTAATGAATAGTTATCTCACATTCTTACACAAATTCAGTGATGAATAAAAAATATATAATATTTTTAACAACGTGATGTCACTACCAACTTTCGTACTTTGTCGTTTCATACATTATATAAGGCTGTGTGGGTCTCGGCCTCCTCCAGAATCAATCACTAAGGATCACTGTGCTGTGTAGTTAGCATCCAGTATTTTGACTCTTAGTAACCTGAGTGTCAATTAATTTGTTGTCCGTATAACCCAGTTATCTAAAATCTTATATATTCATAGCTTTGACTAAATGTACCTAAGTCCTCGTCATTATATCTCTTCCGCCTTGACATCAACATCTTACCAAACGAAAAAACTCATGCAACGCGTATTTCCATTATTTCTAAGCATTATTTTTTTGACCACATGTCTCGTCTTCTAATACGTCCTCGTTGTTATTATGTGATCATTTATAATATTATTTTGCATCATTGGCGTTAGTTGAAGTTCATGATATTTGTTTTCGTACATACGACGGAAGCAAATTGGTAAACATTGAAAGTAGAATAATATTAATTTTTAATTAATAAACCATTTCTTTTATTCAACGAATAATTCACAAGATTTTGAGAATATAACATTCCATATATTGAACATACCTACATAACTTTAAAACACCTCCCATATATGTATACCCACTAGAAAAATGTTTACTATATGGAATGTTACATTCTCAAAATCTTGTGAATTATTCGTTGAATATAAGAAATGATTTTTTAAAAAATCTTATCAAGTTCAAGTAGACGTTATAACTAAAATATTTGGCGAGGCCAGGCGTCGGTTAGTAGTTAAGGTAATTAATATTTCTTGATTTAATACACAAAAATCGATAGTCATTTGATAAGCATTTCATGTATGACCTACTAGTTTAAATTATCGTAATTGGATAGGAGGCTCGTAGCATAATTGGTTAATGCACAGTTGGCGCGATACCAGTGGTTATACGGGTTCAAATCCCGTCGAGCATCGTATTTTTTTCAAATATGATTTTTTTTCTAGTGGGTGTATATCTGATATGTTTTCAAGTTATGTATGTTCAATAATATTAAACATTGAACACGAAGGTAGAAGAACTTGAAGAAGCCCAGACAATAAAATTACCTCTTATAACATCGGTTTTGTTTTGACAATCATATTAATTGTGATTAATTATTAGATACGCATACCATGTAATTTCCTATGGCAACATTATCTGATGCTTGCATTCAAACAATATTATAGAACTTTCATTGTTCATCAAGGAAGTTTATCATGATAGATTCAAATTTATAATTAATATTGTTATAACTTATAACTGTTTTAATAATACACTTGATAACCAGGGTTATTACCAGAAACAGGGTGAGCCTGTTTAATTAAAATGTTCAACATAACGTAATTTAAGTGTTGTCGATTTGCCGAACATTTGTGAGTAAATACTAATGTTATTGGAAACTTTGAATTATTGTGCAACATGTTTTCTGATAGGGCGGTCTAAGTTTACACGGCCACGCCGCTAGAAAGCGCACTACGTGTCAACTGAAACTTATGCTCGTCGAGATTGCAGTGTAAATAATATATGTGTTTGTGAACTACGGGGTTCTTGGATAACAACTAAGTGTGGAACAGAAAACAACAATATAATAGCATATTATCCCCTTTAAAAGGTTTCTCACCATAGGTACCAAAAACAGTTTTTAATTGTAACTTGGTCACGGAATAACTCTTGCTAACGCACTTTTGGGACTTAACAACATTCTAAAAGAAATCAATAAAACCTCACAAATAAATAATTTTCGCTAAAATGTCATGTAGACTCTCTCTTTCGGTTGACGACATAATATAAGTTTTCCCAAACTTACAACACGCTAATACTTTAAGACAAGTTTTATCGCCATTTTTATTTTTTCTGAGTTCCGTCAGAATGAGATTCGAAACATTTTTTAGGGTTTTCATTGTTACATTCTTATTTTCAAAATTACAGCAATCCCCAAAATTATAGCAACATAAATCGACTGCTCAAACTGCTAACCAGCCAACTGCAATGTTAACCTAGATAGATTTTTTGTTATGAAGCATGTTTTCTATGCTCACACAAAATTTCAAACTCATAAACCTATAAATAAATGCGTTATCGTCAATGACATATTAAATGGACAACTCACTTCATACCCGGCGCGCACGAGAAATTGTGCATGAAAGTCATTCACAGATGTATAGGTAGATGTCACGTGACCATTGACGTATCCGTTTCCATTATGCGATACAAGCTTCGAGAATTTATAGTAATATAACCTTTATTGTAATAGCGTATTAGTGTCATGACTCATTGCGTTAGAAACAGATTCTCGGTTACTTGCGACTTCTCGGAGATTAGACGCAAGTGAGCCCAGCGAATCACAGGCGACTGACTGTCCAATGGTTCCTGTCATTCAATTGCATTGAATAAACATTAATCAATATCTTAAAATGGCATTTTATAAATAATAAATAATACTAACACATGAAAAGTGATATCCCATCTTTCTTGGAGTGTTTAGTAGATTTTTTTACAGTTTTTAACAAGGCACATTGGCATTTTGTAACACAATAATAACGGTGGAGTCGAAACCTGACAGTCAGAAATTTTGTATGGGCAGACCCAGCGGTGTCGCCAGACCGCTTGCAAGCAGATTGTTCATTTGAGCGTAGGATACCGATATTAAAATATGAATTTCGCCATCCGGCAGACCCGACACAAAGTGAGTGTCATTTTATTTTCTAGATGCTTCGTCCATATTAATGTCATTGGTTATCGTTCTTCAAACCAAATCGAAATATAATATCGTAAATGGCTCTTTATAAAAATGCTCTTTATATATAAAAGGAAAGCTAACATAGTGTATTAATTCATAATGCAGCTTATATCTAAAAAAAAAAACAGTGTATTTTTGGAATTGCTAAATTCCGTTCGATAGTTAAATTATTATGTTTTTTCTCCTTCCTGAACAATTCGCCCAAACGGAGTTAGCCGGTTTGCAGATTAAGCAGTCAAAATGCAGAAGTATTGTACTTTTGGGATGCTAGCCACACCTACACCTATCATCGTAGATATTAAATATATAAAATACAATATTATATTTATGGTACGGTTGGTAACACCTCGCGAATCGAATCACTGATCAATCAGGAACTTGTTATATTAACCTATTCCCTTTCAAAACTTTCGCGTATCATGGTTTGAGAATCACTGTGATAAAGGAGCAATGCGTCCCATTAGACGATAAATGAAAGATTATTACTTATTAGGTATTATGGCATTTATTATATACGAGTAATTTAGAAAAATATAAATTATATACATAGTATACATACTAACGAATCCCTCAGGACATCTCAAAGCCAATTACCATGATTGTGACGACAATGATAAAGTGAGTAAAATGTCAGAATTGTGTTCTGGTATATTTTCGGCAGAGAGAAAAACACTAATATGACATTTATAAGAAAAATTATTTTCTATTTACTATTGCCATGGTAGAATTATAGATACCTACGCATTTATAAAAAAATATATTTAGCGAGGTCTGTTTTATTTAGGATGTCATGCCTTGTATTGATTTTTGTGTATATTATTGTAGAACGAAACAGAAGATTCTAAGAAAAAAATATTTTTGTCCTTATTAAATGTTATGGCTGAATTCGCTACTAAGATTTGAGAATGTAACATTTATTATTGCACATACATAATTTAGAAAGACAGAAAAATACCAATCAATGAAGGTAAATATGTACCAGTGGCGAAGGGTGGATGTAAGCTATTACGATCCGACATAAATAGTGCACACTAAACTTTGTCAGTCAAACGTATTTTATTTTCATTGAACTCAGACTACAATGCGTAGATAGTGTTTCTTGGTTTTTTATAATTCAATTAAGCCTTGTATAATCCACGCCATAGTAGATAATAGTACAAAAATATTCGTTTATCTATAAAATATCAGAAATTATGCCATTAAACCATACATAATTTTAGATATTTTATAGACGGAAGATTTTTTTTATCGATAATGGTTTAATGAATTAAAAAAAACTAAACTAACTAACTAGTCTTATTCCAACGAAAACAGAGATGTATGACTGAAAAGGTATGCACTACTTTTGTCGGATCGCCCATTAGTATTATGGTTTGGTATAGGCAGGGTTAATTGATTTTTAAAAACTAACCAGAACCATCTGAGAATTGTATGCTTCGTTTTAGTTCAATGAAAACAAATAAGTATGACTGACAGTACATTATGTATGTCGAATCTTAGCAGCTTACACCCGATTTATATAAATTGATAATGTAGTTGTACTGTTTGTACGTTTATTCGGTTATAACACTTATAAAACAAAAACTACTAAACCAATATTGATGAAACTTGCACAGTTAGTAGACTACATTGTCGGTACCTAGCAACTAAGTAAAGTTTTGGTAGGTTTGATTCTCGATATCTCAAAAGAAACTTCTCGGAAATAATATACTCACAACAATACAAGGTAAGGCTCGCGCATCCAGGAATCGAACATGAATGTAATAATATGAATCGGTCCATTTCTTTATTGTGTATGCATGTGTATTTTATATTTATACATCATCGCTAGTAAATAATAAAGAGAAAGGTTTCAGCAGTATTATAAACATTGGCTTCCTTAAAGTGTTTCAATTATTATAGTAACGTTGTACAGGTCGGCTGTCAAATACTTGTAAAATACAAATGAGTACACTAGACATGGACAAAATAATGAACTGTCTACAACAATTTCTGTCATTCCCGAAAATCTTTTATTTCTAAAGATAAACACACTTCATCTCCAGAAGAAAAACAGTGAAGACATCCAAAAGCACTTGTGAGTTTACCTTAGGAAAAATGAGACTCGAGCCATCAATATGAAGTAACAGTGACGTACGTAGTATTTCAAGACTTTAAGGAGTGTTAAATAATTAATGAAACGATCATACGATAGTTAGGTACAATTCATAATTTTGTTGGTTAATTTCTTGCCGTGTTCTATTTTTAAACAAGCTGTCACAACTGTTTACTGAAATTTCAGTAGATCTAATAATATAATATTGGATAAATGATCACATTTGCGTGATTTTTAGGAATATAGTTGTTAGATTGTAACAATAGCACGCTTTTAAAGCCACTAACCAATAATATATTTCATCAAGTAAAATCGTTGATTTTGAAACATCTTTGACAGTCTTATACAACCTGTACACGTGCATTGATTTATTTGCACCAATAGTGTGTATTTTAAACTATCGCGATAAAAACTGTTTACACGTAAAAGTGCTGACTGTCTCGCCTATCTCATTCTTCAAGAGTGAGCGAGACGCGATGTTGTCATTTTATGGTACTATTTAACAAGACGTGCAAATCGGTTAACCTCGAAATGAATATCTGCGCGGTGCAATTCGTTTTTTTACCGTCAGGTTCGCTACTAGTATCGTTCTACTGCGCAGGCGTAGATATTGCACGATCCAACTGTCGCGTGAAAATTCAGAAACTTCTAAAATTTTTTGATTCATGCATGCAATCTTGCAATTTCCACAATAATGCGTGTTTATATATGCATTTTTTTTGTTATGGCCGCGATAATACGTAGGTACTGTCAGCAGTAAATCCATGCATGTGTAAACGGGGTATTAATATTTTTTTTTGTTAATTTGTTGCCGTGTTCCATTTTTAAACAAGCTGTCACAACTGTTTACTGAAGAAAATTCAGTAGTTTTAATAATATTTCACATGTGCTATTTTTAGAATATATCGACCCTTAATCGGCAGAACAACGTAAGCGACACTTTTTGGTAAATTGCGTTTTAAATGGAGAACTGTTCAATATCACCTAGCGCATAAGTGACAAAAATATTAGAGCCCGATCTCAATCGCGTGACATTTTTTTAGGGTCTGTGCCTTTTAGCGTTTTAACTGGTATCGCATTATAAAGTAGAGAAAAACAACGTAACCGACGTTATTTGATAGTGTAAGCCACGGTACGGTTTATTCGGTGGTCGTTCTGGTAGTGAGTTGTGCGAAAACCGATTTGGGAGCAAAGTTCGCGCCGTCCAGTAAAACTGGCTGAGATAAAATAAACCTGGTAATAGAGTTTATTAAACAATAATTACCCGCCGTTCCATCTCAATACTGTCGGAATAATCTACGAAGAATAGTATCTTCCTGTAGATTTTTGAAATGTTAAAAATGTATATAAAATTTATACTGAAAATTTGGATTCTTTGAATGAATCCACTAATGTCGTGATTCGGAATGTTTTCAGAAACGTATTTAATAGACAGTAAGTTCAACTTGAGTTTTCATCTACCAAAAAAGATAATAGTGTTCTTTTTGCTAGAAAGTAACAAATATGTCTGGTGACGAGAGACTTCGGCTAATTGAAACGGATACTTACAAATGTCCCCTTACCGTAAAGGATAAATGCAAGGAGATGTTCTTTAATGATCTGGCCAAAAGTAAAAATCACAATGACATTTTGTGCGCAAGTTTTGACCTCGAGAAGGTGCTAAACACTCCCTAGTCGAAATACGCATACTATAATGAAAGTATCTACGAAAGTGGAACAAATAATGGATACTGCTTTTATGGGGTGAAACTGATGGTAAACGTGGCAGTAATGAGATCTCAGCAATCATGCACAAATCTTTGGACAGGACTGACAAAGCGGGAAAAAATCAAGGAATTATTATACTGTGATTGGTCAGAATAAGAACCGGGCAACACTGGGTATGCTATCTTATTTTATGAAAAATTCAACTTTTATTCAAAAACTTTAAAATTCAAATTTTACATTTTCTATTACCAGTGGGTCTATTCTGTATTTATCGACCGCTAAAGTGATAAAGTGATAAATATTATCTAACTTAGGGTAGGTTTGTATTATGGAATTAGCACTTATTGTAACAATTACAATACGTTGATTGTAATTGTTGCAATGAGTACTAACACTTTTATATAAACGTACCCTAAGTTTGATAATATCTATCACTTTAGCGGTCGATAAGTATAGAATAGACCCACTGGTCGTACTACGATGCCGGTCGATTCCGTTCATGCGACAATTGAGTCATTTATATTCAGAGTAGTTTGGGCACTATCAGAATGACCCACCATCATTTCCAACGCTAGGTCATCATGTCATATGCAGAATTCCGTGACTGGAAATCTTTCGCTGATACTTGCATTCGTTCAAAGTTCACACTTAAATTTGGTGAATTACGAAAGGCATAATTTTAAAAACTTACCAAATATTGTACCTACTCTGGTGACAGTAGGACTAAACTGTTAGACCTAGAAAATGTCATCAGATCCCGATCAAGTGCTGTGATGCTTTAAGCGCAGCCACCCTTGCTGTATAGTGCTAAATCACCAATATCGGAGATCGAGTATAACGATCTTAAAAGTCTCTGTGTTAAATGTAATATCCCTCAGAGATGATGGATGAGTTTATGAAACTGCCACATGGATTATCAGTGGAAGATACTTTACCGGAATCCGATCAGGAAGATGTGAATGAGGATAATACAGCGATTACTGCTTAAAAAATGTGGGACAGTAATTTTTTTGTAAAACTGAATAGTTGATTACAATTTGTAGGTCCCCATATTTAATTATGTACGAGTAGATACGTACCTATTTCATTTTGAGAAATAGCAATACCTGATAATATTAAGCGAAATCTTAAAAATACCAATCATTTATTTTTATTTTACCTATATGTGATTAAGTATCTACAAGCAAAAATATTAATTTAAAAAGTCAAAGTATTTTTAATTTATTTAACAACGTCCACTTTCGTAAAATAAATGGGTGCTTATGTTATTTATTTTAATACTTAATTAGTAATGCCCTGTGATGATAATTAGCATGAAATTTATAAATAAAAACGACTACGCCAAATAGCGTAAGCGACATGCCTGGAAAAAATATCGTGTCATAGACATAAGCAAAACAGCGTTACCGCCACTATCTCGAAAACTAAAAGCACTAATGCAATTGTTTTATAATTTCCGTATAGGCAGTAACCAATTATTATTAACCACATTAACAGAATTCATTTTTGGAACTAATTACGGAAATAATTTAAAAAAAACTTCTCCTCTAAAATTTATGAATTGTCGCTTACGTTGTTCTGCCGATTAAGGGTCGATATTTGTGAGATTGTAACAATAGATCGCTTTAAAAGTCACTAATCTATAATATATTTTATTTTCATCAAGTAAAATCGTTGATTTTGACACATTTTTATCAATGATCTTTGATAGTCTAATACCGACCCAACAAATAATCCCACGGAGGAATACCGCTGGACACCATAATATTGCATATGAAAATCTCTGAAGAACTACTACGTATTACCAACATAATATATTAAATTCCAAATTACCCTAAATTCAACATGTTTATTTGCAATTAGTTAAAAATAAATAAGTAAATAAACGAAGATCATTAAAGATTTAGCACTCCCACTGTCGTCCGCAGAGTCGACACATGACGTTGGCCAAATCGACGCGAGCAAACACGGCGTGATGAGGCTGGGCCGCGAAATGGGGGCTCGTTTTTAATTCATGTCCCGCGGGGGCTACCCGGGCCGACGCCGACGACGCCGCTCCTGATGAATGCCCGACGCCCCGTTCAATGAACACCACCTGACCCGCTACTCGGTACCTCTCTTCTCGCAATCACCGCCACGAGGGGTGTGCCTCACCGTACGGCGTCCATAATGTGTAGCTGCGAGTTTAGATGACGTTAGGTTCATTAAAAGTTAATCATGGGCAATCCTGTAGCAGTTGACTAAATGGTATTTTTGAATATTGTAATTTGCAATGCAACCAGTTGTATCTGACGACGAAGATGAATATACGTATTTTCTCGTTAACACACTCAAAAGTAAACTTCATTTTAGACCACTTTCGTCCATTAGTGATTTATTTATTTATTAAATAGACAAACGATTTAAGAATGGAGAAATATTGAGAACTGAAATACCTAACGGGTAAGGAGTAGCAGGTAACCGATATCGAGTAAGAAAGAATCCGGGATAAACTTAAAAACGTGTCAAGAATACGTCATACGTCGAATACTGACAAATGCTCTCGGTTTATGCATTGACGCTAATTTAAATTTGTATATTACACAATCTATTGCACGTGCATAATGCGTGTTTCATTTTCGTAAGACACTCACACATTCAAAACCCTGCATCTAAACGTAGTGTATTGAATATAGCATATCGGAATTCTATTTATTAATTCTGTTCTGTGCTTGAATTCTTCTGATTGAAGTTTGAAATTGAAATTGACTGAGATTGAAATTCATCGTCTTGAAATACCGCAGAAACCGTACAGTGGGAGTCGAACCTCACATCTTTTCACTGTCCGGGATATATATGGACCACATTTATATAATTCCTGAGGAAAAATGATTTTTAATTATATCTAATTTGTTTATAACGTCTTACGACACAAACCTCCTAAAATATAATATGTATTTTTCAATAATTAGAATATATCGTTCTTAATTCTTGTATATATTCGGTAATGAAAGATAAAATATTAATTTTAATATTTATACGTTTTCTCGGTATAAAATCGAGTGAATACATAATCTTATTATTATTATATTTAAAACATTAAGGTGGCATTGCATTCACTAGAACTACTTATTCGTCGGGATTCGTGACCGAGATGATTTGGCCATCTGACAGCCATATCCGTGGCTTTGCCCCGTTTCTCTCGGCATTCAATGGCACGCATCACCTGTGACACTGGAAAGCCGTGGCATTCTTGATTGTGTCCGTTCATCTGGAGGGAGCTCCGACCTTCGCCACGGGTTTTTTTCATATTGTCATCCCTGCGGGCTATATGACCAAAATAATAGAGAGTGCAGCGAAGGTAAACCGAGTGTTTAGAATTTGGAATTCGCTGATTATGTAACCATTGGTTCATTTGGCCATCCACAAAACTCTTAGCATTCACATTTATTTCACTTGATAAAACTCTATTATATATATTTTTAGCCGGGGTCGATCCACTGCTAGATGAAGGCCTCCCCCAGCTCCCTCCACTCTTCTCGGTTCCTTGTTTTTCTCTGCCACGTACTTCCACCAAACCTGACAAGTTCGTCAATCCAGCGGGTTTTGGGGCGCCCCTGTGGCCGCTTAGTGCCCCTCGGGTACCACTGAATGACTGCATTCGTCCAGCGGCCGTCCATTCGCCGTGCAATGTGTCCGACCCACCGCACATTTCATCAATTTGGTGACCTCTATCACATCTCTCACTCTTGTTTGCTTTCTAATCCATTGGTTCCTTCTGCGGACCTTACGCGTTATGCCCAACATGCACATTTCCATGCCACGTTGCGCAACTCTCAATTTTTGGATCTCTCGTGTGTTGAGAGTCCATGTTTCGCAAGCATACTTTAGCACTGGTAGCACACATTGGTTGAACACTTTACGCTTCAGGCATATTGGAAGGTCGCTCTTGAATATATTACTTAAGCGCCCGAATGACGAATGAATGAAGCGAACGAAAACTCTATTATATATTAGATCAATAATTACACTGAAAATTTACATTAATAACAAATATGGTTTTCAAACAACAATCAAGACCTACATAAAATTACAATAGCTTTTTTCAATCGGCCGACTGTTCAAACACTAAACGACAACAGAAATCGCTGTATAATCAACCTTGCAACCGAATCTCTTTGTCTCAATACAAATTGGTACCTACAAAATTCAAGGTGTCTTTAATTTTCCAGTATTGTGATTCGAAATCCGTGAAAATTGCGTGGGTAATGAAAAATTTCCGACTAAATTTCGACACAACTTCTTGTCATTTAAGATTAGACATTAATATCGCGATCAAACGTAAGTACTACTTGTGTTCAAAAATTCGCAATAGTTTAAATTTAATAAAAAAACGATGTTTTTAAATCTAACTGTGTTAAACAAGACAATACAATATGACCCAGAAGGTTTTAAGCAGAGTTTGGACTATACTGGAGGGAATTATATGAACTTTATGTATTACTTGGTGGTGATTTCACAACGTTTTTAGTTAGCCACTTCGGAAAGGACAAAGCTATTTTGACATTGTGTTATCATCTCGATACGTATACCCACTAATGTTGTTGACGATTTTACGAGATCCTTTCTAAATAATTAACGTTCACCTTCCATTCTTAACAATTTTAAATCTCAGGGATAAAGCCCACCAAAGCGGCGCTCGGTGCGCTCACTACGAAGTAGGCCCCCTCCCACCCGCGCATTACCCTTCACCTGTGTAATAAGGGGCACAAGAAGCACAAAATAATTATTATTATCAGCGTCTCTCATAACAAAGCAATACAAATATTATTAAATTTCTGGTGGCTTGTTATTAATATTCACGATGACATCATTCTACCAGCGAAATATCGGACACGCAGCAACTAAACAATGAGTTCACTGTTATTAAATAATGCCTACTCGCCCGTCTATCGACGACGCTTCCAGAAGCGTGATTTTGCTTGCCGTGTTCAATGAATGGGCTACGTTGTATTTTCGTTAATTCGTCCCGCTGAGAAGCCAAACAACAGTGAATCATGGGGCGGGCGGAACCAATTCGTCGTCAAATCTAGTGTGCTCTGGCGTATTTATTACGCTGTATTTTCGATGATTTACGCGCCACTTGTGAAATTTTGCGCGAGTGCCCCACTCGCTGCGTTAAGTGGGTTTTACGCCTAAGGGTTTATCTTAGCAATACTTCAGTGATTCATTATTGACTTTTGATGCGGGTGATAACAGTGTGAATTTTGCTACAAAATAAATATGCTACTCGAAATACTTTTAGAAAATTTATTTAATTTCATAATTTATACTATTAAGGCTCCGTCTATACCCTGAATAGATAAGGTTATCTCCATTGCCTCATAGTAATAATGTATACAATAAGTTAGAAAGTATGATAGGTGTAGGAATTGGGCCAGCCCTGTGATATACCCATTCGCGTCGTGAATGAAATGACGATGGCCGAGTCACGACGAAGCTTCTTTCTCTCCAGCCACCACTTGTGCGGTTATGAAAATCGTCGAGCAATACAAACTTTTTTGCTTTCTATTTGCCCATTTTTACTATTGCAGGAAAGCATGCAATGGCTTGTTTCGCTGTGCCAAAAAATCGTGCACGAAATTCAATCGAATCCTTTTGAAAGCAAAGTAAAACCATATTTACTTAATAAATATCAATCACACATCCATTCATAAGCACTATTTTCTATAACACACTGTAATTTGTTGTATTGTCTTTACATAACAAGACAAAAATCGACATGAACTTATAATAACATAATAATAATATATTATACTTCAATCTATATAAATCTCTTTAGAATCGGTTTCACAGTTTTTTTCTTCAATTGGGTACACTGCATTAATGGAGTTATTAGACTAATTACACAACCCAAAGGCATTGTTTTAAATTTAAACGCCATAACGATTATTCTGTCTATTCACACTAACAACGCAATAATTTAACTACACAAATTTAGAAAAAAATAACACTAAAAAGTTTATTAATTTCATAGAGGTCTCAACACTGTATTTTGCAATAATTGTTTTAAAACCCCGATAAGCATGTTATACCTACTATAAAATAAAGAAATAGGTACTGTATGTAGCCAATTTGTCAATTATTCTGATTATTTGTCTAGATTATTTCTCTCAAGAAAACGCACCCTCACTCTGCTATACAGGATGCGCAGTATTAAAATTCAAATGAATCAGTAAGATGAAATAATATACCAACCAACATAATAATGCAAAGGACGTAAACTACTGTATCATTATGGTTGGGATATTGTTGACGCAATATTATCGCCTCGCTTAAAAAATCATATTTCGCGGACTTTCATATAAGTTAGTAAAGACATACTTCACTTTTAGACTTCCGCCCAATCAAGACGTTCATAACAGAGTAGTTTTAAAGTTGTATATTAATCCCGCCATTGTTTTCGGGGACGATAAAGTTTATTTCTTAATCCCCTCATCAGCTGTTGAAGCACCGAGTACATAGTGTTCTCTAAAAAAACTATTTAAATATTGTGGTTTTTTTATTAGTAAAATCTTGCCTTAATAAACCGACGAGCCTGCCAATACCTGCATGTTAATTTAATACACCCAATCTCAAGATGAAATTTGGTTGTGGTCCACTACTTAGAAGGAATGGGGAGAAAGTTTTAGTACCAATCACATAGGTATCCTATGTAGGGGAAGTTTCCTAGCAAATCAGATTAACAGTAAGTACCCACTAATGGAAGCGACAACTCAATAATGTAAACATTCATGGACCATGAATCTAGTTGGATATTACTCGGATGTCGTCTATTAGAAACTTCGGGTCTCTAATAAAACGTGTACATTCCATATCCACTTTATAAAAAATATATATATAATGCATCTTCATTTCAAACTTATAGTGTTTATCTAATTATATTATTTAAAAAAAAATACTTTATACTGAAAGACACATAAATATATAGACACGAATTAGTATCGTTAAGTATTCCAATTTCAGATTCAACTCTATTTCAATGATAGTATTCCAACTTCAAATACGATATCTAAAAGTATGGGAAAAGCTCGTTGATAGAATAAATAATGCCAACTAATGGGAAAAGGTTTAAACCTATTTCAAATCATATGGGATTATCAGAAGCCATCGTAAAGACGTTTCTCTGTCAGTAAAAGTGGAGGAAGTGCCTGTAAATGGAGTAAGATATTTTATCAATGGAAATTGCGAGCTTTTAAAATAGTCCTTATTGCCAACTTGTTGACGTACGGTTGCTCGCTCACAGTTTAAACTTTGTTTCGCGGAGTGATTCCGGTCTACATCAGAAACCCTTATCTGAATTACATAAGGATATTTTTAATCATAAATCTATTATATTTTAGATGGTTAATACTTTGGACGCGAAAGACGCACCCGGCGCGTAATGGCCAGGCGGCCGATCGATGTAATTAACGTGCATTTTAAAGGTGCTAATTAAAAAATCATTATCTACTCAGCAGCGAATGAGTTAAGAAGATATTAATGAAAATGAAAATATATTGTTTATGAAAGCCGCGGGAAGAGTCAGGCGAAAGGTCTGTATCTAACGGTATATGCACTCTAGTCTATACCATATGCGAGAAAAGACATATTTGATTACCGCTCGAAACATACTACAGTCTGTGAATCTTTTGTACCGGTAATTTATTTTTATGCGGCATTTACCGTAGACGAAAGATTATTGATTCCAGCGAATAAAATGTTTATACCGGCAGAATAAGGGAGGGGGTATAAAAACAAGTTTTTTTTAAACGTAGAAATAAAACTTTGTTTGATATCCGTATATTATATAGACGACTTAGAAAATATAAATTCAAGAATGTCTAAGACTAAAATCTTTGTTATTGTATAACCTTAGTAAAAGTGAAAGCTCACCTGACGCTGAACATTGTAAGATTTTTGTTCTCCCTTCACTGACAACGCTTCCTGCTGCTGATGGATGTGTGGTGAACCGTGGAGGCTGAAGTTGTCCTGTAAGAAAAAAAGAAACAATACATTAACCATCATGACGTGTGTAATTGCCCTAATTAGACTAATTCGAGTAGATGCCAACGAATTAAAAATAGTTTAAAATGATTAAAAATTTCGTGTTTTCGGTGGTTTCAGTACACTTTTCTTGGTTGTGAGTATATGCACATGGAACCGACTTTTATATTGTATTATGAACTATGCGAACTTTAAACAGTATATAACTATTCATGTAGTATTCGAATATTATATGTACCTAATTAGTATCCACATATTATGTTAAATAATCGTACATAGCCTGACTAGGGGTTGCAATAAAGGTATTTAAAAATCAATATCCCACTATTATTCGATACCGAAATACTGGTTTTAAAAATCAAATACCCATATATTCGGTATTGAAAATGGAAACAAAATATAGTAGGTAATTAACGTAAAAGGTGTATAATGAATATATTTTTTGTCGGGTTACGCGATGTCTAGTTTACTTCCGTTGCCCTACAACGCCCGTGGAGACCAACAATGGCACGTAGTATAAAATATTAATATGTTAAAGAGATTTATATAAGTATTTTACCTATATATTGGTAGATACTTGTTTTTTCCATATATATTTCACGAATACCGGTATTTGTATTTTTATTTGGTATTGTATTCCCTAAGCCTGATGTACTTTTAATAAAAAATATTTATATCAGTAAAACATCACTAAATTATACTGTGGATTAAAATAATTTATAAAAATTGTTCTTCTTCTCATTATATCAATGTCTGTATATTCATCAGTTTAAATAGTTTTCTCATTGGAGTTGACAGATTAATGCAAATGTATATGGTTGAAAAATTAACTCTACATACATTGCAATAAGGATACGTATTGCAAATTCGCGTTTATATACTTACAGCTAATAAAATGTGTACAGATATAACAGAATCCTAAAATTATTGCAAATCAAATTTAAATCGTAGTTGTAAGACTAGCAGAAGACGGTTATGGTCTAATCCGCGAAGCGAAGTCAATATAGTAGATGTCAGTATACAAAAAGGAATGCATAGTTAAAATGTCTTAAAGAGTAAACAGTGCGATAGCTATAAAGATGCTGTGTTGAACTCACACAATGCATTTCGATAAAAATAGAGAGGCTAACACTCAACAAGCTCTGCAGATAAAGCACGTAGGTACCTAAGCATATCGATGTAAATCTAACAACTTGCACAATCGAACAAAAGACGAGGTGTAAAATATTTACAGGTGCATGGCCTGCCCGAAGACACATGCGGTAAAAGTGGGGCGCATTTTAAATTTAGCGCGAAATAAAATAAAGCTTTTCTAAAGTTCACATCTAACGAAGATTGATGTAGTGATGTATTGTTACCAGAGGCCCATTAACTTTTCGGTTGAAACATTGCTACCATCCCTAATTGTAAATTAATGTAAGGCAATTTGAAATGCTTATATTAATATCATCGTCACCATGATCCAGAGTCAACAAACTAGCTGCCGAAGTGATCGGTATCCTTATATCCATCAAGGCCGACAAAGATCTGAGATGTGTGCTCCATACATGAGATGATAATAATTATAATTTGAGGCAATACACTGGAAGCTAGTTCTCGACCAGCTATGTTGACTTCGCAGCTTTCGTTTGATAGAACATGGTTCGGAACGCAAAGCTGTCACGACCACTAAGACGCTGAACACGTCCTCTGGGACTGCCTGCTGATGGGATCCAACCGAACGGAGCTGTTTGCCATTGTCCATCCACGAACAGCCCAATTGGCCACGACGTATTGATATACACCACAGAACTTTGAGGCATTTGAAAAAAAATCTTCGCCGCATGAAGAACAGAAAAAATCACGATTCTTTCTTAGATCGATCGATCCAAACTTGTGATTCCTCTGCGTCGCCAGAGTTTCAGTACACTAGTAGAGAGGATAACTAAACACGCGCGTTAACATAATTTTACTCCCTACTTTAATTATAGTTTGTCAATTTATGGCTACTGCCGTATGTTGTAGCTTAACCACTGGGGAATGCCAAAAGAAATGGCGTATTTCAAAAAAACACTGCCTTATTCTTAGGTCAATAATTATTATAAAGCAATCAATATTCGTAGGATGTTTATCAAACTTGAATGGTCAAATACATAGCTTATAATTGGTATCTTTAGAATTATCTTCAAATGTGTTAATCTTGCCGATTTTCTGAATAATAAAATGCCTAATTCTTGTCAAATTTGGGATCACAGAGATTATCAATATAATTTTTTATCGTGAATATTTTACTAAAATTATGTCGTCATAAATATTATACTAATGGTGTTATAAATGCGTTTAAAAATTAATAAATGTAAAAAATCATAACACCACTGCACATTCATGTACCGAAATATGACTATATTCTAAAACATTAGAGCGAAAGGTTTAAAAGAATACTATTTTATGTAATAAAAATACTTTATGCAGTCATCAAATGTTTAAAATAAATATAAAGGATAATAAGGCTTCAAAATTATATAAATAGATCATCTATAACGTTTAAGGAATGTCCAGGATCATGGTTTGAAAATGCAATAAAAGCTCCATTTTGACCTACGCCGAGCATGTCCCCCTTAAGCACTACAGTGGACGGCTGTTATATCAGCCCCGTGCTTAGTCCCTGAGTAAGAGTAACTTCGTTTCAATAAGACACTTATGGCGTCGTGGAAAGCGGCCGTGCACAATTTGCTGATTTAGAGACATGACAATTGGAGATGGAGTAACTTAAATCATTCCAATATGAAGGCCTCCGTAAGTTTCTTCCATCCCTCTCAGTCCTTAGCTCTTTGTTGGAACGTATTTCCACTGAATTACATTTATATTATCATCACTGTTAGATTCGTTCACTCGTATGACGGCAGGATAGAGTTAAGACAACATAAACGTATCAACAGGAACCAAACCACAGATCACATCATTTTCGAGACGGAAAAGCATCGGTGTGGCAAAAATCCGTGCCAGCGCATTTTCATCAGCTTCGTGGATGGCAGAAAGTTTCCCAGGGAAGGCATACAGAACGCAGGTCCCACATATTCAGCGATTTCGATTTCTCTACACTCACACATAAAGGAGATGGATTTAATCTCCACCATCAAATATGTCCGCAACGTATGCGGCGTGTTTTCATGTGAGTTACGCGCCTAGAAATTTTACCACTGGATCCATCACCAATCCGGTATATTTGAACAATAAATTACACATATCTATTCCTTTTTTGAGTGTTTTTACTTCAATAATTAATAATTAATTAACACTAATCTCCCAGGTATAATTATGTTACCTCATGAATGCGTGTCCTCATCTCGCCGACCACGTAGGTAGAACAATTATTAGAAAATAATGTAGGTAGGTATCTTTTAAATTTTGGTGGGGGCAATCCTTCAAAGTAAAAGAGTTACACTTGCTATAGTTTGATGTACTAATATCGTACTATTTGTATTCACCATTCATGAGTGCAAATATTTCAGTTTATTTCAAATTGTAAATCTTCGGAGTGAAAGATAAAGATAGCTGCATAAAATTCTTATACATAACATTTGTTTTAAAAATAGAACAGACATCGTAATTTTGCGGAGTAGCCAATCGAAATGATGATACACCGTGACTTTGATATGTCTACTGTCTATTCTGAATGTCATTCATGAGTGCAAATATTAATTTGTGGGTCGTCAACATTGAATTAATATTTAAAGAGCCGTATAATATATTTGCACCCTTACCTTGTCCTTCGCATCATAAAGGTAAACTATCGTTATGCTAAGCTACAAGGGTATCCAATTCCGGAATCTCGAATCCCACTAGATTGTTTTATTCCAAATCCCGGGATTGTAGAATAATCGTTGATTTGATTTTTATCTAATTATAACATATAATATATAAGATCGCTTAATTTTTAACTAGTAACTTATATTAAATTTATATAATGATTTTGCTTGTACTGTAGATGGAATATGTATCAACGGAAAACTCTCAATTAACTGCTAGGTATATTAAAAAAAATATGGTGACTGCACCAATTGGTAGTACCTAAATTTAGAAATTCGTATGTTTTTCAGGATCGCAAGAACGTGAAAAAATAAATCTTTCACACCACTTTTAATCAATCCCGGATCGAGTACTTATATGTAGAAATACTAATCCCGAAATCCCAAGAATAAACATTGTGTCCGGAATTGCATACCCTACATATTATTACTTCCCGCCAAAATACCTTGAAACGGTAAAGTCACATATTACAAATAGTATTTACTAATTACAGTTGCCCGGGAATGTAGTGTTGTTGTTGGTATTTGCATATAATGAAGATTACTTGAAGGAATATTTTAAATTCAATTGGAAACGTAATTGAACATTTCTAAACAATACTATTACATTCATTCATCACAGTATTTTGAAAACGAAACAGCGGATACATCAGAATGATGCAACAAAAGTAATCCTATATTTATTTAGTAAGTTGCCACAATACTTAAATAAGCACTTATCGGATGCAATAATTCATACGCTATCTAATTATATATTCAATTTTTATTTTAAAAAAGTCAGTGGGCAGAGAGACCCGTTAGTTTATTTTAATATCAAATATATGGTTACAGGCAGTGCCCGTACAGCATTCGATAAAAAGCAAACAGAATTACAATAGAATAGTAGAGATGAAAAAGAAGTGTCCGTTCCCATTACATAGCCAAAATATTCAGTCACACACGGCTGCGTGTAAAGCGAACCGTTCCACCTGGTAAACTATTTAAAATTAAAATGTACTTATTTCGGATCCGTTGCTCTTTGTCTCGCATAAACACACACTCTTGAGATATCCACCATGAGAAAGGCCATCGCATGTAACAATGAAATCTCCCATAGTTTTTCCGATTGATGGTGAGGTATTTCCAACAGGCAGCCATTACGAAGACAATTTCCTACACAGACAGCGAAAATTACCGTATGTATTTTAAAATGGGTTCTGATTGACATAAACAGGCAGGGCTGTATCAAGAACCTTACCCAATTTTTTTCAGTACGTTTATTAAAACTACACGCATTGCAGAAAATACACGACAAAAATACATCTTCGAAATGCAAACGTTATGTGTCCAGAGAAACGTGTAAATGTAAATCATACAATATTATTATTATTATTGTGAAATAATGACTAATTTTATTAAGAAATAAAATAAACTCTGGATCCTAAAGGTAAAGGGCGAAATATTCGCTTATTTGCAAAGTAATAGGTACTTTTGATGTTTACAGTCTTGCATATTGACATAACATACGCACTGCCAATAATAAATAGTAGGTATTTGTATTTTTTGAATACATTTAACTTGGTAAAATATTATTTTTCACCTTCACAAATACCAAACGGTATTTAAAAATTGTATAACTATGCAAAAATTGCATTTAGCAAAGATCGTGTACTATATTTGAGATAGTTTATACCTATGTTGCTTATATTATATGAAATGGTCTGATGATATAGAATTTTAGTTTTATTCATTGTTAGTTAATAATCTTTTCCTGTCAACTTGTGTAAGAAAAAAAAACAAAAACCTGGATTTGCTAAAATGGTCTACCGCTTGAAAATTGTTCGCATCTATTACTACATTAAAATATATAATATACTTATCGAAAACTTTGTAGGTACATATTGTAATCTATTCAGTAGTCAGAATATGGATGGTCATTTAGGCTCCCAAACCGGTAAGCAAAAACGCCAATGTAACTAAGATATCTTTATTATGGATAAGTGTTATGATTGCATTATACCATTCAATAGAACTAGAAAACCTGATGCCAAAAATGTTAAAAACGCTCAAAATACCAAATATGTCAGAAACAACCCATTACCTCTGGGTCCGGAATTATTTTCATCAAGATGTATAATTTAACACCAGAGAAAGCCCGAGACCATAGACGACTTTAAAGCTAGTTTTGGTTTATGATTTAATGTCGGTCAGATCATAAAACGCAAAAAATCCTGCTGAATGTCCTCAATTATATTATGTCACAGACTTAAATATTGAAAGTAACATATTAACGTGTTTAAGTTTATAACATATCTTTTCACAGTCGAAGAGTGTATCCTTTTACAGCCACACAAAGAATTTAACTAACTCCCTTTATTTTGTGTTCCCTGGTTAATATACACCACTCATATTAACTCGTTCATTTTTAATTGAGACGTCATAAACATATGCATATTATTAGTTTGTTTTTAGTGTTGTGATTTTAAAATGATGCCAATTATAGTAGTATACAAATATTCAGTACCTACCTATTCAATAGGTACGAGGGTGGGTCAATAAGTCCTTAGAAAAGCCGACAGGTGGCGCGACTAGTACTGTAAGCGGTTTGTTTTCATGCAGCGGCACTACCGATTCAGTATGCTGCGAAGTTTCAATCAGATTGGTCGGGTTGTTGTGTGTTTCTCGTACATTTAAAAAAAAATTTGCTTGTGGAAAATGGAAAAATGGAAAATGGAGAAAATTGAGTTTAGAGCTGTTATTAAACATTTTAATATAAAAGGGTTAACAGCAAAGGAAATAAAAAACGAGTTGGATTTAGTTCACGGCATATCTGCTCCTTCACTTGCAACTATTTATAACTGGTTAAATGAATTTAAACGTGGTCGTACATCAACAAAGGATGAACCACGCTCAGGACGTCCTGTAAAGGTGACTACACCAGAAATGATCAATAAAATCCACGATATGGTGTTAAGTGACCGAAGATTAAAGTTGAGTGAGATAATTGAGGTTACAGGGATCTCAAAAGGTAGCGTCATTTCTATTTTACATGACAAATTGGGCATGAAAAAAATTTCTGCAAGATGGGTGCCGCGTTTGCTCACAGTCGACAATAAACGCAATAGGGTGGTGGCCTCTAAAGCCCTGTTGTCGCTCATGCAACGCAATCCGGATGAATTTTTTCGTCGCTTTGTGACTGTAGATGAAACATGGATACACCACTATACTCCCGAGACGAAAGAACAGTCAAAGCAGTGGATTGCGAAAGGCGAACCATGTCCAAAGAAGGCGAAAACCGTAAAATCAGCTGGTAAGGTTATGGCTACTGTATTTTGGAATGCACGTGGAATTATTTTCGTTGACTGTTTGGAAAAAGGAAAAACAATAACAGGGGATTATTATGCATCTTTATTGGACCAGCTAAAAAACAAAATTGAAGAAAAACGGCCTCATTTAAACAGGAAAAAAATCCTCTTTCATCAGGACAATGCCCATGTTCACACATGTTTACGATCAATGGCTAAAATTGAAGAATTGAAGTTCGAATTGGTCGACCACCCACCGTATTCGCCAGATTTAGCCCCCCCAGTGACTTTTTCCTTTTCCCAAACTAAAAAAATGGCTAAGTGGACAACGTTTTTTTCAAATGAAGAAGTCATCGATCGGACAAATGCTTATTTTGAGGACCTTCCGAAAACTTATTTTTCTGACGGTTTAAAAAAAATTGAGAAACGTCTAACCAAGTGTATTGAGCTCCAAGGAGATTATGTTGAGAAATAAAAAAAAAATACAAAAATAAAAACTGTTTTAATGCTTTTTTCTAAGGAATTATTGACCCACCCTCGTACCTTAAAACGTATGTATCCGATGGTTTATTTATATATATATATATATATTTTTATATTTATTAATTTCAAATTATTCAGTGCTCTATATTTGCGGCATTTACACCGCATAAAACGGATATACAATTTAATAGCAACATCGAGTACGGACCTGGCAACATAAGATCTGTTTAAATATAGTTTTATGAGATTCTAAATGATTCCACGATTTATTCCGTAGTTACATCCAAGATGTCTTTTTAAATAACGTCTCGCTGGAACCTGTTAAAGCAAATTAACTCTAAAAACAAACGTTCGGAGTGTGGTCCTATGCTTCAAAAGACAGCGCATTAACTCCTCGTATGTGAGTAGCTTCAAGGTATTCGAGATATGTTAGTGAGTCGGTGTCATTCTAGCTAGAGTCTTTTATTTTTTCACTCGTAAGGAGCTAGAATAAGCTAGATGGTGACAACAAAGGCATATTTCACCCATTAGTTAAGGAAAGCAACACGTGTATGCGCCTATTTTGAGAAAAGTTTACACCTCGCAAACAAAAAGACTGTTTTGTTTTCGTCCAAACATGATACTAAAAGCTTAGAAAAAAGACTCCGGTATTATCGACTCCAGTAGGTAACATTACGGAAAAAGAATAGTGTAGTCATACAATATAATATCGAGAATGCTAATCCAAAAGGGCATAAGGGACCATTAATTGTCGATATATTTTTTTACCAAAGCTTGGTCACGGAATGACTATTGCTGATGGTACTTTTCGGACACCGTAAAATTAAATCTAAACGAAAATAACTAGAGCATAGGAGCGGAGCTCGGACCAGGAGCACGAGCAGTAGAGCAGTGAGCAGGAGTGGAGTCGGAGCACCGAAAATTTGTAGTGCTCCACTTGTTTTTTTTATTAATATTAAATTTTCATTCTAAAATCCAATAAAAATATTATATTTGACACTTTGCAACACTGGAGTTATTTGAAATACGACAACACTGCCGAGAGATAATTAACCTCACCTTTTTAACATTTTAATAATGAAAATGACGAATAATAAACCTTATTTTAAAACCTTTTTTTTACATTTTTAAACTTTTACCCAGAGCGGAACAGACCGTGGAGCGGAGCTAGCACCCACATATCAATATTTTCACGTGAAAAAGTACGTATAACAATATTTTAAATTCAAGTATTGCTGTGGTCATCCATGACTGATTTGATTTTTCTTGTATTTGCATGACGATTGCATTTATTGGTGATAGTTTAAAGGCCAAAACTGATGTCACCACATGGAAAGAGAAGGAAGACGAGGAGAATGTAGATATATTTCTTTATAATCCTCATTAGTCTCGAGGCTAGGTTAGTGAATACAATGTTAATAAAACATGCATTCAATAAACCTATAGCCATTACTAAAAAATCAGAAATTAGATTCCAAGCCGAGGGAAATCTTGCCTATAGAATCAATATGGACGAATGACATCCCATAAAAAATTCACCATTGAAAATGTAGATTGTAATTTGTAACCTTTCAGAAACATATTTATAGCCGGAAACGAGGAAGCTGATAAATACGCTAAACAAGCCACAACAGACAAAAGACCTTTAACCTATACACACTTCCCTCTGAGTTACGCAAAACAAAAACTAAACGAAGATGCCATAGAGCTATGGAACCACAGATACACAACATCCGCCACAGGATCAATAACGCAGAAATTTATTCCAAACATAAACTGTGCCATCACTCTTGCCAGGAACTTAAAAATATCACACGAACTCACACAGATACTAACAGGCCACGGAGCGGTGCGAGCTTATCTAAAAAGATTTAAATTGAGGGATGACGACTGTTGTCCATGTGACGGCAACACATCTCAAACTGTGTGGCATGTCATCAACGACTGCCCTATACTAGAAAGGGAGCGATGGACTCTCAGGACTCGATGTAGACAACATAATCACGAAATTGACCTCCAAAAGCCTCACGAAGCACTAAGCAATAGAACAACACAAGAACACTACACAAAATATTTAATCCTGGCCATAAAGAAAATTAAAGATATAAATGGAGGCACCTAATTAGCCCCACATCAATGCAACTAACCCACCCAACCACCTTGTACGAAAAAGCAAGGGTATGGTTATTATAAAAAAAAAAAAAAAACATATTTGAAAACACTTCCCGTTACAGATGAGGAATACTTATTTATAACTGAAAAGATGTACACTTCACGTAGGTAATATTAGAATAATACTGTGACATACATGAGGAACCTATTGAACACACCGACATAATTCGGAAAAAAGGTACCCCAGAAACACACAACATATGGTGCCGGGCGGTACTCGAACCTACATCTACCGGGTTCCGACCAATGAAACCACCTGCACCTTACCTAATTAAGATGAAATTAACCAACAACTTCGTAACTGTGTTTATTTATCAAATTTCGATAAAACTGGCGACCGGCTTTTGCAGTTTGAATCAAGGTAGCATCAATAGGTACTTATTAAATTTTGTGAATTATTTGTTGATCAAGAAAATAGTTTGATTATTAATTAATTAAAGAATATCTGGCAATTTAAAATATTCTATATTACACATCGAATGTGAATGCAAGGCAAGAAAATGTAAATATAATATCATAAAAATGCGTTTCTAAAAAATACTAGTTTATTAAAAGGACTGGAATACGGATTAATAACAAGCCATAAGGACAAAATGAAAATGCATGTAGCGTTATGCACAGTAAATAATGCAATCTGCGATGTTCACTGCTAGTGCAGCCGTGGTGTAAGATAATTTCTAGTCAGCAACACTTGCCCGACAAGGGAAAACATTGTCTTAACATACCTATTGAGCGTGAAATATTGAGATCAGGTAAGTTTCTCGCTAATTGCCAAGTCAGGTGTTTATTGACGTCGCAAAATTATTCTACTATCTGCACAATATGGTGTTGATAAATCGTATATGAAATATTAAGATCGGGTAAGTTCTTCGCTAATAAATTGTCGGGTGTTTATTGACGTCGCAAAACTATAGTGTTGAGCGATAACCGCGATAACAGGCGTTTCCACATATATTTTAGTCACGGAACCCTGTATAATTTAACATTATAACGGAACACAATAAATATTATGGCAAGTATCTTCATTTTCAGGTTCCATTTTTCGAGAAAATTACCATGGTGGAAAATAGTTTTATTATCCAAAATTGTTTAGGTTTTTTTCCTTGAAATAAAAATAATATTTTTTAAACTTGTATACACTTATAAATTCCTTAAAAAATAATCAGTCAAATCTGAAAGAAATTAAACAATTGTAATTTTGGTCGCCATCTTGGTATTTCATAAGCTTACGATTGCAAAATGTCAAATTAAACTAGAAATAAGTATTTAGTAACGTAAAATACATATGTATATCGAAAATCAATCAAATCAGATGGCTGTTATATAAAATGTATTTTTATCTCCACCATTTTGCAATTTTGGTCCCCGGGGTAATATTGAAGCTGCTCAAAATGTTTAAAATTACACATAGAATGTGTTTATTCATCATGAAAGAATTTTATACAAAGGTATACAATTTTTTTTTCTTATATGCAATCATGTCGTACCAATTTCCCTTGGTCCAGTCAGACGTCTGCAGCCCTATGTTCTAACTGGTGATATAAAGTCACCCGACGACATGACGTAATTGTGACGTCAGCCAATACACGCTCGAGGCAAGCCGCCCAACACACACTGCTCACCATAGATATTATTATGCTGAAACACCTATTTGTGTATGGTGACAATGAATAACGCCATTATTTGACTAGCGTTATTTTATCGAATGCTATTATCACTCCGGTAGTAGGTCACAATGATGTCATATGAAGTCATGTCGACCGGGCGACTGGGACTCGCAAGTTCTAACATAAGGCCCCTGGTATCATACCTGTAGCGCTTGAAACATCGCAGAATCCGCCTAGTCGCCCTAGTCGATGTGCGAACTAAAAAATAGCTCTATATATATATATATATATATATATATATATATATATATATATAATCCATGGCTTTGTGTTTAACAATTCAATGTTTACGCTAGCTTTCCTAAGACTCTGAATGTTCATTATAGAATATAACGCCAAATGAGAAATTTCATTTAAATTAAGCACGTATAATTATTGCGTATTTAGAGAAGTCATAACATTATTATGCGAAAAACGACGACAGCAAAATTGATAGTTTGAATAGTTTAATTTTAATCGTGATTAAACACTCCTTAAGTGCCTACATAAGTTCGTCAACGAAGGCTACCAACCTGTTATCTAACTATCGGATTAAAATTTAATATAACATTATTAGCTCTTACTGTTGACACTGTTGACAGAAATGGATATTGTATAAAGTTTGAAGAGAATTTACTCGTTATTTAGCGACAAGTTGTTAAGTTTTCGACTTGACAGCAGGCCGTCGCTCTCCGCTCAAAATAATGTCAATTCTGGGTCTTAAAAATTAGGCTGGCCATTAAATTTGGATGAAGTCCGGCAAAAGGATACAAACTGAACAAAATATTGATTAATTTATTCTTGATTTAGGAAAGCCTGCGGTGAACTTTATACGCCTATTTTGGAATGTCTTATAATATATTATTATGATCATAATACTATAAATAAATAATTTCATATTGGGAGAAATTGATTTTAATCAAAGAGATTTGTTTTATCAAACACTGGATAGGTATAAATAAGTACCTACATAAGAATAATGAATCGTATGTTTTTTATTATTGAAAATATATGATTTGAAAAAAGTACCTATTACATGTCACACTGTCCAGTGGGTCTATTCTATACTTATCGAACACTAAATTGATAAATAGTATCAAACTTAGGGTAGGTTTGTATCAAAATATTAGCACTTATTGTAACAATTACACGAAGCTGGTTTTTATTGTTGCAATAAGTGCGATATTTTAACAGCAGCAAGATAGGTGCTGTTAAAATATCGCACTTATTGCAACAATAAAAACCAGCTTCGTGTAATTGTTAAAATAAGTGCTAATATTTTGATACAAACCTACCCTAAGTTTGATAATATTTATCACTTTATCACTTTAGCGGTCGATAAGCATAGAATAGACCCACACGTCAGGGTTGGCGAACTTTTTTACGTACACGTGCCAAATTTTCTCAAATATTATGTTTCGACCTTGTTTCGACTATCTGACATAAGGGGAAAAAATGAAAAACAAAGTTTCAAAATTACAATTGAGTTCTAGAGATTCTATCTTTCACCGTATTTCTAGCCGAAGGCATATCTTTTATTCTTTAAATAATTTTTCCTTGTTTTCAAAATTTTCAAAGAGATCGTGGTCATACATTTCGGTCCGCCAATTTTGAAACTATACCAGAGTTACTACTACTAGCTCCACCATTTTTGTCTTTCTTATTTGTTACAGCTATTTTTGTGGGTAGAAATCAAATTGTTTGTTACTGTATTTCTAAATTTGGTTTTTACGCACAAATTGACACCAGAATTGCTCCGATGGTAGTCTAGTCAGTAGTCTCAAGCTTTATAAATTTATCAAAATCAGAGGTTCGCGGCGCGGCCTACCCAGCCGCCTAATCTGGTCAGTGCGATAATATTATGTTTGACGCATACAGCCTAAGAACCGACCTATGGAAGTATATAAGTATATACATTAAACGTAATTCTTATTCTTGAAGAGTATTTGCCTGCTATTTTTATACTGCATAAATTTCGTAGTTTCCGTTTGCGCATCGATTAGTAAAAATAGTGTTAACCGATGAAAATACGCACGGCTATGTCATCATAATTTCTTAATATTATATACTTATATATTTACTTTTTTTTTAGATTTCAATTAGGTACCTATGTAAATACAGGTTTTTCTTTTTCTCTACAAAATAAAACATTTGAGTGCCATGCAAAATCATCCCGCGTGCCACTAATCGCACGCGTGCCGTAAGTTCGCTATCACTAGTCTAGGTGATTTTAGTTCCACTTAGTCTAACCTTTTTCTGAGATTTTTTCTGAGGTTTTTGAAAAGAAATATCAAAGACATTGGAGAAAATCGTCTTTTATAGGGAATCTAAATATATGAAAGATTGGCAGTAGCATTTAGATTTTTTTAAATATGGCAATAGCCATTAGAAACAATGGTTGAATGACCCAAAGGTCATGGCCTCACTGACCGTCATGGTCTACAAACAATATAGTTGACAAGCATAAAAAAATCAAAAATCTCCTCATTATAAGAGCACTGACAATAACAATTGTGTACCTAAAAATTGCCACGCAAATTAAGTAGTGTAATTACCCTGCAATCTTACTGAATTTCATAGCGAACTCTTCGGAGTAGTTAAATTAAAATTGCGGTGAAAGATGAAGATATTCGAAGACGGTAGCTGAACGCTGATGATCGAGTAACAGTCGAGACGCAGATGCATTACCAGATCGATCATCAAGATAACGAGAAGACGCTCGTTAGTACATTGCACGCTAGAGAATAACCGGAGAATTCTTCATCTCGGCATTGCATGTTGCTTTACTAATCTTAAAATAACGCATCGAATATTTCTTATGCACCCACAACACAAGGTTGCGTGCATATTACTTATATAGAATGACAGTTGTATTTCGTTTGAAATTTCTAGCGGTGAAAGCCAAGTTAATTATAGGAATAGCGAAATCACTAGGTAACAAAAATTTTAAATTGAGAAGTAAAATGATATTGTTATTCTATATTAAGTAAATAATATAATATCTATATATATAATATCTCAGACTTATACGTCTGTGTAATATAACTATACAAACATTTTAGGAATTAACTAACTAATTACTAACTAACTAATAACTAAATAATTAATTAATTAACTATCTCACAATCTTCTTCTTCTAATACTACCCCCTTATCGAATGTCGGTTAATATCAAAGCGATTTTCGCTTTATCATCGACTGCCTGAAACAGCTCAGTGAAACTACACTCGTACCAATCGCGGAGGTGATTAAGCCACGAAATCTGACGACATCCTTTGCTACGTTTACCGTTGATCTTTCCTTGGAGTCCAATACTGTACCTTTGTCCTCTTTCCTCTTATAATGTGGCCGTGTACTGCGGTTTTTTTAGTTTTGATACTATGTAGAACTTCTCGATATTTACCCATTCATTACAGGAGATTTGTCAGTCGACGAGATTTTGTGGATAAAAAAGCCTTAACTCTCCATATCTCTTGGTTTAGCGTCCTTTTCTCCATGTCATTATAAACTAATTGGCAGGACATCTACGCGAACTCTATGCAGATTATTAAGGTCTAGGTTGAGGCACTCCTTGCTATCTCAATTCTTATTTCAAATTCTTAACCGTAATAAATGTTTTTTTCGTAATTCGTATAATAAAATAATAAAATTCAAAAAACAATAAGTACGTGTAAACCATTTGATTACTACACACGTCTTTCACTCACACGGAGAACGTTGTGATGACTGATATAAAATCAGAACCACAAAATTGTCAAAACAGGAGTGGAGAAGTCTCAAATTATGGGCTTTTCAATTAAGATATATTGTCCTACCTCCCCCGCAAGGAGAAAATGAAAAAATATTTTTCGAGGTATTTAAATGTTACGTACACGAGCTTGTTAATCGTTCTTTTCCTTTCTGCAAAAATAATAGAGTAAAAAGCTTAAGCACAACACTTAAAACTTAAAACCGCAGATGCTTCCAGAATAAAACAAAAAAGAGGGTTGTCATCTGCATAATACTATACCTACGTATATAAAGCTCGTGTATAAAGTTCTCGATTCAACTGGTAAGGAAGAGTTTCACACGATACAAAGACAGGTTTACTTAATGAGTATATTGTATGAATGTTTAAAATACACAAATTGTCAATCACCGCTAGTATCGTATACGTATACACAATTTTAATCCATTCTCTAATCTAGATGTCAGCAACCTTTTCCCCGTGGAAAGCGCAATACAAAAGTTGAAAGTCGCCATGGGCACTTCTATATATGTGTACATATTAACAGCACAAACAAAGACCGCTCCAAACCAACCCGCCTGCACCACACTCGGTCTTAATCGAGCGTATCACGAGGCCCTACGTTTGGATGTAAAACATCAGTAGTTTTTACGCCTGGTAATATCTCAGGAGCAGATATCCAAGTCTGATGTTACCACGCTATGAAGCTTTAACTGAGTTGATTTTATTTGCAGATTAATAGCTTTGAATTTAAAAAGTAATATATTATCGCACATGCAACATTTTTAAATGTATTTAGTTACAATATAAAATTGTGCTGCAGGCGACATTTTTACTTTCCATGGCATAAATTTAAAATATGAATTTCTATAAAAATTTATAAGACACAATGTTAAAGGTTTAAAGGAAATTTAGCATGTTTCATGTCAAATAGTGTTTTTTTCTATATTTTTGCCGGCGAGATTTGGCAACACCAGTGATAGCGTCTTAATGTCCTTAACGGGCGCCACATTGACAATCCTTACTCTAATTAATAATTATTATAATGCATTATACCTATGAATCGGATTGTGATTGTCTACCTTATCGGTTCATGTGATAAATTATATTGGCTCCCATGTTATTCACATAGTATTTCATGGTGATATTACCAGACTATTTTGGAGATAGGGGGTTTCGAGGAGGTTTGAAGGTTGGAAGAATTGACGCATGGACGCAGCATCTAAAGAATCAATGAGCCCTAATGAGACATTTGACTGTGTTCATACAACTTTAATTTTCTTTCATAAAATCGTTTTGAAACTACTCTTCTGCAACATCTTCTTGGCTACGCTTCTAGGCGCTGTTGTCTACTAAATGGGAGGAGCTTATTAGTTTATAATGGAAGTGCGGTTAAAAATGGGCGGAGCATATTAGTTCACAGTTTTAACACGTAGCCAAGAAGATGTTGCTGATGAGTACGTAGGTACATTTTAATACGGGTTGCATATTCCAAATCTCGCATTCACAACTTTACAGCGTTGTATTGTATTACTAGACACTAGATTGTCCGTGCATGTCCGCTTAAATATTTATAGTTACATTGTGATTGAAAAATGAACTATACCTGCATTTTAAATTCGCGCTAATGTCTTTGAACTATTATTCTAACGTACCCGCTGTGAAATTAAGATTAGGCATATATTACGTGTCCTTAGGGCGTGTCCTTTATAAGTCAATAGCTGTTCGCCATTCGTTCAACCCATCGTGTCCTAACTCCGAGAAAAACAAAAATTGAAAGAAGAAAAAAATACTATATTGTGCTGTCGACAGGCGCAGGAATCAATCCCACACTCACGGAGATAACCGTGTGCCCAGCGTTGCCAATTTAGCGTTTTTCTTGTCAGATCTAGAATTTTTCGACAGGCATCCAGTTTGCAAAAAACGCATCTGGCTAATGGCGTTTTTACTAACGTTTTTTAATGCCCCCAACAGCTTTAAATGTTTTGAAAAAACACTAGATGTTTAGTTTATTTATCTTCATGCGCATCAAATTTCTGACTATCGGATACTTAATGCAGGTAGGTCGGTACCTATTTTAGTGAGAAATAAAACACGATGAAAAAATTTCATGCATTGTTTAATGTTTTTGTATATTATTCCGAATGTCCCGCGTATACGAAATAATAATTTAACAATTATTCATCTAAAAGGTATGTTCTTTAATTCTCTATGTCTGCCCTTTAAAAAAAAGATGCTCTTGTCTTCAAACATGAAACGAAACTTGAACGCCGTTGACACAAAATAGGTATTTCTTGTCAATATTGAAATATATTTCAGTTAAAATGTGTGGTTTTCACACGTATCGACATTTTCTCGATGTTTGCACTTATTATTTTGATACGCTCGTTCTTGGTAGAATAAATAAACTTTATTTTCACAAAATCTAGCGTTTTTTTCAGCCAAATAGCTTGTTTTCATACCCCGTCTGACATGTTTTTGTCGACGACAGTTAGCAACACTGGGTATGCTGCTATTACACCGTGGGAATTAACTATAACATAAAGGTACTTCTTTTCTCAATTACCATGAATTAATACGGTCATTTGACACCGATTATGGGACAGTTGAAACAAACCATCAAGAGACAGTAATATAGTAATTATGCGATTTTACGCTGTAGGTAATTTACTGTCAACCATACTATTTAGATGTTGGATAGTAAATATATACATCACACGATGTATCAACGGTCGAATTTTGTTTAAAACGCATATTAATTCTACAGAGCATGAAGCGAGTATGTAATTAGTAGGTATTATTATAATTTGTCAGCCACTTATTTGTAATATTTACAAAAAAATCTTAAAGTACAAAATGATATTAGGTGTACCAACACTATACCTAAGCAAGGTATATGGAATGAATAGTGTATGTCTACTTAAAACTAACACCGAGTGTATAATACACTTCCGAACGCCATACGTGAGTGTATTATTTTCTCTAATACTGGTGCAATTACAATATCTGATAAACGTTCTTCAGATTACATAGCATTTGAAGAAAATAATACACGCCAACCACCTAGTCCTATATTGTAAACGAAAAAGTTTAATAAATACGCGATAAAACGCCAACACCACATTCACATACCACTTCTATTCGTTAAATTAATACAATACATTCGCCTTCATATCGAAACGATTGCTTTTTATATCATTCGCAGAATAGATATAATATATAACACTGATAAGTGATAAGTTTGAAATAGTTCAACGAAGACTTTTAATTTCCAAAAGGAACTGCATTTCAATATCAATATAACTCTACGAAGGTTCAGAGCTTGAGAAGATAGCTATGTATATATTTTTTTAAATATAATGGAAACTATATTAATGATTAACGATTTGTACCTGCTTATGTGCCTATACAAATACATCAAGCAAAAATAGGTAGTCGCTTACGTGACATTACGCCATCATGATTTTGACAGTTACTAAGGTAGTACGAAGTAGGACCACAGAATTTTGACGCGAAACATTACATACACTTGTGATGGCGTGGTTTAACCCATTGGATCCAAGCTTCAAATCCAAATACACATAAATATCTTGCGAATTTCATATAGCCACGGGATTCGAACGCCCAACCCAAGGATATTATTTATTATATGCGGGTGTTTTATTCTACTGGGGCTTCTACCCACAGTAACCATGCAGAGTATACGAAAATTCACAGGGTGGAGGTAATATTAACAGACTTTTTTACGAATAACTCAGTTGTTAACTATTCGCCAAAGCTAGTGGGTTCTTGCTTTGAATCGAACACACATTGGAAAAACAACATTAAAATTTTGTCGTATTGCCATAACTAACTCATCCCACTGCTCACTGTCCCTAGTTCTTCACTGCCACGTCCGCCAATCTTAATCAGTGTTGTGAGTGACCCAGCGGATTACCACTGTATATTATATCGCATACTATGGTCTCCCTCCTTATCCTTAGTTTTTTATCTTTCCTGGTTATGCCCAACACGCAACTTTCCATGCCACCTTGCACTACTTGTAGTTTTGGATGTATCTTACATTATGAATCCACGATTCCACACTTGCGCGAATCCAGTGGATGCGGGTTCGAGTCCCGCCGGACGTCGTATTTTGTTTCAAAGATTTTTTTCTAGTTATCAGCTGATGTGTTTTCAAATTATTTATATACTACTTAGACTTGTTTGTGACCTACTAATAATGTATAAAATGGAAAGCAAGAAATATAATACAAGTAAATGATACCATACATTTTACCTACATACCTACCTGACCTAATTGTACCTACTTTTTAAGGATACTATGTGGGTTGCATCTCAAGTGCATTAATGGAAGTGCATCAACTTTCCTTCCTCTAATATATTGTATTAAACATTGACGAACAAAAACAGACGTGACACGAACCTTTTACATGAAACCTCTCAAGAAACGAAAAGATAATGTGTCAACGATAACGAGGCTCTGAAAAAATTATACTAAGAACAATGTTATTATTGTGTAACAACTTTTGGGTGAGTTAAAATTTAGATATTACCGATGTAAAGTATACGTATCACCGTTCACCGTGAGCTGTCGTACTGGAAAGAGATGGCCTTATAGCATTGATATCAAAAAATGATACGTTGTCCGTGGAGTATTGCAGACAGTAATGTTTCAACTTTATTATATTCAATAACAGCATTAATTTTATATTGATTGGTATCCAATATCCAATATCTAATTATAATTTTATTATCATCAGATATTTCATAGGTACCTACGCGACTTGTTACGTACGAACACGTACTTTCTAACTTTGAAGCATTCATAACTGTATGTAAATAATTATCATCAGCCAGGGTCGATCCACTGCTGGACGAAGGCCTCCCTATAGCTCCCTCCGCTCTTCTCGGTCCGCAGTTATTTGCTGGCACGTACCTACATCCACTAAACTTTATGAGTTCCTATCCAGCGGGTTTTAGAGGCGTCCCTGTGGGCGTTCAGTGCCCATTGGATACCACTGAATGACAGCATTTGTCCAAGCCCAGTAAATACTTATATACTTAATTATGATGATTTTATTTTATTTATAATTGGCTTGCCTATTTTCTTCTGTTTCCCTCATATTGCGGTGGTTTTAACTAGGTACGTATTTTATTTAGACATTAATTTGATCCCAACACTATACGGCCATATATCTCCGATAGAACAACGCACAGTCAATTGTGATACGGCCAACTGCATACGTATATTAATTCCGATAACTAGATCAGTGTATAAATTCAAGAAAACGTAAATATCTTGTTCAATACCTACACAAGAGGTTATAATTCTGCCTATTCCAGAAAACATAATACCTATGGCATGATTTATAATAATAAATAGCTTCGATATTGATATTAATAGAAATGTCGATTAGTTTAGAAGCAATACAAAAATAGTTAATAAATATACCATCTCGTATCCACTTCAGAGGAAATAGCGTTTTATAGATAATCATGGAGCCCTTTCAAGTAGATAGGTAGAGGTAATATTAATAAAAGGTAATATAATGTAAAATTAATAATATTAATATATATTAAATTAATAATTTATTTGGAGTGATGTGATAAAATTCTGCATGTGTATATGCGATAAAGTTACATTACTGTCGTAAAATTGAGTATGTACTTAGTTATTATGAGACCTGAAGATATACAAATATGGAACTCGAGACGTAAATAACATAACTTATCAGGCGATAAAGACAGTTATTATTAATATATGTCTACAGACGACTGTAGATACAACCTCTCTATGGTGAGCCTTCATCAGTTGGGTTAGGAATACATTCGATCATTTCTGTATTCTTTTGCACACTTTCTGCACTTTTCTCATGTGGGCGGCCCAGGCTTCCAGTGTTCGGTGTCCAGTGCTTAGTGGATTTCCCTTGTAGAAAACATCATGTAGAGAGCTCTGTATTTCTCGCATCCTACTTCCGGTCTGAATCTCTGCCTTACGTCAGTTATGAGGGCTCAAAAGAGTAATGAACGCAGCATTTGGTTGGTACGAATGCATCATGTTTGGTTTTATCTCACCAAGTGTATTTAAGTATTCTTCGAAAAATTCGGTTTTCGAATAATTAGATGGAGTTTAGTTTACATGTTACTCCATATGGCTCTACGCCGGTAGAACAATTGTATAGTATGTATCATTCAATCACCACAACAATTTATTATCATGAACAAGTGTCATCTCACTCATCACATAGGTATATAACTATATTTGAATTTTAAAAAATATATTTACTTAGGTATAATTAATAATTATTATGATAAATAAGAATTAATCGCTATTTGCTTTGGAAAATAGAATTAGATGAGAAGATTACTATAAAACCATTTTCTATAGGCAGCAATATAACAGCTTTTATATAATTTTAGTTATAAGTAAAAGATATAAGATATCAGGTATCAATAAACATAATAATCTCATTTGGGAATGACAGAAGTGGTAAAAGCTCGAGTTTTATAAATATCTATATCATGTGCTATTTGGCCTCGCCTTTCGACATTTTTATTAGGAAAGTTTCAATTTACAGTCGAGTAATATCTTCAAAACAAATCGATGCAAGATAAAAATAAACTATCAAGGCCTACACACATTCGCATATTAATTTATTACCCACCCTAAGAGCAATATGATAAGCTTATAATATATGTAGCTTTGACCACGTTGGTACTAAAACAAACTGTCCCTATAATGACTGCAGAAAACGTTTCCATACACCGTTGTTTTGAGAAAACAGGGTCCATTTCCTTGGTCCGAAAGATAATGTTTATTTTATCTACCATGGTTCTATACTGTCCAACTATCTCAGTTCCGGCATCCCAACATATTGATTAGGAGCCAGATATAAAATTATATCGGCATATTCGTCTGCCCCGATCGTGAAATGTCATTTAGGAAAAAATATGAATTTGGCCACATCTCGACAGACCAATCCAAAATAACACTCCACAATCGACTGGAGAGTCTGAGAGTGTATTTTAACTTTAGGTGGTAAAGTGCCTTATATTCTACTTTCACACCTGCATGTTAAATGAAGGTGAATGCGTAAAATAAATACAATTAACAACAATACACACTTGGTATTAGACATGAACACGAAATACCATAAGTGAAACCAATTGTTAGAAGTTGTCAATCTGGTAAGTACCAAAATGCCAGACATATAGAATAACCGGTGAATAAATGGGGCAAAGTCATGCCAAAACCCACTGGATCGACAAACTCGTCAAGATCGGTGGAAGTGCGTGGCATGGGAGAAACAGGGACCTTAAGAATCAAAGAAGGCATAGCAACAAATAGAGTTGGATATTTTCCGAGAAAATCTCAATCTCGAGATTCGGGATTTCTCGAAAAGAATTCTCGAGATATCGAGAAAATTAAAAAAAACCTGTAAAAATCCTAAAATCAGTGTAAAAACAGACAAATTCCAAAAAAATATTTTTTGAAGTGACAAAGAAAATAGAAGTAGGAAAACAAAAATAATTTAAAACATTACTTATTAAAATAGGATTTCAAAAAACACAGACTGTCAATGGCTGCGTCTGATAATCGCGTACGCTTTTGAGACACAAAATTCCCTGATTGCGCTCATTTTGAGTCGACGTTGGCTTAATTGTGTAAAATGCCCCGATTAGTATTTGAACGTTTCGTATTTTCTGTCCACTTTTTTCTAATAGAAAAATCGTTTTTTCAATTAATATCTGATAATAAAGAAATCCCGAATCCCGAGAAAAGATTCTCGAGATCCGGTATTTCCCGAAATGTTAAAAATTTCAATTGTCGAGAATCGGGATGGAGAATCTCGAAAATTTCTCGAGAATTCCCGTCGGGAAATTCTCGAAACCCAACTCTAGCAACAAAGATGAACGAATCAAAGCAAGAGTTCAGTCTCCGCAGTACGCAAGGATAATTATTGAACGAGGACATTAACTAAGACTAAAATAAATACATAGTATAATCTACAGAAAAGAGTCAAGAAACTGAGAGATGTTTACTCACAATATAAAATTACAATCTTCATTCATTCTTCTTTATTATTGCTTAGACTAAAATCTTCTTTTCATTAATTCATATTCGGGTTAGAATTGTGATTGTGTAACATCAAAAATATTGTGTTGTTAAAATGTTTTGTATCAATTGAGATCAAGACATTAAGAGATTCATAAGTACCTATAACAAATAAAAATATATAACTAACAATAATTGAGTGTTTATAATAATTACTAATATGATTCTAAATGTAGATTAATAATGCTTTGAAATATTTTGTAGACCATATAATAAAGTACCTACTATTATAACCAAAAGGTAGACATTCATTTATTTCGTATGAATGTTTATTAGCTGAAACTCAACAGTGGTATTCCTCTGGATTCCATATTATTATTTTATGATGGATACTTTGGTGGGAGACGTCTCAGAATAATATGAAATTTTACGAAACTAACAAAGCAACAGTGTCTTACCCGAGCCACATTACCGTGATGGGTGTTGTTAAGTTTTCAATGTGTAAATAGTTAATTTCAAATCAGAGGTATACGGGAAGCGGGATGCTGTGATGAAAACACATAAGCACAATGAGTGTCGGGAAAGGCTATACAATTTATTTATTATTACATTATAAGTTAGAACACCTAACAAAACTCTGTTCGCAGTGATGAAAACTTTATTTCCTTGTTACACCTGTATCGTAAATATGCAACAAATTGAACACCCAGCGGGACCTTATAAAATAGAGTTTCAATATTAAATTTGTATGTCATCTTGAACCCATACAAAGTACGGTATAATTAATATCATATTGAAAAAATGCAAATGACATAAATATTCACCTAGAATCTAGATAATGGAATAATCTAGATAATGGACAAAGAAATAACTCATCATAAAATCGACTGGTCTTGCTCATTGAACCTAATCAAAGGCAATAAAAATGAAACTATTGCACGGAGTTGGCTAAATTAAAAGTAACCAACTTAGTCATTTGTCCAGTGGTTATCCGCTTACCTAGCGACATGCACATCCCTGTACCATTCCAGTAGTTTGGCCACAAATATAATATCATCACATTTTATTTTACTCCTTCTGGCACTATAACCATATCCTATGTAGCGTACTCCTATAAGTGTCGTGAACTCCTTCTCCACCCTGTCAGACTGTTACCGGATATACAGTGGAGCATCCTCCGTTCACTAGTAACCAGCATTATATTTGTCTTTAATCTTGAACTATCAGTGTATTGTATAAGATGCACTGCAATAGTGGCTAGATACCAGAAACATAGAAAGGCCGAATCGATATGTATTACCAAGCATTCATAAATGGATGTCTTATTTAATGTTCTTCTCGCTCTTAATCAAATGGATGATCCCATGTATATGAAACTGTCCACCGTTTCAAAAATACTGTTGGCTACTTCAAAAGGTTCAGCTGTCCTTCCAATTTCCGTGACCTTTGAAACTATCATTTTAATATACATACAGTGAAACCGCGATTCTACAGTTTTCAAGGGACCCTAAAAACGGTAAATGCGGAATATATATAAAAAAGAATTTAAAAAAAAACTCGTTTTTCTCCTGGATTTTTTCGACATCTTAAATTATTTTCAGTTTCTCAGCTAGAGTTCTAGTTTTCTTCATGGAGGGCATTTTAGTTGCGATTTCGTGATACGATGCAAGGTAAGCCTGATCGCCGACCGACCTATGCAAACAAAGCGACGCGACTGAAAGGTCTGTATGTATCATAAACAATTCCACGAATGCGAAATGAAAAATATTCAACAAAAACGGTCAATCGGGATAATATTTATGACGGGACCATAATATTTAGACGATAGATCGAGGAAAACGATAAATCGGGGAACGGTTAATGCGGAATTATTTAACATTGTTCTTATGGGTGTTTGGAGGGACTTTCAAAAATGAACGATCCGTGCGGGAAAACGATTTATGCGAGAACGATAGATCGCGGTTCCACTGTAGTTAGTTTTATTCCCAGATTACCTTCTGCTTATATGATAACGATTAAACATAAAACATAATATAAGCAATTGATAGATGATAATATTGTTAATACAAATTGGTCGCATGAACAAGTGTTATAGTATTAATAACATACTATTAAAATATAACATACATATTGTGTAGGTTAATTAATGTATTGTTTTCCATTTGGGGAATATATGCAGCCATATCACGTAATAAAATTGTAATAATCATATTAAAGCAAATACTGTGTCCCATATCCGTAAAAAGCTTCCGTATCAAATAACCGTGCACTGTGTAGAGTAGACTGTAGAGCTTTCATTGTAGAATGTAGTCTATGCGTAAAGTTTCAGTAGCAACGTTCCGCGGTACGTCACTCCACTACATAACATAGCTAATCAGTGCAGCGATGGGGGTGAAGTGTCGCTTAGGGTGGATAAATAATAATGGGGTGATTAAACGACATGTGGAGATGATAAACTAATCGAAAACTAGAGAGTGCGTCTGTTAATATTTTAAGGCCTCGCTCGACCGCCGCAACTTTTCAAATCATATGGGAAATTAAATTACATTATGCACGGGGACCACTAGTCACTACAAATAATAATTGCGAATATTCGACGACGCGCGCATTTTAAAACCCGTTTAATAGTGTTACCATTACAAAAAATCATACTCGTAAACATAATACACTCTACTTGATACAGTCATATAATATGTACTACACAGTGATACTTGAAACCATCTGATATTTTTTAATACAAAATGTAACGTGTTTAATTTGAGGCACTTGATAATTTACCGGTTTACTTATTTTATAAATTATCATGAATTACCACTAAATAAACGAAGAATATCTGGAGAAGACTTGTTAATTAAAAGTTTGGTTAGAATTATTTAACTAAGTATGTATCTATTTATTTATTCCTGCTTTGTTTCACAAAATACATATAAAAAAACAGTAAAAAGAATAAAATAAATCATGTATAATTGATCTATTTTCTGATATCCAAGCAATGTATATTAATTAACTAGGTATGCATAAATAATATGTTTACGTATGTATACGTAGAAATATTAATTTAACTATGTTTTTCATCTTTGATTCACTTAGCAATTATATCGCCCAAGCATAATTATGGAAATCTGATGAGAGGATTTTCTTTTTCCCCCGTATTCAATTTTAAAAATGTATGTAGATTCTGTTTATTTTCTCTTTCAATTGCTTTACTTAGCGGTCAGTCAAAAATCTATGTATTTTATTACTATCCATGAGTTTGATTGAAAATATAAAATGAAAATCGAAAAAGAAACGATTCCAATCAATATTTTTGTTATTGCACAAAATAACTTTAAACAACTACGAATATTATTTATTCGCAGATTCTGATGTGTGAAACATGGACACTTAATGTAAAAAAAATCCAAAAATTGCGAGTAACATCACAACGTGGCACGGAAAGGTAATTGTTGTGTCTAACGCGATAAGACCACAAAATAAATTAATGGATTATGCAGCAGACAAGAATACGCGATATGATAAAGGTCACTATGCAGATGAAATTGAGCCAGAAAAATACCGTCATGATGAGGTACCTGATACCTCTAAGGGTACCTGAGAGGCACTTAAAGACCACAGAGATGCCCTAAAACTCGTTGGATACTCATAAAGTTCGGTGGATGTACGTAGCAGCGAGAGGAGTGGAGAGAGCTAGGGGTGGCCATCCGTCAGTGGAACGACCCTAGCTGATGAGGTAAATGCATTCGGTTAGGATTAATCTTTAACAGATTTCTTAAAACTTTGGCAATAGTTGCCATACCAGTATAATAATATCATAAAGACAATAATATTCTCAATCAGACATTTTATAAATATCAGTAGGTATCTCCTTTTTGTATTACCTATGTATCCGCGGTGAAGGGTGGAAGTAGGCTGTTAAGATCCACCATACATAGTGCACACTAAACTTTGTCAGTATACGTCAATCATTTGTTTGCATTGAGCTAAGACTACAATTTACATTTATGGTGTTATTTATTTTTTTAAATTTTATTAAACTCTGCAAAAACCAAGCTACAACTATAATAGATAATAGTCAAAAAATACTAGCATATCTATAAAATATCTAAAATTATGCCAACAATTAATCATACATCGTAGTATATTCTTGGGTTTTCACCGTGTCTCCTTCTTCCTTCTTTACTCGACGTTTCGGGCTCGTTGCAGAGGCCATTATCAAGAGATATGTTAACATTATATATTATATAACAATTAATCATACATATTATTTGATATTTTATAGATAGAATAATATTTTTTATCAACGAAAACAAGTAAGTATGGCTGAAAAAGTGTGCAAATTTTTTCGTATCGCCCAAAGTATATCAAACCGATTATGGTTTGGTTTAGATGGGGCTTAATTGATTTTCAAAAACTGACTAGCACCATCTGTAAATTGTAGTGTAGTTCAATAAAAACAAATACGTAGGTATGACTGACAAGTTTATGTGTACTATTTATGGCGGATCTAAACAGCCTACCTCCACACTTTGCTATTGCATGTATATAAGTCGTGTAAGTATTCATACTTATAGAATAATTATAGATTGTTCTTGTTCAACATTGTATAATAAAAAATAAATTGTAATCAAATTTTACAAATAATCTTGTAATAGTACAGTGAATAAATCTTGCGCGGCTGTTCTAGGGTGGAACTTTTTTGCGTTACAAAAGCAAAATAAACTTAACAAAATATCACCATTCTTCTCTATTCTCGTCTGATACGGTACCAAGGATTACTTTTGTACTAGTTTCAATAGACTCATTCCGCTTTCAGTGGGAAGGAAAAGAAAGCATTTTTTGAATGAAAGAACAGCGATAGTACACAATTTATTTGATGGCGGTGAATGGGGTACTGCGGTACAACGAAACGGATAAAATTCTAGGCGCTGTGAAGATATTCGCGAGTGTCCATTAAAAAATTATAAGTAACCAATGGAACTGTTTATCCACACAACAATATTGTTACCCAACAATGGCTTCTTATTACGTTAGCAAAAGGGATTATACAGTAAAGAAACTCATTACTTTAGACTCTCATAGTAGGCTAAGTGTTTCCCAAAGGAGTTCCACGAAAAAACCCGTTAACACGAGGTAAAGTTATTATTCGAACGTTTCATTTACATACATTTCGATTATAGGTTATGTTCGAGGGTTAGATACATGTAAATTGTACGTAAAACATTTCACCATAGCACAGTTCGCCATGAGATTTATATTGGAAAGAGATGACCGTATACCATACGGTCTCCAGTTTTATTAGATGCAATCTGGGCATTAATTCAAATTTCATAGCTGATGAATTCAAGAATGAAAACCTAACCTAACAAATAATTCAATATGTCGGCCATTTTCAAAATTTGTTTGTTACTGGCTTCCTGTAAAGTGTAAACCGACAAGAACCGTGTTTTATTTAGATTTAGAGAAAGCTCGCGTGGAAGGTGAAAGATCGGTTAAAAATTGAGGCAAATACCTACTCAAAAAAACACGACATTGATTGTGTACGGAATTTCTTAAATCTATCTTTTGGCCGAAAAACCTATACCTAAACGACTTAGAATGTGTTTAATAGGTAGGTATCTACCTCAGTTTAAAAAAAATGGCTAGAAGCGCTAAAAAACCTCTCGACTTTGATTCTGTACGTAATTTCTTCATTTTCTCGGTTGAACGACATAAAATTTTTAATGCGAAAAATAACATAATTTTATCGTCTTAGATGAATAAATTGTAAATATAAATTTCAGATGTGGAGAAAAACGATTAGGACTCGAACTACAAAAAAAAATTGCAGCGATAAGTATTGCAGATCATATTCGCAATTTACACACGTATGTTAATCAATATTTTCTACCCTTGAATGAAAAAAATAATGACAGGGTTCTAAGTACAAGATACAAGTGTACAAGATAGACCAGCCACGTCTTCAGACTCCTGAACCGCCTGAATGCCAGACAAATAAAGACGGACCAGCTATTTTTTAATTCCTAATTGCAGTTAGAACAGGCGAGACTGGGACGTATCTTCAATATTATGCGTGTGGAACAAAAACAGATAACGTCATCTCAGAGTTAAATAGTTCACATGTGGTCATAAAAATGTATGTTAAAAGTCACATATTATCGATGTCCACTTCCAGTGCATAGGTGATTAGCGATAAGAGTTATCAAATTTTGTAAAAGAAATAACTCGTAGCAAATACAAAATCGCTTTACACCACGACACGTGTTTTCGACATTTTCAATTGATTTAATAATATCATGTCGTACTACATAGGGCGGGGAAGAAATTTCCTGAGAATATTTTACAAAAATAAGGGGGAAATAATTCCTAATGGGAATAACATTATGAGAGGGGAGCTGAACGCCACATTTATATAAAATATTATTATTGCTCAGAATTAGCATTATTTTATCATTTTTCTTTTTTGTTAGTTTTTACCAAATAAAAATAGAACTAGGTACTATAATAAGAGTGAATAGATTCCGGAACGTTTTTAATAGGATGGTTGAAGTGGTAAGTTTAAAAAATAATATTCCCTCAGTTTGCAGCTTTCATTGTTAAAAAAAAAATTGCAGGTTACTGTTGACGTCTTACTTTGGATACAATTTTAAGTGATCGTTGAACTTAGTGATTAGTGAAATCTTTTTTTTTTCAATTTGTATTGTTAATTCATAAAAAAATTATATTTTCTTTCAATTATATACCTACAAAATGTATGAAACAGAACAATCTTGCAAATACTATAAAATCGCTGGAAGATTAGCAATTATTTTGAATAATTTGTGTTGGACGCCAAAGTTACCCAATCTGCTTTATTTATATAGGTATCAAACATACAAATATTTTTTCAAACGTTTTCCCAAATGCGACTCACGGCTGATACATTTTTATACGAAATTATACGACACATTAATTAAGTGTAATGGCGATTTATTAAAATACAAAAACTGGACCAAAATCACCTGTGTTGACTGCATATTTCTTTTGGCATCAAATTATTTTATCAAGTGAGTAGGTATTTATTTAAACGTTGCTATTTTTCAGAGACAGATATTAAAAATAAATTAGCATTTACATGTTTAACGACTCCTAATCACAAGTTATAGGTACTCGCGTCACGCAGCAAGTATCGATCCGAAGTACGCGCCGCAATTTAATATTCTCGCAAAGCTCTAAACATCAAAATAAACTTGAAAGTTCACGTCTTGAAATTTATCAAAAACTTGATATTCAAGGAACGGCGAAAAACACAATCCCATGAGTGTATCATTTGTATTCGGCGGTCACGCTATTACGGTTTGCCGATAGAGAGAGGTTAAAACGTGGCCGGTTATCGGGAAAATTCGTCTTCATTTCGGAATCTTTATTACAGCTTTGATTCGGTATCTTCCTATAGTACAGGGTTATTTTATAAATTCAATGCAGCAATATACATTTGCTATCATTATATTTCAAAATCATTCGAAATTTGTACCTACACTACCAACAGTAAGTACTAACGCCTTGAGCCTGGTTTTCGATCAATATTTAAGTGGAAGAATAAACAAGAAATGAAAATATAATTAATATTAAATTCTACAGGTTTTTAAAAAGGTTTGTCGACAGCTATTTCGGTTGTAACACCATTATCAAGACTATAGACAAATTGTCTTGATAATGGTGTTACAACCGAAATAGCTATCGACAAACATTTTTAAAAAACCTGTAGAATTTAATATTAATTATATTTTCATTTCTTTTAAAATGGAATTCTACCAAGTAATTGCTAACTCAATTAATGGAAGAATAAATTTACAATAATTTTGAATTCAGTATTTGTACCATTATTGTCACATCGATTCAGTCGACAGTGAGCTAGGAGTGCAGTAGCATGGAGTGGGCCCTAGTTTTTTTACAGCCATTTCCACCTGCTTGTACCCATCCACAGTGACGTCCCCAGATAAAATGCCGCCTCATTTTTTTTATACATTATTTTTATCATCCTTTCATGAGTCCAATATCTAATAAATGTGTCAATAATGTCATAGATGTAATGCAATGTAATAAATATCAGACTAATTATTCGTAAATCTGCACGTGTCGTTTCTGGTCACCAAGGACGTCGAAGGGCAACGGATGTAAACTAGATATCGCGAACCCGACAAAACCGGTGAGTTCAATTTTATAATCGAAAGATATTTTCGTTATTACTAAGTTTAGGTAGCTATTTATATAATTATATTCCAGATGATTTTCCTCGATTTGCCGCCCTTCGAGTAACTGGCGCCCCCAAGCGACGCTCAATCTGCCTACCCCCACGGGACGTCACTGCCCATCCAGAGTACTCTCTAGTTCAGTGTACTCTAGCTAACGAACTTTTTGCACACTAGTCTTACGCCCTGCAATTTAAATCAATATTTTATCATCAAGAAAAGATAAGTTCACAAGTACTTGTCACCCGATCAAAAGAATGCGAAGGAAAAACGAGAGGAAGATAATATTATATTTGTTTACAAGCTGTAGTACCTACCCGTTTTCACACGAGGTCATTTCGTTGATCGATATAATAGGTAGGTACATCTTAAGAATAATAATAATAATTACATTTTCAATATCAGAATAACTATATCGAGGCACACAATATATCAGAATGATAATCGAATCCAAAATATGAAATCTTAATCTGTGGTAAAAATTGAAAATTGGACGAAACGAACACTTTCATGTAGATTTTACTTGGGTTGTAATTTACATATAACTATTGTTAAGATCTGAAATATTATTATGCCATCTAGATTCTAGAACATAAGTATTTGCATGTAAATATATTATATATAAGTATTTCTATCGTAACCTACGTTGTATCTAGAGATTCCAATCCCGGAATCCCGATTGATTTTTTTTATCAATTTTTATGGAAAATATAACCGAAAAAATTCTTTTAATAACAAATAACTACATTAGAAATAAACTGAGTTTGAATGAAGTTTGATTTATACCCATGTGTAAGTTGCCGATTCATTTTATTTTTTCACATAAATTAATAAGAATGAGAAAGATTGAAAAAAACAATGCTTAGCACTATTAACAAATTAATTCCACCATGATCTCATACGTTTTACGGCAGTTTCATATTTGGGTGACTAATTAGATTTATGAAGCGGAAAGGCCATAAGTACACCATGATTTGCTTTACTATTTTAAATCTCGCTAACCCATTCATCAAGTCTTTACTATCAGAAACAGCAATCTCATATTAAATTCACATTATTATTTATATTACAATATTATTTACTCCATTAAACTTATGTATTTCTAAGATTGAACGTATACAATATTAACAATAAATATCTTAAATAGTATAAATTATACTAGATTTATTTTTGACCGATTTTATCATTGTTATTTGGAAATATAAAAATGTTATTTTAACAATGGAAAAAAATGCCAATCCCGGGATTGTCAAATTGTAATCCCGAAATCCCGGGATCAGAATATTGGCTCGGGATTGGATTTCCTAGTTTTATCGTACCATCGCAATTCGCGACAATAAAACACCCTGTCTTTGTTAGTACCAGCAATGTATCTTGATTTTTATTTTTGTAACTTACGTTGATCCCTTGTGGCGTTACCTCGTCCCGTCATAACGCCAAATATTATAATCTTTTATTCATAATATATAATCGAAATAACACATCGCTACGTTTAGACTAATATATGTAAAACTTTGAATCATTAATGTTTTTGATCAATAATAAATTGACCACTTTCATAACATTATAACTTTCCAGAGTCAATGTCAACCTGTGCTACAGCATGAAAACAGTCAAGTACCTACTTATACGTTATTAGATTAAATAGGATTCATCGATCCGTATCGAGACTCCATAATATTTCCTACTATCTTGCATAGCTGTAGAAAAAGACTTATTCAATATTCAATAAAGCGTAAATAAAGAAGCCACCGTGACGCATGACGCACGGCTGGGAATAGCAATAGCGACCATTTACTTTGAAACTTTCTCGTAAGCATGATCGAATTATTTCGGATCGTGTGCTCCTCTACCTTTCTGCGAGGGAACAATCCTCGACTCACCTGTCGCATCGAGTATCACTGCAATATTTCACGGATTCTTGAAAAAAGTTCGATTTATCTGTCAAAACATTTAACATACATTTTACTGACATTGTTTCAGTCGCAACAAACGTCCAAGAGGTTTATAGGGGTTTACTTTGAAAAAGTATATTTAATTACAAGTTAGTATAAGTATTAAAAACTGTCTAAATATTATCATACATTTAAAAGTGTGGTTAATACGTTTAATATTCACCGATTATAATATCAAACAAATTATTTCTGTAAAATATTTGTATTATAATCGATAGATATCACCTAGCGCACAATTATCAAAGTAGTGAGACGTTGTAGGTACTGGAGAGATACGCGAATATACACATTTAATATTAATTTTCCCTTTTTATAAAAAAAAAACATCGGTGGCGGTCCATTGATAATAGGTAGGTATAATAAATTTAAAAGTATTCCATATTAATTAATTTATCACTTGTAAAGTGTAAACGTGTCCAGTTTAATATTCGGGTCGTGTCCAAAAGATATTGTAGATTTTAATTAATCGTTTAAAAAAAATACAATATATACATAAATTCATCACTCAATAACGTGATTAATTGCGTGACTAATTGAGGGTGAAGATAATCCGGATAACCGAGAGGGAATGTAACAATTAATTGCTCCATAGCTGATCAGTGAACATAAAAAAAATTGCAGCATGCTTAGCTCGCTCAGGTACACTAAATGATCCAACGACAATAAGATATAAATCACGTTGTTCGGCAATTTCCGCTTTATGATAGTCAAAGACAAAGACCCCTTGAAAATTGTCAAAACCAGTCTTGAAATGTTTACAGCTCAACCAAATATCAAAGCGTTTTTGTGTATCCATTTTTTCTGATAGAATGTAACCCGTATAATGTAAGTATAAATTATAATACCACATGGTTGATGCTAGCTTGTAATATTACGTACCTAACCGTATTGAATAATGCTTTTTTTATAAACATTAAGGCTGTACCTCAGTTGAGGCATGGTCTAAAAAGATCGTGGCTAGGCGATGCGCAGATTGTGCAAATGAAGCGTTGGGAGCGAAATATAATTTGTCATATAAATCCAAAATGCATCCATGGGAGGGCAAACTGCGGCCCGCGGGCCGCATGTGGCCCGCCGGGTATTTTTTTGCGGCCCGCCATCATTAATTGTACTTCTGATTACGAATAACTTTTTTTTTTTTTTTTAAAAATATTGACAATAGATTAAAATTTGAAGAATTTGTTGTTTCGTTAATGTATTATCTCAGTACGTCTTCCTTGCGTCTCGTCTCACACTATGTAACCACTATTTTCTATGTTGAACATCGTGACACATTTAAATACTTTTAACTCTGCGTTGCAAGGAAAAAAAATATATGCCCACGATAAGGTGAAGAGTTTGAATGGATTTCAATTAAAACTCAAGTTGTTCCTTCGACAAATATCGAATAAGAACGTGGACCACTTTCCAACTTTGAAGTTGCTGAATATACCAGAATATAAATTTGAAGAATATGGTAAAATTATTAAAGCTCTGAATGACGATTTTTTACAAAGATTTGGTAACTTCCAAAAAATTGAGACAAGTTTAGCAACAGTACGCGATCCATTTTCAATAGATATTGATGGTGTACTGACAGAGCTACAACTTGAGATTATTGGTCTGCAGTGTGACACTGATTTAAGAGAATTGCATCGTCGTGAAGATATATCCAAATTTTACAATGCCCTTAATTCAGACAAATTCGAACAACTTAAAGATTATGCAAGAAAAATGTTTGTTGTTTTTGGATCAACCTATATATGTGAACAAACATTTTTGATCATGAACCTCAATAAAAATTCTTTACGATCAAATATCTCCGATGCCCATTTACAAGCAGTTTTGAAAATATCAACCACAAAATTAACACCTGAATTTGAAAAAATGTACAACACTTTCATTCTTCTCATTAATTTTTTTGTAATGTTTATTTTTCGTGATAATAAATAGTGTATATCTAAAAATGGTATTTTACTTGCGGCCCGCCGCTCATTTTGAATTCTTGAATTTGGCCCTCTATCCAAAAAGTTTGCCCGCCCCTGATTTAATGTAATAACAATATTAATATATTCATTGACATGTTTTCTTTTTCAAGTAGATGGGTAACGTTTTTTAGTCCTCTTTACACAATTTAAGAATTAATACCCCCGTCGCCATCACGAAACAAATTGACGTGTTCACAGCTCTACGTTCCCTCTCCGATTGCAAGCGAGTCCAAAATTTCGTCGCACCTATAGTTGAAAATTATTTGCCGTTTCACTGAAGTACCGTCTTAATATTTTATACACTGTACTTGATTTATTTGAAGTTAGTATACAATATGCATAACTGTCCAGGTAGGTATGCAATATCCTTTTCGGTTACCCATCATGTGCTTTCACCATCATGCACCGGGTAGTCTTCGTCACTATTATACCTATAGGTAGGCAGCGCGACAAGTTACGAACTAAGAGCGGCATGTACAATCTAAGATTTCGATCCTAAGGATAAGTCGCCAAAAAGCATGATTTAACTATAGACAATCCTGAGTATAGAGTTAAGGAATCCTTAACCATAGACTACTTTTGTTATGAACACGCGACCTTCTGTATTACCATTTACCACTGACAGCTGTTGTCAAAATAAATTCGCATGTCTATAAAACAGTCCATACACTCAAATTCATTTAACAATGTATCTCAATATGGATATTGATAGTGTTAATTCGTTTGGCATGTACTTGCAAAATATTATTTTACTTTTATACAAGATGCCAGGTGATAGAATGACACTTGACGCTAGTGTTACCATGTTAAAAAACATCTTGCTGTGCCTATGGAATCACGTATAATGACTTATAACGGAAACATAAGAGTATTGTAATTAATATTACTCGTAATATGTATTTATAGTTATTGCATTTATAAAAAGCAGTTATCATATTTTTGTCATCGTTTAACAATTATAAAATAATTTACCTAAACTATAGGAAAGAGAATTTTTAAATATGGTATTATTTTCAATAGAAATGAATGAATGAATAAATGAATCTGCATAGTGTTTTCTGCTAAGGAAATTTTAGTTATGACAAATGTTTCTGCATTTCGCTCTAAACATCAGTTTTAACATATTTTTCTTACGTAAAGAACTACATATTACTAGATTACATCGTTATGGTAGATTTCTATCGTTTTTCGAGATGTAACGTGTTTTTCAAATGTGGATAAAGATAAAAATGTTTATGTAAGCTTACATAATAAATACCACGAGAGATTACCAGTCCCATCATAAGAAAAAATCTATTAATGTTAATGCACCGTGGGATTATCAATTTCAAAATGCGTTTTGGGTAACATGCTTACCAAATGAATCGTGAGTTAATCTATATCTTCTTTTACGGGTTTAAAGATACGTTTGGTTAAAATGAATGAAACTAAGCTCACTCACATTTTGTTTTTGTCGTAATAATTAAATGTGTAAAACTTGTTTCGGGATCGTGAACAATTGAATAAACTGAGGTGGAAAAATAATTTTCACTTTATAGACATGTACGAGTATGTAATTATAGAAAATTTACGACTTCAAAAAAACAAAGTTGCCTTTCAGCATGCTTTTTAATCGTTTCTTTATTAGTGAATATTTCAAAAATAGTCCACGATCGAAATTCGCAGCAGCCATAATTCCGCCGAGAAAATTACTTACTCAAAAATCGTACAATTATTTAATTTTTTTCAACAAAATTGGCCAATTAAGTATACTTTTAAAATTCCTACGAACATGACCTTATTTCTTCGCAATATTGGTACCTATTGAAGGACGGCATACAACCTTATTCGCACATAAATAATTTAAATGAAGTAATCAACTACACTTAATATTTTGTTATTTCTCAGATCTCACTAATGCCGGTGTAGGGATTATTTTTAAGTACCCACCTACATATTTTTAGAACTGATTTTTTTATTGATCTAAGACAAGATTCTCAAACCGAATGAATGCAGCATTAATTGCTATAATTGTTTGCGTATGGAGTGGGTAAGCTAAATTGGGTATTATTAACAGTTATAATATAGCTGTTAATTATACATCACAATAATAATCCACTTTTTTTAAATATTAAATTCATTACTTACTGAATACCAAATCCAGTGGCGAAGGGTGGAGGTAGGCTGTTAAGATCTGACATAAATAGTGCCCACTAAACTTTGTCAGTCAAACATATTTGTTTTATTGAACTAAGACTTACAATGTGTAGATAGTGTTTGTTATTTTTTAAAATGCAATGAAGCCCTGCCTAATCAAGCATATTATATAAGATAATTATCAAAAAATATTCGTTAATCTATAAAATATCAGAAATTAAGCCATTAAACCATATATAATATTAGATATTTTATAGATAGAAAATATTTTTTATCAATTATGTTTGATTTAGGCTGGGTTTAATGATTTAAAAAAAAACTAAGCAACACTATATTATTATGTAATATGTAGATTTTCTTAATTCAACGAAAACAAATAAATATGACTGAAAAAATCTGCACTACTATTTTCTTTGATCGCCCATAACATACATAAACTATTACTGTTTGATTTCGCAGGGTTTAATTGAATTTTAAAAACTAATCAGCATCATCTACAAATTGTATTATTAGTTCAATGTATGATTGACCAAGTTTAGTATGCACTATTTAAGTCGAATCTTAACAGCCTACCTCCACCCTTCGCCAGTGCTAAATACTAAGTTTCACTTCACACCACATTTTCTAACACAGGCAGGTACTTATTAACATAATATTAAATATTATATTACTTACAATATAAAACTGCATTTATAAAATTATGTTAGGAGTATAGCGTTTCTATGGGATTTCATTCAGCTATGCAGTCATTGTTTTAAGAATATCCATGTAAGTTGTTTCGTTTGTGTGATAAGCTGTTGTAAATAATATTATGCAGTCTGCATACGACCTCAGCACACTGGGTGAGTTGCGGCGAGCCAAGTGGACAAGCAAAGCCTAGAATCATGCCATGGGTCAGTGACCAAACGCCATAAATGCTATGGTCAACCCGAAAGCCGCGAGCCAATCGATCAGAAGTTATCGAAAGCCTAGCCGGGCCCGTTAATTTTAGCTAACAATCGACAAAGACCAAGTGAAAACCGGTTCAAGAGCGCATGCAAAAACTACTATAAGATGCAAAAAAAATGATACAAGTAGAATCATCTCGAAGGGATCGCATGCTTTAGCAAATCGACCAGTTACGCAATAAATAAGTATGCAAAAGAATTCAAGCAATGTTATCCTGCTTGCGATGTGATTCAAACTCTTAATTAAATTAAGGCGATTCGCTCTTTTTTCGGGGTCTTCAAAAAATGTTTATCTTCGAAGCATGACTATATTATAATCATTTTATTTTTAAATACCTTATAAACCCCATCTCACATGTGTTTATTTGTAACATTCGAAAATTATAACTCTGTATATCGAGGGTATACTGACAGAAAGCATTATCTCATTAAAACAAGTTCTGAGATAATCGCAAAAAGGACTTTAATTTTTTTTCAAAGCGTTCTCCCACATAGATTTTTTTATGATTTAAAAACATTTTTTCTACATTATAAAGACTAATCTTTATGGCAAACACAATATGTATATGACATGTTACAAGTCCTGTATTTTGTATACGCAGAACGCATTAGGTCATTATCATGGTTTCTATCAGAATAAAAAAATAACAATATAATTTAATAATGTTTATATTTTCTCACTATTATGTCCTATGCCTTTGTGCGTTTTACCAGGAAGGTAAAATGAGGAGCGAAAGAAAAGGAAAGAAAATTGTCTACATTTTGGCATTTACAACAGAAAAACAGCAAAAACTGAAATAATGCGTTCTGTCAGTATACCCTCGATATTTTCTAAATAAATGGCAGTCACAGCTATATTTTAATTTTTGGATTTTTTCCCACAATATTTTTTTTATTATCTGCTCTTTACTTATTCTCCAAGTTACACGAGTTATAAATACATAGTAAAAATAGTCGTACCGTTTATACAAGATCTTTAAAAAAATAAATGACAGGCGTGTATCAGTTCGTTATAATGCTTGGAAGATACACATAAAACATTAAACAAACGCGTGCAATCCCCTTAACATAGCCGTGTTTCGTGAGTTTTATAATTTATTTGTTTCCAATTTTAAATTTAGCAGCATTGTGGGCGATTTTTAACGATTTGAAAGTTGCACACAAGCCTTGATGCAATTGCAAGGACGTTTACAAAATTGCACGTATAAATCTTCTCAGTATGTTTCGTTGTACCGTTATGATTCCGCTGATCTTGCATGCATGACCTCATATTATGCTTATGCATTTATATCAATGCAAAAATAACGTGAGATCTTAAAGTTTTATAAATCAATAATATAAATTATAATGTATAAAATGTGATAATGTCATCATTACGCTTAGGATTCTTAGGTATTTAAATATTTTTTTGAGCGGCCCCACAACCAAATATCAAAACTATCTATAAGTATCCGACAATTCTGTAACATTTAAGCCCTATTTTTTTGAGCGGCCCCACAACCAAATATCAAAACTATCTATAAGTATCCGACAATTCTGTAACATTTAAGCCCTATTTGTTAGCAACTATTTTTAAATATTTTTGGATAATTACATATTTTTACATATTATAGGTTTAAGCACATATTTTCGCATAAACAAAATTTCAATGTTTCTGGACCAATTAAATAATGTTTTAAATAAAAATACTGGACTTCAAACGCTGCAGAATATTAAAGCTGTTTTGGAAAATCCGTCAGATTCCTCAGATGTTTTCAATTTTTTCTACTTCCGAAATAGTTTCATTTACACACGTAATAATAACATCTGTAGAAGTGGAAAGAAGTTTTTCCGTGTATACAAATTTGCTAAGATCAAATCGTTAAAGATTCACTTTCAAAAATTTGAAGCATTATTTTATTATTTATTGTAATAAAGCGCTTTCTGTTTGTGGATAAATAATAAATTAAACTGTTGAAATAGATATGATTTCTTGTAATAGGCACCTATTTTTGTTTTTTGGCACATTTTTATGAAATTTTAATTACATATTTTCCAATTATATGTACATATTATTCATTTTTAGCGCCTAAAAATCCTAAGCTCTAAACATCATTATATCAAGAATGAAGCTAGTTAAACGTAAATAATTATATAATTTTAGATAATATTATAATAATGACACCATTATTAGTATTGATTCAACAATGAATCATGAAAAATAATATAAAGGTATCATAAAAGCATGGAAGTACATACGTATAATAATGTCAAAAAATGCTTACAAAGGAGTGCAATAGAAATCGAAAGTGAACATGAAATTGCTATTAGGTGGAAAAGAATGAGTGAAAAAAACATTTTCACTTCTGTTCCATTACATTTACAACATTCAAATAGACGGTGAAAAACGGGTTTTCTTTTCCGAGAAAATGTTTCCTTAAACTACTTATGTATGTAAGTCAGTACCAGTGTGTTATGTTATGAAAATAGGTGAACTGTATTAAAGTCGGCGCCTGGCATTACAAAGACTGCATAAATCGATAGAGTTTATATTTAAAAATTGACAACCGATTGACGACGATACAATACGGCAGTCTATATTCGTGGCGTTGCTTCTAATAGCAAATTCAAACAGCGCCTTTTGTTTCTGTGATCAATTTTGTATATAAGGGTGAATTATTAATAATACTGAAAACGGCGCATCTCAGAATAAATAATGATACACTGTGTGTAATGTGTGTAAACCAGCTAAACAATTATTATATTTACTCCAGTTTGTATTTGTTCTTCAACAGCCAGATATACCTAATTAATTACAACACTGGAATTATTTGAATATACGTATTGCATATTGTCGTTGATTTTACAATACTGCCAGTGTCTGTGCGTAATTTTGAGTTAAATACATTAACAGATAGTGGCCTACTATGACTACCTATGTGATATTTATTAAAAAAAAAAAGGATTTCAATTATCTGCAAATATTATGAAAATAAAAATGATAAATAATTTTCTCCTCATCGTCGTCATCCTCATGGCTGAAGATCGCGATCTCTTCGGTATTGGTAATGTGACAAATAAATAAATAAATATGAATTGTTAATTTTATTTAATTTTTAATTTTATATAAGTACCTACCTAATTGAAAGTTAAATAATGCGATAAATAGCATCTTAATACTTTGGACGCGGAAGACGCACACGGTGCGTAATGACCAGGCGGCCGATCGATGTAATAAACGTGCATTTCAAGGGAGCAATTAAAATCTCATTATCTATTCAGCAGCGAAAGCGTTAAAAACACTCCAGTTATCACGCTAATTCCAAATAATAATTTCGGTGGGTACTTACTTACCTTTTAGTCGTTCTGAATGTTTCTAATACATACATTTTAATTTTTGAATTAATGATTTAATGATTAATTTCATGACATGGTAAAATTTTAATTAATTCACTGTAAATGTAATCAAATATTCAATTTTATAATTTACATTCTTTTCACATAATGTCGTGTTTTAAAACTCATAGAAATTACCGTTTCGGCAAAGTGTTGATCAATGAAAATAGCATTTCTGCCATCTTGTCGATCGGCGTAATAGTTTCGGCCAATTTTCCTTTGTAAAAGCGTTTTCGTACGAATTATTTCCGGAGACGTCATGGTCACAGAAAATGCTGTAATTAGTTGTGATTAGGTACCTATATTTAATTTTTAAAACATCCCTCGATAGATGAAGATTTAAAGCGGTACATATTCATGACATTCTTACAATGCGAGGCTAATGCAAATCAATATGACGTCAGGTGTGCAACTTGCGGCGTCGACGAGGCGTGAAGGAGTCGCAAACGCACGACTTGCGAGCCTGCTGCAGTGATCGCTCATCGATTCGCGAATCGAAGCGGCTCTCGCTGAGAGCGATGCAACAAAAAACTGCACTCCGCCAAGGCAACAAGGCACAACAAACAGTACGGCTAATGTAAGGCTTTTATAACGCATTCTGCACCCGCATGCAACGACATACTCGAAATAACACGAATATCATGCACTTTTAAATCATAAATTAGTTATAATAAAATAATAAGGATATCAGTGACTTCTTCTCATGTATTAATTCACTGGGTAACTAGGTGGAGCTATAAAATATAGATAACAGCTGTTAACATGTGGTACCAAATTGGGAAGCGGCAACATTGAATAGGAATCATTTGCGTACTAGTGGGAGTAGTGGGTGCAGCATCTGAAGAATAAAATGGCCCAAGTAAACAACCCTGATCATATATGTGCAGCTAAGTTTGCTCATACATATTTAACTCTTTTGTATTCAACTAAATGTGACGAAAAAAATAACGACCATTTCAATAACTAGACTGCGAAAAGAAAAAATGATGAAACCATGAAGACGTCTCTGATATAGAGAAATGTAGGAAGATGTATTTCCGGTTGTCACGCTCCTGATGATAATGATATAAATGGCTACGATAATATTTATTAATAATACTCATTTTTAGAACTATGCACCAGACCAACCGTCTAGAGGGGCATCCTAGAAACCAGACCGGACGGTCAGACGTCGACTGACAGACACACACTCATTGGACAATGTCAAGAAGGATACTAGAGTGGCCGGTGACATCTAGAGGATAATGGACTAGGATAGGGGACAATGGAGAATGTTCTTGGAGGAGGCTATGATCCTCCCTATGGGTTGCTGAAATACTGATGACGATGATGACTCATTATTCAACTGAGCAATACTGATTTTAGTAAAATAGCGACGATGAGGTCAAAACAGAACTAATTAGATAATAAAAGCAGCAAAAAAATATTCAAAATATTATTGATGTAATTTTATTATCGAACATATTATTATAACTTGACCTTAGAAAAAAAGATTAATCCGTTCATAAATAACGCTGAAAATTAAAATGTATGTGATGCTACGTTAGTACGTTTCTAATTTAGAAGAGATCAACTAACAATAAATAAATAAATATGCAAAAATTGATAACTTAAAAGCTTCTGAGCGGAACACAATATGGGTATTATACGCCATGTTTGTAATATATATTGATAAGTTGCAATGTTCCACGACAAACGCGTCATTTTTTGATCTCAATGCCATACGGACATCTCTTTCCGGTACGAGAGCTCACAGATAACTGTAATACGGTGAAATATACAATTTTCATGTAACACGGGGACCGTGAAAATCAGGAAACTAAAAGAAAAGAGACCATTGGGAAAGTGTCAGGAAGTTCCTAAACAAGGACTGTATGTACAGGAGACATAGAAAACTGGGTCAAATCGAGGAAAGCTGTGGAACAATCATTCTCTCATTATCATACTGACTCTCGTAACATCATATAATTATTATAACGATCGTAAAAGAAATTAATAATAACTTTCTCTTAAATTCTATAAATTAAAAATTATATAGATATGTAAATTTAAACCAAGTGAAATACAGAACATTTGCCGACTGCATTTGTTAATTTTAATTAACCGTTACGTGTTTTTCTATATCTTATAGTTAACAGGTAATGTGACAAAAAGCCAAGTGAAAAAATATAGGTGAGCCTCTAAGTGTTAACTGCATTCCTCTTACCTCCTCCTCCTCTTTGGCGCAAACGTGATCTAAGCCTTAGTTACTACTTACTCGCCATCTGATCGTGAAACACGGACCCACTGAACAATGAAAAGAATGAAAGCAGGATTAGTTAAGTGTATACGGCCATCGTATTTAGTATATACCTACTTGAGAGGGGGGATTAATGTATAGGTCAAAGAGCATACCCACGATACCAAAATGAAATTGCCGCAAAAAATGACAAACAGCAGGAGTTTCCCTCGAACAATTCGCAAGAGTTGTCGACCTATTTTCATGTACATCGTGTTACCTTATCCACGATAATGTTATAAAATGTAAAGTACCCGAATATACTTCACATATGAATAGTAAAAATTGCTCAAAGAACGTCAAATTTATGTGAGGTAAATAATAAATAAGTTTGTACTTAAGTAATTAATTTTCTTCAGTGTAAATTCTTAGTGAAACTTATAAAAAATAAATAAACCGTACACTTTTCTACTTTATATTTTTCATAACAAATCTCGCATCCGGCAAATTTACATGTTGCTTTCAATGCGTGTTTGGATCCAGATCATGGTACATAATTTCATCCTATTCTCATTATAAATCTCTTTCAGTAGCAGCCAAAATCTACATCTGATTGTAGAGACAATTAAAAAACCCAATACCAATTTCTTTCGTAAAGTTAAAACATTTCCAAACGAAGACAAACAATTCAAAGTCACGTAATTTATCCTAATTCATTGAACGATTCCAATACATTGACAGACTCAAACCGTCATCCAAATCAGCGTTATTCGTTTAATACGGTTTTATTATTAAAATTGGTGATACGTTTATCGTAATCTATTAATGCGTTTGAATTAGAATTCTAGCTTCTCGATCCATGAACCAGGGTTTAATTCACGTGTTATTTACTTCAACCAATAAATTTGATTGGATCGGGACATGGGGTTGAGCAATTAGCCAGCAAATAATTCTCGTAAAATAAGTATGTAGGTACTTAGATTTTGCGGAAATTTATAGTCATCGTATAATACTTATAAAGTTGGTACTTTACCTTGTCTATTTAAGTATGAAATTATCGATACGTAGATACTTTCTTAAATAATACATGTATTTAATTTAAAAGGTAGACGGCAATAAATAAGGTACATACGTAACAAGTTTTGCTCCCCTAAGATTCTATTAAATACATCCGATACACTTGAAACGCTGTTCTTTTAAATTAATTAGGGTTCCGTGACAGCTTCTTCTCTCCCCTCTACCAAGCTTGAAGTACCTACATACCTTCCCTTACATTCCTACTTCATCTCGACGTCTTGCACGATCTTGACAAATGGCAATGATTACGTGATTTAAAAGACTGCTGCACGGATTTATACGCGACCGGTGGCAGTCTTGATGGATGTGACCGATGCCAACAGATCTGAAGGATCGCCCATCCTTGCTTCGCTCGCAACAAATTGAATTCTAACAAGCGTGGACGTAATCATATTACAACTGTCCTTCTGAAAGATTGTTTCCTGCTTTTAACAATGTCCACTCATGTTAAGGTATACTGATAATATGTGCTTTACAACGTGTGCTTTCTCGTTGCTGCGAAGAATGGTGTTAAAAATAAAATTACATCACTTTATTTAAGTACAATAAAAATAGCTTACTCAGATTATACAATCACCGTGCATTAAAATTAATTCATAAATTAAAGTATTATAATTATAATACAATGTCTTTCCTACAATAAGTAACAGCCGAAAAATAATATTATTAACAATTCTGAAGAAACAGAACTTAACAAACCATAAATGGTTATATTATAATATGCAAGCACTACGAAATGAATAAATAGTTGAGAAACATCACCCATCCCCGTTCCACACTCTACCAACCACAGTTATCATAATATAAAGCATAATAGTAAATAAAATAATAAAAAAATAAAATAAATAACCATAAGTACTCACGCAACAAACTTTATAAAGTTGTGTTGAAAAAACCTGTAAAATAATGTTACTGTTCGAATTTGGAATATTCTGAACTTATGACATTATAATAATGACAAATCGAAAGGACCACTTTTATAATTTAGGGAAATAAACATTTTATTGATAAAATTATCATTTCAATGTATATTGTGAACACTATGACTGCAGACTAGGATTATTAGATTATTACTAACAAAACATCATGAAATTCATATAGGTATTCATAATATATTATTTATCATTCAGCAAATCCCACGCAAAATATTATATTAATAAACTTATGACAAAGAGTTTTCATCTGACACGTTTTGTTCGATAATAATATAACGTTCGAAATAAGCAATCACATACATTGTTTCAGTATGGTATTATAATTTTAAAATGCATTTATTAGAATTCCCTGTGTGTAATATTCCTAAAAGTTTAAAATGAAAATTATATTTTTTTATAATATCCACGACTGTTTTGAGGAAAGCGTGGTCTATACTGTAAAATAACACGAAGTATCATTAGTCCGCACGACTGCAGAAATATCACTCACTGTACATGAAAAATAAAGTGCCTACCTGCTCAGTATGTAAATATAACGTTTCGAATTGACAAAGTATAAAAAAATAATGAATGTTATTTTATAACAAAGTAAAAATTATAAAAAGTGAAAGTTCTATCATTACAGCCACCACGTAGATAGGTGTGTGTTTGCATGAGCAACAACTTAATTTTAAAGGACAAAAAATAGGAGTTTGAAGTCAGTAAATAGGGTATGGGACTTGAGGGAGTGAGAAAAATTAATTAAATAAATCACCAACTGACATTTCCGGGATTAAATCAACTCCAGAATTTTGTAATATATAGCTATTTTTACTAACTTAAATGATAAATTTTCTTAACATACACTTTTCCCGGGGAACAATTTTCCGACCTTGATTTTGCTACCAATCGATATTACATAAATCGTTTCCATGTGCCAGACACCAGAATCGAAACGCATATGATATGTGACCTGTCAAATGCAGTCATATTATGAAGAAGAAAAATAAATAACTTCAATAGAAATGATTTATAATCCTAGCTCGAAAAATAGTGATATTTTTATGTCGTTTAAGAAAACTCATCACGCGACTGAGGCCTTGAAATGGATCATTTCATCGCTTTAACGCGAGAGTTAAGTCACTTAAATGGTGCATAATTGACATTAATTAATACAATAAAGATTTAGGTCCATTATTCAGGTAATTTCGATAATACTTTTGAAGAATAAAAATTCTCAACATTACGTCACTCTGCGTTGGCTATTTAAATTTCTATATTACGTGGACATAATGTGAACCTCTAATCAATTATTATTGCTTCAATCTCCTTTTATGTCCATAAAAATATTCTACATTGAAATTTTTTTCATTATGGTTTAAACTAATTTTATAATAAAAAAATAAACATATCATAAAATAATTTATTTATTTGGACATTATATGGCCTCTCTCACAATAAATAGATTTGGGAATATTAAAGTAGTTTTCTGCAAATACAAATAAAATGATGTACCTACAAGATGTAACTAAACTCTTCAATCATTAAAATAAATTAAAAAAACATACATAATTCAATATTGATCAGGATCAGTTTTAAACGATTTTCGGAAATGACAAAAAAAATTAAATAAATACGTTTTTAAAAAATCTCCAAAATTATAAATGTTTTTGGTAAGCTGTATTAAAAAAACTATGGGAAACAGATAACCTCGCATCCTTAACACCATTTCGACATGTGAGTTAGGGGCTATTCACTTTTTGAAGGTAGAATAGATACATCACCGCACTGATTTGTGTTGATACTTTCAATCTTTTCAGGTTTAACATAAATATATTGTGCTAAGTTTTCGAACTTTCGTTATAGTATAGGTAAAAGGTTAGATAATAGATTCAAAATGACAGTGCAAATATTGCATACCTACCAGAGTAATTATATTACATTTCGATCCAATATACATATATATATAATTAATACTAGTACGATTAATTCGAAAATATTTTACTTATTTCAACTTTCTCGCCGTTAACCTAGTTGTAGGTTATAGGTAATACCTGGCATTAGCTATTTTGCACAATTTCACTGTCATTTTTGAGTTAACCGTCTGCCTGCAAGTGACGTTTGCGTTGTCTCGTGACTCGTCAAGGTGCGATGATGACAAATAAGTATGACGTCAGTCACAAATATATTCAGCGAATTTCCTGCTAATCACCTGACATTTTGATTAAAATATGTGTAATATTTAGCTTGATTTAAACCTGTATCATTACATACTAATACATATTAATTAAACTAACAAAATGTCGTGAGAAAATACTTAATATAGAAACGTTCAGTATATTATAATTAAACGGTTATATATTGTAGGCATACTTTTTAATAAAACACTTTTGATTGTATGTTATTTTTATATTTCAAAATAATTATAATGAGTAATAGAATTCTTAAAATAATAAAACGGGAAAATCAAAGAGCTCTGTTATAATACGACTTTATGCACATATGAAATAGATTTGTATTATTCGTCTCTTCTGAGCATTCTACCGCAGCCGTGTACCCTTCGTCTTCCAGCGCCCTTCATCAGTCTTCTAGCGCCATACAGAACCTCAAAGTCCCAAAATTACATCAGCAATTCCGCGTCGAAGTTACAACTATTGTTTGCAATGGTCTTCAGTAAAAATTATATGAAAAATAAAATAACATTCTTACTTATTTCAAATTGCTCTCCTGTAAATATACAAATAGTCACCTACATAGCATTCTCAATTTGTAGGTAGATATTCTTATAATATTATTTTCAAGTTAGTTAAAAACAGGGGTGTTTCGTCTACATTTACAACAACTCGTAATTTGCTTACGATGTCAAAAAAAACTCTTAAATATAAAAACGACTATTTGAAGGTAGCGACATTTATAAAATATATAAAGCGCATGATATGTTGCCTTTACGTGAAATATGATTTTTTGCCTGTTTAGCATACAATTATTACAATATTGACTTTCAATACGAGTTCAGCACGCATGCACACGATTCTGTGCCACACGCAAACATTAAATACCTGTAATAAAAAGGAAATTACAAATTCGCACAAAATTTGTATGACATAACACAACATTTCATAAAACTTCATAGTTGACATCGAATACCTGCTATTACACCTAACCATAACGTAATCAGGAAACAATTAATTTGTAAAGACAAAACGGAACTTTGGAGGAAATAAGCACATAATACGAGGGTGGGTCAATAAGTCCTTAGAAAAGCCGACAGGTGGCGCGACTAGTACTGTAAGCGGTTTGTTTTCATGCAGCGGCACTACCGATTCAGTATGCTGCGAAGTTTCAATCAGATTGGTCGGGTTGTTGTGTGTTTCTCGTACATTTAAAAAAAAATTTGCTTGTGGAAAATGGAAAAATGGAAAATGGAGAAAATTGAGTTTAGAGCTGTTATTAAACATTTTAATATAAAAGGGTTAACAGCAAAGGAAATAAAAAATGAGTTGGATTTAGTTCACGGCATATCTGCTCCTTCACTTGCAATTATTTATAACTGGTTAAATGAATTTAAACGTGGTCGTACATCAACAAAGGATGAACCACGCTCAGGACGTCCTGTAGAGGTGACTACACCAGAAATGATCAATAAAATCCACGATATGGTGTTAAGTGACCGAAGATTAAAGTTGAGTGAGATAATTGAGGTTACAGGGATCTCAAAAGGTAGCGTCATTTCTATTTTACATGACAAATTGGGCATGAAAAATATTTCTGCAAGATGGGTGCCGCGTTTGCTCACAGTCGACAATAAACGCAATATGGTGGTGGCCTCTAAAGCCCTGCTGTCGCTCATGCAACGCAATCCGGATGAATTTTTTCGTCGCTTTGTGACTGTAGATGAAACATGGATACACCACTATACTCCCGAGACGAAAGAACAGTCAAAGCAGTGGATTGCGAAGGCAAACCATGTCCAAAGAAGGCGAAAACCGTAAAATCAGCTGGTAAGGTTATGGCTACTGTATTTTGGGATGCACGTGAAATTATTTTCGTTGACTATTTGGAAAAAGGAAAAAAAATAACAGGGGATTATTATGCATCTTTATTGGACCAGCTAAAAAACAAAATTGAAGAAAAACGGCCTCATTTAAACAGGAAAAAAATCCTCTTTCATCAGGACAATGCCCGTGTTCACTCATGTTTACGATCAATGGCTAAAATTGAAGAATTGAAGTTCGAATTGGTCGACCACCCACCGTATTCGCCAGATTTAGCCCCCAGTGACTTTTTCCTTTTCCCAAACTTAAAAAAATGGCTAAGTGGACAACGTTTTTTTTCAAATGAAGAAGTCATCGATCGGACAAATGCTTATGTTGAGGACCATCCGAAAACTTATTTTTCTGACGGTTTAAAAAATATTGAGAAACATCTAACCAAGTGTATTGAGCTCCAAGGAGATTATGTTGAGAAATAAAAAAAAATACAAAAATAAAAACTGTTTTAATGCTTTTTTCTAAGGAATTATTGACCCACCCTCGTATATATATAATATATTTTTAAATTTACTGTCTTACGTTGGACATGTCCGTTTCTAATACTGTAGGTCTTGAGTTCGAATCTCGACTGTAGCTTATTCACATGTTTTTCAATGCGTCCTTGGATCAAGAACATAATATCCAATAGTTTGAGTGAGAGGCTAACAATTATTTATAGTGTGGAGGTGACCAAGATCCATGTTGGATTGTAGAGCCAATGATGATAATGATGATTTTATTCTACGCGTTACCGTACCCGCGATGGATTAGCGATAAAAATGCTTACCTCTGGTGAATATTTCACTTGTTCATTCGAAGAATCTGAATCCAGGACCATGGATGTAATAACTTGAGAAAGATTATCCAGGCCTCCTAGACGATGACATTTAGACCCCCTCCTCCCCCAACCCTTTCAACCAAAACGTATACTATAATACGATTTTATGTTGTCCCATAACAATGAATCAGATCATTATTATATTGACGAATAATTTGAAAAATATTGTAAATATATACCTAATGAACTTTTTCATAATTATTGGGTTACATAATAAACTAGTGCATCAAGGTAATATGTACATACTGGCTTTGTAGAATCGGGGCCCCTGTGTCAATTAACTTTAAGATAATCCGTTGCTCTGTTCGCTCAAAGTTAAATTGTAATATGTCCCTTTATTGGTATGTAGATATTAAAATTAATTCGAATACACAACAAATGTTCATTCTTTTTTGTTTTCTCCCTTCATAAACAGATTGTTTACGCCAATGACATTAATATGGACGAATCATCTGGAAAAGAAAACGACACTTACTTTATTGTCGGGTCTACCGAATGGCATAATCTGTTCTAACGCCATTACAATAAAGATGATATTGCTATAAATTCTTGATGCTTTTTGTTGGGTCTGCCAAATGCTTCGGTTCGAACGGGTTCGCTCAAATGAACATTGACATTAGAAACACTGCTCTAACGCCATTACAATAAAGGTCATATTGCTCTAAATTCCCGATGCGTGATATCGCATAATGGAAATTGCGTGACGTCTACCTATACATGCGAATTTACTTGCTAGCTACTGTATTGAGTGCGTCGTCCATTAATAATGTCATTGGTTTACGCTCAGTAATATTACAGAAACTTTTATTGTTTATAAAATGCTACATACAAATTACTTACAATAAACAAAGATACGATGCATTTATTATGATGACATATAGGTACTAACATATTATTATTATTATTATGACACGGGACATAGCATTCCCAGTTATCGAAATATGTAACGCGGCCGACGCCTGAATATTAACCCATGCATGAGGCTTACTGATACAGCGATAACATACCAAAAACCATTGCACCAATTATAGATATCCACATATTTGCGGTCAGTTGACACGTGCATCACCAGTCACCACATAGTATGCTAATCCTTCGAAAATGGGTAATAATCAAAGATAAAATATAGAAGAATTTTCTCTTCCAATGTTATGTTACGTGATTGATAATCTAACTTATTCTAACTAAATAAAGGTAAGGTAGCGTATAAAACACTTATTTTAAGCTTGTAATACTAATGCAATGTGTTTTATTAGAATGACGTTAGATCAATAATTAAATGCTAGGCCACAAGACAGTATGAAGATTGGTACAAAACTTAATTGCGTACAATGCTATCGTAAACATTTGCGTCCTTGTTTTAGATGCACTTTTATATGTTAAAATTGGCAATTTTTCCAACCGTATGTACTATAATAATTATAGTACAATACTATAATTATTAATATATTTTCATGTACGATAGTTTTTTCATAAAATACTATATTGTTTACAATTTTACACCTTTGTACTCAGCAAAGAAAAAGATGGCAATACTGATCGGTCTATAGAAAGGTTTTCTTTTGATGTTTTTGGTACTTAATATAATTTTTTTCGTAGATAATTCAAATTCCTAAAAATAATTTCAATCCGAATTTTTCATTATATTGATTATATTCATTAATTAATGTTTATTATTCTATAGTTCCTTCCACTCACGATAGTTATAAAATAATATAAGTAAGTACATAGACTAAAATGGCAAATACATTATTAACTATATTATTTAGGATCACCTAATCTTCTTGAATGTTGTGTTGCATTCCTGCTCATGTTTATAATAACAATAAATTAAAATCAAGTAAAAATTTCGTGATAAAATGTTTTTATTTATTTTTCATTGTTTGAATTTATTTTGAGAACTTTTCTCGTGAGTATTCAATACATTAGATGTCATTGAAAAACTCTCATCGCAAAAACAGTAAATTAGCACAGATTGTAGCCGTCGAACACCCATCCAACCGAATATACAAAGGTTCAAGTAATTTATGCATGATGCGTCAAAAAGCCGATGTCGGATACATTAACAAAACTATGAAAGAAGTGGATAGGTCTATTTTTAAAAAGTATTCACACAAAAAAGTGCCTATTTCCGTTCATGCATCACCCCCCTACGATTATAGTGCCTTGCCACCAAAGGGAGGCCGTCACAAGGGGGTGATTGCCGCAAGCATAAGGTCAGTGGTGTACACCAGCATAATAATTATAATTCAAAATAAAAAGCAGCAAAGTGGCAAATAGAAAGCCTGCTAAATAATTGCCGAAAAGATTTTGTAAGATTATTTAAATCCATCTATCGCATGTCGAGCTTTTAAGTTACAATTTTACTGCCTATTGGTTAAATTATTTGCGAACAAATAAAAATGTGTAAAAACATTTCACAAATTAGCCTTTTGCACAAAATTGATGATAAGGTCGACAAGAAAATAATAAGTTAGATTAGAAGGTTAGTATTTTAAACGGACGTCAAAACTATAACATTACAAAAATTGCTGTGTTAATATAATACTTGCATAGTACGAATTATTACTTACCTAATAATTTTCTCTAAATACAGCTGTTTATGTTCAGAAGAAATGAAAGGGCCATGGCATTCTCCAGTACAGATTTAAATGGACTGTCAAGGGTTTGATTTTACATTCTTCAGGTGGATGGAAGGTCGACAATCATGGTGACAATTTTCGTCTTAGAACTACCCGTCTGTAAGAGCGAAATAGTGCTTTTGTTAGACAAATTCTCGAAAAAAAAATGTCATTGGATAGTGCATCATTCAGGCATGCCTTTCCTTATAGACTAAGCACATCCACGCCCATATTGCCATAATAATAGATAGAGATATGTACGTATTTTAAAACGTTCATTAAATGTTAAATTTCATATTAACGTTTATATTTTTCAATCCATTTATTATGTAGAAGCATTAATTTACTTGTTCGTTTTCTTGGTAATTTTACTAAGCACGTCTGATTTCTTCAGTTGTGCAACAGTGGTTAAGCTTATATTATGTGGACGGACTGTTAGTCGTTCTATAGTTAGTGAGAGAAACATCAATAAAATAAAAAAATAACGTTAAATTTTAACAAATGTGACCAACACAATGATTATCCGGTTATGTCAGCACTACAGAACAGATTATTTTTTGTGTTCCCTGCTCAACACCAAGGTAGAAGTCATATTATATAAACCAATCGAAATAAGGGTTCGTCTCAATGGTAAAAATGCGCATTTTTAAAACGCAATATCCGCAGAAAAACTACCCATACCCGTATTTGGCGACAGGTGGCGCAATATTATTTTATTTATGGTTAGAAACACCACTGGCGGGGTAAAGCGGAGTTAGTTTGGGAGGTGAGAAGGATGTTGCGGTGAAACAAACACTCCACGCGCCATATGTCGTCACAAGTCGCCTGCTCACATTATTATTATTCAAATAATGCGGCTGTAATGTGTCTTTGATTAAACATTTGTAATAATATTGGATTAAGTGAGTTATGAATCTAACAGTGTGCATGCGAAATGTTTTGGGGGAAACTGAGGTTACATAGTGACGGTTACTGGGTTACTGCAGCGGTTTGGTTATATTATTGTATCAATATTATTTATTCACTTATTATTATTAAATAAACAACATCTAAATCTACCAAACTTTTTTCTTCTACATGCACCGGATTCCAGTGGAATATAGGAGGTCGTCTTCTTTTGCTGTGATACTGTATTCAAACAACTTGTGGAGATATCTGTAGTCAAGAAATACCTCTTCCTCTTGATTTGATTCTCCATTCTCTCTCGATGAACAACACGAATTATCAAACTTCACGGCGCTCTTAGTGTATAAAGATTCATTCACAGCACCCTAAAAATGTTACTATGTTATTTATTAAGGTTTCTGAGGTGCTAACTGAAAATTTTCCCTTCCATCAAAGAATCAGACCCGAGACATTTTTGCAGTCAATTGAAAGTACATACCTATCACTACATAATCAAGTGTAAAAGATTTTTTTCTCCATATGTGCCACATTTTTGTTTTTAGTATCTATTTCACAATTTGAAAAAAAATAAAGTAGGTACCTATGGATTTATAAATAAGGGAAAAGGGTATATCTTATATACACGCCGCAAGCGCTATGTAGACGGATGAGGTTTTAACTCTATATTAACTCCGCAATTTTTATCTCTCACAGTTTTACAGCCAGTCAGCTTAGTCTGATTAGCTCTGATCCTTTTGATTATACAGGTCCTCGATTTTAAAACCAACATTATCGAGATTCATTTCTAGTGATAAGTGTGGTTTCTAGTTGTCAAATGTGATACTTACGTGAACTGAACTAATTCTTTGACAAATTTATCTGGATATTTGGTCGACCGAGTCATCTTATCTTGTTAATCTGTTTTCGTGTAGGTACCGTTTGAAGTATTCTCTATTATTATTGATTAAATCTCTGTGAACACTGAATAAATAAATACTGAAACGTGTAAGTGTTTCTATTTTATAAATAAAAAATAGGTAATACAAAAAAAAAAAAAAAGATGAAATTCATTTAATTATTAACAAGTAATATATTTATTTAGAGGGGGAAATATCATATTTTAAATAAGCGATTGACTTGACAATTTATTTATTGTATCTATTACCGTTGGCGTATGCGTATCCCGGGACTGAGAGACTACTAATCACGTAATCGTGGATATAAAAATTCTGTCCCGGATTACAATCGCTATTCTCTACTGAAAATTCCCTGAACTTTTGAACTATAAACTTTTGAATTTACATCAAACAAAATTGTACACGCCTAATCAATACTTCACGAGTTTAAAAAAAAATAATTACAAGATAAAAAAAACTTTTTATATACAACGTTTTTAAATTTTCTGTTGAATCATATAAACTTGACTTGACTAGCTTAAACGATCAAAAAAAAATTGTATTTGATAGAAATAATACTGAGATGTCATTTTGACACTTATATTGATTTCCATAGTAACGGACGTATATATTAATAATTTCCTAGCAACTAATAATAGCGGATTGGATTACGGAAATAACTTTTCATACAAAACAAAATTAACTGAAAATGAATTTAATTCTGCTTAAAGATGGCTAAAAGTATTTTTAAAAAAATGCATTGGCATCGTGTTCTGATATATTCTAAAAGTTTCAAATGTCTAGAATGAAATGAGAAATGTCGGGAAGTTAATTAAAAATCGATTGCAAGATTTGTACCGGACAAATAAGAATACGATCTAATAAAAATGTTGTAATAAAATAATTAATTATTGTATGAATAAATCCAAATTAAAATAATAATATAAGTATCAGTTTACTCCATTATCGGCCTATTTTGAAACACAAATTGCATTTCACGGAATTAAAACTACTTAATATAATTATTTTAATTTCGTTAAAACACGGGTAGTACAATATATTAGCGGCTTGTTATTATTTGTATACATGGAGTAACTTTGCCTAATTAAAATGGATAAAATATTAATTCTGGTGCAAAATGAAATTATAATAGTATTATGTACGATTCATCCGATTGTAGTAAAAGGATACTCACACAGCTTAGTAATAAGATACAGTAGGTAGCATGCTGTCTGATATATTAGTGTACGTCTTATTGTGTTTTCGGGTAACTAAAAATGATAGCAATATCGCAGGGACAAATCCAGCTGAACAACTGTTGGACAGCAACAGCCTACCCCCATCAATCTTTTATATTATATTATTAAAAATATTATTTATCCCGCAAGATAGAGAAGGGTTGTTTCTGTTTGTAACAGATTGGCCAGTTGAGCAATTGGTGAAGGACATACAATTATGCTTGCATTATACATAACATATTATAGGGTTGAAATAAAATCAACGAGAATTAATATTACATTGTTAATTATTTATTGATTATCAGAAAATATACAATCAGATCAATTAGAATGCAGACTGGTATCAATTAAGATTAAAATAAAAAAAACTTATCTCAAAATGATATCTACAACCAATACCTGTGTATTTTGCTGTACCTATTCGTAGCACTGCATAACTAGGTAGGCTATAAACTAAACCTATCCAAGGACGTGTGAAAATAATCTATAATAATAAAATTGGACTGTCTGGACTAGGGAATCCAATCCCGAGCCAAAATTCTGATCCCGGGAGTTCGGGATTATAATTTGACAATCCCGGGATCCCGGGACTGGTCCCGGGATTGGCATTTTTTTCGATGGTTAATATAATTTTTTATATTCACAAATAACATTGATAAAATCGGTCAAAAATAAATCTAGTATAATTTATACTATTTATACTATATAATTTATACTATTTGTATTGTATACGTTCAATCTTGGAAATACATTGGAGTAAATAATATTGTAATATAAATAATAATGTGAATTTAATATGAGATTGCTGTTTCTGATAGTAAAGACTAATCGAATGGATCAGCGAGATTTAAAATAGTAAAGCAAATAATCATGGCGTACTTATGGCCTTTCCGCTTCATAAATCTAATTAGTCAGCCAAATATGAAACTGCCGTAAAACGTATGAGATCATGGTGGAATTACTTTGTTAAAAGTGCGAAGCATTGTTTTTTTCAATCTTTCTCATTTTTAATAATTTATGTGAAAAAATAAAATAAATCGGCAACTTACACACGGGTATAAATCAAAGTTCACTCAAACTCAGTTTATTTCTAATGTAGTTATCTTTTTATTATAAGTATTTTTTCTGTTATATTTTTGCTTTTATTTTATGTTCCATAAAAATTGATAAAAAAAATTCAATCCCGAAATCCCGGGATTATGTTTATAGGTATCAAAAATAGCTCGGGATTGGAATCCCTAGTCTGGACCAATATTGATGAAACTTGCGCACCTTATTGAAATAAATTACGACATTAAATTTAGAGAATTTTAATACTTTATTTTATTGGCCAATCGCAACATCATGTTTAACTTCGAACCAGTTAGTATTCAGCACTATAAAATACACGACTAAACTGAAAAATAATCAAATCAGACGATAATAATCGTAGGGAAATTTAAAATTTGTTTCATTTGTAATTGAGTTTTAATTTGAAATTTTAAATCCCGTGAGCGTTTCCTGACTATAAGACCTAGTTTATTAATGATCAGGACTTATTTCTTCCACTCGACAGATTATTCAAACGTTTTAATCAGCGTGAAATTTCAGTCTAAACAAACTACCTACTAAGTAACAGGCCGTGATCTTTGACATTAGAATACCAACAACAACTAATAAAATTTAGTTTTACAAAGTTTCCACAGGAGAGGATATGGGATTCAGGGCGTTACAAATGTCTCAATATGAATAATCGTCTTATACTAGAAAAATATATGCAACGAATCTACCTACTACGTGCATTTTACAGTAAATAATAATATGTAAGTATATGAGGCTATAAATTTGGATAATCTACTGTCACCTAAAAAGAACGGCCACCCCTAAAAAGACACCCCACAGCAAACACCAAAGTTCAATCAGGCGTTTCGTTTCAAATGCCCTTAATCCGAAATGCATCTGGCTTATTTTTTAGCACTCTTTACTGCAGTGGGCAGAGAAAAAATAATTGCAGCGGGAATGACACACATGTCAGTATGCAATAAATAATATCAAATATGGAAAACGTTGTTTGCGGACGGATTTAAAATGGTAAAAATATCATTCGAAATTTGAGAGCAGGGCGTGAGAATACAGACTCAGAAATTATTTTCAATCTTCGGATGGATAAATACAACATTGTAATTGTTTGCAAATTGATAATGCCAACGGAAATGGCACGCGTCAGTGTTGAGTGGATGATTTCAAATATGGAATTTTATATGCGGGTGGATTTAAAATGTTAAAAATATCATTCGAAATTTTAAATCTGGGCGTGAGAACTCGGAACTGAAAAATACATCTTCCGATTTACAAAACATATACGATAATGTTGCGATTCTTCGCAAATTAATACATCACGAGTAAAAATAATTAGACTACATACAATATGAATTAAAAATAACAATGGTTATTGTATTATATGTTATGTCGTTATGTCTTATGTTATATAATATTATAATTCATATCATACACGCTGTTTTGATTTATTTGTGATAAGATAATGTAAATTAGGTGGTTTTAATTTCATTAATTTTATTAAGTAAAGAGAAGAATGTTAATTTAATGTTTTATTAATTACTTAGGGAATATAGCACTTAGTTCTAACTTAAAATAACCTAAACATCCGCCAAGAAAATTGTTCGTATAATTTAGTATAGGTGAAACAGCCCATGTCTTGTATTCAAAGTTTTTCCTTTTATCTCATTAAGAATTTCCCAAATTTCAAAAAGCAAGGGCAAAACTTGAAGAAGGTTAAAGTTGAGGTAAGTGTCCGAAAATAACCCAACTTCCACTTGATACTAGGCAAGGGGAGTGTAGTAACTGCCTAACACTTTTTTAAGTTAATTAGAATTGATTGGGCAATTCGTGTTCAACTTATTTAATCTATATAAAGTTCATTTAGGTTTATCGGTTGACTTTCGAGTTCAATACTCGACCGCAACTCAGGGCAATAATTACTATTGATTTGGGGCGATTTGATAAGTATTTAAGAGTATTTAGACAATACTATTTACAGACATAAAATAAAGTTAAATATAATATGTAGAACATTATAATTAATTATAAACAAGTGCAGCAATAACATCGATAAGATTATTTTTGTTGTAATAATTGGGTACAAAACACGAGTGCATTATTCGATATGCATATACCTACATTCTTCTGGTAAACAACTTCTACTTCATTTACAGTGTCAACAAAGCGTGGAAATTTAAGCATATACGTGAATTTAATATTTAAGACGATCAACAACACCAACATAATATTTGTTATCCGATAGAATTTGCTTTATATGGCTACCCATTGGCCGATATAAATTTAGTCAGTATTATCAGTTATTTCAATTAAATTTTATTGTATATAATATTTTAGTTTAAGCTATTATTTTTGAGAACAAAAAGCTACACAAAACCGTCTTATAAATTTGTACTGAGTCTACCAACAAAACGTGGTAGGATTAGATTCGGCGTACTTACATTAATGTTAAATCTTATGTTATATCTAATCTACTATATATACATGTTAATGTATCGGGAAATCAACAGAAAATATATATTTTAAAATATAATGATGATTTCATTGGTAAGTATATAAAAGTATACCTTCTGTCATCGCCTTCATGTCTTCGATCTAGAAGACGAAATTTAATTTGAAATGCCTAAAATTTGATATAATAATCAAAGTTGAAAAATACTTTTTAACTTACTATACAATTTTTCATATACAGGTCGTCAGGGAAATCATAGAGCGCTACCAGGAATACAAACTACCATTATATCTTGGTATTATAGACTATGAAAAGGCGTTTGATTCCACCAAAAAATTCTCAATTATAGACGCCCTTAGCAACCAAAGAATTTCCAGACGCTACATAAACATATTGAACAGTATATACAGTGATGCCACAGCATGCGTGAAACTCCACAAACGGTCGTGTAAATTCCCCATTAACAAAGGTGTCCGGCAAGGTGATACCATTTCACCTAAACTATTCACCGCTACTCTTGAGGACTTATTTAGGAAACTTGATTGGGAGGAAAAAGGTGTTCCAATTAATGGGGAGCACCTCAGTCACCTGCGTTTTGCAGATGATATTGTTATACTCTCACAAGACCCGAAAGACCTCCAAGGTAGAATGCTAGAACTCGCGGATGTCAGTCAAACGGTCGGTCTAAAGATAAATATCTCAAAGACAAAAGTATTGAGGAACTGTTTTTCGGACCCTGCGATTATCTGTATTTATGGTACCCAACTCGAGCAAGTCAGCAGCTACGTCTACCTCGGACAGCAGGTGTCCATAGACGGAAGCATGAACGATGAAATTGCTCGAAGAACAAAGCTGGGATGGAGTGCTTTCGGACGTCTGAATAGTATCTTCAAGAGTGACCTACCATTATGTCTTAAGCGTAGGGTGTTCAACCAATGTGTGCTACCCGTGCTCACGTATGGCTGCGAGACGTGGACCCTCAACACGAGAGATGTCCAAAGGCTAAGAGTCACACAGCGAGGCATGGAGAGGTGTATGTTGGGCATCACGCGAAAGGACCGTAAGAGAAACGAATGGGTTAGGAAGCAGACAGGACTACGCGATGTAATAGACGTTGAAACGTTGTAATAGACGTTGAGACGTTGAAACAGCTGAAATGGAGATGGGCGGGGCACATTGCTCGCCGAAAGGACGGCCGCTGGACAAATGCCGTCATCCAGTGGTACCCAAGGGGCATGAAACGGCCACAGGGCCGCCCTAAAAGCCGCTGGATTGACGAACTGGTAAAGTTCGGCGGAAATACGTGGTAGCGAACGACACAGGACCGAGAGAGTTGGAGAAAGCTTGTGGAGGCCTTCATCCAGCAGTGGATTGACCCCGGCTGATGATGATACTATTTTTAATTATCAATCTTGTAATTAAGGGGGGACATGCTCGTCGAAGGTCAAAATTGAGTTTTTATTGTATTTTCAAACCATGATCTTGGACACTCCTTAAACGTTGTAGATAATCTATTTATATAATTTTGAAGCCTTATTACCCTTTATATTTATTTTAAACATTTGATGACTGCATAAAGTATTTTTGTTACATAAAATAGTATTCTTTTAAACCTCTCGCTCTAATGTTTTAGAATATAGTCATATTTCGGTACATAACTGTGCAGTGGTATTAAGATTTTTTACGTTTATTAATTTTTAAACGCATTTATAAAACCATTAGTATAATTTATTACGAGATAATTTTTGTAAAATATTCACGATAAAAAATTATATTGATAATCTCTGTGATCCCAAATTTGACAAGAATTAGGCATTTTATTATTCAAAAAATCGGCAAGATTAACACATTTGAAGATAATTCTAAAGATATTTATTATAAGCCATGTCTTTGACCATTCAAGTGTGATAATCATTTAATGAATAATGATTGCTTTATAATAATTATTGACCTAAGAATAAGGTAGTGTTTTTTTGAAATACGCCATTTCTTTTGTCATTCCCTAGTGATTAAGCTACAACATACGGCCGTAGCCATAAATTGACAAACTATAATTAAAGTAGGGAGTAAAATTATGTTAACGCGCGTGTTTGAACATGTACATAACCGATTTTTTTTTTTTTTTTAAACGGTACATGTTCAAACACGCGCGTCAATATCATTTTACTTCCTACTTTAATTATAGTTTGTGAATTTATGGCTACGGCCGTATGTTGTAGCTTAACCACTGGGGAATGACAAAAGAAATGGCGTATTTCAAAAAAAACACTACCTTATTCTTAGGTCAATATTTATTATAAAGCAATCATTATTCATAAGATGTTTATCACACTTGAATTGTCAAAGACATAGCTTATAATAAGTATCTTTAGAATTATCTTCAAATGTGTTGATCTTGCCGATTTTTTGAATAATAAAATGCCTAATTCTTTTCAAATTTGGGATCACAGAGATTATCAATATAATTTTTTATCGTGAATATTTTACAAAAATTATCTCGTATTAAATAATACTAATGGTTTCATAAATGCGTTTAAAAATTAATAAACGTAAAAAATCTTAATACCACTGCACAGTTATGTACCGAAATATGACTATATTCTAAAACATTAGAGCGAGAGGTTTAAAAGAATACTATTTTAAGTAACAAAAATACTTTATGCAGTCATCAAATGTTTAAAATAACTATAAAGGATAATAAGGCTTTAAAATTATATAAATAGATTATCTACAACGTTTAAGGAGTGTCCAGGATCATGGTTTGAAAATACAATAAAAACTCAATTTTGACCTACGACGAGCACGTGGGCCGTTAATGTATTTAAGTATTAATATTCATTTCACATGTATTTTCCTTGATGTGGACCGATAATACCGTGATTTTAGCGATACTCTAAACCAGTCATACCCTACCTTTTTGTATTGGAGAAATAGTTTAAAAAATTTCGACAAACGTAAATTTTCACTTTACATTTCCCTTGTTTGTTACAAACTGGTCGCATAGTGCGTTGATATTTTGAAACGATTCATATTGTGAATTTTGTATTAAATACACCCAACCAAGAAAGAAAAGAAAAATGTTGCGCGAAAACCTTTTTTCTATACAATCTCTTGTCGTGTCCGAACGAGAGATGCGCCTAAACTTTTCCAGTCCGGAGTTACAAAAATGTTCGAAAGTTGTACCTATTTTTGTCGCAAGCTTTTGCAAATTCTCGCGTTGAGAATCTGTGCTTTGAAACATAGCTCAAGAAAAACTCGTATTATAAACAGAGCTGTTCGAGCCATTTTTTTTTTTTAAATTTTCTGTTCCAAGTTCGGTTCTAGTGGATACATCGAATAGGGTTCAGTTATAATTAAGGTTCTTTCAAAATTCAATATACCTATTTACAAACTCATACGAATCTGCATAGTAATGGTTATATTATAGATATTTTATTTTATTTTCAAAATTCAAAAGGTCTATACATTCGTTTCGAGATATCCTTACCAGATGGAAAACAAAATTATTAGGTCTTAAAGCACATATTTGTTTTCGGAATAACTGGTTCCAGCATGAGTGAACAATGACCTAAAAAATAAATAAAAGATTTATTATTATGTTGTACAATTTTTGTTTTATTTAAACAACGAAAACTTCAGAACCCGACAATTTGGGAGTTCATGTTTCTGTTCGGAATCAAATCCGGTCCCGGTTCTGGTTCCATTTCCAGCTCTGAATATAACATGTATAATCTGTTAAATTGATTGAAAAATCACAGCCATTAAGTAATCAAAAATGTTTTGCTTTGGAGCTTTTTTTAGCCAAAGTTACAATTATTCGTGCATCGATTCAGTTTTATATTCGCTACAACCCTCACCCTCAAATTAAATAGCTATCATGTTTGAAATTAGCTATTAAATTAATGCAGTTGGGTGCGCTTTTTTACGATGGAGGCGCATATAAATAAAAAAGACGACATCCTGGTTTATAAAACAGCAACCACACTGCTACTATTGGGGTAGCAGCATATCTGACGATTTCATTACAATAAATTATTAGGGGGTGATGTTCATACACCATAACATAACAAATGGTATAATTTATATATAACAAATTTTTTTACAGTGTGTAGATATGTCTAAAAAACATTATATGTATTTTCTGAGAATAATTTAGTATACCTTAACTTATTTATATTCTAAAATTACCATTTATCTTTAAAAAACTAAACTGGGGAGGATGGATCTTGAGATAATAATAGATTAGGGCAACCATAAAATACACAATATATCGTGGCAAATAAAGAACGCCAAATGTTGCAATTTCTCCAAATTACAAGTCAATTGCAAAGTCCAATGGAAAATTTACCGAATATATTTTACCATATATACGTATGTACTTAATATTAGTTAAATTAAATTAAAGGTACAAGGCACGTATTAATATAATTAAAAAGTGCTATAACCACTTATTGCCAGAATAGTTATATTCTCGATTTAAAACGAAGGCGTTTACAATAAATAATACCCTTTTGTGGTGTTCATATTATATTTGACGTAATCACGAAATGGTGATTTCTATGATAAAAAAATAAATAAGATACATATATTAATTAAAGGAATTTCCTAAAAAATCGACAGATTGTTACATATACATACAGTTACATTAAATATACACACCCCAAATTCTTAATTTTGGACTTTAGACGGCATGACGGCCCTAAACAATAATAAAATATTATGAAAATCAGTCAAGTGGTCTTGATTTATATTAAGAAAGTGATCGTCACTGCTGGAGGTCACAGGTTGTTATATTTTGAGGATCCAATTAAACATGCCTAAATCAAAGGTAATGAATGAATGACAGTTAGTTGTCCGCCCATTAAACGGGAGGCGGGGATCTTCACAATCCTCGTCATCCAGCGTCAGAATCACTCCTCGCAGCATCACCGAGCGCCGCAATTAATCAAAACAAATTAGATTAATATATTTTAAGATAGCGACGCGAAACAACCGCGGCGATTCACGTCATTAATCATAATTTACACAAGTTTTATTAAGTACAGTCAGTAATGACCAACATACAAAACGCTGCGACGACACATGGATAATCGTGGAATTAGGATTATATCAATTTATTAATGGTAACACGTCAAGAGGCTGGTTATTGGAAGAGAATATATAACAATTTATAGGTACAAAACGAGGGTATACTGACAGAACGCATTATTTCAGTTTTTGCTGTTTTTCTATTTTAAATGCCAAAATGTATACAATTGTATGCTCTACGTCCTGGTAAAAGCACAAAGGCATAGGATATAATGGTGAGAAAATAGAAACATTATTAAATCATATTGTTATTTTTTTTATTCTGATAGAAAGCATGATAATGACCTAATGCGTTCTGCGTATACAAAATACAGGACTTGTAACATGTCGTATATTGTGTTTACCATAAAGGTTAGTCTTTATAATTGTTTTTAAATCATAAAAAAATCTACGTGGGAGAACGCTTTGCGATTATCTCAGAACTTGTTTTAATGAGTTAATGCTTTCTGTCAGTATAGTATACCCTCGATAAATTCAAATAATTTCTTTCATTAACTTCATATTAAAAGAAATAAGATATCTGCTTAAGAGATTCCTAGATTTGGTGGTATAAAACGACCCAATCGCTTGGTATTTAAAGATTGTTTTACGTCACGTAAGAATACCAATATTTTTATTTTAGTTGTTTATAATAGTTTAAATAAAATTATTGTCAATACAGACGATTTTCCTATCAAAAAATCCCCCCCCCCCCCCCTACTGAATTACAGAATTGACAATATTAAGTATTAAACGTAAATTTCGGCACTCATACTACTTAATAAAGCTCACCATGTGTGCGAGAGACGTGTCGTAAAGCAATCTTTATATTTGTGGTAAATACCAAAAGGTGTAAATTCATTCTTATAAATAAGATGGTTTTCCAGAAATAATTTATTAAGAAAATAATAATTTATTGAACAACGATAGTAATATTAATTTATCAGAAATTGCAGATGAACTTAAGGTTACATAATGTTATTGACTGTGCCTAATGTTTTCACCATCAAAATTGATTAATTTGTAATTCATAATTCATTCCAGAATAAGAACCATTCAGAAAAATTCTTATATCGGTTCAACGAAAATACGTAAATCCCACCGTTTAGACATACGTATAGGTACGTTTTACTGATATAGATAGATGTCCTCTAACTCGACATGACTTGATTATATAAATATAACCATGTTAGCCCTTTGAACGATTATCAGTATCCAAATATACGCCTAGCCTGATTTAATAAACATAGGCGCAGACTGACTGCCCTTAAATATAAATGGCTTGAAGCTGTAAGTTGAACACTACTGAATTAGTAGTGGTACGGCCGGCCAGACAATTGGCTGACGAAACAATTACCTCAATAACGCCACACTACAGGCATGCTGTAACGAAAGAAGCAAACATTTTCAGAGAAACATCGTTAAAAATTGATTAAGGTCTAATGGCGTTATTTTAAAAGAAAAACTAACCAACCAATTATGGTCAACTTTCGCTCTCACGTCAAAATCAACAACAATAATAATAATTAGCGTTTGAGCAACAGATTATTACGATTGACCAAACACGATTCGCAAAATACACAGTTAGATAAAAAATGTGTCATACACAACATGTACATGACAGATCTATCGAAAAATTACTAAATAAATAAAGCAGAAATCTGATTTCCGGAATTATAGCCAACAATGAGTAATGGCATATTCACCGTATAACATAAAATCGTCGAGTTCTTTAACAGAATCGTGGGGAGGATTTGAACAATGAATCCTCAGTCTCGAGGAGAAGAGGCTATTTGACAGCGGGTCGCAATCAAACGTCGGTAAAATTGTAAAAGAAAATTGTCAACTGCAATTTTAGATTATCAAAATTAAAAGCAAACTTCTTAAACTCTAATCTACACGACCGATAAAAATATTATCTATATTTTTTATAGGTAGGTATAACATCCAAAATGATTATTTCCCGATGCCAATATATCAACATGGGTTTATCGATTATTATTAACTTGATACTAACAAAATCCACCCAGCTCTGGTTTCTTATTAAAATGCTCTAGTCACTCACTAGTTTCATTGATCTTTTTCTGATATTAAACATCCTTTGGTAATAAACTACCACCACTCAGGGGGATTCGCGCAGGGGCGGGGGGGGGGGGTAAAATTAATAAGCAAATATAATAAATACTTCTAAATCATTTATGTATCAAATGTCAACAAAAAACTGACACAATTCAATGTAGCATGGATAATAGTTTTATTACCCTCTGACTTCCCCAGATAACATTTTTACTTAAATCTTTAACTTATTAGACTTTTTATTTAGGTCATAATAATAGGCAGACACAGAACATAGTTAAATTAAATCAAATTAAACATTAAACACAGTAACGAAAACTACGTTGGAGATAGCTATTAAAAATGATTAAAAGAAAAAGAAAACATAGGTAGCTAAACAAGTATAAATGAAGAGGATAAGCAATATAAGAACAAAATAAGCAATCAAAAATATCGTCTTCCTGTTACAATGAGTAGTAAATTTTCGAGTAAGTAATTTAAAAGCGGCAAGAGAACAAAACAGTTCCACTCGATCACTGTGATGACTCCATTATCAGAAAATAATAATTATATTATAACTGTGGTATTCGGTATATTTCTGTGTAAAAGTGAGTGATAATGTTAGATTTTTTTGGTTAATCCAAAAATCACGTATCATAAATAATTTACCTACAGCCACCATACGTTTACTTAGGTGCGTCTAAAAGAAATTAATAATTATTATGAAACGCAGGTATTCATACCATAACAGGTCAGTATGCAGTAATATTTTTTTTAATATAAAAAAACATTATATGTTTTTCTGGGGTTCTAATTGGTGCTGCGAGTAGTGTCCGCGACAAGTTAAATCCGCCTCTGCTTTCACTTCATCATATTGGATTTCGATATGGAAAATTGAAACTATTGCAAACTAGTTAGGTACATACTAGCTTAGCGGAAACGTGTTAACAATCTCACACGGCTCAAACATAATATTATAATAATTATTACATACTGCCGAACACAGTCGTAACCACAAGATGGAGGAGTAACATAATAATTATATAGATATGTAATCAAAACAATATTGACGAACCAGTAAAAAAGAATTAGTAATATTATTTCATTGAAATAGTCACCCACGCATCAACTTAGTACGCAGACTAAAATTTTCAGAGCTTTTAAAACAACAATAACATGGAAATGTTTAAAATATTTTTGATATTTTACATAATAAACATCGGTGGGAAAGGTCATTCGGTTGAAAAATATTTTAATTCAATGTTGAATACGTATTTTTTGGATTTGGAGTTGAAATTAGATTATGTTTACTTAACAAGTAAAAAGTCTGGATCGAGTACAAACTCCCCATAGAGGCATCTTTTGTGATCCACCGTGCGCATGTAATCGCTTTATTCAAATTAGACAATCTCAGTTCATAATACGGCTACTGGCTGTTAGCTAGTTGTTGGCAGCATGGACAAGAGACGAGAGATGAAAGTTACTGTCATCCGCCTACTTACCGTTCTACGCTACGTACAAACAATAAATCACAATAAACATCTATCTACAGACACGTGGACCTTTGTATTTAAAACCTAAAAAACTTTATATTTATTTATAAAGACTTTTAAAACTTTAAATAAAACATTTTATGAGATACTTACCACACCATTAGCAAATTAAGAGGGATTTGTGTTTGGAATATAATATAGCAGTTAACAATATTATACAGTGGCGACTGGCAAAGACTCATTAATATGTATACCTACATAATATTATAAATATTTAATAGCTGTCGCAATATACCACCTATATACGTACGACGTACTATGTAGACATTCCAGATGTGGAATATAGACTAGATAAGTATAAACCAATCAATACAAATCCATACATAGGATCTTGTAGTCCGACAGTAGGTTTATTATCTAGTTGTATCAAATATACCGTGCCACCTACCGGAATATTTTCAAAGCAGATCGGAAAATTGTATGAAACGTAAGGTTTATAATTATTTTACCGATTTCGTATGACGTTGTAATTATTGTCAATCAATAGCAACAACGTAGTATTATCTTCTTAAATTGCAAAAATAAAATATATATTTATATTTTTTATTACATTTATGGTTTGACCGAGTAGGGTTTGAACACTCATCGTTTGCTTCCCGGGAGTGTGATCTAACCATTGAGATTTCGAAACATGATGCGGAATTTGTACCTACTAGGCCGACTATAGACAGGTCGGGGCACTGGATTTCGAGTTGGGAAATGTAATGCTATTTATTGATTATTTTCGAACGCAATGAGACAACCTGTTCAGAGTAAATGAAGACTTTCGATTATATATTTCGTTCAAATCAATTAACGTATTACCTACCATTTATTTATATGAAACAATCATCATGTTCTACAGACAGTATAAGCAATAACTAGCACTACAGTCAAAATTTACAGTTTCGTGTCACTGTTTGACTATATGGGGCCTCGAATTTAAGCAATTCGTCATATTACGATCTGGCGATATAACAAAATCGATGAATACTACATTTTAAGATATAAATCCGTCTAATAGAGAACTGCAATTTTAAAGCTAGTCTAGAGTATGTACTTAATAAAATGCAGTTTCATTTTATTGTAATACTTGAGTGGATAGGATACACCTAAGATGAATGACTAGGGAAAGAAAACAGTAAAATATGCATAAATTCAATAATATAATATGAAACATAAATGACTAGCACGTTACGACATCCTAAGTTGGTGGAACTGGAAAATGCACAGTGACTATAGTTCGATACTATTTCGTGGGTCGGGATGTGAAGTCAGATAAGTCACAAAATGTCATTTTGAGATATAGCAAAAACAAAGTTCAAAAAATTCCCCACATTCCCCTAATTATAGTTATGTTTTTTTAAGGGTAACAAATCAAAGTACATGTAATTGGCTTTCAATTATATGTCCTAGAAGTATTCTAACTATTTTGTTTCATTAAAACTTAATTGGTTTAAAAAAAAGGGAATTGACTTAACTGGATTTGCACAAAAAATGATTGACTTACCTTACTACGCATAAAGTAATATTGTTTTTTTTTTCATGTAAATCCGACTAATATTAGCAATAAAACACACGTTTTATACATAAATCTTATTGGTTTATTGAACAAAATATTATATAAATTTAAAAGTAGCATTTTTATAACTTTTTTTACTTAAATGTTATTTAAGTAATGAAAAAGCACACAAACCTGAATATTATAAAGTTTAATCGTTATCATTAAACTTCAGTATGAATTTCTTCAATGGTATCAGGTTAAATATCGCTCACTATCTCAGATGTCTCAAGTGACTCATAAAATTCTCTATAATACGGTGAAATGTATGGAAGTAAGTCTATCAAATCTTTCGTTTTATACCTATATGAAATTTGTTAAAATGCAGTCGTTTCGTCGAGAGTTCTTTTAAATTTCACTATTCCCGGTTCGTGTTTGTTGAATTGAAGCCACTTAACATCTCTCCAAACAAACTTATTCCCATCTGTGTCTATTTTTCTGAGTGGCAATGGTCCTTTTAATCGATCCGAGTAGTTAAAAATTTGTAATTGCACAAGTCATTTCAGTAACTTTAAAAGGATTTTTCTTTGCAGCCTCACACATTGATTTGGCCCAATCATGAGGATGTTCGATCGTTCCACCAAATGTTTTTTTTTCCTTCTCAATTATGCGATGGTCACTATCGCACTCCATATGTGTGTGGCCAGGTACTAAAAAGTGTGATCAATTTTGTTTAAAGTCTCAGAATGTTTTACTGCTATCATGCACATTACAGCTACGTGGCTATTTTTGTTTTGACCCGCACATCTATCAGAATACATGATCACATGCTTAATATTATCATGTATCCCCTTGGTTAAGTATTTGAACAGGCATGAAGCGATATCGTTAGCTTCTCTATTAGCAAGAGTCTCATGGCATACATAGCAATATCCCTGGTTATTATCACAATCATGCACTGTCAAATGCCGTTTGTAAAAGGCCAGGGAACTTTGCTGCATGTCAAATGTTACAATTTGGCAAGAAGAATCTTGCAAGTACTTTTTATCACAACTTTTAGCTGAATATGCAAAGTCAGCTTCGTTATGATGCTCTTTCAATTCCTCACGATTTTTATTTCTTTCTTCATCGTTGGTGGAATTCTTAATTAAGTTAAGTTTATCGCATTTTTGGCAAGTAAGTATCCTTATTTGGCCGTTTGAATGTTAAGTTCATGCCAGGTAATATTTCTGCGTATAAACGAATATTGATGGGATTAGAGCTAATACTCTTCAAATATTGAGAATACATCACAGTTATTGTCATATGTAGCGGTAAGTATTTTCTGACAGTTCCTTCTAGAGGAGTAATGACTCTCATAATGCTGGAATTGAAATTATAATATGTGTCTTAGCTATTTGCCTATCTTCTTCGCTATCTTTTAGAGATATTTTTCCTCTTGCATCTTCTTGAATAAGTATACCGGAAGTAGTCGCACTTTTTTTTCCAAAACAAAAAAATTGTGACTTTCACTTAATGTTTTTAGTGTACAACCTTTACAAATTGGTTTCCGTAACAGTTCAACAGTCAAGTAATATTGAACTGTTGGCAAAAATGTTGTTTTCCTGGTTCGCTTTGTCTGATACGACTTTTTTCGTATTCATAACATCCATTATAGGTACTTGTTGTGTAACTTTTTCCAGTATTTCGTGCAACTTTTTTATCATTTCTGAAGGTTTTGTATCATCCCTAAAGTTACGTTTTTGGTGATTATTACTTCTCAATCGAGAACGAGTTACGTTAAAACGTAAACGAGAACGTTAAAACATCGTTGTGATGTGTAATCGTGGAAGCACTATTTTAGCATGAAGGGCGTGGTTCTTCAATGTTGGTAAATTAAACTGTAATAATTCTTGAATATTAAAATCAGGATCTTTTATGCTATCAATGAATCGTCAACATACAAGTTATTGGAGTATGTGGTTGAACCTAGAAGCAAGATTGTTTATTTGGATAGTGTGTACGTGTTTTTAGATTTAAATAAATCAAATTCGATAAATTTGGATATTTTTTATTATTTACAAATAATACACATACTTATTTATATAAGTCATAATTTATTATAATATGACTATTTTACTTAGGTTCTGTTGTTATTTTTTTTTCAAAATTTCTCAAAATATCTTAAAAAATACGTTAAATTCACCAAAATCAACACTGAGTAGGTATGACGTTTGAAGGTAAGCCAACTATGAGTAGTAAGGTAAGTCACACAAAATGTTGACTTATCTGACTACTCATGTGACTTAACTGTGTACACACCCCGTAAAATAAAAAATATGTTTTGACTGAAACTGCATCTCGGCAATGGTGAGACGTACGGCTTACCTGACTACACACAACGAAAGATTTTTTTTTTTTTAGTATAGTGGCATTCATATCTCATTTTTGCTGTTTTGTGACTTACCTGACTACACATCCCGACCCACGATTTATCTCTTCGTGCAATTTAGCACCTATACAGAGAATCGTCAGGTTGACGTTTCCTACAAATTTCATTCCATTAAAAAAATCATTGTTTAATGATATAATTACTGTACAATATTTTGCCATCGCAGGAAAGTAAATCTTGACAGATTTTGATAGAACGACAAAATTACGGCATGTAATTTATTATTATGTAACTTATAACGAGATTAAATACTTCTTACCTAATAATTTATGACGTATTGTTTGTTAATACCACAAAGACATCTAACGTATTAGCGTACTGCTGTGTAAAATGCGGCAGACATACCTGTAACAAAGAAAGGGTAATGTTAGTTAAATGTTACACATATAACAGTTAAATATTAAAATATAAACATGCATAAATAATCGTAGGAGCAGAAACATGAAACAAACTACAAGGCTCCTAATTTTCCATTTCTCTCGTCTGGCTACACAGAAAATGATATTAAGCTGAGCCATCTGATTTAATATCTATCTAGGCACTTTGAGCAGAATAAAATTAACCAGATGAAAAATAGCATCTCGTTTCATGTGAGTTAAATTTCTCGAATTTACGATAATGTTATAAACATAATTTGAATTAAAAAACGTAATACATAAATTATAATATTGATAGCATGTAGGTAGAGCTAATATATAAAAAATCAGGATTGGTTATCGATAAGTTTTGTTCATTATTTTGCAACATGTAGATGGAAATAATTTTGTAGTTCACAGTTAAATTACAATTCAAATGTAAAATACGTAATTCTATAGCGAGGACTCGATAATAAATTACTGTTTAACGTTTACTTTGACTTCTAAAGAAATCATTATAATTGTGAATAGGTGTTTATTTACTACAATATACACTTAGATTCAAAAATAAAGCAATTTAATTTAAATGTCCGTGTTCAAATGCATAAATGTGATTTCAAACGATTCTCTAGATTATTTCGACTGTAAGTAACCCGTGTGTGTTATAAAAGTTGTTAGCAGCGTTGAGTGATAAAATGAAAAAATATAGACAATTCATTAGCAAATTTCAAGAATTTACGCCTAAATAAAGTTATTATTTACTTGGTAGAGTTCTATTTTACAAAATAATATTAAATTAAGTATGTAAATTATATTGACTTGCTAACAAAGCTCGAAAAATCGCTTACAAAGAACGTTAGCGCCGCTAGCACAGATTAAGATAGTCACTATTTACAAAGAGATATTTAAATATGGTCAAAATAAATTAAAACCAAAATTTGCAGCAGTTAATCAATCAATTAATTAGAAAATAATTGCCGCACGTCGAAAAACTGTATCCTGTGGGTTTATTCTATACACCATGCGGCTATCGACGGTAGTTTATCATAGTTATGTATTGAGAAGGTTAATTATTACAATAAGTTAACCGTCTAAACTAAACTGTCAAATCTGTCTATCTCACTCTAAAAGTTAACACAGCCAAGAGAGGGGCTGTTAAAATATAGAACTTTTTGATAGTTTAGACTGTTAACTTATTGTAACAATTATAATACCACTATACATAAATATGATAAACTACCGTTGATAGCCGCCGAGAGTCGCCTTGTGTATAGAATAGACTCAGTGATGTAATATCTACGTACATAAAATATATTATTATTTGCCTTTATTACGCCTTATTACGTGCAGCAGGAAATCTTTCTATGATTTTACTGTTAAATTTGTACTTTTCATTTCGGTTAACCACGTATCTTTTGCCTTCAGCCAAAATGCAGTCATCCCAACTATTCAATACAATATATTAAATATATTATAACAATAGCTATATTATATACGATTACACGAATGTTTTCTGAAAAGCTAGGAAAATTTAATTGATTTATTTTAAATCTGCCTATTTAAATTTGCTAGTATAACTGTAATATTGTATATTTTGTATCAGTTGACAATATCCCATTGAAACCTGTCTTGATTGTAGTGTCTTCACAAATAATTGACAGTGTACGCAATTAAAAAAATATTGATAAAAAATTGGGCAAGTTATCGTCTTGTTCATCATTTTGTAACATAAATGTTTTGCATGTAAATAAGTTCAATTGCACTAATAAAGTCATCGGTAATTTAGTACCTGATAAGATATTGATATTAATATTAATAATATATATTTATCGACATTGTTAAAATTTATTGGTGTAATAAGGGTCATAGACTTCAGCGATGTCGTGTGGAATAGATAAGTTTAACTTGTACGTCTAGGGACCGATAAAATTCTAAATAAAAGTTAGTCTTCACTAAGAAGTTTAATGGGTGACGAAAGACACGTGGAATACGTCTTGTGAGTGCTTACTAAGTGCCAATTAAGCGTCGTGGCCCCATTTCGCATTATTTAATAATTGATGTAATTCGTCCTTTATTGTAAGGTCAGACGATTAAATCGAAAATATAAATCACGCACATTTTCTCATACGTTTAGTGAAAAAAATACGGGGTCACTATTTTTCATGATTTATGTAAATAGACTTACTAGTGCCATATCAGAATTTAATTGAACCGAAATGGAAAAGTAATTTTTCAACGGAAAGTACCATTAAAGCATAATTTACTTGTTTTATTGCACCTTAAAATATATTGTAAATGTTTTTTGGGTAAAATATAAATGAATTAAAATACTATTTAGACTAGTTTTGGAGAGTTGCAAAAACAGAATTACTAGTGGTAATTAAATTATATTGCCAAATTACATTCTATAAAAAATAGTTAAAACTCTCTTCTCTCTTTCCACTTGTGGCGTCTCCTAATAATTGTGGAAGTTCGCTATCACGACATGCTAGTATGTATAATATTCCTGTAAAACAATCTGTGGCATGCGAATGATTTAAAGAGGTATAAATATTTGACTTATCGGTGTTACGCGCAGTATTTGTACAGTATTTTTATACATGTACTAAAAACGCGTAAGATACTTATACACCAGAGAGAAATAATCGATTACATCTGAATCCGGAGGGAAGATTTTCAAATGGCTCAGAACATCAATTCGTCGCTAAAGGTGTAGGAAAATCTATGTTTTTGCGTGTCGCATGTTTGGACTATTAAGATCGTAATGCAGAACCAAAAGATAGACATCTAACTACGGTGACAAAATCGATGACTTAGTTTGTGTAAGAAAAACGATTCTAAGTAAGGTATTTTGTATCTGACAACGCTTCGCTCTTCCATTTTCGTTTGGGTGACAAGTAAGTATTGTGTTGTTGATTTTTGCCGCCTCTAATTGCAGGGTTAAATTAATGCAGTTGTATTTTTTAAATTCATTTTTCTTAATTTTCTGAAGTATCTACTACCACCAAAATAGAGACATCAAGTTGCCGCCGACAGTACAGTTTTTGTTTCAACCAGTTTAAATACTTCAATCAATGTGCTTGCAGTAATTTATTGTTTGTAAAAAAACTCGTATTATACTCGGTTTATACTAGATGACACGCTTTCTCCATTTGTCATATCACTCCATCTTTCTCCTTACAGGAGGCCCACGATTTTTAATGATTTAATGTGGAGATAATGAATTTCTTAGAGAGTAGTCGTGCATCTTTTACCCCGCGGTTTAGTTCGTACATAAACGTCCACTCGCAGGGATAAATAAGTTGCCGTAATCTGTGCAGCTCAATAATTTTTTAAGTGACTCAATAAACCAAGATAACGCCGCCAAATATTATATTTTCATTCTATAATAACCCGTATTCTTAAAATGTTTGCTAACCACCTTGACAATGGGGTACCGCCACTCCACCATCTACTGTCCTCTTTAGGAGTGCCAGGGATGAGAGGTATCACTACCCTAACATGGCAAATGTAGATTATTTATCCCATGATTATTGTATATAGTCTCTTTTTAGCTGTCTTTTTTAGGATCCAAGTAATTTAATTACGAAATGACAAAGTTATGCTTTTGATTTTTATCAAATCAAAGTAAGATATTTTAAATAAAAATGGTAGTGATTATAAATATTTGTTTAAATGTGATGACATGTTAATTACGAGACGCGTCGTCATGGAAGGTTGGGCTAACTTTTCGTGTAATCATTAGTGAAACAGAATCGTGCAAAACTTCAATAATTAAGAGTAATTTCATACATAATAATAACTATAACTTACTGTAAATGACATTAAAAAACCAGTTCATGATGCGGTATAATTAATCATGAATGATACGGTTATTTATGATTAAGGCATAAAAGATAAAATAACAAAATACTTCCATATTATTGTTTACATAATTATTATTGTATAAAAATTCTGTACAAATCTATGTAAAACCGAACCATAACGGTAATAATATAAATGAATGAGCGAATATTTGACTAATATGATGAACCTTCTCAAAATCTGCCAAAAAAAATTCAAAACTTAATATCGGGAGGTTTTTAAATTTCAATGAATAATTTTTGTTTAGGTAAAATAGATAATTTCCTCCAAGTAAAATTCCACTTTACAACAGTAGGTATATTCTGAATTATTTTAAATTCCATAAATTTAGTCTTTCCAGACTACGCCAGAGATCTTCTTACCTTGATTAAGGTGTAGCAACGGAAATAGCTATCGACTAAAAACTAAATCAGCACCCACGGTGGCCGCGCGGCTTAAGCGTTGGACTATAAAGCCGTGGGTCCCAGGTTCGAATCCTGGGTCTGGCAAGTACACATATTGTTTTTCAATTTGTGTGTGAGTCAGGGTATGGACCTAATAGGTTGAGCAAGTGGCTGACATCCATTTCTCGTAAAAAACAAAATTTGTCAATACAAACCTCCATTCTGTGGAGGTCCATATGATCCTATCAGGATCGGACATGGTCGCAAAAAAAAAAAAAAAACTAAATGCGAGGAATTTAATATTGACGACAAAAGTTATATGAAATTGTCGGATTGCATCAGGGACGACTAATTATGATATTAAATGTCATAAGTCAGACATGTTAATTAGTATACAGCGGCACGGTACAGCGCCTTGTAGTTCCCTATGGTGTAACTACAATACACTGATTTACCTATCTATCCTATACTATAAGTTGTGGCATTTATATTTAATATGAAACTTATGAAAAATGACCACAAGGAATCAATTAGCAAAGATATCATACCGTCACTACGTCAGCATCATTCTACCAAATTTATGGTCTATAGGATACAAATACAATGAGCGAAACCCAGTTGACAGTTTAAACAAAGACATATTATACAGACACAGAACCCAACCCAAGTGAAGTTTAATATTGATAATAATAATAATAATAAGTATACCAAACATACAAATAATTCCCTGAATATGTTTTATTTAAATTGAGTTTTTCTTTCGAAATAAAAGGTATTTCTAAATCATAAGATTTTTTTTCATTTTTTGTGACCTTATGTGGGACGCATAAAGGAATAAATTTTCGTCATGCTCGGCGTTTAGCAGACGTAAAACGTAGCACTTTCTTCAGCTACAAAATCAAAAACTCAATTGATATATTATTTTATAATCCTTTCCAGTCGAATACAAAAAAAAATCCATTAATCTTGTCGACGACACGTATTCAATATAATACAGGTTGACTGGTAGTTAGATAAATCATTTTTTAAAGATGATAATATAATAATAGATATTTTGCAAAAAATATCATAATTATTTTGACAGTTGAAAAGGGCCTTCGAAAAGGATTTCGTGTTGTAAACGATGTTTACAGCCGAGTTCTGAAATAATGGATTCGTCATTCTATGGTGATGGAGCCTAAATGTATGAAATTTAGGCAAAAAGGGAACTCTAATCCACTGATTACGTTAGTTACAAATTACTTCGCATTGCACATTTATTTGCAAATAACTTCACGTTACTTATATGACATTTATTTGCCAATTTGCAAAGTGTATAAAAATACAGCCTGTCACGACTAGATAAGCAAACAATAATACTACATTTTGGCATTATTATTTAGTTGAAAACTTTTATAAAATTTAAGTTAATCCGTTTATAACAGCACTTCAATAACTAAACATAAAAATGGCATCCATTTTGCGTGAATGATAAATTCAGAAAGGCAACTGAGCGATGTTAATATTCGTCGAGTTTATTAACTTAATTATGCTTCTTGTGTTTACTAAATTTCATATGCCATAACAGAAATAACGTATAAAGGCTCCTATTTATAGTCCAAATTCTTTGATTCAAATCTAGTTATCTGTGTATCCAAAATATCAGAATAATATGTATTACTCGTATGCCGATGTACATATCATATGTGATGTAATATGTCTAACAGTAACAGATACTTAGATAACTTTATATCTATACGATATAATAGGTAGCGATATGTATAATATTTCTAATATAGCATAAATAAATCATATAATTACCTCTAGATAGATACCTACGGGTTCAAAACTCAATTGGTTTATCGTTATTTTAAGATAACATTAGGTAAATAGGGAAAATTCTCTTGGAGTAGGTACTTAGTAGGACAATGTTGCGGTTTGAATTTCAGCAAATTCGGCTTATCTCGCGTCTGACAAATTCATATGTATTTTGACGTAGACCATGGACCTGAATCTCATTAAAAAATTGTCAAGAAATTTCTTCGGAAGGCGGCCAAGATCCACATCGGATCGTAGAGCCAATGAAGATATTTATTTTAAAATGCTCATGGACATGGAGAAATCATTCTTTTTAATGTTTGTTTGATCCAGACGATCTAGTGGAAGGATTGCACCAAGCTCCTCGTAAAAAATCTATTTAAATAACTTCCACTCTTCCATGCATATCTTAGGAGATAATATCTCCTAAGATATAGAGAGAGGAATATAAACTGAGCAAATTACCTTTATATTATAAAGGTAATTTCACAGAAAAGATAATAAATAGAATACCGATAGGCTATATTCAATACGTCGCATGTTCAAGCAGGCTTTTGAATGTGTGAGTGTCCTACGAAAATGAAGCACGCATTATGCACGTGCAATAGTGTGTGTAATACACCAACATTAAATGAGCGTAAATGCATAAACCGAGAGCAGTTTTCAGTATTCGACGTAAAACGTTTACTTGACACGAGTGTAAGTTTGACACGGATTCTTCCTTACTCGAGTCGGTTGCCTGCTATCGCCTTACCCGTTATGTATTTCAGTTCCCATTATTTCTGAGTTCCCTGGGTAATTTACTCAGTTTACATATATTATTTTTTAGACATCTTTATTGTGATAGGTAGTTATACTAAGTTGGTGGATATAGGTAATTAATGCATAAATAATTGGTTATTGAAATACAGCCAATATAGAAAATCACTACGCAGGATCGGGAAGAACGCAAAAACACGATTATAATGCCGTTTAGCTGTGAGAACCTCCGATGTGACAAAATTTTAATTTTATAGGATAGACAAAAACTGCTTCATAGGAACAAAATTTAAAGTATGCAGACATTTTCGTTTGATTTATATAAATAACGGTTTTTGGAGGCCTCGTCATCGTGGACATTGGAGCTAGTACGGTCTTATTAAAATGAAACATATTACATACTTAATAGGTTTCTATAATTAAATTAAGAAAATTGATTAACCCATACGGCCCAGTATAAATACACAGAAAAATGTAATAAAACCACGTTGACTAAATTATCACATCGGAGCATTAAACAGTTCAACAACGATAAGCTGAACATATTATATGGATAGTTTTATTCTGACAATACCGGTGTACAATTAGGTTTGGTTGTACATCCTCAAGTAAGTACCAAGAGTGGGGGAAGGCTGTTAAGATCCGCCATAAATAGTGCACACTAAACTTTGTCAGTCATGCGTATTTGTTTTTATTGAAATAAGACTACAATTTACAGATGGTATTGGTTAGTTTTGAAAAGTCAAATAAACTTTGCCTAAACCAATCCTTAATAGTTTCGGTATATTTTGGGCGATACGACAAAATTGTGCACACTTTTCCATCCATACTTATTTGTTTTCGTTCGATTAAGAATACATATTACACATATTGTTATTTCATTTTCTTAAATTCAATTAAACCCTGCTAAAACCATGACATAATAGATAATAGTCAACAAAACTCGTCTATCTATAAAATATCTAAAATTATGCAATTAAATCATACATAACTTCGGATATTTTATAGATAGAATATTATTTTTATATATTTTAGTTTGGTTTAGGCAGGGCTTAATGAATTTAAAAAAATGAACTAACAATATGTGTAATATGTATTCTTAATCGAACGAAAACAAATAAGTATGAATGGAAAAGTGTGCACAATTTTGTCGTATCGCCCAAAATATACCAAAACTATTAAGGATTGGTTTAGGCAAAGTTTATTTGACTTTTCAAAACTAGCCAATATCATCTTTAAATTGTAGTCTTAGTTCATTAAAAAATACGTATGACGAACAAAGTTTAATATGCACTATTTATGGCGAATCTTAACAGCCTACCTCCACCCTTCGCTACTAGTACCTACTATAGTCAAGGCCTGAACAAAAGCGAACTATATGTGCGAATACGAAAGCATTCGGAATGCATATAATCTCTGCAATATGCGTTAGCATTAGAGTAATATAGAAGATATTGAAATAAACGACTCTTGACTGAAGCGCTTAGGGTAAAACTGGGAGTACGTGTTGCTGAAAAATATTTTGTGCGAAATATAAAGTTGCTGGTGAATATTTTTAGATAAAACAGTGTTTTGTTTAAAATATGGTAGCCGTACTGAGAAGCAAGATGATTGTATAACGTTTCATAGATAAGTTCATAATCATAAATTTGATTTTCTACTGGTCATATCACATGCAAAGAAAACGGCTTCATATAGCCGAACATTATCCACTCTTTGGTATTAGGTACTGCACAGTACACTTCCAGTATGTTCCCATGTGAGTATTATCACGAAAAATTCCAAGTCTTTGTAATACCGAGGTACAACACGTCAATAATTCTTGACCGCAGCCACGAGTTACAGGAAACTTTAAAAATACTTTCGCGTTCGACGATATCAAAATAATAATAAAGCATACAGGCCGAGCGAGAGCTACTATGGCGTCCAGTAGGAATAATGATCGCACGTAGTGAGCCTTAAACGGTGCATGGAAGGACTTGACTTGACTTGACGGACCGGTCTCATCGCGTCCACATCATCTGCAAGGGACGGCCACTCAACTCACGCTCGTTTTTGTAACAGATCGAGATTCTTCTCAACACAGAACGTGATTTCATTTGAAACAAAATCGAAAAGCAAACATGCATTAAGGATTAATTAAAAATTCTAAAAAAAGTAGTAAAGCAAAGCACATAACGCCTAATATAATGATAACATCCAATAAAATGTGACATGTATACAAAGATAAACATCCAAATTTGTTCTTACTTACTGTTTTACCTTTTAAATAATTATTCAAAAGTGACATTTTGAAGCTGAATTCAACACACGTCATGCAACACGCTTGGCAGCTTAGACGCTTAGAGGCAAGATACGGGCTATACTTAACAGGTTTATTTCTGCAATGCAGATACGGGAAATTACTAAAATGGCTGTATCATTTTTTTGTTAAAATAACTACAGATATGGGAATTTCGCAGCCGATGGGCAGTACTTTTAGTATATCAAAAAGTCATTTTCGTCATATCGGTCAGATACGGGGTAGATTAGCATTAGACCATCGATATGTGAAATTGTATAAAGCCATTATCAATACGAAAATCATATCATCGTAATTTTAATATTCTTCTTCTTTTGTTGCCGTCTTCTATTTTGTTATCACCTCCCTATCCTGAGCCAGTCGTATCAGATCCCCAACACCTCGGACGGCCACTTAAGGAGTCGCCAAGATAATCTCTTTCTGACTACGCTTCTGTTGCCATCTACATTCCCCTGCATTATCAGTTATAGTAAATCATACTTTTCATTGCAGAAAATATTAATGATCGTGTTTTAACACCGTAATTAAACTTAAAAATCTTACTTAATATTATATAATAAAAACGAAATATCTTAATAGCTTTTGAGATTTGGCTGCAAATATGTATTCTCTTCCGTGGATTGAAAGGGTGGCAAATGTTGAGGTTCTTAAACGGAGGGTAAAGAATCGAGAAGAAGTTCAGCATTCACCAACTTATTATCCAAGAAAATTATTTTTTCTGAATGTGAAGGAGAGTGCATTTTTCTGTCACCATACGAGTTTTGTGATACTGCATATATTTCTTTCTTCTTTAAACTGTTTTAATACTATACTAGTATACTAATTTTATCATTTCGTTGTCAACGTATATCAACGTGTATCAACTTGTTATTCAAGGAAAGATCAATGGGAAGCGTAGCAGAGGACGGCGCCGCATTTCGTGGCTTAAGAACCTCCGTGATTGGTACGAGTGCAGCTCCACTGGACTGTTCCGGGTAGCAGACGACAAAGATAAGATCGCCTTGATGGTGGCCGACCTCCGCTAGGGGATGGCACAATAAGAAGTATACTAATACTTTGCTTTTAAAAATCATATTGTGAACGTCTTAAATTTACAATTTGCAATGTTCACTATATGTAATATGTTATAAAAAAAAATGGATTTGAGTGAATAAATATATTTAGAAACATTATGCATACGAGTTATACGTAATATTTTCTTCTTTGACAGATTTCACGACGTTTTGGTCAAACCATACAAATCAAGACGTTCCCAATAAATTACAATGAAAATTTATGTTAGTAATGATCTCAATACATCTTTTAATTGTCACGAGTATTCCTGAAAATAATTTTCCAAAGGAAACAAAGACAAATTTTCAATCGCGCTAAGAGTATGTTACTTTCAATTTTATTATCAGTGATTAATGTTGCAGAGCATACCTACGTTACATTCCGTATTCACACCTTTTACAAAAATACGTGACTCACATACGAGACGAAAATTTAGATACAATACAAACTTAAATGTTCGAATACAATTAAAACGTGAATAAAAATACGATGCTTTTTCATTCCTAACTTACGAGAGTGGAATAAATAAGAAATATAACTCATTTTTACCCAACTCACGTATGTGGGTGCAAGTAAACCATACGCACCAACAGAACTCAACGATTTGATCCTGAAATCTTTCCCATTTTTACGCATTTTAACTTCAGAAACGTAGATTTCAGCCAACTATACAGTGAAATATACCTATAAAAAACATCTTCAAAACCCCACCATCAGCAGCGGCAGATAAGACCTTCTACACAGTTCATGTACACTCAGGCATTATCAATTCGATGCCACAAGCGCCTTATATGGCAGCACTGTGTGCACTTATTGCACTCTGATACTAACGGATGACTAATGTTAATGTTATTATAGTATGTATTGTATCCTTAAGCATTGGTTTCTTGTGATTCTTCCGCGTTTCGTCCAACACGCACATTCCGTGAGATTGCGTAATTCTTAATTGGTGGGTGACTCCTTTGTTCAATACAAGTTGACAACATCACATAAATGGCAACTCACTCGACTTGCCTATAAAATGTAGGGAAAAAATGAAACTGGTTTTGGTGTAACAAATAAATATAATTTATTATAATAATTATTACATAAAGTTGCCAACTTTTTCTGTGTATGCGGATTTATGCCAAGGCCGACTATATTCAGGCAGTGGCACTGAATTTCGAATTACAATGGTAGTGCTAATTAATGATTACTTTTTAATGCAATTAGGTAACCTGTTCGCAGTAAATGAAGATTTTGTTTTGTATATTTTGTTCAAATCGATTAACTTATTTAAATATTTAAAAAAAATCATCATTTTCTACAAACAGTTTACCATATTATTGCATTTGAAGCATGAGCAACAACTAGCAACACCATCGATATTTACAGTTATGTGTCACGGCCTGATTACAGTAGGTGGGCCTTGATTTGTGTATACAAACTTGACTATCGGTAGGTACCTACTCGTACCATATATTGATCGAATATTATCCGTTTTAATCTATTAAAGCTCAAAAGAAAATCAGTTAATGATTACTTATTAATTTTCAGGCGTCTGAATAAGCTCCACGTCAGTTTAGTTCTACGAGCATTCTCACCATCACATAAACCTACCTGCTTATTGTGACACCCCCGTATGGTCCCCATTTGGGGATGTCTTTGTGTATCTGAAGAGGCCCGAATCGGTATCGAAGCCAGCAAATAATAAAGCGCTGATTACGAAAATAAATAATGTTGAATATCTGCTGGCAACAATGCCATAATTTTAACCGTTGACGATTTGCAACGTCGCCTTCTTTCGCCAACGGCTCTCGTTGGAAAAAATCACAAGATGGCGCGGAGATCGCGACAAGCAGCAAAAACCGCGAGTACGCCGATTTCGTACAGATAAAATAAAATTATTAAAAAATGTAACCATATAGTATAATAAACGTAAATAAACTCGCCGCTTCCATCACAATTCCGGTGCCTCAATTATCCACCTTCATCTCAAATACAGACGATAAAAAAGAAAACAAAACACAAAGTGACAGTTGAGAAAATAAATCTCTTACCAAAATGGAGGGAAGTGATATTATCTATGATGGACAACTTGTTCGAGATTACATAATATTTAATAATCGCAGTAAAAAGTGTATCTAATATATAAAAATTAATATTTGTGTGTTTGTGTGTTTGTTTGTTCGTATTTAATGCGCAGCCATACCGTTCATCCGATTGCGATAAAACTTTATAAACTTATTGCTTGCACTTGCGGGAAGAGTATAGGCTATACTAATATATAAAAATGAATGTCTGTCTGTCTGTCTGTGTGTCTGTCCCGTATGCGTTCCTATACCATTCATCCGATTGCAATGAAATTTTGGTAAGTGGTTGTATGCACACCCATGAAGGTTTCTGAATTAGAAAAATCATCATCTTCTTCTTCTTCTTTATTCTATTTTCTTTTATTCATATGGTTCCTATACCATTCATCCAATTGCAATTAAATTTTGGTAAGTGGTTGTATGTACGCCCATGAAGGTTTCTGAATTAGAAAAATCATCATCTTCTTCTTCTTCTTCATTCTATATTCTTTTATTCGTATGGTTCCTATACCGTTCATCCGATTGCGATGAAACCTTCGTCAGTTGTTGTGTAAACACCCGCAAAGGTTTCTGAAACAGTACATCCATCTTTTTCTTCTTCTTCTTCTTCTTCTTCTTCATTTTATCTTCTTTTATTCGTGTGGTCCCTATACCATTCATCCGATTGCAATAAAACATTCGTCAGTTGTTGTGTTAACACCCGCAAAGGTTTCTGAAATAGTACAACCATCTTCTTCTTCTCCTTCATTTTATCTTCTTTTATTCGTATGGTCCCTATACCATTCATCCGATTGCAATAAAACCTTCGTCAGTTGTTGTGGTAACACCCGCAATGGTTTTTGAATTAGTACAACCATCTTCTTCTTCTTTTTTTCTTCTATTCTATATTCTTCTATTCGTATGCGTTCCTATTCCATTCATCCGATTGCAATAAAATTTTCGTCAATAATTGTGCCAACACCCACGAAGGTTTCTGAATTAGTACTACCATCTTCTTCTTCTTCTTCTTCATTCTATCTTCTTTTATTCGTATGGTCCTTATACCATTCATCCGATTGCGATGAAACCTTCGTCAGTTATTGTGGTAACACCCGCAATGGTTTTTGAATTAGTACAAGTATCTTCTTCTTCTTCCTTGATTCCTATACCATTCATTCGATTGCAATGAAATTTTGGTAAGTGGTTGTATGCACATCCATGAAGGTTTCTGAATTAGAAAAATCATCATTTTCTTCTTCTTCTTCATTCTATCTTCTTCTATTCGTATGCGTTCCTATACCATTCATCCGATTGCAATGAAACTTTGGTGAGTTGTCGTGCGCACGCCTGCAAAGGTTTCTGAATTAGTAAAACCATCATCTTCTTCTTCTATTCGAATGCGTACCTACACCATTCATCCGATTGCAATGAAACTTTGGTGAGTTGTCGTGCGCATGCCCACGAAGATTTCTGAATTAGAAAATCATCTTCTTCTTCTATTCTTATGCGTTCCTATACCATTCATCCGATTGCAATGACATTTTGATCAAGTGTTGTGCCCTTGCCCGCAAAGGTTTCTGAATTAGTACAATCATCTTTTTCTTCTTCTATTTGTATGCGTTCCTATGCCATTCATCCGATTGTGATGAAATTTTGACCAGTTGTTGTGCGCACGCCCGCGAAGGTTTTTGAATTAGTACAACCATCTTCTTATTCTTCTATTCGTATGCGTTCCTATACCATTAATCCGATTGCAATGAAACTTTGGTGAGTTGTCATGCGCATGCCCACAAAGATTTCTGATTTAGAAAATCATCTTCTTCTACTATTCGTATGCGTTCCTATACCATTCATCCGATTGCGATGAAACTTTTGTCAGTTGTTGTGCGCACACCTGCGAAGGTTTCTAAATTATTATTATATAAAATACAAAGTTTGTTGTTTGTTTGTTCCATCCAATTTTGAATTTTTTTTTACTACATATTAATAACATTAATAACGTTTTCATATTTTGGATTCGATTTTAATTTAGTGTTCTTATGTTTGACCTTTACTTTTATTACAATTATTTTCATATTGCCATATTGTATTACACAGATATTTTAATATTAAAAAATAATTACCTCTTATTATTTATCAAATATCTAAGATAAATATAACCACGAAGCGACCCTGTGCGAAGCCGGGTACTTTAGCTAGTAATATAATAAAAATACCTTTGTATATTTCACTATTCATTCTGAGAACGTCGGTCGTTAATTCAAATATTTATAACATGATTAATGACATCGTACCTCGGTTTTATTTTTTATTGCTGTCTCCATTAACGGGAGAAAAATAAACGGTGCAGTTTAACCCATGGTATACTATTCAACGTGGATATTAAAGTTTCCTACGTTAGTTGAATATTCACCCGGTACGTAGGTACGTTTTGCGGCGTTAAAACAAACTCATGCAATTAGGTACATAGCTGCATTATACTTATAGCGGTGCAGTTCTCAGGATAACGCCAAAGGCTAAATATGTTGACTCTGGGAATGCTCACAAAGCGTGGAAAGATTTATTTCCCTGAATTTAGGGATATTAAATTCAACCATGATGATATAGCGACGCTTAGCTTGAGAAAATTACTAAGTATAAAATTACATTCACGAGGTAAAATAAATTAATTTTAAAGTAAACACTATTTTTGTGCACTCAAAGTTTACACCTTAATTAAATTATTAAAAAATATAGACATTACCTGTAGACAATTCTGTACAGAAATTACTCAAAATTTGACAGTTTTGTCTTAATGTTGCCATACGATGTGGAATTTTCCTTTTTTATAATTTAGTAAAAAAAAATACAATTACCTACGCCAATGTATCATAAACTTGGAATACCCTTTGTTGGATTAATCATTATTTTCATTCTATACAGGAATCTGAACTGGAAAATTCCATTGAGTATTGCTAAATTATATTATGTTAAACAAAAAAAAACACTTTTTAAATGAAATGAAAATTTGTGTGAACATTTCAAACACCATTATTGTAGCTTCTTAAAACAAGGGTTTTTGGTAATTTCCATATATTTATTTTATTGTGTTAAGTGTGTCAACTGTCTTCGGTGGAAATACTTTGTATTATGTAAAATAAAACATAATACGAGGTAGTTACTAATTCCATTTAGTTGAACTAAGTAAACTAAATGGAATTATTATCTACCTATGTACATATTGTGTTTATATTTTTATTTCCATACTATATAACTATGAAATCAACGTGCCAAGTCATATGTCTTATTGTTATATAACTATAATCATGAACCCCCCTACCTATCGCTAAGGCTAACAAAAATATGACACTATACAAGCATTTTCCAAATGCTGTTCGAGGTAAAATATTTAGCGATTTTTGTATTTTTGAAAACATCTACTTGAATTATGGAGTTGTCGAGTATTGACACACAATAATCAAAAATTTTTAATTTGCGTTTATCTCACTTATCTGGTCGACCCATCATGCCAGGCCCCTCCTAAGCTCGGGAACCCAGGCCAGAGCCCTCTGACCCCCCCCCCCCCCATGACTATAATAAAACATATTTTTCTAGTCACCAAATTTTAAGTTGGCCACGTTATCAGTAATTGTCATCATCAGTACGCTCAATCACAAATTAAAGCACATTTTTAGTATTTGACTAACTCCCAATTTGATGATGGTGTTGTAGCCCAAAACTAAAAATGTAAATTTAATATAAAAGCATGTATCTTGGAAAAGACTCTTGAACCGAGTGGAACACATTTATTTTATAAACGAAGCTTCTAACCACTGAGCTACCGAAATATTGTATACTTTTTGGGACTTTTCCAGGTTCTGTATTTTCAACCACCAACAAGTCGGATTGATTGTTACTGAAAGAAAGTTTTATATCTACATATTAGTGATATATAATACAATTCTTTTCTATTTTTAAAACACCTTAGAAAAATAAAGTATTTTTTCATTGTGTTTATTATTCGATATCATTTCGCGTATCCCATTCCATGACAGCGGGTTATTTTTCAAATAAAGATATGTGCAATTGATATCTCCTCATACACACACACAAAACTTTGTCAAACGCGGGGAAGTTCATTCGAATGTGAAATTGCAAGGAAAACGTAGATGCCCTCTCCGCATTTTACGAATATTGACTGAGCTTATGAGCTCATATTATCACCTTCACTGAAATACCATATTTTTTATCGTTTGGGTATAACTTATGAATGGTGCCTACCTACGCTATCTCATAAGTCTCTTTAGAAATAGTAAGAAATTAAATGAAAATTTAAATTGAATTCACTTATAAAAAATAGCCCAATTATTATTAAATGATTTCAATAAAAACCAGAGACCATTCTTTAATGGCAGCGTCGTGGTAAGACACCATTGCGATTTTTTTTTAATTTGGTTCTACAACAACACATACCTAATTTTGTTTATAATGTAAAAATATATGTGCAATACAAATAAATAATATCACAATGTTTCAGCAATAAAATTATAGTTTTACGGCGAGCGAAAAGATAATGTGTCGCTAGATTTCAAAATCAGCCAAGTCCACCTTTAGATATTTTTTACTTTTTTGTGAATTGCTGAAGAACTACTGCTTTCTAACATTCCTACATTATCGAAATGTGGATCTTATTAATTTTAAATATTCTATACTCGAAATAGTATAAACTTTAACCCTTGTGACTGTGTACTTGAGAAAACAAAAAGCTGTTTTTCTCCTATTCATCCATTATGGACTTGGTTGATTTTGAAATCTAGCGACACATTTCTTCTTATCAAGGGCCATAATAATCAAACTATAGGGAGATTACCCCGAAACACTCTCGGCACAACTTTTAAATATGTATGTCCGCATAACGGGGATGAAAAGGTAACGGGAAGTGAAGGAAAATCTAGTCACTGTATCCAGTGTTGCCAACCGTACTATAATTATAGTACAATACTATAATTTTGAATCAGCGAAAAATGTAAAATACTATAATTTTACGCAAATATGCCAAAAATACTATAGTTTTGAAGGATTCGAGATGAAAAATGTTCCTGTACTATAGTTTTTTTATGAAATACTATAATTTTTACCTTTTTGTACTATAATCGACATAGAAAAAGATGGCAACACTGACTGTATCACAAAGTGGATGATTTAACAAAGTTGATTGAAATTTACAAGTTTTTTTTTAAATCTGAGTACAGAATACAAAAGAAGAAACTACTTTTCTACGATATATAGGAGTCAACTTTAGGTTACTCTTCGCTGGTAAATGAGTTGTAATTGAAATTTTATTTCAAAGGTGTAAAGAAAACATCTCAAATCAAAACAAACCACTTTCCGGTGCATCTAAGAGTGTCAGTGTAAAAAACGAAAGAAAGAAATAAACTTAACGAGATCAAGAGTGGCTAAACCAGCGGCGTCACGCGTACCTGGACAGGTCGCGAGCACTCCGCAGTGCGCAGAACGGAGCGCGCACTGCGACCTGCTCTCTTCATGCGGACGATGACAACCTCGCCCCGTCGTCAGAGCGTAACGAAACCGGTCGGTGGAGCATGCTCGTAATAACTTGGTTACATGGATAGATAAAACGGACAGGTACCACTTCAAACGATGCCATAATCGTCCTGATCAAAAAGGTCGTATCACTATTACAATTTTATTTCAAACGCTTTCGTCGGATTTGCTTCTAACTTAAAAAGGGATGACGATTTTTTTTTATCATACGCCCACCGTGATATGTTGGATTTGACGATTCAGTACCAGGCGTTAGAAATCAACAATGCTAATGAATTAACTGTTTATCCAAAATACCAAAAAAGATTGATAGCCTAGTGTTTACAAAATTATTTTAAAGAAGCCATCTAAAATAATTCAAAACTATGAAATACATAAATTTTTAAATGCAGTGTATTAGTATAACCTACGAATAAAAAAAGACAAGAAGGAACATACTGATTCATCGCAGTATAAAAACGGGCAACCAAATTCGCCATCTTGGAAAGCGACGATTTTGCGTAAGCAAATATCACGTGGTCTGTACGTGTGCGTATAAACTTCGTATGTGTTTGTAATTTTGGGTATTTTATGTTTGTATTCACGCAATGTCGGCTATATTTGCCGGCCTTTCTGATTGCCGTGATTTGTACACATGCCAATGACATATTAAATGGACAACTCACTTCATACCGGCGCGCACGAGAAATTGTGCATGAAAGTCATTCACAGATGTATAGGTAGATGTCACGTGACCATATGACGTATCCGTTTTCATTATGCGATACAAGCTTCGAGAATTTATAGTAATATAACCTTTATTGTAATGGCGTATTAGTGTCATGACTCATTGCGTTAGAAACAGATTCTCAGTTACTTACGACTTCTCGGAGATTAGACGCAAATGATCACAGGCGACTGTCCAATGGTTTCTGTCATTCAATTGCATTGAATAAACATTATCTTAAAATGGCATTTTATAAATAATAAATAATACTAACACATGAAAAGTGATATCCCATCTTTCTTGGAGTGTTTAGTAGATTTTTTTTACAATTTTTAACTAGGCACATTGGCATTTTGTAACACAATAATAACGGTGGAGTCGAAACCTGACAGTCAGAAATTTTGTATGGGCAGACCCAGCGGTGTCGCCAGACCGCTTGCAAGCAGAATGTTCATTTGAGCGTAGGATACCGATATTAAAATATGAATTTCGCCATCCGGCAGACCCGACACAAAGTGAGTGTCATTTTATTTTCTAGATGCTTCGTCCATATTAATGTCATTGACACATGCTGGTTCCTTCTTTTTTTTAATTCGTAGAGTATATATTATAACACATGGATATACTTTGAAAATGATTAAGTTATAAGGCTTTCAACGTATGCGCCGCAGTATATCAACAATTTTAATATTACCATTCATAATTTAGTGCGCTGATGCAGTCACAATGTTATATTATAGTCGTATGCTTCTATGTCCAGGTAATAATATAAATTCTAACGTTTTTTTAATTCTTCATCTAACTTTACATCGGTAGATGACAGTGGCGAAGACTCAATACTAGGCGATTATTTAAAGCCTACCTTCTTAAGAACAATATTTTTTATTTTATATTGACATATTAAATAATAAAATCACATAATAATATATTCAATATACCCAACGACATCTATCGTATAATTGTCATAATAATTTTACGATCTTTTCCACTTTTTCAATAAGCACCATTTATGGCATAACTCGAAGGTTTAAAAAAAATAAGCGACATCTCGTTTCGCTTCACATATTGTATGGATTATGTTCGCGTGAATCGAAAACTTTTTTTTTATATGAAGTTTGTTTCTCATAATTTCAACACGTCTGCGGCGCCCCATGTAAATTGGTAAGCTATTTAAGGAGCGCTTACATTTTACGTAAGTGCACATTTATTCAAAATAATTTATAAGATAATTTTAAAAAAATAATTTCTATGGGAATCAATCACATATAAATATTGAGTGTTGTTAAAAATAATAAATAATTTATCTCGTGATTTTTATTTGTCAGTTTATTTATAGACTAAGACAATTTAGTCAGCCAATTATGTCAGTTGAAATCTGATATTGTATCTAAGTCTGTGTTTTAAATATAGAAGTATTTTAAAATGTCTAGTTTACGGGTTAAATTATAAATTCTTCTGGAACAGATTCACAACAACGGATATTTTCAATATATTTTGAACGTATCTAGGATATAGGAAAATATTTATAATATATTTAGCAAAATACGTAATTCAAATTAATTGCTTAATTTTATACCATCGGTGAGCTTTTGAAATTTCATCGATTTTTGTGTACCTACCTATTCATCAGTAGTTATGTCGGATTATCTTCTTATTTCCCGTAAATACATTTAACAAGTGTGCTTTCTCCACAGCCTACCTGTTTCCAAAAGTCACTTTTCGCCACTGGTAGATGATATCGCTACGGTACCGATATTATAAACAAAATTTAACACTTTTCTTTCCAACAGATCTAACCGTTGCTCAGTGTTAAAGCTCAGTAAATCCATAGTTCCATTTGCGAAGAATTACCTCTGCGAAGAAGCTGGGGTTTTGGCGGTAACTGTAATAAAGGCCAAATAATATCACTCAGACGAAAGCAGCTGTGACTAGTTTAATTCTGAGCTTGTGTGATAAATTAATAGGCTCATGACACTCATGGAACACTTTAACAGATATTTTGTGAAGTCTTAAAATCACTGAAGGTAAGTATATATAATAATGGTATATAAATGAAACTATTGTTATGAATGTTTTATAATAGTATAACGACTTCCTCTCGTCTTGCCAGACTTGTATCTAGAGTGAGTAAAGGTATTAATTATAAATCGATAGCTATTTTCAAATGGGTATATTGTACAGTTGCAGAGAAGTGGGTCAGGAACACTTGCGAACAACTTAAGTCACGTTTTGGAATTGATAATCAAAAGAGATAATGGACAATGATTGACTATTTATGCTGCTTGCCATTAGCGCAATACCGTATTTAAGTCCCATCCGTTAAAGTTATACAACTAGAATTAGCTGTCACTAGTCATTTTATAGTACCAATGTGAAAGCTCTGAATTGATCGATTTTTTATGTGTGTAGGTACTAAAAATAGGTTTCGACTGTGATACAAATAGAAAACCATTGTCCAAAAAAAATATATTTCCTTCAGTATTGTTCAATCATACATACTGATAAAAAAACGATGAAGATAAAATTGATCACCCTGCCCTATGCAGTGGCGCACCCAGGGGGTTGGCCAAGGGGCCCTGGCACCCCCCAAACATGAAAATTATCTCAATGATTTTAAACATTGAAATTGAAAGCCAATAAACTATACCTTTGGGTTTAGACAAATAAAAAGACGGCAAAAAAATGATTTGTAATTCTCCAGCACCCCTTTTAGAAAAATTTCTTAGATTTTAATTTCTCACACAACACTAATGTCAGGTTTTTTAGAAACCCAATCCTTAATGGAACTGTCAAAAAATTCTCGGTGTCCACCCGAATTCCGGAGTGGTGTAGGTCATGGCTGGGGAGGGCTGACAAGGCTCTAGCCTGGGGGCCCGGGCTGTGGGGGGCCCGGCGTGTCGGGTTGAGCAGATAAGTGAGATAAACACACATCATAAATTATCTTTAATAGTAAAAAAAAGTCGCCTGGGGCGCTTTTATACTTCATGGTCATGAACATTTTCAATTACTTATATAATTGTGCATTTTTTTTTTTTGATTATTATGTGTCGATACTCAACAGCTCCATTATTAAAGTAGATGTATTAAAAATCGCCAATAATTCACTGTATAAGTACCCTTAATTTGAACTAAAACACAATTTGAAAAACGTTGATGTAGTGTTTCACACTGCCTTTAATTTTAGCGGTAGGTAGGGGGCCTGCCAAATATCCTAGCCTGAGGGCCCGTTTCAGGATGTGGGGACCATGGTGTAGGTACACCGAGTGGAGTGGTAGACAAAAAACCGATAAACGAGAAATTAGGCTCTGAAGAAGAAAAAGAGCCTATGAGACTAATTTACATTCTCTTCCTTGACCCCCCCCCCCCCCCCCAATATTAAATCCTGGGTGCGCCACTGGCCCTATGCATATACATATCAAGCTACGAAACGATAGGGGTGACGATATTTCGTGTCTATATTACTCTGTGTACCCGACCGTATTGAAAGATTCAAAAGTACCATTCAAAAATTACTACATAGGTAAGCTATTAAAGCTTTCAGTGTGACATTGAATAAAATTAATACTCATAATTACATTACAAAACAATAAGGCCCGTTTCAGACGGGACACCGGTGTCGCGCTCGATATAATATAGGAGGCGTTAGTATTCGAATAAAGGGGCCTTTTTATTATGTTTATGAACGTCCCGGAGTTAATGAGTCAACGCATAATTTGGCGTTATAAATTAGAACATAAAACTGGCTGCGGTAATAAAAAAACAAGTGTATCGGCGGCTTGAAACTGTAGCGGTCGACGGAAAAGTGTACCGGACACGCGTTGACTCATTAGCTCGGCCTAATTGTGTATTGACGACTTTTTTCGTAACAAATTATGTTTAATAATATGATTTGGAGCATACCCCTTATAATGTTCAGTTTACAGTCAATAATTAATTGAGTTCACAAGTGGATGCTTTTTTAAACATTCCTGAATAAAGCAGCAATTCCACGTAAATTTTCCGTGAAACATTTTCCGTCTGTTATAAGTTTTATTATTCAATTTAATAGTGTACGAATTTACTCATATTTTAGATATGTTATGTGATCTATGACATATGTTTAAGAAAGTGAAAAAATTTCGCAAACATCACAAATTGTCATACTCATAATGTCATAATTCATAACAGTCATAACAGCTGTGACACACAATTATTAAACATTTTTTACGCCACAACACAACTTAATACCTGTCTCGGATTTCGATTGGTTGACGTTTGTTTTTTTTTTCACACCATAACGATAATTTGTGGATCGTAGTGCAATGAGCAAGTCGCTGGCCTCTCATAGCAGGTGTTCCGGGTTCGATTCCCAGAAAGGTCAAAATTATTTACTCAAAGCTGATTCAGAGCGACACACGCCTTCCCGTAAACAAATTTGTCGCTAGACATCCACAACTCAACACATGGTCAAACTAAAATTTATATACTTTTGACAATAATTGACATCGTAAAAAATGCGCGATTTCATCAAAACAACATCCAACAAGACCATGCGTCGCTACTTCCGATGAAAAAGTAAAAAAATCTCGCAAACATATCCACACAAAAAACTCGGCCATTTATATTATCCATTTTAAACATTATAAAATGTTTTTATACATTTACTATTTTAGTTTTTTTGTATTTCTGGTGTATTTCATTACTGTAATTGGTGAGTTACACTTGTCATATTCTGATAATATTCTGATATAGTGAAACGACTTAACCACGAATATGCGCACATTTCGCTTCATGTGCAGGAATTAGGCACGGTTAATGTGATTATTGTTACGGTTGTTATTGTAGACTATGTTTGTTACCCTTGCTTCATGCCAAAACTATCAAACCTCACGATAATGTGTAGTGTATTTTTCCATACAGTCAGATTCATTATAGTAAATATAAAAACACAAGTCTAAACGAAGCAAACTTTAAAAGCTTCAAATAGGATGGACATTATAACCTGTTTAATATATTTTTTTTCTATCGTTTCAAAATGAAATAATTTGTGGTTAATCCTCGTAACATAGAACTCTGCCCGATTTCAAAGTGCTTGCGGCTATTAGCAGGACGTGCCACAGATGCAGCTGAGCGTGAAACAATGAGCAACACCTGGCAACATTGACCAGCGACTAGAATAACTCCATAACAGCCCGGTTAAAAATATTTGCATCACTTGATACCCAGATATTTCCCACCCGATTACTGCATTTCCTACGGTTCAATTGACGTAGAAGTTTTAATAAATATTCGTATCTCAAAGATAGCCATCCTGTGATTGTAAATAGCTTTACTAATTAACCTGTAATAATAACGCTAGTTTCGTTCTCACAGTGATACATCTAATTCTAGCCATTATATTAATTCACACAAGATTACAAAATCAAATTGAAATATTTGATATACTAGTACATATTTTATTAATTAAATTATTTATAAAGCAATATTAAATATCCCCACACTTTAAGAATGTCAGATTAATTTTATTGAAAATACATATTTCTGAAAAACCTCAGCAACATGTAGGTATATTAGAAATATGTTGGGATATAGTGAGATGCGAACAAGCCATTCGCTGTCCAGGTGAGTACCCTTATCCATTAAGTCATCAATCCTTCTATGTTTTATGCCAATAACTACTCTATATGAGGTTTTAAATTCCGCAAAGGAATAGCCACCAACTTTGTAATTAAAATCAATGTAAGTCCCTAACGATAATACGGACATGCTTTACAGCTGGTGTCAAGAGTTTAGAACGTTCAAATTTAATTAAGTAGGCAACTTGTTAATAACAATTACTATTAAAATTTAATTATTTTTTACGCAATACCTAATAATACATAATTTAACAAATCAAAAAAACTAGTGTTCTCAAATCTTGTGAATTAACAGAAATAATTTAATTTATAAATTAGAATGTGCGAAGACTTCAAACTAAATTTGGATATAACTCCCAACGATTTAGATTACAAAGTTGTTCGCCTTTCCTTTACGGAATTTGAAATACCTTAGATAACGTAGTTATAAGCATCATAGACGGATAAGAACACTGACGTGAATGATATGAATTTGGATCCCACTCTGTTCAACTTTTTATATGATTTTATCGAATAGGTATGCACGTTTATGAGGTTTTTCGGAATTGTGTATTTCGTATTATTATATTTTGCATTTTTTTGTATTATTAAGATTACCGATGATCGCGTATTTTATTATTTCAAGCCCGCGTTAAGAGCTTAAATAGGAATGAAAACTAATAAGCCGAGAGCTTAAAACAAAAGGGGCATGACCGCAGCTTACACAAGGAAGCCACAAAAACAAAATCAATGATTCAAAAATTAGATTTCGGTGGGATTGGGTATAGTATCTGTGGAGCATGAATCAACCGAGTAAGTGGTCATTTGGTAAACGAGTTAAGACGACAGCGAATCGGACGATCACCTCATTTAAAAAAAGGCCGAACATATAAATACAGAATGTCAAAATTAGATGGAAATCAATAAGACACACGTGTTTGATTTTATATCACGTATATACATAATATAAATATGTATATCAAACCGTTGCAAGGAGGGGTCAACATATATTTGAAGATATTTTCGTAGATAATAAAGTAGAATAAATGAAACATTATGATAATAATTTACAAAGGTATATATTTTCTCACATGTTGCTTTGAACTACATAATAGATTATAATGTAATGAAGATCATCAGAAGTATAAATGGTTTAGATCAGTGATCGCCAAACGGTAGCTCGCGTGGGATATTTTATCATATATATAAATTTGCCTGTCAAATTTCATTATTGGACTATGAAATATGTCTCGAACTAAGTTTCAATGGAATGCTTAAAAAGTTGGTTGCCTCAACTGTAGAATCTGTAAGGCCTTTCGTCCCAACAGAAAAGTATCCAATTTTAGTTCGAATTGCGCTCAAAATGAAGGCATTGTTTTGTTCTACCTATTTATGTAAATCAACTTTTCTACTATAAAGGTGGTTAAAAGTAAATATAGAAACAGACTCACAGGTGTACATCTTGATAATTGCATTAGGATGGAAGTGACAAGCTACTCACCGTGAATTGAAAAAAATGTGGAGGAAAGTCTTTCACTAATAATTTTTAGTTTTACTCACATTTATTTCAAACTATTTTTCAATTATTATTTTGTTTATAAATAAATATTTAAAGTACGCATTTTATGTTTTATTGGAAGTCCGACGTCCTAATTTATTTTAAGTAATATACTAATATTATGTAGGTATGCTACGATGAAGGACGATGATAAAAAATTATAAAGAAGGAATATGTATAAGTAGCTCACCAGACAATTTCAATTTCTGAAAGTAGCTCACATCCTTATTGAGTTTGGAGACCACTGGTATGGTAAAAAATAACTTGTATCTCTTGAAAAATAAACGTTTTACAGTTAAGAGGGTTTGTGATTTTTTTTAATAAAAGACAATTAATAAAATAAATTTAGAAAGTTGGCACTTTGATTCAAACATAAAAGCATATTCTGATAGGCAACGTGTGTAATGAATTGACTATAATCGATTATATTAATCATTGGCAAATTTAAATAATACTTAATTACTGTCTGACAATAATTGGGCAAGGCCATTTTTACTATACTTTGACGTATGAATAAAAAAACACTACCGGTATCACATTTTTTAAATCAAATTGCAGCATGCAGCACTGCGTTCTGTTCCAATTTTTATTTATGTTTACGTATTGCTTAATTTTAGTTGGCATACTGGTATGCAAGTTTTTCTCTGAATTTCTTATCGTAATGTAGCTAGACAACTCGCCCACACTGCGTTGACTTAGGAAAGTATAGAGATACCTACTTATTTAAAATCAAAACAATTCAATGAATTTAAATAGCCTTAATTGCTAGATACATGGTACATACAACTTGCGACCATAAAACAGTCTGGTCTAGTGATTGGATGCCAGAACTACCGGAAAATATTGATTTGTAATACATTTGACAAAAGTATTCGATATGTTGTATTTATCTTTTTATTGTAAAAACTATTTAGGTATATCGTTTAAAAGCCTTTAGCTGCTATATTTTTCAAATTTCCAGTGAGAAATGCTACCATTTAAAAGTATTGTTGATAAAAAAGATATGGTATTATTTAATGACCCACATTTTTATTGATTGTACGACATATTATTTTAAAACACATTGCGTGCGGGAGAGTAATAATAGCAACATTAGCGATAAATAAAACATATCGATTGAGAGTAGGTATTTCAGCCCAAAATTTGTATAATCGAAAAAGAACTTCACGTGTTAAAACTGTGAATTAATAATCCCCTCCAGCACAGCTAATCGCACTTCCGTTTTTAAATGAGGAGCTTCCGAATTTATCATTTCTTTTTACGCTCCCGCGGTGTACGAATCTATCAATGTAAGTACGTAATTTGAAGCTTTTTATAATATAAATATGTCTAAAACGATTATGAGTGATGTTAGAATTATTATTAGTAAACTTTTGGTTTATTGCAAAGAAGAAAAAAAGTAGCATCTAAAGGGAGAGCCGATACATTATTAATTAAACACGCGTTGCCCGACATGACAGGTACGTCACTGAGAAGTCTTTTATATGCGACTACAGAGACTTCCTGTTATCGCCAATTTCTTGTTGTCTGAATGTAACACTAACACCTCTCCGCGCGGGTAATTCATTATATCGTTTAATTGACAAGTATAAGTTTTATGACAAGGGAGATTCCTACTTGGACTTACCCATCTATAAATAACTTTCCAATTCGCAAAAGTGTTTAAAAAAAGTAATTAATTGAGCAAAATAAACAAAATAAAAACAGGTTTGATAATGTCGCAGTAGGAAGTTACCAAAATAATTCACCATTGTTATGTCAATAACGATCGTTGTTGGCATTTCTAGCTGTTATTATGAACAACGATATATCGTTGTTTAGCATTCAAAGGGTTTTAAATGCGTATTGATTTTAGTCACAATCAGAAAAAAAAAATTTAGCAATACTACCACAGAAAACAACATTGAATATTTACAAAAATCAATATCATGCATATAAATATGAAGGTAATGTGAATATATATATCAAAAATATAGGTGTTCATGATTAAATTAAATGATTACACTGCCTCAATTTCGCTTAGATATAATAATTATTAAGCTTAAGGGGGGACATGCTCGTCGAAGGTCAAAATTGAGTTTTTATTGTATATTCAAACCATGATCCTGGACACTCCTTAAACGTTGTAGATGATCTATTTATATAATTTTGAAGCCTTATTATCCTTTATAATTATTTTAAACATTTGATGACTGCATGAAGTATTTTTGTTACATAAAATAGTATTCTTTTAAACCTCTCGCTCTAATGTTTTAGAATATAGTCATATTTCGGTACAGAACTGTGCAGTGGTGTTAAGATTTTTTACATTTATTAATTTTTAAACGCATTTATAAAACCATTAGCATAATTTATTACGAGATAATTTTTGTAAAATATTCACGATAAAAAATTATATTGATAATCTCTGTGATCCCAAATTTGACAAGAATTAGGCATTTTATTATTCAAAAAATCGGCAAGATTAACACATTTCAAGATGATTCTAAAGATATTTATTATAAGCTATGTCTTTGACCATTCAAGTGTGATAAACATCTTATGAATAACGATTGCTTTATAATAATTATTGACCTAAGAATAAGGTGGTGTTTTTTTGAAATACGCCATTTCTTTTGTCATTCCCCAGTGGTTAGGCTACATCATACGGCCGTAGCAATAAATTGACAAACTATAATTAAAGTAGGGAGTAAAATGATATTGACGCGCGTGTTTGAACATGTACCGTTTAAAAAAAAATAAAAAAAAATTCGGTTAAGTACATGTTCAAACACGCGCGTTAACATAATTATACTCCCTACTTTAATTATAGTTTGTCATTTTATGGCTACGGCCGTATGTTGTAGCTTAACTACTAGGGAATGACAAAAGAAATGGCGTATTTCAAAAAAACACTACCTTATTCTTAGGTCAATAATTATTATAAAGCAATCATTATTCATATGATTTTTATCGCACTTGAATGGTCAAAAACATAGCTTATAATAAATATCTTTAGATTTATCTTCAAATGTGTTAATCTTGCCGATTTTTTGAATAATAAAATGCCTAATTCTTGTCAAATTTGGGATCACAGAGATTATCAAAATATTTTTTTATCGTGAATATTTTACAAAAATTATCTCGTAATAAATTATACTAATGGTTTTATAAATGCGTTTAAAAATTAATAAATGTAAAAAATCTTAACACCACTGCACAGTTATGTACCGAAATATGACTATATTCTAAAACATTAGAGCGAGAGGTTTAAAAGAATACTATTTTATGTATCAAAAATACTTTATGCAGTCATCAAATGTTTAAAATAACTATAAAGGATAATAAGGCTTTAAAATTATATAAATAGATCATCTACAACGTTTAAGGAGTGTCCAGGATCATGGTTTGAATATACAATAAAAACTCAATTTTGACCTTCGACGAGCATGTCCCCCCTTAATATACAATTTTCTAACGATACGTTAAACGCCCAAGCGCAATTTCAGGTTTAATATTTTTCACAATAATATAATTACTTAAATAGTGAGTTTTTTAAACTATTTCAACGAAACTTCCAGGAATTATTTTAATACATACACAATACAATCAAGTAGATATACAGGTAAACATACTCGTCTAGTATAAATTATTAAAAACGAACATTATACAAGATGCAAATTGTAAAATGGCTCTACAAAGTTTGTAATATGTAAAGTGTGTGCAAATAAATAACATCACATGGACCCGAGGGAAAACTTAACGTAAAATACAATCATAATTTACAAGTAAACTAAATGACGCGAATATACAACATTATGCTGTAGTGCCAATATAAATAAGATATCGTTTCCAGGTTTTTTTCTCACAGGCGCTAAAAAAAAGTTTTACCCCACAAAAAACTCCAAACAGTTACTTTAGTAAACGTCGCATCAGATAAGAAGAAAGATAAAGCTTTAGTCGGTTTATAAAAACGAGAAATACGTAGCCAACTGCGGAAAAAAAATCTGAGAGTATTCAAATATTTCATAAAATAAGAAATAAGTAGTTCTAGGGAATTTTAATTCGAGACATTAAACCCTGATAAAATGTATAAAAAAAGCGTTGCAATAATATGATATTCATAATATGAATAACAATTTTATTCATAACGTGGGAACACATTTCTCACGCTATTTTCTTTAGAATGTTTATTTTAATTTGTATCATAATACTGACGGTAAGATTTCCGGCAACTATTTTATAAAGATATATAACATGTTTTTTTATTTCATAAATGTTCATTTTGGTTGCTAGAAACAGGAATTTAGAGAGTAAAAAACAGATCGTATCAATATGACAGTGTTACGATTTTTACACGAAAAACAGCACACAGGTCAAACATACTGTGTTTCCCCAGTAAAATGGTTGATTAGAAGAATCCAAACACTCAACGTATCAACTAGGTACCACAGTTTATTAGCTTTCGTCGTTCTATGTTACATTTTCTACGCGTTTTAAGTTAATGTAAATAGTACACTATTATAATATGGTACTGGAAAACCAATATTTTAGAGTTTTTAGACACAATACTGTCACAAGTAGAGAAAAAAAGAAAGAATAATAATTACAAGATAAAAAGAACTTTTTATATACAACGTTTTTAAATTTTCTGTTGAATCATATAAACTTGACTTGACCAACGATCAAAAAAATTTGTACTTGATAGAAGTAATACCGAAATGTCATATTGATTTCCATAGTAACGCACGTATATATTAATATTAATAATTTAGTTGCTAGGACCCACTTAGCAACCAATAATAGTTTTACTTTTTACGGATTTCTTCCGAAATAACTTTACATACAAAACAGAATTAACTGAAAATGAAATCAATTCTATTTAAAGATGGCTAACAGTATTAAAAATGCATTGGCATCGTGTTCTGATATATCCTAAAAGTTTCAAATGTCTAGCTAGTCGGGAAGTTAGTTAAAAATCGATTGCAAGATTTGTACCGGACAAATAAGAATACGAGCTAAGAAAAACGTTGTAATAAAAAATGGGGAGAATCTTTCACATTTTAACAAACAAATTAAAGTGGTAATAGGAACCATATCGTAAACGTGAACAGTGATCGCCAACAAGGTTTAGCTTGGAAAACTTCTTGGTAGCGTAGAATAGAATGAAAAGTTTATCGTGACCCATTTTTAATTTTGAAAGTATAGCTCTGATTGATGGATGGGAAGGGAATTTTTGTAACAACACAGAACTATTAACGAATACAAATTAAGATCATAAAGAAGTAATAAACGTCATCGCTTAATAATATTATGCACTCCTCTTTTTGATACTGTCAAAGTGTTATTGGCAATTATTATTGGTATGCTCATTTTATCATTTGCATGAAATTGTTCAGGTAAATCAGATACTCAAAGACTTCGACGCTCTACACATAGACCTTACAATGGTCAAATAGAAGATTTTCAGAAACAAAAAAAGGTTTGGGATCATTGACTTAACTTTTCCCAGGCTCAACTACACCACTCTTCACATTCCGCAACATGCCTGTGGTAATGTAAAATCAGTGGAACTTTTAATTTGTTCTGTCCATCTTCGACCTTCGGCCTGACCAAATACCACGAGTTTTTCCAAGCTGTCTGCCTCTTTGCGGGTTATTTGGTCAAAAAACCGGAGTGTGCGGCGGATGCGAACCGAGGGAAGTCTTTATAGGTTATAGGTTATGATTCGTCTATTTTATTTTAGTATCAAAAGTCCGATCATACCACAGCCGTACTATATAATATGGTTATGTATTATAATATGGTATGGCTCTGGGGTCGTACTAACTTTCATTTACGATGTTTTGTCTAACGACAAGAAAATTGCGAAAATTATTATATTATGTTATAGAGAAAATGAAACAAAAAATGGAGTACAAACGGAGACCACGTATTCTTTGAAAACATAAAGAGCACAACTATAACTATGCAAATTTAATTTATAAGTGTGATATTTGGTGTCATCAGTGGCAAAAGGTGGAGGTAGGCTGTTAAGATCCTACATAAATAGTCCTCAATAAACTTTGTCAGTCATAAGTATTTGTTTTCAATGAACTAAGTCTACAATTTACAGATGGTGTTGCTTAGTTTTGTAAAATTCAATTAAATTAAACACTGCAAAAGCCAAGCCACTTGGTATCACATAATAAAAAAATATAACTTATAAAATAATACATACATAACTTGAAAACAACTCAGATACCCACTAAAAAAACATATTTGAAAAAAATACGATGTTCGACGGGATTTTTTCATCTGAGGTGTTTTCAAGTTATGTATATTCAATATATGGAATATTACCTTCTCAAAAAATTATGAATTATTCTTTGAATAAAAGAAATGGTTTATTAAAAAAAACAAAGTAAACGTAACACAAACCAGTAACAATTGATTTAAATGCGATGTTTGTTCACACGCAAGCGGACAGTTTGACCATCTAAAAATACATCACACAAGATACACAACAGCTAATGAAATCTAGTTAAATACATTATGTTGTGTTACATACAAAAACATATTTCAACTGTGTGAAAACTTTGTGAAAATGGTTTGTAAATATTTATAATCACATACGTTGAATGTATATATCAGGGGTAGTCAACCTTTTTATACCTACCGCCCACTTCTACACACAATTTCTTCACAAAATTTTCTAACCGCCCACCGGTTCCACAGTAATGGGGATTTATAAAGTTAAAGCAAATAATAATATTTACTTACCAAATACTTTATGTCAGACTTTTGCTAAGTTTGGCAGAATAAATTTTTATAAAACAACTTTTTGTACTTAGTTAAATCTATCTTTTTATTTATACTTTGCATACATTACGCATGAAGTCTGATGAAACTACATTTAATTAATTAGATTATTAATGAGATCCCTGACGCTGATACTGCAAAACTTAATACTGGATATCTGGATCAATTTTTGTGAGGAACAAACGAAGGTCTCCTCTTTTGGGAATATTGAGGAGGTTTCTTTCTTTAGTCAAAACATGATTAACAGCACTAAAGCCTGATTCCACAAGATATGAGGTAGGGAAAGGTATCAATAAACTGAATATCATTTTCCACATATTCGGTACAAATAGTATATTTTCCGAAATTTAAATTGTCACGGGGAATTTTATGAAAAAAGAATGGAAATATTTTTAAAACCCCTACCGCCCACCATGAAAGCTGAAACTCCCACTAGTGGGCGGTAGGGACCAGGTTGACTACCCTTGGTATAGATCGTCAGTGAGAATCCTGTGCACGAATTATTAGAATGATTTTCTGTAATCTAAATGGTAGACCCAGATAAAGAACAACGCTCTATAATAAAGTATTATCATGTATAATATAAAACGTATGGTCACCGTAAATATAATGTAATTTGGCGAGACAGCGGTATCTATCAACCCACATATTCTACAATCATCCATATAGGATTACTACATAATATTAGATACCTAAAAAAAATTCTGGTATGGGGCGCGGATAGTTTCCATTGATGATCGTTTTCAACATAACATCTATCCACAGGGATACAATTTCGCGAACCCGAAATAAATCAAAAAAAAAAACCTCTTTGGCCATCCTCGCAGTGTGTGGAGCATAATATAAAAGCCACAATTGGATCACGTAACCGATTGCCGCGATGGTTACAAGAATGAAATTAGACAATTGTCGCCAAATGTAATAACAACGCTTATTAGGTTTTATTATAGCCGATGCTGATAGACATTCAAACGGGCATTCGTATGTTACATATTTTTTTTACTTCTCGATCAATTTTAATTAATTACGTGTAAATAAAAAGCTTCACGAAGACATGCTAATAGCTCCATATAGCCTACGGCATCAAACCAAACGCATTGCTTAATACTACTACGGAGCAAGTGGGCGAATGTTTCGTGATTTGGACAGTATTTAACTTGACATAGTAAGTAGAGTATTTATGCTTCATAACTTTGCACTCCGGCTCTAGGATGAAAATCGTGTAATATATTCAAAATTTATATTTTTTATATATTTTATCTGTCTATTTATTACTACATATATGAATACAAGTAAATATCATTTGATCTTAGATTATAGAAAAAACATTTGATCTAATTTTATGCGAGGTAATCAGGTAAAGAGGCGTATCAGTATAGTAAAGAGTGCAAAAAAGCCCTGAACATCTTTGAAGGAAAAATTCTCCGCCGTATATATGGACCGATCAGGGATGGCACCAATTGGAGGAGAAGATACAATGCTGAGCTCTACGGGCTGTACGAAGATTGCAGCGCAGTTCAATCAATCAAGATTGGGAGACTGCGATGGCTAGGTCATGTGCACCGTATGAATGACAATGAACCGGCAAAGAGAGTGATGTCCAGCAATCCAATAGGACGTAGAAGAAGTGGGAGGCCAAAGATTCGCTGGTTAGATGGAGCTGTCAGTGACTGCCGTATTCTAGGGGTACCAAATTGGAAAGCGGTCACACTGGATAGGGACAGGTGGAGGGAGCTGTTGGAGGAGGCCAGGACCCACACCGGGTTGTCGCGCCCCTGATGATGATGATGCAAAAAAGTGCAAAGTTATAAAACGGAGACTCTGTATATGTATGTAATTTTTTAAAATATACTTTGACAAAAAAATTCTTCTCGTTATCGAAACAACGGCTAAAATAAATATCTCGAGGGTCGTCCGTAAATGACGTCACTATTTTCGGTAATTTTGAGATCTCCCACATTTCACATGTCACATTAAATTTCGTCTCAAAATAATATTTGGTCTGTCTAAATTACGTCACATTTTTAATTCAGAACAATGTCCTCGCGGAATATTCTACTCTCAGAAAAAAATAATTGGTATAAGTAATTGTTAGTTTTGTTCACATTCGATAATTAGTTCAAATTCAATTATTATTACAAAACATTTTTAAATTCAATTTTATCTTTCAAAAATACGATAGTAAAAATTAAAAAAAACATTATGGAGGACTAAATATTATTCGGCATGATGTTTCCCCTTTAAAGCAGATTAAAAAAATAATTTTCTGATTTTTTTCCATACACATACTAGTGAAAACCCATATTAGCACTGCTAAGTGTGCTCGTTTACTATGATAAATCAATAGGTAGCTCGCAACACCATACAAGTTGACAACCCATGTAACACGTACCTATAATATTGATATCTACAAAAATAAATACGTAAGAAATTTATCGTGATAATAATAATTATTATCTTGCCGATCAGAGAAGACCGTTTTAAATATCGGAAATAGAAAACAGAACAGTATAAAAATTGCTACTTTAGTAAACATGTTTATTTTGCTCTTCTTCGAATTTTAAAATCAACAATAAACTTATCGAATAAACATGGCATAATATTGAATGCTTAGTACATAAGAACATAGGTATATTATTTTATTCTAAAAATTGGAGTGTTTGTTATTTAATTTCTGCAGTACAATATTATTATTAATTTTAAACGAAGCATCGATTTAAAATTTCCGTCTGACAAAATACTATTATCATGTCACAATGCTTTTTTTATTATTTGAATTGTCTTCAAGAATAATTCGACAGTAGGAAATGACAACCTCAAAAATACAATCCAAGTCATAATATAATAAATAATTAACTCTTTCGCTGCTGAATAGATAATGAGATTTTAATCGCCCCCTTTAAAATGCACGTTAATTACATCGATCGGCCGCCTGGTCATTACGCGCCGTGTGCGTCTTCCGCGTCCAAAGTATTGAATCGATACTGACCATGTTATGGTGGGCGGGCATTTCGTAAATAATTTGTAGGTTTTCTTTTGATGTATAACCCTACATTTTCGTAAATATGGCCATATTACAATCTGAGTAGCGACTGCCCATTAATTTAAAAGTCAGAAAATCTTAAAATATAAAAATGTAATGGCTAGGTAGAATACGTCATTCCAACAGGAACTTTGGAACTCATACATATTTAAAAGTATCCATAAAAGAAAAGCATCAGAAGTTCGTTCTGGTTTTTTTTTTAAATAGAGCTCGGAATTAGGATATGTAATACATTTAAATAATAAGTGTAAATATAAAGATCCATGTTATGGGATAATCTCAGGTTTCTCAACTTATTCATCATATCCATACCACTGAATGGTGATGTATCTAGTATCTACTGACAATATCACAATCATCAGTAAAACCCTGTCTTATACTTATTTTACTTGATGAAGGCGCGCAGAGCAATTGGACATTATAAGATTATCTCCTTTGAATTTTGATACTGTGCATACATAATTCTTAACAAAGTTCAGAGTGCGCCTTCGTAAAGTAAAAGAATTATAATAAGTATTTTCCCTGACAATTCACTTTCATATTTATAGGTACGTCGTATATATTGACAAAAAACAATGATTTCAAACAAATTATATGTGTTCGCATGATGGTAGCATTAATGTTTAAGTTGTTTTCAAGGGTATGTGGAACCATTAAAATCCCAATGTCTTTATAGGTTTCTGGTCTCAGATTTTCATTTAAATCTGAAACAATGATCCTAGTTTCAGTTCTGAAATAATAATACGGTTGGTTTTCCGAGTTCCGTTCTACACAAAATGGTGTCAACTGACGATTCACGGTAGAAACACATACACATACAACAACAATTGAAGGGTCCATCCTTTCAAAAAATACGAAGAAATAAGTACGCATATCAATAAAACGTAATATATTTTGCATTTCTTATCGCAGTAGCAACATACCGATTTAACCGAGTTTAAAAAAAGTTTACCTATTAATTGTTAACGATTCAGTTACAACGGATATAATTATATAAAGTAAATCAAATCCCGCATCAAATCGTGTGTTTTTATACACGCTACAATAATTTATTTAGCGCGTTTCGGTTATAAAATGATTGTCATAACTATTTATTACAAATTTATTGGGTACTTACTGGTAATCCAATCGGTATGATATTATGTTATTTTCGGTCCACCAATTGTGATTGTGCCTGTGCAATCAATTACTAGTATTATGCATGCAAGAATTGTTTATATAACATATCTACGTAGTGAACATCCTGCCTTACGCGTGACATAAAAATGAAATAGCTAGTATTCCAGTAGGTAATATTATTAAATGCACAGTTCAAGTCCAAGAAAACCAATAAAACACCAATGATATAGACGCTATAGTACATTACATCACATGGATGGCGAACATTTTCCCACAAGTATGTCAAATTACATGCCAAAATCGCTTGTCGGATAAATTAAATTAAATAAAATAAAATAATATTTATGTTTGTACACAATGGTTTGTTCTAAAATTATAAAAAATCACGAGATATTTCGAAAACACGGTATACACTATAATAAGATAGACCTGCATATATTCTGTCAAACCAATTAGCATTTCGATGTTTTATTTTAGATTTGAAATAATTCACTGATGAAGACAGTTATTTACAGTTTAACGTTTTCCCAACGATGGTTAAAATAGAGGTTTTCTAATAATCATTGTTCCATTCATTTAAACGTATCGGGTCATGGGTTCCATTATTTTTTTAAATACCTATCTACATTCTTATACATACCAACATTTTATTCACGTAGGTATATTTATATTGCTAATGAAATTCATATTATCGCCCAGACTGTTCAAACGAGTCAGTGTTGCCAGATAAAGTAAATTCTAAAAATACAGATTTTAGATAAATTAAGTATCTATAAACAAACACTACTAAACCTGTGTGTACAAAATTCGACTTTTAACTGAGTGACACGCGTGTCATATGTTCGCCATCCCTGTTATATCAATTACATGTCTGCATTTTTATTAAATTACTAAGAACTGACTCCATACTTGCATAGTAAGTGTATAGTTTTAAATAATCGGCGGTTAGGTAAGCAGTCTTACCAACTGACATTCACAAAAATATGCCAGATAGACTATGAAGTAAGAAAAGAGGTAGATGGCAGAAAAAAATGCTTGATTTTGTCAAAATTAAAAGAAATTTCTAAAAACAAAAATAAGTCCTAATTTTTACGATAATAAAGATTGAAACAGAGAGAGTGTGTGTCTGTTTGTGTGTGCTGTGCTGTATTGTATTTCTATGCGTTACAGACAGACAGATAAATCAAAATAAATATACTATAATGTACCTAACATTCTTGCAATGTCGAAAACACTAGATTTAACGCCATACGCCAGATGCGAATTTTTAATGTGCATATTAAAAAACGCTAAGTTGGCAACGCTGTTAAAGGTTAGACTATTATAATTATTATCTCTCTTTCATCTTTGAAATGGTAAAGATGAGGTAAAATCTTCTGAGAAATATTTTGTTAGCTATACAAAGAATAGAATTTCAGGTGAATCTCTGATACGGCAATGTAGTTTAGTAAGCATGCATTGTCTGGCTGTAGCGAGTAGAAGGAACTACATCCGCCCGCTAAACAATGAGTTACAAAGCCTATTATAATAAAACAGTGCTTTCAATGTTAAATGCTTACCTGAGCAATTTTTATGAATTATCTTAAACCCTCTAATGGCCAATACTTATGATGATACGCAATCACATTATCATTGCCAGCGGATTCTGAGACATGAAAAATGATACAATTATTATTTAGCAAAACAATAAAGGTCGAATAAATTATCTTCACATCTACAACTCACAAAGCACCTACATAATATTATAAAATAGCCACATTTAATAGTAATGGTTATAACAACACTATGATGCAGGGCCAATAATTCATCAGCTGAATGCAGTACTATTCTAATTCACATTTGAAATATTTTACAGAAGTGTTTTTTGAAACAGCCTACTTAAGTTATTTTTATTTCTTATATAAGTAAATGTATACATCATTTTATTCATCAACACTTCTACTAAATTTTGATGTATACATTTATTTATATAAATAATAAATAATTGAAGTAGGTTTTTTCAAAAAACTCCCTTCTAAAAAAACCAAATGTGAGTTTTAGTATTATTTCACACGTCATTTAAAAAAACGGTATTCGTCTGTTTGGTGGAGGAAGCCAGCGGCAAACAAATTTTGAAAATAGTCGATATAAGTACTGGATTATTTGTAAGGTTAGGGTGGGTTATGTTTTCATGAATTGTGCCGAAATCGCGTATGAAAATTGTCGCTGTTCCCGTCTGGCTTCCGTAAACAGACTTGTACTAAAAAAACTATTACTTACGTAGAAATAAAAATAATAATCATCAAACACAAACACAAAAAAAATATTATTCAAAATAAAAAAACGTTTAATAAGACGAATTGAAATGCCTCCTTTATAATTTTGACTATAAAACCAATTAAATGACTAGTTTAATTGATTCCTGAAAAAAATATAATAGAAACTTGCAATTAAAATCTATAGTCTGCAGCCAATTTGATTTACCAAATAGGATAGGATTTTCGCTAAATTAAGATAGGTTTGAGACGTACACAATTTCTGACGGAGCGTGAGGCAATCGAGGCAGTCAATTGGTCGGTATATTATCAGCCTGTGTGGTGTCAGCCAATTAGTATGGAGCTGTTTTCAGCCGATGAGATTGTATATCGCAATCATGCAGCTTAGTAAAACAGATGGTACTCTGTACGATTTTTATTTTTAAGGACATCTCCAAGAGCGCAGCGAAAAAAGAGCGTGATAGTACAGCTGTCTCTTTGCCATTTGTGCGGTTAATTTGGGTTATGATTTTTTCGATGTATTTTAACATTTTCAACTAGGGGGAGAAAGGATACGATTGGTTGAATACGTAACAATTGTTGCTCTTAGTTAAACAGTCACTCCAACTCCACTTATAAGATATCGACTTCATTGTCTAACACGGAAACAACTCAAAAATCCTTAAGAATCCCAAGATAATGGTGTTTAAATTCTAATGGATTTAAGTTTTGTACTATTCCATTTGAGTCGTTTTCTGCGACCCGGGTTTCGCCTTTCGGCATCTTCGGGCACCGTATACACACATCAAAGTATGTTTGCCTTTGGTGAGTGTATACGGCGCCTGAAGATGCCGAAAGGCGAAACCCGGGTCGCAAAAAAACTACTCAAATGGAATAGTACAATACTTAAATCCATCAGAATTTAAATTCAAATTCCATCAAGTACCTTCGGTCGATAGTATTAATATAATGGTGTTTGAAATTTGAATTGAAAACATTGAATTTTAAAGAAACTCCACAGACAGAATTGTATCAATAATTATTCATCCCAGAAAGGTTTGTTGGATTGTATGACACATTCAAGATATTTTTGGCTTGTTTTAACTGGATTACAAAAATAAAATGTGTCCATATCGAATGGCATCGTTAATTCGAAACCTTGAACTGTTGAGATGTTTCCGTATAGAAATAGGGTAAGTATCGATATAGTAATTTATCTCATATGCCTACTGTTTATACAAATTAATTATTAAAGAATAAATTTATTGCGAAATTGTTTTTACTAATAATTTAAAAACGGTCGACATGGAAGTTATAAATTAAAAAAAAAGTAATAAAGCGACGCATGATTCTTTCAATTGTTAGAATGTTTCGAAATTAGTTTGTTTCTTAATCAGGGTAGAATTAAAGGGTTGGTATAGGTATATCTTCGGGATATTATACAATAAAATAATAAATCTTTACGATGGAGCTCAACGAAGAAATGTGTGAGAGTTGAATAAATCCAATTGGCATCATAAAATAACATTTGCGTTTTACGATTGTAGTATAAAACATAATGGCGAACCATTACAAAATACGTAAATAAAATACTATTTTATTCATCAAATATATGGCTAAATATTCATATTTTGTTTAACTGGACAATCTGATTTATGCTAACATAAACTTTTTAATTATTCACCTAAGAAAAATATTGAATAGCAAGTCAACACGTCAATTAATCCCAGATTGATATATTGAATAGCAAGTCACACGTCAATTAATCCCAGATTGATGAACTAAATATACCTCTTTACTGATAAAAGTGTCAATTTTATTGTAAAGCTGTTAAATATTATGATCTTCTTCGGATCGGACATGGTAAAAAAAAATTACCAAAACAAAGACGCCGCATTCTTTAGTTAGAAAATGTCGATAGGTGGCAATGGCACTTGGTAATTTTAAGCTAGTCTATAAACATGGAGTCTACGATAGCAACGATGAAAACGCTATATGGCCTATCTATAGAAGTTCTAATATATTCAATATGTTCAATACTATTGAAGTTTAGTGTACATATTTGGTTTTCTATCAAAACTATTGACATAACTAAAATTAAATTACAAAATAATGTGTACGAAATAGTTACGCTTAATTAATGATTATAACCTGTGGATTAAAGTTGGTTATCACAGGTTTGCAGGACTTCCAAGATTTAAGCCGCAACTACAGACCATGAACATAATGTTTTATGTATTCACTACACAACGAACTACTAGCTTTCAATTTGATGAATTAGGAGTGTAGGGTCTGAAATACACAGTATTAATTCTATATGTGTTGTATGCAGATACAATAAATAATAAGGATTACGAATACATACATATGAGTGCTCTAAAAATAAAATTGGCAGTTTCCATTTTAAATATCTTGTTACTTTATAACTGGTATAAGTTGAAAAACTTCAAGTCTACTTAAATGTTGTTTGTATACTGATATAATAAGATAAGTGTAATACCATATTATAACGCGACGGCCGAATGGTAACGTATCCGCTTAGTAAGTCGAGGGTCTCAGGTTCAAATCTCGGGTCTGGCATAATTAACATAATATTGTTTTTCAATAAACCGACAAGGGTGAGCAAGTGACTAACATCCATTTCTCGTAAAAATAATATTACGAAACCTCTTCGTGAGGCGGCCAAAATCCTCACCGGATTGTAGAACCAAATAATATAATAAATAACATATAACATTTAAGTAACTATGCTTTTTTAGTAAGCAATGAAATATTTGTATAGATTTTACTACATTTTTGTTTCTAGAGCCCTCATATAATATGTATAATAGACATTATTGAATACTGATACATATTCATTCAAATAGAAAAAATAATACGGGATGTAGGTACAAAAATCTACATTTTGATTTTACATATAGGTATTACATAATAATTATTGTTGATGAAGGAGAAAAATAAATAAAAATATTGACATTACTATCACATTAAATACTACTTTAAGCTATAAATTTTATTTACTGGTTTTTATTGGTGGAAATAAAATGATTGAAATAAATAATACACACTGTATATTTATTTTATGGTGTAAACTGACAACTCTTGATGGAAATACCTACATTGTATTAATTAAAATAAAACAAGTATATTAACCAGTTGGCAGTGCCATTTGAAGCAGACGAAACCAGCCCTAATTATCATTAAAGTGGGATTAAAACCATGTAGTGTTTTATTTTAATTAATTGTATATATTATTTTTTGGCAATTAGAATGACAATTCGGGAAACTCGCAATAGTCTAGAGCAGTGGTTCTCATGTGCGGCCACCAGCGCTTTACAGAATAATATTTCAAAAATTTATTTATAAAATTGGTTGAACACACATGACTTATCTTAAATTTCTTTCCAAGCTAAAAAGATCCATAATGTGTTCTTGTGAATAGATCATGTGTCAAATAGTCCGAAATTTCTGCCGGTACACAATTTCACGTATTTGTTTAAAAAAAAGTCTTTTGCGGCTCGCATTGGATAAAAAAGAGTATTGGGGAATTTCCATTTGCATGATTTTTAAATAAATAGATGATACCACAGTTAAATAGGGGAACAACTCAAAATTTAAAGGTTTTGAGTTAAGAATGCCATTCGATGTAGAAAAGTCTTCCCTTTATAATTCAGCAAAAAAATAGTCAAGAATGTCTTCAATGTGTCATAAAATCGAATAATGTTTTCTGAGATTAATTAGTAATTCCGTTATATATAATCAAATTTATTGGTTAATTCCTTATTAAAATGTACAATTTCATTGTGTATTGATGAATTCCACTAAATTAAATATAAAAAAACATACCTACACTTTTAACGAAATCAAGGCTTTAAAATTATAATGAGAATTACTGCAAAAAATTCAAACGCCTTTATCTTGAAACAAGGTTTTATGAGTTGTTCCCCTATTGAACTGGGGGGTATCGATATATAGGTACTAAAATGTTCAAAAGTCTTTTATTAAATAGACTTGTCTATAAATAAATTGATCATTTTTTTAGTAAATTAAATTTAGCTTTAATATTTTAAATAACATCAAAAGTGAAATTTGGTGCGGCCACCAGAGGTTTCCATAAAACTGTAAATGTCAAATTTCACGTGAGAACCACTGGTCTAGAGCTAGACCGTTATTGAAATAATATGAATTAAATACTATTTAATATTGACTATTATTTTAATTGAGAGTATGTTGACACCGTTAAAATGAATATTACTTATTGCCAAGAGAGTGACAACATACTATAATATGTGTAAATGTGTACTTCCCAAACATATCCTAGAATCTAGATCTTTCTACGCGGCGATATAATGTTATATGATATATGAATACAGCATAAATGAATAAAATATCAATAAAGCTGAAATACTTAGCGCTGCACGGAAGGAACAATGTGACAGAAGTATAGACTTCTTGCCGCGAATAAACAAAGAAATCCATGCAAGTATAAAATAATATTATTTTAAATAATGTGATACCTGTAAATTGAACATTTCTCGGCATCTTCCGCGTTAATAATCATCGTCCTTTGGGAACATTTTCAATTTACTTTTTACCCCATTTAATAACAATTTATAGTGTTCATAACCGTCTAAAAACTCAATTAAGTGAGTGTAGCATAAATTTGCATTTTGCTCTCTTTTCGCGCAAAGCAAGTAAACCAGGTTTTGCTTTAATCAACGGAAATAAACACTTTCCATTGTAAAAATACAGAGATCTGAATTTTTAATATCGCTAATGACCACTTAACGCTTCTGCATATTCTGCATTCACTTTAAATGTGTTTATTTGGACTAGATCTTTGTCGTATATATATATATATATATATTATATAATATATAAAATGAAATACAGATCTGTATTTCTGGCACCCAACTCGAGCAAGTCAGCAGCTACGTCTATCTCGGACAGCAGGTGTCCGTCCATAGACGAAAGCATTCACGATGAAATTGCTCGAAGAACAAAGCTGGGATGGAGTGCTTTCGGACGTCTGAATAGTATCTTCAAGAGTGACCTACCATTATGCCTTAAGCGTAGGGTGCTCAACCAATGTGTGCTTCCCGTGCTCACGTATGGCTGCGAGACGTGGACCCTCAACACGAGAGATGTCCAAAGGCTAAGAGTCACACAGCGAGGCATGGAGAGGTGCATGTTGGGCATCACGCGAAAGGACCGTAAGAGAAACGAATGGGTTAGAAAGCAGACAAGAGTACGCGATGTAATAGACGTTGCCAAACAGCTGAAATGGAGATGGGCGGGGCACATTGCTCGCCGAAAGGACGGCCGCTGGACAAATGCCGTCATCCAATGGTACCCAAGGGGTACGAAACGGCCACAGGGTCACCCTAAAAGCCGCTGCATTGACGAACTGGTCAAGTTCGGCGGAAATACGTGGCAGCGAACGACACATGACCGAGAGAGTTGGAGAAAGCTAGGGGAGGCCTTCATCCAGCAGTGGATTGACCCCGGCTGATGATGATGATGATATAAAATGAGTTATCATGAATTACCACCACGTAAATGCTGAATCTCTTGAAACAATTACATATTATTATATACATGTTCCGGAATGCTTACTTTGAATTAAGTGAATATTGATTGTGTTTGATATTGTTTTTTTACATTAATTTATTTCCAAATATAATTAAACAATGATGTGCAAATTTGCACATAACGCAGACCCCAAAAAAAACCAATGGCTAAGGCGGTACACAAGACCAAGAGTACTTACAAGATAATTGATAGAGGTCGTCTTGTTGGTTAAATGGCAATGGAAACCTATCTACGTTCGTGTATACTCAACTTCGTTAGGTGAGCGAGATGTAAAGAAATTACGTAGGTAATCAGTTCTTCTCACTTCATGCACCCGCTGAAAGACGATCCGTGTTTCCGAAAACACAGTGCCAGGACTAAATGTAGCTACTCTATCCAAGGGGCACTAAACGGCCACACGGCCGCAGGATACATGTCAGCGAAGAACTAGGGACCAAAAATAATGGACGGAACTACAGGAGGCCTTCACACAGCAGTAATTGATCACCCCGATTGACGATTGTGTTGTATTATAATTCTGCGGCTGTGCACTTTAGCGTGATTTTTTCGTCTTTCCGAATACGGTAAAAATATGAAATGTCCAAAAATAATACCAAGTTTAATAAATTGACATTGTTCGAAAATATTTTTTGTCAACGAAATATGTAATTTGACTTGCTAGCTACTCTAAATATCAAAACAAACCTTGGCCGTGCATGTTGTACAGTGATAATTAATTACCTGTCCGACAAAGAATTCCTGAGAACTTTTATGGTATCTGAATAGAAAGACAAGCGGACAGGTCAACGGGTGAAAAAGAATACGTAATTAAAAAATAATAAATGAAAAACCCAGTTGTATGGATTCAATACCCATTTATGAATAATAACTTTTACTCATACTGACGGACACTTCATTTTGTGGTACCCAACGATAGAGTCCTAGAGTTATTTTTCAATGTGTATTTGATACAGAGCAACGGCCCAATGAATTAAATTGCTAACAACATCAAGATCTCCATGCGCGTGTGCCCCATTTTAAGTCTATGTAAACTCAGTCAAAGTATACTTGAGTGCGTGGTGACCTTTTCCCGGGTGTAAAAAACTGCTGGTGATTCTTAACCAAATGTGGGGCTTCATAATGCGCTCGATTAATAAGACATACAAAATTGTCTTGACGTAAATCAAAACACCTGGCAATCGCACGTGATTTGAGTTACCTACCTCATCTCCACCCGCCATGTACTATATGCAGCCGCGGTTTGTGCACGGCCGCCTTCCATGACGCTATAAACGTGTCAGAATGAAAAGATTCTAGTGCCACACTTCCTTGTCCCGAAGCGATGCTGCACAGGACTGATGTAGCAACCATGCACCTTAGTGATTAAAGAAAGAGTTTGCTATGCCGGGACAGTGACGTTATGCGGCTAGCCAAAACGAATGACTGACTGATACAAAAAGCAGCATCGGCGCATGCGCCAAAGTGACATTTTTCTATTCTACCTGCGGCTCATGTTGAGTAAAATTTGTTAGTTACAAGGAGATGTAATTTTTGCCAAAAACACAATGTGCGATAGTACGTTAAATGTCATATTGTATTTTTTTAATGACAACAAAATCTCATCGACACGTCATTCGACATATTGCAGTCGAGACGCGTTTATATGTGCGACAGGGCTAAGATAACCAGGGGACTTAAGGAAATATTTAACGATCAGGGAGACAACCATAAGGCATTTAAATAATTGTATTTTTTATTATTTGATACATTATTTATCTGAACATAGTTACTTATTGTATAGTGAATGTATCTACTAATTATTTATTATTACGAACCATGTCGTGAAATGGATTTAAAATACATTTATATAACAATAAACTTTTTGGTTTCGTGTCTGTCAAGGTTGAGGATCATGACTCCTTTGAAATATCGTAGTTATGTCTGTCAAATGATCCCTGCATAGGCATTAGCTCTATAGCTGAATGTATTGAGAGACCCTTATCGTACTCGATCGGATCAACGAAAGACGCCTTCAATGCAATAATTAATAGTCAAATAATGTAAATAATTATTATACAAAAAATATTTGATTATGAAGTTATAATTATTTTTTTTATTTTAAAGCGAACGTTCATCGACATTTTGAAAATCTACAAATGTATTGTATTACAGATATTATTATTTCTCGGGATATTTTCTCATCACATAAACTAAATTGATTTACCTCCCGTGTCGAAGCTCTGGTATAGTATAAGATACGGTGCAACATACCATAAAAATGCTGTTCTTTAGGCGAAAGATTTATTTTCACACCCCATCTAGACGAGGAAATAAAAGTTTGGACACGAGCACGGGTTGTAATTATCTATCATCACGGCCGGCCATCATGCGTAATGGGCTGCGGATAAATTGTTGTTTTCTCCATTTGATAAATACACATGATATAGGTACCTGGCTGGAATCTTTTCGACATCGGCAAGAAAACTCACCAGAAACTAGTAGGCGTGAAACAGATAAAACAAACTCACAAATGCAACCAAATGGGAAATTAATGTCGCAATTAGAGCCATTCGAGTATATCGAACGGTGTAATCGCCTATCATGATTATTAGATTAATACGAACAGAACAAATACAATAAATTGATTAAATAACCCGAATGTATAAGCCTTATTATAAACCCATTATGAACGAATTAAATAATACCACAATGTATGAGTGGAACTAAATGTTCAAACATCACTTTTTATAGAGAGAAAACACTGGTACTTTATATTACGAAATAAATATTTATAGCACCAAACATCATCACCATCATCAGCCTGAATCAATCCATTGCTGGAGGAAGATTTCCACAAACTGATTTCATTTGTACAGAACCCATTTACACTTTAAATTATAAAATATCGAGTTGAATTATTGTAATAAATTTTAACTGCATTGCCACGTACATCCCCGCAAAACTCAACTATCTCGCCGATCCAGCAGCCTCTAGGTCTACTTTTCATACATTTTCTACACCTTGGGTCCAAAATTTGTCTAATGGTTATCCCTTCGTTGAGCTGTATCTTGATAATTTCCATCTTTCCACCCGTCTTCAATCAAACTATACTTTTGCTTATTCCATTATCAAATTATTTCGATTTGTCATATCCATACCACGCTGTCATACAGTAAGTTTCTTAACATATCTTTCACACGCATGTGATATGTTTGGTTTCACACAATGGTTTAACACAGCACGTTGTAGACAAATTAATAATGTTTAAAGTAAGTAGGTACATGCAGTAGCAATTTTATTGTATAATGAAACAGCTTACAAAAAGCTTCAGTATCCATCCCTTGATCGGATAAGGCGATTGAAAAATAAACTCCACTCAAAAATTATATCACCTACGCTTTGACAAACAACGATAACTCTACCTGCCTGGTTGTGCTTCAAGCAAACAAGATTAAACCAAAGCAATAAAGCATTTTAGTCAAAAAAGAAAACAATGGATGCAAGATAAGAATGTAGAAACACAATTCCTGTGGGCGCGAGTCGAAACGATAACTTTGTTTCCAGCTTGCCAAGAAAACCATTAGTGTAATTTGTTTCAAATAAAAAACGGCTAAAAATCAAAAAGAATAGTGTTAATTAGAGCCCCGTAATATCTAATTAATGAGTGGTGTTTGCTTAATAAAATGGTAATATTTTATAAGCAAACAAAAACAATGTACAACAGTTTACTTTAACAGGAAGATTCAGCCATACATGAACGATATAAATTAAAGATTAGCCAAGCTACAAGTGTATCCATTTTAGAGGATTTTTTAGTTATACGTAATGACCAATAAATTAAAAAAAAAAAATACACATTCCATTATTTCGTGTACTAAAAATAACTATTCGGTGGTGCTAATCGGACTGCAATTAAATCCGATATACGTATTATGCAATCCAATGCAATTTTATATGTATCTTGATTCAATTTGAATGATTTCAATTTTTAGATTAATACGAACAAAATTTTAGAGACAACGTGTCTCTAAAACGTTCCTCCCCTACCCGCCACGTCGCCACACATTTTCGGGGGGTATAAGGTGACAGAACTGTGCAAGATTACTACATAGGTCTTTTCATATCCTTTGCCGCATTACTAAGGATGGTTGATCAGTGAATCTACAAGCGTTGCAAACAATATCCTTCCATCTGGAGTAATTCTGTGTTGCTTCCGTTATTGTAGATTCGGTCGCTTTCTTGATAGTGTCGCTCTATCTGGAAGGCGCACGCCTTCACATCTTTCCTTCGACGCCACCCGAGATCATTCTTTTCTCCAATCTGCTCGAATCTTTTCTTAGAGTATACGTTTTATAACTTTGCACTTTTTACTATACGCCACATTGCCTGATTACCTCGCATAAAATTAGATCAAATTATATTCACTTGTATTAATATATGTAGTAACAAATAAATAAATAAATAAATAGATAGGACTAGAGCTGGAGTGCAAAGTTATGAAGCGTATACTCTACAATCTACATAGGTACGTATTTTTATTCAGTTGAGCCTATATGATAAAAAGACATTGTCCCTCGCCGTATCACGTCGCAAATTTACTAATAAGCTGAATAATTTATACCTCTGAAAACCAGATTGCAAAAGCCAATCGACCCAACTAAACATCGTACCTACAATATTTGGTAACTCTCCTTTCTATACATTTGAGAGACCATAAAAAGATGATGCAAAGAAATAGAATATGTAGTCTTTTTTCATGTAAAACGTAAGATGTAAGTTAATATGTATATTAAAGCGGCAATTAGTCGATCGTCAGCCGAACGATGTTTGTACTTAAATGATTTTGAAACAATAAACCAAAACCGATTTCAAATAAAATGCAGCGCGATGCAAATCAAAAGCGAAAACCTGCAATAGCCAGATTACGTCTATTTCGAAATTTATCCTGTCAATTAAGCAACGTGGCAAACGATACACCGGAAAATATATACGAAAAGAGTGTTATCTCTCAAAATAAACGAACAGTAAATCAGGTCGCGATCTTTAAATAGGGTAGTCGGCTTTCAGCGATGTTGCATCACAATGCAAAGATTTTCTCGCTTTTATTAGCACGAAACTCAGCCATGTGTCTGAATAAATTATCCATGCAAGTGCATAATGATTTTCTGATAAATATTTTTATAAAATGTTTATAAAAACTTCAAAGCGCGCGAGTAAAAATAAACTGAAGAAACGTGGGCGGAGGTTGCCCGTCTAAACAAACATTTTAATATTTTGATTGACTAGGTACTGTAAATAAATACCCATTAAACTAAACGACGATCGTACTCAAAATGTAGACATGTCCACGAATAATTTCATTTCAACGTTAATAAACAGAACACGTACCTAATGCATATTATATCCAAATATGATCAGTAAACCTAAAATAACATATTTGGAAATATAAACAACTTACTTATAATATAACGCTTAAAATATTGATTTTGTATTTACTGACTGATTAATTAATGATTATAACAGCCATAAAAGAATACTTTATTAAACAGCACATAATCTATGTAAAAACAAAAAAAAAACAAAAAAATCTGTCAATACAAACCTCCACTCCGTGGAGGCCCATATAATCCTATCAGGATCGGACATGGTCGGAAAAGTAATTTAATTACGACCAGACCAGTGACTTCTGCTTGGGTTGGAGAGACACTATTCAGTTAAAAATATCCCCCTAAATCAAGGGTCGTAATACAGAGGTAAATTATCCCAAACGGGATAAACATTAAAAATGTGCGGACAGTGAATTGTTAAAAAAAAAATAGGTAAATTCGTATAGTACAAGTACAACAATCGTTTGGACCCGAAGACGGCATCCAAGTCGCTCCTAATTTCAAATGTTGTCAAAAATGAAACAACACAATTTATTGGAATGGGTCAGTTGTTCGATAGTTTTTAATAATGTTATAGGTATGACGTGTGCTATTCTTAATTCAGATGTTTGGATTCTTAAAACCTTGAGAAAACATAATATTATTTTTAAATACAATATGGCATGTAGCAGTGGCGAAGCCTTTGGCGATTATTCAAACCCTTCCTTCTTAATTTTAATTCTATATTGACGTATTTAAATAATCACTTATATTCTATAAAAATAATTTTATTTGCCAACGACATCTGTCAACAGACAACGTATTTATCGCATGATTCGCCGAGGAATGCCGATGCATTTTTGAATGGACTTTTTGTCACGTGACCTCACCATGTCTAACGCAATGAATGCAATACGGTAGGCTCCTGTGGCTAAGTCGAAAGCCTTTGCGCATAATATTATTGGTTATGACTGCAGCTTTGTCCAACATAATTAATATTTAGATAATTTATAAAAATAAATTGTATGGCATTCAATCACATGTAAATAAATGTATGTTGTTTTGAAAAATAAAAGTGTATAAATGTTTAGGAAAATACATACTATAAACTCATCGCTCGATTTATGTCATCAGTCAGCTATTGAAATTTCACCGAATCAGTGTGTCGATGTCATTAGAGTGTACCTATTCATCAGGAATTTGTATTATCTTCTTATTTCCCATAAATATACCGGTCAAATGAGCTCTTTTTGTCTGACCTCCACAGCCTACCTCTTTCCAAAAGTCACTTTTCGCCACTGATATGTAGGCTACTACATAAAAAGTCGTGATAGTTATTAAATTATGAAGATAGGTTTATTTACAATTTTATTGTGTTTCGTTTTAATTACTATAATGCCTTTCATTTAAGAATTTTCAGTTGAAACAATACTAGTGTGTCTGTAATATATTAACTCAAAATAATGTATTAATGCGGAAGAAAATATTTTCACACACACATTAGAATATTAGATGATGAAATTTCAATTCAAACAATTAAACTCGTAGCACGAGACATTAGGTAAAGACCTTTTGCGAAGGAATTTAGAGAAAAATTCCAATGCTAGTCGAGTTAGCGGTGTTGACAAAAATATAATAATTAAGTTAGCGTAACCCCGGTGCCCTTACATTGTCCGTCTGACCTCGGAGACTGTAATATTTCACAACTTACTCTTACATAATTAATAACCATTAGAAAAGTGCCTAAAAACATCGATTAAGTAAATAAATGTCAATCTAGATTATAACATCAATTTGACACACTTGTCAGCGAATGATTATTTTTCATTTTATAAGCTGGTCAGCGCAATTGCGGGAAATTTTATATTTCGAATGTCAGCCGATTATTAATTTATTTTTACATAAGTACGGGTGGAACAATTGATCTTGTGAGTGAGTAGCAGTTTGTAACTTATTTAGGGGCCCATGTGCTGTTAAAAATTAATAACTTGTGGTATCTTAGGGAAAATTTATTTTTTCATATACGTTCGAGAACCCTGGGAAATGGATCACGACGAAATACGATATTAAACTAGCATAACAAATGGAAAAACAAAAATATTGTTATTTTGAAGAAATTACGAGTCAATTGCAACTCGAATGGAAAGTTTATCGAATACATTTTATTATCAAATCAAATTTATTTATTTTACATATAATGAACATAACAAATTATAAATTCAAAGCGTTCACGACATGACATAAAATAACTGTTAATGATTTTTAAAAATAAAAATACAGAGAATAAGTAATAAAATAAGAAAATAAATAAAATAAGTAACAAAATAAAAGTAGATGGAAGCACACAGAGTGAACTTTGATAGACCCTTTCTTAAAAACTTGTAAAACAACGTCCACCTAAATTCACCCTCACGTAAGTGGAATATATCAATATCCGAAGCGATTTCATTAAACATGGTTACTGCCCTCCCAATTGGCATTACTAATGGCAGGTTAGTTCTGCACCGTGAGAGAACAAACAACGGATGCCCTCGATTCCTAAGGTAATTATCAGAGAGACCCCAAGAATGCAAAGACCTGGAAAGAGTTCACATATTATTGCATTATATTATACATAATGTAAAGAAAACATTAAATTAACGCATTATATACACGTAATGTAAAAAATATAATTTAAGTATGTCCCATAACTGCGAATATATCATGTATCACAATATTGTATTATTTATTCTCAATTTTAAAACGATGATATTCAGAATAATACTATTTTATGGTATATAATACTATATTGCGTGATCATAAAATGTTAAATCCTACGATAAGTATTTATATAAATTTCCAACAACAAACTAAATTCACAAAGATACCCCAAAGTCGACCATGTGAAAATAACGAAATGCGAACCTATTATAAACATGTCCTAAACGTCAGTTAGGCCTGTCGGTTAACATCTACCAACAGATATACATGGAACAGATAATTATCATTGTTCTCACATTGATTAGTATTTTAGTTGGAAACGAAAGCAGAAAATAAATCATGACAGAAACATTATACCGAACCAATAGCACAGTGTGGTCAATATATTATTTTCCTATTGTAGGAGGCGAGAGCTTACGGAAGCTTTTCATCGCCTTGCTAATAACTCAAAGTAAGTATAGATATTTTCCAGGAAAAATATACTCATTATTTTCACTCTGGTACACAAAATAAATAAATTTCGTATTAAAGATTATGATGAACGGAATAGATATGTACACACTTTAATAATAATATGTAATATAGCTAGACTTTAATGAGATATCTATGTCGGCATGTTAATTCTAAAAACTATTCCATAACAAAATGAATAATATCAAGAACGATCTCACAATGTTGCCACAGTAAGAATAAAATAATCCTGTTTCTGTATTTAAAATGTAAATGTAATTAAGTGAGAATGATTTAATGAAGCACAATATAAAATCTAAATTCCAGAAACACTGCCTTTGTCATTATCAAATAGTTTCCTACAATTTATTTGTTTCTTTAAACGTTAAAAGTTATTTATTTGAAATACGGTAAAATTTAATGATAATGTAAAGCAAAAACAAGATGATATAATTAAATTCACCAACACATTTATAATTAGAAGTTTCAATCATTCCATTTATACATATTTTTATTATTATTTTTGCAATGAATTTAAGATTTATAGAAACCGTCGCGGAACATATACTAAATATACTAAACTGTACTTTATAATGGTATGTAATTAACCCTCTCTCTCTCTCCAAATGGCTACATCTACATTAAAATGGCAAATTAGCTTTTGTTCCCTATGTGGTTTGGTAAATACACTCAATGGATGTGAAGTAAGCATTCAATTTTTGTTTTCATTATAAACACACATAAATACGGTTTATAACGTTATGTCGTGATGTAACTACGGTTGAAATTTACCCATCAAAGAAGGACCGATCCATTCACATAATTAGTGCACAGATTTTGAATGGTTTGAGTTTAAAAATCGAATAAATTACAAATTTAACACGAGTTGAAAATAATATTGTGTATTTGAAAGGAATAGTAGGGGAACTGTACCGAATATGGGATACGTTCCTAATACTGGATACCAGACTTCCTGGAGAAGTAAGCAGTATCATCTAGCGAAAAGTTTACATAACGTTTGCTACTTGGTAAATAACACGACTTGCTTAGATATATCGAAGTATTTGTGAGAAATGGTGACACGAGGTGATTTACAGATTTTTGTCGTCAGCAGAGTTTTTGAAATAGTGGCTTTTTAGATACGATTTGGCACAGGTAAGGTCTTAAATTAGTACTATTATGTTTTTGTTGCTATAGTATACATATGTTGGATGGGTTTAGGGTATGTTATAAGTATGGAAACGTATTCATAAAAAAAAACAATGAGAGTTTCATTTAGGCGAACTTGGTTCTCAATATTGGATACTAGGTGCGTCCTAATATTGGATATCCAGTATTGGGATACAGCATTATGGGGATTTAATTTTCTCTACAAAGTTTATTTTTTTGTTGTTGTTTGTTTCAGTTTAAGCATGTCTCCAAACCAAAGAAAAAAGTGGAGCGCTGAGGCAATGGAAACGATGATAATGCCATTAAAACAAGTAAATGGGCAATCTAAAAGCATCGAAGATGTTTGCTGTACCTCGCTCGACATTAAAAAAATATGTTAAAAAGAAAACAATTACTGTTAATCAATTGATAAACCCAAAGTTGGGACATAAACCAACGCTCAACGCAGAGCTAGAGGCTTAGCACGTGGATTCTGACTTCGCCCTGCAAGAGTTTCAAAACCAATATAATTTGAGCACGAGCAATCTTGATGTGGTCGATGCAATTGATGCTGGCTTGTGAGAAAAACAAATCGAAGGAGCAACAGTAGCACCACCTAAATTATTAACATCAGGACCTTTTTCGGTTTTCATTACCCCTGCAAATATCAGTCCAGTGCCTCAACTCAAATCCCATACTGCAGCAGGCAGATCCAGACAGAGACCATCAACCTTGATCACTGGTTCACCATACAAACACGAACTTGAAATACAAACAAAAAAAACAAGCTCCGGTGACGATAGACAAAGGAAAGCCTCTAAAAGGGAAAACTATTAAAAAAACCTAAACGAAAACGTGCAGACTCAAGCTCATCAGAAAGTCAAGATGAAGAACTGCTTTTTCTCGAAAGTGGTGACGAAGACACTAATGATGAAGACGTTGAATGTATTTTTTGTAACAGTTCGTACTCAAATGACGTTGACAGAGAGAAATGGATACGATGCATTGTTTGTTTTAAATGGTTTCACGAGTTATATGCTGGGGTAGATTGTGATTGATTTCATTTGTGAAATATGCCTGATCCAGTAAGCATTTTCATTGTTTTGTCACCAAACCATTCTTATAAGACAACATATTATTCATTATTGCGTATGCGTAACATTTTCTCCGATAAATAAATAAATAAATATAGTAACATGTTTTCTTATTTTTGCGAAAAAGTTGTTTCCTAATATTGGATATCCAGTATTAGGGAACACATGTCCCTAATACTGGATATCCAATATTGGGACACATTTTTTTTTGACAATTTTATTCTACAAATGCCTTAAATAAATAATAATAAATCTAAGCCTCTTATTAACACTTTGATTAATGTAACATGTGATTATAGGTTAAATTCCTAACATGTATGCAAAAATTCAATGCTTAATAATGTCTACTACTATTTTTAATTATTTTTCTACAAAAAGTATCCAGTATTCGGTACAGTTCCCCTAATGTGTTTTCAAATATGTACACTATTTTAGACAGACAATATTTTTACAGAATAAAGAATGTATGATGCAGATGGGCGTTTTGTATATAACTTTACAAACTACATACAATAACACCCGACGCCGTTAACCTATCGTTATGTGATTTTGTGTATTAATAGGTATCAGTGGCGAAGGGTGCACACCAGTGTTGCCATATTTTTCTATGCTGATTATAGTACAAAGGCGTAAAAATTATAGTATTTCTGAAAAATATATAGTACAGGAACATTTTTCGTCTTGAATCCTTTAAAATTATAGTATTTTACATTTTTCGCGAAATCAAAATTATAGTATTGTACTATAATTATAGTACGGTTGGCATCACTGGTGCACACTAAACTTTCTCAGTCATACGTATTTGTTTTCATTTAACTAAGACTACAATGTAGGCACCGTTGGTTCGTTTTTAAAAATCCTATTAAACCCTGTCTAAACCAAACCAAAATTGTTTTGGTATGCTATGGGCGATCTGACAAAAATAATGCACCTTTTTTCAGTGATACGTACTTATTTGTTTTCGTTGAATTCTGAATACATATTACAGATGGTGTTGGTTAGTTTTTTTTTTCATTAAGCCCTGGACAAGCCAAATCATAATAGATAAAAAATATTCTTCCATCTATAACATATCCAAAATTGTGTACGATTTAATGGCATAATTTTAGATATTTTATAAATAAATGAATACTTTTTGATTATTATGTAGGTACTATGGGCATTGGGCAGAGTTTAATTGCATTTAAAAAACTAACAAACACTATATATCATGGCTCCCACATCATATAGCGGGCCCTCAGGCCAGGATCTATGGCGCCCCCACCTATCGCTAAGGTTAAGTGTGATTTTTTACAGTAGTGTTCCTAAAGTGGTTTCCACGGAACCCCTGGGTTAAGAGTATTCCGTGTATTTTTACCGATTTTTAAATAAATCCAGTTGATTTAATGAGTTGTCGGCTCTCACCATATTATGAAGCACTGATCGCGACCTCATTTTGTGGTACCCAAATAACATGGAATCCTTCGCCATATATTCGCCTAAGTCAGGAAACACAAATAAAATAATTATAAAACAAAATTCTACGCGTGAATTATCATTTAATTATATCAATCATCATATCACATCAAATTACTTACATCGCGCAGACATATACCGCCGCAGGCGACTTTTTTCACTATTCGACCAAATTTGTGGTGTGTATTTTTCTCATTTAACTGGTCGGCTTGCCACGCCGGGCCTCCCTAAGCCCGGCCCCTAGGCTAGAGCCCTGTCAGCCCCCCCCCCCCCCCCTTGTGGGGGCCATGCTATATATAAACAGTGCAGTCTTAGATTAATGACTAAGAAAAATTAGTGTGCACTATTTATGTCGGATCTTAACAGCCTACGTCCACCCTTCGCCACTGATAGGTATGCAGATTTTTTAGATGTCAAGATGTTTTGTTGAATAACCATGTTTCGTTGTGCGTTCGGAAATGGCTGTAATATGAAATATTATTCTATTTGAAATTCTTAGATAAAATGCAAAACAGCTTGATCAATAAATGACCATTAATAATAAATCATGCTTCCATCGATGAAATAATAATGATACGTATTAACCATGCGAACAATTGATACATACGACTTAAGGAAGTGATATAAATATACCGCAATATTGTTAAATTAAGTGCCAAGACATCGATGGCGGTACGTGGCCAATCGGTGAAGGTACTCGACTCGACTGAGGATGTAGGGCTTCGTCTCCCCTTGCAACGGAAGTCTGATCAAATACACCAAAAAGATATCAAGTTACAAGCTTCTTACACTTACCCACTATAAGTGAACCGATCAATAAAGATTAAGAAAAGATACTTGGTAGTACGTTTTCCGTTAATAAATCAGGCCCATCGAATAAAGAAGACACTGAAAAAACACTTATTCCAAATTAAAAAGGTAAGTAGGTACAAGATACTTAAAATATATTATAACAAGTGGTAGGTATTAATCCATTCCAAATGAGTTTTGGTTTGGGAACCTAGTTCCGATTATGTTAGGTTCGATGCGTCGATGTTTTACCAAAGATTCGAAATTTTAATGATATTTTTGCAATGTGAGCGATCCGGCAGTATATCAGTGGCGAAGACTCACTACATACTAGGCGATTATTTAAAGCCTTAAGAAAAATATTTTTTAATTGCATATTGATATATTTATATATTCTATATAAATAATTTAATTTTTCAACGACAGGTGTCGTATATATATGAATGTATTATACAGATTACAAACAGTCTGCAAATGTTTAAAAAATATACCACTGCGCGCCACTTGTCTTGAAGTAAATAAATGTCAGATTATTTTTGAAGGAATTCTGATTTTTTTTCGTATAGACTTTACGGCATCGTAACCTCAGTCAGTCTATGATGCCTGAAGATGCCGAAAGGCGAAACCCAGGTCGCAAATAACGACTCAAATGGTACATAATAGAATAAAACTTAAATATATTAGGATATAATTTTCATTTTGCCAACGCAGTTTTCATTCCGTGACACTGACAAAACAGCAAGTTTATAAAATGTTAACGCAAAAAATATTACACTCTCTACATACCTTCACGATAGGTAAAATATCGTCTGCATTGGTCGGTTATTTATTGTTTTTTTTATCATGCGGCTGGCCAGTTCGGATAATCATTGTAGTTAATACACTTTGCATGCATTGCGTGTAAGTACTTACTTGGCTATTGCCTTTGACAAGTTGTAGGTACCTTCGTTTATAACAAGTACATGCTGGCTTTGAGCAAAATCACGCAACACTTGTTTGTTACCTAGATAAATAGTAAGTACAGTTACCGTTTATGCGAATGCTTCAAACATTCAACGATACTATATAAAAGACGATTTAAAACAAACTAACAAAAAATATAACATATTATTATGCAGTCACAGGCATATTTTATGGAAAGGATTAAACTATAGATACATCCGCTTGAATAATTTAAAAGATAGGTGATTGTATATTACTATCATAATAATATAAAAATTGAAATAACCATTGATGAAATATAAATTTGTAAAATTTGATTCGAAATAATATTAAACTACTATAAATTGGATATATTAATGAGTAAAAAATCAATTCAAAATCATTAGACTCCATGAGCGCAATTACATGAAGCATAATATAATGAAAAAAGTGTTAAAAATATACAATATTCTAACATCTACAGTTTTAGTATAAGGAATAATTACAATGAGTAATGAAAACACAATTTACGAATTTATAGAAGAACGTCCACCCAAAACTACCCTGAAACCAAGGCCTGAACAAAAACGATGCATAAGTGCGAGTGAGAAAGTATTCGGCACCCTTATAAGTTCTGCGACACTCGCTAGAGTAAGATAAAAGGTTTACAGATGTGTGAGATGATTTGCTGTGGTGTCGCCGCCAAATATTAGTTTGTTGCATAGCTAAGTGTCGATAACCTGTGAGCGCGTGTTGCTAAAATTGATATTTTTTGTGTTAAACATAAAGTCAGTGGTAAATATTTTTGGTTAATTAAGTAGAAAAGATGGTTCTGTGTGTTGTATTAAAATATGGTAACCATAATATGATACCATGATAAGCAAGAAGATGGTATTACGTTTCATAGGTAAGTTGGTCATGTTCGTGATAATTTATTTGTATATTATTATATATTTTAATATCAGTGACCTAGTGTTTCTTTACAATAACTTAAATTATGGATATCTTTACCTAATGGTTGCATTTTGACCGCTTAAAAATACTATATAACGTACAAAAATAGAAAATTATATTTTAATTCTGAGCGTCTAGTGCGAGCACTAGCGAAATGGTCTATGGTCTCAAACATTTGTGTACGAATGCGTTCGCTCGCCCACAAACCAAACGCACAGCATGCAGCTTCGTTTAGCAATGCAATGGGTGGCGTCTAGATGTATCTATAGTCTAAGCCTGAAACAGTCGAGTAAGTAATATGTATTATATATATCATAAATAGCTCAAGCATGTTGGTTAAACACAGCCATTGTCCTCCAAATTGGCATCAGTTGTATTATTATATTATGTTTCATTTATTGGCAAGTTAATTCTACACTTTGGGAGAACAAATGTAATGATGATGCTCGCGATTTCTTCGACAGTTACCAGGGGCATCCATAAATAAACTTTATTAGCCATAACTGAGTACCTAGTTAATATTATCGATCAGGAAGTAATTGAAGAAAATGTAATGTTATAATTGAATATTTTTATTTTACAGCATAATATTATAATTGGGAATGTTGATATATTAGTAAAAAGTAAAAAGTAGAGTGGTTTGCGATCCCCGTATATTATAGCGTGCATCCAGCGGTAAAATAATACAGTGAAAATATTTATACATATTGAGTTAGGTTCGTTGGCAGATGGTTGCGGTTACCCATACATTGTGAGGTTAGTCTGTAAAAAACAAAGAACCGTAATCCAGTACCGGAGTATTATGTCGTAAAGGTACAAGCCAGGGCACCATGGTATGTACAATAAGAAAGACAAAAGTATATAATATTATAATACGTAATTAATTAACTTTGCGGATATACAGTGGGCTAGAAAGCGATCAATTAATTCTAGGACTGATGACATTCAACTTATTACAGCATACGATCGAGCAAGAATTCTGGAGAGGGTGGGTTTGATGTTTTTAATTTAAACACTGCATTTAGCACACGGAGAGACACTTTTATTCTTCAAGGGAAGCAAGTTTCATGTGGGTCTTTACTCAACTGCTATTTTTCAAAAGGTCACTACTGCAGGTGCTTTGTACTAGCAATCTAGTGACCGGGCGGCTAACGCCTCTATTGGCATATTTTGAAATTATGTCCTGAAAAGGCGGGAATTTTGAATAAATGAAATTAAATTTGGTCTGTTTAGGTCAACTAATTATTTAGTTAGGCCGTAATATCACGATGGTAACAGTACATAGGTACCTAGGTAATGTGTAGATATATAGCACATTTACTTACATACAACCACATATTATAATAAATATTAATCTGGTGGGCGTCACAATTATAGTTAAAATGAGCGCTTTTTAATAAACTAGTTTTTTTAATGGAATTTCATTCGAGTTGTTTTTTGCGACCCGGGTGTCACCTTTCGGCATATTCAGGTACTATGCGTACTCACTAATGATAAATGCACACTGACAACAAATATACATACCTACATCCATGAATTACGTTTAGCAACAGAAACGTGTTGTACCTATTATTATGCAGATTGAAGAAGTATCAAGATTTCACAATTACATACAATTATTACCCAAGTGACCGAATTTTACCACAAAACTCTTTTTGTATAACAGTTCTCCATTATTTTGATAAGGTAGCAAAATCAACCATATTCACGTAACATTATTTAAATGAGAACAAATGACAGCAACACTATATGCAATTGTTTTGAAAAAAGCTGTCATATTAAAAAAATAATTTGATGTGACACAAACATATAGGTAAATTGTCATACATTTTTTTGGTTGTCACTATGTATTCTTCCTCTTCTCTCTTCGACGTTTCGGAAAAAAGAGAAGAAAAACACATGGTGAAAATGCAAAAATATATTACGATGCCTACCAAACAACCGTGACAATCTTAAATAATATATTATATAAGTATAATTGTCATGATCGAATAGACTGCTGTTTCAAAATACAAAATTGCGACCAATGTTTGACAGTCTGTAAAATTGTCGATATCTGAAATAACATTGCGAATTACTTAATTAAAAGTACAGTTAAAAATAAGAGGCTTGCAAAGGTTACGAGTTACAATCTCTTAAAATTTACCTAAACAAAGGAAATGAACTAGATTCAATACAATGGATGCCTATCGATACCCGAGTTTTAAAATATCGTGACCACGACTCACTTATTCGAGCCGTATTGTCCAGCGGTCTACATAAGGGACGTCACTGATCTAGGACCACTAGTAAAATCTATAATATTAAATGCTTTTAACAATATATTTTATTATCAAACATTCCATTCATCAAAATACTCAAAACTAAACTTACGATAAAATCTAATATGTATCTACATTTTCGAAGAATAGAAGACGTTTTTTAATTCTATAAAAATGATTACAATTTATTGTACGTAAATAGTTGTACGTATACATTATGGCCGTGAACATGTATTCAAATAACAGATATCAGAATAGCATTGGACCGGATGACACGTTCTTGTCGAGTATTTCACCGAACGGTAATTTATACAGTTTCATTCAATATTAATTTGTCATTGCTTGACGAAGACGAACTACTCGTATCAACCGGTCTCAATACTATTATGCCATCTGTTAATTGAATAGATGTTCAGTCATTATGTATACGTACAATTGTTTACGTATAATTTACCGGACACATAAAAATAGGTTACCTGCTTTTATCAAATTTCCCCAGTTTGAGACTAGTCAAAATCATTAAGTAGCTTTCTAAAATAGTTATAACAACTAGACCTGAAAGGCAGAGCAAGGCAAGTGTTAATATAACTTTATATAATATGAAAGTGGAATAAGTACTACAAAAAAAAATGCGTTTTATTAAATAAAAACAACAATATAATATGAAAGGAAAATTTGAAAAGTGTTATTAAAGCAAATGATTAAATTGGTTGCAAGTCATTTCATATTGAAGATTTATTAATACTTTGGACGCTGAAGACGCACATGCGCGTAATGACCAGGCGGCCGATCGATGTAATTAACGTGCATTTTAAAGGTGCTAATTAAAATCTCATTATATAGTCAGCAGCGAATGAGTTAAGCAAACTGCACACTGATATTTATTTTCCGGGGTCACATTGGTATAAAAACATTGCTGCGTTTGTGTTACAAGTTACAAGTCTAAAAAATATGTTTTATACGACAAACCATAATTTTTTAGATTAAAAATTTCGCAAATAACAGTTCCTACCTACTTCAGACCCAAAATAATGCGTCAGTAACAAGTCGCAACTATCTTTTTCAATGCAGAGAATATTAATTTACCTAATGTACATACGATACAACGATGCTAAAAACGTTATGGAATTGATAGCAGTGTTCAAACTTTACACACATGTACGTTTAATCGTATAAAAATATTATTTAGAAAATCCAATCGAATTAAATCGTTTTATAGCAAAGCTTAGCAAAGAGGCTTCAATAAAAACCAACCACAATCATTGGTGGTCGTAAGGTGAAGTAATGACGCTATCCAATAACCGGCTCAATTGCATGAAATTGACCGCGGTAGGTACTTGGAAAGACTCACTTACCTATAGAATCACGGGAGGGGTATTTATTTGATTGAATAAGCAAGCAGGACAAATTATTTTACAGCACCCTTATAATTTTAGTGGACGATACAATTTTCAGTACACCCGACTATTAATTATACAGTATAGTTACTGAATAAATACACTGTTTTTGATAACACTTAATATTATATTGTATGGATTGTCTGCGTAACAAAGTTGTGGGATTTTTTTTATGTATGTAGGTAAATAAACAACCAATGTAAAATGCATGGTCGACATAGTATTTATCAGGACATTACACGCGAAATATGCATTCGTTTAAAAAAAAACTTTTAATTTACTTAAGAATATGTGATTATTTTATTAATTATTTGTAATTAAATAAAACTTTTTTATTGTTTAGTACTTATTCCACTTTTTATTAAAATTTTTGTACCGGTTTCGTCCCATTGAAGAGGACTATATTTAGTTACTATATTTAGTTTTATTTAATTACAAATCATTAATCAAATACAATGCAGTTCCACCATGAATTGACAGTTAACACTATAAAAGAAATATATGTGATTAATTTATTTATTACTAGCGATAGCCTGCGAATTAGTCCGCGTGAAATACGTAACTAAAAAGAAGAAACAGAATGAATAAATAGATTGATTCGGTTTGATTTGTTCAAGCCAATCAGTGGGTCTATTCTATACTTATCGAACACTAAAGTCATAAATAGTATCAAACTTAGGGTAGGTTTGTATCAAAATATTAGCACTTATTGTAACAATTACACGAAATTGGTTTTTATTGTTGCAATAAGTGCGATATTTTAACAGCAGCAAGATAGGTGCTGTTAAAATATAGCACTTACTGCAACAATAAAAACCAACTTCGTGTAATTGTTACAATAAGTGCTAATATTTTGATACAAACCTACCCTAAGTTTGATAATATTTATCACTTTAGCGGTCGATAAGTATAGAATAGACCCACAGATAGACAACAGTTGCATCTACTCAGCTGTCCCATTTATATGAATATTTGAATTCTAGTCAATGTAAGTAGGTAATAAATTTGTAATAACAATGTTCTCTTTAAGCTGTACGTACACGTTTCGTGAATATTGGTCCCGTTGGTTTTGAGTCATAACGGAACAGACGAAAATTTATATACATTATACACATTGCACTTAAGGTCTTTCACTCATGTGGGTCTATTCTATGCTTATCGACCGCTAAAGTGATAAAGTGAAAAATATTATCACACTTAGGGTAGGTTTGTATCAAAATATTAGCACTTATTGTAACAATTACACGAAGCCGGTTTTTATTGTTGCAATAAGTGCTATATTTTAACAGCACCTATCTTGCTGCTGTTAAAATATCGCACTTATTGCAACAATAAAAACCGGCTTCGTGTAATTGTTACAATAAGTGCTAATATTTTGATTCAAACCTACCCTAAGTTTGATACTATTTATCAATTTAGTGTTCGATAAGTATAGAATAGACCCACTTGAGAAACTAAAATCCGACAAGCTGGTTGCTGATGGAACTCATAAACTGGCCAATGATTGATGCTTCGCACACGGCGCTACTGAAACCCACTTGGAATAATAATCTCATAACCTCAAACTGCCAAACCCATTGTCTTTCCTACTTCACTCTAACCTTTTTCCGTAATATCTTTACGGGAATATTCTGGCTGCCTGTAATTATTACACAGACAGGAAGATTTCTCAACTTTTGCCACAAATTTTAAAATAAAAATCGGTTCTTCCATCTTTAACTTTTGACGTCTTCACTTGTTATTGCTTGTTCAGCTCAGTTCGGTGCCACCAATTTTGGTAAGAAAATATATGTTTTCATCGAATCTACTAATATTGGCACCACTGTTTTATGGGAGACTGGAAACTGAGAGACTGGGAGACTAGCATATCGCGTCTCTTCAGTTTAGTAGCGAACGTTTTGAAACTAATAGATTCCAGTCTCGCCATGAGCGAGCCGCCATTGAAAAAAATACATTAGCTAGATACTGGCTTTCTTGGTCTTTTTGAGTATTCTCGTGAGCAGAAAGCTTAAGTATCGTGGAAATAGTCAAAACACTGACCAAAATAGATTTTAATGTTATTGTTAGTATAAATTATTTTTCATTGTTGCAATATGTATATGTAATAATAATATGTTAGGCATATTGTTGACGGATTTTGAATTTATTCTGTTAGCTTAGATATTTAAAAAAACATACTTACACAAGAAGGATATTTGGGATGAAAACTCCGTACCCCTCAGTCCTCACCGTCACCCGGTAAGCAAAACATGTATGTTCGAGACGCACTCGGTCGAAGGGTTTTTTTCTAAGATCTTATCTTATTACATTTGCACAAACATCGATGATTCCTATTTCTATGTAATAAAAAGGTATCTAGTCTATAATAAGTATAATGTTGAAATCTTTAATAACATTTGTTCCATACACGAGCGGACAATAAAATATCATATTACATACCTACATACAACACACAACCCCCGATAGATAGCGTATCATATCATTTCTACAGAAATCTAAGACTACATTATCTGAAGTATGATATATATTTATTTTATCAAAGCAGAATAGTAGTACCTACAGACGGATAGAGAGTGAAGTATATGATAATGAAAGTATTATGTTTATCGAAGCATAGATCTAATTTATCAGTGTAATAAAAATAAAAGAGCAAAAACATATGAATTAACCGGTACGTTAACTTTTATTTCTTACAAATTCATAGTTTAAGAAGAAGGTCCGTAACGACATTATACAATCGATAGAATGAAAATGAAAGTAAAAAAAATACTTAATATTGAATGCCAATTAGCAGACTAAATATTAATTAGTATCTCATAATTAATAATAAAAACTTCCGCAAATGTAAGCGAAATTAACAAGACAGTTCCCACAAAAAAATTAACAATCGTATTGAAAACAACAAAGCCTGATTAATACATACAAACACATCTTCCCACAACAGATAAGATGGATTAATACGAATGTATTAGATTACTTTTGATCACTTTCTAAAAGATGTGCAGTTTGCAAAGGTGATTTAGATGTACCTACATACACAAGTAGTTTTTGCGCTAATTAGATAGGATGCATTTTCTACTCCGTTAAATAAATGGCCATCCATCTGATGCATTCAGTGCCGTACTGTAGATATGCTGTACCTAAATACAAAAGCGGCTACAAACGAATACAAATCGATAATCATACAATGCATAATTAATTTAAAAGGATAATAGCGCTTGTACACGTGCATGGATTTACAACCACTAAGAATGTGTAAATTAAACTATAGTGATAATAACAATGTTTACATGCAAAAGTGCTGACTGTCTCTCCAATATCTCATTGTGTGGTGATATTTGATGAGGTTAAGACAATTATTGGAAAATGTCAAAATGCTCTGCGTGGTGTAGTCCATATTTTTTCGACAGGTTCAGCACTATCGTACTACTGCACGTGCGCAGATATCGCACCAACTATCGTGAGAAAATTCAGAAATCGTTGAACTTTTTTGATACATACAATCATCTTGCAATGATAATACGTGTTTACACGTGCATTTTCATGTTAAGAATGGCCACAATAATACCTACACTGTCAGCAGTAAATCCATGCACGTGTAAGCGGGATAGAACACATTACAATCACATTTGCATATTACGATAACAATAATTAATATTTACTTTATACATCTCAATTCAATGACTTGATACAAAGTTTGGCTATCATTCTGTCAATCTCTTTCCTATTCATTACGGCTAAAAATATTGGTATTCTGTGCTTTGGTCGAACCACTGACGGTACATTTCTTGACTGAAGACGGAAAATCTTCAGTCAAGAAATGCGTCTTTTTCCGGGTCTACTTTTGCCCGCTATCTTTCCCTGGATGATCAACTGAATCATTGCATATTGACATTTTACACGGTGTGGCCAAAGAATTCAGGTTTCCGTTTCCTCACTTTGAATAAAAAAAATGGATTTTGTTAAACCCAATGACGTTGTTAAAAATTCTTTGATCGCACATCTTGAAAACCTCAATTTTATTTCGCACTTCACATGTTCAAACACGCGCGTTACCATGATCTTACTCCCTACTTCAATTATAGTTTGTCAATTTCTGGCTACGGCCGTATGTTGTAGCCTAACCACTGGAAAATGCCAACAGAAATGGCGTATTTTAAAAAAAATACTACCTTATTTTTAGGTCAATAATTATTATACACATCAATCATTAAATCATTATTCGTGGGATGTTTATCACACTTGAATGGTCAAAGACATAGCTTAAAATCAGTATCTTTAGAATTATCTTCAAATGTGGTAATCTTGCCCATTTTTTGAATAATAAAATGTCTAATTCTTGTCAAATTTGGGATCATAGAGATTATAAATATATTTTTTTATCATAAATATTTCACTATAATAATGTCGACATAAATTTTACTAATGGTTTTATAAATGCGTTTAAAAATTAATAAATCTAATTTAACACTACTGCACATTGATGTACTGAGATATGACTATATTCTAAAACATTAGATCGAGAGGTTTAAAAGAATACTATTTTATGTAATAAAAATACTGTATGCAGTCATCAAATGTTTAAAATAAATATAAAGGATAATAAGGCTTCAAAATTATATAAATAGATCATCTACAACGTTTAAGGAATGCTCAGGTTAATGCTTTGAAAATACCATAAAATCTCCATTTTGACCTTCGTTGGGCATGAGGGCCGTTAATGTGCGTCAAATTAATTATTTTTATTATTTACGATATGACAGTAAAGTTGTTACAGCTGATGTATCTGTGTTTACAAATACTTAGTGGTATGGCTTGAATACTCAGATAAAAATAGGGCACCACTGGAACTATTATTACCTACCCTTAGTTCCAAATTGATCTCATCATGACGTTAAGGGGCTTCGGGGCCATTATACTTAATGCGGTGCATAAAGACGTGATATACAACGTAGCAATACCTACTCTGACAAAATCTTAAAATATTTTTACGATTACGATTCCCAACAATCATTTGTTATTATGCACATTTCAATAGGAATAATTACGTGAGAAACACGAATAAGCGGCTGTCTATTTAATTAAAATAAATATTATTTGTTTTTCACAATTTTCACTTTACAAACATTAATGCTTCGCATTATTTTTTTTTCAAATTAACTTTTAACAGCATTTTATATGTCGCTGCTAGGCTATTTTATATGTGGATGCTGTCTAGGCTGTTAATATGCTAAATAGTGCACTTTAAACTTTGTTAGTCATACGTATTTCTTTTTATTGAACTATGTAATACGACACTTTACAGATGGTGTTGGTAAGTTTTTAAAAATCAATTAAACCCTGCCTAAACCAAACCATAATAGTTTTTATATACTTTGGGCGCTACGACAAAATTGTGCACACTTATTTGGTGTTTTCGTTGAATTATGAATAAATTATTACACATTGTTCATTTTTTTAATCCATTAAGCCCTGCCTAAAGCAAAAGCCTTCATATATATAAAATATCCAAATTTATGTTTGATTTAATTGCATAATTTTAGATATTTTATAGATAGACGAGTATTGTTTGACTAACAACATCTGTAAATTGTAGTCTTATAATTCAATGAAAACATATACGTATGACTGACAAAGTTTAGTGTGCACTATTTATGGCAGATCTTAAAAGCTTACCTCCACCCTTCGCCACTGTTGGATAGTCCATATCTCTATACGGTTCGGTTAGATTCTTTTTATAAACCGTTGGGACTAATTCAATCGTAGTGTTCTCATTTTTGGTTAAAATTGCACTCTGGATAGTTCTGCATTAAGGGGGAGAGACATGCCAGCAGAGAACCTAGCGGAAAAATACGAAGCTTGCAATTTAAGATTTTTTTTGATAATTTACAATTTCAACTGTATTAATTAATAAATATGTATCTGAAACATTAAAATGATTTTTTTTTTATTTAAAGATAAACTTACAACTGTAAAAAAATGTAATAAAATGTGAATGCGTTGCAGGGTCATATGTTATTATTACACTATCCTTTTTTATTTATTAAGGCTTAATGTCTTCCGGTTGTCTTCAAATATTATGTTGCTGAATTTTTATTAGCAAAGTTATTATATTACAAATTGACAAGTAAAAAATATTCTACCAATCGTCCAAATTAACCACACCAGCTACCGTGTTGTCGTTGATCTGTGAAAACTACCCATTTCCAATGTGACAACTTGCCAGAGCTTTGTAAAAGCAGTGTTTCAAAAAAAGTGAGTTGTGATACTACTAAACGTTTGAATATTTTTTGTTATCGTGACTAAAGCCAAACGCGAATAATTACCACCCCTATTTATATAATATGTGTACTAAGTACCTACATGATACAATGCTTACCTGCTTTGTGATAAAATGCATTGCAAAATATTTAGGATAATATCAGCTTGATGCGCGGTAATAGTTGTTAGTGTTATTACAGAATCAAAGTCGAAATGGGATATGCTTCCTTTGGCAATAATGCACTAACTACTATAAGAGAACATTGTAGTGGAAATACTCTAGTACTTGCAATACAGTGCCCAGTTAGTATTCAAACCGGATTTGCAATTATTATTATTAGTATTACTGCAATGGCGTCTATTGTTGCGCGTGGCTGGTTCTCCTGATAAGGATCGAATTTGCATTATTTTGCGGATCGGAACTAAAGCACAGCTCAATCCTGGACCAGAAACAAAACACGCCTCCGGATACTATTTGCCTGGTTAACCACTTCACTCGCAAGCAGCGATAAACAACGCATTATGCAAAGATCAAATTGCAGTACAAGTTACCAAACTGTATATTCATTGGGCCGTGCAAGGTTTTCATTAGATGTCTAAAATCCGGGGTGGGCCTTGGTTCAGTGGCGCACCCAGGATTTATTATTGGGGGGGGCCGAAGGAGGAGAATGGAAATTAGTCCCATAGGCTCTTTTTCTTCTTCATATAAATATTTTTACATAATTTCACAATACACGGCGATATATTTGTACAGTTTCTCCTAGTTTTTATTAAATTGGAGGCATAGTGGCGGTAACCGTTGAGCGTGTCATCAGCGATTGGCGGATTGGAAGTTAACAGCGACCATGCTGGACATGTGTACCTAGTATGCTTAAACATTACTTAAATAATATCGTCTGTGCTACCTGCTTGGTCTAGAGCAGTGTTTCCCAAAGTGTGGTACGCATACCCCCTGGGGTACGGGAAGAGTTTGGTGGGGGTACGCGCTGCACCTGGTTATGGCTACGCCTGGTGCAACAAGCATTAATACAACATCCATGCTAGAAGGTTTATTGCATGCGGAAGAAGAGCAATTGTTGGAATTATTAGCTTCAGACGCATTCTTGCAAAATAAATATAAGGAGTGTACTTAAACATCATTTAGGTTGCAAATGCAACATGTGTATCCAGTTTTAACAGAGAAATTCCCGAAATACATTGCCTTTTTCAACTTCATATCTATGTGAAGTTGCTTTTTCAGCATTTGTAGACATTAAGTAAAAATAAGGAACAGCCTTTGGGTGTGGAACCGCATCTCAGATTAAAATTAATAACCAGGGAACCAAATTATGATGATCTGTCGTTTCAACATAAATAGTTTCATCCTTCTCATGGTTTATAATGAATGTTATTTTTTATAATATAACTTTTATTTATATTTTATTATGAATGAATTTTATTTTTCGTTTATTATTATTTTGTTTATGTTCTACAAAAGGAATATATTTTGATTGTTATTAAAGTACTTATATGCATTTTTCTTTGACGAGGAGTACTCAGTGTTACGAAAATTATAGAAGGGGTACACAGATGTCGAAAGTTTGGGGAACACTGGTCTAGAGAGCTACAATATTTATGCCGAATTCCACCGAAAAAAATATTCTTTTGATTTACACCACCACCGTAGTGGGTGTAGTCGTTCTTTTCGCCGAATGTTTATCGCAGATTTTTGGTTTTTTAATATTGAGGTTTCAACATATTAATTGAAAATGGACAAAAAAAGTATTATTGCTTTTAAATTATACACAACCTACTCAATACAACACAGCCTAATATCTCGTTTATCGGTCTTTTGTCTATTGCACTCGGTGTACCTACACCATGGCTCCGACATCCTGAAACGGGCCCTCAGGCTAGAGCAGTGGTCGAAAAACTGCGGCTCTTTGGCCCCTTGAGTGCGGCTCTGCCACAGATGCTCTCTGCCATATTTGACATGGCTACAAAGAAGAAGCAAAGAAAATGGAAGAGGATAACCGTAAATGTAATGTTGAATAGACCGAGACTTCGCGTTTATTCAAAATTTAAATGGCTTACCGACCTTTATTTATGTGTCGGGAAAAATTAACGCATTCAAATTTAGAGAGATACTACAACTAAAAACTCGTAATTTTGCGCTAAATATTCTGTCGATGATGCAAGGAAGAAAGCAGCTGAGGAGAAGCGTCAAGAAAAATAAAGTTCTGTATTTAATTAGGTCCTGAATAAAATCTTTCAACAATGTTAATATTGCAAATTTTGTGGTTAGTAAAAAGATTACAAAGAAAGTAAAATGAGAAATCGATTTATTGATGAGAACCTGGAATCGTGCTTAAAATTAAATCAACAACATACGAACCTGACTTACCCAAACTTTACAAGGAGATGCAAGGCCATTATTCACATTGAGTTTGTCAGTCATTGTCATGATTCAATTTTATGGATACCTGACTTACAATTTAATTTTTATTAATAAATAAGATCATTATTACGTATGATATTCAGTTGTATTCAGTGTACCTACCTATAATTTAATTAGGACTTAAAACTTTAACTAAAGTTTATTAAGTAAATTAGCAGTGTACCTACATACTACCTACGCATATAATTTCAGTTTAAGAAATTTGGCTCTCAAAAGAAATCTCAATCGTTGTACTGTTGATATTTGGCTCTATTGACTAATGAGTTTGCCGACCACTGGGCTAGGGTATTTGACGGGCCCCCTATCCACCACTTAGATTAAAGACAGTGTGAAACATTACATTAACGTTTTTCAAATTGTGTTTTAGTTCAAATTGAAGGTACTTATACAGTGAATTATTGGCGATTTTCAATACATCTACTTTAATAATGGAGCTGTCGAGTATCGACACATAATAATCTGAAAATATATTGTACAATTATATAATTTAAAATGTTCATAGCCTCGAAGTGTAATAGCGCCGCAGGCGACTTTTTTTACTTTTAAAGATAATTTATGATGTGTGTTTATCTCACTTATCTGGTCAACCCGAGACGCTGGCCCCCCACAGCCCGGGCCCCCAGGCTAGAGCCCTATCAACCCTCCCCAGCCATCACCTATACCACTCCAGAATTCGGATGGATACCGAGAATTTCATTAGGGAACGGGTTTCTAAAAAAACCTGACATCAGTGTTTCGAAATTTTTCTGTTAGAAAGTAAAATCTAAGAAATTTTGCTAAAAAGGGTGCTGGAGAATTACAAATCATTTTTTGCCGTGTTGTTTGTCTAAGCCCAAGGTATAGTTTATTGGCTTTCGATTTCAATGTGTAAAATCATTCTGATGATTTTCATATTTTGGGGGGGGCCAAGGCCCCCTGGCCCCCCCCCTGGGTGCGCTACTGCCTTGGTTTACAATATTCGGTAAAACTCCTAGATTGTCATCTTGTTTATTGACCAATTTATTGCCACACAGAGACGTATTTTGCTTTTATTCGTTAAAATATCTAACTAGACAGAAATAGACGCTATAATCATGTCCATCTTAACTGAGGGATAGACGGTCAACAAATTACAATTTTATTCAACACATTGTAAATGTAAATAAAATTAACTGTATAGGTACCACGTGTACCTTGTTATGATAAAATGTATTCCAGATAATACCATGTCGAACAAAGTATACGTTTAGAAAATTGACAGATCAAACCTAATGAAATAAAATATAGTATATAATTATATATTATTTTTATGGAAAAAATCTTAATATATATGTGCATAAAGGTTCATGATTCAGATGCAGGCGTGAGTACTGCATCTAATTACAATAATTATAATAAATCATGGGTGCTAAGATAAAATGATGATAGGAACATCATGGCGATAGTGAGTTTTTTATGGAGTTATTCATCAATAAATAATTTTGGATTTTAAAATTTGTTAGTAAATATTAAGGCTATACCTCAGTTGAGGCATGGTCTTAAAAGATCGTAGCTAGGCGATGCGCGGATTGCGGGTGCAAATGATGCATGCCCAACGAAATATAATTTGTCATATAAATCCAACATGCGTCCATTTAATGTTCTGTTTATTGTTCTATTAGTAACAATTATAATATATTCATTGACATGTTTTCTTTTTCAAGTAAATGGGTAACGTTTTTAGTCATCTTTACATGATTTAAGAATTAATACCCCCGTCGCCATCACGAAACAAATTGACGTATTGACACCTCGACGTTCGCTCTCCGAATGCCAGCGAGTCCAAAATTTCGTCGCGCCTTAGTTAAAAATTATTTGCCGTTTCACTGATGTATCGTCTTAATATATTGTTGTACTTATATTTACCAGTAAAGTTGACAATGACTCTTTGAAATAGACGAAACCGGTACTGCCTTATATTAATCTGTATGGAATCGGTACTATATATTGTGCTATTTTAATTAATACGATGTATTTCCACCAATAATTGACAATTAGGTAACACTATAGTATTATTTAAAATGTCATCTTCATCTTCCGCCTGTAACTATGACAAAATCGTTCCCTAAGCAAACTGTCACTAACACCCCTTTGTCTTAGAAAGGTCAATATTACTATATAAACCAAAGCCGACTATATTCAGGCTGTGGCACTGAATTGCGAATTACGATGGTAGTGCTAGTTATTGATTATCTTCGAATGCAATGAAGATTTTCGGTTGCATATTCCGTTAAAATTATTAGGTATCATTTATTTCAATATGCAAAAATTATCATTTTCTACATATAACAATATTGTACAAAGTGTACTGACGTAAACGAACCACGTATATAATTAAATGTTTTTTTATATAATTATATTATGTGGTAGTGATAAGATAAATTTTATAAAATTTACTGTGTCTGTATATTAAAATAAAAGGTGAAAAATAACGATGTTATCCCGTGATGTGAAAAGAAAAGGTTATTCACTACTTGAAGATGGTGCAAAAATTTTAACAATGGAAGTATTTTGAAGCATTGTGATTTTGTTTTCTTGAAATGGGAAGAACGATAACGATTTTTTCGGTCACTTCAATGATTGCGCAATGAAATACAAAAATTACTTCGCGAGAACAAAGGTGTGAAAGGCGTAGGCGGTAAGTACACGAAACAAAAATATTATAAACCTGTTGGGTAATTGGTGTAAAAGTGTTTTTCATAACTATTACATTTATCATATACGCAGTAGTGACGTACGGTGACTTTTGAGATCGGAGATGCTCATCTTTATAAATTGTTTTGTCTATCAAAACAGCAATTTATTGTTTCCCCTTTAAAGGCCCGGGTGCCGTATGAGTGAGAAAATAAAGACTTCTCTATTTATAATAAAGATCAGAGTTCTGTCACGAATATCATCTGTAAGGGATCTTGGCATTACGTTTGAGAGTAAACTGACATTTATTAGCCATATAGTTACCATTTGTAACAAAGCGCTTAAAATGTTGGGCTTCGTCATGCGTACTTCCCGGGTCTTTTCAGATGTTACGGTATTAAAACTTTTATTTAATTCTTTAGTTCGAAGCAGCCTTGAGAGTGGGTCTATTGTTTGGGCACCGCACCAGTTGAAGTATGGCCTTATGGTGGAGAGGGTACAGAAGAAATTCTTGAGACTCCTTTACTTGAGGTTGTATGGATACTATCCGTGGCTTTATCCAACTGACTTTCTCTTAGGCATGCTTACATACTGCAGTCTGCAATTTAGAAGAAATCTTTATTTAGCTACGTATTTTTTTCGACTTAGGTATAAATGAGAACTCTGCCATTCTGGGCAGTGTTGACCTGTGTGTCCCTGATAACTATCTTAGAAATAGAGACCACCAGTTGTTTATTCTCCCAAGGTGCAGAACCAACCTGCCACTGGTAATGCCAATTGGGAGAGTGATAACTATGTTCAACGAAATTGCTTCGGGTGTTGATATATTCCACCTACGTCAGAATGAGTTTAGGTGGATGTTGTTTTATAAAATCTTAAAATAGGGTCTGCTAAGCTCATCCGGTGTACTTCCTTGTACCTATCTAATTCATCTACTGATATATCTCTTTTTTTATGTAATACTGTTATATTTATATATCTTTGTTTCTAAATGTCATGTTGTGAACGTCTTAAACTTATAATTTGTAATGTCCACAATATTTAAAAAAAATAAATGAATTGACTTGTCAGTTTAGTGGATGCCAGCAGCAAACAAATTTTGAAAATAGCCGATATACTGGATTATTTGTTAGTTAGGTTAGGTTATCATTCTTGAATTCACGAATTTTACCGAAATAGGCTATGAAAATTGCCGCTGTTCCCGCCTAATCTCCAGTAAACACAATTGTAGGTACCTACAGATCTTTGCGAGCTAAACCTGAATAATATGTAGATTTTGTAGGAAAATTCCTTGTCTTTTTTCATCCAACATTAAATACCGTAACAGCTAAGTACCTATAATATGTATAGTACATAGTTGTTTTTTTAAAATAATAGTATGATAATAATCTACTTATTCCCATGGTTTTTACTAAATTATTGTTATTTTTTTTTATATATTTTATGTGAATATCATGGAATGTTTTAGGGATGCGCTGCATCCACAGTATCTATGAACCGCACGCCACTGATAAGCAGGAAAGTACTACATTGTAATTTCAATCGCATTTTTAGTATGTATCCTAGTTATCTGTCTATCTGCTGGTTAATTAGGCAAATTGGCATTTAAAATCTGGACAGTTCGTAATATGTAATTATATTTTTTTTAAATCTCTAGCAGCAACAGAATGAAAAATATCAGTATTTTACTGACAATAAACTGCTTTTATACACAGCATTATTATGCTATTATAAGAAATTTTGCGCTACTCCAGAGTAATGGGATCCTGTGATTATTATCATATGTTATTGTTTTTTAACTATGTAATATAGCATGACAAGTTTCAAAGTTTTTCTTTTACATAACAAAGAATCGGGAAACGTCCACAATTTAAACTAAATTAATATGTACAGTCAGTTTCAAATAAATATAACAACATTCAAATTATTCGTGTATAATAAAAGTAGATATAACGTCACACAAAATATATGGAGTATTCCAGACAACCATGAATCAAATTTAGCAATTTACATTGATTTAACATAAAATCAGCATTTGAAAACATCCTGAACTATCTCATAGGAAATAACCAGTCAGTTATCAAACTAAATCAGTATCTTACTGTCTAGACTCTAGAGCGCTTGCCTGGAAAGCGAAAGATATAATTATTATGCTCGACCGCACTCGGTCCAAAATTAAAAACCATTTGAAATTTTCATTCGTTTTATATTTATTAACATGAGACAACCAATGTTAACAAGATTGGGTGAACTTTACATTGTAAAAATAATCGATATGTAGCATTTAAAATATTATAAGTAATTAGTATATTTTACATTATAATATAATGTAATTATGTATATGGTAGAGCATAGGTACACATAATAAACATACAAAACACTAGCGTTAGTTTAGTACTTAACGAATGTGCTACGTAATACGAAATTCATTTATCTGATTGAACCGACAACCTTCCCCAACAGTTCTTATATACAACATTCAATTTTCCGCATATGAAGCTATTACAAATTGTTTCACGTCATTGGTGAAATAGGCGCTATTACTATTCGGGCTCTCTCCGGCGTTCAGAAGCCGAAACATAAACGGCCCGCCATCGCTGGAGGAAGTATGGAAAAATCCGCACCGTGATGAAGTATTATTAATTATGGTGCCGGTTCGCCCGCGACCCCCCAGCCCCCACAAGCCACCCCCAGAAGAAAAGTGCTGCCGTATAAGCACTCTGGAAATGCTTAACATGCACGACTTCAAAAACGGCGCAAATTACCACATCAATCAGATATTTTGCATACGAGTTGGTGTACTGGGGATTTCAATACAGGACAAAATTATAAATACCAGGAATTCGGGATTAGTGTTCTTCATCCTGTTTCCGGAGTTCTTCGATTGGCGAAAAAGAAATAAAATTAGTACTTACTTAATATAAAATCCCATAGAAAATGTATAATTTGTTTTTATTATAATTGCGTAAGTAGGGATGAAGGTAGGGATAATCCATTTATATTCCTTCTGCGTAGTATCAAAACCAGGAAACTACAGTACCTCAGCGACATTATGAGAGGACAAAAGTACAGCATTCCCCAACTTGGCATCTAAGGAAAGATTAACGGTAAACGTAGCAAAGGACGACGCCGCATTTCGTGGGTTAAGAAACTCCGTGATTGGTACGAGTGCAGCTCCACTAAACTGTTCCGGGTAGCAGATGATAAAGCTAAGATCTCTCTGACGGTGGCCGACCTCCGCTAGGGTTTTGAAACTATAAATAAAATTATTGGTCACATAGAATAGTGCATACACCTCTTTTTTGAAAAATCTTAAAACATATAGTATCTATAAAATCTTACACACATTAAGAAAATAAACAACGTTAAATTTTAATATAACTGACCCATATAATATGTAAACTTAAAAAATGGTTACGTAGACAACGTAAAAATAAATATTAAATTGTGAAATTAGGTAGCATTTTTTTTACTGTAGCGGTTTACTTTTTTTTATAAAAAAAATATGTAGGTAGGTTAAAAACTAATCCCAAAATGTGGGTATATAGAAATTCAGCAGGATGTCGGTATTGCAAACCCTAGTTAGTACCTTCACCTATCTCTAAGTTCTTTTACGCTAAATATATACAGATTACAGTATTTTTTTCTATTATATAACGAAGAGATTTAGCGCATAATCTAAATCTAGAAATATCTTTCTAGTTATAGCACTAAAGGACAGATTTTTTAAATTAAAAATCATGTAGATACCTACTAACACCCCCTTTTTATGATGGCACCCATAGGAACGTTCACCGCCTGTCCGCAGGCATAGGCGTAGGCATTTGGTTGATGTTACCCCGGATTCATAGAAAACATTCATCCTTATATGAAAATTCACAGTATACCATCTTTCAAATTTCTAAAGTGTCAATAAATCAAAACAGTGTTCATCCTATCCCTCATCAAAAACATTCCACCCAATTCTCCTGGGATTCCGCGCCTTATCACTCCAGAGCCAAAGAGCGGTTTGTTAGTACCTACCCCATAAAACCAAACTACCCTAGAATATAACACTACTTGCAGAAAGTCGGAACTAGGTATAACAAAGGAATTAATACGTTCGAGTGAGCATCAAGGAAATTGTTTCCTAAGTTATTGCTGAAAGCCTATAATGTCATATCAGTCTTCTAAACTCATAACACAATACAATTGGCCAAAACGATCATACGTTAAAGTGCCCACCACCACCCGTCATATATGCACAACCGTGGATATGCACGGCCGCTTTCTATGACGCTTTAAACGTGTCTGAAAGAAGTGATTTTAAGTGCTCATTCCGTCCCGAGACGGAGCCGCACGGGACTGATGCTGCAACCATGCACCGTAGTGCTGAAAGAAGAAAGTTAAGAAAGAAAATGTTTGTTTTTGGACTGGCTCTGCTGTCCGCTGACGTTAAGCGCTTTGTGTACCCGCATACTGAGTGTCACGAATTGAAATGGATGAGTCTACAGAAGAGTCGGGACTATCCCGCTCCCCATACGACGCTGCAAATTTCTCAAATGCCGCAAAGTTGGCCTCGGTTGCTACCAGATCTCCATGACCAATTGGGCCCGTGTGAGGACGGATCCTGGCAAACAGCTCCGCTCGTTCGAATTCCATAAGCGGGCAATCCCAGAGGATGTGTTCAACATCTTGGTGGTCATGCCCGCAGGTACAACCCGGCCCATCTACTATCAAGCCAAACTCGTGGAGTCTGGCGGCGAAGTTGCCATGGCCGGTGAGGAACTGGCTAATCCAGTGCGAAGGTTGGAGTCTTCTAGTTTGGTGCCTGCAGAATACGTCTGGAAAAAAACGGTAAGTGTGCCGCCCCTTGGGGGAGGCGGTCCACCTCGCCTGCCATGCCGCAAATGCGGTCTTGTACACAATGTCACTTACAGTCTTCCTATAAGGAACGTCCTCGGATCTCTGCGGTGGTGTCAGATGGACACCGGCGAGTATTGTGCTGATCCCCCTCAAGAGGAGGGTGATCGATCCTCTGACTTGGACGTGCAGATCGAGGGGTAGCACCCCCGCGAGTACGGCAAGCGCGTCAGTAGAAGTTGTGCGGTAGGCTTTGGTAAGCGAGATCAGCGCAAGTCGCTGCCCGCTTAATAGTGCGCGTCTCACGAGAGTTAAGGAGTTTACTCGAGAATGCCAAATGCTGGAGGCGTAACCGGCAATTCCCATGAAAATTGCGCCGTATGCAACCTTAAGGGCTCTAGGCTTAAGTCCCCAATTGCTGCCCGCCATTCGGGCCATTCTCTGATAGGCCGAATTGGCCTTAGAGACGGCCGTCTTGGCGTGGTGAACGAAAGACAGCTTGTCATCAAGAATTACTCCCAGATACGTAACCCTTTCGGAGAAACGCACTGAGGTCTGGCCAAAACGAACCGTGGGCGGCCGTCGAGTTATGTTGACCCGAGAACTACCCCTGAGGAGGACAGCTTCCGTTTTGCTCGGGGCAAAGGTCAGCTTGTTCAGCAACCCCCAATTAAGGATTCTGCCCAAGGCGTCCGTGGCTGCACGCTCAAGTGCCGGTCGGCTGGTCGCCCCAACAAGCAGGAGCAAGTCGTCGGCGTACGCAACGAGCGTGCAGCCCGGAGGCAGTGGCAGGGACAGAACGTCGTCAAACAGAATGTTCCACAGAAGGGGTCCCAGGACGGAGCCCTGGGGACACCCCATGGTGGTCCTCCTGTGAATCAGGCTGGGGCCGGAGTCGTAAGTTATCTCCCTATTGCTGAAGTAGCTTTGAACTAAGGCAAAGAGGTCCCCGGGGATCTGTTTCAGCCTAAGCTTTGCCAGAACCAAGGGCCACCACGCAGTATCAAACGCGCCCGCTATGTCGAGAAAAATCCCGGCAACGAGGTCCTTGCCAGAGCTCTCCACAGAATCGATCACAAAGCGAATCGCATCCTCGGTGGACTTTCCGGGTCTAAACCCAAATTGTCTTTGCGAGATTGGACAGTTTTCCGACAGGTGGGACTCAATCCTGCTGTTTATCAATCTTTCCAATATCTTCCCGAAGACGGGAAGGAGCGTAATCGGTCTATACGCTTTCGGGTCACAAGGAGGGCGACTGCCGGCTTTGGGGATCACCGTGAGATGACCCTTTTTCCAGCAGTCGGGGAATATGCCACTACTCATGCATTCTTTGTAGAGTTGCGTGATCTCGTGTGAGGCAAGAGACCACGCCCTTCTCGCTAGCGCGTTATCTATGCAGTCAAGCCCCGGGGCTTTGCCAATCGGGAGGCTGGCAAACAGGATCCCTAGCTCGGACATGGTAGTGGCTGCGGATCGCGGAGTGTTTAAGGGGAGCAGCGCATAGACGCGAAGCTGCTGAAATCGGTCGTTGTCAATGTCGAGCGACTCGTTGTCCTGCGGGATAAGAGCATCCAACAGGACTGTGGCGGACTCTTCAGAGCTATTGGTGAACGATCCGTCGGGGCGCCGTACCGCCGACATGACTTTTCCGGGCCGTAAGCCCAGCTTCATCACGCGGAAGGGGGGGCCCCACGGATCATTGCCACCCATTTCAGTGACGAACTCTCTCCAGTGCACCTTCTTAGCCTTACTGATTGCCTTTTTGAACTTGAGTCTAGTGGTCCTGTAGGTGACCGCAAGCGGATGGTCCGCGTGCAGCGGACCCTCCAGCGATCTTCGCGCTGCTTGTAAGGCCCTTCTGGCCCTCCTCATTGTGTCTCTCAGTCTTGTCAGTCTCGGCTTCCACCAGGGTGCGAGGTTCGGCGGTCTCGGGGTCGTCCTTCCGATAGTGCCCTCCGCTTTTTCAATAATGAGATTCGTGAGGTCCTCAGCCGCAGCGTGCATGTCCTTTGGCGGAGGGCGCGAGGCCATCCTGTCCAGACCCTCAGCAAACTCGCGGTCAAAACGTACCCAGTCGGTTCCCTTGGTCCTGAAACGCCTCGGCAGTGACTCGCTCACAAGTGGAGCGAGAGACGCGTGGCCCCTCTCGGTCCTGTAGGCGAACGTGATCAGACGGTGGTCGCTTGCTGACGCTTCCAAATGGACAGTCCAGTTCACGACGCGTCCGGCAGAACCATTGGATATCAAAGTGACATCAATGTGAGATTCCCCATTGTTGGTAGAGAATGTGGCTGGACCATTAGAGTTATTCAGCACCGTCAGGTCGTGAGTTGCCACGAGTTCCTCGAGGGGCGCCGGATTGTCCCGGCCAGACCGCGGCCCCCGGGGGGCCCACAGCCATGATTGAACATTGACGTCCGCTCCCACTATAATCTGTTTGCCGCGGCATGCAACCAGAATTTTATCGAGCTGCTCGACGCATTTCAGGATGTTTACGCTGAATTTAAAGTAAGAAGAGACCACCACAATGGAGTTCCCCGATCGGTCGGAGACCTCCGCTACGGCAAAGAGTTCGCTCGACAAGTGGGCAAGGTGTAGCACCACTAGGGTAGGATTCGCAACGAAGATGCAGGCCATGGACCCCAGGCCGTGGTGCATTACCCGACCCCCACTGAAACCCAGGTTGGGGCCGTAGGAGTAAGGCTCCTGCACCAGGACCAAATCGATGTCCATTTCCCGAACCGTCTTGATCAGCTCCGCCGTTATAGCCTTCCCTTTGCCCGCATTTAACTGACCGAACCGAATCATTGAATCGAATAATCCGTTCGGTTCCGCTCCTGTGCCATTGCGTACTTGCGCGCTGGGCAATCTGGGTCGATCGCTGCATGTTGATGCGGCTTCTTGTGCCTGGCGCAGGCCGGGCACTTTCCGGGGGCCTTAATATTAGGGCATTCAGCCCTATCGTGTCCTTCCTCGGTGCAATGGCCGCATGTGGCGCTTCTCGCCGAACAATTCTTTGCCATGTGGCCGTATAAGTGACACCTTGTGCACTTGATGACGCCACAAAAGTCTTTGGTTGGGAAGGATTCCCATCCCATATATATGCGCCCGTCATTGATGAGCGCTTCCCTCACCTTTGCCGGGACCGATATCACCATGTGACATTTTCCGATTCTGGGGCCTGCCCTGTGGCTCAGTTTAACATGGCGGTATGCCTCCGAGGGGAGACCCGTGACCTCTTGAGTGTTGGCCTTAATGGCTTCCTTAAGGTCGTCCTCCGTCGTCTTGACCGGCACGTTGAATACAATTATCCGCGGGAGCCTTTTTCCTGCGATTTCAGCCCGGAGACCGGCCTCCTTTAGACCAGGAGCGGCGGCCAGTCGTTTGGCCTCTTCCTCGGTTCTGGGGTGAATGATTACCCCACCTCCACGTACCATTCTCAAGCCCGTTATTTGGACTTTTAGTTCCGCGGGCACGATGGCTTTCTTGACGACTTCTTTAGTGGCCGGAGACTCCATTCCTTCTTGTGTAGGAAAAAAGAACACGCCGGGCCTTGCGGCGGTTGTTGGTGGCACAATTGGCCATTCCGGAGAAGTCTGTCTGACCGGCTTGGCGCCTTTTCGAGTGACGTCGCTCCAAGAATACTTGGTTCCTTCACTGACTGCGTCACCAGTGGCAGCGGCAACCGCGTTTATGTAGGAGGCACGATCTTCCAGTATGGCTTTGCTGGATTCAAGCTTGATTGCGAGAGACCAAGTCTCCGCGACGACTGCCTCCAGTTCCATTGTTATCGCCTTAATTGTCGATGCGGGGATATTTCCGTCGCCGGAGAGTAATTCTTTCACTCTTTGGATTGCTTGAGCAACCTTAGTAGCCCCGTTTTGTGAGTCCGTAACATCCGAGTCGGCTATCCTACCCCCGGGAGGGGCAACGCTCTTTGGATTCTTGGCGTTTGGCCTCGGGGTTTCCTCGGAGTCCTGTGGTATTTCCTCAGCCAGGGAACGTCTTTCCTTCCTGACCTTTTTGACCTTCTTGTTGGCCTTGGTGGCTGCCGCCTCTTTCCTCTCTTTTCTTTCTGTGGCCGCTTGGCGTTCGGATGCTTTGGCTTTCACGGCAGCTTCCGCTAGGATTTTTTCCGCTTTCAGATCCGCAGCCTTTCGAGCAAGGATTTTCGCCTTTGTGGCAGCCTCCGCCCTAGTTCTCACCGTTTCCTTTTCGGATTTGGTGGTGTCAAGCACTGCATCTGTGTCAGAGTCCTCGGAGGAGGGGTCGGATTGCGTATTGTACCAGTCCTCGGGAACTATTGGCTTATCCCCTCCCGGGGGCGGATCGACTGCAGGTTTTCCCATGCCGTTGCTTTTCTTGTGGAGTTGCTGTGGAGAAGCTTATTATATAATATATATATATAAGATTAGTGGCATAAGTAAATGACTAAAGTAAAAGAAAAAGTAAAAAAAAAAATTTTAAAAATTAAAAAAAAATTTATATATTTTTTCAAATTATTGAAAAAAATATTTAAAAAAAAAAAAAAAATGTTATTTAAAAAAAATATTAAAAAACTATTTAAAAAATCCTTTTTTAGAATTATAAAAAAAAATTAAAAAATATTTCTAAAAATATATATAAAATATATATTCTTTATTAAAGAAACTAGGTAAATGATAATATTCAATTCAATAAAATAATCTAAATTAAATTTAAACTTAAAATATATATGCAAGTAATATTATTAAGGTGACGCATCAGTGAAACGCCAAATAATGTTCAACTGTACGCGCGACGAAAATTTGTACTTGCTTCGCATTCATGAGAGAACGTGGAGTCGGACGCACGTCACTTTGCTGCGTGATGGCGACGGGCCAATTAATTCTAAAATCGTGTAAAGATGACTAAAAACTTTACCCATTTACTTTAAAAAGCAAACATGTCAATGAATATATTATTATTGATACTAATAGAATAATAAACAGAACATAAAATGGACGTATGTTGGATTTATATGAGAAATAATATTTCGTTTGACAGGCGTCATTTTCACCCGCGACCCGCAATCCGCACATCGCCTAGCAACGATCTTTTTAGACCGTGCCTCAACTAATGCATGGCCTTAATAAAAAAGTCCCTCGAAGTTTTCGATTTTCTCCAGTAGTTTCGAGAAACTTCTAGAAGGATTTGCAGTTAAGTGTAATTGCTATGCGGATTTCGAAATTCGATTCTTCCAGATCATTCGAGAAAGTTCTGGAAATCGTTCAAATCAAAACATGAATAATTTGCACGTGTTCGGGGAATGGTACAATACAAATTATGGTTTTTTGGAGCTAGAATCGGTTGGTCTGAACCGAATTTCTTCGGACAAACACCAAAACGTTGAGGGCACATACGCCTGTATCCCACAAACAATTTATCACTATAGCCCAAAGGGGGCCTTCACAATGTCACAAATAGCACAAAAAAGACAAAAAAAAAATGGTTTTCACTCGATTCACGAAGAACCCTGAGATTTTCCGAAAACTTTCCGACGACTTCGAATGCAAGGGGGCTCCCGTCGACGCCTGGGAGCAAAAACCGACTTTTCTGAAACACTTTCTCGCGACACTTTATCAAAAAACTAACATTCAAAAAGATTTTCCGGTTTTACGGCTTTCCGGAGGAATCTCTCGGAAAAGTTTTGTATCACCAGGTTGACTGACATTCATGAGCCAAAACAGAGAAACCTTTTTTTTTTTCAAAATCGGATGACTTTTCGATTTTTAAAGCACAAAAGACCCGGGAGCTACACGATGTACGTCTTACTCGAGAGTTTGTGGCAAAGCCAGTCCGGCCAAAACGATCAGTCGTATGTTGATGGTTTCGCTCAATGACATTATTAATGGACGATGCACTCAGCACTCAATACAGTAGCTAGCAAGTAAATTGGCGCATTCGCATGTATAGGTAGACGTTATTCAATTTCCATTATGCGATATCACGCATCGGGAATTTATAGCAATATGACCTTTATTGTAATGGCGTTAGAGCAGTGTTTCTAATGTCAATGTTTATTTGAGCGAACCCGTTCGAACCGAAGCATTCGGCAGACCCAACAAAAAGCATCAGGAATTTATAGCAATATCACCTTTATTGTAATGGCGTTAGAACAGATTATCCCATTCGGCAGACCCGACAATAAAGTGAGTGTCATTTTCTTTTCCAGATGATTCGTCCATATTAATGTCATTGGTTTCGCTTGATTCAACTGATAAATATAATATGTAAATATATAATTATATATTAAGTATATAATATTATATAATTGGTCTATTCACATTTATAAACAAAAATCATTGAAAACGTTTTACAAATTAAAACATACCTTTCGCGGGTACAATAGTCAAGGCCCCCACGACAGAAATAAATATATACAGCAGGGATCGGCAAACGATGGTGTGGAAAATATAATACTTATATAATAAAATATAATGTATTAAAACATTTTTTTTCTTAAACTGCGAGCGATTGCTTAGTGCAGGGGTCGGCAAACCGCGGCTCTTTGGGTATTGGCGTGCGGCTCTTTGCCAAAATCCCAATTCACATTTTTTATAAAAGGTATGATTGTTGTCGTTTTAAATCTGCCCATTGCAAAAGTCGACAAATTAAATTTTTCTCCATTTCATATTGACACGAGCACTTTTAAAATAGATTTTTTGTTGGATTTAACAAGCAAAGAGTTATGTAGCTCCAAATTTGTAGGTCTTGCTACCAAAATTGAGGATTTGGAGAGAGAAAAATGCAATTTAATTTCACAACACAGCGGAGCGCTCTAAAAGATTTACATAATAAGGTAGATACTACGATTTTTAATACATGGTATAGCTTTCCGAACTCATATTCGAGCCTACATAATACGAATGTGAACAATCATTTTCAAACATGAACAATATAAAAAGCATTTAGAGAAACCAAATAACCGATGACAATTTGGAGTCACACCTAAAATTGAAAACTACAAGTTACATACCGAACATACAGACACTCTCCAAAGAAATGCAAGGAAGGTCATTGTTCACATTACTTTTAAGGAATGCGTGAAAATTGTATGTCACTCATTTTCTGTAAAAATTATATTTATAATTTCAACAATAAAAAAACTTATTTTTTGCAAAATCTTCTTCACTTGATAAATAAACAATAACATTTACTGAAATAAATCATATTTATAAAAATATATGTATGGCTCTCGAAAAAAATTTTAACCGTTGTGGTATTCATATTTGGTTCTTTTGGTCCAAGAGTTTGCCGACCCCTGGCTTAGTGTGATGGAACAAGGCTCACTTCCTCAATCATGCGATAATAATGAATACGTGTATTAATTAAGGCGCTAAGTACCAAAAAAATAAAAACTGACATTTTTATAGAAAAATGTTCTACATACCAACGCCAATAATGTCAACTATGGTCTAAGTGCCTCAAAGTCAAAAAAATGCAGCAAAATATTTAAATCTGGTGACGTTGTAAGTCCGTTGGCGTGTTTTATATATAATGGTGTAAGTACCACTGCAGTGGTCAACGGCATTCAATATAAAATGACTGACGACGGTGTGTTGACACTCGCGAGTTCTTAATTCCTAAAATTATGGAAGCTGCCGAGATTGCTTCACACTGTGAAAATACATTTTTCAAAAGGTCTGCTTCATGCAATTTTACCGCAATGACTCCGTATTTTGTAACCACAGGCAATACTACTTTTTGGTACTTAGAGCCTTAATTAATACACGTATTCATTATATTGTCGATCTACGAATTACCTTTCTTAAAGTATGCATTACTATTTAAAAAGTTTACCGACCTCTGCTGAATTGACAGACACATAATATATGGCATCCATCCGTATTATTTGACTGTTACAGGGGGAAAAAATATTTGGATAAAAACGCGATTTTGTGATAAAAAGATTAAATATACCTATTCACAATAGTTCTATATTCCATATTAATGCATAATATGACTGTGTGTATATATTAAATGAAAAAAGCTGCAGAAAGCTTTTGAAAAAAATTGGTCTCGCGGGCCATATAGCCCAGGCCGTCTGCCATGTGCTATTACACTTTCGTCTTTGCGTAGTCAGTTTAAATTAAACCCCTTTATTTTAAATAATATTTCCCGCTAAAAAAAACAAGATCCCCAAAAAACATTAGCATGGTGCCCGGAAAATTTTGCGTCGGCTTACTGTCATTAATAAATTATCAAATGCATATTTTACCACCCCATTAGCGATACATTATTTGGCTAATCCGTGTACACAGCGTTTAATAATATAATTATACCTCTTGCTTTTTATACATTCTACGATGTTCTTCTAGTAGAATAAATGTAAATTATTTTTATGTCGGTCATTGACCAAGCATTACACTAAAACGCCAGAACGACAACATACATAACTCACGTTAAACATTGAATTCAAACAATCTATTTTGCTTTTAAAAGCAGGTATGATGAGTAGATTACAGAAGGTCGTGGTCTAGAATGTCCGATTTCTTGAATTATGAATAAGGGGTGCCCTGTAAAGTTTTTGTATTCTTATTAAATCACGTTTTCTACTTAGGTGGACCATATGATCACCAGCGGTCCCTCCAATAATTTCGTCCACATATCAACCTTCAGCCGCCCACACAGATACTGGTCCAATAGATTATACAAGTTCAAAATTCGATCATTGACTACTTACTTAACTGCAGACGATTGCCATAGCCGACGTCATGCCCGTCCTCTAGGATCCCGAGTTCACTCTCACACACAGCCTCTCTACGTCTCTCGTGACGTTATCCGCTGGTGGACAAGGGGCCAACTGCCTACTAGGATTCAGTCATAAACTCAGAGAGCTCTAGATCCATCGCATCTAACAACGTGACCGGTCCCTCTGAGACATTAACTATATCGGGCCTTGAATTGTTCGATTGGCATAAATAAATACAGAAAAAGACTGCACACAGGCAATCGTCGTGACCCCAAATTAATCTGAGCTTGAGGCGATTTATTCCATAGTCAAAACGTCAATATCGAGCAAGCTTACAAACACTCAAACCAGATAAACGTATATTGAACAAAATATCGCCAGACAATGATGTACTTACCTACCTTTGGATACATTCGTGAATTCAAGATAATAATATCGTTGCAAAGACTTCTCTTCAACGAAACCTCGGCGAAAAGTATGTTATTACTGTTAATAGTTATTATCATCGTCCGCCATTATCGCGTCGTGCCTTTGAGCTTTGACAGATAGTCCACTGATGCTACTTCAGGTGAAAGCGACAATCATACCGCTTCGCTTCCAATTTAATAAAACGATTTTTCCATCAACAATGTACGTCAGTGCATTGCATTACAATATTTACGTGTTTTCTTAATGACATACAATTGATATTAACGGTGGCCGCGCGGCTTAAGCGTTAGACTATCACGCCGTGGGTCTCAGGTTCGAATCCTGGATCTGGCAAGTACACATATTGTTTTTCAATTTGTGTGTGGGTCAGGATATGGACCTAATAGGTTGAGCAAGTGGCTGACATCCATTTCTTGTAAAAAAACAAAATCTGTTAATACAAACCTCTACTCTGTGGAGGCCCATATGATCCTATTAGGATCGGACATGGTCGAAAAAAAAATACAGGAAAATTCAATATAGGGAAGTATTATACTATAATGCAGTTGTTGTTTTAAATCTATATTATGCATAACTACAAGTAGGTACCTACCTAAATGTAATGTTAAGTACCCATAGAAAAAAAACTACGACAGTGAAGAATGCAATTGCAAATACATAAAGTAATAATATTCCAGTGGCGAAGGGTGACTTTTAGAAAGAGGTAGGCTGTGGGAGTAACCATGATTGTCAGATATATTTGCGGGAAATAAGAAGATAACCCAATATTACTACTGATGAATAGGTACGCTAAAACGAAGAAATTTCAAAAGCTTAATTGGTTTGTTATAATTAGTTCTTAAAAATAAGCAATTAGTTTGAATTACTTATGTATTTTCCTAAACATTTATAAACTTAACATACGCTCAAAATATATTACCTATCATCTATGAAAATATCCGTTGTTGTATATATATTATGTTCCATAACAATTTATAATTTAACCCGTAAAACTAGACATTTTAAAATACTTCTATATTTAAAACACAGACTTAGGTAGGTACAATATCAGATATCTAAATTGTCTAATGAGTGAACTAATAAATAAATAAAAATCACGAAATGAATTATTTTATATTTTTATCAACAATCAATACATATTTAAGTGATTGAATCCTATAGAAATTATTTTTTTAAATTATCTTCTTATTAATTATTTTGAATAAATGTGCTCTCGCGACGTAAGCGCTAACGAAACAGCTTATACATTTGTATGCGGGACGCCAGACATTTTGAAATAATGAGAAAAAACTTCATATTGAAAGACCCGTCGATTCACGCGAAAATAATTCTATACAATATGTGAAGCGAAACGCGGTGTGTTCTATTTTTTAAAACTTTCGAGAGATGCCATAGATGGTGTTTATTGAAATATGGTAAAAGGTCGTAAAATTATGACAATTGTACGATAGATGTCTTTGGGCATATTGAATATATTATTATTTGTGATTATATAAATACGTCAACATGAAAATAAAAATTATTTCTCTTAAGAAGGTAGGCTTTAAATAATCGCCTAGTATGGAGTCTTCGCCACTGTAATATTCTATATATTATGTAAATGTAAAACAAAGATTAATAAGTCATGTTATATTATTAATATGTATGGCATATGCACACAACAAATTAATAATAATAATAAATAAATAAATTTAATGCTATTATTGCTGAGTGAAGTCGCTGATTCAATGTATTAAAAATGTCACCAATGAATGATCGATAGAGTTAACCGAAGCGAGTTTTCACTGTATTATTGAACGGGTTAGAAATAACTTCACTAAGGTACTCCTTTTTAACTTCTAACTGGCTTGTAGATAGCATCTACCGTCGCCAGCAGATCGACGGATGATCAGATTTGTATGAACGAGTATTATTTAACGTTCAAGACCACGGATGAAAAAAAAGAAAAAATAATCTATCTGGATATTAATGCCATTACGTGCCTATACAAATACAGATTGAATTGCATCACCTGCTAAGAGCTAGAGTGTGCCTACTATTGGCCGATGTTTTCATACGTACTTACGTAGTTAAATTGTTTATATAGCTATAACAACAACAAAACTCACTGTACAGGAGTCATTAAATTAATTTGTGATAATAAGGCTTTTAATAAAACAACTACAGCCACTATTACGGCATGTGTACATATAAATGTTTCTTTAACTAAAATCAATACTATAGTCGGAAACAATATAGACAATCCCACGTGGAATGCTGTGAGATTCTTCTATGTTGGTATCGTTCGATTATACTTTCAATTGACACAAACACCTTTCCAAAGTGATTTCGTCGTGACCGCAACGTCAGAAGAATTTGTCCTTCCTCTGCCTTTATTGTTAATTCTCGGTGATAACATTATTCCTATTACTAATAATTACAAGAGAAAAAGAACTTTTATATACAACGTTTTTAATTTTTTTGTTGAATCATATAAACTTGACTTGACTAGCTTAAACGATCAAAAAATTTTGTACTTGATAGAAATAATACTGAAATGTCATTTCACATTTCATATTGATTTCCATAGTAACGCACGTATATATTATTAATTTAGTTGCTAGGACCCCAGACCCCTAGCAAGCAATAATAGTGGATTGGATTACGGATTTCTATCGAAATAACTTTTCATACAAAACAGAATTAACTGAAAATGAAATCAATTCTGCTTAATGATGGCTAAAAGTATTAAAAAAATGCATTGGCATCGTGTTCTGGTATATACTAAAAGTTTTAAATGTCTAGCTAGTCGGGAAGTTAGTTAAAAATCGATTGCAAGATTTGTACCGGATAAACAACCACCGGACAAATAAGAATACGACCTAATAAAAACGTTGTAAAAATAAAACAAATGATATATGTAGTACCTACTTAAAACACGTAATTTAATAACAATTAAACTGGGTTCGTCCGTTCAGATGAATATTGTCAACTGACATGGAAATAAAAATACATCTTGAATAGCTGTATTAAACACGTCCCTTCGACCGAACGAAACCGGTACCAGATGCGACGTCGTCCTCTGCAACGTTTACTGCTGATTTCTCCTTGGATAACGAGTTGTACTTTTGTTCTCCAATAATGTGTTTGAGGCACTGTAATTTTCTGGATTTAATACTATCCAGAGCTTCCCGGTCATTTCCGATTCGTTTGATGACTTCAACATAATATGTGGTCACCTAAATTATCCGTGACATCACATAGTTTAACGTCCATACATGCCAAAGAACAGTATTGAAAGAACATCGAACTATACGCAGTTTCAGATCTAGGTTAGTGGGATATCTTAATAATTATGAAAAATGTCTACTTAAAATATCTTCACTATTTGGCATACGCGAAATAACTACGAGTATATTATTAACTAGAGTCTGTATTCTATAAACTGGCGTACACGTCACACGGAAAGCATTGTGCCATCGCGTTCAACTGTTGCAAGTTTTCAATGGGAGGGAACGAGATGGATGCTGAAGCGGGGATGAAACCGGCACGCCAGCTTATAGAAGACATACTCTAAATTAATACCGCAGTTAAAATACTTGAACCCTTTGAATTTTAAACAACGGAAATGGTAAATTACTTCGGGAACTTCCTACTGCGCTATATATAATCAAACCGAATCTTTTTTTGCACATTTAATTACGTTAAAATAATATTTCGATGTCGCACAATAAATATTGTAGGGTGATTTATAAATAATAACATATATTTTTTAAGTCAATAATTATAAATGGTAACATTTCGTCGCTGTAGGATTGGTTTGTCGAATAGACCAAATGTCGAATGTTCAGGAGACGAAAAACAAATTGCATTATCCTATATTTAAATACATGATAGTATTTAAATTGTTGTTGTTACAGCATATGAATGATGCATTCATTACAATGTAATTTAAAGAAAATGATGGTTCTGGTCCATTTAAATACAAAAGATCATTATGCATTAAAAGGTCGATTTCGACAAAAACGGATATTCGACAAACCAATCCTATAGCGACGATTTCTCACTGGGAATTTGAAAGCAGCTAAAATGTTAAACGCAAGTATGTATGCTTATTTACCTGCAATATCTGGCTCGAAATAGTTGAATGAAGTGGGAGTGGAATATCAAACTCTTACCTATAAAAAAGAGAACAATCGATTAGCAATGTATATAGTACTAAATGGGTACAAATTAAAAATAGTAACATTATAAATCGACACACATAATGAAAAATTAATGAAAAAACAACACCGGCTTCACGTAGGTATTCATAATATACGTCATGATAAATATTAGCATCTCGCGGGTATCACAATTTCAAAGTAAAAATCAATCTCCCTTCAATTTCCTTTTAAGACGAAATACAAACAGTAAAGCTTACGGTAGGTTGTATTTCAAGTTCTAAGACGTTCATAGCAATCATAACAGATTAATAAGAATATTGTTTGCATTAATCTACCTAATCCTATCACGCGAAATATACAAAACTTATATTGAATTTGTTTCCGGGAAACAGGCAGCTATCGAATGACAACTACGGAATTTGATATTTTACTTAAAACAAAGAAGATAGCTGGTGGCTTGAGAGCTTTTGTTGATTTGTATTTTTATATGAAAGCGCGAAAAAGAGATCGTGAAGCATTAGTAATTGGTAGTGGGTTAGGTATATTGAACATACATAATTTGAAAACATCTCATGCATATACCCACTAGAAAAATCTTTTCAAAAACACCCGAGGGGACTTGAACATGTAACAGCTGGATTCGCGCGCGTGTGCTTTTCCAATTAAGCTACTGGCATCCTACTTAATTACGACGATTTTAACTAGTAGTTATTACATGAATTAATATATGGACTATTGTACTAGAAAAATGTTTAAACATTTTTAGAGGCTGTTAGCTGCAGTCTTTAAGCTCCATTTTTACTATGTGTGTTATTTTTCGTGATTCTTGCTACATTCCGATCGAATGTAATATATTATATAAAATATCAAATTCAGCTCCGTCTGTTAGTTTATTGCAAAGTCCTCGGTCGCCATTTTTTATATTTTACGACTAACTTTAAACATGATTACCTGGTATTCCGATCGCATGTAATATATTATATAAAATATCAAATGCAGCTCCGTTTGTTAGTTTATTGCAAAGTCCTCAGTCGCCATTTTTTTATATTTTACGACTAACTTTAAACATGATTACCTGGTGCTGTTAATGACATTTTATTTTGCTATTCGCTTTTTCTAATTGTTTACTAACTTGTAAAATATTGTGTGTACAGTCCTAAATGTGATTGACGGGTTTTTCTAAATATCTTCAAGTGGCGGAATATGGAGGTTTCTATCTTTGAAACTAACAGATTACCGACTCCAACATATTATTATATTACTTATAAAAATAAATTAAATTAAATTTGAGTCAAACCCATTTCAACACTATAAAGTTGACACTTTCACAGAATACGTCAACGCTACCTTAAAATCTGTAAACTTCTGAATGTTTTTTAATATATATTTTGTTACGATCTCGTGTGTTTCTTGGTCTGGACTAGGTATGATTGATCGCTTGAAATGTGAGATAATTTTATTTAAGTGCATCCATTTTAATCTCTGAACATTTATTATTTTTATTTATGTTATTTTGGTTAAATTCTATGCGCGCTTAATTGGAGCCCATTCAAGGTCAAAGCTGTCTTTAAAAGTCCATAATACTTAGTGGTTCTAGTTACTTAAAACTTTAATAAAAGGTACTTCTTAATAAGTTCGATAATAGAGCGAGGAACGCAATCTCGTGCGTCAAACAACAAGAAGTTTAAAACTGTATGTCTGAACGTTTATGAACATAGTTAGGTACCTATACTCCGTCGCGTGCGTAAATCGTTAGCCCAGAAGGCGTTTTTCTCTGGTGAGACTTTGGAGAAATTCATTGATCGGAAGCCAAAAATAAAGACCGTTGCAGCACCTGTAATTGCTAGGTGCACGCGCTCATTTTAATCCACTCAATATTCTGTTTGCTTTTGCCTATTAGGTGGCAGGTATTTTGTTGCAGGTGAACAAATTGATCAATTGAAGATTTCTAGATGACAACAGCGAGATAAGGCAGCTTAAATAATTCAAAATATACGTTAACGCAGCTAGCCTCATCAGATGTTACTGATACAAGAGTTGTTTAGATTTAACTATGGTTTTTTTTTAAATTAAAATGTAATATTCGGATGTATTACAGGCAATTTACAAGGTAAGATGTAAGATTGTAACATATACAGTATACACCCTTAATTCAGTAACTTAAAAGAAGATTAGTTACCAAAAGATGTTTATCAAATTTACTTTAACTCAGATTATAACGCCGATGTAGTTACTAAACGGTTCTCAGAAAAATGGGTATAAATTTCAATACATTAGATATTTTCTTAATTTCTAGAAAAGTTAATTCGATACTATGAAGAAGTAAATTCATATAAAGGAACGGTCACCATTTCAAATTCATGTGATTCTGTATTCTTCCATGTGGCATGTAGGTATATAGTGGTGAAAATAACATGTCATTTAGTAAATAAGTATTCAAACAGACCAACAACGGAAAAGTGCCTTACGTTCTTATCTAGAAGGAAACGCCATAATATATGGTATGTCAAAGACCGAGCAAAAAACAAAAAAGTACTTGAATTGAATACATTTAGAAGTGACCCTTGCGGCTTAAAAGAGTCACACTTGACTACAAGATGGACAGCAAAACGAATGCGAATTCAAAGTACGGAATTTTATACATTTTTTTATAACTGCCGAAAAAAACATTGTAATAAGGGTCAGCGCCCACACCATTGCCGCAAAAACTGCGGCAAACTGCATGATAGGTACAGCGATTACTGCAGTGGATTTTGGCTGAGGATCTCCTGCGGTGGTGTGGGTGGAGAATAGTGATTTTACAACGTTTTTCTTAGCTCGTATTCTTATTTGTCCGGTGGTTCTTTGTCCGGTACAAATTTTGCAATCAATTTTTAACTAACTTCCCGTCTAGCTAGACATTTGAAACTTTTAGAATATATCAGAACACGATGCCAATGCATTTTTTAATACTTTTAGCCATCTTTAAGTAGAATTGAATTCATTTTCAATTATTTCTGTTTTGTATGAAAAGTTATTTCGACACCATTATTGGTTGCTAGGGTCTGGGGTCCTAGCAACTAAATTATTAATATATACGTGCGTTACTATGGAAATCAATATGACATGTCAAGTACAAATATTTTTGATCGTTTAAGCTAGTCAAGTCAAGTTTTTATGGTTCAACATAAAATTTAAAAACGTTGTATAAAAAAATTTATTTTTATCTTGTAATTATTTTCAAAGTTAATTGCAGCTGTAACGTATTACTCGAAATCTATTGTAGTAAATTAAACGATTGTCATATTTAAATGGCGCGGATATAAACGAATCACAAAAAAGCTAGTTTTCCAAATATGCTGAAGAATTAATTATGAAGATGGAGCCGATTTATACAAAACTGAAGGTGGAGTATGATTATCTATTGAATAAATTAGCATCATGTCATTTTGCATCTGAAAATCATTCGTCAAGCTTTACACGTAATGTGCTCTGATACTTATTTGTCAGGATTGCAACAAGATAGCCTCAAAAATATATATATATAATGCATCATCGTTGTTTTGATGAAGAATTACGTTTCTTCACTGTTCTTACTGTATTTGCCAACACTCATACAACAATCTTAAGATTAGAGGTACCTATTCTATATTATCCTTTTTTTACTATTTTCAAAAAAAAACATCTAAATTTCATATACAACTACGGTATAATTTGTAATGTCTAACAACTTGTCAATAAAAAAATAACACATTGGCCACAATCGCAAATAACAGTAAGTGCTTCAATAAATAAGCAAATAAAAACCTAAAAAGGTCGCCATTTTCATTTTTATAAAAAATAGTGCCAACGTAAAGATTTTTTTGTAGTAACAATTCTACGGTACTAAAATCGTACTGGAGTCGCTATCAACTGCTGTAGCACATAAATTTCATATATGATTCCCACAAACAAGGTAGGTTATAGTCCAAACATTCTGAAGGTTTCCCTTAATTTATGAGAAGAAAATCTAAACATAAATTCCGTATATTTTATTCAATTTTTCATTTTCAAAGATAAGCTTTTCAAATATTCGATATATTTTCATAAAGCGTGATAATTTATAATCTTGAATGGGTTTTCGTAAGCCTTACATGGAGCTACAGCGACAATAGAGCTTGAATGTTGCTTTAGCACGCGAGCAATAGGTATGCTTATTAGGGCAAACTAATTCAAAATTATCAGAAGAATTAATTATTTAAAAAATAAAATTACTACAGAGATTAAACGTTATTTATTTCGTTATAAAAATAGTTTTCGCACAAGATATTTGATAATCCATCAAATTTTAGGCATGTATTATTTTCATAAGCTGCCTAAATAGTTCGAAGGGTTTTATCGACACAATGAAAGTGAGCACAATTGATTTTTTTAACACGGGCCTTAATTCACTCCAAACAATGGACGATATTGCTTTTCTGTGGAAATTTATGTTACGATGACAGTTAATGAATGAGCGAATATTAGAAGTTATTGTATCTATGAAAACATCTTTCTACGTCGATTGAAATTGAAAAGAGCGCAAAATTAATCAAAATAAATTTTAACTCGCGTATAACAATACCGATCACACACATTGATTTAAAAGGATCTAAAGAAGAAAATAACCTTCTGCTAAGCAGACATGCCCAATTTCAACTGGCTGTGATCTATCATACTCTCTCATTCCCATCTCTCACCTTAATGTCAACACATTATTATAATATTTGGCTGAAAATAATGACGCGTTATAAAAATCACAAAGAAATACATACTAAATTTCCCATTTGTCATTGAAAATAATAAATTTTGGGCACTCATTCATTATACACATCATCAAACTTTTCTCATACCGTAAAAAGAGTATACAGCGCGACGGTGAATAAAACTACGCCTCAGTTTAAAGCGCGTATATTTACATCTTCTCCTTCTCTCACCCATGTGGCCTGTTGTGAGATAAATCAAATGGTAAAACAAAGTTAGGCGGAGCGGTAATAATATACATTATATTAAAAAAAAAAAAAACTAATCATCAATCTAGAACAGCGATACTCAACCTGCGGCCCTTTAAGCTTTTATGTGCGGCCCGAAACACATTTATTATCAGGAATTTCGTAAATCTTGAGATTCGTTTCGACTTTGACGCACAGATAGTGACACCCGAAGAGGATTGTCATTATGGTCCACATCAGATCTGGTATAAGAGTGTTGCTATTGCACACGATTAATTTAAAAAACATGCATAATTTTTAAAATCTCAAAAATGTTTTGTAAAAAAGGGGGGGTTTCATGATTTTTTTCGACACGCGGCCCGCGTTACTTTACAAATATATGTATTTGGCCCGAAGAAAAAAAAGGTTGAGTATCATTGATCTAGAATCTAGATAGTGTTTTTTACTAAATAATATGAGACTTATTATGGTATGTTTTGTTCAAATTTTCAGATGCATGTTCATTGAATAAAAAATACTGACTTAAACCAGCCGAGGAGAATCGAACTCAGACCGTGCGAATCTATGTATGCAACGATACTAACTAGAGTAACTAGACTACGGCAGACAGGTTATGAACACACTGTGACGATATACTAGTATGTGACATCTTCTTAAATCATCAAGCACCCTGCGATAGTAGCTATAAATAATTAAATTTAATTAATATGGCGACTCCCGGACCTTAAGGGCACCGTCGGTTTAAAATATTGTCATAAAATAGCCGGCGACTAATTCCAATGGGCTTTGCATAACACTGTTGTAGTATTTGATTATTTAGGGGTCCTGACCCGAGGCATTTGCGTAAGCCCAGTGTGTGAACGCTTGATAATTCTAATTAGTAACGTTAACTTCATAAATCAATGCCAAGCGGCGAGGGTATAAATTTAAGGTATCACAAACTAAGAAGTATAAGTAAATGCTTTTCGGAATAAAGACGAAGCACGAGTTTAGTAAGTATTGGCGTACGTACAGAAACCCACGAGTCATGTGGGTAATGAAAAGCTTTGCTTTACAAGTAAACCAGTGTAATTTCCTGTCAAAAATGACGAGAGAGAGTTTTGCAGAGGAAACATCGAAAACATGTTTTTCATCAAAATTGTTAATTTACATTTTCTGTGCCAGGCTAGCAAAATAAAACTGAAGTGGGTTGATGGGTTGTTAAGTTGCTAGCTTGCTTACATTAATCAAAAATGTTCATTAAATACATCGGTATCGGATGATATGTGGCGTATTTTAAAATAAAGAACAGAGTAAACTTTTCCAGTGTGTTTTAACGTAATGAAAACTTCACCGTTGCTTTTCGAAGGTAAACTTCTTTAGCCGCAGTAGCATAAAACCGCTTGAAAGGAAGTAAGTAATGTGATACCAAAAGACATCACAAAGTATCGGGGAGAAGGTTGTCGATTTCCAGGTAAGGTCCTAGAAAATGTAAAGTCAACTTATATACATAGATTATTCAAAAATAGTGAAATGAAATCTCGTGGGTGAAATCAGTGAATTGATACCTATAACACAAATGCTAATATGTAAATGTTTATTCGATGTGAGAATGATTTCCAAGTCCTAGTGTTTCTATAATTATCTTACAATTTGTATCATGTTTTACTTTACACATTTTTTTAAATATTTAAAATGGTCGCAACGAATAACGTATTCGCAATCTGTAGAATAAATGAAAGACGCTTGTCCAAAATAAGATAGGCATTTGAAGTAATTCATTGAACCGGTGTTTGTGTTAATGGCTACAAACCCATCCTCAAAACTATCTTAACTATACCTAAAGCTATAATAGCGAACATCGAAACTCTGGACTTTCCATTTGCTGTTTAGATGTGTAGCATTAGTTATACCACACACTTAAAATGGGCTTATAACGCGAAAAGCAGCAAATATATAATTCAAAAACTGTAGAATTAAAAAACGTTGTTAACAAACTATTAAGTAATTATATAAGTTAGGTTATAAAATAATAATCACAATTTTAAATTATTATTTTATTATTTTGCGCATTTTTACCTGTTTTCGAGGTATGGAGATCAATAAACACAAATAAAAATAATTCGGTATATAGGTAGCTACATATTACCTACTCAGATGATCTCAGACCAGACGAGGCAATCAAAACTTAATTTGCGTTCACTTACATTCATTGCTTATGTGTACGTTTTTCCAGATAGATTACGGAATAATCTATTGAAGTTAGTAAGGAGTAGGGAATCCAATCCCGAGCCAAAATTCTGATCCCGGGATTTCGGGATTACAATTTGACAATCCCGGGATCCCGGGACTGATCCCGGGATTGGGATTTTTTTCCATTGTTAATATAAAATTTTTATATTTACAAATAACATTGATAAAATCGGTCAAAAATAAATCTAGTATAATTTATACTATTTAAGACATTTATTGTTAATATTGTATACGTTAAATCTTGGAAATACACAAGTTTAATGGAGTAAATAATATTGTAATATAAATAATAATGTGAATTTAATATGAGATTGCTATTTCTGATAGTAAAGACATAATGAATAGATCAGCGAGATTTAAAATAGTAAAGCAAATAATCATGGCGTACTTATGGCCTTTCCGCTTCATAAATCTAATTAGTCAGCCAAATATGAAACTGCCGTAAAACGTATGATATCATGGTGGAATTACTTTGTTAAAAGTGCGAAGCATTGTTTTTTTACCAATCTTTCTCATTTTTAATAATCTATGTGAAAAAATAAAATGAATCGGCAACCTACACATCAAACTTCATTCAAACTCAGTTTATTTCTAATGTAGTTATTTTGTATTAAAAGTATGTTTTCTGTTATATTTTCCATAAAAATTGATAAAAAAATCAATCCCGAAATCCCGGGATTATGTTTATCAATCCCGGGATTCATAGGTATCGAAAAAAGCTCGGGATCCCGGGATCCCGGGATTCGGGATCCCGGGATTGGATTCCCTAGTAAGGAGGGTTATATGTGTTATATTATAATGAAAATACTTGTGCGATATCCTACATGAGTATATTCATTTTTCATTCTTCGAATCTAAATGAATTAAATTAAATTAATAATTTTGATAGGTAGGTACTTAAATAATTACTGACATAAATATCTGTAAACCAGAATCTCTTGTATTAGTTGCTAATATCCTTCTAAACGAAAGGAAATATTACATTTTCATTTATATATTATTCAATATTATTTTTCTATTCATCTGTAATTTCTTTTTTTTTTATGTTATCACTATCTTGGTGGGCGGGCTTAAGCTATATTATAATGTATATATGTAAACATTGCTGGTTGCAATATCTGCTATCTAATCTATTTTATACATATATATAAGCAATGTAACTCTTTGTGTTCCGTAATAAAATTTAATTTTAAAAAATACATCATATAATAAGGAATAAGTAGGTACCTACATACTAAATAGATAATTATTGTGTTTTATTTAAATTAATATAATATGTAGGTACCTAATTAACTATTTTTTTATTCAACGAATAATTCACAAGATTTAAGAATGTAACACTGAAATTATTGAACATACATAATTTACTTCTGAAAAAATATATTATAACCAATAGAAAAAATCTTTTTTGAAAAAAGCAAGACACCCCGCAGGAATCGAACCTGCGTCTCTCGGGTATCGCGCCCTTGCACATAGACTACTATGCTAAAGGTGTCATACTTAATTGAGACACATTTTAACTAGTGGCTTTTAATACTCTCTGAAACATTTTCCAAATTGAGCTACTATTGGCGATCGGCTTTTGTATTTTAAATCAAAGTAGGTATTACTTTAATTACTAATCGACGTCACGGATCACTCCAAGATTTTTTGTTGTAACTTACTTGAACTTGCTAATAATTTTTGATTAAATATTTTTTTATTCAACGAATAATTCACAAGAGATGCGCGTTCGATTCCTGCGGGTGTCTTACATAGGACTTATATAGGACGTAACCGTTATAATATATTTTCTCAGAAGTGTTTTTAACATTATTTAGATTTAATAGATATAATACCGTTCCATCAGGAATTAACAGTTAACATCATAAAACCAAAAATTTGTATTTACTCAAAGTGTTCTATAGATTATCTGCAAGTACGAATTACGATTATCAACAACGATGCAATGAGTATGTACGTTTGTTGGTGGCATCCGTACCAGGTGAACGCGCGTAGGCGGTAAGTCAATGAAATAAGTGCGTACATGTGTAGAAGGGAAGGTAATTATTCCCAGACGCACCCTCATGCCGATACAAAACTGCTGCTTGAATATTCAAATCCTTCCAAAACCATAAAAATCGAAGGGAAATAAGCCCCAGGGAGAAATCGACACCTCTCTCGCTGCGGCTGTCGCAACCGCATGAATATCTAAAACAAAAGATGTAGCGCCGGAAGAAGTGCTTTGAAGCCGAACTGAGGTGCGAGGTTCGCTTTTCCAACGTGCAAAATAATATATACACTAATATTTTCTGCGGATACGGCACAACATAGTAAACATTGAATCAAGAAATTAAATTAAAATTGTATTTTTAAAACATTATGTATGTAAAACGTAACATCTTATTTACTAGATAACCAATTTCTAACAACACAAAAACCGACAAGAGCGTAAAAAATAATAAATACTTAAAAAGCTTGAAGGCCAAGATTTTTCTTTATGAAAAATACTTTCAAATGCTGTACTTACATTATAAACAATTACATTGATAAGAAGAAATCAAATTTATGCTGAGAAACCTAGACATGAAGACGTTCAGATTGTTTGCATTAAAAGGGCTTATGTATAAAAATTTGAGAATTTTATATAGTTCAGGATGTGGTCAGCTGGGAAAGACATGTGAAAGCAAGTCATGTAGAAAAGATAGACGAAACTAGCATCCCACACATCATGTTGCAACGAAGACCAAAAGACGGAAGATATTATATATATATTAAAAAAAAACACACTTAAATAAAACAGACCTCCAACGGTCTACAGTCTGTCTATACTAATCTACGGCAAGAATAAGAAAATAAAGCTATAAAAAAATCCCATTCCAAACCCATTCACTGCGGACCTTTTAATTAATATTTAATTACCACATTTAAATAACATGCTAATTATATCTAATGGCCACATGATGGTCAACGCACAAGGTACCCAGCAAGTGCGTGTGGTTCATCGATGATGTAGTTACGAAGCATACCCAGAAATTATCGATAAAGTACATACTGTGTAATTTACAAAATAATACAAAGTACTACTTTTTTCTGAAGGTTCTAATGTTCTACACTATTAATATTGCGTAAATATTTATGGAACATTGCAAGGCAACCAATCTCCAATGTATGTCACGAATAGTAAGTAACGAAGTAATTGAAGTTAATGGTCAAACCAAACCACACCCTGTCTTAATCGGGGCGTATCACGGGACCCTACGTTTGGTGTAAAAAGCATCAGTATTTTTTATGACTGGGAATGTCTCAGGATCAGTTACCCAAAACTTAGGTCGCCGTGCACTCAAGTGTGCTTTGACCGAATTTACACGACTGTAAGTTAAAGTGCTTGTGGGAGAAAGGAATAGAGGCAAAATTAAAAAATGTCGTAAATAACTTAATACAAAACTGACGAATAATCTAATTAAGTATATTTTCGATTGGCCAATGCGCCATAATACATAAATTATAAAAATGACATAATTATTAGTAACAATCAATATAATAGGAAAGTATATACTAATGTAAATAGTACAGTAAAATGATAAAACAATTACAAATTTAACCTATTGAACACGTCTGCAAACATATAGTTAAAAACTGTTGAACGGGTCCAATGGTGACCACATCCCTACGAGCAAAACTCACCGCACACCACTATTAGAAGGACAAATTCTTCTGACATTGCGGACACGACGAAATTAGGTACTTTGGAACGGTTTTAGTGTCATTTGAAAGTAACGATACTAAATGGGTCGCTTGCACTGCCAGAAGAATTGATATCATTCTAAAGTTGCCACATCATAACTTTGCACTCCGGCTCTAGAATAACAATAATGTAATATATTTTTTACATAAACGATCTATTTACTTATTGCCACATATATTAATACAAGTAAATATCATTTGATCTAATTTTATGCGAGATAATCAAGCAAAGAGGCGTATCAGTGTAGTGGAAAGTGCAAGTTATAAAACGTATAGGTAGATACTCTTACCATTTATCGAAAATTATTAACGAATTACGTTAATTCAATGCGCTGCAACGTAAATTCGACATTTTTAATTATACTCAGAAGTATGGAAAATATTGTTTTTTTTTTTGTATTTTTACATACGAAAAGAAATTGAAACCATACATAATAATAATATGTACTTGTGAAAGGTGGAATGACTTCTCTGTTATTCCAATGAAGTGACGTTGCGGGTGGCCCTAATATTATATAAACTTGGTTCCTGACATGTCAACAGTAATCAAATCAAACCACATCCAGGTCACTATTATGCACCGTTTTAAATAAAAACAAAGTAAAGGATTATGCGGTGCTAAAATATATTCCTTTGTGTAGGTTTTTGTGGCTTTCATTTTCAACACGCACGCGAAGAAACAAGCCTAGTAAATGAATTTACTTACAACGATCTGTACCGCCATTTATATACAGCGAATGAGTAAAAAAAAACCTGCCATTTATAATATGCCATAATGATCTGTAATTAGTACAAAAATTATGGCGCGAACATAATTTATGTTAATGCTACAAATATTTATTAGAAACGCCGACAGGTGTTTCGGACTGGATGTTTATCCACTCTTCCCCATAATAATATCGGATGATTTATGATTTTAGTGTATTCTTTTCTTCCAGCAACAAAACTTCACCATCTCATTTATGCACCAGTAAACAAACTTCAGTTACTAGAATAAACTGTCATGTAGAATGTTGGTTTGTTTTTATGATAATAACTTTGAGAGGTTGTGGAATTATACAACAAAAGTTGGTCATGTGTACTTTTTTCTTCTATCGTATTTCGTAGATATTAGATTTGTTGATGGCTGTGAACATAATAATATAATTTTGATAAGTATAGAAAATATCCATCTAAGTGGATGAAACTGATCCTGATCTTTACTCAATGTATGTGGATTAAGTTATTACTAAACGAAATTATAATTTACCAGTTACCATTAGATTAATGCACTCAATTTATTGATACTTTATTGAAACTCTGCTAACACCAATTCTGCAATTCAAATGGTACCTAAGGCGTCGCGCACACGATAACCAGTAACCACTGTGCAACAGTTTCCAACGTTTAGCACCAGGTCAGGTGTTCCTTGATATAATCACAGCATGTCCTGTGGGTATAGATAGGGAATGCGTGGATCCATTGCGGTGGGGTAAGATTGGAAGTCAGTGGTAACATTTTGCTGTGTAATGCCGCAGTTAGTTGCATCCAGTCAACATATGCTACGCGTGCGTTCAGACGTCACATACGAAGAGTACATATTATAGGAAATGCAGTCTGCAGCGTGTGGTTACCAACGATTAGGAGTGTCTCCATAAGCCACTAGCACGAATGGTTTTTATTAGGTGACGGCGAATGACACTTACAGTTTGCAATGAATAATATGAATTTGGGGGCGACTTATTTGTCGGCCATCTACTTGTACTCATCCAACGAAAATGTATTTAAGGACAATATTATTTACTCACGAAAAAAGGACAGTGGATTAACAATTGAAAGTAGTATATTGATTGGCACTACGAAGTAATAAAGTCTAATCACGGTGACCGGCACATGTTGTATTGTCAATCACCAATATAAAAGAATTTTTCGATTTTCATTCTGGCCCGTGTGTTGAGTTCTTGATGAATCATCATTTTTAAAAGGATATTTTACCGTCTAATCAACGCCATATGGGCCATCGATGCGTACATACGAAATGAATTTACACTAAAAATAATAAAAAAATGTATAAGTATAATATTAAACAATTTCACGGCTTTCGACGACTTTTAGCATTATTAGAAAATAATAATACAAACCTGAAAATAAGGACCACTAAATTATGTGCATTTACATAAACCTAACCTAATAAAGAAAACAAAACACATGCACTAACTACCTAGATAAGTTGCAACACTGGCAAAATGTGATTATGTATATAATTTTAATATATTTCATCAATTTGACTGAATCTTCTTCAGCTTGCAGTTTGTAAAAAAGTATATCAAAGTGTGTTAAAAAAAAGATTTACTCTAAATTGAAACGGTTTGTTATATACAAACAGTATAAAATGGAAATAAAGCCTTGATTTCATCGCTAATAAAAAGTTTAAGGAGTCGTAAACAATTGACAGCAATATTGCACGCATGCGAGACATGGCACGGCGACCTTTCCCAAATTACACGTATCCACAAAGGCGACCAAACCCCACTTTACGACCTACTACAGGACAAAAAGTCACCACTTGATTGGGCTACTTGAGAAGTCTTACCTATTAAAAAATAAAAAGGGGGCATACGAGAAACAAGAGCGCGTAGGAGAGGCGCTCACGCCCCGAAACCAAGATAACAAGTTTTTTTCAAGAGCGAAAAGACCAACAAAAGATCTCTTTCGAGAGTAAAGCGGAGTGCGTAACCGTGTCGAAGAGATATTTCGTTATAAACCGTGAAAAAACAAATTGAAAATAATTGATAGTAATGATTTAGGTACACAGACGACGGGTAGAGCGTTAAAGTGTAAAACGTTCTAAAAATTGATATCTTGTGGATTTGTTTATTTTACTGCGTAAGCGTTTAGATTACGGAATCTAAATTAATTATCAGAATAGACGAAAACGCAGCGAATAAGTAACAAAATCGTTCGTTACCTTGGCGCTACTTCCTGATCACATTAATAACTAAATAAAGCCATTTTCCGGAAACTGTATAAATTAACAAAACAAAAAACTGTTGTGTGAAGGTTCACATATTATATTATGGACTACTACCTACTTCAATCGTAGATAATTGTACACTATACAGAATGTAAAAATACATAATTATGTATAATATATATAGAGATTACAGAAAATATACAATAATCGAATTGTTTACAATCAAGTGTAAAACAATCCATAATTCAATAAAGCGTCAATGACATTGAGCTACTTTACGAGCTGCTTGTTGGCGAATTTACAATCTGCTTGCAAAGTCTCCCAGTGTCATCATCGAACAAGCTAACAGGCAGATTGTAAACAATCTACCGGGAAAAGTTGAAAGCCGGTCAACTTTACACGCTACACGCTAGCGTGTGGGCCTAGTGGCGACCTCCCGGTAAAAAAACGAACTACGTTCTGTCAAAATAGTCGCTAGCTTGTTGGCTTCTCAACGAATGGAAAGTTTTGTGTGTCATAATCACAATCGCAGTAACTGAATCGCCCGCTTTTAAATTCGCCAACAAATAGCTTGTAAAGTATATCAATGTCATTGACGCATAAGTGGTGCTATCAATTAATTGAGTTGTATAGTATCAAAAGTAGAACTCTCCCTTAGGTCCCATATATGTTGGAATTGAACTAATGATGCCATAGTATTTTTCTGATCATAACATACGACTAGGTACCAAAAAATTTTTCGTATCAAAATCATATATTTGTGGTATAAAAACGTGAATGAAAATGAGGCTTTGGAAAGGTAGAATTGTTTATGACCAATCACAGAGCTGCCCAAGTGTTGAATTTCTGGTCCCTAAAAGTAGAAAAATCTTTCACGGTATTATAAAACTCAAAACCCCAACAAAACGTTTTTCGTCATTTTCTCGAAACGATGAATAATGGATAGTTCTACTTATGATTCTATACCACTTGATTTAATTACTTATTGTTATGATAAATTAATTAAATTAACCCTTTCGAAGAGTAAAAATAGTGAATTAGTAAAAACACACAAATCTTTTATCATCATTTATTCCAAACACTGAATTATGGATAGTTATACTTTTGATTACATTAAACTCAATTTATACTAGAGAGGACGATTCTATGGCCTGTTAATCGATGAATAATAATTGTAGATACGCATATTTTTATAATTGGATTATAAAATCTAGTAAAAGATTTTTGTTAAATTATGTAACATAAGTATTGTTATATTATTATCTACAATACCCAATGGCAGTTTATTGCACAGGGAAAAATACAAGGGGGCCTCACAAACATGTAAGTACATTGGGCTTCTAAGTATATACCTAAAAATATATACTGTATATGAGTCGGGTAATATAAATTTGTCAAGTGGTGTAGGGCGACGTTGGCTGACCGGCATTAATAACAAAACATGCTACACTGTCAGCGCGATCCCAGTTTTTTTGGCTTTTTGATAAAATGAGGCACGGATATGCATAAGTAAAAAAGGGAAGGAAGAATCAACTGACAAAATTTAAACGTCTGAAGACAACACCCGATTTAGTCGGGTTCAGCATAAACAAAAATATACTATATGTCGGGTCAACTAAATTGGAACGTCCCAAGTGGACAATTGGAACAGGAAAACGAAATGTATGAAAACCCTCACCCCCGATAGTCCCAATGATTCATGACAATTATAAGTATAATATGTCAATGTCGGTTTTAAAGTCACTAGATACGTCATCTCCGAAATAGGTATCCGTTTTTTTTCCGCAAACTGTTAAGCATTGTTTCAGACACTCCGTTAAAAAGACAGATTAGATATAAAGAGTGAGTTGGATGTCCCCGAATACAAAAAAAAAACCCTAAAGCCGGTAATTTATTCATGGAAAGTGCGGAAACTTTTTTCTCCGATAGCAACCTTTTTGCGGTTAAAGTCGAGTTAATAAATCAGGCAAACGTATGCGTTAGTTCGCCAGGTGCGACTCCCGCTGAAGCCTTGGCGACAACTTCAATTTAGAATTTAGCCCGCGCAGGTATGGGAGAGTTTTTCGCCTATTAGGAAAACCCTTCCTTGCTCGGCGTCCCACGGGACTGGGCCCGTTTAGAGTGTTGTTTTCCGTAAAGTTTTATATGAGATTTCGATACAAATTTATCGAACAAGTTGACAAATTACATTTACAATATATTTTCAGCTTCGGTTATGTCTGGCGACTTAAACCGTCTATTATTTTTTTAAATAATTCAGATTCCTGACAGACCAACTAAAGTAGGAACTTTCTACTTACTCACACCACAAGTATATTTCCGTATATTTCCCGCAATTTACGACTGAAATATTCAAAATTCAATCAACGTTACATTATAAAAATTTAATTTATTTTAACATGTGTAACTGTTAAATTATAATATTAATATTAATTAATAATTAACTGCGTTTATATTTATAGACACGTCCGCAGTCCTTGGGGTAAAGGCTATGCATTGATGACTTAGGTACAAGACAAAATTTTCAAACCAATTTTTAATATTTAAATAGTTTTGTAAAAACAAGCACTAAACCAATTTAAATGTTTTTTTTTAATATAGGGAAATTTTAATTTCCCTTTAATTACATTTTTTAAAGTTAAATCGGTGTATTTTACGGTACTGTTCGGTTATGAGGAATACAGCGGAAAACACATTTTGAAAATACCCGATTTACTGGATTATTTGTTAGTTTGGGTTAGTTTAGGTTGGGTTAGGTTAAGTTAGTTTTGGTTTGATTAGGTTAACCTAACAAATAATCCAGTTTATCGGCTATTTTCAAAATGTGTTTGCCGCTGTATTCCTGATAACCGAAAAGTACCAAAAAATGCATTAGATATATGAACGAATGCATTATTGTGCTGGGGTTTTAGTTTTTTTATAATATAACACACCCCCGTTCGATTTTTATTACAAACCTAAGACTTTATAAACACCGGGAGAAAACCCACATTTTCGTTGTCTATAATTTACGCGGTGGCCTCTCTGATCATTTAAGACCGAGCAATATATTATGCTCCTCTTTCCGCTATGTAACATGCCAATTCAGCCGTCATTTTTTTCGAGGGGCACGAAATTTAATTCCTTACACCCCCTTTATTGTGCTTTTAATAACAGTATTTTTTGTATACTCTAGTAATGTGTTCACCTGTTAAATGTTATGTGCTGTTTAACTTAGGAAATTGATTAATGCGCCAACCCCTCAAATTTAAATCGTCAACTAGTAGCTCTATCACCGTTGTAGACAACCGAAAACATGGAGGTTATAGTCGATAATATGTATGTATACAAATGTACGATGTATAACTGGTAAATTCGATATCACAATAAACCTAGTTATCTATATAGATATAAGTCTTTTAATACCAACAATATTAATGCTACACAATTTACTTAATATAAATTTAAACATCAAACTTACAAAAACTATTGATTGTAGATTAGTTTAGAACATTTCGGATAATATGCCTAAAAACCAAATACAAGCATAAGCAGACTTTATGAATGATTGTACTTTTATCTAATCAATAGGTGAATATTTTGCAATTTCTATTTAGCGATAGTTCAATTGAAAAAAAATATTCAATACCTCACATACGAGTAACATATGTTATGGAAATATATTATATAATCTTTTTAATGATGTGAACTGTCAATAATAATTCTTGGCGGAAAGAATATTATTAATTTTATTATTAAATAATTAATAAGGAAGATGAATAAATTACAATATGTGCTTTAGAATACATAACGTATAACATTATATCGAATGAAAAATCTATTAGATGTGTTAATTGTTTTTTTATGTATAATGTTGCGATATCAAAAAAGTACCATCAGAATGTCTACGAGCACCGTATGGCTCTGACATCAATAATTGGGTATTGAAATTCACATAAGTTTTTTTAGTATGTAATAAAACCAACATGTATGATTAGCTCGTTGCTTCGAAGAAAAAGATGATTTCCGTTACGCAATAGTCTCATATCAGACTTAGAAGATTCCACGGACCGAAGATGTTTTATTGATTCCATTAGGTATAAATGTCATAAAAAAACTAAACTTCCGTCTGAAGAAATGTTTGAATTCTGGTCGTTCACACCAACTCGACAAATAAATGGAAACATACTATTCAGCCATACACCCGAACCGTGTATGTACAGATTTATTGTAATTTGACGCGATTACCCAAAATAAAATTTACCTAGATACCTAAGTACCTAAAACGACGAATGACATGAAACACGTTTGCCCTAATAATTTCTTAAAAGCAATAACCTACCTAATGTAAAAAAATGTGCACTGTTCTATAACTCTACATCCTTATATATAAGTATCGAAAATAAATATCTTCGTCGAATTATCCATGGATTCTTAAAAAAATATTTTAAGAAATTAAACATTTAGGTAGGTACCTACCAGTGGCGAAGACTCCATACTAGGCGATTATTTAAAGCCTACCTTTTTAAGAAAAATAATTTTTAATTGCATATTGACATATTTATATACTTAATCACTTCATTATTTTATGTTATATTTTCCGACCATGTCCGATCCTAATCGGATCATATGGGCCTCCACAAAGTAGAGGTTTGTATTAACAGATTTTGTTTTTACGAGAAATGGATGTCAGCCACTTGCTCAACCTATTAGGTCCATACCCTGACTCACACACAAATTGAAAAACAATATGTGTACTTGCCAGACCCAGGATTCGAACCTGAGACCCACGGCGTGATAGTCCAACGCTTATGCCGCGCGGCCACTGTGGGTGTAGGACACATTAATGGCTTCAAATTATTGGGTAAGTATATATATGCAATAACAGCAAGTATTTTAATAAAAAATCCAGCAAGTATTAATAGCAACCGTAAATAAATAATAAACATTCGAACCTGAGACCCACGGCGTGATAGTCCAACGCTTATGCCGCGCGGCCACCGTGGGTGTAGGACACATTAATGGCTTCAAATTATTGGGTAAGTATATATTATATGCAATAACAGCAAGTATTTTAATAAAAAATCCAGCAAGTATTAATAGCAACCGTAAATAAATAATAAACGCCGCGACGTCTCGACGTAAATAAATCTCCGATTATGTGTGAAATAATTCTGAATTTTTTTCGTATGGACTTTACGTCTCGTAACCTCAGCAAGTCTGCTGATTTGTACGAAATAAGGTAAGCTCCTATCGCAGAGCCTAAAACATTCGCGCATAATAATGTTGTCACGACTGCGCACTTTGTCCAAAATCATTAACAATTAGATAATTAAAAAAATAATTTCAACGGCGTTTAATCGAATATTAATAAATAAGTACTTATAGATTGTTTTTATAAATAAAAATAAATTTTATTTAATGATTTTTGATGGGTAATCTTTCTATAATTAGTAAATAAGAACAATGCATTTTTTATAAGTATAGTATATAAAAGTTTATAGAAGTATAAATACATGTTTTGAAAAATACGTAATTTAAACACATCGCTCATTTTTATGTTGTCAATGAGTTTTTGAAGTTTCATTGAATTAGTGTGTCGTTGTCATTTACTAGTGTGTACCTATTCATTAGTAGTAAATATCGTACTATTCTCGTAAGTATACCTGACAAGTGTGCTCTTTCCAAAAGTCACCCTTCGCCACTGGTACCTACTATTCTTACCATACTATGAGTAGCGTGGTATTAAAGTTGGACAAACGCCAAATCCCACTAAATTCATATTTTAATTGATTAAGGTAGTGACAAATGATGCTCTTTTCAAAAAATCCGTCAAAAGTATATCGTCATAAATAGATTGGGTTTAAAATTAATAATTATGTAATATGAAAAAGTGACATTTTACAGTTTACACACAAGTTCGCGAATCTCCTGTAGATTTTCGTAATTGGCCTATGTCCTGCCTTGTTGACCATACTCTTGCACACAATCGGAAAATCTACCGATAATTATTGATGGAATTCTACCGAGTATACTGAAAATTTCAAACGCTTATATTGTCTAGCTTAGTTTTTCCCAACCAGTGTATCGCGATTTTTTCTACAACTATAATATTTGCAAATGTGTTCTTAATTTAAGAAAAACTTTTTAATTGAACAATTTTAGTAGGTAGCTGTATTAGTTGTACGACAAAAAACTTCACGTATCTATGTGAACTTATGAAAAAATATCTGAACAATGCAGAATGTATTATAATATTTGTACTGTCCGGTGGGCCCAGGAGGCGTGCCGTGACTGTAGTAAGATACATTATAATGTAAGTATGCGGTATAAGTAATTATTTCAAAAGTTTCTGCGAAGGTGGGAGCTTTTCACGTCAAGAATAGAACGCCTTAAAAGAATGGAGTGAAAATTGAAAACGGAACGTGTTTTACCCTCCCCCACCCCGCGGAAAGACGGCGGTTAGAAGGATGGGGGCGACTTCCTGTGACGGCAGATTTAGGAGGCGCGAGGGGCGCACGCCAAAAGTGTGGCACATTTCTCCCACGCATGGCCCTACATTTTACCACATTGAAGATGAACATCGGAGGTAATGTAACTTGTTAAAATATTAGTACATATTTTGGTAACCATGTAATAAAATTAAACACGTCTTTTATTACGTAAATTTAATAAAATTCTACTTACATTTTCCCGGCTATGTGTATAGTCATATTTATATACTATCCGTTCAGACAAATATTGTCGAAGAGTAATTCAATGGTACTTACTAACGTATTGATATTCTATAAACTTTTCCCACTCTAGTAAAATTATTTTCAATATGACATCGGTAACTTCCTGACAGCTACGCTATTTAAGAGCACGTCAGCCTGCATCGTCAGAACTTGTAGTCTTCTAAGCCCTTTCTCCACAAAGTAAACGTCTAATAAATACAAAATATAATGCCTTTCACACGAATGAGAGCTACATATTATTTTCAACTTCGATTTTCGTTATCAATTTTTCAGGGTTTTTAAAACAAGTGTTATGGTAGACAGAACAGTGGCGCACCCAGTGGGTGGGCCAAGGGGCCCTGGCACCCCCCAATAATGAAAATTATTAGAATGATTTTAAACACTGAAATTGAAAGCCAATAAACTATACCTTTGAGCTTAGACAAATAAAAACACGGCAAAAAAATGATTTGTAATAATTCTCCAGCACCCTTTTTAGAAAAATTTCTTAGATTTTAATTTCTAAAACAAAATTTCGAAACACTAATGTCAGGTTTTTTTAGAAACCCAATCCCTAATGGAACTGTCAAAAAATTCTCGGTGTCCACCCGAATTCCGGAGTGGTGTAGGTCATGGCTGGGGAGGGCTGAAAGGGCTCTAGCCTGGGGGCCCGGGGTGTCGGGTTGACCAGATAAGTGAGATAAACACACATCATAAATTAGCTTTAATAGTAAAAAAAGTCGCCTGCGGCGCTATTATACTCATAGCTATGAACATTTTCAATTACTTATACGATTGTGCAATATATTTTTTGATTATTATGTGTCGATACTCGACAGCTCCATTATTAAAGTAGATGTATTAAAAATCGCCAATAATTCACTGTATAAGTACCCTTAATTTGAACTAAAACATAATTTGAAAAACGTTAATGTAGTGTTTCATATTGCCTTTAATCTTAGCGGTAGGTAGGGGGCCCCCAAATATCCTAGCCCGAGGGCCCGTTTCAGGATGTGGGGACCATGGTGTAGGTACACCGAGTGCAATAGACAAAAGACCGATAAACGAGAAATTAGGCTGTGAAGAAGAAAAAGAGCCTATAGGACTAATTTACATTCTCCTCCTTGGCCCCCCCCCCAATATTAAATCCTGGGTGCGCCACTGAGACAGTATATAAAATTTGTATGTATGTTTGGAGATCAAGAACGATTAGAATATGTACATATTTTTTTACAATATTTAGTTTTATTTAGATATTTAAAAAAATATTGGAAATAAATATAATTTTCTTGACAATTACATATATTATAATAGTGACAACAGCCATCTCACTTGGTTAGTCAAGGACGTTCAAGTCCAACAGAAAGCCACACGAAAAAATCTCTCTAGGTATGTTAAGCGGCACCGTAATAATTATTTCGATATTTCGTAATAATCTCAAATCAAACTTTACCAGAATCTAACGGTGACCAGGGTAAAATTATCGGATTTACCTTTGAAGAAAATAATACCTCATACATTTATTAGTCAGTGACATGTATACTGAGGTTGATGCATGTAATTAATAAAACGCTCTTATCGGTGACAACTTACTATTAATGGAAATATTGAGTAAATTAAATCATAATGTGATATTTGACTAGAAGTAATATATTATGGTGATAGACCAAATTATTTTTCAAACGGAATACAAGAACCTTCCATTTATTCCCAGTCTACTTATTTGTGTCCCCACTTGTAGCGCAGGTAGGTATTTTTATTAACTTAACTCAACTCAATGAAGTACCGACGAACAAGAACTTCTTGTCTACGTGTTAAAATTGTAAACTAGCAACCCCTCTAGTACACCTAATCGGAGTTTCGTTTTGTGTGCGTTTAATGATTTATTTCTTCCCCAAACTCAATAATTACCGTATTATTAATACAGTATTAATTAACCTAACTATCATAATAACTAAGAGGTGAAATTATTTTCATATTGTTAATAATAATTAGACTTCTAAGTGAATAACTGAGAATACAATTTTATTGATATAAATTAAAAACATATTTTCGCCGTATTTTTTTTTCTTCAAATTAATCTAATTAATCTTCTAAGTACGACTACGGCGACATCCTGTTATCGCTGAGATGGTGTTGTTGGACAGTATTTAATTTTTTTAGAATTTTGGACATGTTACAATATTTATCTGTCACTTAGTTAAAATATGCATAGATTTCATATATTTAGGCATACTTTCATTGATGACATTCATTCCTAACATAGGCATTAATAAAAATAAGGAATTATATTCAAGAATTTAATAATGTTATTTATTTGATTGCTATTGACTATGCACACTAGTACAAGATATCGCAAGCAATGACTTACATAATATTATCTCAATGTTTAAAAAAACCGTATCAGATATTTTTATTATGTCGCTACGAGTTTGAAAGTAAAATATGACCGTAACATTTATTAAAACTTAACTTTTTGTTGCCATTCTCTGGGCATGAAAATATACAAGACAGCTTGTATAACTGCAATGCTAACTACATAATATATTTGAATGTTCGTAAAATATTTACAAAGTGTGAATTCGCATTAATTCTCATGCCTGTATCCCGCAAGTTTTTCATCCATATTCATATCGTACTCCACCACTCCCAAGGGATACTATTGCATGTGTCCAGTGCTTTTATAAAAAATATATTACAATTTGAAAGTTTGTTTCGGATTTAAAAAATACAATATGTGGCAGTTAATATACAAAATAAAATTAAAATAAGAGATGTTAAATAATGTAAGGTAAAATCATAACATTAAAAATATGTCTTGTTCAATGAAGAATCGGACGTTTCAATTAACTCGGTAATATTATATTATAAATAATAATGTACATTAAATATTTTATTAATTCTCAATTTGGCTCAAAAATCTAATATGGATCTTGGCCGCTAAGAATATTGAAGAAAGATGGTCAGCAACTCGCTCAACCTATGCGGTACATGCTCTGTATAACAACGCACATTGAAAAACCAACAATAGTAATTCTCAGACTCCAATGTTCACGGCTTGAAAAGCGAACCACTCTAACATTCGAATATATTTTATGACATGGATCAGAATGCTGGGATGTCACGAAATAGAAGAAAGACGGATATATGTCTTTGAGAGGTGGCGCATGAGAAGATTTTTTCGTATGTTCAAAGGAAATTATATTTGGGTGAAGATCAATTTTTATTTCATGGGGATGAAACGATCACATGGCATACAAAACTGTAAATACAGCGCAGGATCGACCAAGTATATAACATGACGAAGGAGCCATCAGCAAGGTATGTAGGTACACACCACCTGAGGATAAAAGAATTTTCCTAAATGACCGACACTGAAATGATTGGACACATTTGAAAAGCCAATGCAAAAACATTGCATAGCGGAAGCGCTGAATCATGTGTTGGGGTAAAGACTTTGACTCATCAAGGGTTTGCAGTACAAAAAATATCTAATGATAAATATCATGACATCATTTTAAAAGGAAGTACACAGTTTTAGCCTTACTGTAATATCTTGGCTACGGACGCCTTAGCGGCGATCATCGGAACTACGGATCCCCCGCACTTCAAGTATAAATCTACTACCCCAACCCTTGCTCAAGTCCGTAACAGTCCATATAGCACTAACACAATATGATGATTCTAGTTATAGTAATAATATCACGTTGATAAACTAGAATTACTAGATTTATATTTATTCCACTAGGATTCATTCCAAATAAGTTGTGTGTAGTAAGTAGTTCCGACTTTTTGAGTTAAATTATAAGATCAGCATTTGACAATTGAATAAAATGGAATCAGCTTTTCACTTAACTGAAATAATTAGATTTTCTTTTATTAAATATGTATGAAATCCGGCCGAATGTCGCTTAATCGAAAACTTTCAGAGAGACGTATTCAATCCTACTTAAGTTTCCCCTATTAATTTATTATTTAAATGGAAACTGTTTTTTTATCTTGATGTATGGTTTCAATGATTGCAGATATTTTGAAACAGTTTAATCTAAATCCATCTATATAACAATCTTCTTCTTCTCGGTCGTTCCCTCTTGGTTGAAGATCGTGACCGTCTTGAAATTCAGTCATGTTCTGGGCGACCTAGACTGTCCACCCCTATCCGTCATCTGCCTTTCGCAGAACAGGAAGAGCTCCTATATTTTATCGCTCTTCCTCTGCTTAAGCTTCCCTGGAGGATACCTAAAACCACCAGTATCTCCAGGTTATCCGGTCTGCGTCGAATAATATGTTCAAAAAACTGCAGAATGCGTCTCAGGCATATTGTTTGGTCGTCTTATTTAGATAATTAACTGGTGCGTGCTGTGCTCTGTTTGCGGCGTCATACTGCCAACGTGAAGATCTCTTCACATAGAATATTCGGCAGTTTTGTATTAGCTTTAATTTGTTACTTACTACAATTTCTAATATTGCCTCTACGTACTCATCTCTACCATGGGTATACCTTAACTTTAAGTCCTGTAAATCAAGTCAAAACACATTTGAGTGCATATCGATCTTAGTCTTGGGTAACTGCTCCTGAGACATTCCCAGTCATTAAAAAAAATATGCTTCACATCCAGACGTAGGGTCCCGTGATAGCCCGATTAAGGGCGGGTGTGGTTTGCTGGGGCCATTAACTTCAATGTGCTCTGTCCAAGAAATACAAAGCACCAACGCCAAATTTCGAAGGCATCAATTGCCTTCCGCTTCCTTTCTCTCAGGGTCAATGACTCGAACTACTTTACTTAAACTTATCTAAATCGTAAATTATTTTTTAAATTAAAATGTTGCCGAAGAGTTTAATGTTTAAAAACGGTAGCATTTCATTTTGCATCCAATTCATTAAAAAGTGACAGGCACGTGATAGTCGTTTTTAACTTAACAAGTGCTTACTACGTTGGTAATTAAAAGAAACACGTAGAAAAGCTTAGAGGATAAATGAATTACCAGCTCGTGATTCCTACAATACGTTATTGCTTATCCACACGCCATACACCTGGAGCGGGTAATTAAATATAACAAAACGCCACTCAAATTTATAATAGGTGTATGATAGAAGCAGACTATCCTCACATTTTATATACATAACCTGTCACTTCCAACGTGACGGTTAGCTAAATCAGTGAGAGGCTTTATATAACGGGATTTCAGAAAAGGATTACTCTTGATACGCAACCATTAATAATTTACTTTTTAGGGGACTAAAAACTGTAGGCGATACAAAGCAACTGACGATGAACTTCGCTATTTAAAATTTTAGAGGCTTAAATAATTAATTATTAGATACACTTCTTTCATATAACTAGAAAAAATACCAGATAGCAGTAGGTACCTACCACCTGTCGAAATAAATTGAATGTAATTGTAATGTCGTTAAAACGTTCTATATACCTACTCGATATGCTAATACTGCACTGTAAGTATTTGTCAACTAGTATGATGATAGTTTTTAATTAATTACTTTTTTATTCAACGAATAATTCACAAGATTTAAGAATGTAACATTCTGCTGGGTGTCTTACTTTTTCTTCTGGGTGTCTTACTTTTTTCAAAAAGATTTTTTCTATTGGTTACAAAGTGTTTCCAAAATTATGTATATTATGATAGTAACCTATCATTTTTATTTTCTTTCACGATCCTATTAAAACAGACGATTCCTTTTTATTTTCGTGTCGGTTTATTTTTCAAATTTAGAATTTGCATTTTTCTTTCACATTAACCCGTTAAATTCGCCTTCTCCTTGTCTCGCTTTCTCCTACACATGTGCATAAATTATGGTGTTTCTTATGCGTTGCTGATAAATCAAAACAAATATAATATAAACCATTGTAAAGCAAAATAGCCTTCCATTCAGAGAAGAGCTCAATTGCTTCCAAATAAAGAAGAAACAAAAAGGTAATTTCAATTTCTCTAACTACTCTAAAACCTAATACAGACTTACAATATGTATCTACCCCCTACGTCTGAAAACAAATTATACAATTTATTGTTTACAATATTATCAACAACTGCAAAAATTTCCATAAAATTAAACGTAGTTTTAACAGTAGGTACACATCGTAAAAAATGATGCACTTGTTTGATCAAAACAACAATCCAGGAGATCACGCGTCGTTACTTCCGTATAATTAATTACCCAAAGTCTCAAACATTTGGATACAGTTGGCGAGAGTTGGAGACAGTTGAAGACAGTTGGCGAGAGTTGAGACAGTTGCAGACAGTTGGAGATAGTTGGAGACAGTTGGCGAGAGTTAAAGACAGTTGATGAGAGTTGGAGACAGTTTTAGACAATTGGAGACAGTTGAAGACAGTTGGAAACATTTGGAGACAGTTGGCGAGAGTTGGGGACAGTTGGAGACAGTTGACGAGAGTTGGAGACAGTTGAAGATAGTTGGAAACAGTTTTAGACAGTTGGAGACAGATGGCGAGAGTTGGAGACAGTTGGAGACATTTGAAGACAGTTGAAAACATTTGGATACAGTTGGCGAGAGTTGGGGATAGTTGGAGACAGGTGACGAAAGTTGGAGAGAGTTGAAGACAGTTGGAGACAGTTGTCGAGAGTTGGAGACAGTTGAAGACAGTTTTACTCAGTTGGAGACATTTGGCGAGAGTTGGAGACAGTTGGCGAGAGTTGGAGATAGTTGCAGACAGTTGGCGAGAGTTGGAGATACTTGGAGACAGTTCGGATTCTCCGAATCCCGAATTAAATGAATTCACCGGCAATAATAGATTGTCTGGAATAATGTCCAGACATACTCTGAAGGTGATTCCACAGATTGCAAAAAAACAGTATCCATCGCGAGTCTGCCAAGTATGTGCTGCGCATAAGAGGCGAGGAGAGACCAGATACCTTTGTCCAGAGTGCAATGTGCCTCTTCACAAAGGATCATGCTGGCAAAAATACCACACAATAAATAAATATTGATTGTATTGTCAAAAAATCTGAGTTTTATTCCAATGTCTCCATAAATATATCTTTTGTAAGCATTTTCGTACAAAACTATGTAATGAAAGATTTTTCTGAAATCATGCCGGTGTGGGAGGGTTTTCTATTTATTTTTTGCCGGTATTGAAAAGGTTAAGTATATAAGATAATAAACCAGACGACCCTTAGTGATGAGATGACCCCAAGTAAATAGTATTAATATCGAGTTTTCTTTGTAATTCAATGAATACCTACTAAATATTCTTTTGCAGGCTATCACTGTCTTCTTTCTCGACGTTTCGGAATCGTTGCAGCGACTATTCTCAAGAGATAATGTAGTAAAGTGTACTGCTAGGTGTATTAATTAATGTTGCCTCTTTAAACATGTTGAAAAAAAATACCAAATACAATCCGAATTGGAAAGCATTAAGTAACTATTATTTTTTCTTAATAACACAAAGTGAGCGACGACTTTGCAACTTTTTCGAACTACGATGACTATTCATAAAAATATGTACTAATGTTTCGGAAAAAAGCTTTCACAATATTATGTATCGACTGAAACTGAAATCCCCGATACGCTGCTGGTTGCAATATCAAGCGATAAAAATACGGCGATTGAAAATTGTTTGGATCAGAATTTTAGTAAGTAAATCATGCTCGCTTCAGCACACATTCAAAATACACAATGTGTATTGTTAATTTATGGAGGATACGAGGTAAGTATAATAAATAACCAACAGGAAGTCTACAAGTAGGTACGAATATAACAGATTTATGAAAAATCTTCGCTGGAATCGCATCGACGTTTAATTCTGAACACAGGTTGCTCTTTATAATTATTAATATAGTACGAGGTGTGAGTATTGCGAGTATTGCGACAGACATGGCAAATAAAAGCATCGTATCTAGTTGTGAACGGAAGGAAACGGGCATAATATTATGTCATTTAATAGTAATACAAAAAACCTGGTTAAACTATTATTTGGATATAAAATCTTCATTTGTTCGCGAAACTTTATGAATGACTGTGTAAAACTAGAAACGTCGAAATTGTCGATGTGGTTTTGTTATCATTCACAAAACATGTGACCGTGAAATGTTGAATCGGAAATATATGCCGTATATTAAAGACCGTCCAACCTCTTTGGGTCGTATAGTACTGACATAAAATTCATGTCTAAATAAAACACGGTTCTTGTCGGCTTACTACAGGAAGCCAGCAGCAAACAAATTTTGAAAATAGCCGATATACTGGATTATTTGTTAGGCTAGGTTTACATTCTTAAATTCATGAATTTTACCAAAATCAGCTATGAAAATTGCATTAATGTTCATATTGAATCTAATAAAATTGGAGACCTGTATACGGTCATCTCTTTCCGATAAGAAAGCTCACGGTGAACTGTGCCACTGTGAAATGTTTTACGTACAATTTAAATGTAACCACCGAAAAACTACTGTTTGTCGCATGTAACAAATTTCATTCGACATGAGCCGCAGTACCATAGCAAAATGTTGCATTAGTGCAGGTGCAGATGCTGCTTTTCGTTTCTCTAGCCGAGTCACTGTCCCGTCATGATCCCGTATGTGTGCGCAAAAGAGAGTTGAAACATTGTCGGCGGTTTTAATTTATAACCATGTCACAGGCGAGACAATTTTCTATTAACTACGATAGTATGCATAAACATCGAAATTTTGATGCACAATACAATTTTTTATCCTATGAAATAAATCATCAGTCAAATTCATCTACGAAAAATCGTTCGTCTGGTTGAGAGTTACTACGGTGCAATTGCAGTGCAGTAGCAACGGTTCCTACGATGAAAAGACAGAAAGTCATAAATCTTCAATCATGGAATCGCTGAGGCGTGTAAACGGTATTTTTATTATGAGCGATTTTATCGACGTGCGCATGAAGATAAGCAAGATATTAAACATGCAAATTACTTTCCGATTTGCGAAGAGTTTTTTTTTCAAGTAAAAGTAGGTAAGCGATTATACATTAATTATTGCGTGTCTCTGCAACGATTTAAAATCTCTACTGGATTCCTAAAATTACTGTTTCAATGAAATTAATTACATAGCGTAAACATAGCCGTTTATTTTTATGATCCACGAAATTAACATGCAACATTTTCTTTTAAAATAATTTTACGTTTATGGTTAGGTGTGCGCATCGCACTACATATTAATTAAGCACTTACCCACGATTTATTTTCATGTCAAACAATTTTAAACATGAAGAATAGATAAATTTAATAAGTCAACAATCATCCAAATTTGATAATAAAATCAGAACTTTCAATAATGCATTGTTTCATCAGTTTATTAAAACTAAGAGAGCTGGCGACTTTTCTGTTACCAACTCTGTCCACAAGCAGAAACAAATAGGAATTGCTCTAAGAGAAATAATATAAATAGAGTGGGTATTGTCCAGCAAAATGAAGCCGTGTTTCTTGTGTATAACGCACAATAGAACCTCAATGTTATCATTATTAACTTAACTATGAAACTTTATACGATCATGGTGCTTCTTTAAACACAACATAGTAACCCTATGTTCTACTAAATTAACTAAAAAATAATTACCACTAACTTTATATTTAACACAAAAACAATAAATTTCAGCAACACGTGCTCGTAGTTTTTAAATGAATGTAGTCATTCAAATCAATATTTACAGGCGACGAGTTCAAAAAATATTTAATTCAGCCGCAGAAACTCTATCTTACTCTAATGCATGTTGCGGAAATATAGGCGTGCTGAATGCTTTCCCACTCGTACTTATGGTTCGTTTTTGTTCAGGCCTTGGAATTGCAATTTGTTTTAAATATATATTTAATGAATTAGTCGAGTCGTATTTCCAATTTAATGATATCAATTCGGGTCGAGCCACCACTTAATGTTTTCCATTGAAGGAATTATTAAGCGAGTGTATAACTTCGTAGTGGAAACCATTCCACGTACACCAATGAATGAAAGGGCGCAAATTTAAAGAAATTTATTTGGATTATACACAAATTTCACACATCTGGCGTTAACCTCCACCAAACCTCCCTCAGGTCTGACCCATTTACATTAGCATTAAATATTCAACATTGAGCCTGGTCGGACATTTATTTTTACGCCAAAGAAGCCAGCTGCCTGCACAACCGGAATACGTAAACTTCCCGATATCTATAACTAAAGTCTAAAACCATCGAGAAGTTTAGATATAGAGATACAGAGCATGCATTCCACATTTAAATTTATTTCTACAAGAAGCCTGAAATATACTTAGCATAATTTGCGGTTACTGGCAATTATGTCACTCATTGTAAGTAGGTACTTTGCTTTTTCCATCAACATGCACCCGCAGGGGTTAAATGAAAATTGTCCCTAGTAGGTACATTTCGTCATAGCAGCACCGTTTACCGTGAGCTGTTTTACCCAAGGCTTCGAACCGGAACTGAACAGAAAACGGGAAAAATCGTTATTTTTGTCGGAACGAAAATCGGAACCGAACCGACAAAAACTATCGGTTTTTTTTTTTTAAATAAAAATTAATCATTAATTAATTAATTATTAACGTAAAAATTAATCACTCGGAGCTGAACCAAAAACCGAAAACCGGTAAAACCGTTATTTTTGTCGGAACGAAAACCGGAACCGAACATATTTTTACTTGAACCGGAACGAAAAAAAATAACGGACTTAAACCTTTAAATAAATAAACATTCCATAATAACAATTTAAATGTTTGTATACAATATTTAATGCCCATGGATAAGTGCTAATAAATGATGAAAGTGCGCGAATTTGCATGATGTAGACTTGCAAAGTACATTATTTATGTTGATAGCAATGTTTGCAAGTACGCTCGAGTTTCGACCAAAATGTGTGTGCACGTGCATTTATGTATCGGAAAAAGTTTACAAACAATTAAATCAAATCGAGTGATTAACCATTAAATCAGTTTGTGGACATATGTATGTATATTGGTCTGGATTAGTATATATTATTTATTTTATAAGTAAATATACGTTACGTATTAAAATTAAAAACACAGAACATAATGCATTTAATAATCAACCCATGTCAATGTCACCTTTTTTCCTATAAAAGTTCCGTCACATTAACTAAGCAGTATAAGTATAATATAATGTTGTCAATCAAGTTACAAGGTTTTATTATAAAAATTCTCGCACATTTTGGACAATGTTTAATTATGTTATGCAGTGGTTCCAAACTTTTTCCGTTTCACGGCGTCCTCAGTGTATAAGATTTTTTTCACGGTGCCGTCAAAAAATATCTGCGATGGGTGGGCACATTGTTCAATACAAATAGCTTCTCAAACCTTGAAAAGACACGATACCAATGAACACAAAAATAAGCGAAATGGGTTAACTTCTGGGTGAGACTGTAAGAAGGTATAATTATCCAGTGTGTATAAGTATAGGATAAACACGTGTTAATGAATGTGTTATTTTCAATAGTTACGTCTGCATCATAGTACACAAAAGTTTATCATTGACCCGCTAAATGTCCTCAAATATTGCTAATAGTTTAAGACAACGGACTTGCGTTTTATGGCATGGCCGTCATTAAGTAATAAACTCACGCTGGCTTTAAAGACTCGTTTGATGGTAACTGGTTTTCGCATATACCTACCTATATCTTAATATATTCTGTGAACGAGACCTACTCAGTGGCACAGACAAAGTGACACCCGTAAGCAAATTCAAAATGCCGCTCTCTAAGATTTTTAGTTTGGTAAATTCTCAACTTTTACATTTATTATTTCGCTAAATTAAACGAACCAATACAAAAAAAATCAAAAAGGCTGTAATATTCGGATTCCTTCTTAAAATTGTCAATCATTTTAGAATGTGCCGCCTCCAAGCAATCCCCGATCTGCTGACACAACTATGCTTATTTCGCTAAGACTGTATGTGAAGTTCTCTATCTATATTCTATAGTATCTTATTAAGAGTATTTTAGAAACCAGTTGCTAAGCTGATATAGGTGCTGTTCAAAAACATTGTTTATATCGTGGGAGGAAATATTGGAGGTCAAAAAGTGACCGCACGCAAAGAGGGCGCACACTTTGAAAACCAGTGCTGTAATGAATATAATAAAATTAATTTATTATATTGCAAATGTAAACCGAGCCGTGTTAAAATTCTATACATTCGATGCATTTCGAAAGATTCGACAGTGAAAATAAACTTTCCGTGACTGAATAAGCAACAGGAAGTTTCCCGCGGAGCTCTGATAAAGAGAGTAGCAAACCTTTTTTATTGAGTGTTACTAGTCAATAACTGAATGGCGAATCGTTGGTATGAGCTTAGGGTTGATTTACGATACCGGATAAGGCTTTACAAGTTCTTTCATAGGATTGATAGGGGATTGAGTTTGTCGCGCATTCTAATCCGGTCATCGACTAAACTTTATAGCCAAGTTATTATAATTCGATAAAGAAAACCTGTAAACAAAAATGTTTGTTTAACTTGTTTAGTGGAAAGATATTGTTTTATGTATTTAATATCAATGTGTAGGTACTCACTGCATACGATTTTATAAGACATATTGTGATGTTTCGTTTAAGTTCATTGTTCAAGTACATATATGATAATTTTATTGTATTAAGACGTAAATTTCTAATCCATGCTTTACCCGAATGTCCCCTTTTCACACTATGTAGCTTTTTCTTTCTCCCATTCAATAATAGTTATAATTTTATTGTAAACACGGTGTGAAGTAAAATTCTACAAAATTATTTTTTTAATCGATATCTATTTCGATTGTAACACCATTATCAACACAGCTCAGGATCGACTTTAAAAAAACTATTTTATGTGGAATTTAATAGTATAAATAGCATACAAACTTAATGTAATTCTTTATTATCAATTGGCCAAGGTGTTTTAGAAAATTTCTATAGAGGTTGCCGACACCTAAAAAAATATAAGTAACCAGGGCTTCAAATCGTTAATTTTTTCGTATCGGTTTACGTTCCGGTTCAAGTAAAAAATATATATATGGGTTCGGTTCAGCTCCAAGTGATTTATTTTTTTAAGGTTTTTATCTGTATTAAAAATTTATTTTCTACCATAATTTATAACATTCTATGATACTTGTATGATAGGCGCCACGCTCGCAAACCAATGGTTATTCCGCACCGCACGACCGTAACCATATCGTAGACAGTCGAGTATTCGATAATTTGACTTAAATAAAGGATTCCTTTATTTTCGTGGAAGTTTATTTTTCAAATTTAGAATTTCCGTTTACGTGTATCCTGTCATTCACATTAAGTACCACATTTAATAAAATGTATTCTTCCTGTCTCACTCTCTCCTACACATTTACGATTTTTTTCTCTCATACGTTTCAGATAAATCAAGATAAATATAACGTAATAATTATTACACTAGCTTAATATTGTTACGATAATACTAGGGATGTATTTATTTAGTGTTACAAAGTCCCGGATGCCAGGTGTTGATATTCACTGGGCATATTATATTATTGACTTCCACCGTCCACATTAGCCAGCTAAGTGACTTGAAACTTTACGGCAAACAAAACGCGGAACATTTTATAAATAAAATAGCGTTCCTAAGCGGTGAAAAGTCCAGCGGTTAAATATGGCGGCAGGTTTATACTAAAAGTCACAACAGCTAATATTTTTCCAAAGGGCCACGTTGAAGTTTATACTAAACGTACGGCGTCGATATGTTTATTTATTTGCCACAATATTTACAGGATGCACATGCGATGTATAAAATATATGAAGCAGTCCACACATCCATATGCACAGATGCGGTATATATAAGTAATTTAATTTTTCTATTACTATTAATTCATAAGAATCTGTAAAGATAACACTAGGTATATGTTTACATAAATCTTTAACACCACAAAAGTTTACAACAAAGTAAATATCAACTAAAATTTACCGCTTGGTTTGGAGCCATTTCCGTTTGTCAGTGTAATATTATTTGTCACATTTAATCATTTTTAAGAATTTAACGTGTAAATGTGTCTATTACTTAATATTATGACCCAGGCCTTGACACGTAACTGTAACCTTCGGTGGTAGTGCTAGTAATTGCCCATACTTCGAATGCAATATGATAAACTGTTTGTAGACAATGATGATTACTGCATATTGAAATGAATGGTAATAATTTGAACGAAATAATATGCTATTGAAAATCTCTATTTATTAAGTTAAGGTTACCGCATTGCATTCGAAGATAATAATATGTAATCAATGACAAGCACTACTATCGTAATTCGGAATACAGTGCCGCGGCCCGAATATAGTCGGCCTTGCTTGATATTTACCACATATTATAAAACCAACCAAATATTTTTTTATATGCGGTGTGTACTATTTATTGTTTGCAAGCCCGGGATTCTTTTCAGTTTTTAATCCCTACCATACCGTGTTTGAAGATGTCGGTATCTCTGAATATCGAAATTACTTTTTAATTGCCAAAATAGTCATGGTTTTGTCAACCGAAACATATTAAATACAATGATTGGTTTAAGTATGCTTTATAAAGTAAAAATATTGAAACCTCAAAAAAATACCATTCATCCCTTAATTTTCGAGGGATTACCGAATCGAAAATGACATCCATAATTGTAAACTAAATCAACAATCACACGAGTGTTACTAAAATTTTAAAATTAAAAGATTTCTTGTTAATAATAATATATTGTGACGGTACTACGGTCGGTAAAATTTGGTTAAAAAATGCTAATCATGTAATCCCGAGATTGAAATTTCTAGCGAATACTTCGTATTTATAATATAATATAAATTCTATGGTTGCAGGTAAAATTTCTTAAGTCGCATTTTTACGAAATTAAGATTTTAATACCAATATGTGTAAAGAACTGTGCTCTTTTTGAGTAATATAGATTTTGTCGCATACATATTATAAGCAAAATAAATAGATATTTTAACTTGTAAAAATAGCTTAAATTGAGACAATATTTTTTAACTCTAAGTAAAATTACTCATTCAAAACATTGAATATAACACAATATCAAAACTTAATTATACACATATAATGTAAAAGAAATTTAAAAAAGATATCAATTAACTTCAAAGCAAGGGAATTTTGAAAACTGAGATTTATTTCCAAACCGATTATCTCAGCTGCAACCAAAATGACAAAACACTTTTACCCCGAAACCACAGAATTTGTAATATTTAATTATTTTAGTTGATTGTTTTAATACAACCAAATTTAATACATACTGAAAATAATATACATTTATATCAAAGTGAATAATGGCTACGTACCTACACACCTTTAACATTTTATTATGATTTTAATTAAATGTCCATCAAGTAGATATTGACTGATTTTGGGTACATATACAATAGTATTATTCACCCACTTCCATATTACTTACGTAGACATTTAGTATGTACTATGTAGCTGAGTATTTTGTACAATATTATATATATATAGAAACGTCCAAGAAAAGCACCTACTTACGATAGACGGAACTTAATAAATTTGATATACTTACGGTAAAATTATGTACATAATATTAACTGCTTAAAAATGTCAAATCGAAATATAATATTCTGGTATGGATAAAAACAAATTTATTGCATAAGCCTCTAAGAAAACTTGCAGGTAAATCTTATTTTCATTCTAAAGGTGTTTATAAACATAAAGCGCCTGCCTACTTTCTCGGATAAAAATCTGTTTATTTCGATTGCCAGGGGGAAAACAATGAAAAAGCACTAAGTTTCCAACGCGAGGGAAAAATACTTGGTAGGAAAAACTCAAACGCAATGTCTCCGTAACATGATTTCCATTAGATTCGTTTTAAATAAGGCGTATTACGATAAAAAATGTTCGGTTTAAAAAAGGCCTCGTTTTGTACGAAATTGAAATAATAATCATGGGAAACTTTTGGAACAGATTATATACCGACAATAAACTTTATGAACAAGTGAGAAAATATGGCAAAAACCTTGAGGCTTGGGTAAATGTACTAATTCTGTAGTCGAAAAAATGTCAAGAGTACGAAATTGAATAATTTTTGTAAAGAAAAACTTAATACAAATAATGCTCGGTGAACTAGGCAAGGCATTAAATAATGTGAAAAATGTGTTCTTGACGTTTGGGTTATTACAAAGTGTATGTACGTATTAAAGATTGTAAACAAAGGCTTTCCACAACAGTACCTGCAATTTTTTTCCCTCATACGTACCTACTTACCTTACATTTTGTAGTAAATACCTGCCTATAACAGCATGTTAGTTAACGGTAACGAGTGTTATACAAACTGCATTGTCTAAATACTCTAAGCATTTGGCTGAACTAACAATAACTAATCTTACGAGTTAAAATTGACAAATTAGCAATTTTATGTTATGCAATGACAGGGAACACTGCAATGACCACTAAAAAATAATCGGTATAAAAATGTACATACATATACATCGGCTATATCACAATTATTATCAAAATAAGGTACCTATATAAATAGATAATTTTATTTGCCTTAGTCTATATATATATATATATATACGATAGTTACATAAAGAGACGAGATCTACCATCATATTCACCAACTACTTTAAACATAGTACACACCAGTATTCCGAAAACTTTTTAAACGTAATTAATTTTAAAATATAAGTCATGAGTATCTGTATTTTCAAATAGAAAATTTGAAATTTTATATTATTTTATTATAATGAAACAAATTCAATTACTAAAATAGAAAAGTAATGAACTATGAGTGATTGTATACATTCATGCATTTCCTCGTATGGAGACGGGTTGTCAATTTTATCAAAAAAGAAATATAGAACAGTAATGAATACTATGACACAAAACACGACCACATAACACCAAACTTGCGAAGTCATGTTGCCTTTAGATTTAAGTAGGTACACTATAAAAACCATATACGTGCCATTATTTGGCGGCGCTTTTGTATGTTTTGATGATCAGTTCTTTAGCCCCATCATCTTTTTAAAAACTGCTGTAAGAAATATCCAAAATAACTGAGCATGTTGTAGCAAATATTAAACTAGACATATTCTTCTGCTTCTTTCCTGTTCCACGTTGATTATTAAGCGATATTGAATAGGTATGAAACCCGGAACTCAGGAAAAGATATCCATCCACAACTTAACAAAAATCGACAAACTATATTTTAAACACACTGTTTTGCTGGGTTAAAGTTATATGAAGTTGCTCCGAATGAATTTTTAATTCATATCATGAATTTCTCCATATTCTTGAAAGTATTTTTGAAATCAGTTGCATACGAATCAAGCGTTGCGATCAAGGCCTAACCATAATTATTTTGAGTGAGAAAGCATTCGGCACGTATATAATATCCGCAATAAGTGTTAGAGAAAGATAGGAGTGATATGAACAATCGACTTAGTGAAGCTAGAAATTAAGCCGATAAATATTGTTTTGACTTAGGGGCGCAGTGACGTCCCAAGACAAAATTCCGCCCCTAGACACCAGCGCCAAAATGCCGCCCCATTTTTTTATAAAGTATTTTTTTATCATCCTTTCATGACTCCAATGTCTAAGAAATGTGTTGTATGGATACATTACTAACAAAATATATACCACTAAATAATAGACAATATTGCGAGTCCACGGTTTCAGATACAAAAAAATACACCTAACACCCTTCAAAACTCGCGAGTGACTGGCAAAAATATTTGTTTAAATTAATTAGATAAGTTTGTACCTACCTATAATTCAAATATAATTCTCAAATCTACACGTGTCATTACTGGTCATCAACGACGTGACGTTCAAAGACAACAGAAGTAAACTAGACATCGCGAACCCGACAAAAAATACAGTCCTATTAAACTTTTTTTGTAAATTAATACATTTTGTTTCCAACCAGTGAGTTGATTTTTTTAATGGAAAAATATTTCCGCCATTACTAAGTTTAGGTACCTATTTCTAAATATACCTAATGACCCTTGATTTGCCGCCCTTCGAGTAACTGCCGCCCTCAAGCAACGCTCAATCTGCCTACTCCCACGGGACGTCACTGTTAGGGCGAAACCGGGAGTACGTGTTGCTGAATTATATAGTTTTCTATGCGAAATATAAAGTTACTGGTCAATATGTTTGTTTAATTTATTAGAAAACATGGTTAACTCTGTATTTAAATGTGGTACCTAACCGTACTGAAAAGCAAGATGGGCTATAACGTAAATAATTGTAAAATTGAGGTTCTACTAATTGTGCGTCATACACAAGACAACGGCTTCATATATATTAGCCGGATAATTTCTATCGTCTATCTATATTGTTATTGCTCTAATGTTGCAAAAGTGCATCTGCACATATCTGATTATTTTTACTACATTAATATTACATTAAGTCCCATCGTGAGACAATAAATTATCAAATCACTATAAGACTATTTCTAAAAATCACAAAACGTTTTGTTGTAACAAAATACATCGACTGATCTCGTAAGTACATACTTAACGGAATTTCAATTGGACATAGTTATGCAGAAAGTAGCCAGTCCACAAAAAATAAAAAATAAATGAGATATAGTATAGATCAGATGCGGAAAGGTTTTCTCTACGTTCTGCTGAAAATAGCCAAGCCGCAAAAAAAAATATTCTTGAAATAAAATACTATTTACAATTTTACATTTTACATACATTTTTAATATCATGGTGTTGCTAAAGTGCCATTATCTCAGCTCGACATTATTGTGGACTGGCTTCATTCTGCATAACTACGTCCAATTCTAATTGAGTTATTAGTAAAGTTAATTATATAAAACATAATAGATAAAACAAAACAGTATAAATTTTCGAATATTTATATAGAGAATGTAGAGTTGAAGCGCAGAGGGGTAGGTGATGAATAGCCTTGACAATAAATATATTAAAATCATAATTTCTAAAACGGTTATTATATGTAGGTACGTAAGTGTAGGCGCGTGCAATTTATCTCATTGGATGTATGGCAATTCCCAACATTCCCTTTGATAAAATAAGCCCTATATGTTTAGATACTAGCGCTGTGCAAATAATTTCGTGATGTATGTATTTTGAATATACCCTTTATGGAATTTGCATATTTTGAGAATCCTTTTAAACATCGCAGGGAAAGATACACCCGTAGGTGCGTGAGTATGCCTATTTATAAAGCCGTTATTCAGATTTAGGAAATTGAAAATAAATAAACAATTCCAACAAATTAGTTGGCTGACAAGCAAAATAAATACGCGTCCAGATATTCGTTTTCGTCTCTGTCAGGTCCGCCGCTTCGAGAACGAGCGTCAAAATATGTTACGTCTTCTTCGGCCACGGTAACCTGTCTTGGAACTAAACTGCATGCAGTGATGCGCTGGAAGAGTCCCCACCGGCTCGCCCGAACCGGTTCACAACATCGACATCGTGTTCTCATTTGTCAGTTTAATAATGCCATATAACATCGACTTTATCTATTACTTTCGTTCAAATATTGGTGACGATTACTATCTCAAATTACTGTGTACCGTTTGCGTTGTTAGGTTGGTTGAGTATAGTATAGGCCTAGGCCTTAGCTGAGGCATGGTCTAAACAAATCGTGACTATGCGACGCGCGGATTGTGCAAATGCGTGTGCCGAACGAAATATAATTTCTCATAAAAATTCAACATGCGTCCATTTAATGTTATGTTTATTGTTATATTAGTAATAATAATTATATATTCATTGACATGTTTTCTTTTTCGAGTACATGGGTAACGTTTTTTAGTCATCTTTACACGATATAAGAATATATTCCTCCAACGTCATCACAAAACAAATTGATGTGCTCACATCTCGACTGCCGCTCTCCGATTGGCGACGAGTGCGAAATTTCGTCCCACCTATTGTTAAAAATTATTTGCCGTTTCACTTATGTATGATCTTAATAAATTGTAAAAATTGACAATAACTATTATTTGTAAAACAAAAAAAAAACGTCGTTCAGAATAGTCTTTGCTACGCACAATTTGAATTCACTTCACGAACACATCAGGTAATAGTAATTATTGTAACGTCATAATTAAAATAAAATAATAATACAATGATATTCAGAGAACATAAAAATAACGGGAAATGCGTTACCTTCCATGTGTGTGTAAGAAGTTACGATTCTCAACTTTACAAAATTATAGGATAAACTTTTAACATTTATAATATGTTTGTAATCTGTTCTGTGAATATATTTAATACATTCCAATATATCACATTATTATACTGGTGAAGTTCATTTATCAGTAATGTTAACAATGTCCCTTTGAAGCGGAAGAAACCGGTCCAAGTTAATATTTAACGAAGTGAAACATAGTGTGATTTATTTTAATTAATATTTTTACATTGTTAGTATAAATAGCTGTGAGCTATTTTTATATCGGTTGATAATGTTGTATTGAAGCGGATGAAACGCGTCGCAAACATTAATAAATTATGTGGAATAAGTATGCACTAATTGTGTTTTATTCTCATTAATACAATGTCTTTCCAAAAAAATCACATTAACTCCATTAAGGGATTTTTAACGTATCTTATGGAATATGTTGATGGGTACAGCACTACTAAACAGACATAACGCCATAAATTAATGACTAAGCCCTGCATAAAAATATGACATTGGATAGAACACGCCTCGATAATGCGTCGTAAATAGTTACAAAATGTAAACAGCATCGTGTTTTTTCGATGGCGTCAGGTGAATAAATTAATTATTGAACGAAGGGCACACATACCTGCACTTAGGAGCGTGCAATATGGATGGTCACCAAGCCGGGGTGGACTGCAGCTCGCTTCAATTTTGTAACATTGCAGGACAATGCTCGCACGCTAAAATGTAACGGTTAATGACGTGCTGCAGTATTTATCGGGTTAACCGCCATTGTGCACCATACATGGGTGGAACACGTATCCCAAAACTAGTAGCAGTTTCCGCTATTTAAATGCATCGATGAGAAAGATACGATCACAGATTTCCATTTTCATTATGTTTACATTGAGTGAAGATGAAAAATATACACCGACGTTCCATATTTATAGGAAACAGAACAATCATAAGAAAGGAACAAGAACATTCGGATGCAACTGGACGGATTTGTTTATCAACAAAATAGTGCATCAGTAAAATCATGTTGGTACTCACTGGAGTTGACAACATAATAAAAACGGCAACTCATAAATCAGTCATTTCATACGAATTTCCTATTTTCAGAGTATTTAATATGTTTGCTCATTGATCTTTATCTCATCTCTATCTCAGAAAAAAGAAGAAAAAATATAAACAATGATGAACGATAAAATAAAATTCAAAGACAAAATACACAGTAGATCACTGAAGATGACTGTCTCTGCACTGTGACTGCATTGATTAGTCTCGCACCCTTTGCTAATGGTGCCTGATAAGCCTGACACGATGAAACAATTTTGATCAAGAAGAAGTCATGAACTGCGACCACGTAAGTAATTGACGAGCTCATATAAATCCAACATCTTCAGGTCAAGATTGGAATTAATCCTTTGCGAGAGCAGGCAAAAATGTTTTAAGAGCAGAAATGACCTACGAGCTTGAAGGGAGTGAAAAGCGAGTAGGTACACCTTGAAGGCAGTCGGAAAGTAATCGTAGTCACGAACTATAGAAAGGACAATAGTTATACTAACGAAACATAGTGTACGTAAGATATTTGGACCCTTGAATGTATTAGCTTGTCGCATGATGAATTCTGAAAGCTAACTTGCACATAGATCTGTAGAGGTGATGTGCGAGTGAAAAGATAATAAAGAGTCAAAAATTATAACAAGATCTTTCACCTCGAACTGACGCTTTAAAAAGCTTTTTCACATTCTATAGTTATATTCAATCGGGAATTTTGACCTAGAAAATGTAATATATACAGCAACATTAATTGCAGTATTAAATTCACGTTTATTCTTTATTTACCAAGATTGTAGTGAATAGGTACAATGTAAAAGCACACCATAACACAGGGATTATTATAATATAATGCATATATTAAGTAATGTGATAAGTGCTTATTTAAAAATCAGAAGATGCAGATAAATTTTCGTAAGTTAGTTGTTTTCTTTTGAGTTTTTCGTTCATTCAGTAATATTGTGATATTGGTTTATATTTATTATTTTATATCACATGGAGGAATTTCGCCTCATTCACGAATCACGATTATCCTTCACTGGTTCTTGTACTTCTTCAGTTTCCAGAATTCTTCATCCTATTCCTGTCTTCCACAGTCAATATAATTAAATGAATATAAAATAAATTAAAAGTTGAAATAAATAATGACAAATTTACATCATCATTTTGCATTTTAATTACACGTTAATATTATTTATTTTATCCCTCGCTATTGCAGAAAAAAATGACAAATCCAGACGCATCAAATTTGATACGGATGGTTTGCGATTTGCGTTTCCAGTTGGCTACGTCCCGCATTAAGGTGATGTCTCTAGGTAAAGTTGTTATCGAAAAATAGCTAGAAAAGTTTATTAATCGGTAAATATATATTCAAAGGTAATGAGAAAAATAAAATAAAAATTAAGATGTATCGTGGAGTTCTATATACCAAAAATACGTGTCAAATTCGGTACATTTCTATCGGGTGGTAAGAATGAATGACATAAGATTTATTATCAAAATTACGATAAAAATGTACGTAAATCTATTACCTAGGGAAACGCTAAACGTTAATTGGAATTTATTATATCCTTATATCTTTTTTTTCAAATTTAAAAAACATCGATTTAGAGGTTAGAAAGCATGCAATTAAAATCGAAACATCTCGGTTCAGACTTAATTTATCGCAAAAAACGATTAGCGTTTCTATTAAAAATATTATTTAATAATTTTTAGGCTAGTTATTTAAATTTAATCTTGTATTTTTGTATATTAACGAATCGATTGTAAATAAAATGAATATTTGACAAGACTTTATCGACATATGCTGCTAACGCGGAAATAAATCGAACTATTTTTGAAGCAGTCTTGCATAGATTAAAAAATACATACACACACACATACATTGAAAATAAAGGTTCGCCAGGTACGAAGACAAAAACTGTGTTAATTCTGCTGTCAATAATTTTTGTTTGCGATATTGGAGCATATGTCAATGGACTACATATATCAACCTCCACTTTCTGAAATAGTGTTGTGTAATTATTTCAGATATTTATTACTGTTTTGACGTACCTACCTTTTATAAAGCGATTTTAAAATAAATATAGTTTCATAATAATATAAAGAAAGCATACGAGCGAAAATGCCTAAGATACTTCTGACACACATCAAATTTAATCTTTGTCTAGTAACTGTACAATTTATCCATATTTATGTTAAGTGTTTAAAATGTTATAAGTAAAAAAAAAAATCGTCTATTCACGTGGTAGTCGCGAAAATTATGAACAATATACAATGTTAAAAATAATAAGAATTGTTAAAATTTCTAGTCACAATATTATTCATAGACAAATTAACCCGATCAAAACACCCTCGACAAACTTCCACTTCACTAACTTTTGTTCTATATGTTTATCCTGGATACAGCGGCAAACACATTTTGAAAATAGCCGATATACTGGATTATTTGTTAGTTTGGGTTAGTTTAAGTTAGATTAGGTAATCCTAACAAATAATCCAGTATATAGGCTATTTTCAAAATGTCTTTGCCGCTGTATCCAGGATAACCGACTTGTACCCTAATTTTAATTACATACATACTATTGTACTATATTTGGGCCATCAAACGTTCATTCCTGTCTACGGCCTTAAAATTATTATCTACGTGCCTATATAACTGTATGCCGTCCTGTCAAAAAGTGGAGGTTGATAATTTAGTATGTAGAAAATAGAAGTTATTATTAGTCTCCATAAAATATAGGGTAAACAATTCAGTGAATGAACACATAAGAGGTGAATTTGAAAATAAATTAAATTAAAAACGATTAAATGAACTAAGAAAATTATAACAATAGGTAGGTACAATAAATTGTGTATAACCGTGGTATTACTAATTTTATGCCGTGATGCTTTGATAGTTGAACTTTTCATAATATTTGGATCACTATTTAGTTGCTCATTTATCTGCTACATCATAAAGTCGTAAATATTGTTTTTTTATGAAGCAATCATAAATACAAAAAATTAAGATCTACTTTTCAATCATAGTAGATACCTAGGAATATGGTATAGGTGTTGATAATTTTTAATTATTTATTCGAGATCTTCAGGGAATTACAAAAGTCCACACCTAGAAACCACTGGGCCAATAAGGTTTCTTTTTATATCTCCAAATCCATTTCACTTACACATTTATAGGTAAAATAAATAAAACTATCTTTTATTTTATCTTGCACTGTTCTTTAAAATCGACATTAGATTTTTTCAAAGAAATAACGTTCTGTCTTTTTCTTAGAATATTATGTAATCAGTGGTGCACTTACTTCAAATTCTAATTTTTTTTCTTACGTTTTACAATTTTTTTTTAATTTGTCACTTATTTTGTCCTTGGGTTTGCTTATCAAGATTTGTTCGCATGTTTATTTACGTTTTTTCTTACCTCCAACTTCTTTTTTATTCAATTCGTTGCGTGTCTTACTTTATTCTTATCTCAGATATAGTTAGTTAGTTAATACAAACCGTCCACTCTGTGGAGGCCCATATGAACCCATTAGGATCGGACATGGTTGAAACGAAATGAATTGGGATGTCTATATAATATCGACATTGTCATAATTATAACTACAGTCGAACTCGGTTATTACAATTTCGGACATAGCGAGATCTCGGATGTAATGAGGAAACAGTCGTTGACATTTGGTATATGATTTTCTCCGTACATTTTTATTCACTGTTATAACGAGATACTTATCGGATATACCGAGCTAAAATACTGGTAATGTGTTGATCGTTTAAAGACATTTCGACCCTAAGCAATAAAATCCGATCGGACAGGATGCCGCCGGGGACAGATTACGTTTATGACACTAGTTAAGTGTCTAATTGTTGTTTTCGCCGACAATAAAAATACCTATTCTCTGATATAACGAGTACCGCTTATAACGAGCACATTCAGCCGGTCCAACCTTCCTAGTAATAACCAAGTACAACTGTATATTCCTTATTTTGTTTAATAATAATTCGAATGGCATTTGTTTTGCTATTCATTTCATATCATTCTTTTATTCCACCTCTAGTAGAAATTCGATGTAATTGTCAATTGTACAAGATTAAACTCAATCTTATAAACATTTGTACTTAAATGTTCATTTACTACTATAAATGAATTTTACTGTAGAAAAATATTTATATTAATTCGTATTGACAACGTAAAAAAATCTGGTTCATTGACTGGACAGGATACCCTTGTATTGCCACTGTAAAAAAAACTACGGTAAACAAAATGTAAAAATCATAAACACTTTAAATTAAATCAAATAGACATGTTAGAATTGTAAATATTTTATGGGGAAATATTAATTGTAAATATTTTTACATAGGTAAGTAAATATATAATAAATTTAAATGCATTTTTATCAAGCTTATGATTTTTAATATGTGGCGACACACAATATTTTATTTTATATTTTATTGCCATCTGGTTGCGATCGACGAAAGTTTTTAGTAACACATTTTTAGAAATTCATGGTAGATGCCTGTAGATGCCTTTAGATGGCGTTGAAGTCACATTTGATGGTAAATTGAGGCAAAGAATTCGCCTTAAGATCCCACAATGTCTATGGCAATTAGCAGCTAATGAAGTGCAAATGCGGTTAAAAAGATTTACGAAAAATGCTCTAAAAATTCCCACACGATTCGTGAGTGTAGTCACTAGTCAGAATATATGCTTATTAAAAGCTCTAATAACCGTAATAAGACAATCGTGACATCATACAACAGTGAAACAGAGAGGTAAGATTAGTGTATAAAAATATAAACAGAATCAGATTAGGTATATAATGTCAAACGTTAAACAAAGGAAAGTTTTAACCAAATAATTCGAAAAAGCTAGCATAACTATATATTATCTGAAATACCTACTGTCATAATAAAAGACATAATAAATTGTACTCACCAAGACCATGGTGAGCAGGGAAAGTGTGCGGGATTAAACAATACTCGCGAGGTAGGCAAATTTTCCGAAGCAAATAAATAAATAAATCAATTGTGCTTAATTGCCTAAAATGCATTAAAACATATTATAATGCGCGTTTCTGGTAGGTACGAGGGTGGGTCAATAATTCCTTAGAAAAAAGCATTAAAACAGTTTTTATTTTTGTATTTTTTTTTTATTTCTTAACATAATCTCCTTGGAGCTCAATACTCTTGGTTAGACGTTTCTCAATTTTTTTTAAACCGTCAGAAAAATAAGTTTTCGGAAGGTCCTCAAAATAAGCATTTGTCCGATCGATGACTTCTTCATTTGAAAAAAAACGTTGTCCACTTAGCCATTTTTTTAAGTTTGGGAAAAGGAAAAAGTCACTGGGGGCTAAATCTGGCGAATACGGTGGGTGGTCGACCAATTCGAACTTCAATTCTTCAATTTTAGCCATTGATCGTAAACATGTGTGAACACGGGCATTGTCCTGATGAAAGAGGATTTTTTTCCTGTTTAAATGAGGCCGTTTTTCTTCAATTTCGTTTTTTAGCTGGTCCAATAAAAATGCATAATAATCCCCTGTTATTGTTTTTCCTTTTTCCAAATAGTCAACGAAAATAATTCCACGTGCATCCCAAAATACAGTAGCCATAACCTTACCAGCTGATTTTACGGTTTTCGCCTTCTTTGGACATGGTTCGCCTTTCGCAATCCACTGCTTTGACTGTTCTTTCGTCTCGGGAGTATAGTGGTGTATCCATGTTTCATCTACAGTCACAAAGCGACGAAAAAATTCATCCGGATTGCGTTGCATGAGCGACAACAGGGCTTTAGAGGCCACCACCCTATTGCGTTTATTGTCGACTGTGAGCAAACGCGGCACCCATCTTGCAGAAATATTTTTCATGCCCAATTTGTCATGTAAAATAGAAATGACGCTACCTTTTGAGATCCCTGTAACCTCAATTATCTCACTCAACTTTAATCTTCGGTCACTTAACACCATATCGTGGATTTTATTGATCATTTCTGGTGTAGTCACCTCTACAGGACGTCCTGAGCGTGGTTCATCCTTTGTTGATGTACGACCACGTTTAAATTCATTTAACCAGTTATAAATAGTTGCAAGTGAAGGAGCAGATATGCCGTGAACTAAATCCAACTCATTTTTTATTTCCTTTGCTGTTAACCCTTTTATATTAAAATGTTTAATAACAGCTCTAAACTCAATTTTCTCCATTTTCCATTTTTCCATTTTCCACAAGCAAATTTTTTTTTTAAATGTACGAGAAACACACAACAACCCGACCAATATGATTGAAACTTCGCAGCATACTGAATCGGTAGTGCCGCTGCATGAAAACAAACCGCTTACAGTACTAGTCGCGCCACCTGTCGGCTTTTCTAAGGACTTATTGTATTGACCCACCCTCGTACCTAATATAAACAAGGGTTAGATAAACGCCAATCTGATCCCTACTTACCAGAAGTCGATCCATTCGCCCATGAAAGTACGGTCAACGTACCAGTAAACGTAGAACATATTTTTGTCAGTAGTGGATAGCCAGGATAGCATCCGAAATATGAGGCATACGCTCAGGGAACTCAGAAATAATGGGAACTGAAATACACAACGGGAAAAGCGATAGCAGGTAACCGACTCGAGTAAGGAAGAATCCGGGTTAAACTTAAACTCGTGTCTTGAATACGTTTTACGTCGAATACTGAAAACTGCTCTCGGTTTATGCATTTACGCTCATTTAATGTTGGTGTATTACACACACTATTGCACGTGCATAATGCGTGTTTCATTTTCGTAGGACACTCACACATACAAAAGCCTGCTTCACCATGCGGCGTATTGAATATAGCCTATTGGTATTATATTTATTATCTGTTCTGTGCATACACTATTTAAATGTACACTTTTGTCCCAAAGACTAAGATGACTAAGAGACTAAGACCAAGGCGAAGATGTTATGGAGTAATTAACAAATTCATTCATGATAGATTTTGTGAAAAGAACCCTGTCGAATTTAGAATAAATACTCTTGAGGTATCAGTAATTTAATAGCAAGTGGCCTAATCCAAATAGATGTTCTTACTAATTGAGACCAAAAACAATTGTAGTGTGAAATTATCATACAATTCATAATCTCTTTTAATGTAATGAGGTTGTATAAAAATGAACATCGGTCATTCGTTAAATTTCACATACTTTTATTCTATAAGATAAAAATATTAATATTATTTTAACAAAATTACCGGGTTTTATTATTCATATGGATATAGCTTAATCTCGTCCATCTTTAAATATTCTTATCTGGTGAACATGGATTCATAGATACAGCATAGGCCATAGAGAATACAACAGAATTCATTACCATAATGCAAATTATTTCGTTTCGCTCTACATACAAACTCCGAAAGCAAAAATGGTTGAATTATTATTACTGCGATACATAATATAGTAACAGGCATAAAATGGGATGGTATGAATACAAAATGATCAAGATTTTATTATTCTTTTCAATTTCGAAAATTTAATTAAAACAGTGCGACAAAGACTCCAATATACGCCAGAGATCATGTTTTATTCCTTTTTATAATGAATGGATTTTTATAGAAGAATAACATTCCCTAGACTTTTTTTCAGTAATAAAAATATTATCTACGTACAATTTTTCCAATCGGTCACAATAAAGCTGACTTCTGATGATAATATTCTGCGGTTTACTGAAAATGTTGCTAGTGTAAAATAAATTATTGGCAAATATGATAACAAAACTGAATAAAAAGGTCACTAAGGCTAATGATCAAATAAGCTACAAGTCATTTTACATTTCATATTAATTTATGACAAGCTTCACACTTATACTCGGTAACGCATTTGCCTAAATTTTCTTATACATACAATAATTAATCGTCATTATTTAGATGACTCTCGACCGATAAAATGGATAAGTTCTGCGGAAGTACGTGGCAATGCAACGCACAGGACCGAGACAAGTGGAATCAGCTTGAAGAGGCCTTCATCCAGCAGTGGATAGATTCAGGGTGATGATGATGATAATTTAGATGACTAATCACGTATAATCGCAATTACCTTGTTACCATTTTTATTTTCAAACAATACATGCATACAAACCTAAATACATGCCTGTCTATGTCACACCACGAGAAGGCGCACCAAAATTAGATATTGGTGCATACAAGTTTGATACGGTCGACAGTTTCATATACCTTGGTTCTCTTGTAACTCGACAAATGATATTACAGAAAAAATCAACAAGAGAATCATGTCTGCGAATAATGCTACTTAAGTCCCGCATACTATCTCGCCGAACTAAAAGCACTCTTTACAAGACACTTGTAAAGCCAGTGCTCACCTACGCATCAGAAACCTGGACATTAACTCTGCGAAATGAACGAGCCCTGAACATTTTTGAAAGAAAAATTATCCGCCGTATATATGGACCGATCAGGGACGGCACCAATTGGAAGAGAAGATATAATGCTGAGCTCTACGGGCTGTACGAAGATTGCAGCGCAGTTCAATCAATTCAGATTGGGAGACTGCGATGGCTAGGTCATGTGCACCGTATGAATGACAATGAACCGGCAAAGAGAGTGATGTCCAGCAATTCAATAGGGCGTAGAAGAAGAGGCAGGCCAAAGATTCGCTGGTTGGATGGAGCTGCCAGTGACTGCCGTATTCTGGGGGTACCGAATTGGAAAGCAGCCACACTGGATAGGGACAGGTGGAGGGAGCTGTTGGAGGAGGCCAAGACCCACACCGGGTTGTCGCGCCCCTGATGATGATGACATGCATACAAATACAATGACACCAAATAAATATATTGTTTTCTTTTATAATCTATTACCTATATCATAAATAAATATATATTGTAGTATCATGTAATTAGCAGTAGGTACGTCAGATTGGTGGTCTAGCAAATATGTTGCATATAGAAGATGGAGCCTTCTGTGGTTTCCATATCAAAGAGCAAGTTCTAATCTGTCATACGTGCCAATTCTCAATGCAACAAACAGTGAGTTTCTTATTCTTTTCTCTTCTTTCTCACAGTTTGGATGAAAATTAGTGGATAATAAATATACGCACAATCTCTATAGAAGATGTTCAAATAATTTTAAAGGATCATGCTATTTTGATTGTATGTTAGGAGATATACTTAATTAGATAATTTAAAAAACTTGATTAGCGAAATATTTCTTTTAAAATAAGATCCAGTAAGATCGTAGGTATATTACCTTTCATACGTGGTATTGGCATTTATTACAAGGTGTAAAAACTAAATGTCTTTTTCAACACAGCAGACATGGAATTCTACATACATATTAAAATATTTTATTCATAGTGATTCATCGTCAGGTAGCATCACTCGTTCTCCGTCTCTGAATCATGGACACTTTTATGCAGGGGTATGCAACTAATCTAATACATGATTGTGACAGAAATAACAAAACGGAAAAATCGTAATTATAGTTTTACAAATTTATCATAAGTGTAGACATTTCAAGCGTGTAACACCAAAGAGTGGGAGGATGACCGGAGTTAGACAAATCGATACGACAGAAACTACGTAAATACTGTCGGCCATAGCGACCATCGACATAATTCTTACGCACACGAAGAAACTCTATCTGTGTACGTTACTCTCCATGTGGTATCATAAAGCACATTTGAGTGCATGGCGACCTAAATCTTGGAATAATGGGTCCTGAGACATCCTTGTCATAAAAAACTGGTGTTTTATGACAAGGATGTTTCTCCTGATACGCCTGAGTAATACCGGGTGTAGTGCGGTTCAGACGTGGCTTGGTGGGGTCCATTAACTTGAATGTGGTATCCAGGGAACTGAAATACACAACGGGTAAGGCGATAGCAGGTAACCGACTCGAGTAAGGAAGAATCCGGGTTAAACTTACACACGTGTCTAGAATACGTTTTACGTCGAATACTGAAAACTGCTCTCGGTTTATGCATTTACGCTCATTTAATGATGGTGTATTACACACACTATTGCACGTGCATAATGCGTGCTTCATTTTCATAGGACACTCACACATTTAAAAGCCTGCTTCACCATGCGGCGTATTGAATATAGCCTATCGGTATTATATTTATTATCTGTTCTGTGGTGGTATCATATGTATGGTAATAGGTATATATGCTGAAAAGCTTGGATATACATAATATATGATGTATTTTAAGTGAATGTTTCGTAATAGAATGCGGTTTGAAACGAAGTTTTTGATAATTCTACAATTATTAAGATATTGTCAGATGTTTCTGGCAATAAACCCATCCTCATAAGTCTCATAACTAACTAACGATAACTGACAATACTGTCGAGTATAATAGGTATATGCTCATCAACCATGGTTTGATAAAAAAAACCAAGTAACATTCGATTGGTATCATAAGGCGCAAACCTCAAAGGATGCAGCAGAGTAATTGTTTCGCCCAATAATGAGTAATACAATACCTACGTGCGGAGGAGTTACCTACCTCTACTTGCGACTACAAGAATAAGTCCAAATATGACTTATTTTAGATAAAATCTGTATACCAGAGGTAAACTATTGTAACTCCAAAAATCGTGAAATGGAGTTATTGTTATATTGTTACTTCATTACTTATCCTGCATACGTGGTAAACAGCTGTAACTCGTTTTACTCTTATTATAAAAGTTAAAAACTAAAAATGTCATTGTAACTCCATACTTAACTATTAGAGGTAAACAACAGTAAGAAAACATACAATTCTTTTGATGAAACTTTCGTCACTGTTCTGGCAGAAGACACTAATTCGAAAAAATTACATATTGAGTTAGTTACACCAAAATGTTCCTTATTTCAATATTTACCGTCTGGAAACCTTCTTAATAAATAAACAGTCTTTATTTTTAAGTCATCCTCTTTACGATTACATAATAAACTCACATGACAGACCATTTCAAATATTTTAACAACTTCAAAGTCAAATTACTCAAAACTAGTATTCTCCAGTTAGTGTGTTCTGCCAGAACAGAGACGTTATAATCGAACTACAGCGGTAAACAAACAAAAAGGTTTTGATAAATAGATAAATTTTATCTTTTTCCATTCACGAATGCCACAAGTTGAAAGTTCCAAAAATCACAAATTCGTCTCCCCTGTGAAGTTGTCATTTTGGATTTACCGTAGTTTACCTCTGGTATACAGAAATATTGACACGATTCTTACAAAACTCATCCCGAATATCGCATAAAAAATACGTATATACTTCTGGGATGAAAAAATAGTAATGAACCTAGGTTTTAATAAAATATCTCTACTTAAAATGACAGTATAATATTCAATAAAAATACATCTAGCCCTGTTTCTAGTTGGAAACACCTGCGATTGCGCGACAGGCACAGGTAGTACAAAACCCCAGGTAAGTAATCGTGGCTGGACCAGAGACTTTCGTATGATAGCTGACTCCGGCTGGCAGATGAGTTATGTGTCAGACGATCATAATTCTTCGTAGTCGATTAGTCACATTGCCACAAACCTGAAGCGTCAAAATACATCATCTAACGGCCACTACGAAACAGGCTGATAGATACAAGTAGGCAGCTGGCGTATTCTGTAGTCAAAGCACGACCCAGGTGAGGCTACCTTGGATTCGACCCATCTCATAACTCATTAAAAAATATATATATATAAGTATATTATGTAATGTAGAGCAGTGGTTTCCTAACTTTATGTTACTACGCCTCCCTTTGAAAATAATCTAATCTTGGCGCCTCCCCCCCTTTATTTCATTAAATAATACAGACACCTTTTTAAATAGTCAACAATGTACTATTACAAAAATGAAAAAAATATACAAGGTTTTACTACTTATATTATATTCATTTTTTTTAATTAATTTGTTTTTCATACGATGAATGTGCTCTACACACAACAACACAATTAATTTATCAAATTTATCAAAGTAGTAGGTAGTCTATTCAAATTAGTGATCGTTCATTGACAAATGGATTTTTGCAGGCAGGCGACTTTTTTTACTATTAATAAAATGATGTGAAAAGTGCATTAGCAAATTAACCGAGAACTCAGTATATAGATTTTTTTGCTTCAATATATCTGACGCAGAAATCATTTAAAAGTGTTTCCACATGGTAAACTTTTTTTGTAGTTTTGATTTCTAAAGCTCCAACGAGATAGCCAGCGCGCTTCACATTAGTATAGAACTGAGGTATTATAAAATTAGTCTTCATATTTTCAGACAGGTATGCAAACAACCTTTTATATGACTGTTTTGATGTAGTTTACAACTAGCGGCCGTTTTATAAACTATGCATTTGCAAACTGCAAACCTGTGGCTACATTAATTGTGTTAAACTTTTCGCGCCTCCCTTTGCAACACTCCGCGCCTCCCAGTTTGGAAATCGCTGATGTAGAGTAAGCATGTAGGTACGTATCCATCAAAATAAAAGACTATGGGTACATACTTTCTGATAATACTAACATCCTTGTAAACATACTCAAAGATGTGTGCTAATAAAAGCATACCAATATAATATAACAATGGTCATTGGTTGGGCACGTAGTGAAAGAAAAAAACCGTGTATTATAGTCTGCTAAAATTTTCAATTGAATAAGAGTTTTCATAAAATGTGAAATGAATATTTAATACCGGCTTGACGGTACAATAAGGCATCTCATGTTTCTTTGGTTGGTTAAACCGCCACGTGTTTATTCATTTATATTTATAGGTAGATATTTGATGAATAACTAAATATTATGTAGTACTTTCAACTTTATACAGCGAGTCCCGCCAATTCCAAATACTGGCAAATTTAAATGTCCAACATAGTTACAAAACATAACTAAACCGCTCATTGCTCGACCGAACGAAAATGTAGTTATGGATAAAGATAAAATAAAAAAAAATATCAACAAGCAGATAATTATTGAATTGATATCAACACCATCATACAAAAGTATTAAACTGTAATTAAAAATAGTTTCATCATTCATATTAGTTTCGCCCAGCGTGGAAATGGAAGTTTCCCGGAAAAAAAACCGGAGCGCTCGATAGTTTTCTGACGATATTTACATAGTTATCAAAATTTATGTATATTTCATAAAAATAAGTCTGTCAGATTTTCTATTATATGGCCTATCTAGCTCAGATGGTGATTTTTTTCCACGAGACGGAGCGATAATTTTACCGATTTCACGAACAGGAACGGCGCTCCGGTCCATTTCGAGCCCTGGTTTCGCCTAAAATACTAAAAATATTGAATGTTAAAAAATATAAATACAAATATAACATAAAAAATATAAATACAACTTCACGCTAATACTATAATATTAAAATAATTTACTCCATGCGTATAGGATACCTATAATAAACCTATAATACTTTGAGCATATGAACGGAGTTAGATGTGACATGTTACGTGTTGTTTTTTAATGTGTGTTTGCACCCAGAACATGGATCTAATTTATTCTAATAGGTTGAGCAAGTAGCCACCATCCATTTCTCGTAAACAAATCTGTTGCAAAACGATGAGGTAGCCAAGCCAGGACCCACACCAGATTGTAGCCAATAAAAAAACGCGTAATAAAAATTAAAGATTTTACCGGAATTCGATTGGTATAATGGGTAGTGTGTGCTCTGGGCGAGGCTGTAAAAAGGTTTGATTCACGAGAGTGGGATGACAAGTTAAAAATATTGTTATTTTCAATAGTTTCGGCTTTACCATAATACGCATTAATATTCGTCACGCAAGATGGGCATTGTATTTCTTTCGTTTTGTACTCGTAGCATGGTCGTTATTAAGTCGTAAACCGAATCTGAAAGCCTAGGTCCATGGTGACTGGCTTTAGTATTTTTATCTTATTCATCTGTTCTGTCATTGGTACATACTCGTAATACGAATAGATACAATTGAATATCAATTAAAACACAGAATTCAATTATGTATTAAATAATCGCAAATATGGCGTCGTCTATGAAACAGGTATGAAACCTATGATTTGACGGCTTTTTCGCGAATAATTTATTGTGTCAATGTCGACTTAACATTATAACACTTACAAGATACTTATTATTATACAATTCTCATTTCGAAATCGTAATTTGGTTTTAATGTGCACTTTGCTGATAAAAAGTTTAACTCGTCAGGTAATGGGCACACAAGCTAGCTTGGTATAGTTGTTGTGAATTACAAATAGGGATGTCAGTGGCAAAGGGTGGAGGTGGCTGTCGAGATCCGACATAAATAGTGCATACTAAAATTTTCCATTCATATTTATTTGTAGGTATCTTTGAACTAAGAATACACATTGCAGATTGTGTTGTTTTCTTGTAATTCAATTAAACCCTACGTAACCAAGCCATAATAGATAATAGTCAAAAATATTCGTCTATCTATAATAAAAATATTGTTATCAATCATGGTTTGCTTCAGTCAGGGGTAACATTAATTTAAAAAAATCTAACCAACACCATCTGCAATTTTAATTGTACTCTAATTCAACGAAAACAAATAAGTATGACTGACAAAAGTATACACTATTTTGTCGGATCTTCACTATGATGGTTTGGTCAGGCAGTGTTTAATTGAATTTTAAAAACTAATAAATATGACTGACAGAGTTTAACGTGCACTATTTGCGTCGGATTTCGACAGCCTACCTCTTCCACTGGGATAATATGTATAATCGCGGATTTTTTTTGCACAATAATTATTGTCCGAAATGAAGTCACGCGGTGACAAGTCGATATAAGTATCTACGTATGTATATAGTTTTAATATAACTAGAAAAATCTGTAGATCATTATCGAATGAGTTGGTTTAGTAAGTATATGAACCGTTCATGCGTATTTCATTTAACAAGATGCACCAAAGTTGGGTTAACGCATTCCAAAAATTATATTTCCCGCTACAATATACGGTAATCAAGTGTGTACCCGCGTGCTTTCGACCAAACCTCACGCTTATTTCACAAAGGAGAAAACAACGTTATGGTCAATAATTGGTAAGTACAAAAAAAATGGAGAAAAATATCATCAATCATAAAATATGCCAAAATTCAATACGCAACTCGCCGCCATAAAAGATTAAACCATTCCAACTATTACCTATGTAGGTACTACATTTCAATGAAAATAAGTAGAACTACATTAAATCCTTATACGTTTATATTCAATTTATATAAAAAGTATTATTGATTTAGTCTAATTGATTCCATTATACTCCATTCTACGCATTGTGTTGCTACTATTATAGTGGAACAACTTAATCTTGAAATTGCGCAGATTGCGATTTGTTCTACAGCGCACAAATTACATAAGGTAAATTTGTATTGTCACCGTTATTATTTCCGACTGCTCTTACAATGAAGCCTGTTGCATCGTTTCTTCTCGTTCAGCGTCGCTCTAACTACGTCATATTTTCTGTCAAAACTATCAAACTTCATGCTAATGTGGTATGTTTATAGTCAGCGGCCTCTTAGTAATACTGTGTGTTGTTTTTAGATTTTTCCACCGATTATCAGTTCGAATTATGCGCCTGTTCGTTTCCATTTAATTTTTTTAGCAATTTCTCTCTCTTATTACATAACTCGATTATTTAATTCGTATCGAATTATTTTGTCTTTTCTCCTACATGTTTCCATACCAAGGTGTTTCAGTTTCTGAATCTCTCTTTTACCAAGGGTCCATATTTCGCATGCAAAGAATTAATATCATCAGTCGATAATGATAAATAAAATTATAAGATACACACAGGTGTTACTATTTTATAAAAATAAAAGAATCACCTATATTATACAGTATTATTAGAATTTTTAATTACTTAACTATTTCTTTTATTCAACGAATAATTCACAAGATTTAAGAATGTACCATTCTAATTATGGAACATACATAATTTTGAAAAACACTTCTGAGATAATATTATATTAGGTACCTATATCCAAAATAAAAAATATTTTTGAAAAAAGTAAGCCACCCACCCGGCTTCTTATTATGTATTTATTTAATTTAATTTAATTATGTATGCTCAGTATTAAAATTGTCAATTACTGATAAAAACAATAAGTAAGTATATAAACTGACTAGATATAACTTTATCTGAATTCTATACCTATTGGTAATAATAATAAGCTTTTGCCGATATGAAATGCAAATTTTGATTTACCTATTCTATACCTTTTATTCCACACTTTCACAAGCATAAAATACGATACAAATCCACTAAAATATGTATAGGTATTAAGGCTCTGTATTTGTCATTGTCTGTATTAATATAAAAATATCCTCTTTCACAATAAGTCATTTTCCGGTATCTAATTCAAAGTTCATAATTCTAAATTCCGTAGTAATAATTTGGTAATTGAGCTGTTTGCTTGAAGATACAGACGAAAATGCCTAATTATTGTGATATTAAATTCTTCATTTCCTGCCAAATACGCGGGTGGTGTCACACGGTGAGATCCGAGAGAGCCCACAATCTCGCGCCGCGGAGGCATTTTCTGAGAGGCGGCCCCCGGCCGAAGGTCGCGTGTGCATTCCTTCCCGCGGCCATTTCCTGTCTTTGTCCCCGACTCGCGTTATTTTATTACCTGAGTTGCGAGCAAAGCAAAAGCACAGGCGAACCGGCGAGTCGACAGAGTCAACGACTCCGCGACTCCCTTCTTGATTACCCCTTTCTCTGCGCCAAAACGCTCGCGCCAATATTATATTATGTATTCCGCTAGGCAGCAGGACTAATCTTACGAGATGAACATCCGATACAACACGTCATGAACGTGAAATTGAATATGTTCTAGAATCTAGATTCATGCAAAAGAGTTTCAGATTGTTTTTATAGACCACACTTCACGTAACCTCGCAATTTGGAATAGATTTGTTTGAATTATTTTGAATTAGTTGATGAAATTTCAATTTCAATTTATTTATTTATAACATATTGTGGACATTACAAATTATAAGTTTAAGACGTTCACAACATGACATTTAGAAACAAAGAAATATAAAACAGTATTACATAAAAAAGAGATAGATCAGTATAGAGATAGATAGTACTTATGTTATTAAACAGTAGAAATACCTATGTACATACGAGAAAAAATATAAATTAGATAGGTACAAGGAAGTACACCGGATGAGTTAAGCAGACCCTATTTTAAGAATTTATAAAACAACGTCCACCTATACTCATCCTCACGTAGGTGGAATATATCAACACCCGAAGCAATTTCGTTGAACATAGTTATCGCCCTCCCAATTGGCATTACCAGTGACAGGTTGGTTCTGCACCTTGGGAGAATAAACAACTGATGTCCTCTATTTCTAAGATAGTTATCAGGGACACACGGGTCAACACTGCCCAGAATGGCAGAGTTCTCATTTATACCTCGTATAAGTCGACAAAAATACGTAGCTAAATAAAGATTTATTCTAAATTGCAGACTGCAGTATGTAAGTATGTAAGCCAATCGGGCGCCTGGCATCTACTAATACACTAATACGCAGTGTGTATTACACAAAAATCTTGTCACTGTGTACAATTGCAGAGTTACGTAGAGGATACTATACCATAAACAAATATTTAGTGAGTAATAATTCATAGTGTATCCTAAATACCTAAGCAAAACGATAATCTTGAAATCCGGTTATGTTAGAATTACCAATGGCGATGACTCGATTCTAAACTTTATTTAATGTTTACCGTAATACAAAAATAATTTGAATTCGAGAATATTTCAAATTATCCATGTAGGTACATACGTAAATAATTACATTATGACGTGAAAAACGAGCGCCACCTTTAAACATATACTATAAAAATTATTGCAACTGTAATTGTAACTACAATTTTGAATATAGGTATGTTATTGTCGCCACATTGAAAAATATATTAAGTATAAAAAAAAAAAATATAGGTAAGTGTAAGTAGCTACAAAAATAATATTCAAAATAAGCCACCTACTATAATAATTACCTCCTCTTTCCTATTATCAAGTAAGTGTTCATTGAATAATACATTATATCGTAGTAAAACAATTAAATAATTTGCAGCACCCACGTCGGCTATTGCATAGGGTTGGTCAAAATGCATGTTATTTTTTTCAATGTGCATTAATTATTGTTCAATGCGTTGGACAAAAATGGCTAACTATTATTCGTAAAAAAAATATGGATGCCCATATATGCTTGGTTTAGTCCCGAACATGGTAATATACTTTTTTTAGCCAACATAATACTACTAGAGCTAGAGAGTACTAAATCTTATAAAACTTGCATTTCGACTGTGTTTAGGAAAAAGGGCGTAACCCACACAGAACAAATTTTACAGGAGAGGCAAAAAAACGTTTTTTGAATGATTTTGGTTCAATATTAATAAAAAAAATAGTCACAGACATTGGGTGCATGATGATTGATTATTTAGTGTAATATCTTTTCGATCTACTAATAATTAAAGAAGTTATTACAAAAAAATCGTTAAAATTGAGGGAAAATGCTTTTTTCCTTAAATTAAAACATAATTAAAACTCAATTAAAACCTGAATTTAGATAATAAATCGGCATTTGCGGCTTACTTCCTTTTTACAGAACGTGTATTTAGTTGTATACAGTGTTAATATCTAATAAAAGCACTTTTCGAAAAATCGAGGGTTACGTCCTTTTTCATAAACACAGTCGAATTTTAATTATTTTAATTACATTGGTCTCTGCCTTGAATAAACCAGAAGTACTTAAATTAAGTAGGCTGGCGTTGGTTGGATCGAAATAAATTTCCGACATTGGATTGTCACTACAGAGAAAAATACCGGATTTAAGAATCCTGTCGACGACTTATAAGTCATTGTCTATTACCTATCTATACTACTCGTCATTCGGTATTTGTAAAATTCATAGAACGATAAAACTGAATAATACCTAAATTTACACGGTGAACTTTCACTTTGAATGTAGTATCAAGTCAGCACTTTGAATGTAGTATCAAGTCAGATATAGGCATATCATTATACAATGAAAGTTGACGTAAGAAGAGCAACAATTAAAATAATAATATAATGGTCATTAATTAAACGATTGTAGATGAATGCATAAGTAAATAAGCAGAATTCAATTTAACGATCATTATAATATTATCCACATGATTACAATCCAGAATTCCACACAAGAATGTCATAGTGAACGAATGGTAGAAAACTCGAAAGGAAGCTAACTTGTTAATAATATTGGTTAAGTTTATTCTCTTCGATCGCCAAACTTTTTGGATGCTAACGACACCACAAGGAATTACTAATATAACTACCAACTGCATTCAACAAATCAATATATTTATGAACCCTCAGTTCATGGATTTAATTAAGCCGACCGTAATTTGTCTGAATACTTGAATGAACGGCATTATTATGCTGTTTCTGTTTTTGGCATTCTAACTAATACGTCAATGGTAGTACTGAAGTAGGTACTGCACAAGTGCACATAGCGGTAGTCATATGGCAGAAGAGACCATCTGCAAATTTTTCTGTTTTTAAGTTTTGTTCTACAAAAGTTTTGAAATGCATTAATCTTCAATGTGGCAAAAGGGCACATCTGCAAGTGCACTACAAACACAAAAAATGCCGAAAGAGCCATCTGAAAATGTAAAAAAATAACTTACTAGATGCCAGTTGGCACTTCTGACATAGAAACTTCTGAGGATTTTTACAGATGGCACGTTATACATCACATGCGGACCATCAAATATGCACCTTATGAACAATGTTTAGTATAGCTTGGAATTGATAACGGCGTGTCCTCTGGTGGACTTCTGCAGCTACTGTGGCCGCATATGAGAACCACTGGTATAGATATATTCTACAACCTAAAAAATATTGATTTAAATACACATCTCACAATAATGGAAAAAAAAATTATTACCAATCTGAACAAGACAAAATCAGACATCTGACAAAATTGCAATAACATTTTCATGGCAAAAGGGGCCATTTGCATTATATTGTCAAATATCTCGGTTAAACCGAATATGATTATTTTTTTCTTTAAACTAAACAAATAACACTCCAACAGGTTAAACAATACACTAAAATTGTATGTATAGGTATCACTCAATTATTTTGTTTACTAGAGTAAATTAAAATCTTATTTTTGCTCTCCTGAACATTCTCGAAAATCACAGACGGTCCTTTCTGCAATATGAATACCGAATACAGTATTGGCGTCCACCATATGTATACTCTGAGCCTTCTCTCTCCTGCATGATAAATTCTGGCTCATGATAAATGTAGACTCTGGCTGAATCTTTGTGCACACTATGCGACCATCTCTCTCGTGTGCGACCGAGTGCTTAACGGGATTTTTGTGGATCATGTGGAAAACTGTTTATTTCTCGTATCTTCCAACGGGCCCTCCCATCAGCGTAATATATTATGCAATTAATAGGTAAAAATCTTAAAGAGTAGTTTTAATTAATGTCTTTCTTTCACCGTGACAAGTATTTGTCATAGGATTTGGTTTCCAGACGGCTCCATCCATTTGCCTCCTTACATGTATATAATTTGGAGTATTAATAGGTACTATCGACCGAAGGTACTTGATGGAATTTCAATTCAAATTCTAATGGATTTAAGTTTTGTACTATTCCATTTGAGTCGTTTTTTTTTTGCGACCCGGGTTTCGCCTTTCGGCATCTTCAGGCACTGTGTACAGTCGTCCATTCTGGGAACAATGGTAACGTATTGGGAATTAATGGTGGTAACTAATGAGATATGTATATCTATATATGTACACAGTGCCTGAAGATGCCGAAAGGCGAAACCCGGTTCGCAAAAAAAACAACTCAAATGGAATAGTACAAAACTTAAATCCATTAGAGTTTATAATTTGAAGTGTTTGGACACACGCTGTAGATACAAAATAGGTATTTTTAACGTTCACAATTAACATGTTAATAAAACAATGAAGCATTTTGAACGTTTAGCTTGGTTAGATATTTGTATACTTAGACAGCTTAGTTGAAAAAAAACAATTATACTATCACTAAATATTATGTACGTAGGCGTGCGTGCTACTTGTGCTCCTGTATGACTGCTTCAAAGGTCTCGAGCTTTGAGAATCGATATCTCCGTCGAATCTTAGGGGTCATTGGTACGACCGCCTTAAAAACACTGCACGGCATCCTTCGCTGATTGAAGTAGTCACGAAAAGACGCTTCACTGGGCTGGGACATAATATGTTCCGGATACCGCCAGAGTGCGACTCTCCTTACCCTTGCGGCACATCCTCAAGTTTCGTCGCCGACCCTGGAGCGATACTACCAAAGCGATCTGCGCGCTGCATGTCTCACATAGTGGGAGACTCGATACGTGGTGATGGACCGAGGGAAGTTGTGTGCTTGCCCTATGCCGCAATGCTACTAAACTATATTATTAAATATACTATAAGCTAGAATTAGATAGATACGTACGTATTTACTTATACAGAAGTTTTTATTGAAAGATAAGTAAATACCAGAGAACACAAAATTAATGGGAACTGAAATACTCAACGGGTGTGGAGTAACAGGCAACCGATCTCGAGCGTGGAAGAATATGGGATAAACCTGTCAAGAATATGTCATACTAAGCTTGTCATTCGTTCTGACAACTGCTCTCGGTGTATGCACTGACTCTCATTCAATATGGGTGTATTTGAAGGACACATTCAAAGCCCTGCTTCAAAATGTAGTGTATCGGAGAATAGCCGATCGGGATTCAATTTATTAATTTGTTCTATGGTAAATACCTACGTACGTTTTATATTGTCGAATATCAAAATGATAGATACTTTGGGTTAGTCATGTCTTATAGAATTAACTAAATATACATCTACTATTAATTGTCTATTACTTAATTCTAGTCTCGTAATTAACCATTTACAATGGTTTTCCATGTTCAGTACTCCGAAGCTAAAATAAATTTTACACGAATGTGAATCAAACACATGATTTTTTAATAATTCACAATATACGTTCGATTGTTTTGTCTGTTCCGCCCATCATAACGTCTACTTCAAATTAGCGTGACATCAAAGTCAAGCCGTGTACATTGATGACCTACCTGTCAAACATAAAATATAAATCGGTAAATTCGGTTAAATTGGTTCAATTAATCGTCACACGCATACGATTTCCATTAAAGCACACTTTACGAGCTTTTATCAACAATAAAATGGAATGTCATCAGTCGTCACAGATTCAAACGGAAAAATATGTAGGTACAATAGCAATTTCGATATTGTTTTTTAGAATCATTTTCAAATACTTACATCAAGCTTTACCTTTACTTATAAGAAATAATTACAAGATAAAAAGAACTTTTTATAAACGTTTTTAAATTTTCTGTTGAATCATATGACTTGACTAGCTCAAGCGATCAAAAAAAATTGTATTTGATAGAAATAATACTGAAATGTCTTTTTGACATTTCATATTGATTTCCATAGTAACGCACGTAAGTATATATTAATAATTTGGTTGCTAGGACCCCAGACCCCTCTAGCAACCAATAATAGTGGATTGGATTACGGATTTCTTCCGAAATAACTTTTCATACAAAACAGAATTAACTGAAAATGAATTTAATTCTACTTAAAGATGGCTAAAAGTATTAAAAAAATGCATTGGCATCGTGTTCTGCTATATTCGAAAAGTTTCAAATGTCTAGCTAGTCGGGAAGTTAGTTAAAAATCGATTGCAAGATTTGTACCGGACAAACAACCACCGTACAACTAAGAATACGACCTAATAAAAATGTTGTAAAATAAACATTCTTAAATATTGTGTTCTAATACGGATAAACGTATTGAAATTGATCGCTCTGTTATGTCCTAAGTGGTATTGCATAATTGATAGGTATAATATGTGGTACCTTTGTAGGCATGCACAACAGCTCGTCAGATGCAATTACAGAAGGGTCAAAGACTATTAATATTAACTAAATAAAGATATTACTTATTATAGTTATTATATATGCAATAAATTAATTCCGATCACTTGACTCGTCCCCCTTGAAAGCGGATCATTCACGGGACCATTATTGTCTATCAGTGGCGAAAGGTGGAGGTAGGCTGTTAAGATCCGACATAAATAGTCCACAATAAACTTTATCAGTCACGCGTAATTGTTTTCATTGAACTAGGTTTACAATTTACAGATGGTGTTGATTAGTTTTTAAAATACAATTAAACACATCGAAAACCAAGCCATAATAGACAATAGTCGAGAAATCATCGTCTGTCTATAAAATATCTAAAATTATGCCATTAAACCATACATAATTTTTGATATTTTATAGATAGAATAATATTTTTTTATCTACTATGGTTTGGTTTAGGCAGGGTTTAATGAATTTAAAAAAAAAAAACTAATCAACAACATGACATGTGTAATATGTAGGATTCATAATTCATCGAAAATAAACAAGTATGAATGAAAAATTGTGCGCTATTTTGTCGAATCGCCCATAACATACCAAAACTATTATGGTTTGGTTTAGGCAGGGCTTAATGGATTTAAAACAAAAACTAATCAACATTGTGTAATATGTATTCATAATTCATCGAAAACAAACAAGTATGAATGAAAAAGTGTGCACTATTTTGTCGAATCGCCCATAAAATACCAAAACTCTTATGGTTTGGTTTAGGCAAGGTTTAATTGATTTTTAAAAACTAACCAACACCATATTGTGTAAATTGTAATCCTAGTTCAATAAAAACAAATACGAATAACTGACAAAGCTTAATGTGTACTATTTATGTTGGATCGTAATAGCCTACTCCACCCTTCACCACTGTTGTCTATATTTGGTGAATAATGACATCAACCCAGAACCTAATCTCAATAGACACATAGGTTATAAAACGATTCCCTGATTCTAGCAAAGTTACGTAATCAGCAAGCAGCTCTGCTGTTAATTCAAGATTCGGCTATTAAGAATACTATGCTGGTAAGGTTAGTGCAAAAAGAATAGGTCGTAAGTAGCAATTCCACATGTCAGCAGAAGTTAAAACCACTTCGACGGTTCGGCAAGATGTTCGAATGGATTCGGCGGGAATAAAAAACGCTTCAAGCCGGGTTAGGTCGTTTTGACAGTTTTATCTATTTTACCGCAGTCATGGAGTTAATATGAAATGAATCAATAATCTGGGCACATGCGGATGTTCAGTAATAAAACCCAGTCCGTTAACAGAAAATAAAACGTGTTAAGAATCCAAGATCAAAAGATCTGCGAGGGCTTTTTATTAAAATTACATTTAGGCGCAATAATTCTTGGAAACTTGAATATCATTATAATTAATTCTTAGATTCTTCTTATGAAAAGTACATGTTTTAATATTATTAACCCCACAACTGTTATCATCTGCCATGCACACAAAATGCATTCTATTCGTACTTTACATCCTCATTTTTTTTATTATGCACTACGTAAATACAACATCATCAAACCTCCTCTCAAGCTGAAACTTAATTAATGAGTATACCTCCCCATAGCAGACAAGAGGACTTCACGTGTGTCGCAGGTAATAAATTTTGTAGTTTTTTTTCCTATCCTCCCCCATCTTCACATGGAGATGTTTGCTTTTCGCTCCTTATTTTTAATGTAGGTACATACTTACCTACAATACCTGTAGTATATGGATACCAGGGAAATACAGAATTAATGGGAACTGAAATACCTAACGGGTGTGGAGTAACAGGCAACCGATTTCAAGTGTGGAAGAATGTGAGATAAATTTAAACATGGGTCAAGATTATGTCATTCTAAGCCTGTCCTTCGTTTTGACAACTGCTCTCGGTTTATGCAATATTGGTGTATTTAAAGGTTGCAACACACACTATTGCACGTCTATAATGTGTGTTTCATTTTCGTAGGCACTCTCAACATTCAAAACCCTGCTTCAAAATGTAGTTAGTGTATTGGGTATAGCCCATCTGAATTCTATTGATTAATCTGTTCTGTGATAGATAGATACTCATTAAATTGATACATAAACTGATATTATTGTATGATCGTTTTGGGTACGTAAAGATTAAATGGTGATATTTACATAAAATTGACACATTGATTGTTGTCTGAATTTCCAATCCGATCGTTTCTTCACGTCATTAATTTTTTCGAGTACAACAGTCAGCGAAGTTGGAAATGACCAATAACCGAAAATTACGTTCGGTATTATATCTACTGGATTTCGTGACAATGCGTTGTGTAGTTCATTGGTAGCGACTACTAACAATAATGGCACGAATATATCGTCTCTGTTCTGGCAGAACACACTAACTGGAGAATACTAGTTTTGAGTAATTTGACTTTGAAATTGTTAAAATGTTTGAAATGGTCTATCATGTGAGTTTAATAAGTAATCGTAAAAAGGATGACTTTAAAATAAAGACTGTTTATTTATTAAGAAGGTTTCCAGACGGTAAAGTTTGAAATAAGGAACGTTTTGGTATAACTAACTCAATATGTAATTTTTTCGAATTAGTGTCTTCTGCCAGAACAGAGACGATACGTTATGCAGGTGAAGATGAACTTTGAACTGTTGCATTTCACAAATGCCACTATTTCAGTCTTGTCTTTTTAAGTTTTGATATATTTAAATTCTTTTCAGGTCCAGGCGAAACACGGGGCCGTAACAAAGCAACAAAGCCAGGTCATACGGTTAACACGATAAATATTAAAAAAAAAACCAAATTCACCGACGAATAATTTGACCAGTTAGATCCGTACATAGGAGGAGCTCCTTGGGTTGTGGAATCGCGGATAACTAGCTTTATCAGAGTGCGAGGACTCAGATGGACAGTCCACGCTGTAATAATCTGCGAAAGATCCATATCTCTCCACAGGGTCCACGAAGGAACTCCGGTAGTGACATAGTTACATAGTAGAAGTGACACAGGGTCGTGGAAACTATTTAAAATAGTTACATGAAGAGTGTAGGTACTTAAATCACAAAGATTCATCCCAGAACTGCTAGATAGAAGATATTATGATGCGCAATAACAAAACTCAAATCTAAAAACTGGCGCACGTGGTCCGTGAAGTGGGGACATGCCTTTAGGAAATAAATCTACTATACTTCGGTACCTAGCGACCGACATTTTTATGTATATCCTTCAAGAATTTAAATTATCATTCTACGATCCGTCACTGGCGAGGACTTATTCATATTTATAGCTAGCCGTGAATTAATAATATTAAATGGTATCTAATTAAATCAATCTACTCTAAAAATACAAGCTAAACTCTGCGACGTTTTGATGTTACGTTCTTACTTCCCATAAATATATTAATGCGGTGCCAATACATTATATTAAAATTTAGGGGCGGTCCGGTACTCTAGGGGTATCTATCTATACAATGTTTTAAAAAAATATTCTCTAGTTATTTTAAATCTTCACCAATATATTCCTTGTGAGCGGTTTTCAGAAAGAAATATAAAAATATGTATGTCGTCGATCTACTTTTCAAGACAATGGAACAGACATTGCATTGCGTTATGCGCTATCAGCGAAGGGTGGTACGAGCTCTGGTAGGGGCTCGGGTGCGGAGGAGTAAATCCCCACTAGTTAGGTATATTATAAATATATCAATAACAAGAGTAATAATATGACAAAGTAGGTATATTATATTATTATATAATAGTTCTTGATATCAAAACAGCCTAAAAATACATATGGTGCCAACTGCAAGTGGATTATAAATTACTTAATAAAATAATTTGTTATTTTACTTAGGTACCTACTAAATCGTGATTATTTACGTGTACCTAGCCGAGGCAAATGTGTTTCACCTTTATAATATGAATTAGTTAACAAGGAACACGCTGGTTTTAATTATTAGGTACTTACGTTCACGTTTTGAATAAGTACTACGATATGACAACGCTCAGGCGGTATGAAACACAATGATCACACAATAATTTTCCAATTCTTGAAATTAATACGATTTATTTATTACGAAACATAAATACTTATGTACGTGCAAAGTTATATTATATTATATCAATAAGAAAGTTTTCATACGCTACAACTAAAAAATACCATACAGGAAGTTGTTTATATTTGCATTGCGATTAAACACTAATATTTACCTGGATTGCATAGACATGGAGGGACAAACACGGCAGCAGTCAGTAAAATAAATCCAAGGCAGGTAGAATAAAAACCGTGGCTTCTTTTTCTATTGAAAGTAAAACACAGTCTTTCGGTTTCCTCCATCACTAAGTTAGATGCAATGTTCATATGTCTCTGAGTTGTCAAAACTAAACTTTTACTCATCGCAGGTAAAAAATGTACACAGTAAAAGTTTTTCAAAGTTTTAAGTTCGTTCAATAATTAAACGCGTGCATGCCAAACCTGCGACTCGGGGATGATAACTCTTTTGGCAAATGCAATATTTTCAAACGACACTTCATTGTGCAAAGAATATGTAGAGAGATGACGTCCGCCAACGGTCGGTTGCTAAGCATCGCAACCGCCACAACACACCTGTGGACACCTCACTTGGAAGTTCAATCAACTTATTTAAGAAATAAATATCACCAATTAAATAATTGGAATATTAACAACACTGGCATTAACATAAATAAAAAGTTGAGTAAAGTTTAACTTATTTTTCATAGATGAAACGCTATGAAACACAACACCGCCACAACAAACACTTTTCAGTTTGACGCCAAACTACTGTCAGAAAGTACTTCACAAGTATTACGAAAGAATGTTAAAGTGTAACTGTTCGGCGCATGCTCACTGCACAGTATGGAGGTACTTATTACGCAAGGTAATATCAAAATATGTCCGACTTGGCCGTATACTGCCACCTCTTTTTATTTATTAAAGTTTACTCAACATAAAATTTAAAATCATCTCCTTCTATACCGACATACTAGCTACCATAGACAATAATATTTTTTAAGAATTTTTTGTTGTGGAAATTCTAAAAAAATAATAATTTAAAATGAATAAATTAATAATAATATATTAGGTATCAATATATCAAGTACCTACACAAATAATTAAGTAGGTATTTATATTGACATATTACAAACAAGCACAACCTACCTGTACCTAGTTTTTTTTTAATTAATTTACTACGAACCATGCCCTTGCGTTTCCATGCAAGGTAGTTCTGTTATTTGCATTGTACAGCATTTGTGAGGTTTTTGGTGGTATTTTTTGTGATTATTTTGTCCGCGCAAAGCTCCGAAAGCCCATCACTACTCTCCTAATATTGGACAATCGAATTACTTTTTGAGCCTGCAATCGATTGACTAGTTAAAATTCCGCCGTCAAAATTTTTCCACTTTGCCTCTGCTTCGCTACTGCCCAGGGAAAGAATAAACTTTATGTAGGTACCTACCTATATGTAAACTAGCCAAGTTTTAATCGTAAAATTATGATATAAACGGTTAGATAAGTCTGAAGAATTGTATTATTTAGATAATAATAGAGGAATGAAGAAAATATAAGTAGGTACGTAGTACCTATGTTTAATAGGTAATAATTATATAAAGATTATTTTGTAATATTTTCAGTTCGAGGTACCTAGTAGCTAACGAAAAATTTCAATACCCCAGCGAGTAAAATATAAAACATATTATACCTACATAGGTAGGTACCTAATTATTTTAAAACAAATAACTCGATGTGATCCACGCGCAAAAATACGAAGATCTCAGTCTCACGACCCACTGACTTGCGTTTCAGTCGGTAGTCAGTAGGCTGTGACAAATTAGTTTTCTTCAACGTCTTTGACATAATTTATTAATGACTAAGAGGAATATATATCAATAAAATTATTCAATTAATTAAGTACCTACCTACTTACAATGTTTTATTCACTTTTTTGACAACACTTTTAACCAAAACGCTATTTCCCTGTTATGCCAGCGCTCCATTGGCGAGCCAAAAGTCCGACGACAATAAGTCTTCAGATTTTTCTACGTTCTGCTACTGGCCAACAGACGTTCAACGAAACGAGTATATTTAATTTGACGAGTAAAACAGTCGACTTTGACAGCATAGATAATATACGTATATCTGACAGTTAAATCGTGATGGCGTTAAATGATACCGACGTTTTATGTTTTTTGGGTTATTGGGTGGCAGATAATGTAATAACGAAGCAAAGGGTACACAAATACTGGGTGAAACATTGGATAAGGAAACGAACGACATTATCCCACACAAATTTAATACGAGAATTGCGTTTGCAACCGAGCGATTTCCGCAATTATTTGCGAATGTCGGAGGATGTATACGGGCATTTTCGCCAAAGTTTGTACATGTTTGAAATTTGGGTAATATTATTTTTTCACTCAAATTAACCATTTTTATATAGCTAGCAGATTCCTTGTTCTATTGCTGAATTGGTGATAGCAATTTTTCAGCAAAATATTGATTAATACAATATTTATATCATTTTTATTATGAAATTGGGCATAATAAGTTTCCGTTCCGTGACTACGAAACTTAGCTTTTAAAACATGAATGAAACACTTTTTATCACTTAAAAGAGCTCTATTAGATTAAAAAAACCATACACTTCAAAATAAAACTACAAATAGTCAAAAAATATTATTGAATTTTAATTCTTGGGCACATTTCGTTCCCCTCCGTTACCCTATGTCTATAATGGCAGAGCATTTTTCCTTTAGTATTTGAAAAAACCAATCAATGTTCGTTCTGCTATTTTTTTAAAGACAATAATCACTTTTACTAAATTTTATTGGAAAAATAAATAAGTTTCGTTATTTAATAATCAAATGAAAAATAGTTAACGTTCAACTTTTTTGGGGACATTTTCGGAATGGAACGAAATGGTAACGGAGTGTAATTTGTAAAGCTTAAGTTACATGTTACCATAAAAACAAATTTTTGTTTTATGAAATTTATTTGAATTTTTTGATAGACAGATAAATATTCAACGTGCGTCAAAATAACAAAACAAATCAAACTTAATCACTAAAATAGACATATTTTATAATAAATTTCACAATACTTGTAAAATAAGGTAGGTAATAATTTTGACACACTATACATTACCATAACTTTATTTGGCATTTATATTATTTGTAACTCAGATAAAAAATATTTTTAAGCAAATTAACAATATATGAAAAAAAAAATCAGCAAGGGATTCAGACGCGAGTTCCTAGCGCGGCACGGAGTATATAACTTTTACGAAAATAATTATAGTCAAACTCGGTTATTACGATCTCTGACATAGCGAGATCTCGGATGTAATAACGAAACATTTGTTGACAATTGGTTTATGATTTTCGCCATACATTTAATTCTTTCACTGTTATAACGAGCAACTTATCGGATATACCGAGCTAAAATACTGTTAATGTGTCGACCGTTTTAAAACATTTCGACCCTAAGCAATAAAATCCGATTGGACAGGATGCCGCCGGGGTCGGATTACGTTTATGACACTAGTAAAGTGTCTAAGTACCTACCTTATTGGTGTTTCACCGACAATAATAAAAAAGTATCCACGCATATGGTTGAAAAATCCAAGGTTTGTGAAGTCCGTAGGTACCTACCAGCGTTAATTACAATAAACAACTTCTTTTGTAGTTTATGAATGCCATGCTCGTTTCGGGGATTTTTACGATGGTTTCCAAATTTTTTATTTTCGGCTTTTTGTGTAATGTGACATGCTCATTTAAAAATACCTATTCTCTGATATAACGAGTAACGCTTATAACAAGCAAATTCAGTCGGTCCCATCTTCCTCGTAATAACCAAGTTCGACTTTATGTTGTCTTGAAATTTAATTGTATTCATCAACATAAAATGTAGCTATACAGGTTGATTGTAATCAAGACGTACTTTTCTGACATTTCGTGAATACCTACAGTTCTAGGTATTAAATCTAATCGAGTACACATTTCTGTTAAACGTGACAAAAAAATACTTTTTCATACATTTTTATAAATTTCTATGCCTAAAATGTATGGAGAAGTTTTAAAATTTTGGTGGCGTATAACAGAAAGAGTATGACAGAGCCAGTGCCTGTCTCGCAATTATTTCAGTCTGGTGTTTTTTCTTTTCCTTCTGTTGTTTTTTTTTATCTCCATACTTTTATGTGCGCTATTTTTGCGTATTCAGACATATCACATACTTTTTTAATCTTTATTATATTATTATATTATAGTCAGGTTATTTTTTATATTTTTTAATGAAAATATTTTTGTTTTTCATACGAACAGACAAAATAATTTTTTTTATAATCTATGAAGAACTAAACACACACTGTAAACCCAACTTTATGCATGCCATTTCGTTACTTTTACATTCCACATATACGTTACCACCAATATAGTTTCGGAGTGGAAGTAACGGATTCTGTTTCAGAAGTGTTTGAAGCCAAAATTTAGCTTAGTTTTATTGTTAAACCTGCGATATGTTTTATTATATCTGTAGTATGAAAGATAAGCTCCATATGTGTAGTATGTGAAATAGAAATATGTGTTTTCTTACCTTATAAATCGTGGTAACAGTAGTGGAACTTCTTAAATGACCAACCCAGAAAGCAACCTGTTCCGATAGCGATACCGACACACACCAACAATTTAAAGTGTACATGGCGATCAGTGTTATACAAAAATGTTGCTACATTAAAAAAAAACATATTTATAGTGAAAATTTTTCGCCTTCATGCTAAAATCGTGGTAACGGAATGTGGAGTTCCACTTTTTCAAATATCCTGGGACACACTTTAAACGTGATTTTTTTTCAATATTGGTACAAATTTACGAAAAAACTATATATTTTCCAAAAATATATAATGTAAGCTGTTGAAAACACTACGAATTTAATTTTACACACTCAAAATTAATGACGAAATCAGACTTTGTTTATTTGAATTTATGGGTGGGACATGGTAAAAACGCACTACCTTTCGATCTAAATAATCAATTAAAAATATATACAGGTCAGATAGTTGTATTTAACTGATTGAATAGAGTAAACTAATAAATTTGCATGTTAAAAGTACATAACTTTCCAACATTTTATAATATAATAACTATGAAAAAATCAATCAAAGTCATGGGACATGCCAAAAACGCAATGTACAAACTTTGGCGAAAATGCCCATACACAGAACTGTATAATTTGGTCTCCCCATTTATTAAAAAAAAAAATACTATGATGAGGGAAGCTATTTCTCCTCATGATAGATTATGTGCAACCCTGCGATTTTTGGCTGCCGGCGGAACATTCACTGACTTGCATTATAGAACTGCGATTGGAAGACAAACTCTGGGCAAGATAATTCCCGAAACTTGCCAAGTCATCATTGACGTTTTGAAAGGAGAATATTTCAAGGTGTGTATTATATTATACGTCATCTAATAAAGTTGGGCAAATTTACAAATATATCATTAACAAGTAGACATTGGTTGGTCTTATAAAGTGAACGTTTAGTGGATTGTTTTACCTATATAAATCATAGACGGCAACATCATAAGAATGGCAGACAAGATGCATTTGAGATAGGTATATATATAGTCACAAATAAGGCCATCGTTGACATGCTAAATATTCAATAGACCATTAGAATGCTGTACCTAGCCAGGACTCTCCATATAGGCTGTAAGCAAGCTGCTTAATTATTCCTGTTGAATGTATTGTAATACTAGTCATATTCTTCGAAAAGCAAGCATGGAATTTGATTTCTAAATGAGGCCACATAATAATATAGGTTTGCTAACATAGCTCAAATACTTACCATTTGTTGTATCGCTTAAGCTAAGGTTTATAGGCATAAAAACAAACAAAAAAACAAATATTTTTACAAGATATTTATTCATACAAAAAACATTAATTTATTATACCGGCTTTTGTACATTTTTGCTTAATATACGATAAACTGGTTGAGTATGAACAGTAGTTGCTGGCATTATTTTGTCACTTTGTCCCATAAAGGCAACTTCATGCATCAGCTTCTCGGCCAGCAATCTTTGTCCCTGTGACATCGATCGTAGTTTCATGGCCATCATTTTGCCAAAAACATCAAATTCATCTTCAGTCTTGCTTAGTTTGTCGGTGATTAATTCTAACACTTTGTTGGCGCTATCATTCGATTTTTTTCGTTTGAACGATGGGGGTTCTGGTGCTCTATTGAGATTCGACCTTGGAGTAGTCGACAACGTGGATGTTGAAGGCGAATATTCTATCTGTAAATAAAATGTTGATTATTTTTTGTTGCAGTTCCCTGATACGCACGAAGAAATGGAGACGATTGCAGAAGAATTTAATAGTAAATGGCAATTTCCAAATTGCCTGGGCGCAGTTGATGGGAAACACATTGCAATCGTGCCACCTGCAGGTGCCGGCTCCCACTTTTATAATTACAAACATTTCCACAGCATTGTTTTGATGGCGATTGCAAATGCTAATTATGAATTTATTTATGTTGATGTTGGAACAAATGGACGTATTTCTGATGGAGGCGTACTGAGAAAATCTGATTTTTTCAAACGTTTAGACGAAGGCAGATTAAAAATACCTGCACCAAAAAAACCTACTGCTAATTCTGATGCACTGCCATTTGTTTATATTGGCGATGAAGCCTTTGCATTACGTAACGATTTCATAAAGCCGTATTCACAAAGGCAATTAAATCACAGTAAAAGAATATATAATTATCGGACATGCAGAGCCAGGCGAATTATAGAAAATGTTTTTGGCATTTTAGCTGCTAGATTCCGCATTTTTCAAGCTCCAATAAACATGAAAATTGAAAATATCAATACAGTTGTATTAACTTGCTGTGTGCTGCACAACTTTCTTCGTCGCAAATCAACACATACTTATACTCCTTCTCATGACCTTGATAGGGAAAATCCTGAGACAGGTTTAATAGAGCTCGGACTGAGGTCACAGGACACCTTAGCGCCTTTGGAAGCAACGACTAATCGGAACTCGACTGCCAATGCTAAGAAAGCGCGAGGAGATTTCGAAAAATATTTTAATACTACCGGGGCTGTCACATGGCAAGAAAGTATGATAAGCAATAGATAAATTAAACCAATGTAACAATTTAGTTAAAATGTTTTACCTCAATACAATCTTCGTTGTTTAACGAGTTGGAGTAACTCTCATCAGGAGACATGTTTTCCAAATCGTCCACCATGCTGGATATTGAGCTCGATTCTGTAAAACAAAATGTAAATTGTTAAAATACAACATAATACTCAAACTTGTTTTTTATTATCTCTCCCCTAAGTACCCATTCCTTCATACGGTTAATATTGATATTGGTATAATTGGTGTAATCCAGTATATCGGGTATTTTCAAAATGTGTTTTCCGCTGTATTCCTCATAACCAAACTGTACCATTAATTTTGATTGATGATTGACGATTTATTGATTGTCTCTGAAGGAACCTAACTCGAGCGATTTTTGATTTTATGATCATTTCTTTTCTTCTTCTTTCGACCATGTCCGATCATAATATGGACCTCCACGGAGTGGAGGTTTGTATTGACAGATTTTGTTTTTACGAGAAATGGATGTCAGCCACTTGCTCAACATATTAGGTCCATACTCTGACTCATACACAAATTGAAATTCAATGTGTACTTGTCAGACCCAGGATTTGAACCTGGGACCCGACCACGACTCAATAAGCCGCGCTTCCACCGCCATGATCGTACCTATATATTATTATTTCTTACCTACCTCAGCAAAGAATAAATAATTTTATTGTGACTAGAAATGATTCATAGCTGTATGTTTTAATTGCTTAATAGTAGCTAATCTAATGCGATGTCACTTTCAGAGATACGACAATGTCATAGTCTGCACGTGTATAATAAATAGCTTTAAAGCATTCCCTCGTACCTATATATTATTATTATTTATTACCTACCTCGGCAAAGAATAAGAAATTTTATTGTGACTAGAAATGATTCATAGCTGTATGTTTTAATTGCTTAATAGTAGCTAATCTAATGCGATGTCACTTTCAGAGCTAGGTACGACAATTTCATAATCTGCACGTGTATAATAAATAGCTTTAAAGCATTCCTACGTACCTTCCATTTGGTCGTTCAAGAACTCCAAATTTTTATAGTACCACAGTTTGGGTAGATAAACTGCGTCTGTGCCGGCTCCGCTTCGATATGATGTCCTTACTTTATTTCTCTCCTTTCTGTAACCCGACCTCAATGTCTGTATTTTCTTTTTAACATCGTCGACCCTTGCCTGCGGCTCCACCTTGATTAAAATCTCCAAAAGTTCCGCATACGCCAAGGACTTGGCATCACGATTCTTGTATAGTGGGCTGGTCGTCTTCCACAACGATGGGTTGTCTTTAAAACAACTAATAAAATCTTCCAAGAAACTTTTCGAATGCACTCGTAGATCTACCATTGTTGTTATCGATGTGAGATGTCCGAACACTTTGAATGACAGTAAAATAATGATGGCGCTGTCGTCCGTCGGCATAGATATAAATAATGTGACGGTAAAGCGTGGTGAACGTACGAATTTCAGCGGCTCGGCGAGTAAAATATCAAACATGTTTGAAATCCAACGAGCCTGGTCTGCGGATTAAAAAGTCCGCAGACCTGGGGTGCTCCACGCGAAAAAAAAGTCCGAAGACTGTAAATCGTCTGACTTGCGTGCCAATGGAGCGCCGGCATTTTACCCGTTATTTATTTCAGTCTTAGTTGAAATGAAAATGCATGAAATAATCATTCAAAAACTGCTTTGAAATCAATAAATTTTTGCAATTATTTCAGATGTGCATTTTGTATCCCTCCGATAAAATATTATGTATCCCCTGTGTTAAAAAATAGTATAAAATTAACTGTCAAATTGTGTATCCGGTAACCGGTAAGCAAGTCTGCCAACATCAGGAAAAATAACCTCCTTTTTCATCCGTATCTTTTGGCCGTATGTAGCGCCGATAGAGAGACTTTAAATCTCAGGTAATCGATCTCGAAAAACAATAATTACAATCATATTTGGTCCGTAAAACCTACGCAGAGTCTTTAACTTTCCACCGAGTGCGCTATTTTTGTGACTTTATTCACATTTGTGTTCAAACTTCAGATTTCAAACCGCCAAGTCAATGTGATGTTTGACATGTCATTTACGAATACTTTTGACTGTCTTCTCAACCCGTTGTATCTGGAATGTCAATGATTCCGCGCGGTTCAGTTTTAAATACTGTTGATCTACTTATAGGGCAGTGTATTCCTGGGTATCCTGGTTTAAGTGTTTATGTTTTGATTGAGGTTATTTTTTGGTGTTTCAGTCATGGTGCGAATGAACGTATTGAGCGATGCTCTCAAATCTATCAACAATGCAGAGAAAAGAGGCAAGAGGCAAGTGCTTCTCAGGCCTTGCTCAAAAGTCATCGTCAGGTTTTTAACTGTGATGATGAAACATGGATACATCGGTGAATTCGAAATTGTTGACGATCACAGGGCTGGAAAAATTGTTGTCAATCTTACCGGACGTCTGAACAAATGTGGAGTCATTTCACCACGATTTGACGTCCCTATTCGAGATATTGAAAGATGGACCAACAACTTATTACCTTCACGTCAGTTTGGGTATGTATTTCAAGTGTTACTTATTCTTAATCCGTGGTATTCTAAAATGTTTTCTGTGCGTTTGAGTGGAGTTTTATTTATAATTTATGAAACAGGATAATTATTATTGTTTGGCAATTATTTATATTATGGTATACCTATACCTCCGGTTTCATGTTAGTACTTCTAAATAGGTTGGTAAAGTAAATTAGGAGTATACATAGGTTCTAAGACTCCATTTTTCATAAAGTGTCATATTTTCTGTGAAAGTATTTTTTTATATTCGTATATTTATCGAATATTCTGAGGTTATTTTATATCCATTGCAAACATCAAAAGTTTGTGTTGAAATATCAAATTAATAAAAGTGAGAATCAGCTATTTTTATACTTCATAAATTGTAATAACTATCTTACTATAAGAAGTTCGGATCGATTATTGCAATATTCTGTTTATTTCGGGTATTGAAATAGTATAGAATTGTGCTCTCCCATTTATGGCTGACATGTGGTGACAAAGACACTGGATGCAAATGTGCATCAAACTTTTTCACAATATGCTTGATTCTATTAGTTATATTACAAAAAACCTGGGGTCTTTCGACTGGTTCTCCTCCATCGCTCGCTGCCATCTGTCAGTGGGCGCAGTGTTGCCAACCGAACTATAATTATAGTACATTTTGGTCCGCGTACTATTCAAAAAATATAGTACGTCAAAAATACCACAATTTTGAAAAATTGAATTAATTGAATTCGGCGATTAGGTTAGGTTAAATGGAGTTAATTGAATTCGTGGTTGTTTATGGTTGTTTTTGCATGAATGTTTCCATGGTTTTAGAATTAAGATTTAAGCCGCGTTGATACGGTCCAAGTACACTGGACCAAGTGCCATCCAAGCGACAGCTTCATATTAATTATTCCTATCCAAGCTACTCAGACCGCGTCCTACTCATCCAAGTTAGCTTGGATAGGAATAATTTGTAAGAAGCTGTCTCATACGAGTGCGCTTGGATGGCACTCGGAGTGTACTTGGACCGTGTCAACGCGGCTTTAGGCTAAGGCTACATAGGCACATATGCCTTGCTTGGTGGCTACGTGCTGGGTAATATATCTTAGCGAACGGACACACTGCACGCTTCGCGCCTCGCTACGTGATTATTAGTCATCTCGTGAGTCTCCCGGCGAACAAACGTGTTGGTTATTTTTATTTTGTCACCTAGTGATTTTGCAAGATGGCGGATGTTTCTTCAGAATGACAATCATCAAACACCGTATATTTTGAAGTTATGAATAATGACACATGGGATGAATTGACATTATGCACCGAACAAGTTCGAATTTGAGACTTTAAAATTTTAATAAACTTAAATTCTTTGTGAGAAGTATTTTCCTGGTTAGTTTTGAGAGTGACATAATTATCATTGTTGACTTGAGCGCTCCCAAATATCAAATGAATTTGTACCTAAGCACGTAGCGTGCAATGTGGCAGTAGTGTTTTTAGTAGACAAGCATAGCACCTAGCTCAGCACTACTGAAGCATTTGCATATGTGGCCGAAGCCTTACAGTTGTATAACACATCCCTTTACGAGTTTTTTTTTAAATTTATAATGTATATAATTTTTCGTGGCCATAACAAAATCTCTTGGTTCATACCAAGATACATCTATACTTGAAGAAGTGAACATTGTATATAACTTTACTGCTAAACATTTCTCTAAGAATTTTATTCATTTCATGTTTTGATATGAATGTTCATATTTTTTGTATTTCGCTGCGAGATATAAAATATTTTTCACATACTGACGTATGTTGGCTTGGACTGCATTGTCAGCATATTCCGTTGAATTTTAAAAATTATTGATAAAAACTATTATTTTTATCATAACATGTAATCATGAAAAGCAGATTTAAAATCAGTACTGATGTAATTAAAACGTGTTTGCCTCTTGATGTAGAATAAGTGGGCGATACTCTCAATCCAATTTGTAAGGCACCGGTTTCTTATCAGGGGTCCCAAGTTCAAGTCCCAGTGGGGTCACAATACGTTTATATGATTTTCTCGAAGCCTGAATGTTTCTGTGACTGTTTCACTGCTACTACTACATTATTATTTCACTACTTGGTACTACATCGCTATCAATAAGCTTCACGGTCTGTTGGTAGTGTTACAAAAAAAAAATATTCCTTAGAAAATTTTATTTAACATTTTTTCCTGGTGGATTTGCCATGGATCCAATGATATCCTTTAGCTGTCATTAAATTTCATATTCTCCGTTCAATGTTATTCACCGTATTTATATTATTTCTTTACAGATTCATTGTTCTGACCACCAGCGGTGGAATAATGGACCATGAAGAAGCAAGAAGAAAACATCTTGGAGGAAAAATTTTAGGATTCTTCTTTTAAGTAATTAAGTTAATTTTATAAATGTATGCATTGGTGCCAGCGCAATAAACATCTGCTCATCACTGCCTACACTTTGTCTTTTTATTTACTAAGATAATACCTATTGTTTAAAACCAAGACTGGCTTTATTCAGGCTGTGGCACTGAATCGTGAATTACGATGGTATTGCTAGTTATTGATTATCTTCAAATGCAATGCGGGGTAATCTGTTCGCAATAAATAAAGGTGTTCGATAGCATATTTCATTTGAATTATTGCCATATTGCATTCGAATTATGAGTCATAAATAGCACTACCATCACAGTTTACAGTTTCATGTCATGGCTGACTATAAATAGTAGTCCTATTTGAAAACCCATTTGAGAAACATTTCAAATTTAGTGGAGGATGACTTTATTCAGAATTATCCAAAAAGTTAAGGTGGACGATGCATTAAAGTGAAAGTAAGAGGATTTATTTATGTAGGGTAAGTAAACACAAAGTGGTAATTATTTTTGTTTTTTTTTTTTAAAGTACAATCACAAACTACTAGCAGTAGTAAATGCATCTCATTGTAATATCAACAAAGTTGACATTTAATTTTGTAAACACACATCTTGGCTTGATACAAAATTATTACAATATCAATATTAATCTAGTTTACCCTACTAGGTATACTGTATCCACAATAAATTAGGGATTACAATACCGGTATAAGAGAAAACAAAGTATGCATCTTATGTGTAAATAGGTATATCGTCGTTGAAACTAGAAAAATGTATGACTCCGTTTTAATCGAAAATTGATTTTGAGTGATGGATGATTTAATTCCATAACCATATTGTATACGAAACCATAATGTTTTTTGTCTCTCTTGTAATGTAGCGAGTTACATAATTTTATAGTTTCAATGACGATATGTAGTTGAAAAACTATTTAAATTTAAGGTAAGACGCAAATGTTGACCTTAAATATATGTATGTACATATAAACAATACTACTATGGTAGAACTGTTATAAATATTTAGCTTGAATTTATTGATAATTTGAACTATAATATGCCCTCAAAAAGGCTAGTTGATCAAGTGGAGTCGCTAGTATTGATCTTATCTTCATGCTGCAAGAAAACCCCTCGGATTCTCTTTTAAAATTATAAAATATATTTGATGGATCTTGTTTTATTATTATTTAACTTTTGTTGGTCAGTCACTTTAGATGTAATTTTTCGAATGAGAGGGAAAACAGGATCAGTATGCCCACTCCCAACATCAAAAAACAGTTAATTGTGATAAATTTATCACTTTGTGTGTGTATCCTGGTGCTTAATTATGTAAAAAAGTAACCGTCTGAACTGTCAAAAGATGATATTTTTTAACAGCCCTAGGCTTGACCATGCTAACGTAGAGAACGAGACAGAGTATGTAAATTTTACATGATTGAGATGCAAGATCTGGCTTGTTTTGCTGCAATCGCATATGACTGATAAAATTGTAGGTTATGTTGATATGTCTGACGTATCAGTACAAAATTCTTGTGTTCAGCTCATTACCGACTAGATGGCGCTGATTCGGCAGTACGAACATTTACGAATGCGACTGACATGTCTACCAAATAAAATTTTTGACATATTACGAATTAGAGATGGCCCCCCTAATCGTTTAGTGTAAAGAATACCTTCCGTGTTAACTTGGAAGGATGAAAAAACAAATGTGTGATAACCGTTTAGAATAGGCCTGCAGGAGATATCTCATCAATGGAAGTAAAAAAAAATATCACAATCTAAAAAGACAACCTTTACAATAAGTAATTAATATTTGATTTTGTGCTTGGATTAAATGTTTCTTATAGTTCAGAAGTCCGTATGTTTGTTTGAGCTTTGCAAGTATTGTATGAGATCGGAAATGTCAAGCCTGCCTCTTGTACCATATTTTTTTTAAATTAAGTAATTATTGCTTAAGCTTCAATTACATTGAGCTTCTTTACGAGCTGTTTGTTGGCGAATTTATAATCTGTGTAAAGTTGCCCAGTGTAATCATCATACATGTTAGCTTCTTCGATGATTACACTGGGCGACTTTACAGGCAGATTATAAATTCGCCAACAAACAGCTCGTAAAGAAGCTCAATGTAATTGACGCTTTAATGGTGTATTGTGATACATCGACTCCTTAGTCAGTGTTTCCCAAACTTTCGACATCTGTGTACCCCTTCTATAATATTGGTAACACTGAGTACCCCTCGTCAAAAAAAAATTGCATACAAGTACTTTAATAACAATAAAAATATATTTATTTGATTTTTTTTCAGTACATAAACAAAATAATAATAAAAGAAAAATAAAATTCATTCATAATAAAATATAAATAAAAGTTATATTATAAATAACATTCATTATAATCAATGAGAAGGGTGAAATTGTTTATGCTGAGACTGATCACAATAATTTGGTTCCCTGGTTGTTAATTTTAATCGGAGGTGCGGTTCCACATCCAAAAGCCTGTTCCTTTAAGGCAAGATGTATTTCAGGACTTTCTCTGTTAAAACTGTATACACAAGTTGCATTTGCAACCAGAATGATGTGAAAGTACACGCCGTATCTATTTTTCAAGAATCCGTCTGAAGCTAATTCCAACAATAATTGCTTTTCTTCCGCATGCGATAAACCTTCTAGCAAGAATGTTGTCTTGATGTCGTATTAATGCATGTTGCACTAGGCTTAGCCAAAGCCTGGTGCGGCGCATACCCCTACCAAACTCTTCCCGTACCCCAGGGGGTACGCGTACCATACTTGCCTACACACTGGAAAACACTGCCTTATATGAAAAACACAGAATAGCATCTGCACTCTAAATAGTTGCGTCTTGGCAGCACAGCTTTTCTTCTCTGTATTCAATTTACAGTCAACAAAGTAGACAATGAAAAAAATCACATTTAATTCATTTTCGAATGCGCTAAATGTATCTGATTTTTAAAATCGATGTTTCGTATTCAACCAACCAAGCTACGTTCTTCCCACCTAATTCTGACTAAATTAACTAGCAGTTTTTTTACACTGCTTCACTACAAAAAACTGGTTGTGGTATAACGTTTCATAGTTAAGTTAATAATTGAGCCCTTGCCCGGAATAACATTGTATCCAACAATATTCTTGTTTTGAGAAAAATGGTAAAAATTAAACCAGTTATGTTTTGTTACATTTTATATTTTAAATACAATAAACATACAATTATTAAGAGTTTTAAATGTAAAAAGATGAAGAAAGGCAATTAAATTTGGATTTATTACAAAAAAAATATAGTAAATTAGTGGAAAAATGTTGTATATGAAAATTTCACATACAACATTATTCCGCAAAATGTATTTTATTCATTCTGCTTCACTCAATAGTGCCTTAAAAAAGGCAGCATGCTAATCTAACATGAATTCACACATGTCATTGAGGTCTTTGAGCTTAGAATTATCTTCGTCTGCTTTCTGAACATAGCGTCCGACATTCGACTCTCAATACATGAGACGAGATGATGACTTTGTCCATTGTGATTCAGTAACCTGAATGCTAATTTTTTTTGGCACAAACGCGACATTGCAAAATAGAACTAGGAACGATTAAAAAAACTGAAACGGTATTAGATTAAGTTACAATATTATAGAGCACTACAATGCCAGCATTATTATCAAACAACATTTCCAATAACAATATGGTTAAATCAATTGAATATAATCGATTAATATAAAATATAGTAATAATTTTATTCATGAGATCAACAGACCTGTCAAATAGTATACAACATTATTCCACAAAACTGTTTCGACGGGTAAATTGCAGGCTTAATAATATTTTTTCTGGATAAATACTCTTTTCCTACATCATTCAGCTTCCTAGCTTTGATATTTGTCCAGTTTAAAACATTAGATGTCCGTTTTCTTCCTTTATTCAAGTGAATTATACCACGCTCCGTGATATTGACGGACGGCGACGCCATTTTGACAATAACATATACAACGTTCTTCCACAAACCAATAACTTTAAAATGCTGCCACAAGCCTAAATATTTTTTCTTTGCCATACTACCTACCTTAAACGATGCATAAAAACATACCCAACATTATTCCATCAATAACTCAACATTGACAATTTTGTTGGATACAACATTATTCCGGGCAACGGCTCAATTATGGAATTGAGGTTCTATTGTATGTGATACGCAAAGAAAACAGCCGTATATAGCTGGACAAAATACCCACTCTTTACTATTATTGCTGTGATTGTATTACTTTTTTATAACTTTATTGTACATAGTATGCACTATGCAGACCAAAAATAGTACAATACTATAATTATTATGTAATTATAGTACGGTTGACCACGATGAAGTCTCATGGTGTGAATCTTCAATTCAAGCGAATAATATAGATTAAGAAAAATCAATAACTAGTATAATAAATTAGTTCCTTATAAAAACCTGATCGTTTTCTGATTTAACACATGGTCTGTAGTTTAAAATCTGTCACAAGATAAGAATAAAATGAAAATAATTTGTTGGTCATGATATTATAAGATTAAATCAAACTTTCCATTATAGAGAATAATGCTGGAATTATGGAGACATGTATTCCGGATGCCGCCAGAGAGTGCGACACTTCATATCTTTGTGGTACAGCCTCAAGGGTTCCATCACCGGCCCTCCCTCACCCTGCAGCGATGCTACAAAAGCGATCTACGCGCTACAGGTCTGCATGGCAGGAGGCGTGAGAGTTGGCAATTGACCGAGGAGAGTGGCGCGAACTTGTGCTTGCCCTATGCCCCAATGCTGGGTCGTGATAGGGTGAAAGAAGAAGATGAACGCCGTTTCTTGATTGCATAGGATTACTTATTATCAATAAATATTGTTTTATAAGCTATAATATACCTAATACAATGGAACTCCTACTGTGTAGACATATACCATGGCACCCACACCCTGAAGCAGCCCCCCTAACTATCACTAAGGTTTAGAACAGTGATATCCTATAGTAGAGTTCCTCAAAATGATATTTCTCGCAACCCAACAGTTCTGCGAGGTATAATTAAGACGGTATTTCAGTGAAATGGCAAATAATTTTCAACTATAGGTGCGACGAAATTTCGGACTGGCTGGCAATCGGAGAACGAAATTCGAGCAGTGAACACGTCAAATTTGTTTTGTGATGGCGTCGGGGGAATTAATTCTTAAAATCGTGTAAAGATGACTAAAAAACTTTACCCATTTACTTGAAAAAGAAAACATATCAATGAATATATTATTAGTAATAGAACAATAAACGTAACATTAAATGGACGCATGTTGACTTTATATGACAAATTATGTTTTGTTCTGCACGTGTCATTTTCACAATCGTCGCGTAGTCACGATCGTTTTAGACCATACCACAGCTGAAGTATAGCCTTGTGTGTTCCGTGTGTTTTCAGGCTTTTTTTTCCATTTTTCAATAAATCCATTTCAATAGTTGAGTTATCAGCACTCGCCATCATAATATTATAAAGCACTGATCACGACCCCTTTTTGTGGTAGCCAAATAACATGCGACCATTTGCTATATTAGATAAATTGTCATTTTTATTAGTCAAGAAATACATTACCTATTATAAAATTATAGACATGTGAATTATCATTTAATTATATCAATCATGTCAAATTGCATCGCAATTACATATTTTTAAGTAAAATAGCGCCCCAGGTGATTTACCATCGGAGAAAATTTGTGATGTCTGTTTAACTCACTTAACTGGCTAAAGCCCTGTCAGCCCCTCCCCTTATGGGGGGCCATGATGTAGACGTCTCAATTTTTCTTCCAAAATATAATTTTCATTATTGTAGTATTTTGAAAAAAGAATAGGGAATCGGAAACACCATCTTAATGATATTTAATATGTATGCACTTTACCAATGTTCATTCGTTGGGTAAATCCATTGTTCTTAAGAAAACATTCTATAGTCTAAATTATTTTATAATAGTTTTTGAGACTCCTTTAATCCTTATTCAAGTAGGTCATGGTAATAATATCCTTGCACATATTATGATATTTTGGTTGTTTTTATCAGGCTATAGGAAAATAGTTTTTCAGGAGTTTTTTTATACCTGCACTAGGTATATAATCCACATAAATAAAAGATATTAAATTTCATTGAATTATAATTGTTGCTATAGTAAGTTTCTGTGGCCTGGTTGAGGGTACCTACTCCAAATATTTTATTTTTACATTCTGACTGACTACTTTGTTGCGACGATATAAAATGTACAAAAATACAATAAATTATTTCAATCTGCAACATAAATTTATTATCTATGCATGAATTTTTACATCGTAGCAACACTACAATCGGATCAGTGCTGCCAACCGTACTATAATTTTGGTCCGCGTACTATGTACGACATAAAACAGGTATAGTACGCCCAAAATACTATAATTTTGAATATCGGAAAAAGTACTAAAATTTCGATAAATTGGTGCAAAGTACTATAATTTCGGTTTTGGGTAATGTTAACCCATTGCAGACAGAATTAATTTTTCAGGATCACTTTAAAAGGGACACTGATTACTAAAATTGATATAACTCATTTATTATTCATTCAATTCAAATAAATCTTTTAAATATTTATAGGTTTTGAATTTTACTATGAAGTATTTACATTTTAAGTAAACTTTGTCTATAAGTGGAATGAAAAAAATATGTCAAATATAGTTTTTTGGGTTTTTTTTAGCCTTTTTTTTATACAAAATTACATAGATAAAAAGTCTATGATAGAAGTAAATAATAAAAGAAAGATATACTAAAACTGGAGCTAAATATAATACTTTCAGGATATTTAGAAGATGGAGGGCCATTTTATGTTTATTACTTTCTCAAACACCTCATACCTAGCGAACTTATCATTATTTTGACAAATTTAAATAAAAATAGATTTTATAAATCAAATATTTCTTAAAAAATCTATTGGACTGTATATTATAACTAACATCATAAAATGATAGCTACATATATTATTGGGGGCCCGAACTGTGGGGGGCCGGCGTGTCGGGTTGACCAGATAAGTGAGATAAACACACATCATAAATTATCTTTAATAGTAAAAAAAGCGCTATTACACTTCATGACTATGAACATTTTAAATTATATAATTGTCCAATATATTTTCAGATTATTATGTGTCGATACTCGACAGCTCCATTACCTATTAAAGTAGATGTATTGAAAATCGCCAATAATTCACTGTATAAGTACCCTCAATTTGAACTAAAGCACAATTTGAAAAACGTTAATGTAGTGTTTCACACTGTCTTTAATCTAAGCGGTGGATAGGGGGCCGTCAAATACCCTAGCCCAGTGGTCGGAAAACTCATTAGTCAATAGAGCCAAATATCAACAGTACAACGATTGAGATTTCTTTTAAGAGCCAAATTTTTTAAACTGGAATTATATGCGTAGGTAGTAAGTAGGTACACTGCTAATTTACTTAATAAACTTAAGTTACAGTTTTAAGTCCTAATTAAATTATGGGTAGGTACACTGAATAACTGAATATCATACGTAATAATGATCTTATTTATTAATAAAAATTAAATTGTAAGTCAGGTAGCCATAAAATTGAATCATGACAATGACTGACAAACTCAATGTGAATTGCATCTCCTTGTAAAGTTTGGGTAAGTCAGGTTCATATGTTGTTGATTTAATTTTAAGCACGATTCCAGGTTCTCATCAATAAATCGATTTCTCAATTTACTCTTGATTTCCTCTCTTGGAAATATTTTTACTAACCACAAAACTTGCAATATTAACATTGTTGAAAGATTTTATTCATTACCTAATTAAATACAGAACTTTATTTTTCTTGACTCTTATCCTCAGCTGCTTTCTTCCTTGCATCATCGACAGAATATTTAGCGCAAAATTACGAGTTTTTGCTGTAGTATCTCTCTAAATTTGAATGCGCTAATTTTTTCCGACACATAAATAAAGGTCGGTAAGCCATTTAAGTTTTGAATAAACGCGAAGTCACGGTCTATTCAACATTACATTTACGGTTATTCTCTTCCATTTTCTTTGCTTCTTCTTTGTAGCCATGTCAAATATGGCAGAGAGCATCTGTGGCAGAGCCGCACTCAAGGGGCCAAAGAACCGCAGTTTGCCGACCACTGCCCTAGCCTGAGGGCCCGTTTCAGGATGTGGGGGCCATGATGTAGGTACACCGAGTGCAATAGACAAAAGACCGATAAACGAGATAGTAGGCTGTGTTGTATTGAGTAGATTGTGTATAATTTAAAATAATAATACTTTTTTTGTCCATTTTCAATTAATATGTTGAAACCTCAATATTAAAAAACCCAAAATCTGCGATAAACATTCGGCGAAAAGAACGACTACACCCACTACGGTGGTGGTGTAAATCAAAAAAACATTTTTTCGGTGGAATTCGGCATAAATATTGTAACTCTCTGGACCAGTGTTCCCCAATCTTTCGACATCTGTGTACCCCTTCTATAATTTTCGTAACACTGAGTACTCCTCGTCAAAGAAAAATGCATATAAGTACTTTAATAACAATCAACATATATTCCTTTTGTAGTACATAAACAAAATAATAATAAACGAAAAATAAAATTCATTTATAGTAAAATATAAATAAAAGTTATATTATAAAAAATAACATTCATTATAAACCATGAGAAGAATGAAATTATTTATGTTGAAACGACAGATTATCATAATTTGGTTCCCTGATAAAATGATTTTTTTTTGAATTCTTCGGTAAGCATTTTTGGCTGGAAGAGGTACCAAAATAAAAAGGGGTCTCGGAGTTTCTCAAATTCTCCGTTATTTTTTTTTCTGAGAAACAAAAAACTATACATTTTCAATAGATGACAACGCGTACTATATTTTTACCCCAAATACTATAATTTTTCCTCCTCGAATGGATCTCCACCTTGTCGTGGTGAGGAAGCTTGCGCGTTCCGAGGATTCGTAGAGCTATGCTGGCGGTAGTCTAACTATCGGAAGGGTCACCCAAGCCAGACAGGTCTATATTGAGGAGCCAGACTAAAAGGGATCCACTGGAGAAAGGCAGCAATTTCTTCAGTACTGATTAAGGGTGGTGATCAAGGGGATTGGAACAGCCTTAGAGCAGATACTTGAAGACGATAATGAAAACATTATGAACGGTTTCAATATTGCGATGTGGAAGGCAACGGGAAACCACCACATTAAAATCCCACGAAAACCACATGAAATGCAACATCAAAATCGTAACAGTACGTCAGGCGATCCGGCTGACACCCGACGCCACGCAGGGTCCGGGTCGCGTGGTGTGAAATTGGTTACTGGCACACGGGTGTGATTTATCAGGCAACGTGTGCGAAATCAGATACTGGTAAATCGGTCACGAAAATCCCAAAGAAAATAGGTACATGCAACGTATGGGGACTTGTACAACACCCCGGAAAGCTCGCAATCATCGAAAAAGAGATGCAGAGATACGACGTAAATATAATGGGTTTAAGCGAAACACATTGGAAAGGATCCGGACACTTCGAGACTGAACTTGCCAAGATGGTATATTGTTCAGGACAAAACGAAAGTTTAAACGGAGTAGCTCTTATTGTACCACGAACTCTCCGAGATAGTGTCATTGGATACAATTCGATCAGTGACAGGATAATAACAATAAAGATCAACGCCCAGCCATATTTGCTGAACATTATACAAGTATATGCGCCTACAGCTGCATCAACAGACGAGGATAGCGAAGAATTTTTCAAGGAGCTAAGAAGCACGATCCATGAAATACCCAAAAGAGAGATCACCGTTGTTCAAGGCGATATGAACGCCAAAGTCGGTAATACCATGAATGGCAATCATCTCAGAGAGTTTATCGGTAAATTTGGACATGGCAATCGCAACGCAAGAGGGGAAGATTTTTTGCAGTGCTGCGTAGAGCAGGATCTTGCAATCATGAATACATGGTTCCAATATCACCCTAGGAGTTTATATACATGGATCTCACCTGGTGATCGCTATAGAAACCAGATTGATTTCATAACAATAAATAAAAGATGGCGGTCATCAGTGTTTAATGTACAAACCTACCCAAGTGCAGACTGCGGTAGCGATCACCAACTTCTTGTTGCCAATATGAGATTAAAGTTGAAAAAGACTAAACGATGTGAGACTACTCGACCGTTTATATTTAACGATACTACGACATCGCAATTTAGCGAGGAGGTGAATCGTAAAATGGCATCACTATACGTAGACCCCAGCGACAATGTCGAAACAACATGGAATAAGTTGAAAGAAGCCACCTTATGCGCGATGGAGGAAGTCCAGAAACTCAATAACAGTAAGGAACATCCGAAATGTCGCAAGATCTGGATATCTGATGAAACATGGGAGGCCATACAAACAAGAGCCGATCTTAGAAATAAGGGACTTAATTCAACTATACAACATGCAAGGTACTCTGAACAAAACAGAGTTGTACAGTGACTCTGTCGGCGGGACAAGAACCTTTTCCTCAGAAATAAGTGTGAAGACATCGAAACCCATGCTGTCAGAGTAGAAACTCGCGTTATTTTCCAAAAAGTGAAAATAATCACAGGAGATTTCAAGAAAATGAGCTGGGCCATCGAGGAAGAGGACGGCACACTACTTATGGAGTTGGATAGGGTCACGGTAAGGTAGAAAACATATTGTGAAGCCCTATACAGAGATACAGAAGAGGATGATAAGGTGGTTGACGTACGTATTGATGAGCAAGAACCTGAAATACTTTTTAGTGAAGTGATAGAGGCGATAAAGAGACTAAAAACCCACAAGTCACCAGGTGGCGATGGCATATCCGCAGAAGCCTTAAAAAAGGTCAATGATGACGGGAAAAGAATCATACATCAATTATGCAACATGATCTGGAAAAGTGGTGTATGGCCCAAGGACTGGACAGAGTCAATTTTGATCCCCCTGCACAAAAAGGTACCTCACGTAAATGTGAAAACTATCGAACAATCTCACTTATTCCACATGTAAGCAAGATCTTATTACATATATTCAGCAGACGTCTGAAGCATTTCATTGACCGAAAAATACCCAAGGAACACGCAGGTTTTGTTATGGGCAAGGGAACCCGAGAAGAAATTCTGAACATCAGACAACTAATTGAAAAATGCAGAGAGTTTAATACCCCTATGATGTTATGCTTTATTGACTATCAGAAGGCATTAGACTGCGTAAGATGGAACTGTATGTGGAAGGTACTTCTGGAAATGGGAGTTCCATCACACCTTACCTGTCTTGTCAAAAACTTATACAACAATAGCCACACAAAGGTAAGAGTAAATAGTGCGTTCTCTGAGAGTTTCCGAACCGAGAAGGGAGTTCGTCAGGGATGTGTTTTATCTCCCCAGTTATTCAATATATATGGAGAGCATATAATGCGAAGAGCCCTAGATCATTGGCAAGGCGGAATAACAATTGGTGGCCAGAAAATAAACAACTTTAAGATTCGCAGATGATACCACACTAATCGCTGCTGATGAAAGAGAACTCACAGAGCTGCTACACCGGGTAGAGGAAGAGAGTCGTAAATACGGCCTCTTTATTAATAGGAATAAGACCAAGTTAATGGTTGTTGATCGGGCCAACCTTCTACCAACACCAAGTACACTCCAAAAACTCGAAACAGTCGATGAGTTTTTATATCTGGGATCGACCATCAGTGGAAAGGGCGGATGCGAAGCGGAAATAAGAAGGCGCACACAGATTGCAGAAATTGCATTTATAATTTTAGACACGCCTTACCGCCTTCCACTATAATGGAAGGATCGGGGAATTTCGATTGCCACAAAAATGATGCTTGTGCAAACATTAGTGTTCTCGATATTTCTGTACGGAGTCGAGTCGTGAACCCTGAAGGCAAGAGAACGGAAGGCAATTGATGCCTTTGAGATGTGGTGTTGGCGCCGAATGCTTCGCATTTCTTGGACAGATCACAGGACGAACCAGTCAATCATCCAGAGACTGAAGTTAAAGTAACGGCTCTCGACGATATGTCTGAGAAGAATTCTGCAGTTTTTTGGACATATTGTCAGGCGCGGACCGGACAACCTGGAGAGACTGGTAGTTTTGGGTAGCCTCCAGGGAAGGCGAAGCAGAGGAAGAGCGTCTGCGCGATGGAGCGACCAAGTGAAAGAGCTGACTGGGGGGGGGGCACCATCCATTCTGCCCTGAGAGAAGCAGAAGATCGAGAAGGATGGAAAATCTTGGTCGCTCAAAGGATAGCGAAATTTAAATGTGGTCACGATCCTCAGCCATGAGTGCACGACCAAGAAGAAGAAACTATAATTTTGGAGGCTCTGTACTATAATTCCACTTCGAAAAGATGGCAACACTGAATCGGATCGGAGAAAAAACATAATAATATTGTCAAGTTGTCTGTTCATGGTCTGTTCACTGTTGTCAAGTGTCGACTCTGGTAGTTGAAGCGGGTTATTGACTTTATCAGAAAAATATTGCGTAAATAAAGCAACTGCAGTGTTTCCTCATTTAGTTTGAAGTCTTATTATATTCTTGAGTCTTCGTTTGCATATATTTTGTCAAAATGATATTCGACGCCGATTGTATCACGTTTGGGATGCTGTTTTGGTTCAGCATCGCCTTCTCCGTAAGTATTGATTTTATCTCAGATTATATTATTATACATTATAATCTCCTGACTAATTATCACACAATATGGTGTACCGTATGTTTACCCATAATATCATACTCTGATACTATTATAAAATCTTTCGCGTTTAACAATATTTTATTACAAGCAATGTAAGCGGAAACCTATCTATTGTTATGACTAATAATAGATGACACATCGCAACATTTTTTCTATCATTGTTATTTGGATTCGACGATTCTCCGCCTCAATTATTAAAATAAACAAACAATGTGAAAATGTTGATGTAGCTAACGTATTTTATAAATTATAATTTATCTTGTGTGCTATATTAATTCAATTATAATCTAATTAGCGATCTACCTACGCATTTTGAAACAGGCTCTTCCCAGCATAATATTATTGACCATTTCAATAATTTAAGCTTTACTTAACATGCATTTCTAGAATTATTACTTTCAGGGCTTCTCAACTCTGTGTCCGCGAATGCGTTTGCATGCGCCTTGACTAATCACAACGTACTTAGTATGTAACCACCCTATTAAACTTTTTTTTATGAAAAATAAAAATAAACTAAGTAATAACCCGCATGGATTTACTGTTGACAGTATGTATTATCGCGGCCATAACAAGAAAATGCACGTCATGTAAACACGTATTGTATCTTGTCAATTGCATGCATGGACCAAAAAAGTTCAGATTCTTCTGATTTTGAACTTGCATGACGTATGCGCATATAGATAACCTGCCGGAAAAAATACAAACTACACCTTGCGGTGCATTTTTGATGTTTACCAATTTTTACAACCAGTCAAATAAAACCATAAAATCACAACGCGTCTCGCTTACGCTTGAAAGGTGACATTGGTGAGACAGTCAGTACTATTACATGTAAACAGTTATTATCGTGATTGTTTAATTTACTCACTATTGTTGCCAGTAAATCCATGCACGTATACAGGTGCGAACAGTTTGGTGAAGCTGCACTCGTACCAATAACAAAGATTCGTACTGAATTGTCACGAAATGCAGTGTCGTCCTCTGCTACGTTTATCATTTACCTTTTCCTTAATTACAAGTTGGGGAATGCTGTACATTTGTCCATTTATAATGTGGCTGAGGTAGTGTAGTTTTCTGATACTGTAGTATCAAAGGTTTACTGTAGGTTGTATTAGGTTTGGGTTTGTTTTTAGGTCTCAAAAGACCACTACCGCAAAAACGATATTCCTTATATCTTTTGCGTGATTGTTGAGAATGGTGATCACTGTGAAACGGTACCAACAATCTTTCATCTGTAATGATCCCGCGCTGATCTTGTTGCTTCATTAATTGTTGATTCAGTCGCTCAATATGGAAGGCTTGTGACCTCCTCCCTTCGATGCCACCAGTCAATTGGACCAATACTTAACCATTTATAATAATAGTGGTTAATATTTCTAGTGTATTTGAATATATCAATACAAATGTTGGTTTACTAGGTACCTAATATGAGTCTAAAGTGGTAAGGTTGGCGCTAGGATCTCTCTATGAACAAATTTTTTTATGTGTAAAGAAATATAAGGATCTCAACAACAGATAATATTATTTATAATTGGACCAGGTTTCACGTGATACAGAAATCTATCATGTAAGAATATATAGGTCAGTACTCAGCAACCGACACAAGTAAAAATAAATGTAAAAAGATACACTAAGAATACACATGAATGACATCAATTTATTTGATTATTATACAATCACATAAGATCTAGATTCTAGACTTATAATAAATAACATTATTCCTTTTATTTTAGTCTTATGTAATCAATAATATAATACATTATGTATTTACATACCATTTATACAATATGATATAATGATTATTATAAATAATAACTTTACTAATTAATGTGACACCTGAGTTTTTTTCAATGAACAATAATATAGTGTTGTATTAATTTGGCTCGATATTTAAAAGAGCAACTCTAAGGTCTACGAACTGTTGACTGGTCCCAGGAAACCGTGATTGTCAGCAACCAGTAAGTGTGACTGGTCGCCGCAACTATGTGCGTAAACGCTGATTTCTTTTCTTATTCCTCGTAGTTGCTACTTACCTCGTTGACGGTGACTGGTTGACAGTGAGTAAGGGGCCCAAGTTCTTGGTGAAGTACCTATCAGTGGTTATAGTAAATTTTTTATAGTAGGGTAAATGCACTCGTATCCGGACAGTTAACTATTTTCTCACCTTATTTTCGATTATCTTTTCCATTTTTAGAAGAAAACAAAATATGTTATGATTTATAAATGTTTACATATATATTCTTTTGGTTTATAAATATTTTAAAAATCTATATTTATTTAAATTACTATCATATTTCTCATGTTAAGAAATATGGTTGGTTTTTTTAGTCTCCGGACACACAATCTTAGTTTCCGGACGTACTATTTTTAGTGGTCGAACAGATTATTTCGTATAGAAAATAAGACAAGTTTTGGTGTTAAAAAAATATTTTTTCACTTAAACAATTTTAGTTAATACAGTGATGCAATAAAAGCAGAAATAGTTCACAATGAGCACTCAAGCAACTGCTAACTTGAAAAAAAAACATATTTTTATTTATTCAATGTGTTTCTTTCATATAGTTCTGTCGAATTAATTTTGAGTGCAAATTGAGCAAAGCAAAATGAAATAAAAAACTGAACTTCATAAATCAAATGGTAAAACTAATAAACATCTCAAGTGAGTTGACCAAATTTTGACATTAATTTTTATTACATCCAAAAAATCTCAAACTGTGTAACTTTTGTTTGTGTTCTATAATATGCAAAGCAGGCTTACAAAAAAAAACATACTTGAGAACTGCTGGCAACTAAATTATTGCCATTGATAATTTTAAAAAGGTTCAACACTTCAGCCACCATAATTATATTTCCAAACACACTAAAATAAATTTCAATACTAATCCTAATCCCTTCTCTGACGAAAAATAAATGTTTTCAAGTGCTATTTTCAATCATAAATATAAAAGAGAACTAAGTGTAAAAAATCCATGCTTGAATCAAGCACTCTTCAGTAGTTTTACAGAGAAAAAAATGCTTCAGTGCTATACCCCCAACCCAATAGCCTGGATATGTGACTTAATGTCTAAACACCTACAAACCCGGAACCGGGTAATACGGGTGTCTAGTGATTATACGGGTGATAAACATATTAATTTAGGTCTAAGTTTAAACAAAAATTACATACAAAATCTTTTAGTGATGCTTCACTATAAGATAACATAGACATTGTCGTGCATTTACGGTGAAACCAACGAACACATCCATCACAGCCAATGTTCTTTAATAAACCATCCTCAACATCACTTTCTAATTCATCAGAACAATTTTGGCAAATCGCCTTTTTCGCTTTCCTTTTTTTATTTGTCTTCTCTTTTCTAAGGAAGACCTTGCATCATTTATGAATTGCTGTACTTTTGTCATCCTTCACTTTTTCTTCTATGATCTTCCTCCACGCTTCCGAAGAAATGGCGCTTGGTGCTTTGACAGTGTCTTATTATTCTATTTTTACTCCCAAATTGAGTAGGTTTGGGGTAAAAAAGATGAGATTTTAATATTAAATTGCTCACACTTGATGAACTGGTGCTTGCATTTGACGTACTCGTACCAGCTATTGGAGATAATTGTGTAAATACATAATAATTAATTAGAAAATAGCTTTGTCCGGTCATTCAATATTGAATTTTAGTCGCCGGACAGCAGGATCAAAATTATAAAATCGTGTCCGAAAACTAAAAATATTTACAATTCTATGTTTGTCCTTTTCTAACTTGTATGAAACCAAGCAAGCCTCGATGTGATACTGTACACACACAAATACTCAATGTCTCTTATAAATTCAGTGCCCGGACACTGCGTCCGACAACTAAAAAAAGATAAAATTTTGCACTTTAGTTGCCGGACACCAAATATTTAACTAAATTTAACAAAATACATTATTTTTATCATTGAATAATATACAAGAACATATTACTGAATAATATGAAACATCTTTGAAGCGAATAAATGAAATAATCATAGTTTTAATGTACTTTTTGTATCCTTCATTCACTAATTATTTTTTAAGAAATCGAATATTTTTTTTGTTCGAGTCAGCATGTGCACCACTACTAATGTAATACTATAGAATGAATTCCTTTGTGTGTGACAAATATAATTTTATTGGTCCAGGAACAATACAGGCACAATATGTGAGTCATCCTTCATATGAAACTCTCATACTTTGCTTATTTTCGTTATATTTGTACAAAACTGTCCGTATACTGAAGCTGTCCGGGGACTAATGCAGTTACCCTATGTCACTTGCCGAAACGAATGTTCTATCTCTGGTTCATGATAAGAGCATCTATAGGTAATAAAATACTATCAGTGCTTTTAAAACTTATTTTTTTGTCCATAAAATATTATATTATTAAACATTCCGTGAAGGGACAGCAACAATGATATTTTTGTTCCCGAAGTGACTAGCTAGTCTTTGGGGACTATAGCACTGAAAATCTATATTGAATGTATTGTTTTACTGGGTACACGAAGTCAGGCATTTTTTCTGTAAAATCTTGTCTGTATTTTAAAAGGTGTACAAATATAAATCACAACAATGAACATTAACCTTACATACTCTATGGAAATTTTCATTAAAGCAATGCGCCGCGGCATACTGTCTGCGGACCACTGGTATAGGTTATCAAAACACAAAATCAGTTATCTTATTAATATTTTATTTATTAAATTATTTTTGGATTGCTTATTTTTTAACTGTATACAATCTCGTTTTCAGTTTTTGGGAGTGGCGCTGATGGTGATGGGAGGTTTGTTACAAGCATTGTTTAACTATGAACATGCCTTTGTGGACTATTCATTCTTCTCAGCGTCAAGTCTTTTGCTCATGGTCGGTGCCATCATCTTTATTGTGGCATTCTTCGGTTGCTGTGGTGCCATGAAGGAAAATCGTTGCATGATTACCACGGTAAATTAAAAAAAAATAGTTCTTATCTAAATAGTGAATTGGTATTTTCATTTAGGTGGAAGTTGTTTCAACACACTCTTTTTGACGAGGAATGATTCTTAGTCAATCACTCAACCCGTTGGGTCCCTACTTAAGATTAAACACAACAATTCGAACATGTAGCCTACAGCTTTAAACAAAAGCTTTTTTCATGCTTCATTAACTTGTTGACCGCGGAGCATTTAATAACCACATTTAAATAACATGCTAATTATATTGAATGGCCAATTAATGAGGGCACAATAGGTGTGCCGTCCGCGTTGAAAGGATTAAACAAAAAACATCCCAAAAAAAACAATGGATAAGGAGACGGACAAGAGTATGTGATTTGATAGAGGCCATCAAACCGATAATGGGCCAGACATGTCGCTCGGCGAGTAATCAAATGCAGTCGTAAAGTGGCATCCAAGGGTCACTAAGCGACTACGGGGACTCGAACTCATAAATAGGATTCGACGAATGTAGATGGCAGCGAAGATCTAGTGATTGAGAAAAACAGGAGCTAGGGGAGGGAGGGCTTCAGTGATCGAAAAAGAAATTACTGTACTCAAAATCAAAAATTATTTAATTGTAGAATACCATATTGTTGTCTAATTGTATTCATTAATTATTTTTTGAAAATCATGAATAATATGATATAAATATAATGACTTGTTCATTTCAGTATTAAAAAATTTTTATATCAGAATTGAAAATGATTATGTGGTCATGTAAATAACATACACATAATAATATTTAAGGCATGATGAATGAATACCCAGGAACAGTAAAATGAGTAATCAAGATTACGTATCACATGACATTTTCCTGTTATTAATTTTGTTTATGATTATTAATCTAATCACACAGAGAATGAGCAATCGATATGCATACACGGAATTCAGCCAATATTCCAGTGCACCACAATGTTTTTTATTCACAGCTCATCTGGGTTCTTCTCTAATTTATCGCTACTTATCTTTCTGATATGTTTCAATTATCATTTGCATAATAATTAAAACACAAAGAAGAATAAATCTTGACTGCTTTTATGATAGTTAATTTCTTTATTGGTGTTTTATTAAAGTTAACTGTTATAATGTAAGCCATGTATGACCTCTTTAATCTTGACATACCCTCATAATTTTATAGTATACAATATGTACCATGTACCTAAAACTTTCTGTCATCATTACACTAGCATCAATTTTGTTTCAAAATTATTGTCATGGAATTTTACCATGAAAAGTAAACGTTATTGTAATAAAACTGCTGTAATTTAAATACTTAGGTACAAGGTATTTTGTCAGGTGATTTGGTGCATCCTGATTTGTAGCTTTAAACTTATTTTATTCATTGGGTTTACGTCAACTATATTTTAATATTAAATAGGTCATTTTGACAGATCACTCCAATTATTAAACATGACATAGAAATATAAATGGTATGTTAATTTCTAGTTCTCACTCTGTCTGCTGGCTTTGTTCGTCTTGGAGATATCATTTGGAATCGCTTGTTACAACAATAAGAATCTTGAAGCCGACTTTGAAAGCCGTTTCAATGAAACATTCCAACTCTCACCCACTCATAAGGAATTTGAAAAGTCTTGGGATATTATGCAACATGAGGTAATATGAGATTAATAATTTACAGTACCTATGTTCACTATATTATTGTGTGTAAACATAATATTATTTGTTACTATCGAGTCAGTCGTCCAATAGAGCATGCACCAAAGATGTTGAAGTAAATCTTCTATTTATAAAGATTGAGCCCTAAACATATGCAATTAATATTCATAAAAACTCTAGTGGAGTACTTATTAATTGTTTGTTGTATTTAAACATGGCTCTTTTGTCAAACTGGAACGTTACAGTAATTTGTATAGGGAAGTCACGGAAGACTTCTTCTAGAAGATTATTAAACATTTTCGGCCTGTCTTATTTTTGTCTGAAAGAAAAAAAACTATAAACATATAAATTATTATAATTGTTCTATCGGAAGAGTAATTTATTTGTTTATTATGTACAATTTTCCACGCCCGAGTAAGTATAAAAATATAAAAATTGTATGGATAATAAATATTGTGGAATATTGTTTGTAGCTCCAATGTTGCGGTGTTAATTCAGCTGATGACTGGATGCATATCGGAAATCAAACCATCCCCGATTCATGCTGCACTGAACTAAGCTTTGATGATAATAAGAACTTGCTCGATTGCCGCCAACAAGATGCATTCACTAAAGGTTGTTTCGATGCTCTGATGGCGGCACTTAAACAGAAGTCCTCAATTCTTATTGCTATTTTCGTTGGAATGGCTGTTTTCCAGGTAAACAATGCTTATATATTATTTTAAAATTAAAATAACTAAATTACTATTTGAGATTCGTTCCAATGGTTGTCCATTGAATCCTTGCATTGAATCAAACACACATTAAAACAACAATATAATTCATCATCATTTGTTTTTTAAAAGAGATTTGTCTTACCATGATTCATCCTAAGGTAGACAGAAGTGGATGTTGGCCAATCGCTCAACCTATCAGGCCCATACTCTTTGTCCAAATGCATATTGAAAAACAACATGTAAATTTGCCTGATCCGGGACCCCGCTACCTTATAAGCCGATGCGATTTATAAAAAAAACTCTTTTTCGAAGATTTACTGTATTGAGAAAGTATAGAGTAAATTGAGATGCATGTCATGCTGTCACGGCGACAAATTTAGTCTACGGTTTCGTCATTTTGCAGAAAATATTTTGAACAATCACCACCTCTGTAAATTTAATGATGGATAGTGCCAACTCTAATGTATTAGTATTTTGAATTATTGTTCATGCTAATTTCAATTAATTTTAACAGTTTCTATGTGTGCGTACGTTAAAATTACTTGCGATATTATATTCATAGATAATATTTTGAACAGAACCCAACCTGCAGACCATAGATAATAGACAACATTCTTATAGAAAATACATAGTTATTATTTACTGTTTTGTTGCTTCGAAAAACCTAACATTTTTGCAAAAGTAATGAACACATTATGATGATTTGTATATTAAAATAAATGATTTGCTGTTTATTTTGTTATGTAATTATGTTCAGAATTTTATCTAGTATGTCACCTCCTACTTACTTTAATTTTTCATTTTTTTACCATTAGCTGTGTTTTTGTTTATGGGGGCAGTATATTACTAAAGGTTATTGCTATACAACATGTGCATAAAATTGTGTCAGTTACGATTCAGTTATTTTAAATTCAAGATAATGATGTTTGATTACCATTAAAATCTCAGTTAATATTTTTTTCCCGAAAGTGGGGATTTTTTTAAACGTTGGTTACACAGTTACTTGTTATTTTTGCGATACATCCATTTTTGCTCTGTCTAGATGGAGCAGTGGTGCACAACCTATTTGTAAGAAGGGCCAATTTATACATTTTTCATAGGCCGCAGTGGGTATATACTAAACGAGTCATAAATTTTATAATTTTTAATTCAATAGTTACATATCAGCTACTCTAATCACTCTCCACTCAGCATTACGTACATATGTATTTACAAGATAGAACTTGATGTATAGTAAATTAGAATTTTGTATTATTCGATGAAAAATTTAATTTTGTACATTTTGTACATCACTGGTCTGGAGGAAGTGCGATCCGTGTCATTTTTCTTCATAAAACTATTTTAATCAATATGATGTCCTTTTTATCAACATTGATAGTTAAACACCATGAACATGTTTATAAATTAAATCATTTTTGAATACTTCACAAATTGCATCGAGGTGTTTTAAGTTATGTATGTTCCATAAAGAATGTTGCATTCTCAAATCTTGTGAATTGTTTGTTTAATAAAAAAGTTGTTTATTAAATTATTTTTAGTGACGGAGGATTAACATGCAGCATCGCTATCGCTTCTCAAGTACAAATCTTTGGTAGATGATTATACATGTTTTTTTTTACATTTCAGGTCTTCGTCGTGATGTTTGCATGGGGCATATCCCGTAAGATGCGCAGAGAATACCAAACTGTTTAAAATGTCCCTTCAAAAATTTATATTTGAATGTCAATCGTAGTATACCTATCTAAATGGCAATTATTGTACCAATGAAGTAGAGAGGCATACTTTTTAGTGAGTAAAATAAAGTTTTTATATGGTGTTGATGTTCAATTGTAATTATTATTACTGCACTTTTCCCTTATTTAGTAGGATGTGATTATTGGTATAACTTTGATAATTTTTTGTGAACATAAATGTTGACGCACTGTATGTTGTCAATTAGTATTATTTTATTATTACTTGTTTGGATCAGGATAAGTCTACTGCAGGTAGGATACTTATAATGCCATCGTAAGGGCTAACTGTCATGTGTCAATGTGTGAGACGTTGTTGCATATGTATTAGGATCAAACTGTAACATCACAATAGTATGTGCACATATTGGTATTCGTAAAAATATGCTATAGTGTCCTTACCCATGGTTTGTTTTATGAATAACTTACGAAGAATACTCCAATGTTCTATGTATGTTGAAATTGCTCTATGTATTATTAAGAGTTTTCATATCTTATGACCGATCAATGTATGTTATTACTAATTACAATTTAAATGATTGTATTATGTCATTTTTCAATTGACCCCATATTCCATTACATTTCGGTATTTTACTTTTGCCAAGACCAATGTTATTAAACAGAATTTCCCCGGGTTATGGTAATGGCTGAGTAAATGCAACAATAAGACTGTACGAGACTAATTTTACAGGGTGATAAAAAACATTAATATTATGATTTCATAATCTTGGCTAATACCAAATGTTTTAATTTATTATTTACATATGTAGAAATATACTATCTTTTATTTGAATCTTTGTTTTTTATTTACTGTTGTAAAAGTTCTGGATATTACAAACTTACTGTAAAAAATCTATCTTCATCTTCTATTATAAACATACCCCATAAGTGTAAAGCTCGATGGTTTTGACAGAAAATATGATGTACTTCGAACGACGCCGTGCGAGAGAAAACGATGCAATTGTTGCTTCATGTAAGGGCTGAAGGCCAAATTTTGAACGAAGCACTACGAACCTGTCGCGCAAACCTACTTCGATTAAAGTGCGCGAAATTTTATATTTTCTCAACCGGCACTTGAGTGCGAGCGCAGATGGGATTGAACTACATATGCTTTGGTGGTAGAGGCGCTCGCGGTCGTCGGTTTGACATATGGTAAACGTCAGATTTTTTGTCAGTTGTCAATGTAATATAGAAAGGCTGTTTATCTATTACATGTCTTTTACATAACTATTGCCGTTGAAAGTGTTATTTTGTGTTTAAATTCTCATTTAAGTATTTATTGTGATTTTGTAATACAGAATCATACATGTTTGGTTGTAAAATACATCTGAAATTCCGTTCACATTCTTGTATTGAATATTATATTATTGGAGACGTAATTAGCTTCTAAGTATGTACTTTAACAATGAATCGTTTAATAATGCAACGCTAATGGGTAAGTACTGATTAAAATAGTCATTACCAAAAGATCCACGTTGAAATGTTTACTTCTTCCGTAAAAATTCTATCTTACTCTAACTCAGGGTTTCCCAAACTATGTTCCGCAGAACCTGAATAGGTGTTCCGCGACAATTTGGAAAGGTTTTATACACTTTTGCAATATTTTCTGAAAACTAGTAAGGACGATTCCTGGGTTCGGAATCCATTTTCCGTGACAGCTAAACCAGTAGGCTTAAGCGCAAGTGACTATGAAAATCTTATTGATTTAATTAGTGACTCTGATTTGAAGATCAGCCTTTAAATGATTTCTGGGCGAGTATGTCAGAAGAGTACCCTAATTTTTCAAAACAAGCTATTGTTTTCATGCCCCCACAAGGGGGTGCTGACAGGGCTTTAGCCTGGGGGCACGGGCTCTGGGTGGGCCCGGCATGGCGGGTTGATCAGATAATTAATAAAATAAACACACATCACAAATTTGCTTTGATAGTTAAAAAAAGTCGCCTGCTTCTATACTTCATGGCTATTAACATTTGTTAATTTTAAATGATATAATTGAACGATTATAGATATATATTATATTTTATATACGAATAATTTTTGATTATTGCGTATTGATACTCGGCAACTCCATGATGAAAGTAGATGTATTAAAAATAGTTGATAATACATTGAATAAGGGCCCTTAATTTGAGCAGTAACAAAATTTGAAAAATGTTAATGTGATGTGTCAATAACAATTAACATTAGAAATAGGTAGGGGGCCCGCCAAAGATCTTAGCCTGAGGGCCCGCTTCAGGATGTGGGGGCCATGGTTGTGTTCATGGATTTACTGGTACCAATAGTGTGTTTTTTAAACTATCACATTAATAACTGTTCACACATAAAAGTGCCGACAGCAGCGCAGTCGCGATACTTTAAAATACACACTATTGATCCAAGTAAATCCATGCACGTATTTTTTTTATGGCCACGATAATATGTACTAGAACATACGTTAAAGTGCCCACCACTACCCGTCATATATGCACAACCGTGGATATGCACGGCCGCTTTCTATGACGCTTTAAACGTGCCTGAAAGAAGTGATTTTAAGTGCTCATTCCGTCCCAAGACGGAGCCGCACGGGACTGATGCTGCAACCATGCACCGTAGTGCTTAAAGAAGAAAGTTAAGAAAGAAAATCTTTGTTTTTGGACTGGCTCTGCTGTCCGCTGACGTTAAGCGCTTTGTGTACCCGCATACTGAGTGTCACGAATTGAAATGGATGAGTCTACAGAAGAGTCGGGACTAGGTACAACCCGGCCCATCTACTATCAAGCCAAACTCGTGGAGTCTGGCGGCGAAGTTGCCATGGCCGGTGAGGAACTGGCTAATCCAGTGCGAAGGTTGGAGTCTTCTAGTTTGGTGCCTGCAGAATACGTCTGGAAAAAAACGGTAAGTGTGCCGCCCCTTGGGGGAGTCGGTCCACCTCGCCTGCCATGCTGCAAATGCGGTCTTGTACACAATGTCACTTACAGTCTTCCTGTAAGGAACGTCCTCGGATCTCTGCGGTGGTGTCAGATGGACACCGGCGAGTATTGTGCTGATCCCCCTCAAGAGGAGGGTGATCGATCCTCTGACTTGGACGTGTAGATCGAGGGGTAGCACCCCCGCGACAGCCGTCTTGGCGTGGTGAACGAAAGCAGCTTGTCATCAAGAATTACTCCCAGATACGTAACCCTTTCGGAGAAACGCACTGAGGTCTGGCCAAAACGAACAGTGGGCGGCCGTCGAGTTGTTGACCCGAGAACTACCCCTGAGGAGGACAGCTTCCGTCTTGCTCGGGGCAAAGGTCAGCTTGTTCAGCAACCCCCAATTAAGGATTCTGCCCAAGGCGTCCGTGGCTGCACGCTCCAGTGCCGGTCGGCTCGTCGCCCCAACAAGCTGGTGTAAGTCGTCGGCGTACGCAACGAGCGTGCAGCCAGGAGGCAGTGGCAGGGACAGAACGTCGTCTACTAAGGGGTCCCAGGACGGAGCCCTGGGGACACCCCATGGTGGTCCTCCTGTGAATCAGGCTGGGGCCGGAGTCGTAGGTTATCTCCCTATTGCTGAAGTAGCTTTGAACCAAGGCAAAGAGGTCCCCGGGGATCTGTCTCAGCCGAAGCTTTGCCAGAACCAAGGGCCACCACGCAGTACCAAACGCGCCCGCGATGTCGAGAAAAATCCCGGCAACGAGGTCCTTGCCAGAGCTCTCCACAGAATCGATCACAAAGCGAATCGCATCCTCGGTGGACTTTCCGGGTCTAAACCCAAATTGTCTTGGTAAGATTGGACAGTTTTCCGACAGGTGGGACTCAATCCTGCTGTTTATCAATCTTTCCAATATCTTCCCGTAGACGGGAAGGAGCGTAATCGGTCTATACAATGAGATTATTAATGGACGACGCACTCAATACAGTAGCTAGCAAGCAAATTCGCATGTATATGTAGACGTCACGCAATTTCATTATGCGATATCACGCATCGGGAATTTATAGCAATATGACCTTTATTGTAATGGCGTTAGAGCAGTGTTTCTAATGTCAATGTTCATTTGAGCGAACCCGTTCGAACCGAACCATTCGGCAGATCCAACAAAAAGCATCAGGAATTTATAGCAATATCACCTTTATTGTAATGGCGTTAGAACAGATTATGCCATTCAGCAGACCCGACAATAAAGTGAGTGTCATTTTCTTTTCCAGATGATTCGTCCATATTAATGTCATTGGGTTTATACGCTTTCGGGTCACAAGGAGGGCGACTGCCGGCTTTGGGGATCACCATGAGGTGGCCCTTCTTCCAGCAGTCAGGGAATATGCCACTACTCATGCATTCTTTGTAGAGTTGCGTGATCTCGTGTGAGGCAAGAGACCACGCCCTTCTTGCTAGCGCGTTATCTATGCAGTCAAGCCCCGGGGCTTTGCCGGCCGGGAGGCTGGCAAACAGGATCCCTAGTTTGGACATGGTAGTGGCTGCGGATCGCGGAGTGTTTAAGGGGAGCAGCGCATAGACGCGAAGCTGCTGAAATCGGTCGTTGTCAATGTCGAGCGACTCGTTGTCCTGCGGGATAAGAGCATCCAACAGGACTGTGGCGGACTCTTCAGAGCTATTGGTGAACGATCCGTCGGGGCGCCCTACCGCCGACATGACTTTTCCGGGCCGTGAGCCCAGCTTCATCACGCGGAAGGGGGGGCCCCACGGATCATTGCCACCCATTTCAGTGACGAACTCCCTCCAGTGCACCTTCTTAGCCTTACTGATTGCCTTTTTGAACTTAAGTCTAGTGGTCCTGTAGCTGACCGCAAGCGGCCCCTCCAGCGATCTTCGCGCTGCTTGTAAGGCCCTTCTGGCCCTCCTCATCGCGTCTCTCAGTCTTGTCAGTCTCGGCTTCCACCAGGGTGCGAGGTCCGGCGGTCTCGGGGTCGTCCTTCCGATAGTGCCTTCCGCTTTTTCAATCATGAGATTCGTGAGGTCCTCAGCCGCAGCGTGCATGTCCTTTGGCGGAGGGCGCGAGGCCATCCTGCCAGACCCTCAGCAAACTCGCGGTCAAAACGTACCCAGTTGGTTCCCTTGGTCCTGAAACGCCTCGGCAGTGACTCGCTCACAAGTGGAGCGAGAGACGCGTGGCCCCTCTTAGTGCTGTAGACGAACGTGATCAGACGGTGGTCGCTTGCTGACTCTTCCAAATGGACAGTCCAGTTCACGACGCGTCCGGCAGAACCAGTGGATATCAAAGTGACATCAATGTGAGATTCCCCATTGTTGGTGGAGAATGTCAGCAGTAAATCCATGCACGTGTAAACGAGGTAATAGTACACAGACCAAAATTATAGTACAAATACTATAATAAATTGGTTGGCAGCACTGAAGGGCTTTCAGAAATAATAACAGTAACAATAATTAAATTCACCTCAAATTTGTTCCACTATTATAACCCTTTATAGTTGTATAGCCATACATATATGGCCACATTAAAAAGATTATGGTTGTATTAGTACGTTGGCCATGTAGTGATTCCACTCTTCTAATTTCGGTTATGTATAAATAAGGTTCGAATCCTGGGTCTGGCAAGTTCACATATTGTTTTTCAATTTGTATATGAGTCAAGAGTATGGACCTAATAGGTTGAGCAAGTGGCTGACATCCATTTCTCGTAAAAACAAAATCTGTAATATAAACCTCCACTCTGTGGAGGCCCATATGATTTTATTAGGATCGGACATGGTCGAAAGAAAAAAAGAACATTATAATATCGTAAACTGAGCTAAGTTGGTGACAGTCCTTATTTGATTATATTTTGTCTATAATATGTGGAAGAATTGTAAAATCATAGCCACTGGAACACGGAACGTCCTAAATGGGGAAGACTTGAAAACTGAAGAAAAAATTATTGTTCGGAAATAGTAGAATCGTAAGGAAAATTTATGGAAAGACTAGTCTAATAGGTAGACTAGACTACTAAAGTTAAAAGAGCTAAAAAACTCTTCGGCATGCCATCTGTTATCACAAATATTTTTTATCGTCTTGGCATAAAACAGTTCACCACCCTTGGTCTAAATCAGTGGTCTTCAAACTATGTTCGGGGGTTCGCGAGTCAAAATAAAATTCGTGAGAAAAAAATTCAACAAATAGAATTGTGTAAAAAAAATATAATTATTTTAAGATATATTTTTCTAAGGATGGGGTTCCCCGAAAAAAACTTAATTCTAAGGGTTCAGTGAGTCGACAAAGTTTGAAGACCACTGATCTAAATGAAACTACATAATTGGTGTTAACCATCACTTATAGGCCTGCTTCAAAGCTGATTTCATGTGATCTGTGTGAAAATCGCAAGTCAGTAGTATGCGAACTTCAAAACTTGATGGCCGGCGGAAAAACTTAAAAATATGTGGGCGAGTGTGGTCTGGATATATCAGAATTCTTGTAGCACAGGCACACATTCTTGGCCCTTTTCACTGCATTATTAATTATTTTGAACTCGTGCTGAAGAGGCGCCTCGTCGAAAGATGATCAAAATGACATTCGCGTGTATTGTGTGCGACAGAGGTCGTTGCGTATTTTTATGTCTCAATAATGGTTCCATGAATAAACAGAACAATGACATTTCAGGAAAAATATAACATTTAATATTGAATTTGTCCTATCTCTATATTATGTTGTATAGATTTTTGATAACACGGGTTTTCAATACGCCGTAAAAAAAAAAATCGATTAAACGGGACTCAACTTGATGTGTTGGCAAGCTAGGTATATCCCATCTTATATTATGTTCAAAATGCTTGGATGACAATGAAATAATGAGTTTAATAATTATGCGAGTTGTGCATGATTATCAAAATCAAGCAGATAACTTGAGGTTTTTACGCTGAATAGCCAACACGCAGTGATATATAATACAGTCGAACTTGGTTATTACGAGGAAGATGGGACCGACTGAATTTGCTCGTTACATGTACAACATTTTTCGCGCCACATTCTATTTAAGCATAGAACATAAAAAATCTGAAAACCATCGTAAAAAACCCCGAAACAAGCATGGCATTCATAAACTACAAAAGAAGTTGTTTATTGTAATGAAGTGGTGAGCCGCCGGCGCTGGTAGGTACCTACTGACTTCACAAAGCTTGGATTTTTTACATGCAATTTCAACCATATGCATGGATACTTTTTCAATGTGGATACTTTTTCAATGTTGTCGGCGAAAATACCAATTAGGTACTTAGACATTTAACTAGTGTCATAAAGGCGGCATCGGTCTAGTTAACTGCCTGATCGGATTTTATTGGTTAGAGTCGAAAATGTTGTTTTTAAACAATCGACATAACCAATCGACACATCAAACAAACAGTTTTGCTCGGTATACCTGAGAAGTAGCTCATTATAAAACTGAATAAATGTATGGAGAAAATCATGAACAATGTCAACGAATGTTTTCTCATTACATTCGGGATCTCGCTATTTCCGTGATCGTAATAACCAAGTTCGACTGTATATTAAATACATATATACATTTCTTTTATAAACTTAAGTTTTTTTAAGTATATAATTAACCCTTAACACTCGAGTGCCGCCATATCGGCGGCATTAGAAGTTTCCCGTATTACTCGAGTGCCGCCGTAGCGGCGGCACCGCCTATAAAGTCATTTTTTGTAATATTTTCAGAAATTTTTATAATGCGATTTCAATCAAGTTAGAATGAATAATAATAGGTTATTACATTTATCTGAGAAAGAAGTGGGCAAAAGAATACTGCGTGCCTAATTTCAACATAGTATTTTTATCGGAATCTTCTCTTTTTTTATTCGTAGGTCGTCGCTTGCAAGCAATGTTTTTTTGTCACATAAATTTTATTTATTGAACGTTCCCAGACTAGAGTGAAGTGTTTGTCACGCATGATTTTGAAGTGTATTTATATTTTTTATTGGTTTTCGCTTGCGCAGGGGCGTCTCGTATAGTTTACAGTTTTATATTTGAATACTGTTTTTGATGACAATACTTACTAGTATATTATGCCGATTCGGAACCTATATAATGTGAAATACTCTAATGAGTCAAATGAAAATTATTACGTATCGATTTATTATTTTTTGAGAAATCTTTTGATAATGTGTACCGCACTGGGAATGAGTTGTTATGAGCCCGAAACTAATTTAGGAAATTTACGAGACAGCCGCTTATATTACAAGTGTATTTGAAGGCAATTCATTTGTATCATATTTACAGTCATATAGTTTATAGCCAGTTCTCTATATACCGCTATTTCATTACGATTCTGTGATAAGCCAGGATTACATATTGGAGATTGCTTTGTGAAATACCACACAATGAAGAATTATAAATAAACTAAAAATAAGTACAGTATATTCATTATAAATTTATTTTACAGAATAAAAAAAAAAATTTTTTTTTACATTTTTTTCACCAATTAAATGTTTTATATTGAAATTATGCTTTGTGCGGGAAAAAGTCTCGAGTGGGTGGTATGTACCTATAAAAAAAATTTCGAGTGGAAAAGGTTAATAAATGAATGACAAAAATTTATGTTTTATTTTTCCACTGGCTGTTGTTTCTTCATGTTGTTTTGTCGCCGTTTCGTCTGGTTACCCTCAATAATATATAAATAGTGATTTAATGGCTAAGGGATGTTTTTTTTTTGGATAAAGATAAAGCTGTCATTTTCCCCTGAGTATTTATTATTGTATTATGAAAGACATCACTACCTACGTCTTACAGAAATTCAACATATGTGCTACATGCCGTTATTATTTGTAGATCAAAACTTATTCTACCTATTTCAAAAATGTATGAATATTACTTTTCAATATATTATTCAGGTGTGTACTTTGCTTTGTGATAAGCTGACTTTCGTTAATTATAATTTTTAATGAATAATTATTGCTTGAAGCCAATTCCGCCCCCATCACAGTGACGGTGACTAAGGCATAGTGCATGGTAGGGAAGAGAAGAGTCTAGGCATAGCTCTAGCATGGACACGTCAGAAAAAGAATGAGTTTAGAATTTTATGTAAATAAAAAATAATTGTACTATCATCTATAGTGACTTTGAAAATTAAAGTAGAACTCTTAAATCAATCAGAATCTAAATAATAGTACTGATTATTAATAAAGTAGGTAATTACATAAAAATATTGTTTTATTTTAATTAATACATTTTTGGATTGTTGAAAATACAAATGCGTAATATTGGTTACATAACAGAATAGAGTAAGTTGTAGGTTCATCGAGGTCTAAGGACAAAATAAAAAAGCCAGTATGTATACGTCAAGTTCGATTTAATCACGAAGAAATTAGAGGAACATCAGTCACAAAATTATTTAGTTACAGTTACGACACCTGTTACACAATATTAGATTTCATGTCTGCATAATATAATATCATGAATTTAATGTAGCTTTGATATACGAATCCTATACTATGAAATATCATACTTAAGATAATATATTTTACTCTAAAAATTAATATCTTTAAAAAAATCCACCGTCTCATTAACCAAACTGTAATAATTTGAGTATGCACTTAAAAATCTCACTTTATTTTGAGGTTTCATCAAACGGCTAATGCAGAGTTGAATACCAACAGTAAATTTGTTTCGGAGGGTTGATTAAATTTCAGCATACGACAATTTGAAGTTTTGGCACGAGCGCTTCCTAAACTCTGTCGGTATTTAATTTGAAGAAATCCTCAGCAGAGATCGCATCCCACCGAAACGGTCCGCACGGTGAAATCGTAAAATTAATTAAAATAACATTCCTTACGATGATTAAACTACTAGTATTGTTATCACCGTGAAACTAAATAAAAAATTCAATCACATTGGTTTAGAAATATCAAGACTAAATCAAATTATTCACTAAAACAACGGGAAGATATGATTCAAACGGATGGCATGCATAAAAAAAAGCACAGACAAAAATATCAGTCAATTTTACCCCTCAATGTTCAATCCCCACTGCTCTCATCGTACATTATTCGAGGAACTTTGCAAAATATATTATACTACAGCCTTGTGACGGTTCCGCCCGCTCGACAAAGATATATAATTTTCACGATTACTTAAAAATAATACAAAACGAATATGAGATATAAAAAAATATTATGCACACGAAGGCTGCAGATGTAGAAAGAATTTCACATGTCGGCAGGGCCTATTCGGCGATCTAAGCCGAGAAACTATGACGAGCGAGTAAATGAAGGGGGAAATGGTAAAACACAAGGGGCCGGCACGGAGGGCGGTACAGGAGCGGAGCGTGGCGGGATGATCATGTCGCATACCGCTTGGTCCACAGCCGAGCGATGCGGTCATGCTCTTCTCGGTTCTGGAGGTATTGCGTGGCAATGCTGCCCACCAATGGATCCGCTGAAATAATGCAATTCAACATCAGATGCTTTTCCTTACTCCGTTAAAACATTCAATTATTGTACTCTTACTTTTGCCTCAATGACACATAAGCCAAGAAGTGTAGAAATAAAAAAACAACCGTGCCACAAACTTAAATTAGCAAATATTCACATTTTCACTTGATGGTAAAATAGGTAGGTACACATAAGTAACAAGAGAGAATTATGTAGATTCATACCTGGATTACAATCTGTCAATAACGAACAAATTGAAAGCAGAACTTTCGAAATAGTTAAAGCAGGTGACCAATTGTCTTTTAGTATATCCAAGCAGATGACTCCTTGACTGTTTATATTACAGTGATAAATGCGCGTTCGGAATGTGACCTGCAATTTAACAAAATATTAACTTATTGAAATCAGAAAATGGATGTTGGGTTTATTACTAGGTATGTCTATGTATATTTGGAGAACAAAATTTAAGAATACAAAGATAATAAAGATTCAATAAGATTTTTAACATCTTCAAATGCGAAGCATATTATATACAATATACATAGTTAAATGGAGTAAAATATAGACTGGTAAAACACACTCGACCACTGGAAGTCAGATATTTTGTCACGCAAAATAGTGCCTACTTGGTTTTTTGATTTAGCATCTGCACACACTGTGGGTACGTACATTTCAACATTAACTAATTATTGTACATGCGAAAGAAAAGGGGAGACGTTTAAAATTACTACTTTTCACGGGAGCCAAAAAAAGATATTTGGGTACTACGGAGTTTGGAACATGGGAACTTTAATGTTTCTGTATGAATTTTAATTATTCAATGTCATAGATTCGATGTGTCCGTTTCTACCTTTGTGTAGAAGAGGTACTTATATGCATGATGAATTTTGAATGTTTAATTTTTTTAAAACCAATCGGACATATCTCTTTTCCCTTTCACACACAGAATTATTTATCGGTTTAACATGGTTAACAATGGTTCAAACCAACTGAGGAATTACACATAACAAGCCGGCTGCAAGACCTAGCAAGACGGCTGGTTCTGCTAGTTAAGTTAGACATATTTACCTTGGGTGGTTTAAATGGATACTCTGGAGAGAAATGAATATCCAAGAAAAATACCCCGCCCTCGTATACTGAGCCAGGAGGCCCAAGAATGGTCGAAACCCATTCATACAAGTTATCTCCTTTCGGCCCAGCGCTGCAATTCGGCGGTGGGTCCATTGTAATTTCGGCCAGTTCCTTTTGAATACGTTTTGCAGAGGTTCCTAGAGCTTTCGACATTTTGGGGTTAGGTTTTGTTTCCTTTGTGTCAGGCTTGTTGTCGCCCATCGTGGTGCCGCTAGACCCGCCCGCACCGCCCCGCCCGCGACCAGTTCCACTCCCGGAAGACCCCGAAGCGCCTGACATCGCTCAGGCACCTATCGAATGACATAAAAATGTTACAATGAAAAAAAGAATAATGAAATCTACTCGTCGAGAAAAGCATTTGTTCAAAGGCATCGCATTTAGAAAACTGCTTACTAGGTGACAATTAAGACGTAAAAATAAATGAATTCCTTCTTCAGATGTATTATGATGGATAAGATCGGACTTTTTTAGATATGAAACGGACCAAACAAAAGAAGCAAACATCGAAAAATACTGTTCAAACATTCATGTCGGCCATTTTGTAACATTGTTCTGTTATTTAAATTTAGGTATAAAACTAGATACTGAATAATACATTCAATTCATGCTTAGTAAGGATGATTAGTATAAAATGAATATTTATAATAAGCCGGTAATAAGCTATTGTAACAATACCGAATAGAAATTATGGAAATCACTATTTCAGTAATGCTATTATACTTTGACAGTCGGTTAACCTGGTGATTCAGTTAGAAAGAATGTTTATGCAAACTTGAAAACCAGAAAAGCTTTCATACTTTCATCATTAGCATTTCATAAAATCGGAGTTAACTGTTAGCGTATTAAAAGGCATAATTTTCTTACCTCTTATAAAATAGTATCTAAAAATCCACAAACAGCACCCACACCGACTTCCAAGCAAAACAGCGACCTCACTCGTACCGACTGCTGAAAATCTGCAGTGGTAGGTATACAAAAAAGTGAGTTTACTTCATAGATCAATTAATATGTGTGGTAAAATGGAATTAGTAAAATCAAAAGCAACTGAAAACATAGCTCCAATTTACAACAGATGTTGTTTGTGTGTTGTAATAAAGATATTATGAAGTATTTTAGTATAAATTCAAATCGAAATACATCATTTTTAAAAAACCCGCAATGTCTATGGGTCTACGGACACGGTTTTTGCAGCACTTCTCCGTGAGATTAGCGAGTTTAATATTGCTATATTGTAAAAGTAATGATATTCGACCAAACACTATCAATAATAAGATTGCCTGATAAAACCATCTTTCTACCGAAAGTAGGTACCTACCTAGGTACCAATGCCAATCTTTTTATTAAATACTAGCTGACCCGGCGAACTTCGTACCGCCTCTGAATCAAGAAATCTTATGTTAACTTATTAGCTGAATTTAATTCAGTTTTTATGAATACTCAAAATTAATTAAGTTCAATAAATGTGCAAAAATCAAATCAAAATGAAAAGTATTTTAATTACATTGAAATGAATGTAATTCACGTGGCAGCAAGGCATTTGCTTTATTGAAGTGAATAAATATGATTCGCGTAGCATTATTGCACTACTTTCTGTTAAACTATTTGGTGGATGGGTTGCACTCGGGTCGATTCCCTTCATTGAAGTAGGTACCTAACTTGTGCTATACGACATTTTTCGTTTTGTTGTCAAGTGCGAGAACGAACAAAGTGGATGGTTTGCCGACACGTGATCGTGCTACGTATAATTGAACGTGAGAGAAACATTCATTTTCTAGATTCAGGCCACAAACACTCAAGGATTGGCCTTGTGATTTGTTAATCGTGGTTAGCAATGATGTTCGGGAACACTTTGTTGATGAGGTCGTCCTTTGTTGAGACGAAATTGCAAAAATTCAGCGGAAACGAAATCAATCGATTCGATTCATCGACAGGAACACGGCCGTTACCGATAGTCAGCAATTGCTTGTAGAAATCTTCGGCAGATGGATCGTTTAGCAATGCAACACATGTTTGTCGTCAGCTGAAGATTCTTCACATAGCGCCACAGAGTCGATGATTTGAGGCAAGGGTTCATTTCATCGGCAGCGGTCGATCTTGGAATGACTGGTAGTGTTTGGCGGAAATCGCCAGATAGTAGAATCATTGCGCCTCCAAAACATCTTGATCGCAGATCTTTCATAGTTCGATTGAGTGCTTCCACTGCGCGTTTGTGCGCCATTGTGCATTCATGCCAGGTGATGATTTTACTTGCTTCCAAACCTTTGGCCATTGCTGAGAATTTCGCAATGTTGCATGTCGGTTTAAGCTTTAACGGCAATTTCAACGCTGAATGAGCCGTTCAGCATCCTTCTAGCAACATGGCCACTATCCCGGAAGAAGCAACTGCTACATCAATTTCGGATCTCGCACGAACAATGGCGAAATCATGAACATGAGGAATATCTTTCCAGTTCTACCGGGCGCATCGAGGAAAAATAAGCCACCATTTTCATCATCAATTGCCTTCATTAACGTATCGTACACTTCCTTCTGTTGGGGGTTCAACAGTGGTACATTCGTTCGAACTGATTGGTTCAATGCATCTCAATCATATTCATGTTCACGTTCCAATTCTCGATTGAAAGCGTCGTTCATTCCACGATGTGGCGTTGGCATTCCTAGCTTGACTAACAAATTGCCGCACATGAGGAAACTAATGTCTTCGATCAAAAGCAAAGCCTGGTTATGTATCTACTCATTCACCCCGAGATCGGGATTCCCTGAACTGACACGAATTCAATGTAAAATGTCTTCTGACATGTCATCCTTGTACTTATTTCACAGTTCAGGTGGATTCGATGGGAAGCATGTCGAAATAATGATAGCAAATAATGTACGTGTCTGACTTGGAGATGCAGAAACAATAATTACTTCAGCGATTGTCATGTCCCAATGAGTATCGTTTTCAAGTAAATTGAGCCGTTGACATGCAGCACGAAATATTGGGCACACTATACCATTGACAGTTTGAAGTGATTCAAATGATGTCGGCCCACGAAAATTCACCGGCAACAACCGCAAGTAGAAGCATTCGTCATTCTTTGGATGAACTGTGTAAATGCGACCAAGAGCATCAGCAAAATGCACATCCGTATGATCAGGAACTGCATCGCCTTGCATCCGACATTGAAATTTCTTCGATGAAGCGTTCTAAGTATAATAATGTGGCATCTCAGAGTAGAGCCACGTTCGTGCAAACGGATCGCTTTGGCAAATCGAAAAGAAACTGGTCAATGTTGTCGCTGGAGGTGTTTCAGCACGTTCAACAACATTCTATGCTTTGAAATAAATTCGTTGACCATTCTCCAGATGCACCGCCAAATGTACAACGGTGTGATGACGTTCATGAATGGGGAATGAGAAAATACGCCAAATCGCTTCATTGAAGCTCACATATCGACTAACTTGATAGTGCGTGATTTTATCGTTGGTATTGGGAGTTTGAACACCAAAAACCGCCACATCGCTGCCTTTGGTGACATATTTGCAGATGTATTTGATGGACTTCACTGAATTGCAATAGGTACTCCACGTTGCAATGCGCCTTGAATGTTTTGGAAAGAAGTGGCAAATACGGAACAATCCAAGTGTTGTCGACCACGATATCGTTTCCTTTCACTTTCGTTGTGATAGTTCTACCGTTATCATCGGGTGATCGACGCCGATATAGTGGATAACCATCGTTCCCAGTGATAGTCTCCGCCGTCAAATTTTGTGAATAACGCTTGTAACACTTGCTGTCGACCATGCACGGTGATTGGGGGTTGATGGTGCCACACGGTCCGTGAATCATGTTAGTAATTACAACATCATGCAGGTCTGGATCGGTTTCGGGATCAGGAATCTCGTCACATATGATGTCATTTATTTGGTCTGGTCGAATTCTTTCAACTAACCAAATAAGAATATGTGCATGCGGTAAGCCTCGTTTTTGCCTTTCAATCGCATACATCCAGCATCGAGTATCCCCAAAGACGCGATGATTAACAATGTAGTTCATCAGCGACATGATTTTTGGTTTGAAGACACGTGCGGTGATGTCGTGCTGATCATTTGATGTTTGTCCGGGAGCAGCAATTGAATAATTTCTATCCATTTCGGATTGCATGTAAAGGTGATGAATAGATCTGGACGACCGTAATGACGAACATAATATAATGTCATTGCATATTGCGCATATTCATGCATATGATGCGGGCTGCCAATGTACGTTGCCAGTAGAATAATCAATCGACCAACATTAGCTGCATGTCCTTCGGTGCTGATTGTATCGCGTAAATGAATATACTCTTCCGAACGCAGTTTGGCTTGGTTCAACCGAATGAAAGTGAAGCGCTCCGTCTCGATTTTGACGTACAAAACGAACAACAAACGACGAAAAAATGACGCACAAAAAATCATCGAAATCAGTAAATCAGTTCTCGAGATATCATCAAAAAAGCCGCTCCATACGAAATGTAGGAGAAAATGAATTTTCTTCACAATTTTTTTCCCGTGATTTTTTCGATGTTTTAATAGTTATTCTGCTATTCGGGGCGGAGACAAATCCAACAAATCAATGATCATAAAAATCGGTCCAGCCGTTCTTGAGTTATAAATGGTGTAACTCGTATCGTTTTCAAACAAATTGAGCTGTTGACATGAAGCACAAAATGTTGGGCACACTACACCATTGACAGTTAGACATTTCGACTATAATTCTTTCTTTTGTTTGTTTGTTTATTGTTTCTGTAATGTATCAGAGAAGGCGTTGTATACGGATTAAAATTTTTTGTGATTTTCTTTTATTTTCGAATGCGCGAGGTTCATTGTTCAAAATGTCAAAATGTATGAGAAAATTAATTTTCTTCATAATTATTTTTTTGCGTGGTTTATCTGATGTTTTAATAATTATTCTGCTATTCGGGGCGGAGGCAAATCCAACAAATCAAAGATCATAAAAATCGGTCCAGCCGTTCTTGAGTTATAAATGGTGTAACTAACCCGACTTTGTTTTATATATATATATAGATGTAAACTACCTACCGATAGAGGCTCCACTTTTCTATTCTTTTTTTGAAATATGGTCTTATACTACTTACCTATCTACGGAATTGAATTGCTTTACATATAATGTTGGCTATCGGTTTATTATATTATTAAAAATTAAACTAGGTATACCTAGCTTGGTACTATGGTTGGTAGGTACCTATAAATAAGCATTTCAACAACAGCTACTTGTTAAAATGCCCGTAGCTCAATAAGAAAAGCATACAGGTGCGAATTCAGCAGATACAGGTTCAAGTCCCGTCGAGTGTTGTATTTTTTTTCTACAAAATGATTTTTTCTATGTAACTATACCGTGTTAATATAACATTTTTAATTAATGTAAATACCTACTAATACCGGGAAAAATGGGTGGAGAACTCACGTGTATGCTGGCAGCGTTCTTCACGAGCATCACCTTGATTGAGGGTTGTGTGGACATCAGGACATATAATTCAAGATAAAACACGTCTTTGATTTGACAATTTCCCTGCGCAGGGACGTTTAATTACATTAACTTTTCAGACATTGGTTGGATTACATCATTAATTACACTTGCACAGGAGTCTTAGATTTAGCTATCGCACAGTCATTATAGGGTAACACGTGTTTAAACACATTAACTGAATCGGCGCGGTGGCGTTTTATCGAGGACGCGACGCATGGTTTTGAGGTGATTATAGGGATTATTATTGGGCCACTTACACAAAAGGGATTCACTGATTTATAATAATGAAGCGAGCGCGACTTTATGGTTTACATCGTAAAGAATCCGGGCCGCACCAAAGGTGCCACCCTGGATATCAGCTTCCACTTTGGCGGGAGAATGAGTACTGTCCACCCTTATCTGCCACGACCCTATCGGTGGTGAGACAGCGGGGAGGGGTACAAAGGGAATGCCTTCGGTCGAGTCAAAACCTAACGGTGATTTTTTTTCTGTCACTCGGCCGAGCGACGATTTCGCCGGTAGGTACAGTTTTTTTTGCCCATTGAGGGTGCTATTGTTTACTTAGCTTTGTCAGAGATTCTAAACATTCGTCAGGGGCAATGGTGTTTTTGATGAAATCGCTGATCTGGAATTTGAAACTGTCGGGCACCAGGGCCTTCCTTTTTCTTTTGGTGACACTACTTAGCTACTAATAAAAAGTAATTATTGAAAAATATCTTCTTTTTTAATTATAAAAGACAGGAAACTCCACCTTCAATGCTATAAACCATATTATTCGCTATTGACTCTAAAGTCTCTTGAGATGTTGATCGTATTTTTTGCCTTGTGTTCTTCTGTGCTGGCCCCCTTTTACCCCCTTTTCTTCTCGATTATTTATCTCTCTGGTTGCTCATCTTGTTTAGCAGGCTGGCAGGACTGACGCTTCTATCGTAGCGTCCTTTGTCTTTGGTTATTCAATAGTTGATTGTTTTTTTTTCCTTTGTCAGAAGAGAAAAAAAATTGTCAAACGAAAGTACAGTTAAATTGTGAAATTTGTGCATCAACATGAAGCGTAATGAAACCAGCAACGTCGCGGAGGGACTAGCGATGGAGATCGACTCGAATGAGTCGGAATTACTGTTGGACGATCCAGTAGGTGAACTGAGGGCATCAGTAATGTCACTGGATAACAAGGAATCTCAGATTTTTTCAATCTTGACCCAACAGCGTCTGCCTGCAGTGGTGCCTACTCCGCAGAGGCCGACGGTAAACATCGACTCTCCGGTAAGTTTTTTACGGCCACCCGCAAGGCCTGAAACAGCGGAAAAACCCAACAGGATTCCGTTGCCTGTATTTAGTGTCGTAGTTCAGGAGCCTGCTTTGCCGACGCCAGACAAAGCTCGGGTAGCGGAACTTACCAGACTCCAACTTTTCGACACAGATAATTGGGCGGAGGTTCGCTACGCTGAAACCCAAAAACAATATTTGGCGGCCCCGTCGTTCGTTGAGTTAGCACTCAACGATGAGTTACGCCCCTACGATCGTTCATCGCAAACGATACATCTAATGGAGCGTACGATCGCCGGCCTCCAAAATGCGATGCTCGCTCAAAAGAAGTGTATTAGGGACGCGTTACAGCGAGTGGTCAACTCTGTCAGCGACCACACCATCGGTACGGCTCTTTTTGAGTCGGTCGTAAAGGAGTTCGGGACCTCTTCAGCACTCAACAAAGTGTCTGAGGACGTCACCCGAATCCTTTGTGGAAAGCGGGCAGAGTTGGTTCAGACGAGGCGGAAGAAAATCCTCTCCGTTATAAAAGACACCTTCACGCAAGAGGCTCTTAACAAGATCCCACCTAGCACCGAACATATCTTCAATAAAGATAAACTGGCTGTGTTCCTAGAAAGAGGTGGGGGTCGTGAGAAGGTCTTCGACCAGACCACCAAAGTGGTTGACCAGGGCAGGGAGAGTCAACCTAGCATTTCGTCAGGTGGACACAAGGACACCTTTCGAAGGCAGATATACACGAGGAGGATACCAGACCAGGTTAGGGGTGGCTTGCCGAGAGGCCCACGCCCATCCAACCGAGGTTTTCCTAGAGATAACCGAGGTGGTGGGATGGGCACTTACCCTAGACGCAGGTGACCGGGTCTCCCTCACCACGTTCAAAGGGGGACGCCTCCAGCATTTCCAGGAAATCTTGCAGGCCAAGGGTGCACCACCACCATTATTAAAAATAATAACGGGAACCCGTATTCCGTTTATAGAGAAACCCCCTCTAATAATGCCTTCCGTAGAATTCCAGAAGGATTTCCAAACGCGACAATCGCCGAAGATCACTTCACAAATCGCGGAACTGAAGAAATCGGGAGTATTTGATCGGCAGAACCATCTCCGAGCTTCCTCTCAACACTGTTCCTAGTAAGGAAGCAAGACGGCAGTCAACGACCCGTCTTCAACCTAAAACGCCTAAACGGTTTCCTACAACCAAGGCCGTTCAAACTGTTCCACCATTTCAAGTTCCCAACATTCCTGCAAAGGGAGGACTGGTTAGTAAAAAAAGACCTAAGCCAAGCGCACCTACATGTACCTATAGCTATACAACATCACCGATTTCTTCGGCTAGTTTACCAAGGAGAACTCCTTCAATTCACGTGCCTTCCGTTCGGACTGTCGGCAGCATCAACACTGTTTGCCTCATTAACAAACTGGGTGGCCGAACACCTCCGAGGAAAAGGTATGAGAATCGTCACTTACTTAGACAACTTTCTGATGGCAAATCAGTCCAGAGAGATTCTTCTGTCGCAACTGACTTATATGATAGATTTCATGCAGGCTCTAGGCTGGATAATCAACAAGAAAAAATCTTGTCTGATTCCAAGCCAACAGCTGGAGTTCTTGGGTATCACGTGGGATACTCACAACAATCGGAAATATCTATCAACAGAGAAGTGCAAAGCACTTCGTCACCACCTGCAACTGCAGGTCCAAAAAGGCAGTTGGTCGCTCAGGCAGGCCCAACGCCTCCTCGGGCGACTCAACTTTGCAACCTTCGTCACTCCACAGGGGAGGTTGCATTGCCGATGTCTACAACGTACGAGCGCTCAATTATCAAGGAGCCACCCTCACAAAACAACATCGACTCCACCACAAGCTCGAGAGGAGATCATGTTGTGGATTCAAGCGGTGGGCTCCTCAGGAAAGATTCACAGGGCAACCTACAAACACTTCCTCACCACAGACGCAGCCGATTCAGGCTGGGGAGCGCAGTTAGACGAGTACCACCTATCAGGTACATGGACAAAACGCCAATCCACGTGGCACTCCAACCGAAAAGAGCTGTATGTAGTACTCTAAGCCATACAACTCCGGGAGCAAACGCTCAGGGGATCAGAATTACTCCTACAATCCGACAACAAAACAGTGGTGGCCTACATCAACAACGAAGGGGGCACAAAGTCCGCAACCCTACTAAGTCTTTGCCGACAGATCCTGAAAATCGCCAACCAGGCCAGTATATCATTGACTTCACAATACCTGTAGGAAAATACAACTGCGTGGCAGACCATCTCTCATGCAGCAAAATCATCCGAGAATGGCACCTAGTTATGGCGGCTACAGTCCCCTATTTCAAAGATGGGGACTCCCAGACGTAGACCTGTTCGCGACCAACACAGCCCATGTTGTCGCAACGTATGTCTCACGAAATCAGAATGATGCCCTTGCACTGTTCCACGATGCCTTCAGTCGACAGTAGGACTTCAAACGAGCCTGGATATTCCCGCCACCGAATCTAATTCCACAAGTATTGGCACACCTGAACATGGCAAGGGGAAAATATTTACTAGTGGCCCCATGGTGGAAGAAGTGTTTTTAGAGCGCAGACCTACAGCAGAGATCACTGGAACCCCCCTACCCGATCACGCACTTGGAGTCATTTCTAGTGGATACGGTGACAAACCATCCACCTCCACAAGTCCGGGCCCTATCACTCCAGTTATGGATAATTTTGGTGGGCAGAGGACAGATCACTTCTCACTTCTGGCTGGCGACCATCCACTTTGAAGACTTATAGACCTGTATGGGAAAAATGGAAGACATGGTACATGCCCAACACGATAAGCTATAATACCCCCGAGCCGATTGAAGTGGCTAGATACCTGGGTCACTTATACAATAAGGAAGGTCTTTCATATAACACTATTCTTGTACATAAGTCAGCCATAGCTTCCTTTTGCAAACCTATGATTAGTAAAGACATCAGCAGTAACATAGTAGTGCGTCATATGTTAAAAACCATATCCACCCTCAAGACTAGACCTTCAAAAACACCGATTTGGGATCCAATCATAATCGTGGATTACCTCAAGAAAACGACACCACTAGTATACAACCTATATGAAGTTTCACGCAGAACAGCTATATTATTATTACTCGCATCGGGACGACGGGTTGCTGACCTTACCCTACTCAGTGTAGCAGATAATGGCCTAGTCGATAATGGCGACCATATAATTCTATGGCCAGCGTTTGGTTCCAAGACAGACACATCAAGGCACCGCCAATCTGGATGGAAATTAAGCGCTTCCAGTTGCCAAAACATCGATCCAGTATTTTGGCTACGAAAACTTATCTGCGTTTCCAATGAGAGAAGAGAAGAGGGTGGTAATATTCCGGCATTATTTATCTCGTCAAAAGGCCCCCCAAAACCTGCGACTCGAGCAGTCATCGGAAATTGGGTGAAGTCAGTACTTGCTGATGCAAGGGTACAGGAATCACCAGGCAGTACTCGATCAGCAGTCGCCTCTCTAAATTGGTTAGAGAATTACCCCATGGATGACATCTTGCAGAGAGGTAATTGGCGCCAAGAAGCTACTTTTAAAACATTTTACCAGAGTCCGATAGACACATAGACTTCTACAGCGGGGGAACAAAATATGTTGACCTCTCTGTTCAGCCCGGTGCACTGAGCCTAAAAGCAAGGAGATGTTATACCTAATTCTCATGTTAGGTTCATCATCATCATCATCAGGGGCGCGACAACCCGGTGTGGGTCCTGGCCTCCTCCAACAGCTTCCTCCACCTGTCCCTATCCAGTGTGGCCGCTTTCCAATTTGGTACCCCCAGAATACGGCAGTCACTGGCACCTCCATCTAACCAGCGAATCTTTGGCCTCCCTCTTCTTCTACGTCCTATTGGATTGCTGGACATCACTCTCTTTGCCGGTTCATTGTCATTCATATGGTGCACATGACCTAGCCATCGCAGTCTCCCAACCTTAATTGATTGAACTGCGCTGCAATCTTCGTACAGTCCGTAGAGCTCAGCATTATATCTTCTCCTCCAATTGGTGCCATCCCTGATCGGTCCATATATACGGCGGAGAATTTTTCTTTCAAAGATGTTCAGGGCCCGTTCATTTCGCAGAGTTAATGTCCAGGTTTCCGATGCGTAGGTGAGCACTGGCTTTACAAGTGTTTTGTAAAGAGTGCTTTTAGTTCGACGAGATAGTAAGCGGGACTTAAAATGTCTTAACAGACCAAAGTAGCATTTATTCGCAGATATGATTCTCTTGTTGATTTCTTCTGTGATATCATTATGTCGAGTTACAAGAGATCCAAGGTATATGATACTGTCGACCGTATCAAACTTGTATGCACCAATATCTAACTTTGGTGCGACTTCTCGTGTTGTGACATAGACAGGCATGTATTTAGTTTTTGCCTCGTTTATTTGTAAACCCATTCTTTTGGCAGAGGCTTCTAATGCTGTGAATGCCTTTTTCAGCGCCAATTCTGATATGGCAATGATGTCGATATCATCGACATACGCCAGCAGCTGCACAGGCTTAGTAAATATCGTGCCGCTGCCACGGGTATCAATCTTTGCATCCCGTATCGCTTTTTCTAGCGCAATATTGAAAAGAAGGCATGCCAGAGCGTCACCTTGCCTTAGGCCATTCAGTGATACAAATGGCTCGGATATTTCCGCTTGAAGCTTTACCCGGCATTGTACTGGTGTCATTGTCATCTCTACAAGTTTAATTATTTTCGTCGGCATTTCAAATTCTCGCATTGCTTCGTATAGCCGGTATCGATTAATGCTATCATAAGCTGCCTTAAAATCGATGAACAGGTGATACGTGTTAATATTGAATTCAGTGGTCTTTTCTAGAATCTGCCTTAGAGTGAATATTTGAGTAACACATGATCTCCCTCGTCGAAAGCCTCCTTGGTAGTGCCCGAGTATTCCTTCTACAATGGGTTCCAGCCGCTGGAATATCAGAATCAACAACAGTTTATATGCAGAGTTAAGGAGTGTCACCCTCTGTAGTTACTACATTCTAGTTGGTCTCCTTTCTTGTGCAGGGGACAAATCAGCCCATCCTTCCACTCTTCTGGCATCTTTTCTGAAGTCCATACTTGGTGGATTAGGCTATGTAAATGTTTGAGCAGGCTTTCTCCCCCACATTTTATTAATTCACTCTGGAGTTTATCTATTCCAGGCAATTTGTTAGTTTTTAACCTTCACATGGCACCTTTTACCTCATTTAATATCGGTGGTTCTTCGTTATCATCCATGTCACTTTGTACTGGTTCCTGGTCATGAGTATTAATGCTAGTGTTGCCGGCATCATTATGGGGGGTATTTAAATGTTGATCAAAGAAACCCACCCACCGGGCAAGAATACGGTGCTTTTCTGTGAGTATCATGTCATTGTCATCCTTGCACATTGTGATACGAGGCTCGAAACCCTTCCTAACATTATTTATCTTTCTATAGAACAGCCGACTTTCTTGGGCTTTATAGTGTTCTTGGAGTAGGATCATTTCCTTTTTTAAATAATCACGTTTCTTTTTCTTGTGTAGTTTCTTTTCTTCACGCCGGCGCTTTTTATACTCATCGTCTGATGCCCGTGTTTTCTTCTGTAGCATCATTAAGTAAGCCTCATTCTTTCTCGTAGTGACTTCGCGGCAATCTTCGTCAAACCATTCTGATCGTTCACCTGTTTTTCGGCGTCCTAAGGTATCATTTGCTGAGGATACTATGGCAGTCTTGCACTCTTCCCAGTGTTGATTCACCTCTTCATGGTCTCCAACCTCAACATTGTCGCTCAGGTGAGTGTTCAAGCTCTCCTGGTACCGAGCCAGTTCCTGCGAAATCTTCAGTTTCTCTGTGTCAAAGGGTTTTGCTTTTGCTCCCATTTCCTTTTTGGTGTTCGAGATCTTTGCTGTAACTTTTCCACACACTAGGAAATGGTCTGAGTCTACATTAGCCCCTCTGTATGTCCGGACGCTCATTAGATCCGATCTGTGCCTGTTGTCTATCAAAATATGGTCTATTTGGTTTATTGTGCACCCATCCGGGGATTTCCAAGTTCCCTTACATATATCCTTACGGGGAAACATTGTGCTACCAATAACCATATTTAGTGACGCTGCACAGTTAATTAGTCGGGTACCATTGTCATTACTTTCATTGTGAAGACTATGTTTTCCGACAATGGCAGTGTAGATTTCCTCCCGTCCTATTTTGGCATTTAGATCACCGAGTATTATTTTGACATCGTGATTTGGGCAACTGTTGTACGTGCTTTCTAACGCATCGTAGAAGTCCTCTATTTCCTCATCCGACTTATCCTCTGTAGGGGCATGTACACTTATAAATGAGTAATTGAAGAAACTTCCTTTAATTCGCAGTCGCATGATCCTTGGGTTGACTGGTTCGAACCCAATAATTAAATGTTTCACTCGTTTGCTTACGATGAATCCAGTCCCAAAGTGATGTTCACTATCATGGCAGCTATAGAGTATAGTGCAGTCTCGTTTCTCCATCACTCCTTGACCTATCCATCGCATCTCCTGTAGGGCCGTAATATCACATTGGTATTTTATGAGTTGTTCTGTAAGGAGTTTAAATGCTCTTGGTCGATAGAGTGATAATGTATTCCATGTTCCAAATCGTATTTCCTTAAAGCGTTTGCCAGGTTGTCTGAGTTTAGTGTCCGGTTTCCGAGGCTGTTGGTGTGGTTTCGTAACAATGTGTTTTTTTACGGGATGAGGTTGTTAGCCCCACGCCCAACCCCCTTTTCGGAGGGCCATTTCTTCCTTCTCCGTTAGCCCTGACTAAACCTTCCACCAGGGTTGACTACCTGATCTTAGGTGTAGTTGCTCAGGTTTCCAGGGTTCACCACGTGGAGGTAGAGATAGGAATTGAGTAGGAGAGGCTATGCGACACTATCAGGATACTGTGTCGTGCGGTACGCATGCACTACCCCGTTAGACCCCATGTTAGGTTCATCCACCCTATCTAGCAGGATCTATCTTGCTTTACCAGGTGATAACAAACAGATATCTCAAGGGACTTCAGAGTCAATAGCGAATAATGATAAGAGTTTTACCTACCATTAAAACTCTTATTATTCTTGTTGACTCTGAAGTCCAGAGAACACCTACCTGGTTTCCTTGAGACATGTCAAATTGAATAACCAAAGACAAAGGACGCTACGATAGAAGCGTCAGTCCTGCCAGCCTGCTAAACAAGATGAGCAACCAGAGAGATAAATAATTGAGAAGAAAAGTGGGTAAAAAGAGGCCAGCACAGAAGAACACAAGGCAAAAAATACGATCAACATCTCAAGGGACTTCAGCGTCAACAAGAATAATAAGAGTTTTAATGGTAGGTAAAACTCCTTTCATTAAACAAGATGTAATGGGGAAATATTCCCAAAACTCATTTTTTTTTACCCATAGACTAATATGCTATTGTGCCTGAACCTGTGTCCTCTACATTATCTATGATTCTACCAAAAGTATATTAGTCTATGATTCTACCTCTGGAAACTGTCAAAACTGTCAAGAATGAAATCAAAATAATAAATATTATAATAAGATTGTCAATGTCTCGTGTAATTGATTTATTGGTTTCGATCATACAAAATTAGCTACTATCTGTTCAAATATATAATCGTATCAGAACTTATTGAGTTATTATTTTTAAACTTTTATCTGTCAATAATCAGCTAAAATGGGTAAAAAACAGCATCAAAAGGATAAAATGTAAGTAAACTCTATCAATATTTCAATATATACAATATTATTTAACAAACAGGTAAATACAGTACTCCATATCGTTTTTGTGAACGCGAGGTCTTTTGAGACCAAACGCCATAGTAAAACCCGACAACCCGCTGGAATCCAAAAATAAGTGGCTTGTGTTCGGTTATGGATTGGTTTTTGGCACCAAAACACTAACCGCAAAAACGATATGGAGTTAAGTACTGTATTTTTACCAAAAAAAATACTAACCCTTTCACGAAGCAATAACGAAGTGTGCACGACTGTCGATTTTGGTTTGGTTTGGGCATGGGTATTTAGTTAAATAATATTCAGAAGATAACAATACGTATTTACTTTTGTTTTTAGGTATCTTACGTACACAGAATGGTCAACCTTATATGGAGGGAAAAGACCTGGCTTACCGCGCAGTGAAGATGTTACTTTTCGCCGGCTCCCATATGATCACTGTTGTTTATGTTTACAACCATTTATCCATCCTTATTGTGACGGAAAAGGAAATATTTTCGAATTGCAAGAAATTATTGATTTTATAAAAGTGTTTAAAATCAACCCCGCTACGGGAGAAGTAAGTGAAGATAAATTGGTTTTTCCATTATAATTTTTGTTGTCCATGAAAACATAAAATAATGTGTTAATTTAATTTTTTAACTTATTTAACAAACGAATTTATAAAAATGAGCTGTTTTGATGTAGAATGTAATCTTTTGATTCAAAATATTCCAAGAAATAATTGTAAATTGTAGAAAAAATTATTGCAGAAATGGAAACTTACATATTTCTGACAACATTTGTATTGACATAGATAATGCCACACGTGATTTCAAAATAATATGATTTGGTTTTTTTCTTGTGTCGATATCCACGCAATGTTTTTCGTTATTTAATTTTCAATGCTGTGACTGTGACTGTGAATGTCTACTGTTGATTACGATTACATAAAATCAAATCCTATCGCAACTTAATTTTATCAGCTATAATATTATGACTTAAGTAATAACACTATATCCTAGGGTGGCTCTCACAAAATAACTAACAACCACCTTGTACAAAAAGCAAGACATGGTTATTAATAATTCTAAAAAAATACACTATATCCTAATTTATTTATATGTACTTACCAGTAGCAGAATTTCAAGTTCTGGGTTTGCCCGCTATATCATAGAAATCTAAAGTACCTACCTAATTACCCAAATAATATTTCATATAACTTTTTTATTAAAATCAATGCCAAATATATTCATTTAACTGATGTGGTAAAACTCCATGACCTTTTGATTGAAAGTTTTTGCTTATCCTAAGATATATTGACAGCTGTTTTGTGTTATAAACCCATTCTCAGGACGATCTAGCTTTTTGAATTTACTTTAAAACTTTCTGTAAAAACTTAAAATATGTAGTAAAGGTTTCATGTGTGACATTTAAGAACTGTGGAAGAAATATCCGTGTTGAGTGTTTCATTCGAGTTACCCTCAATGCATGTTTCGGCAGGCTGCAATAAATGAACCTAGAATTATTATTGATGTAATTTTACTTTTTAAAAATACAACAGTGGCGAATACATGAAGCGCCTAGTTTCAAAAGCCCCTAAAACGGTTTTAGAAAATTTTTGAGTTAGATATGTATTTAGATGGATATTTTTGTTACCTATATGATAGCCAAAGATTGAACATTAAAAAACGCCTAAAACCATCAATATGTATGATTAAAATTAGGGTAAATTTCAAAACCCGCTAAAATTGTTGGGGGTGATTTTCAAATAACCCAAAAATGGAAAGCCAAAATACTCTTTAGAATGTAACGAATTAAAAAATAAATACATAAAGTTCACAGATTTAATAGATATTTTATATATGTTTTCTCAAAACTACCTAAAATCGTTTTAGGGGCTTTTGAAACTAGGCGCTTCACATATTTTAATTTTCAAAAGACTCCCCTTGCAATGTGAAGTCATGCACAATGTAGTTTCACCACTGATATGTACCTCCTTTAAACAAAAAATCAATAAAGTTTTGCGGACCCTCAACATTGGAATAAAATAATAAATATTTAATATAATTGATTTTTTATTCAAAACAATTAATTTGCAACACGGTATGCTGATATTACAATATTTAAGTATATTAAAATAGATAGTAACAAAAAAATATAATTTAAAAATTCATAAAATACTTCAATATAATGATATCTGGAAACATTTGCAATACGAGTAAACAACATTGATTTAAACTTGTCATCGATAATATTTCTTTTGATAATATTAATCATTATTAAAGAAAATCATTCGTGTTACTTTTAAATAATTTGTTTTCTCATCATTGTTCAAGGGTTATAATTTATTTGAGATACATGTTTTCAATTTGAATTTCCCACTAATTATCATGTGTATAACTCTTTTCTTTTAGGCTCTCGATATAAAATCTCTGTTGAAGCTGAATTTTCATAAGAATTCTAGTGATGAATATCACTGTCCGGTTCTATTCAAACCGTTCACGAAAAATTCTCATATTGTTGCAATATCTACAACAGGGAATGTGTTTTCGTACGAAGCTATAGAGCAGTTAAATATCAAAGGGAAAAACTGGAAAGATCTCCTCACTGATGAACCTTTTGAACGTAGCAATATTATTACGATACAGGACCCAAATAATTTGGATAAGTTTAACATATCATCGTTTCACCATGTAAAGAACAAATTGAAAGTTGAAGATGAAGGTGCATATTCTATTTTTTGGTTCAGCTATTTTTCCACACTAATATATTATATTTATTATACAGTTTGTTATTATAAATTTTACAGGGTGTCGGAGAAACAAATAATACAGTATTTATAATAGTCAGCCCGAATATCCGGTAGAAGGAGTGGGAGAACAGATAATCCAAAATATTTTTTCGTATTGAAATACTATTACATAGTACACCCGATCCTCTTTTTGCACGGGGGATACGTTCCAAAGACTACCGTGCAAAAAAAGATAAGGTACCCATACAAAAATGGTAGATACTAGGTTCCATTACTTAAAATCAATTCAAAATACGAAATTCTTCAATTCAAAAATGATTAATCGAATTTATTTATTATTTATAAGTACATAAAAAGTATTTTCTGGGCGGCATCCGGTGACAACATATGCACTAGTGGCGTGCGGTCCATTGCAACGCAATTTTTTGATAAATATGTATATACATACGTACTATTAATTCTTTTTAGTTTTTTTAAACCGTGTTAAAGCAAAAAAATCAGTGTAAATAAAAAATAATCGATACTTTTCTTAAATTGTGTTATTTTGAAACCATGCAAAAAGAGGATCGGGTTTATGCATAATTTGAAACACTTCAGAAACACACATTAAAAAAAGTTTCTAATAGTATGAATTTTCCTCATAGCTATTATATTACTATATTCTAATCCATGGCCCCCACAAAGGGCAGGCTGACAGGGCCCTAGCCTGGGGGCCCGGGCTCAGGAAGCGCCCGGCATGGCGAGTCGACCAGATAAGTGATATAACTACACATCACAAATTCTTCCTAATAGTAAAAAAAGTCGCCTGTGGCGCTATTTTCCTTCAGTAATGTTATAATTTTGAATGAAGTGTTTGTACGATACAATTTTTATTTGTGTATCAATACTCAACAACTCCATAATTCAAATGGATGTATTAAAATATACAAAAAAACACTGAAAATATACAAATTAATTTTACCGCGTACTCCATTTGGAAAACGCTACTGTGGAACATCACACTGGATTTATCCTTAGCGATAGGTAGCGGGCCCCGCCAAAGATCCTAGCCTGGGGGCCCGTTTCAGGATGTGGGGGCCATGTTCTAATCCCCATTCATCGACATACTCCAATAAAGTGTTAACATGCGTCTCTAATCGAAAGTGTACTGTACTTATAACTGAAATTTAATTCTACCTTTTGTAATTTAACACATCTATAATTTTATTTATTATTTTGGTACATAGAGGCAATTTCCTAATCTCATGTATTCAAGTTGTGATGCACAACATTTTTATCTATAGGATTATTTAGTAGTGGCGGTACAAGGTACAATAATGCTATAAACACATTATCATCACGTCACGTGAGTGCACATGCTATAACAATCAGAACATTAATTAAGAAAAACTGATAACCAACAAAAACATTGTGACAATCGCCTGTCATTTGTAGTCCTCTTCTAAACCATTAAAATCAAAGATACATTACAGACAGCATGTGAAATTATTCATCAAATAAAAAAGGTTATATCATGTGTGAGGTTGAATTCGTTTTTAGTTCAAAATATGTTACTGGATAGGAGCATCGATTTGATAATTTATATTAAATACCAAGGAAAACGATGCGCACCTCATGATCGCGGCGAGAGCTTACTGTGAGCACACATGCACTCACATGACATGATCGTAATGTGTTCACGCCATTGGTGTTGCAGATAATAATATATTAATCATTAGCTTGATGCACAAGCAATATGTAATATGTTATTTATTTCTAATGGTATTGACCAATCGCGATAGCACATCATGTTTATTTATTGACTTGTCAATGCTGTTCATGGTTTTGATGGTTTCGGATGTATGTTGTTTTCGAAGCGGAGTGTAAATTAGGCGAAAAATACGGTTTACTCAATTCGACCCATATCCATTGTTATATGTGCCGTGCACCAAGCTATGAGCTTGTAGCAACATCAAGTGGTTGTTGTGTGTGGTGAGTTATAACGAGAGCAACATAACTACACTACACCGTATATTAATATCATTTGCAGCATATTAATTCTACAGCTTATAATTAATGGATGCATGTTGCACCGAAAACCTAGTCAAGGTAATTATTAGGATATGCAAGGATTCTTTTTACATATTTCACTTAGTCGGTGGGGTGCAATGAGCAGGATGGTGTGCTGCAGGTTGTGCCCTCATTCATTGCGACCCGAGTGCCTCACACTCTCCTACATTTTAATTAAATGAAACAATCAATATGTTATTGCAATGCTTATGCACATAATATAATTCACAAAAAGCATTACATACAATGTTCAATGGATGCCATAATGTATCATTTTCTTGACACTGTACTTACCAAACATCCATAGCAAATTACAACTTAAATGTATAATATATGGTTATTATAATTTTTATTTTATTATAGAGGAGTTGGCGCAAAGAAAGGATCCAAATGCGAGACTCAAAACAATATCGATGGAGACAAAAGAAATTCTTAGCGAATTGGAACGCGACTACAAGGCGCCTAACATTGAACAGGTTGTTAAAAACTCAGCGGACAAATTTAACGCCGCCCATTATTCCACCGGAGCTGTGGCTGCAAGTTTTACTTCCACGTCCATGATGCCAGAAACCATACATGAGGCCGCAATCGTTCATGAAGACGATGTTAGGTATGAGCGTGTTAAGAAAAAAGGTACTTTCAATTTATCACACTTTCAAGTATTTTGTGCCTAACTATATTCATAATAATCAGTGTTAGATAGGCTGTTGTGATCCGACATAAATAGTGCACACTAAACTCTGTCAGTCATACGTATTTGTTTTATAAAATATTAATAATAAATATTATTTTATTAAACCCCACATAATTTTAGATGTTTTTTAGATACAAGACTATTTTTTATTGGTTATGGTTTAGTTTGGGCAAGGTTTAATTGAATTTTAAAAACTAACCAACACTATCTGTAATTTGTATTCGTAGTTCAATGAAAACAAATGAGTATGACTGATAAAGTTTAGTATGCACTATTGATGTCAGATCTTCACAGCCTACCTCCACCCTTCGCCACTGATGCATATAGACTGTATTGCTTATATGTAAATATTCTTGTCTTATAGGATATGTTCGCATGGTGACAAATATGGGTCCCTTGAACTTTGAAATTCATTCGGATATGGTGCCCAAAACAGCTGAAAATTTCATGAAACATTGTGCAAATGGTTATTACAATGGTGTGAAATTCCACCGTTCCATCAGAAACTTTATGGTATGAATCTTGTTAAGTATTGTCACTATTCTTATCCTTTGCTGCATTACTGAGAGAGGTAAAATTACAAGCGTTGCCAACAATCTCCTTCTGTCTAGAACGACCCTGTGCTGATCTTATTGCTGAAGTAATTATCGTTGATTTAGTCATTTTTTTGATGGTGTTGCTCCATCTAGAAACTACATGCCCTCACAACCACTTCCCTCCAGGTTGATTTGATGTCTTCTTACCACATGGCCATAGAATTGAAGAATGCGTCTCTTGATGTTGGCCTTAACAATTATTGTGTATATATTTATATATTTCATACATTAATAATTACTTACGTCATTTCATTTTAAAATATTTTTTTTATATGTAGGTACAAGGTGGTGATCCTACTGGCGGTGGGTTAGGTGGAGATTCGATTTGGGGAGAAAAATTTGAAGATGACATTAAACCGAATCTCCATCACTCTGGCCGAGGAATATTATCTATGGCCAATTCTGGTCCGAACACAAATAGCTCTCAGTTGTAAGTTAAAATACATTACTCACAGAGCATTTTTTATAATATATGGGCAGTAAAAGAATGGAAGGCTTGTTTATATATATTTTTTAAATTTTAGCTTCATCACATACCGCTCTTGTAAACATTTGGATGGTAAACATACTATTTTTGGTAAAGTGGTTGGCGGCTTGGACACGTTGAATGCTATTGAAAGGATTGAAGTTGATAACAAAGATTGTCCAATTGAAGATATAATTATTGAATCTGCCCAAGTCTTCGTTGACCCCTTTCAAGAAGCTGATGAACAGGTAATTATTATTATATATATTATAATAATAAATGACCATTGTTCAATCAAATGAGTGTCTTGATTTTTTAAATATAATTTTTTACAGTTGGCTATGGAGCGATCTGAAGAATTGAAAAAAAGTGCGATTCAAGACAAACCGAAAAAAGTGGGCGCACTTCCCAGAGGCGAAATAAAAGCTTTTCGTCAAGGAGTTGGAAAATATATAAACATTGAAAGCACCACTAAAACTGAACCGACTGCAAAAACCTCACAAGAACCGCCTAATAAGAAAAAGAAAACCGCCACATATTCATTTAATAACTTTAATTCTTGGTGAATGTAATATATTGATAATATATAATTTGATAAGATTGTTTTATATTAATTTTTCTGTAATGATATTATGAATATACTAATAAAGTAACCTCTAATTTTATGTAAATATTTTTTTCTCACTACATTATTGTCTGAATATTCACAATAAAGTAACCTTATTCCAGAAAACTGATGAAATTTCAAAGAGCTTGAAAAACATTATTATTATTGTTACCCTGATTATCATTTTTACGAAATTTACTACACAGTTCATTTTCCACGTCTTAGGATGAACTATAAAAACTGAAATGCAATAGAAAATATTTATGTTACAAGAAATATAATAGACAAGGTTGCTCATTATCAATCTTAGAGCTTGTCCAGATGACGCGTGTCTTGCCGCGAATGTGTGTGGACGGCTCAATGAGGTCACATGTACTTGGAATGCACGCTATGACGCGAATGAATGCAGTTTTTATGTGCGAGTCAAATCGCATCATCTGGACAAGGTCTTAAGCTTCTTGCTTTCTGAATTGTTTCTTCCAAAGAAGTCTTCCTTTACTCTTTGTTTCATAGGTGCATGTACCGTTTGTATATAAATAAATATAGGTACCTACCTAGTCCATATTTTTTGATTTCTTTTCAACTTGAACAACTCATTACCCCAGTTCTTACTTTATTGGCTATTATTTTTGAGTTGATTGAATTTGAAGATTGAATCTAAAATATTGTGTGATGTTGGTAGATATGCCAGGGTATTGAATGGTGGTAGCAAATATTTAAAATAATTAATAAAAATATGACAATATCTACTGAGCGGAGATGAAAACTTCACCCATTTGTTATAATACTGTTCACAACAATTCAAGAGTGTTATTTCTTTTCCTAGAAGTGAAATTAAATATGGGTGCATTATTGCGTTTTGTGCAGAGCGTTGGCGCGAAGCTCGGAGCAGTGGAGCAATGGGGGATTACCCGGAACACCGAAAAATTGCAGTGCTCCACTGCTGTGTTTTTTATTATTATTGCTGACTGGACCGGACTGCTCCAACCCTCTGGTTTTGTGGATAGAAAAATCTTAAATCTAGTCTAGGTCTCGAGTTAGATCAATATACATCTGTCCACAAACAGTGAGGTAGCTAGAAATAATGCAATAATCAAGCAAGACCTCCTCGGTATTCATCTTTTCTGCCCAAAATTAATGTCAATTTTACCATTGTTTCCAAAAAAAATTTGGATTTCCATATGATTTATTTTCAATCTGTATTTTTTGTGATAAGACAGAAAAAATTCATTAACAACTATCGGACTAAGATATAGAGTCCTTAGGCTGGCTGGATTGCAACGCTTTGTATACTCCCGCGTTGAGGTAGCTACAGTGACGTCCCGTGAGGGTAGGCAGATTGAGCGTCGCTTGGGGGCGGCAGTTATTCGAAGGGCGGAAAATCGAGGAGAATCATTTGGTTTATAGAGAAATATGATACTTATACAGAAATAGCTAAAATTATTTTGTTTCGTTGTACAATAATAGCATAGTAAAAATGGTATGAAAATAATAACTCTGTGTAGATAAATGGTACAAACCAAATGTGATAGAAATGTCAGCCAAATAAGGCCTCAGATTCTGGTGATTTGGGAGTCTAACATAATTACCGATATTATATTTATTCGCATTTTACATCTCAATTTAATTTTGTATGTTTTAGTGGTACCTATATATTTTGTTAGTAATGTATTGATACAACTCATTTCTTAGATATTGGAGTCTTGAAAGGATGATAAAAAATATGGGGCGGCATTTTGTCTAGGGACATCACTGTCTAAATCTAATTTTATATGTTTTAATGGTATATATTTTGTTAGTAATGTATCCATACAACATAATATTTCTTAGATATTGGAGTCATGAAAGGATCATAAAAAATACTGTATAAAAAAAATGAGGCGGCATTTTGTCTAGGGACATCATTGGGTAGCTAGGCCACCGTTCACACAAAAATTATGTGTTTTAATAACAAACTACACGGGACCATGCACAGCTGCTTCTGATGAAACTAAATAATTTAGATATTCTGGAAATTTGCTTGTTTGTCAATGCACTTAAACATGTGTTTTTACCACGACAGAATAAAAAAACACAAGTTTTCGTACCTACAAATCATTTTAATTATTTTTATAAGATGTTTTTAAACAATGCTTATTTGTCTTCAGATAGAATGATGTGTGTCTGTATGGTTGGTCTGGTTAGAATTTACTCTAAACATTTATTTTTTGCAGGAATGTGATAATACTGTAAGTATATTATATTTTTAAATACGACTAAAATTTTTGTTTAGTTTTTACTAATATTTTATTATAACATTTAATTATAAAAGTATGTAATACCTATATACGTAAAATTAGTCTATGCCTATTTCCTATATTATTGTTGTTGATGGCTGTGGCTGTGTGTGTGAAAAGTGCGAACGTGGTTTGTTTGGCAGCGCCTCCTGTCACATTTGTTTATTGCAAATAATTATGACGTATTCCCGTACTAAATTCCTGTGACATTTCGTATGAAAGTGATAATTTGATTTTAACGCACAATGGATGATCTGGGTACGTATGCAATGATTTAATGTTTTAATGTGCATGTTTGACATTTGATTTTGAGAAATGTCACAATTTACATGTTTTTTTAGTGTTCATCTGATCCAATAATCGTGGGATGATTACGCTTTCGTGACAAAATAGCGGCCTGATATCTATTTCGGTCGATCTATTTATAAATGAGAAATAAATATGACGCATTTACTGTAAATGCTAATTGCATAATCACTAAAATCTCATCATGTTGTTATTTTAACCCAACTGTTGTAGTGTATTTTAGGCAAGATTTAAGTAATACAATTTACACACTTAAACTGAGTACTTATAATATCATTTTTTTGGTCACCCACTCTCCACGGTGAAGTTTTTCTGACTATCTATAATTCTATATGCTATAATGGATAAAAAAAACCAGGGAAATCTCTGAAAAGATTGTAATCTACATAGATAACAGCTGGAGTGATACATTACATTAATAATGTTATCAATATTGCATAGTTTAATCAAGCACTTTCAGCACATTATAATGTAAACAGAAATATAGCGAAAAACACTTTAGTAGAAACAAATTTTATTTGTCACACTATTGAAACCATGCCAACATTTTTGGGTGGCCCCTTTATTTTGTTTGAATGAACTAAATTAAAAGATTTCAATAGTATTTAGTATTTCTATTTATAATCTATAAGCAGTGGAATTATTGATACATATTATGTGTTGGAAATAAGCTCATCAGCTGTTATTTTCTAGTTATTAGCTAATCTATTGAACAGTAATATTTTTTGGTATTTTAATTGCCTCTTCTGATTGCCAATTTTTAATAATACCATTGTACATACAGCAAAGGTTGACAATGTAATGATAGTTGAACATCTAAATGTAAATAATTATTGTAAGTATATAGGTATTATCTAATTAGTACCCAATGTGAAATGGAATACAAATATTAGTTAGATAATAAATTATAGCACATCGAATCACAATAATTTGTTTTTGATTCAATTCCTATTATCAAATCTCAAAAATACTAACATTAACAATGACAAAAGGTTTATTTTTATAGTCTTGTGGTGGAAACAAATTTGTAGAACTGAATTGGTAGTGATTTCATAGATAGTTTACTGTACATAAAGCTGCAAGGGGTATACTATGGTGTTGTGCAGTGGCGAAGGGTGCCTATCGAAGGTAGGTAGGTGTGATAGATAACTGAAAAAAAGTCCTAGGACAGCCATATTTTTACAGTAAGTACTGGAGTTAATTTTTTTTTCATCTTCAGTATTTAACTGAACAAAAAATATTGTATTATTTTACCGTTTTATAATATTTATTAAAGAAAAGTAATACCCAACTGCAATTCAAACTCGGGCTAGAAAATTGTGCTATCACGGCAGTCAGGTGTTAAGACTGTTAGACTGTTTCGGCGTCGGTCCGGCGCGATGAAATAAAATGAATGTATATTTTTACAAAAGTTACATCATTGTATGGGAGGGCCCATTAGGTTTAAATACCTACAACCTCAGGTCACGTGATAGTATGACACTAGTTTTGACTTTATGTGTGTGTTTTTTACAATATGTGTATAGTCATACGTATGTGTTGTTTGCGTGAAATGTAACAAATTACTTGGAGCTTCGTTGGATTGTGTCAGTGACGTTGGTGTTGTAGCTGCATACGTATTAGTGCCAATACCTACATGTCTGTGTAGTTAAGCAAGCCGGCAGTCAATTTATAATAAGTATATACCTACACACAGACAGATGTCGTTGGCAAATTATATCATCTTTGTAGAATATAAAATAATGAAGTTATTTTACAATATGTTAATCGGCAATTAAAAATTATTTTTCTTAATAAGGTAGGCTTTAAAGTTTAAATGATAGCTTAGTATGAAGCCTTCACCGCTGGTATTTTGTAATTTTAATAAGTTTATTTAATTTATCAAAATGTCTAATAAGAAAAGTTACTTCACTAGAAAATAAAATATTTTAGGGAAACTTTCTAAAACTTTTATTCCTTATAATTATTAGAAATGTGAATTAGGTAATTAAGTATCTATTATATTTAAACTAGATCTCCATATTCCATACATAGTAATCAATATCAATATCATGATTGTAGAAAAGATATTCTTCATTTCCATAGTTACTTGATGAATATTATATTATAATTAAAATCTGTCCACCCACATTGTTAGTTGACTCATCATCAGTCAGTGGGTAGACTTATTCTTGATTTTTTCTCACCTATAAATTAAAATACATTTTCAAAATTCAAAATACAAATCATAAACTGATCCACCTGCTAGCCAGTTTTCCTTAATAATACTTTATTTAGAAATAGATGCTAATTAATTACCCAATGAAATAATATATTATAATAACCTATTTTTTTATTTAACATATCATCATCATCATCATCATCAGCCGGGGTCAATCCACTGCTGGATGAAGGCCTCCCCAAGCTTTCTCCAACTCTCTCGGTGCTGTGTCGTTCGCTGCCACGTATTTCCGCCGAACTTTACCAGTTCGTCAATCCAGCGGCTTTTAGGGTGACCCTGTGGCCGTTTCGTGCCCCTTGGGTACCACTGGATGACGGCATTTGTCCAGCGGCCGTCCTTTCGGCGAGCAATGTGCCCCGCCCATCTCCATTTCAGCTGTTTGGCAACGTCTATTACATCGCGTACTCTTGTCTGCTTCCTAACCCATTCGTTTCTCTTACGGTCCTTTCGCGTGATGCCCAACATACACCTCTCCATGCCTCGCTGTGTGGCTCTTAGCCTTTGGACATCTCACGTGTTGAGGGTCCACGTCTCGCAGCCATACGTGAGCACGGGTAGCACACATTGGTTGAATACCCTACGCTTAAGACATAATGGTAGGTCACTCTTGAAGATACTATTCAGACGTCCGAAAGCACTCCATCCCAGCTTTGTTCTTCGAGCAATTTCATCGTGCATGCTTATGTCTATGGACACCTGCTGTCCGAGATATACGTAGTCGCTGACTTGCTCGAGTTGGGTGCCAGAAATACAGATACTCGCAGGGTCCGAAAAACAGTTCCTCATCACTTTTGTCTTTGAGACATTTATCTTTAGACCGACCGTTTGACTGACATCCGCGAGTTCTTGCATTCTACCTTGGAGGTCTTTCGGGTCTTGTGAGAGTATAACAATATCATCTGCAAAGCGCAGGTGACTGAGGTGTTCCCCATTTATTGGAACACCTTTTTCCTCCCAATCAAGTTTCCTAAATAAGTCCTCAAGAGTAGCGGTGAATAGTTTAGGTGAAATGGTATCACCTTGCCGGACACCTTTGTTAATGGGGAATTTACACGACCGTTTGTGGAGTTTCACGCATGCTGTGGCATCACTGTATATACTGTTCAATATGTTTATGTAGCGTCTGGAAATTCCCTGGTTGCTAAGGGCGTCTATAATTGAGAATTTTTTGATGGAATCAAACGCCTTTTCATACATATAAGACACAAAATTTGAGAATATAACATTCTATATATATTGAATATACATAATTTGATTAGATCTTAGATCTCACCTACACACTAGAAAAAAATAACGCAATTCGATAAGCATGTCATGTAACAACTACTAGCTAAAATCGTCGTAATTAACTAAGATGCCCGTAGCTTAATTGGAAAAGCATAGTGGCGCGAAGCCAGCAGATACAGGTTCAGGTCCCGTCGGATGTCGTATTTTTTCTAATGATTTTTTCTAGTGTGTATAGAAATAATATATTAATGTATCTGTTGAAAGGGTCGAGTGTGCATAGCTGACATATATATTTTATAAATTATAACGTAGAATATAAAACTTGAATGACAAAAACATCAATTCTTACAACAGACATCAAGTACATATTTCAATAATATCACTACACAACAACACATAAATGACGGTTTTTCTTCTGTACAATCTTTAGTGTCCTCATAGTTTAAATAGCTACCTATTGTAAAGTGAATTACCACCTCTGCTCTTTACAGAACATGATTGTCACCAAGTAGTTGTGGTTATATTAATATTTTTTTTTTATTATTAGGACTCATTATTAGGAATTCGTACAATCAATTGGGTTCTTGTTGTGAATCTAACACCCATTGAAAAAGCAACACATTTTGTTTTTTGTCAGACACAGCTACAAAAAACTGCACCTTTTGAAGAGAACACATACATCATCTCCATGAAATTTATCCCCCTAACAAACTGACAGTCATAAAATTAGGTTTAATAAGTTAGATGCCAGATTAAAATATGTTCTTTGGGAAAATGACTTAAAAAAAGCCTCTAAAAGATTAAAAGATTGTTGGAAGCCCATAGGGCGAGATATTCAAGGCGATAAAAATGGGCCATGTGTAATAATTACAGAAATATAGCACAGTACAAAGACCCAATTTTACCTAGACCTACCCAGGTCCTAAATTGGTCTCTTATATACATATTTACCTAATATTAAAATAATCTCATTAACAGCAAATCAGCTCTTACGAACCGGAGCGTTCGATAATTTTACGAAAATATTAATCTAGTTATCTAATTTTATGTGTATTTTATAAAAATAAGTGTGTTAGATTTTTTTTTTGTTTTATGGCCTATTTAGCTCTGACAGCCAAATTATTATTTCCACGAGACGGAGCAATACTATTGGGGATCTTATGAACCGGAACGGCGCTCCGGTGCGTTCCAGTCCATTTCAAGCCCTGCCGCAAAGGTGCATGCGCCGTTTGTAAATTAATAGATAATAATATTATGCTATTCTAAGATGTCGTCTATACATGACGTGTCACGATTTTAGGTATTTTTCCCCCCACTCCCCCACAGTCATATTATTTCGTCCTCCATTCGTTAAAAAAGAAATTCCTTGAAAATGATCGATTTCGGTATAATGTAGAAAAAATGATTTTATATTTTGTTGGTATTGTGATGTCACATTTTCTATAACCCCTTCGTCACAAATCATCACATTATATTAGATCCCTTCAGGGCGTGACGTCACAATATCGAGGGTATATTGACAGAAAGCATTATCTCATTAAAACAAGTTCTGAGATAATCGCAAAAAGGACTTTAATTTTTTTTTCAAAGCGTCTCCCACATAGATTTTTTTATGATTTAAAAACATTTTTTCTACATTATAAAGACTAACCTTTATAGTAAACACAACGTACGACATGTTACAAGTCCTGTATTTTGTATACACAGAACGCATTAGGTCATTATCATGCTTTCTATCAGAATAAAAAAATAACAATATGATTTAATAATGTGTCTATTTTCTCACCATTATATCCTATACCTTTGTGCGTTTTACCAGGACGTAGAGCGTAAAATTGTATACATTTTGGCATTTAAAACAGAAAAACAGCAAAAACTGAAATAATGCGTTCTGTCAGTATACCCTCGATATATGGATGACCCCTAAATATATCATAATCAGAGTGGCAAGGACGAAGAAAAAAATGCGTGTGTTTGTATTCAAGTAAGCTTATTCCTGAAACCCTGGTAGTTATGACTGTTGACGAAATGATTTGTCATATTGTTTCCTGCACTAAGTAAGTAATTGGTGTTTCTGGCCATTCTGTATTTTATTAGTGTAGCGATTTGTTAACGACTCTCGTAGCTTAGCGGATGTTGGAAGTGGAACAATAGTTTTAACCTTCGTGATTAGGATTTAAAATAGCCACGCGACGCGACGTGCTGATTGCTGAACTGGTGAAACTAAATTGACACTGAAGAGAAAATTATTATTGTTTTGTAGTGTTCCTCCGGATATCGCATGATTCGTGTGGTGATTAGGGTTGCCAACCGTCCTGGAATAGAAGTCACCCGTTCAAAATCCCAGTTAGAACATATTCAGGACGCAATAGGTCCTGGAAGTTTAAGGAAAACCACCGAAATAGTTCTTTCTGTCTTGATGAAGGTGGATTTACAAGCTACATAAAATACTAGGGGCGGCAGGTTATATAAAAGTATGGTGAAGCAGGCAAGTATGGGGAAAAAGTATGGTGAGGCAGGCTGGTAATCAATTTACGGCAAGATTTCCACAATTATATCATACGATTACGTTATAATGACCAAAGTAAATCCTCCGTGATGGTCTGCATTTTTTTATCGGGTCGCTATTTCTCGTAAGATGTCGGCTGTTGTTGGCCTGCTTCGTTCAGTTGTATGAGAAAGCCGATTCCTTGCCCCTCTTTATATTTAATACCTCTATGATAAAATATATCTCAATTATATTGTCACAAATTTACAAATGATCTATGTGTAGACTTTACAGTGAAGTGTGAGAAAAAATATAATGAAAATACGAGGGTGGGTCAATAATTCCTTAGAAAAAAGCATTAAAACAGTTTTTATTTTTGTATTTTTTTTTATTTCTCAACATAATCTCCTTGGAGCTCAATACACTTGGTTAGACGTTTCTCAATTTTTTTTAAACCGTCAGAAAAATAAGTTTTCGGAAGGTCCTCAAAATAAGCATTTGTCCGATCGATGACTTCTTCATTTGAAAAAAAACGTTGTCCACTTAGCCATTTTTTTAAGTTTGGGAAAAGGAAAAAGTCACTGGGGGCTAAATCTGGCGAATACGGTGGGTGGTCGACCAATTCGAACTTCAATTCTTCAATTTTAGCCATTGATGGTAAACATGTGTGAACACGGGCATTGTCCTGATGAAAGAGGATTTTTTTCCTGTTTAAATGAGGCCGTTTTTCTTCAATTTCGTTTTTTAGCTGGTCCAATAAAGATGCATAATAATCCCCTGTTATTGTTTTTCCTTTTTCCAAATAGTCAACGAAAATAATTCCACGTACATCCCAAAATACAGTAGCCATAACCTTACCAGCTGATTTTACGGTTTTCGCCTTCTTTGGACATGGTTCGCCTTTCGCAATCCACTGCTTTGACTGTTCTTTCGTCTCGGGAGTATAGTGGTGTATCCATGTTTCATCTACAGTCACAAAGCGACGAAAAAATTCATCCGGATTGCGTTGCATGAGCGACAACAGGGCTTTAGAGGCCACCACCCTATTGCGTTTATTGTCGACTGTGAGCAAACGCGGCACCCATCTTGCAGAAACTTTTTTCATGCCCAATTTGTCATGTAAAATAGAAATGACGCTACCTTTTGAGATCCTTGTAACCTCAATTATCTCACTCAACTTTAATCTTTGGTCACTTAACACCATATCGTGGATTTTATTGATCATTTCTGGTGTAGTCACCTCTACAGGACGTCCTGAGCGTGGTTCATCCTTTGTTGATGTACGACCACGTTTAAATTCATTTAACCAGTTATAAATAGTTGCAAGTGAAGGAGCAGATATGCCGTGAACTAAATCCAACTCATTTTTTATTTCCTTTGCTGTTAACCCTTTTATATTAAAATGTTTAATAACAGCTCTAAACTCAATTTTCTCCATTTTTGTAAACAAGCAAATTTTTTTTTTAAATGTACGAAAATAAAAAACAACAACCCGACCAATCTGATTGAAACTTCGCAGCATACTGAATCGGTAGTGCCGCTGCATGAAAACAAACCGCTTACAGTACTAGTCGCGCCACCTGTCGGCTTTTCTAAGGACTTATTGACCCACCCTCGTAATTCTAACCTTTTTCAAAATTATTTTCGAGAATAGATGAAACTAGTTTCTACCATAATTGTCTAGTGTTTGCGTACATTTCAAATTTATTACGCAATCTGTATATTTTTTTCATATATCTTTGGACATAAAAAAAGTTTCATCGAATATAATAGACCTTTGTTGTGGAGTGGTTTTTGGGTGGAAGAATATCACGAATATGATATAACATTGTATAATGTATACTTATTTCAATTTACATTTGGGGCACTTGTCCCGGAATTATCTCAGGAATAGTTGGCAACCCTAGTATTAGCTAGGGATCGTAACACGGAGAGAATTTTCGGGATGTGTCCCGTGTCCAGTTGTCCTGCCGTCCAGTTGGCTGTGCAGAATTTTCGTTTCTGGGAGAACATAATGAACTATTTGTTTTATCCCGGGTTTTTCGCGATATGATAAAACTGCCGCCCATCTCATTTATTCGCTTTCTCGGCGAAGATATTATGACGTATCTAATACGCATGATTGAAATGAACTGTTACATCCCATTTTTAAAACCTAGCAAAAATGACACTACCACTGACCATTTAAAACTGTAGTAACTGTTTCAAAAATAATATACGACAGTTATCCAAAAAGAGCATTTAGGGATGTCATTAAAGTATCTATGCTTTTGACCGATACTTCGATATTTAGGTACATTTTTATAATTTTTATATCGATATACCTATTATATAGACAGTTTTGACAGTTTAGAGGTTTAGATGGTTGACTTATTGCAACAATTAACCGCCTCAATACATACATATGATAAACTACCATCGATAGCCGCCTTGTGTATAGAATAACTTTCTAGGACCGGTTTCATCCACTTCAATGGGAAATTGTCAACTACTGATACAAAATATACAATACTATAGCTATTAGTAATACGTTCTGCTTTATGTTAGTATAATACATTTTATAACTTTGAACTTTTACTGATACGCCTCTTTGCCTGATCACCTCGTATAAAATTAGATCAAAATGATATTCATTTATATTAATATATGTAGTAATAATTATTAAATACATAGATAATATTGTAAACAAAATTATTTTTAGAATATTATTACATCATTTTCATCACAGAGCCGGAGTGAAAAGTTATGAAGCGTATACTCTGCTACATATAGTGTTTTATTTTAATTATTACAGTCAATATTAAAAAAAAATATCTATGTCGATTATACGGAAAGATACATTGGTACCTACATAGTTTTAAATAATGCATATTAACGTAGGCGGCATATTGAATAATAATATTTATATTTAAATTAGTATTTAATTATGTATTGAATACAATTAATATTCTATCTGGCTTAAATACAAATAATTTAGGCATAGGTACTATGTAAAAATTCTACAGTGGTACCATGGGTAGGTACGTCAAAAGCCATTCGAAATGTTTGTTAGCATTGAAAAAGGCATAGAAGCAAAGTGTACTAATGCACATGCGAATGTGGAATGGTTTACGTATACTTACATTGTTTCGTCTAATATTATGTTTCTACTTGCGTTTTTCGATTAGTGTGTTTTTAAGTATTTTTTATCATATTATTAACTCTTAAAAACAGAATGCATTAACAATAATATAATTACCTTTGATGCGTCACTACAAGACAAATGGTAAGTCATAATAATCCTTAATAATATAATAACTTTGTAAGACGGATTAGGGCAACGGACATCTTGCACATGGCGGTCGACCATTAACGGTGTCACTGCGGTGGCCATGAGCCGAAGACCTTGCACACCTCTGGCATCGATTCAGAAAATCAGAATCGATCGATATGATTGGCATCTTAGGAGATATAACTATCAGTGACGCGTCGCTTGCGGAGAATGGATGAGATGTCGACATTTTAAATGTCAGATCTCGGATAACTAAAAAATATATCAATAAAATACAACAGTTCATTATATTTTTTATTATTATTACAATTATATTTTACAAACTAGCAGTTCCTACTTGTAAAACGGAATTCTTTCAATTAGCATTTACTTACAGACTAAACAGAAATGTAAATAATGCGGTTCGTATTATAAATTAATGTGGAGATTTATAGGGCACCAGAATTTTGATGCCGGTGTCAATAACGAATGACTTCAATTTATTAGCTAAGTAAGTTTCCTTAAATAATATTATGGTGCAGCTTATATCACTCCAAACCTTTGTACATTCAATTTATATATTAGTTATTCAAACAAAATTTTACTTTTTTAAAAATACTTTTTTTTCAGAAAAACGTGTAAGCCGGGGTCGCACATACAAACTCATCTCGACTGCGACAGGTCGAATTTTTCGATGTGTTTTTGTCGCATATAACGTCGGTGCGACATTTTTGATAGAAAAAAACATCGGCTTGTCCTATGTAACAAATTTCACTTGATATGGACTGCAAGTAGAATAGCAAAATGTTGAAAACGGTTGCTGCTTTTCCCAGTCGTCACTAACGTCACTGTTCCGGTATGGTCCTGCTTGTGTGTGCGGAATATAGAAAGAGAGAGAGACCAATTTCCGGTCCAGACAATTTTGTATGTGCGACCTGGATAAGAAAGAAATGAGAGATTTTTATTGTCTTTGCCAACATTTTTTTAAAATGGAAACTGATGTTCTTGTTTCTGGACCCCTCATTTGTACTTATTTTCCATAATTATTTAGACTATTTAGAGCACGGGTTCTCAACCCACGAGTCGCCGATTAAACGGCAAACTCTAACGCATATTGAATTAATAATTATATTGGTTTTGTTTAAAATTCAGCGCTCGAAATGGCATATTTTACGAACCGGAGCGCTCATTATTTTATGAAAATGTTAATATAGTTATCTAATTGCTTGTGTATTTTATAAAAATAAACGCGTCATACCGGGTCCACATTGGAAACAAGTTGCTGGCAACCTCATTTAATTTCGATTAAAATAATTTTTGGTCAAAAATTTTTTGATAATTATCGTGAAATTTAATAAAATTATCAGTGTGGACAAACTTTTACATTTTTACATTAAATGGCAAATCTAGCTCACTGTTAATTTAAAATGTACACGAGACGGAGCGATAATTTTGGGGATTTTATGAACCGGAACGGCGCTCCGGTGCGTTCCGGTCCATTTCGAGCCCTGTTAAAATTCATGTATATTTAAATTTGTATTATTATCCAAGAATTATTCCTCAAGAAACTAGAAAAAATATAATGTTTGACAGTAAATAAACAGAAACTAAACATATGTTGGCAAATTTAAAAGTAGAAGAAAGTCAATCGCTTTATTAAAAATATTTATGGTATTGTGGCACAAAAACAATTGAGAACTCATGATTTAGAATATAGATGTTGGATAGTGTTATGGTGCGTTACAATTTCTACACCACTAATATCGTGGCCATGTTGGATTTATTTATTGAACCGACCCTAATTCATATTCTCATCTTGCCAGGTGATGCCCATATTGTTTTATAAAATATATCACTGCGAAGAATATTATGCAACTCCACCAAAATAGTATGTAAAGTAAAACAACTCTACACCTTCCTATATTTGACGTCCGGAAGTCCTAGTCAAAAATGTACGCAGTAAAACCTCACCCAAAACCGAAAAAATAATTATTACGTGTTTAGATCAATTTTGATTGTTACATATTCATAAACATAGCGCAATAAATAATTAAAATACAGTGCCTAAAATTTGAGCAATTTATCATGGGTTATTTTTTTATTAATTTTACTGGTTGTCAGTTTCCTGTAGATTAAATAAATATAATATATACATTACAGAATTGACCATGTTCACATATGTATTATATATATTTCTTCTTTCGCAATTCCATAACCCATATTAAAGTGGCGCGTATCACCATCTGGAGCTTTAGCAAATTCCGGTCGAGCTTTCAATTCATGATATTGACGCGTAAGTCAAGCTAGGAATGAAGAATACATAATAAATAAAATTAATGAAACGACCATCGGATGACGCGAGCGAGCGCTTTAGTTATCTGTGTTGGCTCATTCCCGACAAGTCAATGGTTTTTATCAGCTGTCTAAAAATGATGGGGTAGGTATATTGAATAATGATAAATGGTTTCTTTATTAATTCTATTGATAGATAACTGATACCAGTTACTTTAGTACCAGTCTCGGGTAGATTGGATTGATTTTAATTGGGATAACAAAGTCAAAGTCTTGTCATTTCCAAAAAATATCAATGCGGCACTCATTAGGAAACTACATAGATTACTATGGCAATACTATTGTCGTAAAATATATAGGATTCTGCGTAGTATTTATTTATAATCATAATATACTCAATACAATATGAGGATTATTTTATCTATAAAGGGGCGGGCTTCGAACGGTTATTTTTTTCATTTCAGTTTCGTTCCAGTTCAAGTAAAAATATATATATATATATATATAGGCTCGGTTTCGGTTTTCGTTACGAAAAAAATAACGGTTTTTCCGGTTTTCGGTTCAGCTCCGAGTGATTAATTTTTAAATGTTTTTATTTGTATTAATAACATATTTTCTACCATACTTAAGAACATTTTATGGTACTTGTATGATGGCCTGGCGCCACGCTCCTAAACCTCTGATTTTGTGCACCGCACGGCAGTAGCCATATTTAAAAAAAATATATATATTATGAGAATTATGTCGAGATGCGTTTTCATGAATTTTCGGTTGGGATCCGGTTGTCGTTTCGACCAAATTAACGGTTTTTCCGGTTTTCGGTTCAGTTCCGGTTTGAAGCCCTGGTATAAAATAACCGCTTTCATTTCTTATTTCCAGCTAAAGCACAAAACTTACACATCTTTTATTATTTCGTTCGATAGACACGTCATAAACTCTGCAGCGATTTTCTTTGACGCAAATGACGCAACCGATGCGTCAGAAGATTTAAAAGAGGCCCGCAAACAATTCAAACCAGTCATACAATTATTAAATTATACCACAATCTACAAAGGTGCGTAAGTACGCGGACGTGAAATTCGTCTCATCCTGCCTCTTCAGTGGAAGTTTACATTAAAATTTTGATTTAAAGTTCCTTTATTGTTGTAATTCACTGACTTGCGTTATATTTGTGTTTTATAAGTCATAAAAGATATTAAGCTAAATACTAAATACGTATGTATTGTCATTTGTGAAAAAGTGCGATTAAACCATGTTTGTATAATTTATACAAAAGAAAAATAATACATCTTTCCAATGGGTGAATTTATATTTTGACTTCCACGATGGCCGCGCGGCAAGCGTCGGCCTATAGCGTCGTGGGTCCCAGGTTCGAATCTTGGGTCTGGCAAGTGTACATATTGTTTTTCAATTTGTGTATGAGTCATAGGATGAACCTAATAGGTTGAGCAACTGGCTTACATCCATCAGTGGCGAAGGGTGGAGGTAGGCTGTTAAGATTCGCTATAAATAGTGCACACTAAGCTATGTTAGTCATATGTATTTGTTTTTATTGAATTAAGACTACAATTTACAGATGGTGTTAGTTAGTTTTTAAAAATCAATTAAACTCTGCCTAAACGAAACCATAATAGATTTGGTCTAATTTGGGCAATACGACAAAATTGTGCACAATTTTTCACTCATAGTTATTTGTTTTCGTTGGATTAAAACTACATATTACACATATTGTTGGTTCATTTTTTTAATTCATTAAGTCCTGCGTAAATCAAACTATAATAAATAAAAAATATTATTCTATCTATAAAATGCTCAAAGTTATGTATGATTTAATTGCATAATTTTAGATATTTTATAGATAGACGTGTATTTTTTGACTATTATCTATTATGGCTTGGTTTTTCAGGGTTTAATTGATTTTTTTAAATCTAACCAACATTATCTGTAAATTGTAGTCTTATTTCAATGAAAACAAATATGTATGTCTGAAAAAGTTTAATGTGCACTATTTATGGCGGATCTTAACAGCCTACCTCCACCCTTCGCCACTGACATCCATTTCTTGCAAAAAACCAAAATCTGTTGATACAAACCTCCACTATGAGGAGGCCGATACGATCTTATTAGGATCGGACATGGTCGGATATTGTTTTTTTATCGCGGGGTTTTTTAAATCAGTCAGTGCGCCTGGCCTCCACGTCACGGTGCTAAGCTCAATAATTTGAGAGAATCTTAGACCAATGATTTGAAAGAATTATCGGAAATCGAAAAAATGCTTTGCTCTTTATATTGACAAGTATATTATGTCAATCTTTGAGTTTATTAAAATATTTTCGTTCGGTACACAAACTATAATATTACGTGCTCTTAGGATAGTCGTAAACATTTTTTTTCAGTATTTTTTTATAACCTTCGATAATAAATCACTTATAATAATATATGTTGCTATTAGAAAAATTATGTTCTAGCTTTATCTAGCATGTCCAAATTTCTTTCACATCGTGATTGGCGAATGCCTGGCTTAATAAGAGTTTTTTTTAATAAAATTATATGTATTTTAAATATTATTTTGTTCATGATTTACAGTCAGCAATCACTTATAAACGTGTTGAATAACCATAATAATAATTATATGGGTATCCCAAATAATAACGTTTAACAACCGGCTCCGCGCACGTAGATAATCATTAGTGGACAGCTAGAAATAGCTGACAAAAAACAGTAGCACAGCTCTTCAAAATATACGTAAGTTATTTGAAGAAAATGTTCGATTTCAAATTTGACTATGTGCTTAGTACCTACGTCCTACATTTTTTTTTTTATTATTTGTTAATGTTTTATTGTCATTAACTGCTATTAGCAAGGCATATCTAATGGTGCTTCAATGCCATTCGTTTGCTGAGGTTAGATATTCAAGAATGGAATGTTAAGTCGGTAAATATTTTTATAATCTGTATATTTGTTCAATTGTTGTTGAACACGTTTTACGATATTACTGTAATATACAAACTACGTATTATACTGCCTACCATGGCCCCCATAAGGGGGGCTGAAAGTGCTGGCCTGGGGGCCCGGCGTGGTGGGTGGACCAGCTAAGTGAGATTAACACAGATCACAAATTTTCTCTAATATTAAAAAAAAAAGTGCCTGCATTTTACTTCAGGACTGTTAAATATTTTAAATATGTGTGGAACCACTACTGTAGAGCATAACATTGCCATTAACCTTAGCGATAGGTAGGTGGGCCCGCCTAAGATCTTGGCTTGGTGCCCCGCTTCAGGATGTGGGGGGGGGGGCATGATGCCTACTACTTATACAGACTTTGAAAACAGAGGGTATCAGTTAAATTAATGTTATTTTAAATACATACGCCTTACTACTAATTAGGGTTGCCAACCGTTTAGTTCTAGTAAATCTAGATTGAATCACAAGAGAAAAAAGTTAGTCAGTTATTATCTTTATGTTATTATATTATGGTATCAGTTAGTATAGGCAGCTTCAAACGATATTATGTTGCACCTAGAAGAGTTGGAAAAGCTAAGAAAACTCCTGTCTGAATTTGGAAGAATATTTCATTTGTAAAGAAAAGCCAACTGGGTCGAAAAAACTGAAAGACAAGCTACGAATTCAGACAGATTTTTTGTTTGGGAGAGAAGTTAAAAGATGTCTTGAATCTGATTCAGGCGGTTTCTTTAATTGCCAAGGAAAACTAAAAGTAACATTGTATTTTTCGTATTCACGTACCGGATTTATTTTTGAAATAGTTAGCAATCTAATTATTCATACACATTTTTAATAAGCAATATATGAATTTGATCCAGTACCACTACTGCACTGCGGGTACAGTTATATCAGAACACTATTCTCATTGCCAAAAATAGCTAGAAATACAAATTATGTTAGCAATATCACGGCCATGCTGTTCGTGATAAGAGAAGATATCGGAAATTAGTAAGGCGGTTTAGTGCGGAAAGCTTGACCTCGTCACTAATCTGAAATCGATTGAAGTGTTTAGAAAGCATTTTTGAGGGAGCAGACGTCATCTGCGTAATAAATTTAGATAAATGGGTTTGCTTTTATAATCTACGCCGAGTGTTTACCGTTTACTATGTCCATTGTAATTTAATATTTACAAATGAAATGTGTAATAAATGTTTAGGTCAAATTAATATACCTATTATGATTTGTAAAGAGTTGTGAAAAAAGCCACGCAACTTATGCAATGTTGGTAAATGTTGGGTAGAGGCGTTAATACAGCATATAATTAAAAATAATGCCGACACAATATTGTACTCAGTATAATATAATCTTTAGATTTTTTTAAACAAAACTCAGAGCACACTTAATAAACTTTCACTCTCTTATTTTTGCCATGACAGCATTATCTGAGCCAACATTTCCAATAATGTTCATCTTCATACAAATTTATTGCTACAAGTGTTATTATTTTTAGTTTATAGGATAAATGATTTCTATTAGTTCAAATAAAACAAATATTTTATGTATCACATCTCAGAAATATAGATATGAGAAAAAAAGTTGTACCGAGTGAGATTCGATGAGAACTTACACTCGTCACTGACCGGGTAAGGGGTCTTATACTTTGTGATGTCGTTCCTCAATATGGATAAGACCACTCACCAGGATAGTGAAAGATGTGATTTCGAATCCCACTGGATCTAATATGTTTCTAGATTTGTTTCCTGTTAAATAATAAATGATTTATGGATTTGAAAATATCGTGTAGGATGCAGTATTGAACAACAATAATATATATACATAATTCTACTACTTTGACATCGGTGGAATACGTCGAATAGAAATTGAAGCTGGACGAAACTGACACTGATCGGCATTAAACTGTGTTTTATTTTAATTGATACATTACAAATATTAGATACTTTAGTCGTGAAGTTAATTCGTAATTTTCTTTTTACGTTATAGATAGAGGATAACGGAGTATGTGTATTATTATTTGAGACTTTTTTTTACAAGGAATGGTTATTATCCATTACAATGTCTTTCCACCTAAAATTGACAGTCAACATTATTAACGTGATAAATGATGGATACAATTTTTCTTCACAGTACCTGCTAATTATAAGTTATTCGTATAGAAAAACATAATTTTGAATCTACCATTCTAAAACCTTATGTATATTCAGTATTGAATATAGAATAACAATTTCATTCGTATGGTTTATAGTATACCCACCTGTAGGGTCACATTTCGTATTTCTCTATTTGTGATATGAAATAAAAACACTAATTACTGTTAAACGAAGCATAAATTCTTATACGTGACGTTAATTTAATGCATTTCGTATTGCATGTGTAATATATAGTACGCACAGTATTGAGACATCATTTTCTTTTGACAGCGTCCTCAAACCCGACGCTTTTTCTGTAACTCGCGACGCGTCCGGCTCGCGTAGGAGGATTTTTCTTTTCCGTCCACCCGCTCGACGTCGTCTGTCATCGGCGTCGCGGCGCGCTACAACTCACTGAGTTACCGTCGCACACAAAATAGCATCCGAATAACGACGACTGCACAAAATGTAACATCCAATGTCGGCTCGCGCGTGCCTTTCCGCCTGATTCTCCCTTGCTTTTTTATTTGTCGCGGCAAAAGCGCGAGGGTGCGAGACTCCGGCCGACTCTGCTCGGACGCGAACAGTTGGCAGCCGGCATCGTCGACCGTACGACGGGATCCCTCCCACACCGCGATAAGCGAACAAACTTGTTGTGTTTTTTTGAAAATAATTTTTACATACGTCAGTTGACACACTGCACCGTTGAAACGTTCTTGTCTTAGCTTTAGTGCCAGTGTTTAGTTTGCATGTGTTTTTAACTTGACAGCGGGCGACCTTTTGAATGAGATAAATGTTATTGTTTTTGTTGACGGTGTCTTTTATAACAGAAATATGACGTGCTGTGTAAAGTATCCTAAGTGACGTGATGATGACATAGATTTCTGTGGGAAAACAGACTAAGCCGCCGATATGGACCGCACGATGTATGGGAAGGTCCTGCCGGGGACTTACTACCCTTATCGGTGTACTATGAAAGAGAATGGGATATCGCCAGGATGTGAGTTGTATTATATTTTATGTTTCCATAATTATATAGGTCAGTGATTTCAGTTTATCACTGGGAATAGTTTTTGTTTACAAGCGAACACAATAAATTATTTTGACAAAACAGGTGGCGCGAAGACACACACGCGGATGAATACTGGTGTTTATTCAATACTAGTCATTAAATCAACTCTAAAATCAGTTTATAGAGGTCGAATTCTAGTTATTTTTATTATCATCCGATCTTGTTTTTACCACGTTTTTCTTAGCTCGTATTCTTGTTTGCCCGGTGGTTGTTTATCCAGTACAAATCTTGCAATCGATTTTTAACTAATTTACCGACTAGCTAGACATTTGAAACTTTTAGAATATATCAGAACACGATGCCAATGCATTCTTTAATACTTTTAGCCATCTTTAAGTAGAATTGACTTATATTTCAGTTAATTCTGTTTTGTATGAAAAGTTATTTCGACACCATTATTGGTTGCTAGGGGTCTGGGTCCTAGCAACTAAATTATTAATATATACGTGCGCTACTATGGAAATCAAAATGACATTTCAGTATTCTATATTTGTTTGTTGCAAAATAGCAAAAAAAAAAAATGATTTGTTGACAATTGCCTTATTTGTCATAAATTATTAATAAATAGTAACACATAATAATTGTCAAGTTTATATGATTCAATAGAAAATTTAAAAACGTGGTACCTATATAAAACGTTCTTTTTATCTTGTAATTTTCTTGTTGTATTCTAGACTCTAATTCTTAATTATTAAATATTTTCATTGCCATTTTATTATCAACAGATATTGTCGATTATACAATTTTTCGTTATCATAATTATTATGACATTTCAATTAGTTTGTATCCGCTTATCACCTACATATTTCCGTGTTTCTATATTTACGAATTTATGATGTAAAGGAATTCTATTCACGTTATCATTTCAGGCGTGTTATATTTGTATTTTAATATATCTTATCTATTGGAAATATATGTGGCTGTTGCACTCTTTGGATAATGAAATATTAAAAAAAAACGACACAATGATTAAGCCTATTTGCAAATATTTACCTTTCAACGATAACTATTTTTTTGTTGTTGTCCAATATGTTAGTGTAAAAAAATATTTAAACTTTATGTGGATGTAGTTTAGCCGTTGATTATTATTATTATTAGTTAGACAAAGTTTAATTATAAACATGGAAAGCAATGAACATAATTTTTAAAATATATTCTATTACAACGGAAATGGTTTTATGCATAGTAAAAATTAGTACATACTGCACTTTCTCTAATAACTTTAATCGCATAGTAGGTGCTTTTATAAAAGGCTCTAAAATTTTAGATTTACGTCAACTATTCTGACTAAAATTAATACCTTCATCTCACACGTTTATAAATATGGAATTAGGTTTGGATTTGGTTTTTATATATTATTTTACAATACTGCTTACAAAAACTAGTTTTCGCGATTTAAAAAAAACTTTTTATACAAATATCTATCCGTTGGCAAATATCCTTCCATCCAGATGAAACCGCGCCTCTAGTAATAAATTATATGGATTACGTAGGTAGGTACTATGTAATGTGTTTTTTTTTTAATTAATAAAGATATTAGTTACATAATATATTATTCCATAACTTTATTAATTATTAACGTATTTGCAGAGATAAGTGTATGTTTACGTTTAAAATTTATTAACTATTTATCTTTTCATCACTTAATATGGAGTTAAAATTATGTATTTTGAGATGGCAGTATTGAGTAATATTTTGACGAGTCATTTTTTGTTTATATTAGTTACGAAAAATGTTATAATTATGAGATCTTTGATAATTGGTTTATCCTCGTGATAAATATTTTCATCTGTGCTATTAAACTCATCCTCGCAACCGACTACATTTCACCGTCGATGATATAACATTACGTGCCACGAAACTATGAGGTCACGCAACGCAATATTAATTAAAATAATTGATTATACTAAACAAACTAACTATGTATGCTGATCGTTAAGTGCCATCACTCAAATATGACTTAATTAATTTAAATTGTAAATAACACTGTAGCGAAATCGCCCAAGCGCGCTCGTGAACCTGCGGCAATGTTGACAGCACCATATGGTCGCTTTTCTAGTACTTAAACAAAATATTACTACATGGTCCATGACTCTATAATGTGATAATGTTATGGTCACAGCTGATTCGTACACATGGTTTTTTTCTATAGCAACTAACGGATACTGCATATTATGATTGTCAATCCAATTTGTAACATTACTTAAGATGCGATTTATATAATACAAAATAATATATTCTAGTAGTAGTAGGTAATCCGGGTATTAACTATTTAGGCCGATGGATTAAAATTTAATAATGGTTACAGAAAAAATCAAAAAGTACACATATTTGTGATGAGGTTTTTCCCCCTACGACAAGTTAGAAACGAGATGAAGATACTGGCACAATACAAGTATCTTTCCGTCGATTCTGTTATTTTGTCGCTATATGATTGGTTTGTCGAATATCCGTTTTTGTCGAAATCGTTCTTTTAATGCAGAATGATTTTTGTATCTAAATGTACCAAAATCATCCTTTTCTTTAAATTGCCTTATAATGAATACAGCATTCATATGCTGTAAAACACCAATTTAAATACCTATATGTATTTAAATATGGGATAATGAAATTTGTTTTTCGTCTCCTGAACATTTGACATATTTTGGTCTATTCGATAAACCAATCCTACAGCGTCGATGTGTAAACATCGCACGTGTATGTTGTGATTATGTATGTAGTGTTAGGTTATTTTACGGCTCACTTAATATTAAAATATTATCAATAATGCAATAGCATAGCACAATAATAAAATAGAGAGACAGTGTCAAAAGGCGCATTTTGAGCGTTACGTATGTCGTATGCCGTTCTAGATTGTGTCACTGTTTCCACGTGATCAATCCACGGAGAAATACACTTATCCCCTTTCCGACCTCAACTGACGAACGCGCCGGTTCTTTTGCGCATAACGTATTTCCGTTTTGTTTTCTTAATTTTTTTTCTGAGATTTCTACAGTACGAAATTTGGGGGGAGGGTTCGAGCTAACATGTTTGCACATTAAAAAATTGGGGGCGGGGGTTCAACATATCATATTTAAACATATGGTTAGCAGGGTAACAAGTCTACTCGCATTATATGATTTACTTTAAAAATGGTTATGCAGTGAAAAAATGTGTACGCAATATAACATTTGTGCATAGATAGGTACTTACTTATTTTGAAAACTCACGTTCACATAATTGTACGTAGATATTGTCTTTTGCCACGAAGAGCTATAATTAATGAGTTTTGTTTTCAATACCTCAGCTCAATGAGGTTATTTTTTACTAGGTCGAATTACTCATTAACATAATATGATCAATTTGATCATATGCCGATTATCTCGGTCGATCACTAGAAATGCCGATCGCCCAAAAAATATTATCAAGTACATTTGGTTTCCATATATGGAAAATCGAATGCTATCGGCATACATGACTAAAATAATGCAAAATAATACAGTGCTAAACTAACATGATAATATTATTATTTTCAACGATGATGTGATAGATATAATATTATTGTGTTGATATTATTTAAATTAGATATTGTATTATCTTATATTTATGTATATGAAAATTATGCGAATATCTGCAGTACTAATGAAAATAGGCATTTGTTTTTCCTCATAAACACGATCTCACGTGGAGTAGAGTCTATAAAATTAGATAGGTATTCTTGATCATGATCGTTTTTATTGTTTTATATTTTTTTATTAATGGACTACCATGATTTTCTTGTACACGATCTTCATTCCATGGTTATTTAAGATATTTTCATGGAGTCTGTATTGAGATTATTTAATTTACGCCATATAAAAAAAACACCTACATATTTAGCAAAAATTGATAGTCATTAATTGACGACTGGACGCTTTATTAATTTATTATTTAAAAAAATAACTAAATTTCGCTCAAAGATCACTAGTTGTTAATCCAGTATAGTTAGACAATTGGGAGTAATACCAACTGTATGTTGTCTACTACTCTACTGCACCCTTTTTTACGTATTTTGTAGGGTTCGTTTTTACTTCGTGTTATTGGTCCCAGTTGTTACAGTTAATCATTACATGGCTGTTGATTAATTAACCAAAATTAGGAATTACTTTATTTTTAATTATGGTTATTAATACAGTATACAAAATGGTAATATATATTATATAAAATTCTACAGGTTGTTTTATTGACCAATAGTTACAATATACTATATAGCAACCGCTAGCATTTTAAATTCATAAATGTATAAAAATTCAACAACCTTACTAGTCGAAATACGCAAAGCTCATCTATGTCATATATACAATAGATTAATAATTTGAGGAGCTGGATATTAAAAGGATCCGAGAGTATAATAGGTAACCAATTCGAAGTGATTGTAAACTGTATTGCTTTGATAATTCTGTAAATTATGTCCTATTATCAAAAAATCCAATATTATACTATTCCAATATCGGCATTTATTTATAATAGAAATTTAGTACCATTATGTAAACAGTAAACGTCGTTTCAATTAATTATATAGTACTTTTACTGTTTGTACTTATGTGGGGTGCACGTCAGACAAAAACATTCAAATTCAATACGTCGCTATAGAAATAATAATAACATTTGTGTCGCTAGATTTTAAAATCCACCAAGTCCTCTTTTAGGTATTTTTGACTTTTTTGTTGATTGTTAAAGAACTACTGCTTTCTAACGTTTCTGCAGTATCGAAATGTGGATCTTATTAATTTGAAATATTCTATAAGTAATCGAAATAATATAAACTTTCACCCTTGTGACTATGTTCTTACAAACTTACTGTTTTTCTCCTATTCATCCATTATGGACTTGGCTGATTTTGAAATCTAGCGACACGTTATTTATGCACATCAAACTTTGCATTTTCTTTATGTAGGATATTTAAAAAAAAATATATATATTTTTTGTCAATGCAAGTTTTGTTCCTGTTAGTTTTTGACAAATGGTTTCGCCTGATTTTATTATAAATAACTGGACGTCAGGTTTCTTTTTTACATTCTAATAAAATTTCTACGTCCCGTCCGAATGAATGTATACAAAAATACTCGTTTCTGTCTCATTATGAGTAGGTATTATGACGCTTCCGACGATCTTTCTTAATCTCGCTTCCGTCTATTAGGGTCTGTTTAAAAATACCCGAGTGTCTCTGACTTAAAACATTTATATTTTGTTACATCTCTTCCTCATCTCTCATCGCGTTTATCTATCGATCATTCCTGTCACCAAACTTCCACATTAATTCTCTCTTTCTTAAAATACATTGAGATTGTTCCATGTGGCTAGCTCGTGTGTTTATTTTCATTTCATTTCTTTTCACTGGCAATACTTTCTGTATCTACAGTGTGAATCGATCCAGCTACATTGTTTGTAGCTTGATTCAAATAAAAAACCAAGACAAAAAAATCTTCATGATAACAAATTTTTAAAACCCTTGAAAATCAGATTGACGATTTTTTAAAATGCCGTCGTTGTCCAATGAGTAAGGTACTGACTTATTACATCGGGGTTCCGGTTTCAATTCACGATGAGGTCACATATACACAGTATATACGTGCATGTGTGTTCCTGTGATTGTTTTACTATTGTAATTGGCACCCTCGTGGCACGTTGTAGTGTTCAAAACACCCACACGAATCATGTACTACTGGACTTTACAAACTGTTTAGCATGTTTGAATTGACAACTACAATTGTGTCGCTAGATTTCAAAATCAGCCAAGTCCACCTTTAGATATCTTTGACTTTTTTGTGAATTGTTGTAGAACTACTGCTTCCTAACATTTCTGCATTATCGAAATGTGGAACTTATTAATTTTAAATATTCTATAATCGAAATAATATAAACTTTCACCCTTGTGACTATGTACTTGGGAAAACAAAAAGCTGTTTTTCTCCTATTCATCCATTATGGACTTGGCTGATTTTTAAATTTTTAAATCTAGCAACACAATTATGCATCAATTAATAATTTCTGCGTTTGTTTGTAAATTAAAAAGAAAATTACGGCAAGTTTTGACGTTTTGCTTTGGTTACTTGCGTACCTACTGTTATTTGCGAGTGTAATACTAAAAGGCGTTTATTACTTTTATCTTAGCTTGGACAAGGGGAAGAAATCACTGAACACGTGCGTACAATTTCTATAAACGAATCAACTTTCAACTAATTAAATCATTAGCCTTAGTGAACCTATTCAGCTTTACCTTCATCCAAAAAGTTTTATCAGCATAGAAGAAGGATTTATTCAACAAATTTCAGTAATACAATTATTTCGCTTACGTTGATTGACACAATTTTCACGGTAGTCTATCCACGTATAGTGTCTGATTATCTATACATTGTCAGCATGACTACATATAGCACACTTCCTTAGATAATAATCTTTAAATTTATGTAAGATGTATTCATCTCTGACCCGTATTTTCTTTATTGTATGATTATAACTGATGTTTGATATTACTATTTAAGAATCATTGCGATTTTACGAGTATATGCAAAATGTTTACATATTATATAAAAAAATCGAACACTTTGTATACTTTTGATGAAAAAAGCTTTCATAATACATATATTATATCTGCGAAAATCAAACTAATACCCCGTTTAAACGTGCATGAATTTACTGTACGTATTATCGCTGCCATAACAAAAAAAAAATGCACGCGTAAACACGTATTATCGTGCAAATTGCAAGATTGCAAGCATGGATTAAAAAAGTTTCTCCAGTTTCACGTGAAAAATGGACTGTGCGATGTCTGCGCCTGCGCGGTAGAACGATAGTGGGGAACCTGCTGGTAAAAAAACGTACTACACCGTGCAGACTCATCGTATGGTTAACCGATTTACACGACCAGTCAAATAGTACCATACAATAACAACATCGCGTCTCACTCTTGGAGAATGAGATTGACTAGACGGTCAGGAATTTTACGTGTACACAGTTATCGCGATAGTTTAAAATACACACTATTGGTGCAAGTAGATCCATGCACAATGTCATTGTGATAATTCTTCAACCTAAAAATATAGGACGTAGGTAATAACAATATCCCTTTGAAGTAGTCAGTATAGAACTCCACAATATGTAAGGTTTAATCATTTTAGCCATTTTCTCAATATATCTATCTATGTAATGCAATCGAAAACAGATACCTAGTGTTAATAAAGAAATCGGATTTTACCCAAACGCGGTATTCTAACCCGTGACCCACGAATCGTGAATCCCGACTGCACTTGTGCAGTAAAAATACCTTTAATAATTTATTATATTTATACACACAATTTTGTTGTGCACCGTTATATTTTTTTTATATAATATCAAAACCATGTTTTTGTTGATACGTATTTCTGACACATGACCTCCAATTCTTTATAGTAATATTAAGAAATTTAAATTAATTAATATTTAAATTTGAATGTATATAATTAATCTTTTGGGTAGTATAAACAGAATAATATCAATCTGATCATAATTAGCGTGGTGTAATCTTATAAAGTGATATACTGCAGATTATATTTAGGCGAACATTTTGACCTAATGACATTTGGGTTTTTACAAACAGTCTCTTGAAGGACATCGCAGTTTTTTTAAGAATGTTGATAGGCGGGGCTAATGTTATGTATAGGCTAATATATATTTTTATTGTAAAACTGGTTTTCTAATTTAATCCGAGTCCGTAAAAACAATTACTGGCGGCTTAATCCTAGAAAACTTTTAGTTTACGTTACGTTTTCGTGACGCAGTATCGGATTAATACCCGTGTTGTTATGTCATTCTATATTTTTCTAATATTAAGGTTTGTACAAAATTATGAATGGAAATAATGTACGGCACAGCAATCTAAACTGTCCGTAGCTAATATTTTTACAGTTCGCTCATTGACATCACTGTGGCCAGTAAGGACTGTCGATAATACGGATACATCACTGTTACGGTCCTGAGATGTTTAAATGGGACCTAACGTTTCAATGAAATCTCGACACAAAATAAATGTGTTAAAATCGTCGTATTTCTATATATTATACTCACTCGTCTATAATAATTAATTTAAATGACATTCTAAAAGAAGTTGTGAATCTTGCAAATATAATAATCTCCCACCGTATAATAATAATATATGCCGCAATTAGTTAATTGATAGTAATTAACATAAGAATTGGTGTAATTAGGGCGTCCAAAGACGCTTTGGGCACTTAACCGGTTAAATTGAATTTTTCCCATATGTATTTTATAATCTGTTCATAATATATTATGGAGGGGGGGGGGGGCGTGTGGCTCCGAAAGTTGACTTTGTCAAGAAATGCCACTTCCCTCAAGTTATTTGAACTCTTTTTTTTATCGAATGTAGCTTTCGTTATTGAGCATAAATAATTTGGTATAGGTACCTACCTCAGAAACATATATTATAAACAATAGCATTCTTTGGATTTTAGGTTTTGTAATTAGTGATCCACAGTTCAACAATATTAAATTTATTACTTTCGATTGCGCCCTGTCTCTACCATAGTTCGCATAAATTTAAATTCTTTCCGTGGTCACTACTTGATAGTGGGTCCGGAGACATTCTGTTTATTTTACTTTACGGTCAAAGCTATGGTTGTTGACGTAAACTTTATCCTGGATTTAGTCTTGTTTTGCACATTTCATGCCCATAATAACTGTATGGGCATAAAATGTAAACGAAAGAGGTATTCTCTATCGGTGTCAGAATTGAATACACATTGTGATTATTTGATGTAAAATTATGGACATATTAATTTACAGAAAATGACGAAAGCCAGAGCTGCAATTGTGCATGGTTTACAAAAGGGCACTGACACTTTAAACTAATCAACATTAATGTCCATAGTATTTTGTAGGAGTAAGTAATACCAGTTATTGCAGTGTTAGTATGCACCGCCCACGCGTTGGGTTTACACCGTAGGCGTCCGCTTTAGTTTAACTTTGTTTTTGGTCACTATACCAATTCAACCGGAACATATTATGAACATCCTTTTACCGCGATCAGAAAAGTTTTTTTAAATTTTAATCTTGGATACCGGCGTCGGTAGACCTTATGATTTTCTTGCTTCGACGTCATATTATGTATATTTCATTATCTCAAAAATTCGGTCAGTAAAAATGACAGGAATTGAAAAAAAAACGACAAGTTAACAATAAGTCAAGAATAGCACTCGACTCACCAATGATAGCGTTCAGTCTTCACTATTATTATAAAAAAATCATCCTGATTTCAGAATTACGATTTGAAATCCGTAGATATAATTTCTTCTCTCTTCCGCTCTTCACACGACACATCGCTCTAAAATCGCAATCATGTTGGTCGCAGAATATATATATATATATACATATGTATAAATATTCAGCAAGCAACGAAAAGTGCCGTAGTATAAAAGAAACTCATTCGAACCATCTCGTAAATAGTTTTTCTTGAAAACTCTCTCAACAAGAGTTATTCTGAAAACGTGACTTCCGGACTCACAGTTTTTACGGATACTATGTACCCACCATTTATAGCAATGTGCAATGTCTGTCGGACGACTGTTAATTCCATTTGTAATTAGTGCCACTTGTATTTATTTTTTTACCTACATTAGATTTAAAGAATGAACACTTGTAGAATCTATCTAATCTTTTATTTCATACTTTGTGGTGGAACATGGTAAGACTTTATCGCGAAGTGGCTTTGGAAAATAATGCGTAGGTATGGTATATTGAAATGTGTAGTAGTGCAATGTTTATTTTTTTCTTTGATGAATTATTCAAAACCTATTGTCAATAAATGATTCGCAATTCAACTAAAATAACACCTTTGCATACACATCGCCTACGTAAAATTTCACCTTTGGCGTGGCTAGTAGGGTGATGTTTACATCGCAAATTCCTGACAGCAGTTGCTATTTTGTGACATTTATTTCCTATCGGGCCAGGTAAATGGACTATCAAAGATAAATTAATGCATCTAGTTAACGTGTAGGGGGCACCTGTACCAAGCTTATTCATTCATATTTCTTATTGATGTCATTATGCGTTTATAACACCTACTAACTGGTTTTATAACTCAAGATTTTAAGCAACGGAATTAAATCTCGGTGAAATCTGCCTTATTCTTTCTATTGAACTGATAACGTTTACGTGGTAGAACTCCATTGTAACGGTTTTGAAGTAAAGTGTTGTGTTATTGGAGTTATTTATGTTAAAAGTGTTTCGGGTTATAAACCCATATCGATCAGGGATAGCAAATAGGATTTGATCGGCATGCCAAAATAAGCCGAGATTTTTTTAAATTCGTGACGCGCGTTTACAATTCGGCATTCCAATTCATCAATTCGAGAAAGCCGATGACATTCCAATTATTCAATACATTTTCGCATGTTTACAAATTTTTCAGTCCAAATAGGATTAGATTGCAAATCAATAATTTCCATTTCAAAATTTTCTAATTACATCCAATCAAGAGGGTAAGAAAAAAAATCCATATTGAACATATCTGGATAGTTGATGATGTTTATTAACTTTATTTTTTTTAAATACTGAAACCTTTGTGAAAACTGTTAATGGAATTAAGGATTTTGGAGAATTTTTTTCGAATATTTGTGATTCATTTAACACAATCACTGCTAACCTTTTAATTACCACATTTAAATAACACGTTATTTATATCTAATGGCGAACGACTCCAAACGCGCCAGTCGCGGTGTTAGCACTAAATGAGTTAAGTTTTGGAAAATATTCAAATTTGGCGGATTTGATGTCTCTACTGAATATATCTAATTTCATTTAAATCCATTTATTTGTCGTAGTAAAAATAAAAGGAATTATTTTTTTTGGCGTGCGGCGAAATCTTTTAGCGTGCCAAGTTGGGCACGCGTTCCACGTGTTTGCCATCGCTGTCTTAGATCATTCTGAAGATGAGATTTTATAGTCCGAAAAGGATGGCAAGACAAATAACTCATATATCGTAGAAATCATTCTCCAAAAAATGTTAAATATAACTAATCGTTGCTTCTCATTTACTTAGGTACTGAAAATATCGAAATAAACGTGACATTGAAAAGATGCACCTTACTCTAATTATTTAACCAATTTGTAATTTAATATTTTTTGTGTTTTAAAAGATGATCTCATCGTTGTGATGATTGTCCAACTGACATAATTTCAGCGACATAAAAAAAATTAGCATCCGCGATGCAGACACACACTATTGCGTAGGTGTGTTTTTTTGTTGTTTTAAAACAGATTTGTGTAATTTTACGTGAAGTCACTTGGAATTCTATTACGACGTATGCCAACTAGTCTCAAATAAAATTTGTTATTATAAAATAAACAAAAATGACACGGTCGCGATTGGGAAACGAATAAGGAACAGAAAAACAATAATTTAGAATCAGCGGAAATGTAGGTACCTAATATTGTAATGGAGACTATCTGGAATAAGAATTTTATAAATTAGCTACATCTTGATATACCCACTTTCGTCACCACGAAAATCCTCGATATATTCCAAAAGTTAAAATAACAGTGGAAATGCGGCGTCCTTATAAAACAAAAATGCAATCGATTTATCAAAATAGCTTTACAACATGAACTTTACTAATCGTTGGAGCATTTTTGTCTGTACAACCATTTATTAGTTAATTGATGGTATTTAAGTTGTAATATCAATCGAATATTGTAGAAAGTACAAACTGACGCATTCAAGTTTATCAGGAGCAAATTACCTTGCTAAAGCCGCGTTGCCACGATACAAATACGATCCGATTACACTCGGACCGAGCGCCATCCGAGGGCACTCGTACGAGACAATGTAGTTATAAGCCCTCCACCAAACCCGCCCCGTACCACCCTCGGTCTTAGTCGAGATTATCACGGGACCCTTCAATTGGTGATGTGAAGCATCTAAAAATTGGCCTGGGAGTGTCCTGGGTGAAAATGCCCAAGACTTAGGTTGCTACGATCAGAGTGAGCTCTGACTAAGTTTACTGAGTTTACTCTAATGCAAAGTGCCGGGGAGAGAAAAAGCACATGGAAATTACTAAAAAGAAAATGAAGTTACTTGTTTATTAAATCAAAAGAACGAAGCTAATCATACGGACAGCAAAATTTATGTGAAGAGATCTTTACGCCCGCAGTAAGACGCACAGCTTCATACTAATTACTCGTATCCTAGCTACTCGGACCGCGTCCTACTCTTCCGAATTAGCTCGTATAGGAGTAATTAGTATGAAGCTGTCTCGTACGAATGCGCTCGAATGGCACTCGGTCCCGAGTGTACTCGGATCGTCGGATCGTGGCAACGCGGCATAACAAGGTAAATTGCTCCTCTTAAAACCTTGAATAAGTTCAAATAAGTTGAAATCTAAATAAAATATAACTTTCGACAGATGCCCTAATAACTTAAAAAAACAATGAAATGAATGCCATCGACTGTGGGTGCTTGATGAAATTAGAATTTAAATTGTAATTGGTTTATTTTGTAATATTCCATTTGAGTATTTTTTTGCAACTCGGGTTTCGCTCTTTCGGCATCTTCAGGCTCTTGACTCACTCGCCGATGACAAATGACCACTGACAGAATACAGCTAGTTCTCGTCTATGTAACAAACTAATACAATAAAACTTAAAAAAAAAGATTTCATGATTTCCGCATCATCGTTACCTTCGTAGCCATACTACTGGTATATCAGAATCTTTTGATTATAGATTTTTTTATTATGTGCGGTGTTCTGTCTATTCTCTTGAAGTTATTAATAGTGCCGCCGTCTATCCCTTTTCTAATTCTCTCCCACTATCTTACCTATTCATCGTTGGCTCTCTTTTCTGTAATATTTTATAAATGACTCCTCAGTTTTCCACATAACTTGAGAGTATTTATATAAAGTGTAGCATTTTGTTGCACGTGTCGCTTTGTTTAGTTAAATCTTGAGAAGAGAAAAATTATATTGTTCATCTCTTCCATTCAGGCATTCGTTCATTCTGAGAACCTCTCCAATAGATAATGCAATGATAGTTTAATGTGATACAAAGACACTTGATGTCATATATAACAGAATATTGTATGTATATAATGTATACATGCCTAGATATATATTAATTATTATTAATGGGTTTCTCGTTTATTACATGATTGTTTAATATAATTCTGCATATGTATAGCCATAGACTGATAAATTAATGTAGGTACATACAACGGGTCACACTTAAAAATCGTTTTAAAATACTTCAAGCTCACAGAATTTATTATTTATGTATGTGTTCACTGAGTTACACCAAATTTAAGCTTCTGTTTTTGAATAAGTATTTTAAATATTAACAATTGTGACAGATATAAGTAGAAATAATTTAAAAGTAATATCATTTCTTGATAATGACTGTTACTCAGGTATTGCATGTTATTGTTAGTAAACTAAGCACGAATCTCAGTAAGTTTTAAAATTCATTGGATGTTCTTTTATATGTGTTAATATTTTAGTTAATATTGATTAAATATTGAATATTGTGAGCCATTCTAGTGTGTTCTTCGCTAGTCGACGTATCATAAGATAATAATGTTTGTCAATAATTGTTAATGAAATAGTAAATGAAAGTCTTTAGGAATGACATTTTCATTTCTATTCTGTTTTTCTTTGGGATTCGACGCTTTGTTAAATCTTACTCACTAGCGCCGCGGCGGTACTTCGCCGGACAACTTCAGTACTTAATAAATTTTCCGCTAACAAATAATTACAACTCAGCTGGACAGATGGCAGAGGTATAATTTTATCATCACAGATTTGAAATCATTTTAAATTAATTTAATAGTATCATGTTGGAATTACAATTTCACTATTATAGCTGGCATTAGTCAATTTAATTACATATTATAATATATGTATTAGCATGACCCAACCAGCATCAATCAACCAACTAGAATTGATCTGTTCTTTACTATATTTTATATGATGTACTTATGCTTTTCTAATAAATGTAATAAAACATTATATTGACTTGTATGAATAAATATTATACATACGTAAAATTGTGTTGTTTTAAAAAAATAGTTGAAATTGATCGTCCATCAGAGTGCGCACCCACCCACCTTGTTAAATCATTATAATTTATGATGATATAATATATGTATACATATACATAATATAATATATAAACAGTATTAATAAGAAAGTTATTTTTTATCCTTTTTTTATTTTTAAGATAGTACCTACTTACGTATATCAAGTTAATCTTAATGTGATTTAGTATCTAAAAAAATACTAGTCACACAATCGAACTGAAAAAATTATTGTGGGCCGATTACTAATATTTCATTTTTATTAAAAAAAGGCAAGTATCATCAGGGTTTATATTGACAATATGCTCACAAAGTAGTTGACGGAATTGATTGATTAATAGTTTTAAAAGACGTATGGTTTTTGACAAATGCGGGCGATAACAGTGTGAAGTTGTCTTCAAAATATAATGCTAAATTACTTCCTGTTAAATTAATCATTTGTAGCATTATTGTCATCTTATTATTATTAGTGAAGGGTGTGTTCAACGTCTTTGCACTAATCCCATTAGTAATGCTATGAAATCCCAACCTTTATTATGAGTTTCAGATTTTTAATGTCCGTAGTTAGTTATCCGGTTCTTTATGAAATATTTTTTAAACGTGATTCAATTTATCTAAATCAGGGGTGACTGAATCGACTAGATGATAAAATTATGGCGGTCGACTGATATAGTTACACAATTTACCTGTATATCGAATATGAGAAATCTTACAATTTATTTTTTATTTTCATCCGAAACTCATATTTTCAGCAATTTTGTCGTATTGTACGTGATATGAAGTTACCGCTAGGCGTAAGCACGCAGTCAAATTATCATTGGTCAATCGTAAGCGATGCTTCGTTTTGATTGCATGCATTCATTGAAGAGAAACCCGATTCGCACAGATATGTGGAACCTAAAAAGCAAGTTAAATGTGCTGCAACTATCCAAAAATGTAGATATTTGTTTTCACAAATTAGGCTCCAAAAATTACTTAAAGCTCTGGCTTAAGACTTAAAGCTCTGGCTTTCAGGACTACATTAGTGTCAATATTTCTCCTTCAAGTGCGGCAAGGTGTGTAGAATCGATATCTAATAAAACACTAATTTGTTGGCTATTACTTCCGCATGTATACTATCATTAAATGGGAACGACATAAATGTAGCAACATCTTCTAATTTAGATAAATCCTTAAATCTCACGTTAAACTCCGTTAGCAACGTTTATATGTGATTGAAATACTGACTAACCATTATACCTAATTATTTTGCATATTTTTACACTCAGACCTAATATTATCAAAAAATTTAATATCGCATTCCTTTAATTGTTGTTCATATGGTGAAAGTTTGGTTTTAAACGTATTCACTGCACTAATTAAATCAATTAATGACTTTTCCCCTCCTTGAAGTTGTAGATTCAATTGATTTAATTTTTGTGTAATGTCACATGTTTAATTTCAAGTACCTAACATAATATCTAAAAAATTTTAAAAACTTAGCCCGACTAAGCCACCTTACATCTGTATCCAACAAAAGTTCGCCATTTTCCGATGCGCATTCTTCTAATAATGTAGGAAATTATTGCCTGCTTTGTAAAGCTTTACCACGAATTGAATTCACAATTTTAAAAGCAACATCCATCACGTGATTCAGGCTTAACACTTTTGAACATAACGCCTGCTGGTGTATAATGCAATGATAACTGATAAAGTAATAAACCCAACATTGTTCAGAACCATAGCAGGTATCCGACAAATATATCTTCTCCTCTGGTTCGTTCCTTCAGTGGTAAAACTGTTAATAATTCTTCTGAAGCAGACATATCTTCAAAAACCAATCGAATAAAAACGCATAGTTGTGCGATATCCGCGTAATCTATAGACTCATCAAATTGCAAGGATAAGAATTTACATTTATTAATATTTTCCTGTAGAATTTATTCTAAGTGTAAGCTCATAACTGTTCTTCGCATGACTGTATTTCTTGATTATCGTTTGTACAAGAAATAGTACAATATATTATTATGTCCGCGATCGACCAAAAATACCTTCGCGATCGACGCACTGGCCATCCCTGATCTAAATGGACAAAGTTTGCGCTTCTCTTTGCCAATATTTAAACAAACCATATGGCCGTTTAAAATTTTTGAATCAAAACAAATAAACAGATTCATGGCATTGAAATCAATTAACGGAAAATTGTTCGGACAGGTACAAAATATTTAGCAGGCATGCTGTAGGATTATTGCAAAATAATTGAATGAGATTTAGCAGAATATGTCACCGTGACTCTGTTATGTCGGCGTTACACATTCGAAAACGAAACATTGAGTCACAGGCGTGACAAAAATAGAACGCGCGGAGTTTTCCCGTGATTTTTGTAAAAGTTTGTCTTGGCATCTGTAAATAAACGTAGAAAATACGCGAGCTTTCAAGCTTTCACGGCCAATATTTTCATCGGACGCAACAAGCGATAATAATTCACTTGTCTGCGAGAAGAAAACTTGTATAACGCATAATAATAACATGTGATACAGAACATGCATTGCTTTTTACTCAATAAACATAATATACTTTATTTATATTTAGATTTGTGGTATGATTATAATATTATTTTATTGATGGAAAACTGGTACAGTATAACCTCGATATAATAGAATAATACGGGTCCGTTAAAGCCGAAAGTCCGTTATATAAAAACACAAACAAAATCCTGTTTATTCGTTTTCGGATGATTCAGACACCGTTGTGGAGTCGTTAATGTTCGATATTGACGCGCTTGCTTTCGGTAATACTGCTTCGAAAAAATAATCAAGTTTTGTTTGCACTCATTTTGAAGTCTGTTGATTTTTATAATCTTAGAATAAAATTACAAAAGTGCGTGTAATATAGTTGAATATTGTTGTCTGACGAATAGTAAATATATGATGTTATGTAGGTAGATATTAGATTGTCGAGATGCGATCTTATCACTGATAATTTTGTTTTTTGGGCGTGTTGTTTCTTCTTCCTCGCTATCTTCACTTCCATCCTCATTTTCCAAGATCATAATATCTTTATCTGCTGTTTCACTTTCAGTTATGATGTGATAACCGGGGTGGGGTCACCATCATCTACTTCTTACCATTCTAAACTTATTGAATGGATAAATTAAACTGCTGTGCAGCTGTGTGAATTAGCGGCCAGCGCTGCAAACGTTAGTGATAGGTCAGTCTACGGACGGCATTATGACTCGAATTCGAGTGCGAAAGGTATGACGTGTTGTCGTGCCTAGACTATTGTTTACAAGCGGTGACACTTGGATACTTGTATAGCATTAACCGGATATTTTAAACAATTTTCACGTTTAACCGGATATTTTGTCCGTTATATCCGAAGTCCGTTATATCGAGGTTCTACTGTTCCTACAATTAGATAACACACGGGATATTAAATGTTTTTTTTGCATTTATATTTTTTGTCATGGTTAAAACGAATAGTAGGTACCTACCAGGTATTCAAATTAAAATTCCACCCTGATTTCTATATTTTTCAGTCAATAATATGTGTGTTTTTTTTTTTAAATCGTTGAGGTACTTGCCAACAAATTATTATACTTATAGTAAAATTGATAATGCTCCTCCCAATTTTAAATCATAATAATTACTCTCACTCAAGAATTTACCATTCAATTATGTATTCTGTAACTTGGAAATTGCATAAATTCAACCGTTCAATTTTTGTAACCATACTCGATAAAGCTCATCATGTGAGCGAAACTCGTGTCCATATTTGCCATATGCCAGCAATTTCCAAACTGGAGGCGCGGAGTGTTGTAAAGGGAGGCGCGAAAAGTACACAATTAATGTAGCCACATGTTTGCAGTTTGCAAATGCATAGTTTATAAAACGGCCGCTAGTTATAAACTACATAAAAAAAACAATCCTATAAAAGGTTGTTTGCAAACCTGTCTGAAGATATGGAGACTAATTTTATAATAGTAAAAAAAGTCGCCTGTGGCGCTACTTTATTTCAGGGCTATTAAATAGTTTAAATATGTGGTTGTGCGTTGCAATTTGATGTATTATCTATATGAGGATTGATATACTTAAATGATAACTCCCGTGTATAATTTAGGAAACACTATTTTAGACCACCACACTGCCCTTAACCTCAACGATAGGTAGGTGGGTCCGCCAAATATCCTGGCCTGGGGGCCCTCTTCAGGATGTGGGGCACATGATAGAATCCATTTGTCAATGAACGATGATGAATTTGGATTGAAAAGGAAAAATTGGTAGAATTATCATGCGACAATACATTGAAACAAAAACCCTAGTTCAATTTTGGTTGAATCTAAGTAAAGAATAATATAATACTTTGTCAAGAAAAGCAATGCAAGTTGTAAGTAAAGTACTGCTAACATTTGTAACATCATATTTATGCGAAACGGGATTTTCTGCATTAACTGCAATAAAATCCAAATATCGATCCCGGTTGTAGAAAAAGAGCACTTTGTACTAACATCGCACAAAAACAAATTAATTTAAATTATAACAACCTTGTTTATTTTTATTTATTTTTTCATTTTTCTATTTATACATTTTTAACTATGTAAAAAGATGTCTATTATTATTAATGAAATAAAGGGGGGGGGGACAGGCGTGAAAAAATAAAGGGAGGCGTAGTAACATAAAGCTTGGAAACCACTGCCATATGCGGTGAATACTGAATACGGAAATTTATAAATTATTATGAATTGCCATCAAATAAACAGTGTGCCTGTTGAAAAGGTTGTTAACGAAATACGTTTAGTAAATTTAAAGCAATTACATATAACCTGTGTTGTGAATTGTGATATAAAACTATTATACCAAAACCCCCCCATTGCATATATCCATTGCAAAAATATGTTTGTATTTTCCTCAATAATAAAGATGGCTAAGAAATTTTGTTTTGCAAATTTTCCTGCGACACACGATTTATGTGGGGTTGACAGGTTGACACATTGATTTATTATATCCGATCTGGATTATGAAAATCGGCGTGAGCTTCTCCATAAGCTTGGAAGATGACAGACGTATATTTTTAATCTCCTATTTTTCCGGTGACGGTAATGCTGTGAACTGTTCTATTATATTATATATTTGGCTAAGGATTCTGAGACATTATTAAACAACAACACTAACTTGTCTTTCACCACCATAGTCTTCTTTTAAGTACACATTGCACTTATCGTCAAACTGTTCTCCTACCGTTCAAAGAGCCTGCTGCGTGGCGACGAAGAAACTATGACTCAGTTTAAAGCGCGGGTATTCATATGTTATATTTCTCTCATTCCTGCGTTAGGCTGTTAATGATACGAGGGTGGGTCAATAATTCCTTAGAAAAAAGCATTAAAACAGTTTTTATTTTTGTATTTTTTTTTTATTTCTCAACATAATCTCCTTGGAGCTCAATACACTTGGTTAGACGTTTCTCAATTTTTTTTAAACCGTCAGAAAAATAAGTTTTCGGAAGGTCCTCAAAATAAGCATTTGTCCGATCGATGACTTCTTCATTTGAAAAAAAACGTTGTCCACTTAGCCATTTTTTTAAGTTTGGGAAAAGGAAAAAGTCACTGGGGGCTAAATCTGGCTAATACGGTGGGTGGTCGACCAATTCGAACTTAAATTCTTCAATTTTAGCCATTGATCGTAAACATGTGTGAACACGGGCATTGTCCTGATGAAAGAGGATTTTTTTCCTGTTTAAATGAGGCCGTTTTTCTTCAATTTTGTTTTTTAGCTGCTCCAATAAAGATGCATAATAATCCCCTGTTATTGTTTTTCCTTTTTCCAAATAGTCAACGAAAATAATTTCACGTGCATCCCAAAATACAGTAGCCATAACCTTACCAGCTGATTTTACGGTTTTCGCCTTCTTTGGACATGGTTTGCCTTCGCAATCCACTGCTTTGACTGTTCTTTCGTCTCGGGAGTATAGTGGTGTATCCATGTTTCATCTACAGTCAGAAAGCGACGAAAAAATTCATCCGGATTGCGTTGCATGAGCGACATCAGGGCTTTAGAGGCCACCACCCTATTGCGTTTATTGTCGACTGTGAGCAAACGCGGCACCCATCTTGCAGAAATATTTTTCATGCCCAATTTGTCATGTAAAATAGAAATGACGCTACCTTTTGAGATCCCTGTAACCTCAATTATCTCACTCAACTTTAATCTTCGGTCACTTAACACCATATCGTGGATTTTATTGATCATTTCTGGTGTAGTCACCTCTACAGGACGTCCTGAGCGTGGTTCATCCTTTGTTGATGTACGACCACGTTTAAATTCATTTAACCAGTTATAAATAGTTGCAAGTGAAGGAGCAGATGTGCCGTGAACTAAATCCAACTCATTTTTTATTTCCTTTGCTGTTAACCCTTTTATATTAAAATGTTTAATAACAGCTCTAAACTCAATTTTCTCCATTTTTGTAAACAAGCAAATTTTTTTTTAAATGTACCAGAAACACACAACAACCCGACCAATCTGATTGAAACTTCGCAGCATACTGAATCGGTAGTGCCGCTGCATGAAAACAAACCGCTTACAGTACTAGTCGCGCCACCTGTCGGCTTTTCTAAGGACTTATTGACCCACCCTCGTACAATACGAATCATGTGATACGACGAGGTCACGTGGGCTTCCTTGCGGTCAATTTCAAATGAATTTCAAGTGAAATGCTTAAGGAAATAAAAATATGAATCAAGACTGACTATATTGAGGCTGTGGCACTGAATTGCGAATTATGATAGTAGTGCTATTTATTGTAATCTGTTCGCAATAAATGATGATTTTCGAATGCATATTTCTTTCAAATTATTATCATTTATTTCAATATGCAACAATCACCATTTTTTATAAAAGGTTTTGCATATGACTAGTTGACAGCATATGAACTAGCACTACCATATAAGTTTACAGTTTTGTTTCATATAGTTATACACATCTATTCTATACACAAGGCGGCTATCGAGGGTAGTTTATCATGTTTATGTATTTGAGGTATTATAATTGAATAATAAGTCAGCCGTCTAAACTGTCAAAACTGTCTATCTCGCTGTAAAACGTTAACACAGCCATGAGAGATGCTGTTAAAACATAGCACTTATTGTAACAATTATATTACCTCAGTACATAAATATGATAAACTACACTCGATAGCCACCGATAGCAGCCTTGTGTATAGAATAGGAGCGTTGATAGGAATGTTTAATGCTTCCTCTTCAATATCCCAATAAAATTATATACTACAACTGAACGGTATGTACACGCTTTTTACATTTTTACCACTCCAATTCATATGTCTGATCGAAGCGTTGGTTCTGTTCTATATTAACTTTCCTTTAAATTTGCATTTTTATTCAATCGGTCTTTTGTGTATCTCCACGCTTAGGATGTATGTATGTAGGCCTTAAACAGTGCTGTGTAGTTGATACATAAATGCTAGTGAAAAATCATGCAACTAACGAGAATCAGCAATCGGCTTGTCGGTTACTAAACTAACACATTTGCCTCCATCACCCTTCACGTCTCCACACCCATTACGCATGCGTATACCTTCGCGTAACGAATGCTTAGTGTGCGCTCTAAATATACCGTTATTGGCGTGCAACTATTCCCGGCCATAGGGCGATCGGACCGATTGGCTCCAATCGGGCTTCGCACTCTAGGTGTGGTCTAAATGTTGTCTCTTTTTTCCGGAAGCTTTTGCGAATCCTAGGGTTCCGCGACCCGGTTGAGAATCACTGTGCTAGTGATTAGCTACATACTTGTATATGTGGGGCTTTACGTAGGAAGAATTGAATAAAATTGAAATTCTGACATCAGTAAAGCATAATAATGATGTGGGAAATGCGGTATTTGTAATCGCATCGTGAATCTTTTAAACGAGACAATATAATTATTATTGTAAAGTATGGTGAAGTGGTAGTAATAATAGCTTTGCCGGCATTATTTCGCAGGCACTTTGCGTCCGATGGTGACTTTTTACCTATATGGTCATACATGTAACTTTCACCGACCATATGTTTAAATGTGGACGATAAATAATCGATTGCTATTATAGACCTATTACTTTAACATTACCGTAGGTAACATACAAGACATGTTACTAATGCACAAACTTATAAAGAATGAGAAACAGTTTTATGTTACAGTTGGAGAAAATATCATTAACCAGTTAAAATTCATTAAGTCAAAAATGTAAAATTACCATTTTCGATACAAAAAAGAGTAACTATATAGGCTTTCACAGGATGTATTGTACTTTTCTATGTACTAACCTTTTTGAACTCACGTGCATATAGGAGTCCTTCATTCGGGTACTTTTTGTTTGTTTGTTTGTTCTGTGCACCTGGCCTGGCCTTGACTCATTTACAGTTACAAAATATAATATTATTATCATCCCACCTCTGTCGATTACAAGATTTTTGATGAGACATTTAGGCATTGTGATATTTGGTATCAGTACTTAGGTTGTTACCAATCCATTCTTATTCCTTGGCACTACGTCCTGGACCCAAATGCACAGTATATTGATCCATTATTTTTACCCACCCAAGGAGAAATGGGTCCTCAACAAAGAAACGCAGCACGTTCATATTATATTTTGCAATAGCGACTGCGTATTAAAAACGTTAATGTGTCGACACTGTAATGTTCTTCTAATTCAGCGATACTCAACCTGCGGCCCTTTAAGCTTTTGTGTGCGGCCCGAAACACATTTATTATCAGGAAGTTCGTATATCTTGAGATTCGTTTCGACTCTGACGCACAGATAGTGACATCCGAAGAGGATTGTCATTATGGTCCACATCAGATCTCGTATAAGAGTGTTGCTATTGCACGATTAATTTAAAAACACGCTTAATTTTTAAAATCTCAAAAATGTTTTGTAAAAAAGGGGGGGTTTCATGATTTTTTCGTCACACCAGTAGTGATGCGGCCCGCGTTACTTTACAAATATATGTATTTGGCCCGAAGAAAAAAAAGGTTGAGTATCATTGTTCTAATTGATTTACAAACGGTTCGTAGTAAAATTTTACACACAATTTTATCACCAAAATGCAAGTGCCGCAGGCAAAATTATTTCAGTGAATTGTCGTCATTCCTACTGCAGTTAATTTGCAATAAACTATTTCAGGGATCTGTACTATCCGCGTTAGTGAAAACGACATAGATACATCATTTGTATTACTTTTTGTAATGTCTCTAGTTTATTTAAATTTTTTAACTAAATCGAGTATTTTCTACATCTTTACGACAATATTTTTGGCATAGTTTACTAATAGATAATTTGTTCAAATTTATAATTCAATTCCTCTGAAATAATATGTATATGTGTCTTGATTTATCTATCTGTATATCTTCATGGTTGTCTGTAACGCATCAGAGAAAACATAATATGTAAATTAGTAGAATAGAGCGAGACGTGGATAAGACGTATTAAAAGGAGTAAGGTTCTAAATTTGAAAGGTAAACCAACACTCACATAAAGGAATCGTTTATTTTAATCGGATCGTAAAAGAAAACAAATGGTACGATATCCTCATACTCATAAGTCATAATAGTTTGACTGATGATTATAGTGCAGTATGTACTAGCATATCGAGTATTTATAAGAAAAGTATTAAACGATATTACAATTACATATTTAATGTGTGACTGATTGATGGAAAGGTATAAAGAAGTATGGTGTCGGATAGAGAACACAATTTTGAACATGATATAAGTTCTTAGGTAATATCTTTGAAATTTCGGAAAAAACTGTTGCAGAACTAAGCCACATTCAAGAATGTTGACGGGTGGCAGTTCCACCTGATATCTTTTTCTAGTTAATTACACTTATCGCTTCTGCTGGCATTAGTCTGACAGAAAAAAAACACTGCTACATATGTCATAATATAGGCAATACTGTACCTATATTAATATTATTTCTGCCGTGAATTAAAATGTCATCAAAGGTTACTCGAATGGAGTAAACTATATTTGATGAGTTTATTTACGACCTTTGGTGTCATCCTTTTTCCGTCCGTTGTATTATAATTCTGTTTTGTAAAGGCTTTTGTTAGCCTGGGAAATATAATTAGGATATTTAAACTTTTAGTTAATTGTCGACAAAAAAGGGCAACACCACGCATAGTTCATGTAATTTAATAGTAAACTGATTGTACATAATATTATGTTTTTTTTGTTTTATAGATAGAATCATTCAAATACATACATCTTATAATATAATATGTATGTATTTGAATGATTGAATTGATAGAATTGAAAAGTTTGATTGCATTTCGAGATGGAAATTGGTAATGATTTAAAAATGAATATTGTTTGTGTTGGCACCTCGTCTTTTTTGATTAGACTTCCTTTTTATGTCTTGTATTGCTCGCATAACAAATATGGGTATGTACCCATTCTATTTATCATATAAAAATTCTCTAAAATCTTGGAAAAGACACGTAATATTAAATATTTTTATGTATTGTTTTAGTATTAGTAATTATAAATTTAGACCAGTATTCACAAATAGATACATGAAGTTGGCAGTGAATTTTTAAATTAATGAAGTATTCGAAATAGTCCAAGCTTTTGTAGGTGTTATTTACGACTGTTACTAGGTAACCTTTCATCACCAATGTCTTAAAATGTAAGTGTGTTTTCTTTTCATAGCTATACTTTGTGGATATATTGTGATGTCACCGATGTTGCCTACGTAGGTTCATTTTTATCTGATGCATTTGAAAGATTTATAGGATCTATCTACAATCAAGTATATGTATCACTTTTACATGTTTACAAACAATGAATACCACTTTTAAATTCCACAAATAAGTACTTACCTAATTATTTTTTGGTACCAGTATTTGGACCTATACTATGTCGATAAAATTATTTACAATCGATAAAAATCAGTGAAAATTCCATCACTTTCGGCCCACATTCCGTAAAACATATGGTGATAAATATTAATAAGCCAACATATTTATAAGAGATACCTACCTGCTCTTTTCATTATAAAGTTGTTTTTTTAGTATAACAATTTACGATTGAAAGTATTGATGTGTTTTATAGCTTTGCACTTTTTTGCACTTTTTACTACACTGATACGCCTCTTTGCCTGATTACCTCGCATACAATTGGATCAAATGATATTCACTTGTATTAATAAATAGATAATATATGTAAATAATATATTCTTAGAATATATTACTTATATAATTTTCATCCTAGAGCCGGAGTGCAAAGTTATGAAGCGTATACTCTACTACACCAGATCTTCTATTTTACCAAGGTGCTCTGGGTCTAAAAAATAAAGCATAACTCGCATTTTTTGCAACAACGATATTATCTTGTATAATTTGAGAACATATTTTTTGATTTGCTTGAAAATTATTTCCCATAATATTGCGAGTTAATATTGCTGATGTACCTACGCACAATCCCATTTCACATGACGTAGATGCATTTTTTTATACCGCGTCATGTCGCTTGTAGGCGCAAGTGTGCTCTCTGGAACGCAGCCTAATGATAAACCTTAATAATTATAGGTACCTCATTCAATTATACGTATTATCCGAAGAACCTATTTCAAAATATCAAGTTCAATTAATATTTTTATGAATCGTAAACGTGTTCTGTTTGAATATTGTATGCGAAACAATACGAATCTTGAAATCTGACGATTTTAGGCATTGAAATAGCGAGACATTTCCTATTTCATTTTGTGTTTTAAAATGGTCTCACTTTCGCATCAGCCATACAGCATTCGGTTCGGATACCGGTTTTGCCTATCGAATTAATTATTTCGCTTGTAATCGTTCCAACACCGACTTGTCATAAAAACCTGTTGTATTTTATTACGTATAAATTTAATCGAGATTTTTCGGAGCGGCGACATTTTTAACAAAACTTTATTTTCAAATCCTCGTGTGTTGATTATTATGTGAAACAATAACAATTGGTGTCGTATCTAAATTATCTCCGTATCCCTATATGCTGCGGCGTTGTCGGTTTTATTAGATGGGATTAATTTTTGACTCTTTTACTACAGAAAATTAAACTGGATGTCTCAGCACTACCATTTATCATGGCCGAGGCTTTCATATGGTACAACCCAGCCATATCAGTCTCGGTGGTCGAGGTTTTCTTTTATGCTCTTGGGATATGTATAAAACTTACGTTGCTAATAAAATGTATTTAAATATTATACTCACACGAAGTCAATTTTAATCTATAGCAAAAAGATTAATTTCAAAAGTGCGGAAGTTCAACATACGGAGTTGTAGTCTGAACGCGAGTATTTTAACTAGATTAGAATATTAACTTAACATCATTGGATTAACTATTTTAAAACTGCTCTCCTGCAAAATATTGAATATGTGACTTCCGGACTTTTAGCTCTAAGATACAATATAGTTCCTCATTGTGTCTTGACTTCCAAAGTAATTTTATTTGACAGTCCCAAAAAATCTTCTCAGGACTTCTTCTCAAAAACATAATATTTCTCTATATTATTAGATCATTTATTATAACAAAGGTAGATGAATTAATTAAATAAACCACGGTGTATGCAAATGGATATTAGCCACCTACCTGTTCAAACTATGTCCATACTCTGGGTCCAAACACACATTGGAAAACATGTGAATTAGCCAGATCCGGGATTCGTACCCAGGACCCACGACGTTATATGCATAACGTGTCACCGCTTACTATTTTTTTATTCAACTTGTACTCGATACTAAAATTCTTTATTAAATATACATAATTTGAAAACACATCAGATGCCCACTAGAAAAAATCTTTGATCCCGCCGGGCATTGTATTTTTTTATGTTTATAATATCTGAGGTGTTTTCAAATAATGCATACCATATTGGCGTGATTTCGATAATTTCGTCAGAGAACAAGACATAGTCGGAGAGGCGCCGAGTGAGAAAGCGATGCAAATAATCTTGATGTATGTCAAGTTCAGAATAGCAACTGTGACAATAATCACATTCACCCTGTTAGTGCATGTTTAAGGTTAAATTAGACTAAAAGGCGTTTTTTTGTTAATTGACATAAAAAATGATGACGAACCAATCATATTTTTTCGCATTTTCGTATAAGTACTTATCATAAAATTCACTGGAAAATTAACAGTTAAAGATACAATTTAGGGCTTTTGTTATGTACCTAGCCATCGATTTGATTTCAACAATGAAGGCTTTTTTTTGTTTTTACTTTGAGAAAAGAATTAAAGTAAATACAAAGTTTTTGACCATTTCTTTTAGGGGAACATTAAGAGCATGTGGTGTTGGATTAAAAGAGAAATCGTTAAAAAGGAAATTTTAACCTTAAACGTTTATCATAGAAGAAAATATGCAAAAATAATAGTTCGTCACTGTTCTGGCAGAAGACACTAATTCTAAAAAATGACATATTGAGTTAGTACCAAAATGTTCTTTATTTCAAACTTTACCGTCTGGAAACATTCTTAATAAATAAACAGTCTTTATTTTAAAGTCATCCTTTTTACGATCACTTAATAAACTCACATGATAGACCATTATTTCAAACATTTTAACAACTTCAAAGTCAAATTACTCAAAACTAGTACTCTCCAGTTAGTGTGTTCTGCCAGAACAGAGACCAATTACATCCAATAATCAGTGGTAAACTGCGTGCTTTAAAGCCATTCGCACATGATAACCACTCATGGGTGAGATAGGTCTCAACGCCTCGCAGGAATCATAGAGAATGCACGCGGAAAGGTGTGAGGGGCAGCCATGGCAGCGACAAAGCGCGGTAAGGTCTTCCATCCGATAAAAATTCAAAATTCGAAAAAAAAATGTTAACAGTGGTCGATTATTGATAACTTCGGATCTGTCTTGAACTTGTATGTAAGCCTGTCTTTTCGTAGGCGTACAATTTGTACATGTGTAGAATGTAGAATATACATTAATAAAACCTAGACGACATTAGTTTTTGGCGTTGCGTGACGTCACGTCATGAATCTTACGAGTGAACAAATCTGGACAACTGCCGCCCGTTTTGGTTGCGGCATTTCTGGTACAGCCAGTCTGATTCGAAAAATGCCCACACAAATAAAAATCACTTCAAATGTAAGTGTTTATTGAGTATCAATATTCACCATTTGAGTGCCACGTGGGATATCAGAGACATACTTATATTATCATTGGTTAATATTTTTATTAATGATTTAATTATTACAAAAAATTACAGCTGGGTACTGACGCGAATTGCTCAACAGAAGTTATTATAAAAGAATTAAATTCGTTTCTGTTCTGGCAGAACACACTAACTGGAGAATACTAGTTTTGAGTAATTTGACTTTGAAGTTCTTAAAATGTTTGAAATGGTCTATCATGTGAGTTTATTAAGTAATCGTAAGAAGGATGACTTTAAAATAAAGACTGTTTATTTATTAAGAAGGTTTCCAGCCGGTAAAGTTTGAAATAAGGAACATTTTGGTATAACTAACTCAATATGTAATTTTTTCGAATTAGTGTCTTCTGCCAGAACAGTGACGTAATGTTAGTAGATACTGTGAGTCAGTGATGCCAACCGTACTATAATTTATTATAGTACAATACTATGATTTTAATTCTGCAAACAATGTAAAATACTATAATTTTACGCCAAATATACCAAAATACTATAATTTTAAAGGATTCAAGACGAAAAGTGTTCCTGTACTATATATTTTTTAGAAATACTATATTTTTTACGCCTTTGCACTATAATAAGCATAGAAAAAGATGGCAACACTGACTGTGACACTTGGCTCTGGTAGGGAATCGCGGGACACTCGATTTGTTTTCGATTTGAATAATGATTGATAATAGCTACTTCATTTATTATGATACTATATAGATAGATCAACGCACATAATAAATTAATTATATACGTTTACGGAATTCATTTTTAGCTTATATGCGGAGCTTGAGATTACAACACGCCCTTTCGGCCCGAAAAAATATAATCCCGGGGATAGAATGGGATCTTGTCCGTCTTAGCAAGGGCGAATGACAACTTTACTTATCTCTCATCCCTTATCAGGTAGGTACCTATATGAATTTGAAAAGCATTGTTATCCACGTTCGCCGTGGCAGCGCGTCTTGTTAAAACAACCCGAATTTCAAACAAAAATCAAAGTTCTCTCTTTTTGTCAATATTTTTATTAATCATGATTATAATAATAAATTGGTTCACACGTCTTAGCTTAGTGATGTATTATATTATTTACCAAAGTGATCTTATATGAAAACAATCGATTCGCAATACCTATTACCAGATCATATACGATATTTTACGAATGTACTTCTATTTACAAAAAAATTACACGTAAATGCCACCCAATGTTGCCTGATGAAATTAATCTTTATTACGATCGTAACAGTACCTACGTATCAACGTTGAGTTCATTAAATGAAATATTCAATCGAATTGGATATAGTAATTTATTACTTAGTCGGTGGCTGAAAAAGCGTCATTTTGACATTAATTGGGACATCGGTTTGTCATGCGAAAATTGCATTACAAATCAATTCGCTATACCTATTTCATAAATGTTTTTTTTGTCATCGTGAGATGACGTGAAATTTAAGTGATTAAAAATGTCATTGCTTGATAATATGCAACAAAGTGTGTATCCATTCTAATTATTTAATAATACTTGTCATCTGACGGTGGAATATTAACGAATGCAATATGGTAATGTGCTCACACGTTTTGTTGTGTCTGACATTTTGAATTTGACTTCACGCCCCGGTAGACTATGATTTTCTCTTCAGCACAAAAGGTCAACTTTAAAGGTTAGTAGAGCTAATAGCGATAAATTTATCGTATTTTACTATTCAAATTTCTTCGCTTGACATATAATTAGCCAAATGTGTCTACTATGTAAATGTTATCTTTAAGTAGTTTGTCTTCTATTTTGAATACTTTTTAACGATGTTTCAATGCTAAGGGCATCTTCCAATATGTATCAAGTTATCTTTGTTGGTACTTGTTGTCATTATGGAGATGTGGCTGTATAGACTGACTGACTTGAAACATGTGAATCAGAGGCTGTCCGCCAAACAATCGGATAGGATGGTTAAAAACCACGTTTCCATTTAGCCAGCGTCTTTCGGGAACGCTCTAAAGATACGGGCGAAGCATGGGGTACTTTATGAATGCTGTGGAGGCAGGAGCGAGTCAAACGATATACAGTGAACGCTCAGCAGCCATTTATGTTGTAACTTGTGATATGAAGTCACCCGACGACATGACGTAATTGTGACGTATGCTCAATACGCGCATCGAGGCGAGCCGCCCAATGCACACGGCTCACCATAGATATTATTATGCTGAAACACCTATTTGTGTATGGGGACAATGAATAACGCCAGTATTAGAGTAGCGTTAATTTCTCGAAGACTATTGACTCACTCCGGTATTACGTCACAATGATGTCATATGACGTCATGTCACAAGTTACAACATAGGGATGCTGAAGATATAAACAAGTTCGAGCGTTCTCCGTGAATACGTTCAATAAGAATTCGCGACTCGAATGACTTTATCAGTAAGAACGAGACATGACACGTAATTGACGCGAATATTTATTTTCAAATTTAAGTGATTTGGTTCCCATGACTAGTAGGTATAAAAAGTATATCAGAATTTTTATACATGAAAAATAATAGTTGCCCCTCCACCAATTAATAGGTAGCCGATTCAAAAATGTAATCCCCAGGCTAGTTTTTTTCGGGCCGAGAAAACGGGTTCAATCTCGAGCCTCGCCTATAAGTTAAAAATCGATTCCATTACAGTGTATAAAAGATAAAAATATGCGTTGATGTAAATTAGTATCAAACTAAATGTGTTTGCTCGGGCCTGGCTGTTTAATAACTACCTATTATGAATTACCTAATCCTAGAATCACCTGCCATTCCCCATAAACTAATATTAATGCAGTTTCACACTTGGTGTTTTTAGCATCTAATAAGCTCCCACATTTTCCTTAAATACATCGCAATCGATGTCATATTTTACTGTTATTAATAGAGTTATTCGTATATTGTAGTTTTCGAACAAAAAATCTTTGAGATATCTACCAGAAAGAATAGTGCATACTTGGACAATGATACATACGGGATTGCAATAGTAATATTATGATATTATTTTTGATGATTTTTTACTGATTTGTTCACGCAATAAAAAGCGACACAACACAATTGCACAATTTTATTATTGTTTTTCTATTGCCCATGCTCGCTTATTTCCCAACCACCTATAATGGCGCTCGGATTTAATAATTGTGCGCTAAATGGTATCCATCGAATTTAATACAAAAAAAGTTTACGAATTACACTTAAGTACATCAACTATATCAACAAAGTATATTTAATATTGCTGATGATTTCTGTTTGGTGTGCCATGAAACAAATTTTCCATCCCCATTATGCCGTCAGGTAAAAAAGTTTGGCAGACCTCTGTATATTAGTGTTACTTGGATAGTATGTAATATTAATATGTTCAAGCAAACTGAACAAAATTATTAATTATTCATGGCATTATTGATACTATGCCTTCACGATGATATTTATATTATCTCTATTATAATATTAAAGACCATTTTCTACTCGAAGGCGTCTTAAAAACAAAATAAAACATTTGAAGTATCTTGAAGTAAGTAGTAAAGATTTTTTTTTCGATATAACAAAATTGATCGCTACCTGATGCTATTACTTCATTTTATGATTAATGTATGGTAGTTAATTAATTAAGAGCCAACTTAAAAGATTTTAATCACCCAATATTGACCATCTTACGATGTTAGGATCGTGAAAATTTTAACATTTCAATATAATCTTGTCTATTTTGAAAGTAATAACGTATTTATACACGAAGCATATTGCTAATGTTATTTTCAGAAACGAAATCAAAGAGAAGTCCGATTGAATTGAATGTGTGATTAATTTATTAATGAATAAAGCTCTGATATATTTATCACTTTCTAATGGATATTTTTGTAAACTTCGATTTTCTCAGAGACGATACAAATATTTGAAAAAGCTTCATTACTGTTTTATATTAAAAAAAGGTTATATTCAGGTACTTTTATTAGACAATGTAGTACTTTTCTTATGTCATCCATGATTTTACATAAGCTAAACCGGTGGTTTTTAATAAATACTTTCATCCCGCGGCGCCCTTCGTGTCATTTTTTTTTGTTATTATGCCCTAAAATAGTGGTCCTCAACCCCGGTCCGTGGACCGGTACCGGTCCGTGGATCAAATGGGCCGTCGTCAATAAAATTGAAACAAAGGAATAAACTGGACGTGAATGCAGCACTTCGTCTATCAGAGATAGAACTTCAGCCAATAATATCCAACATATTAGCAAAGATGCAACAGCAGGTTTCGCATTAGCTTGTTGAAAAAAACATTGTTTTTGTTAAATTTTAATTATATCAGACTGTTATAATATGTATATTAGTTAGTTATAATTATGTCCATCTGTCACAATATAAGATTAAAAAAATATTACGAAAAATTTTCCTTTTTTTACCGGTCCGCAGGTGTAAAAAGGTTGGGGAACACTGCCCTAAAATACCAGTTAATCGGATCGGTGAGCCTGCTTTCCTACGTGCAGTTTCTCAAATCTTTGAATTAAACTAGCTAAAGTGCCACTCCATATTATTTTTAGTCTCAAATTGTATCAAATGCAATTACATTCGAACTTCTCTTAAATAGGTAAATCAAACTCGTGTAAAATCGTACATACGGCACACTGTCTTTGATAACAAGATATTATAACTAAACATTATCATTATATTTAGGTTGTTATGAAACTAATATCGATAATTTAAACTAATTTGTTCCATTTAATTGCTGGAGTGCATTGACCGTAATGGGACATTCCTATCTTTGAATTGTCACTTTCGCCACACTTATAATAATTATAAATTATGCACGGCCAGTAAGTATCTCAGATGCGGTTTGTGTCAATTTACTTCCACCGCAGCCGATCAATTAAGCGGGCCAATATTTGTGGATCTCGTCCAACTTAATAATCTTCGACGCAAACGCAGTGCGAATCATTTCGAAAGAGCTTTTGATGTATCTGACACTGTAATATTCTTCTAATTGATTAAGGAATGGTTCACCGTATACTTTAACGCAACGAGTTCGTCACCAAAAGTTAAGAAACTTGAATCTTTTGAACCAATATTTTTCTGTCAATTCATGTTGGAAATGCATTGTATTAATTAAAATAAAACGTAATAGAATACTAATTCAACTCTTTAAATATTTTTGGACCGGTTCGTCCACTCCAAGGGGTCATCTATTAAATGTATTATTTCTCTTTTATAGGTATAATTTCAAAAAAAAAGTATTATTAAATGTTATACTTATACTTAATAGAATACAAACATCATTTAAAATAAAAATACTTTTTTCAAAAGATATACCTATTCATAAGAAAGATATGACATTTTTACTGACTCAACGACATAACGAAAACAAAAACCACTATTTTTGTTTCTATATAATATGTTGCCTATATTATATATTTCTGTGAATATTAAGTATTTTTTTAAAATATTTATATATTATATTTAATCTTCAAACGTTTTTTATAAGCAATTGCGAACAGAATGTCAAAAATTTTCGTAGAAATATCGAATAAATAAAACGGAGAACATACTATATCGTAACAATATATGAACTATTCGATACTTATAGCTACTTTGGTCTTAGCTTCACTTCTAATTATATAATATTACTTCAGTTTTCTGGAACTACTTATTTCTACGGAGTTGTTCGCAAAACTACCCATTAACGCTTTGTATGTTAATTATAAATTTCCCCGGTTTTTACATACCAACATTAGGTAACTACTTTATTTTTGTTCCAACTGTCTCGAGTCCAACCACTGATTCTTTATTGTATTTATTATAACGGTTGAACGACACCCTACCACTCAAGAGCCTTTGAATATACCGGAAAAATAAGGATTAAAGAACTTACGATTCGGTGATTGAACTGTGAGAGACACAGCAACCCTTATTCTAAGGCAGTAGAGGGAGACGTTTACAGGTGACTAAGCAGGATATGTACCTCAATAGGTTTTCGGTATTATGATAATGCTGATAAAATAAATGACACCATTGTCCCTAGTACCTACATATTATTTGTGTTTAATTAGGAAAAATATAGTAATACTAACGAATGAGTTTTGCAATAGGTACATACAATAAGGATTTGATGTTATCGGAGAAAAACGACTAATAATTAAAATTAGATATTATTTTCGTTCCATCTTTCGAAAAAAGTGTATTTTTTTCAAAAATTATTACGCTTGAAATATTACAGGTTGATACTACTTATACTTACATTTTTTGGCAACGTCAATTATTCAGAAGCTTTAGTTTCGTAGCTCTTTCAATTAATTATTTTATAATAATAAAATGCCGTAAACACGTTTATTAATTTATGTTGTTTAAGTGCAATAAAAATATGTCAATAAAAAAATATTTTTCATCTAGAAAACCATCTTTAACGATATTGTAAGTAATGTAGATTTCACCACTTGTTTCCAAAATATTTTTCAAAGTTACTTGTTATAATCATTCTATTTAAAACGTCATCTAAATTTTTGTATTACATCAATATATTATTCGTGTCATAAAAGTCGTCTTCTGCCGGATAATCCGCTGATGGGTCACATGACTCGCGAAACCTCACTCGGCCATATATTATTTGTCCCCCAGCTTCCACGATCTAGCGCACACACCGTCGCTACTTCTTCTCTACTAATGATCAGCGATACCTCCCATAACGGAATGTTCTATATAAGGATAAGTCGACCTTCGCAAATATGTGGTGCTGTGCCCGCTGTCCACCGTCCGACGGTCCCGCGCCTCTTCGCACGCCGGGGGCCGCTAGTCGCGCGCGTGGCTTTACATCGATAACACGATTCGCCGTCAATAGGCGCGCTTTTCCGATCGATCTGAGGCGAAAATCGCCGGTTATATCACGACGGTGTAAGAATTTTACGTGGTTGGTTACGTTGAAGCTCTGCCAATGTTTTTTTTCCTTCGCGCGCGCACGTGGACGCGAGAGTGGACGTCTGCTGTTTGTTCACCGATTTGTCCCGATTGAAATAGACCAATTAGCGTCGATGGTTTGCGCTTCTCCGTCTATAATGCGAAAAGCTTACTCATTTTCGTTTGTTTCTGTTTTAAAATACGATTATTTTATGTAACGTATCGGTGGTTCAGAATAGTTATGGACGAAGTCCAAATGTTGAAAAATACTACTTATGTCTTTGGATGTAATATATATACAGTATTGTTAAGTACTACACGGTTAATACCTAGAATAATTTCAGATTTTTAAAAATTAATCCGTATCTTTAATATGAATGAATCAGATCCTAATTTAATTTATTTACTTTAATTTAATATATTATATAGGTATATATTGAAAATATAGATATGTCAAGGGGTTAAAAAACATCTAAATATGTGTATATTTCATATATATTGATGGATTTGATCTATAGTTATTTTGAGTTTAGCTTCCCATTTCTAAAATAATCTGTCTCTAAAGAGATTTTATTTTATAATCATGGCAAGGAGTCATTTGTGTAACCCGTTAATCAGCCTGAATCCATCAGAACCTGGATACTCGAAGAAGTGTTTATAGAATATATTTCGATCTTCTTTTTTTTCAAAGCCAACGATAGAATCTATGAACAACGTTAAACTATTAATTTTTTATGTTTCAGCATAAAATTCATGTGAAATTGACATATTATAAGCATATTTCAATAAAATTATTCTCACACTAAATAATATATTTTTTTCATGAAGTAAACTTATTTTCATCTCCTTCACCTAAAACAGATATTCTTTCTGTAATGATTGTTGACTAGAATTTATACTTCATATTGCAGTAGGTCGCGAAAGATACAATATTAAAGTAAAATTGGCTTCGATTAATGATATTTTTTTTTAAACCAAAATGCTATTGGTAATAAATTGGTTTCATGCCTCGTGGTATATTCGGTTGTTTTTATTATTAAACTCGTTAGCGGAACGGCTATCAAAATTAGAACATTTCTTGAAATTCTTGTTATAGCGTTTTTTGCATAAAAATATCGCGGTCTTCCACTGCGGTGGAATCGATTTGATTCCATTCAGCCAGATTATCTATTCGACATTGAGTTTATAATAAAAACGAGTGACGTAAGACCACTCCTACATCTGATTCTATGATCGCCATATATTTCGAGGTCGATTCATTTATCCACCTATATTCCATAATAATTTATCTTGCTTAATGTAGGTAATATCTTATTATAGAAGCATCGCACTATTTATACATAAATCAATCATCCTATTAAATACAGCTTAATGCATTATTATTCGTCAATTTCAAAATACTTTATAAATTATTTTTGTTTAAATTACCCTATATTTATCATACTAATCGACGCCATGTTATGTGTATGTTTAATAAACTATTTCTCACTCATGCGGTTAACTGTCAATACTTATTGTTGCTAAAACATTGTACCTATTAAATCAAATAAAACACAATAGGTATTTAGTGGTTATTCCACATAATATAAAAACGATCAGGACCGGTTTCGTCCGCTTCAATAGAGATAAATTATTAATATGTATAAACTTAAGCCTGCACCAAATTAATGCAGTGTCTGCTAAAATTTTCATCATTTCAAAGCATCCAATTCCATAAAAATTAATATAATTTAAATATATATGAATTAAAGAAATCTTGGTTTAGATAACAATAAAATAATAATATGTTAAAATGCGGCTCTAAATAAGATATCTGTAACCGTCCTGATCGAGGATATTGGACTCCAAACTGGACAACTATAATAACTCTGAAAATGAGGCTTTATGCACAGGATTGTCTTAAATTCCACTTCTGACAAAATCTTAAATTGATTAAAGGATCCGAATGCGATACTTAATAGAGATACAATACGGAGATATTATCAACAGCTTGTACATGTTTGTAGTACACCTGCGGCACACTAGTTATGCAGACATTGTATTAATGGTATTCCGTGAAGCTAGTTCTTGGAATATTGTATTTTAACCATTTTCGTGTATTAAATAAATAACTTTTGTCGTAATGTAAATAACTGTAAAAATGTTAATAAAATCGGTCCCGATCATCATTCGATTATGTGGAATAAGTTAGTCAATAAAGTGTTTAGATGTTGTTAATTGTGTTTGTTTGCTGTACAACATATATTTTTTCACATTGACTACAATCTGATGTGGAACTTAATCGTCTCAAAAAAGATTTGTTTTTTTTTTACGAGAAATGGATGTTGGTCATTTGCTCAATCTATTAGGCCCATAACTACACTGAAGTTGTAGAAATAAGATCAATTGTTTTAATACTAAACTTTCATAAGACTCCCTCTGTTAAAACAACCCTTTTCGTTCTACAAAACGTTACACGTTACTTACAGTGAATAAAAATATAATATTATACTTACTCCATTTTATTTATAAATAATAAATTTCACATTCTCATCAGATTGATTGTCTGGTAAGGAATTAAATTTAAAAAAATACCAAAGTAATTTATTCTTACAAAATTTATCAATGATGAAACCCCCTTCCGGCTATTTCTTTATATTTGAAGCGATTTCAAATAATACGTGGATATTATATTACCCACGCCTAGAAAAATGCATATTTGTGATACACGAGTGTACGTACACTGTACACACTGCTCAGTAGAACAATCGAAAATGAAGAAGTTGTGCAATCAGGATAATATGCGCCTGATTTTTTTAGTCTGAAATATTGTCATTATGATGCCCTATCCTTTATCACCGATGGAAATTATTGTATAATCACATCATATATTTTTGGAGGAACCATATTATTTTTGTATTATTTTAATCGTCTTAATAAATAATGTTTAGTAGCACTTTTGCAAATTATTATTTTGTCAACACGCGAATTATACGTTTACTTTAAAGTTCCCTCAACATTATACTATTAATAATAATATTAAAATATATTCGGTAAAACTTTTGAGTCGAGTTTTAATTGATTTATTAATTGCAACATTTTAAAATCTGTATGTACGATGTAATACCTATATACTATTTCATGACGGATTATCATGTGTACAGTCTTTCTCATTCAATAAATGTTAAAATTTTAGTAGTATTCGTCGTACGGATCTCCTAGATAGATCAGATTGCTGAGAATCGCAGTGTTTCCCAAAATAACAACATGCTCGTACCCCGTTATAGACATATATTTTAACGGCTTACCCACCCCACTTTTGCCAAACACAATTATTGATATGGGAGCTTCGCTCAATTTTTATAACACCACAGGCAAAGCAAGTATTTTTACGAAAATAAGTTCAATCGTGTACCAGGGGTACAAGGTACAAGTACCACGGTTTGAGAAACATATTATTATATCCTAGGATATTGTATCCTAGAAAGAGGTCAGAGTATAATATTGGTGAAATTAATGTTTAAATGCATCTTCAATAAAGCTACTAAACATAGGAAAGCTAACGCACTTTTTTATTCAACGAGATCGTTATTTACATCGTTTCGTTTCTTGCTACCTCTGTAAGAATTCGCTTTGTTACAATAACATCGAGCTTTTCATTGCTTCAACAGGCTGCTGTTCGGATAATAAACAAGTGAATAGTAAAGTTGTAAGTGTTCGCCATCTAGTGATCGGGAATTCACTTAAGTGTCTTTTTTCGGTGAACGTGAGAACGGACCGAAGCTCGCAGATTTCGTCTATAAATAAACGAGAGTCGACCTGAGCGAGCCGGGTACAGTATTGAATGAGGCAGGTTTGGAGCCTAGACTGTCGATAACGAAACAAACGCCACCGAGAGATCACTTCTGTTGGCGCCATCAGTTCTCGTTTACCACTGACCGCAGAGTGACGCTTTTCGCCGTATATAAGCGCCGCGACGCCGAAAAATTCACCCTTCCGTAGGTGCGTCGGTGTCAGTCGCGTTGTGTTGCGTTGAGTGTTGTTTTTGTTTCCCGCTTTCGATTGGTTTGAATTCGCTATGGCGTCCTCTACTATGCGCATGCGCACTGCTTCCCCGAAGACAGTGTCGTTTTCTCCCGTCCTCACGAGGAAATTCAACGGCAACTCCAGCGCCTCCGCTGGACTCTCCACCCCTTCGCCGCCGCCCTGCAACTTTGAATGGCGGGATCACTACAACGATTTTAGCACATACATAGGTAAGGAACAAGGGTGCTGCAATCGCATTAATAGGATTTTTATTACACACTAAGAAAATATGCGTGTCATAATCTTCAATCAACCCACCAACATATTTAACGACGTATACAAGTTGTAATGCATTTTATTACGAAATATATTATAATGCCGCCTCATACACGAATGTCGGTAACTATAAAAGCAATCTCCATATTTGAGAACAATGATGTTTTTCATGTCCTTAATTTTTTTTAAATTTTAATATTATTTTGTATTCGCCTTTTACCTGGACGTATTTACTCTTGAGTTCCCTCCTGTAAGGTATGTATTGTAGATGCGTGTATGTTTCACCACGTATCGCGTGTTTTCTACGTTGTATGATGTGTAATTGTTAGCTTTAGGTACTAAAGTAGGTATATACTAAAAAAAAGTATCATTAATGCGAATCTCATTTACGACAGATTTTTTTTTTTGTAAATATTAGTTTTTTATTTTATGGATAAGACGTGATAAAACAGTCATTAATAAAATTAGTATTTTAGACAGTTTTTATTACCTAGTATTTTGGTTCTTGCGTATCCTTTGATAATATAAATAAACATCATTTATTATGGTTTACATCTCGGTACGGGCATACGTTATGAATCAATTACTATAACCGTGCAAAACGATTTGCTTGTTATCTAGGAGTCATTCATGACTTGAATAATAGTAAAATTATTAACACTAAGTTAACATTTTTCTCTTTGTTTGTTTTTGCCAGGTAAAAATAGTTGACGCACGTTATGTAAGGACGGTGTCCCAACGTGTGTATTTGGCATACGAAAAAATAAACGTGAACATATTGTCGGATACACCCGCGCATTTAAATGAGTCAAATTAAATTTTTATGTGTTTTTTATGTATCGTAGCATTGTGAATGTTGTGTAATTTTCGATGCAATTTCTAACATTGCATGCTATCTAACTAATTTAAATAATACGTTAATAATAACAAGTAGTGTAAGGTACTGTAGTTTCATAAATAAACATGATGCTGAGATATTTCGGCAATGCTTGACGTTCAGGTCGGTGTGTCGTAAACTATATTCGTATAATTTAAAGATTATATTGTTATTTATCTGTCAAATTTTACGAGAAAATGCTCAGATCTATGATATGGAATTCAGTTTTAAAAAATAAAATTGTATTAACGTATTTATAGATTCAAGTTGAATGTAGTTTACTTACTTGCATTTTAAATATAGTATGTAAAAATCCTTGATATCACTTGGCAACATTGTATGTTTACACTATGAATGGTCGATGCCTACCTAAATCATAAAATATGCGAGAGTGTCTACATTAAAAACGCGTTTTCAGTCTATTGAATTCAACACGGTTTAATAACACGATCTTCAGTAGTACCTATCTATTTAGTTTTACTTGCCATACTACGTAAAATAATTAGAATCCTTTATTCACCTTAATAAATTCGAAAAGAAAAATTATTATCGTAGCATTGCTGGATGTAGGCCTCCCCTAACACTCTTTACTTACTTTGTTCTTAATTTACGCTGTCACGTTCTTCTTCTGTTCGTCGATTCAGAGGATTTTAGGTTGTTTAGTATCCCTTGGTAACCATGTGCCAGCCGTTAGAGGGTCGGACACATTAACATATTCAGTATATTTTAATTTCATCATTGAAGTTAATGGGTCTACCAAACCACACCCGCCCCGCACCACATTCGGTCTTAATCGGACGTATCATGGAACCCTACGTTTGGGTGTGAATTGTCATTTTTTATGACTGGGAATGTGCTGTGGAGTCAAACGTGCTTTGACTAAATTTACATGACTTTAAGTTAAGAGAACCCATGGGAAAAATGTGCACGTAGAGACAATATTACAAATTGTAGTAAGTATCAAAAGTTAATACTAAACTGCCGAATATTCTGTGAAGAGATCTTCACGTTGGCAGTATGACGCCGCAAATTTTCTAAATGCAACAAAATTGACCTAGGCTGGCGACCAGGTCGGACGGTCCGATGGGCCCAACAGTTGGTTGAACCGATTTGAGCAGCCTGTATTTCTCCGTCACATGTTCATGTTTAATGGGTAACAAGACCAAGCCCAAAGAGCCTGCCAGCGAAGCCACCATGTCGTCAATAATTGACTGGTGTAATCAAAGCGGTTAACTCCATTCGCCATTTGATATTTGGATTTTTTTTTTCAATTTCATCAATTTGAATATACCTCTTACATCGCGTATCATTTTCTGTCCACCCAAGCCTCAGAAGAAGACGAAGATCATATTCCGGCGAATGTGCTTTATCCGTATTAACGAAATTGATGATACTTCGGACGCGTAGTTATTAGTTAATTTCGCTGTGATTAGGTCTGCTTCAGGTGGCTTATTTGTTAATTCACCGGTAAATGAGAGTTGCGAGTTTCACCCGACACCAATATAATATTTTTTTCTGTTATTATGTGATCAGCTTTTCCTGAAATTGTATTATTTCATAATATATTATTTCATACAGAAAATTCGACAATCGAACGTTTCACAACCTTATACGTGTATGTTATGTGACATTGAAATATATTCATAACATAACCCACCTTCGGAGTATATAATATTATGTAAATAACAATGTCATGGGTGGTTTACTCTGACTACGTTAAATGTTATGCTATATGGGGGCGTTTATATGAAAAGTCACGTGTTATTAAGGAGATTTTTAGATATAAGTACATACATTCTAATGAAATATGCGGAAACTTCGTCTTATTAAATTAATGTATTGTTTTATTATAAACATATTAGGTTGTCTAGAATTTATTGATCTTTTTAGTTGGTATCAATTGTATTTACGGCTTAAAGTTAAATGGTTGTCAAGTTTAATGGAGCGGGTCAGTCGTTTTGTTCTACCTACGACAGTTCGTGACCTAGATGAAATCCATTGTTAAAATAGATAACTTTTATGATTGTATCAACTAACAATAACCATGAGACAATAAATGAAAATTAAGGAGACAGGCTTCTGAATTAACTATTATTTTTTTAGTTGTTTTGTTTTCTGCTTACAATTGCAAAAATATTTTTTATTTAGTGACAGAAAGTGTCTTAAGTAAGACATGACATATGGGTTACATAATATTTTAAAGAGTTTGGATTATATTGCAATACTTGATGGTGATTCCAAAAAACTTTTTTAGTATGATTGACTTGGTAATACTATGGAAAAGTTAATATTCTCTGTGTTCGGAACATCGGAACACTGAATTACTGAATAAGGCCGTTTATGGCTTATTGCGTCGCGTCGCTGCGGCCAGCCGTCGCCGTGAGCGGTAGCCCTAAGTTAAGCAGCATCCTCGTTGGCCTAAGGTAGAGCGATCATATTTGTATTTAAAAAAGGAATGTTCTTCAATTTGTCCCTGAGTATGGACCTAATGGTTAGGCGAATGATTACCAACTATGCTTGTAATAATGCACATTTTGTCGACCCCGTATTAACTCGAATGTTTACTACTTGTGCGATCATCGGCCTCGATTGTATATTTTGTGCATTTTACTATGAATTTTGGCTAAAATATTGCATATGTGATGGTATCTGCAATGATACTTATACGATGATTGAAGGGGATCATCGCACAGTTCGCACATGAATTGTAATACAACTGCTTGTCATTTTGTCTATATGATTTATTTTATTTATTATTAGTATATTATATTTTGATTATTATTATTATTATAGGTAGGTACATATATTTGAATTCAGCAAAATCGCATTGAATAAATAATAACAAAACAGAAAACGTTGAAACAAAAACGGCAGTTTCCATTCACGTAACATGTTACTTTGTTTAGTTGATATACATTTAAAAAAGAGGGTTATTGTCTATTTAGTGGAAGCCAGCGGCAAAAAAAATGAAAATTGTCGATATCCTGGATTATTTATGTTAGGTTTGGTTATGTTATCATTCTTTAATTGATGAATTCTTGCCGAAATCGGCTATGACAATTGCCGTTGTTCCCCCTGACTTCCAGTGAACAGACTTTTACTAAAAAGAGATTATAGGTACCTACATTTTTGTTGATTTGCACAATATTTTATGGAAATATTCTTTTTCCGTTATTGTTTCCAGAGTCATCAAATGCAGTGTGATGATCGCATAAGCGAAAACACCTTTGCGATCATCGCATGAGTAAAAAAACCACTTAACACTTTTTAGATTACAAACATAATTATATGTATGCTTATTTTATATAAGTTTGTAACGGCTTCAAATTATTGGGTAAGTATATATATGCATTAACAGCAAGTATTTTAATAAAAAATCGAGCAAGTATTTTATTAAAAAGGTGGGAACTATTTAATATGAACAGCAAGTAAAAAATGATTATTGGTAAGTATTATAATATAACAATGGAAGTATTTAAATTATGATAGGGAATTGTTTAAATAATTTTCGGGAATTATTTAAATAATTAATGGTAAGTATAAATATCAATTTGTCAGTATAAAATCTATTTTGGACAGATTTTTTCTTTTACAGAAATAACTTATTTAGTAGCTTCCTTATTATGTTAAATTTAGTAGGATAGTATTGTTATTTCTATCTGGCTCTCCAGAACAGATTGTACTATTAGAATGGTATTTCTCTATAATTTCATCCCTTACGCCCATTTAGTGTAGCAGCATTTGTGTATATATAAAATGGCTCAATGATGCAATGCGAGTCTCCTGAGCAAGCTTTTAGTATACAAGCCTTTAAGATACTATTTCATTTTAACTATCAGCTGTAACTTAACTTAACTGCACCTTCAGAACCATTAGTTGTAGGTAGCTGTTAGGCATACACTCTTGATCTAAGCGCACTTCAAAGATATATGTAACCTTACCTTATGAGATTCAAACCCCTAATCTCTACTTCATTGCAGAGTTAAATAAATTGTAGTGTCTATTTACTATTATATACATGTTCAACTATGCAATAATAACAAGACATACTTCAGACTTGTATAGTGCTTATTACATATTATTTTCAGTATCAGAATTAAATAATAAGACAGACTTCAGTTGTTTACAATAAATGTATTTATGGTAACAAACATATGACAGAATAAGACGTTTCCTTCAATGACATATCAATGACATACAACCTATTACTAAAGACGACCGATGTCGATCAATGTGAATGATTGAAAATGATAATCTAGAATACACACCCAGTCAAACGATAACATAAAAATCTCTTCCTTCAATTACGTACAACCTATTACTAAAAACGTTTATGAAATTCATAAAAGAAAACATTAAATTTGTGTTGTTTTTACTGTTATATTATTTTATGCAAGTCTACATATAAATAACACAACATTTTAGGATTATCGGAAAACATTCCGATAATCGCAACTTTTGACTTATGCCAGCGCTCCATTGGCAAGCCAAAAGTCCGAGGACAAAATCGTCCGATTTGTCTATGCTTTGCTACTAATCAACGAACGAATAAAAAAGTCAAGCTGTCAAAAGTCAAAAGTTGCGATTATCGTAATGTCTTCCGATAATCCTATAATTTTGTGTTATTTATATGTAGACTTGTATAAATAATATAGCAGTGAAATCAATACAAGTTTTACGTTTTATTTTATTAATTCCGTAAATTCAAATCAAAAAATAATTGATAAATCTCTCATTTTCTAATGTGTAAATTAACAAATTGATCAATAAAAATGTTTAAAACAATTACAGATTTTTTTTCGGTCTGAATAATCGCGTATTAATGTGAAATCTAATTTCCATAGTGATCGACGGACGAAGTCTGGCAACTCGGAGAGTAAAATATCAAACATGTTTGAAATCCAACGAGCCTGGTCTGCGGATTATAAAGTCCGCAGACCTAAGGTGCTCCACGCGAAAAAAAAGTCCGAAGACTGTAAATCGTCTGACTTGCGTGCCAATGGAGCGCCGGCATTATTAATTGTCCTCGGACTTTTGGCTCGCCAATGGCAATACGTTTCACGGTCTTGTTTACATTAGATACTATAGTAAATCAACAATATTAAATTATTATCTGATTCGGCATTTACACTAATAGTAAAAATGATAATATACATTTTATATAAATAATTAATCTACTTACTTAAATTAGTAATTTTAAAAGACGTTGAAAAAAACCTTTTTTGTGGTGATGAGTAAAAAACATGTAAAATATAAAAAATCCACGAACCCTAACTAATTAATTTAGCATGCAATTTTAATTGGATAAATTTAATATCATACTATTAATTATTGTTGTACCCAAACTGAGATTCATTTTTTTTATGAAATTAGACAATAATAGGTAATAAAAATGTACTTAGTTTAAAAAAATGATTTCTGTAATATTTGTAGTACCTACCTAGAGAACCTATATTTTTGATCAATTATTAATTTAATCTTTGAGGTTATTCGCATTTATTTTGTGAAATGTCCATCTAGCTCTTTTTTTCTGCACCTCTGCGACTTCTTATTTGATCTTCTTTTAATAATAATGTAATCATAAATAGTTTGTTCTTACCGATATTCATGAATGCATAGACTAATATACTTTATATGCGATAATGGTAACCCTAAAATGCCGTGCGCCCCATTGAATGTTTTTTACTTTTCATACTATCAAAATAATAATGGATATTGATTTTATCTATTGGCCCATGTCATTTAAATAATGATTATTTATTTTTACTACTGATTTTTGAATATTATTTCTTGCTGTACCAATATTTTACATTCAACATTAAAACTGGCGGTCTTATACCGATACTTTGAAATAAATACTTACCATTCATTTAAAATTCTGACAGTTGTTATTTAAAAACTTTTCAAAATTGTCTATTAATACTTGCTTCAAAAATGCACGCCGTTTATAACCCTATTAGCTATACGTAAAAATAAATTGTGTAATAATTATATAGACATTATTTTGTATTATGAAATACCCAGTCAGAAAGCTATTGAATCATCTTTGTCAGCTATGAATAATGCTTATTTAATTGGCAGTAAATCAGCAGTGAAGTACCTAACTGTATTCTTAATGTATGTGTGCCGTAAATGTGCAGTGTTACTTTAATACCATCTACCATTCTACCGTGTCCATTATTTATATATACGGATCACACGATAAAATGACTTTCATGTAATTTTTGTTCATTTTGGCGGATATATTCGTTGTATCTTCATATTCCTTTTTGATATTAGGGCAGAAAATTCGCAACTTCTGTTCACACGTTACTTGAAAAGCTCCCCTTTTTACACCTGCAATTTTATGTTTATCTAACGCGTGAGTGAGAAAAGAGATATTTTCTGTGTCGAAAAACAATGCGAACGAAATTTTAAATTTAGAACATCATTGTGAGAAGGTTGAGAATGTTTGTAAAAAATTTCTCTGCAGATATACGTTTTCTTTGTATGCATTTTGACAGATGTCTCTACAAATTAATTATATGGACGGCAGTGAACATGGATTTTTGTATATATCTTTGAAGATGGGATTCTGTTATTTATGTCTGCGAGTTTTAACTGAACTCCCAATTATTACTAACTAGTTGTCTACTGATTCATATCATAGTTGTAGTCCAGGTGCTGGGATCAAATTCATATAATACGAGAGACGCAGATTACTTTTGATTCGTCTACCTGAGACTATAATATACACTATACAGTGAAAGTGATGATGGCAGCATCGGAAGTGGTCGTGGATCCCACTCTTCACCCTCTTAACAGTATTACAGTGGCCTTAGATTCGTCTATGAGAGACGCAGTTTGACTTTGGAAATGTCCATGGTATCCGGAAGTTTATTCGCCTTATCTTTTATACTTTCATACTATATGGAGCCTGCCATAAAGTAAGATCACACAGTATGCTAGTATTTTAGTGAAAATTAGGTCACATAACCCTTACAAACAAGTTTCATTGGTGTTAGCATCATTCTGCTACTTCATCGTTGGAACCTCATGTCTGAGGATCTTACCTCCAATAATTTTGTCATTCTATGTTCTCAAATCTCACATTGTCCGCATCGTGGCTTAATACTGTTAAAATTAATTAAAACAATCTATAATATTATTCATTACACATAAAACTATTTAATACGACACGTGTTTCGTTTATACAATAGTCTCACATATAAGTAGGTAGGTACTAAGTACTAACATTTTGTTTGGGTAACATAATATAATTGTTGGCAATGCTGTGAAGAGGGTATGTGTGTTTAGAGATAAATAATTACAAGATAAAAAGAACTTTTTATATAACACGTTTTTAAATTTTCTGTTGAATCATATAAACTTGACAATTCTATGTATTAATAAAAAAAAATTATTGTACTTGATGGAAATACTGAATAAATATTATAGAATACAGAAGTGTCATTTTGACATTTCGTATTGATTTCCATAGTAACGCACGTATATATTAATAATTTAGTTGCTATGACCCACTTAGCAACCAATAATAGTGAGTAGTAAATATTACTTTTAACGATTTTTTTCCGAAACATACAAAACAGAATTAACTGAAAATGAATTCAATTCTGCTTAAAGATGGCCAAAAGTATTAAAAGAATGTAATGTCGTCGTGTTCTGATATATTCTAAAAGTTTCAAATGTCTAGCTAGTCGGGAAGTTAGTTAAAAATCTTGGACAAACAAGAAAAAATCTATACCGGATAAACAAGAATACGAGCTAATAAATACGTGGTAATAAAATAAAAATAGCTATATATTATTGTGAAAAAGGAACAAGTAGTGATAAATTTTCAAATTACAGTAGGGGTTGGGAATTTTGAATTTTTTTTATGCATGTAATGTGTTTAATTAAATTTTAATAAATGAGTTTTTGTTATATTATGTATATACAATATATTTTTATTTCTCTCTTGTCTTTTCTATTTTATTCGCGCGGATGAAGAATTTTTAAATTACTTATTATCTTCCATGGCGTTTGGTTATATCGATCGCTCATGAGTTAGATACCTACCGACGTTGAAAAAATTAAAAGACTAAATTAAACGTCTTGTGAAAATTGTCTTGTGAATACTTCATTCTCGATTGAATCTCGTTTAATGAACCAAAGGTAGCGTGCTTTTATTATTTCAGAGATGTTTTGTTGTTATGCCATGTTAGTATGTTGTTATTTTTTCGCATAATAAAAGCTGTTTTCGCAGGTGGGAGTGATGACCATTTTGGTTCGTTAGATTTCTTTTATGTCGGATGTGAAGGCGGGTTTTTACGTCCTGCTATTATTTGATTGACCACGTCAAACCTTTGTTCGTTGGGCACAAAATTTCAAAATGATTTTGTAAATTGAATTTTCAATCAACGTCACGTTGATATTTTTGTAATAACCCTTTCGAATATTGACGATCATTATGTCTATCCTTTTAACAAATTCATTTGATAGGTACGTGATTTCCGTTCTGTAAATAGTTTTCTAGAATCTTTAATTTTATTCTCTTATAGCAAATCTATATTTTATCGTCATCTAAATTTAACCGTTTTTCGGGGGTGCAATGACCAGTAAAAAAGTGCATATTTTGAAGAGAACACCTAACTTGCCAATTACTATACAATAATATACACGATCATTGTTATGTTTAAGAAAGGGAGCCATATAAAACCTATCCCCCCAACAAAATGGCTGTCATGAAATGTAAAATTAATATTAACGCATTCGCTGCTGAGTCGATAATGAGTTTTTAATTGCCCCCTTTAAAATGCACGTTAATTACATCGATCGGCCGCCTGGTCATTACGCGCCGTGTGCGTCTTCCGCGTCCAAAGTATTAATATAGATATATTAGTTAGGCGTCTTAATTATATGTTTTTAAGGGCGGACGTGCTCAGCGTGGGTCAAAATGGAATTAAAAATTAATAAATGTAAAAAAATCTTAACACCACTGCACATTTATGTACTGAAATATGACTATATTCTAAAACATTAGAGCGAGAGGTTTAAAAGAATACTATTTTATGTAATAAAAATACTTTATGCAGTCATCAAATGTTTAAAATAAATATAAAGGATAATAAGGCTTCAAAATTATATAAATAGATTATCTACAACGTTTAAGGTATGTCCAGGATCATGCTTTGAAAATAGAACAAAAGCTCCATTTTGACCTACGCTGAGCATGTCCCCCCTTAAGAATGCTGAATTTTAAACGTCGTTGAAAGTAATTAGGGCGAGATATCCAACACATCGGCCTAAATATTCGCTGTATAAAAATTATTATTAAAATGTGACTACTTGTCCGATTATAATTTCATGGCCTGGTGGACAGATTGCAATAATAGGTGAATGTGGTTGAAAATGCACTCTTCCAATATGGATTAATATCTTTACAGCAATATTTTCCTGTTCTGCTAATGTGGTTGCACGAGTCATTCTATTAAACTATTGAAACATTCAAAACACATTGTATTATTCATTTGATTGAAAATTATTCACAGTTACATTTTCTAATAGAATAAATTGGTATATTACAAATTCGCGTATTCGCGTGTTCGACCTATCCTACTAACGTGTCCACTTTAATATTGACTAATTGCCTTACAAATCAATATCGATATTCAGTCGAGCTGCATATTATTATGTAAAAATAAAAAAATGTGTTGGGTAGATACAAATTAACTTTATAAATGCCTAAATCCTCCACAAAAATCCTATAATCAACAGAGTTAGGGAGATAAATAATTTTAAAACTTGTAGTAATATTTGTAACTTTGTAACACTCGCAGATATGTCTTCGTCTGTCAACAAAATAAAGAATTCTAGGAATTTTACCATATCGGAAGAATTTTATTTACATCCACCCCCGCGTTTTTTGAAGAAAAATATAATGGCCAACAGACAAGTAGCCCTTGAAACCGCCGCTCCAGCGCATCCAACCTAATTGGCAACCTTTTCGCGCCAAAGATTTTTTTTAAATCCAAACGTAACGTCCTTGATTGATATTAAACAGTGCATTAAAAAACAGTGTTTCATCCCTAATAATGACAAAGTGGTCGTGGCATATTGACAATTATTAAGTAATAATCTCTCACCAATGCTTTCGTTGCTTCCATCAACATCTATGTTCTATCTATATCACGTGTGAAAAGTAAAATATATTACCTAATAATATTCAACTGCCCCAAATTTGTGGTTTTAATTCAAGTCGAAAGAAACCTTCCGACATAAACCTCTTCAAATCAGTACCTACTTATTAATTTATGACCATGACAGGTAGATTCAGTCATTGGTGACCACTGTATGCTTCTTAAGCAAAATATAAGACAATATTCATTCAGTTGTAGTTTCCAATGTAAAATCATGATTGTATAGAGCCTTTGTATTTTATTGAATGTCATATTATAATCAGTTTTTAAACATACCGAATGAATTTAGTTAATAACGATTTCGAACTACCTATTTGAATTGTTAGCCTAACCCACTCATTTAATATTCATTAAAATTCTCACAGTATGAGGTCCATGTTTGACGCAAAATGACTTCAAATAAAAATGCTAATAATTAAAAAAAAAACAGCCGAACACCACGTTCAGTAGATAGGTACCTCAGTTTTATTTGATTTTGTTATAAAACACTAGCATTATAATAGAAAAAGTAAACAATATTTCCTTCTGAATACCTGTCACAGATAAAAAAGAGGTGTAAATACATTTTTAAATGCGTATTCTTCTTATTAGTTAACAAATTTTGTTGGGACCTCGTGAATGAGGACCCAAATAAGTTAGTAGTATTTACCATGCGTTTGCTCCACGCCAGCTCAGCAATTCAGCGGCCTGTGTTAGAAAACGCGAAGCAGTCTTGATTTGATCTGGTCATCTGGATTGGAAGAAGCTGTTCTACTTCCTTTTCGACCTGGTCAAATACCACGAGTTGTTCCAGGTTGTCATTCTCCCTGTGGGCTACATGTCCGAATAATTTGAATGACTGGCGTAGGTAAACTATGGGAAGGTTGACTCGTATCTGGAGTTTGTTAATAATTGAATCGTCCGCCCGTTTTATCGTCAATGAGACTGCTCTCATCACCCGCCCCCAGTAACGTATTCCAAATAGTAGCCTCTGTCTTTCTCGTGCCTTAACTATTCAAGTCTCGAGGCATATTATTTACAAACTATAAAACATACCAGATGGCTGTGCCACAAGTCAATATTTTTATTGATGCGTTCAATAATACTATTTAGCTAACAATAATATCATAAGCAAAGCAATATAGGTGAACAATATGTATAGATAAAGGACGCGTCGATTTGAATACCAGTATGGATTGGTAGGTATGTATTTCGATAAACCCGGTGTATTTTACGCGAGTAAGCGTGTGCGCGAAATGCATATTATACGTGACCACGCGATCAAGTGCAGCACCCATAAGAGGATGCAACGTATGTGCTGTTTTTATGCGATATTATATATGCGAGCTTATGCGTTACAGACAGAGTGAAAAGTAAGAATGATTCAATTAGTGTAGTGGATAATAAAATGTAGTTTTTTGTATCAATTTTACAAAGATGAATTTAGGATGTTGTCAGCCGGTTCAGTGTTATAAAACCTATTCGGCACATCCTTTTATATCTCTAAACCTCTTTCTTTCGTTTATTATGGAGTTATAACCAGGGCTCGAAATAGACCAGAGCGCATCGGAGCGCCGTTCCGGTTCATAACCCCAAATTATCCCATATTATCCCAAATTATCGTTCCGTCTCGTGAAAAAAATAATTTGACCGTTTGAGTTAGCTATGCCATATTAAAACAAAAAATCCAATACACTTTTTTGGAAAATACACATAAAATTAGATACTTAACTATGTTAATATTTTCGTAATATTATCGAGCGCTCTGGTTCGTAAAATTTTCCATTTCGAACGCTGGTTATAACTATCACAGAAACCCCGTTTTGTTAACTGAATCAGTAAAAATGTAATTTATTATAAAACATATAAAAATGTCACAAATAAAATTTGATAAAATTTAGCTGCATTATATTTGAAAAAAAATCTATCATTGACACCGTAGTCTGGTTATTTCTCATTCAATATTAACATTATTTACAACATAAAATAAAATTATATGTACATAAACATTCAATAACATTAAACTTTTTATACATACTAAAATAAACCCACCAAGCACCGTAGATTATTATAATTTATAACTTATAAGCTTATAACATTTGAGTTTATATAATCACAATATAAGTTATTCACTATTATAGATGTCACAAAAGTTATGTTAATAATATTATGATGTTGTAATTTGTATACACTACGAAACCGTGTACACGAGAGGTTTATTTGATATTAAATATGTTTGATTGAACGTTGGATTTTTATGAAATAGGTATAAAGCTGTCTAAAAAATATGATTTTAAGATAACAATTAGTTTTATACAATTTTAAGCCTATATAATACATACTACATACAGACCTGAATTAAATTATATGACGTTTATACGTACCGATGACAGTTCCCCTATTGTCAATTGCTATTATATTACTTGACATGGCTAATTATTCGATTATCCAATTAAGCCAATTCCCTCTTTGTCTTGACAAGTGATCTACGCATGATGTTATAATCACAGCCCTATTATGAGCTACATTTAAAGGTACATAAAATCGTGGGAAAGACGTTTAACTAGGTACTCGGAAATTAAAAATTCAAACTAAAAACTTGTTGATTTTATACCAAACGTAAGCGTAGGAAAACATTTTGGATGATTGACGATTTTTTAGCATATCCGTATTTTTTGCCATTCGTCGTGTCACTTAGCTTCGAAGGCTGGTAAAATAATTATATTTCCCATTAACAAATTTAATCGTTACTGCAGGAAACCGCACCTCCGAACAGTTCTTGTGATCTGATTGTGTGCTAATTATGCAGAACAGCGGTTCATATCCTTTTCATAAGTGCGTACCACTAAACTAATAATCAAAAATTTCAGTACCGCTAACAAAAATCTGTCTTGTAGGTATAAAAATAAAAAGTCTAGACCAAGACACATAATTTAGTTATTATCACATGTTTTTATTACGTTTATGATTAAAAAATAATTATAATTAATATTTAATTAGCATAATGATTTTTGATGCTTGTGGTTATTTTAAAGAAAATATTATATTCATTATTTCGGGTTATATTTTAGATAGTTATAGTAATAAACTCGCATTTTGCATACGTTTTCTCCTCCCCACGTTAGTTATCCATAGTTGAGGCAACCGGGCATGTAATTCAATACGCTAATAACTACCTTATTTAATATATTTGTCTTGATTTATCTGTAACGCACGAGAGAAAACATAATATGAAATATGTAAAATAGAGCAAGACAGGAAGAAGACATACTAAACATATTCGTATAAACGCAAATTCTAAATTTGAAAAAGCGGAGGAATCATTTAAGTATTTTAATCGGGTCGTGAAAGAAACCAAATGTTACTCTCACATATGCTGGTAATGGCATATCGACTGTTGAGAATATCGAGAAATTATTGGTTTATCAAGAGATTTAATGGTAATTTATGATAGGGATAGGGTGCTACAATCTATTATATCCTTAAGCAACATACACAACAAAAACAGAAAAAAATAGAAACGTTATTGATGACGAAGAATCAACAAATAATTGAGTTTGAAACACTAGTGACTAGTCAAACAAAGTCAGTAAGACAAAGTGAAGACATATGAAAATGTTGACATGTTGTACTGCCACCTGGTAATATTTGCTAGTATTATTGTAGATACGCGTACTACTGGTTGAGAAACGCTATCATATATATTATAAACTCACTATAATATAGATAGTTCGTTGATATATTATCGGTTATATAATTTTGGACTGCCTCACTGCAATTCCAATTCAGAAACCATGAACCATGAACCCTGAATACGTATTATAATATTACACCAGTGTTGACTTAAACGTTTGCTGTAATATAATCAATTCTTTTTAATAAATGATAAGTCTCAGATTCTTAGATCATCTTTATATCTATATTAATAATATGATTGTTTTACCAGGTAAAGTGAGTGGGTTAGGTCGTTTGGGTTGATTGGCGAACCATTACGCTTCTGCCTCGTGTTGGTTCAATTTTTTATACCGCCTTCAACATGTTTTGGAGGCCTCAATAATTTGGCGCCCACTGAGAGATTATTGCCATATTCTAATTTCCTAAATCGCATCTCAACAGCTTCTATAATATCACCTATTAAAATACTCCTAAGATAATATCATTGATTCTCAGTTAAATATAGACAGAGCCGGCTATTAACAGTTCGGAGCATATCCTGGTTGAAAAAAATATGTTCCTTGTTATGTATGAGTGATAATTGGACTGAATTATATAAACGAATCACGAGATACATCTAGTAAAATTTTGAATGTCAACTGATTAAGCCGAAGCGAAACTGGCTAACCGACTGCTAAAATTATGCAATTTGTGAAGCGTTTCAGAAATTTAGAAATCAAGTACTAATTAATTTCTTCGTAATTAGATAGGACGCACATAGCTTAGTTGGTAGAGTACATTGGCGCTAATTCAGTGAACGTGGGTTCTAGTACCGCTGAACGTCATATTTTCAAAAATATTTTATCTAAGGCATAAAGCCCATTAACGCGGCGCTCGGTGCGCTCTCTACGAAATAGGCCCCCTCCCACCCGCGCATTACCCTTCACCTATGTAATAAGGGGCTCAAGGAGCACAAAATAATTATTATTATCAGCGTCTCTCATAACAAAGCAATAAAAATATTATTAAATTTCTCGGGGCTTGTAATTAATATTCACAAATATCGGACACGCAATAACTAAACAAAGAGTTCACTGTTATTAAATAATGGCTTCTCGCCCGTCTATCGACGACGCTTCCAGGAGCGTGATTTTGCTTGCCGTGTTCAATGAATGGACTACGTTGTATTTTCGTTAATTCGTATCGCTGAGAAGCCAAAAAACGATGAATCATGGGGCAGGTGGGCACAATGCGTCGTCAAATCCAGTGTGCGCTGGCGTATTTGATTACGTTGTATTTTCGATGATTCATATAGAATATGCGCGAGCGCCCCGCAAGTCCGCTTTAGTAGACTTTATGCCTAATAGTTATATATCGGTGGGTATATAGGTGTTTTTAAATGACGTATGTTTATGAAGGTCTTAAATTAATCGATACGTTCTTTAAAAAAAATATAAGCAATCCAACATCTTTGAAAGTATACTGTACCTCCATCTCTACTTCATCCAATTTGCTCTGTCCCCTTGACGCTAGACACCCTTCAATGCAGACAATACAATTTTATTATTCAACCCTGATTTAATAATTATACAACTATTACTCTTATTCCTTGTATTTAGTATGGCTCGTTTTTGAAGGTGGTTAATTTCTATTATTAATGTGGTTTCCTTGAACGATTCACCAGGATTATGGTCGAAATAAGATTATGTAAGAGTATATTATTAAAATTGTGGCATTCTATCAAAAGAAAATGTATGATTATATTTACATATTCGATATCTACGCTTTGCGTAGACCACGTTCAATTTTACACGGTTGTAATAAACTGTCTTCGAATTGAATTCGAAACTTAAAATTATAATATATTATTGCAGACCTATATTATGTATATAATATATTCTACATTGCTGTAATATTCAGGATAAAATCATATCAGAAAAAATATATGTTAATCAATAAATGTACTGTCAAATATTAACTATTGAAACAAACAAATTATCTTTTAAGCAAATCAACCGTTTACAAAATTAGTTTATTACCACTTGGTATTTATTTATCAGATGTAACTGATAATTTAATTTTATTAATTATCATGAATCACCAGCATGTAAACGCCGAATCCCTTGAAAAGACAAAATTAATCAACCATATCTCAGTAGAATATGTTGATTGTTTTTACTGTTTGACGTTAAAGAAAACGTTATCAGCCAAAACCATAAATAGATATGAGTGTTGTTGTAAAAAGAAAATATTAAATGAATTAACTACAATAAGCTTACATCACAAAAAAACATAGTAAAAATAAAATAACTAATAATTGTAAGTATTATACTACTAACTAAATTGATAATAATTGGTTTCAGTAGGAAATTATTGAATGAAACAAAAATGCATTGATATTCTCTGAAAAAAAATAATAGATATCCCTATATATAAGATTATATATTTAGTATATAGGTACCTAAGTAATATGAATGCTCAATTTTTTTTTTAGTGTAAATTACCATCGAATATTTTTAATATATTTGTTTATGAAGGTTATTAGGCTGTTAACAGCTTGTGAAAATGTAGTTTAAATGCATTAAGAAGCGTTAAAAGGATTTCTTAAATGATTTCCTGCCATGTCGGCAAAACGGTGACACAAGGTAGCATTACAAATTATATCGACTCTTTCATGGCTAATTTTTCTGTAAGCCCCGCGTTTTCAGATTTTTGTTTACAGACGTGAAATTTTTAAAACGTTTATTTATGTGCCGTAACGACTTTTCTTAAGTGACCGTTCCCACAGGAAACTCGCTAATGATCTGATTTGTTTTCTTTTTAGTTTTCAGTATAAACACTTCCAACGTCTTGTCGTCGATAATTATTATTTTAAGGGAAAATAGATCATTCACATTTGTCCACGGAGTCGGACGATGCGAAGAAAATTTAATACAAATTTTATTATTTTTAAACCTTACAAAATTAATAAAAACACACGTATTTTCATTTATGCATTAGTAATAATATAACTAACTAGTAACCGTTTTTTAGTAATAAATTAATCGAATACCAACACCTTTTGGTGAATATTCATACTTCTGAAAAGAAAAGTCTTTCAAATCTGCAGGAAAATCGTTAGCAAAGAAACTAACCAACGTTTCGTCGTAAAAAATGAATAGTTTTTGTCATGTTCGCGCAGATGTCGCTTTCGTTTTGCGGATGTTATGTTTATTACAATTTTAATAAACATAATATTATAATTAATTTATTACTTTTAAAATATTATATTTTATTGAATTTAAAGTTATAAATATTACTATTTTTTATCATTTGAAACAAATCAATAATTTATCTTCAACATAATAATGATTATTTTTATCCGGTTATATTATCATCACATCTAACTCTAACTAAACCATTTCATTGGAATAAACAGGTATTAATTATTATAATTTTGAATAAAATTATTTTTCTTATTCTAATAATTACGATTATACTATTAATTCCTTTTATATTATATAGGATTCTAAAAAAACTTTTAGATGTATTTTTGATTTACTTGTTTTTATTTATTTTTATCGAGTATTATGACATACCGGCCATACCCGCCGTTGACAAAAACGTTCATGGTTGGGCAAATGGATACCAACCATTCCTCGTAAAATACGCCTGTTAATATAACTTCCACGCTGTGGAGGCCCATACTATGCTCTATGTATGAGAGAATATGGAATTACTTCACTTTAATGCCAAAAATTGCAGTTTCTTTTTCTGCTTATTTTCGGAATTAATTATCAGTGTGGTCAAAGCAGGATGCTATTCAACTTTGTTTTACACGCTGCAGTGTTTTATCGCTTTAAAATTTAATAAAAACCGCAATGACGAATAGTTATTTCTACGTGTGGTGATCCTAGGATAGACTTTCATTATTCACTGCTTGCAAATTCTTTGAAAATAATATTTGATACATATTATTATAATATAATAATATATACTAGGTACCTACATACCTGCCCGGAACTACTTCATATGTGACTAAATGTGGTGTTTCGTGAAATTTACTATTTGATAGTTATAAATAAAATTGATATACGTACTTATCGGAGTAAAAAAATGGTAGGTACTTACCTAACATGAAAGTAGAATAATATATTTTATTAAAATTATTTTATCCTGTTAAATTTCTATTAAGACATTATTTTGCAAGCGTACGCAGCATGGTTAAGTCGGTAAACTCTACAAACATTAAGATCGCTGAGTTGCCATTTTATTAGGTATATACGCAATGGCGACCATTTTTATGTTTATATATTGTGTTTACTTACTCGAGTGCAGTTTACACATTTTTGTCATGATTTTTCAACTAAGTAAATAAGAATACCGAAGTATTATTGGCTGTCTATGTGTTACGCCGAATGTGCGAAATTGCATATTACATGAAATGGGCAAAATTTTGCCTAAATCATGAAAAATGCAAGCCCGTTGCCTTATTCATGAATTAGACAAAATATCTGGAGAATGCGTGAAATCGGCAGTAATTTTTCTGCCTACTTCATGTCTTGGACAAATTAGATAGTAGCGCTACGGTGGTATTTTTTGCAACTAAACTAAATGTATCAAATGCTCATGGATTGGTCAAAATGTACATTTATATTATCTATGGTCAAAATAGATGATCGCGCTCCGTGGTGTGTTTTGCAACTAAACAAATGTGTCAAATGTCATTGATTATAATATAAAAATATACCAATCAATAACTAAAATGACGTTCATATCCATTTACTATGCGAAAAAAAAATTCTAGAACTATAATATGATAACGGAAGAATTTTATTGAAAAATATTTTCGCGATTTGATTCGTGCTTGGGTATCAATTGTGCAATAGTCGATTGAATGTTTGTGATAGTTTGTTGACACTTGATATCTAACCTCAAAATGGACATTCAGTTGAATAATTTAATTCAGAATTACAAAACCTAACCTAACCTAACCTAATAATAATCATATTATATTATGTCCAATTATAACTAATAAAACCATCCGTATTAAATTTACTTTTTCTTCTGTCATGTTGACAATTCAAGAATTCCATACCGTGGCGAATTCATGTACTCAGCAGAAAAATTACCTAATTCATGAATAAGGCAACAGGCTTGACTATTACATGAATTAGCCAAAATTTTGCCCATTTCATGTAACAGTCAATTTCGCACATTCGGTGTAACATACGCTAGGAAAAATAACTGAATGAGAATGTACCTTAAGTCGAAGGAGAAAATAACATTTGACGGCACCCAAGTTGTTCCCCTGAACCAATAATACCATCACATACCTGCAGGTAAGTCTGATAGTTCAATAGGAAATTCGTAGCAATCAATCAATAAAAATACGTTTTAAAAATGACAATTTTTCATATTTGCATATGGCAGTAGATGGGACGTTCGTTCGTTTGTTTTTTTTTCTTGTCGGTATAGAATGAGTGTTTATCAGAATAATGCATTTTAATGATTAGATATTTATGAAAATACCCCTTACTAATAAAACTAATGAATTAATTACCTACTTAATCAATAGTAATGTCTCTCGTCTCATTTCACTGTATTATGGAAAACATATACCTACAGTGTTCAGTGGAGCCAACCGTACTATAATTATAGTACAATACTATAATTTTAATTCAGCGAAAAATATAAAATATTACAATTTTACGCCAAATATACCAAAATACTATGATTTTAAAGGATTCAAGACGAAAATGTTCCTGTACTATATATTTTTCAAAAATACTATAGTTTTTACGCCTTTGTACTAATCAGCATAGAAAAATATGGCAACAGTGATAGTGTTACTATTTTTTCTATGCTGATTATAGTATGGAAGACTAAAAATTATAGTAGGTACCTACTTAGGTAGAAAAAAACTATCGTAAGTAGGTACACTCAAAATTTGAATCCTTCAAATTATAGTGTTTTTGGTATATTAGGCATAAAATTATAGTACTAGGTACAATTTATTATTTTACATTTTTCGCGAAAAAAATAATTAATATATCTACTTAATACGATTGTACTATATCTTTAGTATGGTTGGCAATACTGTTTCATCATTGTAAATTAAACACTCTTATAAAACTACTTAAAACAACCCAAAATACAATATTATGTTCGATAGTTTTTGGCTTTGTTGCATTTTGTTTCGATATCTCCAATACATGCATGTTTTCCTATCGATGTTTTTCGGTGTATGTATGACTTACCTATATAGTTTATTATCGACTTATCTTTCAATGCTCTTCTAATAGTATCTCCGGGCCCGTTTTGTTATCAAAATCAAACAAAGTTTGTGTATGAAAATACTACTACCTACTATCGTCAGTTCTATAATATTCACATAAGTTTCACACATGCCGATTCAGTCCGAAACAACATTGCCCGGCGTAAACTGACTGCCGCTCATTGATTGTTTTATATTATTTGGCTCCAGAATGCCGTCTTTGCCATTTTATATTTATACGGAATGATGTCATTGTGTCAGTTTGCAGTCTGCGTTTTGACCGCGTGATGTGTATTCGCGTATAAAAAACAGTGTATTTGACACATTCCAAAATACGTTATCAAAGAGTGTTGTTTCTTACATTGTAATATTAGCAATATCAAGTATATTCGAAAAAAACTTTGTTGGCCAAAATGGCTGGTGTTCCATCTGTTGACAGTGATTTGTATAGTGTTGTTTTGGATAATGATCCAACTTTGAAACCAGAACCAACACAGTCTTTCAATATATATGAAGATGCGGAAGGCATAGGTGGGAACTGATACATTTTATATACTTTTACCTACACATAGAGAAAATCACAATTTCCATAAGATATCAATTGAAGTCGCCAATGGGATTATTGTATTATTATATTCAATAATATTATAATTATTATACCATAGGTACTTACCATATTTTTAATCGGTGACGTTTTGAATATTATATTAATGGTATAGTTTTCATAAACATTCATTATAATTACTACCAAAATATTACTCAAAAAATAATAGGCATACCTACGTATATTATTTTCAGTTAAAATTTAATCTTTTAAGTGAATGCCAGATTAATTACATTTCTCCACAAGGGTTTCTAATGTCATATTTTATATATACTTACTTATATATAAATAGCAATGATCAAACTTATTAATAATATTATTACCATGCAATATTGAATTAATGATAAATGAATTGGAAAATATTGGTAGAGGACACGCCTTTTATTTTCTACTAACTTATTAGTAATTGTACCTACTGCTAATCGCCAGTTGAGTCATAAAAAATGCATTCAAACATTTCATTTGACATTCTTCGAGCGGACAAAACATTGCAAAAAGTGCATTATTATTGTATGTACAATGACAGTAGGTGCATACATATTGTGTTATTTTTATCAGTACCTACCTAATTATATTATGTATGTACCACTACACCCGTTGGATTTTGTCTGTTCTAGATCCTTTGAGGACAGTACCTATGTAGATATATCCTACATTTAATATTTTGATCGAGTTTGTAAATCATATATCTATCATAGGACGGTAATTTACCCTATGGTTGTTTCTGTGAATACATTGATTAAAGTATGAATAGATAATAATACCTATAACCTGAAAATTTTCGGAATACAATTTCGCTTTATGCACAAAATATCCACATACCTAATATCGTCGGTGTTTTATAAAAAGGGCGAATCAACTATTTTGGCGAAATCGAGATTTTAATGAAAATACAATATGTACCCCACTAGCTTTGTTGTGTAAAATTACGAAATAAAAAGCAAAAGTGACATATTAGGCCTTTTAAAATATTATATAATAATACCTATTATATTGACAGTATTCTTTCTAATCTTTATTATAAACTTGTTAAATATTTATAATCATCTACAGGTAAAAAACAAATAAATGTCAAAAGTTAAAAACCCTCCTCCTGTAAAGTAACATTTTGGTTAATTCGCCCTTTTTACAAAACACCGACGATATATTCATGTTAACATATCATAAACATTACCTTTTATATCTAATTAAAAAAATCTACTTTTAAAACCTATGTTGCATAGTTAGTATTTTTATAACTATTGTATTATCATGTTGGTGTTTATTGAATTGTCACCCTTATTATTTATAGAGAAGCAACGTGACTCAGGGGCATTTTTCTTTCTCTCACATAATTTTATTATTTTCCGGATGACACAAAGCTACAAATTACCAACAAAGGGAAGCTTCACATACTTATATATTTTTAATGTCTGCGCAATACTTATTTTCATCAAAAATATTATTTTTCACATTTCTAACAAAGGAGACAATGCACTGTCACATGAATGCTTCCATACTATTTTTCAATAATGTTCTGTACAAGACGTACTAGTTTGGTTTAGTATCGTTATAGTTTAGGATAGTTTGGTATCTTTTAGCATACCATTTTGTTGGTTCTCGGAATTAGGTGAAATTCTCTGGTAATTATTTCGCTGTATTTTTGTATAGAAACACTACATCTGTTTATTTAACTTAGTCTGAGATTCTGAACTTATTTTAATACGTGATTTATAGTGAGGTCATATGAAAACATCGAATCGAGATAGTCTCATATAATGAAAACTTGGATAGAACCGTGATAGAATAATATATTATGTTTATTATTATAGGTAGGTAACTAATTGATAAGCTATAAAATATCGTCATAAATAATCTTATCGACCACAACGTTGAGAAGTTATCAGTTACCATCGTTGTCATATTTACTGTATTTTTATATCGACTTGAGTTGTTTTTAAAATATAAAATAATATTTTTTTTTCTATCAGATAAATAAAAGAAAATATTATATAATAATTATAGAGTGGACACGTTGACAACTTGTTGCTTTCGCTACGAAGGTGGAACTAACTCATTGAGTTTTGCCATTGTCGGGGCTTCTGGGAAAATATAAGTAAATCTGTGTACAGTGGCACCATGGGCGATTCGCATATTTATTAGTATTGTTTACTATGTCTGTTTTAATACTAACAAACATTGCCAATACAACTGCGAATCGCTTTTTCCATACCTATGGTACAACTGTTAAATTCTTTATTTATATATAAATAGTAAAATAAGATTCTATGACAAGTAAAATATTCATATGGACAATTATGACACTCATGATTAGTTATAATTTATAATACTTTTAACATAACTCTTGAATGTATTTAAAAGAAATCCATTATAAACCTATATTTGTTAATCATAATTATAGGCACATAATGTGACAATGCTTAAAAATTATTGGCATGTGGTTTTCAAACTTGCTCATTTCAGTAACCATTTAATTCTTTCACGGTGCCCTAAAAATGCATATTCTAAAGCAGAGGTCTGAAACTTTTTTTTGCCATGGAGGCGCAATACAAAATTTAAAAATCGCCTTCGACACAATATTGACCGCTTATTGTATCACAAAGATTTAAGAAAATATTTTTTTTTCAGAATCTAGTAGATTCAAGGTAGAATGGCATCCCTCTTAATTAGGGACTGTCTTTGACATATATAAAAGTATTTTACAAAATTAGTAGCGGGCACTTTGAAAATGCTTCGCAAACATTTATTTGTATGCTTGCGAGTAATGTATTGCCGACTTCTGTCTGCAGTAGATCGACAATTTTCTCGTTAAAATCGCATTTGAAACCTTAATTATTAAGGTTTTCTGAAAGATGTTGATCGGTAATAATTATCCATTGGGAAGTTTTATCTGATTTAACGGAATGCGTAATATTTGTGATAATGGTATAGTAATTTAAATTGTACCATCGCATTTAATTAAGATTGTTTAACAGCCTCCGGCGCCCCCGAAGTTTACTCGCGACGCACACTTTGAATGCCATTGCCAATTTAACTCAAACATACATATAATTCATTATCTTAGATTAGAAATATTACTACTATCTATCAGAAGTAAGTAAATTTGTTAATCCCTTCACCACTTGCCACGTTTCCACAACCGTTATGTGGACTCATACTATGGCGTAATGAACATTATGCCGGGTCCACACTGGCAACATGTCGCGCGATAACCTCGTTAAATTTTACGATAAGTATGATAATTATCGTAAAATTTAACGAGGTTGTCGCGCGACATGTTGCCTGTGTGGACCCGGCATTAGGCGCTCTTCAATGTTGTGTTGAGACTGTTTCAGAATTAGTAAAAAGTATAGATATTATTTTATTTCGCAAAAAAAATTATTTTATATTCCTTGAATATTTGGATTAATTTGCGTCTCTTCGTCCATATGCGATCGAATATATACGATTATGTTCTGCTTATATGTACTTCAATTGTATTTTTATCAGTTTATTAGCATAACATAACACACTGGGCACATAATATTGAGTATTCAGTTGGCATTCTTATAATATTATATTTGTTACGAAACCTTCAGCGGGTCCAGGTAAAAACCTGTCTGTGCACATCCGCCCACCTGAAGAATCACTCAGCCAGAAATCTCAATGCCGATTGTAGTGAATAAGTTAGGGTCGACCAGTTTCACTTGTCATCACAGTGCTATTATGAGTCTGCAAACAAGCTATGCACAGGTCAATGAATATATTATTATTGTATTATATACGAATTAAAATGCATAATATGTATATTATGCGGTGTGTTTACCTCGTCCTATTCCAGAATAAATAATTTAACAAAAACTTTTGTTTTTAATTTACAGTGTATTGAAAACCCTAATAATGCCAATGGAATTACTATGTAGTCAAAATAATAAAATATAAATTATTGTCCAGTCTATTTTGGGTCACCGATTTTAAGCAGACATTAATTATACGTATCTTCTATTAACCCAGTTCAACAATCAATATTAATTTATTCAATGATTTTCAATCTAAGCAATGTTTTCGTGTGTGTACAGAAAATCTTTTTAATATTACTTATTTTAATACGAGCTCTACCAGTTAATTAAATACATTTTTTTAATAAACAGTCAGTTAAACAAACATAATTTAAACCATATTTGGTAAATTTTGCAGGTTCGGTTTTTAGTCAATACATATTTCGGTTGTCACATAATTAATATCAAAAGTATAAAAATAAACTATTCTTCTTTATTTATTATTCACTCCTGAAATATAATAATACTTTACTTACTAAGTTATATATTTCAAACATCATTTCTTATGAGGAATATTTTATATAATCTTTTCAGCGTGATAATCTATATTTTATAAAATATGACTCGTGAAATATCTTGTATAAAAGATTTTGCAATGTTGACGGATATTTTTTTTGTCAAATCCACTAGATTGCTAAAAATATATTAAAATTAACGATTCTACTTGATAATAATCACAAATATAATTAAAATCCACTATATAATATGTATGTTATTAAGTAGTCGATTTAGAAATTTCAGTTAACATGGCATATTGTTGTTCTTTCAGCTCATTATAAATATTTTGTTATTATATTATATTTGCTAGAATAAATAATTTGTCATGCCTTCGATTTTATCAACAATTATAAGTATTTTGAAAATGATGTTCATGTAATTATGTTTAATATAGGTTAGTATCTGCCACGTGAGAGGTGTGCTCCACTGTATGCGATATTTTATAAAACGCACAGCATTAAAAAAACACACGATTCTCGAATAGGTACTATCTACTCGGACCTACATCTTATATCAGGCATGTCCAACGCGTCTATCAAGGCATGGATTATTGTCGATTACACCATATGAATCGAGTTGTTAAGATGTTAAAAGCGTATGAATTCCGCTGTAATATACCCGATATGATTTCAACCAAGAGATTCAAATTAACTGTGAGTAACCCCTCGGGACCTAGCACTTGATTCGCAATTCATCACCCATGGCCCACCGCCATGGCCCCCACATCCTGAAACGGCCCCCAGGCTAAAATTTTGATTCTGTCGAGTATCGATACACAATTAAAAATTATACGTACAAATAATTTTAAATAAAACTATCAGAGGAAAATAGCGCAGCAGGCGACTTTTTTTTACTATTTAAGCAAATTTGTGATGTGTGTTTATCTCACTTATCTGGTCGACTGGTCGCGCTGGGCCCCTACTGAGCCCGGGCCCCCAGTCTAGAGCCCTGTCAGGCGATGCCCACCGCAGTGCGCTGAGTAAAAGAAAGCGAATATGTGAATCCCCGCGATTTTAACTGAGGCGCAGCTCCCCTTACCGTCACGCAGGGAGCTCTTTGTACATTAGGATAATAGTTTGGCGATGTGTACAACGCTCAAAAGAATACCAAAACTTATTTATACGACGAAAGGGAAATTAATCATTGCTGAGAGACAAATAAATTGTTGTTTAATTTGTAACATCTCAGTTTGAACGTTTTCTCATGCTGAACAATAATAATAAGGAGAAACTGTGATGGACCATTATCAGTTTTAATACAGATAGTAGAACACAGTCTCCTGGAAGTTGGACATCCCTGCTATATGTGATTCAATATACAGTATATTATATAAATCATCCCTTTGGGGGGTGTATTGTACAAATAAACCAAATGTTAAAATATTATTCTTATGTAGCTTTGCCTTTTTTCGTATAAATAAAGTGTTTTCTTCTTTTTCTAGATGCTCTCCTTGCTGATTTGCAGAGCTCAATCCATGGCAGGCCAGGATCCGCCGGAGGGTATGGAGCCCTCAATGGCGCTCGAAGCCCTACCGCCGTCACTACGTCGCCACGTCAAGTGGCCCCCTTATCTTCGTACTCGGTAAGAGCTTTAATAAACTAGTTGACCTATAGTGACTAACATATAAGTACGTTCTGGAATATGTTACTTGATGCTTAATAAATAGGTAATTTAAAAAAATCGTATGTCGAGATTTTGTCTGAAGTTATTTTTTATGTTCCCAGAAACCCAGCTCTTATGAATTTCTATTATGCATAATATTATGCACTATAATATTATTCAAGGTTTGATAACCAGAATGTCGTATCATCAAAACTCTGTTATTGATTTCACTTTGGTTTTGCAAGAAAAACTATAATAATTTGTACATTTATATTACACTGACAGATTGACTGACAGATAGGTTATAATATTGAAATTTTCAAGTTCTATATACATACCTAGTGAGAATTATGTTCTTGATCTCTTTCTTTAATCTCAATTCTTACACTCGACATTCGATTAGACCCTATAAAATATTTTCTTTTACGGTGCTGTCAATTCTTTGCATTGTATTAATTAATATAAAACACCGTATTATGTAGTGTAAGTTCCACGTATTTTAATATTATACAAGACCAGTTGACAATATCTCCTTGAAGCGGGCGAAACCGGTACTGTCGAATATTAAAATAAGTGATAGGTACAGTGTTTTATTTTAATTAATAATCATATCAAATATATTGCAATTTTAGAGTGCTTTTGATTGTCAGTTTAATATATTTTATTAATAAAACTGAATATTGTAAGATATCAGTTATATTATAAAAACAAAAGCATTTATAAAATATGGTTGGTATTAATACATTAGTATGGTGCAAATGAAGTACATGCATAAAACAAATTAAACTTTTGTATGTGGTGAATACAAATTTAAAATATTATTAATTGATCATTATTTGTATTACTTACTTACCACCAAAAAATATTGTATAAGCTACTTCCGTAATAATTTCTAGGTGCATCATAATCGTAGATAACCGACATACCTATTATATAAATTATAATATAATTTATATTGTAATATAATCGAGCGATAAATAAAATTGGTTGACTTGCCTTCACGATATTATTTAAATTTTCATTGCACTCCATCTGGTGTGGCAATTGAAAATTAGTGTTGCCGTACGTCCACCGCGGCTTAAATTTTCGCCGCAAGATGGAGCACTGCGTAGTGAATTTTCGTGAAAATTAACGTCAATATTATTCCAGTCGGGAGAGCAAGAAGCCAAGAAGTTCCCTAGCATTGAGCGCGATAAGCTTTTTGTTCAAAATAAATGAATATGCATCTAACCGTTGGTATATCAATCGGCGGGGATTGGCGAAATGTATGCAGCCCGTTTTTATAGGATTCATCGATAATCCCAATGACCTATTTTGTTTGAGCTATTAATACCATACAACTTGACGTAAAATAACACGAAGAGGTTGGGAATGGCATAGTTCAAATGCGCGGAATTCTTTTTTATAAGGCGTGCTAGATTCGGTTAGATTGAATTGTTGAAATATGTAGATATATCTTAATCCATTCCGATTCATCATAGTCGTGGCAAGAGACTTTTAGAGCCTCAAGTTAATAGCTGATAAAATAATCTGTTATTATAACCTATTTTATTTTTTATACTTTTATTTATTATTATATGATTTGCAATCACTGAAACGAAATAGATTAAGTTAATATTACATTGCACACAAAATATTGCTTCGTGTTAACAACTAAAATTGTAGCTACTTGTAAATAAAGAATTACCACATATCCTTATGTTGAAATTTTCTCCTTGTAGGTAGTAATGATGTCTTACAAAGTTTTTCTAAATTACATGTTTGATTAGATTAATTTTGAAACAAAGTTATTTTTATTAATTCTACTTTAATGTGGGTCATTTAACGTTTAACAAAACATTCTAACGTCATGTGTAAAAAGACCTAAAATCATCCATCTTAATACTGACTCCAGATTAATCATCTGCTGAGTAAAAGCATCTTCAAGCTGTTTCCATTCATCTCGGCCATGTTCGCTGCATTTCTACGTACTTCCTACGTAATTCCCCAATTTCGTCGATACAGCGTATCTTTTGAGTACCACTGAATCACTAAATCTGTGTAGCGATTGTCGCTATGTGTCCCCCCATTTCCATTTAAGGCTTTTAGCAAACTTTTACATTGTACACCCTCGTTTGTACCCCCATCCAATTATTCCGTTAAATATGTCTAATGGTGTAGGTATACGCCAGCATTGCTCTAGCTGTAACTTGTCGGTTTATAAGTCGTCGGTCTCGGGTTCGAATCCCGGGTCCGGAAAATTATTTTTCATAGTGCTTCACCATTTCTTGTAAAACAAAAATCTGTTAAGAAACCTCTCCGTGAGACGGCTCAGCGAAGCTGTTGTATATACATGACGGCTATCGACGGTAGTTTATTATATGTATGCACTGAGGGCGCTAATTGTTATAATAAGTTAACCGTCAAACTAAGCTGTCAAAAAGCTGTATGTTTAAAAAACCCATCTCTTAGCTGTGTTAACTTTTAGAGCGAGAAAGACAGTTTTGACGGTTTAGCTAGACGGTTAACTTATTGTAACAATTAATTATAATACCTCAATACATAAATATGATAAAGTGATAATATTTATCACTTTAGCCGTCGATAGCCGCCTTGTGTATAGAATAGACCCACAGATCCAAATGAGATTCTAGAGGCAATATAAATAGTCGACATATTAAAACAAAATAAACTACACGTAGTAATCGTTATGGGCGGATTGCAAATAAATTAGTTTTACACTGAATGGCCAATCAATTGTGGTATCTACATATTCAGCGGATTTTCATTGTTACTTACCCTATGTAAGAAAAACTTGCGGAAGCCACTATCAGGTCATAATAAAAAAATATTAAAACCAGTTATCTTTTTAATATCGACCGAGGGTATTCGATGGAATTTGACTTTAAATTTTAAATGATTTTTTTGGGATTTTCTATGGAAGTCGGCTTTAGCGACCCGGATTTCTCCTCTTTATGTACCTATACCTTTGTCTATGATACATATCGCCTGAAGATGCTTAAAGGTGAAACCCAGTCGCTAGAACCGATTCCTACGGAATAGTGTAATAATTTCACCAATTAAAATTATCTATGGATATTTTTATCCGGGTCCGTATTATCTGACATACAGACATTGTCAATTGATATTATAGTAAACTATTCTTATATTCAATGAATAATTCAAAAGATTTGAAAATATAACATACCTTTATTGAATATAGATAATTTGAAAGCATCTCAGAGATACATAATATACTTATATTGTAATATATTATATTCCATCCATTAAATTCCCAATACGTTACCCAGTATTTACGATTTTACGCCTATTGATTGTGTTATTAGTGAATAGGTATCTAATGATCGATTATTTAGGGTTTTGACGATTTAATGCATTTAAAAGATATTTTTTCACTTCAACTATTCATAATTTGTTTATGTTTTTTATTGTGATCATTGACTTGTTGGGTACGTGATAAAGTTTCTACCTACTTTATTGTGTTAATTTAGTGTATAAGTTAGAATTAACTGTATTCGTTGTCAGTGTGTATTTACCATTGGTGAGTTCGCATGTGCCTGAAGATGCCGAAAGGCGAATCCCGGGTCGCAAAAAACGACTCAAATGGGATATATAGTACAAAACTTAAATCCATTAGAATATATATATATCTACCTATATACTTACAAGAAAACACTGATGTGTTTTTTAAATTATGGATGGTTTAGTGCACAGATATTGTACCTATGTCCAGTTTAGTATGTTTTGAAAAAATCGAAGTTTAAAATTTGAGATACATGAGAAATGGACATATTGTGTATTTGAATGATAAATATCTTCTAAAATATCCTATTTGGATGTACAATATTTTTATAGCATAAAGATATGGTGCATATGAACATTTCGTGTATGTTAACTCAATTTCGACAAAAACAGGACATATAATAACTGTGCACTAAACAAACCATCGTTATGTTGGTATGTTCAATTGATATCTATTAATATGTTGACAATGCATATTATTTTTATTTGACACTTCTCTTTTTAAATATGAAGTAATTTTACCGATTTCTGTGCTGAAATAATATTATAAATCACCTGCCCTTAAGGTTGAGGTGGTAGACAATTAAAATTTTTGTTTTAAATATATTTCCATCGACACAATTCCTAAATTAAGTTGTTGGAATTTGCACCCAAATAATCCGGAAAATATGTCGATTATTTTTTCAGGGACGCGATAATAAATGTCTACTTATATTTTCTATAATATAATCCCGTATTTCCATCGTCGATTTCTATAATTAACTGAAAAAACTCCTCCCGACCATCTTGTTGTTTTCCACTTGATAAACTAACTTCCCGTTATATACCAAATCTATTTTTGACGCGGCCAACAAAATAAAAATGTCTAAGCATAACTGAATGAAGAAATAACAAGACAGAAATCCTTCCGTTGGGTAAATTGCTAACGGAAATCTTATGTAATAATTTTGAAAAAGCGTAGGGGTTCCTCTAAGTATCATGCGGCACCCCACAAATCACAGAAAAATGTTCTTGCTTGACGTTATTCGAAAAAAGATGTAAGTATATTAAATAATTTCTGACATTCAAATGCCTATATTACTATAATGAGTTTAATATTGTTTCGCGTAGATAATATTATGTAATGGTATATTTTTTCATACTGTAAATAGCAGTAGCGAAGAGTAGAGGTAGGCTGTTAAGATCAGCCATAAATAGTGAATATCAAACTTTGTGTCATACATATCTGTTTATATTGAACAAAGGCTACAATTTACTGATGGTATTGGTTAGTTTTTAAAAATCAATTAAACCCTGCCTAAACTAAACCATAATAGTTTTTGGTATATTTTGGGCGATACGACAAATTTGTGCACACTTTTTTATTCATGCTTATTTGTTTTCGTGGGATAATACATAATATTACACATATTGTTCGTTTATTTTTTTTAAAATTTATTAAGCCCTACCTAAACCAAACTATAATACAAAAAATATTATTCTATCTATAAAATTTTTAAAGTTATGTATGATTTAATTGCATAGTTTTAAATATTTTATAGATAGATGAGTATTTTTTGACTATTATCTATTATATCTTAGTTTTCGCAGGGTTTAATTGAATTTTAAAAACTCACCTAAAAAAAACACCTGTAAATAATTGTAGTCTTATTTCAATAAAAACAAATACGTATAACTGTCAAAGGTTAGTGTGCACTATTTATGGCGGATCTTAACAGCCTAGCTCCACCCTTCGCCACTGGTAAATAGTGTAGCACTAAGCCCATGGTACTTTACGAGGAATGCCAGGAAACTAGCTTTGATTTTGATTCGAGGGATAGGTAATTGATAATAGATACGTCATTTTACACTAATTTTATATGTTAATTATACACGGAAATGGAATTGATTTTTAACTTATTGGCGGGGCTCAAGATTACAACCCGCTCTATCGGTTTGAAAAAAAAAATCAAGCTGGGAAAGTTACATTTTTAAAGGAATCTTGTTCATGTTAGCAAGGGCAAAGGACAATAATTATTGATCAAGTTTATGGATTTGGAAACAAAAATTAAACTGGCCCTGCTATCGTTAATTAACCATGATTGCAATAATACATCGGTTCACACGTCTTACCAATATATTATTAGTTATTAGTTATTACGGTGGTAAATCATAATAACTCTTGTTTTTGAATGGGTTTAGTAGTGGAATTTAGTAGGTGAAAAGCAAAATATCTTTTTTCAATTTTTGAAATACACATCAGCCATTATATATAATATATGTGATGTTATGTTCAAACCAAGTCTAATAATATTGTTATTTTTTTAATTTAAACAATTGTTAATGTACTTCAATATATTATATTAATATAATAAAATAAAGTTATAATGGAGTTATAACATACTCAAATTATTATTCTTGTTGGAGAGGTATTATGTTAATTAAATAAAATAATATTTTTATTTAATTTTTGTAGTATTTTTGTAGGTCAATTTTACCACTAACGGACGAAACCGATACCGTTAGTTGTTAAATTATGTAGCCTAAGTTCCTATTATACATTTTGTTTTATTATAATTAACATTATGTTTTCCTTAAAGTTTGTATGCTTTTGCTTCACTATTTTTATTTAAATTGAAATCAATTATTTTTCATTCATGACTGAATATAGGTACCTACACATAATTTAAGAATGTAGAATTTTCATGGAAAATGCATAACTCTTGGAAAAACTTCAGAAACATGTTGTAAGAAGAATCGAAAAAAAAGTTTTAATTCGACTTGGTCCAGGATTTAATTTTACTGCAATAAGTATTGTACATATAAAGACAGTAAAATCCCCAGAGCTTTCATTATTATTTTTACAACGTTTTTCTTAGCTCGTATTCTAATATGTCCGGTGGTTCTTTGTCTGGTACAAATCTTGCAATCGATTTTTAACTAACTTCCCGACTAGCTAGACATTTGAAACTTTTAGAATATATCAGAACATGATGCCAATGCATTTTTTAATACTGTTAGCTATCTTTAAGTAGCATTGAATTCATTTTCAGTTAATTCTGTTTTGTATGAAAAGTTATTTCGACACCATTATTTGTTGCTAAGCGGATGGTCCTAGCAACTAAATTATTAATATATACGTGCGTTACTATGGAAATCAAAATGAAATGTCAATATGACATTTCAGTATTCTATGATCGTTTAAGCTAGTCAAGTCAAGTTTATATGATTCAACAGAAAATTTAAAAACGTTGTAGGTATATAAAAAGTTCTTTTTATCTTCTAATTATTTAATATTTAGATGCACAAAATTAAAACCTCATGCCATACGTATAGGTACTATCAAAGCGTAAATTGCCAAATATGATATACTTATGAATGCCACCCTCTTTTAATATACCATATTATTATAACATTATTTTTTTCTGTGGCTACCAATTCCTACAATACTAATAGTGCACAATATGGCTCATTTATATTTATACTATACAGTATACGCTGATTAATATATTATATATTATAGTAATATAAAGTTAATATTGTGATTATTTGCCTGGTAATTAAGCTTCTATTATACTGGTTATTAACGGTTGATTAACGTTAACTGCATAAGTTTAGTAAGATCACATATTTATGCTGTACCTATGCTTTTTGTTAATGAAAATAAATATGAGCTTCAAAAAACAACCTTCATACATTTTATAAGACGGATCGGCGCCACTTTGTTTTGGCATGTAATATAGGTTAATATATTTTTAAAATACAGAATCGAAAAAAATATATTGCATTAAGGTCACGTTTGTTATGTCGCATATCCATCACCCGTATTTCATTTTCGAGAATAATTTCTCGCACACTCACCAGGTATTCAGGAAAACTGTCATTCATTTTTTTTTTAACTCGTCTATGTAGAAAGTATTTTTTTTACTTCGGTGAAAATTATTTTCTGACTGGCCGCAAGATGTATTATACGTAGGTACGGGTTTATAATATGACTGTCCATAAATTAATAACATAATATTAATGTCTTTCTGAGGTGTTCCAAATTATGTATTTTTATGCTGTACGATAATATCATTTCCGTCAGAGAGATGAAAATATCTGATGTTTTATAATGTCAAATTAATTTAAAAAAAAAAAAACTCAATGTAACTTTATTTTAACCGAAGAATAATGGATCTCAGTGAAATGTGTGTCACTAAATGACAAATAGCCGAATTTTGGTTGTTGTTGGTTATTAGTAAAAACCATAAATTTCAAAGGTAACTTCAGTGTTGTTTAATGTAGCCAGTGCTTAAAACAGTATATCTTATTGGGAAAATATACGAATGGTATACTCTCCTTAAAATACAAGTATGTCCCGTGTTTCCGAAATATATTAATGACACTCGTCAATCATTGTTAATGTTATCATCCCTCACCTTTGGTGACATCTGTGCTGCGTACTGTCATATTATGACATTTTCTGTTAAAATTACACGGAAATGATAATATGGAATTGACTTTTTGTGTGAATATAATATTGTCTTCAAATTCTTGCTATTTTTGACAGGCGCCGGCAAACATACTGCATTAATACTTACTTATACAATTGATTAATTGAATCCGAAATATAAATTAATAAAATAATTGTAGTAGTTAATTGAGTTAGCATTTACTTGGTAGAATTCCATTTTAAAAGAAATGAAAATATAATTAATATTAAATTCTACAGGTTTTTTAGAAAGTTTGTCGATAGCTATTTCGGTTGTAACACCATTGTCTTGATAATGGTGTTACAACCGAAATAACTATCGACAAACCTTCTAAAAAACAGGTAGAATTTAATATTAATTATATTTTCATTTCTTTTAAGGGGGGACATGCTCGTCGAAGGTCAAAATTGAGTTTTTATTGTATTTTCAAACCATGATCCTGGACACTCCTTAAACGTTGTAGATGATCTATTTATATAATTTTGAAGCCTTATTATCCTTTATAGTTATTTTAAACATTTGATGACTGCATGAAGTATTTTTGTTACATAAAATAGTATTCTTTTAAACCTCTCGCTCTAATGTTTTAGAATATAGTCATATTTCGGTACATAACTGTGCAGTGGTGTTAAGATTTTTTACATTTATTAATTTTTAAATGCATTTATAAAACCATTAGTATAATTAATTACGAGATAATTTTTGTAAAATATTCACGATAAAAAATTATTTTGACAATCTCTGTGATCCCAAATTTGACAAGAATTAGGCATTTTATTATTCAAAAAATCGGCAAGATTAACACATTTGAAGATGATTCTAAAGATACTTATTATAAGCTATGTCTTTGACCATTCAAGTGTGATAAAAATCTTATGAATAATGATTGCTTTATAATAATTATTGACCTAAGAATAAGGTAGTGTTTTTTTGAAATACGCCATTTCTTTTGTCATTCCCTAGTAGTTAAGCTACAACATACGGCCGTAGCCATAAAATGACAAACTATAATTAAAGTAGGGAGTAAAATTATGTTAACGCGCGTGTTTGAACATGTACCTAACCGAATTTTTTTAATTTTTTTTTTAAACGGTACATGTTCAAACACGCGCGTTAATATCATTTTACTCCCTACTTCAATTTTAGTTTGTCAATTTATGGCTACGGCCGTATGTTGTAGCTTAACCACTGGGGAATGACAAAAGAAATGGCGTATTTCAAAAAAACACTACCTTATTCTTAGGTCAATAATTATTATAAAGCAATCATTATTCATAAAAATTTTATCACACTTGAATGGTCAAAGACATAGCTTATAATAAGTATCTTTAGAATCATCTTCAAATGTGTTAATCTTGCCGATTTTTTGAATAATAAAATGCCTAATTCTTGTCAAATTTGGGATCACAGAGATTATCAATATAATTTTTTATCGTGAATATTTTACAAAAATTATCTCGTAATAAATTATGCTAATGGTTTTATAAATGCGTTTAAAAATTAATAAATGTAAAAAATCTTAACACCACTGCACAGTTATGTACCGAAATATGACTATATTCTAAAACATTAGAGCGAGAGGTTTAAAAGAATACTATTTTATGTAACAAAAATACTTCATGCAGTCATCAAATGTTTAAAATAACTATAAAGGATAATAAGGCTTCAAAATTATATAAATAGATCATCTACAACGTTTAAGGAGTGTCCAGGATCATGGTTTGAAAATACAATAAAAACTCAATTTTGACCTTCGACGAGCATGTCCCCCCTTAATTATAGTAGCTTATTTAAGCAATAAACCATGAATCTTTTTAAGCTTGATTTTCGTGTATTTAGGCTCAGTCTGAGAAGGTTTTAGTCAATTCACCATGCCCATTTATATTTGTAATAAATAATATGTATTGTTGCAGTTTGTAATAATATGTAAATGAATCCGCATTTTAAGCTCCGTGTACACTGTAAGTAAGCCAAACTAATTTTTCTCCCGTCTCAAAAGTGTGTTGCGTTTCATTGTTTTTTATAACAAAGCGTTGAAAAATAATTGAAAGACATTTCTCTGTCACAAAGTTATTAAAGAAAGTAATTAACTGCTTCGTTTAATACATTTTTTGAAACAAGAGAAGTCAGCCGCAAGCTCGCCACGTTTCGAAGCTTTCAAACATTCCGTGGGGGGGGTGTTAGGTGACTTGTGGAAATTCCCGCAGGAAAACGATAATATCATTGTTTTGAATTTGAATGACTTGGAGTTAACTTGAAAGATCTTTATTGCAAACAAAAATATAATCAGATTTGGATAATATAATATTACAATACAAACTATTGAATGCTTATCAATAATTGTAAAATAATAATCGTCCTTTCTTTTATATTTTGTTTACCAAATTGTTTTAAATATGTGTGATACAAGTGTAACGATTGTAATGGATTTTATTTTGATACAATTATACATACATTACCGCCTAGATACGTTCTTAGAAAGTTGGCCATAGTGTTTCCGTAGCACAGATTCCGTTTATATATTTTATTTTAAAATTACATTAATAAGCATTACAAAAATAAATGCGTTCTTCGAAGTAAGGTATTCATTCCTAGTTCGAAATATGAAAACGTTTTTGACAATTCCGCTAATCGACGGCCAACCGAATAGTTTTTGATGAGTGTCATTATTTGTCGAATTTTATAATGCAGATGTTGATGACTCCGGTCCAAATATTTCCACCCCCAAAAATTTTATTACTATTTGTTTTACATATACTTACAATGAGTATTTTATTTTTTCCCCAACCTATCGATATTAAAACAGCTTGTAAAATTTGCTAACATAAATATCATGAATTATTTCGGCATATCTACTGCAAGATTAAAGGAAAAGCGAAAAGTGTTTTTGTAATAAATTATGAGAATCATTACAATTTTTATCTTGGCCCATTGCGGTACGTCCGAAACACGTTTATTCTAAAAAAATTAAATATCGTATTAATTAAATAATTTAAAAAATACATATAATATTTAGTAGGTACCCACTTGTGCCACATAAGTAAATATTCAGATCAGTTTCAGATCTGATGATAAATAAATCATGTGAAATAAGTACCGGGTACAGCATGTTGTGTTTTATTTTGACGAATACAATGTCTTTCAACGAAGAATTTATAGTTAACACCATTTTAGATTACATCTGCTAAGCTTGTATCTCCTTAGTCGTTTTCCTCGTCACTAGGATCGTGGCCACTCTGGAACACACTATAACTATGGATCAGCTGTCATCATTTTATTTTGTCTTATACCAGATTTGAGGCGGGTATAGGTGTTACAAAGTGCTGGGTACGTACTGTCTAGCGTACTTCCAGAGTATTTTCGGATGTTACGATCTTAGAACTTCTTTATCATTCCTTGGTTTTAATGGAGATAGTTAAAATATATTTTTATTTTTCTTTACTTAAGGCTGTAATATAAGACGTATACTATCCGTGGCTTTATCCGACTGACCTCCACTTAGGTATGTTTACACACAGTCCAAAAGTTATAAAAGATCTTTATATGGTTTGTAGTTTTTATCCGACTTATATGTACGTGCCACAAAGTGTAAATAAGAACTACTATAATACGAGTGCTTAAAGTCAGACAACGTTATCTACAAAAAAGTGTTTTTTTTTTTTTTTTGAGATAACGTTATTTTAAATTTACGGCTACATGATAGTCAAACAACGTTATGTCAATCTTTTCTAATTTCTTATTAAATCGTCAGTAAAGTTTAACGCTAACTACATAAGTTACCCTTGTTTTCATATTTTTTTAAAACTATCCCTATAAATTTTAACATCATCATAAGCAAGATAAATGTACAATACACAATAAATTATAAAATATTAACATTAGGGCTTAAATAAACATTTCCCTTGTTGAGTTACAAGAATCTAAAATAACGATTATTGGCTCTCCTGTAAAGTTACACTTTTGTAGATAGTGTTGTTTGACACTAAGCCCTCGAATATAGAGCGTAGTTATACACAAAGCAGCCAAGCCACAATTTTGAAAAACATGAGTTATTGTGATTTCCATAATCTGACGTTTGTTTTACGTTCTGCACAAATCAGCCAAGCTGCTGTCATGTAAAAATCTCATATAAATGCGTTTTAAAGATTTTGCAAATCGCAGAATATGACATTTTCGATTTGCATAAAGCAACCAAGCTGCTGTCATACAAAAATGTCATATAAATGCGTTCTAAAAATATGCTATATTCGTTCTGCAAAAAGCAGCCAAATGATAATATTATGTACTTACCTAATTATTAAAATCCTGACTTCTATATTCAATTAATAAACATTATTTTCTCAATTACATTATATGTTTTTCATTTTAAACACAAAATAGTGCCAGCCAGCTAAATATTAATGTATAATTTACAAGCTTTTCGAATTATTTTCAGAATTTTGAAATTCCCATAATACTTGAATAACTTAGAAGGTTTTTTTAAGAAAATAGATGCAAAAATAACGATTTTTCTTACAAAAACAAGCGTTGGCTGCATTGAAGAATGTACATTTATCTCTTTATAAGTTACACAAAATCATATAACTATATAATATATATCATTCAAAAGTTATAAATAGTATACAGAGGCTTTGTGGATTTAAAGAAACACATTTTACATAAAAGTGCTTCTATCTCTATTTTAGGTTTGTGTGGCTTGGCTGCTTTGCGTATAACTACGCTCAAATAATGCTTCCCGACCATGTCCGATCCTGATAGGATCATATGGGCCTCCACAGAGTGGAGGTTTGTATTGACAGATTTTGTTTTTTACGAGAAATGGATGTCAGCCACTTGCTCAACCTAAAAATGTGGAACGCTTCACGATTTTGCGTGGCCTTGATAAGTATCTTTGATAAAGGGAGAATCAGTTGTTTGTCCTCCCAGGATGCAGAACTAACCTGTAATTGATAACGCAAACTGGAAACGCAATAACTGTTTTCAACCAAATTGTTTCGAATATTGATAAGAATGATAAGTTTAAGTATTCGACTTGCGTGAGGTGAGTTTAGGTGCATACTTAGCTCACTCGGTGTACTTACTTTAAATAATATTACTTATTTCTTCGTTTTAATAGTGAACGTTTTTACATTATAATTTATAATGCTCGCTTCATGTAAAAGAATAAACTTTAATATTTTCAAATGGATTGTCAGCTTAGTGGGTTTCAAGGTGGATGGATAATATAATATTTACTTCGCCCTGTTATGCTCTAGAATCAAAGCATGGGCAAGCCATGGAATCAACGTCAGTTTCTCATTCTCAGGTGGCATCCGCAGTACATACCTCTTCCAGCCACCTGAAGGTCATTTCGGCCATGCAAAGAACATCTATCACACTACTTGATGTATTTATTTTTCTAAATATCCATATACCTGTGATTGAACGTTATCAATTGATTAGTGACTATTGGAAATGTGTCACTAAGTCAATAAGTATTCATTTTATTTTCATTTATTATGGGGCATGGGCGATGTAGCATATAACATATTATGTTTAAATAATTTCATGGCTGGATTGTAAGGACATCAATTTGTAAGCGTCAAAATCTCTTACACGAAATGTGTAAAGTATATCTATGTTTAGAATTCCCGAAATAGTGTGCTGTGAAGAAAATTGCATGTCGAGATGCCGCAAAATCTATTAAACATTTTCGCGTATACAAATGATGTAAAATGCCAAAGAAGATTATACCATATTTTAATATTTTGGCAACTGGTGTGCAGTGGTAACTATTTAGCATAACACGCACCGGCAATTTCGTCTTGGATTTCATCCAATTGTAATTCATTGTTCGATCACACACTGCTTTAAACATATGATGTCAATCGGAAAACTATTTCAATAGTATTTACGTCATTTGTTGTGCGATATAATAATATGCTGGTAGACAAAGTTGGTGGTTTAAATTGAAATGCACTTTAATTATATACCCTGACTTATCCATTTACAACTAAAAGTATCTATATTGACTTTATTAAATTATTGTCCACAATTTCTTAAGGAGAAGGGTGAAATTTGCCAATTCAATCAAAGAATATTTGAAATTATGTTACTGTTTACGTACCAATGTGTATGAGTTTGAATTTGAAAAATCGAATATTTCTAACGTTAAAAGGACAGCATCCATCACTATCTAAGCTCCAAGAAATGTAGATTTCTGCAATTCGGAGGTGTCTTAGAATTTACGTAGGTTGGTATTCTGTATACTCGATGGGTTCATATGCTAAATTGAAGAATCATCAGACGAATTTAACTTAGCCTCAATAGTAGGCTTCATGACATACAATATCGTTTGAAAACACCTCACAAAAATAGGTCCATATCTGAGGCTACGTTCTCAAATTTTGTGATTTATTCGTTGACTAGACTTACTTATTAAATGTATTTGTTGTGGGAATTTGGAATGGGTCCATTTATTCTGTTACATCTCTATATCAATATTAATACAAAGGAACAAACTTTGTGTGATCTAAATTTCTTAGTTCATTAAAAATGTATTGTGCTTTTAACACTTGGAAACTTGGAGCAAACGTAAAATCATGATTTAATGATTATTAATTGTAATTATTATTTTTTTAGTTTCATTCATTTATACAGATTCATTTATACACAAGTTTTAAAAATGCTAGATTTTTTATTATAGAAAAAAAAGATAATTTTGACAAACCTCAGAATTACATATAGTTATTAGGAAAATCCTAGAAAACAAGTTAGACAGAGTGGAAGACAGATTGTAATTCGCGTAATAATTTAGTTGAAATACCACAGTTAGAACGTAGTTATAAAAAATAATTTGAATGTAACATATAATGATCGATGGCTTAATTAAAAGCGATAGCACTCACCCGAAAAGTGAATGATGTGAGTTCGAGTTCTATTCGGTCCAACTTTGTTTCTAGGATTATTTAGTATAGCGATACTATCAGCCACAGTTTAAAAGTGTCATGTAACTAAATGTCAATAAATATAAGGTATACCTATCTACTAATAGATTCCATCGATTTTTTACGATAGAATTCCATAGAATATACATGAAGTACCTGATTCGTTGAACTTTAGCTGTAATATTACATAATATGATTATATAAAGTTATATGAATGATAATGTTTTACTGACCTGCCACTGTGTGCAATTCAATAATTAAAGATTTGAAATATCTCACTTGTTACTTATTTTTCGTTAATTGGTGGCGCCCCGCGGCGACGTTCGGATGTCATTCTTGAACTGCGAAATCGTTACAACTATTGAACCTTACAAATTGCTGCTCTACTCATTGGAATCGATCCAAGATACCTTCATTTGTCAGTCGTCGTGGATGTTTGCATCAATCTGGGAGTTGCCGACCTGTTGCTTGATGTATCTCGTGTCTGTCACGTTTTGGCGATAAAATCAATGGATATTTTATAATCTTATTTATATTGTAAATTAAATGACTTAAATTGACTGCCAAAATACTTGCAACGTTGCAATATTTATTGCGCCAATTAAAATAATCTCTACACCAACAACTGACAGTTAACAAACTGAGTTCATATCAATCGTGGAAAATGAAAATGAAATCTGCAGTTATACAATGTGTTTAACCCAGGGGTTGGATTAAAGACAGATAAAGTTTCATTACTTATGATTTATGCATATGATGCTAGTTACTCTTTTGAAGGTTTTTGCTACAAACTATGTATGAAATTAAAATTCACCCGAAATTTTAAAATATGTGACGTAAATTCGCCAATTTGTTGTGGGTAATTAAAACAATATTACGTTGTAATACCTATCACACATATCCGATAATTATTTAAAAAATATATATCATTCATATTGTTCTTCTTTGTGTCGTATTTTCAAGAACTACAACAGAAGTTACCAGAGGCAACACCATTTCCTTAGTTTGTAGGACCTCGTTTATTTTCGCATTTTAGTGGACATAACATCTTGCACGAGTGTTTCATCATCCGTGATTTTCATTTCGCCACACATGCAGGCTTGGTCATCAGAGATCCCTCATTTCACCATATTTACTCGACTACGCCATACCGATCTTCGCAGTCTGCTAAGGGATAACCATGTTCCGTACTCGCTACTGGTTCCGCGGGGAAGACACTACTGGTCTTACGCACGTTTATAATATTATATTCTTCTTCCATACGGACAGCCAATCCTCTTCGGATGAGGCCCTCAAAGGAATGGTAGTCGCCTTATGAGTATAATACCAATAGATTGTGTGTCGCAGATTCTTATCCTCAATATGGGGCAGTTTGGCATATATTTGTGTTGTACATAATATGCTAATAAACGTGTTGTTGTAAATATACACGTTTAAAAAACGTGTACTGAACATTGTATGTTAAATATTGAAAAATATATTTTGCACATAGACACACAACATTGTTAATAATATCCTGAAGATTCCAATAGAAAAACAACTTATATTATTTGGGTCCTTTTTATGAAATCCATCTCCAAATCCGTGTACAAAACTTAATTAAACTGCCAGATTCATTCGTATAGGTCGAATTTCTCTAAAGATTTTTAAACATATGAATGTAAAATTATCATAAATGGCCTATTTTAGTATTGTTATTTATTATTTATATAGACATGTGTATGCACCATTTTTTTCACCAATAATCCTACTAAAATATGGTGCATACAGTTATCCATAAAAATAATAAATAACTTCTGTAAGTTGTTTCAAAGAACTTTCTCGTAAAAAAAATCAAATTTAAGTTAAAATTGTTCTGCATTCAGCTGACGAAGCTCTGATCAATTTGTGTACAAATCATGTTCCAGATTTCAATTTGTAAACACAGCAATCATAATAATATATCATAATCGTATCCAGACGTCTGCCGAATCTGATGCATTTATAGTTTACACAAATTGTCAGTTGAACGAAAACTTACTTTTCGCCATTCTAGAAAAATTCGAATGGGACTTTGAAACTAGGCCAAACGTCATTTAAACACAATATTATGTGCATTCTATCACTTTTTATGTGAAAAAGTATCGTTATAGGTGTTATAACTATTCATAGACTTTCTTATATGTCTGACTGATCGCTTTCAATATGAGTTATATCATCTTCAGCCGGGGTCAATCCACTGCTGGATGAAGGCCTCCCCAAGCTTTCTCCAACTCTCTCAGTCCTGTGTCGTTCGCTGCCACGTATTTCCGCCGAACTTTACCAGTTCGTCAATCCAGCGGCTTTTAGGGCGACCCTGTGGCCGTTTCGTACCCCTTGGGTACCATTGGATGACAGTATTTGTCCAGCGGCCGTCCTTTCGGCGAGCAATGTGCCCCGCCCATCTCCATTTCAGCTGTTTGGCAACGTCTATTACATCGCGTACTCTTGTCTGCTTCCTAACCCATTCGTTTCTCGTACGGTCCTTTCGCGTGATGCCCAACATGCAGCTCTCCACGCCTCGCTGTGTGACTCTTAGCCTTTGGACATCTCTCGTGTTGAGGATCCACGTCTCGCAGCCATACGTGAGCACGGGTAGCACACATTGGTTGAACACTCTACGCTTAAGACATAATGGTAGGTCACACTTGAAGATACTATTCAGACGTCCGAAAGCACTCCATCCAGCTTTGTTCTTCGAGCAATTTCATCGTGCATGCTTCCGTCTATGGACACCTTGCTGTCCGAGATAGACGTAGCTGCTGACTTGCTCGAGTTGGGTGCCAGAAATATATATAATATGAGTTCTATAATTTATGTGAAATATATTAGATGTGAAAGCTCTCTTTACTCATGTGATTTTAGTCGAATTGTATGTGCATTTAATTGCAACCCTTTCATTTGTATATTGCGTTTCTTTCTACCTACTCGCTTTAATTGTTAAAATTATATTTAGCTTATTGAATATTTAACTTAACAATTCACCTGTATTTAAATTATTGTATGTATTAAATCACTGAGATACAAAAAGACAGTCGTCGACGTTTCGTATTCGTATCATCTTTTTTATAAACCCGCTATTTTTTCGAATTTACGTATTTATCATTTTCCACTGATACAAAAGTGTCGTTGTTGACGGCATTTCTGATTGATTAATGAACGGAAAATCGTTGACACCAACACGGACGTATACATTTCTTAAAAAACGTATTTTATTACAGCCATCAACATTTTTTTTTAGAAAAATAATTACACCCTGGCTTGAAAACAGCGAGACTATTCGACGTTTTCAAAATAAATAAACATTTGTCATCTGGCGAATAAAATCCAACTTAAAACATCGATGAATCTCTTTTACAGACATCGCTGAGTGCTTATGGAGGGAAAATCTCGTAAAAATATACACTGCTATTTTCTTGAGAGCTCGAAGTTTCTCACGAAAACATACTTTGCCGTCACTGTTACTATTAATACCCATAGATAAATACGTTTCTGTCACGCCCCACTTAAATTTATCACTGTCTTGTCTAAAGCTACCGGTGTTCACTAGTTCACGATAATGTGGTAGTTTTACTCATTTATTTACGTTACAGTTACATGTTAATTATATATTATACTAGCTGAAGTACCCGGCTTCGCACAGGGTCGCTTCGTGGTTATATTTATCTTAGATATTTGAAAAATAATAATAGGTTATTATTTTTTTAATATTAAAATATCTGTGTAATACAATATGGCAATATGAAAATAATTCTAATAGGAGTAAAGGTCAAACATAAGAACACTAAATTAAAATCGAATCCAAAATATGAAAACCTTATTAATGTTATTAATATGTAGTAAAAACAAACAAACAACAAACTTTGTATTTTATATAATAATAATTTAGAAACTTTCGCAGGTGTGCGCACAACAACTTACAAAAGTTTCATCGCAATCGGATGAATGGTATAGGAACGCATACGAATAGTAGAAGAAGATGATTTTCTAAATCAGAAATCTTCGTGGGAATGCGCATGACAACTCACCAAAGTTTCATTGCAATCGGATTAATGGTATAGGAACGCATACGAATAGAAGAAGAAGAAGATGGTTGTACTAATTCAAAAACCTACGCGGGCGTGCGCACAACAACTGGTCAAAATTTCATCACAATCGGATGAATGGCATAAGAACGCATACAAATAGAAGAAGGAAAAGATGATTGTATTAATTCAGAAACCTTTGCGGGCAAGGGCATAACACTTGATCAAAATGTCATTGCAATCGGATGAATGGTATATGAACGCATACGAATAGAAGTAGAAGATGATTTTATAATTGAGAAATCACTCACAAACAACTCACCCAAGTTTCATTGCAATCGGATGAATGGTGTAGGTAGGCATTCGAATAGAAGAAGAAGATGATGGTTGTACTAATTCAGAAACCTTCGCAGGCGTGTGCACGACAACTCACCAAAGTTTCATCGCAATCGGATGAATGGTATAGGAACGCATACGAATAGAAGAAGAAGATAGAATAGAAGAAAAAGAAGAAGAAAATGGTTGTATCAATTCAGAAACCTTTGCGGGCGTGAACACAACACATAATCAAATTTTCATTGCAATCGGATGAATGGTATAGGAACGCATACGAATAGAAGAAGAAGAAGATGGTTGTACTAATTCAGAACTCTTCGCGGGCGTACTCATAACAACTGGTCAAAATTTCATCGCAATCGGATGAATGATATAAGAACGCATACAAATAGAAGAAGATAGAATAAAAGAAAAAGAAAATAGTTGTAACAATTCAGAAACCTTTGCGGCGTGAGCACAACACTTGATCAAAATTTCATTGCAATCGGATGAATGGAATAGAAACGCATACGAATAGAAGAAGAAGAAGATAGTTGTACTAATTCAAAAACCATTGCGGGTGTTACCACAACAACTGACGAAGATTTCATCGCAATCGGATGAATGGTATAGGGACCATACGAATAAAAGAAGATAGAATGAAGAAGAAGAAGAAGAAGATGGTTGTATTAATTCAGAAACCTTCGCGAGTGTTGGCACAATTACTGACGAAAATTTTATTGCAATCGGATGAATGGAATAGGAACGCATACGAATAGAAGAAGAAGAAGAAGAAGATGGTTGTACTAATTCAAAAACCATTGCGGGTGTTACCACAACAACTGACGAAGGTTTCATTGCAATCGGATGAATGGTATAGGGACCATACGAATAAAAGAAGATAGAATGAAGAAGAAGAAGAAGATGATAATTTTTCTAATTCAGAAACCTTCATGGGTGTACATACAACCACTTACCAAAATTTCATTGCAATCGGATGAATGGTATAGGAACCATACGAATAAAAGAAAATATAATGAAGAAGAAGAAGAAGATGATGATTTTTCTAATTCAGAAACCTTCATGGGTGTGCATGCAACTACTTACCAAAATTTCATTGCAATCGGATGAATGGTATAGGAACGCATACGGGACAGACACACAGACAGACAGACATTCATTTTTATATATAAGTATAGAGTATAGCCTATACTCTTCCCGCAAGTGCAAGCAATAAGTTTACAAAGTTTTATTGCAATCGGATGAACGGTATGGCTGCGCATTAAATACGAACAAACAAACACACAAACACACAAATATTAATTTTTATATATTAGATATATAACTGTCTGTATTATCCAAAATCGTTGAATAAAACGATATCTGTATAGACGGAGCATAAATATATGAACGTGAAACTGACATCTTACCAAGACAAATTACCAGTGGCGAAGGGTGACTTTTGGAAACAGGTAGGCTGTGGAGAAAGCACACTTGTTAGATGTATTTACGGGAAATAAGAAGATAATCCGACATAACTACTGATGAATAGGTAGGTACACAAAAACCGATGAAATTTCAAAAGCTCACTGATGGTATAAAATTAAGCAATTAATTTGAATTGTGTATTTTCCTAAAATATAAACGCAAGATACGCTCAAAATATATTGAAAATATCCGTTGTTGTGAATCTGTTCCATAACAATTTATAATTTAACCCGTAAACTAGACATTTTAAAATACTTCTATATTTAAAACACAGACTTAGATACAATGTCACATTTCAACTTACATAATTGGCTGAATAAATTGTCTTAGTCTATGAATAAACTAGCTGACAAATAAAAATCACGAGATAAATTATTTATTATTTTTAACAACAATCAATATTTATATATGATTTAATTCCATAGAAATTATTTTTTTAAATTATCTTATAAATTATTTTGAATAAATGTGCACTTACGTAAAATGTAAGCGCTCCTCAAATAGCTTACCAATTTATATGGGCCGCCGCAGACGTCTTGAAATTATGAGAAACAAACTTCATATAAAAAGTTTTCGATTCACGCGAACGTAATCCATACAATATGTGAAGCGAAACGAGATGTCGCTTATTTTTAGACATATGTTTAGACATGCCATACATGGTGCTTATTGAAATAGTGGAAAAGATCTAAAACTATTATGACAACTATACGATAGATGTCGTTGGGCATATTGAATGTATTATTATGTGATTATATTATTTAATATGTCAATATAAAATTAAAAAAACATTTTTCTTAAGAAGGTAGGCTTTAAATAATCGCCTAGTCTTCGCCACTGCTAATTACAGTTATCCCCTGCTACTGGATGTATTTCAAAAATTTCAAAGTAGATTCACTCAAACAATCAATGCAATTAATTATTAAATTACTTACTTATAGATTTATCCTGAAATTTGAATTTATTATGAATTAATTGGTGGTATCGTTTTAATAATTGCTTTGAACACAATTTGGTCGACTTGTAGCGAATCAAAAATATTTCAAATGCAGCTATGACTGCCTGTGAAAGATTGTATCGCGTTCACCATTATACATAGATACAATCATATGCATCCAAATACAATGGACCATTATTATTTAAAATGTTTAGATGAACAATCACAAAAATTGCTTACCTATTTTATATGCCATCAGAACAGCTGCCAAAAATTGCGGCTATAAAAACAATGTTTATTAATATCATCACCATCGTCATTATAAGTGGCCTAACAACTCCGGTCGGGTCCTATCCTACTACAAAAACTTTCTCTTTCTCCCCCTATCATAGGGCAGTATCCTCCAGGTGTCTGGGTCTGCAAATCAACCTCCGACCGTCCGGTCTAGTATCCACGATTCCCCTTGGCGGTCGAGCACTGCCCATTCTTGCTACAAGGCCGGCCCATCGGTGCCTTCCAAATTTAAGTGGCAATACCAAATACTCCATTCTTCTCCTTCTAGTATGGGTCCATATATCCTACGTAGAACCTTCTTATCGAATATATCGAGTGCTCGCTCATCGACCTTGGCGATAGTCTAACACTCCGACTCCGTAGGTCAGTAGGTATTGGTTTGGCGCCGTCTTGTATATCTGATTTTTTTATGACGGGAGAGGATGCGAGACTTTCAACTACTAATTACCACGTTTTTATTAGCTCGTATTCTTGTTTGTCCAGTACAATTTTTTTCTTGTTTGTCCAAGATTTGTATTGGACGACTGAACATTTTTAACTAACTTCCCTACTAGCTAGACATTTGAAACTTTTAGAATATATCAGAACACGACGACAATACATTCTTTTAATACTTTCACTTTTCAGCCATCTTGAAGCAGAATTGTATTCATCATCATTATCAGCCGGGTCAATCCACTGCTGGATGAAGGCCTCCCCAAGCTTTCTCCAACTCTCTCGGTCCTGTGTCGTTCGCTGCCACGTATTTCCGCCGAACTTTACCAGTTCGTCAATCCAGTGGCTTTTAGGGCGACCCTGTGGCCGTTTCGTACCCCTTGGGTACCATTGGATGACGGCATTTGTCCAGCGGCCGTCCTTTCGGCGAGCAATGTGCCCCGCCCATCTCCATTTCAGCTGTTTGGCAACGTCTATTACATTGCGTACTCTTGTCTGCTTCCTAACCCATTCGTTTCTCTTACGGTCCTTTCGCGTGATGCCCAACATGCACCTCTCCATGCCTCGCTGTGTGTGCCTTTGGACATCTCTCGTGTTGAGGGTCCACGTCTCGCAACAATTGTATTAATTTTCAGTTAATTCTGTTTTGTATGTTTCGGAAAAAAATCGTAAAAAGTAAAACACTATTATTGGTTGCTAAGAGGGTCCTAGCAACTAAATTATTAATATATGTATACATGCGTTACTATGGAAATCAATATGAAATGTCAATGACATTTCAGTATTCTATATTTATTCAGTATTTCTATCAAGTACAAAAAAAGTATTTATTAATACATAGAATTGTTAAGTTTATATGATTCAACAGAAAATTTAAAAACGTGGTATATAAAAAGTTCTTTTTATCTTGTAATTATTTTCAACTACATTCGAAACGTTGCGAAATCGCCGTCAACTGTTGTAATATAACTAGTTTTCAAGACCCCCTAGTTATAATCCAAACTCTGCTCATATCCATCATTATGTATTCATTTGGTATTTCTGTATATTTTTTATTAGTATTTCTGTATATTGTCTTTCTTATATCTGTAACAGATCAACTAACTACATTATAGTTCCATATGCGTCGAAATATATGTAGAAGAGTTAATAGTGAAGTAGGGCGAACCTAAGAATTTTACAACTATTGTGTAATCGTCTATATCACAGAAACATTGGTGAATTATATACGTTGGTGTTTCTAATGACTTCGGCAATTATGCTTGGCGTAGGTGTTATTTTCGCTTTCAATAATTGGCTCCGTAGGGACGATATTTCAATCAGAGGTCTGGGTCATGTCATGTGTGTATCTAGAAGCAAAAGTATCAAATGTATACACAGTACAGTGGGTATACTTTGTTCCAATTTTTGCACTACAGATTTTAATTATTTGAATCTAAATATATATACTTATATATGGCATATTGTATTAAATATTACAAATTTATCAAATAAAAGTGATTCAAACCATCAGTTTAAGTAGGTAGTTTTGTTAGAGTTAATAAAAAAGGGTGGAAGGTTGCAACGCACCGTGTAAAATTGGACGTAATCTGTGATTTCGTGGTCTATTTTCGCTTTGAGTTGTTTGGCTCGAGCGAATTCCTGAGGGTCGCCTGTGCGTTGCCCGAGTTTTCTGTGTCGGTTTTTTTCTGTGATGAGAAGTTTGATGTGTTTGGGTAGGTCAAGTCTGTGTTTGGTGATTGGATTTGAGGGTGTAGAAGCTGTCTTAATTGCTTCATGGATTTTCTGAGTTAGATCCATTATCGCGGTATCTATGGCTAGCTCGCTGGTGAGTAGGGTGTCTGGTGTGAGGTGTTCCTCCAGGTAAGCTCCGAAATCTTCCCAAGATGTCTTATATCTGGTGTTGTCCGGAAGGGTGGCAAGAGGGTCTACTGGGTCTCCCAATGAATGTTAGCCACTAATTGCTCAACTTATTAGGTCTCTGTTTCTAACACATTGAAAATCAACATGTGAAACTGTCAGACCCGGGATTCGAACCTGGGACCCACGACATCCATAAGCCAACTCGGTAACCGGTCGGCCATCGCTCGGTCAACACAATTTAATACTCGGTAATTACCATCAATTATTAATTGTGTAGATTTTAACATGATAAATCCTGAAACTTTTTTATCAATGGATTATATCGGTTTACTATTTACTCTGTTAATTTAAAATCGCTTAAAACAATAGGTCACACGTACATTTTAAGAGATAAAACACAGCGTCAGTACAGGCTATCATCTTTTAATGACGACCTATTGACTATTAAACCACATTAAATACATTGTGGATTCGTTATCAACTGTTATGATTTTTTTAATAATGCACATTAATTCAGATAGCTTGCTATGTTGACTGTGCTTGTTAGCCGACATTGAATCTTAAATTGGCATGCGTTGTAACAAGCTTCCGATTTCAGAATAACGTGTATGTATCTACACCTCTTCACACTGGACATTTACCTAATGTTTAAATTCTGAAAATTATAAATTAATTTTATTTTTATTCGGCGCCACCGTCTGGATAGAATAATTTAAATGTATGAGAGTTTTGATGTGCCAGTGATGACTGTGAACTTGAAATGTATCAAGATTAGCGATGGCAAGAGTGGGAACATATTCGGGCTGCACCTGTGAAAAATTGTCAGGCCTGTTTTATGAAAATGTACATCGCGTAATACGGCGGGGGAAATTCATAATATTAATCGTAATATTTTTTCGCCACGTTGGGAAGGTCAACTGAAACTCGTAATACTTCTACAATGAGCCCTTTCATAATATATAACTAATATGCGATACTAATTATTTATATTACGTGTTTATGTATATTGAATGAGGCCTAACAAGTCAGTGTACACCAAGTTTTTCATACTGCCAATGTATGTACTAATAAATAGAAGACGGTCAAAAGAATTAATTATTTGCTTTAAATTCTACGGACAAATAGTGTTACTTTACCCAGTGAAGGAATGTTTTAGAATTTCAAAAAGAAAAATAATTAATTTGTCATTCTTTACTGAAAAAAATATATTCGGTACAAATTTCTGAGAAACCTTCTGATTAAACTAAAATCATATGCATTATTATTAATTAAGTAGTTACCCATTTTGTAAGTTACAGTAGGTAGCAACACTAGAAAATGCATTATTTGTGTTAAGAAGTGATGAAGTTCGGGACAGTTTTCACATCACCACATAGATATATGCGTGAAAAATGGTGAAAAATGGTGAAAAAGGATTCAACCGTGTAGCTGCTCTTTATGAATTGTATTCCTAACATTTGATTATATTCCACGAACTTCTGTATGTAGGTTGTAAATTATTTTTGCCATATAAACGTATCTATTTTGACCAGTTTGGTTTGATTTGTAATAATAATAAGCCCGAAGAACATATGTTTTGGCATAGGAATAATGTATCATTTAAAAATCTAGCCTTTCTATACAGTTAAAAAGAGTAATGTAGAATTTACTTATCTCGATGACATATGCACTTTTATTCTTTTAATCATCAGCTCCTCGATTGGTTCTGTACAGTAATTCAATGAAGTATGTCTTGCAAGGATTGCCCCGAAGAGTCCTCTATATGTGTCATAGCACAAAACTATCGTAACTTAAATTTACGTCAAGTACCCTCCGTCCATAATATTTAATGTTTCACGTATATTTGAATGGCTTAATATTCCTTCTTTAATAATATCCATTAATTTTATACATACATTGTTGAGATTAGAGATTAATTAAGTCATCGTGGAATATAATTATATGTTAGTATCCCCATGTATTTATTATTTCCTTGTGTTGAGAGCAATGATTTTTATATGGTTGAACATTTTATTTAATCGGATATATGTGTGTATCGTAGATTGGGAAACACAGTGTTCAATGTCCAGAAACTAATATTTTTCAGTGGCATTAAAATAATATAAACACACCAACATAATTTTCGCTAAAGGTCAGTTCTAAATTTATATGAACGAGCGATCTTTCACGCATTGTATGCAAGAGAAATAAGCACAACTGCAGAGAACTGCACAAGGCGTCCCATTATTTATGCTAGTTATGTTATCCATAGTGCAATTTACAGATCTAATATTAGCTGATGTTAACAAATTGGTTTTATCCGATTTTGTTGTATGGGCTTGTAAAATTAGTTTAAAAGGCAAATTACACCTGGTTTCAATATAGTATGCTGATCGTGTGTGAATATGGAAAATGCTTTGAACGCTTTCTTATCAACTCATTACATTACAACATACTATGTGAATCTTGGCCATGTCCCGAAGAGGTTTATTTATTTTTTTACGAGAAATTGATGTAGTGAGCCACATGCTCAACCATTCAAACAGGCACACATTAAAAAAAAAAACTTATGCGTTTTTAAGGAGCAGGACTCGAACACACGGCTCCGTAATGCGACACTTTGGCTGATTTCAGAATAACTAAAGTCTCTTAGTGTCATTCAAAATATGTTCACTAGTCTTTGCTAAAAGTTAGAGTAAGAGTGCAATAGATTGAGACCTTGAATTTCCGCACGTGAACTTTGTGAGCAACACTAAAGTAATCATACACCAATAGCGCGTCTTGTATCTGGCATAAATCACGTTTACTTGGAGAATATTATATAATGCAGGCATAGTCAACAAGATATGTTTTGATTACATATTATAAACACTCATTTATATTACATACATGACTGTATTAATTATACTTGCATATTATCTATTTACAAGAATTAGCTCACTTCAGCTTATTTGAAGGCTATACCGTTCCCCAATAGAATAACAAAATTATATAAGAGTTTAACGATTTGTGTAATATATACTTACCATAGTATTAAAATCATCATTATATTTATAAAAAAAATATTATGTCATAAGTTTTTAAATATATAACATTTGCGTCATTAAAGACAGAACAAATATGAATATTTTATACAAACTATTTGAAATTTGTAACAAAGATGTTTACAACTATTTTATGTTCTGATACTAAGTATCCGCGTGTTTTCGTTTTCTGCTGTAGATAGAAAACACTGTTCATCTACAGTGATGTTCTTGGTCAGGACTAGGTTGTACTTTATCAAGGGTCTCTTTAAAAACCATCCCTATATTTCACATCTCATTAGCTGGCTTTATTCAGCCTGTAAAGAAAATATACGTCATATTGTTGATTTGCACTAGCTATTTATATGTAACATATATTACTAGAATTATTGTCATTACCATCAGCCTGGATAAATCGACTATTGGATGAGGGTTCTCCAAGCTGATTCATTTAATTTTGGTCATATTATACATTGCGTTGAACTATTTTGTCACTGCAGCGGCCTCCTGGTCTACCTTTAGAACGTTTTCTACGTCTTGAGTACCATGCGATTTGTCTAGCCAGTATATAAATTGGTAATGAAAGGGTTGGTATTGATAATTATTACCGTTACCCGTTAATATGATCAATTTCAGACACCATTAGCGAGGGGTGCGAAACTAATTAATTTACTCCTCAGAGACATAGACATATTCAGCGACGTGATGTGTATCTACTATATTTTTGTAATTTTATTGCATTGTTTAACATTGTTTATTTTTTTTCTCTCTTCTGAAAGTATTGATGTGTTCGTAGTCGCTTGATTAAAACAAGTTATTTTTTAATTTAAATCTCTTGTGAACGTCCTGAATTCTGATTTGTTATGTCCACTTTTTTTTTTAATAAATAAATGATACTAACTATTATGCTTTTATAAAATAAACGTAGTTTTACTTAAACTTCTAATTATCATTATTCGATTTTGGTCCTGTAATTTAGTCCCTTTTTTTAGATTGGGAAATGACATTAATCATAAATCATATTATATATAATATTTTAAAGATGAGTTTCAAAATGTCAAACAGATCGTTTGTTTCCAAGAATATTAGTAAACATTTGATAGATTAATATTCCTAATAGTAGGTATCGGTGCAAAATAGCTGGACAGATATATTACATTTCTACTTAGCCAGAATATTCAACTCATATTTTTAACAGAGGCGGTTATATTTGTCGTACAAAAATAAGTAAAAAAAAAATGTAAATTGTTGATGATGACTGAAATACAGCGGACTGGTGCCGGGTGCAAAATGTTCTCCAAAATAGAGGGCAAAGATTTTCTTTCAAATCTACACTTTGAGAAACATTTTTGATCTATTATTATGCTTTTAAAGATCGACGATTGTACCGAAAGACTTCTTCGCTTTTCGATGTTTGCGTGAGAGGAAGATATGTGAACAATATGATCTTTTGGCTTTCGAGCGACATTAAAAAAGCAGTTACAAAATTATCTTTTGACAAAATGAGAAAAATTACCCTTATATCTCACTACAAGATCAAACCTTGAAAATGTTTTCAACTAAACTTTTCCGGTATGATTTTCACTGGTATGCAAATTATCACATTACGATATTCTCGGTAAAAGAATTATCTTGGAATACATAGTATAAGTTAGCAGTATATTAAGCTCATATTATTAAAAATTGATACTACTTTATGAAAATTGAATTTAAATCTTAACTTTGTCAGTTACCAATGCAAATATTTTAATTATTTTACGCTAATTTTGTACAAAAACACCCAAGGCCCACTTTTGTCAGGCTGTGACACGAAACTGTACATTTTAATGGTAGTGCTAGTTATTGCTCATACTTCGAATGCAATATGCTAAACTGTTTGTAGAAAATGATGATTATCGCATATTGAAATAAATATTAATAATTTACACGAAATATTGAATCGAAAATCTTCATTTATTGGGAACAGGTTACCGCATTGCATTCGAAGGTAATCAACAACTAGCACTACCATCGTAATTCTTAATTCATTCCTACGAATATACATAGTCGGCAATGATAAACAGTAGCAACCTCGAATTTTTATCAGTTATATTTATGTTTACCATAATAATATCGACGGCCCCAGGAAAAACCATTGTAAGTCTGAAAATAGCGTTTCCGGTTTTATTCCCTTTTTTAATATTTAATTTTGTATGCATGTCCTGTAAAGAAATCAGGTCTCTAGCATAAAAATTGACGAAGTTAGGTTTTTGACAATGGTGCTCTATATCTACATATCGCATCGACCAAATTTGTGTTCACAGAAATATCCGAGGAGTATAGTCATACCTCGATAACAAAAGTGCACTGCGCTTTATTTTACAAATAAGAAGGTTGTTATACTTGCTATAACATTCTTTTACGGAGATCTAAATATACGGCATGATTTATATTGACGTATCACAATAATTAAAAAAAACATATTGGTTTATCTCCGAAAAATATTGGTATTTGCAGTAAGTATTTGCATTATTAGTTTAAAAGTTAGTCAATATTATTGTGTCAGAAAGTTAAGTTATTATATTATTTAATATAAAACAAATACCGAAAAGAAACGGAATTAATTTTCACTTGCATAGCTACTTTAAAAAACTTCTCAGTTATTAATATTATCCTAAAATTTGAAGAACTTATATTAATTTTGATTCGCTTATTTAAATTAATTCACTGCATGATTAAGACGTCTTCAAGCTCTCTCTTACTCTTTTCGGTTGATTACTCTCCCATATAGATACTCAACAAAACAATGAAGTGAAGTTTCAATTTGAAAATATTATATTATTTAATAGAAAAATAATATCATTTATAAAACGTTATTTATATATAATTATATTAAATTACTTTGCAGTTACCTACTTAACTTAAAATTAGTTTGTAATATTCTAATATATAAATTTAATTTACATAAATACCCAGTAGAAAAATACATATTTTAATTAAATATTACTATCACTATAAAATCAAATATTTTGGACCTAAAAAGATAACTACCTAAAATATTATGTTTTAACTTCATTAGTAGAAAATAGTTATTTTATCATTAGTAGAAAATGACATTACATATTATTTTGGTTAAATTAATCTTGCACAAAGATAATAAAAAATTACTATTATCATGGTTCAGTTTGAAAACATTACTAATTGCTGACTAATTTTTTATGATCCAACCAAGTTAAATAATCCTTTTCATTGCATTTTGAAATGGAATTATTTATGAATGGCTTACTTTGGAAATAGTATAATAGTAATGAACTTCGTCTAAATATCATTAACACGTGCGTCAGTTCTTAGTATTTTTGAAAATATAAAAGGGTACACATTAAGTATATTATGCATAATTTTGTATTTTGAATGTTCCTCAAAGATAGAAATTACCCAAAGGATTATATTATTTTATTACATGCCATTCGCCGAAAGGGATTAAGCGGCTGGGATTTTTAAAGACGTGTAGTTACCCATTGTTTACAATACAATTTGTAAGTAACAATAAAATTTTATTGGTCAATAATAAATTGCTAAAGCATTTTATGCTTATCTAAGTAGATATATTTTGGAAAAAGGATGAAGTAAAGTAAACAAAATGATGTGTAGGTATTCTGAAAACAAACCCATCGCTGGTGATTGGGAATTTTTAATATTACCTACTAATTAAAGACATATATTATAATCTTAGCATTGGTGAGTGGTGACATAATTTTCGATGTTAGTTAAATTTGTTCAAAATAAATATACAGTGTTGCTTTTAACAAACAATAACATTTCTATAATATTTTTATCACAATTTGACATGGCTTATTTGAGTTTTAATACTATAGATAAGTATATAAATAGTATGTATCTATAGTTTGTGAAAAACTCAAATAGAATAAACCATGTCAAATGGTGATATCGTACACGGTATTTCGTAGATTTTAATTAAAATATCAATTGGATTTGAAAAGTCTGTAATGGTAAGTATGTACGTAAATTCATATACTTATCTCCTATTCACCTATTGACTATGATTTTTATAAATTATGAAAACTACTTTAAATAGTAACTACCTAATTATTATTTCATCCAATTTAAATCGGTCTGAATTATACATTTTGTAAAACTATCAAAATAAATAGTTATGAATGGACAAATGATATAGTAAACTGTATTTCTTTGAGAAAATTTGTATTAAAACTCTACGCAATCGATTAAATAACAATATAACATTTCAAGAACATACTACCTACTTGAATGCAAATTATTTAATTTTTTTCAGTTTATAAAAAAAATGCAAATCCACACCAACAAAATAAATTTGATTATTTAAATTTGAGAGCATTAGTACACATTTATTTCAACCTTTTAAATAAATAATAAAAATCATAAATTATCATATTAATTAACGTAACTGAGCTCAGTTAAGAAATATACTTACTGAAGTTTATGTTGACAATAGAATATAATCAATCTATATTTAATTATAATTGGCAATAACATTCATATTAACGATAGAGATTAAAAAATACAAGCGATAATTAATATGGTCATAATTTATATGAAATTTTATAATCTAATAAGTAAGTGTCCCTACTTGTTTAATTATAGAAAGGTATTATAAAATTATATGCACAAATAAGGATACTCTTAAAAAAATAGAAGGTAGGTACTGACAAAGAAATTTCTCTTGTTTATACAGATAATGTATCAATATCATTTTAGATAGGTACCTAATCATAATTATCGAATGGGCTTGTAATACAAGCCTAATAATTATATTGATTATAATTTTTTATAAAGATTTCTGATGATGAACATTTGACTGCAGTCTCATCTGAGAACGAACGTAATAAATCTCTCTTTCATTAATAATTGTAAGGTATACATAATATTAGTTATTTTGTTGATACGTAGTTATAATTTTCAAACTAGAAAATCTATATTTTTGCAAAAATATGATGTTTAGATAGGTATATCTGTGCCAAATATTCAAGAATATATTTCAGTAGTTGTTTACTATCTACATTATTATGTTCAAATAAGCAAAGCGGTTAGTAATTTATATTATTGTATTAAACCGTACATATGTTTTTTCTAAAATGGTAATTACTTATTTAAATAAAATTTATTCCCTCAGAAATACAATGATGCAGTTAATAGAATAAGTATATAAGTAATTATTTCCCTAGTTTTCATAATTAAGTCAATTACTATTATTAAATTAAAATTGTCTAAGTGATTTACATGGCGGTTGACATTATGTTTTTTCAACAGTTTTAATGAACATTTTGTTGTAAAGAATAAAAAAACATTTCTTTTAGCTATTTTTTAAATCTAATAGTTACCAATGTTATGTACTAATTTCTTATACAACTTCTTTATTATTCCATTGTTAACATTTTTCCTGAATGTTTATTGTTTCGTAATGTACATATTCTCATTATTTATAAAAATATCAATAATAATTTACAAAAAAATTAAAAAAATCATACTTCAATACTTTTAAATTATAAAAACTCCGTATAAAAAAATATATATGTCAATATATCCTCATACTCTTTGTTAAAACTTTATAGACACGCTGTATTATTTTGAGTTAAACATTGCGCAATGATGGTTCTTCCGTAAAAGAGCATTATAAAAATATAGTTGTACTAAATAAAATCGTATAGAGTAAGAAAAACGTGACGTAAAACAAGGTTACATCTAAGAGTATGAGTCTGTTACGCGGAGTCTGTAATCTATTTCGTCCGCGCAAAAGCATGTTGAATCAAGTCAAAGCACCAAGCGCGTAATATTATTCCAAATAAAAACGATTTTTTGACATTATCTCAGCTGTTTATTAATTAATCAACATTAAATTTTAATAGGAATATAGACCATAAATTGGTCTATCTGATTTACTTAAATAAGATAGGAAAAAACTCACTCATTTTATATGATGAATTTAATAGCGTAAATATTTTAGTTTTTTCGCTCTCCTGAACATTTGTGATTTTAGACTTACACCGGTTTTTCCTGGGGCCGTCGATATGTATATTCCAATGAGATCTTCATCTTTCATCAATTAGATTTTTTGTTAATATTGGACGATGCCATTAACTGCTTAAGATAATTGTATCGACATTGTGTTGGTATTATAATCTGCAGCGGGTTGTGCTTAAAACTTTAAGAGTTACGTAGAAAAACTACAAAGTTTAAAGTTTGCTTGCCATTTTCATCCTTTTTAAATTTGAAAAATGAATACCTATCAAAACTTATTTCAGTTCAGGGTATGGGTGTTCCTGATGGTTTCCCATTCCTTCTACCTTCCCTTTTTGACATTTCTTAAATACAGATTGAGCGAATGGCTCTTATATCACATATGTCAAAAAGTGCTCATACGTGATAAACACTATTTTTTTTATAAATTTCACAGAAAATCTTTCTATTGTTTTTTCGTGTAATGATAAGTAATATAATACAGTTCAGTGATAATTATCTTGGTGTTTCTAATGTAATTCGTTTCTCAACAGCCAACGTATCAAAACCAAAACTCTTTGGTGAACGAGAGGATCGTCACGAAGTCTTACTCCAGCAACCAGGCATCTAATCCTGGTAGTCTTGGACGTGCTGGACTGAAGCCCGTCGCCAACAACCTGTCAGAGCTGGACACCCTGCTGAATGACCTCAGCAGCGCTCGCTACGCTGGAGGATATGGAGACTCCAAAGGTAATCATCTTCTTTTACTAGTATACGCAAATAAATTTTAATATTAAATTTATTCATATATGTACCAATTTAATGAATGTCTAACATCCGAGCACAGACGCGGTAAAGATATACCATATTTTGGGGTGCATGTGCTCCGTATCGGTACGGTGTCGAAAATAGTTGGGCTGCATGAAAAGTATGGAAATAGTAATTTTTCCACTGCTAATATATTATATAAGTATACTAATTGATGTTGTAATACTCGCAAGGGGTTTTAGATCCTGAGCATAAATCGAATGGTTAATTACCATTATATTATGTTCCTTGCCTTGGAGTGGAAATGGTTATTCACCATACATGTTGAAGAAACCCCATTTTCTATATTATTAATTTATGTGAATCTGAAACAAGGTTACTAATACTAGTGATTAAATCAGTTGAGAGTTATTTCGCATTGCAGTTTCATTTGAACAAGGTTTACACGTATGCTCTGACTTTTACACTTTGACACAAGCAATGCATGAAAGACTACCAATACCCATAATATAAATCCTTATATTATACAGCCATACTTAAAAAAACGTTTCGGAATCGCAACACAGTGCTATAACATAAAAGGTCATATATCTACTACTCCCTCTCTTATAATATTAAGGATCTTCCTATTACTGATTAAAACTCTTTGTTATCCTGTTATTGATATTCAATCATTTTTATTTTTGTTACTTACGATATTTGTATCGTTTATAATAATAGTTTTATATTTTAAAGGATTTCTACGTTGCTTATTTTAGTAGGGGTATATTTTAACGACTGCCACGCTACAAGGCATGGTCGCTTTTCACTCAAGTGTCAAGCTTATTAGGCACCATTAGCGAGGGGTGCAAGACTAGTCAATGCGCTCCTCAAAGACAGACATTTTCAGTGATGTGCTGTATATTTTTTTTATCTCTCTTGTAAGGATAATATTTGCTATAAATATTAGAAATGTACCTTTATATTTTTATTTAACTTGTTTGATTAAATCCAGCTTCTTTTTTCTATTTAAATCGCATATTGTGAACGTCCAGAATTCTGTTTTTTTTTTTTAAATAAATTATGTTGCCCATACTTTAAAAAAAGCTTTTATTTCTACCCACATAGCGATTAATTTTCTATGATATATTCAAACACGAATACTTATATAATCTATTTTCATATTATACTTACAATGCATTATTAATCGGCTTACCCTAATGACATAGGTACCCATCGTAATTCGCTGAAAATATTTATTATCGAAAGAAAAACTTTGGCATCGAGTATACGTTGTTAATCCACACGTTCTAGCATTGGACGCTATTTATTTTTGACATATCGATGATTGTCTTGCACTGGTGTGCCGGATTTTCGACGGCGATATTGGAAGATTAACTCGATCAGTCGTGTATTTATTTCGGATATGACGCTATTTGTCTGACAGGCTTATTAATCGGATAGATTCGCTTATTAGTTTGTCACATGTCTTGGCTACCTATCGCCAACAGGTGTGCTCATTTTAACGAACGTATATTCGTATTCATAAATTGTATATACGTAGCTTACTAATATAATATCGACTTACATTCTAATAATTGATGATGAGAGTTTGACTGTTCCATAAGATTCGATTTTAGCGACCCGAGTTTCGCATTTCGCCTGGGCAATTTCTATACTTAATAATAATTTAATTTTTATGATCTTTTAATTAGTTGATCAAATATATTAACATTCACAAACTTTAATCTTCGTTAAATACATTGGCCTAACTTTGCTTGCACTTAGAAGCAAAGTTCGTCGCCCCAAAAGCAAAAACAAATGTTGTTCTTCCGTATTCTCCCCCGTCTGGGGTTGTGCTAACCCGAAGAAACATTTAGCACAAATATTTTAGAAATGTTACGGATGGTATCTACACGGTTCGTTCGTAATACCATTCTTCACAGAGACGTAAACGTGAAAATCGTCGACGACACGTCATATATGTAGCTGATGAAAAAAATGTATAGCTCCATGATCAGACTACCGTAACCAGTCGATCAAAGATCTTAATACTAATTATAAGGCCATCCCAATCGAATTCTTGAAATGACAAGCAATATTGCTCTTATCATGCAACAAAGATAAAAAATATAAATTGCTTATATCTCGAAAATTACTGAATAAATTTAATAATTCAGTTAATTTTAATTAAGTTCATAGAATTATTAGTTATTATGATAGACACAACTCACACTATTTAAATGTGTTGATAGTTTCCCACGTTGTGATTTCATTACTTACGAATGTAATAATAAATCGATTGCTCTATCCAAATATGGTGGCTTTTATTGTAGCCATTGTCAAGATAAACGTTGAATAATCTCTTCGTATCGAATCTTCATCACTGCTACCTACTCGATTGATTATTTCGTCATATGTGCCACCACTAAGTATTTAGAGTATGTCAATGTCCATTATTTAGATATTATAGAAGATAAAAATATCTGATAATATTTAGGTTGTAACAATGAATGAATGAATACTTGAGTATGACCGTGACCGTATCTTCCTTTAGTAAAATTCGGAGCAAATAATTAATAAAAAAAAATGGGTTCTCACACATTATCGTGTATTCTGAGAGCACTTGGCCTATATTCTTTTCTAAGATACATCTAAACTCTGCCAAAATATTCTCACGCGAGTTAATTTTTTTTGCCGATCCTTGTTGTTCTATGTCGGGAAATTCGCCACTTAAATGTGTCCCGAATTTTTAAAGTGGATTTCTAAAAATATTCACGCGACGCCTATGTATATTTTATCATCTGATTAACGTCAAACTATTATCATTTATTATCCCGAATATTATCTACGTTTTATATATTTAATTATAAACGGTTTTCTCTTTGATCCCGAATATATCGATTGATTTATTATCTGGCAAACTTAAAATTTCCATGTTTCTAACGTTCAACGCAAATAATTGCACTTTACATAATGTAAGATTTTTTTTTAAATGCTCGTTTAATTATAAATTCGATGTATCCATTGAATAGTATTGTATCTCTTATCTCACAAATGTCACTTTTGACAGTGATTTAAAAAAGTTCAAAATTTGAAACTGACATTTATTTGTCAGATAAAATACTATTCATTAACCTCACAGAATTGTTATACATGTAGTTGTTTTGTGCATTTTAATTAATCCATGAAAAGAATATATTAATAATAGTAAATAATTATGTGGTACCACGCAATACAGACAGTGAAATGACGTACTTCGCGATCTAAGGACCAGACCGACGTAACGTCAAAACTCTTTTTTTTACTAATTTAGTTCGGTTTTACTAATAGTATATATAGCTTCAGGTGTGATATGAAACCAAAGCTGTGTAGCCTAAATAAACATAGTATATACAACATATACACCTACCGTAATTTACAGCTACTGTAAAGTGAGGATTTTCTTGGTACCTATGTGATTACTTATATCTTCAAGCCTTGATAGTATATCTCCACCAATCATTTACTACTACATAATATATTAATTTCTACTTACGTAGGGATTTTTAAATTCTAATTACTGTTTACAATCAAAATGACGGGACATTGATAGTGCCATTAAACAAGTACATCTAATAAACTAAATAATGTGTCATTTATGTATTTAAGTATATGCATAAAGTTAAAAAAAAATCGTCCGGTTGTTACTCTGTAAGCTTTTCTCTAAGCTGGTAGTATGTATATGCATAAAGTTTTAAAAAAAACCGTCCAGTTGTTACTCTGTAACCTTTTCTCTAAGCTGGTATTATATGCCACAATGTCACTCATGTTGTCCGACGAAAAGGCAGAATTTTAGTTGAACTGCCAATGACGTCTATATTTTTTTAGAAAATTTTACAATGTACAGTTTCTCCTAAATATGATGCACATGTTATTTGCAATATAATGGTAATGAAAAAATCAATTATTTGAAAATATTGAATTTGCAAATTATTTACAGTTAGCTAATTGAATCAAAGAAATAAAAAGATTTCTACTTCCACAAAGTATTAATGAATGTGTATCTATCTACCTACTAATGTATCGGATGTGTTATTATATTTTGTTTGTATATTATATGTGTACACTGTCAGCGAGAAAAGTGAAAGTACTGAGGAAATGTTTTTTGTTTTTATTATCTATCATAGTAATATAATAATGATGATGATAATGTGAAGGGGTTACGCATATATCGAATTGTTCAAGAGTTCATTTGAAAGCAAAACGAGATAAAACAGTAAATTATATTATAGTATAAGAGTACCTATAGATAGACTATAGAGATTATCGTAAGGTTTTTCCAAACGATGGGAAGATGAACGGAGAGAAGAGCGGTATAGTATGACAACTGTTTTAGTAATTAATTATGATCGTTTTGACTTTTCCGATGGTAAGAATTTTGGTTTGTTGTAGACAGTAACTGAAACTGTGTTTGATTACATCATTTTTTTTCGTTTGTCCTGTTCACACACGTAATAGGTTCGTTTCTACGTTTCCACTTGTTTGTGTTGTTATTTTTTATTAAATTACTGTCGCTCGTTTGATGTCGCTAATCAGTTATCACTTAATTCTTACGGCAAACACCTGTCGCAGGTTGGTCGTTTTGTGTTTGTGTAAGTCACGTCATTTTCCGGCACTAAATGATATTGTATTGTGTACTGTGGACCCGAGATGGGCGATGCTTTCGGCCACGGCTCCGCGTAATAGAGTAAGCCGCGGTCGGCAGGAAAACTCTCTTGCGTCAGTTCTTCTGTCTTGTGTCGCCCCACCAATCGTTTTTATCTCCGGCGTCTAATCTTATCTGAAGAGCCTACGCACGCCATTTTTCTTGACATAAGTAGCTGGCGTATCTAAGTTATTACTTCGAAATTTACTAGCCCGTTATTTTATCATTGTTGGCTCACATTTGAAAAATAGTCGTGTTCCACCAATGTCAAACGATTTTTCAAAATTTCAGTTCGCTGATTACCCCATGTACTTTTTGTTACCCTAACTCACCAATAACACACTCTCTTATTATTCATACCAATTATATATCTACTTACGTCAAAATATATTTTCATACCGTCATCTACCGGTAGCCTAACTATCTATGATTAAATTCTAATAGATTTAAGTTTTGTACTATTCCTTTTGAGTCGTTTTTTGCGACCCGGGTTCCGGCTTTCGGCATCTTAATGCACTATGTGCACTCACCAAAAGATAAATACACACTGACAACGAATACAGTTAATTCTAACTTATATAATAAATTACTACAATAAAGTAGGTAGAAACTTTATCAGTTTTATCACCTACCCATGAAGTCAAGGATCATAATAAAAAATATAACAAATAAATTATGAATAGTTTAAGTGTTTGTAAAAAAACCCTATCAGTATCTCTAATAATACAATCAATAGGCGTATACATCGCCAAAACCCTAATAAATCATTAGATAATAATCAATTACACTAAACTCTATTACTATATTCAAGAGTTGTAAAATCGTCAATACTGGGAAAAACAATGGAAATGTATTGGGGAAAAAGTAGCATGTAAGAATATTTGTTTAAGGGCGGACGTGCTCAGCGTGGGTCAAAATGGAGCTTTTATTGTATTTTCAAAGCATTATCCTGGTCATTCCGTAAACGTTGTAAATAATCTATTTATATAATTTTGAAGCCTTATTATCCATTATATTTATTTTAAACATTTGATGACTGAATAAAGCATTTTTATTACATAAAATAGTATTCTTTTAAACCTCTCGCTCTGTTTTAGAATATAGTTATATTTCAGTACATAAATGTGCAGTGGTATTAAGATTTTTTGCATCTATTAATTTTTAAGCGCATTTATAAAACCATTAGTATAATTTATGTCGACATTAGTATAGTGAAATATTTGCGATAAAAAATATATTGATAATCTCTGTGAGCCGAAATTTGACAAGAATTAGGCATTTTATTATTCAAAAAATGGGCAAGATTAACACATTTGAAGATAATTGTAAATATACTAATTATAAGCTATGTCTTTGACCATTCAAGTGTGATAAACATCCTACGAATAATGATTGCTTTATAATAATTATTGACCTAAGAATAAGGTAGTGTTTTTTTGAAATACGCTATTTCTTTTTACATTCCCCAGTGGTTAAGCTATAACAAACGGCCGTAGCCATAAATTGACAAACTAAAACTGAAGTAGTATCATGATAACGTGCGTGTTTGAACATGTACCGTAAACTATACTAATGGTTTTATAAATGCGTTTAAAAAATAATAAATGTAAAAAATCTTAACACCACTGCACATGCATGTACTGAAATATGACTATATTCTAAAACATTAGAGCGAGAGGTTTAAAAGAATACTATTTTATGTAATAAAAATACTTTATGCAGTCATCAAATGTTTAAAATAAATATAAAGGATAATAAGGTTTCAAAATTATATAAATAGATTATCTACAACGTTTAAGGAATGTCCAAGATTATGCTTTGAAAATGCAATAAAAGCTCCATTTTGACCTACGCTGAGCATGGCCCCCCCTTAACTAATATAACTTTTCAAAGACTGATATTATTGATATACCTATCTCATTAGTTAACTCCATTAAATTCCCAATACGTTGGCCATTATTTTTCCCAACTCAAATGGAATAGTACAAAACTTAAATCCAAAATTTAAATTGGAATTCCATCAAGTACATGATTTATTTATGTATTTAATAATCTGTCTTCATAATATTAATTGGAAGCTGAGGTTTTAGTATTTTAAGTAAAAAAAAAAAACAGCAATAATTAATTGCATAAGAAAAAAGGCATACAATTTTTCCGAAATTATTTAAAAGAATATATTATAGAATATAATGTATGGTCAAATTTAGTCTTGCAATGGTACCAAAGATACTCGATAAAACTAGAATCGCTAGATAATTAAGCTCTAGAATATACTCATTGAAGTTAATGTCGTCTTTTTAATTATTATCTTCAAAATCATACACTAAACCAGGGGAGGGCAAACTGCGGCCCGCGGGCCGCATGTGGCCCGCCGGGTATTTTTTTGCGGCCCGCCATCATTAATTGTACTTTTGATTACGAATAACTTTTTTATATATTTTTAAAAAAATATTCACAATAGATTAAAATTTGAAGAATTTGTTGTTTCGTTAATATACGAGTATTATCTCAGTATGTCTTCCTTACGTCTCGTCTCACACTATGTAACCACTATTTTCTATGTTGAACATCGTGACACATTTAAATACTTTTAACTCTGCGTTGCAAGGAAAAAAAATATATGCCAACGATATGGTGAAGAGTTTGAATGGATTTCAATTAAAACTCAAGTTGTTCCTTCGACAAATATCGAATAAGAACGTGTGCCACTTTCCAACTTTGAAGTTGCTGAATATACCAGAATATAAATTTGAAGAATATGGTAAAATTATCAAAGCTCTGAATGACGATTTTTTACAAAGATTTGGTGACTTCCGAAAAATTGAGACAAGTTTAGCAACAGTACGCGATCCATTTTCAATAGATATTGATAGTGTACTGACAGAGCTACAACTTGAGATTATTGGTCTGCAGTGTGACACTGATTTAAGAGAATTGCATCGTCGTGAAGATATAATCAAATTTTCTTCTTTTCTTTCTTTCGACCATGTCCGATCCTAATAGGATCATATGGGCCTCCACAGGGTGGAGGTTTGTATTAACAGATTTTATTTTTTACGAGAAATGGATGTCAGCCACTTGCTCAACCTATTAGGTCCATATTCTGACTCATACACAAATTGAAAAACAATATGTGTACTTGCCTTAATTCAGACAAATTCGAACAACTTAAAGATCATGCAAGAAAAATGTTCGTTGTTTTTGGATCAACCTATATATGTGAACAAACATTTTCGATCATGAACCTCAATAAAAATTCTTTACGATCAAATATCTCCGATGCCCATTTACAAGCAGTTTTGAAAATATCAACCACAAAATTAACACCTGAATTTGAAAAAATGTACAACACTTTCATTCTTCTCATTAATTTTTTTGTAATGTTAATTTTTCGTGATAATAAATAGAGTATATCTAAAAATGGTATTTTACTTGCGGCCCGCCGCTCATTTTGAATTCTTGAATTTGGCCCTCCATCCAAAAAGTTTGCCCGCCCCTGCACTAAACTGTAAATTTCACACCTTCTCATTTCATTATATCCACATGATCTTTTACACGATACATTCATGATACATACGCCAACATAGGGAGGCAAATGTTTTAGGATATGTATAGATTCTTTAAAAAGTGTAATTAAAAGATAGTTAACTCAGGGTGACGCTTTAAAGTTACTTTCAGTGGGTGCATCTTTAGTCTCCGCCCATAGCTGTCCACATACACCCCCTCGCGATACAATAAAAATGAACGTCTTTTATATGCGAGAGTTCCATTCTTAGACAACATGTTATAAAACCTTGGCTAATCTTGTTGATGTCAAGAGTTTATTACTGACATGAAAAGCGAATAAAAATAATATACGCGCAAGGTTCTCGCGTCAAATTTCATCGCAGTAATTAATTAATATTTTTCCTCCGACACGCCAAAAATAGCCCTTCCAGATCAAACGTTTATAAATAACCGACAGATTCGACGCAACTATGATTATCCTCGCTATATTGCAGTTACATCAGGATTTTTGCATCGTGATAATATGACGGACAGCATGTCGAATTTAATTGTCAGTTAACCCCGTCTTGTAAATATATTTAATCTTCGAATTAAAACATTCCAACTTCAGTGGTTTATTACAACGTTTTTCTTATGTCGTATTCTTATTTGTCCGGTGGTTGTTTGTCCGGTACAAATCTTGCAATCGATTTTTAACTAACTTCGCGGCTAGCTAGACATTTGAAACTTTTAGAATATATCAGAACACGATGCCAATGCATTTTTTTAATACTTTTAGCCATATTTAAGTAGAATTGAATTCATTTTTAGTTAATTCTGTTTTGTATGAAAAGTTATTTCGATACCATTATTGGTTGCTAGTGGATCCTAGCAACTAAATTATTAAATAATATATACGTGCGTTACTATGGAAATCAATATGAAATGACATTTAATTATTCAGTATTTCTATCAAGTACAAATTTTTTTGATCGTTTAAGCTAGTCAAGTCAAGTTTATATGATTCAACAGAAAATTTAAAAACGTTGTACTTATATAAAAAGTTCTTTTTATCTTGTAATTATTTATGTTTGAATTCAAAATGAGATTCCTCTTAGCAATAGAGACCTCAATAAGGAAAAAGGCAGCTTTTCGATAAAAATCACAAATTGAATTAGTGTACAGATAATGCTCTAGGACCTAGGTGAAATTCTGAACCATTTGACATAAAGTTAAAAGCAGTATAAAATTTATTTCAGTATAAAAATCGACATATTGTTTTTCGTTTTTTTTCCATGAAAACGGTAGTTATTCTAAACAAGAAGACAATATAACGAGATTCATAAGCAAAAACACAGCATCGATTGAAAATATACTGGTTTTTGCTTATACCATAAATCAAATGATACATCCACTTAAAAAATTAATAAAAGTTGAATAAACGTTAATGCCTCATTATCTCAAAATGTGAATTCGGCAAATAGCTGCCTTTTTGCTTATGGGGGCAGAAAGAAATTCTATGGCATGAAGATATTGATCCTAGACCGGGAGATATCACGAATAGTTGCGGCTTCGTATGGACGTATTCTAGAAATTCCTTGCACTGCCAGGGTGTCAAAAATGTTGACGTCCTCAAACTAATGGGAAAAAACCGAGAAGTTCTGCGCAGCATCAAAATTAGAAACAGGCAGTACGCCAACCGCAGCATTCTCCAGCTGACAGCTAATTACCCAAGGATAGATCAACAGTAACTATACGTAACAAGGAGAAGATGTCGCGTTCCGTGACGTAAAGAATGAATTGAAAACTCAACCTCACCTGAATTGATCCATCGCAGGCGAAAAAGCGAATATCGTCCTGATAGTGCCCGACCTTCCGATAGTGAATGGCACAAGAAGAAGAATTCTCTTTATCGAATTAAAATGTACGTTATTTAATCCTTCATTAAATATGTTTATTAGTTTAAAATCGCTTTGACAGTTGCCATAATTAGGGATTCCAGACGTTCCGGATTCGCATACTAATCCACCTGTATCGAAAAAAGTTATACTTAATATATTTTTAATGGTACACATTATTTATTCTCAAATTTAAGTGCTCCGATGAAAACTTCTTTGGATGAAAATCTCGTTTCAAAATATATGCGAATGAAAATAAAATAATTGCTGAGTGGAATAACAGCAGGACAGCAGACTGCAGACAGCTGACGTGAAATGTGTAATCATTTCATCCAACACACATTCACTGTAGTGAAAGTGAAATAGAATACGCAGTTAACTCGGGTCTAGGACGATTTGGCACCGGGACAACTGGACGCCACGCAATTCGAAATTAAATAGACGTTAGGTACTTATAGGTACTTTAAAAAAATATTATTATTTATATTTAAATTATTATATTATGATTTAAAATAGTTGGTGAGAATTTAAATATGCACACGTAAATAATGATTTAATCGTGCATATGTTTAAGTTCCAATGAATATATAAAGTTTATATAAAGCCTAAGGCATGGTAATTCTCAATCCGCAATAAAAAAAACATTATGTTAAGAATAATTTGAATTAAAACTACTAATTAGTAGATAGAAACTGATTAAAATTCCTCGTCTACGTTCTGTATACGTGTCTACGACAGTGCGGCGTCCAATTGTCCTGTCGTCCAGTAGTCCCATTCCCGTTAACTCTTGTCTAACCTTTTCAAAGGAAATAGTATTTTCGCTTACGAATCCCATGTGGACAATTAGAAAAATCGCCTTCAACTAAACACCATAAAGTCAGTATTACTAATTAATATGCATTACAAGAACGTGTATTTTACACGTTTTCATTACAGGATCTCAGTTGTATGAAAGTACCAATCAATTAATATCTCGAAAGAGGTTCATTCTTCGGAAAAATTAAATGTTCTGAAGTTTTCTGCTACCTAAAAATGCTCTCTTAAGGGGGGATATGCTCAGCGTAGGTCAAATTGGAGCTTTTGTTCTATTTTTAAAGCATGATCCTGGACATACCATAAACGTTGTAGATAATCTATTTATATAATTTTGAAGCCTTATTATCCTTTATATTTATTTTAAACATTTGATGACTGCATAAAGTATTTTTATTACATAAAATAGTATTCTTTTAAACCTCTCGCTCTAAAATGATGTTAACGCGCGTGTTTGAACATGTACCTAACCGATTTTTTTTAAACGGTACTTATCACCGTATATACAGATTATCAATATATTTTTTTATCGTAAATATTTCACTATAATAATGTCAATATAAATTATACTGATGGTTTTATAAATGCGTTTAAAAATTAATAAATATAAAACATCTTAACACCACTGCACATTTATGTACTGAAATATGACTATATTCTAAAACATTGAGCGAGAGGTTTAAAAGAATACTATTTTATGTAATAAAACTACTTTATGCAGTCATCAAATGTTTAAAATAAATATAAAGGATAATGAGGCTTCAAAATTATATAAATAGATTATCTACAACGTTTAAGGTATGTCCAGGATCATGCTTTGAAAATAGAAAAAAAGTTCCATTTTGACCTACGCTGAGCACGTCCGCCCTTAATATAGAAAAATAAATTTTACCCTGAAAAAAATACATGATGTGTACATAAAGTAAAACAATTAAAAAACGCATCGGGTGTATTTAGTACCTGTTTATGCGTGTCTGTTTGTAAACGATTCGGTTAGTCGAGTTGTAGTTTCGACCTTCAGCATCGTCGCGCCTCTTTTCTTTTTACTATGAAACAATGTAATTTCGATATATCCGGATCACATGTGGTACGCTGGGGCAGCGGAAAAACAAACAACAGACAACAGCCGCGGTGAATGGAGTTTCTGGCAATCCGCCTCCGAAGCCGCGCCATTTTCCTATTACGATTTATTTCCGAGCACACTGTTTGCAACTTGCTGTATCCAATCCGCATAAATTATTTAATGGCGATGTGATTTATAATATGTTTTTATTAGCTGCGGCTTCTAAAGTTTTACACGCCGTTTAGTTTTAATTTTACACGTAATATTATTATGTCAACAAACAGTTCATGTGAGACATGATTTTTTCAATAAATCTGATCCATTTTCATTTCGGTCCAATTATAACAAATATCATTCATATAAATTCACATCTAGTTAATTTGTAATTATATTGCACCTCTAAATCCATTGGTTTTTTAAGTTATCATTCAGGCACGCATTGCTATCAGCAGACACAAGTTTTCAGAAAAACTCTTTAAAATGAAGTTGTTAACACTGCCTCTCTGATTTACTAGGAGGTTCAGTAGGTATTTTAGTAAACTCATTCGTGAAAAATCTATTTGATGTGCAAAACTGTAGACAGTACGTTCAACCAGTGCCATCTTTAGATTAATAAAGCCTGCGCATAACTTTTTGCTGTTCAGCTGTCAAAATCAGATCCTAGATTGCTTGACATATTGATTCGCCTTTACTCGTTTCAAATTGAATTATAAAAATTCTCAAATCAAATATACCTATTAACTATCAGTGTTATTTATAAATAATATACATTCCTGTTATTCATCAACTGTTAAAGTCAGACTAGTCCTTCACACAAAAACCGGTGGTAATATTGATTTCCAAAAAATATGTAGCATTGATCTATGCATTACATTTGTAGAAGGTGTGTTAATGCCAGTGTATTATTTATCATGTCACTCATCTATTCAAATCAAACCATTCCCTGGGTGAACACGACAGACGCGTCAGTATGAGCACTCTATAGATTATAGAACAATGAGAGGTCATACAGAGACAACAACGGGAGGGGCGGTAGGACCAGTCGTTTGGAATGTATCGGCTTTCTACTTGAGTGGGCAATGGTTCAACACATTCAAACTAATGCCGGGTCCACACTGGCAACATGTCGCGCGACAATCTCGTTAAATTTTACGATAAGTATGATAATTATCGTAAAATTTAACGAGGTTGTCGCGCGACATGTTGCCAGTGTGGACCCGGCATAAGGCGTACGTAAAACTACTCGATGTAAAAAGCAGAATTAAAAAGTTGAAGTAAACTGGAAGATGAAATAAACAAATAATGTAGGCATAGCTAATGGTAAGATGCTGAAAATCACGTAATGTCACTAAAAATGTAGTTAGCCGCTTTTGAAAATTACCTTCTGAATATGGGAAGAAAGATTCTTGAGGGGTGCTAGGATTCACCCTGGGTGGTCGAGTCAATACTGATAATGATGTTGTAAACAATCTGTGCCCATTTTAAGTCTCAGCTTTATATCATTGTATGTATTATAAACTCACCACATTTCCATCACATTATTTTATATGTCTATGATGAAAACTATTTCTATCATACGTTTTGTTATATTTTAAAATCAATGCTTGAACAACACGTCCCAAAATATAGTTTATTCTAGGACGTCGTCAATAGTTAATAATTATAACCTTATTCTGGACAAAAACAAAATAAATGAAAAACGCAGCTTTTTTAGTCTACTCAAAAAACGAAATTCTTTTATTGTTTTCGTTCGTATTTCGTTTATTGGCGATTGATACGTAATTTGTTACGATGATGATATCCATTTCAATTAAAACAGCACCCGTTTAAATTAAATAAATTGGTTTTTGTGCATTGACTAGAAATGCTACGTGTTTCAATGGACCTACTTTACCTCTCGGGTCTAAAAATGTGTTTTCAGATTGATTATTCAATTGTTTACTTTGAAATCTCATAAAAAAAACTCCAATTTATAAATACGTATCAGAGAAAATATAAATAGATTCGACGAATACATTTCTATCAAAAGCTTCTTCGCAACCTGTTTTTGCACTTTCTCATAGATAATATTTTTTTGGCGTCGTTTACCGTTTAAATTGTGATTGTTGTAATTATTTAGTATTTCTAATATAAAAATAATATATTGGCGACAACAACCTTTCATATCAGAATTCTCACTTTTACAATTAAAATTACATATTTAATGTATCAATCATCGCTTGCTTTGAAGATTTTTAAGATACATACTTGCTAAATTTCCCTACCTATTGTTATTTAAAATATCACATGATAAAATACATTTATAAACTTGACAGTGTTGCCATTCCGAATAAAAAATATTGTTTTATAAACTTTTAAAAAAATGGTCGAGATGAATGGACTTGTGCTTTTCCAATTATTGTGAAAATAAAACAAATTTCTGATATAATCGTTAGATAAGTTTAAAAATAATTTGACATTGACTTAAAAACTATTAAGATATTAATAAATATTATTTCTTCATTGATGTTATAACTCGTTGGTTTGTTTACATAAATTCGAACGTGTTTGGCAACCTTAAGTAAACGTTGACCTCCTGGTACTATGTGATACAAATCGAGTTCTGTTAATAAGATTTTAGTTTTAGACCATTAATACATTTTGCCATTTGAAATGTCTTCAAAATATGACCGTCGTTACTCGCGAGAATCAGACAGGCGACGTCGTGATTTTCCAATAATGTTCGTAAAATATTGTGTTTGGTTCCACCTCACCTACACAAAATATAATGTCGGAAAATTTTATTAAAGTTTTATCAATTCGGTTAGCTGAACACTTTCTTATTGCCTCTTGTAATATTCATTTTCCGTCATCATTTCTCCTTTTCAAACACGTTCAAACATGTTCAAACACGCGCGTTACCATGATCTTACTCCCTACTTAATTTATCGTTTGTCAATTTATGGCTACGGCCGTATATTGTAGCTTAACCACTGGGGAATGCCAAAAAAATATATATAATATATAAAAAAAATACTACCCTATTCTTAGGTCAATAATTATTATAAAGCAAACATTATTCGTAGAATGTTTATCACATTTGAATGGTCAAAGATATAGCTTATAATCAGTATCTTTAAATGTGTAAATCTTGCCCATTTTTTTGAATAATAAAATGCCTAATTCTTGTCAAATTTGGGATCACAGAGATTATCAATATAATTTTTTATTGTAAATATTTCACTATAATAATGTCGACATAAATTTTACTAATGGTTTTATAAATGCTTTTAAAAATTAATAAAACATTAGAGCGAGAGGTTTAAAAGAATACTATTTTATGTAATAAAAATACTTTATGCAGTCATCAAATGTTTAAAATAATTATAAAGGATAATAAGGCTTCAAAATTATGTAAATAGATTATCTACAACGTTTAAGGAATGTCCAGGATCATGCTTTGAAAATAGCATAAAAGCTCCATTTTGACGTGCGCTGAGGATGTACCCCCTTAAGGGACTTACAAATTGCGCTTTTGAAATCTTCAGTCGAAACTTTTTTTTGAAAACTACTGTTCCTTACACTATACATCAATCAATGTTGCCAAATTGTTACATTGTCCGTGTACAGAAGAATGTGTTGGTACATAAATAATCAGTGGAAAGAAATACCACAGTGTTGTTAGTACACAGACAATAATATCTATAATTTGCCTGCTAGTATCAAGAAATGGGTTTTTGTTAGATATATGGTGTTAATTTAGGTTCATTTTTTTTTCAGTTGATGGTTATGGGAAAACAAATGGAGGGGCTAGCCCATCACCTGGAGGTCCTCGTTCCAGGCCCTCGGTTGACAGCCTTCTTGAGCAGCTCAATTCGGATGTTCCAAATGGGTGAGCAATTATTACATTGTTTCTATATTGGTTAACTACTATTTATTACCAATAATTATTAAAATACACTTATACACCAATTATCATCACCGTTACTACAAATAGGTAACCTGATATTTTATGCTATTTTTTTATAGTATTTCCTAGTGAGTAATCGCTTATATCCTTGTCGACATAGTGCAATCACTAGGTGACTTGCGACTCAGTGGTAACTGTTCATAATATAGGTGTTTGATATTTGGTATTTGATGTTTTTTTTTTACATTTACGTGTTAACTGAATATTGCTTTGATAATGACAGGATATAAAATTAAATCGAGTTAATTATCTATTTTTAGACTGTTAAAATTATTTTATTTCCCATCCCTGTCAAAATCGAAGGAATGCAAGAATAAGAATAGAGGAATAATTATTGGCCTATGCTAAATCGTATCCTAAAATTTGCACGTTTGCAATTGGCCAGTTCATTGTGACCTGTTGTATCGGAAAGAGATGGCCGTATAGTATTGAAATCAAATTCATGTCTAAACAAAACACCTCAAAATACAATAGTAAAACAGAAGAAATTAGGTATGCAAGTAAATTAGAAATCCAATAATATCGTTATATACCTATTTATATAAAATTCTTTTCGTATCAAGTCGTACCTATCAAATATCTGACAATAGTGACAGCGTTAATATCAGATATTTTATACCAATCAATATCAAATTAATATTTTTACTGAATCTAATAAAATTTGAACATTACTGTCTGTAGTGCTCCACGAACAGCGCTTTTTTTTTATCTCAATGCTATACGGTCATCTCTTTCCAGTAAGACAGCTCAGGTGAACTATGGTACAGCTAAAATCTAATACCTACAATTTACATGTAACCTAAGTATGCAAAATATCATGTTTAGAGAAGTGAGTGGTAATGAATGTTTTTTAATGTGACTGAGAAAATGTTTTCTCATGTTGGATGGACAGCGACTGATGGCAATATTATTTTAAACTGTTTGCCAAAACATTTTTTTTACCTGTTGATGTATCTTTCAGATATAATATCAGCAGTTAATTTTTTTCCTGAAACTCGATGATTTGAAGTGGATTACTTAATATTTTTTATGTGAAGTTACTTTGAGCTCTTATAAACATTTTTCTTGAGATTAAAGTGATTTTGAGATTAAATTAATTGCCTAATCAACAAAAAATCAAAAGTTTCTCAAATACTTGAGATTTCTCCAATTTTATGACATATTTTTTAAATTAGATTATTCAATATTGTATATATACACAAGATTTATAAGATTTATAAATGTAATATTCTTCATTGTAATAATATAATTGTCATAATTAAGTATTAGAAAATCCTAGAATTTTTTTTTAACCTAAATAGGGCATGAACCCACATCTATCGCAATCCTGGCGATCAGCTTTTTCGATTTAGTTTCAGGCTCAAACATTATCCATGCAAAAATTTCCCAATAACTATGCTTCTGAGGTATTATTTCAAATTATGTAAATTCAGTCCAAATCTTATAATAATATGTAGGTGTGTTTTTGGGCTTGTTCCAACTTATGTACTTTTTATGATTAACAGCTGCAAAAAAATACAATGTACAATTAATTAAAAAAATAAAGGTTTTAATAGGCCTTTGAAGTAGCAGATACACTGGTACGTGCATTGTAAGTCGACAGTAGGAGATAATGAAATTCTGTGTTGGACAGCCAACATATCGTCAAAGCATTAATTATTTGCTATCTCTTCCCTTGTTAATGTCTATACTGTCGTAATGTATATTTGATTTAATATTTTGCCTCATCGCTAAATTCACACACAAAGTGTTTGATTATTTTTTAAAGTTAATATTAATCTGTCATAAAGATTACAATAACCCTGCCCTGCAGGAGAGATGATTTATTTTCAGATTCATTTATTATTTATAAATACAATATTTTTAATTAATAATGTAATGTATATTCAATATTTTTATCTTCTTCACTTTTAATCATTAGTTCATTCATTAATCGCAATTTGGTATTATTTTAGTGATGATATGATATTTAAAAATTAAAATGGAAGAAGTTTGGTATGCCTTTATAATGTAAATGTACTATTACAATTATTTTTTATAATTAGATTAGTTTTATCAAATATGAATACGAATATACCTACTTTAATCCAAAAATTATGTACTATCATCATATATTAAAGAAATTGATAATTTATGTTTGAACACCCCAATGAACTTAAAAAATAAAACAAATTTCCATAAAATAGGATATGTTTTGACAATAATTAATTGTTTCTTGTTTTCTTTGGTCGCATGTAAGTTATCACTATTATATATTATCCTTTCCCTTTTTCTCAACATTTCGGGCACATTACCGAGGCTATTCTCAATAGATATTAGATATTAGCATGCATACAAAGAATTAAAATTTTTCATAATATATATATATTGTAGTAGAGAATAATATATTTATATATATTTTTTTTTTTTATTGGATGAACAGTGGACGAAGTGGGACTCAACCCAGGCCGGGAACTAAGCATGTGACAGTGACAGTTAAGGAAACTGTTGTGGAACCCGTGGCGCACTCAGTCAATACGAGTGGAAGGACAACGCATCCCATCCATGCCCACGCATCCAACGCTACCAGGGAATTGGACGACCTTATGGCATCTTTGTCCGAGTTTAAAGTAAGCAAATTATAAATTTTCTATTGTATACTAGAAATGTTTACGCGCAATGTGTTTGTTTCGCAATGTTTATATTGCTGAAGTTGCAAATGTTTTCTATGACAGATATCCCATTAGTTGTGCATTAACGTGTGGGATAGAAGGATAAATATTTTTTATGGAATATTCGTAATAAAAATTATCGTTAGGGCACCTTGTGCGAGCACACAGCACCACACCACTGCTTAGGTTTTTGGCTCAACTCTCCTAAGACTCCTTTATTGGATCTACCATCTGAAAATAACTCGATTTTCTCCCGCCGTTTTCCTCTCTCCCCTCTCGCTCCTGCAGATCCGTCCGTCCCCTTCTCTCCTTCCAGACACATATATATATAACGGTCGGGAGTGTGGAGGGAGAAAATTTTGGGTTATAATATCGCTAGGCGTCAGTTTGAGACATTTCATTACTCCGCCGACCTCTCTCAGAGCGACTTTGCCGGTCCGAACATAATTTTTTTAAATAAATTTCATCAATTTGAATTAGACTTTTCCTGTCGAACGGTTGAAATATTGCTCTCAGTAAACGTTTTTATCATTCCGGTCCATAAATATTACATCAGCCACCTTTACAGTAAACACACATTAGACTCCGACAATCGAAACAATATCTGGATTACGGTCGCGACCACATAGATATTTTTTTTAATTTTTATTATTATAATTTTTTTAAATCCGAATCGACATGAATTAAAAAAAAAAAAAATTTGGATCTCGGTCTCCTCCCTTCAAGTATCCGAATTACATTGCAGGTCTCCCAGGGCACCCTCCAGCATCAGCAGACTCGTGAAGTGTTGCAGTCGAGCACACGCCACGCTACCGACACCAGCGAGCACGCTACCGGAGGTGATCTAGAACGTATGCTCGGCTCGCTCCACGCGGACATGTCGCGACAGGGAGTCACCACTGCCCAGAAGGGCTGCTGCGGCGCGTGCGATAAGCCCATCGTGGGCCAGGTCATCACCGCCCTCGGCAAGACTTGGCACCCGGAGCACTTCAACTGCGCTCACTGCACCCAAGAGTTGGGCACCAGAAACTTCTTTGAGAGGGACGGGCGTCCTTACTGTGAACCCGACTACCACAATCTCTTCTCGCCCCGTTGCGCTTACTGCAATGGACCAATTCTGGATGTAAGCTTTTCTTCTGGGTTCAATTCGATGGGCGGTGGCGAAATTGAAATATCAAATAATATCACAAAGTATTCAATATCAGCGGGCCTGTAAAATGTGTGTAATTTTGCAGAAATGTGTCACCGCTCTGGAGAAGACTTGGCACATGGAGCATTTCTTCTGCGCCCAGTGCGGGCAGCAGTTTGGGGAGGACGGCTTCCACGAGAGGGACGGAAAGCCTTACTGCAAGAATGACTACTTTGACATGTTCGCCCCCAAATGCGGAGGGTGCAACCGCCCCATCATGGAAAACTATATTTCCGCTCTGAACGGTCAATGGCACCCCGACTGCTTCGTCTGCAGAGTGAGTATAGTCGATTCGCAAAAATATTTAGCTCGGCACGCGGTATCGTGCGTCTGATATTTTGTCTGCATTGTCGAATCAATGGAATATGTCTCTCCACTGTATACGATCTAACCCTGACCTCTGTATGTAATTATGTCACATTTAGGATTGCAAGCTGCCGGTGCAAGGAAAGTCCTTCTACGCCATGGAGGGGAAGCCCGTCTGCCCTAAGTGCGTGGGGGTGGATGAAGAAGAAGAATAAATATGAACATGACAAACGCCCCATGAAAGATATGATAGATGCTCCGAACCCTTTTTTTCAGGTCGACGAGATTTCAAATGATACTTGAATTGAAAGTTCTGTCAATTTTTCATTCTTAAGTAACGCTTACACACAAGGTCGCCTGCGGACCGCGGTATCATAGAAGAATACACAAAAGGTTGTCATTCTCGCATATGATATGAATTATGAAAGGTGATGGATGATAAGGAAATAGCAATATTTTTATAAAGAAAGTTTATACTGGGATATGAGATTCTTAGTTACTGCTGAAGTACACTAATCATTGTATTTGTTATAATGTATATTATTTGAAAATAAATAAACAATAAAAAAAAAATTAAAAAAAAAAACAAAACACAAACAAAAACAAAAACAAAAAAAATGCATGGGACCAAATGCGTGCTTTGAAGCATTTAGCTGATTGCAACATTCCAGGAATGTTTTGACGATAAGGCTGTCACTTTATATTTCGAATAGATCAATGCTAAATTGAAACGAAGCCTTCGAAAGCAGCACAGTACATCTAGTCATTGATACAGTCAGAATAAAATTACTATATTTTAGAACTATATTATACCAAATAAAAAATTGTTTATAAAGCATTATAAAGATTTATTTTTGTTCCCTTGCATTTTTAGTTATATGTTTTAATGCATATAACACAATAAAAAAAAATAACAAAACAAAAATTAAAATATGAATATTTAAATTTCAACGTAATATATTAAATATTATGTTAAAAGGGGGACCATTCATTCCGCTCTTCAGTGGGACTTTCCAAAGCAGACATTCTAGACAGTGCTACCTACTGTTACTTTTAGCCACATACAGAGACCAATAGTTATCGGTCAGTAGAATAGAATAATACAAACTACCAAATGATGTAGATACCCCCCCCCCCCCCCCCGAAGTTATTACAAGTAGATTTTACACAGAAATAAAATTATTATTAGTTATTTTTGGATGAAAGTGATGTCTAAATGTGTTTTTGTGTTCCACAAATATTCCTAAACGTGCATGCAGCTTCCACCATGATGGCAGAAGGCCAAATAGTTATATTTACATGTAGAATTATGTCAACTTCCAATAAACTGTATAGATATAGATAGATACAACCACACAAAATTGGAGAATACACTGAAGAAATATTAATAACACTGGTAGGTATATAAATAGAGACAATAAAGAGTTTTTTCAATAATTAAAGACACCCATACAAGATCAATTAATTAGAACAAAAATTCTGAATGATAATGATTTTGTTGTCTCTTAATTTGAGATGCATCTTATTATAATCGATAGTGTCTTTCAATCAATACGACCCTGAGTGGAAATGTGTTGCAGAAAACTGAATAAGTTTCAGATTTTGATAATGATATAACGAAAGTAAATTAATAATAATATACATTTTATTGTCATTGTCTGACTCCATCTTTGTAATGAAATTTTTAGGATGAATTTTATTCTAATTTTAGTAGTAGTATTTCAAAATTTGGGGACGTCTTATAATTGATGCAATATGATATCTACGTAATATAAAATTAATTATTTAAAATGTTGGTAATAAAAATTTACATGGAATTTAAAACCATCTGAAAATCTTTCTAATAACCTATGTACTATTAAATTGCGGATAAATTTAAACAGGTAAATTACCATTTTCGTAAGCAGAATATAATATTGACTTTCACAAAGTGGAATTGTATTAGTAGTCTTTTTATGAGAAATGGTTATTAGCCATTCACCCAACACATTGGGTTCTTGCTCTGGGTAAAACACACATTAAAAAAAGAATGTGTCAATTTTGCTAGATGCCGAATTTGATCTCGTGATCAGTTTCAGAAGTAGACATTCTGTCAGTTGTCCACCACGGATACAACGCAAATAAAATGAATATAAACTCATAAACTCTTATTTATTAGCCAATGCAGCTGTCATGTCATGCTTTTTGAATTACTTATTTTTAGATATTGTTTTGCCAGAAAATGCGATACTATGCATGATAATGTTTTTTATAAGTGTAGTTATTGTATCAACATTTAGTTCAATACTGGTACATTGTACATATTTCAGTTATACACTAGAGTGATTGGTATTCACTAACCAAATGAATTAACTAATTCATCTATCTACATTGTTTATGACAAACGTCATCTCAAGTAAAAAATAGTCGGCCTACATTATAAGAAGATATTATTTGTATGTTATCATGACCAGTAGAGTATCTGCCTAGTGTGTGGATGATTCTGGGTTCAAATCCCTGCTTTCATAAATGTTATTTTGATTTATAAATTAAAATGTGTATTAAGATTGAAAGTATCTGTGATGGTGCCTCTAACCTTGTACAGAGGTATAGCGAACGACTAACAAAAACAATCTTCGCAAAAGATCTTTTAACTTTTTGACCGCAGAGCATTTAATTACTATTTAATTACCACATTTAAATAACATGCTAATTATATCGAATGGCCAATTAATGAGGGCACAAACGGGTGTGCCGTCCGCGTGGAAAGGATTAAAGATAACACATAAAATAACATAAAACATTTTCTCCTACACTACATATGAGGCGTCTAATTCCAAAAAGCGATAAGTCCACATTTGGTCAAAATCGAGAAAAAAATACGCACGTATTCTTTGTATAATTTTACACAATGTGTATTGATCTATAAATTCCAAAAAGCGCCAAGTCCGTGTTTCATATTATTTAAAGCTTGGTTGATTTCGCGCGTGTTTAAGTCAACCGATAAGGGAACGTTCAATATTGAAAAGGGCGTCTCCCATGCTGTAACATCTGGTAAACTCATGACAGTGCCACGGAAATATGTGCCTTATGCGGAATAAATTAAAAAGTGAGGTACAGATAGCGATACGTCCAATTTTATTTTGCCTATATTTATTACATTTAAGAGTTTATCGGCTGAAACAAATTGCCATTTGGTGCTAATTTCGACATAGAATACAACGGAAAAAATAATCTCAAGTTAAAACAAATAATTGAAGCTTGAAACATAAAAACGTTGTTTCCCGAAAATATTGAATTGTGGACTTGTCGCTTTTTGTAATTAGACGCCTCATAAGGTGTATTTTTTTTTAATAAAACTTGTTTGTTTACCTTATTCAAATTCACGCTCTCAATGAATGACATCATGATATGCCTAATAAATAGAGAAACAACACTATGCGTATTCTGTGATCAAACGTAAATATGTAATGTAACTATTATTATTGGGATAGGGATTAAACGAAAATAAGTGACATACATATAATTTAAAAATGATTTTGAAGCAGTTTTCACAATACATCATCGTTTATTTTATTTTTCTTGACCATGTCCGATCTATTAAGATCATATATGGGCCACTCTGACTCAAACACAAATTGAAAAACAATAAGTATGTGTATTTGCCAGACCCAGGATTCGAACCTGGGACCCACATAGGTACTTATTTAAATGTGATGTTTTGTATGAAAAAGTATACGCATCTTATGGCATTGAATTACATGTATATTATGTTGCTTTTATTTTTATAGCAACCATATATAATTTGAATTTTTGGCTTCACTTTAACATAAATAAATACCTATAAACATTATTAGTATTGAAATAGCAATGAAGGATCATTTAAGAACGATACTTCATTTACAGAATGTTGAAAATGGTTATGTGGAATTATTGACAATGATAAGTTAATCGATTCTGATCTGATAGCAATTACCCTGTTCAATGCGGAAATTTAGTTTTCTGTAGAAATTTCAGTATTTCTCAAATCCATGTAAACAGATCATTTTTAAATAGTAATGTAAATACTACCAACCAAAGTTGAGTGGCAGCCAGCAGCCTACATTTAATAAATTAGACATAATATATGCGATGACATACTATTGTAATTTGATGACATACTTTTTTGTACAAAAATTACAATATGGTGGATATGATATTACATAGTATGCAACGTTCCCTCTAACTTTTCTATTGTGTGTGCGTATTATCAACGCACCTTAGCAGTGGTGTGCGTACCCGGTGCGGTAAATTTACATCACCCCCATAAACACACATACAATTTTTCATTAAAACTTATATTTTAATGTATTTACGAGGGTGGGTCAATAATTCCTTAGAAAAAAGCATTAAAACAGTTTTTATTTTTGTATTTTTTTTTTATTTCTCAACATAATCTCCTTGGAGCTCAATACACTTGGTTAGACGTTTCTCAATTTTTTTTAAACCGTCAGAAAAATAAGTTTTCGGAAGGTCCTCAAAATAAGCATTTGTCCGATTGATGACTTCTTCATTTGAAAAAAAACGTTGTCCACTTAGCCATTTTTTTAAGTTTGGGAAAAGGAAAAAGTCACTGGGGGCTAAATCTGGCGAATACGGTGGGTGGTCGACCAATTCGAACTTCAATTCTTCAATTTTAGCCATTGATCGTAAACATGTGTGAACACGGGCATTGTCCTGATGAAAGAGGATTTTTTTCCTGTTTAAATGAGGCCGTTTTTCTTCAATTTTGTTTTTTAGCTGGTCCAATAAAGATGCATAATAATCCCCTGTTATTGTTTTTCCTTTTTCCAAATAGTCAACGAAAATAATTTCACGTGCATCCCAAAATACAGTAGCCATAACCTTACCAGCTGATTTTACGGTTTTCGCCTTCTTTGGACATGGTTCGCCTTTCGCAATCCACTGCTTTGACTGTTCTTTCGTCTCGGGAGTATAGTGGTGTATCCATGTTTCATCTACAGTCACAAAGCGACGAAAAAATTCATCCGGATTGCGTTGCATGAGCGACAACAGGGCTTTAGAGGCCACCACCCTATTGCGTTTATTGTCGACTGTGAGCAAACGCGGCACCCATCTTGCAGAAATTTTTTTCATGCCCAATTTGTCATGTAAAATAGAAATGACGCTACCTTTTGAGATCCCTGTAACCTCAATTATCTCACTCAACTTTAATCTTCGGTCACTTAACACCATATCGTGGATTTTATTGATCATTTCTGGTGTAGTCACCTCTACGGGACGTCCTGAGCGTGGTTCATCCTTTGTTGATGTACGACCACGTTTAAATTCATTTAACCAGTTATAAATAGTTGCAAGTGAAGGAGCAGATATGCCGTGAACTAAATCCAACTCATTTTTTATTTCCTTTGCTGTTAACCCTTTTATATTAAAGTGTTTAATAACAGCTCCAAACTCAATTTTCTCCATTTTCCATTTTTCCATTTTCCACAAGCAAATTTTTTTTTTAAATGTACGAGAAACACACAACAACCTGACCAATCTGATTGAAACTTCGCAGCATACTGAATCGGTAGTGCCGCTGCATGAAAACAAACCGCTTACAGTACTAGTCGCGCCACCTGTCGGCTTTTCTAAGGACTTATTGACCCACCCTCGTATTAATTTCAGTGATTTTATATAATAATAACACAAACGATAATTAATAAAGTAACTAAAAAAAATAGGAAATAAAGAAAAAATTCGATAGTATTCCTTGATAAAATATATTAAATACTAAACGCATAATTTTTACTTCGCCAGCTTTCGGGAATATCTGTGTATTTAGATACAATATGATTATGAATATCTTGTACAGAAAGCATAGAATCATTTATTTTTATAGCCAATAGTACCATTATCAATTAGCACTTTGACTAGATCTCAATCCTATTCTTTCGTTCTTCGGGTGATCTGTCATTATTTTGAAAAGTCCACCTCTTCAAATTTTTGAATTTCGTAACAGCATTCCGGTGTACTTTTTGACTTGCCTTTTTAAAAGATACAACCTCCATTCAATCCACTTCTTTCCAGACGTGAATTATTCTTCTTGCATAATTGCTGCGAAGCATATGATGCATTTGACAATCATCTGTTTCCGAATAAACAAATATATCACCAATTCTTACTTTTTGCGAATGCATTGAAGATGGCATTTCTGTTTTAACGATTCCAGATAGCCAATTTAAATTTATCGCAGGATTTCTTCTTAATGATCGCATTTGAATTATCACATCCACTCCTTTTTGACATTTTCAGGGGATAAGTTTTCTATACCTAATTAATAAGTATAATAGTACTATAATATACATATTATGTAACTGTGCAAGCAATTGTATTGTTCTCTTAAAGTGTTGCTTTCTTTTGCAATATTTTTGTGTGCGTGTATACGCACACACCTTAGAGGGAACATTGATTGTATGGTTTGGTTATTTAATTTTAAATTAGAAATGTTACTAAACTTTCGCTTGTAATATAGTATGGAACCTTTTTAAATATAAATTAGAACCTTTACTATTTTGATTACCATATTGCACTGATTATAAGACGCACCCTTATATTTTGTAAATACCAATAATAAAATTGTTATTTCAACTGTTGTCAAGTTGTTGTTGTTGATTGGTGTTTTTACTCATAAAATATTGTTTTTGACACACCTAAAATTCAGACACCAAAATAAGAAAAAAAATATGCATCTAAACATTTTTTTTTATTCGCTCTAATCATATGTGGAACTGGGCCGCCTTACGAAGTGGTTTACGATTTGTTTTTACGATAAATAGATGTTAGTCACACGCTCAACCTATTAACACATTGAATAACAATATGTGAAACAATGCGATGTGGTAATTGTGTATGAGGATGTATGTCAAATCAGGGCAATCAAAAAAATAATTCTTTTTTACTTCAAGAATAAACCTTTTCCATACCAAACGGATGATATTATTGAAATCTGGATAATCGAGAAATCGTTGAAGGTTCTTTTGTTCAATATTTATTTTTTAATCATATGCATTTCTTTACGGATTATTGTGTTGTGGCTAATTATTGTCAAAAATATTTGGTAAAGTAATAACATAACATGATTTTTAGATATTTAATAATTTTGTTATATCTTTTATTTGATAGGACTGCAGAGAGCCTTTCCACGGCGGTTCATTCTTCGACCATGAAGGTCTGCCGTACTGCGAGACTCATTACCACGCCAAGAGAGGATCGCTGTGCGCCGGCTGTCACAAACCCATCGCGGGACGCTGCATCACCGCCATGTTCCGCAAATTCCACCCGGAACATTTCGTTTGCGCATTCTGCCTCAAGCAATTGAATAAGGGAACGTTCAAAGAGCAAAACGACAAACCGTACTGTCACGGCTGTTTCGAAAGACTCTTCAGTTAACTTGTCCTCTGTATACCGTCGAGGAATACAAATAATACAGGCAGTATATCAAATTTGCATTAGTTCTTATTTTTATTCAAAATAATTCAAATTACATTGCAGATTTCTAAAGTTTACAATTTTTATTTGTTTTCAAAGTGAAAACCTCTGAATACTTCAGATTTATACTTACGATAATATTGTAAGTAAATAAATTACTCATTGAAAGTAAAGTAACCGAGTCACAATAAAAAGATAAAGTTTTATAGTGTTTTTACTGCCTGTATACTTTTTTTAATACTCTTCCGTCTATTGACTACATAAATGTTCAAATATTGTGTATTGTGGTTTGAAAAATTTTAAGAAAAGAAAATTTAACAGATCTTTGTTATATATGATATAATAAATTTGTAATGAATTGAGAATATATTATGTAATATGTTTGATTTTTATAATTACATCATGCACTCTTCTAAATGAAATAATATAAACACCAAATAACGAAATGAAAAAGTTTAATACTTTAGCTACACTTGTCTTCCGTTCTTTTGTGGAACACCTAATATGAATGTGTTTTTTTTTGCTTGTTATATTGGATTTTTTTAACATGAAGGGGTACGGCTAGTCGAATGTTCAGAATATAAAGTGATTTGAACAAAATTGATCGATACAATTAACAATTAATATCTCATTGATTTATTCAATAAATTATTGTTTAAAAATAGAGAACTACTGTCACAATATAGCCCGCCAATTCCACTAAATAATTTATTGTACATTGATATAATATTATAGATTCTATGTTTTTTTATGAATTCGGCTTTACTTTGCTGTAACAGTCATATTATTGTGTATCACAGTATGATGTGCCAAATCTCTTTCAGCACATTTTGCATTGGTATTTTTTTTATTTTAAACTAATTATGTTCTAATATTTTAATTTCATAATATATGTTTCTATGTTTAGTAATTGCCATTACATTTATATATATTTTAAATGTTAAATAAATATGTTACTAAATGAAGATAATATTTTGTTTTTTTTCCCCAATTTTTGTAGCTGTTTTATTTAATCTTAATTCATTGCGCTGATGCTGATGCAGGCCACAACAATCTCTGCCGTAAGATATATTTTTCATTCAAAAACCCACATTGCTACTTTCGTTGATTGACAAGCAGAATGCAGAAGAAGAAGCAGCAGTCATATAAGTTAAGTTAAGTGCTCAGGACTCTGTCTGATTCTATGCGACATTTCTTTTTCCACGGAAAGCTGCCAAAGATGCGGCTATAAATCGCCGTTCTCAGTTCAACGAATGCGACAAAATATTTATCAGAATCATGACGGCCTTGCGGCTACAAAGAATTTTCCAGGATTTTTGCAAGGTAGCCTCTGTACACTAATGGCGCTGTAAAACGATGGAATTTGAAAACCACCAATTCACAAGATACTACCCTCCTATACAAAATCTGAACACTGAGGTGAATATGTTTTACAGAAATGGTCATAAACTTCTGATGATAGTCTGTGTAATTGACTCTTATTGCATTGTAATTAATAATTAGTTATTTTTTAATTAACTATGTATCAGGTCATTTTTTTTTTTTTTTGAATTATTAATAACCATGTCCTTGCTTTTTCGTACAAGGTGGTTTGTTAGTAATTTTGAACAATCACAAACACCCAGGCTTTGAGAAAAACACATAAATGTTTTTGTCATGACCGGGAATCGAACCCAGAACTCTCGGGTGGAAGGCCAGCGCCTTACCCACTGCACCACGAGAGCCGCCCTGTATCATGTCATTATTATGTGATGTTATTACAACAATCTTCCAGTGGTACAGCTGTTGATGTGTCAGTTTCACTTTTGGTTACAATATCCTAAAGTAATTAATAAACTAAGATCATAGTCTCTCAGTTTAGGATAAAAAGTTATAAATATACCATAAGAGGAGCCGCCGCTGACTGACACACGCTGGGTGTGGGTATACTGCGTCTGCGCACTTGAGCGATGGAAGCGACCTCCCGGTAAAAAAAACGAACTACTCATTTTGACATTTTTCATATAAGATAAAAGTAAACAACACAATATTATCATTTCAATTCGCTAGCTTGTGTATATGAATACGTGTATTAATTAAGGCGCTAAGTACCAAAAATTAGTTTTGCTTGTGGCTACATAATACTGATTTGTCAAAAACAATTGTATGAAGCAGACATTTTGAAAAATGTGGTTTCACAGTATAAAGCATTCTCGGCAGCTTCTATAATTTTAAAACTTAAATTTATTTTGAATTTCCACAGTACATAGCTTTGAAATTGACATTTCCGGTCACGGTGTAAGTACCACGCAAAGAATCTTATTTTAGGGTCTAAGTACTAACTAAGGGACGCTGGTGGGATCTAAGTAAACACTGATGACATTTTCCATAGAGATGGGCAAAATATTATAAATTAAAAAAATAAGGTTTTTTGATACTTTTGTTTTAATAAATTCAAATTTGTATTTACCTAGTCCTAATACAATCATTCTGCGTTTTATTTTGGCGATGTGCATATGACCCTAGAGACTATAGAGCAGTGGTTTCCAAACTTTATATTACTACGCCTCCCTTTTTAAAAAAAAAAACTAATCTTAGCACCTTCCCCCCCCCCCATTTATTTCCCCTCCCGACACCTTTTTAAATAGTCAACAATGTACTAATACAAAAATGAAAAATAAATAAACAAGGTTTTACTAAGTACTTATATATTCATTTTCAAATTAATTTGTTTTTCATGTGATGAATGTGCTTGTTTATTAGCACAATCAATTTCAATAGTAGTCAATCCAAATTTATCATCGTTCATTGACAAATGGATTCTATTATGGGCCCCACATCCTGAAGCGGGCCCCGAGATCAGGATCTTTCAAGCACATACCTATTTAAAATATTTAATAGACCTGAAATAGAACAGCACCGCAGGCGACTTTTTTACAATTAATAAAATAATGTTAAAAGTGAATTATCAAACTAACCAAGAACTCAGTAAATAGATTTTTGTTTGCATCAATATATATCTGGCGTACAAATAATTTAAATGTGCATACATGGCGAACTTTTTTTGTAATTTTGATTTCCAAAGCTCCAAATTTTTATGAATGCCTTCACTTTGTCTTTTACAATCAGTGAATGCATTGGTGGTCCTTGCATTGATTTATTCACCCATTTTTTTTTTGATTTCAACCAAATACAACAAAATCATCGTTCCTAAACAAACTTGCGTCAATTTTCAACATTATGATTTGACCCTTTTATTCAGACTTCATTTTTTCACGAGATATTATTTACACAATAGTGTAGAAGTGACGTATTATAAAATTTGTCTCCGTATGCTACAGCATACGGCCGTAGCCATAAATTGACAAACTATAATTGAAGTAGGGAGTAAAATGATATTGACGCGCGTGTTTGAACACCACTGCACATTCATGTACCGAAATATGACTATATTCTAAAACATTAGAGCGAGAGGTTTAAAAGAATACTATTTTATGTAACAAAAATACTTTATGCAATCATCAAATGTTTAAAATAAATATAAAGGATAATAAGGCTTCAAAATTATATAAATAGATTATCTACAACGTTTAAGGAGTGTCCAGGATCATGGTTTGAAAATACAATAAAAACTCAATTTTGACCTATGACGAGCATGTGGGCCGTTAAGGCACTTAGACCATAGTTAACAGTATTGGCGTTGGTACGTAGAACAGTTTTCTATAAAAATGTCAGTTTTGAAAATTTTGGTACTTAGCACCTTAACTAATATACGTATTCATATTATTATCTATGCTTTTTTACATATATTGTCTATGATCTGCAACTACGTTCTGTCAAAATAGTCACTGGCGTGTGGCTTCTCAGCGAATGGAAAGTTTTGTGTGTCATCACAATCACTGTAGCTGAATCGCCCGGTTTTAAACTCGCCAACAAACAGCTGGTAAAGTAGCTGAATGTCATTGACGCTTAAGAAGAAATAAAACAGTCTTAAGATTTTGCAGCCAATATATTAATATAAATATTACATATAATATAGAACAATGTAAATAAGAGGAATAATTATATCAATAAATATAATCTTGATAATTAACTTCAGAATTGTTATTTTTTGATTTATATAATATACACCTAAACAAGAATTAATAAATACAACAGTGCACGAAAATGCTTTTTAATATTAAACTCACTTAATGATTTGTACAATTAATGAATTCATAAAAAATTGTACAATAAAAATATAATATGAAGTTTAATAATCTTCACTTAAACTTATCACACACACTTAGATGAGGCAATCTTACATTAATATTATGGTAAGTTTTATGCATTTCTAAACTAAAGATGGAAATAATTCAGAGAGACTTTGACTCCACAGATCGTCAAACTCATTGGAAACCACGTCACTAAGCGGTGATTCGATAGATTCATATCCAAAATCGGACATAAACGTTGACGATGGAGACATAGGGTCCTGTAAACTGAACGAGCAAGGTGACATACTTGAAATAGGGCTACCTTGCATCGGGGAAAGAAGTTTAACATCAGATTTGTCTAAATAGACAGGACATGTCAACATGTTGGAATTGTCATCACAATCTATATTGAGTAAACTTTCATTATCGCCACAATTGTTTTCAGAGGATTCCTCCTCAAATGTATCATCTTCACTGGTTATAACAACGGTTATACAATCACTAGCTTCGTCGTATGTTCCAAAGAATGTGTCGGCGTCCATGTCCACGGAAGGCTCTTCTGTCTTCAACGATTGCTCTTCTGGTGTAGTGCAGTGTAGTGCATCTGCACTGGTGTCTTCATCAATCTTCTTGAAGGGGTGTGCGTAGGAATGTTGTTCTAATATAGTGTCTGCATTACTTCTTAAAATGTTAATTTCTAAGTTTTCAGTTCCATCGGATTCCATGTGCTCTGATGTGGTCCCCACCATTTCTGACTCACTGAGTCGGTCTTCCTGTTCAAACTCCGATTTCTATAAACAAAAGAGAGAAAAAATTAGCACTATACATTAGGAATCAAGAAGACGTGCGTCGACGCAACGCCGTCTGTGTTGCCATGTGTCTTGGTACTAAGACTGTATAAGTGATATGAAATTGTTTGAATTTCTATGCTGTACAGGACCAACATCATAGACATGGCCTCAATATTATGGACGGGTGAAATCTCAATAAGGACTGAAAAGGGGCCAAGAGACGAACCAAGTATATATGTGCGAAATAAACGGTACTGTCGACAATAGCTATCACACATGACATACTAATTATGAAGAGTGAAGATACAGAACTCCATATCGTTTTTGTGGTTAAGGTGAAACCAAACACAGCCTAATGTAACCAAAAAATAAGTAGACTGTGTTGGGCTTTGGTGTGATATTTGATTTATGATGAAGACCTTAACCACAAAAACAATATGGCGTACTAACTGTACAGCATACACACACCCACGATGGCGTAGCAGTAATGTGTCAGCTTATAAAGTCGTAGGTTCTGGGTCTGGCAAATTCACATGTTGTTTTTCAATGTGTGTTTGGCGCTTGGAAATAACTAGATTGACCCCAGACCATTGGACTTCTAAGTTCTTAACTGGACAGTGGTTTTGCCTCTAAGGTTTGTCAGCTTGGCCTAATAGAATCTTTGACTTGCTTATGTGGCGAATTGTAGGATGCCGATCATATTATCGAGGAGTTACCCCATCAGTTAGTTATCAGTCACTTGGAAGGGAAGACCCTCAGATGGACCAGTCGGTTATTGACAATGACATTATTATTGGACAACGCACTCAATAGAGTACCTAGCAAGTAAATTCGCTCATAGCGACACTCGCACATGTATAGGTAGACGTCACGCATCGGAAATTTATAGCAATATCACCTTTATTGTAATGGCGTTAGAACAGTGTTTCTAGTGTCAATGTTCGTTTGAGCGAACCCGTCGAACCGAACCATTCGCCAGACCCGACAAAAAGGATCGGGAATTTATAGCAATATCACCTTTATTGTAATGGCGTTAGAACAGATTATGCCATTCGGCAGACCCGACAAAAAAGTGAGTGTCATAGTTTTTCCAGATGCTTCGTCCATATTAATGTCATTGGTTATTGCAACTTGATATCTATGAAGGAAAATGTCTTGGCTTTCAAAACTTTCCAGCATTTTACGCAGAGCGAGCTCTTTTCTCATCAAGAATTGACCGTAAGTAATATATTATATCAAAATTAATACAACTTCCACTCTGTTGAGGTCCACGTGATCTTCTTATGAATGAACATGGTAAAGTAATTACTAAGTGGTTCTAGGGTGAAAAAAAAAACTAAAATTCAAGCGATGCAATAATGAACCAATTGGATAAAAAGCGATTCTTACAATTCGATCACTGTCTTGAGCTTCCGAATCAATTTCTCTGAGAAGACTGTCGGCGAGTTGTTCAAGGCAATCGAGATATTCATCGGAGTCGATTTGGGAGAGGAGATGTTGGAGAGGAGGTAGAGCATCGCCAGTCGGCAGAGGCAAGCAATTTGATCCGTGGGCGCAGCCAGTCGGGCAGATCCCTCCTTCGGCAGAGGACGGGACACAGCAGATCCGTTGGAATCTGCACGACTGACTACGGGCGCGGAAGTCAACTGCTTCCTGAGCTCACTGTTTTCGCTCAACAACCTCTCGTTAATGTCTCTCAAGTTGCTCATCTCGTTCAGCAGCTTACGGTTGGTCTTTTCAAGCTTGGTAAGGCGGTCTTCCATGGTATCCAACTTCGCTTTCTTCCGGTCGCGAGATGTTTGTGCGGCCACACGGTTCTTCAACTTCCTAAACAAAATAAAAATATCGTATTAAAAATTAGCACTAAAAACTAAACACAACACAAGATCGTCACGACCACATAAACAACGCACTTTCTTTGAAGTTTCTCCTCCCATGACAGATGGTCCAATCTCCGTTTCCTGGTTGGATTGGAAGAATTATCCGAAGGACTCATCATGTCCGAATGGATTGCAGTCGTAGGCAGGTAATTTTTAGGCAGGGCGATCAGGATAGACGAACTCATTTTCATTATTTAGATGTTTGTGATCATTGATCAGTAGATACCATAACGATGGTAAACTTGTCAAGATTGAAGTAATACGAGCGATAGCATCATTGAGTGCTTGACATTAATAATATGTTATTAAATGTTTCACCACTACTTTTGACTGACATAATTAATTCAGCTGACGCAATCTCGATTTCTATTGTGACTTTATTTCTGGGGTATGTGGTTATCTGCGATTGGTTGAATTTGGTGACGTTTCTAGATGTTTTAAAATATGGCTATTAAATTTCATCGTGTTTAATGGCTGCTGAGCTTATTTTAGTAATACTCTGACATCCATTATACAATAAATTGTAATGTTCTCTCAAAATAGCCGCAATCGACAGGGATAATAAGAATGCAATAAAAAACGTAGTTTCAATCATAATCAGTAATCAATTTGAATAAAAATATACCTAGGTACCTATTATGTTTAAAAGGTTTATTGTTTTATAAAAATGCTCTCTGGCGGTTTAATTATTTGTAGGTATGGGATAACTTCATAAAATATTGTAAAACGGAATGAGATACCCTCCGCCTCTACAGTTTAGAACTGAGGGACACAAAAATAAGGCCTACCGCGCATGAACGTTTACATAACCGGCCGAACGCATTCGGCCAATCGTTGGTTTGCCCGCGCATGATCCAATTTTTTACTGGCCGGCACGCAGCCAGTAAACACGTGCACGGAACGACGAATAATGAATAATGAAATGATGCCGATCAGTGTTGCCATATTTTGAAAGTGGAATTATAGTACAGAGCCTCCAAAATTATAGTATTTGGGGATAAAATATAGTACGCGTTGTCATCTCTTGAAAATGAAAATTTTCACAATTTTTCATAGTCGGCTCGTTTTTTTTAGAAAAAATATTTCGCCGCGGGCCGCAGGTTCCCAAATTTTCATGGTCGGCTTGTTTTTTTTAGGAAAAATATTTCGCCGCGGGCCGCAGATTTCCAAATTTTCGAAGACCACTCGATTGCGAAATGGCAAATGCAGAATTATAGTACTTTTATATAAAATTATAGTACGATTTTCAAAATTATAGTATTTTGGCCGTACTATACCTATTTTATATCGTACATAGTACGCGGACCAAAATTATAGTACAAATACTATAATTATAGTACGGTTGGCAACACTGATGCCGATGCACATCGATGAAGCCGTCATGTGCCATGTGGTTTCATAGCGGTTCGATGTAATAGTATGTGTGCGCTTCATACCATACGCGTCACTTGGTGCGCTTGTGTGAGTGCACTCGGCCGGCGAAACAATAGTCCATGCGCGCGCTCTCATTTGAAAGCATTGCCAATGGGCCACCGGCCGGTTCGAATCGGTGTAAAATTTTGTGTCTGAACACAGATTTTCAATTCGGCCGTTCGCTCGATCGTCCATGCGCGGGGTTGCATTGCAATACGATGGTTACAACTCCTCGATTGTTGACCGTACGATAGTAAATCGTTCATGCGCGGTAGGCCTAAGGGATGAGGAATATTCTGAATGAGGTTATAAGAGGGTATAATTTTTGAGGATGGAGAAATATGAGAGCACAGAAAACCGACCATTTCTCATATCTGAGTTATAGGAAACAGAAATCAGAAGATGAATACAAAAATCTAGCCAACAAGACAGTGTTAGGTAGGTAGGTACCTACTTTGGAATTCGTAAACATCTGAAATCCAAAGTACTATATCTTCTTTCTTCTTCTTTGGCCATATCCGCCCCTTAACTGGAGCATATGGACACCACGCGGCGCCTCCAAGAATCCCTGTCGCTCGCCAGTCTTCTTGCTTCATTCCAGGTCAAACCAGCATCCCGTAGCTCCGCCGTATACACTCTGTAGATTGTATTTAGCGGCCTTCCAGGTCACCGGAATCCGGTCGGCTTGAAGAACAGGCAAGCCAGGTTAAAGTTCTCTTCTGGTGGCCGAGCCAGGTCCAACGTCGCCTCTTCACTTTCAGCGTGATGAGAGGCTGCTTGGTGCGTTCTCTTATCTCCTCGTTGCTCCTAAAGTCATACCACTGCACACCCAGTATTCGTCGCAAACATCTATTTTCGAAGCTCAATATACGGTTGCTCTGAGCCTTCGTGAGTTGCCATGATTCGCTACCGTAAAGCAGCACCGTCAGAATGCAAACGTAGAATAGGCGGCATTTGGTTTTGACCGAGTACAATCGTGAGTCCCAGACATTTCGCATCGAGTTGAATGTTGCTCCAGCCATTCTCATTCGTATAGCGAGCTCTTTCTGCAAAATGCCATCTCCCGTGATGTGTACCCCCAGGTAGGTACTTGAAGCTGTCGCCGCTCTCAATGTTTTGTCCATCGCTAATCAGAGGGAAATCTGGATCAGGACAGGTGTTATTGCACAATACGTTGGTTTTCTTCGCGTTGATTTTCAAACCAACGCGAGAGGAGTTGTTATGCAACCTGTCGATTGTCTCTTGAATGCCCTCGATTGAGTTGTCGAATAGGACAGCATCATCGGCGTATTCCAGGTTGCATAGCTTCACCGTGGGGGTAACAGGTATGCCTCGGTTGGGTGATATTGCCTTCCGTAGTATGAAGTCAAAGAGAATGATACAGAGAAACGGTGCAAGGACACAGCCCTATCTGACTCCGGTCGTGACCCCGAACCATTCCGTGGCAGTGTCTCCAATTCTGACACAGCATTCGCTATTCTCGTGCAGGCTTTTGATTATGGCAATGATCTTGGGGAGATCCCGTATGCTCTCAGTATCATCCAGAGGGAGGGGCGGTGCGGACTGTCGAAAGCCTTCTCGTAGTCCACAAAGCAGCAAGCCATCGGACTGTTCAGCTCATGGCTCTGCTGGAGAAGACATCAAAGGTTGTGGATTTGGTCTGCACACGCTTGACCAGGTAGAAACCCGGCTTGGTTTTTCCTGAGGACGTGCATTATTGGATCCCTTATTCTAATCAAAATGATGTTTGCCAAAATCTTTCCCGGAACACTGAGTAGCGTAATGCCTCGGTAATTGTCGCAGCTTAGAGTGTCACCCTTTTTAAGATGTGTGATGATTTCACCGTTCACCCAGTCCCTTGGGCAGCGCTCTTCTTCCCACACCTTTGTCATCAGATGAAACATAGGGTGCAGGAATGCGGTCAAGCTGTACTTGAGGAATTCAGGATGAATCCCGTCTCTCCCCGGTGCCTTTCCGTTCTTGAGCCTTTTCACAGCCGATTTTATCTCGGTGTGCGTGGGCGGGCAATCGGAAATGTCGGTCGCTCGGGGAATGTCCAAAAGTAAAGCTTCCGCAGATATGTCAAAGGGATCTAAAGGGGGTGGGCGGTTCAGCACTCCGCAGAAATGATTCTTCCAAATCTTCTTGACGCATTCTGTGGCAGACTCTATTGCTCCACTAGGACCACGAATGGCTCCGGGAGTCGGTGGTCGCCTGCCGCAGACTTCACGGGTGATTCGGAAGAGTTTCCTGGTGTCATTTCTGCTTGCTGCCTCCTCTGCCGCTTCAATTTGCTGGTTCATAAAATTGTGCTTGTCCAACCGCACGGATCGTTTGACTATCCTGACACAATCGCACTTTTTATGAGGCTCCAGTCCGCCTCAATGAGGTCAGATTCAGATTCGTGCCGCTCGTAGATACGATCTACACGATCTCGTACAGCAGTTTCGAAGTCAATCCGAATTCTTCGGCGTCGGAGCTCCTCAACGTCAATTCGTTCGCGCTTTGGAGGCCTCGCCTGGCGACTGAGTTTTACTCGGATGTTTCGAATAAGTAACTCATGATCGCTATGGATATCGGCGCCTCTGTAAGTACGCACGTCAAGAAGTTCCTTTCGGTGCTTCAAGCTGTACAAGAAGTGGTTAATCTGCGTCCTCGTGCGTCCATCAGGCTACGTCCACGTATATTTGTGAATGTCTTTGTGAGGAAAAACAGTGCCTCCGATTGCGAGCTCGTTCAGAGTGGCGAATTCTACGAGCCGCTCACCATTATCGTTGGGGTCACCGAGGCCGTGTCGTCCCATCACCGTGGGGCCAAGCACCGGGTCTGCTTCTACTCTCGCATTATAATCCACCATTACAATCACGCGGTCTCTTCGGGAGATGGCGGAGACTGCCGCGTGGAGAGAATCGTAAAAAGCATCCTTTATCTGCGCGTCGGCATCCTCAGTGGGGGCGTAGCACTGAAAGACGGTCAAGGAGCTACCAGGCGTCTTGAAGGAGGCACGTATCAGTCTCTCCGAGATTGGTTCCCATTTCACGAGGCAACGGGCCGCTCTCTTTGACATCAATACTGCCACTCCCTGACGATGGTATTGCTCCTGACCTGAGTAGACAATAGAGTAACCCTCAATCAACTTCTCCCGGCTCATTTTCAGCGCACTTCGCTCAGCCCTAGGATGTTTACACCATAGGTGTGCATGATGCGTGTGGCGTGCAGGTCCTTTTCGGGGGTACGCAGGCTGCGAACATTATATGTCCCAATGCGCATACTAGAGTTGTTAGAGAGGATTACTCTACCTAAGTACTACGATAAGTGCTATATCGTAACATAAAAATCCAGATATAAAACACTCCTCACATAATATGGATCAGAATGTTATGTCGCCAGCAACATGCCTGAAAACGGACTTATGATTTATGAGCGAAAGATGCTGAAAGTAATATTTGGAGTAAAGAATGGAATTAGAGTGTGACGCATACGCCACAATCGCGAAGTCTACGAGGAATTTGGGGAACCTAACATAATCCAAACCATCAAAGTTTCTCGACTGAAATGGATGATGGTTCTAGGCCGACCAGTACGTAAGGTTTAGGATGCGAAGCAATCTGGGTGGACGGGTGTTGGAAGACTCAAGTAACAGTGATTGGATGGCGTGGCCCAGGACGCACGAGCGATTAAAATTTTTTGTAGAGGGTAGACCGGACTGGGAAGACAACTTCGGCAAGCAAGGATCCACCCTAAACTGTTGCGCTACGAATGATGAATCGCCAAAATTCATCTGTTAATCAATTACCGTGAGGTTGACCTGCCATATTATATTATCAGTTCTATTCTGAAAAAAAGTAGAAAAATATCAACGTTTTTCTTTTTCTAAAAAAGTGATATCGCAATGTGTGTGTTGTCTTCACTTTTTATTAATTTATGTAAACACCCACATAACACCAATATTAAATCGATTAGGTACATCAGAAGAAATTATTGTAATTAGTAATTAGTGTATTGTTACTGCTAATTACTATACTTCACTTCGGACGGGAGGCGACACGCCGCTACCACCACAATAAAATTAACTCGCAGCAAGTGTGCAAAATGGGTACGTTTTATTTATCTTTATTTTTCCCGGAGACAACATACGTGGTGTCTCTTCGAACGGCAATTTATAACCGATTTATTTAAATAAAGGGGCGGTCTCTTAACATGCAGCGGCCATTGCAAAGTTGTGATTGGTCGATTACCCACCCCACCTGTCAGATGGACATTCCGAAAAAAATGAACCTCCTCGGAATCAGCTCGTTGAGGTGTCAAAAGATAGGTGATCTTAATCCAGAAGGAATTGCGTTTACAGATTTCAAGAAAATTACGAGCTCGCAGAATTACGATCGATTTAAAAATCGTTTCTAGCTGTTTTTTGTACGGTACATTCCTAGTCTAATCTTACATATTATTAAATCGCATATTGGTAAATTACAATTTCACTATTCCTAATACTTAATATCTAATTATTTGCTTCCGCTCATCCCTTCCACCAGCAGAATCCCGCAAAATAACCAAGTGGTACGGTCATATGTATTCCACTCCGCTAAGGAGGTCAAGAGCCGCTTTTTAGGCCTACAAAGCCTTATTTCTGACTTTCCATTTAAGATGGAAAGTCCATGGGCATGTCAGTACCTATGTTTAATCAACACAATCTTGACTAGGTATTTTAATCATTCGTTGGTCATCTGTTTGTCGACATAGTAAGTAGGTACCTACCTACTTATCTAGCAGAGCGTAAACCAATCAGATTTGATAATTTTCTTGGAAAAATTTGGCGACTCTTGTTTTGTTCGGAATTTTGGGTCATATATACAAAGGTACTGTTTTGCGATCACTATGTAGGTCTACTTAGGTACAATAACAACCAGCAAAAATAAAACGTGGATACAAATATAGAGTAAGATATAAAAGAAAATAGAATAATTAATTAATACGCAAAAAACATTAAATTACATTTAATGTCTAGTAACGTTTTGGGTCTAAACTATACCACATTAGCACGCAAACCATCGACAAACCGAATCAATCTTTCGTTTTTACTGTACGTGCTCGTCCGTGGTGGTTTGACGGGCGCGGCGCGGCGGCGGCGCGGGCAACTCAAACGTATGAACATGTTTCGACGTGTCCGTAGACAATGCGCGGGGACGGGTGTTGTTTTGGCACGTCTAGCCCAACGCAGGCAAGATCGTACATGCGGCGGGCTCTCCCCATACTGCGCGCATAGAGGTGTCCGCACTGAATGGACGGGCGCCGACGCGGGAAACGAGCGAGTTGCGGGTGTCTCAAACCATCATGAGCTTACCGCGTGCGTCTGGTGTATTTGTGGTATTATTTTCACAAAGCATAGATAGTGCGAAGTGATGTAAAGTAGGTATACGTTTTATAACTTTGCACTTTTTACTACACTGATACGCCTCTTTGCCTTATTACGTCGCATAAAGTTATATCAAATGATATTCACTTGTATTAATATAATATTTAGTACTAAATAAATATATATTATGTAAAAATAATATCTTTAAATTTCAATAATTCTTAACGCACATATAATATTGTATACTTATCTTACTTATAGTTATAAAGGTAGGTACATAAAAAATGTTTTTTTTTGTCTATAATTATTCAATACTCTTTCTCATTTATCTCTTTATCTAATTTCTCTGTATTTAAATTTTAATATGATTAACTATAATTATTATAATTTATATGGAAACATTGCTTGTTGCAATATCTTTTTCTAGTCTATTTTATACATATTTGTAGTCTATGTAACTGTTTGTTTTCCTTAATAAAAAAATATAAACATAATAAAAATAAAATATATTAAGTAGGTACATCATTTCCATCCTAGAGCCGGGGTGCAAAGTTATGAAGCGTACATTCTACACCTACATTCACACCATATGAACCGAAAAGTCTTTTTTAAACTTTAACTTACATATTATCCAATATATAATCAAATTATAAAATCGACCAAGGGTACTTGATGGAATTTGAATTTAAATTCATAAATATAAATTTACCAAATAAACAGGAATTAACTGTATCAGATGACAGTGTATATTCACCATTGGTGGTGTTTGAAGATGCCAAAAGGCGATAGTCGGATCGCAAAAAATTACTCAAAAAGAATAGAAAAAAACTTAGATCAATTAGAATATACCTAATCAAATATTTTCTCATGTTACTCTTTTTCGAAAAACTTGTCTGGTTGTTCCCGCAGTTTCTTGTATAAGTTATAAAATTATTCTGCTAAATTAGTGCTTTCCATATTGATTTCATTGGCCCCATATTTTGGTGAAAAGTTTTGCCATTTCAAATAGGAGTTTTCCAGTAAAAACTTTTCTGTGTTTTTGGTTTCCTATCCCTGATTTGACGCTGAACACGACTGGACGCGCGCGGGCTACTACGGTCTACCCGTGCCCGTCCCCGCGCCTATACCGCGTCGAAGACGCCCCATGACTACGGCCAAGCGCTACCTATCTACATTTATGTTGATTGTCTATGGTTACTAGTAATGCCATAAATAAAATAAATATTGACTAGGGAAAAGGCAATATTTTCATGGAGGTAGTCGCAAAAACTCTCAAATGTCATCGAAGTGTGTCCATAGATAATATTATACATATAGTTTGTGTCTGTGATCTGTCTCGTCGGTCTGTACCAGTCTGTACATTCTTGAATATTAACCGAATTACATGTTTTGTGCATCCAATTAATATCGTATCATTCTCTACCCAAGTGAAAAAAAGTCGTAGGTATGGCATTTGTTTACTTTTTAGCTATATTGGTAGTCAATGGCGTATGAAAAGTATCTGAGGAAACTGACACCGTCTATGACAATTTCAAAGTATGAATTATTTATTGATCTATGAAATAACATTGGTCTTAGGATTTCCTCCGTTCCCTTTCAATTGCTATTAGTTACCAGAGTTTGATATATTATTACATAGATTCTACCTACAGCTACTACATTGATATATTTTTTAAGAATTATTATATTGCCAAAACTGGGAGATTCGGTTTGGGTATGGTTTCAATGTACCTACCTATAACTCCATTCTGTCGCCTCAGAGCTGTTGATAGTACCTAGTAGATATTCTATTATAGATGCAATATTTTAAATAAAAAATCATAATTTTATAGTACTCCATAATATCGTCATTGTGGTTAAAATTTTTTGAGACCAATAACCAATCCAACCTAATGCAACCTACTGATGAACACCCTAAAACCAAACACAACCTACTTAGGTACAAGTCGGTTATGGAGAAGCCAGCGGCAAACACATTTTGAAAAAGACGATATACTGGACTATTTGTTAGGTTAGGTTTTCATTCTTGAAATTCATGAATTTTGCCAAAATCGGCTATGCCAATTAGCGCGGTTCCCGCCTGGCTTCCCCATAACCGACTTGTACCCCTACTTATTTTTGAGTTACAGTACTTAGGTTGTGGTTTGATTTTTGTTCTCAAAAGATCTCAATCACAAAAACGAAAAATTACCAAAATTTATAGCTACATATCATTTCATGTAAATAGCTAAAAGGTCAAAGTGTCTTTTTACCGGTTCTCCGCCACCGCTCGCTGTCATCTGTCAGTGAGCGCAGTGTTGCCAACCGAACTATAATTATAGTACATTCTGGTTCGCGTACTATTAAAAAAGTGTAGTACGTCAAAAATACCACAATTTTGAAAAATGGAATTAATTGAATTCGCCGGTTGTGCGAATATTCCCCATTGCTTATTTCATTGCGTTTAAAAGTTGTCTATATTGTCGATGTTTTAAGTTCCGTAAAATGTTCGTACTTCAATCACAGCAAATCGTAATAACGTGAAGCGAGGGACGTAGTAAGTATAATCTATATAATATAAGATCTCAGTGTGCGATATTAGTCTATGGGACGTAGTCTTGCGTTGTGTACTCTAATAAACTAACGTGACAGTTAATGATGGCGGCCGGTGTTAGCATTTTTCGGTCGTAGGAGGTGTTTTAATAAAGCAGGGCATCGGAATTTCTCAAATTCTCCGTTATGTTTATGTGACAAACAAAAAACTTTCATTTTCAACACGTCCTATAATTTTTGCCGAAATACTATAATGACTTGGACCGCGTACTATAATTCGATGACAAAAAGATAGCTGAATTCCAAAATGGCGACTGACAGATAAAGACGACGGAGAACCAGTAAAAAGCATGCAGTTAAATTTTAATCTAATATCGCGAGAGTTAAATACGATATCGATTAACTAGATTGTGCACTTTGTTTTTTTACCGCTTTAGTACAAACTAAGCTATGATTGCTAACAATTTTGTCTCACAACCTTTGATTTAATAATTACAGCGATGGCGTCTACGTCGACAAGCGATACCCAAGGAAGTATTGCTCAGAAAACCTGGACTTTGGCAAATAATATTGAAACCGTGTCAGGAATTGATGAAATCTACCGCTTTGATAAAAAACAGCAACAAGACATTCTTGCCGCCAAACCGTGGGATAAAGAGTGAGTTAAAAAAAATACAGTTGAGAAACAACAGTATTAACATACCAACCATAGATCTGCTGATCAAATTTGGAACTAAACCCATCAGGGAACAAAAATAAAAAATAAGCCTGAACAGTTTTTTCTATGATTTTCTGAGATGATGGTCCGATGCAGCAGCCTTTATATTTGTATCACTGCTTGTTCACAAATATCAGTTACTCCAGAGAATTTTGCTATATCGGATCAACTGCTTGACCGGTATTGGTTTGTCTTGCTCGGTTTCCCTCCTGCTCTTTCTTATAACCCATGTCCCCCACATCCCATAGCTGGACCGCAGGCCAGAATCTATGGCGGCCCCCCTAACTATTACTAAGGTTAAGGGCAGTGTCATTTTCTCCAGTAGTGTTCCCCAAATGGTTTCCACGGAACCCCAGGGTTAAGGGTATTCCGTGTATTTTTATCGATTTTTAAATAAATCCAGTTGGTTTATTGAGTTGTCGGCACTCAGCATATTATGAAGTACCGATTGCGACCTCCTTTTGTTACAGCCAAGTAGCATGCAACCCTTCGCCATATTGGCCATTGTGTATAATATATAGCCATTTTATAAGTCAAGAAACACACTTAAAATAAAGTTTTCAGAATTATGTATGTACACTTAAAATGATTATAAAGTGAAATTCTACACGTGAATTATCGTTTAATTATATCACTACACCCCACAGCCACATATTTTAAAATGTTCATAATCAATAAAGAAAATAGCACCGCAGGTGAGTTTTTACTATTCGAGCAAATTTGTGGTGTTTTTCTCACATAACTGGTCGACTCGCAACGCCGGGTTCCCTCTAAGCCAGGGCCCCCAGGCTAAAGCCCTGTCAGCCCCCCCATCAGTCTCGTCCATACGCACTGCGGAACTGCAGCATCCCCAAGCAAATTGAGAAAAATGTAATATAGTATATACTATTATTATGTATATTGTATGAAAATATCAATATTATGCTCGCCCGTGCACAAAACATCCAATGATTATCATACACCGCGGTACTATTATTAGAAAGTGACGCATCTTTATGATTTTGTGCGGTACCGTTTTCGATGAAATATGCTCGAGTGGGCGAAGGAGGGGCGCGGGGAGCGGGGCTCGCAGCTTGGTCTGTATTTCGTGTTGCGTCCGTGCGGGTGCAGCGGCTCTGAGTACACGCGCGATAGCTGTCACTTTTCGTCATTTCTTCTGCTTTCGTCTTTCCTTGTACACCTCTTACACTTTCTACATTTATTACACTTACTAACACGTCGACAGCTATAACTGCCAGATGTTTATTATAAAAATACATATTGTATGTTGTTAAAAATGAACGATACGAACATTGCAATGACAGTTATTACAGATTTTTGTTAGATGTCTTTGACCTATTCTGCAAAATGTGGACACTTTAGTGCTGAGATCCTGTACAGAAGGGCCGCAGTGGGTGCAAGTGTTGAACAATAACAATATATTATAATGATATAATTATTATACTACACTAGACTACATTTTAATTTAATATTTACACATCAGATACCCGCTGGTTGTGCATCACTGGTGTATATGAATTCACATTTAATGTTAGATTTTATAATTAATTATTCAGTCATATTTCAAAAGTTTTAATGAGAGAATGTATATTTGTTTATTCCAGCCCCCATTTTTTCAAAGATATACGAATCTCAGCATTGGCATTGTTGAAGATGGTTATGCACGCGAGGTCGGGTGGCACTTTAGAAGTTATGGGATTATTGCTTGGTAAGTTATTTTTTACTCAAGTTTGTCTACATGTTTAGAAACAAATAAAAAAATTAACTGAAGATAACCTGTGTTAAGAAATATAATATAAATAAAAAAATTGTGATTAATTTATATTATTTCTGTAACAGGCAAAGTTGATGCTAACACCATGTTGGTGATGGACTCCTTTGCTTTACCTGTTGAAGGAACTGAAACAAGAGTCAATGCACAAGCTCAAGCATACGAATACATGACGGCATACATTGAAGCTGCAAAGCAGGTCTGTAAGAACATCTGTCAAGTTATCGACTACAATCTTATTATAGTTGTAACATGTCAAGTTATCGACTACAATCTTATTATAGTTGTAACATGCATTATAATTACTTTGCTTTATTTTAAAGGTCGGTAGACATGAAAATGCCATTGGGTGGTACCATAGCCATCCTGGTTACGGTTGCTGGTTATCTGGTATAGATGTCTCCACTCAAATGCTGAATCAGAATTTCCAAGAACCTTTCGTTGCTATTGTTATTGACCCAGTAAGAACCATATCAGCCGGAAAAGTTTGCTTGGGGGCATTCAGAACTTATCCAAAGGTATTTATGATTATTCTTCTTACTAGCGCTACAACCCTGTGTGGGTGTTGGCCTCCCCTAGCATCTGCCTCCATCCCGGTCTGTCCATAGCTGTTTTCATTCAGTTTATGACGACCAAGGTCTATAAATCCAACTCGGCACTATCCCCCTCCATCTTGTACGAGGTCGACCAGGTCTTCGTTTGCCTGATTATTTAAGTACCTATATTAAAGATTTTCGGCTGTACCTACAGAGGGTTTTATGAAATTTTTGTATTATATTTGAGTGATTTTAGTATGATTGTTTTTAGCTCCACTTCAATATACATTTAGGTTTCATTTTCATAGGTTTTCTTCAATATATAGTGTATTCTTTCGATTTTAATAATACTTATATCATTTCATGTTTATTTTGATTTTCTAGGGATACAAGCCGGCAAATGAGGAGCCGTCAGAGTATCAAACGATCCCATTAAATAAAATTGAAGACTTTGGAGTTCATTGTAAACAATATTATTCTCTTGAAATCTCCTACTTTAAATCCTCGTTGGATCGAAGGCTGCTGGATTCTTTGTGGAATAAATATTGGGTCAACACATTGAGTAGTTCAAGTCTCCTCACGAATGCCGACTATACTACTGGACAGATATTTGATCTCTCTGATAAATTGGAGCAGTCCGAAATTGCTCTAGGTATGTATTTGATTTGTCATGCGTTATTTAAATTGGTAGATTAAATTAACTATAATATCAGTCAGTCAGTGTCCATTTAGAGATTATCAATTTACTGTCATTACACCTTCAAATTTGACTATGTTTTTTGGGATTTCATTATGTTTACTCAAAAATTGGTTGGAAAGTTATTATCTATATATAATAAATTTATTATATAAGATAATTATAAAGTATGTTTGTTCCTTCCAATTTTGAATTTTTATGATAGATTAACGCTTCTGTTACTACAATGTCACCTTAGGTTACCCAGCCATTAACTCGTTTAGTGCTGACAATGCGACTGGCGCGTTTGCATTAGTTGGCCATTAGATATAATTAACATATTTAAATGTGGTAATTAAAAAAGTAATTAACTGGTCAGCAGTGAATGTATTAAACTGAAAATATTTGAGTTATGCACTTTGTCATTTTCATATTTTGGCTATTCCTAGAATCAATATTACATATAATTAAAATGTTATTATTTTCAAAATCGATGGTATAATCCAGTAAATACATATAATTGATGGATATCTGTCATATTTCATTTACCTGTCATAACTTATAAATGCACATTGCATACAGAGTCGCATTTAATTAAACAAACAAAAGATATATTTAAAAGTATATACGACAAAGAGAGACAAACTCAATTGTGAGATACAAAAATAAGCTGTAAGAATGTATAGAAATACTCGTATGATTATAATTACGTTTTGATGTCTTTTTTATAATTTTATAGATTAAACAAACAAATAGCATGTGATTCTAATTAGACTTATTTATGTTGCCAAAATAGGCATTTCCTTTTACCTACTGTAATATTGTCAATCTCATACAGTGACCCAAGGTGACAAGGTGATTTATTGGCATCGTAAAGGGAAGGTTATATGTTTGGTTATTGTGGATTTGATTTTATTTTGGTTATTACTGCTGTCAGAATTATTTTTATTTTGTCATATTGTATGACTATTAAACAGTTATTTTCATATTAGATAATATAATTATTGTTTTGTTAAATGATATAAATAAATGTATATCGATCAACAGAGCTACCTCGTGTGAAGCCGGGTACTTCAGCTAGTATAAAATAAAACACATTCTATAGTAATCGTATACGATAATTTTAATAGATACCCGGGTTATATTCTGTTTTATTATCCACACAATATTTTTAACTGACACATAATTCATGTATTTGTTTAGTTAAGAATATAAATGTAGTGTAAAGCAGACAAAGCCGGTTCTCATATTTCTTAAAATTATTCCGACTTCTTCATTGTAACCCTCACCCCGGAATTGGTACCGTGACATTCTGGATTAGCTTTCTCCAGTTTTCCCTATCCTCTAAAAGACTTCTGGTGGATCATATCGGTTTTTTAACATACTCCTTCACTCCACCTCATCGGTGTTCACATTTGCGTCTTTTGTCAGGGACATTGCCCAGAACAATAATTAATCTTTCAGTTTTACGCAGATATACAACTATAGAATTTGTTATATTTCCAATCTTATGTAACCTTTAATGCAATTAATTTTAGGTCGCGGTGGTTACATTGTCGGCGGTGCTGATCCCCATGAGAAAAGAACCGAAGACAAACTTATGAAAGCTACGAAGGATTCTTGCAAGACTACAATCGAAGTTATTCACGGTCTAATGGCGCAAATGATAAAAGACAGGCTTTTCAACAGTGTCACAGGAAAGCCTGATAATACAATGGCTGAATAACGTTAACTGCTTCTCTCTCAATATTATTATAATTCATTCAAAATAAATAATTACTTTTCAATACTTCTTATGTAAGTTTTTTATTTTACCTATTATGTCACCATAGTAGTATGCGCGAATGCAGGTTAATTGTGGGTAATTTATTTTCATTTAATATTGTAACATTTGGCTTTGGGTGTTGAACAAAACTGAATTAAATTTTCCAAGTAATTAGGACTAGAATATCGGAATTATTGTTTTTTTTAGGTGCCTATTGAATACTCTTACGTCTGACTCCCTTCAGTTTAAATTTTCCAAACAATTTTAAATAAAAAAAGCTTCAAAATATATATAATGAGATTTTTCATTGCATATTTATTTTTTAAATAAAATATTGACTTAAAGCAACTTAGCCTTATTTATATGTAAGTATTTTTATACACTTGACAATAATTAGCTTATCTTTTATAATACACTGTGGTGTGGCCTCAATGACAGCTAAAAAGCGAAGGCTTAAATTGATCAATAATTAGAATGACACATATTTATTTTCAAAATACTTTTGTAAATTTTAAAAAGAATAAATATAAAATTTCTCAACACATTGGAAATATATAAAGTATTTCGCCATTTATTCAAGTCTGTAAAGAGAAAGATCAGTTTACATACTCGCATGTCATTAGCGGCTCACTGAAAACTTAAGATATGGAAAACAATCTATATAAAAGCTAGATACAAGTTACTAATGTCAAGTTTTAATTAACAGTTTTAAATATCTTGCAATATATAACAAATTTTATGTTCCTGTGAGCACCCCAAACTAAACATGTGACAATTATTAATGCCTTAAATTAATTCATTATCAACAATAAGAAATATCTACAAAAAAGCAAAAATATTTGTATTACTGTGAGAAAGCTAGCTGTTACAGGTGAATGCATGATAAACTACGGAAATTTATTACATAATCCTAATTTATGATGACTTTATACCGAACTTGCTGACTACTCGATTATTATCAGTGCTAGCTATGAACACTCGTAATTTAGGTACGTGTACAATAAAATGAATTTAGAGAACTCGACAGCAACAGAAACCGGTCAAAAATTATTATGAGTAAACTAGGCGAAGCCGATTTCCATGCACCCGCACCTGTGCTTGTTAATACTTTAGATTAATTTCAATAATAAATATCCATTTGAGAATAGAGGATTTTAATAATAAATCATTTCACACATCAGTCTATTATGTACAAACAAAATAACTCCATAATATTAATTTTAATCCCATTTAAATAATATTGGAAATAAGTAGCATTAAAAATACACAATAATAATAAATCTTCTAAACATTTTGCAATGAAAGTGATATCAGCTGTATTAAAAGGTCACTACGTAATTATGTACATAGTTACAAATTACTAAATTCAGAATTACTTTTTTGTTATGACGTAATGATTTTAATACTGAGAACATAATATATCTTTTAAAGATTTCTGTAATAAAATTTCCACATATTTAGAAGATGTTAATAAAAAATAATAGGAATAATATGTATAAATTATTAGTATACATAATATTGTTACCAAGTAAATTAAAAATATATGAAAATAATTAACATTTAATAATGGAGAATTTATAATTTAGTGGAATGTGTAGTCTAAATAATTATGTAGGTATATCATAAATTTAAAGTAAAAATACTTCAGAAGAGGTATAATCACGGTAAGTACACATTTTCATATCAATAAGTCTTATAATTAAATAATAATGGATTCACTGAAATTATGTCCGTGTATCTGTAAATCATTGTTAAAATAAAGAAAAATGATTTCAAGTAGTATTTTGAAAGTATAATTGGCTCGGAAATGACAAATTCATGATTTGGTACTACTTTCTCTTAGTTTTTCACAGTTATTCATTTCATGATTTAACTCATGTACAGTAACTAATATACATTATATAATAATATAATCAGACGATAACATCAATAATATGTAGTATTTATAAAAATTTATACCATCAAATTATATTATATTGAATGAAATTTTTCATGGAAACTCATTTTGTCTTCAGTCCATACATAAGTACACAAATGAACAGATTGCAGTGCAAATTGCATACATATTATAGATAACACTAAAGTATTGCTTTATTTCAGAGTCATTTAAACAATTTTAAATGTATCGTATTATAAAAATGAAAGGATGTAACATACGGAGTAGAAAGTGAAATAGGGTAAATCTTTCAAAATACAATAAATTAGACGGTAAGAAATATAAACCGTACGCACTCGCTATGCAAGCGTTTCGCTCAGAATTTGAAAGTCCATGTACGATTAATTTAAAAGACGTCACTTTAAATATTTACAAACATATTTTGATGTCTAGCTCACACGAAACATTTTGGCAGGAATACAAGACGCCTGCGCACTTTTCTGAGACGCCTCAATCAGATGAGGAGTATAAACAGACAACCCTTCGGGGGTCCATGTCCACGGAGGATGGACGCCGGGTCAGTTCCAAGTGTCCGTGGAAAAGTTGTTAACTTCCGCCTGCTCTAACACAGCCGTACCATCAATATTATATGAGAGTCTTATCCGCAGACGCAGAGTTGCCTAAAAATGATAAGATTTTTTTATAATATGCAGATTGATTGCAAAATGTCACGATTTATTTAAATATACAGTTTTCCTAGCATTTTTGGCCCTGGATGCATTGAATGTCAATTTATGGTATTTAGTCAAAATATGCATGAAAAATGACATTTCAAAAGGAATGGTTGTCGCATCCAATTGGGCCCAATCAATGGTCTACCTAAGTTGTGTAGGTAACGCTGTTATCTCAATAGAATAGTAAGCTTATAAAAATTGGTGATGTCATCTCTGTATTTTTACTTTACATATTTAATCATTGCTTGATCAGTGGTTAATTGAATCAAATTGACTCATTGCGGATACAGTATACTTAGTAAGACATTAGGTATATTGGATTTGCATATTTTTTTATTCAAAATATATAATATGCAAAAAGTTTGTAAATTTTTTAAATGGCCTCTGTTTACGGTAGTAAATGTTAACACTGTTAATAATACAATAAGACGTATTTAATACTGCCAGTTTTCCTTTGTAAACCTTTATAAGTAAATGATAGTCACCATTTTTTTAATTTCTGGTTAAAAACGATAGTTGTCAGCTACTCAGGTTACCTGTCGGGTGCATAACTCACTAGTTGGGCATGTTCATGGTTATTCCATTTTCTCTGGGGCTTTACCACTATTTGCTCAAAAACACTACTTGTAAATAGACCTCAGCATCAACAAGTCAGAAATCAGGTAAGACAACAAATGTATGTAAATAAAGAAATTCCTGTTAAAAAGCTGGGATGGAGTGCATTTATGTCTCAATAAAATATTCAAGAGTGTTCTCCCATTGTTTCACAAACGAAGTATTTAACCAATGTATTCTTCAGGTATTAACATAACAATGAGCGTTATACTTAAATTAACAAAGGTCACACAGGAGAAATGCATGTTGGGTATTGCACAGGAATAAAAAATATATAGATGTATGTTTGTGGGGAACAAACAGAACAGGCGGACACAGTACGCAAGGGATATTAAAAGATTTAAGGGTGACTAAGAGCCTGCTGGATTCATGAGATAATTAAGTCATAAATGCAAGACTAAAGACTGAGAAGAGTGGAGACAGCGAGGAGGGGCTTCATCCTGCAGTGGATCAAGAGTGGCAGAGATGATAATGATGATTTAAATATGTATACATATTATATATATTATAATATTGTATTGTTACCTTCGTCGTGTTGGTGATCTTGAGCACCTGGGTCACTTCACCCTGCGAAGAAATAACAGTTCCTGATGGGGACAACATTTGCAGTTGGAATGTCTGTAAAGAAGATTTGGAAACAAGTTATATTTTTTTTTAAAAGATTAATAAAGATTACTCTACTCATTGATGGCTAAAATTCTCACTTTTGGTACTGCAGCTTGAAACAGGAACTCTGACATAACCGACTGAAGAGAATTATGCGCTGTCATAGTGATGACAACCGTGTCACTTTGTTCTGTGCTCTTTTCCAAGCCGAACATTATTTTGAGCCCGTTTTTGTTGAAAGCCGTCATTGTCGGAAGTTCTAGAAAACATAAAAATACAATCCACAATAACCGAATGCATTTTACATTTTTATATAGCATGTAAATTATTTTTGGTCGAATAAATATTATTTTACCTGGAGTTTGAATTGTGTTGCTTGAAAATAGTCCATCGACTAGGAAATTGGAGTTATTGTGAGGAATGGTCGGTGGTCCTAAGCCAAACATTTGAGGAGTCGTGCTCATATTGTTGTTTACAAAACTGGCTGCAATATTAGAATTACTCATGATGTCTCCGTGATTACTCTGATCTAGAGAAATGTCCGTGTCTGCAGAAAGTGGAGGCGGGTTCAGGTCCAATCCACCCAGAAGGTCTAATAAGTTTTGCTAAAAATAAATAAATGATATTAAAAAAAAATCTTTCTTACAAATGGCAATACAATATGTATTAAAAATAAGCCATAAAAAATATTATTACCTGATTGGATATACCGGAATCGACAATAATTTTATTCGAAATTTTCAGGGAATCTCCGTTGCTCATAATATCTGTTCCACCCAATAAATCGAGCAATGCATTCTGTAAAATAAATAACCATTTAATGTTACTATCTATTTACAATAAAACAATATAAAGAAATGTAATAATTTCTTAATTAATGGACCAAAAACAAGTAATGCAAGTTGTTCACACATAAAGCCAAGATTATCGTCATGAAGAGTTGTTTTTTTTTAACGTAAGCATTACGATAAGAAAAGCATGAATTGAAATAATAAAATTAACATCTTTGACGTAAATCATGTCAAAAATATTGGTATCTTTTTTATATGAAGCATTCAAATTATATAAAATTTACCTCATCTTCCAAGCGGTGAGAGTTGGGGCTATTGGTTGCCGAAAGATCGTCTCCGTTGCAGTGAGCAATGATATCGTCATTTCCATCGATGTTGTTTGTATTTGTCATTTCGAGAGGGGGCATCCTCTCCAGGAGAGCGGCCCTCAGAGGAGCGTGTTTCCGGAACAATTGAGAGAACTCCACTCCCCGCTGCTGCAGTTCTACGTTCAGATGAGAACCGAATGTGTCAATTATCTGCCGGGTTTTTCTGTAAAATACAAAGCTTTTAATAATAATTATTAAAATCCGATTTTCTTAAAAAACATATATTGTATACATAATCTACGGTGCAGTAGAATATTTTGCAAGAAATAATAAAGAAATAGTAACCAAATATGTGTTTACTAGAGAAATAAATTATAGTAACTGAGAAAAACATATGACTTATAAATAAAATATTTTCATGCAAGATTGAAGGATTACAGTAAAAATTTACAAGTATGTATTTCCTGATGTTCTTTCTGCTCTGCTTAAAAATTGAATAACAAAATAGGTGTTATTTTATAGATAAATAATATTTATATTTTACACCAAAGTAGCACGCATGCAACATTAATGAAAAATGACAAAAATGGAAGTACTTTCATTAATAAATTACTAGTCTGACGGTATAATTCAATTTCATATTAAGTGCTGTATGAAAGAAGAAATAGGAACATAACTTACTCGTCTCCTTGAGTGAACCTGGTGGATAATTTAGTCAACGAAAGAAGCAGATATTGCTTTGTCGTGATGGACAACTGCGTTGACCACAGAAGTTTTTGGTATACATCCACTATTTGCTCTTCTGTAGGGGTCTCCAGTTCATCTAAAATTTGAAATATTTTCCTTTACCACAATGTGCATGTAATAATTTGAACATCTTAATGGCCCACATGCCCAAAATAGGTAAAAATGAGAGTAGTGAGTAAGATCATGTTAACGCGTGTGTTTGAACATTACCTAGCTGAAAAAAAATTGTTTCTTTAAAAACTGTACATGTTCAAACATGCGCGTTAACATGATCTTACTCCCTACTTCATTTATCGTTTGTCAATTTATGGCTATGGCCGTATGTTGTAGCTTAATCACTGGGAAATGCCAATAGAAATGGCATATTTCAAAAAAATACTACCTTATTCTTAGGTCAATAATTATTATAAAACGATCATTATTCGTATCAAATGATCAAAGACATAGCTTATAATCAGTATCTTTAGAATTATCTTCAAATGTGTTAATCGTGCCCATTTTTTGAACAATAAAATGCCTAATTCTTGTCATATTTGGGATCACAGAGATTATAAACATAATTTTTCATCATAAATATTTCACTATATAATGTTAACATTAATTTTATAAATGCGTTTAAAAATTAATAAACCTAAAAAATCTGAACACCACTGCACATGGATGTACTGAAATATGACTGTATTTTAAAACATTAGATCGAGAGGTTTAAAAGAATATGTACTATTTTATGTAATAAAAATACTTTATGGAGTCATTAAATGTTTAAAATAAATATAAAGGATAATAAGGCTTCAAAATTATATAAATAGATTATCTACAACGTTTAAGGGATGTTCAGGCTAATGCTATGAAAATACCATAAAATCTCCATTTTGACCTACGTTGGGCATGTGGGCCTTTAAGTGTAAATAATAATCAATAATAGAAAATATTGTTTCACTGCTTACGGTTTTGAGTATGATTTTAACCATATATCAGATGTAAAACGTGATTCTATTATTCATTCCTTCATTCCCTGACCCCTTTTTAGAAGAGCAATCAGTAAAGATTCTGTCACGTGGGTTGATCAGATAGCATTATGAATAACCGACATTGTTAATCCGTGAACAGCGATTAGAAATATATATCAGTAATGTCAATTGGGAGAGCAGTAACTGAGTTCAACCAAATTGCTTTGGATATTGGTAAATATATTGCACATGTGAGGATGAGTTTAGGTGGACGTAGTTTCAAAAGTTCTTAAAATATGGTCTATTATTTAGCTCAGTCTCCTATCATTCGGTGAGATATATTTATGGTTAACCAATAAGAGGTCAGAAGGATGTGGAAAAGTCACGCTGATGTTTAATAACCTTCTTCATCAGCGGTGGCCGGATCGACGAGCAGATCTCCATACTCTCCGACAACCCAAGCAGCACACTGTGCGAGCGGCTGCCGTTCCGCAGCCAGTCCTCCAGCCAGACTTCCCCAGAGGCGACGGGCTGCTCTGGCCTGTAGCTGGCTCTCTCCGCATGACGATACCAGTTGGATGGTACATGACACCATGTCGTCGCGGACATAGTTACCAGCCTATAAAAAAAAGAATTAATTGTCAACCTGCAAGTATCTAAAAAGGAAAACGACTGATCATAGTCAGCTACATCTCCGTAGTCTTGAAAGCCATAGTATGGTGTGTCCCATGAAGATTGAAATTTGTTTCACCAACACCCAAATAATTTTGTATAAATTATTAATAAAATATGTTATGAATGCAAAATACACATGCAGTAGACAAAATAGATCACCTCTTTCCAAAGCTTAAAAGGGAATTAAATATTTTAATAAATAAATTAATTAAACAAATCATCCTGAAGTCAAATTAATATTAGAAACTATCACAGTTCTGTAAATTTTTGTTTATACAATACAATTCACAAGTGTGGAGAAGTGTGGGTAAACTTAAACATTCGTTGAAGAATTATGTTATTTTCAAGATAATTTTATGTCTGTATACATAATAATACACCCGTTACATAAACAAAATGCGTGTTGACTAGGTACTGGTAATATTTGAGGACATTCAGGGGCTTTGTACATCTTGTGTTTAATGTTATGACTAGGGCCCGGATTTGTATGCAACAAAAAACATGATTATATGCATGCACGTATGCACTTAAAATCAATAAAATATGCACTAAAACCGAAGAAATATGCAGTTAAAAATTTACATTTTTTGTGGGAAAAAATTGTAAATACCCACATTACCCAATATTACTGACAAAAAATCGAATAACTAGTTAATATTTTTTCAGCATAATACGATATCAGAACAAAAAACACAAACAAAGAATAAGAAGTTAATCAATTACAATTTTCAAAATAGTTTTTTCACAAATACCTACAAATAATTAAATAATAAACGATGTAAACCAAACATAACTTAAAAAACAAAAACGACACACTTAACTATTCCTAAATACTATTTTCTGTTTTTTGCCCGAAAAAAAATACATTATTTTTTTCAATATTATGCTCTGGCATTAAAATTTTCCGCATAGTTATCTGTCAGTATTTTGTTTATATGCGGAAAACTACCTCTCAACGTCCACTTGGGCAAACTTTAAATAATAGTGCCCGAGTTGACTTTTTTCACTGATAAATCCACAGCTCGGAGATGGCATTAAAAATGCAAGTGCATCTAAACTATCTTCCTTCCTAACTTAGTTATATTTCGATAAAATAATTTAAAAAAACTAAAATTATAAATTCAAAAGCTCTAAAATATGCATTTATTTATGAAATATGCACTAATGTCTCAAATATGCTCTAACGTCTCAAATATGCATTTATATGCACAATAAAATTTTATTTTTGAATTCTGTGTCTTTCAAAACAGATTTCGGCTCTATGTTACGACCGTACACCCTGGATAAACGTCAGATTTTTATAGTCAATACTTGAAAGCATCTAAGCGAGATTTTTTGAGCATAGACAATCATCGAAAAAACCGCTATTATATGGCGAAAACGCTATTATAAGCGTAGACAATAAGTAAAAATATAAAAATCATTTACAATGTAAGTATAAAATTCAAACATTTTAAATTAACAAAATTCGCCGTTTTCAAAAATCAGTATAGCATAATAGAGTTCGCCAATGCATTTCATAAAATTTAAATAATTATAAAGTAACCTAAAACATTCGTGCACACACCAAAGCGAATTATTCGCAGCGAATATTCGCCAATCAAGCTCGTATTGGCTTACGGGAAATGGCACGCGACGTTCAGATTTCGGAAGGGAATTAAGTTATTATCTTACAAAGTTCAATATGGAGCGCTGCGATTGTTTGACGTTTCGGTATCGAGCATTCAAATAATATATCAATAATTTTATATTATCATTGATACAATTATTTGCTCCGTCCATTCGCATTTACCACGTCAAAATAACCCGAAAAAAGCACCCACATCAATATGGAAGGTCCGGTCAAAAGAGTCTCAAAAAATAGCCAAATATATGACAAATTGATGGCTTTTATTGTATCTTTTGATCCCCTGCGTGAATAAATGCTACGTTTGTTCATTAACAACAGGTAAGTAGGGAGCATTACAGCGGCATTGGCTTTTTTTGAGACTCTTTTGACCGGACCTTCCGTACCGATAGCGGGTGCTTTTTTCGGGATATTTTGATGGGGTACTTGGTGAATATTCACGTTGGTTTGTGCGAGCCTTAACCTTCACATAAAAACGCTCTAAATAGATAAGTAGGTATGCGAAAATAAGGAACATTTTTCAAAATAACGTTATAGATAACAATATTTTATATATAAAATTGAGCCGTGTTAACTAAACGACATTGTTATAATTTCTTTAATGGCTTTTATTTACTCTTTGATTAGTGATTGTTCTTATAAGATTGTAATATTTATATCCATTGTCAGTATTACGTATTAACGCATAACCGAGAAAATTAAGATTAAAAAAAAATACGAGGTTAGTTTGGTATAATATTTAATATGAAAGATGACACAATTAAATATATACAATAATTAAATGAATAAAAATTAAATACGGAATACTGAATATGAATAAATATTATTATCTTATAAAAATAATCACTAATCAAAGAGTAAATAAGAACAATTCAAGCCATTTTCACTCGTATTTCTTATTTTATTGATTAAATTTGAGTCGAAATTATCTGAAATAATAACAATATCATTTAGTTATGTAACACGGCAAAATTTTATACAAAAAATATTGTTATCTATAACGTTATTTTGAAAAATGTTCCTTATTTTCGCATACTTACCTACCTTTTCAAAGCGTTTTTAGACGAAGGTTTAAGCACGAGTGTCTTTGTGTCAAAGGTTACTTTATAATTATTTAAATTTTATGAAATGCATTGGCGATCTCTAATATGCTTTACTGATTTTTGAAAACGGCGAATTTTATTAGGTAATTGAAAATGTTTGAATTTTATTCGTTGTAAAAGATTTTTATATTTGTTCTTATTGTCTACGCTTATAATAGCGTTTAAGCCATATAATAGCAATTTTTCCGATGATTGTCTATGCTCAAAAAATCTCGCTTAGATGCTTTCAAGTATTGACTATTGAAATCTGACGTTTATCCAGGGTGTACGGTCGTAACATAGAGCCCAGATTTCTGTGCAACTCTCATAGCTGTGCATACACCCTAACAAAACATGCACTAGCATATAAATCCGGGCCCTAGTTATGACTGTCAATAAGTTATGTTACATGAGTTGCTTTCAAAGTCTTGGTCTATGGCAGTGGTCTTCAAACTTTGTCGACTAAAGGAAGCCTTAGAATTATAAGTTTTTTTCGGGGAACCCATCTTATCCTTAGAAAAATATTTCTTAAAATAATTACATTTTTTTTACACAATTTGTCGAAGTCTAGGTCTGTTTGACAATTTTTTTTTTAAATCGCGGAACCCCAATGACATTAATATGGACGAAGCATCTGGAAAAAAAAATGACACTCACTTTTTTGTCGGGTCTGCCGAATGGCAAAATCCGTTCCAACGCCATTACAATAATGGTGATATTGCTATAAATTCTCGATGCTTCTTGTCGGGTCTGCCGAATGGTTCGGTTCGAACGGGTTCGCTCAAACGAACATTGATACTAGAAACACTGTTCTAACACCATTACAATAAAGGTGATATTGCTATAAATTCCCGATGCGTGATATCGCATAATGGATATTGCGTGACGTCTACCTATGCATGTGCGAATGTTACGTTTGAATTTACTTGCTAGCTACTGTACTGAGTGCGTCGTCCATTAATAATGTCATTGCGGAACCCCCAGAGAGGTGCCACAGAACCCCAGGATTTCGCAGAACACAGTTTGAAGACCACTGGTTTATGGTAACTTGGTTTTGCATTTCTATTTTTCTATTCTGTATATATATATATAATCTAATATAAATATATGTTACTTACGGCAATCAAAACTTTGAGTAACGTATCGAGATGCCATCTCTTGTTCGGTGCATATTTTTCTGCCGACAGTACGATAGCGCTCGAGCAGTGGGCTTTGAAATCTGGATCTGATCGTTCCAAAAACGTCAAGAGTTCTTTCATCATGGGTTTTACGTTTTGAGCGTTGACTAACGCAAAAGACAATTCCATCGCCCTTCTTCTAATAGATACATCGGGATCCTTTAAAAATACAGAGGACTATTATAGAATCATTCATATAAAAAAATTGATGGTTAATATAATGGTAAGGGTATGAATTAATAGTATGAATACCTTTAAACATTCCAATATGGTAGTTCTATGTCTCTGAACGGCTGACGTGTCCACATGAACGGTTCGTAATAATGTATTCAAGGCCACATAGCGAATATTTTTGTCATTGTTGAGAAGGAACCTTCCCAAAATGTTTATAGCTAGAACTCGCAAGCTGCTCTCGGACTTGATGTCCATTATGGACAAGACAGTTTCGTAGAGGATCGTGTTTCCCACATTTTTACTTGTCTCTGTGTTAGTTGCTACTTGCGCGAGAATATCATTCATCGCTTCTGACGCTTCAGCATCATTTTTACCTAAAATACGTAGGAGTCGGAGAATTTTCACCTGCAACAAACATCATGGCAGTCAGAATATTATTTGACATTTTCACAAACATACTGAATTAGTCTATGGCAAACAATTACATACATTTTATATGTAATTTACTATTGGTTGTGCACAGAATGCAATGAAATCTAAGTTTTTTTTTTTTCAAAAATTCTACAAAAGTGAGTGAAAGTTTTCTTGAGACATCCAAGGTGAGTGATCCAAATTAAGACAGCTCGACTGTGTGAACAGAGGCCCTCACGCTGACTTTTCAAACTGGAGAACAACAGCACACGCAAGACTGTAGTGCCGGTGATTATGAAGTATATATATAATAATTATGAAGTAACTATCGTATACTGTAAGCTAATAGATTTATTATTGAATACAATATACCTGTAGGAACGGGTCAGAGACTCCGCTGACATCATGTTCGGGAGAATAGCCAGCCAAAATTAAGTTTTTCAATATTCTTACCAAATTAGAAACGATCTGAAAGAAGGAAAAATCATTTAATAACAAGGGATACTTTAATACGGCATCTACTTATTTTTAATAATGACAAGGAACTTGAAAACTCGATTTCAAAAATGATACAGTAAACGAGTGATATTAATGTACAATCGACGATGATGATGAATAAATAAATTGTGTTCTTCTATTCTTCTACGACAGACACTAATAAATTTGGAATAAAATAAAATTACACTTACAAAAATAAAATTATTTCACAATAATTTTGATGTATGTAATAATTTGAGTATGGGTCCTCTCAAAAAAGAAAACTCCTACGTGATATGTATATGTACAAGTGATGGTTTTTTTACTTTATTTTGCCATCTACATTAGTGCAAACACACTAATTTTATTATGGGCACAGTAAATTACGGAAACATTAACAATAATAATATATTATAACAAATTATAATATTATGGCTATAAATCTATTTTTTAATCAGACAGCTTAAGAGTCTATTACTGTAAAATATTCATTATGTATTCAGATGGGGCATCCAGTGTGGAAAAAAAATATTGAATAAATTACAAAATAAATTGAACAAACAGCATACGATGGAAAATAAAATAAGATTATAAAAGATGATGGCCATAATATGATATAAATAGAATTTATTGCGAGGCATATTTTAGTACAGATGTCTTGTTCATTTCTTAAACTATGAATTGTAAGGTATTCAGAGCACATAACAGAATTGCCGGCAATTATTATTTTTCAAGTATTTTATTAATGAAAGAAAACTGACTCAAGTAGGATGGATTATCGGTTGGCCTGTCAGTTTTCATGTATGTAAATCACATTCAATGGGAGCGATTATGGTACTCGTATGATAAGCATTCGCAGACTGATGATTGATAAAATGTTGTAACAAATAACGTACAAGCTAAACCCAAAAGCAAACACCACACAGATTTGACTTCATGCATACATAGACAGTACATAGTTTGTATAATCTGTAAATGTTTACCTCACGCTGTCCGCTTTCCTACACCACACGTAACAAAAAACATTTATTAGGAAAGTTTTAAAATTATATTAAGTGAAGTGTGTAGAGTGAAAAGACTACATGTAAGTAAAAAATGATTTAATAAAATGAGTCAATCACTCGGTATTTACCAGTGGCGAGCGATGGAGGTAGGCTATTAGAATCCGACATATATAGTGCAAACTAAACTTATAGTCAGTCATACTTATTTGTTTTCTTTGAACTACGAATACAAATTGCAGAAGGTGCTGGTTGTTTTAAAAGATCAATTAAACTGTGCCTCAACCAAACCACAATAGATAAAAAATATTTTCTATCTATAAAATTTATTAAAATGTGAATGATTTAATTGCATAATTTAAGATATTTTATAGATAGACGAATATTTTTTCACTTCATTTACGTTGGGTTTAATGGAATTTTTAAAACTATCCAACATTATCTGGAATTGTTAGTTTTAGTTCAATGAAAACAAATATAATATATAACTGGTTAAGTTTAGTGTGCACTATTTATTTCGGATCTTAACGTCCTACCTCCACCCTTCACCAATGCTATTCATCACATATAAAGATTGCTTTATGACCGATAGTACTGAAATTTACAGTATTTACATTTATGTAATGTTATAATTATTATTATGTATCCATAATGTGTGGTGTAGGTAGTAAAAGGGCAATATTCTATATATCTAGGAAATCAATTATAACTTTTACCAATTACATATCCATTTCCCACATTGCTCATTATGTGAGCAAAACATGTGTCATAAAGTAATTTTTATATGTGATAACAGAGTAATAAACTGATATTATAAATTATCATGAATTACCACTAAGTCAATATTGAATCTCTCGAAAAGATGGATTTGTTATTTTAGAAAGTAACGTAAAGTATTAACATAAATTTTAATTAGATAGCGTTATATTGTTTATTATTTTTCATTAAAAGTATTCACCAAAAGCATTAGTGTTATTAGTAGTCTTATAAATAGAAATGCTCGATAACTGTCTGAATAATCACAGTACATAATAAACAGAATAATAAAAAAAAAGTAGATAGTAAAACAAAATAAGCCCTAAGGCATTATTAAATAGGTATATAAATTAGAACCTAACCACCATAGAAAATATAAATGAATAAGTATGCTCAAAGTAAATTACTATGTTTACCATTTTTTTCATAGTGATGGCAGTGGCAAAGGGTGGAGGTAGGCTGCTAAGATCCAACATAAATGGTCCTCAATAAACTTTGTCAGTCATACCATACATATTTGTTTTCATTGAACTAAGTACAATTTACAGAAGGTGTTGGTTAGTTTTTATAAATTCAATTAAACACTGCGAAAACCAAGTCATAATAGGAAAAAAAATAATGGTCTGTCTATAAAATATCTAAAATTATGCCATTTAATACATGCCATACATATTTTTTGATATTTTATAGACAGAATAATATTTTTTATCTATTATGGTTTGGTTTAAGCAGGGTTTAATGGATTTACAAAAACTAACCAACAAAACGTATAATATGTATTCTTAATTCAATGAAAATAAATAAATATGAATGAAAAAGTGTGCACTATTTTGTCGAATCGCCCATAACATACCAAATCTATTATGGTTTGATTTAGGCAAGATTTAATTGATTTTTGAAAACGAACCAATACCATCTGTAAATTGTAGTCTCAGTTCAATTAAAATAAATACGACTGACTGACAAAGTTTAATGTGCACTATTTATGTCGGATTCTAACGTCCTACCACCACCCTTCGCCACTGCCATATGGGCATCCACAGTGTGAAGTCTATATTAAGTTCTTTTTTTTTATATTTCTTATATTTTTTTTTTACATATTGAAAAAATAGCATGTGAATTTTGCCAGGTGCGAGAATCGAACCCATATGTACGGTTTCAGAGACATCCACTCTAGCATAATTCCCATGGGTATGTATCAAACTGTTATTTAAAATGTTAAAATATTAATAAACGCTAGATAAGTTAGTTTATTAGAAGAGAGACCGATTACATTATCTAAAATAAATTCATGAAGTGGTGACATACCTTTTTGAAATGGTTAAGGGTGTCAGGGCTGTTTTCACACATCTCTGTGATAAGGGTGACTCCAGTAATAAGTACACCTATAAACAAATATTAAAATAAAATAAATAATTTGTATAGGATGTAATCCACATCATAATTACACAATTGGACGATTGTTGTCAACTCCAACTTGATATAGATAATATATTAGATTGGGGCAGGAGTAACCGACCAATATTTTATCGTTTACTAGAGCCTTGCGAGTATAATTTTTTCAATATTCAATGCATGGCAGAGTTCTTTCGCGAATACCATCTGTAAGGGATCTTGGCATTGCATTTGATAGTAAGCTGACTTTAGTGGTTGTATGGCTGTCATTTGTAAAAAGGCACTATAAAATGTTGGACTTCGTCTTGCATACTTCCCGTATCTTTTCAGATGTTACGGTATTAAAAATTCTCTATAACTCCTTGGTTAGAAGCCAGCTTGAGAGTGGGTCAATGTTTGGGCCCCGCATCAGTTGAAATAGACCTTATAGTGGAGCGAGTTCAAAAGAAATTTTGAGACTTCTTTACTTGAGGTTGAATGGATACTAACCTACAAATAAAAATTGGCAGTTCAATCTTAATTCAATTTTTCAGATAGCAATACATAGTTTTTGAGAAATAATATCCCAAAACATATGATGTATAAATATTCATCTAATGATTGAGACTTTCACAGTTTATTGTTATTGTAATAGATTTTTGTGTCGTCACAGTGTATTCTTCCTCCTTCCTTCTTTGTCGTTTCAGGCTCGTTGCAGAGGCCATTCTGAAGAGACGGTCCTCTTGAGAATGGCCTTTTGCGACGATCCTGAAACGTTGAAGAAGGAAATAGGAAGAACACGTGGTGACAACACAAAAATATATGTAGGTATTAACATATAAATATTTATTTTATTGATCTAATTGATTACCATGATTTTTTTCTGTGAGTAAGCTCCGAGTGGCCGGCAAAAATATCTCCATAAGGTCAGGTACCCTCCGAATGATACGGAAGGCACACAATGCTGCTTTTTTCTTTATGTAGGCATTCGGAGATTTGATCAATCTCTCCACTTCCGATGCGAGATCTCTCGCCATCTCAGGAGACGCTATCGCACCTAACGTGCAGAGTGCCAGGCCGACGACAAACTGGGTCGAACTGTTCAAGTCACTGGAAGGAGAAGATAATAAAAAATAAATACACATACAGTCAAACTTGATTATTACGAGCAAGATGGGACTGACTGAATTTGCTAGTTATAAGCATTACTTGTTATATCGTTATATAACATTTTTTGCGCCACGTTCTATTTAAGCATAGAACATAAAAAATCTGAAAACCATCGTAAAAATCCCCGAAACAAGCATGGCATTCATAAACTACAAAATAAGTTGTTTATTGTTGCTGAGCCGCCGGCGCTGTTAGGTACCTACTGACTTCACAAAGCTTGGATTTTTTACATGCAATTTCAACCATATGTGTGGATACTTTTTCAATGTTTTCGGCGAAAACACCAATTAGGTACTTTTAATTAACAATTAGACACTTAACTAGTGTCATAAACGTAATCCGATCCCGGTGGCATCGGTCTAGTTAACTGCCCGGTCGGATTTTATTACTTAGGGTCGAAAATGTTGTTTTTAAACGATCGACACATTAACAGTTTTGCTCGGCATACCCGAGAAGTAGCTCATTATAAAAGTGAATAAATGTATAAAGAAAATCATAAACTAAAATGTCAACAAATGTTTCCTCATTACATCTGAGATCTCGCTATTTCCGTGATCGTAATAACCAAGTTCGGCTGTAATTATGATTTACTTTTTTGTTTCAGTGTTGGAAAATGTATCTTCATGAATTCATTCAACAGTTGAATCCAAATACTTATCACTTTCAATTATCATATTGATATTTGAAATTTTTTTTTTGCTATACAAACAACATCGACAGAATTTGAATTATTCAGATAAATTTATTGGAGTTATATTTATCTGTGTGCGAAAGGAAAAGGTCAAGTCTACAATATTGAAAAATGAGTTATAAATTAAAAATAATTCATAATAATGTATAAGCATAACAGAGAAAAGGATTCAACTCGACCCCGGTAAATTAATAAATTTCACATAGAAACATAGAAGTTCCCATACAAAGATGGCCAAAATTACCTCAATAATGTTTTTCGGCTCTCATGAAAAATAGTGATTTTAGACTGGTCGCCCTTTTTCTTTTGCATACAGATATAGCTTTAATAAATTTAATCAAACTAGATTAATTCATTGATGGATATCACTATGAACAAATCTTAGCAATATTTCCTTATAACTATTTGAATATAATACAATATAACTAACACTCTTACGAGTACTTATACATGGATTATTGTTTTATAAGTGCTTACGTATTGAAAAATAAACTAATACTACACAGCTGTAGACCATCACTCATTATTTTTACTGCACTTTTAGTGATGCGTACAATATTATATTACAATTTTATGACAGGCGGTTAAGTAGGTTTAAATATTTTCTTACTTCTTGAGACAGTTGGTAATGAGAAGGTGCACGTCTTGTCGTTCGTCCAGGAGTAGCATGGCCCCCAGATAGCCGATGCGCTTGTCTGTAAATCTCGGACTTGCTATCAACTTTAGACATTCCAATTGCCCAAAATGAGCCTGATATCCCAGCATATGTATATAGAGTAATTTCGCTATATTCCGGCATCTGAAATATTTTTTTAATAAAGTAATAAAATGGAAATTCATTAGATTAAAATTCTATAGATCGTAACAAGTAATTAATACAGTGTAATGTAAACTATATTTCGATTGTAAGCAAGTATGTCGTTATGTATTTAGCACAGATTAAAATTGATAAGCAAAAACAAATAAAGGCATTCTCTTCGCTACTGTTTAGATGTAATATTTTATACCTTTGAATGGAATGAATAGCATTCGAGTTCGTTTCCAGTTACAGGAATTAAAATAATATGTATTACGTTTAAAGTAAATTTTTCAACAATTTCGAAAAATTGATAGAGATCACCCCAAAATGAACTGCCCGGTAAAAATGGCAGAACAGGCTTTAGACGGCCATTTGCAATAATTTTAAGTAATAGTATGTAATATTATTATTTATATTTTTCTGTTTATAAAGATTTTGCTGCTCATTATCACTCAGAAACATTCACCCCACAGAGACTTCTTTATCGATCTCTGATCCACTGCAAACCTGTAATACGCCGACCGTACAACCTGTCTCCGAATAAACAAGTTATCTGCGTAGATACTGCCTGTAATAAACATGACTCATGTTACATATTATGACTGCAACAACATGCATTTTCCAGGAGATGTTAATATTAGTTGATTAATTATTTACAAATAATTAATTAAATAATACAATGCAGTTTCACCATGAATTGACAGTTAACACTATAAAAGAGATGTTAATAAATGATTGAAGAATAAAATCACCTCCAGACGCTGTCTTCTTCTCTGAAGGTAGAGCGAATGTAAGCACACTCTTTGTTTACTACAGTTCTTTCCTCAGCTGCCGTGCGTGCGGCACGGATTTGTCTTATTAGATCTCTCAAACGGGTAGGTGTTGGCATACGAACTACAATAAAAAAAAACTCTTTTCAACAACTAGAGACGGAAATTGATATTAATGATATTAAATCCTGGCTTTATACCACAATGTACATTTTTTTCTTGTTACTGTTAATATTTTATGGAATATAATAATTCAATAATATCACACTATTTTGTACTTTTTACACATTTTATTTCTAAATTGAGAATGTCTTTACTGACTCGGTCAAATGCCTGAAAAAATTAGGACGAAAATAAAATATGTTATTCTTTCGCTCCTGTGAAAGGTACCTAATAAGTTTTATGTTAATTAAAATTTGTTTCAGTAAGTACGTCTTTAATATATATTGTATTATCTAAATTTCTCTTCAAAATATTGACACTGTATTGCATACCATTAATAATAGATTATTAAAACTTTTAACATACCTCTTTCAATCGCTTCATTGACCACTTGTTTTATGGTGGCAATATTAAAAGCCGGGTTGAACCTATTGAAAAGTAATACACATATTATATTATAAATAATTCAATAAACTACATACATAAATTAATTACATTATATTGTGGTACCTACAAGGATATTTACTAAAACGTAGAAATGGTCAAGTTTCTAAATAGTAATTCAAAGGTATTAAGTACGCACTTATAAGAATATCAGAAGATTAATAAAAAACCGTCAGATTTTTGCGGTCACTGCTGTCATTAATGACATGTCAGCATTATTAAATATTCCATTGCTATAACGTCCACATTATATTTTACGATGCACGTCACTCACCCGGATTCTGAAGCATTCATTTTTAACAAATCGTATTTCTGCGGTCCACAGTATAGTCCCAGTCCTCCGATATTGTTAAAACTTTATATTATTGTAAACGATGAATAGCAGATGTTAGATAAGTGAAGTATATTTTGTCAAATGAAATAAAATTGCAAATCTCTTCTCAGCTTTGCTATCATTATAAAAATCGGTATTTTAAAACGATGCGTTCGTTTCATTAATAGTTCGAGTGTCAACAAACATAATATGCAAATATTCCTACAAAATATGTATTCATTTTATTTGCACAGTGGAATGCAACAGAGGATTTACCCACTACCTAGGGTAGGTCAATAAAGGCACAATTTCCGAATATATCACTGTTTTCTTAAATAAGAAATAATTTAATCGGTTTGGACAAATATAAATCGGACGAATAAAAGGGTAAGTAAATATACTTTCGACTAAATAAAGACTTTTAACACGACGGTAGACAGCTGACCATCCCATGCAAACTAATTTTCAATATGGCCGTCAATGGCCGCTAAATGACCTGCCAGTAACAAAAAATACCATTCACAATAAATATTATTGCAACAAATTATTTTAAACCTCTTTAATTAAACTAATAATATGGTCGGATTATTGACGATATAATTATTCAAAGTTCTCTTCGATATAATTAATATTTTTCAACAAATATTTAATCAAAACGAAAATTCAGTGTAATATAAGATGAAGAGGCAGAATGATATTTAAATATGTAATGCCACAAATTGTACATTATTATTTTATTGATGGTGCTGTGTTAATAAATATTGATAGTATTATTATTATCCACATTATGAACAATTTAAATGTAAGAATAGGTACAAATTTCGATAATATGGACATAGAATAGTTTGGAACATTATTCTTAGAATCATGCATATTTGGCGCTAGCAATTTGATGAAAAAATATATCTAGGTATGTTGACGGTCGATTGTTACGCTACCTACCTAATTATAATTTATACGTCTTGTAGAAACTCAGAAAAAGTTGGGCTCTTTTCTGTAGCATTTTAATTGTACAAAGGATTATATTTGAAGCTTTTACTCTGAATCCTAAATGTATACACTATAATTATTACTTCTCATCTCCAAAATAGATGAATAAGAGTTTATTAACATTTTAGGAAAATTGTTATTACCTACCGTGGCTGTTTTTAGTTGGGCTATTAAGTCACCTGTATGATAATCAGCTTATCTTAGAATTTGACAATATTTACCTTCGATTATGTTCAGGTGGTAAAATACTCCAGTCTTGTTCGTAGGTTGCATACAAATCCATTGTAATCAGTATATTTTGGTGAATGGAGACAGTAAATCACAGGACTAATTTTCAAAAACTGTTGAATTAGTTCATTTAGCACTGAAGTTACACTACATTTTAATATGCAAAGTAAATATGGCCACTTATTGATAAGAAACTTGCTCAGGTGAATACATAGATGCCGTGCACTAATGATATACAGTTATACAGGTGTAGTCATGCTCTTATCAAAGTGTTATCAGTCGCTCCCTTCCTATTTTCATAGAGCGTCACAATTGATTAATGTTCTTATCTGGCTTGAGCACATTAAGGAAATAATAACGACTTTGATAATGGGCATACACCTGATTCTCTTTTTGCCCAGTTTTTTTTATACAGATTCGAAATACCAAGGTCTAAGAAAACAGATCAATTATTTTTTTTCACTGATGTTTTGCTTTAACAAGGTTAAAAAAATTAAAAACACCAAAAATAATTAAGTACCTTTTTTTCTAAATATTATATTGTATGGGTATCTCTAATATCATATTTCTTTACGTGTTTTTTTTACACTGTAGTCTCTGCAATGCATCCACCACACACAAAGAGAATCAAAAGTATTTAAAAAATACACAACATAATATAGCATTTTCACTTTAATAATATGATTTTATGTCTAGAAAAATAATTAAGGTTACAAAATGATAACAATTAAGTAATAGGAATGTATAATTTCATAGTCATAATGCGTCGTCTTGATTTCGAGGAGGTCGATCAAGGTTGTTGCGTTTGATGCAGTCTACCAGCCATCTGATTCCTTCATCAACACCGTCCCTGAAAGCAGACAGGATAATATAATATTCACTAAGATACGTATCATGTATGTCATGTATCTACCGTGTATCTAAATATATTAATTTCAGTATATAATACATATGAAATTTGATATACCTATTGTATGTCTTTGTTTTTTAAATTAAAGTTAAACGAAAATTAGTGCAGTTGCCATACATTTCTACATTGTTCCATCCAAGATGTGGGCACTTATCAAAGAGACTTGTCAAAGTTTGTCCATTCAAATGATTCCAACCACACAGAATTCACACAGAATTTTTGGTAAAAAAGTAGTATACGATACCAAGTAACACCAAATCAGGTAATAATATTGTCAAACTTACATAAAATGAATCACTTCCATGTTAGGTAAGTAGGTACATACTTTCTTTTGGGGAATAATAATTTGACAACTTCATTTACTCCCGCAAACAAATGGTGAATATTGTGCACAACTTTTTTATAGAAAATTTACTGCTCAGTTGAGTTTATAATCCGCAAATATTACAGACAAATTAATATTACGGAAATATTGTATTTCGATATACGGAATTTCGATTTGCGGATAACTTTTCAGGAATGAAAATTTCCATTAAACAAGAGATAGGTGTAATCACTTTTCATCAAGAATTGATAGTGAACAGCAAACAGAAATTAATTAGTGTTTACCCAGTAAGCGCTGAAACAGCCATTAACATTATTTCCCTGGCACCTATTAAGTGAGCGTTTTGGTTAAAGATAGGTTTCACAGTGTGCACTCCCATGCAATCTGGTATATCTTGCTTATTTGCTAAAACAAGTAAGGGCACACCTTTCAGATGCTCTGAAGAGATCATTCGGTCTGAAAAATGAAAACAATAGTGGATTAGAAAAACAAGTTTATAGATAATTTTAAAAATGTTATTAAATCAACGTTGTTTTATCCCTTTTCAAAAGATTTAGCGTTTACTTGGGAGTTAATTTATGATAATTTATTGAACATATTAATCACTCTGGATTGATTGCTAGCAGTACATATTATCGCGACCATAACAATGAAATGCAAATATAAACACGTATTATTATGCAAGTTGCAAGACAGCACGCATGGATTAAAAAGGTTTAGAGTCTTCTGAATTTTCATGCGAACCTGCGAGAAAAATACTAATTACACCGTGCAGCACACCAAAAATGTACTGAACAACAATCAACGCGTCTCATTGACACTTGAAAAGTGAGATTGGCATCATAATTAGCATTTTTGTGTCTAAACACTTATTATCGCGATAGTTTAATTTACAGGCTATTGCTGGCATGAAGTTTACAGGCGCTAGTAAATTGTAGCAATTTATAACTGCATAGTAAAATCGAAGTGCCCTATGCCCTACACATGGCAGATATATCTGTGTCAATCATCAGTTCTCAACAGCTACTCCACCACGACCTATGTCATCAATGAACGACATTGGTCTGGGTCTAATATTGTAAATAAGAAACACCATAATATGTGGTGTAAAGATTGACTTCTGAAGAGAAAATAGTATTCACACATAAATTTAATAAAGGGGTTAAGATTCACACTGACAGATTAGCAAAATTATCTAAGTTACCTACACCATTTATAAAGAAAAGTTGATGAGATAATTCATAACTCCCCCCATGAGAGACCATTCTGTACATTAAGATTTTTAGCCACAGGACAGTCATACGAAATTCTAAAATACTCCACGTGAACATCTCAGCAGGCTCTCAGTTAAATTGTTCCTGATACCTGTGAAGTTATTTATATAAATTGCTACGTAAAGATTATTTAAAGGTAAGTCAAGGAAAACCATTTTCAGTGATGAGGCACATTTTCACCTCAATGGGTAAGTTAATAAGTAAAACAGTCGTATTTGGGGGGAGGAAAACCCACAAGTGATACAAATGATAACTGACATTTGGTGGCCAGAATTAGGCGATTTCAATTTGGGAAACATGTGGTCATACAGCTCGTGACACACTGGCTTTATTGTGTGAAAAGTTTGATGGTGTTTAATTTCAAGAATTAGCGACATTAATTGGCCATCAAGATCGTGTGATTTGACACTGTTGTATTTCTTTTTGTAGGGTTACATGGAAGGAAGCGTCTATGCCAATGCTTGAAGTGCTTATGTAAAAACAAGAAATGTGTGAAAAAGTCATCAAAAATCGGCATAAGAGAATCGTAAGATGCAAGATGGCCCGGGAAGGTTAATTGAATGATATTGTGTTCTATGTGTAATTGCAAAGACCAAATTATCTATTGAAATGAATATATTCGCAAAAAGTTAACGATGTGTTTTATTTAAAAAAACAAATTAATATCAAAACTTGGGTTACACTTTAGTTTAGTTCCTCCATAGAGTAATAAATGCATCTCAGTTTTTTTTGCGGTTAAAATGTATGTTAATATTGAAGTGGTAGTTAATTAAAATTGGAAAACAAAAGTTTACATAATATTTACCAAATGTTTCTTTAGAATCTGAAATCCTATCTCTGTCCGAAGAGTCCACTATGTAGATTACTGCATGAGATTCTGCATAATACTGAAATAAAAAGAAAGGCGACTTCATTACAGAATAAATACCTATCTGATTTGCATAAGGCAGCGATGCGCATGGAGTGTTCCGAGGGCCATTTGTAACCCTCTGAGCTCTTCAGCAACCCTTCTACGCATTTCAAAAATTTTTGTTTAGAAAGCAAAAAATAAGATTATAATAAATTGGATAGTGTCTGTAGGTACTGATGATGTACATTGTACCTGCTAAGATGGGTAAAAATAATGATTGTGATTCGAGAAATCTCGTCTTGAAAATTTTCGAGAAACAATCAGAAAAGATGAATCTCGAATCTTGAGAAATAAATTTCTGAAATTTCGAGAATTCTCATTTCTCGAGAAGTCATCAATGAAAATCAAACGTATTTGAGAAATTGATAATAGAGAAATATAAGTAATGAATATATGTAACAAAGGGAATTTAAAACGGTAAAAAAAAGCCGTTGACTTTGATCCAGAATGGAATATCTATTCATCAGTAAAAAAAATATTAGGTAAGAAAAGCAAATTCGCCACGGAAAGAAATTTTGGAAAGAAAACTTACAACTTTGAACTGCAACAGAATTAGTTAGGTATCTAAATTCGCCGGTGAATAATGTTTTTGACACGGAATGTAAAAAAAAGGTATCGAATCTGATCTATGAGTTTGTCGATAGCTTTGGGTTAGGCAACAAGGACCAAAATGGAGAGCCATAATAGCAAACAGGTGTTACTTTGGTCTTCAAAATCAACTAAAGTTTAGTATTCTCTAATTATACAAAAATCTTGATGTAGAAGAAATTTATATGACTAATATTGACCTACAGGGCAGAGTGCTGAATTCTGACTATGGCCAATGAGCGTGCGGCTTGATGTATTCGAAGGAAAGGTGGTGCAAAGGAAATATGGCACCATACTAGATGGAGGCGAACGGTGTATATGAAATAACCTGGAGTTCTACAATCTCCTCAAAAAAAAATTGAGGACACTGGTCCAGGATAAGGAGAGATGGACAAGTTCGTGGACAAGGCATATCTCGCCCTGAAATGTTAAACCATTGGCGATGATGATGGCAAAAGAAAATACGCTAAGATATTTTACATAATATGGTACAGATACATTACTCAATATCGTTTTTGTGGTCGTGATCTTTTGAGACCAAAATACCAAAACAAAACCCACAAACATAAGCTACTTATTTTTTGGTTACAGTAGGTTGTTGGGTTTTTGTTTGTTTTTACATCTTAACCTTTCCCTTACCATGATAAAAAAATTACGCCCGTTCCCATGCCGTCCACTCAGTGTCCCGATAGAAATTTGGCATTTTAAGGCATTTTAAAAGCTAATTGATTGCTTCAAAAGGTAAAGTATGTTTTTAAATACTGTTTAGTCATCGTTTAACATTTTATTCTGTGTATATTACATGCAATTATCTTATAATCGTGTATAATATCGGACATCGATAAAAGTACGTCATATCTAAGCCACGGCGTGTCTCGGTCTGTTTTAAATGGAACAACCAACATACGCTGCCATTTCACGGAGAGTGGGGGTGGCTAATTCATCCGAAGCGAACGAGGGATGTTATTAGGTAGGATAACATCTGTGTGGACTTGCGTTATCACGTTCACCACATAAAATAATAGTTATAATTTTGCAATATCGATTCCCTATATAATTTTAAAACACTGTGATCTTATTGTATCATGTTATTAAGTATTTTTAAAAATCGTATTTTAAAACACATTAAAATAATATACTTACATAAGAACAATTAATCAAGAAAAATACTCCGATTGATCGTATAGTTTCCACTAAATATATTTTAATATCATGTTTCTTATGCTGAAATAATACACATTAATAAATATAAATAACTACGCTACTTGAACTTATACGCACGTATTAAGTCTATACCTCTAAGACTTTAGATATATCTTACCTACTTTTAGATAATTTCCCTAGTATATAAAAAAAATACTTATAATTTTGCAATATCGATTCCCTGATTATAATCTATAATATAAAAATGAATATTTGTTAGTTTGTTTGTTCGTTTTTTTATGCGCTGCCATACCGTTCATCCGATTGCGATAAAACTTTGTCAACTTATTGCTTGCACTTGCGCGCAGATTATAGACTATATCTTATACATACAAATGAAAGTCTGTCTGACATATGCGTTCCTATACCATTCATCCGATTGCGACGAAATTTTGGTGAATTGATGTGTGCACTACGGGTGCGAGTCATAGACGCTAAATGTAAAAGCAGCTGAAATGGTGGATTGCTTTGAGAGAAAGATCCTTAGGCGGATATACGGACCCATGAATGATGATGGGGAGTGGAGAATTAGGTACAACACGGAACTATACCGCTTATACCAAGATTCAAAACTCTCCAACTTCATAAAACTCCAGAGGCTAAACTGGGCAGGCCATGTCCAGCGCATGCCTGAGTCACGGATACCGAAGAAGATCCTCGAAGGAAACCCAGGAGGAAAAAGGCCAGTGGGAAAGCCACGCACACGATGGCGTGATAATGTTACAAAAGATGCCAACCAGATACTAAAAATCAGGAACTGGAAAAGACGTGCGGAGGACCGTTCCGGCTGGAGGATAGCGGTGGAGGAGGCCAGGGCTCGACTTGAGCTGTAGCGTCATCGAAGAAGAAGAAGATGTGTGCACACCCACAAAGGTTTCTGAATTAGAAAAACTATCTTCTTCTTCTTCATTATATCTTCTTTTATTCATATGGTTCCTAAACCATTCATCGGATTGCGATGAAACCTTCGCCAGTTGTTGTGGCAACACCCGCAAAGGTTTCTGAATCAGTACAACCATCTTCTTCTTCTTCGTCGTCTTCATTCTATATTCTTTTATTCTTATGATTCCTATACCATTCGTCCGATTGCAATGAAACTTGCGTCAGTTGTTGTGCCGACACCTGCGAATGTTTCTGAATTAGTACAACAATTTTCTTCAACCTTTTTTTCTATTCTATCTTCTTCTATTCGTATGCGTTCTTATACCATTCATCCGATTGCGATGAAATTTTGATCAGTTGTTGTGCGCATGCCCGCGAAGATTACTGAATTAGAAAAACCATCTTCTTCGTTATATCTTCTTTTATTCGCATGGTTCCCATACCATTCATCGGATTGCGATGAAACCTTCGTCAGTTGTTGTGGTAACACCTGCAAAGGTTTATGATTTAGTACAACTATTTTCTTCCTCTTCTATTCATATGCGTTCTTATACCATTCATCCGAATGCGATGAAATTTTGATCAGTTGTTGTGCGCATGCCCGCGAAGATCTCTGAACTAGAAAAATCATCTTCTTCTTCTTCATCATATCTTCTTTTATTCATATGGTTCCTATACCATTCATCCGATTGCGATAAAACCTTCGTTAGTTGTTGTGTTAACACCTGAAAAGGTTTCTTAATTAGAACAACCATTTTCTTTTTCTTCTTCATTCTATCTTCATTTATTTTATATAGTTCCTATACCATTCATCCGATTGCGATTAAATTTTGGTGAGTTGTTGTGTGCACACCCGCAAAGGTTTCTGAATTAGAAAAACTATCTCTTCTTCTTCATTATATCTTCTTTTATTCATATGGTTCCTATACCATTCATCGGATTGCGATGAAACCTTCGTCAGTTGTTGTGCTAACACACGCAAAGGTTTCTGAATTAGTACAACCATCTTCTTCTTCTTCATCGTCTTTATTCTATATCCTTTTATTCGTATGATTCCTATACCATTCGTCCGATTGGAATGAAACTTTCGTCAATTGTTGTGCCCACACCTACAAAGGTTTCTGAATTAGTACAACAATATTTTTCCTCTTCTTCTATTCGTATGCGTACCTATTCCATTCATCCGATTTTAATAAAACTTTCGTCAGTAATTGTGCCAACACCCGCGAAGGTTTCTAAATTAGTACAATTATCTTCTTCTTCTTCTTCTTCTATTCGTATGCGTTCTTATAACATTCATCAGATTGCGATGAAATTTTTCTCAGTTGTTGTTCGCACACCTGGGATGGTTAGTATTATATAAAATACAAAGTTTGTTGTTTGTTTGTTCCATCCAATTTTGAATTTTTTACTACATATTAATACTATTAATAACGTTTGCATATTTTGGATTCGATTTTAATTTACAGTTCTTTTGTTTGACCTTTACTCCTATTAGAATTACTTTCATATTGTATTACACAGATATTTTAATATTAAAAAGATAATTTCATTATTATTTTTTAAATATCTAAGGTAAATGTATCCACTAAGCGACCCTGTGCGAAGCCGGGTATCTCACCTATAATATAATTTCAAAACACGTTAAATATTTATATAAGAATAATTAAAAACAAAAATAATTCAATCTTATAGTTTCCACTAAAATTATTTAATGTTATGTTTATTATGCTGAAATAATTACACATAATAAAAATTAAATCACTACGCTATGTGTACCTATACGCATGTAGTAAGTCTATAATATACCCACCTTTCGAGAATTTCATAACAAGAGGTTTTCTAGTCTATGTTAAAATAAATATATTGTATCTCCATAAAAATGTACTTTCATACATATTATATATTGCCAAACTGGTAGGTGCGCAGTGTTGCGAAGGTAGGCACGAAAAGTTTTACACAAATAAAGCCACGTCATGATTGCAGTTTGCAAATAAAGTTTATAAAACAGCCGCTAGTTATAAACTACATAAAAACAGTCCTAAAAAACGTTGTTTGTTAAACTGTCTGAAGATAATATGTAGACTAATTTTTTAATACCTCACTTCTATACTATTGTTGAGTGTGCTGGCTATCTCGTGAAAAAATGATATACAAGGATCAAATCATAATATTGAAATTTGAGGCAAATTTGTTAACGAATGATAACTGTTGTTAAATTTGTCTATTTAGTTAAAATTAAAAAAAAGTGAATAAATCAATGCAAGGACCACTAATGCATTGACTGATTTAAAAAGACAAAGTGAAGGCATACATAAAAAATTGGAGCTTTGGAAATCAAAATTTAAAAAAAAAATCGTCATGTTTCCACTTTTAAATGATTTTGCGCCAGATATATTGAAGCAAACAAAAATCTATTTACTGAGCGTTATGATAGTTTGCTAATGCACTTTCCCCATTATTTATTTCACAAATTTACTCTAATAGTAAAAAAATCATTTGATTTCAAAACTATGATATATTAAATATGTAGGTAGTTGTACGTTTGATGTGATACCTATATCATGAGTGATATATGTAATGATAACTCCCGTGTATGTGTATAATTTAGGAAACACTACATTATAGTACCACACTGCCCTTAACCTCAGAGATAGGTAGGTGGGCCCGACAAATATCCTGGCCTAGGGGCTCGCTTTTCGCAAAATCTTTTTTAAACATCCATCGCATGAAAAATAAATTAATTTAAATAAGTATAAGTAGTAATATAAGTAGTAAAACCTTGTTTATTATTTATATATTTAAGTTTTCTTTATTTTTGTATTAGTGCCTACATTTTTGACTATTTAAAAAGGTGTCTGAATTATTTAATGAAATAAATGGGGGAGGCGCCAAGTTTCATTTTTTTTTAAAAAGGAGGCGTAATAACATTAAGTTTGGAAATCACTGATGTATTTGATAGGAACCGTAATTTAATACTTGTGTATTTTTGTAGATACTAAACATTATACTTACCTACATATAATAAAACAATCATTAGATTTACTTAGGTGGAAGATAACGGTGTGAAAGACCCCTTACTTCAAAAATTGTACTGAATTCCACACCACCGTGGAGGTACAGTTAAATTGCGGGTTTTTTTAAATCTGTGGTTTTCCCATTACGACTATTTCATTGTACTACGTTTTAACTTAATTTTCTAAGCATAACATATTATACAAACTACAAATGAATATATCTACATAATATTATCTAATTAAAATTTAAATGGTGACTCATAACTTTATATTATAATATAAAACAATCGAAATAATAAAACTACCTACTATTATATTTCTAAGAAAAATACTCACTTTCTGAAATGCAAAATATTAAGAATAACATTACCTACATAATATATACAAAATACATAAAAACATTTTATACATGTGATAGAGGTATTTTTTGCAATTTACATTAAATTTAGTCAATACCATTATGTACGGACTATGTCCAAAATGGTATACCAACATAAAATGAATTGATTTTACAGACATGGGGTGCAGAGAAATAATATTATATTATGTTTATACCTACATCAGATTGAGTATGATAACATTTTTATAATAAAATAATATTATTTGGTACTTATGACATTAAAAGCAAAATTAATAATTAGTAGGTAATCTTAAATGTATTAGTCCTACCTAAATAAATTCACTGATTTCAGGGACATAATAACATGGAGTTAATGTTATAGTATAATAACTACATGTAAATGCAACAGTTTCAATATAATTAATTATTTAGACATGTACCTACTCACTAATATTATTTTTTTTAAATAAAAAAGATAAAAATAAATATCAGTAAGCACTTATTCATTAGACGTAACCAACTGAAAGAAAGCATAGTGGTTCGTACCACGAGAATGTCGTGTATACTATACTATTGAAAATACTAAAAATACTTTCTGCGACTATTGTATACCTACATACTTCATAAACAAAAGAATATCTAGTTGTATTTGAAATGCATGTCCTGACTAAATAATATTCTTTTCGGGCATAAGTTATTATTAGTAATTTATAACTACAATATAATTTATTATAGAGGTAGAATATGCAAGTACTCATATGCACAAAGGAAAACCGACCGCTTGCTGTGCGTTTTTGTGCAGGTCACTCGAGGTAGGTATATTTTCAAATGCACATGTTCCACAAACTGATGTAAACTTTACAGACCTTGTAATAAGGGTTGGTATTCTTCTAAATCTGGGTAAAAAGGTTTTTATGACATGCCCGAGATACCGGGAATTTAAGGTAAGTGTTTAGGAATAAACGTCATATGAAGCAAAGTTAACATGATAAAATAAACACTAATAACATTACATTAAGGGTTAGTTTGGCATTTATCGTCAGATGCACGGAACATTTTAAATTTCAAGGTTCGTTATATTATGGGAGGATTTATACGAGCCATCAGTCATATAATTAAATTGAACAAACACATAAATTGGTCTCGCTGTTCTAACAAATAACATTTTATAATAGTGTCTCACTTTACAAAATTATTATGTGGGTTTCTCTAACGTATATCTTTTTACATAGCCCTATCACTGTCTTATCAAAATATCGATCAGACTTTGGAAAATGATTAATTTTATATAGAAAACATTCAATTAAACTACTTGTGCATTTTTATTTTTACGCATAAGCATTTTATCTACAAATAGCTAAAAGTAGATTTTTTTGTATATAATAATAAATGGGGTATCCATGATTTAAGGGCCTAAATAAAGTGCGAGTTCTTCATGGCAACGGGAGTGTTAAAAGACCAAAACAACATAAACAACATTGCATATTTTATAAATACAGTTATCGTTTGTAGTGGTTACCTCTGCTTCGCTACATATGTACCTAAATCTTTTTTAAGCTTGATAAAAATGGTAAAGTTACAGTAAAAAATATATGGAAAAAGGCATGTAACTCGCATTATTTAATGTAAAAATCAATCTAAACTATTCTAAATGTATGCTACACCAATTTACACTATGTAGGACAATTAAATTTTTTTATTATTATAAGGTGAATTGGGGTAAGTGTGACATAGAATTTAATGAGATGAATTTCAACCTGGTTCATGATGTCTGATTCTTACCATAGGATCTACAAAAGCATTACAATTAATATATACAGAAGGAACCCACTGTATAGCATACTATAATATGACATTTTAATATTTTTTGATTACTAGTCAGTTTGTTACAATTACCCCAACATTGGGGTAAGTGTAACTAAATTCATTTTTATTCCAAAAGTACTTCAAAACCATAACGTATTACATGCATAGAAAGGTATTATTTCATTTAATGGTTCAACAAAAATGGACTCGGAACATTTTCTTTTGGGGTAAGTGTGTCATACTAATGTATGAAGAGCTAGTGATGTCCCGAAAAAAAAACCACGTATTTTTTATTAGTTAACATATCCTAGTAACTAGTTGACGGAAATCCGTCTTTTTGAAGGGTCATGGGAAAAACTTGTTTTGTCAATATTATATCCTTTGTGGACAATGTTTTAAATTCAGGTTTATGATTGTACTGTTTAATAAGTCATAGTATCAATTATTGATTACAAAAGGATTGCGAGCATAATTATCCACAGCTTGCGGTTTTTTTTAAATGATAATTTAATTCTTTTAATAAAACCTATAAACCAATCGTGTCCGGGTACCTCGTTTTTAAACGGTATGTTAATATTATTTTCTTTAATATACTGTCCAATTAATTCAAGGACTAGTTTTTTTGTGAAACAGAAAACATGCTTTTCCAACGTATGCAAATTTTCTGCCAAAGAAGTTTCAATCTCTTTGGGTACCTACGTAATATTGTACTTCTGCTAAAACTGTCTTCTCTTCTTTCGTAAACATGAGCAATATTTATAGATCGTGGATCACGTATTTTCTCACAGCTTCATATCCTGTCAATAGATTGTTTTTTACACATTCAACTGTTTCTTGTAAGTTTCCCTTGTCGTAAGCTCCTTTATCTGTATTTCGTTTATATTTCGGCGGCATATTTACATGTGAAAAAATGCACATTAATTATTAGATGTAAGATAAACACTTACTTTAAAAACTTTTATATTAAATTGAAACACATGCATTCCTATCTCCTCTTAGCTAACATAAAACTATACTTAATTATAAAAATTTTATTTCAATTACGAGCATTTTTTTCGATCGATATAAATAATGCGTCGTGTTCCATCACTAGTTAAAATAATGACTATGCGAATTCATAGAAAATATATGGGGGAAGTGTGACACAACACAAAGGTGCACTACCCCACGCGTTTACGTTCGTGGGGAAAGTGTGTCTACTCGATTAAGGTTTAACATCCTTATCAATAAGTAAAACGAAAACAAACGTGAAGCGGGGTATCAAAACACATATACTCACAAAATTTTACAACCTCAATGTGCAGATTTCCGTGTTTTAAAAAATAGTTTAGTAACAGCTAGCATCTCACTCGTCGACTTCAAAATATCGTCTGGAGAATAATCCATGTAGTCACCTCAGAAAACATGGTATCGACACCATTTCTGATTATTTTTATAAATCAGTGACTATGCTATCACCTTTCCATAGATGGCATCATCCAACTTGTAGTAGATACTGGGAAATCTTAGTAGCTACACTTACCCCGATTCACCTTACAAAAGTTTTTTATGAAAACTAAACACGGTGATACAAACGCAACAATGGCTGGTCGTAGTGGATGGATATTTCCATAAACAATCTTGCTTCATTTTCCTAACACAACCTACTAAAGAAACCCAGAAATAAATGAAAACCAATGGCGGGTTATGGTAGATTGTGTTATGTTTTAGATCTCAATCAGAAGATACAATGCATATATTCCGGCGACCGCCATTGTCTTATTTGGTTGTGTTTCCGATGGCTTGATTTGAATCATGTTTATTATTGGTAATGAAATATGTTTTTTTAATGTTTTATATTGCATAAAATGGTGATATTATGTTCATCGTAGTGTCTATATAATATATAAATGTGAATTACGGGCTGTTTTTCAAGGTTTGTTTTATGATATGTAGTAAGTACTGAATCTTTACAGAAAAAAACTAATTAAAATAAAGGCACATTATAGATACAAAGAGAGTGTAGGTACCTATATAGGTCACAAAGATAAAGGGTGAAGGGTTCCATTACCTTATCCCAAAGTGACTGTAATTCTTCTTGGCCTCCTAAGTCCCAGAAACTCAACTGGACTCCGCTGACAATAATTTTTCCAATATTTAAACCGACAGTGGTTGTTATTTTAGACGGATTGATTCCTTTATAATTCTTTGATAATTTCGTCTTGGCTGCTTCTAAGTATGTCTACAAACATAGGTGATTGTGAGTTAAACCGATAACAAAATACATAATTACAAATGGCTATTACAATGTGTAAAATTTGTAAATATTTCAGGACATACTGTCTTCCCAGCATTATCTAGACCTAAGATTAGAATGCAGTATTCATCTTTTTGTACTACATGTTTGTAGAGACCGTGGAGCAAAGTATACATATTTGAAGCTTTACATAAATAAAACCGATTAAAACAGACACAGTAGAAAAACTAATAACACAAAGAACGAATCATGAGAATGACAAAAGGAAATGTCAAAATTTTGACAGAAGTTTCGGTGTTGTCATTTTGGACAAATTTTATTTTACTGGTCACACTAAGAAATTATGGAAATTAATTCAATGTATTCTGAGAAATTACCCGAGATGAATAACTTTAAAATAAATGTATTACATAGTTTAGTTTAGTGTTTATTCGTAGCAAATTTACTGTGTTGTGAATTTACGTTTGTGCGGACGAAAAATCTCAAATAGGTATTAATCAGCATAAAAAAACAACAAGTTAGTATATTTAATTAAAATAAGAACACTTAAGTAATTATAAATTTCAATTTCTAGTGTAATTTTACAAAATAAAATCAAATATTTATCACAATAAGATACTGTGACAAATAAACAGTAAGTTCTATCTTTAGATATTATGTATGTAGGAGCGTCATAACATTATTATTGTATGTAATGGTAAAAACAATTTGTTTTTGACGTTGTGATTGTTAGATCGGTAGTCAGGTACCTACCTAGCATAAAAATTCAAAACATGTATTTTATTTCCACCTAATAAAATATTATCCTAATGTTAATATTATTGCATTCATTGTCTTCTATATAATCAGATAGAAGTGGGTAGCAATACAATGAGAAAAGTAATATGTAGGTACCTACTCAAGTATAGTGTACTACGTCTTTTATTTGTTAATATTTATGAAATCTATAAATTAATAGAAAAAACATTTACATTGTTAACCATGGTTTTTTATAATATGAAGTATTTCACAGTTGATTGGTACCTATATTTAATGCTTAGCGGATTGGTCAATCGGTGGGGAGGGAATCCTTTAACGTTTAACTCTATCACACAATGCAAGAACCAATTTTAAGTTCCTTGTTTGTTTTTTACACAATAAACACAACAAATAAACATAATGTTATGATTATACAATATTGTGTATTCGGATTGAAGAATGATTTTGTCTGTAATTATATTTCCCAATAATATAGTACTTAAGTCTATTCAATAAAATGAATGTATTAAGACTCTCAAAGTAGTTAGAACCTAGTTAGAATAAAATAAACTAAATAAAAATATCAACGTCACAATCTTTTTTAAGAGAAATTTTATATGACGATACAATATTAATTATTATAATATTCAATTATTGCATCGCGTAGGTCAAAATGTAGCTTTTTTTGCATTTTCAAAGCATGATCCTGCACATTCCTTAAACGTTGTAGATAATCTATTTATATAATTTTGAACCCTTATTATCCTTTATATTTATTTTAAACATTTGATGACTGCATAAAGTATTTTTATTACATAAAATAGTATTCTTTTAAACCTCTCGCTCTAACGTTTTAGAATATAGTCATATTTTAGTACATGCATGTGCAGTGGTGTTAAGATTTTTTACATTTATTAATTTTTAAAAGCATTTATAAAACCAATAGTATAATTTATGTCGACATTATTATAGTGAAATATTTACGATAAAAAATTATATTGATAATCTCTGTGATCCCAAATTTGACAAGAGTTAGGCATTTCATTATTCAAAAAATGGGCAAGATTAACACATTTAAAGATAATTCTAAAGATACTAATTATAAGCTATGTCTTTGACCATTCAAGTGTGATAAACATCCTACTACTAATTAAAGTAGGTAGTCAAATGATGTTAACTTGCACGTTAACATCATTTTACTCCCTACTTCAATTATAGTTTGTCAATTTATGGCTACGGCCGTATGTTGTAGCTTTACTACTGGGGAATGCCAAAAGAAATGACGTATTTCAAAAAAACACTTCCTTATTCTTAGGTCAATAATTATTATCAAGCAATCATTATTCGTAGGATGTTTATCACACTTGAATGGTCAAAGACATAGCTTATAATTAGTATCTTTAGAATTATCTTCAAATGTATTAATCTTGCCCATTTTTTGAATAATAAAATGCATAATTCTCGTCAAATTTGGGATCAGAGATTATCAATATAACTTTTTATTGTAAATATTTCACTATAATAATGTCGACATAAATTATACTGATGGTTTTATAAATGCGTTTAAAAATTAATAAATGTAAAAAATCTTAACATCACTGCACATGCATGTACTGAAATATGACTATATTCTAAAACATTAGAGCGAGAGGTTTAAAAGAATACTATTTTATGTAATAAAAATACTTTATGCAGTCATCAAATGTTTAAAATAAATATAAAGGATAATAAGGGGTCAAAATTATATAAATAGATTATCTACAACGTTTAAGGAATGTGCAGGATCATGCTTTGAAAATGCAAAAAAAGCTCCATTTTGACTACGCTGAGCATGTCCGCTCTTAAGAATAAAATATTTATAACTGTTCATTTAAAGCAATTATGATTCTCTGTTATATTTACATAGGGACGTCATATCGAAAGAAAATGTATTGATACCTGCGCATCTATTCTATACACAACGCGGCTATCGTCGTCTATCGAGGGTAGTTTATGATATTTATGTATCGAGCGGTTAATTTTATTGTTACAATAAGTTAATCGTTTGAACTGTCAAAAAGTGCTATGTGTTAACAGTACCTCTCTTGGCTGTGTTAATTTTTAGAGCGAAATAGACAATTGTGATAGCTTAGACAGCTAATTTATTGTAACAATTATAATACCTCAATATATAAATATGATATACTACCCTCAATAGCTGCCGATAGCAGCCTTGTGTATAAAATAGATGCGCTGGTATCTGCATCAAATGATGCTTGTCCGCAAGGGATTTATTTCTGAAAAAAGAATTGTAAAATCAGTATCGCTAGCGAAAGAAAAGTATCGAAGTACAGTGATACCCCGAAGTTACACGATAGGTGGGTCCGTCGAAAATCGCTTAAGTCGAATTCGTGTAAGTCGGGGTACAACTTTGTATATAAATTTTGTTTAATTGGGATGAAGGATTAACAAAGACTAGTTTAGAAGAAAAATATTTAATAAAATTGCAGTTCTTTGTACATATTATTAATATGTATGAAATATTAAAAAAATAAATGAGTTACTTAAAAAAGTTATTTTCATGTCGATTGCTTCATAAAATCTAACAAACTTGTCTGACGACATAATGCCTTTTTTTTTATGTAGAATTTATTTGTAGCAAGCTAATAATTTTTTGCGGTGGCCGCGCGGCATAAGCGTTGGACTACAAAGCCGTGGGTCCCAGGTTCGAATCCTGGGTCTGGCAAGTACAAAAATTGTTTTTCAATTTGTGTGTGTCAGGGTATGGACCTAATAGGTTGAGCAAGTGGCTGACATCCATTTCTCGTAAAAAACAAAATCTGTCAATACAAACCTCCACTCTGTGGAGGCCCATATGATCCTATCAGGATCGGACATGGTCGAAAAAAAAAAAAAAAAATAATTTTTTTATTCCTTGCTTTGGAGCTATAACGCGTTCTTTGTTGGAGTCTATCTTTTCTAAAATTTTTAAGCCCTTTTCAGTTGAGCTGAGACCTTCTGTCAAGCTTGCAATTGGCATGTGCTTTTCTGGTGGAACCGGGCCTGAAATGTCGGATAAAGAACTGCGTAACTCCGGTTTCACGTAAGTCGGGGTTTTACTGTAGTGGTCAAAAAGTATCAATATTTTTTTGATGTTCTTAGTTATGTATAAATAGGTAGGCGGTGATAAGAAACTGCACCTAACTCATTTTTCTTGTTTAAACATTCACTTGAACCTCTTTAATCCTCAAACAATATTGTTTATATTCATAAAATAAGATAATACATAATATTATTGAGTTATCAAAGTGAAATGAATAAAAACAAAAATGACCTTCTGACTTATTACACTTGCATTCTGCGATATCATTAGCTAGTACATGATCGCAGCAGAAAGAGCAAGACAATTTGGACTTGGAGCATAATAATTATCGTGTATAATGTGTATATATTAGGAAAGTTTTTGAGAATCTTATTGTTAAGTTTAATTATGTAAGTTTATATTATAATGAATCCCTGGATTGTTTTATAAAGTTTTTCCTATATATAATATTTATGATGACCTAATATTTGCTAGTGATTTAAAATTTTTACCATGCATAGTATGTTATACGGAGGTGAGGATTAATACGTGTAAGTAACATGTAATTAAAAAAATTTGGGCGCAGTTTTCACATCACCATACACAACATGCGTGTAAGAGGATTCAAATATGTAACTGCTTTCTATGAAACGTTGTAAGCATTATTCCTAACATTTGATTAGGTACCTACTTATATCCCATAGACATAATGTATGAAAAAATTGTTACATATTACTTTAATTATAGGAACGTATTTAATTTGAATGTTTTGGCATGACCTTGTCCTCTTTCAAACACTAAAAACATATTTAGCCATTAAGAAATATCAATAGTTTATATTAGAATAAAAATATTGGATCATTTGAGAACAAGACTCCATTTACAGAATATTGAAAACAGTTATATTAAATTTACAATTGCATATTTAATATACACTAATACACACTAATATACGCTTACAGACAATGTAATTCTAATAAATATCATTCTATTTTTTTACAGATCCATTCACAATGAAGAATGTAATACTTATTCTTTGTTTATGTATCCTTGAAGTACATGATTCATTTCAAAATGAAAGTCCTCTTAGCAATCCCTCAAATTATCGTAAAAACATTTTTGACAGACTGTTGAAATCTGATAATGACATAATATCTACAAAAGTAGACAATCTTCAGAGAAAGCGGAGAGGTCTCTTAGGCGTTCAAGTTTTAGATCTGGACGTATTAACACTTGGAGGAGCAATGCAAACTACCACTGTGAGACCAACCATACAAACAACAAGTCGTGTATCTGGTAAACCTATATCAAAGCCCATGATGAGTTGCGGAAGACGACTGATCCAGCACACTGAACTTATAACAAATGGGCTTCCAACAAAACCGGGAGACTGGCCATGGCATGCAGCTTTATATCGGGTGAAGGCTGCTGGGTCTGAACAACATTATATTTGTGGCGGTACTTTATTATCTACAACCCGCGTTTTGACAGGTGATTAATCTATAAATATTATTATAGTGGAATAGGGAGAAGTATTATTAATTTATTTATGGCATTAGTATATAAGATATATGTTATTTTCTATTTTGATGTCTCTGAATTCAAGGTGTATCTTATAATCAATGGCGTCTTATAACTGGTATCTAAAATGTAGGGGCTGTGACGATCCATGAAGGTAGTGAGGCGTTGGTTGGTGTGTAGGAATTAGCTAGTATTGTAGCCAATCTTGATAGTACAAAATATGATATTTTATAGAAAAACATAGTCATCAACGATCGTCAGTCGACATGTGATTCAGAAAACTCAAAAACAGAATCTAAAGAAGTTTCAAGCTCTAGTGGTGATATTACAGAAGAAAGTAGGTACCTAGATAAATTAAATACTTCTTTTTATTGTCATAATATCGGTAGCAAGTAATGATATGTTCAAAATTGTTCAAGAGGTAACGTAGTACTTTTTTTTGGAGCATGCTACTTTACCGACATCTCACCTGAGCTGTCAATCTGGGTGACGAGTAACGATTTGAGGTTATAGGATACCGTCCAGGTAACAGGATTTGGTAAACGATCGAGGTGCAGTAATAAAGGTGGACCCGGCATTAGATAATTTAATTATGTAGGCATATCTACCGTAATTAATTCAATGGTATGTTATTTTTTCAGCGGGCCACTGCGTTATGGAAAATTCTGAGCCACTAATACCTGAAAGATTATTTGTTGTACTTGGGAAATATAATTTGGCTGGAGGTGATATGGAATCACAAGAAAGAGGGGTTTGTTAATATTATCTTCAGTTTCTATATTTTAGCCATCTCTTTAAATAATAAAATTATTCTAACTATAACTGATTTTAATACCTCGCTATTATGTGTTTGTACTCTATCATTTTATTTCTCGAAAACCGTTATGCTTAGGTATTTATTATTTCAAAATAATGAAAGGGTACTGAAGGTTCAGTTCCGATTTTATTTCCTGACTTTTCCAGACTCCCTAATTAATTAATAATATTTGAGAATAATATCAAGTTGTTTTATTTAGGTCTTTGATATAGTGGTGCATCCAGAATATTCCAAACAGACTGTATCAAATGACATTGCAATACTGAAGCTCTCAGCACGAGTCAGATACGGTGAATATGTGCAACCAATCTGCCTTTGGAGTAAATCTGATACAGATAAACAAAACATTATCAATAAAAGAGGAACTGTAAGTATATACATATTATAAGATTGTTTATTTAATTATTATTTCTACCTATCACCTACTAATACACCTTTAAAGTGGGGTGATGCGATCAAGATATTGATACAGTAAAATTTGAAAAAAAAATCAGACAGTGTTCATTTTCTTTATCAATCTACTTTAAAGCTTGACACTGGTTGAAAATCGATATACTTGATAAGAATTTATAATCATTCATTATAATATTATACTACCTGAATCTCATGAGGGTTGTGATCGGTGTATTTCGTTTATGATGATACCTAAAGGATTACAATATTATTTTTATAGGTTGTTGGATGGGGCTTTAGTGAAAATGATGCTCTATCCAGTCAGCTGATGAAAGCCGAGATGCCAGTTTCTGGAGACGTCGAGTGCATTAAAACAAACCCAAGCTTTTACTCTCAGTTCATATCTGATCATACATATTGTGCAGGCAATAGAAATGGTATGGAAATGTGTTTTGTATTAATTAAAACATTCTAATGTTTCTGGCTCAATTGAAGTCGATTTGTAAAGTCGTGGTTTTTTGTAAAAAAAAAACTCTTGCATTAGATTTTAATAACCCCAGTTTTTGTTCAGTTCAAATTGAGATAGGTACTGATTTCTAATGAAGGTAAGTTTTATAGAATTTGTCAATCTACTCGTAGTTTCTGTACTACGACGGCTGTCAGGGTTTACATATCCTGTGGATCTATTCTATTCACAAGGCGGCTATCGGCGGCCACCGACTGTAGCTTATCATATTTATGTATTGAGGTATTGTAATTGTTACAATAAGTTAGCCGTCTAAACTGTCAAAACTGTCTATCTCACTGTAAAAGTTAACACAGCCAAAAGTAGGACTGTTAAAACCTAGGGGCGGCAGGTTATATGAAAGTATGGTGAAGCAGGCTAGTATGGTGAAAAAGTATGGTGAGGCGGGCTGGTAATCAAGTTCCGCAAAATTTCCATGTTAACATTATATTATGTGGGTACGTTATAATGACCAAAGTAAATCCTGCATGATGCGCTGAATTTTTTTTATCTCGTCGCTATTTCTCGTTAGTTGTCGGCTATTGTTGGCCTGCTTCATTCAGTTGTATGAGACAGCCGATTCCTTGTCCCCTCTTTTTATTTAATACCTCTATGGTTAAAACATAGCACTTTTTGACAGTTTAGAATTTATTGTAACAATTAACCACCTCAATACATAAACATGATAAACTACCGCCGATAGCCACCTTGTGTATAGTAGACCCACTTAGCCGAATTTTTTATCTTCGAACACATACTGAGATCCCCGGGGTTCCAGCGGCTAGCTCAGGTGTCCATCGAACCCCGGATTCACAAAAAAAAAGGAACGATATATTTATGTTTGTGGTTAAATAAAACACTAAGACTTTCTTGTGTGTAACTTGGTATTAGGTATATATTTTAATCTTGAGTTTGACAAGGTTATTTTGTAGTTTTTTACAGTTACAGTCGTCAGTCCGTATCGTTCTAAAACCGGACGCTCACTAATTTTTTTTTCTTTTTCTTTTTAAATTCCTCGTACCGACGCCATCCAGCAAAAAGGACTCTCGTGATTGGCCAAATTTTATCGCGTAATCTTTGATTCGGCGAATCACGAGCCTGACCCTGGCGCCGGCGCGCGAGGATTTCACGCACAATGCGCGGCAAAATTTATTATATTTAAATACTTATATTTAGTCTTAAAATTATCGCTTTCATCCATCATCATTTATACTTTTTAAATTAAATTAAATAATACTTACGTGGTTGAGCAAGGAATCAGATTAGATGTTTTATGAAGCCGTTTCTAGAGGTCAGGGTTACGTTTCGACTTGAGCTACTAAATGATTATTTTACACCGGGAGAAGCCCGCCTGTAACAGGGGTGTATCAATACCTTGGGCATCTTTGCACAATCATATTGAATATGGCGATCTAATTTTTGGCTAATGTTTGCAAACATAGCTCTCGCACCACGATGACAATGAGCTATCTTAATGCAAAAAATGGTAGACAGGAAAATGAATAATGGAATAGTAATACAATATATTTTTAATTTATTTAGGTACGGGTGCTTGCAATGGCGACAGTGGCGGCGGAATGTTTTTCTCAGAGAAGGGGTCTGACGGAGAAGATATCTGGAGTATTCGAGGAATTGTATCGCTGAGTGTCTCGCGAAAAGACAGAAATATTTGCGATCCAAATGAATTTGTTGTTTTTACCGATGCAGCCAAGTATTTAGATTTTATAGGAAATAATCTTTAACATAATCCGATGATGCAATGTGTTCATTTTTGTATGTCATGGTTTTTTTATTTTTATATGCAATTATCCAACAAGATGTGAACTATTTTTATTACAACGTTTTTATTAGGTCGTATTCTTATTTGTCCGGTGGTTGTTTGTCTGGTACAAATCTTGCAATAGATTTTTAACTAACTTCCCGACTAGCTAGACATTTGAAACTTTTAGAATATATCAGGACACGATGCCAATGCATTTTTTTAATACTTTTAGCCATTTTTAAGTAGAATTAAATTCATTTTCAGTTAATTCTGTTTTGTATGAAAAGTTATTTCGGAAGAAATCCGTAATCCACTATTATTGGTTACTAGGTTCTAACAACTAAATTATTAATATATACGTGCGTTACTATGGAAATCAATATGAGTGTCAAAATGACATTTCAGTATTATTTCTATCAAAAACAATTTTTTTTGATCGTTTAAGCTAGTCAAGTCAAGTTTATATGATTTTCCTGCTCAAAGCAATGCTCCTGAATAAGTCAGAGTTTGATTTATTTTCCTTTCTTATTATCATTTGTCATAATTTATTATTATTTTATTTTTCTCCTGTAATGTCGTGCGTTTATTTTGTTTTCGTAATGGTTTTGTTATTCTTCTCGTTCTTTTATACTAGTCAGCGAAGGGGTCGTGGAGCTGCAGTCTTTGACTCTTGGGCTGTCCAGTTTTTTTGTATTCCGAGAGGCTACATTTGTAGACGTTTGGCCCTCGTTCGGAATTATTATTTCGTGTTACGTTTTTCTTCTTCTGGTGCAATAGGAGCGTACCTCGTTTGGCGTCGTCTGCCTTTGCAACCAGGGCGTGGTAGTGGCGTTACTATTGAGCCAGGCTCGTTCCGAGCAGCGGATATCTTCCTGTGGAAAGTTTTCCACTGATCTGCTGGTCTCTGGAGTATCACCTCATAGATGGACAGGTACTGTGTCTCCATCTGTTCCTATTACTGCGGGCAAGGCATCGTATAGCGGTACAACGGCCAGGCTCGTTGACGGCGGCACGGCTTTCCCACAGGTACTAGGATGGATTTTCACAATAAGTATCCTTTTCCCTTTCCTTTTTTTTTTTTTTTTTTAGATGGTTACACTTCGGAAGTACCTCTTGTTGTTTCACGATATCTTTCAGGCGTCACGTCCCTAGTCTCTCCATGAACCTGCGCGAGAAAGGAGAGTGCGCACTCTCCACACCATCAAGCTTTGGTATCATGAATTTTCGGCTACGCTGCCTTTGGATGCGCTTACTTCGAGAGGTGGCTCCCTTTGTGCTTCCAAATTGTCTTCATCTGTATTTATTCTTTTTCTTTCTTTAGTAATTTATTCGTTCATTAGACTTCCTGTACTTTAAATTTATTCGAATTTACTTTATTAATTACTCCTACCCCATACATTAAATAGCTACTAATTTTATATAAAATCTTCCCATTGTACTTATGGTACTTACTATCACTTTTAATATTTTACCCTAATACCCATAGTTATTTTGCAACATTGTATTGACTGTATAAATCACATTGATATTAAAAATTGAAATATTCCACCCTCTCATTATATTTATTTACTAGCAAAACCCGTTTTATTTAAAAAATTTGTTATTTCGTTTTACGCGCGTATGCGACTCGATTTTCTGCCGCGCGTCTCAAAGTTTCTAGTCCAGACGGTTTTTTATGTTTTTCGCGCCCGATCCCGGCGTTATCGCGTTTAGTCGACATGTCATCCGATTCCTTCTCGCCAAAGGCGCGCCGCGCCGATTTGCGGGGCCTCTCACGTTTTATTATTAACATTTATTTTTCACATTATTTAATAATGAACGTTGGCAGCTTCGCTTTTTGTTCACACGATTATTACAATACATAATATAATCTATTTTTTTTTTAGTATTAAACAAAAATTATAAAAGTCCTGAAGGGTATTATAATACTGTATTTATATTTTTTTTATAATGATATGCGAGGCGTTATCATTTATTTTAGATTTGAGGATTCTTTGGTAATCTCGCCAGTGTCGACTCCGAAAGAAATAGTTACCAATAATTTCACAAACGTACATCCTTTCACACATTATTATATATGTTTATATATATTTTTAAACAATATTTCTTATAACTAATCAGCTCGCCGAGCAAAGTTGATTCGTTGTATTTCGTCTTACCGACGTGGCGTTATAATTGGTTTTGAATTTAATATTTCCGAGCGTCGACGTACTCTTTTACCGCGCGGATTTACATTTACTCCACGCCACTGGCCGTTGTACGAATCGAAGGCGTGTATTTTTTTTTTGTTACTTTTGCGGACGGCATTTCATTACGTATCTAAAATTATTCTAAATCAACTTTGCTTTGCGTTTGATGCATCTTTTATATACTAATAATAAAACTTAGTTTGTGCTTGACGAGAGTTCACACTTAAATATTCACTATTTCCACTAAATTCACGTCTTTTGCACCCGCTCCTTCGAAGATCCATGGTAGGGGGGCATCCACAGGATCCAGTGTCTTCTTCTTGCTCCAAGATGACCACCAGCTCGCGGCGCCTCCTCCATGTCTCTCTTCTTCTTCCATTTTACTTCCGGTCGGATACTCCGTACCATTTCGTGCAGGTGGCATTGTTGTGCCACCCGCCTGGCCTCACATTTCCAGGAGTTCTAGGGCGCTCATGGCCATGTCCTTGGTTTCCCTGGTACATGGTCCTAGGTACTTCAGGCGCCTGGAACTCGATAGTTACCAGTTGTTCTATGGTCTAGATGTAGAACACTTTAATTAGATTTTTAGAGCTGAGCAGGGTGTGATGTCGGGAAAACCATGCGTTTTCCGAGCCTCATGTTGCCAGGGCGCCATTGAGATCCCCGGGGTTCCAGCGGCTAGCTCAGGTGTCCATCGAACCCCGGATTCACAAAAAAAAGGAACGATATATTTATGTTTGTGGTTAAATAAAACACTAAGACTTTCTTGTGTGTAACTTGGTATTAGGTATATATTTTAATCTTGAGTTTGACAAGGTTATTTTGTAGTTTTTTACAGTTACAGTCGTCAGTCCGTATCGTTCTAAAACCGGACGCTCACTATTTTTTTTTTCTTTTTCTTTTTAAATTCCTCGTACCGACGCCATCCAGCAAAAAGGACTCTCGTGATTGGCCAAATTTTATCGCGTGATCTTTGATTCGGCGAATCACGAGCCTGACCCTGGCGCCGGCGCGCGAGGATTTCACGCACAATGCGCGGCAAAATTTATTATATTTAAATACTTATATTTAGTCTTAAAATTATCGCTTTCATCCATCATCATTTATACTTTTTAAATTAAATTAAATAATACTTACGTGGTTGAGCAAGGAATCAGATTAGATGTTTTATGAAGCCGTTTCTAGAGGTCAGGGTTACGTTTCGACTTGAGCTACTAAATGATTATTTTACACCGGGAGAAGCCCGCCTGTAACAGGGGTGTATCAATACCTTGGGCATCTTTGCACAATCATATTGAATATGGCGATCTAATTTTTGGCTAATGTTTGCAAACATAGCTCTCGCACCACGATGACAATGAGCTATCTTAATGCAAAAAATGGTAGACAGGAAAATGAATAATGGAATAGTAATACAATATATTTTTAATTTATTTAGGTACGGGTGCTTGCAATGGCGACAGTGGCGGCGGAATGTTTTTCTCAGAGAAGGGGTCTGACGGAGAAGATATCTGGAGTATTCGAGGAATTGTATCGCTGAGTGTCTCGCGAAAAGACAGAAATATTTGCGATCCAAATGAATTTGTTGTTTTTACCGATGCAGCCAAGTATTTAGATTTTATAGGAAATAATCTTTAACATAATCCGATGATGCAATGTGTTCATTTTTGTATGTCATGGTTTTTTTATTTTTATATGCAATTATCCAACAAGATGTGAACTATTTTTATTACAACGTTTTTATTAGGTCGTATTCTTATTTGTCCGGTGGTTGTTTGTCTGGTACAAATCTTGCAATAGATTTTTAACTAACTTCCCGACTAGCTAGACATTTGAAACTTTTAGAATATATCAGGACACGATGCCAATGCATTTTTTTAATACTTTTAGCCATTTTTAAGTAGAATTAAATTCATTTTCAGTTAATTCTGTTTTGTATGAAAAGTTATTTCGGAAGAAATCCGTAATCCACTATTATTGGTTACTAGGTTCTAACAACTAAATTATTAATATATACGTGCGTTACTATGGAAATCAATATGAGTGTCAAAATGACATTTCAGTATTATTTCTATCAAAAACAATTTTTTTTGATCGTTTAAGCTAGTCAAGTCAAGTTTATATGATTCAACAGAAAATTTAAAAACGTTGTATATAAAAAGTTCTTTTATCTTGTAATTATTCTTTTTGAAATCCTCAAATTAGGTAATAATATTAATCTCTTGGATTATTGTGACAGGGAAAATAAAATTATGTAAATATTACATGTTATCAATGTATTTTTTTGGCAGTTTAATAATCTAAAAATTTTCACTAGGTACCTACCTTGATTATGATATATAAGAGGAATTATAGATAGATAATTGGTAAAGTGTCCATCTACATATCAATTTTCCAAAAGAACAATACATATATATAATATTTCACCTTCAATACTGTGCTGCATATGTGATTTCTTTACACAATGTATCAAAAATGTTTCATGACTGTTTTTATTATATTTTGCAATTATTACCTTAAATTGTTTTTAATGTGGGCAGCCTACATGCAATGGTAACATAAATAGTTATGCTTTGTTTTATATTATGTACTTATAATAATAAGTTTTTACCCACTTTTCTAGATTTACAATATCTTTGTGTATTCAATATTATACAATTTAATTAAACTATTAGAGAGTTTTATTTCTACTAAAATAATTATATATTTGAAACCTATATATACAATTACCTACACGTTGTAAATATGTTTATATTAATGAGGTCAAATTGTGAACAAAAATACACATGTTTAACGTATCTCATATGAATTTAAAATTACGGAAAAAAACATAGGTTAAAATAAAAGTCACAGTTTATATCACTCTATTAGTATGGGAAGTCGAAAATGAAAAAGACCAAAGAGATAATGAGAGAAACTCAACACTTCATCCCTATTTAGAGCAGCAATGGACAGCGAGAGAATGGCCGAACTCATCTCCGACGTCCGATAACGGACATGGCCCAAAAAGATGCGAAAGGTCGTTTTCCACATTGTCACAACTTAGAAATTAATTAGCCAACACTATTGGCCAGCATCGATTATGTTAGTTCGTTTTAATCCATAGTTGCATTGTGTTGCCTTTCAGCAAGAAAGTGTATTATTCTTAATATTTTTTTTTGTGTGAATGAAATTTTATTTGAAAATTTTCAGGTTTCTGCAGTTGACAAAATGTACTGACAAACTAGTTATGGTTTTTATTCACAGGTGCCACTGTTAATTTATAATAATATTACACATTTATTAAATGTGATTGATTAGAAAAGTAACGTGTAAACTGTAAATTAAAGGGTTGCATTAGAATTATTCTCAATAGAGTCTGAAATATAAGAAAAATATTAGATTTTGAATTGTGATTTCGTGAACAAGAAGATTTAAAATTACGTTTCAATAAGTTGGGTTTTTGAGGCCTCCAATACGATTTAGCCCAGGGCCTCTTAAAATGTAACTACGGCCCTGATTGCAAGAGCCACAATAAACAATATCATCAACCATCTCAATTCCTTGAACTGCATCATTATTGAGCAACTGACTGCTCCGATCTATTTGATTTTTGATTTGAATTCGTTATGTCCAATCCTATCATTATGCTTCTATGTATACCTTTGTTTATGCATACAATCCGGGATAGGAGCGTTTGAAATGAAAAAAATTACGAACCGGAGGGCTCGATATTTTTCCAAAAATATGAACATATTTATTTAATTTTGTGTATATTTTATCAAAATAATTAGTGTTTTAGAATAAATTTTTGTTCTCTGCCTACCTAGCTCAGATGGTCAAATTATTTTTTTCACAAGACAATTAGGAGGATTTCGTAAATCAGAGCTGTGCTCCGGTGCGCTCCAGTCTATTTCGATCGAATTTAAGAAATAAAATTATTTACAAGACAGGCTGGTGTAATTAATCAGGCATAATATTTTGAATTAAAATAATATATAGGCACGTTTACATTATTTATAACCAAGAAACTTTATCCACCTAGCACTGTGTACAACGAACATGCAAGAAAAGGGAAAAGAAAACGACACAACAGATTAATAATACCATCAGCAAATATTAATAATTATACTTTATCATATATGGGGAACACTTAAATAATGGGAAGTGGGTTGCCTTCTGGGCGAGGCTGTAACAATGTTTAAATCACGAGTGTGGATAAATATGAGATAAACTAAAACACGTGTTAAAGAATAGCAGTTACGTATGTATCATAATGCTCATTAACATATTGATCATATTGTCACGTAGGTAAGCGAAACGCGCATTCAATATTATGATATTTGATGACACTCGGCGCGTATTATGTTAAAGCGTTTTATGGCATAAAATAATAAATTGAGACTGGTTCAAATGACCGGCATTCACGTTTATATCTTGTTAATCTGTTATGTGATCATATACAATAAACCCTATTGTTGAGGATCACCACTCATTCAATAGCTCTCCTATTTTATTTGTATTTATCTCTCCTGACCAAATCGGCCAAAGCAGGGGATCTCCCAATTCCGAAAGAAGATTCATATTATGTTATAATATTGTTTATAATATAGTAAAATAATAATTATTGCGTTATCTAAGTCAGTGCTTTCTATTTTTTTTGTTGGCTGACTTTGCTTTATCTTTATTTTTACTTTAGCATGTCTTTATCAATAAACGTTTTCCGTAATTAGACTTTAAACATTGTATCATATTTATATTGATTTAAATATCTATCTTGCTGTCTGTAACGCAGAGGGAGAAAAAATAATCACATGCTCAACTGTGCGGGAGAGAGCGAGAGAGAGAAGAGATATTAACCGGAGTGAGGTGAGAGTAAATAATTATAGTATGTAAATGTGTGAGTAATCAGTGACGCGTTTAGTGAGATAGATGCCCGACGCACTGACTGATTTTGAGGCACGATAATATGATAAAAAATAATAATCTATTTTCAATTTTCCAAATAAATCCATGCATTCTAAGAATTCCTTGTTTTAATGTTGCATTAATCGGACAAACATGGTTTAATTAAAATATTATCCCTTATTACAAATCACAATACTTAAAGTACATAGGTACACCAGTAGGTATTATATTATGTAACAATAATTTAGTATTCGGAAAATAGCTTTCAAGAATCTATATTAAACACTAATAAAACAAAGTAAGTAGGTGAATTACAAAAATAAGGGTATATTTAATAAAAACCTTTTAAAATATATACCTTCATAATAATATATAAACATACATTAATATTATAGAGTGTGATGGTAGCGCACCGCAGGTGAAATAATCTCACAACCATTAAATCTACGATCAGAGAGTGTAATATTCGTAATTTCTGCATTCATTTTTTGACTCTAAAAGTCTAAACATCGTATGACCTGCCTACTGCCACGTGCCGTCACTGGTTTTATATACAATATTTTAATTTACCAAATTTTTAATGCAAGAATTTTGTAATACTTTGGGTAATGTTTTACACTCAAATTTGAGAGAGGGTGAAGGGTAAAAGACGTACAAAATGGGGGAAGGTGAGAGTAAACATGTAAATCTGTGTGAAAGGGGGATAAAGAAAGAATATATTAAAAATAGTACGGCAAGAGATGTCTGCTTGTAATGCATAAGCTGTCTCTTTCTGACACACGAAAATTTGCATACAAAACAGTTTGCGTCTTTGTTGAGCGCATATACAAGAATGTTGGCAGGTGGAACTGCCACCTGATATTTTTTCTAGTAGGTATTTTTATATCAATATAAGTATTATAATAATAAATTATGTATATTTAAACCATAGAAACGTTTGAAAATGGCATGTCGACAGGCATATTCCTTAAAAATTGACAGTGGTCAATACGTCATATTTTTAGTATACATACATATTTTAGAAATAAAAACCTCCGTCTATAAATAAGTAAATAAAAGCTATAGCAAAATTATAGTTATAAATTCTATCAATGAGATACTTGCGCTTGTTTGGCCATGAACAGAATAAATTATATAAATCTTTGTAAATATAATTATGTCCCATGTCCGTGAAAAATCATTTATTCGAAAGTTTTCAAACTCACAGCACATAGGTAGGTACCTAACGTAACAACACACATCCTACAAATTCGCGCGGTTTCCCACGTTACAATTAAAATTATTAAGCAGGAATAATTTGGGTTTTTGGGGTTCCAATGTTCGTAAACATCTCGTCATCTGCTGCGCTCATTGCTTCACAATTTATTACAATATCAGTGCCCCAAATGTAACAATACGTAGACGATTGGGAAGCTCTGAGTCATGAATGAATAAAAAATAATAATTGACCTTTGACCACACTGATTTTATTCTATGGTATCTTTAGTTTACGTTTACACATGATAGAAACTTGATAATTTGCTATTTTATGCACTCGAAATACAATTTCAATTGTGCATCAGTCGTTCTATTGAATACATCATAATAACGTATCTAGGAGAGTTAAATTGTGGTTTTTTGATTAATGTTATAACCAATTTGGTTGATTATAAATTATTTCCTATAAATAATAATATTATGTAATAACTATTATAGAGGATTAACTTGATATTTTTATAGTGATACTATAATATTTGTCAGTGTTTTTAATAGCCTCATTTTAAGCTTATTTTTATTTTTGATAATAAATTGAAAATAATTTTTTTACATATTTAAATCTACACACAATGAATTATGTTATATTTTTTCTTTGTTTATGTATCCTAAAAATATACGATTCATTTCAAAATGAAATTTCTCTTAGTAATTCATTAGAAGACCACAAATCTTTCATTGGCAGACTAACTAATTCTGATCACAATGCTATATCTACAAAAATAGACACTCTTCAGAGAAAGCGAAGAGATCGTTTAGGCGTCCAAGTTTCAGATCGTTATGCTTTATCTCGAGTACCGAGAGTAAGGCAAACCACTACCGTGAAACCATATATTATATACAGACAACAGGCCGTGTATTCAGCGAGCCGAAAGCCAATCCCGTGGCAAGTTGTGGAAGACGATTGATTAAGCGCATCAGACGTATAACTAATGGTGTTTCGACACTACCAGGAGACTGGCCGTGGCACGCAGCTTTGTATAATGTGACCACAGTTCACCACCGCCACTACCACGGGTCTGAAAAACGGTATATTTGTGGTGGTAGTTTATTAACCACAACCCGCGTATTGACAGATAATTATTTTATATCTATGTAGTAAGGGAGAAGTATCTTTATCTATTTATAAATGTAGGTATAATATATCGTTCTATGTGAATTGACAGTTAGCAATATGGGAAGCATAGGTGAAAGAATAATACAGGAATCCTTAATCCTATTGCGGGCCCATGCCAAGGGTAGCTGCCATCTGGGCTTCAGCCCAAAATTGCCGCCCCCCCAACAATAATAATAAAAATAATGGAAATATTAAAAAAGTTTAAATATATTGTATTTTATTGTCATCAATATATTCATATTTTAACAAAAAACATGACATAGGTAGTGAGATGTCCGGAGTTCCAGCGGCTAGCTCAGGTGTCCATCGAACCCCGGATTCACAAAAAAAGATATTTGAAATTGAGGAGAAATTAAATGAAACCACGTCTGTCTCGTGCGTAACTTGGTATTATCTTATATTTTAATTTCCTTTACAGGTTTATATATTTTGTTTTTACAATAAGTTTCGCAGGTCCGTGCATGTTGGAAAAGGGACGCTTACTAACTTTTTTTTCACTTTTTAAATTTCCCATACCCACGCCGACCAGCAAAAAGGACTCTCGTGATTGGCCATATTTTATCGCGTGATCCTTTTGATTTGACGAATCACGAGGACCACCTCGGCGCAGGCGCGCGGAGATTTTAACGTTGCCGCCATGCGCGGCAAAATTTATTATATTTGAATACTTATATTTAATCTTAAAATTATCTCTTTCATCCATCATCATTTATACTTTAAAATCTATCTTAATTACACCTCCGCCCAGTAAGTGATTTTCACGCACCAGACGAAGGCCTTTATTTATGAAAACAAAAAAAAATTACGTAGTTGAGCAAGGAATCAGATTATTTTATGATATTTATATGTATATTTTATGAAGCCGTTTCTAGAGGTCAGGGTTACGTTTCGACTTATGACTACTAAATGTTTATTTTACACCGGGAGAAGCCCGCCTGTAACAGGGGTGTATCAGTAGTTTACCTATTAAATATAAGTATACTATTCTATAAAATAGTCTTACAACAGAGGAGAGCGGAAAACATTTTTTTTTTTAAAATTGCCCATTAAGTGAGTTTTTTTACTATCCGTAAAACAAACTCAAAAGTAAAATGGTTTTTCTGAAAATTTAGATAGGTACCTACCAATGGCGGCTGGCCCTTTAGGTCAAATGGTCAATGACCCTCTATAAAGTCATCATCAATCATTTCGTCAGTAATTGTGCCAACACCCGCGAAGGTTCCTGAATTAGTACAGAGGAGAGCGGAAAACATTTTTTTTTTTAAAATTGCCCATTAAGTAAGTTTTTTTACTATCCGTAAAACAAACTCAAAAGTAAAATGGTTTTTCTGAAAATTTAGATAGGTACCTACCAATGGCGGCTGGCCCTTTAGGTCAAATGGTCAATGACCCTCTATAAAGTCATCATCAATCATTTCGTCAGTAATTGTGCCAACACCCGCGAAGGTTCCTGAATTAGTACAAGCATTTTCTTCTTCTTCTATTCGTATGCGTTCCTATACCATTCATCCGATTGCAATGAAATTTTGATCAAGTGTTGTGCTCACGCCTGCAAAGGTTTCTGAATTGATACAACCATTTTCTTCTTCTTTTTCTTCTATTCTATCTTCTTCTATTCGTATGCATTCTTATACCATTCATCCGATTGCGATGAAATTTTGACCAATTGTGCGCACGCCCGTGAAGGTTTCTGAATTAGTACAACCATCTTCTTCTTCTTCTATTCGTATGGTTCCTATACCATTCATCCGATTACAATGAAATTTTTGTTAGTGGTTGTGCCAACACCCGCGAAGGTTTCTGAATTAGTACAACCATCTTCTTCTTCTTTTTATTCTATTCTATTTTCTTCTATTCCTACGCGTTCTTATACCATTCATCCGATTGCGATGAAATTTTGACCAGTTGACCAGTTGTCTAGTAACAGCCGAGCTGATAAAGAGTGATAGCCCAACACTGGAAGCAAATATCCACAAGATAATTCTCAATATTTGGGAAAAAGAAATTTTACCTGAGGAATGGAAAATGGGTATAATCGTGCCTATTCTGAAAAAGGGAGACAAAACAATGTGGGATAACTACGCAGCTTATAAAGTTTTCTCATCTGTACTGTATAGCAGTTTAATGATCTATGTATCTGTTTCTGTATCTGTTTATTGATTTTAAATAAGCTTTCGACATCGTGAATAGGGATAAGATGCTGCAAAGCCTAAAAATACTGGGAATTCCCTTAAAACTAGTAAGGCTAATAAAGACCACACTGACGGATATTCAAGCAGTTGTCACTGTGCAAAATGAGCAAACTGAAAGCTTCAAAATCGAATCAGGTGTGAGACAAGGGGATGCGCTATTCACTATTATATTTAACCTTGTGGTGGAATCCATGGTTCGTGAAACCAACATAAGAGGATGGGTAGATAACAGTACAATGCAGATGTGCGCTTATACTGACGACATAGTAATTACAAGCAGATCCAAACAGAGGATGATCGACCATGGTGGCACTATGAAAATAAAAGCAGAAAACCCTGGGCTGAAAATAAACCAGTCAAAAACTAAGTATATGGTCAGCACACTCGATCAGGTACCGCTGCAGAATATAGACATAGGACAGCATGCATATGAAGGGGTGGACAAGTTCACGTATCTCGGATCCAGCCTAAATACCCAAATTAAGACAGTAGAGGAGATAAAAATCCGCCTTATCTTTTGGAATAAATGTTGGCATGCCTGCAAGCGACTGGTGGGGTCGAAAATTCTAGGCCGAAAAAGTAAATTTTTAATATATAAAACAATTATAAGGCCAGTGGTCACTTACGGCTGTGAAACTTGGTGCTTAACTCAAAACGAGGAAAACAAATTAGCTGTCTTCGAGCGCAAAATTCTCCGAAAAATCTTTGGACCCACGTTGGAAAATGGGAACTACAAAATAAAAATGAACCACGAGTTGGAAGAACTGATTGAACAGCAAACAATCATAAGATACTGTAAGTCCCAAAGACTACGATGGGCGGGACATGCGGAGAGAATGCCAGAAGTTAGAGCGCCAAGGATCATGACGAAGTGGCTACCCCAACGGAAGAGACCCAGAGGCCGTCCAAGAAGGAGATGAGCTGACGCCGTAGAAGTAGACTGTCTTCATACAGGAAGATCTGGTAACTGGAGAAGTGTGGCGAGAGACCGGAGTGAGTGGAGAGCGGTTGTGGAGGAGGCCAAATCCCACCCCGGGATGTAGCGCCGTGGAAGAAGGCAGGGCTTAATGGATTAAAAAAAACTGACCAACACCATTTGTAATACTTACCTATATATTATTAATTTAACGAAAACAAATGAGTAGCCTGGAGCCATAGCTCACATATTCCAAAAATCGAGTTTTGAGATAATCGCAAAAAACCACCAGAGCACTGTTGTTTTGTAATTAGAAGAATAGTATTGAATATTAATGAGTAAGTGAGTGAGTCGATTTACGTTATTTAAAAAATATATCTCTACTAGCTGACCTGGCAAACGTTGTTCTGCCATCTAAATTATTTCTAGTAAATATTTTGGTTGTTAAATAAAAATAACGAATGTATTGTAAGTGTGTTGGAATGAGATCTATGACAGAAAGAGGAATGGAGCACTGTAGACGATGACCGCCGATAACATATTCATTGTTTGATCTCTTAAAAGTTAAATGTAAAGTGAAAAAAAAATTATAATTTTTTTATCCTAAAGTAGGAAAATGAAATAAAGAAAATCAATATTAATTTTGAAGAGCAATTGAGTGTACAATATTTTTTATCAGTCCGTCTTTAGCCAACACGAATAAGCTCGATGGTTTGCCCACGCGAGAACATGCCACGTACAATTGTCCGTGTGAAAAACATGGTGTGCCCAGATCTAAGCTGCAAACAGACATCGTTTGGCCTTGCGACTTATTGATTGTCATTGTGAATGCCAATCTAATAGGAAATTGAACGCGTTTGAATTCAATTGGCACGTCTGTAAGAATCATTGGAATTCGTGGCAGCAAAACATTTTCGGCTCGGAATTTGCTATTCAAAATGGTGGCTTCGATAATGTTTTTCATCAATTTTTTAATGACCAATCGCGTGCCATTGCACAGCCGTGGTGGGTTCAAATTCCGAAGTAAAATAACCGGAGATCCAACTTTCAGTCGTAGAAGGTGTGTTGACATGCCTGGTAAATCCAGTGAGTTCAAAAACTCTGTTGGATAATTTACAGCTTCGTTGACATCGCAAACTGTATCGATCGATTTGTATGATACCAAATCGCCTGGCAACGACTGCTGTATCTTGAAGTTTAAATCGTCAACGTCCACATTTTTTGCTGCCAACATAGGTCTTTCTGCTAGCCACGCATGATTTATGTATTGTGTGCGTACATCGGGAAATATGCGGTCAATGAGAGCATTTTGCGAATCAACGATTCTGCAGAAATTAGTGAGCAATTTTATGCATCCAGTATTTTCATAGACAGCAACTTTTCCATCGCCGATATCTAACAATTGGTTCAAGAATGTGTCAGCAGATGAATCTTGTAGCATTTGCACGCGCATGTTTATTTTTAGCTGGACTTTTTCAACATTACGCCACAGTGGCGATGATTTCAAAGCGTTGATCTCATCAGCGTACGTTGAACGTGGAATGATGGGAAGTGTTTATCTGAAATCACCTGAAAGGAGTAACAGAGTGCCGCCGAATAGTTTGTCGTTGTTTCTTATATCTTTGAGTGTTCTGTTCAACGCCTCAAGAGAATGTTTGTGTGCCATAGTGCATTCATCCCAGATGATAATTTTACATTGTTTCATCACTGTGGCCATGGACGATTGTTTTTTTATGTTGCACATTGCGTCTGGGTTATTATGAATATTCAGTGTCAGCTTAAATGCTGAATGAGCTGTTCTGCCTCCATCCAATAAAGTTGCTGCAATGCCAGATGATGCAACAGCCAATGCAATGCCATTATTTGATCGTATTTTGGCGAGAATTAGCGAAATGAGAAATGTTTTGCCAGTTCCACCTGGTGCATCAAAAAAAAAGAATCCACCTTGTCCCGCCAAAACTGCCAGCATAATGCGGTCGTAAATGATTTTTTGTTCATGAGTCAGTAGTGGGACATTGCGAGTAACAATCGCTGCCATTTCTGCAGTATCGTACTGCAGTTCACGATTCATTTCGGTGTCCATTAAATCAGAAGTACTTCGATTTGGCGAACTCATACCGAAATGACTGAGTGGTAAATTGGCAATGACAACGCAAAGATCCTCGATAGTAATCAATGCTTCATTGTACATAGCGTCACTGAATGGAATCGTTAGATCGTTGCACCGTGTACGAATTCGATGCAATATATCGTCAGTCATTGAATCTTTGTGCTTATCCCACAACGTGTCTGCTCGTCCCGGGAAACATGTAGTCAACACTATAGCGAATAGTAGACGAATTTGTGTTGCTGTACAGCCCAATGCTGCTTCAGCAAGCATATCGTCCCAGTGATTGTCGTCTTCGAGCAAGCCGAGTGCAAGGCATGCATCTTTATATGTTGGATACTGTTGCCCATTCACTTTGCGTATATCTTGAAATGATAATGAGCCGGTGACATTAACCAACAACAGTCGCAGATAGAAACACTCAATCTGCCTTGGATTGACTGTATATACTCGGCCCAAAGTGTTTGATTTGAATAAGCCGGGGCACGCAACAATTGGTGTGCCTTGCTTGCGGGGCATCCATTTTTTGTTTGATTCCATGTGAAATAGCGAGGTACTTCGGAATAGAGTAATGTTCGTGCAAAGGCACCGAAAGTATCCGCACGATTACACAATTCGAAAAATTCGGTGAGTAGTTTTTGGTGGATTTATGGCACGCTCAAATGCTGTCTCGTTGGTGAAAAATACGCGCTGGCCGTTTTCAAGATGGACGGCTAAATGTATAACAGCTGGGTCCCGTTCATGAATTGGGAAACCAAAGATACGCCAGACAGCTTCATTGGAGCTGATGTACCGGCCAATTTGGTAGCGCATTATTTCGTCGTTGTCATTCAATCGAGGAGCATTCACATCGGTATTTTGAATTTGAAATACAGCCATATCGCTGCCTTTATTCACATACTTGCAAATGTATTTGATGCTCTTCACCGAACTGCAGAACTCAACATTAATATGAGCATTGAATGTTTTGCTCAGCAGAGGCGAATATGGTACCACCCAACGATTGTCAATGTCAATGTCTGCGTTGTTGATATTTAGCGTAAATGATTGTCCGCCATTATCAGTATTTCTTCGACGATATATTGGATATCCGTCGACATTTGTGATCGTGTCGTTGGTGAAATGTTTAGGAAAACGCTTTGTACATGAAATGTCAAAATAACGCGACGCTTCTCGTGAATTCTTCTCGGACATAGCGCCATCTGTAATTCAACAACATAAATAATTTCGTTCTGTTTGAAATACGAACGACGGTTCATTTGTTCATACAAAAATACTAAAATCGCGATTAAAAAATGGGAGGGTGGAAGTAGGAGGGTGAAAATTTTGGGTTATAGGTATTTTTTGATGCCAAATAAAAAAAATACAAAAAAAAAATTGTCAAAAAAATAAAAGAAATTTTTTTCTGGATAGAGATACCCGAATCACCTAGCGGTATGAAATATACTTGTTGACCTATTCTTATACCTAACAAATATACATAAAAAAAATCATAAAAATCGGTCGAGCTTTAAAGAATTTTTTTTCTGGATAGAGATACCCGAATCACCTAGCGGTATGAAATATACTTGTTGACCTATTCTCATACCTAACAATTATACATAAAAAAATTCATAAAAATTGGTCTAGCGGTTTCGGAGGAGTTCGACCACAAACATCGTGACACGAGATTTTTATATATATAGAGATATATATAAAAATCTCGTGTCACGATGTTTGTGGTCGCACTCCTCCGAAATGGCTCGACCGATTTTTATGATTTTTTGTATGTATATTTGTTAGGTATGAGAATAGGTCAACAAGTATATTTTATACCGCTAGGTGATTAGGGTATCCCTATCCAGAAAAACTTTTCTTTTATTTTTTTGACATTTTTTTTTTGTATTTTTTTAATTATTTGGCATCAAAAAATACCTATAACCCCAAATTTTCACCCTCCTACCCCCCCCACTCCCATTTTTTTAATTGCGATTTTATTATTTTTGTATGAATAAATTTAACCGTCGTTCGTATTTCAAACAGAACGAAATTATTTATGTTGTTGAATGACAGATGGCGCTACGTCCGAGAAGAATTCTAGAAAAGCGTCGCGTCATTTTGACATTTCATTCGGCATATCACAACGCAGTTCGTGCAAAATTTTGTACGATTTATTTTAATTTATCTATTTTTGTGTGCGTGTATTACAGTGCACAATTCCAGCAAGACGCAAGGGGGCCATTTGGGCCGTCGAACGAATAAAGCCACAAACATGCAAAATAGTAGAGCAGAAAGAACAGACGAACAAATCCAACAAGATAACAAAAACGTGCGTGTGAGCATGTTGCAATTGCGTGCATCCCAATCACAAGAGGCACGAGCTGAACGAAATCAACAACGACAATTGGAACGGAGCCAAGCGCGCCGGTTCGTAGTCAACACACGCAGAGCAAATGATTGACAACGCCAACAAGTACATCGAGCATTTACATCCGCTTCATTTCTTCGTCTCGCATTCGAGTACGAGCCAGATATTGAATATTCCGCTCATCCGAAAGTGCTGATTGGTGCTATGGACAAAGAATGTCTCCATTGTCATGCGCTCAAATTCAAACATAAGTCAGCCGGGATGTGTTGCACATCAGGAAAAGTGCAACTACCAGAAATTGAGATACCACCAGAACCATTGAACGGTTTGCTAATCGGCACGGTTCCAGATTCAAACCTGTTCTTGAAGTCCATTCGCACATTCAATTCATGTTTCCAAATGACTTCGTTCGGAGCAACAGAAATAGTTCATAATACTCCGGCAAATGGTCAACAATTCCATTCTACGTTCAAAATCAAAGGCCAGGTATACCACAAAGTAGGCTCATTGCTGCCAATGTCAAACGAACCACATATTTTTTTACAAATCTATGGGCGGTGAGGACATCAATCGTGTGGATGCACGTTGCGGCTACAATAACCTCAATTCGCCTAATGCCAGGCGTATCGTCGGCGAACTGGACGCCCTATTGAATGAGCACAATGAATTATTGAAATTCTTCAAAGCACACATGCACGAATTGCAAAGTGACAATCACGCTATTGTCATCAATCCTGATAAAACATCAGCTGGAGAGCACGTGCGTTGATTCAATGCACCTGTTTTTTACGACATTGCTGGAATCATGGTTGGCGACCGCACATCGACGCGAGAATTCGTGATTCTAAGAAGAAACAATAATCTGGAGTTCATCGCTGACACACACCGTTCATATGACGCTCTCCAATATCCGCTAATTTTCTGGTAGGGACAAGATGAATATTGCATAAACATTAAACAACGAGATCCTGTCACAGGTAATTCATTCATTATGAACATCATTACTCATTTTGAATTGAGAAAATGAATGGTTAGTGTTTTTTTGTTTTTATCGGCGGTCATCGTCTACAGCGCTCCATTCCTCTTTCTGTCATAGATCCCATCCCTACACACTTACGATACATTCTTTATTTTTTATTTAACAACCAAAATATTCACTAGAAATAATTTATAATATGGCAGAACAACGTTTGCTGGGTCAGCTAGTATATATATATTAAGGCCTGCTGCAGGCATACAGCACACTATGATAAATAGAGCTCCCTGGTTGGCTAGAATGGCCTTGATGGCATAAAGCCATTATTCATTTAAAATGTGATTTATAACACGTCAACTTTGTCAACGTAAAGTGACCTTTGACAGCCAACTATTTTTCTTTATAGATAAATGCATTTAGAATCACTTGGTATATTTAACTCAAAAAGGACAAAATCGCAAAATGTGAGTTATGACTGTAAACATGTAGGTATGACTGAAAACGTGTGCACTATTTTTGTAAGATCGCCCATAGCATACCTAAATTATTATGGTTTGGTTTAGACAGGGCTTAATTGAATTTTAAAAACTAACCAGCACCATTTGCAAATTGTATTCTTAGTTCAATGAAAACAAATAAGTATGATCATGGCCCCCACATCCTGAAGCGGTCCCTCAGGCTAGGATCTTTGGCGGGCCCCCTTCATATCGCTAAGGTTAAAGGCAGTGTGACGCACTAAATTAGCGTTTTTCAAATTGTGTTTTAGGTCAAATTAAGGGTAGGTACATATTCAATGTAATACTAGCAAATTTTTGTATTTTTAATAAATCTATTTATTATGGACGTGTCGAGTATCAACACATAATAATTAAAAACTACATAGCATTATTATAATATAATTTAAATTTTTAATGGTCATGAAGTATTATAGCGCTATTAAAGCAAATTTGTGATATGTGTTTACCTCATTTATCTGGTCAACGCGCCACGCCGGGCCCTTCCAGAGCCCGGGCCCCCAGGTTAAAGCCATGTCAGCTCCCCCCCCCCCCCCCCTTGTGGGGGCCATGAGTATGACTGACAAAGTTTAGTGTGCACTATTTATGTCGAATCATAACAGCCTAATTTCACCTCTCGCCACTGGTAGGTATATAGTTTCGACCAGGCGCCATTGTTCTTATTTCGAGTTTTCAAAAATATCTTCGAGGACAGTATTGTTCAAGCAATCAAAAGTCAAGGAGGAGGAGCCTTGGCGTATGTCTGCTTTTTAAAACAATATAAATATACATATTTTTGACGTTATGGCAGTTACAGTAGATTAAAAAAAACATTTCGATATGTAATATTGCTTAGTTAGATAATATTATAATGACCGCGTCTCTTGTTACGTACCATTTAATTTGAATAATTATTACAACTTTCATAGATTATGTATGTATCTTTAATAGTATGTTACCCATCTAATCCTCTCCAATATTATGTAGATCAGAGGTAATCAACCTGGTCCCTACCGCTCACTAGTGGGCGTTCCAGCTTTCATGGTGGGCGATAGGGTTTTTCAAAACATTTGCAATTTAATTAATTAAATGTAAGTTCATCAGACTTCATGCTTCTATGTATGCAAAGTATAATTAAAAAGATAGATTTCACTACATTAAGTAGTTTTATAAAGATTTATTCTGCCAAACTTAGCGAAAGTCTTACATAAAGTATTTGGTAAGTAATTATTATTATTTATGCTTTAACTAGCTGTAACTATGCTTTATAATTTTTTTAAAGTAAACTTTTACTTCCCTACTTTTTAAATCACCATTACTGTGGAACCAGTGGGCGGTTAGAAAATTGTATTATTAACAGAGATGCAAAAGTGGGCGGTAGGTATAAAACTGTTGACTACTCCTGATGTAGATTAATTAACTATTACTTTTATTCAACGAATAATTCACAAGATTTAAGAATGTACTATTCTAATTATTGAACATACATAAATTTGAAAATCACTTCTGAGAAAATATATTATATACTATAAACAATCTTTTTGAAAAAAGTAAGATTTATATTTTATTTGATTTAGAATACAAAAGCCGATTGGCTTAGTAGCTCAATTTGGAAGAGCGCTGATGAGTAAACTATTAAATGCCAATAGTTAAAGTTAGTCGCAATTAGTATGTCACCTCGTAGCATAGTGGTCTATGAACAGGGCGTGAAACCCAAGAGATGCAGGTTCGATCCTGCCGGGTGTTTTACTTTTTTCAAAAAGATTTTCCTATTGGTTACAATATATTTTCTCAGAAGTGTTTTTCAAATTTATGTATGTTATGTAGATTAATTGTTTTTGGTAAGTAGTAACCGTTTTATGTATTATTTTAATCTACTATTACAGTGGTTGTTACCAGGCGGAGGCTCACGGGTTCTGGGGGTTTTGTCAGTTAAGTATTCAGTAGCAAAAGCTTGGTTTTGATGGTTGTGGAATATAAAAGGGGATTAATAATATTATTAAAAAGGGTTGGAAACCACTGTACTAGTGAATCAAATAATTCCATCCGTTTCGGATAACATTTTATTCGTGAATACAATTAGTACGTTATTTGATTTAGGTGTATCAGATAGTGATCCATCCAGAATACTCCAGGCAGAATATGTCAAATGACATTGCAATACTGAAGCTTTCATCATATCAGTCACATACAGTGATTATGTGCAACCAATCTGTATATGGAATACATTCAATACAAATAAACAAAATATTATCAATAAAAGTGGTACGGTAAGTATCCATTTACCTATGATGTTTTTAAATTATTATTTCTCGTTAGGTACCGAGTGTTAATGTATCATACAAGGGTTGAAGGCAATCAAAATACCGATACATTATTTTTGTAGAATTTGAAAAACATAGCATTTTATATTTTTTTTACCATTGCATTACAATTCATCGCTTCGCTTGTATTTGTATAGTGAATTTGAATCTGTGTACCCTTTCTATAATTTTCGTAAAACTGAGTACCTACCCCTCGTTTATTATTGCATATACTTTAATAACAATCAAAATATATTTATTTTTTCACATTTGTAGTACATAAACAAAATAATAATAATCGAAAAATAAAATTCATTAATAATAAAATATAAATAAAATAAATAAAAGTTACTTATATTATAAATAACATTCATTATGAGAAGTATGAAATTGTTTATGTTGAGTCAGATCATCATAATTTGGTTCCGTGGTTGTTAATTTTAATCTGAGATGCGGTTCCATATGCAAAAGTGTGTTCCTTTTTTAACTTTTGAAAAATGCTGAAAAAACAACTTCACATAGATATGAAGTTGGAAAAGGCAAGATGTGTTTCAGGACTTTCTATGTTATAACTGGATACACAATATTATGTTGCATTTGCAACCAGAATGAAGTACACTCCTTAAATTTATATTTCAAGAATCCGTCTGAAGCTAATTCCAACAATTGCTCTTCTTCCGCCTGCAATAAACCGTCCAGTATGGATGTTGTATTGATGACGTATTAATGTTTGTTGTACCAGGCGCTGCCAAAGCCCGGTGCAGCGCGTACCCCCCACCAAACTCTTCCCGTACCCCAGGGGGTACGCGTACAACACTTTGGGAAACACTGGTGTATACTATTGTCTCATGTAGACGAATCACAACACAAACTGCGTATATCATATCGTCACTGTTCTGGCAGAAGACACTAATTCTAAAAAATTACATATTGAGTTAGTTATACCAAAATGTTCCTTATTTCAAACTTCACCGTCTGGAAACCTTCTTAATAAATAAACAGTCTTTATTTTAAAGTCATCCTTTTTACGATTACTTAATAAACTCACATGATAGACCATTTCAAACATTTTAACAACTTCAAAGTCAAATTACTCAAAACTAGTATTCTCCAGTTAGTGTGTTCTGCCAGAACAGAGACGATATTATGCAGACGAATCCAAAACGTGCGCGCGGTGCCCATTAAGTGCCGAGTTACGGAGGTGAGGAGTGGGCGCCACGACCACTTCCCGACCTGGCATAATGACTTTTCATATAAAATATCGTCTCAACGAATCAAAAAATAAAATGTTTTTCTCAAATTATGTATACAGAAAAGGTCTCGGCACCTGGTCTATGTCCAGTCCTGACAAATTTGTATTATATTTTTTTTCCATCCCTTACATATTTTGTAAACTATTAAACACCTTACGACAAAGCTTCTGCTAAGCATAACTAAAAATATACTTACACAAGTGATGAACATGTCTTTATTAAAGATTTCTCAAGAAACGAGAATCCAAAAATTTCCTTATAAAAATGTGTTCTCGAGAATCCAAAATATTCACAATTTCTCGAGACGAGAATTCTCGATCACAACTTCTTATTGCAAATATATTTTTTCCGGTGATGTATTTTATGGTGCAATTGATTTAAATAATATTATATTTTAATAAATCTACCTAGCCACGTTTATTAGGCTTAGCTCAGAGGCGGTTGCTTCTTCTGCCTGAAGGACTCGAGACTCTGCGGCCCCACCAATTAGGCGGCTCTGAACTATAGCTCCTTTAGCCCTATGGTAAAGCCAGCCCTGTATTGAATGGGTCTATTCACAACCAAGGCGACGAATTAATATTCAAAATCAAAGTATGACCGTCTTCGTCCCTGCTGGTGAAGAGTTTTTGTTAAGTCTCCGTGCCTTTCTCTCCCATGGCACTTTTGATTAAATTACGCCTTTCATTAAAACCAGTCAAAGCTTACTTGAGACCTTGAGAGCGTGGCGACATCAGTCTTGGGTATCTGCTCCTGAGACATTCCCAGGTGAAAACAACTGCCGATGTTTCACACCAAACGCAGGACCTCGTGATACGCTCGATTACACAATGTTTGTGTTGGTGAAGAGTTACGAAAACACTATTTCATCCACCTCTAAGCTTCCGTAGCACGGTGATTGAGATCCGCATCATCTCATCATCATCGTTGGTAGCGTAACAACCCAGAGCGAATCTTAAAGTCCACATAGAATTTCATCCATTTCCTCCAATCCTGGGCCAATGTCATCCTGGTCTCTGCACCGGCCGCTCTAGCATTTTTGTTGACGACCTCAACTACAGATACTTGGGTCTGTCACTCGACTTGCAACACACTGGTCTACTATCCAGGTTACCCCTCGACGGCTGGTCACTGTTTTTTCGATAACTTGGGCCGGCCATTTGAGTCTACCAACTTTAAGGAACGTGTAGGCAGTGGCGGGTGTACGACTTTAAAATTAAAAATAAGTACGACTTTAATTATTAAATATACCTACCTACTTTCTCATAATATACATTATATAAGTACCTAGCGATTTAATATAATAATATGATTTCTATTAAAGGTAATTTTATATGTTAAATATCATTATCTAAGTCGCTACTTAATAACACCTAGCAACCTCTTTTTATTCACTTTGGGGTTATTCGAATTGATCCCCAGTCGGCGCATACTGACGCTAATGCATTCGAATCCTTTGTAGAACGAGATATGTACGGTGGAGACGGGATGGTATACAATCATCCCGGTCAGCGAGATATAGACGCCATACTTTTCTTAATTTATACATAGGTACTAACTATTCTATTGCCGCGGAACTCCGACATTATAATTATTACATAATTTACAAAAATGTATTTATTTTATAATAATATAAAATATATATATATAAAGTAGCGACGAGTTGAGATGTATAAAATAAATTATGTATTTAATTTAGGCATACAATTAAGTATGTAGGTATAATATTAAATATTAGACGTGGATTTTTGATATAATATAAACGCGGGGATGGTCCATACAAACCTGTAAGGTAGAGCCGCCCCTGTGTGTACGTACAATTTATTTGAATTAAGTTATATAGCCTCCGGGACAAATACGTCATTTACCTGCTTCTATTATAATTGAAAACCCTAAATTAATACATTTATAAATCCCTATAAATTAATAGTAATTAAAAATCATTCACCACACTATAATATAATACATGGATAGGGTTGTGACTTGTGATCGATATGTTTCGTTGATGATAATACAGCTCTACATTTTTTAATAGGTAGTTGGATGGGGCTTTAATGAAGATGATGCTCTATCCACTCAACTGATGAAGACCGAGATGCCAGTTTCTGGAGACGTGAAGTGCATTAAAACCAATCCAAGCTTTATGCCCAGTTTATATCTGATCAAACGTATTGCGCGGGCAATAGAAATGGTATGACAACATTTTAAGCATATTATATTTTTACCATGAATATTACCAATCTTAAACTTACGAATTATAAAGAATCAGTACAGTATTAAGGGCAACATTATTTGACATACTGAAAAGCTTAGGTAACTATGCAAATCAACGCCTCTCTTGCGGTCAATATATTATGATACCAAATGACAAATCCGAATTCCACGGTTTGATAAAAGTCAGTTCAAACTGCGCTTGAAGATTAAAATTTATTTATTTTATATATAAGTAGTGAACGTGACAAATTACAAATTTAAGGCTTTTAGACCATGACATAAAAACAAAGAAAATAAATGAGTTAGTTCCTAGAAATCCTATATATATAAACAACGTCCACCTAAGTCCTAAACTCACCATCGCGCAAGTGCAATCAATTTTCATTTGACTAGTATCAAGTAGAGTAGTTTGCGACCTCGATAGTAAATGCAAGGTATCCATAAAGGCATCTAGAAAAAAATATATACCAATATCTGAAGCGATTTAATTGAACATAGTTATTGCCCTACCAACTTGACATTACCAACGGCAGGTTAGCTTTGTACTAGAACTGTTTAAAATAAAATTCACTATAGTTATATAGATTAAACTTTAGGTCTTAGGATAATGCGTTCAACAATCATTAATTTAATTTCCCCTGAATTTTATCTCATTTAAAACTACCTTGTAATTTTCTTACCTGATGATTCTTTAGCCATGAAAAGTTTCTTCCAGCCGTCTCTTGGCCATCATCTTTTACTCAAGGCTACATAATGTTATACGAGGTGGTTTTCTAATTATTTTTATTTATTATGAATAACAATATATCTATTCATTTAGGTTCGAGTGTTTGCAATGGTGACAGTGGTGGCGGAATGATTTTCTCGGAGACGAGAGCTGACGGAGAAGACATCTGGAGCATACGCGGCATAGTATCATTAAGTATCAGCCAAAAAGATAGACATAGTTGCGATCCAAATGAATTTGTTATTTTCACTGATTCTGCTCAATATTTAGATTTTATAACAAGTAATCTTTAACAAATAAAGTGATGTGTTTATTTTTGTATGTAAATTTCATTTTTTTTATTATATATAGATTATTATCTTATTTACACAATATATATATATATATATAATATGTACACCAGTGGTGGCCGGTGGTCTTCAGAATAGCATTTTCTGGTAGTTCGTGTAGTTTACGCAATGGTTTACCTTCTATACCCAGCATTGGAGCAAGTTCGCGCCACTTCCCTCGGTCCAACGCCAACTCTTGCGCCTCCTGCCATGTCAGACCTGCAGCACGTAGGTCGCTTTTATAGCACCGCTGCAGGGTGAGGGAGGGCCGGCCATGGCAACGGAACCCTTGAGGCTGTGCCATAAGGGTACGAAGTGTCACACTCTTTGGTGGCATCAGGAACACTTGTCCTAGCCACGTAAAGGTCGTAAAGCGTCTCTTCATGATTACCTTAATCACCGAAGGCTGCCGTGTCAATAAGCTAAGATAATATCTTAGTGTATAATGACTGAAACGTCGAACTTCTCAGAAGGTAATTTAAATATGTCTTTGTTTATTTATTCTATATCTTAAAAAAGTTTTTAAACATAATGATTTAATATCATTAAAGAAAAATAAATGTCACGGTTTATGGCTTTACGCTCCGAACAATGAATGCGTCAGCCAAATATGAACCGTTCTAAAAACGGATGACATATGCTGGTTCACTTTGTTAATTAGTGAATAGCAGTATGTTTATTTTTTAAATTTCACATTATTATTAATTTAAGTGAAATTATAAAATAAACTAACATTGCGTGGGTAATATTTATATTGTAAATCAGCGTTCCTTCGAACTCAGATTTATTTCTGATGTATTTATATGTCATTAAAAGTATGTTTCTCTTATATTATCGTTCTTATTTATTATTTAGCTATGACCTACTACTCATGTAGTGCTGCTGTGTTTTTTTTTATTATATTGAATGTATTTGAGTGGTTTAAAAATAAATGCGGCAGTTTGTATTTCCGCAAAAGTTTGGCGATTCTTTAAATCTTAAATGTGAAATTGTTAAAAATTAACTCGCCAACATTGTTATAAAACAGAAACTGGCGTTTTTGTTTCTAGAGTCCTAATTTCGTGCGCCGATCATAAAGTGTGTAAAAAATGCTACACAAAACGCTACCAAGGAACATTGGACTACCGTTTAAGAAGTATACAATGGCCTCATTGTAATCCTGTGCAAACTGAAAATCCATTTGGATCGCAATCGCGTTGCGCACATGAACGGAGTATTGTTCATAATACTGCAACATGTTCTACTTCGCGAAGAGAGTGATACACATATGAATAACAATGAAAAGTTGAGTGATGTCTTCAAAAATGCAGGCAGTGCGTAGCACTTGGATGGTATTAGAGGAGCCTCCGCTGATGTACACTATTATTAAGGTAATTTTGACAAATAATTTATCACAAATAAACCAATGTAGATATAAAAAATCCGGCGGCTAACCATTGCTGTATATTTAATACGATTTATCTGATTTATCACATATGCAAGATTTTCCCAAGGGGGTCTTTACATATCTGAAACCACCACTGTACATTTGTGTGTCAGAGATGATAAAGATTTTATAATAATGAGTATCATTATATTAATTTGTAGTTTTAGGATTTATTTTATATTCAATATTACATGTCCATTAAAGAGTTTTATTATTAATATCATATAACATATTTGAAGTCATTGTGCAATTTTATTAAAAGTGATGAATAAGTTCACATTGTGTACATACTTGCTATTAATAATTGTAAGGATATTTATTTCTGACAGTGAAAATATCCGATTGAGGTATAGGCTGTTGCGGAAAATTTGTAATATCTGTGATCTCTATTTCCTTCAAAAGTTCTTTAATGATTTGTACTAGATTTAATACGCAAAACCACATGTAGACAAGGCCAACTGAAACAAAAACATATCAAGCAACGTATAATATTAATATTTGTTTATATACCTAACTAGATAGGTACCATTATAGATATAATCGATATATTAATCAGATTGAGATAAACATAAAGGAACCAACTGAAAAAATGCTAAATGGAGATATTGAGCTTCAAAGTCTGTACATGTTTTTATATACGTCTTTATGTAAATGTTGTGAACATGAAAACTATTAAATACTGTGAATATTATTAATAGGTATATCTCTATTACCAGTTAAAGAATATAAAATACAGTGATATAGCTTAGAATATTAATCAATAATACAGTTGGTTACTTTTCATTTTATGACATTTACCATACAAACAATCATTGGAAACTATTTTACATAAAGGAACCAACAGATGGTTCTTTTTTTTATTTTTCCATATTACTTGGAAAGTCGTAAACTACTTATTTATCATAAAGTATCAAATTGCAATTAAATTTTAAAATATCTTTAATAACCTCAGCAAAATAACTTAAGGTAAAGATAGAGTACTCCATACCATCAAAGAAACCTTAACCTCTTGCCTCTTCTAACACTTTGATACTGACTATGACAGATACTTATCAGTTGGTTCTTTTTTCATAACAGAAAATTTGAAGTTTAGAAGATTTGTCCGTTAAGCAGAAAGAAAATAATGTAAAATAAACCGTGGATTTTAGTGTTGCCAGCCCCGGGATTACAGAATTAATTTGGGTGGAATTCCGGGGTACGCAAACGCTTCTATGTGTTAGACCAAGGGCTCCCAACCGGTCGATCACGAAGTAAAATTTGGCCGATCCCAATTACGATTGTGAATTTTGAAAATAAGAATGATTTCCATATTTAAATTTACAATCACTGATAAAAATAATAATATCCAAAACCATCACCAATATGACATCGCCAGTCAATTCCTTCAAACTGAATTTATCACTTTAAACTACGAAAAAAGGAATTTACTCGTTTTTTTAAAAAAAAATTGAAGATGAGATTTGTAAAAACAAATGTTCATATAATTATGAAGATTATACCAATGTTAATGAGCTTCATAAAATTTGCAATTCTTATATCGTAATTCGTATTCTTAGGTCAATAATTATTATAAAACAATCATTATTCGTAGAATGTTTTATCATATTTGAATGGTCGAAGACATAGCTTATAACCAGTATCTTTAGAATTATCTTGAAATGTGTTAATCGTGCCCATTTTTTGAATAATAAGATGTCAAATTTGGGATCACAGAGATTATAAATATATTTTTTATCGTAAATATTTCACTATAATAATGTTAACATAAATTTTACTAATGGTTTTATAAATGCGTTTAAAGATTAATAAATCTAAGAAATCTGACTATATTCTAAAAAATTAGATCGAGAGGTTTAAACGAATACTATTTTATGTGGTAAAAATACTTTGTGCAGTCATCAAATGTTTAAAATAAATATAAAGGATAATAAGGCTTCAAAATTATTTAAATAGATTATCTACAACGTTTAAGGAATGTCCAGGCTTATGCTCTGAAAATACCATAAAAACTCCATTTTGACCTACGTTGGGCGTGTGGGCCCCTTAAAGGACGTCTGTTTTTCGAATTACATATTTATTTGAATCTTCATTTTCTCATATGAAATTTATTGAATTCAAATATCGAATACGTTTGACGGGGGTGATCAATCACCTTGATGACTGTTTGCGTTTTGCAACAAGTAGTTTATTATAAAACGAATTATTTGAAGATTGCCGATGATACATGTCAAATATCTCACTAATTATACATATTAATAAAATATATATTTGAATTAATGAAAAACTGGATGAAGACATTTTTATTCTCCCTTATATTCTCTTATATCTATAAAAAACCACGAAAATATTAAATTTATTTTGTTTTTGCAAATATTTTGCCTTTTAAAACGAATATTCTTATAAAATTCTCATTAGTAATCGGTCGCCATGAAAATTAAGATAAAAAGTAGCGAATTATATTTAATGAAAGAAAGATAAAACATAAGTTATCCCGATTACGTTGTACATCTTTACATGTACTTGAATAGTTACACAAATACCAACGTATATCGTACAAATATATGAAATACAATGTTTTGTTTTTGGACTGCCATCGTTAGTGGTGTAGTGCTAAATAACATAGGACGATAACCACTTGATCCTTGATCAAGGTCCATGCTCTAGATCCAAATACAAAAACAATATGTGAAGTTACCAGACCCAGAATTTGCACTGGTATCGCGAGCGTTTGTGGTTAATATATCTAATAGCACGCCATGAATTTATTGGGTACAAATATAATAAAGAATAAAAAATATATTTGGTTTTAACTTTGGGTTTCAACATGAAGGTTTCCCACGCAATTAATATAACTTTTTTTATGAGTGACTTACGAAGAATAAATCCTCCAAATATGCTCAAACCAATCAGTAATCCCAAATTGATGATATTTTGTTTCACCAGCATCATGCCAACCACGTGGATGGCAAAGAGAAAAGCCACGCGGACGAATTCCGTCAAGAGAAAAGGATATATCATACACGTGTTGCACTGAAATAATAATACATCATTATTCACTTAAAACTACTGAAGATTCCTCATAATGGTGATGTGACCTCTCGTTAATGGTGTAGTGGCGACCCGAAACTTTTTTACTAGCCCGCTCCGGCATTAATTCAAACAGTTCTCAATAATTTCAAGTCACGACAATAAAGACAATTATGTGGTTGTTATTTTCAACTTGATATTCTGAAATTTCTATAAGTAGGTACATTAACATCAACATAATGACGCGCACATAGAAAAATGGAATGACGGAGGGTCCATTTCTAAAAATATTCATAGGTAATAATGTATTATATATTTTTAAGGCGGCGTAAGAGGGCGGGGTTAAGGAAATCTACCAGGTGCCACAATCTTCCGTATTCATCCAGGCACTCCGGACTTTGAGTATAGTGATGAACACCTAGCCCTAAGCTATAAGTAAGCTTACTCACCGATGTGTTAGGTACGACCTGTCGCATTCACAAGTGGTTATTGAATGTAACATAACCTAACGATCATAATTATTAGGATCGCTAGTGTCCGTTTGTGTCGTCTGAGCTGTATTGTCTTTTGGACATCGTCGCTATAGGATTGGTTTGTCGAATATCCATTTTTGTCGAAATCGACCTTTCAATGCAAAATGATTTTTTGTATCTAAATGGACCAAAACCACCCTTTTCTTTAAATTGATTTGTAATGAAAACAGCATTCATATGCTGTAAAAATAACAATTTAAATACCTCCATGTATTTAAATATAGGATAATGAAATTTGTTTTTCGTCTCCTGAACATTTGACATTTTGTCTATTCGACAAACCAATCCTACAGCGACGACATGCCGGTCAGAATATTAAAGCAACCATTGAATTCCCGAGATGGTTGCACCAAATCATGAATGCCATGGGTCTAACACTGACACATACATTGCGTGTCGTAGAATGCGTAGAGGAGTGAGGCCAACCCATTGAGGAGGCAGTTCAATGGACAAATCATCCGGATCACGATCCGCAGTAATGAGATACCATTCACCTAAATAATTCGTATTTTTTTCGTTCCTGGGGGGGGGGGGGGTGTACTTCGAACCGCATTTTGAGTTGGGGCGGTGAAGTTTATTAAATACCCAGCGTCCCGGTAGGTACCTACTATTGTATGTAGCACTGCACCACTGCCTCTTCACGACTCCAAAAAATATTAAGAGACATCTCACATAAAAATAATAAAATTTCTCAATATTGCGTGATTATCTAGGCTACCTTCCAAGAATTGACAGTAAAGTCTGTTAACAATATCAATTAATTAATGATGTTGACTGACGTAAACAGCTAGTGAATTAGTAAATATTGTTTGCTACAGTTCTGGGAAATTCTATTATCAATTATTGGCAAAACTGCATAGGTAATATGTAGGTTATCTATATAATTTGCAAAATCAAGTCATTGCTCTCGCATTTCAATCATATAATATAGCGGAGTCCAATCGGCGGCTGGGAATTGTCTTATTTCCTACAGAGAAGGCTTTAGTTGAAGAGTATGAGGGGCAAGTTTCGTCAGATTGTTCCAAGAACTTATATAATCGCAAATTAGTCACAACCTGCGGTTTTTAAACGTACCTACCTTATACCTAGTCAGCGGCGAATAATGGACGTAGGCCGTGGAAATCCGACCTAAACAGTACACACTAAACTTTGTCAGTCATACTTTTGTTTTCATTGAACTAAAAATACAAATTGCATGTGGTATTGATTAGTTTCTAAAAATCAATTAAACACTGCCTAAAGCAAACCATAATAGAAGAGAGGTAAAAATATTCTTCAATAAAAAAAATCTAAATAGATATAAGATAGATTAGATAGATTATAGATAGAAGAATATTTGGTACTGTTCGGTTAAAGCGGATACAGCGGAAAACGCATTTTGAAAATAGCCGATAAACTGGATTATTTGTTAGGTTAACCTAACCAAACCTAACCTAACCCAACCTAACCTAACCTAAACTAACCCAAACTAACAAATAATCCAGTTTATCGGCTATTTTCAAAATGCGTTTTCCGCTGTATCCGCTTTAACCGAACAGTACCGAATATTTTGTATCTTCTATGGTTTGGTTTAGGCAGGGCTTAATATTTTTTTTAAATCATCTGCAATTTGTATGCTTAGTGTAATGAAAACAAATGAGTATGACTGGAAAAGTTTAGTGTGCACTATTTATGTCGAATCCCCTCAGCCTACCTCCACCCTTCGCCACTGATACCTATTCAGCGTTATCAGATACCTATGGCATTTCTTGCTAGATAAAGTGTTTTTAAAGAGGTATCTGCATAGCTTGTGAAAAATGAATCTACAAGAAATCTACAAAAAGTTTATTTACAAGCTTTCGAATTTGTTTCTGAATTATCTATTTATTAACAACTATTGTACGAACACAATAATATGTGAGTAACTCAGCATTAGATAAGAAAAAGCAGATACGAAATATATTAAATTTTCGACTATAGCCCAATGTGATGGAATATATTGCTGCGGATTACCTATTGATCGTAGTGTGTAGTGTTATTTTTTTTTCCGTTTGTTATAAGCGTTTACCTCCGTCCAAATAAGCCATCGTCACAAATGACATCTGCGGGTCTATTCTATACACAAGGCTGCTTTCGGTCCGCTACGGCAGCTAAATAGGGTTGAAAGTATCGAATTATTAACACTTATTGTAACAATTACAATAATTTAGTTATAATTATTGTTAAGTACTATGTTTTAATAGCACCTCTCTTGGCTGTGATAAATTTTAGACCGAGATAGACAGTTCTGACAGTTCGTTACAATACCTGTTAATAATTCAATACTTTCCTATCCTATTTAGCTGCCGTAGCGGACCGAAAGCAGGCTTGTGTATAGAATAGACCCGCTGGTGTAGATTAATCAAGGAAATACATATTTTAGTATGCAATAATAACTAAAATATGTAGGCATGTTTACGTTATCCTCAGTGGTGTAGTACTAAATAAAAAGTGCCAAGTCGTAGTTTTAAAGATTCTAATCCCCCACCCTTCTTATCCCCCACTTTTTGTCGAGCCCATGTTTAAATATTTCGACAAATACGTAGGTAGGTACCGAAAATTTCGTAACAGCAATGCGAACGATTAACAATAGACAAATAAGCTTGAAGCGACTGGATGCTAAATATCAATACATTTTCTCATAATCAGTTAGGAATTGAACTAACTAATCACCCTCCCGGGAATTTTTACGCCCAGTTTACTTATTGTCGATTGTTTCCAAGTTAAAAATAACAGAGACATAGTTTTCTTTATTCGCCTAAATCAAAACTATTGCGTTTAACATACTATTGATGGTAACTATTTGGAGAAATGCCGGTGCGCCACCCCGGCGCGCTTAGGCCCATTGCATCACTGTTTATCTTAAGGGGGGACATGCTCGTCGTAGGTCAAAATTGAGTTTTTATTCTATTTTCAAACCATGATCCTGGACACTCCTTAAACGTTGTAGATAATCTATTTATATAATTTTGAAGCCTTATTATCCTTTATATTTATTTTAAACATTTGATGACTGCATAAAGTATTTTTGTTACATAAAATAGTATTCTTTTAAACCTCTCGCTCTAATGTTTTAGAATATAGTCATATTTCGGTACATGAATGTGCAGTGGTGTTAAGATTTTTTACATTTATTAATTTTTAATCGCATTTATAAAACTATTAGTATAATTTATGACGAGATAATTTTAGTAAAATATTCACGATAAAAAAATATATTGATAATCTCTGTGATCCCAAATTTGACAAGAATTATGCATTTTATTATTCAAAAATTGGCAAGATTAACACATTTGAAGATAATTCTAAAGATACTCATTATAAGCTATGTCTTTGACCATTTAAGTGTGATAAATATCTTACGAATAATGATTGCTTTATAATAATTATTGACCTATGAATAAGGTAGTGTTTTTTTTAAATACGCTATTTCTTTTGGCATTCCCCAGTGGTTAAGCTACAACATACGGCCGTAGCCATAAATTAACAAACTATAATTAAAGTAGGGAGTAAAATTATGTTAACGTGCGTGTTTGAACATGTACCTAACTGAAATTTTTTTTTTTTTTTTAAACGGTACATGTTCAAATACGCGCGTCAATATTATTTTACTTCCAACTTCAATTATAGTTTGTCAATTTATGGCTACGGCCGTATGTTGTCGCTTAACTACTGGGGAATGACAAAAGAAATGGCGTATTTCACAAAAACACTACCTTATTCTTAGGTCAATAATTATTATAAAGCAATCATTATTCATAAGATGTTTATCTCACTTGAATGGTCAAAGACATAGCTTATAATAAGTATCTTTATAATCATCATCAAATGTGTTAATCTTGCCGATTTTTTGAATAATAAAATGCCTAATTCTTGTCAAATTTGGGATCACAGAGATTATCAATATAATTTTTTATCGTAAATATTTTACTAAAATTATCTCGTCATAAATTATACTAATGATTTTATAAATGCGATTAAAAATTAATAAATGTAAAAAATGTTAACACCACTGCACATTCATGTACCGAAATATGACTATATTCTAAAACATTAGAGCGAGAGGTTTAAAAGAATACTATTTTATGTAACAAAAATACTTTATGCAGTCATCAAATGTTTAAAATAAATATAAAGCAAAATAAGGCTTAAAAATTATATAAATAAATTATCTACAACGTTTAAGGAGTGTCCAGGATCATGGTTTGAAAATACAATAAAAACTCAATTTTGACCTACGACGAGCATGTGGGCCGTTAACGGATAAGGAAAATATTATCCCTGTCATATCTTACCATGTATGCACCGTATATCAGTAATATGCAAGAAAATGCATGAACCGATAAGAATGATATACCTATTATCAAATATCTTTCAGGATCTGAAAAAAAAATAATGAAATAAATGATTACTTATAACAAACACATAAGTTTAAAAAACCTCAGAAATATTCCAGATATAAAAATATTATACAAATTTTTGAAGCAAATGCGGGTGAGTGCTCTTAGCCAATAATTAAGAAGTGTGCTTAGTTACCATTCGGTCCAAAAAAATAAAAGTATGATTTTTCCGAGGCTTTTCAAAAATATTTTTGATATTTTCAATAATAAACAAAGCTAAATTTCGATATCCTCATTTTCTCAGTCTTAGTCAAAAATTCCATAATATTTGGTTATATTATTATGTAGTCATAATAAATTATAACAAATTGTTTATTTACGTTTTTATCACATTCTCATATTCATCTTCAAATTTGAAGTTTGTGGCTCTATTTAAAAGTTTCCTAAGTTATATCTCTTCGGAATTTTCGCATTCCACTCTTTGTTTGTCCAGCTAAATGTATGCCCCCCACATCCTGAAGCGGGCCCCCAGACTAGGATGTTTGGCGCCCCTCCTACCTATCGCTAAAAGACAGTGTGACGCAAAAAGTGGTGTAACCGGGAAAATTAAGGTGTATTTTTAGCGACATTCATATGATTTATGGAATTTTCGAGTATCGGCACACAGTTAAAAATAGCATCGTACAACCAAATATGTTTTGTTATTAATCTTATCATTTAAGTAGAATAGCGCCGCAGGTGACTTTTTTACCATTGGAGCAAATTTGTGATCTGTGTTTATCTCACTTATCTGGTGGACTCGCCAAGCCGGGCCCTTCCTGTGCCTGGGTCCCCAGGCTAGAGCCCTGTTACCCCCTCCCTTGTGGGAGCCATGACTAAAAATGTATCAAGAGGTCCGTAGCGTCATCACTTGGTCGTACCATCGAGTAGCGGATTTACCTCTTCCTCATTGACAATGACCTTTACTAAATTATAATAATCTCTTCATATGGCCAAATAGTTTCAGAATTATTCATTGAATACATACAGATTTTCGAGAGCGCGTCCTTCACCGCTTCTTGTATTAAGGTGACGTTCGTGCTTTTTGCCATCCATTAACTCCAATTTAAAACAAAATATTCCTATAAATTCAAAAATTATGCCTATCCCACCTGTTTGTACTGCAGTGAAAAAGCTGGTAGCAAAAAGCAAATCGTTTTCACTAACCCATGTCGCTATCTGATTTTTTATGAGGGGTATATTTTCTAAACCTGTTCCGAGCATTATTGCCAGAAAACAACTTTTTATCTGTAAAAGAAATTCATATCATCATAAAATAGATACGCACTGAGCTTAACAATATTATAATATGTATAGAGGTACTCACTGAACATCTTGAATATATAATATTTATATTATGGTTGATCACAAGGGGGCACTAAATTTAAATATTGAAAAAAAAAAATGCCAGGCGTGGATGAGTACATGTTAATGAATTGATATCTAGGCATCCACAAAATTATGCTGTTTAAAAAAAACATTCATCACAAAAAACCTTCATTATTAATCGTTGTTTTTATTACTCACTGATGCATAGGGTTGATGGTTTTAAACGATATTTGCGTATGTTTTATAAATGGCGAAGCTGAATTTATTCATATATTTAAGAATACCTCGGGAATACTTGTGCATCGCCTTTTATTCCTTATATAATATGATGAATTTTAACAAATAACGTATTATAGATATATATTATTTTTAAAACTACAACAGGTCACGAAGCCCGATATCAGTAGTGTAATGAAATAGTAGTGTATTTAGTAATAGAAGAGAAACAATCATAAACACCCAGACTTTGAAAAAATTACATAAATATATTATGATCGCACCGAGATCGATCTCGGGGCCCCCGGATGAAAGGCCGCGCCTTATGCACTGGACTACGAATGCCGATTATGGATATGCCGACGACACTAGATTTTTATTATAAAGTGTTACCAAATAAAAATTATAAATGATATTTTAAAATACGGAGCAATGTAAAAACAAAGTAATTTTATATAATAGTAAACAAAAGATCATTGCGCGTCGGACGACTTTTATTCGTCTAAATTGCTAATATTATCATATACCTACTATGAAAATAAAAACAGAAAACGCTCGGCTGCAAATAAACCAGTCAAAAACTAAGTATATGGTGAGCACACGCGATCAGGTACCGCTGCAGAATATATATATATATATATATATAGGACAGCATACATATTATGAAGGGGTGGACAAGTTCACGTATCTCGGATCCAGCTTAATCCAAAATAAGACAGCAGAGGAGATAAAAATCCGCCTTATCTCCGGGAATAAATGCTGGCATTTTTAGGCATTCTAGGCCGAAGAAGTAAACTTCTATTATATAAAACAATTATTAGGCCAGTGGTTACTTATGGTTGTGAGACTTGGTGTTTAACTCAAAACGAGGAAAATAAATTAGCTGTCTTCGAGCGCAAAATACTCCGCAAAATCTTTTAACCTACGTTGGAAAATGGAAATTACAGAATAAAAATAAACCACGAGTTGGAAGAGCTGATTGAACAGCAAACAACCATAAGATACTGTAAGTCATAAAGACTACGACGGGCGGGACATGTGGAAAGAATGCCTGACGTTAAAGCGCCAAGGATCATGACGAAGTGGCTACCCCAACGGAAGAGACCCAGAGGCCGACCAAGAAGGAGATGGGCTGACGCCGTAGAAGTGAACTGGCTTCATATAGGAAGACCCGGTAACTGGAGAAGTGTGGCGAGAGACTGGAGTGAGTGGAGAGTGGTTGTGGAGTAGGCCAAATCGCACCCCGGGATGTAACGCCATGGAAGACGACGAAGAAGAAGATCATATACCTACATGCGAAATAAGGGTACATCCAGGACAAATGCTACCGTTGTGGAAACTACAATTTTTAGTCTCAAATTTGAAGAAGATAATATTTAATTTAATTATATTACATTATTATTTTCTTCTCGGCTATCTTAAGGCGTATGGGTTTATTCGCAAGAATCAAATTTGACGTAAGCGCCATGAAAAATAACAATGCTCGAAGCGTAAAAAAACAAAAATCTCTTCGCTCGGCTTCTCGTGTAGTAGATACGAAATCAGAGGTTTTAAAAGTGTTGAATTAATAATATTTTTTTCCTAACAAATTTTATAAACATTTTTGTAGTCGGTAGAATAAATTATAAGAATAAAAATAGTAGACCTCTAAATAAGAACCTCATATTATTGATATGCTGAATTTGTGAAGTGACACCTTTTCTTGAACCTATCATATTTAGGTTCAAATTCAGTGCAAATATTTTTCAAAAAAAAATCTAATACTAAAAAACACGAAAGTGTAAACAAATATAATTTTATTCATTTTCATAAGCTAACATTACAAATTATAAGTTTAAAACATTCACAAGATGGCATGAAAGATTTCTGTTATTATTGCGTTTTTATTAAATTATAAAAAAATGACTCATAAAATAAAGCAATTCAATGAATATTTGTCGAGGAACGTTTTTTTTTTTTAAATTTAGTACACAACAATTATGATTTAAGAAACAATTATTATAATAGCATGTATTTGACGGCAGTACGTTTTGGTCGCCGCGGAGGATTTCGGAACATTAGTGTATAGAAAATTAATAATTGATTCCTTAATTAGTGTATTGGTTTAACGGTATGCAATGTATTAGAATAACTATTATAAATTGTTTTTTTTTTTATAATTTTATTTTCTTTTCTATTGATAGCTATTAATTGATAATTGATATTATTATTTGTTAACTTGATAATTATTATATTGAGGGTTTCTTATATCCATCGACCGTGTTAGTCTGATCAACGAGTTCAGGCAATACACAATTCATATAAATCTTGTCACTTGTGATGTGAAGAGTAATATTGTTTTTATTATTCAATGAAATAGGTTCTTACCTCAATATATGTTTTACTCGAGTTAAATAATTACTAATAAATGCCTAAGGTGATTCCATTCAATTCAACTCGGCATTAAATATATTAAATTCTAAAAGTTTTGTACTATGTCATTTGAGTCGTTTTATGCGATCCTGGTTTCGCCTTTCGACATCGTCAGGATGCGCACTCCTCAAATATACACTGTCAACGAAAGCAGCTAATTCTCACTTAACAATAAATTAATACAATAAAGTAAGGTAAAAACTTTATCACCTACCTATTAAGTCAAAGTGCACAATGAAAAATTTAACAAACAATTAATTATGAATAGTTGAATTGTGGCAGTATGAAAAAAAAAGATTTTACCACAAACCATCTGAAAAATACATACATCATAAAACATATACGTGATTTTGTGCCCCAAAACACTTATTTTATTATTATTTTGACGATTAGGAAAATTATGACACATGTTTCAGTGGCCATTACTATGACAGCATTCGAAAACGTATTTTACTTTAAATTTTCTACAAATTTACTATTTGTGACATAAACCACTTAAGATCGATAATAAATAGACCTTGAAAAATAATATTATTTTGTTTCTATTGATAATGCCAATAAACATACTCCTGGATACGTCCCTTTGAAAATAACAAAACATGGCGACCCAGGTACATAAAAACTGTATTAAGCCCAACCAAGTAGGTATTTATCAAAATAATTAAAGTCCACCTATATTTTATCTAAACTGCTCAAGTCCAAAATATTTTTTTTTATAAATGTTGCACCGAACGAATACCTTTAGGACTTCTTTGTAGCCATCGTGGTTATAAGATTCAATTATCTTACAATATCTCACATGCTGCAACCATTTGTATTACAAGATAATAAATAATATAATATAACTACATTTTTCTCAGTTTGACATTCACTGGTATTTTATGATGTTTGATTTGTCAACACAAATTATAACACCTGGTCTACGTTATGTGGTCTTGCCAATTTGATTGTTACTGCAATGCGAGTAAAGGTCATTTTTCTATGAGTTAAAATACTGTTCGCGACGGATAAAATTTTGGAAAAAAAAGACGTCCTCACCCGTTGAAATTCACAAGCCTACTAAGGTTAGAAATGAGAAATTAGAAAAACTATATGGATTAATCGATCAAATGGTCTCTTTTTGTTAATTTTGCAAAATAATTATATATCTAAATTGTCTGAAAATAGGATAAATACATGAAAACGTACGACGTGTTTTGGTAATATAGCGTCACTAATTGTACCGAATTTATAGGGTTTTATTTATTTTTTCATTGTTAATTATTATTTATAGTATTACGGAAATGTTATATTATAATAAAAAAATATTTTTATTGTGCAGTATATATTATTTTGTGAGAAAAAATCATTCAAAATTGGCTGATGTATACTCAAACTAAAATGGCTTTAAAATCTTTATTTTTCTGAAATTAAAAAAAGTACGTGAGTTAATCAATGAAATGTATTGTTTTACCCATTTCTTTCATACAATATATACCTGCAAAACTATTATTAAGTTCAAAAATTCACTGTGGCGTGACAGTCGTTTTGGCCAATTTCGAAAACAGGACCGACTATTTGTCATTTATTTTAAAAATTAAAGCGAATCAGAAAATTTTAATGACACAAAAAGTGTTATTTGAATATTATTTATTAGATTTTAAATAAATAAAGTGTTTATTATGTGTCAATTCGTGTTAAACGTCCTTGCCATTTCCACGATTCTGAGAAGACAGGAAAAAACGGGTCCAATGGCCTTTTCTGTTCTCGATCTAAGGTTGCGTTTTAATAAAATAAGAATGCTAATAATTCAGGTCACGCGTTGGCTGACGGTAATTGTAGAAATCCGTGTTTTGCATATGAATTTCATACTATCGATCTGAATTATTCGTCACGTGATACTCTAAAAATCAATATTTCGCAGCATTTAATAAGTATTATTATTCTTTACACACCAAATTATCATAATATATTGATTCTAATATAACTATTATTACGTTGTATGTAAAAAAGATTATTTTAACTTGTCTACATGGAATCCAATCCCGGACGATTTTCGATACATATGAGTCCCAGGATTAGTAAACATAATCCCGAAACCTTCGCGATTGATTTTTTTATCAATCACAATTAATTGGTACCTAACTATGTGTGCAAAATCATTACGTTAGTGACGTGTATGTACCTGTACATGTCACAGGGGTAATCGTCGGATGCTCATGGATAATACATTTTTTGCTGCCACACGCAATCGTAACAACATCAGAAAAATAATGCATCCGTTTATTTAAATGAATTTAGACGACGAAAAATATTAAATAGAAAAAGTAGACCTCATTTAAGGTAATGAATAATGTTTTAATGGATATCAAATGCATTAAAATCTAAACTCGATCATATCATCTGGGGAAGTTAATGCATTTGTCATCAATAGAAACGTCATTTATTGCTATTTATTATCTCTCATTTTAAAATAATAACAATCAGAAATTTGAAAATATGACGAATCAACAAAACAAAAATTACTCCTTTCATATAAGTACTATATAATCTGGAACATTTTTTATTTCAATCAGTTCTAAGATCGCATTTCAAGACACCCACGGATATTTCACTATGTATATATATAGTGAAATATCCGTCATAAAAATCTGTTAATATAAACCTCCACTCCGTTGAGGCCCATATATGTTCCTATTAGGATCGGACATGGTCGAAAGAATATAGATATATACATAAATAAATATATATATATAGGTAAAAAGTTAATATCAATTATTGAAATAAATGCCAATTCCGGGCTGGTCCCGGGATCCCGGGATCGTCAAATTGTAATCCCGAAATCCCGTGATCCAAATTTAGGCTCGGGATTGGATTCCCTGTCTACGTGTTATCCTTAGCTGAATTCATTATTAAACACGGAATTAACATGCACCTACATGTAGTTAATATTATGTATAATATGGAAAATGGAAAAAATACTTACAAACGACAGAACTCCAATAATAATTCCACCAAGTCGCAACGAAAAATAAAAACAAAAATTATAAATGTATGCCATTGCAAGCACAACTTTTTTTATTTCTTAAAAAATATTAGTACGATGTAGTTAATTAATTACATTCTCCTAATTCTAAAATGTACCTAATTTTATACAATGATACACATGAAAAATGATTTACAACGAGTCACATCAAGCGTTCAATGTTTAGTGGAAACATGGAGAAAATTCGAAAATGGAAGCACGCCTACAATAATACGAATAATATAATCCAGTTATCGATTTTGCTATATCCATTATCCGACATAATTGTTTGTGAAATCAGTTTGCTCGAATATTGAAATCTCATTGTTACTATTATCATTTCGTGTATCAACACGCGAAGGGAGTTTGTAGAATGGTGACCATAAAATAATATATAATTGTATGTAATACAGTGGCGGATTTCCTCGGCGCAGATTACGCAATCGATTCGTCAGAAGATATAAAAGGGAGCTTCGAAACAGTTCAAACCTATCATACAATTAATAAATTAAAATAAAATCTTGAACTTCACACAAATTTAGTAGGTACTTATACAATATTACCCAGAGCATAATAAAATGCTTGCATATGATATCAAAGGAGCCCATAATGCATAATATAACCACCAATAATGACTAATATTATTATGTGTCATTACCACAGAACAGATTAATAAATAGAATTCCAATAGGCTATACCCCAATACACTACATTTTGTCGCAGGGATTTGAATATGTGAGTGTCCTACGAAAATGAGCCACACATAATAGTCGTGGAATAGTGTCTGTTGTAACCTTCAAATACACCAATATTGAATGAGTGTCAATGCATAAACCGAGAGCAGTTGACATAACGAAAGGCAAGCGTATTTTTGACATATAAGTAGGTATATCCCATATTCTTCCATACTTGAGATCGGTTGCTCGTTACTCCACACCCGTTATGTACCTATTTCAGTTCCCATCATCTCTGAGTTCCCTGGTCTCACAAGTTTAAGGATGTGATTTATAGATTCTATTGATTGATGCGCTGGGCCTCCACGTCGTTAAACCCGCCACTGACGTAATATACTTATTATATTTTATTTATGCTCCTTCATAAACTTACAATATAAATAAAATTAGCGTTTTACGTAAATTTATTTAAAATACAGCTATCCTATGTAATATATCTACAGATAAATAGACACATTAATATAATTTGTCAGAGAAATATTGGTATCATGAAGATTGAGTAGGTATCTCATATTAATTATACAGATTCAGACATACTAATATTGGTGTAAGAAACTTTTTTAATGTAACTTTTAATACATCGAGTACGTAATTTGATAAATCAGTATGAAAATTAGCATAATGATTATGTGAGAATGTCAAATTTTCAGCATGGCTAGTTGCTATTAGTAAAACCAAAAATTTTGAATAATGTTTTTAAATATACAGTATTTTAGGAAAGATGGCAGTGATTGGTGTTAATAAGCTTAAAAGGTAGTATGTATCTAAATAGAACAATAAGCAATATGGAGTATAAAAAGGATGGATTTTGGCAGTCAATTCATTATTAAGATATAATAGAAGAACAGTTTAAAACTGATGAAGTTATATTCTATTTAAAAATATCAAAAGCTCCTATTAAAAATAAACATTACAAAGTGCGTTTATTCCATTTTATCAGAGTGTAAAATGGTATAATTAACATTAGCACATTATTCATTTTAGATTGAGCAGCTGAATTTTTATTGCATGCGTTTCCTCTGCAGCAAAAGACGCAGAAAAATTCTTCTTTGTTCCTATCACAAATGTCCCAACCGAGACCTCGATTGATATTGACGTCATCAAAACTGCAAGGACCCAAGCCGCATTCGCGTTTCAAAACGAAGCCATGAAGTTCTGAAAACACGAAAAATGAATTGTTAATAACGTCATATGATGCCGGATATATTAATTATAATATGGACGGTGAACCTTTTTACGTATTTTTTTTGTAATAACAAATTGTGTAATGGTATTATCACTTAACTATTAAGACTTTTCGTATCTACATAATATTGTTGTGATTAAAAAATATGTTTTATTTTTAAGTATTTACTATATTATGCCAGGTCAAGTTTTATAAAAGAAAGTCAATCAGAAGGTTGCTAAGTATATGTGAAGTAAATCGACGTAAGAGGGTTGTTTATGTTTGAGCTGGGTAGAGTAGGTATACGCTTCATAACTTTGCACTCCGGCTCTAGGATGAAGATGATGTATTACTATATATTTGTTTATTAATTACTGTATATATTAATACAAGTGAATATCATTTGATCTAATTTTATACAAGGTAATTAGGCAAATAGGCGTATCAGTGTCGTAAAGAGTGCAAAGTTATAAAACGTATAGGTACTCTACTCGCCGTTTCACAAGCAGCGAATATTATCGCGCGTTATAATGTCGCGCAACCATTTTCCAAATGCAAGTCGGCAAACAATGGTCGCGTGAATTTGTATGCGCATTCGTTGCGCGTAAAACAGGCGTACAGCACACAAATGAAAAAGGTTATAAATATGTAATATATATTTTGAAAATTTTTAGAGCTGTGCCCCGCTCTCCAGCCATATGTGCCCCAACCCACTACAGCACTGTATTATACACAATTATTTATGTTTATGAGTATGCAACATGGAATTCAAGAATAATATAAACACTGATGGAATATGTACTTACTGTCTTTACTTATATGTGTGACGCATCGGTCTGATTGCGCAGGACAAGGTAAAATAGACTCATTTCCGCATTCTTTGTTCGTGTATTGCACACACTGATAACACGATATGTTGTTGCTTATCGAAAATACTGAAAACATAAAATAAACATTCCCTGTAAACCGCAGAATACACACACATAGTATCAATATTATATATTAATCAGTGGCGCGCAGTTCATAGATGCTGTGGATGCGGAGCATTTCCAGAAATATTCGATAACATTGTATGCAATAATATTGACGTGTAGACGAAGCACATATTGTTTTGGCATTGCGCAAAAACCCCGCGTTTCAAGCGAATAACGTTCACTATAATATTATAATAATAAATTGAACTACTTAAAATGCCTATGTTGACCAGTTTTTGGTAGATTAATAGTCATAACTAGGGATCCCGAGCTATTTTCGATACCTATGAATCCCGGGATTGATAAACATAATCCCGAAACTTTCGGGATTGATTTTTTTATCAATTTTTATGGAAAATAAAATAACAACGAAAATATAACAGAAAAAATACTTTTAATAACAAATAACTAGGTACATTATAAATAAACTGAGTTTGAATGAAGTTTGATTTATACCCATGTGTGAGTTGCCGATTTATTTTATTTTTTCACATAAATTAATAAAAATGAGAAAGATTGGAAAAAACAATGCTTCGCACTATTAACAAAGTAATTTCACCATGATCTCATACGTTTTAAGGCAGTTTCATATTTGGCTGACTAATTAGATTTATGAAGCGGAAAAGCCATAAGTACACTATGCTTTGCTTTACTATTTTAAATTTTGCTAACCCATTCACTAAGTCTTTACTATCAGAAACAGCAATCTCATATTAAATTCACACTATTATTTATATTACAATATTATTTACTCCATTAAAATTATGTATTTCCAAGATTGAACGTATACAATATTAACAATACATGTCTTAAATAGTATAAATTATATTAGATTTATTTTTGTCCGATTTTATCAATTTTATTTGTAAATATAAAAATTTTATATTAACAATGGAAAAATGCCAATCCCGGGATTGTCAAATTGTAGTCCCAAAATCCCGTAATCTGAATTTTGGCTCGGGATTGGATTCCCTAGTCATATCTACGTTATATCTCAAATGGAGTCTTAATTAATAAACTAATTATTATTAATTGGAATTTAATCTGTGTTTTGAAATGGATAATGAAAAAAACTGTGATGCGTTCTCCACGCACGGCAAAATTGAAACCTATTGTTAGAATGCAAATTAATCATTTGTAGGCTTAGGATTCTTAAGTATTTAAATATTTTTTTTTGAGCGGCCCACAACAAAATATCAAAAATATCTATCAGTTTCAGACAATTTTGAAACATTTAAGCCGTATTTGTTAGCACCTATTTTTAAATATTTTTGGATAATTACATATTTTTACATAAACACAAAATTTCAATGTTCCTGGACCAATTGGAATAAAAATATGTACACAATTAAATATGTAGTGTTTTAAATAAAAATACTGGACGCTGTAGAATATTAAAGCTGTTTTGGAAAATCCATCTTATGTCTCAGATGTTTCAATTTTTTCTACTTCAGAAATAGTTTCATTTACATACGCAATAATAACATCACTGTAGAAGTGAAAAGAAGTTTTACCATGTATAAAAATTTTCTAAGATCAAATCGTCAAAGATTCACTTTCGAAAATTTGAAGATGAATTTTATTATTTATTGTAATAAAGCGTTTTCTGTTTGTGAATAAATAATAAATTAAACTGTTGAAATATATTTATGATTTATTGTAATAGGTACTTATTTAAATTTTTAGCACTAAATTATGAAATTTTAATCACATATTTTCCAATTATATCTACATATTTTAGGGACCTATTATTCATTTTTTAGCACCTAAAAATCCTAAGCCTAATCATTTGTAACGTGTTCGATCGAAAAAATACACAAAATGCCGGGTCCACACTGGCAACATGTCGCGCGACAACTTCGTTAAATTTTACGATAAGTATGATAATTATCGTAAAATTTAACGAGGTTGTCGCGCGACATGTTGCCAGTGTGGACCCGGCATTAAGAGATACAAATAAAACATTATTATAGAAACATTCTATTTCTAATACAACAATATGGCTTTTTGGGACAAGGAATCTGTCCTCTGCTGATACTGAAGAAAGTATTACGTAATAAACGCACAATGTTGTTTCATTGATGTGACAGAAAAAAATCATTTCACACGATTGTTGAATTTTTAAAAATTGTCTTTATTTTTTTGAATAGTATATAATATATATGTATACATATATTATCTTTTTACCACTACAACAGGCCTAGAGGCACAATGACATTAGTGGAGTGAAACAGTGGTGTAATAAATTAATAATATAAGTGAAGCAATCACAAACACTCAGGCTTTGAGAAAATCAGATAAATAGTATATTGTGTCCTCACAGGAAATCAAAACCGGAGCTCGCGGATGAAAGGCTTTACTCATGTAGGTAGGTACCTAAAATCGAACACCTTTTCATGTAGCATGATGACCTTATACTTAATTGATATTTCGTGAAAAATTTCGATCTCAAATTCGAGGCGATTTTATGTCACAACCGTGACAAAAGAAGTTTTACTCTAAAAGGAATAATTTTAATGTTATATCTACTCAGAAATTTTTAAGCCAGATCAAAATTTCCAAATTCAAACATTCAAACAATAGTAAACGTTTGCTGTTCCTAAAATTATCCCTAATTATATCCCAGGCGAATTTATCGCCACTCGCTATTATGAACACCTACTCGTGTTCTATTTTCCGGGCGCAGATTGTGTGAACGAGCGTTGTGGGTAGGTGGTTAGCTACACGCCGAGTGGACAGATCGATAGAGGGGAGGGGAAACTGCCGACAGAAGGAGATAAAGGAAAATGCGAATGGGGTGGGACTCTGAACTTTCTCTCTTAAATACGTTTTTTAGCGGTAGATAACAATAGGGAAAGAGAGTATTGTCAATTCTGCGAGTAATAATTTTATTTTTTCATTCCTTAACTTTTTTGATAATATATATAGACTTTTTTGTATTTAAACGTTTATGATGACCATTTTACATAGGCACTTACAAGAATTGTTTACAAAGTTGAGATGTTTTAAATTATCATTTTTGTTACTACGAATTAAAAAAAAACTTAAATAAACTCTTAGAAAGATATGACAAAAAAATATACGTCTTTAGGTTATTTCAATTTTAATTTCAATTTCAATTTCAATTTTAATTTATTTTACATATTGTGGACATTACAAATTATAAGTTTAAGACGTTCACAACATGACATTTAGAAACAAATAAATATTATTAAAAAAGTATTATGTAATATTGTAATTATGCAATATTAAGTTATTCTATAGTATAAATGTGTAAATACAAAAAAATATTAAGTATATAGGTACAAGGAAGTACACCGGATGAGTTAAGCAGACCCTATTTTAAGAATTTATAAAATAACGTCCACCTATACTCATTCTCACGTAGATGGAATATATCAACATCCGAAGCAATTTGGTTGAACAGAGTTATTGCTCTACCAATTGGAATCACCAATGGCAGGTTAGTTCTGCTCCTCGGGAGAACAAACAACTGATGCTCCCGATTTCTAAGATAGTTATCAGGGACACACAAGTCAATATTACCAAGAATGGCAGAGTTCTCATTCACACCACGTATTAGTCGAAAAAAATACGTGGCCAAATATTGATATCTTCTAGCACTTAAACTACAGTATGTTAGCATACCTAAGAGAAAGTCAGTTGGATAAAGCCACGGATAGTATCCATATAACCTCAAATAAAGGAGTCTCAAAAATTTCTTTTGAGCTCGCTCCACCATAAGTTCATATTTCAACTGATGCGGGGCCCAAACAATCGACCCACTCTCAAGCCGGCTTCTCACTAAGGAATTATAAAGAATTTTTAATACAGTAACATCCGAAAAGACCCGGGAAGTACGCAAGACGAAGCCCAACATTTGTAGCGCCTTTTTACAAATGATGGCTATATGACCACTAAATGACAGCTTACTGTCAAACGTAATGCCAAGATCCCTTACAGATGGTATTCGCGAAAGAACTCTGCCATTCATCGAATATTGGAAAAATAATACTCGCGAGGCTCTGGTAAATGATAAAATATTGCATTTTTCAATATTGAAGTCCAGTTTGTTACGCCTGCCCCAATCTAATATATTGTCTATATCAATATAAGGAGTGTAACATGTTATTTTAGCTCCCATGACAATAACAAAAAATGGGGCAAAACTAGCTAAAAAATGTAGAAAAACTGATTTACTTGCCGATACATGAAAAACAATGAATTGTCCACATCAAGTATAATAATCAGGGAAAAGTGCTAAGCAATCAATAAACAATTTTTTTAATAGAAAACAATTTATTAGAGATAATTAATACTATGGGCACCGCAGGTAATTAAAAAAAACATTAATCTTTATAGTTATTATAATAAGAATCGTTATATAGATAATACGGAAATAAATTTCCATTTCACTATTTCCCATTTCTACTCTAAAGAAATCTCACGATATGGGAACACTGCACTGATGTTTGGCGGGATCTACCGCATGGAGAAGATGGAATCTTTAGAATGGTGGGGGTGCGTCAATATTTAACTCTTCGTCTATTGATATCGATTTCACTAAACACGAAGACCTGACCTACATGTTATTCTCTTTTTATTACTACATGTACCTACAATAAAATAACACACATGGTAAGGTACTGATTATTCAAATATGCGGATTTTGTCTAAGTAGTCTGAGTCCTCTATTATAATCAATATCAGTAATTAGGAATGTCTTAATTAACATATACAAAAATAAACTTTCATTGGATTTAGACTTTTAAAAACCCATTTTGGGGATTAAAAAACTAAAACCCAAAAATAAAACATTTTAAAAGTAGAAAAATAACAATGAATGCGCGAAGAATTACTAATATTTGTCTTTTCAGTAAAGTTGTCAAAATGGACGTTACTTACCGTAAATTACCTCTCACATACAGATTTTATTTTGTCTATCATTCAGCGTAAAGAGGATTCCTAATGCAAATATTATTACTTTGATATATTATGTATTAACTTAGTTTTATATTTTCGCTAGACAGAGAAAAACACGAAATTTACCCAAATTCACCAGTGTTGTAATTTGTTTGCACTCTTTTTGGGATCATGAGAATCGGTTCGGTTTTTTTCACTAACATACAAATTTATACACCTACACATTTAAAATAAATGAACTTGGCATATTATAATGTCATTTAGTTTATACTGAATATAATCGATATCTTGAAATTGTGCAAAACCAATGAATCTATTTCGGTGTTTGATGGCTTGAATAACAATCCTGGGTCCCAAGAGGAATATAAAAATAAAGTATGGGCACCCATTACAAAATAACTAAAGGTTAAGCGGGTGAGAAATATCAAGATAGTACCCCTAGATCCTATTGTCCCAAAAAACCACTAGTAATATTATAATATTATGTCGTAGATGGCACGGCGTAGACCCACGCGTAGACCTTTATTATTATTAACAGTCATTCATTGGAATAGCGTAGTGTATTCAACGGTGAAACCAATAGGCATTTATTTAAATTGATTTTCTATATCGATGTTCGTTTTAATATATTTAATTGTTAAAATGTTTATAAGTTTATTACAAAATATATATACGGTTAGTTTTGATAATTGAAGCTGAAGAACAGCGGAATAGTTTAAGGCTTCAATGATTAAGCCGTATCACAATCGAAGAAGAAAATTAGATGCTAAAGCCATGGTTGTCTCTGATAGTTATGAGAAAAAGCATACATAATGAAAACAGCTATTTCGATTTTGTCAGTTAATGAATTATTGTGTGATATTTTCTTGAAGTAAGTTAATATTATAGAAATCCTTCATCAAAATTAATAATTGAAATCATTGAATTGCTGATAATAGCGACATCGTGTTAAAATATGCTATATCTACCCTACAACCTGTTGAGTCTCTTGATAGTTTGTAGAGATGTTTCAATTTATACTAGGATCGTTATAAGTAAGGTGCCATTAGCGGCACAATCTATTATTACTAACCCTTGGAATTAATGGGGCAAATAATTGGGTTTCACCCTGACAACATTAAGACGAAACATGATTTATAGTCGCAGCGCGTACTGAGTGGGTAAAGGATTCGACATGGCATTATAATACTTGTATACATACATAATATTATAAAACATAGGTACCCTTTGCAACATATATTTTTAAGTTTGGGTCACTAAAAACAATTCAAATGGAATAGTACTAAACTTAGATCAATTAGAATTTTAAATTATTTACTCATTAGAAAAGCGTAGTGTACCCACACAGTGATAACATGTACCTAATGCAGATAGTTCATACTTTCTTTTTGTTTGTTTTGTTATATTTAATTCTTAAATTAAAATATGTTTACATTAAATATTCCGAAAATAAAATGGCTGCAAAACAAATAAGGTAATTGATCATACATAATTTTGAAAACACTTCTGAGAACGCGCGTTAACATGATCTTACTCCCTACTTCATTTATCGTTTGTCAATTTATGGCTACGGCCGTATGTTGTAGCTTAGTCACTGGGAAATGCCAATAGAAATGGCGTATTTCAAAAAAATACTACCTTATTCTTAGGCCAATAATTATTATAAAGCAAACATTATTCGTAGGATGTTTATCACATTTGAATGGGCAAAGACATAGCTTATAACCAGTGGCGTCCCGTGGGGGTAGACAGATTGAGCGTCGCTTGGGGGCGGCAGTTACTCGAAGGGCGGCAAATCGAGAACCATTTGGTATAAGTATATATAAATAGCTAACTTATTTTGTTTACATGTATGCAAAATTAGTGTGAAAATAATAAATTTGTGTATTGTTGATTGGTACAAACCAAATGTGTCAGAAATATCAACCAAATAGAACCTCAGACTCTGATGATTTGGTGAAGAATTTGGATGAAGTGTCTAACATAATTAATTACCTATATTATATGTATTCTCTTTGTATATCTAAATTTAATTTCTATGTTTTAGTGATATATATTTTGTTAGTAATATATCCATACAACACATTTCTTAGATATTGGAGTCATAAAAGGATGATAAAAAATACTGTATAAAAAATGGGGCGGCATTGTCGCGCTGCCTAGGGGCGGCATTTTGTCTAGGGACGTCACTGCTTATAACGAGTATTTTTGAATTATCTTCAATTGTGTTAATCGTGCCCATTTTTAAATAATAAAATGCCTAATTCTTGGCAAATTTGGGATCAAAAAGATTATAAAATATATTTTTTTTATCGTAACTATGTCATTATATAATGTTAACATTATTTTTACTAATGGTTTTGTAAATGCGCTTAAAAATTAATAAATCTAAAAAATCTTAACACAACTGCACATTGACGTACTGAAATATGACTATATTCTAAAATATTAGAGCGAGAGGTTTAAAAGAATACTATTTTATGTAATAAAACTACTTTATATAGTCATCAAATGTTTAAAATAAATATAAAGGATAATATGGCTTCAAAATTATATAAATAGATTATTTACAATGTTTAAGGAATGTCCAGGGTTATGCTCTGAAAATACCATAAAAGCTCCATTTTGACCTACGCTGAGCATGTGGGCCGTTAAACTGATAAAGGGGGATTGATCAATTCTCAAGATCATTTCGAAATAATGAAATATGAATAAGTTTAAAATTGTTAAATCATGCAAAAAACCAGGGAGTGAAGTAAATACCAACTATAATTACAAATTCTGTTTTATTTCAATAAGTTCTACAGTTTCACAATATTTGATCGATGTTTTTGTTTTCTATAAATGAGAAGTGTATCTAAACGAACGGAAATACGTTTATAAACGAAACTCCCTCAAACTGAAGTCGTTATTATATCAATTCGATGAACCTAGGTGAAAAATTAAACCATCTGCACAAATAACTTCATTCTAAAATGAGTCTACGGGCTCTGGGGAAAGGGATGAAAACCCATTGGCTGCATTTGATATTTTATGCCGTTTAGATATTTCCGATAGCGACAGGAAGAAAGCTTGGCTCTATAAAGTGGATAGTCATGCTACCTGTAATTCAATGAATTACGTTTCCTTTAGATCTACTTAGTTATATTTTATACGAATTTATTGGAAATTCTGAGACCTTATCCTGATTCTTACACCAATATGATATATTGAAGTTTTCTTTTTAAGTACAAAAATTTTTACGCAACATAATATACAGTGCTTTACGGTTAATTCTAATTATTATCAATTTGATTTTATATGGTAGAAAATTAGATAGTTCGAGCAGGATGGAACGATTAAAAAAATTGCTATGATTTAAATATAGTTTCCAAAAAAATACGATTTATTTGTCTCATTAGTAAATAGCTAATATTATTTTTTTATTTTTTCGTTACGATTTTTGATTGATACTTATTAATTAATACGTAGGTACTTGATAATTCTTGAAATACATTTCATTTGTTCTCAATATTACCCATTTATAACAATATTGCAATATAAAATAAAAGTCGACTGAGAAAAGGTATGTCACTAAATTTTATTAGTAGTATTAGGTAGTGTAAATTAAGCATGCAATTAACGAAATAAACTTTTATGACATTTTTGAAATTTGTCTAAAATAAAGGAAAATAATTTTTGTTGATTATTATTACCTGTATTGAAAATGAATAGTTCATTTATTAATAATAATTTTCTGTAGACGCCCTTGAGTAGGTAACAGTAGGTAATGAAGATTTTTTTAGTAATTGTTTAGGTACTATTTTATAATATGTAAGTATACCTATTTATAGGCCCTAAATTAAATTTAAAAAATCATAAAGAATGAAATAAATTAAATAATTTTTCGTATATTTAGTTATTTTTTGAAATTGGTTTTAGATAAGTATGTGGGTTATTTTCATACCTGAATCAATGCAACAAGACACCAGCAAGAAACTAATCACAGTATATAACAGAAGCGATATATTTTTGATCGTCATTTTGTCAAAATAATGGTTTCCTTTTGACCAGTCAAGCGCGATAGAATTGTTCGCTCTCTACCGTAGCATTTGTAAACACGTCGTGATATTTTGGAAGCTACGTTGAATCTGTAGAGGGTTCTACGCGAGAGGGCAGAGATCGTTGCTACAGGATACGGAAACAAGTATCCATTTGAAATAGAGCGGGGGTGAATTCGATATTTACAACAATATGCTGCTTGTACCAATAAAATATAACTATTGTGATTTACTCGCTGATTTTAAATGTTCAATAAAACTAACATAATAATATATTATAATGAAGGTGTTTGCAGATTTAAAAAAATTTATATAAAATTGAGTTAGTTATATAGCAGTAGGCATGAATCGTGTTGTTTGAATACTTTTTTATGATAATACGTACATATTGTCAATAATTGTACATAATATTATGTTTTTTTAGGTTTATCCTGGTGACACTTATATAAAAAAAATTGCATGATTACAATATAATCATGGATTTACCAAAGGGTTATTAAGGGTGTATACTCTATAGCAGGGGTGTCAACTAATTTTTACATAAGTTATACTTTGGAGAAGAAAAATCTTCCGCAATCTACTTTTTTATGAAATTAAGGACGTATTATAAATATATAAGTATAGTATGTTATTATAATAGATATATTTTTAAACAAAAGTAGAATCTTACTAAGAAAATTAAATAAAGCATTGTACATAGAATTTTTTTTACATAACTATTTTATATTAATAAGTACATAGCTTTTATTTTGAGCTTCCGAATGCTACAGAGCTTGAATTACTTATCCTAAATAATTATAGTAATGTGTCTATAATTTTTCTATAATTGGGGTTGTAATTACTCAAATCATTTCTCAAACATGAATCCAAATGTTCGTCGGTTAAAGTTGTTCTGTACATCGATTTTATAATTTTAATTATTTGCGTAAACGCTAATTCCCACAAGTATGTCGAACCAAAACAGGCGTACAAATTTTCAGCACATTTTAATAGATTTTTAATAGTATATGAAACCTCATAAATAAAACTATGCCATCTAGTTTTTTTTAAATTTTGGAAGCGGTACTCAAATTCCGAGGTTAATTTCTTGACTTCTTCGATGTATTTAAAAATAAAATCCCATTATACTTTCAAATTATGAATAAATTAAAGAAATTGTCACGGGGAAAGTATTTTTCCTGATTGCCATGAATTTAAAACACCAACGCCATTGGTCAATATTCATTTTGGGAACTTACTCTAATGTGCATAATTGAAAATGTTACATTAATCAGATTTTTAGAAAAAGCATAAAGATTACCCAGCGCTCGAAATGGATTTTTTTACGAACCGGAGCGCTTGATAACTTTACGAAAATATTATTATTATCTAATTGTATACTTATGTATTTAAAAAAATAAGTTTGTTAGATTTTTTATATTATATGTCATATCTCGCTCAAATTAATATTTCCACGAGACCGAGCGATAATTTTGGGAATGTTATGAATCGGAACGGCGCTCCGGTGCGTTCCGGTCCATTTCGAGCTCTGAGATTACCTACTTTTTATTTCGGCATGTTTCGATATTTTTAAACCTCTCGTTGCCTCGATAAGTAGGTTTTAAGTCAAGGGGTTCTTCGTGGAAGATGCCGTCCTGCAAATATTATCATTTTGACTGTGGTTATCTATACTTGTAGCTACGTCATGGAGTAACTCAGTAATCAATAGGTAAATCGATTTGAAAACTTTCAAAAACATTATGCTCATTTCGTATACAATGTGTGTTAGTAAAAGGGACCGCAATGTATCGTTTAATAATGCATTTTTATCCTTCTTTCGTCCACTAGTTACAATAAAATTATATTAACGTTTACCTTACATCGCTGATAATAGTGAAGTTTACCGACAGACTATCCAGGGTTGGTGAACCTTTTTACGTGCGCGTGCCAAAATTTCCTAAATAATATTTTTCGACTGTCTGACGCGCTAAGCAGTTGTTCATGGTGACAAAATTATATTAAAAAGTTTAAAAATTATAATTATTTATATTCTATCTTTCACCGTATTTCTAGCCGATGGCATATCTTTTATTCTTTGAATATTTTTTCCTTGTTTTCAAAATTCTCAGAGATTGTGGAAGCATTTAAAATTTTAAACCTTTCATATATATAATATTATTCTCCATCACTGAACGGTTTTCCATTGTTAGAGACTATGTTTGAGGCAAAATAACAAGCAGTTATTATAATTGAATGGCTGCCGATAATTAATTTCATAAGGTTTGTTGATTGAATATTTTTATTTTTAATTTCCCGATCCCGAGGACCGACCTATGCAATTGTATATTTACATTAAACGAAATGAATATTCTTGAAAAGGATTTGCCTGCTATTTTTTATACAATCCGATTTGTCATATATGCATTTAGGTTTGCGCATCGATTGGTAAATATAATATGAAAAACCGAAGAAAATACGCATAGCTATGTCGTCATTATTTTGTAATACTATATATACTTAAATAAGTACTTATGTAAGTATATATTATGTACTTGAAAACTTTTTTTTTTTTTTAATATACCTATATAAATTAGTAATTAATTTTCTGTTCAAAATGAAACATTCGCGTGCCATAAGTTCGCTACCCCTGGATTATACTATTACTAGCTTTACCATAGAAACTTCCCTGTACAAAAATGTATACAATGCTAAATATCTACTATAATATTTGAGATAGGTTTCAGGTATCAGGGTCAGTAAAATTATTACTAAATTATAAAAACATATTACAAAGATGCATATTTCTCACAAATTGAGTAGGGATAAAATGTTACTCAACCATGCAACTAACATAGAAAGGGTCCCATAACATAACCAATCAAGCGTCTACTTACGTACATGTATTACCTACCCTACCATGTCCGCCCCTTAGCTGGAGTATAATGGAGTCTACACAGCGCCTCCGACAATCCCGGTCGCTCGCCAGTTTTCTTGCGTCATTCCAGGTCATACCAGCATTCCGTAGCTCAGTATAAACTCTATAGATAATATTTAGCGGCCTTCAAAAAATAAATACTTACTACTAATATTATTATGTAACATCACTATAATCTAATATATAAAAATCAATATTTGTTTGTTTGTTTGTTCGTATTTTATGCGCTGCCATACCGTTCATCCGATTGAGATAAAACTTTGTCAACTTATTGCTTGCACTTGCGCGAAGATTATAGGCTATATCTTATATATTAAAATGAATGTCTGTCTGTCTGTCCCGTATGCGTTCCTATAACATTCATCCGATTGCGATGAAACTTTTGTTGTTGTTGTGCGCATGTCCACGAAGATTTCTGAATTAGAAAATCATCTTCTTTTTCTATTCGTATGCGTTCCTATACCATTCATCTGATTGAGATGAAACTTTTGTCAGTTGTTGTGCGCACACCTTCGAAGGACATGGCAAAGATTTGGAGATCTGACTCAGGATACAAACCATATAGGTGGATAAAAACAAAAATTAGGCAATAACCAACATGTTACAAGAACAATGTAAAAAGAATATTTTCGTTTTTATCATCATCAATAACTCTGCATGGGTCTAGCTGTCCGAATGATGTGTCTTTTATATTTTTGCAAAAGCTGGCAATGCAGATTGATGTTATTGTATAACAATTTATTTACCCGTAGATACTTTCAAGTGTTTTTTTAATACCAATAATTTAGGTTGAATAGGAATAATGACAGGGTTCATAAATACATCAAATGGGTTGAATTAAACTTTTATTAAAAATGATTTGTACATTTAAAACAAAATTATGATACAAAATATAAAAATAAAAGATTCTTATCTGTGATTCATAATTAATCTAAACATTGTAGATTTTGATATTATGCTTTTACATTACATAAAATTGGTTTCACTTAAATAAATAATGGACGGATAAAATACCAATAAAAAGTATATAAATATCTATCAATGTGAAACAATAACCAATATTCAATATATTTAGTCAAATTTTTAAGATAATGATTAGGTCTGTGACCAATTCTGTGACAAATTTAATAATGATGTATGTAGAGCACGGGAAGTCTGTGTACGAACATATGTGGATACATTGGATAATAATAGGTACAATATATATATATTTCATATAAAATAACTAAACTGAGATGTAATATTATCTTATACATTATTTATATTACTTTCATGAAAAACAGGCGCAATCAAAACTTGAGACAAATAAATAGACGGAATACATTTCATGAACGGAATCAAATACAACCATGGCCGCATACCGCCTAATACCAATAGGCTGACCAATAAACAGCCTGGATTGCCTTACGAACTCTTAAAAATTGTGTACACATCATAAGAATTTAGCTAACAGTCTATATGGTAAATCAAAAAGAAGTTTAGAAACTAGTGGATATCGTCGAAGTGGTCGATTGGCCTACGCACACACTAAGTGTCACCAGTCTCTACGTGACATATGTATTAATGACGATCTGAAGTTGTACGGTCACACCGTCTGTAGACATGCAACATGCTTAATGCTGACTGTTTTATCAGGAAAAGTAGGTATATTTTTCATTATATAAAAGCATAATGGAATGCTAATATCTCAGTAAATATAATATATTTTAACAAAATTAGAGTTGAAAGATTGAAGAAAATCCAATAGTTCATACGCTGTCCAAAAGTTAAAAAACATTACACATAAAAGTTAATTCAATGGTGCAGTTTAATTATTAAAAATTACATTAACAATAATTTGTATAAAGTCACAAAAATGATTCATTATTGGAATGTCAGTATTATTTGGAAAGAATGATACAAATTGTAAAATTATTATTCAATGTCCATCAAGTATCAGTCGATAGTGTTACTATTGTTAACATATAATTCAAGCATAATACTTATTCACTATTGAGATATGATTTACCTTGATAATGATAAAGGCACTTTTTTTAGATACGTCAGGCACACTATGATAAGTCTTATTTTAATTTAAAATACACAATTAAATATCTAAACCAATGATACAATAACAAAATGTCACAAATTATTTAAAAAAATATATGGACGGATTAAATTTTATCAAGATTCTAGGTTAGAGTCCTTGAAACTGATGTAAATTTATTAAAAATGTCTATAAGATAACCAACTGTCATAGATCGTATTATTGCAGAAATTAATTATTAATACAAAGAATGAAATAATAAAATTCTTTACAATATATTTTGACAGAATAATCTAGTCATCAAATTATTATGCTAAATTACAATAAGTTCTTAAAACGATATCAGAAAAACCAATCAGTACGTGTCGATCATCAATAAAGTCATTCATAAGTAAATACTATAAGATCTTTTCTGAGGTAACAAACAAATACAAATAAAGGGGACTGTCAATTCAAAGAATTCCAGTATATCTCATCATGAAAATTGAAGAGAGAGCTATGAATGTTACCAAATGGCTGAATTTTGTCGAATCACTGCCACTCTGAAACAAAATGAGAATGTTATTATTAAGACATGACCATTATACTTAGGCCACGTGTATAATCAACCACTGATTACAGCCACTTGTGGTCGCCACATACTTTTGCACACACGTCGAAGACCTGTAAATTGTTACAGTAATCATTGAAACTCCCCATACCCCGCGCAATTCAATTTTCCCATGCACACATACTTGCCATGCATAAATATTGTTATATTACTGCTGTGACGCAGGCAGTAAAAATATGGGCTGCAGCTGCAAGTAGCTACATGTTAATGTGACATCTGGCAGCCACTGGTGGGTACACCCAGTCACAAGTGATCGTATCTACGCTCATATTTATTAGGTAGAGCTGTTGTATGTTAAAGAGAGCATCAAACATAAGTAAGATGATGATGCCAATTTTGTTTTACAATACCTATTAATATACAAACATTTAAAAATACTTTTTTCAGTAATTATCCCTTAAAGATGTAAGAAATCTTTAAAGACACCAAAACTTTATGAAAATGAAAACTGCCATTTATTGTTTCTTAGCCCCTCAATTAGGTACCTACGATCACATGTCGAAGTAAGTTACATACTTTGTCCCCCAAAATTGAGGTTGTATTAACAGATATTTTTATGAGAAATAGTCGTTGACCATGGGTTCTTGGACTGGATCAAAAATACATTGAAAAAACAACACCCATTTTTTGACACAGCTTTGCAAAGATGGCCACTCTACGCATTAGGTCAACGTGGGTGCATATAGTTTACAATAGGTAGTTAATTTTAATAGTCAAAAATTTTATTGAGCCCGCGTTAGAGCGGAATTCATAGTCCAGTGCATAGGCGCTGGTCTTTCATTAGGGGGTCCCGAGTTCGATCTCGGTGAGGTCACACTATATTCATGTGATTTTCTCAAAAAGCCTGGGTGTTTGGGATTGTTTCTCTTCTATTACTAAACACACTACTTGTTGTAGTGTTAAAAAGAATATATATGTATATACTTTTAATAAAATATATAAATAAAGTTTGTTTTTGCAAAAGGCACTAGAAATATTACAAAACCTTGAGTATTACTATTATAATTATATACGTTAATGTTTAATACAACTTACAATTATGTAGTAATTACAGCGATCTCCTTGACAACATTCCGAGCATGCCCAATCTTCGTACCAAATATGCGAACAATACTGCATGTTACGTTGTCTTGTTTTTATACACTGATCTTTAGTTGCACACCGCTTGGACACATAATATTGCTTTAGGGCTCCTTGGGACCAATAAGGCGTACTTCCCCAAGTGATTTCTGATAGACAAACATCTTCATATTGTTCACACGTTCTGATGGTGTTCAAACACTTTTCTACATTGTCTTCTTGGCGGGTGCATACATAGCATTCTAGGGCTTGGCCTAAAAAATATTGAAAACTGTAATTGATTCATATGTTACATTACTAGTCGAATTATAATTAGTTACATAATATAGCACGATCTGCACTATACAATATACATAATTAGAGGAAGTGAACAGCTTTTTGTAACTATTAACTGTAAAATATGTACATGACAATTTTTTTGATAACCTGTGTAGTTACAAAAATGTAATGGAAAGACTCCATACTCACCGATAGAAATTAAAGATATCCAGAGAATACAACTGAATAATACATTCGCTGGCTTCATTTTAAAACTTGATTGCTTCCTTAATTTATTATTATTAAAAATGTTACACCACGCCCCTCTGACAGTTGTTTACACCACCATTTATTTTATTATGAATTTGTCACTACTAAAGTGTTGGCATCTACTAAAAAAAACTAGTAATAATAATATCTAAACATCATAAATTTGTAATACATATTTTTATTACACATAAATATTATTTTCTCCAACACAACAAACACAATATTAAAATGATGAAATATTTTTTGAATACTTTTTCTTTTGAACTCAATATACCATCAATAAAACAACCACAACAAAACTGACAAATTATGTTCATATAAATGCGCCTCATGAATGCTAAATGAAATTATTTCTGCTCTTGTTACTGCGTATTTGGTCACAAAAATTTAATAAGATACAATAAAAACTGGTATTATTTCAAAGAGATATTAGTTTATATTTTAGACACTTATTATTGAAGTTCCATAAACGTTAAAAAATATTAAACACATACTTTTATTGTGACATTTTACTAGAGTCATTATCATGAACTATTTTGGTAAGGTACCATTGTGAAATATATTAAATTATACTTCTGATTCTTGAGTCTGTAATATAACGTGTTTGTTTAGTGACATAACTCTATTAAAATGTTGGAGAAAAGTTTATGTTAATTTTCAAATGTTTTTTCCAAATCTAGAATAATACTGTCATGTGTATTCTCTATTTTCTGTGTTCTGTCAGAAGTGAAACATAGACAATATTGTAATGAAGTCGTCATCTGTTTATTGCGTTCGGTTTGGGTATTTGTGTTGAAAGTGTTTTGACATATGGCTTAATTATGGAGGGTATTTTATGGAAATGGACAAATTATTGGAGCTGTGAGTATAAAGTAGACCATACTATGATTTTATTTAATATATTATATTCCAAATGTGCTTTATTTTTAATGTTTTTATTATAGCTTGGCAGACTAGATGGTTTGTTTTGGAGAATGGAATATTATCATATTATAAATCTCAGGACACAGTTAACCAAGGGTGCAAAGGATCCGTAAAAGTAACAGCGTGTGAAATCAATGGTTAGTGTGTATTGTACCTTAATTTTATATATGATTAGGATTAAACATTTGAACCAATGCTGGGCATACCTAGTATTATCAATAAACCTTTAAATTAAACTAAATAAGTTTGTCTCTAGTGACCTAAATATAATCAACATCATATTAATATTGTTTGATTTTTGTTTCGTAGTAAATGTTTTGGATTCCACTCGTTTGGATTTGGTAATACCAGGAGAGCAACACATGTACCTTAAAGCTGCCACATCTCAAGAGCGGCAACAATGGCTTGTCGCACTAGGAACAGCAAAAGCTTGTATCAACCCAAGACCAAATGGTAATATGGAGAACTTATAAAATTAAAAAAATTATTACAAAATATATTTATAAGTACTTATACAATATATAAATAATTATAAGAGAAACGATAGAATCAATTTACTTATAATATAATGATTATTTATTTAGGATATAGCGATTAAATATAATACAAATAGAGTAAGATCATGAATTGCGACAGACAGTAATACGCTGCCGCCCTAACCCCACAATATTCTGCTGCCTATATTATCATATATCCTTCATACATAATATTAGCCAATCACAGCTTAGCTTACAGATCGACTTGGTACACAACAAAATTCAGATCGCCCAAAAGGAATATACATCCAATTAAATATAGAATAAATATTGCTTGTGTTGTACTTCCACTTGGTAACTATTCCTATTGGCTTTGCTTAAGTCCCGTTCATATAATTCACTTTTGACGATCATCGCGGAGGAATCATCTCCAGTGACCCGTGTAAACACACATTCATCAACGAATCATTGAAAAAGTGATCATCAGGAATCAAAAGTGAATGAAGTTCAACTTGTTCTACTTTTTGATCACTATGGATGATTCCGCGCATTCGCACTACGTCCCTGAGTACTGTCATCATATTCCCCATGATATTACGTCGTATTACCCATGGTTTTATCCACCAACGCATCTTTTTCCTACCCCTCTTTCTCTCGATGAAATTTCTGCTTTCATATAACAAATAATCACAAATTGTTTGAATTCTAACCTACACCACAATTTCACTTGACACCATTTTGGAATGAATTGAGTACTTCACTTTCGGTGACACGTGCGAAAAAAAAATGAATTTTAATTAACTATTTCTTTTATTCAACGAATAACGAACGAAATAGTTAATTATAAATTATTAGCAAGTGCAAGTAGTTACATCTAAAAAATATTGGAGAAATTCCACGACGTCGGTTAGTAATCAAAGTAATAGTAAATAGTTACCTACTTTGATTTAAGAAACAAAAATCGATTGCCAAAGTAGCTTGATTTGGAAGAGCACTGATGAGTAGGTATTAAAATTGACCAATAGTTAAAATTTGTCGCAATTAGTATGTCACCTCGTAGCATAGTGGTAATGCACGGATCAGGGCGTAAACCTGGGAGATACGGGGTTCGATTCCCCGTCGGGTTGGCTTACTTTTTTTCAAAAAAGATTTTTTCTATTGGTTATAATAATATATTCTCTCAGAAAGTGTTTTTCAAAATTATATATGTTCAAAAAATGAATGCCTGAATGCAATCCGCTGCGAATGATCATCAGCAGTGACTCCTCTAAATGAGCCTTTACCTTCATTAAATTGTTTTTGCATATTTGAACAATATAAAATGGCCTTTTTTTATAGTTTTTCATAGTTTTTATTAGCTTTTGTGACACGTTACCAGCAGAATGACTGTAATTGTAATTGGTAACTGAGAGAGAGTACTAGACACTAGCATACAAAACAATATATATATTAAAATAGATTGTGCTCAGTGATTGCTTACATATAAGACAAACAACCGATATGGAAGAACATGGTTTATCCAGACTAATTAAAAATTAAGCTAATCCGGATAATTGGATCCAATTGAAATCATTCGTTAAAATCTGTGCCAATCATATAAGTCCTTAATATTTTATGATTCTTTTTGTGACTGTACAAGAGTCATATAAATAAGAGTCGAACACTTTTCAGTAGGTATTAGGTAGATTGATTGAAATATATCATACATAATTGTTCCATACAGATGTTTTTTATTTGTTTGTAGATGACAAGTATCCAGATACATTGAAATATAAAAAATCTGAGCTGAGACTGTATTGCGATTTACTTATGCAACATGTTCACACTCTTAAAAATGTGGCATCTAACAAGGATGGGCCAGAAATACAGGTAAGATTTTTTTTCTTTTCGTAAGTAAATGGAATAGCGTTTATTAATTAATTTTTTTAATAAATAACTAAAAACAATTTATTCTCAACAGTTTATTAATCGAGCCGCATTTGAATACTTTTTGCTTTATTCATATTTTGTTAATTAATGTGCAAGGGTTTCAAATATTTATTTAAGGTTGTTAAAAATAAATGTTAAATGCTGGTGAGATTGTGTGGGTGCATGTTGCTTCATGTCGGTCAGTCACTGAGCTAATATTTTCTTATCTAACTTTTACATTGCAATGGTCAATTGTAATTATTACAATATACATATATTTATTCCATATCAGTGGATACTGCTTATTAAGTGACATAGTTTAATATATTTATATAATGGAAAATAAAAGGTCACATAATAATAATAACAAATATTATATTGCCTAACTCATTAATGATTTCCGGGTACAATAATATGCCTAGTAAATATTGAAACTACACTTATCAGAAGCATGATAGCATTTTTGTTGCTTGATAATCTGATTTAGCCTTTCTTCACTCAACATTTATGACCATATTATGATATTACGGAAACGTGAGGAAAGATGAACTTATGCAGCTGATGTGGTAGAGTGAATCCGACTGACATGTAATGAAAAACCGTCAAAGTTGATTAGAAAAACAAAAACACCTATGGTCAGTCTCAAACCAACCTTTCAGTTGACAGCCGAGTGTGCTTATCAAATGCACCATTGAGGCCATGGCAAACGTTAAGCCGTGTCCACGTTGGCAACAAGTTGCTGGCAACCTCATTAAATTTCGATTAAAATAATTTTTGGTCAAACAAATTTTGATAATTATCATGAAATTTAATGAGGTTACATGTGGTACACAGAACTACCTGTTAATGTGAATGATAGTTAATGTAGATTATATGAATTGCTTTGATTTTGAGTCGGCTAGCCAACTATGTAAATCGCTAGTCTTTCTTTGAAATTCCAACAATAACAAAACAGAAATCACCGGTTGACACATAAAATTAATGCATTCGAAACATTAAAAACAAGCGATAATACATTTTACTTATTTTTTCTTTCACGTATACAAATATGTCACTTTTGTAGAAAGGTAATTTTTTGAGTATGCGGAGAACCCTAATGTAAATGAAGATGGGATGGTTTACGTTTACAAATTTACTGTGATGACGGAAATTCATTGCATAGTTTGTCATATATTGACGATGTTGAAGATTATGGCGATGGAGAACAAAACAAAAGATTCAGTTCTATCGCGTGTGCTTGCACACACTTCAATTGTGTCAATTCAGTAAACTTTTTGACCATTCTAAATGGTAAAGTTATAATAGCAAAGTCATTTTTTCATTTTAACCTGCGTCATCTACATGAATAGATCAATGAGTGATATACACAATAATTATTATCACCGATGTATATTGAATATCTTTTAATTGTTCTATTTTTTTTACAGAAACTCGATGATACTTCGAATTTGCTCAACGCTACGTGTGACACATTTATAAAGACACTTGAAGAATGTATGAAACTTTCCAATGGTAACTCTTCTCTTGATAATAATTATCAAGACCCATCATTACTGCCACTGCCAATTAGCGGTATCAAACCACAATCTCATTCTATTAAATAATTTTCGTATGACAGGATAGTTCTTAAATTATGACACCTACCTAGCTTATAATATTATAACAAAGGAGATACAAAAATTCTAGGTGATCGTGAACAGAGTTATTGTATCTGTGCAAGATTTTTGTAAAGTTGTTGATTTTTGCTGCTCGTTTACTGGCATGTCATATTGAAAGATCGTATTTTCAATTGTTTAATTGTTTACAATAAACGGAATTTAGCAAGATTTGCTCACACATTTAGTATTAGTATTTTTATCATTAGGATAGTTAATCAAAAGGATTGTGATACGGTAACATTATGATGATTATTTTACGAAATATAATTGTGTTTTATGTTTACTTTCTATTCCTGACGCTGTGATTGGTTGGCAGACAAACGTGTGAAATTCCATGAAACTTTTAAATTGTAGGACAAACTATGACATCTATTTATATGTGAATAAAAGAATTATGTATGTATATTTTACATGCTTCTGCGGATTTAAATCTTATAAAGAGAAGTATTAAATATGATATGTAAATGTGATTTAATTTATAAAACCCAATATTATTTACATAAAACAACACAGTAAATGAAACTTTTGAAGAAGCCAAAGAAGAATTAAAATTATAATAGAATATTATGGTTGCCTACCGCAAAGATTAACAGTAAAAAATAATGCTTAAAATGTACGTAAATTTGGTTTGCAAGAGGGCTCGAAATGGAATGGAGCGGTTCATAAAATCCTGAATATTATCGCATTGTCTCGTGGAAATATTAAATTTACCATCTGAACTACATATGCCATATAATAAACATTGAACACACTTATTTTTATAAAATACACATACAATTAGACGATTATGTTAATATTTTCGTAAAATTATCGCGCGCGTAACGGTTCTTAAAATTTTCCATTTCGAGCGCTGGTTTGCAAGTAATTTTAATTGTGATTTTCATTAGGTTATTTGAAATTATTATTGTTAATGTATTATTCTTATTTATCTCCAATATTTTATTTTTAGCTACATTTAATTTAGGAAGGTTTACATAATATACAATCAATTTTCAACTTTATGTTTTCAATAATAATTTTATTAATTTTAAAAAAATTGATCATACAGGCCTCTAAAAATTGGGTTATATTTACAGTCTTTTGATGAGAAATGGTTGTTATACATTTGAAAAACCCATATTGTCTTTGACATATTGAAAAAACAACTGCAGTCAGGATGCGAATCCGTGCCCATGGCCACGTAGACAGGCACTCTGGCACTTCTTCACCATGGGGCTATATGTTTTCATTGGGTGTACAATCTGATCTGTATTTTGGCCGCCTTTGACAAGAGATTTCTTAACAAATATATTGTTTATTAAAGGTGGATGTCGGCCACTTGCTTATTAACTCATTTATTGCTGACACCGCGACTGGCGCGTTTGCATTAGTTGGCCATTAGATATAATTAACATATTTAAATATGGTAATTAAACATTAATGAAAAGGCCAGCAGTGATTGTGTTAACCTATTGGTCTATGCTCTGGTTAAAATTCATTGAAAAATAACATGTTAATTTTCCAGATGTGGGTTTCAAATCATTGGCACACAGCTTCCGAAGCTAACACTCTACCAGTAGCCGATTGTGTAATTCATATTATTAGTATCATTAAACATAATTTTGACCATGGAATTACTAGTATTAAATAATTTGTAATTTATAAGAGTTATATAATATATTTATTTGAAGGTTTGTTTTCAAAATTATTTGAAATACGGATTAAATATATTTTATTATTAATTTGTGAATAATCCATGAATGGTTTGTTTGATTTTTTTCTTTGTTCGAAAAGCACAATTTATTAATAATTAATAAGTAAAACTAGTTTTTTATTAATTTTGTGCTCCTAGAAGACTGCCAATGTGTTGTTTTCTGTTCTTGAATTTTACCTGGGATGGAAATTTCTCAATCGGAATGATTGTATAGTTCATGACGTTATCATACATTTGTCTGATTCTAAATTATTCTATGTTACCATAGATACTATTTAAAATTGAATTATGAAATTTGTATGAGGATTATAATATCAAGATTGCTAAGCCAAAAGGGCGTTTTTTTGTGATGTGTTATTGAGCCTAAGAGCCACTCGTGGTTTTCGAATCATTTTTCGGTGTAGAATATTGAAAAAAATGCATGTGTTTTATTTAATCCATGAGACTGTTTAAAATATTACATCTCAGAGTTTAAGACAATTTCTTTTGATAAAGTGTCCCTTGGTCTAAAAATGTTGCTTCATTGGTTTAGAATGTCACCAGCATCCTATAAGTGCATCAGCAACATATATGATTTACAAAGGTACAACTATTCGGTAGGGTAAATTAGTGAAACATATTTTACAAAAACAATAAAAAGAAATAATATATCAAATTACTCTCCAGCAAAGTTGTAAATTGTCATTATGCTCTTTTGACTTAGCACTCTTCATATACGTATTATAAATTTTGGAGTATAGGTCTTTGATATATTTAATGTGGTATTATTTTTATGAGTTTTAATTTTGCAGTGAATTTTTTTTGACAAAATTGTTAATTAAAATGAATTTCTATGAAAAAAAAACCTACACTTCACCAAGTTATAATATGACTGATATCATTATGTGAAATTTTATGGCACCATTTTGATTGAAGATTCGGTCAATTTTATCGAGTTTTCATTTTTCTTTATCTATATAATCGTCATAGAGTCAAATGATAAATAAAATTTAATTATATTGAATTAAGAAAAGTATTTCTAGATTATTTTTTTTTTGACGATTCACTGGGAAGGCACAGCATTCTCACTCACTCGACTAGTCTAAATTGTAGTATTCATAATGTTATCCTTTAAATTATTTCTGTTTTCATTTTGAATGATTACTTGATGATATTTTGGTATTTAATACCTCTATTTTGAAAGTTTTATAGTATTTGTGGATTACCTATATACAATTAAAGCCTTCTTAAGTCTTTGTACTATTGATAAAATAAATGTTTCCATTTGAAAGGCCAGGAATAAAATAGTGTCAGTTATCGACATAATATTCTTCTTTTCGAGGCAAATCAAGTTTAAACTTTCTTTATGGATAAATCAAAACACACAAAGGTAGATTAACCTAAAAATGCATCATGGGATCCCCATTTAACCTCACTATCAAAATTTCAGTTACTGTGTTATGTGTTCACTGTCTGGCATTTCATTCTTCATATATTTCTTATTGACTGAAATTTTTTTGATGTATTATAGCTTAGGCCGAGATGCATATAATGTTTAGATAAGTTAAATTAGAGTAACGTCAAAATGCTATGGATATTATATTATGAAAATAAACGACAGCTACAAAAATCTCAATTAGTGAGGCAACATCGCATTTTGCAATCAGAATTGTTGCCATTTTTAAAAGTACAATTTCCCGATAAGTATTATATTATGCTATACGGTACTCCCTCAGTAATGCGCCACCCTAAAAACCAGACAAGTGTCCAATTAGTGAAAGCAGCGGATTATAGTGCATATATACAGTACTCTCTCAGTAATCCGCCACTCCAAAAACCAAACAAGTGTCCAATTAGTGAAAGCGGCGGATTATAGTGCATACATACTAAAAATTAAAACAGGTATTTCGTAAAAATAGTTTTCTTTTTTGAGAAATTTCTACTAGTAAATTACGGTTTTATTTATAATCAAAATCAAGTATTTACCAAAGTATACATATTTAGAAACTAAGTTTATTAACTAAATATTAAACAGTAAATCACACACAACCAGTTGTTCAGTGAGCAGATATTCTTGAATGGCTTAGGATTCCTGGCTTTCCCTATGACCAAAAGCTTCAGTTTGTGTGTCCCGGTTGCATTGGAGCACGGCATAATTGTTATGCGGTCCTTGGGCACTTTCCTCCCTGGTAAATTACTTTCTTCGCGATGAACATACGTTTTACAAAGGAGAAGTTTCCAAAATAAACCTCTCATCTGCGTTGTATACTTGTACGCGGCGGACTACTGAATTTGACTATCGAATACTGGCGAATTATAGAGCTTGATTTTGTGCTTTCAACTAGTAAAAATAACGGCAGATAATCGAGCGGCGGATTACTGAGAGTGTACTGTACAATTAAAACAGGTATTTCGTAAAAAATTGAATAAATTTACACATATACCTAGTTTCTTTTCTATGTTTATCATTGACATGGCAATAAAAATTAATATATTTTATCAACATTGCGTCTGTTTATATTTTAGATTGCGCAGTGAAAATAACTTAACAAGACGTATTTAATACTGTTCATCTTTTACGTGTGCGTGTATAATCGATATTCAAAATAATTTTCCTCCCTCATAAACAAGTAAACAATTTAAAAATTTATTTAATTTCTGGTAAAAAAATGTATGATTTTCAGGTTATCCATCGTGCATGAAGATTTTTAAACAAATGTTCGCGTGCATACCATCTGAACGATAATTATAAAAAAGGGTAATTAGTATTTAGTGATTAAAGACATTCTATGCATCTCGGCTTTAGAGGCAAGTATCATAGATGTGCATACACAACTCAATCTGAACCAAAATGAAAGTTGACATCATTTTGTCTCAGACCCTTCCTCTAATATGGCACAAAAATTTAATATAACACCTACGCGGAATACAATGTATTTTTAGTATGGCTATGTTTAAAGTTTTGCCCCATTAGACATCAACTTTTATAAAAGGCATTAAGTATTAATTATATTGAAATATTATTATGTAGTCACTAATAATTTTAATATTATTTTCGAAAGATGTTGACTTTCAATATTTAGTAGAATTTATCATCAAAAATATTTGAGGCAATAAACAACTTTCAGTTCTGTGATTTCCTCAAAGTATCTACAATTTACTTCCTTTACTTCAAAATTGGCAGTCTCATTATCAGTAAACCAATATTATGGAGTATTGTCCAGCTATTAACTGACAGCAGCTTTAGTGTAACAGCTCTCGGATGCCACTAAATATAAATATGTTTCAATATCTACCATTTCAATGGATAGTTTTGACCCCATATATTTAAAAAAATAACCACCATAGTCCACATTTATGTATACATCAGCTTAACTTTCAAACTGCTTATCTCCAAACACCATATTGGCAGGTGATGGAGAATAATTCGTCTCTGAACTTTTTCGAGGTATCTACGGTTAAAAATATTATTAAATCTTGAATGTCAAATTAATAAAAATCGTTAATTACATACTATATTATGTGAAATTCATTAGAAAATATTGCCTGAAACCAATTTTTTTCAGTTTGTATGCTCTCGTGAATATTTTGCTAAAATACATAAGCAGTATGCAAGTTAAACAGAAAAATATATTATATTTTAATTTTAATATACCTAACCCTTTTCATTACTTACTATGTAGTTATATATACATTATTTTACATAATATGTATCTCATTGACTATTAATATATTAATAAGATCAAGGTTTACTACTAATTAATATATTGCTTTCTTTTTATTGTTTCACTTTCTAATGGTGGAAAACTGATTTTAATCAGTTGAGATTTTTATGCAAATAATCATCCACTAAAGATGTTTATTTCATTCTTGTTATTTTAGTAAATCTTTTAACATTAAATAAAAATAATTTGTAATTGTGGAACATGGAAAATTATTATTGTGATCTCAAAATTAAAGAAAGTAAATTTTGTGAAACATCTTAAAAATGTGCTGTGGTTTGATTTTTTATACATACCTATTATATATATATATTTTTGAAATTACTTTTTTTTTTTATTGATATTCTATTTTTTTATTTTGGTGAAACAATGTTCCTATTTTTTATTTTTATTTGATTATTTTTTGACATACTACAATAATTGAAAACAAAGTCTTATTCTCATTTTTGTTGTTGCATGTTTTCATAATATATTATACATTATTATAAAATAGCTATTCTTTAATGTTGGTAGCCCAATTGATACCATGTATGTAATTAAAACTATCGGTTCCCTATATCCAGTGGCGTAACTTGTTACTATGCCAAATGTGGCACGTATGCAAATTATACAATGACAGTGATAATTTGTATTAGTTTCTTGGAATTAGAAGATACCAGATTGTGAGCCGCTGTTATAAAGCATTTATTTTCTACTTTATAGCTAAATATTTTAATTGTTCAATAAACAAAGTAAACAGGAAATTTTTGTTTTATTTTTGAATGTATGATTTTTTATAGTTATTTTTTATAAATGCCCATATCTGGTAAGTATGTATGGGAAATTATATATTTGTTGTGATTAATTAATCATTGATAGGTTTAATCAAAAGTTTGAATTGACCAATGCTTAATCAAAATCTTTTTTTTGAAATATTAATTTAGGTATTATCTTCTTTTTCTCGGTACTATATCTGAGTGGGTCTTTTCCGCTGACGTGTCCCTTGGCAATCTTTAACAGTTTCAGACTTCCCACCATGTTCTAGTCCTCATCTGGCTTTCTATCAACATGACCAACCCTGCTTACACAATCTCTCACTGGTTTGCTGTTCAATAGGTTGTCATATTTATTCTGTAAACCCAAGTAAACCTGATGTTCCAAATTGATTAACAAATAAAGGTTAAATCAATAAATCAAGTTATGTACCATAATAATAATATTATATACTTCATTGATTTCAACAAATTAGTTTACATAATTAGTTATTATAGCTGTGGTCATGGCCCCCACAGGGGGGGGGGGGGGGCTGACAGGGCTATAGCCTGGAGGCCCGGGCTCAGGAGGGGCCCGGCGAGGCGAGTCGACCAGGTAAGTGAGATAAACACACATCACAAATTTGCATTAATAGTAAAAAAAAGTCGGCACTATTTTCCTTCCAATAATATTATTATTTAAATTCTCGTAGACACGTGTACAGAACGTAGACGAGGAATTTAAATCAGTTTCTATCTACTACTTAGTAGTTTTAATTCATTTTACTCTTAACATAATGTTTTTTTACTGCGGATTGAGAATTACCATGCCTAAGGCTTTATATAAAAATAAAAAACTCTTTTTTCGTTGGAACCTAAACATATGCACGATTAAATCATTATTTACGTTATTTAAATTCTCACTGACTATTAAATCATAATATAATAATTTAAAAATAAAAAATAATATTAAATATTTTTTATAAGTACCTAACGTCTATTTATTTTCGAATTGCGTGGCGTCCAGTTGTCCGACGCCAAATCGTCCTAGACCCGTACGGTAAGACTCCATAATTCAAATTGATATATTAAAATATACAAAAAAACACTAAATATAGGTAGATATACATTAATTTTACCGCATACCTACACGATTTGGAAAACGCTACTGTAGAGCGTCACACTGCCTTTATCCATAGTCCGATGAGTCGAGGGGGCCCATCAAAGATCCTAGCCTGGGGGCCCGCTTCAGGATGTGGGGGCCATGGCTGTGGTTGATTAATAAAAATTTTTTTTTTTTTGTAAGTGTTACTGTTAAAGCAGGTCATTGAAATATGGAAGATAATTTGTGTATTCGAAGTGTAGGCAAGTAAATAAATATTTTATTTTTCAAAAATATTCAATTATAATTGACCAACTACTGGTAACGTCCCGTTCGAGTAGGCAGGTCAGTTAGAGATAAATTTAGGAGGGAATGCGTATCGCACAAGTTTTCGGAATAGACTCCGTAAAGATGATAATTTTTTCGTGGTACCTATATCAGAATTCTAAAGATTTTCTTTTCTTTATCTATTTAAGGCTATACTTCAGCTAAGGCATGGTCTAAAAAGATCGTGACTAGGCGATTCGCGGATTGTGCAAATGACGCGAGCCGAACGAAATATAATTTGTCATAAAAATTCAACATGCGTCCTTTTAATGTTATGTTTATTAATATATTCATAATAATAATAGTATATTCATTGACATGTCTTCTTTTTCAAGTACATGCGGAACGTTTTTTAGTCATCTTTACACGATTTAAGAATATATTCCTCCGACGCCATCATCACAAAACAAATTGATGCGCGAACAGGTCGACTATCGCTCTCCGGCTGGCAACGCGGCCGAAATTACGTCCCACATACTGTTGAAAATTATTTGCTGTTTTACTTATGTACGCTCTTAAGCTAACCACGCAGAAATCATAAAATGTAGTAGGTAAGTAACACATTTTTTTTATACTTACATTGATCAAAAATAATATCAATACGTTAGAGCATGAACCAGGGAAGTCACGTTTAGACTTTTGTTCAGGAGAGTGATTTTAGTGTAGATTAAATGTTTGAAACTCTATAACTTTTTTAATAACTATAATAATTAGGGTCTGTAAACGGTGTCTTTCATAATTAAATTTATACTTGACCATAGTATGGATAGAAAGACCAAATCATTTAGAATTAATAAATTAATGGACTTCCCTGTTTTATGTTCTAACACATAATGTAGAAGTACCACTAAGCAATATTTCACCAATAGATAATACATGGAAGTCCATATAGGTATAAATTATTTTTATTTCCTGTGCATCATTATTAATAATTATTTTATTATGAATAAACAAAATATTTCAATAAGTCTACATATTAAAGGAATTATATTTTTTTTTAAATTTACATAAGTACAACATTATTTGAAATTTATTACTGCTCTAGAAAAAAATCAACGCAATGAGAATTATTCCTGGTCATTCTCCGGGACATCAGCTGATGAGGAATTATGTGGAATTCTACCATAAAATTCTTGAAATTCCCGAGATATCCATTGTTTCATAGTTTGCAGATCTTAACCAGACACGGTGGTTTTGCCTCCAAGATCTGTCCGCTTGGCTTAATAGAATTCCGACTTGCTTATGTGCCGAATTGCAGAATGCCGATCACATCCTCTGGGAGTGTCCCCATATGTCGGTTGAAAGGGAAGAGCTTCTCAAGTCGGTTCAACCCTCAGTTGGACCGGTCGGCCATTGCGACTTGTTATCTACGAAGGAAAATTTTTCAGCTTTTAAAAAGTTTGCGGCATTTTACGGCGAGCGAGAAGGTCTTTTCTCATCGAGAATTGACTGCAATACATTATATCAAATAAGGGATCACGCACACTCTAGTGCACGCCAACCAAGGTCTTGGGAAGTTGCTCCTGGGACACTTTCGGCACAAATTTTTAAGAGCGCCTAACGTTCGTTACGCCACGGTATACGCCTGCATAACGGGTATAGAAACGTGGATGGAATTTAATTTTAATTTTAATTTATTTTACATATTGTGGACATTACAAATTATAAGTTTAAGACGTTCACAACATGACATTTAGAAACAAAGGAATATTATTAAAACAGTATTATGTAATACTGTAATTATGCAATATTAAGTTATTCTACAGTATAAATGTGTAAATACAAAAAATATGAAGTATATAGGTACAAGGAAGTACACCGGATGAGTTAAGCAGACCCTATTTGAAGAAAGTTTGTAGATCTTTGTAATTTGGCCGTGCTAATTGGATGTTTTGAACATGTGGAATGCCAAGGTGAAACAAAATATTTTGCGACCTTGTTTTTCTACGGAGGTCCTCAGTTTGGAAATCTTCATCAGAGAACTTCGCCTTATAACGTAGATAACCAGCGTTACCTTAAGATATAAATAAAAAAGAAATAAAAAAGGTGTGCCATCAATATTCTTTTTGAGCTACAAAAGGAGCTGAAGATGATGCATACAAAGACCAATAATTGTTTATATCATTTTAACTCCATGTTAATAACTTTAAAAGGCTTGTTTCCTTAACATGTCCCTACAAACTGAGCCCCATCCATGGAGTAACAATTATCTGGATACCATTCAGCATCTTTTTTGACGTTCAGTTATAGAGTGGTCAGTGTCGATCTCCATATGTGTATGGCATCGTAATAGGAAATTGTGATTTATGATTTTCAGCGTAGCATGGTTTTCAGAAACCAGGTATATGAAAAACAATCATGATATTCCTATTTTGGCCAGGGCAATTAATTATCATACCAAATCGTCAGCTCTTCAATATTTACTAAAACATTGCTAGATGCCCATTTCATCAAGCAGCAGCTGACCTTATTGCCACCACTTCCACTTTTTATTTCATCCACATCAGTGTTGTGTCTCACCACTTGCATCATCGTAAATTGTAAATTGTAAAATTTAGAGTCCACAACTTTCTCAGATGGAAACTATATGGAGTAGGTAAACACTTCTCCAAGTCAACCATTATTACTTTCATACTGGTAAATTTTTCTTTTGCAAGAGTTTTATCAATCTTATTTAATTGCAGTTGCTTCCTGTATGTGATCTTCCGAAAGGTGTCTTTGTATTTCTTTTTCTTCAAAAGAAATATTAACATCTTTAAGACTCATCTTAGTAAGTGTTATCGCAGGCGTCACAGGTATCATTGCTTGGCAAATGAAACCCGAATTAAATTTTTATTTTATTTAATTGAAAATCCATTTGAATAGGTATATGGCGATAGAGCCACAATTTTGGGTTCATTCATGTGGTTATATTCTTTGAAGAATAAATCAAACATTTTTGTAATACTCATTTATGTATAACTAGCTGTATCACCCGGCGCTGCCCGGGAGTTACGTAGAGTGCAAAGGATTGAATTTAAAAAAGTAAAAAAATATAATATTTTAGATTTTTATTTTTTTGTACATTTATTGCATTTAAATATCTTAAAAAGTAGTACAAATTCAATTTATTATTGTAAAACTGTCCCCGGGGTGCAACGGGTTAAAACTGAAATTCGAGACCCCGACCACTCACTCCAGCTCTGATGCGTTCCCGGGGTGCAACGGGTTAAAACTGAACTTTGGGACCCCGACCACGCACTCCGGCTCTGATGCCACTACATACAATTATTGTCCGTGAGTGAAGCATTCCGATCTACGCGTAACACGTCATTTGCATCTAACTTTGCATTTGACCTCCGATCAAGCTGAAATAAACGCCAATATTTTTTAAATTCTAAATAAAAACACATTCTAGCGACATTTTCAATAAAAAATGGGAGTTGCAGCATTAACTTCCGCGTTTCAAGGCCTTGTACGCGGCGACTTTTTCCCGCAAAAACCGTAAAACTGTCCCCGGGGTGCAACGGGTTAAATCTGAAATTTGAGACCCCAACCACGCACTCCGGCTCGTCGGCCTCCGTCTACTGTCCAAATTTTGTCGAAATCCGACTCCGCGCGTGGATTTGTACAAAGAAAAACGAAAATTATAGTATAAATAATAATATGTACCTACCTAACGTTTGTTGGACTACCGTGTTTTTGGAATTATTATAATGGTTTATTAACATTTTTCTTAGAGCATAAACATCGTAAAAAGGACACCCGTTGTTTATGCACTAAAGTGAATTGGACTTCAGTGATTTTTTAATTAGCTATATCGGTTAATTTACTACTTATGGACTTCAGTGCTTCATTCATTTGTGTAATGAAATAAAATAAAATTTTCTGCATATTTAACTCAGAAACGGTAAAAACTGGACTTCCGTGGTTTATCCTTTAACGTACAGAATTATAGGGTGGCATTTTTTGTCAATTTACGTCATTATAATATACTGTCTATTGGGAGTTTGTGCATTTCTACCTTTTGCCATGTTTTTATTTGTTTCTTTATTAAACACCACAGCAGGCCGTGAAACCCAATAATAGGGGTAAAACTCCCAGGCTTGAAGAATTTTCATATGAGATTATGTAGAGATCATACAGAAAATTGGTTGGGGGGGGGGGGGGTCCATTTTGAAAAATATCCATAATGTTTTTCTAATGATCTTTAAGGGTTCAGAGTTAAGAAAATAATTTCCCGACGTTTCAAATAAGGAATACCGTACTTTTAGAGGGATATTCCGCTACCCAGACCAGCGGCGGTTTCTCTAACACCATGCATGTGCGCTGCACTCCTTTTTCCTAAATATCTCTCAATGTGCAACAATGCTATTCATAAGTCATTACTCGTTTATCGCAATTTAATTCATGTAAATTACCAAAATTATGCACCCATTGAACAGTCATCGAAAACGAGCGCTGTGGTGAGCGTCCTAATATCGATCTTGGTTTGACATTCATATTACACTGTGTAATAACAGTTCAACCTGACACGTGAAACCCACAAACAACTCATAAATACACAAAATTTGATGGGCTTTTGGGACGCAGCAAAAACAGGAAAAAAACAGTTACGCGGAAAAAAGTAGTAACTGAGATTTAGCAGGATTGATAAATTTTTTTTTTTTTTTTATTTAAATCTCATATAAATTCATTGAAAATAGGCTGATATTGAATACAAATTGATTATCAACATAAATATTATAGACACGATCCTTAAATCTTTCTATATTTGCAAATATTTGAATATAATTTATAAAAAAATAATATTTTAGTTACGAGGGTGGGTCAATAAGTCCTTAGAAAAGCCGACAGGTGGCGCGACTAGTACTGTAAGCGGTTTGTTTTCATGCAGCGGCACTACCGATTCAGTATGCTGCGAAGTTTCAATCAGATTGGTCGGGTTGTTGTTTTTTATTTTCGTACATTTAAAAAAAAAATTTGCTTGTTTACAAAAATGGAGAAAATTGAGTTTAGAGCTGTTATTAAACATTTTAATATAAAAGGGTTAACAGCAAAGGAAATAAAAAATGAGTTGGATTTAGTTCACGGCATATCTGCTCCTTCACTTGCAACTATTTATAACTGGTTAAATGAATTTAAACGTGGTCGTACATCAACAAAGGATGAACCACGCTCAGGACGTCCTGTAGAGGTGACTACACCAGAAATGATCAATAAAATCCACGATATGGTGTTAAGTGACCGAAGATTAAAGTTGAGTGAGATAATTGAGGTTACAGGGATCTCAAAAGGTAGCGTCATTTCTATTTTACATGACAAATTGGGCATGAAAAAAGTTTCTGCAAGATGGGTGCCGCGTTTGCTCACAGTCGACAATAAACGCAATAGGGTGGTGGCCTCTAAAGCCCTGTTGTCGCTCATGCAACGCAATCCGGATACATTTTTTCGTCGCTTTGTGACTGTAGATGAAACATGGATACACCACTATACCCCCGAGACGAAAGAACAGTCAAAGCAGTGGATTGCGAAAGGCGAACCATGTCCAAAGAAGGCGAAAACCGTAAAATCAGCTGGTAAGGTTATGGCTACTGTATTTTGTGATGCACGTGGAATTATTTTCGTTGACTATTTGGAAAAAGGAAAAACAATAACAGGGGATTATTATGCATTTTTATTGGACCAGCTAAAAAACGAAATTGAAGAAAAACGGCGTCATTTAAACAGGAAAAAAATCCTCTTTCATCAGGACAATGCCCGTGTTCACACATGTTTACGATCAATGGCTAAAATTGAAGAATTGAAGTTCGAATTGGTCGACCACCCACCGTATTCGCCAGATTTAGCCCCCAGTGACTTTTTCCTTTTTCCAAACTTAAAAAAATGGCTAAGTGGACAACGTTTTTTTTCAAATGAAAAAGTCATCGATCGGACAAATGCTTATTTTGAGGACCTTCCGAAAACTTATTTTTCTGACGGTTTAAAAAAAATTGAGAAACGTCTAACCAAGTGTATTGAGCTCCAAGGAGATTATGTTGAGAAATAAAAAAAAAATACAAAAATAAAAACTGTTTTAATGCTTTTTTCTAAGGAATTATTGACCCACCCTCGTACCATGTTCTTTCTCAAAGTGAGTGAATTATTATAACAGATGTCATATTTTTAACAATGTGGAGCGGAGTTTTATTGCTTTTTGAAGACGAAAAAACTGACGCTTTGTCGAGAGAGAATACGTACCTACCTATTCAAAACAATCGACAGTTATACATTTTTTTTTAAAAATATTTTCTTTAAATATTTATTTACTTACAATACAATTCAGTATGGTTTCTGTGGTTGCGATCTATAGTCGGCTTTTTAAGCGTTTTGTCACGTTATTTCGATAATTTTGTTCCTAAAAATAAAATTTGAATAAAAGATTCATAATAATACATATACTTATTGTTTAATCAGTGAAGTGTGTGCGTTTTAAAATTATAAATTTTGAATAAAAGATTCATAATAATACATATAATTATAGTTTAATCAGTGAAGTGTATGTGTTTTAAAATCATGTCGGTAAACGTAGACTTTATCAATAATAATAATAAGAGTCAGAATAAAAAAGGATGGTCCGATGACATCTGTGGAAAGTGAAAAGTGTTTTTCAACCATTAAAAGAATTAAATCGTCTTTAAGAAATACTTACCATGAATCAGGACAGACTTAACTGTCTACCTGTGTTAAGCATTGAGAAAAAACTTTTACAAACAGTTCCAGACTTTAATGAGAAGTGATTGAGGTGTTCGCCAAACAGAAATAACGCTGAATTGGTATGCTTTATAAATAAGGTATGACAATTTTAGTACCCCCCCCCCATGAAAGCAATTTCGGAAACCACCGGCCGCCACTGACCCAGACACTCCACCATAGAGATATATTTGAGTATAGCGCTAAACGTTAACTTATAAGTTATTGCGAGTTGTAGCATCCACCAGTGGTTTGTATTATTTATTACGACCGTTAGTGTTAGTTTGTATCGTCCGCGCTGTCTTGTCTTTCAAACATGCCTCATCGGAATGTTAAACCAAAAAATGGATGCCCCGGATAGTTGCACCAATTTATGAATGCCACGGGTCTAAGAATGCCGAGAGGAGTGTGTCCAACCCGTTTATAGGCTATTCGACAGCCAAATCATCCAGGCCATGATCCTCAGTCATGAGGTCCTGACGAAGAATAATATTCTATACACCTAAATAATTTGTTTTTTTTTACGTTTTTGGGGGCTTGATTATGTATATAATAATAGAATAAATAAGCTTAGTTTTTATATAATGTACATTACATTTTATTATATCTACCCGCAATACACTAAAGTACCTATTCATTAGTACTTTTTAATATATTAATAATACTTATAAATTTACAAAATAGTTTACCAAACCATACATTAATAATAATCATACAAACATAAATAAAAATCTAATTGGAATGAGAAAATATTAAAAGAAATAAAATTATTGATTAGGTACGATTAGAGTTGGGTATTTCCCGAAAAAATCTCATCCTCGAGATTAGGGATTTCCCGAAATGTTGAAATTTTGAATTCTCGAGATTCGGGATTTCCAGAAAAGAATTCTCGAGATATCGGGAAATTTAAAAAAACCTGTAAAAATCCTAAAATCGGTGTAAAGATAGACAAATTCAAAAAAATATGATTTTTTATTTATGTAAGACAAACAAAATAGAAGAAGGAAAACAAAAATAATTCAAAACATTACTTAATTAAATGGAATTTCAAAAAACACGGACACTCACGAAGACAAAGATACAAAATTCCATGATGCAAAAATTGCGCTCATTTTGAGTCGACGTTATGTTGAATGCCCCGATCAGTCTTTGAACGTTTTGTATTTTCTGTCCACTTTTTTTTTTATATAAAAAATTTGTCTGTAAGGTCCTGTATGGTTATACTGATATTGGATAATTCCAGGTAATTTTTTCTCATAACGTAGACATTTAATTTGGAGCCACATTACTAGCTCTACATATTCATCTATGTTCCTATCGTTTATTCGTTTTAAATTTCTTCGTCGTATCGGGTCTTCAATACCTACAATGTTTCGCTCCAGAAGTTAGCGAAGGTAACACCATTTTCCTTGGCTTGTGAGATCAAGTCAAAGTTGCAGCTTACTAGACAAGCCTTGCATGAAAATAGGTGCTCCATGCTTTGCATTTCATCACACTCGCAGGTTTGGTCCTCAGAGAACCCCCACTTCACCATGTTGTCTCGGGTGCACCCTACCATGGTTCTCAGTCTGTTTAGGGCTTTCCATGTGCGATACCCAAGACTGGCTCCATGTGGGAGGTGCTCTGCTGGTTTTACCCAATCTTCGAAACCCTCAGAGGCTAGGTTAGCCACCCATGCGGATATTCAGGTGGGAATGTCAGACGTATAGTTGTCGCCATAAAGCCTTTTCTGGATTTTAGCCTTGTTTTGCACATTTGATACCCATGCATGACGTGTCGCGCACTTTCTCTTGGGCTGCCTTTTCAACTAGGGCTGCAGTTTGGAGTCGGATTAGAGGGAGGCTATTCCTGAAAGCACGTGAACTTTAATGACAGCCGTGGATTTCAAGCACCCCGTCACGATCCGGCAAGTTTCGTTGAGCGCAGTCCACATGTCTCGTGTGCGCAGACATGTGCCACACCGGACAGGCATACTCATAGGCCACCGAGGTGCATAGTGCAAGGGCTGAGACCCTGAATGTATGTAGCTGAGCCCCCTACGTATTACTGGTTAGCTTTCTCAAGATACTGTTCTTTGCTGGTGTCTTCATTTTAGTATTAATGCAGTGTTGCTTATAGGACAGCGTCCGATCTAAGGTGATTCCCAGGTATTTGTTGGCTGTAAGCAATTTCCCTGCGTCCATGTTTTGGAGATGGAATGCTCCTACCCATGATTTACCTAGATTTGGCTTAAGTTGATTGAGGTCGTAGTATGTCTTTAACTCGCTTAATGTATCTTTAAGCTGTTTCTCAATCACTTCGAAGCTATTGCTTTGATATAAGCACGGCTAGATCATCTGTATAGAGGAAATGTTTTGTGTTGACTCCGATTGGCTGATCATTAGCATAAATGTTGAACAGTATGGGTGCCAAGACGGTACCTTGTGAAAGGCCGTTCCGTTGTTGTCTCCAACGGCTGCATTTTCCGTCCAGTGTTACAAAGCATCTTCGGTTGGCCAAAAGCTTTTCAATCACTCCTGTTATTTTGAAATCATTCAGGAGGTTGTAAATGTAAAGTTTACTCAGCAGAATTCTATGGTTAACTGTATCGTAAGCGGCTGTTAAGTCTTCGAAGGGAAACTCTTAATGTGATCGATAACCAGTTTCATGTTTGCCTCACTAGTTTTATTGGCTGGACTTTTTTCCCCTCTTCGGTCATAGTTTTTGAATGATCCAGTTTCGGCTTACTCCAGCCAAAGCTGTATTAATTGGTACATTTGAAATGGATAACATTTTTAACGTTCAAGCAGTATTTTACATTAAACTTATTAACACCATCATTCTGATTATTTGGTATAAGTATCATTTATTCTCATCTTATAAAAAATCAACCAGTAACATACAGTTGGCACAAGATGATAGTTATAGACAATGCAAACCACAAATAATACACTCATTAACTTACTCATATACATGTTTACAGTTCAGGAAAAAATCATTATGTGCGGGAATGAGTTTTTCCTGAACATAAATCTTAAATAGGTACTGATAATGATTTCTTCCCCAGTTTTTTTCCGTTAATAGGATAGCTATTGTCACAGTGACCTTTTCCAGCAATAGATATCGTAAAAAATAGAGGATATAACGAAAAAACTCATTTTGGCCAAAAGTGCACATAATGAGTTTTACCTCCAAACCAGCGTTAGTTCATCCGACAATTTTATTATTATGGTTGTCTCTCTTAAAAATTCTGTTTTATTACCAAAAAAAAAAATTATCCCTCGTTGACCATAAAAATGTTCAAAATTTTCAAACCTTGGTAGCATAGCTATAACCCCTATACCTATCTGGGTAGATACCTAGGTAGTTTTATTCATATTTTTAATTATTACTGTGTTGTTTTTGTACAACATTTAAGAAATTAATTATTTTACACAGTAGGTGTGCAAATAGGTACCAATTTAATGTGTTTCAATTGAAAGTCTAAAAGTCCCAGAGTGGATTATAATTATTACGTTATTAACTTACGATATATATAGGCATGTAACTTAACTGCATTATAACAATAATAATATGTAGGAACTTGAAAAACTTTGATACCTACCTATTTAATACAAACATGGAGAGAGATGAATCTTTTTATCATAGTTGTTTTAAAAATTAATAATAGGGTCGTCTTCGACCCTTTCTTTTCTGAAACAAAAAAACTTCCTTCTTCAATAGACGTTATTGCACAATATATTGGGCAAAGCAATAAATCTTTGCCCCAGCCTTTTTCAATACAATATTGTTTTATGACAAAAGCTTTAGAAATGCCTTACCGCAAAAAATATCTCGTCTGTGAACGCATTTTGTCTATTGGGTAGGAGTACAGTATTTCTGCCTATTTAGTTGAATACAATTTATTATTGTCTTAAAAGTTTAATTACTTCTTCTTGATCGATTTTCTCGTTTAAAGTACGAGTCACTGATACTTCAGAGATACTCAACAAGTGATAATAAAAAGTATAATAAAAAAAATATGACTTGATGGTATTTCCTTTAATTTCAATTAAATCTGAACCGGAATGTAACATTCTAACGAGGCCAAAAGAATTTATGAGAAGGCGTAGCTGTCCTTCGGGGATTTTACGAGCCGGTATGCAATCCTCGGAGTTTTTACGAACAGGAACGCCATCCTCGGGAAATTCACGAACCGGTACGGCGCTCCGGTGCGTTCTGCTCCATTCCGAGCGCTGCTGCGAATCGAACCCAGAACTCCGTGATGGAAGAAGCCGATAACTGTTTTGACGTGTCCATCAATTTTTAAACTTAGTGATAGTGAACTTATTATATGTAACAAAGTAACATAATACGTTAGTATATTATGCACTAGGCAGGTAAGTGGGTAGGGGTTTTCCAAGATTTTATAAAATGCTGGGAACCACCAAACAATAAAGGACAGAAATCACTAGACCAAGCATACGTTCTGCAACTTACCTAATGTTTTCAATACATCTTAGAAAGTCCTCTAGCTTACCTACATAATATTGGTAATAACAAGTTCAAAATGCTGATTTGCCACATTAATATACCTAATGCCTGACCTTTCCTTTGTTTGGCTGGGATCGCTTTTGTGAAAGAAGTTTACTCTTGCATTAAAATGTTAACTGATGTTACAGCTTGCAATTTTATTTATGTACTCATTTGTTTAGAAATGTTGAGAAACAGCGGTTTATTTTATTACGGAAGGTAAGGTGAATTCTCATTTATTTTCAGCTTCGCAACGGAGTATATGGGCACTCCACAGCATAGCCTCCACAATATCCTGAAGCGTGCCCTCAAGCCAAAATGTTTGGCGGGCCTAACCCTATCCCTAACGTTAAGGGCAGTATGATGTTCTACAGTAGTGTTCCCCAAATGATGTTCTGCGGAACCCCAGAGTTCCTCGAGGTAAAATTAAATGTACATATGCAATGTATTTTTAGCGATTTTTTGTATTTGTAAATAAATCCACTTGAATTATTGAGTTGTCGGCATTATGGAGTAGGTACTAATCGCGACCCTCCATTGTGGTAACGAAGTACCATGCGACCCTTTGCCATATTGGATAAATACTAATTTTATATTATTCAGGAAACACACTAAAAACAATTACTTTTAAAATTCTACACATGTATTACCATTTAATTATATTAATCATCAAATTACATTGCAACATATTTTTAAACGTTAATAGTCTTCAAGTATAATAGCGCCGCAAGCGACTGTTTCACTATTAGACCAAATTTGTGGTGTTTATCTTACTTAACTGCTTGACCCGTCACGCCGGGCAACCAGGCTAGAGCCCTGTCAGCCCCCACCCCTTGTGGGGGCTATTATCCACAGTGTCGGTATATCGTATCACTCGTATCAGACCGTTTGATTTTTGTTTGTTTGATGTTTTTTGATGTTTGTTTGATTATCAGACATTAATTAAACTCCCAGCACACATGATCTAGAGCTGTGTCTCTCAACAAGTGGTCTGCAGATTTTTTTCTGGTGGTCGGTGAATTTTTGACATCCAAATGCCTATGCTAGAAATTCCAATAAAATATTCAAAACCCGTGCACCTGCAAGTGTTTGCGAATTAATGAACTTAATAGTTCCCTCAAGATTTTTCACAAACATTTTTACGGTGAGAAATAAGACGGTTTAATAAACTGGCTCTTTGGGATAGGTAGTTGTGTACAAGAGGAAGACACAGAAATGTTTCCACTATTGGAAGATTTCTAAATTTCCGCTGATGTAAACCGGAAAATAACTTTAAACATTTGTTGTTTAACATTTAAGGACTTTAATTTAAAGCTTTAATCATTATTCCCTCGATAATGAGGATCCTCTTAAATAATTCCGTCGTGGAAGATTGGGAAGGATTGTTCGATATTGTTCATGTGCACTTAATACTCGAGAGAAAGAAAACCTAGCCGATTTGTCTTCTGATCCAACTCTGGTGTCTAGACATTGGCTCAGTTTTGGATGTCACTAGAGGAGGAATATCCATCATATAATTATTGTCCTCATTTTTGACTACATATTCATGTGAGAAAACTTTTTCGGCCGTGTTAGTCATGAAAACCAAACAGAGAAACCGGATGGATGTGAATGCAACGCTTCGTTTCTCAGAAACAACGTTGAAATCGCGGATATCAAATTTAATATTATAGCAAATAAGCAGCAGCAGATTTCGCATTTAATTTTTTTAAAACCATTTCTCAAAATTCCAGAATTGACTTAGGATTATTTTAATTATAAATAGACTTTTTATATGATATGTCTACCTATTTAATATGTTTAATATTATGTCTGTTTTTTTATTAATGCTTGATATTATAAAGTTTAAAAAATATACCAAATTACGTTTTATTTAAATTTTGAATTTGAAAATTACACAAATATATTTTTCATTTATTACCTTTTTATCCGCCCGAGTAACGCCAGAAAATTCAGATCGTGCTAGATAAACAATATTTTTAAATTCCTATTTAGGTACAGAGGTCAGTTGAGTAAATGCTCTAGAGGCCATCCATGGACTGAAACCGTATGCGGTTTAGATCCGTGTGCCATACTAAACTTTTGATTTTTGTTCATGAAAATATATTTTCACTAAATTTGTAAGAGTGTAAGTGTATGGTATAAACGGATACGATCAGATGCTTATAATACAATACGTTAGAAGATAAACCACGGAAGTCACGTTTGGACTTTTGTTCAGGAGAGTGATTTTAGTGTAGGTTAAATGTTTGAAACTCTATAACTTTTTAAAGAACTATAGTAATTAGGGTATGTAAACGGTATTATTCATAATTAAATTTATTTTTGACCATAGTATAGATAGAAATACCAAATTATTTAGATTAATAAATTAATGGACTTCCGTGTTTTATGTTCTAACACATAATGTAGAAGTACCACTAAGCAATACTTCACCTATAGATAATACACGGAAGTCCATATAGGTATAAATTATTTTTATTTCCTGTACATCATATTATGAATAATTATTTGATTATAAATACACAAAATATTTCAGTAAGTCTAAATATGAAAAGGAATTTTTTATTTTTTAATTTACATAAGTACAAGTTTATTTTAAATTTATTATTGCTCTAGAAAAAATGAACGCAATGAGAATTATTCCAGGACAGCTGATGAGGAATTATGTGGAATTCTATCATAAAATTCTTGAAATTCTGGAGATATCCATTGTTTCATAGTTTGCAGATCTTAACCGGACACGGTGGTTTTGTCTCGAATCTCTTGGTCTAATAGAATCTCCGACTTGCTTATGTGCCGAATTGCAGGATGCCGATCACATCCTCTGGGAGTGTCCCCATATTATGTCGGTTGAAAGGGAAGAGCTTCTCAAGTCGGTTCGACCCTCAGTTGGACCGGTCGGCCATTGCGACTTGGTATCTACGGGGGAAAATTTGTCAGCTTTTAAAAAGTTTGGGGCGTTTTACGGCGAGCGAGAAGGTCGGAGGTCCACAGTTTGGAAATCTTCATCGGAGAACTTCGCCTTATAACGTAGATAACCAGCGCCATATAAATAAAAAAGAAAAAAAAGGTGTGCCATCGATATTATTCTTTCGAGCCACAAAAGGAGCTGAAGATGATGCATACAAAGAGCAATAATTGTTTATTTAATTTAACTCCATGCTAATAACTTTAAAAGGCTTGTTTCTTTTACATGTCCCTACAAACTGAACCCAATCCCATGGAGTAACAATCTGCATACCGTTCAGCATCTTTTTTGACGTTCTGTTATAGAGTGGTCAGTGTTTATCTCCATGTGTGTATGGCGGTTATTAATTTTTCTAGTCTAACTTTGCCATTTGACCTCCAATCAAGCTGAAATAAGCGCCAATATTTTTTAAATGTACACATTCTAGCGAAATTTTCAATAAAAAAGGGGGTTGCAGCATTAACTTCTGCATTTCAAGACCTTGTACGCGGCGACTTTTTTTCCGCAAAACTTGTAAAACTGTCCCCGGGGTGCAACGGGTTAAATCTGAAACTTGAGACCCCAATCACGCACTCCGGCTCGTCATCCCCCGTCTACGGTCCAAATTTTGTCGAAATCCGACTGCGCGCGTGGATTTTTACAAATAAAAACGAAAATTATAGTAAAGATAATACGTACCTACCTAACGTTTGTTGGACTTCCGTGTTTATGGAATTATTATAATGGTTTATTAACATTTTTCTTAGAGCATAAACATCGTAAAAATGACACCCGTTGTTTATGCACTAAAGTGAATTGGACTTCAGTGATTTATTAATTAGCTATATCGGTTAATTTACTACTTATGGACTTCGGTGTTTCATTCATTTGTGTAATGGAATAAAAGAAAATTTTCTGCATATTTAACTCAGAAACGGTAAAAACTGGACTTCCGTGGTTCATCCTCTAACGTACAGAATATAGTTTGTGAAAATACATTGCCATAAACAGAAAAGATAAGCTTAGTATGGCACATGGTTCTGTTGGGTCACTACTGTGGTGTTCGATGTGTGGGTTGAGGATGATGATGATGAAGTCGAAGATGTAGCAGGAGCGAGTTTTTATTAGCAGCGTAACGATTGGTACAATAGTATAAATACAATGACAGTACATATAACCGCATACGGTTTCAGTCCATGGATGGCCTACTAGACTCTATATGAAATTACATTATGTTAATGAGATTGAGATTGACTATAAGAATTTTACCTAGTAGGCGAAATTCGAGCGTATGACCCACCTATCGGTACCACAACGCGCTGAGCTTTGCTGTGCGACAATATTATTGGCGTATGCCGTAAACAGTTAAAATTATATAGTGACCAAAATTTAATAAAACACAGTAGGTCATTTTATAATCATGTCTATATTTTTATCATAATTGTTTCAAATTAATTCTGATTTTGATACAAGGGAGCAATTAATTCTTCATTGCAATTAAAATGGACATAGAGCTGAATAAATAGAAACCGCGTATAGTAATAAATTTTAGTCTAAGTGGACGAGGGTAATAAATTCAACAAGCGAGACAAAATATTATAATAACGATCTCTAACAAAATAACCCTTCACAATTAAAAATAAAAACGGACACACTATAGCATGAATAATTTTAACGAATTTGTGTCTTGGAGAAGTTATCATTTTAATGCACTGAGATTAAATCTTTCAGTCGCTCGAGGTGAGTTACTTGAGTAACAGGTGGCCGTACGTTCTATAATTTTGGAGATTCAAATAATTAATATCAATCATGATTTGGATTACCGTACGTATATCTTTATTAATACATACATATATAAACAATCGAATTTAATATTAATTGAACTAGGTAATTACTGCTATAATAAGTCACGAGGAAAAATTAATAATAAATCCAAGAAAAAGATTTTTTACCATGTTAACAGTAAATTGGGGTGCCGACGATTGAACAAAGTTAAATAATATGCAATTGTAAATTATTCTACTTCACTGTTTTAAACATAAGTACTGTAAATTAAATACTCGTTCTCAAAAATCTTTATTGCAATCGGAGGACAGATAATGCCAAAACATTAAAATTATATTCGGTTAATATGTAAATATAACAATATTTTATACTCAGTGTTCATAGAATATACCTACTCCAATGTTGGGTAAAAATTTGTACCTGTGGAATCCTGACTCTCATAATATAAATATACGATTTTTCAGAAAAATTAGTTAGATCCCTACAACTTTTGTGTCACCTTATGAATTAATCCATTACAGAGGTAATGTGAAAAACTCTTATATCATATGTGTGAACTGTACTCATTTAATCATCAGCACCTCAATTACATAAGATATTTTTTTTTAGTGTCAACAGAAAATAATTATGAAGTTTTTTTAAAAAACATTCCTATTTCACATCGAATGCGTCCTAATTTATTAAAGGCAATTCAAGACAAGGAAACAGTTTTTATTAATTGTTGATAATATACTTGTATTATATGTTGCATCCTTACTTTTCATAATATTATCGTAAGACTTTGATTTTCATCGAAATACGTACTTACAGTGAGTGAGCATGCACATAGGATAAAAATATTTACATACATTAGCGACGTGTAGGTATACATACCTTATGTAATTTTTTATAAAGTGCAAAAGCCATAAAATCTTTCATGACCACACATTTTCCGGGACAAAAATGTTTTCCCGTTAACCACATATTATGATTTTTTTTAAATTGTCATTTTGGTGGTTTTTTTCGTAGGTACAACTGAGGTAATTTCGCTAATTTGTTGCCCGCCTTATTATGGGTTAGGGAATTTTAATTATATTGATTATGTGGGAATTATCTCCAACAGAAATTAAATAAATCGATTGAAAATTTATGTCGAATTGTCTGTGACTTTTTTCCCCGGGTTCAAAAAGTATTTTATTTTAAAAATAATAAATATTCTTATCACCACTATCAATCATTATAATTTCGTGATTCCCAGAGCTTCTCTATTAGAGCCATTGTTTAAATAATACTACTCATCAGGGATTTATGTTTAAGATAAATGAAAACCGCGTGTTTGTAGACTGATGTCATTTGTGATAAAAAAAAATTGCCGTCATGAAAATCGACCGACTTGGCTCCTTTTTTTGAAAACGCATTATATCACATAAACTTTAATTAATTAGAAATCGGTATGTGTGCATATACTTTGAAAGTATGTATTACTTTTAATCGAAAATATTTTCAAAGTCAAGAATGTTTAATAATGATTTCCGATTATTTTTATATTGTTAAAATCTGAGTCGAAGTTACGGTCGGATTGGAAGCCGAACAAGAGTTTTTCATAATCAATATTTTGAAAAAAAAGTAATAAATATTCATAATTCGAAAAATATGACCTAAATAACTACCTACTGTATATATCTATTTTAAATATATGCGAAAAATGTAACACAATTATTAAAATAAAATAAAATTATAATCTGCATGTGATACGATAAAAAATATAATAAATTAAAAGAATTTTACGTAAGCAACAGTGATTGTGTTCTCATAAAAACTCAAACTTGAAAATATATCAATAAAAAAGGTAATATCATGTCAACTGGAATAATAAAAATGTCCAAAAAGTTCAAATATATTATTATGATGAGTTCGAGTTCGTCACGCATCCAATTCATCACGTTAAAAAATAATTAATTTATTCGTAATTATATCTGGTTTATTGTTTTACGTCGGCTTACTGCACCGACTCTTTCTTGCAAATTAATTTTGACGCGAGTTGTGATTGCATTTTATTAAATTGGTTTTATATTATTATCGTATTAAGTATCTTTCCGATTCCATATTTTATGATTATGCGATATTTTTATCAATTATTATTTCAGAAATGCCTGGCAGTAATGGCGCTAATTTATCACATAAATGCCAGTGAACAACAACACGAAATTTATAGAAGACCAAACAGGAATGTGCAGCCTTCTGATGTGATTAGACGCATAGGAAGTGAAGCAGACTTCAGCAGACGTCATGGAGTTATAGCATTTGATTCTGGTCAGCAAACCTATAATATACCTTCAGGGTATGATTTGACTCCAGAAATATCATTCGGGCTAGACAGCCATGATGATATAATAAATGACGCTTCCGAACAAGATTTAAACAACAAACAAGCACACTACGATTCAGATATTGTGAAAATTCTAGCTTCAAACTATAGAAGAAAAATCACAAGCCCTGTAAAAAGGATACCTTTCATAAGTAAGATACAAGATAATATTTTACATGAACCGATACCTATAAGTCAACACATTGAAGTTTCAAGACCGATCCCCATTCCTTCTTATACACATGTACCAGTAGGAATTTCTAAACCATATCAAATAACTATTCCATATCCGGTACTTGTGCCAGTTCCACAACCGTACCCTGTAGAAATCCCCGTCAACAAGCCAGTTCCTGTACCTTATGTCCAAGAAATTAAAATTCCAATAGAAAAAATTGTTTTATATCCGGTGATAAAGAATGTACCATATCCAGTCACAAAACATGTTCCATATCCTATTGAAAAACAAGTAACCGTTCAAGTTCCTCAACCTTATCCTGTTGAAATACCTTTCCTTGAGACAGTTCTTCATAAGTCGAATCATGGGACTGGAAATAATAATCACAAATTGAGAAAATCGGATGATGTGGAAAATGACAATAATGGATATGACGAACAAGATGACGAGAAGAATGACGAAGCAGATTACCAAACTACCGACGAAAAACACAGTAATGAGAAATCTTCAAGCGGTGTTAAAGAGAGATATCCATATCGTGGTTCTTTAGAGAATAAAGAAAATAATCGACAAAGTCATTCAAATCAAAATAAACAACCATCTGCATACAATAGGGGATATGGAAAGTATGCTAAAAACAATACTTACAAACGTTATAATTAACTAAATTAATGAACAATAGTAATTTTATTTTATTTAACTCTTGTGAAACCTTTGGAAATGATTAAATAAAAAACTGTATTATAAAAAAACAACAGTTAAGAATCGTCCATAAATTTCACACGATTATCAGTATTTCTCCCTTCCCCCTATTGTCAAAAAACCTTTTACCCCTTGACACATTTTGTAACTCTTCTCCGATCGTTAAAAATGATAGATTTCAAATCTGTCTCAAAAAATGAGTTCATATTTTGTGACATCACATATTCTACAACATCCCTGTTCTGATTGTCACAAATCATCACATTATTTAGACCTCTTCCCGCCTGTTAAGGGGTGACATAATTTATCTAAATTCAGTACTTAGAAGTATTTGATATATAAATTTGAAGAGCATTTAAATATTGGCATTGGAGAAGTTAACTTTATGCTTCAATGAATAATATTTTGAAATATAAATTACTTTATTTATGTATGAATCAGCTGTGCCCGAATAAATGGAGTAGTTAAAATAGTGTGTATTATACCTAATAGATGCATGTGGACATAAAATTAATAGTACTTATACTAATATAATGATTAGAGAATATAATTTAATGATATTTTGTTATATATTATCACCTGACATTATAAAATAAATGTGTATGTAGAACACGCATGGTGGAAGTGAAACTCATGAATCCGATCACGCTATTTTTTGATTCTGTTTACTTGATTTAGGCATTGGTATTTCACTAGTTATAATGTCGTGGTTAGTTGATATCTCAATTAGTTGATGAACCTCAAATTGTAGATGGTATAACAAAAATAAATGGAGGAGTGTAACAATCATAATATAGTGGTAATTTTTTAATATTATTTATAAGAAATAATTGAAAATGAAATTCTATTACAGATTATCCAATTCCTAACAATAAATGAAATTATTGGTTTATGACAACTAAAAAAATAATTATGTAAAAAAATAATCGATTGTAATTATTATAAATATCTAGCAAACACTGCTTCAATCATGTTCCACCTCATTCGAACTGTAGCAAGCAACTGGCAAGTTAATGTTCATTCGACTGACTGATACTGCGAGTGTGACAGAGAGAGCATGCATTCTCACAAGAGTGAGACTTCTGGTTTCAATTTTTGTTTCACTTACTGTCCCATCAAACGATCCTAATTCATTGGCTAAAATGTTTGACTACAAAAATGATGAATTTTAACAATGGATATTATATTTTATGCCCGCTCTGATAAAATATAAGTAGTTGGTTTTGATGAAATATTTAAATGTGTACAGCCAATATTTGTTTTAAGTATATGCATAAAGAAGCTTATGAAATGTGATAAAACCAGCATTCGAAATGGACCGGAACGCAGTTCCTGTTCGTGGAATCCTCGAGATTATCACTCCATCTCGTAGAAAAATAAAATAATGCATTCCGGTTGGAGAATTGTTAAAAAGTAATAAAATATAATAATTTATTTATAAGTTTATACGAAACTTGTCAGAATCATAATAAAAAAATATTATTCATGACGTGACGTAAACCTTAATTTTCATCTGTGGCGCCGACAACATTATGCCCTAGTCTTGCATGCCACAAATTTCACGACAATTACTCCATTTGACCATCTGTGCTTGGTAGGTATATTTCTATATAATAAATATTTTCTGAAAATTATCGAGCGCTCCGGTTCATAAGATGTTCGATTTTGAGTGCTGGATAAAACAATATATCTGCTTACCAAATATTAAAATTCTGATAGTGGAAATAATGATTCCATATGAATAATGATTTCTGTTTTAATCTTGATATCCAATCAATAAAAATGTTCAGGAATATTATTACTCTGATAATAATATAAAAGCATAATTTTATTGTGGCTCAGCACTAGAATCATTATTGAAATACGATTGTATAATTTCTTCTATACCTAATATTGTAATTGCACTGGCGTTGTAGAATACAATGATTTTGAAACAAAGCCTTTGTTAATTCTATAATTAACAAGATATTGGGACCGGGCTAATTGGATCATTCTAAAAATGAGTTTATAGTTTGATAAAGATGTCAACAAGAATAGCTCGAAAATAAATTAAAGATTTACCCAAAACTTGGTTTCAAAACCATTGACTTCTTTTGATGCAAAGTGACTGAAGTTTGTACTATATTTTAAAAATATTGTCATGTTATTAATTTATTATTGTAAGTTAAGATTGAAATAATTTAATAAAATGCAATTGTTGAGGTATCTATTTATTTAAATTATAATATAATATTAAGAATAATGAACTATGATAATGTTAACCCATTTTTTGGGCCATCGCCATGGCATTTTCATTCGACACCATTTGAAATTCTTGAAAGCGTTGAGATATTCGTTGATTCATTTTTAAAAACTTCTCCATACAATTCAATGCGCAAGTATCCTGAAAATGTAAGACAAAAATGACAATGTGCATCTGCAAGTATAATATATTTTATTTCTGCGTTAGCGGTCCGCAAAACATTTTTCCTATTTTCAGTGGTCCGTAGATGTAAAAAGATTGAGAAACTAAGTTAAATAGATTAAGTTTATAATTATTCCCATTACATAATAAATTTGTTAAGCATTTACTTTCCCTGCATATACTAGGTTGTTATTGTTTTACATTTCGCCTGTTTAGAACCAGGTTATTCTAACTCACATTTTTAAGTTTTTGAGATAACGAAGATCAAAGATTCATTACGATAATGCAATGTTAATATTGCTGCAATCGTACAGATTATTTTGAAAACATAAAAATAATATTATATAGCATCCAAAAGTATGGGAATATACAAAACTTTATTGAATATAATTTAATGAATTGTACTTAAAAGAATAATGGATTATGAAGTTAGAACAAAATATTACAGGCAAACATCTAATCAATGACATTATTCAAATTCCTTATTCTAACTACACATTTTTTTTCTAAAATTCTACCAAAATGAGAATGGAATAAGAACAACGTTATTCTGACGTTATTATATATTTTTTGAGAAATACACATTATTATTAAAAAAAACACTTAAAATATTTCTAGCTGTTAGGTAGGTACTTATAGTAAAAGAATATTTAAACAAGGATTTTAGGTCTTCCACTTTCATGGTATCTACCTATTATATGCTCAATTTTGTTTTCTCTAGGGTCTGGAATCTTCGATATTATGTTTCGTCTGGTTATATTCTTCATAAAATTGACTGGCAAAATTAGTCTCTTTATGAAATGTCTTATAATTAACTATATTTCCCCCACTTTTCTTCCAGTAAAAAAATGCCCTGATATCATTCGACTCTAAACTTACAAATAAACCCAAACCTAACATAGCCTATTTACATCTGGGTGACAAACACAGTTAGGTTGTGTTCGGTTTTGATTTGTTTTTACATTTCAAAAACCAAAATTGTACAAAAAACGATCTGGTATACTTAAGTACTGTATATTTGCCCAACATTATAAAGGCACCGAATTTGTATACTTAACGTTAAATGAACAGCTTAGCACCTACCTCGGATTTTTTCACCAGTCTGGTCGTAAAGTCGTGTACACAATCAACGAAGCAAAGCTCTGATAGCTTATTATAGGAAACGACGAATTCTTTGAACTGAAAGGGTAAAAGCAGCGTTTAAATGTTAGCAACTGATAATAATTTGATAAATAGTTATGGTACAAAATGCTGCATTTAATAGAAAATTGAATGTCATCTCACCGACTTAATTTGATCGGCTTCGGAAGAATCTGCCGATATTTGTGCCATTTTTAAAAGTAGGTTCGTTTACTACCTGATAAATGAGCTTATCTCGAACCAACTGTCATTGCCAACGACGAATAAAATATTTTAGTTAACCTATAAAGGGTTCTGATCTTTCAAACTTCAGACACAATAATTTGACATTTGATGTAGTGTTGCCAAAAACCAATAGTTTTCCTTGACTCATATAGTATAAAATAATATTAGTCTTTTTGTCATACATAATGTTTCATTTTTGTATAAGAGCTGAAATTGAATTATGGCAGCTCGTGAGTAAGTTCACGACTCCATTCTTCATAAAATGGATGAAAATATTGGTGGCGAGCAAAACAACATGTTATAAATTCAAAAACGTCGTCACCAGCATTAGAGCATAGACTAAAATATTCACTAGAGCAGCATGACTGACTATGACTATACATAACGCAGCATACCATACGCGCTTATTGTGGAACACAAATAAATAAATTCAAACTGACATTTCAATGTAAACATAAAAATTCCTGTCAGAAATTTGTTCGATTAATAATAAAGTATATGATAGTATTGATCTAAAAATTAAACAGATGTCTTTATTTAAAGCTAAAGAGTGGTGGTCGAGCGGAACGAATGTCTCCGAAGACGTAGGAGATTTATTCAATCCGTCTTCATTACACATAGCTCAACTAGGCCCCGAAGGAGCTGGTGATTTCATTACCCTTTGCGACTCCAATGGACTTATTCAAGTATTCAAACCTCAAGGATCATTTCGGCCGACCGATGTCATATTAGAGTATTCCACAAAACAACCAGTTTTGCAAATTGAGACTGGTAAACTTATATTGTAAGTAACTAGGTACCTACTTAATTCATACAGGCTGAGATAATTTTATGAGCATTATTATATAGGTACACGAATATATAAATAGTAATCGTTCATTATGTATTTGAACATAATATATAATATATTTTCATGTTTTACAAATTACATGCTTAACCAACAGCGGATCGGAATCTCAACATATAGCAGTATTGCATCCGAAGAGTTTTTCTGTCTTCTCACTGTTGATGAGAGAAGGGCAGGCGGAATATGGTACGTAATGACATTCCTAGTTATGTTCGAAAATTTTCTAGACTTTCGAATAAATTGTTCAATTAGGTAGTGAAATTACCTCTACATTTTAAGTCCACCATGCACAATTATATTTTTAATTGACATTAATTATTATCAGAGTAAAAAATTTGCAATACTGCTATTACTCCAGCCAAGGACTCAATTTTATTAGGTATTGTTTGATGATTAACATCGTATATTATGAAATTAAAAAAGTATAATAAATTAACCTAACATCAATAGGTAGGTACTGGAAACCATTATCTTGTTTGCAATCTATTATCTTCACTGGCCTCATCATGATCATTAATATTCATCAAGGTTAGGGGTATTCATGACTCAAAATTGGGTCAGTTGGCATATTGAGTGGGTCGCAGAACCAATAATAACAAAATTTTGGAGTGAATAAGTAACATATTATGATACGTTACAAATGTATGAAAATCATTGTAAAAACCTTTGAAAGTTTTTGAAAGAGTTAAAAAACTCTCGACTTGAATTCTGGATGGAATTTTAATTTGATTGGAATGGAAAACTTGATCAAATTTTTGGAAGAAAAGTTAAAATAAAGGTCTCGACTTTGGGTCTGAATGGATTTTTTTCCTTGGGTCGCAAAACCAAAACTATCACTCTAATTCAGGTAGGTAGCGACTTAAAAAAATTAAGTTTCTATTCTAGATAGATTCAAGGTATAATTTTTTGTATGTTATCTGTAGCTATATAATATTTATGTTCATACACTTATTTACTCATTCAGGTGACCAGAATATGCTAATAGAACAATACCATCATACATTACCGAGAGGAGCTTACTGTTTCATAGTGGGCGAATTTGGTGGTGTGAAAGACAAAGATTTTGTGTGTGTACAATCGTTAGATGGATTATTGATGTTTTTTGAACAAGAAGTGGCAACTTTTAGCTGTTTTTTGCCCAACACTTTATTACCAGGACCTCTCACATATAGCCATTGTACAGACTCATTTATTACCAATTCATCTAATTGGATGATCGAATCCTACAGGTATATATACATTTTCAATATTTATTAAATTATAATATGTAAAGAAATTACCACTTTCAGAGCCATCTGGTGACGATACTGTTTTTTGTCAGATCAAGTAGTAAGATATTGAAGCACATAGAGTCTGGAAGGAAATGTCGATTTTTTCATGGTATATCTCTGTAATTGTCAATTTATTTTAAAATATCCTCAATTCAAATGGGAGACATTTTTGGGATTATATACTTAAATTGGTGTTAAAAAATCAACAAAGTCCCGCTTAGATAAGATATTAGTTTAATATCCAAAATGTCTTAGGATATAGTCGGACATACTACATTGATACAAAACAATACCCAATTTTTTTACATTTCAGTGGAAAAAGTTTGCGGTAGAAATAGGGGAGTGTTTGGGATGGGGTGGCACATTGGGTTCTAGTACCCATTGACAATGTCCACTTTCACCGTCCATTCGTTCGCTCCGGATCAACGCAGTTATCCCAACAATTCACCGATACATAGATGGTTTTTCCACCGAATTTCGCATTTAAAAATAATTTTCGTGTTGATATAATTGAATTTTAACAATGATTGTTATGCCTAAGGGAAAATATTATTAATAAAATGAAACAACTATGTGAGTATTTTACTTTTTATAATTATGTTGAATTTGTTTTAGTTATCACAATCTTTCACAGACCTCTGCCTCTAATGAAGGAAAGTCAGGAACAGCGAAGAAGGCTTCAGCAGATTGGATTTACAACATTGGCGAAAATATTCTCGATATTCAAAAAGTTCAGGTTTGTATCATGACATTTCAAATCTATAACTGATTATTAATTTCTTGATAGTGAGTGTCTTTGATGGTACTTATATTGAATAATATTTATATTTCAGACAACCAACCACTCTTGCAGTCTAATCATGTTTGGAGAAAGATCAATGTACTGCTTACTTGATAATGGTACATTAAAATTTATGAAACGATTAGAATTTGAGCCAATTTGTTCCCACGCATACTTAGTTGGATGGTATCATGGTATGTATGCATTTAAAAATAACACTTCTAAAATATATAGTAATAAAAAATACAGTACACTCTTAGTAATCCGCCGCTCGATTATCCGACGACAACTATTTTTTTTTTTTTTTTTTTTTTTTCGACCATGTCCGATCCTGATAGGATCATATGGGCCTCCACAGAGTGGAGGTTTGTATTGACAGATTTTGTTTTTTACGAGAAATGGATGTCAGCCACTTGCTCAACCTATTAGGTCCATACCCTGACACACACAAATTGAAAAACAATTTTTGTACTTGCCAGACCCAGGATTCGAACCTGGGACCCACGGCTTTGTAGTCCAACGCTTATGCCGACAACTATAATCCGCCGTTATTTTTCCTAGTTGAAAGCACAAAATCAAGCTCTATAATTCGCCAGTATTCGATTGTCAAATTCAGTTGTCTGCCGCGTACAAGTATACAACGCAGATGAGACGGGTTTATTTTGGAAACTTCTCCTTTGTAAAACGTACGTTAGAAGTTATGTAGTGAAGAAAGTGCCCAAGGACCACATCACAATTATGCCGTACACCAATGCAACCGGGACACATAAACTGAAGCTTTTGGTCATAGGGAAAGCCAGGAATCCTAAGCCATTCAAGAATATCTGCCTCACTGAACAATTGGTTGTGTCAAGTGATTTACTTTTTAATATTTAGTTAATAAACTTACTTTATAAATATGCATAACTAGCTGACCCGGCGTACTTCGTACCGCCTCCGAATCAAGAAATCTTGTGTTAACTTATTAGCTGAATTAAAATACTCAAAATGAATTAAGTTCAATAAATGTGCAAAAATCAAATCAAAATGAAATAGATTACATAGTTTTGGTTGGTTCAGATTTCGAAGCATGATAACTACCAAGTCAATCTTCAGTTGTAAATTGTGCGGTGGCAAGCCAGGCAGATCCAATAAATTTAAAAATTCAGTTGGATAGTTGGTTGCTTCGTCTTCGTTTATTACACAGTCGATAGCTTTGAAGGAATGCATTGGACCAACGATTTGATTTTGAATTGTGAAGTTTAAGTGATCCACGTCTTTGTTCTTTGCCGCAAAAATTGCTCGTTCACTCAACCAATTGTGATTTTTGTGGTTAGCAATGACGTTCGGGAACACTTTGTTGATGAGGTCGTCCTTCGCTGAGAGGAAATTTCAAAAGTTCGGCGGAAACGACATCAATCCGTTCGATTCGTCGACAGGAACACGGCAGTTACCGATAGTCAGCAATTGCTTAGAGAAATCTTCGGCAGATGGATCGTTTAGCAATGCAACTCGCATGTTTGTCGTCAGCTGAAGTTTCTTCACATAGCGCCACTGAGTCTATGATTTGAGGCAAGCGTTCATTTCATTGGCAGCGGTCGATCTTGGAATGACTGGTAGTGATTGGCGGAAATTGCCAGATAGTAGAATCATTGCGCCACCAAAACATCTTGAGTAATTGCGCAGATCTTTCATAGTTCGATTGAGTGCTGCCAATGCGCATTTGTGCGCTATTGTGCATTCATCCCAGGTGATGATTTTACTTGCTACCAAAACTTTGGCCATTGCTGAGTGTTTCGCAATACTACTTGTCGGTGTTTCAGTCGTTTGAAGGTTTAACGGCAATTTCAACGCTGAATGAGCCGTTCAGCATCCTTCTAACAACGTGGCCGCTATCCCAGAAAAAGCAACTGCTACAGAAATTTCGGATCTCGCACGAACAGTGGCCAAAATTAATGGCATGAGAAATGTCTTCCCAGTTCCACCAGGCGCATCGAGGAAAAATAAACCACCATTTCCATCATCAATTGCCTTCATTAACGTATCGTAATCTTCCTTCTGTTGGGGGTTCAATATTGGTACATTTGATCGAATCAATAGGTTCAATGCATCTCGATCATATTCACGTTCACGTTCCAATTCTCGCATTCCTAACTTGACTAACAAACTGCTGCACATGAGATAACACATGTCTTCGATCAAAAGCAAAGCCTGGTTATGTATCTCCTCATTCACTTCGAGATCGGGATTCTCTGAACTGATACGAATTCGATGTAAAATGTGTTCTGACATGTCATCCTTGTACTTGTTCCACAGTTCAGGTGGATTTGATGGGAAGCATGTCAAAATAATGATAGAAAATAATGTGCGTATCTGACTTGGAGATGCAGAAACAATTGCTACAGCGATTTTCATGTCCCAATGAATATCGTTTTCAAGCAAATTGAGCTGTTGACATGCAGCACGAAATGTTGGACACACTACACCATTGACAGTTCGAAGTGATTCAAATTATGTCGGCCCACGAACTTTTACCATCAACAACCCCAAGTAGAAGCATTCGTCATTCTTCGAATGAACTGTGTAAATGCGACCAAGAGCATCATTAGAATGCACATCCGGATGATCAGGAACCGCATCGCCTTGCTTCCGACGTTGAAATTTCTTCGATGAAGCGTTCCAAGTGTATCGTAGCATCTCAGAGTAGAACAACGTTCGTGCAAACGGATCGCTTTGACAAATTGAAAAGAAACTGGTTTGTCGCTGGAGGTGTTACAGCACATTGAGCAACATTCGATGCATTAAAATAAACTCGTTGACCATTCTCCAGATGCACCGCCAAATGTACAGCAGTGGGATGACGTTCATGAATGGGGAATGAGAAAATACGCCAAATTGCTTCATTGCAGCTCACATATCGACAAACTTGATAGTGCGTGATTTCATCGTTGGTATTGGGAGTTTGAACGCCAAAAACCACAATATCGCTGCCTTTGGTGACATATTTGCAGATGTATTTGATGTACTTTACTAAATTGCAATACTCATGTATCAGAGATGGCGCTGTATACGGATTTTTTTGTGATTTTCTTACTTTTCCAATGCGCGAGGACGCTTCTCAAGGCCGAGAGGAACAAAAAAAAATTCATCGAAACCAGTCAATCAGTTCTATATCATCAATAGACATCATCAAAAAAGCCATTCCATACGAAATGTATAAGAAAATGAATGTTCTTCATAATTTCTTTTTCCGTGAATTTTTCCGATGTTTTAATAGTTATTTTGCTATTCAGGGCGGAGACAAATCCAACAAATTAAAGATCATAAAAATCGGTCCAGCCGTTTTTGAGTTATAAAATAAATGGTGTAATTAACCCAACTTTGTTTTATATAGATAGATAGATTAGACCTTCTGGCTCGCGGCATTGTAAATAACACTGGAAAATTAATCACACAATTCAAAATTACATAATGAAGCAATTATCGAAACGCACACATTCACAAATTTGATAACCTCACAAAGTGAACATTTTAGAAGGCAACTTATAGTTTGAAAATCACGATCAAAATCGCTATTTCTCTACAACAAAGTCTTTCGGTATTATCTGAGGCTGAACTGAAACCACTGTCAAAAACGCCATGTTCATAGTTTCTTTTGTTTGTTTGTTTGTTTCTTGTTTATTGTTTCTGTCGTGTATCAGAGATGGCGTTGTATACGGATTTAAATTTTTTGTGATTTTCTTTTATTTTCGAATGCGCGAATGGTTCATTGTTCAAAATGTCAAAATGTATGAGAAAATTAATTTTATTCATATTTTTTTTTCCTTGAATTTTTCCGATGTTTTAATAGTTATTCTGGTATTCGGGGCTGAGACAAATCCAACAAATCAAAGATCGTAAAATTCGGTCCAGCCGTTCTCGAGTTATAAATGGTGTAACTAACCCGACTTTCTTTTATATATATAGATTTAGTAAATAATTGATTTTGATTATAAATAAAACCGTAATTTGTCAATACAAATGTCTCAAAAAAAAACTATTTTTACGAAATACCTGTTTTAATTTTTACCATACTTTGTATGTATGCACTATAATCCGCTGCTTTCACTAATTGGACACTTGTCTGGTTTTTGGTGTAGCGGATTACTGAGAGAGTACATACTGTACATTATTACTTTTTATGGCTGGAAGTGACGGACTGGAGAGGGACTGGAGAGGGAGCTCGGGACACAGTTCCGTGGATGATGGTTGTGCAGTCGGTCGTAGCCTTTAATGGACTGTGGTTTCAGCTTAACATAACAATACTATACTATAATCATATTATATTATATGTTTTTATTTATTCTCACAATGATTAATCTTTTTCCAGAATCAAATGCTCGTTTGATGATAATGGTAGTATCAGAAACATCCACTTTGCTCGTCTATAATGAAACAACTCTTATGTGGTCTTGTCAATTAACTTTTCTGCCCGTCGCCGTCAACCGAAGCTTCTTCCCAACCTTAGCTGGGGCGTTCGTAATGTTGACTGAATTAGGAGAAGTAAAGTGTTGTTACCTTGGAACTGAGCCGGAACTCTTTACGGCTCCGCCTTTAGGCTCATCAGATATTGACTATAATACAGCACAAGAAGATCTTGCAAAAATACAAAGTACTATCAACAGTCTACATGATATAAGCGGTGAGACTAACAATTTTATTTATCCATGAAATCAATTCCTTCCCATTTTCTGAAAACACCCTCTCTCCACTCGGGCATAATGTTCAAAGCAGGAAGTAACATAATATCTTGTTTGGATATTACTCTTTTGTTATAGTTTGATCGTTATAAGGATGGATTTATAGTCTGGAACGGCTGTAGAATTATTAAAAAAAGTATGATAAAATGGACATTCAGGTAAAAGTTCCTATCAGCAGAAATGACTTTTAAAAACAAATAATATGTCAATTGATTCGGAAAAAAATTCACATTAAATGGGACGAGTCACTAAGATCTTGCGTAGATATATTCAACTGCGGCAGCAACCGGTGGCAACATGCTGTGGAATGAATTTCTGATATTTAACAATATTCCATACAATTGTATGGAATTTGTTTACTAAACCCACAATGGTCAGGCGCTAAGTGTCATATCCTTTAAGGATCGAACATGGTGTTGTGTTGTATGGGATATTCAACTCAGATTTCGATAAATTTAGCTTATCGGTGCGATTAACCTCCGATATCCTCCTGCATACATACCTCACGCCTTGTTGCCTCGATGCGAGCAGTGGAAACCCTGTGACAGCTACTAGTGGAAACGTTTTCTAAGCTTTGAGTACGTCTCTACCCTGAAAATATACTGAACTTGACCAATTAGACAGCAAACTTTATCTTATACAGAATATGTTTCTGCTGATGGCAACATTTGCTTGAATGGTGAAAAATTATAATATAATTATGTATCACCAAAACTCATTTAATTCTTATGTCACTTTACAAAATGTTTTCCTTAGTTTTTGCGTAAGTTAATAATAAAAATTTTAATCTATATTATAACACAATATTAAATTTACTGTTTTTTTAATGATTGTTATTTGAATTTTTAGAAATCAATTTAATGAATAACACAGCTGAAAAAGAAATGCCGTTTTACATAAAAATTCAACCTCTGGAAAAATCACTTCCTCAAAACATTGCCGACAAAATGGATGACAAAGAAGATCACTCCCAATCAGTTAAAATTTGCCATCTAGAAGTGGCATTAAAGCCTCTCAATAAAGATGATATTGAACTGATTCAAGTAACATTTGTAGCTAAATCTCCGTTAGTTTGTTCTAACCATAACGAGATTATTACAAATATTACAGAAGATATAAGAGTGGTAACGGATGTTATGATATCAGCAAATGCACCCGTTTCATGTTTGGAAATTGAAGTTATTGTTTTATTCACCAATGCTTCTGGCAATATACGGGTTCTAAAGAAGCAAGCTGTTATACCCTTCCATCTTGTTTGTCACCCTGCCAGACCGGTGAAGGAATCTAAATATAAAATCACATTGACTACTGATAAGAATTCCGTGGACCTCATGGAACTTTTTGATGGTAATTTTATTATTTGCTATTTATGCCTTATGCATTATCTGATAAGTAGTCTCTCCTGCATACTGTCCTAGAGTTAGTACTATAATTGCAGAAATATTACAATATAAAACACATAAGCACTGGAATAAGCTAGGAAGACAAATGAATATAGGTACCTAAGGAATGCCACATAATCATATTATATTTATAATAAAATGGAAATTTAAGTACCTACCGTAAGAATTCTGAATGATTTAAAAGTAGGTAGGTCTTCGTTATTAACTGCTGAATTGCGTACAGTACGACTTCAATAAAACAGACCTCGATATAATGGATGTCGATATTACGGACAAAATATCCGGTCTAATGTGAAAATTGTTAAAAACATCCTGTTAATGTTATAGATGTTTAAATCTAAGCGTCACCGCTTATAAACAATGTTCTGTGCATGATAATCATGTCATACTTCTCGCACTCAAATTCGAGTCATAAAGCCGTCCTACTCATAGACTGAACGCAGCACTGACGTTTGCAATGCTGGCCGTTGATTCACACAGCTGTATAGCTATTTAATTTGTTCCAATCAAAATTTCATTCTTTTTTCAAAACAGGATTAACGAAAGCAAGCGTGTCAACATCGAACATTAATATCACTCTACAACGGGTGTGTCTGGATATATCATCCGAAGATGAATAAACAGAATTTTGTTTGAAATTTTACATAAGTAACAGACTTTCGGCTTTAACGAAAACCCCCTTGCACCCACATTAGGTTATTATATCGAGGATCTACTGTACTTAAAATTTACCAGACAGTATTATGTTACTAAAAATCCAAATTCCTTAACACCTATGCTTCACATAAAATGCCTGTTTTCCTTTTAGATTTTGTATCTTCAAGTTCTTCCGAGGCTGGCTCATCGAATAATGCTATTGCATTTGAATATTTAAACAGGAATGATCATTCTGTGACGATTATATCGGCAAAGTCATCCAAGCGATATCGACTGCAGAGCGATGGAATTGGATTATTAGGATTAACCATCAGACAGCTTATTGCTCGGTTGAAATCGTATTTTGCCAAAAAGCCACAATTCCGCATGGAGGAAAAGCCAATTCTTATTAATCTCTCTGGCGGGATATCCGATGACGTGATGCAGTATCTTGTTCAAAATGTGGAACATCATGTTATTCTACGGCAGAAACTATCAGAAGCCGAGGTTGTGAAATCGTATGTTAACTGCACAATATTAATTTTCTTGCACCGTTTGTTTGTATGGTTTTTAAGTAATATTAATCAGTATGTACAGGAGGTCATCGTTATCCGAGGATAATTGATATGGAAAAAATACCGCTTAAAGCGAATCCGCTTAAAACGGCGACCGAAATTACTTAGTATGTAAATGGGTTTAATTGAGACACACTTAGAAAACAAAACACACTTGAGCAAAACAAAAATAGCGTAGCAGTGTGTGATTGAAAGAAAGTGACAGTGTTGACAACTGCGCTATTGTGTTTTGTGTGTTTTTATAGTTTTTTTGCATTTTTCTGCAAATACATAACTGTGGGGACTCAGGTAACGAATACTCAGATAATGAGTGACCCCCTGTATGTAATAATTTTACTGCTTGCATAGTGTCTATGTAACCCTTTCTTTGATGGTATTTAGACAGCCAAAAATTTTCTTACTAACTTTCATTAGTATTTTAAAATATTAAAGATTGGAGTCTGAGTCACGAGTCGGAAGTCTTGTGATTTTCAATAGTTTGTTCATTTTATTGTGTGTTATTTGTGGAAGAATTTTTTGACGATTGTCTTTTATTGAATATTTCAAATATACTCCCCAGAAACTCTTATATAATATATATTGCTAAATAAATTTCTATTGTATTTTAATAATTGTGCTTCATTTTACAATACAGGAAGTGTTGGACATTTTAGCTACGCAATTTGTGTTGATTCAAAAGAGATTAATGACAAAATTTCGAGAGAGACCCCCTACGTCATGTGCGGGTGTTGAATTCTTGCTGGAAGATACACATTTAAAAGTTAATCAAACCGTTTTAATTATTCTGACACATCAAAAGGAAATACTAAGGTAATCATTCCATTTTATTATATTGTTGTTATCTATTAAACGCATACAATTAATCAACTGATAGGTTTAATCGTTTATCTGTGTATTTTTAGGTGTGGAATAGAATTGAGTAATTGCTTAGAATTAATATTCACATTGCTGCGAGTTATTGATCGAAAGAATGAAAACTTAAAATTGATTGTTTGTGCCTTATCGACAGCTGCATTACATCAAGAAGACCAGGTATAAATTTATTATAATCTTAATTTATTTATATTGCATTTTTACGGCATTCAATAAGATCTAATGTAAATTGCACAAAGGTGAAAACTTATTATTAATCGTCAATTACAATATTGAACATACATAACTTGAAAACAACCCATGCATATACCCACTGAAAAAAATCTTTTTTAGAAAAAAATACGACACCCAATGGGACATAAATAAATATATATGTTCAGTGTATTATAGAATATAACATTCTCAAATCTTGTGAATTATTTGTTGAAAAAAAGAAATAGTTTATTACATATAATATGTTTTAAAGGGTTCAAAAAAATAATCTGATTATGTGATTTCATTATTTTTATAGTTATGGGAAGAACCAGCGTCACAAGGTGTTGTCTATTTATTGCGAACAGTATTTGCTAAAACTGAAAAAGATCAAGATAAATTGGTTCCTTTTAATCAAGAGGAGGGCATTAAGGAATTTGACGTGAAACGATTTAATAAGCACATTCGTACATTATTTGACAGAGCTGTGAGTAAATATGTAAAAACCGAGGAAGTTAGCGACACACTAAGCACCCCACAAGGTCAGATGATAATAATTGATACCTTCTTTCTTCATCCTTTTGTTAGAACATGTTCGCTTCTTGGAGCATTTGGACATCATGCGGCCTCTGAGAATCCACGGTGTGCTCACCAATCTTTTTGCGTCCTTCTATGTCATGCTAGTATCTTGTAGCTCCGCCATATGCCCTTTGGATAGTATTTAGCAGCTTTTCAGGACACTGGAATATGGTTGGTTTTACGAAAAAGTCAGCCCAGGTTGATACACTTCTGAGGCAAACTCGTTACTGTCAGAATTCAAGTGCGTAACATGCTGCATTTGACTCTGAATGAGTATAACAGGGAGGCCTAGACATTCTACATTGAGTTAAATGCTGCTCCAGCCATTCCTATTTGGATAGAGAGCTCTATTTAGTGAGTATCTAAAGCTAAACACTCTTGATGTTCTTCAGTCCATTGATGTACATAGGAAAATCTCGATTGGGACAGGTGCTATTGAATATTTTGTCGATTTTCCTTGCACTGATTTTGAAGAAAATTTGAGAAAAATTGTCATGTCTCGTCGACTATGTTTTGAACATTATCACTGTACATCTATTACTCTGGGGTCTTGATTAGAGTAACACAGGGTTGCATCCTTACCCTGTTTCTCTTTATCTACATACCTTATTATTACTTTGTAAGTCAGTCACTAGTTACTGTTGATTGAGTTTCATTTAATTTTAGATGACGTTGTCGCAGATCAACAGCTGGATGTATCAGAAGATACGCAGGTTATTGAACACAGAGATCAGGACCTCTTTAGAGTTCCTCAAGGATCATTATTTGGGCTCAAGCGAGAACCAATCCTTTCAGCTCGGTGGGAGAAACAAGAAAAGGAAAACCAATTTGAGATAGATTAATATTATATAATATGTGAAACCTCTGCTGTAGGCAGTCGTCATTCTTGATACAATATTTATTTGTTACTTTTACACGATTATGTAAAATGTATGCCATTCTTTATAGAATTTATTTGTTACTCTGCACAATTATGTAGAATGTATCCAGTGGTGTAGTGGAGTGAGGGTGTGTGGGGTCGGCGCTCCCATACTTTTTTCTAGACGATTTAGAAATTTTGCGTAATATAAATTGTACAAAATTTTTATCTTTTTAGGACCCAAAAATGTGTTCTCTTGAAAATATTGTTTATTTAAAATGTGTATAAAAAACCTTATACAAACACATCAGTGATGTGGTGATATCTGTTTTCACATGGATACATAAATCACATAAATTAAATAAAAGACAAGATGGGATAATTATTATTACCTTTTTTCCTTTTGGTGCTCAATATTAATGAAAAAATTAAGTTTGACTCTCAAGCAATTCATTGACTACAAGGATAGTTATCGGTCTCATAAGCTGGCCATACACGGCGAGGTTGAGTAGCAAGTTGAACCTACCGGTCAACATGTAATGGCAACCGTACAGATATCTTTAATAGATAAATTTGCTACGCCCATAGACAAGCAGTATTGGCCTACAGTTCGACCGCCAGACTCAGACTGTGCCGGCTCTCAATCTAATTTTCCTATCTAAATCATTTCAAGATGCTATTGCACATATATATATTATTATACAGTACACTCTCAGTAATCCGCCACCCCAAAAACCAGACAAGTGTCCAATTAGTGAAAACGGCGGATTATCGTGCATACCTACACAATAATATGGTAAAAATTAAAACTGGTACATATTTCGTAAAAATAGCGTTTATTGAGAATCTTGTACTACCAACTATGTAATGGTTTTTACTGTAGTTTGATAAATATTTATTTTAATGAAAATATAATAAAATGATTTTTGTAACTATGTATTGGAAGAAGTGTTGTTGGTGCGGAAATTTAAATAACTGCAGGTAAAATATTGTAGTTAATCAGCGCTCCCAGACTTTTTTATTTAGCACACTACGCCACTGAATGTATCTACCTACCATGTCAAAATTAATTGAAATATGTTATATTTTCATTATGTTCTGGTCTTGTTGTTAAATTTTAATATGTTTTATTGATGTTTTCTATGACATTAACCGGTTCTATGCCTTCAGTGTGATATCTCGCTCTATAAGGCCATAATCGACAGGCCGCACATACAAATTTCGCTAGTTATCACGTCTGATTTAAAACTCAAATTACTAAACACTGTTGATTGATTTGCATAATAATCAAAAAATTAAACACACTGACATCACCACAATCTATCGGTATTACAGCGATTGTAGTAAAAGCTTCGCTCTACATTTAATGTGTGTCAGCGGCCTGTCAGAGATACTGCCGTGGTAATATTGTGAGGCATGTAAAAGGTTAAGAAATCTTTAAATATGGGCGACGTGTCAATTTTTATAATATTTCCATGCAAATTAATCTTCAAAAGTATATTTTGTTTGCTTGATCACATGGATTACATGGATGGATCACATGGATGTTAGATTTTGCATTTTTTATCTATTAATAATTTCCTAGTCATTTTTCAGTGGGGTGAAATTTTTAGCAGATGTTTAATTATTTGTCAATGTATTTATAATTAATTTTTTAAAAATTATGATCTATTTTATACTTAACTGTTATTAATCTTGTGTTGTGATTAATTATAAGGAATATTTATTCTATGTTAAAAAAATTGTCACTTAAATACATAACACCATTAAGTTTTTAATAAAATATTCACCTAATATGAAGACATAATGTTTTATTATTTATTAATTGTGTTCGATTCACTTCCCAACTAGGATTTCCAATCCCATTTGATTTCTTGAAGGCGAAATCCCGGATGATAGTAGTAAAGATGTTGGAATTTTGGGATTAGTTTTATTCAAAAGTAAGTAGGGGATTGGGAAAACATATTATGTATAATACTTATAAACTATATTAGTGGCGAAGGGTGGAGGTGATCCGACATAAATAGTGCACACTAAATTTTGTCAGTCATAATAATAATATGTATTTGTTTTCATTGAACTAACACTACAAATTGCAGATAGTGTTAGTAAGCTTTCTAAAATTCAAGCCTGCGTAAACCAAGCCCATAATAGATAATAGTCATAAAATATTCGTCCATCTAAAAATTATCTAAAATTATGCCATTAAATCATATACATCATTTTATATATTTCATAGATAGAAGAATAATACTCATCTGTTATGGTTTGGTTTAGGCAGGGCTTAATGAATTTAAAAAAACTAACCAACACCATCCATAATAATAATGTAGTCTTAATTCAATGAAAACAAATATGTAGAACTAACAAAGTTTAGTGTACACTATGTATGTCAGATCTTAACAACCTCCACCCTTCGCCACTGTATTATATTATGTATAGGATTGTTCTTATTGCTTTCTAAAACACACTTTTGTCCTTTAGTTTTAAAACAATATAATATGATTACAGCTGTAAAACACGCCCTCGTAAATGATTCTGATAAAAATTTCAGAATTTCAGATGGGCGGTTCAAAAGAGCTATGAAAACAAAAGCTCAAAAAACGATCCATAATTGTTTACAAAGTAAAAAGTCCGATAATGTCCACTCATATTATTATGTTGTCAGTATCAGATAGTAAAAACTAAATTTGGTCAATATTTTATTTGCCTTTGCCTAAAACCGTGTCTGGGATCAATTCCTTGCCTAAATAAACCAATTAAAAAAATCGTAATAAAAGCACCGGAATACAAGGGAAAGACAGAAGAAAATTGGTAGGTAACTAAATTAGAAATACAATCATACAGTATAATTATTTATCTCCTATATATTATTATCCTAAGAGATTTTGGAAAACGCACCAACAGCCCATTTAAGCGACATTTTATTGTTATTTTTACATCTTCACTTCAAAATGTGCGCTACCGATTGAATTGACCACATTTCAGAAATTTTCAATGATTTTACAGGTACGTGACGTTTATATCCGATATTTTCTCATATACCGTATACGATTCGCCATATTTCATTTAAAGTACAGCAGAATGACGTCTTCGTCGCTTAAGACCTTCTAATCCTTTAATTGACCAACGGAATCGATTATTTTTATTCAAATATCGTAATGTAGGCATTGGCGCACTTTTTTCCGGTGAGAAAACAATAATCTTGGTACAATTCACTACTTAAATTATCTTTCAACAGCAGCGTCCGCCACTGTCCGCCATTTCATAGATAACATGATATTCCAAATTTGATTTTTTTAAATACTTCTTTGTGGCTGTTACGCACTCTTTTTTTTATTGAATAATTACCTAGGCTACTAATTTCCATAGATCACAATATAGTCATATTAAACTAACAAAGTTGCCATTGCAAACAATGAAAGAAATTAATACGAATTGTTATAGTTATCTAAATGTGTCATATTGTATAATATCTACCTATTTTTATCGTCCCTATCATCATCAATCTTGACCTATCCACTGCTGGATGAAGGCCTCCTCAGCCTTATTCGACTCCTTACTTACACATGAATTGTTATATTTATCAAAATCAGTGATATTATTATCACGAGCCTCAATAAATCCACTGCTGGATGATGGCCTCTCTACGTTGATTGTATTCTTGACAATATTGAATTTCTAATGTTATTTATCTACATATTCATATCGTCATCATAATCATCATCATCATCAACCAGGATCAATCCACTGCTGGATGAAGAATTCCGCAACCTGATTCCACTACTATTGGTTTAACGAATTTGTGATATTATACATATTTCTATCCATCTTATCATCATCGACTTGAACCAATCCACTGCTGGATAATGGCCTCCCTAGCCCGAATCTACACCTTTCTGTCATATGAATTGCTGTATTTATCAAAATATTCATATTGTCATCATCAACCAGGATCAATCCTCTGCTTAATAAAGACCTCCATAGACTGATTCTATTCCTTTTTGTCATATGAATTTCTGTATTTATCAAAATCGGTTATATTATATTTATCTACAAATTCATATCGTCATCATCATCATCATCATCACATCGACCTGAACCAATACACTGCTTAATAAAGACCTCCCTAGCCTGATTTTACTCCGTTCTGTCATATGAATCCCTGTATTTATCAAAATCGGTGATATTATATTTATCTACATATTCATATCGTCATCATCATTATCATCGACCTGAACCAATCCACTGCTTAATAAAGACCTCCCTAGCTTGATTCTACTCCTTTCTGTCATATGAATTGCTGTATTCATCAAAATCGGTGATATTATATTTATCTACATATTCATATCGTCATTATCATCATTATCATCATCATCATCATCGACCTGTACCAATCCACTGCTTAATAAAGACCTCGCTAGCCTGATTCTACTCCTTTCTGTCATATGAATTTCTGTATTTATCAAAATCGGTGATATTATATTTATTTACATATTCATATTGTCATCATCATCATTATCATCATCATCATCATTGACCTGAACCAATCGACTGCTTAATAAAGACCTCCTTAGCCTGATTCTACTCCTTTCTGTGATATGAATTTCTGTATTTATCAATATCGGTGATATTACATTTATCTACATATTCATATCGTCATCATCATCAATCAGGATCAATCCACTGCGGGATGAAGGGTTCCGCAACCTGATTCTACTACTATATTATACCTATTTCTATCGTCCTTATCATCATTGACCTGAACCCATCTACTGCTGGATAAAGGCCTCCCAAGCCTGATTCTACTCCTTTCTGTCATTTGAATTGCTGTATTTATCAAAATCGGTGATATTATATTAGGTATATCTATTTATATTTCCATAATCATTATGAGCCTGAATCAATCCACCGGTGGATGAAGGCCTCTCTAAGTTGTTTGAATTTCTGTCGGTCATATGAATTGCTATATTTATCAAAATTGCTGATATTATATTTACCCATTCATAATATCATCATTATCATCATCAACCAAGATTAATCCACTGCTGGATGAAGGTTATCCCAACCTAATTCTACTCTTCTTGGTCATATAAACTGCAATATTTTTTTAATTTGTGATTTTATATACCTAGTCATTTATATCGTCATTATCGTCATCAACCTGTATCAATCCACTGCTGGATGAAGGCCTCTTTAAGCTGATTCCACATCTTTAGGTCTTATAAATTCCTATTCTTATCAGATACAACATATTGTATTGCTTCATTATTTATCAACATTTGTCTCGATATGAATGTCCCGCACCGGGAAACTATATTGTTTAAGGTTAATTTTTAAATCAAAATATGATTTATGATGACAAGCATTTATTTTTTATAGACAATGAAACAAAATAGTGTTTGAATTTATTTTTTATGCTGCTAACCTTTTTCTATTATGTAAATGGGACCCGAAAGAGATTAATATTCGCGTTATATTGGATCGCTATTTATGATAATCACGATTGAGATGTATAATTATTTATCATATTTAAATGCACATACTTACACATATATTGTATTAAAATTAAAATGACAGTGCCAGCTGTTCTGCTAGGCCTAGCAGCCTGAAATGGTGTCAGACGATATTGAGAAGGCCAGACTCCAGAATAGACTACGTACATGACTCCAAATTTGTATTGGCAGTGACGACATGCAGATCGTAAAACTGACAAATCAGCTAAATTTTCAACTGTCTGGCGTGAATGAAAATCCATCCCGAAGGGAAAACTATGGCGCCGTCTATACACGCTTTACAATTATTATAATAAAATCAGACACCAAGTCACTATGACGAAAAGCTGTCTGCAAGAACTAGCGAGACAGACTGGCGAGAGCCAGCTGGCTCAGCTAGTATAAAATTAATTCTCATAGATTCTCGAATCAAGTACCTAGTACAAAAATCATTTATATGATTATAATGACGGCGTTATCAAAAATTTGATACCAATAAATATCAAATTATTGTTCTTTAATTATTATTGAATCTAAAAAAAATCTAATAGTACTTACTGTCTGCAATGCTCCGCGAAAAACGCTTTTTTTATCTCAATGTTATACATACGGGAATCTCTTTCCGGTAAGACAGCTCACGGTAAACTGTGAAATGTAATACGTACAATTTACATGTAACCCATGGTTGAAATTTTTTTCCGAATGCAACCCCATTTCCAACTGAAAAAACTCGGCGCTTTGCACTTCGCGCTTCAGATGATTACGCCTCGCAAGGAGGGCTCTGCCCCCCTGGGCGCCTCAGATGACGGTTACTTAAACCCTAACGGCTAAAATTATTAAACATGGCACATGCTTTGCCTACTGATTTTCTGAATGCTGGTTGTCCAAATTCGAAAGAAAATTTATTTGTCAAATAACCGAATCCAAAGGATTCAAACAATTTTACTTTTCTGAAAATTATGTAATTACAATAATAAAACTAACGAAGTAATAATAACAGACGAACAATACGTCGCACAGAATGTAGGCTACTGAACGTAAAATGGAAATAATCGGCGCGCGTAAGGAATCGGGGCGGGCAGCGCGTCTATAGTTATTCTACGTCTATTTTTCGTAACGCTTTTGTGGCGGAAGTCATGAGGATAACAGGTTCCATGTTAAAATAATATTTCCACTACACAACTAGAAACACTATAATATTAATTGATCAAAAAATATAGCACCTACCCAAAGATGTTGAAAAAAACTGTCTAGATACATAGGTAGTCTAAGATGTTTTTAAAATCAAATCTAAAATACATTAAAACTACAAATTATTAAAAAAGTCTATTCTATATTTTCAAAAGAACTTTTTTTAATGATAAACATAACCATAAAATAGTGTACGTACCTATCAATAAGATCGACTTTTAATGTATTTAAATAGGTACGTATTGATTAATTAAAACAATTTAAAATGTTAAAATTTATCAATAAACTATATTGCATTGCAAGCTTTGTATTCTGCTGGTAGATTCATCTAGTAAGCAGATCATGGGCATTAAGAAGGTAAATTGATCATATTATTATTTACTAGGAAAAAATTATGCCACTAAAAGTCAAATATGAAGGATTCGCGAGTCATAACATCTATTGAATTATTATTGCGTTAAATTTTCAATTCTGCATTTTGGGATTAGCGTTCTCAATTCCGAATTCGAGATCCTACGTAGGAAATTTTACCATTTATTTTCCGTGATTGTAGGTACCATACCATGGTAGTAAAATAAACATAAAAATCAATCAGAAATTTTCACACTTCGCGACATTTTTTAATGATTGGATCAGGGAAGAAGTTAGATACGAGGGTGGGTCAATAATTCCTTAGAAAAAAGCATTAAAACAGTTTTTATTTTTGTATTTTTTTTTTATTTCTCAACATAATCTCCTTGGAGCTCAATACACTTGGTTAGACGTTTCTCATTTTTTTTAAACCGTCAGAAAAATAAGTTTTCGGAAGGTCCTCAATATAAGCATTTGTCCGATCGATGACTTCTTCATTTGAAAAAAAACGTTGTCCACTTAGCCATTTTTTTAAGTTTGGGAAAAGTAAAAAGTCACTGGGGGCTAAATCTGGCGAATACGGTGGGTGGTCGACCAATTCGAACTTCAATTCTTCAATTTTAGCCATTGATCGTAAACATGTGTGAACACGGGCATTGTCCTGATGAAAGAGGATTTTTTTCCTGTTTAAATGAGGCCGTTTTTCTTCAATTTTGTTTTTTAGCTGGTCCAATAAAGATGCATAATAATCCCCTGTTATTGTTTTTCCTTTTTCCAAAAGTCAACGAAAATAATTTCACGTGCATCCCAAAATACAGTAGCCATAACCTTTCCAGCTGATTTTACGGTTTTCGCCTTCTTTGGACATGGTTTGCCTTCGCAATCCACTGCTTTGACTGTTCTTTCGTCTCGGGAGTATAGTGGTGTATCCATGTTTCATCTACAGTCACAAAGCGACGAAAAAATTCATCCGGATTGCGTTGCATGAGCGACAACAGGGCTTTAGAGGCCACCACCCTATTGCGTTTATTGTCGACTGTGAGCAAACGCGGCACCCATCTTGCAGAAATATTTTTCATGCCCAATTTGTCATGTAAAATAGAAATGACGCTACCTTTTGAGATCCCTGTAACCTCAATTATCTCACTCAACTTTAATCTTCGGTCACTTAACACCATATCGTGGATTTTATTGATCATTTCTGGTGTAGTCACCTCTACAGGACGTCCTGAGCGTGGTTCATCCTTTGTTGATGTACGACCACGTTTAAATTCATTTAACCAGTTATAAATAGTTGCAAGTGAAGGAGCAGATATGCCGTGAACTAAATCCAACTCATTTTTTATTTCCTTTGCTGTTAACCCTTTTATATTAAAATGTTTAATAACAGCTCTAAGCTCAATTTTCTCCATTTTCCATTTTTCCATTTTCCACAAGCAATTTTTTTTTTAAATGTACGAGAAACACACAACAACCCGACCAATCTGATTGAAACTTCGCAGCATACTGAATCGGTAGTGCCGCTGCATGAAAACAAACCGCTTACAGTACTAGTTGCGCCACCTGTCGGCTTTTCTAAGGACTTATTGACCCACCCTCGTAGGTACTCGTACCTACCTAAAAAAAGTTGGCTGATCTCGGAAACCCGATAAAATATATACGAAGGTACGTTCCAAGCAGCGCTCGAAATGGAAAAATTTACGAACCGGAGCGTTCAACAGTTTTCTGAACATATTTACATAGTTATCAAATTTTATGTGTATTTCATGAAAGTAAGTGTGTTAGATTTTTTATTATATGGCCTGTCCAGCTAAGACGGCCAAATTATTTTTCCACGAGACGGAGCGATAATTTTAACGATTTCACGAACAGAAACGGCCCTCCGGTGTGCTCCGGTCCATTCCGAGCCCTGGTTCCAAGACTTTTTTAAAACATATTATGTAAAACCAATTCCAGGATATCGGCATCAAGAAGTCAAGAGTGATCCCGCGATTGCAAACCCTAGTACCTAAGTAAGCTATGTGTTTTGAATTTAAATACTTCATTACATTGTACGTAGTTGCTTACCTAATTGCAATGTACAATTAAAATGATCTATCAGTGTAATAATTACTGATGAATGATTTATAAAATGTTGTATTAATAATACCGACTATTATTAAAATTATACAAATGTTTACGTTCTAATGAACAGTCATGTTACATCTTACAGTCATGTTAACAATGTTAACAAGAATTACAACAAAATTGCCTTCATTACAAATCCGAGAAGAGATAAGCAGAATCTGTATTGACAACGTCTTGTTACATGCATACTAATGCACGGCGCTTAACGGCAACCATTAACTGGATATTATATTAATATAATCGTTGCTACTTAACGGAAATATATAATATTAATAGCGAATCAATCGTAAGTATACTGGTATAGGTATAATATGTATTTATGTATATACTAACTATGCAAGTGCTTTCCAACCACGATCTGACCGAGGGCAAATAGTATTTTCTTCTGTAGGTGGATACATGTCATGTTTAACGAACCACAAAATTCTTTGTTTATCTTCGAGACTTGAACGGTGAAGGCAAGAGAAAGGCAAAGGCTAAACACTTTTGAAATGTGGTGCTAGAGGCAGATAGATGCTGAGAATCTCGTGGATTGTCAAACAGCTACAGAATCAGCGAACTCCAGGTTTAAGACCTAGGGGCGGGCGGCAGGTTATATGAAAGTATGGTGAGGCAGGGTGGTAATCAATTTGCGGCAAAATTTCCACGTTAACATTATATTATATGGGTACGTTATAATGACCAAAGTAAATCCTCCGTGATGCCCTGCACTTTTTTTTATCGGCTGTCGTTGTCGGCTATTGTTGGTCTGCTTCATTCAGTTGTATTAGAATGTCAATATATAGAAGCCGAATAGTAGGTAGGTGCTTAATATAGGATTATAGGTTAGGTCATTTTTGAGTAATTAAATCTTAAATCTGTTGATTTTTTTAAACAAATTATTAGTTTTATAGTTCAGACATTACTTTAATTTTAACTGGGAAAATCGAAATATATTATTTTTATGTAAAAATTGACGATTTCAATTGTTCGTCAGGTATAGTGTTTAATTATTCAATGAGGCCTTAAAGCGGGGCCACACCGAAAACAAGTCGCGCGACAACTCGTTAAATTTTACGATAAGCATGATAATTATCGTAAAATTTCTTAAGCAATTATGATAACTAGCTGAGCCAGCTGGCTCTCGCCAGTCTGTCTCGCTAGGTCTTGCAGACGGCTTGGCGGTGTTGGATTTTATTATAATTGTGAAGTATGCATAGATGGCGCCATAGTTTTCTCTTCGGGATGGATTTTTTATTCACGTCAGACAGTTTGACATTTCGCTGATAGTAGTAGAATGAGGTTGCGGAATCCTTCATCCAGCAGTGGATTGATCCTAGTTGATGATGATGATGATAACGATATGAGTATGTAGATAAATATAATATCACCAATTTTGAGAAATACAGCAATTCAAATGACAGAAAGGAATAGAATCAGGCTAGAGAACCCTTCATCCAGCAGTGGATTAGATCAGGTCGATGGTGACGATGACGATATTAATATGTAGATAAATATAATATCACCGATTTTGATAAATACAGCAATTCAAATGACAGAAAGGAATAGAATCAGGCTAGAGAACCCTTCATCCAGCAGTGGATTGATCCTAGTTGATGATGATGATGATTATAACGATATGAATATGTAGATAAATATAATTTCACCGATTTTGATAAATACAGCAATTCAAAAGACAGAAAGGAGTAGAATCAGGCTAGGGAGGGCTTTATCCAGCAGTGGATTGGTTCAGGTCGATGATGATAATGACAATATAAATATGTAGATAAATATAATATCACCGATTTTGATAAATACAGCAATTAAAATGCAGAAAAGTATAGAATCAGGCTAGGGAGGCCTTGATCCAGCAGTGGATTGGTTCAGGTCGATGTTGATAAGGATGATATAAATAGGTATAGTATCACAAATTCGTTTAACTGCTAGTAGTAGAATCAGGTTGTGGAACCCTTCATCCAGCAGTGGATTGATCCTAGTTGATGATGATGATGATATGAATATGTAGATAAATATAATTAATAGTATATAGATAATATATTATTAATAATGATAATTATAATTATAGTAATGTATTTAATGTATTAATAATGATAATTATAGATAATATAATAAATGAAATTCAAGAAATCTACTGATATTTGTGTTTCTCCATAATTGTAAATTAACTGATGATTCTTTCAATAATAAACTTGAAATGATTTACGCATGACGTTTTTTGATGTTATACACTTCTAAATTGACATAAAAAGCATTGTAACTCTACCCAAGAGCGCCATTTTACCCACTAATATCATCATTGCTTACAGTAAATTAATATTATTAGTTATTGTTATTCTTATTAGTTTTAAATCATATCTAATAAACCACATTTTTCAAAATCTACTGATATTTTATGAAATCTACTGAATTTTTTGTCAAAATCTACTGAAATTTTAAATTTTGACTTGGCAACACTGGGTTGATCGCATAGTCAGTGTCGCCATGTCTATCTACTGATTTTTTTTTTAAATTTTGACTTTGTAACACTGGTTGATCGCATAGTCAGTGTTGCCATGTATATCTACTGAATTTTTAAGCCAAGTCAAAATTTAAAATTTCAGAAGATTTTGAAAAATGTGGTTTATTAGATATGATATAAACTAATAAGAATAACAATAACTAATAATATTAATTAACTGTAAACAATGATGATATTAATGGGTAAAATGGCGCTCTTGGGTAGAGTTACAATGCTTTTTATGTCAATTTAGAAGTGTATAACATCAAAAAAGGTCATGCGTAAATCATTTAAAGTTTATTATTGAAAGAATCATCAGTTAATTTACAATTATGGAGAAACACAAATATCAGTAGATTTCTTGAATTTCGAAAAAAAATCAAAAATTCAGTATATTGGCAAATTTCAGTAGACATGGCAACACTGCTGGGTTGATCGCATAGTCAGTGTTGCCATGTCTATCTACTGAATTTTTAAATTTTGACTTGGCAACACTGGGTTGATCGCATAGTCAGTGTTGCCATGTCTACTGGAATTTCATTAGATCTACTGAAATTGTTGTCAGGAAAAGAAGAAATAATGATATTTGTGATGAACAAAAGTCACTTTTTACATGATTTTTTAAAAGACACTTGTGAGATTATGTCAATATGCACGCTTTCACCAAACACAATCGTTGAATTTCATACATTTTTGTCAATCAATGGTATTTTGAAGAAAAAATCAAAAAATCTACTGAACTTTGAAAATGTTAGTTGGCAACACTGGTTGATACCTTTTAAATATTTTTGGGTTATAATGAGCTAATTAAATGTATATAAGTTTCATTGGCTCAAAATAAAAATTGATTCAACAGCCTTACAAAAAAAAAAAAAAAAGTGACATCATATTTTAAAATTTTCCTTGGTGTCGTAAAACGCCGATATGTCGTACGCCCGCGTTTCAATGAAATGATCAGTTTTAATCGGAATTCGTATAAATGTTATTGTTTATTTGAATATTTATAGTTATCTATGGGTGCTTGTTATAAATGTGAGTTATTATATAGTGCTGTGCATTTTCAAATCATTAGGAGACGTAAATAATATCACCTGTCGTTTTTTACATAAACAACAAAAATAATGACGTATGTTACCTTGTTTTTAAAAGTGATTTTTTTGTGACTGTGTTAAGTTATATAAAATTGTGCTCACTTCAACTTACAGTCACTCGAATGCATCTCATAAGTAAATATGTGGTGAGTCAATTGAAATACCGTATGTTAGTATACATAGCGTAATAAATTTAAAGTGTCAAAAGACTTGATTTCCGTCAGAGGTGTAGAAACTTAACATAAACAGAGAACTTAATTTATAAAAATTTAAATAAATCAGTTCTAATATGTTTATCGATCAATCTTATTATGATTAGTTTGTGAAAATTGATTGTATATATCGGTTAAAACGCATTTTAAATTTAAAGCGGCCATTTTTGTTTAGTCGGTTCGAGTGTTGCAAACATTGTGAAAAAATAAATTCCCATATTGTCAATAATGTGACGTATGTGCCGGAAAGCTTTAGAGAAACATCAATATTATATCGCAAGATAACTTAAATTCGGAAAACCCTTCCTTTCATACTCTATATGACCTATTTGAATTTCGAACGTTCAATTAGTGTGTTTGGCGTTTGAACCCATCGGACGTGACGAATAAGGCACACAATCGCTCGCAAAAACGGGCAAAGCTGTAGGATAATAATAATGAAAGATAATAATAATGAAAGATTATCGTAAAATTTAACAAGTTGTCGCGCGACTTGTTGCTGGTGCGGCCCCACTTTTACAGTTTAATCCATCTATGCCTAAAATAGTAATCTTTCGCGCGACAAAATGTGGCCTGCAGTCCGTCATTTAGACAGACCTGTTAAATGCCACGATTATGTTATATAAAGTTTAACAGTGGTAGATATCGACGACAATTAATAATTATGCAAAGGTGTGACGGTGTTTGAGGCGCCTTTCCGCCAACATGAAAATGCCAAGGAAAATATAATTAACAACAGCTCGTTTTAAAATAATATTTATAGTGTTATCACTGTAAGATATATTTATGGTTTTATTGACAGATTGAAGGCTGTACACTTTGAAGCCTAATCCAGACCATGAATATCTAAACAATGTTTTCCATCCGTGGCGAAATATAAAAAAAATCGTGAACATTTTGTATCTGAACATTTAAAATGTTTTATATCTGTGGCTAGTGATTATAAGAGTAGGAATAGAATAGAAAGACTCCCACTGATTGCTAGCCATCCTAGTTTGGCTGGGATCGTCCCGGAAAAGAAGTCCCTGACGCGGATCCCGGTTGAACCTCAACTAGGACGTATTACCAATGTCTCACTGACTCGATTTTTTCTAAATAGTTCTAAAAAGTTTGGGAGGGCAATAACTGAATTTAATAAAATTGCTTCGGATATTGATATATTCCACTTACCTGAGGATGAGTTCAGGTGGACGTTGTTTTATAAATTTTTAATAATATACAAATACATATTTTTGTTTAAATATTGTTATCACTAATCGCATCATGACTACTTTAGTGTATTAAGTCAAAAATTACCATTTTTTATTGAATAATGCTGTTTTATTCGGATTTTTTTTGGCTTTACATTATTTATTGCTTTAACGTAGTAACTCAAACAAAATGTGAAATGCGTTGTAATTATTAAGTTACTTCACTAAAGTATTTTCAAAATATTTTAAGAAGTTGACTGCTTTACTATATATCATTAAGATATACTATGGTAATTCATCAATGTGATGGTGCATTAGTGTATTATTTTGATTTGATGTACTAAAGTATTAAGTTCATACGAAGTTCTTAAACTTACCGCAATATTACAGTACGAAATTGATTTGTAGCTTCAAACGCTGATATCTCAAAACTATACTTTTGGAGTTAAAACACTAACGTACTCATGCGGGTCTATTCTATACACAAGGTGACTATCGACTTCTAAAGTGATAAAGTGATAGTATTTATTAAATATTTTTATTGAGGTATTATAATTGTTACAATAAGTTAGCCGCCTAAACAGTCAAAACTGTCTATCTCGCTCTAAATTTTATCACAGCCAAGAGAGGTGCTGTTAAAATATAGCACTTATTGCAACAATTACAACCAACTTATTGTAATTATTGTTACAATAAGTGCTAATACTTTGATACAAACCTACCCTAAATTTGATAATTATTATCACTTTGTCACTTCAGCGGTCGATAAGTATAGAATAGACCCACGACGATTTGGATTTGAAATTTGTTATTATACCTACTATGTAGAACAAATAAATTTTAATTTGAACTCGAAATGTAATAAGGAAAGTGAAAAAATATGTGGATACGTCAAATTGTTAAACATTTCTTCATCATCTTCAAGAATCTTATTCTGGTAGCATGCGAACTGCAAACGAGACCCACAAAATCTAACTAAATAAAATAACAAGTTCACAAGCAAAAAATAATAATGTCTTTACAGCTATTTTTTATTGTAAGAGAAAGCTGTGAAGTTGTGATCACTCGCCAAGCAACTTTGTCGTTTACCACGGGGCCTGTTGTGTACGATTCAGCGCCGTCTTTAGATTAATAAAGCCTGAGCATAACTTTTTGCACAAGCAACGAGTGGTCCACTTTTCAGCTGTCAAAATCAGATCCAAGATCGCTTGACCTTGACATATTCATTCGCCCTTTCTCGTTTCAAATCGAATTATAAAAAAAAATCTCAAATCAAATCTATTAACTATCAGTGTTATTTATAAATAATATACATTCCTGTTATTCATCAGCTGTTAAAGTCAGACGAGTCCTTCACACAAAAACCGGTGATAATATCGATTTCCAAAAAATATGTAGCATTGATCTATGCATTACATTTGTAGAAGATGTGTTAATGCTAGTGTATTATTTATCATGTAACTCATCTATCCAAATCAAACCATTCCCTGTGTAAACACGACAGACGCGTCAGTATGAGCACTCTATAGAACAATGACAGACAATGACAGGTCATCCATTGACAACAATGAGGGGGCAGAAAAGGTAGGACCAGTCGTTGTGAATGTATCGGCTTTCTACTTGAGTCGGCAATGATACGATTACATCCATAGTTCTTATTTATTTGCAAGCATAAGTTGCAATAAACTATCAGTGCTGTCATTTATCACTGCGATAAATGGATTGAATTCCTAATTATTTCCATTTAAATATCGCCTCAGGCTCCACCGCAAACAACTGCAAATAGTGAAGCACGAGATTTTAATGATACACCAGCTGTTATTGATAAAGAATTATTTATGTCCCCATGAGATTTAGTTTGAGTAATTCTAGATTGTGAGATTATTTTCAGTACAAGGTGGCTTTACCTGCCCACGAACTTACACACTAATAATTGAATTCAAAATAGATCAGAGATTTGCTGTGAATTTATCAATGACATTAATATGTCATTGGAATTTATATAATTCGTTAAAAAACATTAATTGCGAAATTAAAATCAATTTCTGGTTTGAAATTCTTATTTATGTACACAACGTAGATATTATGTCAACATCTAGATTCTAGCTAAATGCGTAGTACCTATTACAAAATTGTTTAATGTTACGGGCAACATTGATATATGTACAAACCAGGGCTCGAAATTGACCGGAACGATTTATGAGTCACCCATAGGTATACAACGTCATGTCCTAAGGGTTGGGTCTGATATAATGTGAAGATTGGTGACGTAGGGGTTGGGATGGGCTAGTAGAAAATGAGACGTCACACAAAGAAAATCTTTAACGAATGGGGGGGGGGAGTTAGAGGTGCATTAAACCAGTTGGGTGCCCTACCCGTAGCACTAATAATTGGGGTTCCCCATTGAAAAATGGTAATAGACACGAAAAATCGCAATTCATAATTATTTATTTCTTAAACGTATATCACCACTAGCCTGTATCAAATTACGTCTGAATGATGGCCTCTCCAAACTAATTCCATTCCTATGGGTCCTGTGCGTTGCATTGCTCCGTAATTCCGCAGAGTGTTACTTGAAAATATCTGAGGCCACCACGTAGGTACCTAAAATCGCCACTGTATTAAATTCAACAACGATAATATGATATTAATACTGTGTGGGATAACTGTCAAACATAAAATATTTTTTTCTGTTTTAAGGCCAGTTTTTCAACTGCCTTCGAGATATTTTAATATTGTGAATTTGAAAAAAGGATGTTACTTACGAGAAAATTTAATTTTATGTGATGCTGTTGAGACCGAAGATGCAGTAAGTTTAATGCAAGCACCTACGTAATTATAATATGTTTTTAGTTTCCTTTTTCCAAATAAACAAAGGCGTCCCATATCTTAGATACATTTATTTTCTTACTTACGATTAAAATACATATATATTTTGTACCTAATTTGGAACACCACACAAATAAAAGAACGTTAATAATATAATTTGACTAGCGTCAGTGGGTCTATTCTATACACACTATATAAACTACCATCAATAGCCGCTGATAGCCGCTATGCATATAGATAGACCCACTCAGTGGGTCTATTCTATGCTTATCGACCGCTAAAGTGATAAAGTGAAAAATATTATCAAACTTAGGGTAGGTTTGTATCAAAATATTAGCACTTATTGTAACAATTACACGAATCCGGTTTTTATTGTTGCAATAAGTGCTATATTTTAACAGCACCTATCTTGCTGCTGTTAAAATATCGCACTTATTGCAACAATAAAAACCAGCTTCGTGTAATTGTTACAATAAGTGCTAATATTTTGATACAAACCTACCCTAAGTTTGATACTATTTATCAATTTAGTGTTCGATAAGTGTAGAATAGACCCACAGGTATCGGTTACAATAATTATTATTTACCCTTGCTTACAAAGCCGATCGCCTTTCAATTAACGGAATTTTAAGTAGGTATGTCAAATAAACGTAGTTATTAGAAATAGTATCCGTTAACTATAGACGGTTCGATAGCTTATAGGATAGATCATTATAAAGGATATATTATATATTACTACTTACTCAATTAGTATTATTATGAGTATCTAATTTTCTTAGCAACGGTAAGTATATAAAATGACAATTTGAAATGAAAGGTATATTATAACTATTTTTAAAATAATAATTAGAGAATATAAAATATACAACTTTTTTAAAAACCCTGCATCAAAATGTAGTGTATTGAATATTGACTATCGGAATTCTATTTATTATCTGTTCTGTGTAAAATACAATATTATCCTTTGTGCGTACCTACCTAACAATCTACAATTTAAAAATATTTTTGAAAAACTATTGGTTGGGCCATTTATATTCGCATTCCAGCCTTACTTCCCACCTCTCTCAAATGTTATTGTGTTATTGTCACAAGACCAAGTGACCGGCAGTCACTGTGATGCAAATAACATTCAGTTACATCTACATAGCGAACGCGAGCGGGCTTCTGATAGCTTACAGTCGCTAGTAATTCAATTGAAAATACAGACTGATTCAGAAGTAGTTCGTCAGCTTGATATAGTGTGACCGTCGGATACTTCTGAACACCTACCAAGCCATGATACTGGCTCTCATCATTCATATAAATCAATCATCATCATTCATCAACCATAATTATATCATCCATCAAACAGAGTACCATCAATTGCCGTGCAACGGGTAACCCAAACAAACAATATTGCGCGAGTGACAGTTCAACCAGACCACGGAGCCACCATAAAGGTCAGTGTCTGGCATTCTGTTAAATCGCCCCCACCCCTAGATCCGGAATTCACATGTCCACTTGCGAAAAGCGCCACCAACTATAATGTAAGTAAGAAATGACAAATCAAAATCAGTAATATTATGCATATGAATAATTATTAGCAACCATATACCTATCGAGCTTCGAGAACATATTATTATTATTATGTTTGGAACATATACTGGGTGTGCGGTGGGTATGATTTTAAGAGTATAATAACGAGGAGACAAGGGCAACTGTGGCAGCAGAGATGGCAACACCGGCGACAGGCGGAAAATAGGAGAACAGGAAACCATAGCAACCAAAAACAATTGAATATAACACGAAGAGAAAAACACCGGAATTATTTGCCAGATATTTTATTTTACCCATTATTACTGTGATTACTTAATTACACAATCAATAAATAAGACATTAAAGATTATTAAAGAACCAATCAGCCTCTCATCATGCTGAGAGTGAAGAGGCGACGTTGGACGTTACCCGCACGTTAAGTCAACCTGGGGAATGATAGTGGCAAGTCAAAATTTGTCATTTTTGGTTTAATTTGCGGAAATGTTCCTATAGGTAGGTACATCATTTCTACCCGCACAAACAGCGGCATAATTTAAAAAAATATAATGGTGGCCTTAAAAGCAATTTTGTCATTATCATTGTTATAACATTTTACTTGTATTCAAGCAGAAATAGTGGCGCAATGATCGTTGTGGCATTGTTAAGGTTCAAATAGACTATATGACGATCGGGCACATATATGCTAAGAGCGATTTAGTATCTATGCCATTCCGACATATTATACATACATATTGTATAACAGCTATGACATCGTATTTACACTCTGTGACACCCTGTGACACAGGACGCCAACATAAGAAATGGGGTTTTTGGCATTTATATGACCGATCGTCATAGAGTCTATTTGAGCCGTTATTGCTGACATTCAAAATGAGATGACACAGTGTGCCAACTTCACGCTAATATAAAATTGTGTCTCTATTCTTGCGAATGTCTATGAAATCTATGGTCTTAATTCAAAATCTGACAGGGCTGCTCTTTACTTTACAAGGTCTATAAGCTATATTTTGTGTTCTTAATTGCATAAGACATTAAGTTTAGTAATACATACTAATGTCCAGCCGTGCTGCAAGTATTATGAAAATGGCAAAACAAATGCCTCTGGACAATCAATATAATTATTCTACCCACATATTATTATTTTATTAGTAATACATCGTCAAACATGATCCACGATTACATCTGAGTTGTATAATATTTTGTTATAGGACAGAGCTGATGACAATCATATGTAGTGTATACAACGGAGCTACGGGATGCTGGGACGACCTGGAATGAAACAAGAAAACTGCGACGACGAGCGACAGGGGTGCGCCGTTTGGTGTCAATATGCTCCAGCTGAGGGTCGGACGTAGCCGAAAAAGAAGAAGAAATAATTATTATAACGATCACCATCAATCACTATAACTTATGGGTAATGTTCTCCTCAGGAAATGTCTCTACCTATTTAAGTCTGTCACAAGCTCCCCCTACTGCCTTAGCCGTAGGAATACTTTATGCTGTGACCTTATTTCCCCATCCAGTCAGTGGACCTAATAGGGCCTGCCCAACTCAGTCACCATACTTTTTACATGTGAGACAAAATGGGGGTCACTAACGCATACAGTTAGGTAGTTTTCCAATTATATTATGTAGTCTTCGCCGAGCATTTAAAAATAACATGTGGCGCAATCCAGCTATCGCAGTTTCATCCAAATATGTTTTTTTAATCCTCAGGAGATGCGTATATAGCCTGCCTAGCTGATAGCACCTTCGGTATTTTATTATACTTCATCGATCCAAGGGCCTATCCATTTTTTCAGATACAAATCCAAATACCCTTCCCGATATAATCATTTCGATTATGTTCATGATCCAGTACCTTGTCATATTTTTTGGTGGTGTAAGCAAATATAGGCTGGAGGGTGGCAAATCCAATAATCAATAAGTTGGGTTGAGAACGATTTATATTTTACAGATCAAGACAGACAGTTTACTATATAACTTTGTTTTATTTGAGAATTAACATGAAGCGACCAATCCGGTGAGGGGCGATCTGGCATTAGGTAACTGCAATTCTCATGTAACAGCGTCAGCAAGTGACAATAATATCTAATCGTCGTCCCCCTTACCGGTGTGACCTTCTCGGGGATTACTCACTGGCAGGGCTACTTTATGTTATAATTATATAATACCGTCAGAAGCCGGTTCCGGCCTAATCTCCGAAGGGGAACAATTTAGGATATTCGTAGTATAAAATTAAAAAAATAAATGTGTTTCACTGTCTTTATTATATTACGAAAAAGTCCTAAGTGCACCACTGTTCGGAAGTAAATGTGATTAACCATTCACGATGCACATTATCTCTGGAATTACTTTCCATAACATTCTGTGACAACTTACGTTGAAAGTGTTGAGACCATCTCGCGCTGTAATATAATTTTCAATTATTAACGGTGTTCCATGTAAAAGTATCAACAAAATTATTCATTAACGCAAAACTGCAGGACATGTACTAAAATCCGTTTAAAAGTAGTTGCTTATAAATAAGTATCATTTTGTGGTACGGGGTTGCACTTCGTTAATCGATGTCGGTCCAATTATGAGGTAAAGCTTTATAAAAAATTGAAAATACTTACGTTACACAGGAAAATACTAAAAACGTAATAACTTTAATATTATTTCCATAATAAAAATACCTACTATTGGAAGATCTTTGCTACAAAATAAGTCATTGGACAAGTTTAAGAGTCATGCCTTATTATGTTGTAACAACTGTAACGTACTGTAACTAACTGTACTGTAACCAATTTATAAGAGCAAAAAAAATATCAAAGCTATTGAAATGCATTTAATGAGATCACTTTTTTTTACCAAATTGTGTATAATATGCTAGAGGCGTGTGTTGAGAGAGTTGTGGACGGTCAAATGGATATGCCAGTCCGTCGTCTGCGAGCTTGGTATTCGAGACAGGATTATGACCAACAAGTAAGACCTAGAAAAAATCATGAAATTTAGTCAGCTCAAAGGCTGAAGGTGAAAAAGCAGACAAATGGATGGAAGAAATCAATAGTGCTACAGGTTTTCCGCTGAGTGCCACCGATTTCTAAGAGCCATTTCTAAGACTGCTGTCCGAACTCAATCATGAACTTGCTGACGAAAAGAAAAAAAGTTTATTAATTGAGATAGCATGGTCGAATGGCATCTTAGGTATAAGAATTACATTAAATTTTACAAACTTCTTCTATCAAAAATATTGAATAATTTGAAATATAAACCTATATTAATACTGTTTTTATAATAGATAGTCATACATTATTATTGCATCCAGAATAATGATTATATGCAATAAAAATCATTAAATTTGCATTATATAAAATATAAAAGGTAATCAGGTTCAAGGTTCTAACATAATGTTTAATTAAGAGAATAAATTGTACAGTAAATAACTAAAAAAAGGGCGTAACAAAGTATTACACAGGGTGGCTTGAATAATGAAACTGCCGTGTGTAAAAACTATTGCAGAATTTTCATTATCGCAAGAAAGGAAATCTCCCCCATTCTTTTTTGCCCTTCTTGCGACAAAGTGTGTGCATTGAATTTACAACCCCGATAGTATGATACACATCGACATGCAACGATTTTAGTAATTGTTGACTTGATTCGTTTATGACATTCCTATTACAATATAACTATAAAGTGAGTGGTGAAAATATTAGTAGGTATCTCGTTTGTTGGTATGTCTAGGTATTTGATAATGAACATAGATAATATGAATACAGATGATATTTTCACAAGTTTGAAAATAATATGGAAAGACTATACTAATGTTGATTTATAAGATGGTTACCTATGTATAAGGAAATACAATTAATTGGTAATATGTATTCTTATTATTTCCGTGTTATCTAGCAGGGCTTGAAAGTTGGCATCGTGAGTGATATTTCCTACGTTTTAACCGTTGTGACAAGCCATACGGATGTCGTGCTTTCACCAAATCACTGGCGGATATTCATAGGCCTAGCACGACCATATGGTTGGAGCAAAGAGATTGGACTCCTCCAATCTCTTTGGGTTGGAGAGTATGCATATAATATAGGTATTGTTAAATGAAAAAATAATCCTACATAATTTGAAAACATCTCAGAGAAATATAATAAAACCATTATAAAAGTTCTTTTTGAAAAAATACGACGGTATGCGGGACTCAACCAGCACCCAATGGATTCGCGCCGATGTGGTCTACCAAGTAAGTTACGTGCATCCAATCTAATTGCGACGAAAATGACTAGTAGTTTTTTACACCTCTCTGCACATCTATTCTATACAGAAGGTTGCAATCGACGGCTGTCGATGATAGTTTATTATATTTATGTATTGAGGCGGTTAATTGTACATCGTCTGAACTGTCAAAAAGTGCTATAATTAAATAGCACCTTTCTTGGATGTGTTAACTTTTACAACGAGATAGACAGCTTTGACAGTTTAGATGGTTAACGTATTGTAACAATAATTATAATATCTCAATACACAAATGTGCCGCCGATAGTAGTCTTGCGTATATAATAGATGCGCTGAGGCGCTTCACAAATTCTATTAATTTTGGCAGTCGGCTTTTGTATTTGAAATCAAATTATTAATTACCTTAATTACTCACCGGTCTCAGAATCTCTTTAAATTTTATATGTAACATACTTGTGCTCATTGAATAAAAAATAGTTTATGAAATAATAATGTTTAGCGCAGTCTACCGATCATAATTGGGCCTGCAGTGTCTCCCCTTCTCAAATCCCACTTTAGGAAACTATGATATATTCAATCACGAGTTTTCCTCAGCTCATTTTATATTCATCAAATTAATACTATAATTATATTACAAGTCGATACATAAAGCTTCTAACTAAATGCTTCGACGGGGCGCTGTTAGGTTAAAATAATAGGGTATAAGTAGCGGCAATTTAGCGCGTCGATCGGCTGCCTTCTTTGCATATTATTTAATGCGGGAGTTTTTCACTTTGGCAGCTAGGCGTCCTGTAATGACAGCTATGTGCCTCTGGAGGTGTTTCATTATTTTCTTGTACAAGGTGAATCGCAACAATGTATTGGAGAGTATTATCAGAAAATAACTAATAAGTGGAATATACCTAGTAATAAGAGTATTATTGTGTGTAATTTGCATCACGACATATATAGTTTTGAATAGTGTTCATATAGATAAATGAAATCTTTATGCCTGTTCACACTATCGCTGAGAGTTTTCTCTGTGATACTTTTTGGTATGCTCTAGCACGATGACCATCGTAGAAGTTGGCGTTAAAGATCGACAAACATAACTTGAGGTGCGGCGGCTTGGAAATTTAATCACTTGCAAATATAACGGTAAGTTGTAATCTGCGAAACTCCGTTCAGAATCAAAGTGATCTTTTTTCAGATAAAATACACTCAGTGTTCATGATTCGGTATTTAAATTTTTTTCTTGAAGATTTAAATGCCATGGGCCCGATGCATTTTTAAAGACCTGAATAGATATAATCATGGACACATAGGTACTCCTTCGCATCGATTCTATACACAAGACTGCTTTTGGCCGCTATCATTGGTAGGAAAGTATCCAAGTATTAGCACTTATTGTGACATTTACAATAAATTAGTTGTAATTGTTACAATAAGTGCTATGTTTTCACAACAATGATAAATTTTTGAGTGAGAGAGACAGTTTTGGCAGTTCAGACGGCTTAATTATTGTAATTGTTACAATAAGTGTTAATATTTCGATACTTTCTTACCCTAGTTAGCTGCCGTAAAGGCCGAAAACAGTCTTGCGTATAGAATAGATGCGCTGGCTTGAAAACGCTAAGTTAATAGGAATTAATAGACAATAATATTATCGCGACAATAATGGTGATTTTCAAGTGTTAGAGAGACTCGTTTGTTGTTTTTGGGTGCATGTTTTGTGTGCTGCGCAATGAAGTTCCTACAGTTCGCCGCCAGGGTCGTCGCGTTCGTTCTACCGCATGTTACAGCAATCGCGTGAAAATGCAGAAGCCACTGACCGTTTTTGTTCCATGCATGCATGCAAATTGCACGACAAGAAGTGCTTACTTTAAATTTGCATTTTACTGTTGTGGTCGCGAGTCGCGACAGTACATACGGCCAGCAGTAAATCCACGCACGTGTAAACGGGTTGTAATATTAGTTATTAATTTGTAAAATATTATCTTTTGGCTGACATTTTAAGTCGTCGATTTGTTGAAATTAGAAAATTAGAATGTCATTTTATATGTTTTATGAAAATCATTTTAGGTACATAAGCTACTACATCTCACCAACTATCTAGTTTATGATGTTATTGCCTAAAAGCTTATGTGCATAAAACCTAAGATGAATAAAACGTCAAAATATTCATTTTGTGTAGGTACTTGATTAATCCTATATAATTTCCATAATCAGTCTGTGCTAATAAAACTTCCTCGTGGTATATGTATATCTACTATATAATATGAATATAGATCGGTGCTGGCAGTTGATACCAATAAGGCATCGTCAACACAGTCCGTAAGTATTGGCGACAGACGGTCGCCTACGCCGCTTGAAGGCTGTATCAATTACAAAGAAAATCACATCTGCAAACTGAACGCGACTCTGAATTTTATGTATTTTTCCTACAATGCGGTTAAAAGTACTAGATAGGTATATAAATAATATATTTGTATGTGAAAAGAAAAGATTTGAATAAAATCAGTGTTTTTCAGGAAGCCAAAAGAAGATTGAGTTTTCGACAAGGGTAGACGCTACTCGCAGCATCTCGTGTGGTCCCCCATAAAAATACTCATTTATATTTTAAACATAACTAAGGGAAAATCCGGATTTAATGAATACTAATGATGTACATTGCTTTCCACGTGCTCAATATCATGCTCTCAACGCTTGCTTTTTGATTGGTGCCATCAATATTATTCGTAAAATGACACGCAATAAATAGCTTCAATATCGATTTAATTAATTATTTTCCCTACTCCAATTTTACAACTAATATATCACAGATGACACCCCCTATAGTAGACTGTTTGCAGAATCTTCTTTTGTTACATTTTTGTAAGGATTACTCACTATAATTAAAAATATTTTAATGTTTTGTGCACGTTTGTCATTTGAATAGTATTCGAGGCTTTTAGTTTCATAGTAGATTACCTCCATATTCTGCCGTTTTGAGATAGTCACAAGAAAACCGCCAATAATATTTATGGCTGCAAATAGAAAATATCATTAACTTCATAAAATAATAAAAATTCATGTTTAAAGTTAGACGTAGGTAGGTATAATAATATAAAAAATGTCGGCTGATGAATGTAAACGATTTTGCAATCAACCTCCGTTTTAATTCTACCGAAATAACAAAGGAACCAGGATTTGATATTAATTTATGAATATGAATATATGAATACACATATTATTATGATCCAAAAGTACTTTACAATACAGTATGAAAAAAATGGAGGTTACCGACTTTGAAACTAACAGCTTCACTATGTATAGAGAGTGCATCTTCCTCAATAATCGAAGAATATCTTCGTAATTCGACAATAAATCTTCAGCCAAAATGAAGCGATTCACACAACTGCGAGCACGTGTTAAATATTATAAAGTTAGTGGTAATTATTTTTAGTTATTTTAGTAGAACATAATTATGGTTAACTATGTTGTGTTTAAATTTGGTAGCCGTACTGAGAAGCAACACGATGGTATATCGTTTCATAGTTAAGTTGATAAAAATAAAAGCGAGGTTCTACTGTGCATTTTGCCGAAAAATAGGCGATCTCTTTATATCATTACTCTGAGGTGTTGTCTGATTTTTAAAACCGGTATTTCGGTATCGAAAAATACTGGGGTACCGGTTTTGAAATACCGGTATTGCAATCCCTAGACACGGGGTTGGGATCCCTGCTCTAGACAGAATCAATGATCAATTATTATTTATTTATAATATTTATTTTATATATCCCGGTGCAAGAAAATTGTAGATATCTAATAGATATACTTAATTAATTAAGTTTCTTGTCACATATATCTAGTTATGTTATAAGACCATAAATTTTCTCATTTTCCAGTTTTTATGTTAATCGATTAAAATAATGAAAATAAGGTCTACAAATTATAGGTAATTTGTGTTTTTATATACCATTCTATACGAACGCAGCAACCATAAATACAGATTTTTTTATAAAAACTTCAATTTAATAATTATATAATTAATTTAAACTATTCATAAATTTTATAAATCAATAATTACTATTCGATATAGTATTTTAAGAATGCGTATAATTTTTATTGCTGATATTTCTAAATGGTAATAACACAGAGTTATTGTAGTTTTTATTTACAATACTCTATTATGAATATATTAGTGTTTTTTTGAGTTTTTTTTTACATAATATATTTGGATGGTAAACTTATGTCGGAGGAGTCAACATAACTTCAATAATGCCGCATCTTGTCGTTTGTATTTTTTTATACTTAATAAATAATAATTTACGAACGTTTTGTTACTCGTCATAAGTTGCGTGGTGCAATTAAATATGCAAATACCACCAGACATTTTCATATAAATACTTAGGTACCAATAGTCATAAATATTATTATATTATTATATGGTATCGAGACTGTTAGGTCAAAAGGGTGTAAGTGACAATTTACATATATACAATACAAATATATATTTTCACTAACTACACAATCAAAAAATAATTGTAACTTCGCCACGAAATAACTCTTCTGATTTAAACATTATAATATCATCACCACCAGTGTTGAAAAAAAACAATTAATAATATTTACTGGTTTTAAAATATAGTAATTAAATGGAGTTTTAATTATTTTAACATAACATAATATCATTTAGATGTGATTTTATTATATGAATGTTAATAATTACACTGTGTTACAATTTTTATCTATTGAAAAAGTTGAAATGAAAATAAATATTTTAAGAATCTTGGGCAAACAATATGGCAATACAACAAAGATAATAACAATTGCACTATTATAATTGAATGCTGAATCGCAACAAGGTTTCGTGAACCGTTTTAGGAGTTAACGTACAACTTGAAAGCTTTTTGAAACGAAGATCCGTAGGTATCTGAAGTATTGGCAATAAATAATAATCCTACGTTTACTGGTACTGTTTAATTTTTTGTGCTGGTCGGCAGGCCATGCGTTGATCATATCTATAATCTATGGGGAGCTTTTCATTGTCCTCTCCGACCTTCGAATGACCAAATACAATAGATTGTCATCCTTCTTGCGGGTCATATGGACGAACATTTACAAGTGAGGTGAGTCAGAGATTTAGAGTTCGTTTATGACTATTTACTCATTCATCCGTTTTGCCGTCCACGAGACTCTTAACATCCGCTTCCAGCACTATAATTAGAATTCTTCTAACCTCTGTCTTTCTATTATCAGTCATCTTGTCCTGTAGTAACGGTCCAGGTCTCGGATGGATTCTGTACAAATTAGTAAAACAGGAGATCTTACTAGACGCGATTTGGTCACTTTAAATTTTAAAAGCTTAGCAATAAAATATTTATATTTTGCAATTTATCCTTAGTTTCAGTGGCGCACCCAGGGAGGAGGGCAAGGGGCCTTGCCCCCCCCCCCAAAACATTGAAATTGAAAGCCAATAGATTAGACAAATAAAAACACGGCAAAAAAATGATTTGAAATTCTCCAGCACCTTAGAAAAATTTCTTAGATTTTAATTTCTAACACAAAAATTTCGAACTCTAATGTCGGGTTTTTTTAGAAACTCAATCTCTAATGGAAATGTCAAAAAATTCTCGGTGTCCACCCGAATTCCGGAGTGGTGCAGGTCATGACTGGGGAGGGCTGACAGGGCTCTAGCCTGGGGGCCCGGCGTGTCGGGTTGACCAGATAAGTGAGATAAACACACATCATAAATTAGCTTTAATAGTAAAAAAGACACCTGCGGCGCTATTACACTTCATGGCCATGAACATGGCAATATATTTTTTGATTATTAGGTATGTGTCGATACTCGACAGCTCCATTATCAAAGTAGATGTATTAAAAATCGCCAATAATTCACTGTATAAGTACCCTTAATTTGAACTAAAACACAATTTGAAAAAGTTAATTTAGTGTTTCACACTGCATTTAATCTTAGCGGTAGGGAGGGGGCCCGCCAAATATCCATGGTATAGGTACACCGAGTACAATAGACAAAAGACCGATAAACGAGAAATTAAGCTGTGAAGAAGAAAAAGAGTCTATGGGACTAATTTACATTCTCCTCCTTGCCCCCCCCCCCCCAATATTAAATCCTGGGTGCGCCACTGCTTAGTTTCGTATCTTAAATACATGTCATTCAGATAAGAATTCTCCGAGATTTTACAAAATATTTGAAGGGTTGCCGACAAAATAGATTTGGTATCACGGTTATAATACTATGTAGGTAGTCTATATTAAAAATATTACTAAAGTACTGATTATTAATAATTATTTTATGCATGTTTGAAATAATATTACGTACGAGATGTGGTTACTAAATTAATCATTATCTACGAGTAGCTTCATATACCTACTGAAATATAAGAAACCATCGGAAATCATATTACAAAATTGATTTTTTGTGTTTAATACTAAACTTACAATATTATTAGTCGTCACATGATATAATATAGTCATCAACAATACATCATTCAGGTAGATACTTCGTCGTAATTACGACGAGATTTATAGAATAACATTTTTTTCATACTGTCTAATGGTAAATTATAATCATAAATATTGAATGCCATAGTTCGTTTATGGAATTTATTAAATAATTTATTGTAATAATAAGCACCAGTGGTATTTATTACAATATATTTTACTTTTTTTTTACATATTATTATTAGTCCACTGTACAAAACGTGCTTTGTTGTTTTATTACGTTAACTTCTAGTTATTATTATCAATTATAATTAAATGGTAATATGTGTTAAAATTTTATTACTGATAGTAATTTAAAACCGGAGAAAATTTTCGAAAATAACATATTATAATAAAAATGTTGAATTATGTATAAAATTGTTTAAATAGTAATAAAATTACCTGTTTGAAAGAACCTCTTTCAATAAACTGAGTTATTTATTTTTAATTTCCAGTGTAACACAGACTATGTGACAAGGCTGAATTTGATTGAGATGTTATAACTTATAAGTTTCATATAAAGTTAATAGATTTAAATTTTACAATAATCATAGTCAACAATCTATACCAATTATATATTATATTGAATATAATAAATAATAAATACAACAGTGGTGTTGATTTACACTTCGTGGAATTAACCAAATATTATTTTAAGATCAAAGTGATGTTAGAAATTTTCCAATAAATTGATAAACACGATTTAAACCAATTAACCATCATAAATTTAATAAGTCAATTGACGAATATTTTTTTAAACTTTTAGTTTTACTAATTGCCAAAGTCGGTCTTAGTAAATTTAATATTGTTCCCCATCAGCGACGAGATTTTATTCGTGCGGAGCTTCTGCTTGTACGTGAAAATTGTGAAGAACTTTAAAGGGCAGCATAGAATTTTCTAGATTATCATTTAAAAGTGACAGAATAAATTAAATGCATGAGAGGCAGGAAAAAGCTCAATGCTGAGTTATCGGCCGAACGGGTAAAAAATATTTTAGATAGAAAGAATTCTCAGTTGATTATAAAAATACCTTAAAAAGCTTTCGATTTTGAGATTCTCTAAATTTTATTATTTTTTTGGGATAAAACTGGATGAACGGTTTGGCAAGGAGAGAAATTGATTTTTTTAAAACCCCACGCCACCCATTTTTACAGTTATTTTTTTAGTTTTTGGCACCTAAGCATAAAACGGTTCGTAGCCCTTGCTTTAGGCTATTTTCTTGCATATTTATCAGTTATAACTTTAAACTAAAAAAATGTGATGGATGTTGAGTTTCTGTTAATGTTATTAATTGATAAAAATAAAATAAATATATGTATATTGGAAGTATCGCTTGACAACACCATTCCTAGAGGAAGTACCTATGTACAAGTAATCGTGCTACTTGTGCATTCGCCAATTTTCGGCACGTTCCGCTTTAACATTACGTACGAAATTTTTCCACGATTCAAGAAAGCATATTTTTAATTCTTTTAAGTAACTATTTAAGATTTAAGCACATATCTTTCTATTATTAATTCTACGTTTTCATTTTATCCTCCGAAGCCGATGATTGCTGAACGCTCACGTATTTCCGGTAACGTAGCACACACACAAGTTATAAGAACGTAGTCAAGTTATGTTTTAAAGATCATCTGTTGAAGAAAAAACGAAATTATACGCTTTTTATTGTAGTGTACTGTGGTCATATTTTTCGTTTTAGAAGAAAGTAACGTTTACGTTTATTTAACGTTTTCTAACAAAACAATCGATTTGAGTTTGTTTCAATATAATGATTACCTTGTTTTTTTGTCTCGTTGACATTTACAATAATTATCACGTCGTAACATTGGAAGTTGGAAGTAGGCGGAGGAATAAGGAAATTCTTGACGGGCGCCAAACAACTTGTCAGCGTCGGTTGACAGCTGTCATTTTGTCGGCGCACGTGGTATATCTGCGACGCCGTTTTCGCGCGCCAAACACTATTGACGCTGTACACAATTTATAGCTCTATAAAAAGTAGAACAATATTAAATGCATTCATTGAACGTTCTAAGACGGATTTCTTCGTAATTTATAAAATCTTTTTAGCAGTGTATAATAAAATTACCACAAAGCGCTGCCTTATTAATATCAGGATTGGGAAATAATGACTGAGGTAGTCGGACTGTATAGATTTAGACACCGCATCACCGAGGTTAGGCTTTTATGCAGAAAGGAGAGGACACGTTTCGGTAAGTTGGTAAGAAGGGATCATTGTTCGTCGAAAACATCTGGTGGTTAGACCACCGACCACCGTTTCGTAAATTTTTAGTGACTGGCCGGCGAAGGGGCGCGCAGGCTTCATTATAAATTAATTTAATTTGAGACCGTTACGGTGCTTACTGATTTAATGAACAATGGTTAATTAGTACTTAGTCTACTTCCAGTATAAAATCATTTGCTATATTTTCTAACATTATGCCGGGTCCACACCGGCAACAAGTCGCGCGACAACCTCGTTAAATTTTACGATAATTATCATACTTATCGTAAAATTTAACGAGGTTGCCGGCGACATGTTGCCAATGTGGACCCGGATATCTCTTACGAGTCCCTTTAAAAATTTTACATGTTTTATATTGTTACTATCTATGCAAAAGAATAGTACAAAACTTTAATCAATTAGTATTTAAATTCAAATTCCCTCAAGTACACTCAGTAGAGGGTATTCATTTTCTAAATATGTTAAAATACTCATATATGTATGTCTAAAGGAAAAGGGGATTTGTCGAATCGACGCTATTGAATTAATTAATTTCAGATAAGAACATAAAAATTCCCTAGAAAATTTGTCCAAAACCCAATCTTCTTTAGTCTCTCCATAAACTAGGGATTTTAGATTTTTTAATTTTCACAACTCTGTTAAGATCAGACATAAAAGTACACACTAAACTTTGTCAGTCAAACGTATTTGCTTTCATTGAACTAAGGTTACAATGTGTAGATAGTGTTTGTAAGTTTTTAAAATTCAAATAAACCCCGCCTAATCCAAGCCATAGTAGATAATAGTAAAAAAATATTCATTTATCTATAAAATATCTAAAATTATGCGATTAAAATATGCATAATCTTATATAGTTATATATTTTATACATAGAAGAACATTTTCTATCGATTATGATTTGGTATAAGCAGGGGTAAATGAATTAAAAAAAAACTAACCAATACCATCTGTAATAATAATCCAACGAAAATAAATAAATATGACTGAAAAACTGTACACTATTTTTGTCAGATCGCCCACAGCTTACTTAAACTGTTATGGTTTAGTTTAGGTAGGGTTTAATTGACTTTTAAAAACTAATCGGCACCACCTAAAAATTATATTTATAGTTCAACGAAAACAAATAAGTATGCCTGACAAAGTTTAGAGTGCTCTATTTATGTCGAATTTTAACAGCCTACATCCACCCCTCGCCACTGATATTAAGTACTTATCGCAAATAAATTGAAATGCTATAAGTAAGAGAGATATTATCTCCCTTTCCATTCGAAATTAGTTTATTACATTTGAAATAATGGAAAACTATTGAACGATTCCATAGTTCTTTCTAATTGCAGTATATTATTATTTCGTTTAAAATTTAAATACTCATTCATCATATATGTTGCCGAACTCTTGCTGTGATGGGCCATGGGACATGGCTCTTCTAATCCAGTCACTGCATAAAAAATGTGATGTAAATTTCTTGTTTGTAATACAATTTATTTACTGCTAAACATTACGAACGCCACTGCACGACTTTGTTAAGGAAGCTGCGACCTATTTATTTTATTCATATGAACTATTTTAGAGTTGTACCTTGAACTAGTTTTGGGAAATAAATTAAGCTAGTTGCTGATTGAATGGACAAAAGATTTTAAGCAAAAATAAAGTATTTACATCAAACATGATGTACGACAATTATGAACGTGTTTCAAGATCACGTTAGTTTACTTCCGTACAACTATGACAATGTATACTGTGTCACGGAGAGGAATACATAATAATATATAAAAAGAACTGGTCTAGGTACCAGTGTTTCCCAAACGTACCTACTAGTTCTAGAACCTTTTTAGAGACCCTTCTTTTGACGAATAGTTTGTTAACGTCCTAAGCAGCTAGGGATTGCAATACCGGTATTTCAAAACCGGTATTCCAGTATTTATCAATATCTAAATACCGGTTTTAAAAATTCAAAATACCGGAATTTTCAGTATTAAGAAAACACACTCGTTTAAATTATAAGTTATGTGCTGCTAAAATGCAAATATATTGAGTGAACCCAACAGAGATGAAAAATAATAAAACAACTATTTCGAAATAGAAAACATCCGTGACAAAAATGTTCAATTATTCTATAATTATTGATGACTGTACAAGCGTTGAATTTAAGAAGCTTTTCCTGCAGCTGGGACTTATTTGCACTTAATGAACTTTTGAGGGCTTTAGTTAAAATTATCAATAATATATTCAAATTATTTGTAAAAAATCACTAATTCTACAATTATGATCAATACATATTTTTAAATGTCAACATAATAAATGTAGGTATGTAGGTTTTTGCTATAAAATAATATTTTAAAAAGATTTTAATGGCTATATTTATTGATAAGTACCTACTTCTGTTTTTTTAATGTTTAAGAAATACCGGTATTAATACCGGTATTCAATAAGAAATACCGAGAAACCGGTATCGACATTTTCATTTGGTATTGCAATCCCTATAAGCAGCCAATTCCAAATATCAAGATGTGAAAGCTTCATTTTTGCATCTTCTCACCTACTAATCGAAACTATTAGATAACCGCCAGGTAAAAATAAAATTAGTGGGGTGGAAAATTTTGATTTCATTTATAATTTTACATGCTTACAGACCTTACAGTCATGTGGAATATTATTACTTATAATAATATTTTGTTTCATTGACTCTATAATCCGATGTGGTTCTTGTTGTATCTCCTTCTCTTTGTGGGATTTTTTTACGAGAAATGGATGTTAGTCACTTGCTCAACCTATTAGGTCTCATCATGGCCCCTACAAAGGGGAGGGGGACTGACAGGGCTCTAGCCTGGGGGCCCGGCGTGGCGGGTCGGTCAGTTAAATAAGTTCAACCCACATCATAAAATTGTTCTAATTTCTAATAGTAAAAAAAATGTTATTTTCATTCAAGGTACTTAATATTTTAAAATATGAGGTTGTGTGATGAAATTTTTATTGTTTTGTGTTAATTGTATGTGTGTGTCGACAACTGCATAAAGCATCTAAGTAGATGTATTAAATAAATACAAAAAATCGCTAAAAATACACTGAATTCCCTTAATTTTACCTCAAAGACTATTTGGAAAACACTACTGTTGAGTGTCACACTGCCTTTAACCTCAGCAATAAATAGGGGGCTCACCATTGTTTGGGAGCCTGCTTCAGGATGTGGAGGCCATGGGTCTCATATGTCATATTATATCCCTATTAATAACATATTTGTTACTAAGTTACTAAAATTTAATTTGCCAATTCTGCACACAAGCTTGTTACAAAAGCTTCGCAAATAATTGGATAAAAATTGATCATAAAGCTACAAAAAAAATCATTAAAAAATGTTTAGAACACCCAAGGTGTTCTGCTGAGTCCGGTCAAAAATTGACCGGTGTAAGGTCAGGAGTCCAATCGCCATTGCATATTAGGAAAAGTAAACAAATATGTGTGCCTGTCCTTGGTGAAGGCATCATACTTTCGCTTCAACGCCGCATCCGGTGTCATTTTACAGTAGGTACCTAGTAGATATTGCCCGCTTTCTCGGTGATTTTTCAGCATCAAGGCTTGGAGGCGGGGTAGGGTAAAAGTCACCACTAACGACCTTCCCAACAAATCATCAGTGTTCGTCCTGATATCAACAACCTCCTTCACAAAACACTTTCACTCCCGCGACCCTGCCACCTTTCTTATTCGTTCTCAGCCAGAAGGTGGTTTGTGACTATCTCCTCGATTCTTGAGTTGTTTATAATATACTGAGTTATAAGTAAATTTTAGTTACCAGCTAATAGGTAGTCAAAGCTTGCTGAAATATACATGCTGTTTTCTCATTCGATGTATATTTATATCCAGAGGATGGGTAATAAATATTGTAATAATTTTACCCACTTTAATCTCAATTCACACACCGTAATTATTATTAGGAGTTAGGCAAATGACTAACAGGCATCATTCCCATACAATGTCTGTTAAAATTGCTTCCAAATGTTGAAGCGGATATTATGATTAATCTTTTTTTTATAAATGTGACCTTACCATTAGTTTACTTACTAGCCACTAGCCACTTATAATATTCTTTGGATTGATTTAGATCTTTTACTAATTCTAGTGAAATAAATATGGCAAGAGATTTTATTTGGAAACTTAAATGACACAGGTAAATTATCACACATAAAAAAATACATTTTCTTAACAACTAAATAATATTTGGCAAGAATATGTACACTCTCTTCCTGTCTAAAGTAGTTTTAGGCACTTCCAAAAAGAACACACATCGGAAAATTCTATTTGACATCTTTGTGTGTTTTAATTTTGGTTTTACCAAAACGCACATGTCTTGATACGAAATGATTTGTTTATTTCAACAAAAATCATATAACTACCTCGTATATCTTCTATAATTAGAAGAAGATGGAAAAAATAGCAGTAATGGAACTACATTGCGCAAGACCCCGCGTGAGAAGGCCAGGTGTCTATGAAGGCGGTTTGTTTTAAAAATAAAATGACGTAAATTCAAGAGACATCGTATAATCATATAAAAGGGGCTATAGTCCAGGGCCCCCAAATTGGTAGAGGATCCTATGTCCGAAAATTATAAATTCAAAAACACTTGAGGCAGACTAACAGTTACCACATCAGTCAGGACTTTTGTGGCTGAACGACATGCAATATAAAGCAAAAAAGCAATAATACTTTTTGTAAAAGACGATAATATTTAGCATTTTATAAAAATCCGAAATATCACACCACGTGATATGCAACTTTCAAAGACAGTACGTTCGGGGATCCAAAAAGTTCTAAAAGAGACATATGATAAAAATGCCAGTCACTAATGAGAACAATGGGAGTTCTTAAGATTTCTTTACGTTTTCATTAAATCTTCTACTTCTGATAAATGCCACAATTTCTTATATTTTCTCAACGTCCGTTTCTGGATCCAGTCACACGTCGACAGATAAACATAATTAATAGTCCGTTTACGAATGTAATTATTTTTCAATCCTATTATTTTTTTATTGAGTAATAAAGAATAGGTCACAAAAAGTTACAAATAATAAAATTTAATAATAATGACTTCAAATAAAATGCATAATAATATATTGTTACGTATGTTAGGTTAGGTTAGTGGTCAGTGGTGTGCAGTCCATAGATAATGTCGTCTGTAGATGGTCAGTATTCTCAGAAATAATCGATATAGTAACATTATAATAATATTATATTGGTTATTATTATGAAAAAAATGCTTCAAATATACTATTACTAATATTACGTACGTCTTATTTATTTCCTAAATATATCAGAGCTGTTAGGCTACACTATCACATACTATACGCCAAGATTCAATCAGATACATAACCATCCAGTTTAACAAATAGTAGGTATTTGTGTATGTATTTTTCAATAGGATCCTGGCTAACAAAAGTCGTCGCACGCCAATGGTATATAATATAGGTATATGATTTTATGATTCTGAGTGTGTAGTCGTTTGTAAAGTACATTTATCAAATCAATTGACTCTCGAGTCTGACTCAATCTATTTTAAAATTCGTTCTCTTTATAAATTCTGCTAAACGAAATAATCATCACACATCACTCATCCCTCGTTGAGAGTTGAGTCATTGATCTGATAAGTGACTCGGTTGAATAAATCAGTTAATTTATTGTAGGTGTAGTTTTAGTTATTTTGTAGGATACTCATGGTGTGTTGATGCATTGTCTGGAAAAACGTTGAGTGGAGTAGGTCCGGAAATGAGCAATATAGCAGTGATTAATTGTCTAGTGTTGGGGAATCGTTAGTCATTTACACGAATTATAATACCTATTTACAAACTCAATAGAATGGTATTGGGTACACAGTCAATTATTAACGGTTACTAACAAACCGCCTTCTTACTCTCCACGATTTTTACAATATGCGGGTGTGAAGGGTTAAAATATTTTTGTGATGGAAGGTTCTGGTGTCAGGACGAACACTGTTTTTTGGAGAATTGCTGTTAATAAAAGTAATTTCTTTATTGTGCAGTTCGTATGCACCTGAACATCGACTAGAGCGCGCCTAACTTGTTCTGGAAGAATAATAAATAATAATAATACTAATAAAGAATACAACATTTTACGTTTGTTTGTGGGAATGAATTTTAAGCTAAATTCCATAGCGGTCCGTGGTTAATTCATTTTAAGGAAACGCGAGAAATATACGAGTGATCTTGCGTTTAATAAATAAATGTCACATTCAAAATTTTTGTGAATCGTTGAGAAACAATAGTCTTTGAAATATTTAAATTGTAATATATAGTGCCAGAATGTCAGTATCTATAGCTTTAGGCCAAGGGGGGGGGGGGGGGCAAACTGCGGCCCGCCGGGTGTTTTTTTGCGGCCCGCCATCATTAATTATAGTACTTCTGATTTTCGAAGAACTTTTTTATATATTTTTTAAATAATATTGACAATAGATTAAAATTTGAAGAATTTGTTGTTTCATAAATGTATTATTTCAATACGTCTTCCTTGCGTCTCGTCTCACACTATGTAACCACTATTTTCTACGTTGAACATCGTGACACATTTAAATACTTTTAACTCCGCGTTGCAAGGAAAAAAATTATATGCCCATGATATGGTAAAAAGTTTGAATGGATTTCAATTAAAACTCAAGTTATTCCTTCGACAGATATCGAATAACAACGTGGACCACTTTCCAACTTTGAAGTTGCTGAATAGGTATACCAGAATATAAATTTGAAGAATATGGTAAAATTATTAAAGCTCTGAATGACGATTCTTCACAAAGATTTGGTGACTTCCGAAAAAATGAGACAAGTTTAGCAAAAGTACGCGATCCATTTTCAATAGATATTGATAGTGTACCGACAGAGCTACAACTTGAGATTACTGATCTGCAGTGTGACACTGATTTAAGAGAATTGCATCGTCGTGAAGAAATATCCAAATTTTACAATGCCCTTAATTCAGACAAATTCGACCAACTTAAAGATTATGAAAGAAAAATGTTCGTCATTTGTGGATCGACCTATATTATTATGTGAACAAACATTTTCGATCATGAACCTCAATAAAAATTCTTTACGATCAAATATCCCCGATGCCCATTTACAAGCAGTTTTGAGAATATCAACTACAAAATTAACACCTGAATTTAAAAAAAATTAAAAAAATGTACAACAGTTTCATTCTTCTCATTAATTTTTTTGTAATGTTTATTTTTCGTGATAATAAATAGTGTATATCTAAATATGGTATTTTACTTGCGGCCCGCCACTCATTTTGAATTCTTGAATTTGGCCCTCCATCCAAAAAGTTTGCCCTCCTCTGCTTTAGGCTTTACTAGTATCTGTGGGTTTACTCGTCTAATAAACTCACATATCGTTGTTTTTTCTTCGTTGTGTTTCGTCCGATGCAAGGACCCAATGAGTTATGTTAATTCATCAACCACTTTTTTTTGGTGGCACCCATCTGGACGCTCTCCGCGCGCTGTCGATATTAAAATCGCTCGTCACACATTTCGGTTTACGCTTACGCCACGTTCATTCACCGTCATTTGAACTTTGAATAGTTCCGACCTCTATGCCAAACCAAGAAGACGCGTTCTTCACTAAATACTTTTCCCAATAAATGGGGTATAGGTATAATCTAACTCTAACATAATGCATTATACTCATCTTATAATTTCTACTGTGTCTATAAATCAGTGTTCATCCTAAAGCAATCCCACCACCAACAATATTCCACCAAATCTAACCTGAAAATCCTTCCGAGAGCCAAATTACTAAGCTAGGTTTTCTAAGCTCCATATGGTCCGCTTAGGAGCGATAAATGTAGGTAATAAGCTTTTAAAACTTTTTAATGAAGTTGGCCTAGTCAGAGCCAGAGATTTAGATATAATAATTATACATGTATAATATGTATTTGAATTTATTAGTTTTTCCACAGTACTTTCCAAAACCTTGTTCCATCCTCGAAAAAACTGCGCCAAGCTTTCCAGTTGCTTTAGCGGAGTATTCATAATATTATACTATTCTCAATAATATTACATTGAATTTAGTAAAGAGAATACAAACAAAAGCTTATAGAACTTAAAAAATATTAATCATTTAGGTACTTATGATTTGAGTTTCAATGAAGTAATTTATGTATAATAATAAATAATAAGGTACAGTCATTTAACGATACGATCATTCTCGTTTCTATGTTAACAAGCCTAGACATGTTTCTTACAACGCTCTGTCTAAGCTTCCGTATCAATGTAAAAGCTGCGGTGAGCTTTCAGATTTATCTGTGAGTAACGTTTCATTTAGAGTTCAACCGACTACACATGGGGCTTTCCCAAATGCCTCGCAGACGTGAAGAGATTGTTTCACATATTAATACATAACACTAACATATTTATATTCGTTTTTGAACCTATTTTAATCAGTTAAGGGGATTTAAAAATATTGGTAATCATTTCTACAGTCAGAATTAATTAATTTTGTTATTGTCAATTAAATAATGGTATGTGTGTCAAACAATAAAAATGGATTTTTTAAATCAGTACGGGAATCATTGTGTGAAGTGGAGTCTGACAAAATAATATACTATCATCTTCTCGAGGGAACGAACTTTTGGCCAGCTGGTGCTTTCGTAATGTAATGATGCTCATAAAAAATATAATTGCAGTGCTTCTGAATCATGCCACGAGCTTTTAATAACTCTTATTCTTATTGATGTCAATGTGCTAAAATGCTTTTACATAATATCGAGACTAAATACTAATTTTATATGCAAAACTGTTTATATTATTTTAGTATATTTATTACCCACAGTGCTGTCTGTTGACTTACCTATTGTAATATAGGCATATCATTTACATCCAACTTATTTATTTAATATTTAATTGTTTTAAATCTAATGAAAAGGACTGGTTATTGAACTTTACAGAACTTAATTATTATTACTTAAAACAATTATTTATTTATAATAATAGTATTATAATTATTGGATCTATAGTCCTGTGTGAAAAAACATGTAAACTCAATTCGATTAAGATTTTTGTTTAATTTTTCATGTTAAGAATAGTTTATTTGTACTAAAATAATAATTATGCAACACTAACAAACCGCCCTCGCATTTCCACCAAATACTGGAATCGCGGGAAAGACAATGTGTCGCGAATCGGTTTTACGAGCGATTCAGCAAGATGGCGTCCAAATGGTTGTCTGTCAGTAGGCATATCTACATAATGAATTATTTAAATTATGATAAAATGTGAAACAGTGTAACATACAAACCATTTAGTACAGTGGCGTAGTAAAAATATTGGGCCCCTATGCAATCACTATGCAAGAGCCCCCCTCAGTGTTTCTAAAACCCCGTCCAAAATCAAAACAGAGAGCTTATTTTTTAGGCTTCGTAATATTATAAAATATAAGATACAATAAGGCAATACCTCTACCTACCAGAGGCACCTAGCGGAAAAATAGGAAGCTTGCAATTTGAGACCTTTTTTGATGATTTACAATTTAAACTGTATTAATTAATAAATATGCGGGTATCTGAAAACATTAAAAAGAAAAATATTTTTTATTTAAGTCAAAAATAAACTTACAATAATTAATGTACTTAATTATTTTATGGTCATATTTATTATTAAAATTTGGTTTAAGCTTTCTATGTTTTATCGTATAGATTTTTAACTAATTCATAGTTTTAATATTTTTTTTATTTATTTTAAAAAACATCGATTTTTTATAAAATGCAATTATTACAAATTGCAAGCTTCGTATTTTACCGCTCGGTGTCTCTGGTAGGTAGAGGTATCGCCTATCAGACAGATTTAGGGCCCCTTGTCCAACTCTCGGCTAGGGCTTAGAAATAATGAACATTGAATTTTTCGGACTGAATGCAATTTGATAGCATGACTTTTCAAATAAACTAGGTGGGTATATAAAAATATACTTACAGAAAAAATGACGATGTCTTTAACTTTTTTATGGGTGATTTATTTGGATACACGTGACACGAAAATAGCTGGTGATGATAGAAGCTTCGTCACCGGAAAGTATAACTTTGGTCTATAATAACAAAATAATTAGGTTACAGGACCACCGGAACACATCTTGAGAAGTTCACTGTTATGACATTTGATTTATGAGTCTGAAACGCCAGAAAGTTTGTCTCTCACTAATGTGTCACAATTTAATTTTGATACAGCTGTGGAAAGGTCCTCCGTCTCATTCGACTGAGTCTACTCGGGAATAAAATAATTAATTGTACACTTTTCTGGTTCAATGGATCATGTAACATGATATCCTAATAATTATACGAATTAATTGTTGTTGTTTGTCTATTCTGGTGATTAAACGTGTCGGACATCTGTTATATTTTTAACCACGCTGACTAATACACAGTTAATGAAAGCAATTGACTTCACGAGTAATTTGAAAATACTCAAAAATGAAATTTTACTGCGAAATATTATTAAAATAAATATATACGGTCGGTAGTAACAAGCGCCCCTGGATGAATATGGCAGAGAATTGAGGGAGAGTTGGTACTGATTTTGTAAAAGTGATTTATTGGGACTCACCCGACTGACATAGAGTAGAAATTACAAAATGGTTTACAGTACAATTCAAAGTGAGCGGCGTCGCGTGCCGGAACAATGTATTGTTATTTCTCATGTTATAAAACGCATCTACGGGAGAAGATCGATTAAGAACGTATCTTAAACTTCCGGCTGGAAAACAAATACTGAATCTGAAAAACAATGTTCAAATAGGATGCGTGAACTCTATGGGACGATCCGGGTTACGCATCGTAAACCCTAAATATGCAGTGAATCGACTTTACGAGTGGAAGCGGGGCTTGAAATGCATACATACGGGTGACCACAAAAAAGGGGGTGTCAGTAGGTAGTCTTAACAAATTATTTGAATCATAATATTATATTGTTCGAAACACTATGTATTATTTTCTTTAAAATTAAATCAATGGCTTCTGCCTTCTAGTATAAGTAGGTACCACAGAATTTAATGAGATCGGTGAGAGAGTTTTTCAAATATTAGAATCAAGTTAAATACAATAATTAGGTAGTAATTTATTTCCCGTTCCTCATTGACTTTTATGGGATATGTATTTTATTGTTATTAAAAGTGTCGCGGAAAACTCAACATGGCATAAACAAATCATCGCAAATGGGATAAGGATTCGCTAAGCTTTGGTTATTCAGCAAAGTATATTCGTAATTCTTCTCAACTCAACCGTTTTAATATCGACAAATCTTCAATCAGATAGGATATTCTATACCTATCGTATTTTCAACAACTAGTCATAGTACTAAAACAATACGAATCTGAGATACCTTGATGATTTTCAAAAACAGTACGTATTCTATTTAATTACTACATTTAAATAACATGCTAATTATATAAATAATGGCCACCTGATGGTCACTGCACTAGTTGCGTTGGACGCAGTGAATGGGTTACAAATTAGTAAAAATTAAAGTATCTATTTACTTTGCTACATGTTACGAAATCTATATACCTATCTACACAAACAAGAGCACAATTCTTTACACACATTGGCATTAAAATCTTAATTTCGTAAAAAATATATATGATTCTATAATTTACGACTGCTTATTTTTATTTTTATTGTATTTTTCTTTACGTAGGTATATACTTTTTATGTTTTTCTGTTTTTTTTTCTCTCTCTATTTTTCTTTAACGATTTTCAATCATAATATTCATTACAGCTGTACATAATATTTGATATAAGTAATTTAATTTGATTTATTATGCTTTTTATGTCCACCTATTATTGGGACCATCACATATTTTTTATTATATTGTATTCATATGTATCCTATGTGATTGATCCTGTTGGTTGACCTAAATATTAAAAAAAAAAATACAGAAACAATAAATTGCAAATTTAATCGTTCGAAGTGTAAGTTAATTAAGTATTTAAATGAATACGGATTTCAAATAAGCAAGTATTATTCTTGAATAGTCATATGGTAAGGGAGAGAGATCATTTCGTCTTTAAGCGAAGACAAGTCGTTATTTTTGTAGTCTGGATAATGGTTGTTACAAACCGAAATAGCTATCGACTAATATAGTTTATAAATTATCACTATGTACAATAACTTATTGTGAATTGTTCTTGTTCACCATTTTCCGCCACCGCCACCCGATTACGCGGTAAAACGAGTCTATTTTTGTCCGATAACTATCAAATGTAGGTACCTACATACTTTAATCTTTATATTATATGCGTTGATAGTACAGTGGCGCACCCCCCCCAAAAACATTGAAATTGAAAGCCAATAGATTAGACAAATAAAAACACGGCAAAAAAATGATTTGTAATAATTCTCCAGCACCCTTTTTAGAAAATATTCTTAGATTTTAATTTCTAACACAAAAATTTCGAAACACTAATGTCAGGTTTTTTTAGAAACCCAATACCTAAGGGAACTGTCAAAAATTCTCGGTGTCCACCCGAATTCCGGAGTGGTGTAGGTCATGGCTGGGGAGGGCTGACAGGGCTCTAGCCTGGGGGCCCGGGCTGTGGGGGGCCTGGCGTATCGGGTTGACCAGATAAGTGAGATAAACACACATCATAAATTAGCTTTAATAGTAAAAATGTCGCCTGCGGCGCTATTACACTTCATGGCCATGAACATTTTCAATTACTTTAATAATTGTGCAATATATGTTTTGATTATTATGTGTCGATACTCGACAGCTCCATTATTAAAGTAGATGTATTAAAAATCGCCAATAATTCACTGTATAAGAACCCTTAATTTGAACTAAAATACAATTTGAAAAACGTTAATGTAGTGTTTCACACTGCATTTAATCTTAGCGGTAGGTAGGGGGCCCGCCAAATATCCTAGCCTGAGGGCCCGTATCAGGATGTGGGGACCATGGTATAGGTACACCGAGTGCAATAGACAAAAGACCGATAAACGAGAAATTAAGCTGTGGAGAAGAAAAAGAGTCTATGGGACTAATTGACATTCTCCTCCTTGTGCCCCCCCCAATATTAAATCCTGGGTGCGCCACTGTGATAGTATATATATTATAGATATATACGTTCTTGTCGTAACAAAATATATACTAGGTATATCGATAGAATATATCTACTTCCCAGTATGTATGTATCAATATGTATATGAATTGTATAAAATAAAGTAGAAAGTAGGGAAGTAATAAAAAAAAACAGAAGAAAATATTCCTCAACAAAGTGTTTACGAACAGGCAGTAGAAAAAGTGCTTGTCGCAAAATTGCATCAATAAAGGGCGATCAATGACCAAACTGGAACCCATTTGCGGAGGTTATTGCTTGAACTTCTCGCTTTTCTGACCTATCGCGTGAGAATTGAGGGGGAAAGTTCAAAAGAACCACCTACCTACATAGGTAGTAGGTATACGTCTTATGAAGTAGTTAAACTTCTACGTTTCAGATACGAAATTGTTTATTATTTTGTCAGTAGCAAAATTATCAAAGTTTCATGGTAAACAATAATTATTACGAATAATTTTGAAAAAATGACCAGATATCTTACAAAATTGACATTATTCTGGTAGATACCTATTGAGATGATAGCATCAAAGTTTTTATTATAATTTTGATAAGTATTTGATTAAAGCCACTGCATAATAGTCTTTAGGACAGTCCTATAATATAACAAAGAGTGACATAATTGTTGTATTGGTCATTTTATTATTGATGAACCATCAACGTAGAGCGTCACGTTTACTGGATCAGAATGCAAAAGGCGTAGGTACGGGTAGTCTGGTAAGCTTGATGATAATAATTATGCAGAAAAAAATGCAAGCGCTCGGATTAAATCAATTGAGACATTTGATTTAGCGTATTTTGATGGTGCAAATACATAGAATGTTTTCATTTAAAATACCTACATAGAATGTTAGATTAAAAAAAATACATTTAAAATTTCAATGTGTTTTTTTTTACTTAAGTACATCAAAAAGCTTCCTCTAAACTAATGCTAACTATAATGCAATATGTATAGCAGAAAGTCATGAAATTTGGTTAACTCAAAGACAATAAATCATTGTACCTAGTCAATGGCTCAAGCAGGCCTCCAACTACAAGACTACCTATGACGTTCGAGATGATGGTGGCATGCATGACGAAATTGAAAAACGAGGAACCGACACGAGTGGAGAGAGATTAACGAAGCCTTCATTTAGTACTGGATTGAAACAGGCTGATAATGATGATGGACAATGGTGTTATAATTATAAATATGATTTTCATGACCTATTTCCTTTTCTATTAAATAGGTAAGTAAGTACATTGAATTTTGGATATGTTTTGTCAGGGTATTATTTGTATCAACTTATTCACTTATATATTATGTAGGTTCAGCCTTCACTTAACTAACTACGAAATGTTTTTGAAATGATATTGACAACTTCACTTCGCTTTCCACGCCGCTTTACACTTCAGGTTTTAACACCGTAAGCATGTTTTAGGTTGAATGTGTGTAGGTACGTCAAATAGTTTTTAATGTTTCACGTAAAACAGTATTGTCATCTTTTTATAATGCTGAGTTTAATACAAAGATGTAAAAATTAAAGCATTTTGACAAAACTATAGGTACCTACTTAGTATCTAGTCCAGTGGCGAAGACTCCATACTAGGCGATTATTTAAAGCCTACCTTCTTAAGAAAAATAATTTTTATTTTCATTAACATCTTTCATCACAAATAATAATATATTCAATATGGCCAAAGACATCTATCGTATAATTGTCATAATTTTACGATCTTTTTCCATATTTCAATAACCACCATCTATGGCATCTCTCGAAAGTTAAAAAAAAAATAGAATACATCGCGTTTCGCTTCACATATTGTATAGGATTATTTTCGCGTGAATCGACGGGTTTTTCAATATGAAGTTTTTTTTCTCATTATTTCAAAATGTCTGGAGTCACGCATACAAATGTACAAGCTGTTTCGTTAGCGCTTACGTCGCAAGAGCACATTTATTCAAAATAATTAATAAGAAGATAATTTAAAAAATAATTTCTGTGGGCTTCAATCACATAAATATGTATTGATTGTTGTTAAAAATATAAAATAATTTATCTCGTGATTTTTATTTATTTATTAGTTCACTCATTAGACAATTTAAATATCTGATATTGTACCTACCAAAGTCTGTGTTTTAAATATGGAAGTATTTTAAAATGTCTAGTTTTACGGGTTAAATTATAAATTGTTATGGAACATAATACATATAAAACAACGGATATTTTCATAGATGATAGGTAATATATTTTGAGCGTATGTTACGTTTATAAATGTTTAGGAAAATACATACATACAAGTAATTCAAACTAATTGCTTATTTTTATGAACTAATTATAACAAACCAATTAAGCTTTGGACATTTCTTCGTTTTAGCGTACCTATTCATCAGTAGTAATATTGGGTTATCTTCTTATTTCCCGCAAATATATCTGACAAGCATGGTTACTCCCACAGCCTACCTCTTTTAAAAAGTCACCCTTCGCCACTGGTATCTACGCAGATCATTTTTCGTTTTGGATCCTTCAAAATTATAGTATTCTTGATTTATTTGGCAGAAAATTTTAGTATAATTTGCTAATACTTATACATTTTCGCAGAATTGCTAGCTAGCACTTTCATCACGAAAAACGGCCACTTTAAAACCGGTTCTAGGCAGGCAATGCGCAGGCTACGCATGCATAGCGATGCGTTCATCTAGCTAACGAAAAAAAAAACACGATTGTAGATAGTCCTAATTATGGTCTCTGTGAAACAACAATAATTATTTATTCACAAAGTGTTTAAAAATACTATTAATATAACAGACTTACATTCATGATACTGCAATATACCTACCTCAAGTGTAAAGTCACTGCTGCGTTTTAGTGAATGAAAAATAATATATTATTATTAGTATGACCAAAGAATAATGATGTCGAGACTTGCAAACTGACTTGTCGACGCCGGAGAAACTTTTGTTTATTTTGCTCGGTGACGATTTTTTGGTAAAATAAAACAAAGCAATTATTACAAAGCGCAATGTTAGGCCTTTGATATGCATGTTATTACTCCACTCTCAATACTATATCAGAGTCGTACAAGAGGCTTACAATAATTCGAGTGCTTAAAGTCAGACAACGTTATCTACAAAAAATGTTTTTTTTTTTTTTGAGATAACGTTATTTTACATTTACGGCTACATGATAGTCAAACAACGTTATGTCATTTTTTTCTAATTTCTTATTAAATCGTCAGTAAAGTTTAACGCTAACTACATAAGTAACCCTTGTTTTCATATTTTTTAAAAACTATCCCTATAAATTTTAACATCATCATAAGCAAGATAAATGTACAATACACAATAAATTATAAAATATTAACATTAGGTTTTAAATAAGCATTTCCCTTGTTGAGTAACAAGAATCTAAAATAAGGATTTTTGGCTCTCCTGTAAAGTTGCACTTTTGTAGATAGTGTTGTTTGACACTAAGCCCTCGAATTAGGGTCGTCAAAAATGCATCGACACTTTTTACTGCTTTTCTTACTAGGTACTTTACTCTTACTACTTTTCATCCGATACGATACCAATATCGTTACTTTTTTGTGAGTATCGAATCACCATGTCTCTTCGGCCATGTTCGCCCCTTATAGAATAGAGTATTTATTTTAACAGCCGGTTGCCGAAATCCGTCGGCTTGAAGCACATGCATGCCTCGTTGAGGTTCTCTTCTAGCACGTGGCTATCGGGGGGTGGCTGAAGTTGAGGATCTTATCCCCCGATAATAGTTCGGACGATTGCGTTGTGTTGTGGGATATGATATAGTACCTACGGGTCTCATTTATGGAAACACAAATGCTGGCGTTTATATTGGTTTATATTAAGTATGAAGCACAATTACGTATTACACGGCAAGATAAAATGACAGTACATAATATATTGAACCATGTTTTTAGTGTAAAGATTTATAATAATACTTTTGAATTTAGATATCTTAATGTAACGGACGAGCTGCGCGGAACGTCTACATTTTGGAAACTCTAATTGACAACTGTGTAGTTTCCATTGCGTTATTGTCTATGCTCTATAAATGAGTTGTATAAAACCTCTACAAGCCGAACAAGTCCAACGTCGCCTCTCCACTATCAGCGTGATGAGATGATTCTTGTTTCGTTCTCTTATCTTCTCGTTAGTTACTCCTAAAATCATACCATCACCGCACACCATCCATCGCGAACGTATATTCTAGAATCTCATATACGGTTGCTCTGAACTTTAGCAAGGTGCCATGATTCGGTACCGTCAGAATGCAAGCGTCAAATTGGTGGTATTTGGTTTTAACCGAGTACAGTCGTGAGTCCCAGATACTCAGCATCGAGTTGAATGTTGCTCCAGCCATTCCTATTCGGATGGAGAGCTCTCTTTGCAAAATGCCATCTTCCGTGATGTGTACCATCACCATCAGGCTCTGTGCCGTTGTGTCAAAAACATCCGAGCCCGCAGTTTACTTAAGGCTTAATTACATTGGCAGACGCGCAGACCCAACACGATCCAATGATCCACGCCGACCGTCGTGGCCTAGGGACGGCAACGTATATGAAAGTATGGTGAGGCCGGCTGGGAATCAAGTTATGGTAGCACTTCAACGTGCGTCACATTGACGCTCAGTTTGCATTGGTAAATCAACGTGGAAGGTTCACCTGAGCTAGGTAATATTCAGTAAAAATGGTTGTGCGTAGTGTGTTAAATTGTAAAAACGATAGTAATGAAAAGAATAAACGCTTAGGAGCCGTGACGTATTACAAGTGAGTATATTTAATTACATTTATACATGTTAAAATAATAATCTAAAATAAACTCGGCTGCCTAACGCGTGGTTAAATTCGTTCCGAATTACTCTGTTTACATCGCATGACACAGCAGTCGCGTTGTTTGTATTGCTCAGGACCGCATTTAAGTGAACGCATTGATTATTAATATTATAATTGAATATAAGAAACACATTTTGATTGTATCGTATATTTGAGCATTTTTATATCATTGTATGCGTTGATACTTTGATAATATTCACTGTTAATTCTTCGTGGAATACCAGTACACAAGATTTTTTAAGATTGTGAATAACGTGATATATATTTATTTATTTTGTTTACAATATTAATTGATTATGAGACGTGTTTGTGTTCAGATATTTATAATCCATGTACCTACCTATAGATATGTACGTACTACTTATATTATGTTTGCCGTAGGTTTCCCCGCGACTTGGAACGTCGGCTAAATTGGTCAAAAATAATACGTGGCATAGATTGGGTGGCAAAGGACCATCACGTCGTTTGTTCGGCGCATTTTGACAAGAAATTTATTAAAATTTCAAACACGGACACGTATTACAACAAAATGCATTCCCATCAATTTCTCCAGAATCATCGTCCTCAGAATGTGAGGTAAATATAAGTTGTTTATTTAACATACATAACTTGAAAACACCTCAGATAATATATACAGAAAAACATAACCGCCAATATTTTTTTTAAATGTTGTTTTTTATTGTTTATAGCAATCCATGAATGTCATAGAAACACATGATGACATTGGCATATCACCCAGAAATGAAAATCTTCCCCAGGACATCTGTGAAACACCTCAAAAACAATATTTAAGAAAACAATTGAAACACTTTCAAGACTTAGCAGAATTCTATAATAAAATTATTGATGACTGTACACGCGTTGAATTGAAGAGGCATTTCCTGCAAACCCACTTATTTGCCCATCTTAATGAACTAGCCTTTTTGATATTTTTAGTTAAAATTATCAATTTATTCAAATTATTTGTATAAATCACCAATTCTACAATATTTATGATCAATTTTAAATGTCAACATAATAAATGTAGGTAAGTAGGTTTTTACTATAAAATAATGTTTTAAAGAGATTTTGATAGTTATATTTTTACTGATAAGTACTTTTTTATGTTTCAATAAATACCGGTATTCAATAAGAAACACCGAAAAACCGGTATTGATATTTTCATTCGGTATTGCAATCCCTAGGTAAACGTTTTGTGATATGTGATAATGTGATCTTTGTTTCTTATTTTTAAATGATTAGAATTTAAATGATGATTCAAAAATTTCTTATTAATTCTCTTAATATTTATCATAACAGAAATTTTGGAAAGTTTTTTATATATCATATATATTGTAAGTATATATAATATTGTAGTATAACTTAATTAAACCCGAACTAATTACAAATATGTAAGTTAAACTTAATTAAGGCTGAATTAATTACAGTGATGGGATATTTGCAAGAATTAATGTGTTTTCTATATCTTTATGTAAACTTTATTTTTGATTAATATAATATGACATATATTATCCTTTTATAATTTTATTTACTTTAATTACTTTATTGCTATTATTATAATTACTTTATTACTTGTATTACTTTTGAAAGAGTAAGTACCTAAATATCCTACCTATCTTTTCATAAATTCCCAACTTTCAAATATAATTATACTAAAATCCTAACAGTGTTGTTATTTTAAACCTTCCTTCGATGAACATTATTATATTATATGGGTATGTACGTAGTAACTACGTAAGGTACTACGGTCAAAGGGCCAACGTAAATCCTCAGTGATGCCCTGCGCTTTTTTATCGCGTCGTTTTTTCTCGTAAGTTATCGGCTGTTGTCGACATGCTTCATTTGGTTGCATGAGTAACCCGCTTCATTGCCTATCTCTATATTTATAACATCTATGGTCGTGGCCAACGTTTTTACACTATTTGCAATTGCACGCAACGATTCAATCGGGTTGGTCCTTGTTTTTGATTGGCTTAAAATAAACATAGTGTTGCTATTATTAAAAATATAGGTTGACCGAAAACTATTTATTCGTTAGATAGGTGGCAACACTGAACAGTATTCCCGCGCAAATTTACGTCAAAACTGAGCTGTCAAACCTAGTAGGCTGTGTTCGGATATCTTCGTACGTTCCCGGCAATCTTCGCTTGGATCGGGACGACGAAAAATATAATTTATTCCACTTTACTCACGATCGCTCCCGATCCTTGAAAACCATAGAGAATAGATTTTGACAGTCGTAGCAGACGATAGGGCCAGAAGCAATCTGCCAATGTAATTTGAGCTTTAGTAACACGAACTACTTTTTAATGTACATTGAAGTAAGAAGTAAATGTGTACCGTGAAATGGGATGAGATTAATTTGAAAATAAATGGAAACTTTCATCCGCTCCTGATTATTTCATTCATAAAGTGTTCACATAGGTTATAGGTACTCATAAACATTCCTTTTTATGATTCTGCTATCGATTTTCGGTTTATATAAACAATAAGAAATCGGCAAATATCATTCAAGTTTGTGCAACTATAGAACAATAATCAATAAATTGTCGGTAATAAAACAATATTATTCAGAAAGGAAGTGGAAACAAAAATAAAATTATTTATTCACTGGCGTCTTACGGTATCAAATTTCAGATTCAAAGACGACGTAGGTACCTATTACATTAATAATTTATTATACATTTTTATGAAAACTATGAGTCATCGAATCCGTACCTATATACCTATTATTAATATACCTAGTTAGTGAGACGCACTTTCTGTTGCGGTTCGCATAGTTGAGACCACAGTATATTTACAGAAAAAGCCATGTCTGGAAGAGGTCGTCGCTTCCACTCCTCGTAATGCTGTATACTGAGAGTGGTAGAGCCAGGTCGTTGAGAATACTTCTGCTCATATTATATTCTGTGATTCCGTGATAGTGACAAAAATTTCGTGCTATTTACTTTCCCTTCTGAACCTAGGTAGGTGTTCTGCCATATTTTACAAAATGATGAAAATATCACTAATCGATTCGTCAGAAGATTTAAAAGGGTGCCTTGACCCTTGAAGCAGTTCAAAACAGTTATAAAATAATTATTAAATTATTTATACTTACTTGTCATGGAACGGCGGGATCAACTTCATATAAGTAAATACCTTTTATATTTAAATTGGTTTTAATAAAATGTAATAAGTGTATATTATAATAGATTAAGTATGTTAAAAATGTCATTCATTGGTTGAAGACAATAACTTGTTAACAGTCTGATTTGCTACAGTAATTGAATGCAGTCGATGATTCCTTCTTTAAGGTTGAGCTAATACTAATTTGAAAAGATACTTTGATTCTATATAAAAAAAACTTTATTAATATTACGCATGGAATTCTCAGACGTTTAGTTTGATAAGAACAGTGGATATAAAACAATATCCGTTAGAATGAAGGTTTGAAACAATGAGCGATAAAAATACATTGTATTCAAGACGTTTAGATTGATAAGAACAATGGTATGATAAAGAAAATCTTTATCAAATGCACTTCCAGACATTTATTATGCTGCTTATTAATACTTGATAAGACTAAGCTGAAAACTTCGGGGCTATAACGTACTAAAATCTTTAAAAGATGCAAATTTCTCACAGATTGAGAATAAAATATTACCTAAACTCTAAATTTCAATTTTCAATTTCAATTTATTTATTTTTACATATTGTGGACATCACAAATTATAAGTTTAAGACGTTCACAACATGACATAAAAAAGAGATAGATAATATGTTATTAAACAAATATGTAGGTACATACAAAAATATTAATTATATAGGTACATGGAAATACACCGGATGAGTTAAGCAGACCCTATTTTAAAAATTTATAAAATAACGTCCACCTATACTCATCCTCACGTAGGTGGAATATATCAACACCCAAAGCAATTTCGTTGAACATAGTTATCGCCCTCTCAATTGGCATTACCAGTGGCAGGTTGGTTCTGCACCTTGGGAGAATAAACAACTGATGTTCTCTATTTCTAAGATAGTTATATAAGACACAATATCAAAGGGGCCTATAACAAAACCAATCAAACATATACGAACCTAGTTGTACATAAAAAACACTAAGTACTATTATTACGTGTCATCATTTTTATCTTCAATACTTGGGATAGGGAACAGATATTTTGGTATTTTTTACTAGGTACGTTGAAATTTATGGATTTAATTTTTTTTATAGTGGGTGTCACAAAATTAGTCAGTGTTTCGAGCCTCCAACACCCGCCAATGTATCTACCTATATGCAATAGGCGTTTCATTAAAAGTTTCAGAACATCATGAATTATTTATGATATTGGTTATTTTTATTCAAACGAGCATTACTATGGTAATTGGATAATTTAAACCATATACTTACCTACGATTATTATTATATAGCAGTTTTATTGGTAATATTGTGGGCATTTTATTTGCCACAATAAGAAGGCACTCAAGAAATACATCTTCAAGAATAAAATATTTTTTAACATCAGTAATGTATTAAAAATACGCATGTATAATCGGCGGTAATGTACTCATATGAAATCAATTCATAAACAATGCACCGCATGGGGTTAAAACAGGAGTCGAAAAACCGGTAATAAACAGTACCAAATAATAATCATTAAAATTTATTAATTTACTCTATTAATAACCCCGAAATGAGGTGGATAGTATTTTTAGAAGTACATTATTTTATAATATGCTATTAATATATTATGAGTTTGTTAAAATTATCTTGTCTTATTAAATACAAAATAAAATACCTTCAAGTTTATATTTTGTTGATTTGAGATAAAGTCTCTAAGAATTACTTGTTTATTTTCTTATAAGTATATAACTAACATACCTAAATACTTATTTTTCTTTTCCTTTTTCAGGACAGGATTGGACAGGATCTCTCTACTCGTGTCTTCCATTGACTCATGTCCCTTACCAATCTTCTCCAATGTCTACGCACTTCGATCGCCTGCTCTAGTTATATTTCACATAGTCAGTCCACCTCCTTCTTGGTGTGCTTGATAAGCATGCTTCGACTGGCACACAACTAAGCAACACCCCTCATTAATGCTTGGGCCACATAGGCAGGTGCCTTGCTTGGTGGCTACGTGCTAGGTGACATATTATCCTAGTGAACGAACGCACACTATTCAATCGCAATGGCCACACTGCATGGTTCGCGCCTCGTTACGTGATTATGAGTCGCCTCGTGAGTATCCCGGTGAACAAACGTGTTGGTTATTTTTATTGTGTCACCTAGTGATTTTGCCATTTTCTATGGATTTTGCAAGATGGCGGATGTTTCTTCAGTATGAAAAACGTCAAACACCATATATTTTGAGGTTATGAATAATGATGCATGGGATGAAGGCATTCAACAAGTTCGAATTTGAGACTTTCGAAATTTTAAACTTAAATTCTCTGTGAGAAGTAGCTTTCTGGTTAGATTTGAGAGTGACATATCGTTGTTGACTTGAGCGCTCCCAAATGTTAAATGAATTTGTACCTAGCCGTAGCCTGCAATGTGACAGTAGTGTTTTTAGTAGACAAGCATAGCATCTAGCTCAGGACTAGCGAAGCACCAGCCTATGTGGCCGAAGTCTAATGCCGGGTCCACACTGGCAACATGTCGCCGGCAACCTCGTTAAAATTTACGATACGTATGATAATTATTATCGTAAAATTTAAGGAGGTTGCCGGCGACATGTTGCCAGTGTGGACCCGGCATTAGGAATTGGATGGGAAAACACTCGCCTCCATTCTTGCCATTCTCGTATGATTCTCGTGTCTATAATATGCTTAATATTATTTAGTAGGTACTAGGTATCTATTTAGTTTTAACATGATTTAATATTCGAGATCAATACTTATTATACAACAATGAATTATTGTGTTTTAATCATCAAATTCATCATGCTTGTTACTGACTCCTGGCAGTCGAATGCATTCACTTGATTTCCATTGAGCATTTGACAACACAGTCGAGGCGGGTTGACGGCTCGCATGGGTGGGCCACATTCAGACAAAGGCCCGAGCTATGTTTATGAATTTGTAAGCTTTTACATGCCATTGTTTCTGAATCCCGTAGAATGCTACGAGCTTGAGAGCTAATCGCGAAGGGCTTCTGGAGTTTCAATGTTGCGGACTGGCAATCTAAATGGAGAGCAATTTTATTGATATCCTGCCGCTATTGTAATAATTGTTAAATAGGTACTATTCACAAGTTTAATACTCCTCTCACAAAACTATTTTTAAGTATTATTAAGTTTTCAAAAATGGTTAGGTATACTAGATATTATTATAATATTAAGTAAAAGTTTTTTTCATGACCGTCTTTAGTCAGACCGCGGCACTGAATTCGATGGTAGTGCTATTTAATGATTATCTTCGAATGTAATGCGGTAACCTGTTCGCAGTAAATGACTGACTGGCCACGGTGGATTCGCTACCAAGCTCTTTGAGCTGGGACGTATCACGCGACCAACGTGACGTACCTACATGTGGTGGAAAACAGAGCTTTACGGTGCACATCACATCCACAACAATGTCCGAGAATGTTCACCGAAAGGGATGAGATGTTCAAGTCAGTCCAACAAGCTGTTGAGCCCATCGGGCCGTCTGACCTGGTCATCAAAAAAGCCAATTTTGTTGCGTTTAAAAGGCGAAAATCTCTTCATATAGGTAGTTTTGTATGTCCGTATTGTATTTGCTTTGTTTTTGTATAAGTAAGTACCTAATATATATTTATCAATTGGAATCATTTCATTTTTGTTAGTTCACCGTGCTTCTCTCTCACATGGGCATTTTTTTTTAAATTAGATTTTGTCTTTGTAAACTTACTTAAAGCACACTTGAGTGCGTTTTGACGTCAATCTTGGGTATTTGCTCCTGAGACATTCACAGGCGTAAACAACTGTTGATGCTTCACATCCAAATGTAGGGCCTCGGGATACGCTTGATTAAGACCGAGTGTGGTGCAGAGCGGGTTGGTTTGGAGGTGTCCATGTTTGTGGTGTTTACAGTAAATGAAGATTTCGATTTCATTTCGTTCAAATAAAATTAATAATGAAGTTATTACCGTTAATTGTAATACGAAACAATAATCGTTTTCTATGCATAGTTTACCATATTATTGCATTTGAAGTTTGAGCTATAACCTGCACTGCGATCGAAATTCACAGTTTCTTCACAGGGACTTGGGTTTTCAATAATATAATTGATAACTCTTAGAAATATATAAAATGAGTGTGGAAAAATATTGTCTATGATACCTATCACGCTCAGGTTATTTTCTATTCAATCCCACTATAATATGCAAAATTGAGCCTTCGTCTCCTCAATTTTCTGAATGCGCGATAATATTAATAGATATATTTATCCAGCGAAGTGTTCTTCCAACAGGACTTTCTCCTTGGGCATTTATCAAGCATCTTCTATAACAGGGGGGGGGCAAACTTTTTGGATGGAGGGCCAAATTCAAGAATTTAAAATGAGCGGCGGGCCGCAAGTAAAATACCATTTTTAGATATACACTATTTATTATCACGAAAAATAAACATTACAAAAAAAATAATGGGAAGAATGAAACGTTGTACATTTTTTAACATTTTTTTAAATTCAGGTGTTAATTTTGTAGTTTATATTCTCAAAATTGCTTGTAAATGGGCATCGGAGATATTTGATCGTAAAGAATTTTTATTGAGGTTCATGATCGAAAATGTTTGTTCACATATATAGGTTGATCCAAAAATAACGAACTTTTTCTTGCATAATCTTTAAGTTGGTCGAATTTGCCTGAATTAAGGGCATTGTAAAATTTGGAGATTTCTTCACGACGATGCAATTCCCTTAAATCAGTGTCACACTGCAGATCAATAATCTCAAGTTGTAGCTCTGTCGGTACACTATCAATATCTATTGAAAATGGATCGGTTACTATTGCTAAACAAATTTCAATCTATTGTCGATATTTTTAAAAAATATATAAAAAAGTTATTCGTAATCAAGTACAATTAATGATGGCGGGCCGCAAAAAAATACCCGGCGGGCCACATGCATCTTTGCCCCCCCCCTGTTTTATAAGGTTCGTGAGCCATCTACGTCGGTTCATTTTTATATGAATGAAAAGTAAAGAGTCGAATATCCTTACCTATATGTTCTTTATTTCCTAATTTAATTTCCTTTGCGCGATTTACTTTACATTTTTTTGTTATACCTACCTATCTAGAAATAATCCGATCAAATTTATATACTTAAGTATATAAAACACATGATAGGTATAGTAGAGCAACTAGTAATCTCGTAGGCATATAGGTACATCATCAAGGTTAGCATATGTCAGATAAAACAAACAAGGCGATTTACGCAGATAAAATAACGTCATCCCTAATTGCATAAAGGAAACCCGGATATCGCAACTTTGCACTATCAGCAATATCTGGCGGATATCAGTAAACATACGTCACTAGTGATATTTATGCGGGAAGCGATGACGTCAACTCTTATGGGAGGGGTAAATAAAGCAACACATTGTTATGTCTACGAAGGTTATGTCTGCAGAAAAAGTTATACATAGGTATTTAATATATCTATATTATACTAGATTTTGTGTCGCGTTATACCTACTTACTGTGTTGATTGTTAAGATCAACCGACTTTGTTTTGGAAAAAGGGCGTAACCCACACAGAATAAATTTTACAGGAGAGGAAAAAAACGTTTTTGGTTCAATATTAATAAAAAAAATGGTCACAGACATTGGGTGCATTATGATTGATGATTTGGTGTAATATCTTTTCGATCTACTTATAATGAAAGAAGTTATTACAAAAAAATCATTAAAATTGAGGGTAAATGCTTTTTTCTTTAAATTAAAACTTAATTAAAACTCAATTAAAACCTGAATTTAGATAATAAATCGGCATTTGCGGCTTACTTCCTTTTTATAGGACGTGTATTTAGTTGTATACATTGTTAATATCTAATAAAAGCACTTTTCGATAAATCGAGGGTTACGCCCTTTTTCCTAAACAAAGTCAAAATGTTTTGGGAATTGAAATGATAATACTAATTCGTTAGCACATTGAACCGAGGTCACAATATTTGGCCACATCTAAAGAGTGGGACATAGGTATCTACACTATTTATGAGGGGCAGATATCGAAAACGTCTGTAATGCCTTGTTCGGACTGAGCCAGTGATTTAGTGAAGTAGCGAGTGATTTGGTAAAAAACCGTGTCTGAACAGACAAATTTAGTCCAGTAGTTTAGTAAAATGGTCAGTCAATCCGATCCATTTTATTCTATTATTTCTGGCGAGTAGCGATCCCCACCACCTCTCACTATATACTAAACAAGCCACAAACCAAGTCTGAACAGGCGAGTGCATTAGTTGTCGGCTGCCGTAGGAATGGCACAGCTATATTTATAACATCTATGGGCACAGCGTTGAAACAGAGATTACTACTCGAAAAAACATAACTTGAGGCGTCTAATTACAAAAAGCGACAAGTCCACAATTCAATATTATCGGAAAACAACGTTTTTATGTTTCTAGCTTCAATTATTTTTTTTAACGTGAGATTTTTTCCCGTTGTATTCTATATCGAAATTAGAACCAAATGACAATTTGTTTCAACCGATAAACTCTTAAATGTAATAAATATAGGCAAAATAAAATTGGACTTGGCGCTACTTGTACTTCACTTTTTAATTTATCCCGCATAAGGCACATATTTCCGTGGCACTGTCATAAGTTTACCAGATTCTACAGCATGGGAGACGCCCTATTCAATATTGAACGTTCCCTTATTGGTTGACTTAAACACGCGCGAAATAAACCAAGCTTTAAATAATATTAAACACGGACTTGGCGCTTTTTGTAATAAATCGAGACTTAAAATATTTTTTTTCGTAAGGTCATGTCGCGTTTTGGAATTTATAGATCAATACATATTGTGTAAAATTATACAAAGAATACGTGGGTATTTTTTTCTCGATTTTGACCAAATGTGGACTTATCGCTTTTTGGAATTAGGCGCCTCACTTATATTATTATACTTCAATGCGACAAAAAGTCGCGAACGTGTGTTGATAGATCCGTAGATAAATGGCGATATTTCACAGAAAGCTTGTTGTTATTGAGGATAGGTAAAGAGGTACACATTATCTTATGATTATTATATATATTATATTATTATATATAATTATTATATTCATTTATTATTCCGTTTAGGTACATTGTACACTCAGTATGAAGGATATTATGTCATGTCAGTAGGTAGTGTGGATAATTTGTTGATTAAAACTTTGATAAATAATGGAAATATTTCACAGAAATCTTGTTGTTATTGAAAGTAGGTAAAGACGTAGGTAGGTAGGTACACATTATCGTAGTGTTCATAAGAATAATAATTATAAGTTATATTCATTTATCATCTGTTTATATTTTTTATAGTCAGTAAGGATAATGGAGCATAAAATCAGGGGCGGATCAAGTCAAGCGGACGCCCTGAGCGGTAAAAATTTCGGGGCCCCCAAATTCAAGTTAGAAAAAAAGTTTTATGCGTAGAAACACTCATTAATTTATTAACATAAAATACAAAGAGATTGGACTCCAAATATAACAAAGGTAATAGAAATAAAATAAAAAAAAACATGTTTTAAATAAATTTTCGTCTTGCAAATTCGTCAATTATTTTGGCATTGTCAATTCGGTTTAAAATTTCTTGCTCTATATACAAAATTAAATCTTTTTCTCCCATAGTACTTCTCAAATAAGGGGGGACATGCTCGTCGAAGGTCAAAATTGAGTTTTTATTATATTTTCAAACCATGATCCTGGACACTCCTTAAACGTTGTAGATGATTTATTTATATAATTTTGAAGCCTTGTTATCCTTTATAGTTATTTTAAACATTTGATGACTGCATGAAGTATTTTTGTTACATAAAATAGTATTCTCTTAAACCTCTCGCTCTAATGTTTTAGAATATAGTCATATTTCGGTACATAACTGTGCAGTGGTGTTAAGATTTTTTACATTTATTAATTTTTAAACGCATTTACAAAACCATTAGTATAATTTATTACTAGATAATTTTTGTAAAACATTCACGATAAAAATTTATTTTGATAATCTCTGTGATCCCAAATTTGACAAGAATTAGGCATTTTATTAGTCAAAAAATCGGCAAGATTAACACATTTGAAGATGATTCTAAATATATTTATTATAAGCTATGTTTTTGACCATTCAAGTGTGATAAAAATCTTATGAATAATGATTGCTTTATAATAGTTATTGACCTAAGAATAAGGTAGTGTTTTTTTGAAATACGCCATTTCTTTTGTCATTCCCTAGTAGTTAAGCTACAACATACGGCCGTAGCCATAAAATGACAAACTATAATTAAAGAAGGGAGTAAAATTATGTTAACGCGCGTGTTTGAACATGTACCTAACCGATTTTTTTTTTATTTTTTTTTAAACGGTACATGTTCAAACACGCGCGTCAATATCATTTTACTCCCTATTTCAATTATAGTTTATCAATTTATGGTTACGGCCGTATGTTGTAGCTTAACCACTGGGGAATGACAAAAGAAATGGCGTATTTCAAAAAAACACTACCTTATTCTTAGGTCAATAATTATTATAAAGCAATCATTATTCATAAGATGTTTATCACACTTGAATGGTCAAAGACATAGCTTATAATAAATATCTTTAGAATCATCTTCAAATGTGTTAATCTTGCCAATTTTTTGAATAATAAAATGCCTAATTCTTGTCAAATTTGGGATCACAGAGATTATCAATATAATTTTTTATCGTGAATATTTTACAAAAATTATCTCATAATAAATTATGCTAATGGTTTTATAAATGCGTTTAAAAATAATAAATGTAAAAAATCTTAACACCACTGCACAGTTATGTACCGAAATATGAATATATTCTAAAACATTAGAGCGAGAGGTTTAAAAGAATACTATTTTATGTAACAAAAATACTTTATGCAGTCATCAAATGTTTAAAATAACTATAAAGGATAATAAGGCTTCAAAATTATATAAATAGATTATCTACAACGTTTAAGTAGTGTCCAGGATCATGGTTTGAAAATACAATAAAAACTCAATTTTGACCTTCGACGAGCATGTCCCCCCTTAGAAACGATTTTTCACCTGATGCGTTAGATAAGGGGATTGTTAAAAAAATATTTCTACATTTGGGAATGTGTAAGACATTTCTTTGGCGGTTCGATAGATGTCTGGTGTGGTTTTAATATTGTGCATAAAGTACCTATTTATTACCTAAACAAACTACAAAAATACATAGGTAAGCATACAAAAATTTATGCAACCACAAAAATATAATAGGTAGGTATCCTATGTAAATTAGTATTCATCATTAGTATCAATAGGAATTTGGAGCATAAATCGATTTAATTCAACAACGCCGTTATTGCATAGTGTAATTTGAATTATTTTTGAAGTTACGACAGACGGCAGCACTCTCGTGTCGCGCGAATGGTGTCCGTTTGAAATATCCGTCGCTCAGCGCTCTCGACGCTCTGTTCATTTTGTCGCGTCACTCACTAATGAACTGTGTTCGGACACTTTTCAGTTACTAATTCACTAATTCACTCGCCACTCTACTATATCACTCGCCCAGTCCGTACCGGCCTTAAGTTAGCCTCAATTAGTGACATGCTATCCATAGACAAAAATCCGCCTATAGAACATAATAAGAAGAGCAGGCTTCGTTGGTTCAGATTGTGCATTTGCTTGTCGTTGACATAGACAATGTTTTTTTTAAATTAATTATCTTCACTTGCCAGAAGGTTTTTGGATTATCCGCTCATTAAATTACGCCATAAGATCATGGGATAAGCATTCACGTAATCACGTAAGTTATTTCTTCTCATATTGAGCGATTGCCCCAATTACTTATTGTTATGTCGGTATCAAGGCAAATCAAGAACTATGCTGCGACACAAAATTTATGACCTATTATTTATACATTTGAACGCAATAGACTAATAAATTAAAATATACCTATATTCAAGTGCTATCTCGTTGGCGGGTATTTAATGTCAATAGTATTGAAAGTTTACCAACTGGCGAGTGCACAGACCAGCGACTCGCGATGATATCATCACAAGTTTTTTGGAATAAGTTTATTGGGCCACACATACTGAGTATGGGTAGTTTCATCCGAAACTTGAGTACACAAACTGGTGACAGTATTTTCAAATCACCTCTAGTAACAACAAATAAATTTAGATGTAGCGTGCTGTAGATATGTATAATATATAAAAATGAAATCTAAGGCAATGTACGTGGGTATGTGACAGGAATGGAACCTCTGCTGATTGTGGAGTGGATTTTCCTACATGATATCAAGTTAAAACAATGAATGATTGACAATAAAATTTTAAATTCCACATAACAATTTGAAAATACTCCCCCACTGATGACGCAATTCTATAAGTATTATATTTTTGTTGTTTTTGTGGTAACTGATGTCCTGAATCCTGGGTACGTTATGACCACAAGTGTATGAATGAAATAATAAACTTATTATTATTCTATCTTGTAAAGAATTTATCATCACTCACGGACCACGGTGCATCTTATCAAATAAAACATAATCTTACAATATTATGTTACATATCATAATATATAATGATTATTCCTACACATTGAAAATAAAATAATGATGTTTTCTATAAGAAATAAGAGATTTATTTCATTTAAAGAATTTGAGTATATTTTTAAAATTTAGTTTTCCAAATCGATTTCCTCAGTATAAGTGGCCATCCTAGTCCATTACCTATGTAAGGCACCTCGGAGTAATAATATAAAGAGTGGGTATTGCTCGGCAAAATGAAGCCATGTTTCTTGCGTATAACGCACAGTAGAACCTCATTTTTACGTTATGTTGCTTCTCAGTACAGCTATCAAATTTAAACACAACATAGTGTACCATTTACCATATTTTCTACTAAATTAACTAAAAATAATTAAGTACCGCTAACTTTATATTTAACAAGAAAACAATAAATTTCAGCAACACCTGCTCGCAGTCTTAAAATGACTAGTCATTCAAATCAATATTTACCGGCGACGTGTATACAAAATATTTAATTCAGCCGTAGAAAATCTATCTTACTCTAACGCATATTGTGGATATATAATCGTGCCGAATACTTTCTTACTCATGTTATTTATGGTTCGTTTTTGTTCAGGCTTTGTAAGGCACTGACTGCGCTTTGTTTATGTGATCGTTTCACTTCTACTATTACACTACTGTTTCAATATACTATTGTCATTGGGCCTTTTCTGTGGCCTCATGGTATGCTGTAGTCATAGTGGGTTGTTATAAAATCAATATAAAAAATACTCGCCTGTTGTCTTGCTTTAAGGCTATACCTCAGTTGAGGCATGTTCTAAAAATATCGTGGCTAGGCGATGCGTGGATTGCGGGTCGCGGGTGCAAATGATGCATGCCGAACGAAATATAATTTGTAATAATATATTCATTGACATGTTTTCTTTTTTAAGTAAATGGGTAACGTTTTTAGTCATCTTTACACGATTTAAGAATTAATACCCCCGTCGCCATCACGAAACGAATTGACGTATTCACACCTCGACGTTCGCTCTCCGAATGCCAGCGAGTCCAAAATTTAGTCGCGCCTATAGTTGAAAATTATTTGCCGTTTCACTGATGTATCGTCTTAAAGTTAAATAATCAATATAATATGAAGATTGTTTACGTAACTGTGAGTATTAAATTATTTTATACCTCTGATCTATCTATTATATCAACTTTTTTATTGTTGGTTGGTTAAAGATTTAATTTTTTTGTATGATATTGATAATTTTATTATAGATTTATTACTTACGTAGGTTATTGGTACATTTACGACTTCTGTAAGGTAATAACAACTTAGTTAATATATTTTCTTGTACTACCCAGCATTTCAGTATTCAAGCATTGGAAAAAAAACCTATTTATGGCTAACTTTTCTCACAAAAACTTTATTAACTCCGGAGAAATGCCAGTGGCGCCCATCAATGGCATCCCACGCAGACAAATTTGCAATTTTACCCAGTGGCGAAGCGAGAAATACTAGACCGGTATGCAAAAATCACTCACGAGTCATGTATGATAATATTGATAATATACATAATAATATGTACCCATTTATTGATCAAAAATTCTTTCATTTTTAGATACATAATGCATCGTCAATTTTAATTTAAATAACATTCACAAAACATTTGTTTTTATACAACGATGTTAAACAATATCTTTGATGAAACATAATACATGAATTATTTGAGATCGTCAACTCATTTCTAACTTGCTGTAATTGGGGTTTTAAAAATGTCAGCTATCGCAGGTGTGTTTTAGCTTCTTTTTAGTAGGCATTTCCATATTATTTTGATCTATTACCTTATGGCAGTAAAGTTGCGCTCATTTATTCCAGTCTTATCGAAAACATGTATTTTCCATGCATGGGTAAAATAAACTGACTTAATTTCTTTAATATCTTAAAATGTGGGGAGACATAATTATGTCCGGGTGGATAGAACGAATCCATATACATAATAAAAGAGACGCATTTTATTTTGTGATTCATCTACTTCAGACGATAATATACACAGAAAGTCATAATGGAATCAGGAAGTCGTCGTTGATGCCACTCCTCACGTCCTTAACTTGGTACTTGACGGGCAACGCGCGCAAAATATATTATATCAGTAGCAAAGTGACTCTTGTAAAGAGGTAGGTTGTAGACATCAGAGAAAAAGAGCACACTTGTCAGGTATACTTTCTGGAAATTAGAAGTTAATACGATATCACTACATGTACATACTAATGACAAATACACACTACATCGATAGAATTTCAATAGCTCACTGACGATATAAAATTGAGCGATGAGTTTAAATTGTGTATTTTCCTAAACATCAATAATCATTAAATAAGATTCATTTTTATTTTTAAAAACAGTCTATATTTGTATGTGATTGAATGTCACATAAATAATTTCTTTAAATTATATTATTATTAATTATTTTGGACAAAGCTGCAGTAATAAAATAATATTATGGGCAAAGTTTTAGGCTTCGCTTTTCGAGCCTATCGTATTGGATACATTACGGTAGATGGGGTTGACGTCACGTGAGGTAAACTCTATATAAAAAAAATTGACATTCATCGCACAATAATCCGATATATACAATAATATAACAGAGATGGCACAGTGACATATTTTTTTAACCTTTGAAAGATGGTTCTGTGTATATTAATTAGTCAAGTTAATTAAAATTTATTTTTCTTAAGAAGGTAGGCTTTAAATAATCGCCTAGTATGTAGTCTTCGCCACTAATATTTATATGAAAATGAAATGCTTTTGCTATATATTTAGTCATCACTAGCTACGTCCCTGATTTGCCCATTGATATTGTTAAGGCTAGCACATTTGCGTAGTCAGTCCATTAACTCTTCAAAAGTGGATATTATTTATAGTGAAAAAGCTTTTACGGTTTGAATAGTTTCCGCAAACATGAATAACATGATCATTGTGTGAGAGCCCATCAGCTATGAAATAATATCTATTCTACAATTCTACACTATACTAAAAACACAAACCAACTTAGTATATACAAATCTTCCTGTACATAAACCACAGAATGTACAATTATTTTTCAACAGAATTATTTCCCAAAATCGTTATTTTATAATTTAAGGGGGACATGCTCAGCGTAGGTCAAAATGGAGCTTTTATTCTATTTTCAAAGCATGATCCTGGACATTCCTTAAACGTTGTAGATAATCTATTTACATAATTTTGAAGCCTTATTATCCTTTATATTTATTTTAAACATTTGATGACTGCATAAAGTATTTTTGTTACATAAAATAGTATTCTTTTAAACCTCTCGCTCTAATGTTTTAGAATATAGTCATATTTCAGTACATAAATGTGCAGTGGTGTTATGATTTTTTACATTTCTTAATTTTTAAACGCATTTATAAAACCATCAGTATAATTTATGTCGACATTATTATAGTGAAATATGTATGATAAAAAATTATATTGATAATCCCTGTGATCCCAAATTTGACAAGAATTAGGCATTTTATTATTCAAAAAATGGGCAAGATTAACACATTTGAAGATAATTCTAAAGATATTGATTATAAGCTATATCTTTGACCATTCAAATTTGATAAACATCCTACGAATAATGATTGCTTTATAATAATTATTGACCTAAGAATAAGGTAGTGTTTTTTTGAAATACGCCATTTCTTTTGGCATACCCCAGTTCTTAAGCTACAACACACAGCCGTAGCCATAAATTGACAAACTAAAACTGAAGTAGGGAGTAAGATCATGATAACGCGCGTGTTTGAACATGTACCGTTTAAAAAAAAGATTTATTTTTCGGTTCGGTTTGATTCATTTTGACCCACGCTGAGAACGTCCACCCTTAAGTTACACTTTGGAGAATTTATTTGCAATTTGGTGGTGGAAACCAATGTTATCATCGACTGGTGTCAATCCACTAGTGGAAACAGGCATATCTTGGCGAATCTCACTCGTATCTATATCGTATCGTCATAGCTTCTAGATGTCTTGTATTTCCGTCTTAATTTATCAATTTGGTGATTTAGCAACCTACTCCCATCATCCCTAGATTCGAGAAGTAATGCGTGTTGATCGAAAAACGTAACATTTGCTGCCGTGGCAAAAACAAAATTGAATTTCAGTTGGAATTCCTATCATTATGCCCTAATGCCTAATACACTACGTAGGTATCGATATTAATCTTTCAATTAATAAATGACGGATGAATACAAATATTTTAGTCTCTCTCGGTTTCAGAAATAGTCTATAAAACGATTTTGTACGTAGATATAATACAATGATTATTCCATACATTGAATTATTTTTTATTTATATGTATCACATCCTTACAAAATGTCTACAACTCCTCTAAAGATGACGTAGGCAAGTATTTATTTATATCACACAAAGGATTGTTTGAGAAGAATACTAGTGCCTTATCTATCTACCTGGGTAACTAATAAATGAAATACTTTTTGATAAGAAACGGCGCAAACCTATTATTTGTTATCTCTGTACAATTGAGGCTACATCCTGATTTTTTCATACTTTAGTCCTTAGCGCCACTATTAAAATACCATAACAGAAGTGACGTTAAGCAGGATGATATTATTAATTCCATGCATGTCGAGATCTCTTTATCTATCATTTTTAAATGACTTATGAAAATTAAATTGAGGATGCCTACTGATTCTTGTAATGGCAAAAGAAACACTGACATAATATAATTACGTTCACATATTATAATGTCTCCTGTTAATTAATATTATTAGAACCTATCAATTAATTTTTGTATATATAAAGATGGTTTTATCTTGTATTAATTGCAATCATCCTGCCAAAGCTGGGATATTAAATTAATTGATGTTTGTATATTATTTGAAAGTCGCTCGTTAAATCCTTTCGAGGCACCGCTACATTGATGTGATAATACGTTTTTGCGTTTCCGCTGAGTGTAGTGAAATTACATATATATATTGCTCAACGATGAGCTTAAACGCATTGCCAATATTATTACACTAAGAGATTTTGAAGAATGCATATATTTCACGCGTAAATACCACTTTTATTGATTGTCTGATATGCATCGATTTACTCACATTACCGAGAGCATTCGGTTGAGTAGCACAACATTTTAAAGATATTGATACATCGAAAGGTAATATTAAAATCGACTTTTCTATGAATTCCATACTTTTCCGCAACTTTGACCCGGTCAAAAAATAATTTCAATGTACATTTTAGTAGCTGCATCGTATTTTCAAACTATCTGCTAGAAATATTTACAACAATCAATAAAGTACAGCTCTAAACCCATAGGGGTACTTGCAACTTGCAACTGGTTGTAGGGACCCATCTAAAGTGATTTAAAAAATGATATTCTCAAAAATTAAAAATCATATTTTTAAATATAATGGAGTTTAATATGAATTGCATATCAAGTAGGTATTAAATAATTAAATTATTAAATAACATGAACACAAATTTGAGAATGCACTTTTATAATTGCTAGAATTATTATTATCCAGTGACGCCCCGAGACAAAATGCCGCCTCTGGGCAGCGCCAAAATGCCGCCGCATTTTTTATACAGTATTTTTATCACCTGTGCACGTGTCGTTACTGGTCACTATGGACGTCGAAGGGCAACGGAAGTAAACTAGACATCGCAAACTCGACAAAAAAGAGTCTTGCTATACCTTTCATGTTACTTAATACACAGTGAGCTGAATTTTTTAACGGAAAGATATTTTCGTTATTACTAAGTTTAGGTAGCTATTTCTATACTATATACGAAATGATTCTCCTCGATTTGCCGCCCTTCGAGTAACTGCCGCCCCCAAGCGACGCTCAATTTGCCTACCCCCACGGGTGGTCACTGTTATTATTTTCTATAATAACACTACCAACAAAGTACAAATTAATAATTAATTAATAGAGTACCTACATATTTACAAAAAAGCTCACGTAAATATACAGTGGAATAAAATACAAACGGAAATAAACTATGTTTATTTAAGAAATGCATACATTTTCCGATGATCATTGTTATAAATAGAAGGAAGATATTTAAAAATAGTGTAGAAATGTCATTAATAGTAATTCTGAACTCTTAATGTGACGGAGAAAAGGCCGAATTCCTTGGGTTATTTAGATTATTAATCAACTTCAAATGCATATTTATTTTCGCATATATTCTCTCGTCACCCACGGCTTTGCATTACAGCTATTTTGGTTGGAATGTTACGAATTTCAAAATAATAATATAAAAAATACCCCAAGAATCGTTACAAAATTCTTGACAAATTGGTTAACCCTTCAGTGGAAAAACGCTGATGATTATTATTTTAATATATGCAACAGTCATATTTTGATGACCATGTGAATATAAACAATTAATTAATAGTGGCTTTTATATTCTCTGTGTGTTTCGGAACATTCACCAAATATTATGCCAAGTCACCGACCAAAGCAATCTCTGTCTGTTTACTGCTATATAAAAACATAATATTCACATTAGCAGTACTTAGAGAAACTCATCAATCTGTCCAAAGGGGTATGGCGCATAATTTTCTATCGAGGTTTTCCTTATTGTAAGCCGGCAGACGAGGGCAGATATTATAATGACGAATAGTTAGAATGGAACCGTTTATAAAATGCCATCATACATATTTACGACATGGAGCAAATGGGTATTTTTGACCCAGCTGCGCATTGAACCAGATACATTTATTTTAGAATTAGGTGATTACATGGCCCCCACACCCTGAAGCGGGCCCCCATGCCAGGATCTTTGGTAGGCCCCTCTACTTATCACTAGGATTTTTTTAAATATTTTTAGTAGGTAGCTTTAGGAGTATTTAGACTATTTAGTATATTTTTTAGCGATTTTTTTCTATTTTTAATACATCCACTTGAATGGGACTTTTTTACTATTAAGGTGATGTGTGTTTATCTCACTTATCTAGTTGACCAACCACGCCCGGCCCCCCGCAGCCCGGGCCCCCAAGCTAGAGCCCTGTCAGTCCCACCCCTTGTGGAGGCCATGGGTGATAATGAAAATTCTGGCATTCAAGAAATCTAGATAGTGGTGAACTGTATACCTGATTCTTACCGAAAAAAACAAAAGCATCAGTTGTTTTTTTTTCAAACTGTAGAACTATCCTGACAAATTATTATGATTCCAATTTTGTTCATGTTCATTTGTGCATGTTGTTTAATTTAAATACATAATAGGTATATACCTATGTATTATTATATATTACTACCTACAAATTAAACGATAAACGAGGGCTAAGTTTTACGTTTTAAATATTGTTTCTTTCTTAGAATGAAAAAATATAATATGTATTATCAATATACTTATACTTTTCTCCGATAGCATCGATGCTGCTCAACCACAGCATTTATGGACGGTACGCCACTGCAACATGATAATAAATATAAGTGAAAGTACCTATAACGATATTTAACGAAATACATATTGGTCTCTTCTATTCCATTTGAGTGAAGATTAGATTTAAGTTGAGATTTTTAAAATGTATACAATACAGCCCATTTACTCAATAATTGACAGACATAATATTTTGCTATTCACTGCTGATGTGCTATAAAAATGTATATTTTCTTAGAGTTCATTATATGGAAAGTAGGTATAAACGTCTGCTAAGTGTTAAAATTTGAAATGTCCTTCAACATGTTCGAATTATATGAAATGTAAATTATAACCGTCTGTCTATACGTGAGATAAATAAAATAATGGTAATTTCATAGGGTCAATTAATAATTAACCAAAACACAATATTTAGTACTAATTCCGTTTTTTCATATTTTTTCATATTTCGTATAACTGGCTTCAGAGGGAAATTGTCCAACTAGTGAGGAGGGCATAATTAATACCTACACAATAATATAGATTATAGAACAACTTGATTTTTTATAATATTTTAAACATTTTGTATTTGTTAGGGAGATAATTTAAAATACCGTATGTGTACAGAAATGTACATACATTAGGTGTTATTTATTACCAGAGAACACAAAATGAATGGGAACTGAAATACTTAACGGGTGTGGAGTAACAGGCAACCGATCTCGAGTATGGAAGAATATGGGATAAACTTAAACACGTGTCAAGGAATACGTCATTCTAAGCTTGTCATACGTTCTGACAACTACTCTCGGTGTATGCACTGACGCTCATTCAATATTGGTGTATTTGAGGGTTGCAACACTTATTTCATTTTCGTAGGACATTCAAAACCCTGTTTTAAAATGTAGTATATTGGGGTATAGCCTGTCTGAACTCTATTTATTAATTTGTTCTGTGTTTATTACGTTATACAGTACGAAAAATGAAATTTCAACATACTAATAGGCTAATTTTACCAAATTTGCACTTATCATAGTAGTATATTGAACTGCACGTTTTGTAGATATTATATCAACAAACTTTTCAGACCGGTTGTAAGCGATTCACTTGCTAATTGTCAACGCTCTAGATCATGGGTGGCTAACCCGAGGCCTGCGGGCCGCATGCGGCCCGCTGGGTGTCAACTTGTGGCCCGTGGAGCAGTGAGAAAATAAAAATAATATCAAATGTTGCCGCTAGATGTGCTAATTTCGCATATTGAGATTCGATATTGGCTCGCTCGAATTTGAATTCGCGCGCGAACACGCACATATTCCTTTTTTCATTTTTTTCAATTCTCCAACGCCATCTCATCTTATGTCAGAAAGTTATATCACTGATGGCATTTTATTTATTTCCGATATAGTTAGCCACCGAAATGATGTTGATAGTCTACACGAAAAAATCTACATAGATCTACAAGGAAAAGATAAATTCATTAATAGCGTGTATAATATTATTTCAGCATTCCAGACGAAACTTGGGCTTTGGGAACAACAGTTAAGGACGAAATTCTTTACTCACTTTCTATAATCTATAATATTTTGTTTATTTTTTATTATTTAAAAAAGTCTAATCTAATAAATATGTTTGATTCTCATTTTTGTTTTATTTTATTAATATATATTTCTTTTTTATTTTGTATAATAAAAATCGATTGTGCGGCCCGGTAGGAAATCTCATTTTTAGAATCTGGCCCGGCTTCTGAAAAGGTTGGCCATCCATGCTCTAGTTCAAAATATATATCACACAAAATATTTTTTTTTCTATAAAAGAATAAGTATAAAGCCGTGGATCAAATTTATGATATGATGAATGCTATGTTAAAAATGTATAAAATAAAAATGAATTATAAGACTAAAGAAAATGTTTTCATTTTAATTTAATAAACGGCATTTTTTTCAACGTATGTGGGAAGTTAAGGGTTGCTTGTTGGTTCACGTTCCATCTTATTCACCGTTCTCTAATCTTGGTCTAAGCCACTGGCTCTCGACAGTTGCATGAAGAGCCGTCGCCGCTTGTTTCTGCATTCCTGTCTGTGAAATTCTTTCCTCAGTTAGTATTTGGTTTAGTTTACTTTGGTATCGGCAATGTCTAACCTGGTGGGTGGTTGCAGTTTGCTCCAATTTTGTTGTTGCACGAAGAGAGTGGAGTTATAATATCATTTATGTAGGTATTACGGATAGTTTGTTATATAATCTTAAAATATCGTCTATTTAGCTCATCCGGTGCACATCAATGTATTTTTTTTATAATTGTGTATGTATGAGTACTCCTAGATGAGCACTTCGAAAAAATATTGATTCTTGATTGTTTCAAGGTGGTGGTAGTAAAATCAAGCAGGTGTCATCATTTCTGCATTTACCTCGCGAACCCCGCACTTTTCGGATACACACCTCATATCTAAAGATTGCAATACCGAATGAAAATACTAATACAGGTTTCTCGGTATTTTCTTCTTTCGACCATGTCCGATTCTAATAGGATCATATGGGCCTCCACAGAGTAGAGGTTTGTATTGACAGATTTTGTTTTTTACGAGAAATGGATGTCAGCCACTTGCTCAATCTATTAGGTCCATACCCTGAGACACACAAATTGAAAAACAATATGTGTACTTGCCAGACCCAGGACTCGAACCTGGGACCCACGGCGTTATAATCCAACGCTTAAGCCGCGCGGCCACCGTGGGCGGTATTTGCTATTGAATAACGATATTGATACCGATATTCATTAAATATATGGAAAACATAAGTATCTATCTACCAATATATATATATTATAAATCTCTTAACCCATAGCTTACGGGCCGCACAAAATTTTGTTTTTGCTAATTACTTTTCAAATGCAAATTAACACGTTAATTACAAAATTAATTAAAAGGGCCCGTAAGCATTGTGTTAATATTAATAGTTTATGGCACGTGCCATTACTGGTCTTCCAGGACGTTGAAGGGTGGCGGAAGTAAACCAGACATCGCGTAACCCGATGAAAAATACCGTACTGGTAAACCTTTTATGTTAATTATAACATTTGGTTTCCACTTTCAATACTAAATATATCGGTATGGTCTGAATTTTAAAACCGGTATTTAGAAATACATTGAAACCTCTACTCATACCCAGAAACTCTGAATTTTGACCTAGCGATAAACAACTGGCATGCGGGTATAACTACGGCTACTCGTATACGAGTTTTTGGGACCTGTGGTATCCATAAGTAGTCAGGGGGTCTAACTGAAGACTGATCGGTAGCCAAATCATTCTCAGCCAAAGAAGAAGAGGAATTATTCATTCACCTAAATAATTTGTATTTTTTTCATTCTTGGAACCCCTCAAATAATAGTTGATACCGGAGGAATTTGGAGTATAAATATATTTTATTGACAATATTATGGCCATGGTATTCTTTAGAATTTAGAGTATATTCTCAGTCTGTATCGGTCTAATATACAGTACTTATTTTCTCAAGCAAAATGCATTTATTACCGTATTGATAAATCTATAATATATAATATATTAAGAGCGTACTTCAGTGAAACGGCAAATAATTTTCAACAGTAGGTGCGACGAAATTTCGCACTGGTCGCCAATCGGAGACTGACAGTCGAGGTGTGCGTACGTCGATTTGTTTTGTCATGGCGTCGGATGAAAATATTCTTAAATCGTGTAAAGATGACTAAAAAACTTTACGTATGTACTCAAAAATGAAAACATGTCAATGAATATACTATTATTATTAGTAATATAACAATAAAAATAAAATCAAATGGACGCATGTTGGATTTTTATGATAAATTATATTTCGTTCGGCACGCGTCATTTGCACAATCTGCGCATCGCCTAGCCACGATCTTTTTAGAGTTTTTAAACCATACCTCAACTGGAGTATAGCCTTAATGAGATTTAATAGTGATTGAAAAATATTCATTATAATAATATTATTATAGGTACTAGGCATTTTGAGCATCACCTATTATAGCTCAACCTTTTCAACATCAACTACAACTACAGTCATGAAAAAAGAACAAATACCAGTGATAGAACTTTGTTAAAAGATTAAGTATTAGAACAATGTATCATTGTTTCAGATAAGCCTAGTTTTTTTTGAATTTATAAATAATATGCCTGATTGTTTTAGGGACTCCCCGGAAACTACTGAAGCTTTTTTGCTTACGCTAAACGAGATATTTAAATACCTACATATACATACCTAGCTATTAAAAAATATAAATTCACAATAATAATTTATACAAACTAATTTTTAAGTTTTGAAACGACTTTTTTTTATAAACCGGAAGTAAGTCAACGCTAAATGAATGTAATTTGATCGGTAATACCTACCCAAAGTGGTGGGTGGCATCATCTTCTTGACGGGGCGTTTTCTATAAATGTGAAAAACAATGGAAATTTATAGGTAGGTAGGTACCCCACGGTTTTCAACGATCTGAATTATTGTATTTTAAAGTCATACAGATTTATACACGTAACATTTATGAAACGACGCATTTAAAGGGGGGGTTTCTCACGGATTTGTCATTTTATGTGTTTTTAAGTTATCACATCTTCTCTTTATATATAACAAAATATTGCATTTTAATGATTTTGCCACCAACAGGTAAGTGTGTGTTATTTTATGTACTTCATGTAATAGTTATGCGTTCAGCTTGACAGTCTTGACACCAAATTTTAAAAAGTACTTTATTAATTAAAATTTGTAACTAATTCTTGACTGATTTTATGTGGTAAAGTCACTATTGCCAACATATCATTTTTCTTTCCAGATATCATTTAGCCTGAAAAAATCGTATCTGGTATGTGGCGTTAAATTGAGCGTTTTCCACGCCACGTCTAGGCTTAAAGTTTTTATAGAATTGCTGAATTTTCTTGATAAATAAATTTACTGGGCATGAGATTTTCCATACAGTTAAACATTTGAAGTGAAAGTGGTTTTTATTTATGCCTTTGAACCGATTCTGAAACATTCAGATTTCAACGTTGATTTTTCACTAACATATATGGAAAGGCCATTTATATTTTATCTCGAGAGGAAAGTTTTATAAATATTTGACTATTTATTTTTCTTCTGATAACCTTAAAAAGTCTATATTTTCCCCAGAATTTTTTTTTTCATCGATATTTTGTTTACAGGAAATCTAGCGTTTTACATGCAAAAATAGCTTATTTTCTTACATCGTCTGACTTATTTTTTGAGTTGGCTACACTAGGTATATTACCGCTGATGAAATAGAAGATATAAAGAGGGGATACATTAGTCCTTAAACGTTTGAGAAACTCTGAAATAGGTGGTTTATGTTTCATATAGAAATAATCTAATCGTGGAAAGTTTTATATCAGAAAACCAGAATGTATGTTCTTAGTAAGTATTTATTTGACAATAAATTCTCTCGATGCAATAATTTCCTCGGTTTCTAAGAGACTGGATTTACTTATAACGGTTGGATACATAATTTTCCATACGGATCGTTAGTACCTAAGTATAAAATTAGGTATTCTTAAACCAAATAGATTTGGTTATGAATGTAAACTGCAGTGTTATCAAGATAGCAAATACATTTGTTTGAAAATCTAATCATTAGATAAATAGAACTAAGCTTACTTAATAATAATTGTAAATGTGTTTGGTTATAAATGAACATTGTGAAATGTCGGTCAGTTTATATAACAATGTGGTAATTATTAATTATTGTATGATAGTGTTTAGATACTTGGTAGAATTCTGAAAATAGTCTTGATAATGGTGTTACACCCGAAATAACTATCTGCTGAGTAAAACTTTTTGTACTGGATAAAGCTAACTACGAGAGCAAACACGTGTCGCAAAACAATCTTTACATAATATGGGGCGTCATAAAAATAAACGTTATAATATTTCTTATGCATATTGTTTTAATTAAAAAAAGAAACTATCGTTAAAACCTGTTATGCTTGACGCATAAAAAAGTAATTTCCCATATCGAATTGTGAACACTTTTTTTTTATTAGACACCTCATATTTAGGGAATCCAATCCCGAGCCAAAATTCTGATCCCGGGATTTCGGGATTACAATTTGACAATCCCGGGATTGGCATTTTTTTCCATTGTTAATATAAAAAATTTATATTTACAAATAACATTGATAAAATCAGTCAAAAATAAATCTAGTATAATTTATACTATTTAAGACATTTATAGTTAATATTGTATACCTACGTTCAATCTTGGAAATACATAAGTTTAATGGAGTAAATAATATTGTAATATAAATAATAATGTAAATTTAATATGAGGTTGCTGTTTCTGATAGTAAAGACTTAATGAATGGGTTAGCGAGATTTAAAATAGTAAAGCAAATCATGGTGTACTTATGGCCTTTCCGCTTCATAAATCTAATTAGTCAGCCAAATATGAAACTGCCGTAAAACGTATGAGATCATGGTGGAATTACTTTGTTAATAGTGCGTAGCATTGTTTTTTTCCAATCTTTCTCATTTTTATTAATTTATGTGAAAAAAATAAAATGAATCGGCAACTTATACATGGGTATAAATCAAATTTCAATCAGACTCAGTTTATTTCTAATGTAGTTATTTGTTATTAAAAGTATTTTTTTCTGTTATATTTTCGTTTTTATTTTATTTTCCATACAAATTGATAATGAATTAATTATGTTTATCAATCCCGGGATTCATAGGTATCGAAAATAGCTCGGGATCCCGGCATCCCGGGATTGGAATCCCTACTCATATTATGGTGTAATTCTTAGCAGTGGCGGCATCGAGTCTTCAAAATAGCATAGGTATATTGAATGCGTACATATAAAAATAAGAGCATTTATTTAGTAAACGGCTGAATGTCTGTCTACCTTGTTAATTGTGATAAATTATTTCTATAATTAACACATTGGTATAGCAAACTAAATATTTCTTGGTTAGTTATGTTTCTCAAAAAACAATTAAGTAAAGAAACACTTTTTACGGATGCTACCAAATTGTTAGAATGATAAATTGATAAAAGACTATTTTTTATCCATTATGGCTTGGTTTAGGCGGGTAACATGAATTATAAAAAAATAACCAACACCATCTGCAATTTATTGCAATTAATCCAATGAAAACAATTTAAGTAGGTACTAAGAACCTACCTACCTATGACTGAAAAAGTGTACACTTTTCGTCGAGTCACAGCCTGCGTCCACTATAATATTTTGGTTTAGACAGGTGTTTGAATTGAATTTTAAAAACTAACCAGAACCATCTGCAATTTGTATTATTAGTTCAACGAAAACAAATAAGTAAGTATGACTGAGAAAGCTTAGTGTGCACTATTTATATCGGATCTTAACATCCTACCTCCACCCTTCGCCAGTGATAATTGCCGTATTAAAAGTTAGCTCGTTTTCAATTGATCTATGCTTCGGCTTGGAAAACGGGTATGTGTTGATAATTACTAAAAAATGATATACTTAATTAAAATCAAAGACCTTAATTGAACGTAGTTATGCAGAATGTAGCCAGTCCACAATAATGTCGAGCTGAGATAATGGCACTTTAGTAACAACATGATTGTTAAAAATGTATGTAAAATGTAAAATTGTATTTTATTTCAAGAATATTTTTTTTTGCGGCCTGGCTATTTTCAGCAGAATGTAGAGAAAACCTGATCGCATCTGATCTATATCATATCTCATTTTTTTTTTGTGGACTGTCTACTTTCTGCGTAACTATGACCAATTAACTTTTACCCGATTATGGAGGGGGATTGTGACGCTCTACAGTAGCGTTTTCCAAATAGTCTAGGTACGCGGTCAAATTAATGTGTAACTACCTATATTTAATGTTTTTTTGTATATTTAAATTTATCCATTTGAATTATGGAGTTGTACCGTACAACCCAGTGGCAAAGGCTCCATACTAAGCGATTGTTTAAAGCTTACCTTCTATTTTCAAGTATTTAATTTAAGTAAATAAATATCTATACTGTAGGTTATAATAAAAATATTGATTGTCATCTATCGTCGTTATTTATAAGTAGAGCGTTTAATTTAGTCAAGTTTCGAATCAAAAATAAATGACGGAACGTCACAACGTGAGTGCTATTTTTAGAATTATTTCAACGATAATCCAAGCCGAATTTTCTACCGCAATTCAGTTGCCAACTTCATGCATGTCTGCGTTTTTGTTCCCGACTCGGAAGCGTAAACAGGACAAGCTTATGCGCTATGTTGATTTGTTTATTGTCTATGCTTATCTTTAAAAGCAAATAATAAATAATAAGGATGATTAAAAAAAATAATAACTATTGTGTTCGATCACATATAATTTATAAATTGTTATTAAAAATAAATATTGTATTAATTCGCGATTATTATTTAGGTTACGTCAAATACGAAAATCTATAAAAAAGCTCTCGAATTTTATCATGATTTTCAATTAGCAGTTCAGTGGTCCCCGTAATATATAATATCACAGGATTGACATATGACCTACTATATATTATATTACAAGAAGTAAATAAGAATTTCCTTCCATGTGTTTTTAGTATACATTCATATTATTATGAAATATATATTCCATAGTATGAAATCTGAAACAAAAGTACCTACACTAACTACTCTATAAAAATATATATTAAAAAAGATAGGTACCTACTCAATAATTTGAACCTGGAGACCATATGTGACGTTAAAAAACAAACGTGGCCATCTCCAGTCCCTGACTTTTTTGAGATTTTTGGTTGGTATGACTGCTTGTGTTGTTTTATATAATAATATTCACTTCAGACATGTCTATCTCCTTATTTTCTGCTTAAAAAATCAAAATAAAAGTTGTGATTTTTTTCAAACTTAGTCATCTCCATTGACTTTTTATATCAAACGTGGTCACATTCGTCTTAGCCAATCACGACGTAGCACTTTTTCAGAATGGCCAATCATGTCGTGGCATTTTATCAATATGGCTCCCATCAGCAAAAAGTTTTCTCTGTATATAAGATGTGCTCTTCAAGTTTTTAAGCGAAATAATTGTCAAAGAATGGAAAATAATCCAAATAAAGTTTGAAATAGTGTCTCCAGAGAATGCACGAAAGTTTACCAGATCAAATTATACCATTAAACGTTCAAAGAAGACTGAAAAACGATAAGTAAATTTTGATTTTCAAACGTTTTACGACAGTTAGCATCTTAGAACCTCAGGGCTGTGCCTTGGCTGTTCATATTTTAAGTTCAGTTTTAAAGCTGCATAATATCGTGTAAACTGGTTCAGTCATCTATATTTTTATATATATTTTTATTCAAAAATATTGTTATGTTTGCTTAGTTACCTATTTAATTCTAATATCATAAAACTCAAAATAAATTCATAAACCCAATTATAATTTTCAAATTATTAAGTGTTAGTTGTAAATATGAAATAAGTTATACATTTATATTGTTGTTTTTTTCGGGTGCCAGACGAAATCCCGAAGGCCAAAATCCCGAAAAATAAAAAAATATAAACAGTAATAATTTTCAACCAGCGGCACCCCAATAGGCGGCGCTTTTCCTCGATTGTATAATTTAACAAGATAATTAAAATAGTTTTATAAAAACTATTATTAATTATAAAATGAAGCAAGAAAATAATTTTCAACCAGCGGCACCCCAATAGGCGGCGCGTTTTCTAGAGTGTGTAATTTAACAAGATAATTAGAATAGTTATATAAAAACTATTATTAATTATGGAATGATGCAACAAAATAATTTTCAACCAGCGGCACCCCAAAAGGCGGCGCTTTTTCTCGATTGTATATTTTAACTAGATAATTAAAATAGTAGTATTTAAAACTATTATTAATTATGGAATAAAGCAACAAAATAATTTTCAACCAGCGGCACCCCAAAAGGCGGCGCTTTTTCTCGATTGTATATTTTAACTAGATAATTAAAATAGTAGTATTTAAAACTATTATTAATTATGAAATGAAGCAAGAAAATAATTTTCAACCAGCGGTACCCCAATAGGCGGCGCTTTTTCTTGAGTAAGTAATTTAACAAGATAATTAAAATAGTTATATAAAAACTGTTATTAATTATGAAATGAAGCAACAAAATAATTTTCAACCAGCTGCACCCCAATAGGCGGCGCTTTTCCTCGATTGTATAATTAAACAAGATAATTAAAATAGTTATATAAGAACAATTATTAATTATGGAATGAAGTAAGAAAATAATTATCTTGTTTAATTACACACTCTAGAAAAAGAGCCGCCTATTGGGGTACCGCTGGTTGAAAATTATTTTTTTGCATTATTTCATAATTAATAATAGTTTTTATATAACTATTTTGATTATCTTGTTAAATTATACAATCGAGAAAAAGCGTCCCCTTTTGGGGTGCCGCTGGTTGAAAATTATTTTGTTGCTTGATTCCATAATCATGAATAGTTTTTTTATAACTATTTTAATTATCTTGTTAAATTACACATTCAAGAAAAAGCGCCGCCTATTGGGGTACCGCTGGTTGAAAATTATTTTTTTGCTTCATTCCATAATTAATAATAGTTTTTAATACCACTATTTTAATTATCAAGATAAATTATACAATCGAGAAAAAGCGCCGCCTTTTGGGGTGCCGCTGGTTGAAAATTATTTTGCTGCTTGATTCCATAATTATGAATAGTTTTTATTAAAACTATTTTAATTATCTTGTTAAATTACACATTTAAGAAAAAGCGCCGCCTATTGGGGTACCGCTGGTTGAAAATTATTTTTTTGCTTCATTCCATAATTAATAATAGTTTTTAATACTACTATTTTAATTATCTAGATAAATTATACAATCGAGAAAAAGCGCCGCCTTTTGGGGTGCCGCTGGTTGAAAATTATTTTGTTGCTTCATTCCATAATTAATAACAGTTTTTATATAACTATTTTAATTATCTTGTTAAATTACACACCCAAGAAAAAGCGCCGCCTATTGGGGAACCGCTGGTTGAAAATTAATACTGTTTATATTTTATTTTTCGGGATTTCGGCCTTCGGGATTCCGGCCATTCGGGATTTTGGCTTTCGGGATTTCGGCTTTCGGGATGTCGGCATTCGGGATTTCAGCATTCGGGATTTCGTCCGGCACCCATTTTAACACAACCCTGTTTGTTAGAATACAAAACAAACCAATCGAATACAAAACAAAACTGTCCATCTCCAATAGTATTTATTTCAAACCTGGTCAAATCCAGATGATACAAAACAAACATAGCCATCTCCAACATAAAATCGTAAATATCTTGTTTGTTAAAGATTCGCGATTATTGAGCATTGTTTAAATCGTATCTTTTAAATAAAATATAATCATAAATTAGGAAATTATTAACTTACGGGTTCAAATTAACCACAAAAACAAAAAAGTTGATTTACTCAGTTTCACTTGTGATGGAGATGGCTACGTTTGTTTTTTAGCGTCACATATAATCTATGCTAAAGTTTTATTACAACTACCTATTTTAATTTAACAATATTTCATCCAACTATTCTATCGCGTGGACCAAACACAATATTTATTTTCCAGCAGTGGGTACCATTAAAAGCTCCAATAATCTTTTAATTGGTGTGTATTTAGACATGTGCGTATGCTTAGCATTATTTTTAGAATATTGCCTATTTGGACAGCTATTTTTATACCACTAATTCAAATGTTTAGCCACCGGGAGATAAGGCTTAATAGATCCCTTTATCTCACAATAAATTACACCGCACGTATTTTATATTAAATAACAAAAATAAAAATTATGATATTTAAAAAAATGTTAGGTAGGTACCTACACAGCGACCTTCGTAGTCCTGTGCGTAAGGCGTTGGCTTTTCATTTGGCTGGTCCGGGTTCGATCCGGTGAGGTCACAGTATATTTAGATATGCAGCGATTTCCAAACTGGGAGGCGCGGAGTGTTGCAAAGGGAGGCGCAAAAAGTTTGACACTGATGTAGCCACAGGTTTGCAGTTTGCAAATGCAAAGTTTATAAAGAACCTGGGGCCCGGGCATAACAGACATCATAAATTTAATGTAATAGTTTAAAAAAAGTCGGCGCCACTTTGTTTTGTAACTATTAAATATTTTAAATATGTAGTTATGTATTGCAATTTGATGTGATACCTATATGATGATTGCTATAGGTACTTAAATGATTACTAAAGTAGAGTAGGTACTGCTATACCATTCGTAACATCATATTATTTTTATGCGAAACGGGATTTTCTGCATTAGCTGCAATGAAATCCAAATATCGACCCCGTTTAGTAGAAAAAGAGCACTTTGTGCTAAGAAACAAGCACATCTATCGCATGAAAAACCAATTAATTTAAAAATGAATAAGTATAATAAAAGTACGTACCTACTTAGTAAAATCTTGTTTATTTTTATAAGTAGGTACTTAATTAAGTTTTTTTTCTTTGTTGTATTAAGTAGTACATTTTTGGCTATTTAAAAAGGTGTTTGTATTGGCCAAGATTAGATTTTTTGAAAGGGAGGCTTAGTAACATAAAGTTTGGAAACCACTGAGATATGTTATTCTCTCAAAGCCTGGGCGTTTATGATTGTTTCACATATATTACTAAATACACAACTGTTTTACCACACTACTGTCATTGGACATTGTAGTGTTTAAAAAGGATAAATATATAATATATTATTTATTATACAGATTTTTTTTGATCGCGAGAAATATTGGAGATTGACATAAAACCATTATGCGATATTTGACGCTGACGATGGCCGATAGGCTTATGCGTCAGCTTATAGTGTCGTGGGTTCCAGGTTCAAATCCCCATGATGGCAAATTAACATTTTATTTTTGAATTTGTGTTTGGAGTCAGAGTATGGATCTAATAGGTTGAGCAAGGGGCTAACATCCATTTCTCGTAAATAGAAAACTCTGTTAATTCAAACCACCAAAAAAATAAATATATAGGTTACTTCACTTAAAAATTTTCAGGACAGCAATTTTAAGAATGATTCCCTCTTTCAGTGAATGTTTCTAGAATTCATGAATAATGAAACGATTCCATCGTTTATTATTATTCCTCTGAATGTCAAAGTCTATCATTTAACACTTTTCCGTTTAATATACCTACCAGCATTATTAAAATGCAATTACTCTTCATAACAAGGAAATAGTTATAGAGTACCAAATTTGTACGTCTTTCAGTAAAAAATGAAAATATGGAGAAAGAAGAAATGCAATCTGGATTTCATAACACAAGTGGTTTGTGCCCATAGGAGACAATCAGCGGCAATTTGGCCCCGCTGTTACAGGACGTAGGACGTAGGTCGTGATGATAATCAAACATTTTTAATCATATTAGGTATTTAATTTTTTTTTAAGTTGAAATTACTCAATAATAGAAAAGTATAGTTATCATTTTATGGTGTTAGTTATATAGGGACCGATGTATTTTGAAGAATTACTTAATTTAGGTAAGTATAAAATCTATTTTTATTTAAATTTGTCAAAATAATGAAATAAAGCTTGGTAGGTATAAGGTGTTTGAGTGAGTAAAAAACATATTATAATAGCCCTCCATCTTCTAATGTCTTGAAAAGTATTATATTTAGCTTCAGTTTCAGTAAGTAAGTATATCTTTATTTTATCATTTTACTTTTTACCTTTGTCGGAAAACGGCTAAAAAACACAAAAATCTATATTTGACATGTTGTATTGATTCCACTGATACACAAAATTAACTTAAGACGGTACTTCAGTGAAACGGCAAATAATTGTCAACTATAGGTGCGACGAAATTTTGGACTCGCTGGCAATCGGAGAGCGAACGTCGAGCTGTGAACACGTCAATTTGTTTCGTGATGGCAACGGGGGTATTAATTCTTAAATCGTGTAAAGATGACTAAAAAACGTTACCAATTTATTTAAAAAAGAAAACATGTCAATGAATATATTATTATTGTTACTAATACAACAATAAACATAACATTAAATGGACGCATGTTGGATTTATATGACAAATTATATTTCGTTCGGTACGCGTCATTTGCACAATCCGCACATCGCCTAGCCACGATATTTTTAGACCATGCCTCAACTGAGGTATAGCCTTTAATTCAATACCTATAAATATTTAAAATATTTATTTGAATTAAATTAATAGAGCTACTTATATCAATTTTAGTAATCAGTGTGCCTTTGTGATCCTGAAAAATTAACCTTGTCTCAATTCCTCTTCTTTTTTACCATTTACGCTGTTAATCATGACCAGTTAACTAAGCCGTCAATCACCCTACACCCCTCAGTAAAATGTATATATGGCTAACGGCTCTGAAGACATGTCGGGTGTTGGAGGGAAAAACAAAGGAAGCGATTTTATTAATAATAATATAGGTACTATAGGAACTTATTTACTATGCCAATGATGACACGGTAAAATGATTCACTAATCATGAACACCTGGTTAAAAATACTTCCCCAATAATCTCCGTCAATCGCCCTGGATGGATGACACGTCATTTCTATTTTCGAAAACACTTCAAAATATTCTCATATTCCCTTTTTATTCACCAGTGGCGTCAGTGATGCGAACTTTACTGTCGTTGGCAAAAATAAATGTCAGATACGGTAAGAAAATAAGATTGTTAGCAGAAAAATAGTACCTAGATTAAAAATTATCATAATGATGAATATTGTTATCATGGGAACATAATTAATACACATATCAATGGATAATTGATTATATCGCAACTACATAATAAATAAGCCATTTAATTAAAAGTTAATCTAGGCTTCTTGGTTATCAAATCAGCTACATTTTATTCTATTTTACCACGTTTTTCTTAGCTCGAATTCTTGTTTGTCCGGTAGTTGTTTATTCAGTACAAATTTTGCAATCGATTGGTAACTAACTTCCCGACTAGCTAGACATTTGAAACTTTTAGAATATATTAGAACACGATGCCAATGCATTCTTTTAATACTTATAGCCATCTTTAAGTAGAATTGAATTAATTTTCAGTTAATTCTGTTTTGTATGACAAATTATTTCGGAAGAAATCCGTAATCCAATCCACTATTATTGATTGCTAAGGGGGTGGTCCTAGCAACTAAATTATTAATATATACGTGCGTTACTATGGAAATCAAAATGACATTTCAGTATTCTATATATTTTGTTTGTTGCAAAATAGCAAAAAAAAATGATTTGTTGTTGTCCTAAATTATTAATACATATAATTGTCAAGTTTATATGATTCAACAGAAAATTTAAAAACGTGGTAGGTATATAAAAAGTTCTTTTTATTTTGTAATTATTTAAAATATAAGGTATACAAGGTCAACATGTTGAATTTAAAGCAAATCTAGTGTAATTGTTATTCTTGATTTATTTTGAGATTTTTTTTGTTTGATGTAGAGTGCTGTTAAATTTGACACGTCAAGTTAAGCGAAGTAATACTTTTCATGGAAATAGTCCTGTTAAATTGTTATACCTTCTGTGTGAGATTTATGGTTTCTAATTGTATTTAAAAACGAGATAGTTCTATAAATAGTACAAAAGCATATAAGTATTATTATTTTTGTAACGGCAGCTATCTGGACGCCTTTCAAGCTCCGCTGTTGCTCGTGAAGACGATCCGCGACGCAACGTAGGTATACGGATGCTTGAATTTCAGAACAATTTCATTTCAGAGGGTAAATATATTTAATATAGTGTCTCTGATAATTACCGAATCGAGGGCATCCGTTGTTTGTTCTCCCAGTGCAGAACTAACCTGCTATTAGTGATGCCAATTGGGAAGGCAATAACCATGTTTAATGAAATCGCTTCGGATATTGATATATTCCACTTACGTGAGGTGAATTTAGGTGGACGTTGTTTTATAAGTTTTTAAGACAGGGTCTATCGATAGTTTACCCTGTGTGCTTCCATCTACTTTTATTTTTGTTGCTTTATTTTATTTCTTTTCTTATTTTATTACTTATTGTATTATTAAGTCACATCTCTCTGTATTTTAATTTTAAAAATTACTTATTTTATGTCATGTCGTGAACGCTTTGAATTTGTAATTTGTTATGTCCATTATAAATATGTAAAATAAATAAATTTGATTTAAATACATGTATTGTTAGAAATCAGTAACGCCGATAAACCGTTAAACGTTTTATAAATATTCCGAAACTCTATCCAATCACATGCTGTAGTGTGTAGACATTTTTTTTTAAATATAGGTATATACTATGTGTCAATAAATCTGTTTGATCAAAACAGTATTCTCACGGAAACAACCTTACCAAAAATATTCCATCCCTTCTCTACCGCGATTTCTCAACGTATTCATCCGGAGTAAGAGGGTGATTTCTTAGTACCTACCTATTTCGTTTGAAGAGGCTTTGAAAAACTTTAATTTAGTACCTACATCATCATCATCAGGGGCGCGACAACCCGGTGTGGGTCCTGTCCTCCTCCAACAGCTTCCTCCACCTGTCCCTATCCAATGTGGCCGCTTTCCAATTTGGTACCCCCAGAATACGGCACTTCACTGGCAGCTTCATCTAACCAGCGAATCTTTGGCCTCCTTCTTCTTCTACGTCCTATTGGATTTCTGGACATCACTCTCTTTGCCGGTTAATTGTCATTCATACGGTGCACACGGTGTACATACCGAAAAATAATTAAGTACTTATCTATCTTTCAAAATAATCATATTATTTTCGGTAGATATTATTGACAAATTGTATTTTGAAACCCTGCGATTTTTTGGTTTTCAGTGAAGCTTCTAACTTAAAGCTTTATAACATAACTTTGAAAAGCTAAAAACAGTAATAATCCGAAATGCATGGCGTACCACTGCAAATACAACATTAGGACTATCGACCATGAATGAAATCCCTTTAGACGTTCACTCATTCAATACTGAGCACACGGATACACAACATCGATTAAACTTGAAATACAATACAGGTCAAACATTTGTATAACAAACTTGATATCAAGCGTGGTCTTGTTTGCACAATTCCGTCATCGCCCGCAAAAGAAACGCGACACTTTTAAGTCTACTACCTATATTCATTTCATGTACTGCATTGCAAATAAACCTTTTACTGTGCATATTATAAATACATTGAAACTTATTATCTTACACTGAAAGAACATTGAATTACTAGATAGTATAGCAATAATTGATAATAATTAAATTTTGATCATATTGTTCAATTCTTCAAATTAGCAAACGTCACGTTACAGTTCGGTAGGTATGTTGGTTGGTTTATATTAAATTTGTCAGTCTGTTTGCAATTATTCATTTTTATTGTGAAAATAAGAGTTTCGTATACCTATGTACCTATTTAGAATGGGGAAACAGTTACACGAATTCAGAATCGAATTAGGTACCTAATTACCTAATACCGCATCCAGTTTTATTTAGAAGTTTGCAGAAACTATCATAATAATAATTATATTGCCATCTCTTTGTCACAGAATTATAGTATTTCGGCAAAAATTATAGTTACGTGTTGTCTTTTTTGGTTTTTTGTTTCCCACAAAATAAATACCTAACGGAGAATTTGAAAAATTCTAAGACTCATTTTTATTTACGTACCTACCTACCTCATCAGACCAAAAATGCTTACCGAAGTTTATCAAAGTCCAGAGCTTTTTTTACCTCTTTCGAACAACTTGTTTTCTTAGTTCACCAAATTTCATTCCATTACAAAATTATAGCAAGTATTTGCACCAATTATTTATAATACAAAAATATCGAAATTTTAGTACTTTTAGCATTTTCTTTTAAGGTTGACATTAAATCCTTAGGATATAAATACATGTTTTACGATATTCAAAATTATAATATTTTGGGCGTACATACTATACCTTTTTAATATCGTACATAGTAGGTACGCATACCAAAATTATAGTCCAAACTACTATACTATAATTATAGTACGGTTGGCAACTATAAAACTACATTTAAATAAAAAAAAACACTATACTCAATGGCCGATCGATTCGTTTGCAGGTTGGACTACATAATATTATAATAACATTTCCACAATCATACTCTTCGTCAGGATTTAACAAAAGTTACAACGATAATAATATTATATAGTTGCGTAAGTTGCGTCTGCCTTGCTTCCTGATAAGTAGAGTTAAGTTTGGCAATACGCTCCCATGAGATATCAACTTCTGCGTATTATCAATCAAGGAAAGATCTCCGGTAAGAAAGACTTTGGTAGAACAAGAACCTCAGAGACTGGTTTAAGTTCAGCACTCCATCCTTATTTAGAGGAGCGATGGACAGGGAAAAAAATGGTCGAACTCAACGCCGAGTTCCGACAACTCAAAGGATGTGGCACGAAAAGAAGAAATAGAATACAAAATAATATTGAATATACACGGTATTGTTGACATGGCATTATTTAATTAGGTAGGTACACTTATTATTGTATCGCTTTTATGACGTACATGGGTGCAGTGCATTAATCCAAAATATTTATTAGAAACAGCTAACTTTGTTGTCGCTTTAATCCAAATCGCAATGACGTCACTAGTGCTCCGTTTATATTGTTAACACGCCAGACACGGGTTGCAATAAAGAGATAAGTGTGTTTGTTCAAAGTGGCGTAACAAACATTTTATTTCGGTTTTATTTTTGTTTTTCCAACGAGCCGTGACGTATTGCGCACTTAATCCTTGAAAAGGTCAGATCGAATAATATAAAAATTTCCTTCGGCAATAAGGTAGATAGATATACGTATTTACAAACGATGTCAGGTGATTAACTGGATGTGCTATTTTCTTTGTAAATTGTAAATGTGTTTCAATTACATTTATATCTATTTTGAATAAAATTCATGTGAATGCCTTGTTGCAGGGTGAGTTTTTATCTAATGTATTATTAGTATAAACAAGTACGGAGCATAGATCGATCGAAAACGAGGAAACTTTTTCCAGGCATGTCGTATGACCAATAAAAATTACCTAGGTATCTGTTATGAAAAAAAAGCACCAGACTAGTCTAAGCACCAGACACATTATTCTGACTTGTTCAGCATTAAGATTCTGGGAATTGGTTTCAAATTGTATGGTACTTCTATTTTGTATCACTATATCTTTTTATTTATCCCTAAGCAAGGTAAGTAAAAATAATAATATAATTTCTTTAATGGTGTTAACTGTCAATTCATGGTGAAAATGCATTGTATTATTAATTAAAATAAAACTGAATTTTATCATACTAATTCCACTTTTATTATGACTGGACTGGTTTCGTCCACCTCAGAGGGACATTTTCAACTGGTAAAGAATATACAACAAACAGACATTTATACTAATTTTTTTTAAAAGGAGGCAACAACACACAAATAAAACAAAAAATGAGATTGTAATAATATTGTCTGAAACGCCTGTTAAATATAGAAGTTTTAAATAAATGTTGATAAAGTAGGTAGATACCTAAACAATATCAGTTGCAAGTTGCAATAAAATAAATTAAAAAAAAACTATTGAACTACAGTAGGTAGGTAAGTAGGTACCTACTTTTATTATAATAATCTTAATTTCCTTTTGTATTCATACATTTTGTAAAGATATGTGGATTTAATCGTCATTGTAAGAAAGGCTCGAAAACCTTGTGCATTACGAAAAACGTAGATATAGTACTCACTTGATTGGTGCGTGCTGCACAGTATCTTCAGAGACGTCAATGACACACTGCCAGGTTGGAGAGTGAGGTAAGAAACTGACATATTTGAGAACCCGATAGGATGAAAGACAGCAGGAGTTGGTCAACTTCGTACAAGTTTGTTTAGTAAAAAGCGGCTTTGGATAGACTTGGAAAAAGGCGGATGCTAGAGGAAGCTATGATTTAAGTGGCCATATTATTTTCTTGGAGAAAAAAAGGGACAAATAAAAAAAATGTTTTGTTATTTAAAAACACCAGGTTGTATTTATTTATTTCACAAAACTAAAAAACTTTATAACATTTTATATATTATATTATGAACCTACATATGATTTAAAAAAATCATATTAGGTAGTATTACACATTATTATTGATATTAGTGACATTAATTTACTTATATATTTTTTGGAAGAATGTTTTTTTTTAATAACTCATGGGTTTGTGTTTTAAAAATTCATAAAATTGTATAAGTACAATTTGATTTCAAATGTGGTATAAATGAATGCTCCTGATGCTTCGATTTTTAATTGAGTTTTTTCACTGATACACATATCATGTCATATTGTGCACTAATGTAAATACTCGTTCAGTCGGTCCAGGGAGACATGAAAAATTCAACGATTTTAAAAATATTTTTGAAAGTTACGTGTTTATCTGTGAAATATTTAAAAAATTCTCCAATTCTATTTATCCCAAGAATATTCTTATTTAATGGGTATCTATATTTCTCTTATTACGTAATAATCATTGTTTTCAATAAATCTTAGCAGTGGAAATTGTTTTTGTATCAGTTTGTCAGTCAATGTCCTTTTTGAAACTAGGTGATTTTAACGGGTCCTAATATTTTAATAAAATATATGGAATAAATACTATATAATTCGAATTGCATTTTCATTTAATTAAAACATGCATGCTGGTATTCTACATGGTGATATCAGACGAAACAGCCCTTATATTGGGGTAAAAATAACCAATGATGATTCCTCATAAAAATCATTATGATACATACAATTATATTATGTTCCACCTGAAAAACTGAAAAAGTATAATAGTGCAGGATCCCATAGACTTTTCGTATACATAATATGCGGAACGCATTCTAACAATTGGAATATGTTCTAGGGGTCACAAAGATATATAATGTTGATGTTGCCAGGTGATATTAGTGGTCATTTTTTTATTGAGGTTTTAATTTTTTTCTTATAACCCACTACAGATTGTTCTAAGTTCTTCAATAAAACCAAAACCGAATCAAGAATTGATAGAAAATGTAATAATTGTACCATGCCATCGCATGGTCGTGGAACGGTTCGTCCAGTTTGAAAAAATAAAAATAGCGGGTAGTGCAATGTGTTCAAAATTATCGATTATTTTATTTAGTAGCATTTTTGTATAGATTGGGTTATAAGAAAAAAAAATTAAAAGCTCAATATAAAAAATATGACCACTAATATCACCTGGCAACATCGACATTATATATCTTTGTGACACCTAGAACCTATTCCAATTGTCAGAATGCGTTCCGCATATTATGTATACGAAAAGTCTATGGGATCCTGCACTATAAAACATTTTGCAGTTTTATCGAAATATGACTCATAATAGATTGCATTGTAGATTATAATATGTATCTGGTATAGGGTGTTAGGAGAGTGTAATGTATCGATCTAAACAAAACTACCGATACCATAATATAATAATATGTTGAAAAATTGAGACGTCTTATGCATAGCTTATCTGAACATTTTTTTTATCAATGAATGACCTTTTATTATAAAAAGTTATCCACGTTTCCGAGAATATAAAATCAACATTTCGCACGTATTTATGAATGAAACTATGTCGCCCAAAAGTACAATAAACTCTTTTATGAAAGATATGGAGTGACTTACAAAAACGTGTTTATTGATAACGTGTATCGAATCACGTAATGTCTGCAAATGACTATTTATAGATAATATTATTGTGACTGCCAGATAGATATCCATATTTGGGTATATTTTTTATTATAATATAAGGTTTATAAATACAAACTAAAATATTGATATCCTGTATGTATTGTGTATAATATTATAGAGGACCTATATTTAGAAGATGGTGCAATAAAATACTACTACCTAATAGTTTCCTCCAAACCAATCGCTCCGCACCACACTTGGTCATAATCAGGCGTATTACGAGGTCCTAGGTTTGGTGTGAAGCATCAGTAGTTGTTTACGCCTAGGAATGTCTTAGGAACAGATGCACAGGAATAGGGATGCCACGAACTCAATTGAGCTTTGACTGAGTTTACCGAGACGTAATTTAATAAAAAGTGCCCATAAGAGATCAGCACGGAGAATCAACCAAAATAAAATGATTGTAGTTATTTTAGTAATAAATAATTTTATTAAAATACTACTCTGAAATTATTAACTATGTACCTACCACACAGGGGCGTTGCACCCTTATGTGTCACGTATGCGGCGTACACGGGCGGCCGATTCAAAAGGCGGCCTCAACTCACCTCTTGATTTTTGTGTCGGTAATCGTTTTTGTGTACTCAATTTGAATTCAGAAAATATAATCTTATTCAAAGGCGTCGGAAAAAAACTAAACGATTATCTGGTGTTCAGTAATTAGTATAAACGAAACAAATAGATCAATTCGATTAAAGAGTCAATGAAAACTTCATTACATATTTAACAATTTAAGTGACACGAAAAAGCTTAAAAAAGCTAAACCCATTATTAAAGCCACCAGCGCATCTATTCTATACACAATATTGCTTTCAGCCGCTATCTATGGTAGGAAAGTATCAAAGTGTTGTATTGTAACAATTACAATAAGTTAGTTGTAATTATTACAATAAGTGCTATGTTTTAACAGCACCTTGCCTGTGATACACATTAACAGCATTCTTGGCTTGTGATAAATTTTAGAGTGAGATAGACAGTTTTGAAAGTTCAGACGGATAACTTATTGTAATTGTTACAATAAGTGTAAATATTTCGATACTTTCCTACCCATTTAGCTGCTGTAAAGGCCGAAAGCAGTCTTGTATAGGTATAGAATAGATGCGCGATGCAATTATTCAACAACTGAATAAAATTCATTATTTTTCGTAAAAATCGATGATTTTTTAATTAAAAAAAAACAACATTAAAACTATAAATTATTAATAAAACTGTATGACAATCCCAAGAAAACTTATTGAAAAACTTACATTGATAATTTTGTTTCAAAAAACACACGGAACAATACAAAATCACGTACAGTCAAACCCTTATTTTTAGTCGTTTTCTAAATTGTCGCTTTCTGTTAGAAATAAAAAAAAAAATTTTCCACCCATTGTATTAAGATAGGGATTGATCGATTAAAATATGTGTAAAACTTCAATTTGACAATAAATTTCTATGCCCCTCCCCTTAACTGTTGATGAAAATAACAAAAATACAGAAAATTCTAAGCAAAGTTACAAAACCTACTTGTATCGATTTGTACACGCCTTAAACGTCTCGTTAGCATGAACTTAGTCAGAAATCTTCTAGCTTTCTATATTCAGATAAACAAAACATTGAGAAGGTAACACGAAATGGATTCTATCATGTAAAGTTCGGTGGAAATGTTAACTACTACGATCAAACTATATTCGATAGCTAATAACGTTGGTGGTTTGAATAATATCCTGTAAAAATGTTGTTTCTCACCGAAATTATCGAATTTAGATTTTTTTAAATCAACTGTAAGACATTAATGAAAATTCATCGCTCATAAAAATGTGTACCTAAGTATTTTTTGTCCGGTGGTTGTTTATCCAGTACAAATCTTGCAATCGATTTTTAACTAACTTCCCGACTAGTTAGACGTTTGAAACTTTTAGAATATATCAGAACACGACGCCAATGCATTTTTTTTAAATACTTTTAGCCATCTTTAAGTAGAATTGAATTCATTTTCAGTTAATTCTGTTTTGTATGAAAAGTTATTTCGGAAGAAATCCGTAATCCAATCCACTATTATTGGTTGCTAAGTGGGTGGTCCTAGCAACTCAATTATTTATATATACGTGCGTTACTATGGAAATCAAAATGACATTTCAGTATTCTATATTTGTTTGTTTTTTATTTACTTCATATCAAGTACAAGTTTGAGCATATTGAGCATATTGAGCATAATAATTCAACAGAAAATTTAAAAACATTGTATATAAAAAGTTCTTTTTATCTTGTAATTATTTTATTATTAGATTACACTGGCGTAGTAGGGTGGCATTTTATTTCGCAAACTGGCAACTGTACCCCTCGCGGCGGTCCTGGTACATGTGTACATTTTTGTAGGTACGCCATAAAATAGAAAAATCGAAAAAAGAATGTTAATACAGTAATAAATTTAAGGAATCGCAGGAGGCTAACATTAACGCTTAGAATTGTAGAGTCAATGAAAAAAAACATTATCAATAAAATTAGAAGGAACTCTCCTTGCATACAAACTAATTATGGAGACATTCGCGCGACGTACGATCCGATGAATCAATCATTCTATTGAATTCGATGGACAATGCTAATCGTAATAGCGAATAAACGAAAAAAAACAATAAGATACTTTTTGCATTGTTTTATTAGTTTCTTAATCCAGTCGGTCGTCTGGACTATTAAAAATTCTAGACAGCCGTATCGATTATTGTTAATAAATATTACTTTTATGGCTGAAGTCTGAAGGCGCCCCTCAAGACAAGAGACACGTCGCGCAGGCTGCGATTAGTGTGGCACGCGCACGCGCAACTGAATTGTTTGAATTATCCAACTGTCAATTAAGAGCGTGCTGCCGAGAGTTTATTTTTTGCACGCGCTCGATGCGAACCCAATATGGGAAGAGGACGGACAGAATATTGTCTCGGAAGTTTTTACCCCCACAACCAGAAAGCAGTGTCTTGTATTAAATGACAATGGCGTTCGAAATGTTGTGTAGGGACGAGTTGGTACGTTGATATATTATCACATCATTTATAAAATTATTTGAACATGTTTTCCAAAGATGTTTGATTAATTATTTGCCACCATTGGTTATCCCCAAGGAATTTGGACTCCGTGTAGATAGGCCTTATATGGATTCTGTATTCTTGTACTTAAACGCTTTATAACTATGCACTTTTTTCACTTTTTAGTACACTGATACGCCTCCTTGCCAGACCTCGCATAAAATTAGATCAAATGATATTCACTTGTATTGATATATGTAGTAAATTACTACTAGCATTAAATAAATACATAGATAATATAGGTATCATTTTCATCCTAGAGCTGTGGGTCTATTCCAGAGGGGGGCAAACTGCGGCCCGCCGGGTATTTTTTTGCGGCCCACCATCATTAATTGTACTTCTGATTACGAAAACCCTTTTTATAATTTTTTTTTTAAATATTGACAATAGATTAAAATTCGAAGAATTTGTTGTTTCGTAAATGTATTATCACAATACGTCTTCCTTGCGTCTCGTCTCACACTATGTAATCACTATTTTCTACGTTGAACATCGATTTCAATAGATATTGATAGTGTGCCGACAGAGCTGCAACTTGAGATTATTCATCTGCAGTGTGACACTGATGTAAGGGAATTGCATCGTCATGAAGAAATCTCCAAATTTTACAATGCCCTTAATTCAGACAAATTCGACCAACTTAAAGATTATGCAAGAAAAATGTTCGTTATTTTTGGATCAACCTATATATGTGAACAAACATTTTCGATCATGAACCTCAATAAAAATTCTTTACGATCAAATATCTCAGTAATAATATATAGTATATAGTATATAAATAAGCAGTTTTGAGAATATCAACTACAAAATTAACATCTGAATTTAAAAAAAATGTTCAAAAATGGTACAACAGTTTCATTCTTCTCATTATTTTTTTTGTAATGTTTATTTTTCGTGATAATAAATAGTGTATATCTAAAAATGGTATTTTACTTGCGGCCCGCCGCTCATTTTGAATTCTTTAATTTGGCCCGCCATCCAAAAAGTTTGCCCCCCCCTGGTCTATTCTATACTTATGGAACACTAAATTGATAAATAGTATCAAACTTAGGGTAGGTTTGTATCAAAATATTAGCACTTATTGTAACAATTACACGAAGCTGGTTTTTATTGTTGCAATAAGTGCGATATTTTAACAGCAGCAAGATAGGTGCTGTTAAAATATAGCACATATTGCAACAATAAAAACCAACTTCGTGTAATTGTTACAATAAGTGCTAATATTTTGATACAAACCTACCCTAAGTTTGATAATATTTATCACTTTATCACTTTAGCGGTCGATAAGCATAGAATAGACCCACTGGAGTACCTACAACGTTATGAAGTGGCAACTCTACGTGTGGTTGCACCAAAAACAAATTGGCGGCTTGCGTTCTAGTTATTTACGACATTTACGTGACCTACGTACGTATTTCTCGGGTTTTACGTGATTACTCATCTTAAAAACAATGGTCAATATACCTATTGCTTTTGACTGCCTAAATAAAATTTGCGACGGAGCATTTTTTCACAGGTATTTATAGCCAAATTGTAGATTAAATTTGTCTGTCTTGATTTAGCAATATTATATGAGGCGCGTGTGAGTGACCTACCATTATGTCTTAAGCGTAGGGTGTTCAACCAATGTGTGTTACCCGTGCTCACGTATGGCTGCGAGACGTGGACCCTCAACACATGTCCAATGGCTAAGAGTCGCACAGCGAGGCATGGAGAGGTGTATGTTGGGCATCACGCGAAAGGACCGTAAGAGAAACGATTGGGTTAGGAAGCAGACAGGAGTACGCGATGTAATAGACGTTGCCAAACAGCTGAAATGGAGATGGGCGGGGCACATTGCTCGCTGGACAAATGCCGTCATCCAGTGGTACCCAAGGGGCACGAAACGGCCACAGGGTCGCCCTAAAAGCCGCTGGATTGACGAACTGGTAAAGTTCAGCGGAAATACGTGGCAGCGAATGACTCAGGACCGAGAGAGTTGGAAGAAGCTTGGAGAGGCCTTCATCCAGCAGTGGATTGACCCCGGCTGATGATGATGGGAGACGCGTGAAATGTCAAAATAAAATCGAATTTAATTATACACTATCCAATCCTATGAATTTAAGTATTAAAGACGTATTTTGGCAATATTTTCACAAGTCATAATCATGTAAGTATGTAATTAACTGTTTGGGTGATTCTGAAAGTATAAGTAGTGGAATGTCGTGTTAAAAGTGTAAAATTCTCTTCAAAATGTACCTGAAATACAATATATAAATATAAAATATTGTATTTTATAATGATAACATAATTATTTAATTTAAATACCCAGCAAGTACGCCAATGGTATCGATCAAAGTATTTATATTATTTGTACACGTATTATTTTACGTTCAATTATTTGAAGCATTGCATTGATATCATTTGCAATACAGGGTTTATTCAATAAATGAGGTAAAGAGTCGGCTTTGAATTAGGTTTTTTCATGACGACAATCCACGGATGAAACTTATGGTGCGGTAAGTTTTTTCGCGAATTGACCATCTATGAAAATGCTGTAAATGAAAATGATAATTAGGTAGGTAGGTCTCTTAACTATAATGAATGGCATATCATATTATCCATTCATGATAAACCATTTTTTCGGATTCTTGGATTATTTATTAATTTGATTTAAGGAAAGTGTAATATCTAGATATGTATCAGTTACATAATAATATTATATAGTAGCTACTGATTTCGATTATTTATTAGTTGGCGGAATCCTTGAAATATTTTTTAAGATCACAGGGAACCGAGGGATGGAGGGTGGGTTAAAAAGTGATAAACTTTTTCATTTCATGTGTAGCTTAGTGGTTATAATTAAACTAATATCTATCCACTTCCTTTTTACAATCAATTACAAAACGGTTAGCTAGTAGATTTTTTTCATATACATGCATCGCAAGATGGTGTCGCCACAAACAGCATTCCTTTTCTATGGTATCTTAACAAATGATTTTTGAAAACATATTTTCGACACATGATATCATAATTAGAGGAAATTGATTTATAAAATAAAAATTATAATCTAACTTTTGTCAGAGTAATGATAATAGATTACGTGCTATTTACCCAGTGACGTCCCATGGGGGTAGGTAGATTGAGTGTCGCTTGGGGGCGGCAGTTACTCGAAGGGTGGAAAATAGAGGAGAATCATTTGGTAAATATATAAATAGCTACCTAAACTTAGTAATAACGAAAATATCTTTCTATTAAAAAATTCTGCTTACTGATTGGAAACAAAATTTATTAATCAGTATAAAAGGTTTAACAGAACTGTATTTTTTTGTCGAGTTCGCGATGCCTAGTTTACTTCCGTTGCCCTTCGACGTCCATAGTGATGAGAAACGACACCGTGTACGTTTGATACAAAATACTGTATAAAAAAATGGGGCGACATTTTGCCGCTGCCCAGGGGCGGCAGTTTGTCTAGGGACGTCACTGTATTTACCTGCACCAAACAATTTAATTAGAATGAATAAGATCTATTGGAATCTTAGACTATAGATATTGGAATATTATTTTTAAAACTATTAACAAATCATAAGATCCTGACCAAGTGGATACTCCAACGGAAATTGCATCAAGACACATAATGAAAAAGGTGAATTGACAGTATGCAGGAAGATTGAAAAAATGTGTAAAAACCTGGCAACTAGGGAAAATTGACGAGGAAATGGAACCAGTGAAGCGAACTTGTGGAGGAAGCTAAATCTCGCAATGGAATGTAAGAAAATAAAATTTTAATTGTATAACTTCATAATGGATTTTCGAGTATTGAATAAGTACAAAAATGTTTCATAGTAATCCGCTTCGCAGGAAAATATTTTTAAAGGGACGCGTAATTTTCAAAGTGTGAGTGTAAAAAATATGAAAGCATAAAATAATCAATCAATCTGTAAAAATCCTGGCAACATAATAGTTTCTGTATTTTAACACTCTGTGGCAGTTGCAAAAGAAAATTTGTCTCTAAGGCATAAAGCCCATTGACGCAGCGAGTGCAAGTGGCGCGTATATCATCAAAAATACAACGTAATCAAATACGCCAGCGCCCACTGGACTTCACGATGCCTTGCGCCCCGCGTGCCGCATGAGTCACCGTTTTTCGCTTCTCGGCGATACGATTTAATGAAAATACAAAGAAGTCCATTCATTGAACACGGCTACCAAAATTACGCTGCTTGAGGCCTCGTCGATCGACGGGCGAAAAGCAATTATTTAATTACAGATAAGTCATTGTTTAATTTTATTGCGTGTTCAGTTTATCGCTGGTTGAATAATGTCGTCGTAAATATTAATGACAAGCCCCGAAATAATATAATATTTTTATTGCTTTGTTATGAGAGGCGCTGTAATAAAAATTATGTTGTGCTGATTGGGCCGCTTATTACATAGGTGAAGGGTAATGCGCGGGAAGAGACGTGTGATTATGGTTATGAATAAACACTGCATACGCGGACTTCGCCGGCTCGTCGCGTTCTATGGGCACCATCGCTAAGCCTGTCTAAAAACCTTGAGGCTACGTTTTAAAAATCACAACTGATCGTCACAATAGGGCGGATTAATACTATGATAGTTAGGGATTGTTACAAGAGAAACTAAATAGTAATTAAAGTAAAGAATATATCGTCTCTATTCTGGCAGAACACACTAACTGGAGAATACTAGTTTTGAATAATTTGACTTTAAAGTTGTTGAATGTTGAATGTTGAAGTTAAAGCTGTAAAAATGTTTGAAATGGTCTATAATGTGAGTTTATTAAGTAATCGTAAAAAGGATGACTTTAAAATAAAGACTGTTTATTTATTAAGAAAACTTCCAGACGGTAAAGTTTTAAATAATGAACATTTTGGTATAACTAACTCAATATGTCATTTTTTTGAATTAGTGTCTTCTGTCAGAACAATGACGATATTTTAAAATATACTTGAATAACAGATTTATCAATTAAATCGAATAATTAAAATACTGCAACTGTCATATAATATTATGACTGTTATAATTGTTTAAACAGGGTGTCAGTATATTAAAAAATAAAAATATTGTGAGTGTTGTCATTATTGCGGGTTTCTATCAGGTTTATTTAATAATATTTATATATATTATATACTTAATGGGAGTAATGGGATCTTAAATTGAGTAAATAATATATTGTTATTAACATGAAATGGATTATTAATAACTACCGGATCTTTTATAAATACAATTACGTGAAAGAACATATCATATTATGAAAACTACAAATACCTACACATCAAATAAAAATCTGAGATTGTAAATAAAAACATTAATATTATTCAGAAAGAACATTCCTCATATTAATATAAGTTTAAGCAGAACAAAATGATTTTGAATAAAATGAATTAGAACTACAAGTGAATGTGTCTTTTATCTGCAACGAATCGATTAATTTTGCTAAAAAAAGCATTCATATAAAATATCTACAATTTCCGAAATGTGGGGAGATATACTGTTATTTGTTGCTATTTTTTACATTTAAAAGCGGAAATCACGTGTTGTGGCATTGGGGATGTAAACTAGTTCACATTTTTGACACGCAGTATGTTATACTGGTGAGACTTTTTCGTTGTATTGGAACATGAAGAGTAGTTCCTCCTGTCCTCTGTTTTTAAAATTGTGAGTTTAATAGTAATATCAAGAGTGTTCTTTATTATATTAAGCTGAAGGTACAAGAAAATTGATATGTAAGGAATTGAGATAATACATGGATAGATGCAATCGGCAGAACAACTGGAAAAGGGTTGCAGATTTCAGCCGCGCTTCTTTCATTCACGATTCAGCATCCATTCAAAACTACTCAGGTATGCGTGTCACTAAGTAGGTACACTCAACCAACCAGTGAGTAGGCGAACTTTCTGAAGTTAAAAATATATTGGTTTATGTTTATAAAATTGATTGAGACTCGAGAACTGAAAATTGAAGACTTTTCCATTAAAATATTATGAAACCAATAAATCAATCTCGAATTCTCGAGAAAAAAATAATCTTGAATTCGAAAATTCTCGAATCTCTAGAAATGAAAAAAGTTGTAAAATTAAAGCTCGGTAGTTGTAAAATTAAAGCTCAACGAATGACAGTTTGGCTTGCCCATTCTCTTTATAATATTGTTATAATATTATTTTATAATATGTAACTAATCATGCACAACAGGATGAAAAATATTATTAAGCATTACTCATAATGAAAACAATGGTATGCCAATGTTTGTGACTTGGGAAAGGACACGTGTCCGCAAATAATTATGATAATAATAATTTTAATTATTGAAATTATGAAAAGACTTTTATCCAATTGTTGGTTAGATTTTTGCCAAAATGAAAAAAAAACGCTCGCATAGTGTGTATTATAATAGGTACCAAAGTACCTACATATAGGTATATCTACTTTTTCATGTATCCGTGGTGGAGTATTGGTGATAAGCTAGTCTGCGAAGCCATTATTTACTGGATCCCATCTGGAAAATTCACAATCTATGTAGTTAATCTAATCTAATTCTATGTGTTTTTGATTCAGAGCTAGGGGTCAATGAATTTAACGAATGGCTAACAACGGTTTCTTGTAATAAAGTATGTTAAGATAACATTGCAACGGTAATTTACCGTTTTTACTTGATCATTTGCCGAATAAAATAATATATTGCTTTAGCACACCTCTCCAAAGGCTTTACGGAAAATTTATTGCTGACGACAATATTGACTGTAGGTACGAAAAAAATGTAGTATTTTTTACCACTTTGTTTACTTAATTGGCTATTAAGTGAAATTATTAAAAACTATATAGGTAGGTATCGTACTTACACTTTGAGCTAATACATTGTTGTATATGTCTGAATAAATTACATCTTACAAAATACTAAATATTTACATATATTATTATATTTGAAAATAATGGAAGGATTGCCGATATAAATGAAAATTGATAAAATTAAAAAAACACAGACAACGTCTATAATAAATACTAAGGTGGCTTCTGATATACAAAATTTGTGTCTAGCAAATAATAATTGTCAATTGATTTCAGTAATAATAGAGTTGCCACTTCATAACTTTACACTCCAGCTCTAGGATGAAAATGATGTAATTATATTATAGTTATATATTTTTTAGATACGAGTATATTACCTATATAGTTATTTATTTACAAGAATATCATTTGATCTAATTTTATGCGAGGTAATCAGGCAAAGAGGCGTATCAGTGTAGAAAAAAGTGAAAAAGTACAATATTACAAAACGTACCTATAGGTACTCTACCTACATTTTATTGAAAGTCGCTACCTACTTTTGATGAGCCATTGGATCCTCAGATTCATTGCATTGTATTGGGCAGTTGTTTTTCCTGGTAGAATTTTATTCATATTTTTTTTTAAGTTCCAGGGTGTCCTGGACTATAGCCCCTTAGCCCTATGGTAAGTCTGGCCCTACACAGTGTTTATTAATATTTTTTATTTATTATTGAAATAAATAGGTAGGTTTTCATTTTTGAATATTTTATAAATTCGTCCGTAGGTACGTACATGTTCTAGGAAACGCAATCAAGAAGTAAGTACATAAGTATCATAGATTCTGAATACCTTCATATTAGATTCTTCCCTTTAATTTAAACATTATAATAATATGTATTCAAAAAATCTCTGCGGGTTGCAACTAACCAATACTTTTAATAGTTAGCCATATCTGGGAGTAAGAGCACACGTCGCAAGCATCTTGTTTGAGACAAAGCTCGACTAAATAAAATGCAGTAAGGTGCATTGGGGTAATTCCGAATATGGGTATATTCCGAAAGTTCAAAAATTCTACCAATCAAAGCGATATTTTCCTATTCGCAACATTTAATCTAGACGCCATGTTCATTGTGCTCGCCTCGTCAGTCATCGCTATTCGCTAGTATCAACAATGCGTGCATACCATCAAGTTTTTTCGGAGAAGTGTTTTTCGCGCCATTTTTGCTGTTTCGTAATTACCCCAACTTACATATCTCGGAATTTTGGTAAGTTATTTGAATAAGTGATTGCTTTTACGATAGATAGATTATCGTTTTTTACGAATTTGTGAGAGGAACACAACGTCCTAGCTGTGTTTTTAATTTTTTTTCGGAAATACCCCTTTGGGGTTATTCCGATATATATTCATTCCGCAATAGCCCACTTAACTTTTTTATAGTAAATGACAGTGATTCTCAATATGTAAAGAAACTAAAATTATATCTAATTTAGATTTACATAATATACTTAATTAAATTAATATTAAAGTAAGTAAATTTAGCGTCGTCCTAATAAGAAGCTATCGCACGTCCTATAATAATCTTGGGTAAGTGCGGTAACGCCAGCCTTCACTTAACAGCATAACTAGTGTATCCGACATCATGAGAGAATATAGCGATTCTGATATTATAGATTATCTTGATTTTTAAGAATTTATGGATGAATACTCTGAAGATGATTTTAAAATATACAAGGAAGAACCAAGGTCACAAAAAAAAAAACAAAAGATGTGAAATATGGTGAAAGTTTAACTGACGAAAAGATACTCACCAACAACGATTCAAATTCTCTCTGTACTAAGAGTAAAGGTGTTGGCAAAAAAGTAAAGGTAAAGAAAATCAAGCGGATAAAACAGACAAAAAAAAGAGAAAAGACACATTGAAAGAGATGACAAAGACAACGTTGATGTTTTTATAAAAGGAAAAAATATGACAACTAGAGAAGACTCAAAAGAAAAAGACAAAGATTAACAACTGCTACTAAAACTGAAAAATAAAGATGTAGTATACAAATCTCAAGAAAAAGACCCTGCCATAAAGGAAAATTACAAATTAAATGATTCAGTGCTTATCAGATATTCAATCATGAAAAATGGAGATACTATATTGGGTTCATAGAAGAAATAATAAAACATGAGGAAACATACTTCTCTATCAACTTCTTAAAAACTATGAGACCACAGCAGCAGCTAACCTTTATTACGACCAAAAGAAAAGATAGTGACAACGTTCCAGAGTCATTAATAGTGAAGAAGATAGATATACTTACAAAAAAAAAGTGCTGATGAAAAGAATATTACTTATGTAATGATAAAGATAGAATTTATTTTGACTGATTGCGTACCAAACCAATAGATCATTATTAAGTATATATGAGGCTTTCTTGTCTTAAGAAATTCTGTTATATTTTTTAACAGTGTAGCCCGCATTTTAGTTTTAGGTTTGCTATCAGGAATAAATTATAAGTTTATGCCATAAAAGTAGATGACAATGATTAAAAAGACAAGTTCCGACTTTGATTTAACATTTTTAATGTTGACTAATTTAATTGTATGGGTATGAAGAAAGTTTATTTTGCTATGCAAAAAGCAGTAAGTAAACAAAATATATCTTTATAAAAAATATTGTTCTATCAATTTAGTCAAATAAGAATGTAGACTCAAATAAAAATTGATTTTTTAATTATCACTTTCTTTGATTTTCCTCGTCTTTATTTTATTGATTTAAGGTGGTAGGTACTTGTGTCATATTGGGATATTTTTTCTCATTATTTGTCACCGGTGGGAACAAAACTGGTAGTGACAACCGGGAATAAATCTGCCCTTTTTCATCCCGTTCCACAATCCCTATAATCCTAAGTAATTAACTGAAATGTTGAGAACCACTACCTTTTTTTGGGGTAATTCCGAACTAATAGTATCAAAAGTTAGGGATTATGGATACTATTAACAAAATTGATGATATTTTGTGTTAGGAGTAATTACGGTCGAAAAAGAAAGGTAAACCTTCGGTCAAAGTGCAATAAAATCAACTTTTGAATAATTTCGGAATTACCCCAAGATAGTTCGTAATTCCCCCAATGCCAAAAAAAAGTGACTCAATATTTCAAATTCTCAATTTAAAGAACCCAACTATATATTCCAGAATCGAATATATATTTATCATACATCCTTTCTTTAAGTACACAGAGGTAAAACAATAATGGCAGTAAATATAAAACACTTTGAATAATTAACCGAAATATATAACCTCTAGCCATCTCATAGAAATTCCTGTCGGAATTACCCCAATGCACCTTATGTACATACTTACTTAAAAAGATAGCTACTTAAAAAGTCAATGGAATTATTGGCTGGCAGTCGACACGGCGCAATTCCATTGACAAAATTACAGGCTCTCGTTGTTATACGTTTCATATAATTGTTTTTTGTACAATGCCCTGATGCAGTTCTTACCTTATAAGTAAATATTCTCTGCACCATGTTCATTGATTAAAATAAGCGTCATTGGAACGAGACACCACCTGTTTTTTTGTGGTGGCTTGAGATAATTTTTCATTTCCTATAATGTAGCGCTCCCCGTGTTTATCTTTTAATTTTATTTACCTTCTTCTATGATAAATGGTATAACATAATTATTAAAAACATCCTAATAATAATGTTTTCTTACAAATACGCCCTGTAAAAAATCACAGTCGGTGTTGAGATATCCCAAGTTCTGGGCTAGCTCAGGGTATGTGTCGAACTCAGGATTCACAAAAAAATAGATTAAATAAAAAGTCTTTGTCTTTTTTTTTTGTAAGCACGTGGCTTTATATTTTCAGTGGTTTTCTTTTTTACACACTTATATTCTAATTAACACTAGTTTTATTTTTGGCGCGGGAGTACGCGAATTCAACTCTGCGTCCGTTTGCGACTCGTGTTTCTTCTGACTACCTCTTTAAATGTTTAAAAATTCTCGTGTGATAATTGTGGCGAGTAGGTATCTACAGTTACTACAAAATAACTTTAATGCTAACTCTCTTCCACACTTACATCTCTTACATCCATCTCTTTTAAACTCATAAAACAAAATCTTACATAGATTTACAAACTATTCCTATTACTAAATTAATTACAATTTTAATACTATGAATCCTTAATATAATACTTAAAGCTATTGGTTTAAAATTTTATATCTAGGTACATATGATAATCAACATTCTAAATTTAACATTTTCCGTTTTTATCCAGATAGCCAAGTGTTACGTCATAAGTCTTTCATATTCTGTTAATTGACTATGTGACCAAGCCGCACGTTTAGGCTTACAAAACTTTATTACGGCTCCCCATTGAAGACGGGAAGTCCGAGTATGTCAGTGTATATCGCGGCAATACTAAATAATAGTTTTATATAAAATGTTTTATGTTAGGTTATCTAAGATTACTGGTATGTACTGTAAAGAGATATTGAGTCTCGCGGACGACCAAACATATACAATATGAATCCATCATCAACCAACTTGACATTCGTGAAAAACACGTGGTATTTGGTTATGTGGATAGTCGGAGAGAACAAGAAAGAGCTTTCTTCAGGTGGGCGAACCAAATCAAGTTTTTCTTGGATACAAATTTACCTGTCGTTAAATGCAGTAGAGCCGAGCTTTGGAGAAGAAGATAGTTAGTCATGAGGTCCCAACAAAGAAGAATATCTCGTCGGCCTATAGCGTCGTAGGTACCAGGTTCGAATCCTGGGTCCGGCAAATACACATATTGTTTTTCAATTTGTGTTCGAGTTAGGGTATGGACCTAATAGGTTGAGCAAGTTGCACACATACATTCCTCGTAAAAACAAAATTTGTTAATACAAACTTCCATACTTTAGAGACCCATTATATGATATTATTAGGATTGGACACAGTATAAAAAAATATAATTGTACACGATGTTAACACATTTGTCTAACCAACAAGAGATTATAGAATTTTTAACGATGTTCGATTGTAACTACAGAGTGAAGAACTATTAACAAAATGTTTTTTTTTACGAGACATGTTAGTCACTTGCTCAACCTACTAGGTCCATTATCTGGGTCCAATCACATATTGATAAAAAACATGGGATTTTTTCCAGACTCGGGATTCGAATCCAGGAACCACTACATTATAATTAGAATTATGTAAATATTCACATAATTCTTAACATAGTAAAGTACTTAATGAAAAATGGCATCTCTCTACTTATACTTGATAGAAACAATAAATGTGACATAATTTGTATGAAAACGAAAAAAGGTAATTTATCTTGCTATGGAAATTTAGTTAAGTATATTAGTCACAGCGCCCACGGTGGCCGCGAAGCTTAAGCGTTGGACTATGACGCCGTGGGTCCCAGGTTCGAATCCTGGGTCTGGCAAGTACACATATTATTTTTCAATTTGTGCGTGAGTCAAGGTATGGACATCCATTTCTCGTAAAAAACAAAATCTGTTAATACAAACCTCTACTCTGTGTAGGCCCATAATATAATCCTATTAGGATCGGACATGGTCGGAAAAAAAATATTAGTCACATTGTTATAACCAACTAGATCGCAAGGACAACGGGTTGACGGAAAAATTGGATAACAGACAGCTGGACGATTGGACAACTGGACGCTGGTGATTAAAAGGCGCGACGAAAAACACGTACGTTACAATTTGAACCAGCAAGTGTACGAAGTACAGATAAAGTAAATATTATAAAAAAAAATGTTTAAAAAAATTAAGGCTTGTTATAGTTATAAATAAAATGGCGTGCTTTTACATTTCATTATTACACTAAACGCGATTTGTTTCAAATAAACTTTTGATTGGGGCTTTATTATATTATTTTATTACATATACCTTCAATATAACGACCAGACGTTTACGAATAGTGCTCAATATTGATTAGAAATACCAAGAGTATTGCGTTTATTATCATTAGAAATTTGTGTGTATTTATTTCCTCTAGAAAAATGGGGGCAAAAAATGAGATAATTTTTTCACTTTTATCATGATTTTTCCTCATGACAGGTTACACAAAGAATAGGAAAAAAGATTTATCACTAGAATAAGATTAAGTAAATCACTTTCAAAGTGAGCAAAACCGTAAAATTTATCAAGTAACAATAAATTTCTGTGGCTATTGTTCTCCTCGCGAATCGCGCCTTTTCTTATTTCGCCAGGGAATCTTCCGTTTTCGGTGATCATATTTTCAGTCACGCAAAGAAGAAGGCAAATAAAATAAATCGCTTTGCGCATAATGGCGACAAGTTGGTATTCAGTAGGGCCCCATCGTCGCGCATGCGCCGTGCTGCATGTTAATTTTCATAACTACGCTAACTGCGCGAGATAATCGCTCTGTAAATAATAATGTCTGCTTGGAAATTCGCGGCCAGGATCTGCTATTCGAAGAAAATAATATTTAGCATCACTGCGAACAAAGACTTAATAACTATCACAATAAAAAAATCATTCATCTTATAAAAGATTGATATCAATTTATATGTGCTTTGATAGCCGTATAAAAGTCATAATTATTTTCTCATAGATTTGTATCTTCCGTTTTCTGGAATGATTATTGATACTCTTGTACGTGTTTATTTTTTATATGCCTTTTCTATACGTTTATTATAAGCATTAACGTTTTTACCAGTAGTTATCTTCCATAGGTACAAGTACTTACTTATTCATGGCGAGCAAATAAATTTTGTAAATCAGTTTTGTAATATTAGTAAAAATAATTATTGTCCTTAAACGTATGAGACTACTATTCACATGCAGGTTAGTTAAAAAAATAATGTTGTCGTAAAGTTTGGCTCATGATGTGAAATATAGAAATAAATAGCGACGGTGGGTAGTTCATGGGCACATGCTAACGGTAGTGACTGAGCATCATAAGAAAAAGTCTTTAAAAATGCTTTATTACATTTAAACCTAAGAATATGACATAATTTTTGAAACTTAATTATTTTCTAATAAAGTTAATCACCTATTTATATTATTTAACCACTAGGTTTCTAAATCTTTTAGAATAGAATAATATAAAGTGATGATTTTATATATGTACTTCATTTACCTTTTACCATTTACCTAACCGACTTTTTTTTAAACGGTACATGTTCAAACACGCGCGTTAACATCATTTTACTCCCTACTTCAATTATAGTTTGTCAATTTATGGCTACGGCCGTATGTTGTAGCTTAACCACTGGGGAATGCCAAAAGAAATGGCGTACTTAAAAAAAACACTACCTTATTCTTAGGTCAATAATTATTATAAAGCAATCATTATTCGTAGGATGTTTATCACACTTCAATGGTCAAAAACATAGCTTATAATTAGTATCTTTAGAATTATCTTTAAATGTGTAAATCTTGCCCAGTTTTTGAATACTAAAATGCCTAATTCTTGTCAAATTTGGGATCACAGAGATTATCAATATAATTTTTTATCGTAAATATTTCACTATAATAATGTCGACATAAATTATACTGATGATTTTATAAATGCGTTTGAAAATTAATAAATGTAAAAAATCTTAACACCACTGCACATTTATGTACTGAAATATGACTATATTCTAAAACATTAGAGCGAGAGGTTTAAAAGAATACTATTTTATGTAGTAAAAATACTTTATGCAGTCATCAAATGTTTAAAATAAATATAAAGGATAATAAGGCTTCAAAATTATATAAATAGATTATCAACAACGTTTAAGGTATGTCCAGGATCATGCTTTGAAAATAGAACAAAAGCTCCATTTTGACCTACGCTGAGCATGTCCCCCCTTAACGTTATACATATTAGTTAAAAGGTTTTCTCAGTGTGTAGAGAAAAAAATACTAAACACTGATTACTCGTATTATTGAAAGCTCAAAGCTCGAATTCGCCTTAAAATGCAGTTTTCGGAATTTCTGTCACAAGTTAAATGTTGCATCATTGTTACTATAGCATTATTTTACCAAAATTTGGCTATGGTCTTTATTGGAGTATTGCCAACGCTATTTATCTTCTTGATGGGTTATAAAATGTAAAGAAATGCTCTGTATAAATGAAATTTTGCAAAGTGCAGTGAATAAAAAAACCTACTCTGGTGGCATATGCTTTTTTGTAAGATCATAATATATATTAAAAAATAGCAATGCGTTAGTAATATGATTGGTTGCATTTTAGTTAATACAAAATTTAATTCGTCAGTTTACATGTTACGAGATGTTTGATAATCTTATTTTTGTGATTTCAATAAAATTGCTAGAATGCTAATGATATTAGTATTGGATAAAAAATACAAATTGTACGTCGGTCACTAACAAATTGATCGGACTTTGAGTTACCTACCCAATATCCACCGATTTGTGCTCGACCGCCTTCCATGACGCTATAAACGTTTTTATGAGACTTTAGTGTCACACTAATTGTCACGAAACGACCTTGGTGAATAAAGAAAGAATTTAGAAAGAAAAAAAAAACAGCAACAATTTTGACTTGCTCTGCCGTCATTTATCTTTAGTGACATGAAGTGTACCCGTATACTGAAACTCTGCCGAAGTAGAGAAGTCAGGAGTTGAAAGTGATGTATCTAAGGAGGAATAGGAATTATTCCGTCCTCTATAGTCTATATCAGTGCTCCGCAACCGGTGTGCCACGAGACGATGCTGGGTGTGCCACGGAGCATTGCTTCAAAAAAAACACAAATAATTTTGTATATTATTACTTACTTAATAACCAAATTTGCGTACATGGCTGGTAATAAATACATTTGAGCACCTGCATGAACTTAATAAAGCAATGAATGCATGGTCAGAATGAAAATATATTGACGTGATCTGATAAATTAGAAAGATTTAAGACAAGGATCTCTACAAATGTTCCAAAGGACCTACCAGACCACCAATGAAAACAAGCAAAGAATTTTGGATCCGTCTCAAAAACATTTAATTTTGCTTCAAAAGAAATGTCATCATTACTTTCATACAATCAATACGACTGGATTCGAAACCCTTTTGCAACCAATACCAAAAATTCTATAGAACCGCTTATGGTATTTTTTGGATTTCGGTTAATAAAGAATATCCTCGTATTTCTGACAAGGCTATTAAACTAACTAAGTAAGGCTAAAAACTTGTACGATCAATGAAACAAGCTATTTATTGATACAAATACATTGGAATAATAATGTACATTTGGTTCTTCGTCGTGTGTCGTGTTTATTTAATTATTTATTAAATAAGTAGGTATTCAATGTAATTTTGGTGCCCTGGGGGCCCAAGCTCAGGAGGGGTGGCGTGGCAGGTCAAGCACATAAATGAGATAAACACAAATTACAAATTTGCTGTAATTGCAAAAAAAGTCATTGTGTCAATACTCGACAAATAATTAGTGTTCAACGACAACTAACCGTAGTTCAAGTGGATGAATTAATAAATACAAAAATCGCTAAACGTAGAATCATATCAAACAGAACATCATTTCAAAAACGCTATTTTAAAGTATCACACCTTAGCGATAGGTAGAGGGGGCGCCGAAGATTCTGGCCTGGGTTCCATGTTTTGGTGTATACCTAAATTGTTTTACGTGTGGTGTGCCGCGGAATTTTGGGAAGACCTTTTGTGTGCCGTGGGTGAGAAAAGGTTGCGGAGCACTGGTCTATATGACGCAGCAAACTTGTCAAATGCCTCAAAGTTGGCCTTGGTTGATATCAAGTCGGCGTGGCCAATTGGGCCCGTGTCTGGACGGACAATGGCAAACAGCTCCACTCGGTCGTATCCCACCAGCGGATAGTCCCAGAGAACGTGTTCAGCGTCTTAATGGTCGTGACCGCATGTGCATTCTGGCCTCTGTACTATCAAACGAAAACCGTGCAGTTTGGCTGCGAAGTCACCATGGTCGGTCAGGAACTGGCTCATCCAGTATGTTGGTATTAGTTGTCTAATCTGAAGCCTGCAGGACACACCTGTAAAAAAACAGATACGTTTATCGTCATTTGGTGGATCACATCGGAAGAGAAAAATTGACCCAAAAAATAATATGAAGGAATCTTAGAGCTACTTTCAACCATAGCGTGTTAAGTTTTTGTTGGTTGGTAATGGTGACATGTTTGGTTTATTATCTGAAAGTTTAAACTATGTTTGAAAAGGAGTTTATTTGAAAACGGAAAAAAAAAACAATTAATGGTAAGTTATATCATGTGATGGACAATAACATGGAGAGAAAATTGATTGATAGTACGTAGAAGAGAGTGCATTATATAATAATAATTATTTTTGGCGGCTCTCGTGGTGCAGTGCGTAAGGCGCTTACCTTCCACCCGAGAGTTTCTGGGTTCGATTCCCGGTCAGGACACACAATATTTATGTGTTTTCCTCAAAGCCTGGGTGTTTGTGATTGTTTAAAATTACTACCAACCACCTTGTACGAAAAAGCAAGGACATGGTTTTTAATAATTCAAAAAAAATAAATAATAATAATTATTTATAATCAGTGGTAAGGTAAGTGAGAGGGTATAAATATTATGAAAACTTGTTTTTATATTGGCGGCTTCTGTTTGCAGGTGAGCCTCCAGTCGCCAATGAAAGGGGCCAACATTTCTTTTTCATTGGAGCCTTTTGTCAATGCAAAGTTTGTTACATGACTACCGAGCTATGGATCCAATAATTTCTTAAATTAAAAATTATTTTCAGCCAGTACACTTTTGAACTTAAGAATACAATTTAAAACTGATTTATGTTTAATCAGCATTTTTAGTAGTATTACCCATAATATAATAGAAAGTTTATGTTAATGCACATATATAATTATTATATTATTAATAATAAGTGATATACAAATTTAATAAAAGATTAAAGTTTAATACCATATAAAACAGTAGGTAGGTACCTGAATTAACTAGTTTAGAAAATACACTGTGATGGTACTACGTATTTACTAAACTAAATTGATGATGTAGTCTACATTAGATTTCGACTGTATAACTTTAGGTAAATGATTTCCAACCTTTGAAAATGTATGTTTTAACTACCGCGCATCGCCCACTAGGCGGACATCCACCAGATAACAACAGTGATTACGTTTATATTTTGTGTTGATGTAATTGATGTTTTTATAAAGTTGTTCAATGTTAACCACCAAGGAAATATCTAACGATTAGATAACAGATTAACTAAACCAAATTTTCAAGAAGCTTTATAATTTTATAAATTTAATAAGTCTCAAATCACTAAATCTAGTTATTTTACTCAATTATAAAAAACAATTATTTTGAAAAGCTTTTGCAAATAAGCCCGGACATGAGCTCGCAATACATTAGCTTTCACGATACTCTGGTTAAAAGCATTACATTAAGCACTAGTCTACTCTTGCTTCGGGTCGTTTAATTTAATAATTTGTTAGATGACACTTTGACATTATTCCATGAAAACAATGTCATTTTCTACGCCTAAATGAATTATTCACAATTATTATGCATTTGGGTAAGTTAGTTTTAATTAATTCATCTATCATCTTTGAATATTTAGTGTAGAGAAGCTCCTTGATGCAGCTTTTATCAATGTAATTAATTGCGCGACTTCAACTGGCTACTGGCTATAACTGGCCCTACGCAGACAACATATTATACCTACTTGTACCCACAGATATAATATATATATATATATTGGAAGATTTCCATCTCTCTCTTGCTTTACAAAAAAGTTCATTATCTGCTTACTAATAAAATAAATATATTCTGTCTCTGTCTCCTACAAAATCTCAGCACGCTTGAATTTAAATTATTTTCCATTGACCGCGTTTTTTTATCAGTAAAAGAATAACTTATTTCAGTGTTGTGTAATTTAATTTAAAGAGTAAAAACGATTGTAATTATGTACTAATTTGTTATTTTTTAAAAAATAAAATAGGCAAGCCGCAGTATTTTAATATGTAGAGTTAAATTTTATAGTGATCAAAATTTCTCGTCAAGGAAAAAGTTAATTCTCGCTTTCTCATGAAATCAACAAAGGGAATCTAAGACTATGTCCTGATAGCGCGATTTGAATCATGCTTTGCGCGCATTCCAGGTACATGTGGCCTCATTGAGCCGTACACATGCACTCGCAACGTGTCATCTGTCGCGCGATAATCGCAAGACTTTGCCAATCTCTCGACAACGCGACGTTTTTATAACCATTTAAAAGTGCATTACGACCGCTTCGAGCTCACAAAATAAATAACGTCACCTCGGTTATACAATGCCGAGAATATATCTTGTCAGTATATCGTGAGATATTAAATCTCAAAGGAGCCGTGTGTCGCTTTTGAGTTTTCAGTCTTTATTCTCGCACTCGCGATTGTTTTTTATGCCCATACAAAAATGAATTACACAACCTAGCTTATTAACTGTCTAATGAACCGCGTTATATGGACGCAGCACACATTTAGTACTCGAGCGTAAAGCGCGGTGTGACACGCACCATCTGAACAAGGCCTAAAGAATTCTATAAATCCTTACGAGTTTCTGAGTTTCGGAAGTAAAGATTGATTGAATTTGAATTTTTTTTTTAAGGAAATGCTTATAAAATCTCTCGATTCTTTGAGGTTGATTCTGAGCTGAATCTGTTGAATTTACGAAATTCGTAATCTAGTAATTTCTTTTCCAAACGTATTTTTTAAATGTGAAAATATATGTACTTACCTCTTTTTAATTTCACTTAGCACAGTTAATTAAATAAAACAAAGAAAAATGAACTAGTACACGATAAACTACTTGTGTACCTCAGTGGCGCACCCAGAATTTAATATTGGGGGGGGCCCAAGGAGGAGAATGTAAATTAGTCCCATAGGCACTTTTTCTTCTTCACAGCCTAATTTCTCATTTATCGGTCTTTTGTCTATTGCACTCGGTGTACCTACACCATGGTCCCCACATCCTGAAACGGGCCCTCAGGCTAGGATATTTGGCGGCCCCCCTACCTACCGATAAGATTAAAGGCAGTATAAAACACTAAATTAACGTTTTCCAAATTGTGTTTTAGTTCAAATTAAGGGTACTTATACAGTGAATCATTGGCGATTTTTAATACATCTACTTTAATAATGGAGCTGTCGAGTATCGACACATAATAATCAAAAAATATATTGCACAATTATATAAGAAATTGAAAATGTGTATGGTTATGAAGTATAATAGCGCCGCAGGCGACTTTTTTTACTATTAAAGCTAATTTATGATGTGTGTTTATCTCACTTATCTGGTCAACCCGACACGCCGGGCCCCCCATAACCCGGCCCCCCCGGCTAGAGCTCTGTCAGCCCTCCCAAGCTATGACCTACACCACTCCGGAATTCGAGTGGACACGGAGAATTTTTTGACAGTTCCATTAGGGATTGGGTTTTTGTGTTAGAAATTAAAATCTAAGAAATTTTTCTATAAAGGTGCTGGTGAATTACATTCTGATAATTTTTATTTTGGGGGGTGCCAGGGCCCCCTGCCCCCCCCCTGGGTGCGCCACTGGTGTACCTACTCTGTATTCGCTGAAATCAGAGATAATCTGAGGGTCATAGTTGGAGGCAGATTTACCGGAAGGTAGGTACCCTGAGTATGCCCAGTAGTAGGACTAGTAGGAGTTCGAATTGATAAGGTCCCCCAATTTCAATATTATCAAAAAATAACGAAATTCTGAAAAATCCTCATTCGAAACCATGAAAAAGCTGTTTTAAGAAAATAATATGGAAACTGTTATTTATTAAATACCTACTATAGAATTATTATCGTCTTCCAAATCTTGAATGTATTGTCGAATTATGAACAAATGCATTATTGAATATGATGCAATATCTTATAAATAATCTCGAATACTAACTAAAAGTACAAACTAAAAAAAACATAAAAATATATTCAATTATACCGACAGACGACTTCGAAGTGTTTCTAAAAAGGAATGAAAAAATAATTATTATGAAAATAAATTATAACAATAAAATTGGTGCTGCAAGCAGTCTCCAAATATTTAAACCCACCCCTGTTCATAGCAGAAATATATAGCAATACATATTGTAATAAAGTACTTTCTCAGATAAATCTTCTCTTTCTTCAATTCTTCCAGTTTAAAAATATAGTAATGACAATGAAATGAAAAGGCCTAACCAGCAGGGCGGTACGAAAATGTCTTGGAAACCTCTAATCTAAATATTAATAAGTCATTATTTAAAAAGGGCTCATATGTATAATATTATACTATTGTAACATTAACCCAAAACGTTTTAATCTCAGTGTGGTCTGGAAAATAAATCTCACGTCATGATATGTGCGGATTTTGATAAAAATATTTGTAGTTAATTATTATTGAAGCATCAGCTAACCTTTTTTAAAGCTTATCTTCCATCTAATATATAAAAATTAATATTTGTGTGTTTGTTTGTTCGTATTTAATGCGCAGCCATACCGTTCATCCGATTGCGATAAAACTTTGTGAACTTATTGCTTGCACTTGCGGGAAGAGTATAGGCTATACTGATATATAAAAATGAATGTCTGTCTGTCTGTGTGTCTGTCCCTTATGCGTTCCTATACCATTCATCCGATTGCAATGAAATTTTGGTAAGTGGTTGTATGCACACCCATGAAGGTTTCTGAATTAGAAAAATCATCATCTTCTTCTTCTTCTTCTTCATTATATTTTCTTTTATTCGTATGGTTCCTATACCATTCATCCGATTGCAATGAAATTTTAGTAAGTGGTTGTATGCACACCCATGAAGGTTTCTAAATTAGAAAAATCATCATCCTTTTCTTCTTCTTCATTATATCTTCTTTTATTCGTATGGTCCCTATACCATTCATCCGATTGCAATGAAACCTTCGTCAGTTGTTGTGGTAATACCCGCAATGGTTTTTGAATTAATACAACCATCTTCTTCTTCTTCTTCTTTTCTATATTCTTCTATTCGTATGCGTTACTATTACATTCATCCGATTGCAATAAAATTTTCGTCAGTAATTGTGCCAACACCCGCGAAGGTTTCTGAATTAGCACAACCATCTTCTTCTTCTTCTTCTTCTTCTTCATTTTATCTTCTTTTATTCGTATGGTCCCTATACCATTCATCCGATTGCGATGAAACCTTCGTCAGTTGTTGTGGTAACACCCGCAATGGTTTTTGAATTAGTACAACTATCTTCTTCTTCTTCTATTCTATATTCTTCTATTCGTATTCGTTTCTATTCTATTCATCCGATTGCAATAAAATTTTCATCAGTAATTGTGCCAACACCCGCGAAGGTTTCTGAATTAGTACAACCATCTTCTTCTTCTATTCTATCTTCTATTCGTATGCATTCCTATACCATTTATCCGATTGCAATGAAATTTTGATCAAGTGTTGTGCTCACGCCGCAAAGGTTTCTGAATTGTTACAACTATTTTCTTTTTCTTCTATTCTATCTTCTTCTATTTGTATGCGTTCTTATACCATTCATCCGATTGCGATGAAGTTTTGACCAGTTGTTGTGAGCACGCCCGCAAAGAGTTCTGAATTAGTACAACCATCTTCTTCTTCTTCTATTCGTATGCGTTCCTATACCATTCATCCGATTGCAATGAAACTTTGGTGAGTTGTTGTGCGCACGCCTGCGAAGGTTTCTGAATTAGTACAACCATCATCTTATTCTTCTATTAGAATGCGTTCTTATGCCATTCATCCGATTGCGATGAAATTTTGACCAGTTGTTGTGCGCACGCCCGCAAAGGTTTTTGAATTAGTACAACTATCTTCTTCTTCTTCTATTCGTATGCGTTCCTATACCATTAATCCGATTGCAATGAAACTTTGGTGAGTTATCATGCGCATGCCCACGAAGATTTCAGAATTAGAAAATCATCTTCTTCTACTATTATTCGTATGCGTTCCTATACCATTCATCCGATTGCGATGAAACTTTTGTCAATTGTGTGCGCACACCTGCGAAGGTTTCTAAATTATTATTATATAACATACAAAGTTTGTTGTTTGTTTGTTCCATCCAATTTTGATTTTTTTTTACTACATATTAATAACATTAATAACGTTTTCATATTTTGGATTCGATTTTAATTTAGTGTTCCTATGTTTGACCTTTACTCCTATTAGAATTATTTTCATATTGCCATATTGTATTACACAGATATTTTAATATTAAAAAAATAATTTCCTCTTATTATTTTTCAAATATCTAAGATAAATATAACCACGAAGCGACCCTGTGCGAAGCCGGGTACTTCAGCTAGTATTATATAAAAAAAGCTCCGTCGAAGTAATTGAAAATTTTCATTCAACATTTTTGATGCAGGTACTTTTATTATAAAAAGTTTGAAGAACTTATTAAAAATGTCGAATCGAATAGAACCCAAGTCTTTACTAACACTATCTTGATATTTTAGTTAAATGTTCATAATTTAACATCCGACCATTACCGTATGGACGCTTTATTTACTACTGAATATATCAAGTTATATTGGAAACCTACTATATTATCTTCAGTATAGTATATAAATATTAAATGGATACAAATTAAACAGGTCACTCACTAACTGAGTAACAAAGAAAATTCTACTCAAGGAAAATCTTAGACAGCGCCATGAAAATTTTCATTAGTCATGATTATATTATAATATGTGCATTGGTCGAAAACTTATGTGAATTACGTACCTTCTAGTGTATTTGCCTGCCATAATAACAATTCATATAACTTATATACCTACCTAATACCTACCTAAGTATTTAAAAAAAATATAAAAAATAATTTAATAACGTAATCATAAGTACTAATCATAAACAAAACACTGTAAATGAGTGCTAAAATATCCGTTTTTGAAATCGTTAATCGCGGGTTCGATCCCCGGATCTGCCAAAGTTTTGATGTTATTTTTTTCCCAATGTGGATCCCGAACATACATTTAACAGGGTGAATGTCTAATTTTTCTCGTATTTTTTATTATTGTTGAGAAAACTCTTCGGGCAGTCAATATTCTTATCCGGTAAAGCGGTACCTAAAAACTGATCTTATTAGATTTGTACGGAACAAAAATATTTAGATAGGATAACGTCAGTAATTAAATTACATATGTACGAAGATAGGTGACCTATATGGAATATAGTTATGTCAGAAAGTTTCTGTAGCTGAAACGAAAGTTTTCACAATCTGACGCCTTTAAGTGTTAAAAAAATCCTTACATCACAACTCTATTACTAAAAGCTTATGTCGCATAGCCCAAATGTCGCAAGGGGGTCTCCAGACTTGTCATGAATTTAGAAAAATAATACTAAAATGAATAATAATTTTGAAATGAATAAGCGCCTAGGGCCTCTAAGTAGCTTAATTCGCCATTGGCTAAATGCAGTTTTAGGCAATGGCTATGTTTTAGTTAGAATTAAAAAAGTTGTTGTTTATAGGAAAAGGCGAGTGTATTTTACAACGTTTTTCTTCGGTCGTATTCTTATTTGTCCGGTACAAATCTTGCAATCGATTTTTAACTAACTTCCCGACTAGCTAGACATTTGAAACTTTTAGAATATATCAGAGCACGACGCCAATGCATTTTTTAATACTTTTTGCCATAGTTGTAGAATTGAATTCATTTTTTTTAGTTAATTCTGTGAAAAGTTATTTCGATACCATTATTGGTTACAAAGGGGTCCTAACAACTAAATTATTAACATAATATATACGTGCGTTACTATGGAAATCAATATGAAATGACATTTCATTATTCAGTATTTCTATCAAGTACAAATTTTTTTGATCGATTAAGCTAGTCAAGTCAAGTTTATATGATTCAACAGAAAATTTAAAAACGTTGTAAGTATATAAAAAGTTCTTTTTATCTTGTAATTATTTTCAATGGGTCTATTATTTCATTTGTTGGCAAAGCTGGTATTATAAAATTATCATGTGCAGTATAGTTTCAGGATATATTGTGTGCGAAAGAAAAAGGAAAATATTAAGTCATTTTATAACAAATTTTTAAACAATTAAATACACCAAATTGATCATATTGCGCAAATGGCGAAATAAATCGGAGTAACTAACGCCTCTGAATAGTACTCCACGCGGAAATCTCATACAAAGTTGCCTAAAATGTTTTATCTAATTTTGGCTCTCCTGAAAAGAACTTTCGACTTATCTGCCCTTTGCTTGTATTTAGAAATTATAATTATTATTTTTGGGATTCGCTAGTTTGTGAATTTCACGTCAGATGGCGGGACATGCGCGCCACTAAGCAAGCATGCGGTATTCAAAAATCATGGTGGATTTAACTTACTCCCGCCATCCGCTATCTGTTTAGTACATGACAAAACGCTGCCGCGGACGGAGCTCATGCATTATTGAGAGAGCGTTTGCTTCTGTCATCACGGAAAAGAGATCGAAATTTCGATTTAAAATCCCGCCATTAATATCAAACTATCGCAGAGAAGTAACTCACAGTAGCAAAAAATCGCTTCTAACGATGTGGTTTGTGTGTTTATTTGAATAACTGTTCTGTTGTAACGTTGCCGTTTAATTACTTTGGAAAGTTTGTTTAGTACGTAATTATTATTGACGTTTATCGAGTGACAGTGTCAGTTAGGTTTTATAACGATAGTTTGAATAAATCTTAAGTGTGATTTTTAATTTAAAACGCGCCACTAATAATTTACGACACGCCGAGTGCATATTTTTCATTTAATTAATATTTTTGGTTAATGGTGTGCAAATTGATCACATATACGACCGTATATTTGATAAGTTATCTGTATTGTTTTGAAAGTTCTCTGAAGGCATTACAATATACCAGGCACAGTAAAGTTTTAAAGGTATGTAACTAAAACAAAAATAATATTTAAAAAAAATAACACAGGCTGTTTGATGAGATTTGAATTAAAATTGTAATCAAATTTTGTACTTATTCATTTGAAATATGTTTAGCAACCCGGGTTTCTCCTTTTGGCATCATCAGTTAGGTACTGTGGACATTTTCATATTAGTGTTTATGTATGCAATGAGTATAATATTATATTCTGTCAGTTGTATATTTAATATGCCTAGTTGGCTGCTATATTATGTCTGACGATGATGAGAGGCGAAAAATTAATTCAAATGAAAGATGGACACATTTAAATCGATTAGAATTTTAAAATTGATATAGGTATGCCAGACAGCCTTCAGAACATTTTTAGACCATATTATTATGGTCTAACTATTTTCTGAAATAATGATATACTGTTATTATAAGTATCATTATTTCATTAAAATGAATTTGAAGTGTATAGGTATTGCAAGACTCCCTTTTTATGGTGGGTATTTAGTCGCATCATAAACCAAAACATAGCAATTTAACATAAATAATATACTAAAAAATAAAGTTAAGTTAAATTAATAATAATAAGTTAAACTAAAAAATAAAGTTAAGTTAACTAACTATATTTTATTAACTAGGTTTAAGTAATATATATTGTAATGAATAATGATGTTCAGTTAAAAAAGGACATGGTAATAATTATTATGAAATGCCGTGATATAACGTTGTTTACTTTGGTGATTTGATTTGGGTGGTACCTGCGTAAAAATAATAACATAGTTACCTCCATAATCAAACTAATTACCTACCTATATGTAATATCCCATAGAAGATGTTAATTGAATTTAAAAAAATAGCCTAGATTTCCTCCATAAGTTATAATGTTATAATTTAAATTCAGTGTTGGGGGTGCGTACCATCCAGTCTGTAGGATTCGGAGGGCGGCAAAATTTATTATTTTTATTACTTAACTTATTTTTCAAAATATAATTTACCAATATCAAATTCATTTTATAAATATGTTATGAAGTAGGTCCTTATGTACACGTGCAATGTTGCATACCGTGGAAGGTTGGGAAATCGAAGAATTAACGCAAATATAGATAAACATTGGCACATAGTAATAAAATCATACACCGATCGTAATAATATGACTAATGAGTTGCATTGCAGTTGTATACAAATATGTATAGGTTATCTAAAAGCATTCTCTCAAGCAATTCTCAATATAACGGGTCAGTATCTTATTATAATAATACACATACATTGTTTTTTTTTAAATAAAATATAATTCCTTGTAGCCAAAAAATTAACTGAGTCATCAAATTATAAAATATTAATGGGTATTTTTCTAATGAACTTGTTTCTTATTATTATAGTAAAAGAAATCGTGGTGCATTTTTGTTCACATTAAAATATTGTTTCATGACGAGATAATTTTTCTTATTATTTAAATATTTTCATGAGAATTAAAATATATTTTTATATTGCGGATAACAATTTTGGGTTGGCACCCGGTCAGCAACCATCCTTGACCTGACTATGTTTGTAATAAACACAGGGTAGTTTTTATTGTTCTCTCATATATTTTTTAACATTAAATGTGCAATAATTACTACTCATAAAATAGGTACCTAAATAATATATTTTTTTAGACACTTCGGGTCGGATTGTTCAATAAATAGTATGACTATATTTTTTTATTATTATAAAATATTCATTATATCACTATATTTTTCATTTGGTTACATAATACATACATCCAGTGGCGCACCCAGGGGGGGAGCCAAGGGGCCCTGGCACCCCCCAAACATGAAAATTATCAGAATGATTTTAAACATTGAAACTGAAAGCCCTATACCTTTGGGCTTAGACAAATAAAAACACGGCAAAAAAACTTTGGGCTTAGACAAATAAAAACACGGCAAAAAAATGATTTGTAATTCTCCAGCACCCTTTTTAGAAAAATTTCTTAGATTTTAATTTCTAACACAAAAATTTCGAAACACTAATGTCAGGTTTTTTTAGAAACCCAATCCCTAATGGAACTGTCAAAAAATTCTCGGTGTCCACCCGAATTCCGGAGTGGCGTAGGTCATGGCTGGGGAGGGCTGACATGGCTCTATCCTGGGGGCCCGGGCTGTGGGGGGCCCGGCGTGTCGGGTTGACCAGATAAGTGAGATAAACACACATCATAAATTAGCTTTAATAGTAAAAAAAGTCGCCTGCGGCGCTATTATACTTCATGGCTATGAACATTTTCAATTATATAATTGTGCAATATATTTTTTGATTATTATGTATCGATACTCGACAGCTCCATTATTAAAGTAGATGTATTAAAAATCGCCAATAATTCGCTGTATAAGTACCCTTAATTTGAACTAAAACACAATTTGAAAAACGGTAATGTAGTGTTTCACACTGCCTTTAATCTTAGCGGTAGGTAGGGGGCCCGCAAAATATCCTACCCTGAGGGCCCGTTTCAGGACGTGGGGACCATGGTGTAGGTACACCGAGTGCAATAGACAAATAACCGATAAACGTGAAATTAGGCTGTGAAGAAGAAAAAGAGCCTATGGGACTAATTTATATTCTCCTCCTTGGGCCCCTCCCAATATTAAATCCTGGGTGCGCCACTGCATACATCAACATCACTATATAATAATATTAATAATTATTAGCTTCATACTGTTCGATTCACAATAATTTATTATTATGTTTCTGTATAGCACTAATATATTATACTAGTGGTTATTAAATTGATTGTCATAATATTAACTACAGAATAAACAATTATGTACCAACCTAACTTACCTAATTACATAAACATAATATAAAATACTCCTATTCAAATACCAATTAGGTCTTAATTGATAAATAATTAATCGTTCATAGTTGAACCGGTGAAATATAAAATTAATAAGAATAAGCCTTCAATGAATCGACCCTGGCATCAATTAAATGATATTTAATACTGAAATAATATTATATTATCCACCGAGTTTGTATTTGAAACAATAATTATTAATTAACCCATCCTTTTTCACAGAGATTATACAGGTATAAAGTACCTATAACTTTGATGTACTTAACCGCTTATCTGTTTATTACACTATTGCAGTATTTACTCACTGTGGTGAAATAATTCTGAATCATCTTAAAATGAAAATCTAAATACAATTTGTGAGTATGTATAATATTATGGTATAGGTACTTATACTAGAAGACACGTGCACGATGATGTTTGAGAGCAATACTACAATATATTATTAATATGTTTACTATTATTATGTATGTATGCAGATGCGACTTCCAAATTTTATTTTAACAAGAGCTAAGTACCTATATCTTTTGTTATATAAGTAATTTAAATATGTAATTACATTCTTTTTATATAAAATAAATGAACCAAAGTGCAACTTTGCAGAAGCAGTGCAAAAAGCATTGGAAATTACTATAATCTGAAGTAGACTAGGTACTAATTATAAAATTATTGTTTAACTTCAGTGAATCACAACCTTTTTATCAGTATAGCCAATTTATAAGAATTTATTAGAATCAGGCTTGAGAGATGGGCTCCCCATCAGTTGAAGTACGGAATTATGACGGAGAGGGTTCAGAAGAAATTTTTGAGACTCATTAACTTTAGGCTGTATGAATATTATCCACTGCGCTATCCGACTGACTTTCTCTAAGGTGTGCTTACGTACTGTAGTTTAAAGTTTAGAAGATATTTTTTTATATTTAGCGGTATATGTATGTGTTGTGTGTCGCTTGTAATTATCTTAGAAATCGGGAGCATCCGTTGTTTGTTCTCCCAAGGTGCAGAACTAACCTGCCATTGGTAATGCCAATTGGGCGGGCAATAACCGTGTCCAATCAAATCGCCTTGGATATTGATATATTCCACTTAAGTGAGACTGAGTTTAGGTGGACGTTGTTTTATAAGTTTTTAAGATAAGGTCTACTTAGTTCATCCGGTGTGCTTTCGTGTACTTTTTTATTTATGTATATCTACTCTTATTTGTTATGCCATGTCGTGAACGTTTTAAATATGTAATTTGTCATTTTCAGTATTTATCTAAAGTAGGTAAGTTTCAATCGATTTTGTTTTAATTGTTCGTGGAATGCACGGGTCAAAAGTACAGTTACCATCCGTCCTTTATTTAAAATGATAATTCTTTATTTCGGAGGTGTCCTTTTTGTCTTGAAAAACACAGTTTTTTCAATTATTTTCAAAAACGTATTTTTTTGTGCCGAACCCTAGAAAACACCCGATATATATTAAAGATTTGAATTTTTGTTTCTGAAAGGAAAATACTATACTTAATTTAAATTTGGATAAAGATATAGGAAACATTGATTTACAAGAGTGGCAATATCCATTTTTCAGGAGTTAAAATAAAGTAACGAGTAAGTAGTCTTTGATTCTGGACAGAATGATTTAAATTCGAGGGAAAATGCTGCAATTCGTTATATTTTTTCGATTAGGTACAACTTTATTTAAAGGATAATAATTATCGACTATTTTGCAACATTAGGAACACTATTTCCGTTAATAAAATATGGTTTACCGTCGATATAAGTTTCGCAGATACTAATATAATAAATATTCTCTCCAAAGTCTTAACATATTAAATAAGAAATGGACCCACTGTTTGTAATAATTAGAAAACATGTATCTGGTGAGCTGCAGACACCGGAAAGTTTGGAAAAATCCAAAATTAATTTTTAATGCTTTGTATTCATCATGAAGAACTCTTGGTATAACAGTGAAGACAGAATAGAACGACTGTAGTGTTCCGTTTATTGTTTTATCAGTAACAATAATAATATATTCATTGACATGTTTTCTTTTTAAAGTAAATAGGTAACGTTTTAAGTCATCTTTACACGATTTAAGAATTATTACGGCCATCGCCATCACGAAGCAAAATGACGTGTTTCCAGCTCTACATTCTCTCTCCGAATGGGAGCGAGTGCAAAATTTCGTCGCGCCTATGGTTGACAATTATTTGCCGTTTCACTGATGAATGGGCTGTGGCACGGTCTAAAACGATCGTGACTACGCGACGCGAAGGTTGTGCAAATGACGCGTGCAGAACAGAACATAATTTGTCTTAAAAAGTCAACACGAGTCCATTTAATGTTATGTTTATTGTTCCATTACTAATAATAATAATATATTCATTGACATGTTTTCTTTTTCAAGTAAATGGGTAAAGTTTTTTAGTCATCTTTACACGATTTAAGAATTAATTCCCCCGTCGCCATCACAAAACAAATTGACGTGTTCACAGCTCGACTTTCGCTCTCCGATTGCCAGCCAGTCCGAAATTTCGTCGCACCTATAGTTGAAAATTATTTGCCGTTTCACTGAAGTACCGTCTTAATTCTTACTCTATATTAGGTATAATTATTAGCGTATGGTAAGACTTTTTCCCCAAAATTTATTGGCTGCCATGAATGGCGCGAAGGGCCGGTTGTTGTACACCACTGATATATAATATGAATTTCATGCGAGTAAAATTAGGATTTAATTTAAATAAAGAACATAACAATTATAACATCTGCATGGTTGCTACATCAGTCCCGTGCAGCTTCGTTTCGGGACAAGGAAGTGTGGAACCAAAATCTTTTCATTCTAACACGTTTATAGCGTCATGGAAGTCGGGGGTGCACAAATCGCGACTGCATATATATATGGCGGTTGGAGATGGGGTAACTCAAATCACTGTCACCGAAAACTTTTGTGATGGTTACTAAAATATTTAATTACCTATGATATTCCAGGTCCCCGGCATCCACGATGGGCATGTTTGAAATCCGCGACTGATGAATTCATATGTAATGCTAATGCCTAGTCCAGACCAAAATACACCTGTCCATTGACAAATTAACATTGTACAAATACTATAAAAACAATTTACAAACTTTTATAATGTTAAACATTTCAAATGTTTTTATACAAATGACAATATTTTTTGCTGATGCATTCTGGGAAACGTACTGACAAATGAATGATATTCGGGGGAAAACTTTTGTGTTAGGGGCTGTCCATATATGACGTCACACTCTTTTCAGAGAAAATGTGACTTCACAAAGTAAACAAGAATTTTGGGGATCGGGGATTTAAGGATAAATATTTGGGGGGGGGGGGGGGGGTTAAAATAGTCAAAATCGTATGATGTCATATGTGGAGGCCGCTTATAGGAAGTATCGACGCGTGAAATGTTGTTTCGATTAAAGCGTGCAAATGTGTACGATTTAGCCTGTCCAAATTACATTTATTTTGAAAGAAATATCTGCAGGCGTAGACGTGCATTGAGATTGAAAACTTTCATACAACTAACTATCCACGCACTTTTATGTAGCGGCAGTGTTGCCATATTTTGAAAGTGGAATTATAGTACAGAGCCTCAAAAATTATAGTATTTGGGGATAAAATATAGTACGCGTTGTCATCTGTTGAAAATGTATAGGTTTTTTTGTTTCTCAGAAAAAAAATAACGGACAATTTAGTAGAATGTGTAGCGCCGCGGGCCGCAGGTTCCCATTTTTCATAGTCGGCTCGTTTTTTTTAGAAGAAATATTTTACCGCGGGCCGCATGTTCCCAATTTTTCATGGTCGGCTCGTTTTTTTAGGAGAAAAAATTTGAGATTCCCAAATTTTCAAAGACGGCTCCTTTTTAGAGAATGAAGTTTTACGGAATTTTGTAGAATGAAGAAATATCAGTAGATTCCAGAAAATATCAGTAGATTCAGTATATTGCCAAAATTATCAAAAAATATCAGTAGACATGGCAATTGCGAAATTATAGTACTTTTTACATATTTTTTCCGAAATTCAAAATTATAGTATTTTGTGCGTACTATACCTATTTTATATCGTACATAGTACGCGGACCAAAATTATAGTACAAATACTATAATTATAGTACGGTTGGCAACACTGTGTAGCGGCAAAAGTTTACAAGCCATTGTATAATTTCATGGTTTGAATAATATTATGTAAGGTGGTAGATTTCATATCATTTACTGAAAATTATTTGCTAGGTTCTATATTCATTATTTATTATTACTTACGGATTGGACAATAAATAGGTTCTAATAATTAGTGGAAATTGATTTCTACTAAGTATGTTGATAAAATTCATATATTTAAATTATTTTTATAAGTCATGAAGATGTTAAAAAATCTCTAATACCAAGTCTTTGACGCAAGTTTGGAGTTACAGAAAAATAATAATCAGTACAATCAAGGTTCTTTTTACCAGTCTGTGTGTACTTACATGTATTTTAGCTTAGATACACATAATATAGATTATCTTGTTTCAACACTTTAGAGGTGATTATGTTATGATTAAAACGTTGATAATGGGTTCAACTAGAAAGTATACCGGCCATTTTCAAAACCTACTATTCATAACCGCATTATAAATATTAATATTAAAAACATACGTGTACATAGTGTATGGTAAGTAGTTGTAGGTAGGGGCCGTCAATAAAGTATTGATATTTTTATTTCGATAGTTTTGTTGTCAGTATTGAATCATTCGATACTTTTTGAAGTTATACTTCTTTAGGCGCGTTTGGAAAATCAAATCAGAGTGAATTTTTGGTGTGTGACATGTAACACATAATTTATTTTTTCACACGACAAAAATCGCACTCGACTGGATTCGAACCACGATTGTTCGGTTATCAGCCGAACGTACTGCCTTTACGCCACAGTATGATAATGCAATCGTGACGATTATACAGTATAATATTATAGTTTAGAATTGTTTCGTTACCTAGGCAGCGAGTTTATTATTATATGTACGTAGAATAATTGTTCCGTTGCCTAGGAAACGAATTTATTATTGTTGGCCAAAATAAAATAAAAACAACGAGAAATAATTAAATAATTTATTTAGTGATATAAGTTAAAGTGTCTAGAAATAAGCCAGCGGCAGTCCAATAAGCGGCCCTCCTTTATTCTAGTTGTTATTGATATGGGGCTATTAAAACGTCAATTCTATCTTATATCATACTTTATTATTTGAGAGATCTGAAACATGACGTCTCGCGCAATGATGTGACCATAGCCGACCATAGTGACCATAAAATAAGGAGTGATTATTTTGCTTGGTGAAAAATATTCTTTCGCGTTGTGAATTGTACCTACTCCTTTTTATATGTGATTAGCTGTCAAAACTAAGATTAATATTTTTAAGTGTGATAGGTACGTTACTTTTGTTTCGTATTACATAGGTATTTAGTATATGTGAAAACTATTTTCTAACTGTTTGAATATTTTTGGTTGATGTGAATTTTGACTAACGCGGTGTGCGATTATTTTATTTTGTTACGCCAAAGAAGTATAACTTCTAACGAGCGTACATAAGTACACACACCGATTTTTTCGTAGTTGACTGACGATGACGAATGCGTTCAAATATTTGCAATATTTTTGCCATTATTTTCAGTGGAATAGAAAGTATTTAGTTTTAATATTTTTTTCGTTTTTTTGTTCATTAATAAATATAATAATAACGTAAATTATACATATTATTATATCGATCAATACGTACCTACACAGTTTTGAAGTTAATAATTTGACAGTAGTTGTTTTAAGTCAACCCCCATAGTGTGATCAGTAACACATAACAAGTAAATATATACCATTAAGGCGAATCCTCTAGCTACCAGAGGCACCTAGCGGAAAAATACGAAGCTTGCAATTTGAGACATTTTTTTGATAATTTACAGTTTAAACTGTGCTAAGAGCAAGTCAAGATTTTTTTTATTTTCGAAAACTCTTTATGTGATCACTAAGGTGCATGGTTTCTACATCAGTCCCGTGCAGCATGTTTAGTGTGGCACTACAATCTTTTCATTCTGACACGTTTATAGCATCATGGAAGGCGGCCGTGTATAAACCGCGGTTGCATATATATGGTGGGTGGAGATGGAGTAATCAAATCATGTATTAATTAATAATTGTATCTGTAAACATTAAAAAGGAAAAATATTCTTTATTTTACTTCTGTCAAAGATAAACTTTTAACAATTTAAAAAAAATGTTTTAGAATGTGAATTTGTTAAAGGATCCCATTTTATTACGACATAATATTTTATAGTCATATTTATTACATATTTTATTAAGTTTTCTATATTGCATCGTAGAGGTTTTTGACGAATTAATAGATTTAAAATTTTTCATATTTATTAAAAAAAAAAACATCGATTTTTATAAAAATATAAATGTGTATCTTGAAATCCTTTTTATTTATATCACATATTATTTAAGTATGGTCCCAATATTGAAGCTCGAGCAAGCTTTATATTTTTCCGCTAGGTGCCTCTGTTAGGTTCGATGTTAGATTCGCCTTAAATGCGGCGAGATTAGCTGCTTTCAAAACTTTTTGCAACTAATTATTATTTTTGGCCTCAAATTTTGTTGGATAGTTATATTATATTCTGATTAACAATATTTATGAGGAAGAAAATATTGCACGTCTTATATTATTATTTAAATGTTAATATTTTTCTTCCGATGCAATACCAGTGTCGATATGATACCAATATCAGGTATCGATACCTTTTCTTTCGACGTGACAGCCCTAGTTGTATGTATGTATGTAGATACGGTAAATTATTATCATATCAGTTGGCATTGAATAAAAAAAAATAGTCCTGAAATTGAAAAGTTAATACAACGAACAATAAATATATATATATATATTTGCTGCAATAGTTTTTTTATAACTATTTACTTCAATATCCGGTTAAGCTCTGAATTTATCTCAGTAATAACTCACTGATAGTTTTGTATCGATATTTTTAGTTCATTATTATTTTTATATTTACACATATACAATATGTCATTGCAGCTTTCGCAATGTTGACATGCTTTTTATAGGTATTTCAAAAAACTTGTGAAATTTTAATAGTTGGAGAAATATCATCTAGATAGAATAGATCAGTAATAATTAAAATGAATAAGTTAGGTACTTTACAGCAGACGATAGTACCAGGGTCAGATTAAAGGATTAAACCATTCGGGGGGGTCTACTCGAAGCACTAATTGGGCCCCCTTTACCTTCCTAACTAAAAATGCGTGAAAACATGCATTTGACAAAAGTTTAATTTCTTAAATGAACGTAAGTAATATCCCATGAGTTTCAATGCTCTCATTATTTTCGCTTTTTTATGTAAAATGCAATTCCACAACTAATTTATCACATATCAATGCCCTGTCACAAACTGTATTAATTGCTTTCACAAATTGTGTTTTCTTTTGAAAATGGTTCATAAGTCTTCAGTAATATTGAATACCTATTTACTAATTGAGATTACATATATATATTATAAACTTTGTCAAAGATATACCCTTTTCCATACTCTAAAATTTCTTCTGTAATTCGACAATAAATGTTTTGACTTAAGAAGGGCGGTCGTGCTCAGCGTGGGTCAAAATAGAGCTTTTATTCTATTTTAAAAGCATGATCCTGGACATTCCTTAAACGTTGTTTAGTTTGTCAATTTATGGCTACGGCCGTATGTTGTCGCTTAACTACTGGGGAATGCCAAAAGAAATGGCGTATTTCAAAAAAACACTCCCTTTTTCTTAGGTCAATAATTATTATAAAACAATCATTATTCGTGGAATGTTTATCAAATTTAAATGGTCAAAGACATAGCTTATAATCAGTATCTTTATAATTATCTTTAAATGTGTTAATATTACCCATTTTTTGAATAATAAAATGCCTAATTCTTGTCAAATTTGGGATCACAGAGATTATCAATATAATTTGTTATCGTAAATATTTCACTATAATAATGTCGACATAAATTATACTGATGGTTTAATAAATGCGTTTAAAAATTAATAAATGTAAAAAATCTTAACACCACTGCACATTTATGTTCTGAAATATGACTATATTCTAAAACATTAGAGCGAGAGGTTTAAAAGAATACTATTTTATGTAATACAAATACTTTATGTAGTCATCAAATGCTTATAATAAATTTAATATAAAGGATAATACGGTTTCAAAATTATATAGATAGATTATCTACAACGTTTAATAAATGTCCAGGACCATGCTTTGAAAATAGAATAAAAGCTCCATTTTGACCTACGCTGAGCATGTCCCTCCTTTTAATCGATGAACATTTTACAGCTGTAGGAATTTATTTAGTCCATTCGCACTTTTGTAATAAACAGTTATACTGTAAGAAAAGTATTTTCCTTCTACAACCTTTAATTTCTGAAAATTACTCGTTTGCAATAGTACTCTGGTAAATCCGCACCTGGCTGGTGTGATGCGAGGACATCGTTTCGAAGCGTATTAAACATTATAATATTATTATTATAGAGCAACGCACAAACCACAAGCATTATCTGTGCATTGAAAGCTGCTTTAGTGCAACTAATTTATACCGGTACCTATAAGTAAAAAGAGAATATAACACATACAAGTCACTTAATCAAATTAATGTATATATTATGTGCATTATTTATGATATGCTATGGATGTCGATATAATAGTTAGTAATGATAATTATTCTATGATATTTTGTGACGATAAGTTAGTTATTTATATCGAAAGAATTACAGAACTTTTAGGATTTGCAAAGATTTGGTTGACAGCCGCTGAAAGTACCAGTAGAACGTTGGAATAGGTATACATAAAATGAATATATTGCTAATTAAAGATTATTTACATAAAACAATAAAATTAATTATCATGATGGTCATTGCAACAATATTATGTGGGAATCCTGCTGATAAGACTTAAGAATGTGAAGAAATATTGCATTCCTTATTAATTAATTGGTTATTGTTATTGAAGATTGTAAGACAATTATTATATAAACAGAGTTTCATATATTGTCTAGAAACGGAAACATTAAAAATAATTATAAAATAATACTAATAAAAAATGATAAAATAGTCATAATAATAATATGCGATTGGCCGAAAAACCATAAAATTTGACATAATGAAAATAATTGTCTTAGGTAAAAATTACAACATGATAAAAATAATTATAAATAAGTGGGTTTTTGAGACGATGGGAAGCTATTTTTTTTATTTTAGTATTTACTTTCAGATGTCAGGCAATGTATATTTTTATATGATCAAACCAAAAGTAATCTAGGATTTTCAATAACTCATAATTTCTGTTGATTGAATAACCATTTTAACATAAATACAAATATTATTATGATAATATACCTATCTGTATTTTTGAAAGGACGATATGTGTGTAGGTATATACTATCACAGTAATTTTTAATAATCCATCGGTTTCTAAACTTTGAGATTCAATCAATATTGCGTTAGTTTAATTAAATTCATAAAAATCTTTAAACTATTACGCCTTAGACAAAACGCGTACTTGGTGGCCGTTTATTTTAATTTTATTAAATTTATCTATCACTATTTATTCGCCAAATAATAAGTATGATGGTCCTGTATTGTAATATATTTAGTTTTTTTATATTTTATATAATATATATATATATCTAGTAAGTAGTTAAAACACTTAAAATACAAAAAATATCGTGGATACGCCACCACTTAAATAAATTGTTCGTTACATTTAGTTCATTGGTAAATGGCTAAAGCGTCAATTACATTGAGCTACTTTACGAGCTGTTTGATGGCGAATTTAAAAGCGGGCGATTCAGCTACTTCGATTGTGATGATGACACACAAAACTTTCCATTCACTGAGAAGCGACAAGCCAGCGACTATTTTGACAGAACGTAGTTCGTTTTTTTACCGGGAGGTTGCTACTACGCTCTACTGCGCAGACGCAGTAGGCCCACACACCGGCGTGTAGCGTGTAAAGTTGACCGGCTTTCAACCTTTCTCGGTAGATTGGTTACAATCTGCTTGTTAGCTTGTTCAATGGTGAAACAAATAGCTCGTAAAGTAGCTCAATGTAATTGACGCATAACATGTTGATTTTCAAGAAAATCTGGTGTAATATTCCAGTTTTTTCTATTCCTCTCTTAAAATAAGCTCGACTCTTTGGAGGCAAATATTATACTCCTCCCCATACTAGTGAACATATCAATTTACTTAGTCACTGACATTGTTCAAAGGTTTCAAATAGGTATGTAATAAATTATAGCAAGAAGGCATGTAATAATAATATTATCCTATTATACGATTTATGTGGCAAGATTACATATTATGCATAACATATGTGTTATTTTGCAAATGAACATTGTATACAAAAAACCAATAAGTTTAAATGACTCCAGTGTATTTAAAAGATCTTGGACGTGGTATCACAAAAAAAAACGCTAAATATTACGCTATATGCCAGATGCGTATTTTGCAAGCTAGATGCATATCAACAAAATGCTAGATTTGGCATGAAAAGTGCTAACTTAGCAACGCTGTCTCCTAATACCAAGATATAGATTCTACTAGACAATTTTACAGGTTTCATCGCAAAGGAATTTGCACTTATGGATATCTGTTTGATTTATTATGTGCACACATTGTATGTACACTGTTTGTGCCGTTTGTGGCAAGTATTAATCCTTTGAGCCCGAGCTCTTTTTACGCAAAAATAGATTGTTCTGCGGTTATAATACGTACTGCTAAAGAGTTACTCTCTGCGATAAAGTAAACAGGTCTAAGTTATTGCATTATTTTTGCCCACGGTGTTGTTTTTCACGGCTTGTGCAGTGAGAGATTATTGCGGTAAAAATTGATGCTTTCGGTTGAAGCGAATGTCTCATATTATTACACTACGTTTTACATCAACTTAGTTGTATTTTAAATGTCGAAGGCTTAAATTATTATAATAATAAATTCGATTTTTGTTAACTGTTATCTTAACACTCTTAACAGTATCATTATAAGCTAAACCTGAACAATCTATAAACTTTGTAAGAAAGATGTATATGACATTATGATGCGCTATTTTTTCTCATACATTTCATGATCATATTTTACGATGACATATATTAATACATATCATAAAGGAGAACTATTTTGAATATCGTGGTTTTAAAACTGAGATTAAGCCTTATTTTGTTTTATAACTGTTATATTATTATTCTGTCAAACGCGTAAAATATATTCCGTAAAACTTTGCACTGGAGTTCGTAATTGACTCACAATTTAAAAGAATTTGCAACATTTTGTGATCGTCATTTACCTATATATTTATTATCTCAATGTATATTATTTCCTATTTGACGAAGCAACGGGTGTCATTATTTAATTCAACTAGTTTTGTACTATTCCAAATGAGTCGTTTTTTGCGACCCGGCCTTCAAATTACACCAAGTAACCTCGGTCGATAGTATTAATATTATAATATTCATCCCTAATAAATGTATTAGAATGATTACAGATTACTTTATATACAGTAATATATATATATGTAACTTGGTTTCAAACAACACATTATCCACACCAAAGCTCACATTATAATAGTTCTAAATACTACAATAGTTTAAAATTACTAAAAATGTTTTTTTTGCGATTTTATCAAAAAATGTGTAATATAGAATGTGAGTTTTATTTCAAGCTACTTATTTAAATATAATAATTATTCATTATTTAGTGGTTGGAATTAGAAATAAATATTATCATATGTACTGATACGTAATTAAAACCCGAAATGTATGCTTAAATTCCTCACCGAAAAAAACTCATATGCGCAGAACTATGGCAAACGATATACCCATGGAATGAATAATATCGGCAGATAATACCTACCGTTCGAACTTGAAATCCGAAACCATATCCGAAAATAAATACTTGAAAAAAATAATATACATAAGAATAAGTTGTATTATGTTCAATTAATTACCCTTACAATAATAATATATTATCGAACTCCGAGCATAGATGGCATAAACCCCTTTGCTGTAGATATATTTTTACATCGTTTTTATTAGCTCGTATTCTTGTTTGTCCGGTGGTTGTGTGTCCAGTGCAAATCTTGCAATCGATTGTTAACTAACTTTCCGACTAGCTAGACATTTGAAACTTTTAGAATATATCAGAACACGATGCCAATGCATTCTTTTAATACTTTTAGCCATATTTAAGCAGAATTGAATTCATTTTCAGTTAATTCTGTTTTGTATGGAAAGTTATTTCAGAAAAATCCGTAAAAAATAAAAGACAATTATTGGTTGCTAAGGGGGTGGTCCTAGCAACTAAATTATTAATATATACGTGCGTTACTATGGAAATCAAAATGACATTTCAGTATTCAATATTTGTTTGTTTGTTTGTTTTTTATTTACTTATCAAGTACACGTTTGAGCATATTGAGCATAACAATTCAAGAGAAAATTTTAAAACGTTGTATATAAAAAGTTATTTTTATCTTGTAATTATTATTCTAAAAAATAAACGATACCAACTTTACTATGTATGCATATAAAAAGCCTACCTCAATACAACATCAAAATGAAAGCCTCCCAAGCATTTTCACTTAGGAGGTTATTAAAATGTACTGAGTATAATATAGATCTTATGAAAACATTAATATATATATATTTAAATTACATTACATACTTCTGTTTGAATACAATTATTATATATCACCATTTTTTGTTATGGTCGATTCACCACTGGATACAGGCCTATCCTTGCTGATTTAACACGTCTCGTTCCCTGTTTTACAGATACATGCGACATGTTCATTTATTCATAATTTATTATAATTACTACAGCTGCTGGTATTAAAGATAATGCGAAGCACGCTCATAAATAAAATGCATATTATTACCCGAATACCACATTCCAATAAACAACGTATTTTCATGAATTAATTATTTTTGGGATGTCAAATAATTAATTATTCTAAGACTCCATGTTATATCGCGATAAAAAATGTCCACTAACACAGTCGTATAGCAAAGAAGGTAAATATATAGTATTATTGTACCGATATATCAATATTTATAATGTTGAAGGGAAAATTCAGAAACACGACCCATGGAATGAATTATGAAATCGCAAGACTGAAATCCAGGAAAAGCTTCTTTCGTAGGCATATATTATTATTTTATTACAGAAAAAACATTGCTTATTTATACGGACTACTTTACGATGCCAGTAAGGTGGTACTGGACAAGTAATGTGTGTCCCAAAATTTAAGATAATTCTTAAACAAGTGTAGTTATGCTGAAAGTAGCTAATCCACAGAAAAACCAACAGAGAAACAAACGCATGATTATTTTTAAAACTACACAACGTTTATATACAATATTAACAATCTAATGATACACAAGTACCATATATTATTGTTGTGTACAACTTTTAAGGGAATACAATATGATATTAAAAATAGTTTTTTTATGGCTGCGTGTTTTTTGCAAAAATGCATATTCCGTGATATTCGTTATGCAGAAAGCTACTATGTGTGATTTTTTAATAGAAAGTCTATCTTTTTATGTAATTATTTAAAAAAAAATACTTAGATACTTTTTCATAAAATATATTGTAGGATGTTTTAACGGGACAAAAAATAATTCTTAAAAATACTCCCTACTAAAATACATGTAATGGCAAATTTCTAATAAATACATACAATTCTATGTATATATATAATATATATTATTTTTTAAATTAACGAAATAAAAGTACGTTTTTCAAGATACTCGTGAAACTTATCTATGTACGTCTTAGAAAACCTGAACATTAACTCTGTAGAATTGTCGCTAGATTTCAAAATCAGCCAAGTCCATAATGGTGAATAGGAGAAAAACAGCTTTTTTGTTTTCTCAAGTACACAGTCACGAGGGTGAAAGTTTATATTATTTCGATTATAGAATATTTAAAATTAATAAATTCCTCATTTCGTTAATGCAGAAATGTTAGAAAGCAGTAGTTCTTCAGCAATTCACAAAAAAAGTAAAAAATACCTAAATGTGGACTTGGCTGATTTTGAAATCTAGCGAAATGAACGAGCCCTATTGTTTCGCGAGACTGTAGCGAGGTTAAAGTGGAAGACGCCAGTCCTAAATGTGAAGAAGACTTGCTGAAGGATAAAAATGTCTCGGAGTACTAAAGTGATATTCCCGGAAAAAATATGTACCGATATAAATGATTCTACGGATTATTTTAAAGTGTAGAAACAATTAGGTATTTTACCTTTATTTATAACAATGCTAAAGTAAGTATTATCGAAAGAGAGATTGTCGTTATTTTCATAACTTAATAATAGGAAGTGGTAAGTGGTCAGTTATGATAAAATGTAGGTACCTAATACACTATGCATATTGGTACGGGTCGGTGGCCTATTTTAAATGTAATCACAATAATATAATATTATCATAAGCATGTGGTTTATCTGATTATGTTTAGAAGGTCTTTCGTATATTTGCATTGAATTGAATATACAGTGAACCGAGTATATTCATTATCAAGATTTGATAAAAACGTTTTAAAGAAGTACAAAAAAAGAACGAGGTTTTTGAAGGATATGTAATAAAATAAATACATAGACATATTGATATGATTATAGATTATTATGAAAAAAAGGAAAGTAGATAGTCTAAAATGAATTAAAGGTTGATGAAGAATTCAAATAGGTAGCTGGAGATCAAATAAAATGAGTAATGGCTATAATCAAGATATTGCAGAGGCTAAATCGCTTGTTTTATGAGTCGAGAATCAAACCATAAGGCTGGGTAAAATTAATATTTTGATTTTTTAATCTTTGATCCATCCATGTTGTACCCAAGATATTTATTTATTTAAAAAAACAAAACATTGTGTAGGTACATAACAAATAAAAAATCAGTACGTTCACAATATGAGCTTTAAATTGCAAAAGAACTGGTTCTAATCACACGAGTTAAATAAAAATACAACACATATTACCTAGAAGAGAGAAGAAAAAAAATAAAAAACACGAATACTGTTGAAAAGTAAAATAAAATAATATTAATTTCTGCTTTGGAAACGGTGACGGAATTCGGTCATAGTTTGACTGATAAAATAGGTGAGTACCATTCAATTGAGTACCTACCCGAGACATCGAAAAAGAATATAAGTCTAAATAGGTAACGTAGTCGTTCTTTTATGTACTCTTGAGGTATCCAGGGAATTGGAGGAGATATGTTATATACATATATAGGATATCAATAGTTTTATAAATATTAGTTTAGGTACTTATATGTGATTATATTGTTTAATTTTACACTTTTTCTCACTTATTTGGTTTTACTCTTTTATTATTATTATTATTGTTTACTTATTTATTAATTCTCAATAATATATGTGATTGTTTTCTAGCAATGAAATAATATAATATTTAATATTGCATTATTAATAATATATTTAATAAAAATTAAAAAATATACATAATACACGACACATCAATAAATATGTATCTAGATAGCGTATTGATTAGACACTTCTCACAAATGGTGCCTGATAAGCCTGACACGAGGAAACAGTTCTGATGAAGAAAAGATCGTGGCTGCGACCACGTGGGTACTTGACGGACGCATTTATCATCATTGAAAACTGCCCTGCTCATCTGGTGTGAGAGTAGGCAAAAAGAATAGTTTCCAACGAGCTTCAATAAAGTGAAACGCGAGCATGCCTTGAAGAAAGAAGATATGTGAGCATAATATAGTTAAATCGTAAAACGGTTGTTAAGATATTATTATGGTGTCGACGTGGATCTGTCTAGAGCAAAAATGTTTGTTTATTAAAATAAAATATTTTTTTTTCTAAAATCTTTCTTATTGCGAGAGAAAATAACATTTACCATGTTATTTTCCAGTTATTTCTGGATATAAGTAGATGCTAAAAATAGACAAGCTCATCTGGGAATAAAAAAATAATATTGTAATGACTTACTTACTGAAACATTTTATATTTCGTTAACCGTCTTCACGTGGCTGCAATTAAATTAAAATAAAAAAACTTGCACATTTCGGAGTGAGTAAATCCAGTAGCTATCACCACACGAATAATAAAGACGACGCATGACGTCACAAATTATTGGCGTATCTCTCTCTTTTAAAAAAAGTGGTTTCGTCTCAAGGCATTTACATTCGAAACGTGGAATCTCCAGTCTGCTGTAGATAATATATTATGTTTAACCAAGGAGCAGGTTATTGCCATCTCGAAAATATAATTATTTTCTAATGATTCTTCTTATATTGGAACTGGAATTTTTAAACATTCGAAAAAATACAATGAAAAATCGTCATTTTGGTAATCTATTTATCTAAGGTTACTTTTGGTATAACCGTATATTAATTGAGTTAGCATTTACTTGGTAGAATTCCATTTTAAAAGAAATGAAAATATAATTAATATTAAATTCTACAGGTTTTTTAAATAGCTATCGACAAACCTTTTTAAAAAACCTGTAGAATTTAATATTAATTATATTTTCATTTCTTTTTGATATAACCGTGTTTAGCAGAAATATTTCTCAGAACTTAAAACTTTCGAAATATAACTAGTTTATTCAATTCAATTTACACAGACATTGACATTATAAATTATAATTTTAAGACGTTCACAACATGACATTTAGAAACAAAGAAATATAAAACAGTATTACATAAAAAAAGAGATAGATCAGTATAGAGATAGATAGTAAGTTATTAAACAATTGAGATGTGTACATTCATAAAATATAAATTAGATAGGTACAAGGAAGTACACCGGATGAGTTAAGCAGACCCTATTTTAAGAATTTATAAAACAACGTCCACCTATACTCATCCTCACGTAGGTGGAATATATCAACACCCGAAGCAATTTCGTTGAACATAGTTATAACTATACTCTCGTAGTGCTATGCGTAAGGCACTGGCCTTCCACTCAAGAGCTCTGGGTTCGATTACCGGTGGGGAAACAATATATTTATGTGATTTTATCAAAGCATGGGTGTTCTTGATTGTTCAAAAATTACTAACATCTACCTTGTACGAAAAAGCAATTACATGGTTATTCATAATTTAAAAAAAGAAAAAACTATACAGACGTATGCTCCGATCAGCTAAAGAGACAAAGTTACGAGCACAGATGAATCATCATCAGTAGACGGGATCGATCCACTGCTGGATGGATGAAGGCCTCCCCTGCCACGTACATCCACCGAACTTTATGAGCTCGTCTATCCAGCGGGTTTTACGGTGACCCTGTGGGCGTGTAGTGCCCCTTGGGTCTACTGTATCACGACATTTGTCCAGCGGTTGTCCACTTGTCGAGCGACATGTCCGGCCCATTGCCATTTTATCTGCTTAGCGACTTTTATCACATCGCGTGCTTTTGTCTGCTTCATTATCCATTAGTTTATTTTATGATCTTTACGCGTCACAGATGAATAAAGCCAAATGCATAACTATTAAAAGAAGTTAAGAATAGATTCCGGGATTCCACGAGAATTGGCAAAATCTACAACGTGAAATGAATTTGGTACCTAATACAGTAGATAAAAAGTTTAACGTGGCCATTTATAAGACACCCACCGTGGCCGCGAGGCTTAAGCGTTGGTCTATCACGCCGTGGGTCCCAGGCAGTGATGCCAACCGTACTATAATTATAGTACAATACTATAATTTTAATTCCGTGAAAAATGTAAAATACTAATTTTACGCCAAATATACCAAAATACTATAATTTTAAAGGATTCAAGACGAAAAATGTTCCTGTACTATATATTTTTTATAAATACTATAATTTTTACGCCTTTGTATTATAATCAGCATAGAAAAGGATGGCAATACTGGTCCCAGGTTCGAATCCTGGGTCTGGCAAGTACACATATTGTTTTTCAATTTGTGTGTGAGTTATGGACCTAATAGGTTGAGCAAGTGGCTGAAATCCATTTCTCGTAAAAAACAAAAATCTGTTAATACAAACCCCTACTCTGTGGAGGCCCATATGATCCTATTAGGATCGGACATTGTCGAAAAAAATAATTTATAAGCAGTGAAAAATACGTTTTAGCTGTCAATAATGGACGTCACTGTCTACTACGCAAGCTCACTTTATTGCTGATGAGATTCTAGAAAATTTCAAAGGGTTCCGTCAAACAAAAAAGGTTTGGAATCACTGCTTTAATCTTATCACGTGATATCCCGAGAAGTAGGTATCGGTTTCTGCGTTTTCTGAGAAATCAGGGGGAGATTTCTTTATATTCCGCTGATTTTGATTACGTATTTTAAATCGTTTTTTTCTGTTATAATTATGGAGATGTAATACATAAATATGTAAGTATAGATATTACGGGTGCAGCTCCACTGAACTGTTACGTTTAGGAGACGGTAAAGAATAGATCGCACTGACTGTGGCCGATCTCGTTAGGTAGCATGTCACAAAAAAAAGAAAAAAAATCTCGTAGTTAAATTAGCTTGGTAGTCTTTGCCTCTGATATAGTCACTATTGTAAAAAGTGCATATAAGCAAGTCTATTAATTGCGATTATGGAAATAATTTTTTTTTCTGTACTATTAGAACATTGTGAAGATGGGCATTCTATTATTTTTAGAAATTGAGTCTTACATCAAAAAAATAGTTATCTGTTTTTTGCATCTCGAAATACAATCACGTCATCTTTGAGTATTTACATTTTTGCCGCATCTAATAAAACATGGATGGCGGGCCGATGATTTATCCGCGAATAATTCCACACACTTTTCCCCTAGTAATAATGATGATCGCCTTTGATTTAAATACATTTTCTTCGTCCAGGTGCGCGCGAAATTTTAATGGAGTTGATCCAAATTATATTATTTTTACTTTAACGCTGTCCGCAGATCTCCAAATGATTTGTAATACCCAGCCGATAAATTTTGGGGTTACTGCAAAGTAGACATGTATTTTGAGTTATTGACCAATTATTAGGACATAGGTAATGCATAAAAAAATTGCATCTGATCCGACCAGATAAGTACGAATACAAATGCATGAGTATAGCGGTGTGTTAACTCGAAATTTCTCGTTTACTAAATCCAAAATAATCATATTTTCTTATCGCCATTTTCATGCATAGACAAAATATTTGTTGGAATATTTACTTTGAAAATTGCTATAAAGACATTACTAGAAAGAAGTTTGCATTCTCACATTAAGGTGGATGAAACGTCATATTACCATCCAATTACATCCAAACAGCCTAGGCAAATTGCAATAAATAATGTCTCAGTAATTAAATTCCTTTAGTGAATATAAAAATACATCGTGATAACAGTTTTTCTTTCTTAAATATATTTAGACGTTATTTTGTGATAATAATACTTACATTATCTTTTGACATGTCATTAAAAAAAAACATTTACATATTATTTTAAAGATAATTCAATGATATTTTGAAATATATTTAGTTAGGTTAGGTTAGATATTTTGTTTTATTCATTTCATATTTTTGATACCTATAGAAAATCATCTCTAAACGCCGCAAACTTTTGCGTTTAACAGGAGCTTATTATTAAAATAAAACAACTAAATACGTATGGTATGGTGATAATCGCCAGATATATTCCGACACAGACATTAATGTAAATTGCGAATATTTCGAATATTATATAATAATATAATAAATCTTGGGGGCGGTCCGGGACCTGGACCGCCCCCTGTGTGCACGCCTGTCTTCATCAGAGAAGCTAGCTGCGCGTCATCGAGAACAGTAGGTCAAAGTACAGTAAACTTCACGTGTACCCTGTTAAACCAGCTCTCGGTGATTTCTGATTTCTTTTACCTCGAGAGATTGGGCGTCCTTCCACCAACGGACCCAGGCTACCGTGCGCATCTACATAATATTGTATACTTCCTGCATCTGATTTACTTTCAACATGAACATTAATTTATCCAGTCTAACAATACTATGTAACGTATTATAGCATAGTTACATAAAGAGTTGGAACTAATATGACAACATACAAAACTCAATTTAGGTATTACGACACTTGATAGCGATTCCAGAACGTTTCGTTGAAAAAAGTCATCGATAAGATACAGCGGCGATTTTCTTTGACGCAAATGACGCAACCGGTTCGTGAGAAAACTTAAAAGACGGCCTCCATACAACATTTTTTTTTATCGAAATCTATAAAATATGCGTATTTCTCAATAATTCGTGTTTTTTTTTAATAATATCGATTTCATAGAAAAGTCGCTCAACTATTCAACAATATTAAAATTAGACGTCCTATGGGAGTAGAAGATTGCTTTACTAAATTAAGGCAGATATTGGGAATATTGATGTGTTTTTTTCGTCTGTGGCGCTAACATCTAGTCCTGTCTCATTAGTAGATAATAATTATAGTATAGGAAACACGATGATATACTACTTTGTATATGGTGACTACAGGGCTCGAAATGGAACGGAACGCACCGGAGCGCCGTTCCGGCTCGTGAAATCTCGTGGAAAAAATATGTTGACCGTCTGAGCTAGATAGGCCATTGAATAGAAAATCTGACACTTATTTTTAAAAAATACACATACGATTCGATGACTATGTAAATATCTTCAGAAAATTTGTTGAGCGTTCCGGTTCGTAAACTTTTCCATTTCGAGCGCTGGGTGACTATTGCACTGCTAAGTACTAATAAGTAAGCTTTTAATGTTTGTTGTTTTAACATTACTCAGTAGAAAGCTTTTTCATAATGTTTTTACTTTGGCTATTATTATGTAACAAATAATTACCAATACGAAAACTTATAAAGTATGTATTATATGAAAATGCGTCACAGTTACAAATTCCACTAATGATTTTAAAAATATCTGCGTTAAAACTATGTTATTTTGTCAACAGTATTGTATTTTTAAAATTTTATTATAAAAGAATATAATTAAAAATAGCTACACAATAACTGTAAAAAATCATTTAAATATAGCTGAATGATTCCTATTCAGCCAAAAAAACATTATTTACTGAAAAATTAAGATACAAACCAGTATTATTTAAGCACACGTACTTCATCAAATTTGTCATACATTACAATAATTTATTTGGCGATAGTAAGTTTTTTTATTGCAACATTAATCATTTTAAACACAGCAGTGAAAATTTACTGCTAGAACTTCGTAATGAGAACAAAAATACGATATTTATTTTTTTTAAACTTATCTTGTACGAGAAAAAAATCAGTGAAAAATATTGGATTGATGTTGAATATTTAAATATTTGAACAGAAATATTTTTATGATCATTAAGTGGGATATAATATTATTATTAATATTATGTTTGATGTTTTCGGCGGCAATTAAGTAATCCACTATATTACTACTTTTTCTTCTTCTTACTCCATAGTGAACCTTAGTCATCTTCTATATTCTGCTCGGTTTTCCGCTCTCCATCTTTCATCCATATTTCACCAAGCTACAAAAGTCGTGGTTGTCTTGCACTCCGTTTATCTTGTGGTCCACAAAACGTGAGGGTAATAATTGCCTTCAATTTTTTTTTGTAGGAAATTATTCTTAATTAAGTCGGGTAGAAAGGATAAATAAGGTTATTTGAAGAAACGCCGAATAATTTTACGTAAAATTATATTAGAGCTTATAAATTAAAAGCTTTTTTGTAGTGATGTAATGCAAAATTACGCTGTTAGAAGGAGCTATCAATGACTACCGTATACCTACTTGGGGTACCGAACTGGAAAGCGACCACTGTGGATAAAGTTGTTGAATGAAGCCAAGATCCATCCCTGGTTATCACGCTCCGTAATTATTAAATTAGTTAGAAAAAATTAACATCCATGGATGAGCACAATGAAACAGATAGTGTTTTCAATCCCTGGATTGATAAAAATATGTTTAGAAATTAAATTTGTTACTTTTTTCAATGTTTTTAATATGGAAATGATTTTTATCCGTAGCGTAGCATTTTATTTAGAAAACTTACCTATATTTTTCCGACTCGTTAATTCAGAAAAATATAATTTGCTGAAATTATGATATCCGCGGAAGAGTAGGAATGTCTACTGTTTCATAATTAACAAATCAGATATTTTATTAAATAATATTCCGCTTTGTTTAATAGGAGCAATGACTTAAAAGTTTCTTTTAAACTGTCTCTTTGTTTGTAAAGTTAAATCACATATTCATTATAATTATTATGCTAATTTATGGAGAACCCTTCTTTAATCGATAATCACGAAATTAATGAATTTCAGAATAAAAAAAATGATCAGAATCTTAGAATACAGGATTGCAAACCCTACTTATGAGTACAAGTATAAGATTTGCACACAGCGCCCATTACCAACTGGCTTATAATTTATGGAGACAGTTAACATAGGAAAAGATAAAACGTCAGTTATATAAAATTAATTAGCAGGTATGAACAGTGTTTGCGAGTTTCCGCGCTCCATTGTTTGATTTCGTTTATCTAACTAAAGGTAACTAACTTCCTAGGAGTGTTGAAGCAAATAAATTGGCCGGTAGTGGGTCTACTTGCGATATCATTCGGCATTTACATACAACCAACTTATTGCCTTTGTTCTCTTAGGTTATGTTTATGTGAGACACTTTTGCTGAAGCAAGCATATAAATTATTAGATTACCTGTAGAGGTTTTCAAAGTATCCACCACGCCGCCCTGGGGCACCTTAGAATGTTTGAAGACCCTCATAGTCCAGTGCGAAAGGCACTGACTTCTTATACCAGCGGTTCTGCGTTTGATTTCCAGTGAGGTCGCAATACAGCTGTGTAGTTTTTTTGAAGAGATTTTAACAAATAAAGACAACTATATGTGCAAATCCAGTGTATATTATTTCACACGGAAACCTTCGACTGAATATTATTTTGGAACATGTAGTGAAAAACGTAAAGATTATGAAAAGTCTTCCGTTACAGTCTATATTTTCCAAAAACTCTCTGAAATGAGTGACCTCTAGTGAAGCTGTTTTCTATCACGATAAAAAATGGTTGTTAAAAATAATTTATCTTAGCTAGGTTTGAAAAAATATTTTAGAGAGACAAGAGAAATGGAGAAACGTGAATTCAAGACCCAGGGCCTAATCTCCAAATTTATATACATTAACGGTGCCATGAAACGAACAAGTTTGAAAACCGCTGTTTTACATTTACAGTTAAAAAATATTTATAGGGAAGCGTAGATAATTAGTTTCCTTTTAAGTCGTTGTCTTTTCTAAAATAAGTGCACTCGCAGCAATGGCGCATTATTAAAAACTCGAACGAAGAAACATGGATTTATAATAACATATTATAATAATTTATTGACTGTCCAATGTCAATCTAAGTATTTTACTAGTGATTCTAATTCATATTTTTTCTATTATAGTATCACAGGGTGTATTTATAATATAACGCGATCTAATTGAGACGACGTGTCATGAAAAATTAATAATGTTAATCATGAAGAATTAAAATTAACATTTTTCAGAAAAATTCGTATTCTAATTTAACTATGCAAAGGTTAGAAACTTCACACTTATGTATAATATGTTTATAATTGACATATTATTATTGATTGATAATCTTTTAAAAATAAATAAATAAAATTATAACAGCGTAGCAATGTACAAAAATTTAATTATATTATATTGTATCTTATTTCATATAATCAATCACAACGTATATAACATTTTATTAAATATATTATTACAACTTTACGAGTACTATCGAGTCGAGATTACATTATATTTAGGATCACATAAAATTTACTAAGTAAAGTTTCCGACACGAAATAATTATGATATTTTTAGTATATATTTGATTTGAAATATTTTTATATTATGTTTAGCTCAAAAATGTTGCTAGTTAGTAGATGATTTTAATCGGCGTGTATCTTTATATAAACATGCACTTTATACCTAATATACGAGGGTGGGTCAATAAGTCCTTAGAAAAGCCGACAGGTGGCGCGACTAGTACTGCAAGCGGTTTGTTTTCATGCAGTGGCACTACCGATTCAGTATGCTGCGAAGTTTCAATCAGATTGGTTCAAAAAAAAATTTGCTTGTGGAAAAGGGAAAAATGGAAAATGGAGAAAATTGAGTTTAGAGTTGTTATTAAACATTTTAATATAAAAGGGTTAACAGCAAAATAAATAAAAAAATGAGTTGGATTTAGTTCACGGCATATCTGCTCCTTCACTTGCAACTATTTATAACTGGTTAAATGAATTTAAACGTGGTCGTACATCAACAAAGGATGAACCACGCTCAGGACGTCCTGTAGAGGTGACTACACCAGAAATGATCAATAAAATCCACGATATGGTGTTAAGTGACCGAAGATTAAAGTTGAGTGTGATAATTGAGGTTACAGGGATCTCAAAAGGTAGCGTCATTTCTATTTTACATGACAAATTGGGCATGAAAAATATTTCTGCAAGATGGGTGCCGCGTTTGCTCACAGTCGACAATAAACGCAGTAGGGTGGTGGCCTCTAAAGTCCTGTTGTCGCTCATGCAACGCGATCCGGATGAATTTTTTCGTCGCTTTGTGACTGTAGATGAAACATGGATACACCACTATACTCCCGAGACGAAAGAACAGTCAAAGCAGTGGATTGCGAAGACAAACCATGTCCAAAGAAGGCGAAAACCGTAAAATCAGCTGGTAAGGTTATGGCTACTGCATTTTGGGATGCACGTGAAATTATTTTCGTTGACTATTTGGAAAAAGGAAAAACAATAACAGGGGATTATTATGCATCTTTATTGGACCAGCTAAAAAACAAAATTGAAGAAAAACGGCCTCATTTAAACAGGAAAAAAATCCTCTTTCATCAGGACAATGCCCGTGTTCACACATGTTTACGATCAATGGCTAAAATTGAAGAATTGAAGTTCGAATTGGTCGACCACCCACCGTATTCGCCAGATTTAGCCCCCAGTGACTTTTTCCTTTTCCCAAACTTAAACAAATGGCTAAGTGGACAACGTTTTTTTTCAAATGAAGAAGTCATCGATCGGACAAATGCTTATTTTGAGGACCTTCCGAAAACTTATTTTTCTGACGGTTTAAAAAAAATTGAGAAACGTCTAACCAAGTGTATTGAGCTCCAAGGAAATTATGTTGAGAATTAAAAAAAAAATACAAAAATAAAACCTGTTTTAATGCTTTTTTCTAAGGAATTATTGACCCACCCTCGTATTATGTATATTGAAATACTCTGTATTTCCAATGATGAAGAAAGATTACTCAGAATTGAGGCAATGATTGCGATTATATACTTATCTTAGATACATGAATGCGCCAAACGCATTTATATTGCATATTATCTTTTGCGTAATTTGTAGAGATGACGAGAACAAAATTATAATATCTGACATTATTCATTGTTAAGTGTTTAGCCTTATACAGATGCTTGAAGCTAAGTGCGTTTTGCAATGCATTATTTTGTTTACGTCAAGAAGTTAATATCTGAGAGAACGATCGCACATAATGAGGTGGAAATGATTCAACAGCTCGTGCCGACATGATAGATAACGACAAATCGTTATTTAGAATCAATCTTGCCAAGTTTGTGTGGTTTCCAGATGGTTTCACATATCGTAAATAATTAATTATTGGTCACTCAAATAGCTATTACCAACCATTTTAAAATTAATAAAATTCACAGTTGATTTAACTACAAATACAATGTGTCCCTGAATCGAATAATATGTCAGTATTATTTGCAGTCCTCGTAAGTCTTTTGACATGATGAAAATACATAGGTTCACTATAATTTTCTTCGACTTTGCATTTAAGGGCCTACGGATTTTTCTTTTTGACAATGAAAATGAATTAAATTTTCCACACGTTTTCTTCTGTGTCTGTTGACAATATGACCCTTATCAATCCGAGTGACTTTTCTTTTCTTTTAACTTCTTTGTGGGTTAATTTACAATCCTTCTATATTAGCAAGTATTAATAAATTATCATATTCCAATATCACTTATATCTGTGCGGTCTTCAAGTTATCATAATGCAGGACGGACGTACTTTTCCATGATGCTGTGTATCGCCCAGTTAACCCATTAAATTGCAGAATTATTAAGGAAAAAGGATATAACCATATATATATATTTAAATTATTTACTTCAGTTGAAGGTTTTATTTTTATTAATTGATTAACTCTCACTGTTTTACAATGTTATATTATTGTTTCATATTTGTTGTTATTAGAAAATCAAGTATATTTTAGCTATTACATATTATTTTAACGGTGTATTTTGACGCACCGGCATACCACTGTTTTTATAAATAAAAATAATTATGGATCTCTACAAAGTGGAGGTTATAGTAACAGATTTTCACATAGTAATACTATACATTATATTATTAAATTGTACATATCGTTTATTTAGTCGATAGCTATTTCAGTTGTAACACCATTATCCTAGTCTTGGAAATGATGTTACAACCGAAATAGCTATCGACTAATAAAAACATAATCTAGATGTGAATATAATTTATATACTTATATTTCTATATATTTTTTAAATCGAACTCTACTAAGTAAATGGTAACTTGATTTTTAACAGATTCTAATGTTTTTTTGGAAAACTGTGTTTAAATTTGACCAAATCTATGATTGAATTATTATTTTAATACCTGGATATTTTTTCAATCAATTCAAAAATTCTAGTGAAAAGACCAAAATATAGAGTAGGTATTATAAAAAATCCGACTAGGGAAGTAAAAACCAATAAAACATGTTTTCACTTCAAATTTATACTATGTAAGAACTTTTAAATTATCATAGTCAGGAAATAAAGAACAAAAGTTTCAAGACGTGCGGTTAGTAGCTTTCATGAATATTTATTTAACAAGAGTTGTGTTTAGATCAGCAAAACTTTTGCTATCTATCGCTGTTCTTAAACTAAAAAGGAAGACACTGAGGTGAGTTTCAGTGATTTGCGAGTGTTAGTTAAGCGCAGTCAATTACAATTGAGATAGGGTTATCAGGTTTTTGTATTCTACTTACATGACGTCAATTATTATAGAATGTAACTATTATTATTTAACATAATAAATTTTGAAAAACACTTACTGAGAGAATATATTATAACCAATAGAAAAAATCTTTTCTTTTGAAAAAAAAGTAAGCCAATCCGACGGTGAATCGAACTCCGTATCTCCCAGGTATACGCCCTGATCCGTGCATTACCACTATGCTACGAGGTGACATACTAATTGCGACAAATTTTAACTATTGGTCAATTTTAATACCTGCTCATCAGTGCTCTTCCAAATCAAGCTACTTTGGCAATCGATTTTTGTTTGTTAAATCAAAGTAGGTAACTATTTACTATTACTTTGATTACTAACAGACGTCGTGGAATTTCTCCAATACTTTTTAGATGTAACTACTTGCACTTGTTAATAATTTATAATGAACTATTTATTTTATTCAACGAATAATTCACAAGATTTAAGAATATATCATTCTGATTATTGAACATATATAATGTTGAAAAACACTTTCTGAGAGAATATATTATTATAACCAATAGAAAAAATCTTTTTTTTTGAAAAAAAAGTAAGCCAATCCGACGGCGAATCGAACTCCGTATCTCCCAGGTATACGCCCTGATCCGTGCATTACCACTATGCTACGAGGTGACATACTAATTGCGACAAATTTTAACTATTGGTCAATTTTAATACCCACTCATCAGTGCTCTTCCAAATCAAGCTACTTTGGCAATCGATTTTTGTTTCTTAAATTTATTATAGCGATCGTTCGTATGAATTACGAAAAGAAAAAATAATATGTATACAAAATGAGAAAATACACTTATTCGATTTGAACGTAATTTTTCCACCTATTATTATTTTTCAAATTAATGTGATTGACAACAGTTAAATCTTGGCATGCCCTAATGTAAGTCCAGTCAATGGACTTTCATTGACGTATTATTAAATGGATGAAGTGTGTGAAAAAATTTAGTCTGCCAGAATCATAACATAAACATATGTTACTATTTTTTTCGTAATAAACAGAAATCAACTCTATCTGCATTGTAATGAGGATCAATTTGCAAACTGTGTTGACTTTCTTTTAGATTTTTGTCATAATGTCCATAGCCTTTTCTGGAAAAACATATCCAATTTTCTGTTCAGATATTGTATGGAACGGTTTATCATGTAAAATGTAGATATATCAATGGTGTCTTTAGCCAAGTACGCCAGTATCATACTCGAGTAAGCTCGCAAAATTAACAATGGTTGGATGTAGGCTCATCTCACCACTCCACCGATGATATCTGACTACTATATCTACTTTTGATGAATTATAGCAAGTGCGTTATTTTATCATGTAACTTCTGAATCATTTGAAACTATACTGAATTATTGGTAGATACCAACAATGTACCTAATCTATTATCTGTGTTCATCAATATTCGTCCACAAAAAGACAGACGAAAATTGATAAGTAAATGTAAAATCTTGGATTGCGAGTGTTTTGCAAACGAATGAAATCTTGCAATACGACTAAAATTTTGTAGAAAAACATCCCCCGAGTATGTGTATTAATTAGGTCTTATGAGGAAATTCACTTTGATATACGAGTACTTTGGATTACAAATACGTATCCGTAACGAATTGTGCTCGTATTCTAAGAAGGTTTGTATATTATATAATATATTGTTAAAGGAAATAGTCGAAATACTGAGCAAAATGAAATTACAGAATTATTAATTAGTCAAGTCATAATATGATAATAAATATAAAACTATTAGAGTAAAAATATTCTGTTTCACGTTAAAGTAACGATAAACTCATATATTGATAACTTTCTTGATCTGTGTTAAAAAAATTAACAAACAGATAAATTAAATTAGGTGCTATTATTGTCGTAGTTGGTGTATTTTTCTCTTGGCAACGGTGATTAGGAAAACATTGTAATATTTATTCTAACATTTTGTTTACGTTTTCAATTTGGAAATTTGGCGTCTCCATTGCCGAAAGTTGTATTGATTTATGTGTGTAATCTTATTACGAGTGATATTCATTTTTCGAGTTATAGCGTAAATAATATGACAGCCCTGAGTCATAAAGTGTAAGAAAACGGCAGCAGAGCCAATGCATGGCAAATGAATCCCAACAAGTCACGACTGTTTAACATTATGAGATTCATACCAGTGACGTGGAATAGATAATTATATTGCATTACGATCATTTTCAGTTGATTTATATTTACTACCGGATGACAATTTTCTACTTATATAAATACGATATCCATGGGGAATATCAAGAAATATGGTGTAATAGTAATGATATTAATGTTTTCAAATATAATAACCGGAGTCCAAAGCAAAGGTAAACTAAAGATTTGTGTAGTGTATATTAACTGAACCTCTCCATCGTCATAATCGGGCGTATTACTAGGCCCTAAGTTTAAATGTGAAGCATCAGCATTTTTTTTATAACTGTGAATGTCCCACTGAGTTTAAATAAACTGTATGCCCATAAAACAAAAGCTAATATATGCGCATTTAGATATTCGCAGTATGATACCGTAAATATTCTAAATACAAAACAATCGGACTTTATAGCGACCAGGTTGGACGGCAGTTAACTGACCATTAAGTTAATGCCCCCACCGAACCACATCTGGTCTAATTCAGGCGATCACTGGACCCTACGTTTGGTGTGAAGGATAATTGAATTGTGCTTTAACTGAATTATATGACTTAAGTAGAACAAAATTAATTAGTTTGTTATTTTAATTCCACCTAAAAAGATAAATATATAAAAAATATTCTTAAAATAATTAATAAATGAAAATATACAGAACATTTGTTATCAATACCTCTTAATAAAAAAATATTTACGTATTGATTGATGATGGATAGTTTTTCTTTTGTTTCCATTCACACAACTAATGTTGTAACATTTTTGCAGCAAACCGGGCCTCGGTCGATGATATACTTTGTATAAGATATTATAAACATTTATTTAATATTTCTCAAACAATAGATTTTATTTCAATTACTAATATTTTTATCAGTACCTATCTTAAAATAAGTCGAATTATTGATAATAAATTAACTCACATGATTTTTTCTATCAAATTTAGTAATAACTTATTTGTATTTAAAATCTAATAATATTATAAACATTTTACCCTTTAACTTGTTTAATTCCGTATCTATGCCACTGGCCTAACCATAATTTTGCACGAACTAATTTGCCATCACAGAGCCAAGAAATATAGGTCTTGTTTTTAAACCTATGTAAGATGAACAACATTATTTTACCAAGTATGTACTTGATTGCCAGTTAACTTTATTACATATAAGGAAATTCTTATAATATTTCAGTGTCTTTATTTTGTTTTATTGACTTTATTTATTCTGTTTATACATAATCATATATTTAGGTATAATTTATGTTATACTAAGCAATATTATCATAAATTATTTGCACGTAGTAGAAAACTCTACTGCAAATAGGTAGTTAAATTAATACAGTTCTACTAGTTGCCTCATTACTGAGAATGTAAATCACTGTGATTATAGTATTTATCAAGAATCTACATCCATTTTGAGCGGTTTTGTGGTGATCTGATTGCTTCGACCATTGTTAGTCTAGTCGCTTTCTTGACGATGTTGCTTCATTTGGAAGGTAATCACTGGTGCAATATTTTTTGTTCAATGTGATTACTGTCCTATCCAGACTGATCTTCGTACAATGTTACTGAAGAATTGAATAACGTATTTTGTGTAGTTCTATGAGATGCATTTTTTGGTAAATAAGAGACAGTTGTACACACTTAGTCTATGGAACAAATCTGAATGTACATGCAGGGTATGTTGCGCAAATCAATGGGTGATAAAACGTAAGAGTAAGCGGTGTGATTATGGTTATCAATTAAAAATTAAATGGAAGGCCAACCGTATGAGCACATTGCTTGGAGATCAAATAATCGCAGGATAAATTCAGTCACCATGTAATACGAAATAGTGAACTGAAAAAAAATGGGTTTTTTAAAATGCGTAGCAGCACAATGCGAAGAGGAAAAACTTAGGAAGGCTTTCGTCCAATAGGTAGTTGATCGAGTACAGCTGGTATTAATGGTGATAAAATGTATGGCATATACGACTTTAAAGTCTCCACAGAATTGTACGCAGTAAAAATACGCTACGGTTCTTGTGCACATTGTATAAAATTGCTGTATATATATATGCATTGTTTTAGTGGATAATGTAATAATAGCTCACGGCAAATTTTATCCGCATTAAAAACTCGAAGAATTTTCCACGTGCAACTTGCACGCCATGTTTTTCTTACAAAGTATGTACCCGATTACGTATATAATAATTATTATGTATTTATACATTGATCAGTGGATATAAATAGTAATTTTATTAAACAAAGTGTCATTAAATCAGAGCAATTAGTTGTATAGTGATTATATATAAATAAGTCTTGCTCTATTATTACTACTATGAAATTAAAACATACATATCCCCAAAAATAACATTTTACTTACAGTTGATTGAAATAATAAATTGAAGTCGTTAAATTAACTATTCTATTTTAGCATAGGTACTTGATTGCCCATCTGGTATTCAATGAAAGCAGTGAATTTTAACAGTTTCTTGAATATATATGTAAATATTATTGGATTTAATTTTAAATACTTTTTTATGATAATATGTATTTATTATTTATGCGCCTATTATATTCTCAAGAATTGTCATGATTTTGTAGTCGTTGCACAGTTTCATTGTAATTTATAACAAACGAAGTTGAGAAATCTTCAACAAACACCTGGTATTTCTATTGTTTACGATTACAATTTACGATACTAACTTATCCTGACTTAATTTTAACATTTATGGAAAAGGGCTTTAGGCATCGTTGAAACTCACTTACATAGATAAGTATTACCTATAATATTTGCGACGGTAAATGATCTTACTTATATGGGATTCGCACAGCGCAATTGACGATCTAATTAATAAAAGCGATCAATTTTAAAGAAGTGATCTGTTTCTCTGCAACTAACCACATTAAGTTATTGTTTAAATATCTAAATCTACTTGGGTAAAAAAAATGCATGTATATACAGGCGGCTCTCGACTTTTACACGTAATTGGTTCCTGAAAATGTGTTCGAATTTTGAATGTTCGAAAGTAGAGGAATGTAAAAAAAACATCAAAAAGTGTACTTTAAAATATTTATTTATCAATGAGCATACTTAAGCTAACGAGGCGTATTAGCAATCAGGTATTTTCTTGTCAAGAGATAGTTGAATACCACCCTTTTAGGTATTTGAGAAGGAAACCGGAGCGGAGGAGCGATTGACTGCATGGAAGGGCGCAGTTTTTGCATTATCAAGAAACTAAAATATAAATTTTACGAAATTCACGAAATAGCGAATTGTGCGAAAGTAGAACGTTCTAAAATCGAGGGTCACCTGTAATATTATTGGTAAAATTCCGAACGAGTATAGACGGAGTGAACTCTAAAAGTGGTAAAAATAGTAACACTGACGAATAGCTGTGACTAGATTTACAAATAAATAATAATTATAAGAGCCACAGTGGTCTAGTTGGTACAATGACTGTCTCTGAATCTCCGCCAATCGCAGGTGTTCTCCCGCGATTGGGTAAAAAAATGCGTTTTTTAACGTGTGGTTGATCCAGTGTAGGGATAGTAAAATACCTGTTAATCATGCACTCCATAAAAGCCAATATTCTTCATTTAGCAGCGTATATGATTAAAAAAGTTTTGTAAATAAAAAATGTCACATCATTAAATGTACATGTTTTTTTTAAAGGACTGAAAATAATATGTACCATCAATATTTTACTGGATATACTATTATGTTAGAGCATTCTGTCAGGGTTTTTTAAGTTATTTAAATTAAGAACACATCGGTGGAAGATTTTATTTATTATATAATATGATTAATAATAAAAATCAGTTCCTTATGTACTTAATACTTGTTTAAATGAAAATGTTGAAAATTGGAAACATGGAACATACTTTCTCGCATTATGTTATTAAACGACTTTCTAATATGCAAGGAAAAATAATCTTTAAAAGGTTTTACATTGTTTGCCTCTTGTTTTTATCTTGATACGAAAAGTGTCACAAAAAATAGATAAATTATTATTATAGGTAACTACTTAAATCAAGATCCGCACCAAAAACGAAAACAATTCACGAAAAAATCGATAGAGAAAAAAAAATGTTGCCCAGTTACAAAATAGATAATATTATTTTATGTGGCCACCTTAGGCCATAAAATATAACTACTTGTGACATTCTTCCGCAAATTACATTTGAATGCGATCAAGTATTTTTATAGGTACTTTGCATTTAAATCGTCAAAGTCATGAATTATTTACGAGGTAGCAGATTTTATTGGAAATCTATTTCGATATACATATTATTCAGGCGTTTGTCTTGTACGGATTTTTTTCGAACAACACGTTGGAATGTGTCAATGGTAACCGGCCACTTGATTTAGAGACGTATTCTATTATTTGACGGAAGAGATTTAACAGGACCTCAAATAGATTTTCATAAAAGCTAAAATTAGATATCTTCAACCTTGAAACAATATTCAACTTTAAAATCTATCATAAAGTAAAAATTACTTCCAAATAAAACAACGAATCAGGGCTGGAAATTGAACCAAACCTTGAAAACTTCTTAATAATTTTGGAACCCCTAAAAATGTTAGGGTTACAGATAGTGCTGCCATCATTTTATATAGTATGGAGGACGTAAAAATTATAGTATTTCTGAACAGTCGGTAATTTAGGTATGCAGAATTAACAACGGATTATGTGTCTGTATTTAATATGTATACCTACTAGGAAAAAAGTCATGGTCATTTGATATATAGAAGATGCCCATAAAGCACAAAGAAATTATTAGCATAATGCCTGATTTTAGAGGGCATTGCAAACTTTCAGGTTGCGATTACTCCATAACATGACTTCGAGACTTACCAACTTTTGGCAGTAACTCCACGAATAAAATAATATTATGTTTCGGAGAGAGTTCCTACTAGGAAAAAAAACATGGTCATTTAATATATAGAAGATGCCCATAAAGCACAAAGAAATTATTAGCATAATGCCTGATTTTAGAGAGCATTGCAAACTTTCAGGTTGCGATTACTCCATAACATGACTTCGAGACTCAACTTTTGGCAGTAACTCCACGAATACATTATTATGTTTCGGAGAGAGTTTCGGAACACGTATTTAAAATGCCTCTAACTGCTTCGGTACGTAAGTAGGTACAGTCCAAAGTAGAGACGTCGAAAAAGTATTGATACTTTCTTTTTATAGAGTTTCGCTTTTTAATTTTGATTTTTTCATAAATAAATCCCTCAGAACAAACATCATTTGATATCAATACCAATATCCAATACTCGAGTATCGATACTCTCATATTTAGGTATCGATACATTTTCTTTTTGAAGACGTCTCTAGTCCAAAGTTCGCGGCACCACGCGTCGGAACAATGGAATAACTACACAATTTTATTATTATTTCTCTCACTGTGAATGAATTCTGTGAATTCGGGGAAAAGTCAACCAATGCGTGGTGAATTGGTTTATACAGCGTCGCTAAGGCGGAGAGCGTCCAGATCGGTACCGCCATAAAAGAGGGTGTTAGTAACTATACTTTGTAAAATGTTTAAGAATAATAATATGTTTGAATATGAATACAGATAACTTTATATTATTGACAGTAATGTACTGAGTTTAGTAGATATAAGTATGTTGTATTTTAAGGATTCGGAGCCAGGGATCCAATTTTTTATTTGATGGAACCGAACTTCATTAATTTTTTTCACTGGAACTGAGTCTTACAACTCTAGCTGTTGTTTTTAAGAGACCTTATTAAAACATCTTCAGTCACAAAGAATTTAAAAAAAAGAGTTCAATGAAGTGACAGGAAAAATATCTTAATTCAGTTGTATTGTAACACATGCTGCACAAAATCCAAAATTTAATTTAAAATTTTAACATATCTAGTTGTAGTATTGAACCAGACTAATAATTTTATTATTGATTGCGACCAGCAATGAGTTTTCTTGAAATTAAAAGCTTGACAAACAAGGGTTGTTAATGCCTTATTCAGGAGAAGTTATTAAATCGATTTTCGTTAAATTCATTTTTAATTGAAAGAAAACTCACTGCTGGTCGCAATCAATTATTAGTCACGCTCAATACTACAATAAGCTACTTTCAATTATGAAATACAACTGGGTAGTTACCTCATCATGGCAATATTCTGTTATCTTGTAAATGTCAACAACAATTAGATATTCGAAAATATTAGTGCTGTTCTCAGTAGGTGACAGTAGATACCTAGTTATAAGTTTTAGTGAGTGTTGGTTATGTTATGAATAATCTATTTTTCCCAAGCCTTATTATTTAAACGGACACCATTCAGTTATTATCTATAGATTGAATTATATTATTTAGAAAGAAGAGTCAGATTAAGTAGCAATATTAAAAATCTTAGATATACCTACTTACGTATGTGTAGTACATAGATAACGAATTTATGTCAGAATGAAACAGGTAGTGTGTTGTGAATAATTAATTTAATATCAATACATGTGCCATACATATAAATATAGTATTTTTTTATTATCCATATTCAAGTTTGTTTGTGCATCAACTTTCTCATACTGTTTTTCAATGGCCAACAGCATGGCCCCCCACAAGGGGGGTGGTGGGGGGCTGACAGGGCTCTAGGAGGGGGCCCGGGCTCATGCAGGGCCCGGCGTGGTGAGTCGACCAGATAAGTGAGATAAACACAAATTTGCTCAAATGGTAAAAAAAGTCGCCGGCGCTATTTTAATTCAATGATATTGATAATTAAAAATATTTAGTTCTAGCCACGATACCATTTTTAAATGTGTGCCGATACTCGACAACTCCATAGGTAATTCAATTGGATGTACCTACCAACATAATTAAAAATACAAAACAAACTACAAATACACCTTAATTTTACCGCGTACACCATTTGGGAAACGAAACGGCAGCGCGTCCCTTACCCTTAGCGATAGATAGGGGGGCGCCAAAGATCATAGCCTAGGGCAGGGGTTCCCAACCCCGTGCCCGCGGAACGATTCGTATGTGCCCGCCACTATTCGACAGAGACAGAATTTTCACGCTAGCCTGACACGCAGAAAACCCGAAGTGAACGAACGCCACGAACTGAGCCGATGAACGTCGAAGCACGTGACAGTAGTCACATGCTCGTACCGTCCCGATTGCTTCGGCGATCGTCGGCTCAGTTCGTGTTTTCGGCGTGTACAAGGATTGATGTGCAAATAGCATTCCCCGCCTGGAACCGAGTTGTTGTCATTGTGATTGTCGCGACAGTTAGCTAGGAGACATTTTCGTCTGACGAAACACGAATTAAGAGTTTTGATATTCCTTCTATATAGTTATAAAATGAGTAGACCGAGTAAAAGACAACGAACCTATAATTTTAACACTGACTGGGAAGAATCATATTGTTTTTTTAATGTGAAAAATAAATGCGTCTGTTTGTTGTGTGGTAGTAGTATTGGAGTGCCGAAAAAACATAATGTTGAACGACACTTTCAGACAATTCATGCCATTTTTGATGTGAATTATCCACTTAAATCTGAAGTAAGAAAGAAAAAAATATGTCAACTAAAATCAAGTCTAACTGCACAACAGACTGTTTTCACCAGACATGTGGAAAATTCTAAAAAGGCCACCATTGCTTCTTTCAAAATTTCTCACATGCTCGCAAAAATGAAGAAACCTTTCATTGATGGTGGGTGAGTTGTTTAAAAAACTATTTTTGACTGGTGCCGATTGTTTGTTTGATGGATTTTCTAACAAACGTGAGATTGTTTCAGCAATACAAGACTTACAGTTGTCAAATAACACCGTCACAAGAAGAATACATGCAATTTAAAGAGATATACAAACTCAGTTAAAGACTGCCTTGGAAATATGTGACTGGTTCTCGCTACAATTTGACGAGTCAACAGATATATCAGACACCGCACAGTTAGCAGTTATGGTGAGAATGGTATTTAGTAACTTCACAGTAATAAAGAATATGTTGCAAATATTATCTATAAAAGGACAGACAAGGGGTGAGGATATTTATAATACATTCAGAACATACGCCAAGTCAATAAATATGCCTTTGCACAAGCTGTCTGCGATAACCACCGATGGGGCATTTGAAATTTGAAACATTTTTGTTTATTATTTATTAATAAATTATGAATATAAGAAAATAAATTATGGGAAAATGAGTAGTTATGGAAGGAGTTTGTCGATTAAAAATAGGTGGTGCCCGCCACCCTACCGATATTTTAGAATGTGCTCTAGAGTACAAAAAGGTTGGGAACCCCTGGCCTAGGGGCTCGCTTCAGGATGTGGGGGCCATGGCCAACATAATAATATCTAATCACTAAACACAGCTAATTTTGTACGTATTAACTACGTAGTGATATTATGACTACCTATTTAGATATAAATATCGTATATTGTTTTACGTTAGAGTACTCGTTGGTTTAAAATTTGATGTAAGTAATATAAAAAAAATATTCATTTTTATATTGGGTAAGCATATAATTCATAGTTAACGAGAAAGTCCTACCATAGTTCCGCATAATACAAATGATATGTATTATAATTTATAACAAATGAATAGAAAAAGTTTTTTTAAATGGCATAAAAAAGAAATGACTTCCCATCGGTGGCCTCGAAAATAAAGTAATTGTTAAATCACCATATTAAATTTCCAACTCCACATGAATTCTTTGGATTCCAATCATAAAAAAATATTTATTGCCAATTCAGAAATATTTTGGCTTCTAGTTTTATCATTCATTATTCTTTGAATCACTCAACTTGTGATTGACTAATATTTTAAAATAATTCGATAGATTTACTTAACGTCATATAACTGCTAAAATGTAATTTTATATTATTTGTAAAAAGGAATAATTTTAAAAACTGTCTAGTCCGATCCAAAGATGCTGAAGAAAACTTTGATAGAGTCTGAATCTAAATACTTTAATGCATCGATTATAAGATGCGCCAGAATTTTAAAACACCGATAAAAAAAACCGTTAAAACGAAAGTCATATAAGGACAATAAAAAGATGTGTATTATTTATTTGTTTTCATCAGTATTATCGTCATCCTAATATGAAATATCTTCTGATTCATATTACGATTGAGGGTCGTTGCTTTTGGCGTTTTCCTCATAAAATATCGTTTTTGACAGCGATTGTGATACCCCGTTTACACGTGCATGGATTTACTGCTAACAGTACGTATTATCGCAGCCATAATAGGAAAATACACGTGTAAACATGTATTATCCTGCAAGTTGCAAGATTGCGAGCATGAATCAAAAATTTTGTAAGCTTCTGAATTGTCACGCGACAGTTGGGTTTTATTCGATATCTGCGCTTGAGCAGTAGAACCAAAGTGGCGAACCTGCCGGAAAAAAACGAACTACACCACGCGAGACTCATTTTGAGGTTAACCAATTTTCACGACTGTCAAACAGTACCATAAAATGACAACATCGCTTCTCGCTTACTTTTGAAGAATGAGATTGGCGAGACAGTCGGCACTTTTACGTGTAAACAGCTACATATTATCACGATAGTTTAAAATACACACTATTGGTGCAAGTAAATCCATGCACGTGTACAGGCGCTATAAGACGCGATCGATCCCGAATTAAAAAAACATCAAAAGGACAAAAAATATGTGTCTTATAATTGCAGCAATACGGTTTTAGCTGAAAAACGGTTCCTACTAATGATTGTGAACTTAGCTGCAAATCATTTCAAAATTACTAAATATTGTTTAGCAAACTTTTCACTTTTGTGCTTTAAGATTTATTCGCTGGGGCTGTAAAATAGATACTTTAAGCGCGTTAAGCACATTGTTTTTTTTTATATAATTCATTATCATTACTTAGACTCTTTAGATGAATAAAACAACATTACCTTTTACAATAGTATAAATAAACAAATGTCAAAATACACCGCTATCTTTTATGGCTACTAATTCAATTATGTACAATAAAAAGTTTGGAATCATCGTCGTTATATTATTATTGTTATATTAACCAAAAATATCTGGTCTTAAAATAATTTATATAATTTATGAGTACTTAACATGTTACATAATATAACATATTTCTCACAATTATTACTCCTTTCCATTAATTTTCTCGAAAATCAGTTTTCTTAGAGATACAACTTTTATCATATTCGTGTTTTCCGAGTTTTCTGGCAATCAATTTTATATGCGATCATTTTTATGCGGACCTTAAAATTGTCTCGCATAGTCTTAGAATTAGATTACTTGTTGAGTGCATTGACATCAGACAGTAATGTGAATAAAATGTGTTTATCCGTTGGCAGTGCAGAATCCACCCACATAGCTTGACTTATTGCTGATTATTTAGCGTAACTTGCGAAATGAATTGATTCATTCTCCGATTTGTTTAACATATTCATTGTAATATGCCCGTGTTTATTATTCTTGGTTGCTTTTGATGACAATCATGCTGTCAGTCATATATATTATAATGCCACCTGGATTTTAGTCTACTCCGACACCTGACGAGGGAGGCGATTTAATTTATTGCATGGCATTGTATCGAAATGCGTCACTTTAAAATCAAATCAAATGCAATACATGCGTAGTGGAGACATTTATCCACAATGCATTCATATCCACCAATAAGATTTTGTTAAAGCTTTCTCGTTCCTTCAAATGTAGCTGATAGTGAAGTGAATATAATAAATATAATATTTTTTACACCTCAACACTGTAAAACAATTGACAAAATAATTTTTAATTGCATATTTGTCGCAGAAGATTAATCGATAATAAGTCGATTTTTATCGCACCTTTGTATGCAAATATTTTATATTGTCAGTGAAGATTGATCGGTAGGAAAACATAGATATTTGTTAGCCATCTTGAATTCTTTAAATATTTTGGACAATCATTTCAGAATGATATGTACACATTGAAGTACTTATAACAAAATGAAAATAATTAAGAATTATTGATCACAACATGTTTTAAATATAAATGTACGTACTACTTGGGTCACACATGTAAAATTTAGAAATCAAATGTAACATTTTTTTTGTTATCGTATCACTGTGAAATTAAGACTCCATTCCAAATCTCTACAGCGAGCCCTGCAGTTTGCTGTCCGCAAGGTTCATGGTGTTGAGAGGCTCATGTCGTTCTCCATTTGGTCAGATACTGGATAGAGTCCCACCCTTTTTTGGGCCGACCATCGATAATTTTATTCTTCCGTCGACGAGAGCTAATCGCACTTCCGTTGTCAAATGAGGAACGCCCCCAAATTTATCATTTCATTTTATGCTCCCGTGATGTACGGATCTATCAATTTACGTAATTTGAAGCTTTTTAAAGTAAAAATATGTCTAAAACGATCAGGAGTGATGTTAGAATTATCATTAGCAAACTTTTGGTTTATTGCGAAGAAAAAGGGAGTCGCATCTAAAAGGAGAGCCGATGCATTATTTAAACACGCCTCTAGCACGCGTTGCCGCCATGATAGGTAGTATGTATGGGGTTTTCTTGAGACATATTTTAGAGAGTCTGTCATTGAAGTATCATTATTTTTGCTATTACAGAAATGTTAGTCCGTCTTGTCATCCACTACACTTCTAGCACTACGCACTAAAAATATGTGTTATGATTAGGTACAATAAAAACGGTGGCCGCGCGGCTTAAGCGTTGGACTATAACGCCGTGGGTCCCAGGTTCGAATCCTGGGTCTGGCAAGTACACATATTGTTTTTCAATTTGTGTGTGTCAGGGTATGGACCTGATAGGTTGAGCAAGTGGCTGACATCCATTTCTCGTAAAAAACAAAAAAATCTGTCAATACAAACCTCTACTCTGTGGAGGCCCATATGATCCTATTAGGATCGGACATGGTCGAAGAGAGATTACATTCGGAGAAATTATAGGGAAAAATGTTACGAAAGAAATAGTGTATTATAATATTATATAGTATAATAATATATTATATAGTAATAGTAATTTGGACGTATTTCATCATCATAGCCTGGATCAATCCACTGTTGATGCCACACTGTAGCATTTTCAAGCTTAATCCTGTGTATCACAGAACGGAACTATCTCAACATCTGGCGCTATCTTGCGATATGTTTTCTGCCCCTTGGTTACTACTAAATGACTAGATTTTAACAGTGATTGTTGTATTCGGGCTATGTATCCTGCCCATTTCTTTGACGGTTTATACACAACTATTATCATGATGTTAATTAATCCAATTGTTTCGTTTTTTGTACGGGTTATGCCCATCATGCATATAATATCCATTGCACGCTGTGCTACTTATATTCGGAAAATATATTTTATTAATGATGCTTGTTTTATCTAAACCCACCAAAGATGTTGGGAAAAATATTCCTCTATATCAGTGGTTTCCAAACTTTATGTTACTACGCCTCCCTTTAAAAAAATCTAATCTTGGCGCCTCACCCCCTTTATTTCATTAAATAATACAGACACCTTTTTAAATATCATCATTATATCAAAAATTATCATTTAAGTATATCAATCATCATATAGAAATCATATCAAATTGCAACGCATAACCATATGTTTTTTTTTACTATTAATGTACACGCGAATTTTTTTTACTATTAATAAAATAACGTGAAAAGTGCATTAGCAAACTAACCAAGAACTCAGTGAATAGATTTTTGTTCGCTTCAATGTATCTGGCGCACAAATCATTTAAAAGTGGAAACATGGCGAACTTATTTTTTTGTGATTTTGATTTCCCAAGCTCCAATATTTTAAGAATGCCTTCACTTCGTCTTTTTAAATCATTGAATGCATTACTGGTCCTTGCATTGATTGACAAAATGACAAAATTATTGTTCCTAAACAAATTTGCCTCAAATTTCAACATTATGATTTGACCCTTTTATTTCATTTTTTCACGAGATATTCAGCGCGCATCACAATATACTATAGAAGTTAGGTATTATAAAATTAGTCTCCATATTTTCAGACAGGTTTGCAAACAACCTTTTATAGGACTGTTTAATGTAGTTTATATCTAGCGGCCGTTTTATAAAATAAGAATTTGCAAACTGCAAACCTGTCGCTACATTATTTGTGTGAAACTTTTCGCGCCTCCAGTTTGGAAATCGCTGCTCTATATAGAGATCGAGCCTATTTGCTAATTTGCAGGGCGTCTGGAAAGACAGTCCATCACGATGAGTAGATAAGTTAAAACTATGCATAACTACACTCGGGTAAGAACCTTATCACAATGAACATGAAATGCTAGCCATTGTATGATTAATAAAATCAGAATGGTAACTGAACTGGTATGTAGAGTTTACCTGTCTTACTATGGTTCATAAATTTGCTAATTAGTTTAAAATTTCGTAACAGAAATAGTGTAGAATATAAAATACGGCCCTTTCTGTTAATAGTCTTAATTCTTTGGGGTGCACACTGCTTGAATATTGCGTTTTTGGTACAATGGGAGGTCATTTTTGAATAGTCAGACTGACAAAAATATTCCATTAATTAGACACTTGTTAAGTATATAATTATTTAAAAAAAAAAGATTGTTTTGATTTACTTGCTAAATATAATGAAATTTCATAGATGCGTAATAAGTACAGTATTATAATTTAAATTAAATTAACTTGTAGTGATTGAAATTGCATTGCCGTGAGTAAATTATGCATGCGATGTCAAGTGTCATGTAAATAAAATAAATATTAAACATTTTCATGCACATCTGTTAATTGTTGATATTGCTTATCAAAATCTCTACGAATTGAAAGTCATTTACGTTCATAAATCATCTTATTGGCACTCCAGTATGCAGTTATCTAAAGAAGACCTTTGACTCATTTTTGTACTATCGTAGATAACATCATTCCATTGTTTGTTATGTATGTTTTACTTGCATATATGGACGTTTTATTTCACAATCATTTCAAAACTGATGATTTAACCTGGTAAATCCAGAATGTATATTGTGCAAATTAGATTGATAGTAAATACCTTTGTAATAACTGTCACCAATGATAAGAGTCAGCAGTTTTATTATCTGAAGAATTTTTCTTGTTGGAATGTAGATTTTTTTTGTTGGGATTCGTCACAAAATTTTTGTATAAGTATGTATGTATGTACACTGCTATAAATTCTGTGTGACTTAAGGGAATATAACTATGTGTTTTCTTATGGTGTTAACTGTCAGTTTAGTGGAAATGCATTGTATTAATTAAATTAAAATACAAAGTGTTGTACTAATTCCACTTGTTTTAATATTTGTCATGGCTGGTTTCATTCAAAGGTACATTGCCAATTAACCAGTGATAATGACAATATCCCTTAGAAATAGTAAAATAAGAGGAATTATTTGTACTACATAATATTCAATTATAAAACTTAGAAAAATTGATAAATTGACATTTCTTTCAAATAGGTTTGCTATGTTTTAACAGCACCTCTTTTGGCAGTGATAAATTTTAGAGTGAGATAGAGAGTTTTGGCAATTCAGACGGCAAACTTATTGTAATTGTTCCAATAAGTGTTAATATGTGATACTTTCCTACCGTAGTTAGCTGCCGTAAAGGCCGAAAACAGTCTTGCCTATAGAATAGATGCGCTAATAGTAAATAGTACGAATTTTTTCAAACTATATAATATATGAAAAGATACCACTGTATTCACGGAAAGTAGATTTTTCCGCTATGCTAGGTTTGAATAAATTGTCAATATATTGCTTTGAAAATAATCATACGTTTCTCTTCGACCGACGTCTTGCTCAAGTCTGATCTATATTATTTAAATGAGTGTTTCTACATATTATATACTAATATACTCGTACTTTGTATTAATACTATCTTAATGTTTGAGTCAATACTTTCAAGCTGACCTTTGCCATCAATCTAATTTCTTTTTCCTTACACGTATAAATATTTTGTCGATGGCAGTAAAAACTTGAATAAAAACGTAATAAAAATATCATGTTACAGCACTAAAATGTCCATAAAATCTGAAAAATGACATTCGGTTTTATATTAAAAATATGTATGAGAATTGTCATAAAATTCTTCCGAGTTGTATTATTTGTTTATGTTAAATACACATAGCTTTTTGAGTTTACGTAACAAAAATTCCTGTTGAACGTTTCGAAAATATTTGAAACGTTTTGAAAACGGTGATTTGAATTTCAAATTTAAAATATATATTCCGTCAACAGAGACACATATTTTATAAAATGTAGTTTTATGACAACCAGGAAGCTACATTTAGTTATCGTGCTTCTGAGTAAAAAGTATTATTTATAACTAATCACATTTGAACAATACACAAGAATTAATTATGAGGTAAGTTAATAATTAATTATTAGGTAAGTTAATAATTAAGTGTACCACAGCATTCTATCATATTATATTTAAAAAAATATATATACTTTAGTAAACTCTTAAATGGGAAGTTTACTTACTTATAGGCATATAATAATAAAAGTTGTTATACACTGCTTATCTTCTTATTCTTCTTCTTCAGCCACATCCGCCCCTTAGTTAGAGCACCACACGGTGCATCCAAGAAATTCTGTCGGTAATCAGTCTTACCAGCATCCAGTAAAGTTGACCAAGTTTTCAGTGTCGCGCTAACGCTTTACACATATTTATGGATATGTATCAGTTGGGTTTCGGGAATTTCCCGACGGGAATTCTCGAGAAATTTTCGAGATTTTCATTCCCGAATCTCGAGAATTAAAATTTTTAACATTTCGGGAAATCCCGGATCTCAAGAATCTTTCCTCGGGATTCGGGATTTCTTTATTATCAAATATTAATTGAAAAAAAAAACGATTTTCTGTATGACAAAAGTGGACAGAAAACAAAAAATGTTCAAAGACTGATCGGGGCATTTAACACAATTAAGCCAACGTCGACTCAAAATGAGCGAAATTTTTGCAACATCAGGAAATTTTGTGTCTCAAAAACGTACGCGATTGTCAGACGCAATAATTGACAGTCTATGTTTTTTGAAATTCCATTTTAATAAGTAATGTTTCGAATTATTTTTGTTTTCCTACTTCTATTTTGTTTGTCTTTTTACATAAATAAATAAAAATCATATTTTTTGGAATTTGTCTGTTTTTACACTGATTTTAGGATTTTTAGTTTTATTTAAAATTTCCTGATATCTCGAGAATTCTCGAGAATTATTTTCTGGAAATCCCCAATCTCGAGATTGAGATTTTTTCGGGAAATACCCAACTCTAATGTATCCATATGAACGTATCAATTCTCTGGATTTGTTCAGAGATTATCTCTCTTTCGAGCTCTATTCATTTAAGTTATTTTTCAATATCTCAAAAAATTGGTGTTGCCTGTGAGTAAATTTTTATAATATCTAGGGGTAGAGTAAGATTTGTTAAGATATTATGAATAACTATATTTTAGTCACGGTGTCCAGGAATTTTAGTTAATGGGTGAGCGTGGCATGAGAAATAGGTACACATATCACTTCGTCTCATCTATCACCACTATAATGCATGATAATAATATTATGTACGTTAACAATAATGTTTCTGATCAAATCGATAGTTGGTAGCTGAATGCATTTCAAAATCACCCAGATGACAAGAGTAACTAATCATTCAAGCTTTATCATTTTTCAAAATCATAATATGAATACCATTGCTACTTAAATTATATGGATAAAAATGTATCAGATCAAATAATTTGATAAATAACAGCATACATCAACTATCAAGATACCTATATTGCTATAGTGCTGAGATGGATTAAATGAAAACCTAATCAATGAAAAAAAGCTCGCCGTGTTTAATATGCAGTAATAAACTAAAATTCAACATAATATAATTCTATATTCGACACAACAGTCATTATAAACACGGCAGATAACTTTTGTTTTTATTTATCAATGAATTATATTTATTATTATGCTTTACAATCCCAATAGTTTGTTATGTTCAATCATAAATCAAGGCATTCTTGACTGCATGACTTTAGGTGCAAGTCTTTAGGTGCGATTGCATCTGGTGTACAATGACTGACGGAATGTGAATGACGGAAAAATAGTATTTTAATTAATAATTACAAAACCTTCCAAATAAAAAAAAACCAAAAGGTTTTTGTGTAACGTTCACTTTAAAAAATCATTACTATTGTGGTCACTTAATGATACTTGAAACAAGATGCATACTTTTTATATTGTGTTATTCAGAACTGTCATTGATGATTCCGATATACACAACTTTATATACATTTACATACGATGGAGAATCATAACCAAGATAAATATCAATAATTACAAGATAAAAAGAACTTTTTATATACCTACAACGTTTTTAAATTCTGTTGAACCATTAAACTTGACTTGACTAGCTTAAACGATCAAAAAAATGTATACTTGACATGTCATTGATTTCCATAGTAACCCACGTATATATTAATAATTTAATTGCTAGGACCCCAGACCACATAGCAACCAATAATGGCGTCAAAATAACTTTTCATACAAAACAGAATTAACTGAAAATGAATTCAATTCTACTTAAAGATGGCTAAAAGTATTAAAAAAAATGCATTGGCATCGTGTTCTGATATATTATAAAAGTTTTAAATGTCTAGCTAGTCGCGAAGTTAGTTAAATCGATTGCAAGATTTGTACCGGACAAAGAACCACTGGACAAATAAGAATACGAGCTAAGAAAAACGTTGTAATAAAGTAAAAAAAAATGTAGTTACCAAATATGAAAATAATAGCTTTAATGTAAAATTTGTTGAAAATATCTGTATGACTGATGAAACTGGTTCAGATTAAATATAATGCAAAAGTAGTACAAACTCGAAAATAAAAAAGCAAAACTATTTTCTTATACGCAAGTATACCCGCTAGTATTTCCCAAACTGTGGTACCTACGCGAAAGATTTGAACCAGGAAACTCAGAAATAATGGGAACTGAAATATTTAAACACGTGCCAAGAATACGCTTGTCCTTCATTCATACAAATGCTCTCGGCTTATGCACTGACGCTCATTCTATATTGATGTATTTGAAGGTTGCAACACACACTATTGCACGTCTATAATGTGTGTTTCATTTTCGTAGGACACTCACACATTCAAAAGTCTGTTTCAAAATGTAGTGTATTGGGGTGGGGTATAGTGTGTTGGAATTCTATTTATTAATCTATTCTATGATTTGAACCTTTCCTTAAAAATATTTAATTTTTATGTTAATAGCTAATATTGTAAAATAGTTATACAGTACATCATGGCCCCCACATCCTGAAGCGGGCCCCCAGGCTAGGATCTTTGGCGGCCCCCCTACCTATCGCTAAGGATAAAGGCAGTGTGACGCTCTACAGTAGCGTTTTCCAAATAATGTACGCGGTAAAATTAATGTGTATATTTAATGTTTTTTGTATATTCAAATACCTACATACATTTGAATTATGATGTTATCGAGTAGGTATTGATAAACTGATACACAGTTAAAAAAATTTAAAACCACATATTTTAAATAAAAATATTACTGATGGAAAATAGCGCCGCAGACGACTTTTTTTGCTATTAAAGAACATTTGTGATGTGTGTTTATCTCACTTATCTGGTCAACTCGCCTCGCCGGGTCACTCCTGAGCCCGGGCCCCCAGGCTAGAGCCCTGTCAGCCACCCCCCCTTGTGGGGGCCATGCAGTACATACCTACTCATATCCCTAAAAATTTCTGTCAAATAGTTGTACACCGGTGAAAATTATAAAGGTACGAGTATGAGCATGTAATAACGTACCTAGTACTTAAGTTGGAGAAAGACTGTAGTAGAGAATTTCTGGAAAAAATGATATTACTTATGTGATATTGCATTTTTGCTCCGCTCAGTTATAGGATATCGCGGAATTGAATAATATAGTCACAGTGGTTGCGTGCGCGCAAAGTAAAACCTGCACAGTGCACATAGATCCAATCCCGTGCGCGACACGTGGGATGACATTTATAGCACCCGTCAAAACGTAGCGGAATACTTTGAATGATGCTAGTTATATCCTTAATCTATATTCAAGAATACTAAAATATGACTGAAATAACTGTGCAAAGTCCATTTGTATATATTATTAGTGGTGGAATCGCTTGTACAATCTGTCAATTAAAAACCGTCAAGGGTTGTATTCTTTCATCCTGAATATAGCATAATATTTATATGCATACATGTGAACATCAGTCGAGTCGAGCAAGTAACGCAACAGAGCTCACTTAAGTGTCGATCCTCTCACTTATTGGTTTTTGACGAACACAAAAGGTTTAAAACCAACTACATATGTGCAGTCATTAAAAAATTCGGTGATTTTTGCCTTTTTCGTACCACATTCGGTTTAGAAAGCGTAACGATCAGGGAACTCAGAAATAATGGGAACTGAAATACCCAACGGGTAAGGCGATAGCAGGTAACCGTCTCGAGTAAGGAAGAATCCGGGTTAAACTTACACACATGTCAAGAATACGTTGTACGTCTAATATTGAAAACTGCTCTCGGTTTATGCATTTACGCTCATTTAATGTTGGTGTATTACACACACAATTGCACGTGCATAATGCGTGCTTCATTTTCGTAGGACACTCACACATTCAAAAACCCTGCTTCAACGTGCGGCGTATTGAATATAGCATATCGGTATTCTATTTATTATCTGTTCTGTGGTAACGATTATTATGTTAAATCTATTGGTTTTTAAGCTATCACAGTGTTTGACTTGTCGTTTCGACCTCGTTGTGGAAACTATTCTCGAAAGATAATGTAATGTTTTTAAAAGTAGCTGATTTTTTCTACATACTCATTCGCTGCTGACTAGATAATGATTTTTTAAATTACCACCTTTAAAATGCACGTTAATTACATCGATCGGCCGCCTGGTCATTACGCGCCAGGTGCGTCTTCAGCGTCCAAAGTATTAATATTGTTCGGATTTTGATGAAAAGTATCCATGCGCGAAAGTATCCCTTATTTCGGTCTAGTATCGAGGTGTTGATGTCAATTTTTTACGCTTATCGATGGAATGATAGGCAAATGCTGACACACTTAGAGTGGTGTTCGCATTCATATACCTAATATGATACTGAAATACATGATATTTTGAGAATCGCCTGATATAACAAGCTTTAAACAAAAGGACCAACCGCCTAAATCTCAAGTAATAAAATTCAAGAGATATTTGACTTAAGAATTCAATTATTTGCTATTATAAAAACATTACGTTTACTCGTGATTTTCTACATTTTATTGGTTCCTTTTCAAATTTACATTGTTTGGCGAAATATGTATTTTGTAAAATCTCTAAGAACTTCTACCTGGATGACACATGTGGTTAAATTACAAAAGAGACTTGTAAATCAGTTATTCATGGACTTTAATTATTGTCTCCAGCGTCAATAATATTATCTAATTTCATTACATTACGCATTCTATTTTATCTGCTACGGAGACGTGCAAACAAAAATCATTACTTTGTTTTAACCGTAACGACAGCATACATATTTTAAACGAATTCTTAGTAAAAAAAAAAATTAAAAGTGCATAGTAGGTGCATCGCTTATTAATTGACTTCTTAATTTGTCAATTTCTTTCATTGCACCATAATTTCTTCTACTAAGTAAAAACTATCGTTGGGTAGATACTTGTATGATAAAATATCTGTAACCAAGGCAATTTTTCAAAATACTTCTGTGTTAAACAATAGGTAATGTTAAACTCTTTTTATCAAATATTTTATGAATTAATTATGAATTCTCGTGGATCCTGTTGGGATACTTATATTAAATTTATGAGTTCGGTCAGGTAAATCCTTACTTCCTTATAAGGTGTTTATATTATAATAATGTAAATTGTATTATTATTCATGGTCCAATGAGATAATTATAAAACGAAAGCTTTATATAGCCATAAATTATACACCATTGTATTTATAATGAAATCATATTGTATTTATTCTATTCAGTAAATGTCATTGAAATTTAGTGCCTGCCTGAAAATAGAGCGACACCTACGCTGGGCGTCAAGTAAATTTCAAAATGCATATGTGCAAAGAGAATGACATGTGAATCATTTCACTTGAGAACTTCACGCATTCTTGTTTCCTGCAATTTTATACGACGTATATGTTAACTCGTTCGACAACAATTCAATTTGCAAATACTATAATAAATTGTAAATTTAATAAATATGTAAAATTGTTATTATTATTTGATTGTATATCAATTTATGCTTCTTTATTATACTCTGGTCGCAATTTATTTGAATATCGAATTGGACTGTATTTTAGAAGTACGTATAAAGTATGTGACCACAGGGGTTGAAGCGCAGTGGGAGTGATATAACAGGTACAAAAATGAAAGTTTTTATGAGACACTGGAGGGTAGTGTTGCGATAGAGGTGGCACACGATATTTTTTCGCTGCACTGATAAATACGTCCATGTGCGCAAAAGTCGTGTAGAGCCCGCTATCAGTTATTATAACCAGCAATAAAAAAACCTTATTGCCAATGGGCCAACATATTATTGGCTGCATATAACGTGTACCAACCATTAAAATCGGTTTACGAATCAAACAATGCGTACAGACAGGAGCATCTTTTTTTATGAAGGTTTTTTTGTTGTGAAATATCCAATACTATGTACCTATACCTGAAACATATTTCCTAAATATGTGAATTTAGCTAAAAGCATATCTTATACCTTATTCATATAATATGTTAAATTACAAGGCCGACTATTATAAATCAATGGTTTAAAGTTTAAATAAAAAAGAGTACCAATATAATATTATGTTGCGAAGACACGCGACAAAAGTGAAACATTGATTTACGTTTAGTGAATTATCTTTTATTACGTTGACGGTAATTATTCATCAATATGACAACAAACAGGTGATAAACAATTAACATCAAAGATTGAAGTACCTATGTATTTGGTCTTTTCCCACCGAGATTTGAATCCAGACCACCGCAATCGTATCAAAGTTACACCATTACACTAAAATTGAACTATAATGATGACAGTTTACCTCTCCTGTTTAATTGTCTAAATTCAAATAAATAAACGAGTCTGTGTGGACAACTTTTAATCCTAACTTCTGTGTTTTAATATAATACGCTGTTACACGATGCAATGTTTAATTATTCATCTGTCGGCTCCTCTATTTTAACCGGATAATGAGGGACCCCAGGAATCATCGCGCAGCATCCAGCCAGGAGGAGTTGACAATATAACCTACCCCGCCTAAAAAGTTTCAATTAAAAATACATATTTTAATAATGCACATACTATATTATACAATATATTATTATATCGCACTGTGTACAAATTTAATAATAAATAATGTGTTCATGTAACGGATTTGCGATAATTGATGTATTGCCATTAAATTACACCAATTGATATGTAATTCACGCAAAAATTACGCATTCACCTAAGGGTTCAATCATGTTGAGATTGATATGAGAAATGCACTGCCACGGCTGAGGGAACCCACGCACGAATCAAGTGCAGACTGCACGTGGATGGTATACACACTCACACGATAAAGTGAGGTATGCACCAAAATTGCATTTATATGTGTGAATGTATGCATAATTATTTTTAAGAGCGTGCTTCAGAATAGAAAGTAAGCAGGGTTATAGTCAACTGTATTATTAGACACAACCAGGGCAAACGGAAAAAGTGGCCTTCTGGATGAGGCTGTACGAATGAATAATTCTCGAGTGATAATTTTAAACATGTGTAGAGAATATAACATTATTTTCAATACAGTATAACCTTATTTTTACGTGCCCGGAATTCACGTTTTCCCGGCAATTGCGTGTATTTTTTTCAGTCCCGATGTATTTCAGTACATTTAATACCCGCATTTACGTTTTTCTTTCCCGCGATTTACGTCAGAAATATTCAAAATATGCGAGTTACGCGCACTTGACAATGATTGGGTCGTGACATTCGAACGATTTTTCAATAAAAATTTTAATTGAATGTTGTTTTTTAATAAAACGTTATTTTTTTAGAAACATAAAATTTAAATGTTCTTTTTTTCAATACCCCCCTTTTACATTTTCCCTCCAATTAGGTTTTTTTTCTTCAGTCCCTTAAAAAACGTAAAATAGGGGTTATACTGTATTTACATGTGCATCATAATATTATGCATACAACTTTGTCGCGTAAACGAAACGCACATTCAATATTGATAATATTTGAGGTCACGCTGTGGGAATTGTATTTCTTGCGATTTATGGTCTAATCGTCACTAAGTAATAAGCCAAAATTGATTTCGAATCGTTGGTCCATGGCGACCACGTTTCGAATTAATACGCAGCACATTGACAGTAGCAAAAGTTGATCAAAACAACACCAAATTAAAATCAAATGGTAAAACTTCAAAAATGGAAGGAACAAACACATGACCTGCATAAAAATTATGACCTTCTGGTTATGTTTAAAACCCTAAATTTCGACCGCTCCGAACTGAGTGTGAACCAGTTTCGTGTTCCTACTAGGTGGACAAAAAATTGCTACTCTTTTCATGATGATTTTGTAAAAGCCAATTTCTTTGTTTATTCTTAAATATCAGGGATTTGTTCTCATTCTAATAGTTCTTCTATTGACATGTTCAACAGCGCTCGAAATGGAATATTTTACGAACCGGAGCGCTCGATAATTTTACGAAAATATTAACATAATTATCTAATTGCATGTTTATTTTATAAAAATTAAGTGTTCGATTTTTACAATATGGCAAATCTAGCTCAGACGGTCAAATTAATATGTCCACGAGACGGAGCGATAATTCTGGGGATTTTACAAACCGGAACGGCGCTCCGGTGCGTTCCGGTCCATTTCGAGCCCTGATGTTCAACAGGTCAGGAAAGCAAACACTGAAGTAATTTTCCTGGTGCCTACCTACTCGACTTCTTTTCATAATCTGATGTTCATTTTATGTTATTGTACTTTTTTATATCTTTTTACATCGAATGGCATTATTAACTCAAAACCTTGAAATTTTGAGTTTTTTCCTTATTGAGATGGGGTATCGAAATGATCATTTTTTACAACAGGTTACATGCAGTAAGTCCACATTTTTTTGAGATTTTCGATCTAGAATAATAGAATCTATCTTCGAAAAAAGCAAAATGACCGATCCTCATATATTTTTGAAATGCAAGTAAGTATAATATACTATTAGTAAATTATTAATCTCGGTTTATAGATTTTATTGGTAGAAATGACGGTGTAACTTTTATGAAAATCCATCCCCCATTTAAAATAGAAAAAATATTTTCTTAAACAAGGCTTAGTGATAAAAATTAGTTATTGAAATGCAGGATAATAATATAAGCGATCAGCAATGTCAACATGTCAGAAATATGCTTTACAGATAATAAATATTCTACTGCACTCGTAAATAATGCTGCTTTTCTAACTTTTAATATCGTAGTATAATCTTTTTTATGATTATTACTTAAATACTTCAAGAGCAATAGATACCATTTGATATTAAGTAATTATCAATTATCAGTCATGTAAAGCAATATTTACTATTTAGAAACGGTTTCAAATCAAACTTGAGTCAATTAAACGACGATAAACATAACACTAATCTTACCTGGAAATGACTGTTCGCTTACTAGCCAATACGAAATGGGGTCAGTAATGTCAGTAAATAACATTATAAAATGCAATTCCGATTGAAATAAAAAAAATAACAATAGCATTTTAAAACAAATAAGAATAAATACGTGATACAGAATATCTGTGAGGTTTATTTTCACTAATAAAAATATATTTCGTATACCTAGTACCTAAGTAAGTAATGCATACCTATCTCAATGACGATAATATGCTAGTGTACCCCTTTAGATAGATAGATTTTATCGGCGTACAATGCTATTTATCAAAAAATATCTTCATGCTCGGATTCAAGACCTTTTCAAGGTTTTCTGACGTCATCTATCGAAAAAAAAACATTAAAATTTAACAAACAATCTGTGTTGTGCAACAAAAAGAAAATTTTACGTAAACAAGTTCAACCCTGTACATAATATTCAATTATTTCATACACCACTGAGGGTACGTGTGTCACAGAAACATCAAATTCTATTATTTATTGAAGGTAGCTGTTTGCATATTTATATATGTATGTACATAGGAAACATTAGTCTACAATAATATGAATACATCATACTAATTGTTGAAAGTACCTATTTATTTCTGTGAAGAAAATTTAATAACTCCCTTTCTGTACCGTACATTTTTCACAATTTGTTATCTATCAGTCATGTCATCACTCATCAAATGTATTACTTTTATCTACTGACTACTCATAATAGTCACAATACCTATTTACAGTGAATTTTATTGATAATTATTAACATATACATAGTTTTATTTTTAAATATAATACTAATTGTGGTAAAAATGAGTACCACCTACTAATTATATGTATTTATAAAATATCCACATAAGTAAATTATGAATCACTTTTATCTAATTTTAGATTAATACAGTAATTGCATAAATTAGTCCTAATTAATTATATATATCTAAATTCGTTATTGAGTTCAACGAATTTTATTCAGTAAGTACTTCCAATCACCGAAGCTTAATCACTTAGCGATAACATTGCAATAATATTAATCACAGTTTATTTTGAGTGCCGTTTACTTAAAAGGTCATCGTTATTTAGTGCTAAGGATTCCATGCAGATATTTCTTCACTTGGAGGAGGTGAATGATTAATGTTTTATATCCAAGAGTCATTGAAAATAGATACATGAGTAATAATTGAATCGGTGCATATATTACAATTGTATGAAGCTTAAACTCTTAAAGGGAACATTACCACTTCAGTTTTCAACGCATAGTGTATTTCAGTACGAATTAACTCGTATAGCATAATATGGCTGTTTTCGTATAATATCTACCGTAAAGCACATCTTGTGTACTGAATAAAAATATTTGAATGCATTAAACAGATTAACATATTTTCATGTTTCAGTGCGAAGCTTTTCGAGCTTTTGATTATTCTTTCGGATTATTAGAGATTTTACAGCAGGTCTATAAAACAAAATAACAAAAACAATTTTGATTTGGGATTCTAGAATCTAACAAATAAAAATATATGCGTCGTTAATGTGGTTAGGTTTACCATAATAATATGCCAGGCATGTCCAACATCGAGCAGTCTGCGATTCACTAAACATCCTCACTCTCATATTGTCATACTTCGACTAACTTGAACAAGTTTAATGTAATATATTTGGATTACACACTGAGGCATTATAAATTAAACAACAACTCTTATATTGTGTCAATATCACAAATAAATAAGTACTTAATTTCCCATTCTTTGTTATAATGATTTTATTTTGTTTTGGGCACCCATCGTCAAACTATTGTCATATGTAAAGAGCCTACTGTGCGATGGTGAGGAAAACAGTTTAAAGCGTGGAGATTGACATCTTCTCTTTCTTTCACTCCTGTGGTAGGCCGTGAGTGATGCAATATGAATCAAGTGATACGACAAGGTTACGCACGCTTCTCTTTATCGTTATTTTAAAACAACTTTCCCGTAAGCTGGTTCAGTATATAATAACAGGAATTTTTAATGCTTTCCCTTCAAAATCATATAATTTTACAACTGAATATATACACACTTTTCATTTTTATGACTTATTTAGTACGGTGCAATCAACGCATTGGACATTCCCGACATATACAATAGTTCCTAATTATAATGTATGAATGTAATATGTTGTGTAAAATTTAGCTTACCGTATTAATCACACAGAAATTCAATCGTTTACATATTTTCGGATGAATTTGTATGTGGAGTATAAGATAGTAATGATTATTGCTGTCAGCTGACAACAAAAAAAAACGGATTAATTGTCAACTAATATGGTCTTATGGCCCATTAGAAACCAAATAAAATAAAATAGTTTCATCGAACATTACAGTTGCACCTCGTTAGGTGAAGTAGATTAATTATTTATAACAACATACTTTTACTTTGTTCAAACTTCAAAAACACATTTGAATTTTGAGTAATTTTGTAAAAGAAAATAATAATACATATGTATCCAATAAGCTGTACATAAAATAATATAATCAACTGATGAAGTCACTGAAATGTAGATTTAAATGAATTATGATAAAATCTATATAGATAATTAATATTATAATATAGATTTTCAATTAAGAAAACAAGTTAAAAATGCTTATTAGTAACTTTTTAATATGTTTCGCCTGCGGTGCTAACAAATTATAAGTATTTATGAATGTGTATTACAAATCTAAAGATAGACTTTATTTGCACGTATCCGTCTAAGGCATAAAGCCCACTAAAGCAGGCTTGCGGGGCGCTCGCGCACTTTCTATGTGAATCATCGAAAATACAACGTAATCAAATACGCCAGCGCACACTGGATTTGACGACGCATTGTGCCCGCCTGCTCCATGAGTCACCGTTTTTTGGCTTCTCAGCGATACAAATTAACGAAAATACAACGTAGTCCATTCATTGAACACGGCAAGCAAAATCACGCTCCTCAAAGCGTCGTCGATAGACGGGCGAGAAGCCATTATTTAAGAACAGTGAACTCTTTGTTTAGTTATTGCGTGTCCGATATTAATTACAAGCCCCGAGAAATTTAATAATATTTTTATTGCTTTGTTATGAGAGATGCTGTAATAATAATTATTTTGTGCTCCTTGAGCCCCTTATTACATAGGTGAAGGGTAATGCGCGGGTGGGAGGGGGTCTACTCAGTAGTGAGCGCACCGAACGCTTTTTTGGTGGGCTTTATGCCTAATATCGCTAGGTATTAATAATACAATATTTGAGGCTATACATTTTGCAATCTAACCCTTTTGACCTTAATTATGATGTATGTATCTGTATCAAATAGGGGTTCCACGAGATTTAAAAAAAAGTGTCAAGGCTTTCGACAAATGAAAGTAGTAGGTATATGAGTAATCAAATATATTATAATATACCTACACTAGTTGTATCATTGAAGAGACAGTACTAATAATGTTATTCGATGGATTGTTTTCAAAATGATAAATGCATTTTCAAGGAATTACTGTTGACGTCGACAACTATTTTATTTAAACGCATATTTACCATACATGGCAACATCCGCTCTTCATGTAGGTACAAGTTTTTCTATGGAAATACACTGTTAATATGTTTTTACTAATACTAATTGTTAAATACCTACTAAGTATAGTATAATATACATATTCATCGCATGCCCAACTTCAAGTAGGCTATGATCTAGTATTCAGTATCACAACTGGTAGTAATCTACGACACTCTTCCATTGATATTCTGCAATTTGAACGAACGTACTGAATGATACCTAAGTTTTGGTCTTATTTTGTATTTATCGTTAGACTATTATCCTACTGTACAAAGAGCCCACTGCATGATGGTAAGGAGGAACTACGCCTCGATTTAAAGCGCGAGGATTCGCATTTTCTTTTCCTCTCACTTCTGCGGCAGACTGTGAGTGATACTATGAGGTCACATTGGTTTCCTCACGGTTAATTTGATACGACTCTCAGGTAAATAGTAATTGTTAATGCTTCTGCTTTAAAATCTCATATTATATTATTATAATTCTACATGTTTTTTAAAACATTTTTACGGCTTATTAATATGAGCTTATGGAGCGATCGGCACGTTGTATATGCCTGCAATACAGTAAACGAAGCTGGAAAGTGTAAGTACAAACTTATATTTTGACATGTTAATTTCGCGATTTATTCAGTCTCCGTGCGAATGCGTGAGGTGAATAAAATCGACGAAACTGCTTAGCACTTTGGTGTCAAAAGAAGTGCACGTCGTAACACGTTAAAAAATATGCATCGCCAGACATGGAATGTTAAAAATATGTTATGTCCAGTTGATTATTATTGTCGTTGAAATTTTGTTTTGACTTTGGATCTAATTAGCGGCGTTTGTATGCGCGATATTGTGGGCGGTGGCGCCTTCACTGGGTACCTACAGCTTAAATTTAATTAAAGGTATAAGTATCTGTAACGAGTATGCAGAAAATTAAATTAAATAATATGGATACACCTACTTGATTAAAAACACCTACTTGAGTATAAAAAATAGTGTGTGTAACGAACGTAGACGGTACATGTCATTGTCGGAGTCATTAAAAAAACCCCAAATCCGCCTAGGCTTCTACGCCGATTTTATTTACATGTTTATTTAGAAAAGAAAATATTATCACATTACATTGGCCAATGTTCCATAATACATAAAAATATACACAATACAAAATAATATATAATAAATATAAAATACAAATTAGGGAGCGTGAAAGTAAAATAATTATACATTTCGCATAATTATTTAACACGTCCACAAACTTCTAATACTTAGTTCAAAAATATTTACAAGATAAAAAGAACTTTTTATATATTATGTTACACCGAATGTGCGAAATTGACTAATACATGAAATGGGCAAAATTTTGGCTAATTCATGTAATAGTCAAGCCTGTTGCCTTATTCATGAATTAGGTAATTTTTCTGCTGAGTACATGAATTCGCCACGGTATCGAATTCTTGAACTGTCAACATGACAGAAGAAAAAGTAAATTTAATACGGATAGTTTTATTAGTTATAATTGGACATAATATAATATTATTATTATTAGGTTAGGTTAGGTTAGGTTAGGTTTGGTAATTCTGAATTAAATTATTCAACTGACTGTCCATTTTGAGGTTAGCTATCAAGTGTCAACAAACTATCACAAACATTCAATCGACCATTGCACAATTGATACCCAAGCATGAATCAAATCGCGAAAATACTTTTCAATAAAATTCTTCCGTTATCATATTATAGTTCTAGAATTTTTTTGCGCATAGTAAATGGATATGAACGTCATTCAAATCAATGACATTTGACACATTTGTTTAGTTGCAAAAAACACCACGGAGCGCGATCATCTATTTTGACCATAGATAATATAAATGTACATTTTGACCAATCCATGAGCATTTGATACATTTAGTTTAGTTGCAAAAAATACCACCGTAGCGCTACTATCTAATTTGTCCAAGACATGAAGTAGGCAGAAAAATTACTGCCGATTTCACGCACTCTCCAGATATTTTGTCTAATTCATGAATAAGGCAACGGGCTTGCATTTTTCATGATTTAGGCAAAATTTTGCTCATTTCATGTAATATTCAATTTCGCACATTCGGCGTAACATATACAACGCTTTTAAATTTTCTGTTCAATTATTATGCTCAATATGCTCAAACTTGTACTTGTTACTATGAAGTAAATAAAAAACAAATATAGAATACTGAAATGTCATTTTGATTTCCATAGTAACGCACGTATATATTAATAATTTAGTTGCTAGGACCACCCACTTAGCAACCAATAATAGTGGATTGGATTACGGATGTCTTCCGAAATAACTTTTCATACAAAACAGAATTAGCTAAAATGAATTCAATTCTACTTAAAGATGGCTAAAAGTATTAAAAGAATACATTGGCATCATGCTATGATATATTCTAAAAGTTTCAAATGTCTAGCTAGTCGGGAAGTTAGTTAAAAATCGATTGCAAGATTTGTACAGGATAAACAAACACCGGACAAATAAGAATACGAGCTAATAAAAACGTTGGAAAATATATCAATCTTTATCGTGCCATCGATGGCCCACTATTGTCAGACCGTTACACGAAACTGTAATCTTCGATGATAGTGCCGGTTATTGCTGAATGCAATATATGGTAAACTGTTGCATATTGAAATAAATGATACCTAATAATTTGTTCGAAATAGGCAATCGATAATCTTCATTTATTGAAATAAGGTGCTACGGCCTGAATATAGTCGGCTTCGGGTGCCACCAAATAGGTTAATCGCACGATACACATAAACGTTATTCTGCAAGATCTACACATATATTCTATGACAGTAACATTTATGTGGGTTAATTTTTACAGTGTGTTCTGGAACACTCAACACAATATCTTAGACTGTCTTGGAGGGATGCTACCTACTCAAACAATATATTAGAAATATAAATACTTTTCTTTAAAAAATGGTTAAATTAATGGTTCGTGAAAGATGTAAGTAGTGACATTATTTGTCATTTAACCAGAGCGTTGGAGCGGACCGTTTTTTGAGTTTCTCCGCTCCAGCTCCGCTCCGGGACCTAATACTTGCTCCGGCTCCGCTCCAGAGTCTGCCTCCGCTTCGGGTAAAAAGTTTTAATATTTATTTATGTAGGTATACAAATTAATGTTTAAAAAAAGTAGTTTGAAAATAATCGTCATTTTCATTATTAATTCTATTAAACAAAATTCCCGACAGCAAATCGTTTCTCTTTATTTGCCTCTTCTACCGAAAAAGTAAGGTTATTTATTACTCGGCAATGTTACCATATTTAAAATAATTCCAGTGTTGCAAAGTGTCAAAATATACTATTTTCATTGGATTTTAGGACGAAAATGTAATAATAAAAAACATCCGGAGCAGTGGAGCACCACATATTTTCGGTGCTCCGGCTTCGCTCCTGCTCCGGTTAAAATCCCATTGCTCCAGTGCTCCGTGCTCCTGCTCCGAGCTCCGCTTCAACGCTCTGCTTTTAACATAGTTTTTCTTTTACATATCAAAAATGTATCATGTTTGTTTTAGCAACGATTTAAATGACAAAGCATTTGGAAAATTTCCGAATAAAATTCGAATTCAAAATGCTTCATATTAATTTAGCGTAGCACTATAACAATTAATATAAATCACGATGGAAATTATTTACCTACCCATTGAAATCGTACAGCGAAATATCCGTTTTTCATTGATCGTGTGCCAAAGTGAAACGATTTTTGTATCGAAAATTAGACAAACATAACATTATCTATCTTAATACTCTTCCAACTTTTTTAATAATGGTAAATATTCGTGTAATATTTTAACATGTCGGTATGTCTCGTTGACTGATAAAATAGCGAAGTACCGGACATTTCGCTTGGTTAGTGGTTAATCGTTGGACAATTAATACATGAATGTCACTCAAAGGGTACTAAATAACTAATGGATAGCCCTAAATTCACTGGATCGATACAGTCATTAACCCTTTATAGGTCATAAGCGAAAAACGGATAGTTTTGAGACCGGCAACATTAAGGTCTATATTTCTATAACTTTACAAGTTATAAACACCCTTATGGGTTTTAATCATTCTCAGATAATGCACAGAGGTCTTGAATCTGACCAATCGCCCTGAAGTTCGCACATATTGAGTATATTACGAAAAATGTGTCCCGGTCAGTTATCTAACCGGTGTCCATTTAGCGAAATGATAGCTGCCAGTTTTTCAACAACAGTGTTTTTAAGTTCTTGTTTTTTGAAAATTGTGACTTGTTTACTGAAAACAAAGTATGCACATTTATACTATACATACAAATATATAGTTTTTTGTATTTCACCTATAAATTGTATGTGTTATAGTAAAATAATATCAAATTATTGAGTGGCATGTCGAAAATCTAACCTCAAATTGTATAATTTGGATCCTTTTTGATTTACATAATATAAACACTAAAAATAATTTCTAAACCACAATACATCTAATTTCATATAACAATATAGTGAACTTTTACAATTACTAGTTAGTTTTTGTGGATAATTAGTCGCTATCGAGTTATTTGATGATATGTGTCATTCTTTGAAAAAATGTTTTCCATAAAAATCGCGGGTAAAAATAATTGTTTTTGTTTTCATTCAAACTGTAATAATTTTTTGAAATACATATCTCAGAATGAAATAAAATAGTTATGGAATGTTATATGTATAAGTAGAAGCCTATATTGCAGAACAAAATTTTGTTTTTATTGTCTGAGGATGGAAAATGGGAGAAGCGGAGGTTTTAGTGCGAAAGACCTTGAAGACATGGGTAAAGACGCATCCCTGAGATTATTTGAAGGAATAACAGAGTACCAATGTGTGTTGGATAATGAAAAAAAAACCTATTACACATCTTCACTTTAGAAACAAGTTGGCTGATCAGCTGATAGGATCTTTTACTTCACTAAAAAGGGTTGGTCGACCTCCATTTCCTGACGATATCAATTCAAATCATTATCCAGAAAAATGTACACTTCGTAGATGTGGTTATTGCAGCACTATGCTGAAAGTGATACGAAGCTCAGTAACAAATTGCAAAGTATCCCTTTGCATACCGTGTTTTATGCCGTATCAATTATCTGAACAAAAGAAAAAGCCAACAAGGCCTTAGAAATGTTTATTATTTTGAGAAATTTCTATAAAATTGATAAAGTAATTATTATTGTTACAGAAATAAATGAAATTATAATTTTTTCCTAAAAAAAAATATTAAAAAAAAAATTTGTGAACAAATATTTTTTTTACCTAAATGGACACCGGTCAGAAAACTGACCGCTGGGAAATCGATAATTACGAAAAAACTATATACATTTCAAAAAAAAAAATATTTTTTCTGTTCATCAAAATGAATATAGAATACATAAAAAAAATAATTAAGCACATATCTTTAAAAAAAAAAGTTGTCCTATAAAGGGTTAAGTTTGGTAGATGTACCTACATGCTAGAGAAGTACAAAATACTGATACAAATTGGTAGCATTAGATGAGGTCTTTATCTAGCAGTAGATTGACCATGGGGTCACTCAGACCACAGTCACCAATACAAAATCAAATTATTTAGGAAGAGTTATTTATTACTAAGGAGACATCGATACATATAGCCACAATATAAAATGTAGGTATCGCGAGTTCATCACCTTAGTGGACGTTGGAAAGACTTTGACGTTTGAATTTCTCCAGACTCTCATAGGGCTTTAATCCCTATGTATGAATGGTAAACGTCAATTATGTATGTTCACAGTGTATGCAGTTTAGATTTATGGTACCTAAGTAGACTCCGATTTCTATAAGCTAGCCGTTCCACGTTATCGCGTCGCTAGCGTCGCATTGACGATTGAGTTGGCGGGGGGCGAACGTAATGCAGTGTTAATATGGAATTTAGTTCCACAAGTTCATAAAAGATCCACTATGAGGTGTACGCCAGCTTATAGACATCGGTCTCTAGAGTTGTACCATTTTTTCTATCACCGAGGAGAATTCCTGATCCCTACCAATGAGATGAGATTTCTCCATACATATCTTTTCTTCGAACCAGCACCTTTTACCGGCCTACGTTAAAGTTTCATTGTGTAGAATCAATATAATAAATAAGTATGTATATTAATCCTTATTTTAGAATTTCTAGTCTCCGCAATCAATCGTTGAAACGGAATGTACCAGATCAGTGTTGCCATGTCCCACGCAATAAATTGCCAGCATAATAATTTATGTCATTGTTTTTTTTTATGACACGCAACATTTACCAGACGGCGCCTGCCACGTGATAGGTCTATTTTTCTACTTTACTTGTAGATCTATTACAATAAAAAGCTCTACGCCTATTTATTGAGTTCTTTTAACGATGCCTGGAGGCTTCTCATGAAGTGTACAAAACAAAACGAATTTTCAATCAAAGCCTTTTTAATGGGTGTACTATTTCATTCTAGAAATTAAGTTGTCATTAAATTTTATCGAAACAGGATTTCCAATCTTACAGTTCGTACAGATAAGCATAGTAAAGTAACATTAATATTGTTTATTGCAATTACAGTTGACTCTCAATTTATCTAAATTCTAGGGATATGTGAGCGATTTCCCAGGTTATCCAAAATATCAATGAAAATACATAATTTGGAACACTCATTAGAAAAATATTTCAATTAATTAATTAATTTCATCGTTCTAAGGTAGTATGTTTCTGAGGTGTTTTAAATTATAAATGCTACGAGCGTTATTAAATATAATCAGTGAGGGTATTAAAAACTACACATTTGTTATAATGATTAAGTATGTATTAGATTTGCACCAAAAGAAAATAAATCATCCATAAAATATAACAATAATAGTAGATCGCTTAGCATTTTTCAGCTAGGTACCCAAACGGAGCATCTTTTTCAAATGCATGTTTTTCCAACTTATACGCGGTGTAATTGATAACCCAAGTTGCAGCCGTGCCAATTGGGAGGGTCACATCTGTGTTTCATAGCGGTGAAATCGCTTCGGATATTGATATATTCCACCTGTGTGAGAATGAGTTTACGTGAACGTTATTTTATACATTCTATACTTAGGTAATTCGTTGTATTTTCGTGAATTTTGTACTTACACTTTATACTCATTGTAATTACAGTGTTAAAATACGGTTACCTATTTATGACGGTTATTTCTTGGTTTTTTCCCCATGTCATATAATTCTGAACGTCTTTAATTTGTATTTTGTATAGCTTAAAGTATAAAACAAATCAATTTTACTTGCTACTTAACTGTTGTTTTTTTTGTTGTTGAGAAAATCAGTAATTTTTATCTGGAACAATTTGTTATATTTACACATAATATTATATACCAATTATTCTAATGTACTATTTTCTACTTCTTTTATACGTTCTATTAGTAGCTAGGTAGCTATTAATTTGTCCACGAGAGCTCGAGAAACGAGAAAAATATTATGACATTATTGAAAGATTCGCATTTAGCTATTGCAATAATTATTAAGTATTTTTTTTTTCAATAATAACCGCTGCAGTTATTCGGAGCCCGACTATATTATTGTTTATATTTATAATGAAACGCAATAAGATTTGCAAGTACCCACTTGAATGTCAATCATTTATATCATCAATTATACAATAATTAAAATAGAGTTTGATAATTTTATTTATCTGCGAGTTGTATCGAGTGTTGCACCACGGATCTGACGTTAAAGGCACGCGACTTACCTTGATGCATCTCAGTTTAGATGGCGTCTGTTTAAAATTCATCCACAAGTATTTCCGTCTAACTAACTATTAATAAAATTTCTTTGCATTGAACAATGACGTATTGACAACCATCAATAGAACATTTTCTCTATTTTAATGAATGTATTTTTTTTCTAGGTTTCCATTTTGGAAGTGTCTCTTGCGGACCCACTAGCCTCGGTGCTCAGTCGTCGGCGAGGGGCAGGAGTAGCGCGGCGGCGGGTCGCGGTCGTCGGGTGGGCCGCCATTGTGGGCCTTGGGATGTGCGCCCCTGCCCCCGCCCCCGCCTCCGCACCCCTGCTCATGGCTGCGCTGGTGCTGGCGACGCTCATCGCTTTTGCGGCGACCCCCGTCGGTGCACTGGCCGAAGGAATTATAGGTAACAAACCCTGAACGATTACTAATAATATTGTGTCACACACACACTAACTGAGAAATTCGATAAAATTTGTCATAAGGTGTATAAAAAAATGCGTACATCAATTATGATGGCGCTAAGTATATACATCTGTTTACTTCATCATCAGTCATCACCAACAAACTTTATCTATTGTTAGACCGTATACATAGTTACCTAGCTAGAGATATCGGCTCCTATGCAAAATTATGAAAGTTCCGAACTGAATATTTCTAAAAACAAAATCGTCCTAAATCAAAGCCAAAAGCTTTTTTTAGCCCTTTCTTTCAAAAAAATTTTCGGCCAAATGAGCATTTTCGTCCAAAATCAATGTCGATAGCGTTTTTTAGCTTAACTTGTCATTTTTTTCGGATTTTTTTAAATCTGGGTTTTTTAAACTGTATAATTTTATAAACTTGAAAATTCATGAACAACTAAGGGCCTGAGAATTAAGATCCCTTGTCCGGTTGGGCCCCAATGCTTTGGATATTGCAAGTAATAAATTGGTAAATTTACACTTACGTAATACTTTTTATAGAATTAAAAATAATTATTACATTTTTATGTTATTTAACTGTCAGATCTAGTTAGAATAAAATGTTTCATTTTCTACAAGATTCATTCCAAGCGAGCTTAGGATCTGTCTGTTATCGCATTATACAAAGCCTTTAATTAAATTAAAACAAAAAAAATAAACGTTTTGATTAAGTATTAATATAATAATAATTGATAAAAAATAAACGGCTTCTGCTTACGCCCCATGCATTCATTCATCCGTTTGCCTATAGTATACTCTGTTCAGATACAATTATTACGTATTAATTTTAATAATAAATTAATGCCTTGGACCGAAAACTAGAAGTTGTTTAGGTATATACACAGGTAATTGTTATTATTGTCAGTTTATATTTTTAATTAAGACGTGTTTTTTTAACAAGAAATTTTACGAAACGTATAATTTCGTTGTTGAAAAATTAATTGAAGAATATGCAAGTTTTTTTTTGTTGAGCATGTAACGTAGATGATACGTAAAGTTAACAACATAATATTAATACAACTAAGCTTATATATATTGATTATTATGCAATTTACTTTTATCAATAATAATTACAAGATAAAAAGAACTTTTTATATACCACGTTTTTAAATTTTTTGTTGAATCCAATGACATTAATATGGACGAAGCATCTGGGGAAAAAATGACACTCACTTTTTTGTCGGGTCTGCCGAATGGCATAATCTGTTCTAACGCCATTACAATAAAGGTGATATTGCTATAAATTCCCGATGCTTTTTGTTGGGTCTGCCGAATGGTTCGGTTCGAACGGGTTCGCTCAAATGAACATTGACACTAGAAACACTGTTCTAACGCCATTACAATAAAGGTCAGATTGCTATAAATTCCCGATGCGTGATATCGCATGATGGAAATTGCGTGACGTCTGAATATATGTGTGCGAATGTCGCTGTGCGCGAATTTAATTGCTAGCTACTGTATTGAGTGCGTTGTTCATTATAATGTCATTGGTTGAATCATATAAACTTGACAATTCTATGTATTAATAAATTTTTTTATTGTACTTGATAGAAATACTGAATAAATATAGAATACTGAAATGTCATTTTGACATTTCATATTGATTTCCATAGTAACGCACGTATATATTAATAATTTAGTTGCTAGGACCCCCTCAGCAACCAACAATAATAACTTTCCATACAAAACAGAATTAACTGAAAATGAATTGAATTCTGCTTAAAGACGGCTAAAAGTATTAAAAGAATGCATTGGCATCGTGTTCTGATACATTCTAAAAGTTTCAAATGTCTAGCTAGTCGGGACGTTAGTTAAAAATCGATTGCAAGATTTGTACTGGACAAACAAGAATACGAGATAATAAAAACGTTGTAAAAATACTCTATCCTCTTAACTTGATCAACGTTTCTATGTTCAACGGAAAATGGAACGTTATATATATTTTTTAGATAAAAAAGCTTCACCCAGCGAATGATGTCCTCGGCAAAGTGTCACCCTTAAAAAATTCAAAATAGTGTTCCATGTTAATTATTCATTGTCTGCGATATTTTATTATTTCTTTTCGTGTTTCCTTTGTAAAACAGAATGCAATGGAACTCTTTATAATTTTAACAACTACACGTACATACATCCACTGGTTTTATATTTGAAAGTATTGATTAGTAAAAAATCTTGTCCTCTTTCAAACACTAAAAAGATTACGGTTGTCAAATGGCAGAAGGGCCACTTTTCTATTTCAAAAAATGTGGAGAGCAAAAATATGATTTCTATTTAGTCTAGCAAACAAAATATTTAAGTGATATTAAGTAGTATTATTTAACTTGTTTGGGTGTTGGTTGTCTAGTTTGAGAAAAAAAAATCGTATTCGGTTTAACTGAGATATTTGATATTATATTATCTTTTTCCATCAAAATGTTTTTGCAATTGTTTTAATTGTCCATTTTGTATTGTATCCGATCGGTGGTAAAATATAAATTTTCCCATTGTTGTGAGAATGAGTATTTAAGACATTATTTAAGATAGTTCTTACTGAATTGTACCAATCCTCGGTATATAAATGGCCATGTCTTTTGGCTTTGCCGTTTCTATCGATGAATCACACTCCATGCAGGTGTGCCAAACTCAAAAAACTTGTGGCATTTGGTTTGTAATACACTGAAAGATTTTTTCTACATTGAAGAGTAATGTAAGTAGGCATTTAAAAACTTTTGTGGAAAATTGAAAAATGACAGATTGGCCATTTTGACACCTAACTACCGATTAATAATCTTAAACAAATATAATATTTTTATGGGTACGTAAGGAATGGAACATTTAAAAACAATGTGTAGAATTGAAAATTGCGTATTTAACTTTTAAGTCGATTTAGTTAACATGGTCAACGGTGCACTTGTATGTGTTCAATCCTCAACTGCTTAATTATTCTTGGTAATATGGCGCCAGGAAATATAAATATTATATTAAATCCTTTAGTTACTACTCAGCCAATATTAATTAGAATACTTTATTTCGATTCTACAATAGTATAATATATTTTTTTGTGTATTTTAATAATTTAGGTATTGCTAGTAATCTGTGTTATGGATTTTCATAATAATTAATAACGAGATTTATTTCAATATTAATCAGATAATGCTAAGCTTACGTTAAGGTATGTGCGAATAATAATCTGGAAGTGTCATAAAAAAAAACTACTGTGATTGTTGATTATTGTCGATTAGTTGACAGGTTATGAAAATTTGCGTAGGCGCTATCTGCGTATGGACTGATTCAATAGAACTGAGTGAATACTTAACACCACATTATAGAGAAAATATTTTTAAAATTCAAATTCTATTGGTGATGATAGTTTCTTCCAAAGATTTTTTTTTAGAATTGTTAATAATCATGTCCTTGCTTTTTCGTACAAGGTTTTGAGAAAAAGGCGAGAAAAACACATAAATATTGTATCCGGATCGGGATCGAACCCAGAACTCTCGGGTGGAAGGCAAGCGCCTTACGCACTGCACCACGAGAGCCGCCTTCTTCCAAAGATTAGGGCGCCAGATTTCTCAAAATTCATGATTTTATTAATACAGCTTCTCTAATGTCACCCATAAAAGTTTTATTGGATTAAGACGGTTCCGTAGTGAGACTAGGAAACAGAATAATGTTATCACTGAATACTGTTATAGTAGGTAGGTATATATATTAAAAATACATAATTGTGGGAAACATAAATATTAGAATAAAATATAGAAAAAAGGTGGACCGAATGAAAGATTCGTAAAATAACTTTCATCGGTTCCATGACAAAACAGAACAGTGACAAAACAGAACAACGATAAATATAACAATGACTTTTCAGGAAAAATATAAATTTAATATTGAAATTGTCCTATCTCTATTATGTTGATAGATTTTTAATAGCACAGATTTTCAATACGCCATAATAAATCAAATTATATACCTAATTTATGCATTTCTAATCGCTAGAAAGCTTCAAATAAATGGGACTTTGCCTTCAATCTTAGGATATCTCATCTTTATCAATATAATATGTTCAAAATGATTGGGTGACTAGGTACAACAAAATAATGACCTGACCTAACCTAACCAACCTAAATAGATTCCACAAAAATTAATGTTTCATTTTCCTCCTGGCTTTTCTGTTTTGTCATGTTCTGTTTTGTCCGGTTACCGTATTTTAATTTACTTACATACTCTGACTATTAATTACTATTATTACCTATATATATATATATATATATACAAAACTTGTTCATTATTCTAAACATAAATATACTTGAATCATGTTAATACTCTGGTAATATTATAGCTACCATAATTTTTGTTATTATCAATCTTACGTTATTATTGTCTTCAAAGAATACTTACTTATCTAATGAGTAGACGCCAAAGATTCCAGAATATTCTCAGTCCACTCAATTCTTGCCAATAATAATCATGTTTTACTTTTGCATTCAAACCAAATTATTGGCACTAGTTTTTCGAAAATTATGCACCCCGTACCAATAATAAATATTAGTACCTTTATAAGCCACAATTCAAGTATTTTAATGTAATTAGACCTTACAAGTCATTGTTACAAGTGATAATAAGTTTTACTTCATACTGGAAATAAGATGATTTTATTTTCACCGACTGTAATTTTATTCTAATACTCGTTAAAAAAGAAAATCGTGAAAATGAAAAATAGTAATGGGAAAATTTATATTTTACCACCGATCGGATACAACACATAATGGACAATTGGAACAATTGCAAAAACATTTTGATGGAAAAAGATAATATTATATCAAATATCTGAGTTAAACCGATTACGAATATTTTTTATCTTAAACTAGACAACCAACACCCAAACAAGTTAAGGCGATACTTCAGTGAAACGGCAAATAATTTTCAAGACGCGACGAAATTTTCGACTCGCTGGCAGTCTGAGACCGAACGTCGAGGTGTGAATACGTCAATTTGTTTCGTGATGGCGACGGGGGTATTAATTCTTAAATCGTGTAAAGATGACTAAAAACTCTACCCATTTACTTTAAAAAGAAAACATGTCAATGAATTTTTTATTATTGTTACTAATAGAACAATAAACAGAACATTAAATGGACGCATGTTGGATTTATATGATAAATTAAAACTCAACCTCAACTTGGTTGCATAAAAAAATAAATATACTCTCATTCACTCTTGGTGGATATTCCTTTGGAATTATTACAAAACGGCTGTCCTGCAAACGATTATACATAATAGGCGACACATACTAACTGTTGTCACCTCGTATCAAGCCCAAAAGTGCTGAAAATAAAATGATTACTAATTTAATTGCCGATAACTATTCAAAGGATTCAAGCGAATCTAATTAAAATAATCTATAGATGCCAATTTATTTAATTGAAAATTATTCATTAAGTAGGTGGTTATTTTTTGTTTTCATACTGTTTTCCAAGTAGGGTTGCCATATTTTTTTAATATCCAGAGTTTTTTTCTATTGCTTTTCTGAGGTGCAAATGCTTTATTTAGAATTCCACTTGACTGTTCGGCGATATTATTTTTATCATACTTATTTTCTGAATTTTATAGTACGGAAATGCAGAATTGTAGTTCCTACGGTTGGCAACATTGTTAAGGCCAGAAAAAGAAATTGAAATAGGTAGTACCTATTTTTAATTCTATTTTCATACCTATTTTTATTTATATTTGTTATGAAAAAAATATATGAAAATAAAAATTAAAAGAGTTTGCAGAATAGATGATTTGTTTACTATTTCTTTAAAAATAATAATTATATTAAATCGTTTTTCTTTGTTTTTAACACTAAAATAAGCCACGTGACCCAATGACAATAATATAGCGAAACAGAGTGTCAATAGAAGTGAAACAATCACATAAATACACAGGATTTGAGAGAATCATATAAATGCATTTTGACATTAACGGGAAGCGAATCCGGATCACCAGGATAGCCAGTGCCTCACGTACTAGAGTACGACTGCCGCAATCATAATAATGAACAATATTTATACAAAAGTATACAATTGAACCTTGCGGACGTTTTTTAATTATTGGAAAATCGTCCGCAAGGTAGACTTAAAGGCCGCTGGATCGGTGAAATGATAAAGTTCTGCGGAAGTACGTGGCAGCGCAACGCACAATACCGAGAGAAGTGGAAGCAGCTTGAAGAAACCTTCATCGAGCAGTGGATAGGTTCAGGTTGATGATGATGATGATACAATTGAGCTCAACATGTTTTTTTGAAACTATTATTTTATTAAAGGAATGTGGCATTGTCTAAAATTCTGAGTCATTTTGCACCCCAGATATGATTTTGGACTGCGATTTATATTTCGACAGCTCCGGCAAAACTAGGGCGGTTGCAACCCCAGTTCCAAGTGATACGGTTGAATATTACTACCATACCGTACATGTACATAATAGTTAATGCATTTATCTCCCCTACGAGCTATTTTTCTGCACGCTTTCGAGCGTTCGAATAAAAAAACACCCCTAAAAATTGTGTTGGAATCTTCCCAAGAAGAATTTTCTAAAGTCCTGACTGAATGGTGTGTATGTACTATGTAGTATGTGGAAGATTTTCAAACTTTTAACCTACTGGTATAATTATTTTGAATACATTGACGTAGATATGTAAATGATTGAACACCTACCTAAAACAATTGGGTAAATTGGCCGAGGTAACTATGATGGAGTATAAGGGCTCCACGAAGCAAAAGAGTGTCTTAAATATTTTTAAAACAATATTTTCGTCTGAAAGAAAAGGGAGAGACATTTCAAATCCATACTGAACTTTACTGACTATACATTTATACACTTTTATGTTTCTGTGTGAAATTTATTATAAAAGCAGCGTCGATTTGATTCGTCCCCTTTCTCCTTTACGTATATTATATATATCTTATTTCTGTTTAGTGTCTCATATACTTAATATTATTATCGTTTAATAAGTACCTAGATATTATTCTCACTTTGTAACACGTAGCCCCGCTGTTATGTGCGAAAATGTCTTTGTCTTATTAATAATATGTTGTCCAAAATAACATTCTACTATAGATAGTACCGAAAATAAACGGGTGATATTGGTGATAGTGTTATAAATTTAGAAACAATCATGAGAATTACTCATCCCAAGAATGTGTTGTTTTTTGTTTGTTAAATTTATCAGTGTTAATAAAATTTAATGACTTTGATAACCGTTCTGAATGTTAAAGCAAGATTTAAAAAACACTTTTTCAATAAGAATACATTTAAGCATGTTATTTATGGGTAGAATAATCTTAAATAAAACATCACATTAAAATTATATAAAGAGAGAGGTTACTGTTACTATGGAAAACCAGGACATATATTTTTATAAGCACTGAATATAATAAATAAACAAAAGGGGAAAATTTACAATATTTTATAATATAAAATTAGGTTTTTCTTTTATAGAATCCTTTTAAATTTTCCGCGTAATAAATGTTATATATATTATAAAGAAGAAAATTTTACTAGACAAAGTCAATGTGAGACATACGATTAATAATTATTTTTTATTCGTAGAATATAAATACTATTACTAAACTTCACCCTGTTCGATCGTAAAAGAATCATAATATGTATGTGCCTCGATAATGGATGTTAGCCGCTTGCTCAATCTACTATAGGTCCTATACTCTGAGTCCAAACACAGTGAAAAAAAATGTGTGAAATTTTCAAACACGAGATTAGAACCATCAATGTTATCATTTTGGCTATCGTGGGTGTTAAATAAAAATAGTTGATTAAAAAATATTACCAAGCGAAAGTATGTTAATAGATTTTGACGACATCTAGGGATCAAGGCATTCTAGGAGTCAAATATATTAAATCAAAATCATTAAAATGGTCGCAAATATTAACGGAGTTTAAGATAATGCGTCGGACACAAAGTTGTTTGTGATCTCGGCGTGATTAGTAACGGTATAGATTGCGTAATTGGTAAAGCACATTATATTGGTACCTAACCATGTTTTGTTCCATATGTATGTTTGTTAGGTGTTTAAAATTATATATGTTTTGTAAACAAATACTATTTTAAATCGACTTATTATGTAACTTAAAATTTAAATGAACTGGATTCAGCATTTAGGTGGTTGCGTTTAATTATATATTTTTTCAAAATTGATGTGGCACATACATAAGACAAATGAGTATGACATTTATTTCGTTCATATAATTACCGTTATCAAATCATCAGAGTGAATAATTAATCTACTGCTGGATGAATGACTCCATGTCGATTCTATTCCTCTCATTCTTTTGCAATGTATTGCCACGTACTTAACTAATTATTAATCTTTGGGTTGTTTTTTACGTGTTGGGCACCATTGAATCACCAAATTCGTCCAGTATTTGTCACTATTTTGTGCCATCATTACTCACGTCAGCATTTTAGGCTTTTCGGAAAATCGATTACATTACATACCTATCTTATTTGTATTTTTGTATAAACAATTATTTCGTTTTTGTTCTTACACAAGCATGCACCCTTTTATACTACGTTATATTCGTTATTGAAAATTTCTGGACTTATCTTTTAGTGACCATATTTTGCATGTATGCTATGCTATAATATATGTATTTTTACGGCTTTACTTTATATAATAAATTATAATTATTGTCGATGATATAATAAATAAAATGTTCCTAATTACAATGTATATTATTGATAAAGTTTACCGTGTGAGTGAACCGTGAGTTTACTGTGGCCTTCCTAGTCCAAGGCACTGTGTTCTCATCCGAGCGTTCCTGGTTCGACCCGGTGAGGTTACAATACATTTACGTGTTGTCAAGTCTGGGTATTTTTGTGATGACTTTACTTCTACTACTGAATTACTCTATTTATTTTACATTACTGTGATTGACCCACATGCCTTATTGTAGTGTCAAAAAGAATAATTAAAAATAAAATTATTTTCATATTGTGCTACTTACATTAAAATATATATATACCTAATTTCATCGATCAATAAAAATTGACATTAGTTCATTTGACAGTTGTTGAAAGTTTTTCAAATCAAACTCCAGTACACATCTACTCCAAATAAATAAAAAAATATATAAAATTACAAACGACCAGTTATCCCACATAATTAGTATGTAGGTACACAAAGCGATAAATATCATTATAAATCCATATTTTTCTATAACGAAAGCTTTTCCAGGGTCACATTTTTCTCAACTGGTTTATGATTAATTTTCATATATAAAATTATTAATTATTATTCTAGACGAGTAGACGCAACTTGTTACTGGCGTCACTTATCATGGCGCATTAGTTCGGTAGATATCTATATATCTGCTCTATTAAGTCTATGAATATTCAGTAAGTTTATCACCTATTTCAAGCGCATAGCAATTACTGTAATTTTATCTCTTATTTATTGAAACGTAACCCTTTCAATGTTACATCAAACTGAGTTAGTTATCTAGTTAAGCAATTCGTATTTAGGATAACATTAATTGAATTTAAAAACGGTAAATTACCATTTTTAAATACGGAACACGAATCGCGATAATGTTTACTAAGTAGACTTTTATTTTAAAAGTATTTGACGTTTTTAACTATTCATTCAAACCTTTGGACCTATACGTGACCTGTATCCAAATCTCATATTATGTTATTATGTTCGAATTACATTAGCAGACTCGATGACTGCCTGGCCCAATCGAGAGATATCAATTTAATTCTTCGCCGTGTCATTCGCCGCAGAACAGACACATTTTATAGTATAACTAGACGATTAGGGTGAAAGATTGGTATCGTGTTATTATGTTTCAATTTCGGTCGCGTGCGTCCTGTCAACAATGTCATTTTACGTTTTCATATACTAATAGTCGCGGAACTTTTATCAGGCAATAATAATACGAAGCAAAAATAATTTGTTAGGTAGGTACTTGTTCAAATATACTCTTAATTTTCAGTGATTTTAAGTAAATATATGTAGGGGAATACTCATACTGTCTAATGTAGTCACCATTCTAACCAATATATATTTTTAATGAATAAACGGCATTGGAAATTGGCCCAATGATTGTCTTCGAATTTGCGACCCACCGACTATTAGCTTGGCATACTAATCTCTGCTTTACGTTGGAAGCAAGCTATCGGTTGATTTAACTAAAATAATATATTGAATTAATTAATAATAAAGAATATACCAAAAAAAGTTATCTGCGATCGAATTTGGGATCAAAATCTTTATTAGGTAGCCAAGAACTACAAAAAAACTCCGTTACATTTGCGTAATATTAAATTATATTATTTTTACTGAATCCCAAAACGATAAAGGTTTTAATAAAATTTCGTGAAAATATATGCGCGAAGCAATACTTCTCAATGACACCCTCACTTCACGACCACTTGCATCAGCTGCCATTATCCCTCAAAGATAATATTATAATCATTTAAAAATAACAACTTTTCCCAGCCAGGAGGGACTTTATACTACTACCAATGGACTTACAGCCATGTATTTAGCCTCGAGGACGACGGCAAATTGAAGCGGCAGAGGAGGCAGCAAGCAGAAATGACACCAGGAAACTCTTCCGAATCACCCGTGAAGTCTGCGGCAGGCGACCACCGACTCCCGGAGCCATTCGTGGTCCCAGTGGAGCAATAGAGTCTGACGCAGAATGCGTCAAGAAGATTTGGAAGAATCATTTCTGCGGAGTGCTGAACCGCCCACCCCCCTTGGATCCCTTTGACATATCTGCGGAAGCTTTACTTTTGGACATTCCCCGAGCGACCGACATTTCCGATTGCCCGCCCACGCACACCGAGATAAAATCGGCTGTGAAAAGGCTCAAGAACGGAAAGGCACCGGGGGGAGACGGGATTCATCCTGAATTCCTCAAGTACAGCTTGAGCGCAATCCTGCACCCTATGTTTCATCTGATGACAAAGGTGTGGGAAGAAGAGCGCTGCCCAAGGGACTGGGTGAACGGTGAAATCATCACACTTCTTAAAAAAGGTGACCCTCTAAGCTGCGACAATTACCGAGGCATTACGCTACTCAGTGTTCCGGGAAAGATTTTGGCAAACATCATTTTGATGAGAATAAGGGACCCAATAATGCACGTCCTCAGGAAAAACCAAGCCGGGTTTCTACCTGGTCGAGCGTGTGCAGACCAAATCCACAACCTTCGATGTCTTCTCCAGCAGAGCCATGAGTTGAACAGTCCGATGGCCTGCTGTTTTGTGGATTATGAGAAGGCTTTCGACAGTCCGCACCGCCCCTCCCTCTGGATGATACTGGGAGCATACGGGATCCCTCCCAAGATCATTGCCATAATCAAAAGCCTGCACGAGAATAGCGAATGCTGTGTCAGAATTGGAGACACTGTCACGGAATGGTTCGGGGTCACGACCGGAGTCAGACAGGGTTGTGTCCTTGCACCGTTTCTCTTTATCATTCTCTTTGACTTCATACTACGGAAGTCAATACCACCCGACCGAGGCATACCTGTTACCCCCACGGTGAAGCTATGCGACCTGGAATACGCCGATGATGCTGTCCTATTCGACAACTCAATCGAGGGCATTCAAGAGACAATCGACAGGTTGCATAACAACTCCTCTCGCGTTGGTTTGAAAATCAACGCGAAGAAAACCAACGTCTTGTGCAATAGCACCTGTCCTGATCCAGATTTCCCTCTGATTAGCGATGGACAGAGCATCGAGAGCGTCGACAGCTTCAAGTACCTGGGGGTACACATCACGGGAGATGGCATTTTGCAGAAAGAGCTCGCTATCCGAATGGGAATGGCTGGAGCAACATTCAACTCGATGCGAAATGTCTGGGACTCACGATTGTACTCGGTCAAAACCAAATGCCGCCTATTCGACGCTTGCATTCTGACGGTGCTGCTTTACGGTAGCGAATCATGGCACCTTACGAAGGCTCAGAGCAACCGTATACTGAGCTTCGAAAATAGATGTTTGCGACGAATACTGGGTGTGCGGTGGTATGACTTTAGGAGCAACGAGGAGATAAGAGAACGTACCAAGCAGCCTCTCATCACGCTGAAAGTGAAGAGGCGACGTTGGACCTGGCTCGGCCACGTGCTGCGGATGCCAGAAGAGAACTTTAACCTGGCTTGCCTGTTCTTCAAGCCGACCGGATTCCGGCGTCCTGGAAGGCCGCTAAATACAATCTACAGAGTGTATACGGCGGAGCTACGGGATGCTGGTTTGACCTGGAACGAAGCAAGAAGACTGGCGAGCGACAGGGATTCTTGGAGGCGCCGCGTGGTGTCCATATGCTCCAGTTAAGAGGCGGATATGGGCAAAGAAGAAGAAGATTTAGCCTCTACTTCTACTACAATATAAAATATATCTATGTTGACAAAGGTAATAAAGATAAGTCTGAACATCTGATAACTATCATTGAATTTAATGTTTATGAACAAATAGTAAGGATATCAGATGCAGTCAGAATCACTTAATGTTTTGCTTTCGTATCATAGAGAAAAACAATAACCTGTTAGTTTATTATTCTAAATTGCATGTTTTAGACTTGTTTCTTTTGTCTTTGGAACCACAAATATGTATTATTAGGAACAAGAAGGAATCCAACGATTAACGAACAATATCTAAGTGCATATTATTTGTATATGTGTGCTGTGCCACACGTAAAATAATTGAAAAATATTGCTTAAGGTTTCAGTATATAGTTGGTGGTCTAATTCCATTATCATTTATTTACAATAGCCAATGAAAATGTCTTGTATCAATTAATAATTAATGAAGTTTCCAAATGGCAAGAATATCTTCTAAAACCTTCCAAATAAATATTTGTATTACTTAATTTAATATTGCAAAACGTTCCCTATTATTTATAAGGAAACACCACAAAGTATAATTTAATTAATAATGAAAACAGAGGACACGTGCGCATTTGAGTTTTCAACATTTGGAAATTTATTTATCTGTAGATAATCTGATTTATTAAATACTCAGGAGCATAAATGGAGTTAAATGAATATCAAATTGCGTGTTGAAACGACTCGGAATAAATTATGAACGAATGTAATATTAAAACCGACCGCTTTGGCCCGAGCTTAAATGTAATTATTGTTACTTTTATCATTAACATGTTGAGGTTGGACCGAAAATCATTAATCCACATGCGAAACAATCACGTGTAGTGATAAAGAATTCAAAAAAACCTCTCTTGGTCTGGTCGTGAGTAGTCCGAGTACAAGTTCAGTGATCGTTGTACATTTTTTACCGAGTCTTTATTTAAAACACGCTTCGAGTTTTAATTTGTATATCGTAGCATTGAGTTAGTTATCTTTTCCTTATTTCAAATATGTAAGTATTTTTATAAGAAGCTCGTTAAGTATAAATAGGTTTTATTACATAATATAAAACCTTGTATATATCCTTTACTTGACATATCCACGTTTTACATACCGTTGATACAAAATGACAAGTCAAAAAGAAGACATACTTGAACGTAAGTAAGGAATCCAATCCCGAGCCAAAATTCTGATCCCGGGATTTCGGGATTACAATTTGACAATCCCGGGATCCCGGGACTGGTCCCGGGATTGGAATTTTTTTCCATTGTTAATATAAAATTTTTATATTTACAAATAAAATTGATAAAATCGGTCAAAAATAAATCTAGTATACTTTATACTATTTGACATTTATTGTTAATATTGTATACGTTCAATCTTGGACATACACAAGTTTAATGGAGTAAAAAAAAAAATTTAAATTGAAATTGAAATAAATCTAATTAGTCAGCCAAATATGAAACTGCCGTAAAACGTATGATATCATGGTGGAATTACTTTGTTAAAAGTGCGAAGCATTGTTTTTTTCCAATCTTTCTCATTTTTAATAATTTAAGTGAAAAAATAAAATGAATCGGCAACCTACACATGGGTATAAATCAAACTTCATTCAAACTCAGTTTATTTCTAATGTAGTTATTTTTTATTAAAAGAATTTTTTTTCTGTTATATTTTCGCTTTTATTTTATTTTCCATAAAAATTGATAAAAAAATCAATCCCGAAATCCCGGGATTATGTTTATCAATCCCGGGATTCATAGGTATCGAAAATAGCTCGGGATCCCGGGATTGGAATCCCTAAACGTAAGTATACACAATATAATGTAAAGCAAAATTTGTACACCATAAATAGGCTGATATGTATTCTATTGGATTAAAACGGAACACTGCTATAATAAAAAAAAAACAACTATTCTACTTTCTTTTACGCGACGTATCTTTGTTATTTAAGCTTTAAGTTAAGGCTTACCGGGATATTTAAAATATAATTTTATAAAACAATAATTACTATAGTTATTAGGTAATCCGTAGTACCTTAGGCAAAAAAAACTCATGGGAGTGTAGCACTGTAAAAAATAAGGTGTTCCACTGAAGTATTATAAATTATTGAATCCTGCGCATCCATTCTATACACGAGACTGCTATTGACCGCTATCGGCGGCTATCGAGGGTAATTTGTCATGTTTTTGTATTGAAGTACATATTATAATTTTTATAATAAGTTAGTTGTAATTGTTACGATAAGTGCTATGTTTTAACAGCACCTTTCTAGACTGTGCTAACTTGTAGAACGAGATAGACAATTTTCACTGTTTAGACGGCTAACTTATTGAAATAATTATAATACAATACAAAAATATTATGATAAACTACCCTCGATAGCGGCCGATAGTAGCCTTGTATTTAGAATAGATGCACTAATTTGGTATTTTATGTGTATATATTAATTTATTTCATTCTAATTTTAACATATAGAATAATAAACAAAAAATAACAAAAACATTTCTTCAAGTTTTATCAAATTCGTGTTATTTTTATTACTCTCTTCAACAAAATACTTTCACACCAAAATTCGTAAGAACAAGACAAAGTAAAAATGAACTGCCATACCATGCTGTGGTCAGCCCAACTATAAAGCATTCTTTATAAAGAGCTTTTAACTTAAGAGTTCTGCTTGCGATTAAAAAAGTTTTCTTATTAATTCATCGAAAGTTAAAGTAAGTAGGTACCTACCTAGTACCTAGAGAATTTAATGATTTTAAATACATTTATATTGTATATACAAATATATTATAACATACGTATTATGTATCTGTGGCGTGCAGATATGCTGTAGATACGGAGCAACCCCAGAAATAATCGATAAAGTATCAGGAAAATATTTTTTTGCAATGGCATGGTAAATTTTAATAATGGTTTTAATACTATTAATATTGCGTAAACGTTTGTAGAAGATAGCAGTGCTACCACTGTGCAATATCACATATCTACTACGTCATTATCTGTCTGTCAAGATTCAATTTGTTACATACTCTCAATCAATAATATAATATGGTTGCAAAATGTAACATCATCCCCACAAACAAGGGTCACCATACAGCATGGCCCCCACTTTGGGCTGACAGGGCTCTAGCCTGGGGGCCCGGCGAGGCCAGTCGACCAGATAAGTGAGATAAACACACAATACAAATTTGCTTTAATAGTAAAAAAAAGTCTTAAAATTATATGATTGGACGATAAAAAATTTAATTGTGTATCGACACTCGACAACTCCTTAATTCAAATGGATGTATTAAAATATACAACAAAAACACTAAATTTAACCCATTCGCTACGGACCTTTTAATTAATATTTAATTACCACATTTAAATACCATGCTAATTTACCGCATACACCATTTCGAAAACGCTACTGTAAAGCATCAGACTGCCTTTATCCTTAGAGATAGGTAGAGGGGGCCCCCAAAGATTCTAGCACGGGGGCCCGGTTCAGGATGTGGGAGCCATGCAGTACAGTATTGATAGGTACCTAAATTAGTTGTTGATGTTAAAGATAGACATTTATATATTTTATTATCATTATTGAAACTATATCCCAGAATGTACTGTGACCGCCTATGAAATCGATTTGCACCATAGTCTAGGATTGCTCGAGTCGTTTACACTTCCTAGTTTCCCGTCGGAACGTTATCATAATGATTAATAAAAATATATAGTTATATAGGTACTCGTATATCTAGTAATGTAACAAATATATTGCCTAATACAATTAGGTAGCTACTATCATATACAATATAAATGAACATAACAATAATAAAATCATTGGTACAAATTGAAATACATATGTATATTAGGTATGTATGTATATTTCATAATAATTTATCTATAGAGTAACAATTGAACGGGTCTGAGTACCAGAAATTAGTTTCGTATAGATTAGAGAAAGAAAATGAGAGACAGAGAGAGAGAGAAAGACTAGTCTAATAGGTACGTAGTGTAAACTATAGTGTAATGTAACATACTATGGTGAAAGTGCGCACCTGGCATAAGCGGTCCGCTGTCTATCCTCCACGTGCGCGCACGCCAACCGGAACTTGTATGAAATACCACTTAAAGTTGGTATATCAAAATATTCTGTTTCAGGTGTTTGAATTACACTTTAAAAAAGGATAATATAATATTTTGTTTTACTTACATTTAACATATTAATGATATAGTATATTTTATACAATACAATATGATCAAATGGTGTAGCAAAGGTATGTCCAAATTGAAAAAAACAATACATTAGTTTAATCACCAAATTCTCGAATCGTCGTTCTTTTATTGAGGACACTACAAAACGTTACAAAAAACAGGTATTGAATTTTCCATTCGTTATGAAAAAGATATTGTTGTTCTTTTAGGCATTTATTGCACTCATCGTCAATTTTTTCTCCTAGTGCGCAAATAATCTAGTGTACGATAAAGAGTAAAAGAAACTACATCTCAGTTTAAAGCGCAGAGGATCACATCTTCTCTTTGTCTCACTCCTGCGACAAGCCATGAGTGATGCAATGCGAATCAAGTGATACGATGAGGTCACGCAGGCGTCCTCAAGGTAAATTTGAAATCAACTTTCAAGTAAGCTGGTTAAAGAAAAACAGAAATTGTTAATGATGTCGCTTCCAAATTTAAATGAAATCGTACTTTATTATAACTGAACATACACGATGATCTATGGATTGATAAGTAAAAGCTGTAATTTAAGTTAATATTATTGACAGTGTTCTTGATCAAAAATAAATGTATCCTGGTGTGTCATGTAAAAGTTTTTCATGTTGGCAATTACAATATGGTGCATGGCATGGTGACGACTATATTACAGTGACTTAGTGAAGTAGTCGGTATACAATTTTCAGTATCAAAAGGAATATAAATTCAAATATTGACAAAACAGAAAAAATCTGCAAAGTTTTTGAAAAACTGAGGGCTAAATTATTATTTTTCAATACATTAGAATTTGTATATTATATAATGAACAGATATTAGATTTAAAAATTCTTTTAGGCACTTGGTATTCTCGGTGATCTTAAAAGAAAAAAAAAGAAATACATATGATATCTAACTACATAATATTCAGTAATTAAAATAAAACTTCACAAGATCATAATGTCTTAAAGTCATCAATTATTATACCTTAATAAATTTCATTATAAAAAAACATTTTCATTATCAAAAATCGTTGCTTGTAATTGTAATATTTATTATGACGGTGCGCATTATTTATGTGTAAATAACGGTGATTTATGAGAAAAACAATATAAATTGAAAAAAAATGTAAATGTGAGTAGGTATTGGATGCAGGGAACTTAGAAATAATGGGAACTGATATACCTAACGGGCAAGGAGTAGCAGGTGACCGATTTAGATTAAGGAAGAATCCGGGATAAACTTAAACACGTGTCAAGAATACGTCATAATATGTCGAATACTGACAAATGCTCTCGGTTTATGCTTTGACGCTCATTTAATACTGGTGAATTACACACACTATTGCACGTGCATAATGCGTGTTTCATTTTCGTAGGATACTCACACATTCAAAACCCTGCATCAAAATGTAGTGTATTGAATATAGTTTATCGGAATTCCATTTATTAATCTGTTCTGTGGAAAAGTAATATAAATTGAAAAAAAATTAAATGTGAGTAGGTATTGGATGTCAAACCCAAATCCTTATAGTAATTAATATACGTAATAAATCATTGAAAGTATTCGTATATTAGCTAAAACACCAATAATGTGTAAAGAAGGCCATTCCAGAATGTAGATTATATTAGTCCAATATTCAGTTATTAATAATTTATCTATGCACGACGACCACCTGAATAATCATAGTTACCTGTCAAACCTAGACAGCAATAACCGATAACTCTAATTAATTATTATACTATTCAGAAGTAAAACGTATAATAGGTTTCGTACTAAAGATGCTTGATTTTCTCTGTAGCGGAAATTTAGACGCAGACGCACCTGTGTGAACAACCGCGAGCGGCGAACCGGCCGCAGATCAGCCGCACAGGTGCTTTTGCTGCTAAGCTCACCGGCAAGGTCGTTGGCTCGCAGGCCCGTCTCGTAGGCTTTATTATCTATTTAATATTTTTTTCACGAATTAAAACAAACATATTAGAAAATGTCAAGATATTACAAATAAGAGTTTTCAATGATTCTATATTGATTCTATACTGGAAATTATATTTTATTTTATTGTGTTAACTGTCGATTCATGGTGGAACTGCATTTTATTGTTGTTTGATTTAATAAAACACATTTTTTTTGTAGTACTTATTCCAGAAATAAATAATTTGGACCGGTTTCGTCCACCTCAGAGGGACATTTTCAACCGAATACATTTTTAAAAGAGTATTTATCAAACAAAATCAAAAGCGACAGAAATAATATAACAATAGAATTATCCGTCCAATAATACCTTCCCAATAGCAAATTAATTTAAAATGAATGAGGTTAGTCATTCATATTTCATACTACATCAGGGACATTAAACAAATTGTTCTAAAATATTAACAAAACACAAAATATGAAACAATCAACAATTACAATAACATTTATATCAACAAATATTTATTAAAGTAGAATAAGTACTACAAAAAAAAATGCGTTTTATTAAGTCAAACAACAAGAAAATTATATTATTGTATACAAGCATATTTATTTTAATTTTATCATTGTGCCATTTAAAATTGAACTGTTGTGTTTGGATTATTTTACCGATCACACGTTTCGTCTACGCACATACATAATATATCGCAACGTGTGGCAGTCAACACTCCCATCCACGTGCGGCCTTTCTCTGCTGATATCCCTCCATGGTATTCCTATATACAAACGTTACTGTAATGCCGGGTTCACACTGGCAACAAGTTGCTGGCAACCTCGTTAGATTTTACGATAATTATCGTATAATTTAATGAGGTTAGACACGGCATAATGAACCCCTGACCTGCGACTTCATACGATTTCTGGTATCGTCCAGTCGTCTGGTCGTCTAGCGTCATATTTCACATTAGTTTAATTAAGATAACACTTTTCCACTAAGAATTGACAATTAGTAACACTAATAAAGTGGGATAGATAGGTTTATTGTTTCTTATTACTCCTTGGAAATTTGAATTGGGTGCCAATGTGATAATTGCACACTACTCACATATATAAGAAAACAAAACTTTTACCTATAGGTACTCAAAACAAACTCCCCCAGATTCTGCATGTTTTATTAAATTATTACTCTTCCATATTTTTTTATACTAGACGTTTTAAAACATTTACTAAAAACAAAACACCTTTTTACGTCAAATATCTAATAGTTTTTTATGATAGTCTCAATCGAAAAACTGGGTTTCTATTGAAATCAACTTTTGTCTGAAATGCTTGAACAAAACAAAATAATAGTTACCAAAAAAAAATATTTTTCAATATAACTACATGACGTAGTCTCTCATCTCATCAAAATATAGTAAACTATTTTTACATAAAGTGAACTATACAAATTATAAATTCAAGACGTCCACATCATGACATGGGGGGAAAAGCAAAGAAATATTAATTTAATACTATTTATATTTCTTTGTTTTTCCTCCCATGTCATGTCGTGAACATCTTGAACTTATAATTTTAAGATCACTTTATGTAATAGGATAAAATTTATACAAAAACACATTAATTAGTCAGATGACTAAAAAAAACGTCATAATAAGAACAATACGTTAATAGGTAAGTACGATAAGTAGACTTTTTAAAAAAAATAGAATATAGTCTACCTAAACTCAACTCACGTAAGTAGAATATATCAATATCCGAAACAATTTGATTGCATACAGTTATTTCCCTCTCAATTCGTATTATCAATGGCAGGTTAGTTTTGCACCTTAGGGAAGGAAAAAACTGATGCTAGACTTATGTGATAGTTATCAGAGACACACAGATCGATACTACGAATAATGGCAGTGTTCAATTAATTATTACACCGCGTATAAGTCAGAAAAAATACTATGCCAAGAGCATTCATTATTACACGTCTTATTAACCGATACCAGAATAAATAATTAAAACATAAGTATATTATAATATAATACGACTGATATATTTTTATAAATTCCAAAAACAATGATGCTGCTTTACTTTTCTAGGTGCTTATACATATTATAATATAAATAAAACTTCCGACGCCGTGCTTTTTACCACGTAATCCATGTTTTTTGCGCGATTGTTTTGTAATTTAAAATGCTTTTTGATAATAAAGAATTACAAATATTGATTAGAGTAAATTATATCAAAAGCCTCGGTGACAGGTTTGTTCAACTTGATTATTTTCACTAAATGTCGCTATATTATTTACTGGATGAGTATGTTTTTACATACTTAGCTAAATAAATAGGTACTCAATGACGACTGTACGACTTCTTTGATAGCCTTGGAGGCCCTGTGGTGTCCCTATGCTCCAACTGAGGGGCAGACATGTTCAATGAAGAAAGGACATAACGAATAGTTAGGTACATTGATATATGACTGGCATGTCCGACTCGATTTTGTTTGATCGCACCACGGACCCAATTTTCTCATAAAAATGTAAATATCGTATACATAAATATGATTTTATTAGGAGTCTGAGAGCATTTATTAAAAATATTATTGAGCTGATTAAACATTCGATGTGACAATTTTGTTAAAAAGTTTTTATATTCCATATTATTTGAATATAAATACACCAAATTAAAAAAAAATAATTATAGCAATCCCAGATTTGTATAATACCAGAATATCTCTAATGTACGTAGTCGGGGCAAACACTCGATGATGATGAGCATCTACTGTCAGTAATTTGGATAATTTAAGTTATTCGGACACATAAAAGATGAAAGTATATTCTTATTTTTCTGCTTACTAAGAAGTTTTTTTTTTATTTCTGTAATATAGTTTTTTTTTTCATATATAAGGTTTTAACAGATAAACGACGATAGCTGTGATTCTTCTGCCAAAAATATTTATTGCAAAAGACATCTTTATCCAGTTATATTTTCTATACTATACTAAGCAAACAGAATATCATTATACATCTTCACAGTGTATAAAATATATTTAAATATTATTTGTTATTAATATATACACAAATGGCAATACTATTTTATGTGGAAAAATATTAAACTCATTTTTAAACTTACTTTAAGCAACAAATTAAGAATATTCCTTCCGTACGATAACAAATAAGGAGAATGTATGTATAATACGATAGTAATATAATCTCCAATAGCGATAATGTCTGATGATGATACTTATTTTTATTATTATTATTTAATACAAACACGTCGGGTAACAGCCATGGATGTCAAAATAAGCTTTTTGTGTAATTAATTTCAGTTTTAATGGAAAGTTTTGTGTGCTGGCTGTCGCTGTGTTATAGAAGTGGATACATCGTCACGGGGCTACCTGATTAAAGCCAAACTTACACTATACCAAAGAAATTTTAATTAAACAAATATTTAATTAACTCATAAATAATATCATATAATGTAATATAAGAATTTGGTGAACAAAGTATTTATACTTTCGTAGCGTCGAGCTATTGTTTAACTATTTGATTTTATTACAATAAAATACATTTAAAAAAAGTTGAATTTTAATGTGAATATGCAGAATATAATTATGGTAAGTAATATTCATAAAACTCTAACACCGATGTGTTACATAGAATTGACATCATCAGAACGGGTGTTTCTGCCACAACATTGTACGGTGACTAACTGTTGTTTATACATTTACTGTTATGATTAAATTATTTATTTAGATTGGTACCCAATTTGGGTGTCAATTTATTATTTAAGTGTCTGTTAATTTTTATCTTTCAATGTCCTTGGAATTATACATTGACTGATAAGCATTATGTAAAATTTTGTTTACTTACTGTATTACTGGCGATATCTTTAAACCTATTTTATACAATTTAAATGTCACTGACTTCTTATTCTACCTGCCTCTACTATACATATAATCAGTGACGTCCCTAGACAAAATGCCGCCCCTGGACATTGCCATAATGTCGCCCCATTGTTTTAATATATTTTTATCATCCGTGCTCGTGTCGTTTCTGGTCACCAAGAACGCCGAAGGGCAACGGAAAGAAACTAGACATCGCGAACACGACAAAAAATGCAGTCATGTTAAACCGTTTATCTTAATAATTAATACATTTGTGGTACAGTTCGGTTATGAGGAATACAGCGGCAAACACATTTTTAAAATATCCGATATACTGGATTATTTGTTAGATTAACTTAACCAAACCAAACGTAACCTAACCTAACCTAAACTAACCCAAACTAACAAATAATCCAGTATATCGGGTATTTTCAAAATGTGTTTTCCGCTGTATTCCTCATAACCGAACTATACCATATTATACCAAATGATTCTCCTCGATTTGCATCCCTGCGAGTAACTGCCGCCCCCAAGCGACGCTCAATCTGCTTACCTCCACGGGACGACACTGTACATAATGGGAGATACTTGTGAGATAGCATATCATTCTCTGCGCAAAAAGCAAAGTTGCAATAAGTATAAAAAGTTGGGAAATTAATTAAATGTAATATATTAAATAACAGTGGCGAAGGCTCCATAGTAGGCGATTATTTAAAGCCTACCTACTAAGAAAAATAGATCTTCAAGCAAATAATTTAAATTAAAAAAATAAATACACTGCAAAATCCAAGATAATTGATAGTCATCTATCGTCAAAATTCAGAAGTACATAGCTTTATTTTATAAATTAGTAAGGTTTATAACCATAACTACTGCCGCATGGATTCAACTATGTTATGAAATATTCGATTGGAATTTAAGATATGGTTTGTATGCGTTTTTAGTCACGTGATGCCACTGACGCCAGTCTCCGTCTGGCTTTTTTATTCCGAAATCATAGGCTGTTTGGTTAGCGGTTACATCCGCACATTTATTCAAAATAATTAATAAGAAGATAATTTAAAAAATAATTTCTATGGGATTCAATCACATATAAATATTGATTGTTGTTAAAAATATAAAATAATTTATCTCGCGATTTTTATTCATCAGTTATTTATACCTAAGTCTGTCTTTTAAATATAGAAGTATTTTAAAATGTCTAGCTTTACAGGTTAAATTATAAATTGTTATGGAACATATTATACACAACAACGGATATTTTCAAAGATGATAGATAATATATTTTGAGCGTATGTTACGTTTATAAATGTTTAGGTAAATACATAATTCAATCGAATTGCTTATTTATAAACTAATTATATCAAACTAATTGAGATTTTGAAATTTCATCGATTTAGTGTACCTATTCATCAGTAGTAATATAAGGTTATCTTCTTATTTCCCGTAAATATATCTGATAAGCTTGGTTACTCGACAGCCTACCTCTTTCCAAAAGTCACCCTTCGCCACTGTTAAATAATCATAATGAATATACGTTAATGAGAAACATCAAGTTGTTATTATTGTAGATATCGTAAAAAATTATTCAAAAGTCAATCTTGTTTTGGTTGCTCTGAAACGTAGTGGTATTATACTTTTATCTTTATTTCCTTTCGCATATTTACAATAATGATCAAAGTCGACTGAATCTACCGGCATATCTATGAGTTTTTTTTATCAGTTCTATCTTGTAAAGTGAGTAGTTTTCGAGTTATTTGAGATATCTTGAATCCTTATATATACGACGTTGGTATATTATCTACATCTGAGTATGCTTCCGGGTAGCAAAGACACCTAAAGTGCCAAAATATAACATTGTGCACTAAATAGAGCTCAAACCTACATTCATTTATGATGACAATATTTAAAAAAATATGAAAGCAGGGTGAAGATTTGTTAGATGTGTAGGGATGATGAGGTGTTGAGGTAGAAAGGTCGTAGTCGCTTGGAAGTTTCGAGGAGAAAGTTTATTTATCGATACAAGAATAAATTAATAACATGATAAAGATGACATAGTGATGTTATAATCGCGGGTATGGATGTACTGATAAGATTGATATTATTGAGAGATTAACTCATTTATTGCTAACACCGCGACTGGCGCGTTTGGAGTCGTTGGCCATCAGATATAATTAACATGTGGTAATTAAAAGGTTAGCAGTAATTTTGTTAATCGGACCACAAGACTGGACTCGAATGAATGACGGTTGACTGTGTCGAGTGACCGGACTCGTGATGAGTAGTGAGCCGAGTGACGAACTCGAGATGAGTGGTGAGTTATGGATAGTCCTTGCTATTTGTACAAATGCAGTCCATACGTTACAAGAGACATTGTCGCAATCAAATAAATCATAAGAGACACTATTTATCTAGGTTATGATTGAGGAAATGCTGACAATTGCTTCCGTCACTATGTTTTGTTTTGACAACAATACATAATTATTGGAGTGTGTCATACTTTTAATGCTGAGTGGTATGATTTCTACCCATAGCACTTGAAATTTTAACTGAGAATACTAAAGAATGAACTATGTTCATGAAACTTTTAGCTCATATTGCGAAATAAATTATCGTATATAAAAATGTTTTAGGTATATTTATAACCGATACTATACCTCATATATTTTTAATATATTCGGATGAACAGTGATTAATTTATCCTTGTTAAGTTTCAGTCAACTAGTAACTACAGCTAACACAACATTGGATGAGGGCAATAATAATAATGTAATGGTAAGCATCGTAGACGTTGTATTATTGCTAAAAGTGTAAAGGCTTTATGGTACTGTAAAGTGTGAAGGCTACGCAGTGATACATATCACTAAAAACCCAGGCTTGAGAAAATACGAATACATAGCGAGAATCAAATCTATAAGCCCTGGTATACTAGAGTCGGTGCCCTGTGCATTTGACCACGAGTCTTTATATTGTGATGCACTCACTCTAAAAATTGCTTTCAAAATATTACCAACCGAATATTCAATGTCTTCACTATGTAATAAATTTGAAAGTCGGTGTATAAATAATAGTAAAACTGCCTTTGTAGTATGACATTTTTTTCTATATATGGAATCAAAATGTAGGTATCTAGGTGGAGGTAAAAAAATATTCTTGAGCCAAAATTATTTTTATAAAATGACAGGCGAGATATTGATAGAGTGAAGATGATGCTCAAGTCACGTTTCTCACCGATTTTGTCTTATTTGAGTCTCACGAGTTTTCTCCTTCACAACACTCACGGGTCAGACGTTGCTAACCACTGCTTGTAACAGGATAGTAAAATTGTTATGATAATGGCCGAATTTTTACTTTTATTACTTGTATAAATTTAAATCAGCAGGGATAGATAACTATCAATACATTAACAAATTGTGATGTTGAGAATCAAAACATCAAAACCAAATATGTTAGTTTTTTTCTGAAATTCGTTTTATCTAAAATATGCAGAGCACGTAAACTTCTATAAAGTTGAATAATCAACACAGGTACACACATTTTCGTTTCTAAATAATTTTATACAGAAAGTGTTATTCCCACCAATGTTGTACGCACGCACATGCAATATTTTACAGAAATACAGATCAAGTAAACTTCTGTCAAATTAAATAATCAAAACGTGACATATACACCAAATTTGATTTAAAATAAAAATAACTACAAGATAAAAAGAACTTTTTATATACAACGTTTTTAAAATTTCTGTTGAATAATATAATCTTGACTTGACTAGCTTAAACGATCAAAAAGATTTGTACTTGACATGTCATATTGATTTCCATAGTAACGCACGTATATATTAATAATTTTGTTGCTAGGATCCCAGACCCCTAGCAACCAATAATGGTGACGAAATAACTTTTCATACAAAGCAAAATTAACTGAAAATGAATTCAATTCTACTTAAAGATGGCTAAAAGTATTAAAAAAATGCATTGTCATCGTGTTCTGATATATTCTAAAAGTTTCAAATGTCTAGCTAGTGAAGTCGGGAAGTTAGTTAAAAATCGATTGCAAGATTTGTAGCGGACAAAAAACCACCGGACAAATAAGAATACGAGCTAAGAAAAACGTTGTAAAAATAGATATTCATAGCAATTTACAAAGCGGTTTTTGCAATTTTCTCCGTTATTACAAGAATGGTGGAATTGATCCTATACATCACAGCTACAATATTTTTACAAAGTAACTAAAATAATATAATATTATTTAGTTATTAGATATTCATTTATTTAATGAGATGTCAAGTAAAAAAATAATGCCGTCTCCTTCAATTTTACTCAATTTGTATGGTTCTTCTTGCTTGTCTTAAATGAAAAAATGCACTAAAAATATTTGAAATGCATATTTTATTGCGATTAGAGTTAACAGCGAAAGAAATGTTGTATTATTCTCTTTTGTTCCAATATTTGCCACCCCTTAGAATATGCGACTCCAGGTGGATGCCACTGATAACAGAATACAGGCGATAGTATTATTCTTCTAAATTGTCTCTAAATAACCCATTTACGTTCATTTTATAGAGTTTTTGAGTTAGAGTTTGTGTATGGTTTTCTTCTTCTATCAATATTTCGGGAGGTCGGCTACCACCAGGTCGATCCTTCTTATATCATCAGCTTCTTGTCCTTAAATACGGCCGTATCCGGAAATTTGTACGTAAACAGTTCACCGCAGGACACTTATTCGTGCGCGGTGAAATGTTCAACGAAGAACTCGTCATATTTTGATAATATGTTATACGAACTCATGTTTCACGTACTGCGGCGCACGAATACGTGTCTCACGATGAACTGCATACGTACAACTTACAAATAAAAATAAAATACAGCGTCTTCCACTGCAGGATTACAATAAGAGTATTTTGTATCAATTATTTTAGAAAGGTCCCACTCACTCACTCAATCACACACACACACGATAGATAGCTCTTGTAGCATCTCTATAGAGTGTTAAAATTTCGGAGTGCAAATAAATTTTCCGTAAAGATAGTCGTGTAAATTAAATAGTTATTCCAAAAGAATTTTCGATAATGTACCTATAACTTTACCGTTTGAGTTCGATATCCTTATTGCATTTTGATGTGATAGGTAATATAAAGAAAAAATACTGAGTTTGCGGGCCTGAGTTTGACGTTTCCCTCTGCAGGTTACACAACTACTACCGCTGCAGGTGGCTCACGCCGTTTCATTGTTTATGTAAATTGTTCGATTCCCGCGTTTCTTTATCAACATATTTGGCATTCCGAATTTCGAACAGTGGCGCATTCCGCGCCCAATCGCTCCATCCTACAGATCACGATCATCAGCTGATAATCTCGGTATCCATTTACAATCCGGATAATCGAACGAACAGATTATTTCAACAGGCACGCAATCATCAGTCATTATCCTGTTATAAGAATTCGTATTAGGATAATGTAATAATAAGGATTAATTTAAATTCAGCCGTATACACACAGAAATAAAGTTGACAAACTTATAAAATATTATTATTGAGATTATCATTATTTATTTTACTGTATGTACATTGTTTTTTGGGTTGTTGCGATAAACATAGTTTCGATACGATCAATTTTTCCGAGATTTAACGGGAGAGTCGACTCGAAATGCTGTTTTCAAGATGTTGTCAAGTTGTGTCTTTATAGTCTTTTATATAAAAAGAAAACTTACATCTATGACGAATTGAGTTCAATAAGTGGAACATATCGGATTCTACAGAGTGATACCATATTACGACAAAATTAACTATCTACTAATCATATAACTGGAGCGTTTTAATTGTCCAGTCCCGTGTCTTTTTGAGGTGTTTTCACTATATGAATGTGCAATGAAAAAAATTCAAATCTTGTGAACAAAAAAATAGTTATTGAAAAAAAGTTAACTTATTATTTATGATACCTTGGTACATGGCCCCCACATCCTGAAGCGGCCCCCCTGGCTAGGTTTTTTGGCAGGCCCCCCTATCTATCACTAAGGGTAAAGTCAGTATGATGCTTTACAGTAGTGTTTAGTAGTAACGTTGTTTTACTATATTAATTACATATTTAAAAAAAATATTTAAAATTCCGGATTTCTAACAGTGGCGCATTCCTCGAGCTGAATCGCCACATCCGACAGCAATCGCAGATCACGATCGCTGGATAATCGCAGTGGCCATTTACACCGCAAGATTAAGTGCATAACTCAACAGCGAACAGACATGATAATTTTATTTTAACACATATGTGTTTCATTCTTTGGTTACATTCGATGGATTTCGTATGGAAGATGGTGAACCTTTTAATAATTATCTTTTTTAGTAACACAATCGTTGTTTTTCTTTTATACATATACATTTTAGATTTGATGAGCATGTCGGTATGTTTTAACATTATAATAAAACTAGACATGAAAAGAAACCTAGAAAGGTTTTTGCAATTATTTCAATATCATGATTTATCAATATTTTCTCAAAAAATAATTGAATAAATAATTACAAGATTAAAAAAAACTTTTTATATAATACCACGTTTTAAAATTTTCTGTTGAATCATATCTTGACAATTCTATGTATTAATAAATACTTTTTCTGTACTTGATAGAAATACTGAATAAATATAGAATACTGAAATGTCATTTTGACATTTCATTTTGATTTTCATAGTAACGGACGTATATATTAATAATTTAGTTGCTAGGACCACCTCTTTAGCAACCAATGATAGTTGATTGGATTACGGATTTCTTTCGAAATAATTTTTCATATAAAACAGAATTAACTGAAAATGAATTCAATTCTGTTTAAAGATGGCTAAAGGTATTAAAAGAATGCATTGGCACCGTGTTCTGATATGTTCTAAAAGTTTTAAATATCTAGCTAGTCGGGAAGTTAGTTAAAATTCGATTGCAAGATTTGTACTGGATAAACAACCACCGGACAAATAAGAATACGACCTAATAAAAACGATGTAAAATAGAATAATCCAGTATAAAGATAATCATATATCTTTATTTATTTGTGGTAATAATTGGTTTAATGAAAACTTTTAAGATATTAGGGACATATTATTTTTTTTGGGTTATATTGTTATAAGTACATATTATATTGTAAAAGAGCACTATAAATATTATTTGGTTTTAAAATAATTACTTATGTTAGACTAATAAAATATTGACATTCATTTCAAAACTAGGTACTTACCTAAATGTCAAGTAAGTTCAATAATTGATAAAGCTTCGGTACTTTGTGATCAAAATATGGGTTTTATTAAATAATTTTTCAAGTTGCGGTGAATAGCAAGTGATATATATATAAATGTTAGTATTTTGAAAAGGCTATTAAGTATATTATTGCATAGTTTACCGTTTTCTCACAATTGTATAATATATATATATATTATATTTATTGATTGCAGTAATTTAAAATTATTTATTGGATCTTCTCCTGAGTATAATTTATAGAAAAAACGATTTATGACCGGGTTGGATAATGTCCAGATATTTTTGCTGTTAATTATTTGTTTATATTATTATGCAAATTATTAAGTTAACTTTAGGTAGGGTACCTATTAGATAATATTTCGTTGTAATTATTTCGCTGTAAGTATTGATTAAATTTATAATCGTATATATACATAATATTAATAATTGGTAGATACAACTGTTTATAAGATACATTCAGTATTATTTTGTTTGGCATTGAAAAAAAAACAATAACTGTGTTAGTGGGTACTCCATTTCGGTGACTTGATTTTCTTAACTGCTCAAGGTGATTTTATTGGACTGAGAAAGTGATCTGTTTATTGTAAGCGCTAAATTAATATTATCGATTTAAATATAATAAAATTGCTCTCTCGAGAAGTGTGTATAATAATATATTAACATTTAGAAAGCTCGTGAAAGAGACTATTCGGATTACGTTAACTATAGAGTATAGATTTATTTATTAAAAAAATAAATAAACTGCTATCTAATTGGAACGCTACATCTGACAGTCTAATAAACCATACTACTTGTCTTGTTATAATATATTGTGGTATAAAATTGACAAACACAAATTAAACCATGTACCTACAATACACACAGAGAAAAATATTATGTATTAGTGATTTCACACATTTCGCCTACTAGTGGCGTGCGGTTAATATGTGTTGTAGATACTTCTCATCCCCTACATCAGTGATTTCCAAACTTTAAGTTACTACGCCTCACTTTTATAAAAATCCAATCTTGGCGCCTCCCCCCTTTATTTCATTAAATAATACAAACACCTAGTCCTGAAACAGTTTTTTTTACTATTAATAAAATGATGTGAAAAGTGCATTGGCAAACTAACCAAGAACTCAGTAAATAGATTTTTGTTTGCTTTAATATTTCTGGCGCAGAAATCATTTAAAAGTGGAAACATGGCGAACTTACTTTTTTTGTAATTTTGATTTCCAAAGCTCCAATTTTTTATGAATACCTTCATTTTATCTATTTAAATCAATGAATGCATTAGTAGTCCTTGCATTGATTTTTTCACTCATTTTTTTTTTAATTTCAACCAAATAGACAAGTTTAATTATCGTTCCTAAACAAATTTGCCTCATATTTCAACATTATGATTTGACCTTATTATTTCATTTTTTCACGAGATAGCCAGCGCGCTCCACAATAGTATTATAGAAGTGAGGTTTTATAAAATTAGTCTCCATATTTTCAGACAGGTTTGCAAACAACCTTTTATAGGACTGTTTTTTATGTAGTTTATAACTAGCGGCCGTTTTATAAAATATGTATTTGCAAACTGCAAACCTATGGTTACATGTGTTAAACTTATTGCGCCTCCCTTTACGACACCCGCGCCTCCAGTTTGTAAATCGCTGCCCTACATAATAATTATAAGTATTACGTCAATATTTAATATTTGAATCGTACGGTAAATTTTGCTTAAATTTACTTCTAAAGCCTTTTATTATCAATATTTATATACAGTTACGTAGGTACTTCATCGGCCGCCCATCAGGATAAAATTGATTACAAAAGTCTGAGTAAATAATATAATAACAAATGGTAAGTATTAATTCTTCAACACCATCCCTACAAGCCACTGGTATAAGTATACAAATTTATAAAACGCACATTTCAAAATATTATAATTCTTGGTTTGGTATTAAATATTAAAGATCTTTGACAAATATTTTATAAAATATGTCTTTCATATTTTTTTTTATCAATAGTAGCACGAAATTATCTTTTATCAAAGACTGATCTATGGTAAAGAGTGGACCTTTTTAAAATTAAGTAGGTTGACAAAAATGTATTAAAACCAATACTTGACGAATAGTACCTTTTAAAGCTTGCTATTGTTGTAATATCACTAGTATCTTAAAAAATCATGTCAATGTGACCTTCTACTAATATTTCAGTACTAACATGACATGGATGTCTATTGTTTTGGTATTTAATTACAGAATGGAAGACGGCAAGAAATTAACGAACAAAATTATAGATTGTAAGATACAAAAATATGAAATGCTTTTTAATACTCGCCACCCAGAGAGAAACAATGTACAAGCTGACAGATACATTTGTTGACTTAAAGTTAGCTTTTATAATATATAAAAAAATTAGCAGTCTTATTTAATTTCTTATGTGTAATAATATAATGATCTTACAAAAAATGCTATGAAACATTTGATAAAAAATCTTTGTCGAATACTGTAATAGTTTAATGCCGGCCTTATAATCCCTATTATCTACTAACCGGGCTACGTGAGCTTAGTAACGAATCTACTATGCCCAGTAGTAATTTGGTGTGGATACCTTGATAATAATTTGATCTTGATATCTCAGTTGCAAAATAAACAGTGGAATTTTTTGTTATCGGTTCGTTCCACTGTAGTCAAACAAAATGATCGTGGATGGATACAGCGACTGGAAAGTTTTATTTTGTATCATATTGATTACGCTATTTATACAGTATAAACAGATTTAAGTGGCTGAAACGCCGATTTTCGTAGGCTTTATTATTTCATTATTGTAAGTGGTAAACGTCCTTGACCTTTCAATAAAAATATCCGGACAATGAATCAAGTTAAATAATAATCAATTCGAACGAAAATTAAACTTTATTTCTGAATTAAATTCTGGCCGATCGCCACAAAAGTTTCCTACAATAGAGCATTATTTTGAGGTTTGTGGTTTTCGGAAGAAGTTTTATGAATAGACGTTTTTTTTGCAACACCTTTTATTTTATTCTGTGTTATATTTAGATTTTATTGTCTTGAGATGGTCTCGAACTATGAGAGTGGGTGGATTTTAATGGAAATTTAACGTGATTGTTAATGATAAAAACGACTAGATAACACATTATTATTAACGGAAAATTATTTGAGAAAAATCTAATATATATTCGTATGTATCGTCGGTGTTTTGTAAAAAGGGCGAATTAACCAAAATGCTACTTTACAGGAGGAGGATTTTTAACTTTTGACATTTATTCGTTTTTTACCTGTAGATGATTATAAATATCTAACAAGTTTATAATAAAGCTTAGAAAGAATACTGCCATTATAATAGGTATTATTATATAATATTTTAAAAGGCCTAATATGTCACATTTGCTTTTTATTTCGTAATTTTAATTAATTTATTAGTCGATTATCGTTTTTAAGTACTTTCCTGTCGAGATAAAAATTCGCCGTTTTTATACAACAAAGCTAGTGGGGTACATTTTGTATTTTCATTAAAATCTCGATTTCGCCAAAATGGTTGATTCGCCCTTTTTACAAAACACCGACGATATATGCTATCGTCACCTAAATACTACAGCTAGATAACTCTGACTTGGTCATTGTTGGGAAAATGAAATTTAAACTTTACTTGATTAACATAAATCTAGGCTATAATTATTATATAAAATAAAAAAGGAAAATTATACTTGTCTAATCGGGAACAATTAAATAATGTTCAATTTTGATTACAAAAATATTGTAGATATATTAGAGGAAGAAATGGTATCGTGGCCCCCCATTTTGTTTTTTCTTCATAAAATACGAGTTATTATGCTAACTGCTCTAAATTTATAAAGTGAAGATAAACTATTAAGTTTGTGTCTGCTAAAACGTGGAACCAAAAAGAAAACAATTGAATTATATTATACATGTATTTCTAAAAAACCAAGTTTTCCTACTTTTGAAAAATGTGAGGGTAATATGGCCCCCATCGAAATTTACAAGATATTTTTGTCGATTGCAGTATGGACTAGTAACTAAGCATTAAATATTACAGAATCAATCAAATAATTTTTGTAATCTTCTCATTTTTTAATTATTTAACCAAAAATCACAGACATATTCATGTTTTTCGCACGATGTGCATTCGCTGTGTACCCAAAGTGACAAATAAGACATTAATGCATTTATGGTTTTAAAGTTATCTAATATCTTCAAACACAAAATTAATACAGTTTCCATTAACTTCTGACTTATCTAGTTTTATCATTGGTAAATATGCCGCAGGTGCACGAATGAGATTTTATAACTTTCTTTTTAGACCAAACCAAACCTAACCTGACCTCACCTAACCTAACCAAACCTAACCTACCCAAAACCTAACCTACCCAAACCTAATATAACCTAATATAATCTTAGTTTTTGATAATGATGCATCAAAATGTATGAAAATTTCAAATTTTAAATTAACAATTATTGGATCGAAAAGCATCTGCGCCGACAGAAAATGGTATTTAATGTAATTTTCTACATGGAATAAACTGTTTTTGTTAAAAAAAAATCTCATATGCAGATGCCCCACAATTACATTGTCATTTTGTAGAGAAGGAAATGTAGAATAATATTTAATAGTTATCTCAAAAACAATGAAAATCAAGTTATCTAGTTGTAGTATTGAGGTGACGATATATCGTAGAAATTTTTACTAGGTTTACAGCAATCGGTTTGACTTTAAATATACTTATAGCTTTTAAAATACATCAGGATTTTGGTCATCCTATTAAAATACCTAGCAGGTAGTAGCAAACTGACAACCTCACTACTCACTCGTTTGTTGTCGTTCTCTATCAAATGTTGGCAACCAAATTCCAATACCTCTCCTTGCCTTATATATTGAGTCACTTACGGGGATTGTGTTACCCAAGAGAATCTATTTCTATCGAATACTCTGTTATCTGATCAGTCAATCCGGTTTGTAATTGCAAGAAATATGACTGAAGGATGCAGCGTTTCGATGTTTGGTGGTAGATATTTCTCTTGACTCATTAGGTCATCTTGGAATTTCATATTGAAATCCTGTCCAGGTTTCAATTCCGTAGACTGACTTAAATTATCGAACCGTAAATATTTAAAAGCGCATTCATCGCATTGATATACCAATAATATGTGCCATTCAATATTAAAAATATATTTAAATCTGATTATATACAACGCATAAGCAAAAAATAATCTATTACTGACAATCTTATAAAAAGGTTGTGTATAATTGCAGTTATATAAATTACTATGTAAAGCGAGAGAAAATTTAATCACGAAAGCTTTAAAAACAGATGTCATGATGAGTTTTTTTCTGTGATATGATAATAACTTTATTATAATTCAACCGTGAACTAATTTTGGTCTTTTAACCTTGTTAGCGAAGTTGTATCTAAGTTTAGGTACAATTTAAATGAAATGCAAGCAATGGAATACATGTGAATTCATTTCAGAGTGCATTAATTTATTATCGCCTCGATTTCATTCGACCTTAACTCACATAAAAAATTAGTTTGACATCGTCTACCAATATCCTTCAATTACCATTGTTCCCAATACGGCACTTCCAAAATCTCTAAATGTGTTAATGTAGTAGTTATTTTTGTACGTATTTTCATGTACCTATTTATATTGTCTTCAAATTCAAGTCCTGGAACTTTGTGTGAAAGGTGTAAGAATTAATTGATAAAACATTCTCAATGAAGGACTGTAGGTATCTAATGATGTTGGAAAATTTCTGCTGTGCTCATGAGACGAAATCGTACATTTTACTTGGGATTAGTTGTACCATGGTGAATTAAACCCTTATTGGTTTCAAACCGTTCCCTACCAATCGGCCGACATCTTATTGATCACATACGGCCTTATATCCCAAAGGCCGACCAATGGACGGCCCTAATTGTTTTACGATACACATTTACTATTATATTCTGCGAAATTATGTTGTTAAAAGTCTTTCATAATAATATGGTAAATCAATGGCTGTGTGTAGTCTACACTTTTTATTGCAGTTTTTTTCTTACTATTATAATGCACAGTTTTATTATTAGTAATTATCGAAAAATATGAAAATCGGTACATATATCCTACAATCCACACATGTGTAAATCCGTGTGTTTGATGCGGTATAAATAAAAAAAGATAATATATCTCACCATCACGTCAATTTTGTTTTATGTTTAATTTCGCTTTCGTCTGATCTTATAATTTAGTGCCGTTAGATGAGAAGGTAACACCTGTGCATTGTTTAATTTTTTTTTTTTTTATTATGTTTAAGTAGTTATAAATTATAAGAAATTTCTATTATTTTACACTAGGTTTTTCCCTTTATTTTAATTTTAGAAATGATATATTGAAACACATTATTTTTTAAATTTATAAGTGTTTGATACCGTTAAGTAAGTATGTGAAGCAAGTATATGAAGTAGGTATATGAAGTACATGAAGCTTTATTTATTTTATTATATCCTAGAAATTCACTTTTTTAAAAGTATCGATTTCATATATTTTTTAACTTATTGTGCAGCTGTAGCATATCGAAGAATGTCTTGTATTATTATTTATTATACACAATGAATGATTGTAAATAATTAATATTTATTTGTTATTATTTTCTCTGGTCAATGAGAATGATAATATGATGTGATGTGACACAAAATAATACGCGTTATGAATGAGACTGTCTGTACAGTAGTGCGAAGAAGTTTCATGCCACGCCTGGATTGGGTGTTTAGCGGGAAGATTTTAAACAATTGATCGCTGCAGAAAGTGAAATGTTCGTCATTTTTTAACAAACCGTACACAAATTGAAGGTAAAAAAATACTGGTTTAAATGATTCAGCAGCCTAATGCTGAGTACCTCCGCTACACAGAAGTACATTGGAACATGTATATGTTTGAGAGCGATTGGAGACACATATGTGTCTCGCCCGATGGTGCTTAACTTCGGTGATCAGAAGAGAGCGTTCGATCACTCGGCTGGTAACATTATGCGCAACGGTGGATTTTGTGCACACACTTTTAATATCACGGCCAGCGGTATGACATATAGGTACATGTCAAAAAAAATGTTTTACTTCTATTCAACGTTTTTTGATTTACTCCATTTCAATTATATTATGCTTCAATATATTATATTTGATCCAGTACAAGTACCAAAGTAAGAAAAACTACATTTAAAAAATACTACAGTAACACCTGCTTTCTTATCACCACCCGCAATGTGTCCATTTCCATTATCCCTGTTCATCGACACAAATTGTCAGACGTTGCGCTTCCCCCGCACGCATCTCGACCCAAGCTGCAAGATGCAAGCAAGCGGGGACATAGAGGTGTAATCAAAAATTGGACACCTCAGAAACATACCATAAAAAATATTTTGGTACACAAAATATTTACTATAAATTTTGTTAATAGGTACTAATTATTGGCGATCATTGTTTTTTGATAAAAATAAAGTTAGCTCAATTCCTAGATCATCATAATTTCTTAAAAATTAAATGTTGACGTAGGTACTTGCACATGTTAATAATTTTTAATTAGGTAAATTATTTTTATTAAATGAATAACACAGAGGATTTAAGAACGTAGCATTTGTATTGAACAAAATTTCGTAAAATATTTTTCTTATTAGGAGAAATGGATGTTAAACACTTACTCAATCTATACTCCGGGTCAAAAAATACACAACAATAAAACTACATAAAATTTTGGGGAATCGAACCTGATACCCACGGCACGTTTACTGCTCGACTATCACGGGTGGGGGTAAATAATGCAGTACTTAAAATAAAGTATTAAAAAAAAAACTAAGAATTATTTATATACTTACGTAAAATTTAATGCGATCATGGTATGCTGCGTATTGTCACGTATTGGTAGAGGAGAGGTATCGATATTATAATTATATGAAATCTTATGCGCTCAGTAATAGAGAATTGACCCGAACGATGAGCATCAGTGACCCGCGCCGTTTGACCCGCTTCTGATAATTGTATGATGGCGACTTCTCCGTGCACATTATATTCAACGCTGCACCATACAATCCCATTTATCTGTCTGCCTCAGATAAGAAGCGTTTATACCTTCATGGAGACCTACCTAGAACAGATTGGTTACGTAGTTACATAGTAAATAAATACGTTAAAATAGTAATCCACACACAGTTTTAAAAATATTCATTCACACAATGGATTTTTCCCATATTACACTGGTAGTGGGGAGGTGATGTCACTATCCTATATTAATTAATTGAGTTAGTATTTACTTGGTAGAATTCTATTTTAAAAGAAATGAAAATATAATTAATATTAAATTCTACAGGTTTTTTAGAAGGTTTGTCGATAGCTATTTTGGTTGTAACACCATAATCAAGACTATTCAGATAGGCCATTTGCCTTTGTTTAAATACTATACGCATAGATAGAGACAGAATACATTTTCTTATTCGTTCAAACAACATTATGACTATGTATACTTATTATTAATTGTAATATTATTAATACTTTGAAAACCCTAAGTGGGTTTTTTTTTTAAATGGATATCAAAATTTATCGAAAGTACAGTGTTCGAGTGCTTTGGTTATTTCTTGACATTATTAATCAATTAAAATATTATTAGTGTAATTGTGTTAATCATGTGCTTAAATTATATTTAATAGTGGCGACGAATGCATTACCAAATTTTCATTAATTATGTGATTACTTTTGGATAATTCGCGATTAATTTCCAACTGTTCGAGTAAATTCCTATATTAAAAGCTTGAAGTAAGTTTTGGTCGGGAAAAATCCCAGAATGATATTACCAAAGCTTTAGTCGAATTACTTGAAGCATTCGTCGATTAAATTAGTACCTACTTGTCTCGATGCTTAAAACTTTTAGTAATGTGTAAACAATCACGGTGAACACGAGTATGCATATATCCGTGAACACAATGGAGTAATTAGAGATCTGTGGCATTACATTATATTTCTCATTCAGCCATGAAGTCTATATGTAAAATATATAGAATAATCGGTATTAACTATTTCATTAACCTAGGTCTCAGAAAAAAGTTATTTCACAATACTTCATTAATAATTACTTTTACGACAATATTGTGATTTTTCTTTTTTTGTAAATTTGATATCACTAACACATACCTACTACATATTTTATGTAAGTCTAGTGATCATATACAATTTAGCACTATGGTTCAACAGTATACAGAAGCTTTTCATTGTCCGGAGCTTTATTATTAGGGACAATTTCAAGTTTTATATATTATGGACACTTTGAAATGTCGAGGAAAGAAAAATAAAGAAAATTTTGCTTGTTTATTCGCTTTCCAAAGCTATTGATATGCTGGTTCTAGTAACTTGCTTGTGTAAATATTTGCACACGCATGGTTAGGTTCAACCTATTTACACTAGTAGCGTAATGCAGACTGATATGTCTATTACAGAAATGCGTTTGCAGTCACTTTTTATTACGGATGACAGCACAATTTTGCATAACGTATTAAAATTTTTCGAGATTTTTTTTCATTTGCTCCTGAATTTAAAATGGACATTTTCTCTTTTATTTTATTTGTGTACAAAAAGAATACACGAATAATACCTACGTCATCATCATATTCTCATCTACCGTCGATTCACTGCTGGATTAAGACCTCTCATTACTGCCTCTACTGTTATCGGTTCCTAGACTTTTGTTGTCACGTACTTCCGTTAAACATGGTTATCTTATAAATCCTATGGGCTCTTGGTCAACCTGATGTCATAATTGGTAGAGCGTCCTTATATAAAGCCGTGGAGGCGGGTCCAAACCCGCACTTATAATGGGTCACGTATGAATTATTATAAAATTACGTAGGTAGGTACCTATCATAATATAATAGTAAAATCATAAAGGGTATTTTCAGAAGTAACGATTTATACCTAAGTAAGTATATACCTTTTGGCGGATGTTCCAAATTTTTAAATACGTCATTTATACTGAATATACTCGATGACAGGTATTCAAAACGATTGCATGTAGCATTTGCCATCACATTCGCATTACGCACTGGCGAAGAGTGGGCAACCTAAATTCTATTATTGCATATGCACCGGCGTAGATAGGGCGATCTACATGTTATTTATTTATATATTAGTAATTATTAGTGATATATTATGATAATAATATTCCAATTTGATGTTATTTACCGAAATTTAAAATATCCACTATTTACGTTAATTTAATTTTTCACTACCGAACAGTAGGCTCTTATAATCACACCACAATTCCCATCATAGTGAACTCAACCAGACAGGTATTAAATTATCAATTAAAATAATGTTATTTTGTGTGAAAATTTTTGCATGTTTTTTGTTGGTAAGTACCTATAATTTTATAGTATACTAAACCTACGATGGCCGAGCGGCTCACGCTTCACCTTAATATGTTGTCGTGGATTCCAGGTTCGAACCCTGGGTCTGGCAGATATACATTGTTTTTCAATTTGTAGTCAGATATTAAGTATGGACCTAAAAGGTTGAGCAAGTGGCTAACATCTATTTCTCGTAAAAATAAAAATATTTAAATAAAACCCCACAATGTGGCGACTGGGGGCCATTATTTTTTATAATCCTGGAATTCAAGAATTTAACACATTTTATTTCCGCTTAATTTTTTTGTCCCGCAGTCTCCAGAGATGCTAAATTTTTAGCGTCGACGAAAAGTACCTACCTACTATAACAGAAAGAGGAAGAGAGAGGGAATTGTCTAGGTAGGTTCCTAGAAAGTAAATTAAATATTGAAAGATGGTAAAAGTACCATGCTATTAAATAAATGATTTTTTACCGATTGAAAAAAATCAATTATTAATTATGTTTGGTAAAAGATAATTATTATTACGGCGTCTAAAATGTTACTCATAGACTGGTTAACAGTACATAATATAATAAGTGCCGTTTGTTCGTTTTGCGGGCTATAAATTATTGCAGCAACGACCTTTAAAGTCGATATAAATAGCATAGATAATTTGCATAATTGTAATTATTAATAGAAACAAATCGAAACTTGATACCATGGAATCTTAGTAATGAGTGGCTGTACATGATCTTTAATATTATGATTAGCATCTAAATTTTCATTCAAATCACTGACCTACATTTCCAAATCATATTTTATTAATTTTATCTGTATGAGCTACTGTATATGAAAGATTTTTAAAGTTTTATTTTCATCCCTGTGTGGGTACAATATATTAGTGTATCAAACATTTTATTTATGGTGTTCTACGAAAATAAGGCCCGTTTCAGACGGGACACCAGTGTCACGCTCGATATAATATAGGAGGCCTTTGTATTCGAATAAAGGGGCCTTTGTATTATGTTTATGAATGCCCCAGAGCTAATGAGTCAACGCATAATTTCGCGTTATAAATTAGAACATAAAACTGGATGCGGTAATAAAAACAGGTGTATCGGCGGTTTGAGAATGTAGCGGCCGACGGAAAAGTGTCCCGAACATGCGTTGACTCATTAGCTCTGGGGCTTTCATAAACATAATACAAAGGCCCCTTTATTCGAATACAAAGGTTTCCTATATTATATTGAGCGCGACACCGGTGTCCCGTCTGAAATGGGCCTAATGGTGGCTTACTAGCAAATATCGAAAAATAATGTGTTAATAATTATATTGTAGTAACATAGCAATATTATTATTTAGTGTCATGTTTTGTGAATAAATCAATTATTTTTAAGCAAATTAGTAGGCGATAATTTTCGTAATTAGGTAGGTAGTAAATTTTTTAAAATTAAAAAAAAAAAAAGATGTGATGGTCCCAATAGCAGGCGGACACAAAAAGCCTAATAAATCAAATTAAATTAGATCAAATATTATTTACAGCTGTGATGAATATAATTGGAGAGTTATTGAAAATCGTTAAAGAAAAATAGAGAGAAAATAATTACAAGATAAAAAGAAACTTTTTATATACAACGTTTTTAAATTTTCTGTTGAATTATTATGCTCAATATGCTCAAACTTGTACTTTATAAATAAAGTAAATAAAAAACAAACAAAAAAAGAATATTGAAATGTCATTTTGATTTCCATAGTAACGCACTATAATATATTAATACTTTAGTTAATAACTTTCCATACAAAACAGAATTAACTGAAAATGAATTCAATTCTGCTTAAAGATGGCTAAAAGTATTAAAAGAATGCATTGGCATCGTGTTGTGTGTCTGATATATTCTAAAAGTTTCAAATGTCTAGCTAGTCTGGAAGTTAGTTAAAATCGATTGCAAGATTTGTACTGGACAAACAACCACCGGACAAACAAGAATACGAGCTAATAAAAACGTTGTAAAAAACATAAAAAAGTAAATAGGTACGCAGGTACATAGATAAGACAGGCAATGCAACAAAAGAAAAATACAATAATTATTAGTCGTAGATTTTGGAGCAACTTAATTTGAAAGAGTTTTGATTACAAGGAATATATTATAAATCTATTAAAAAAACTATTCATAATAGTAATTTTAACGTTAACTTCTTAATAACTAACGATTAAAGTGAAATATTCATTCAAAGCATCCCTTAGTTATGTATGTAAGGTTCTCCAGCGATCGCTGTATTCTACTTCCAGCATTGCTGACTTCAGACTTCAATCGTTTTTCATCTGGTTGGAATATCAAGTAAGGGACCTCTTTCTTCCGCGTCGCTGATAAATCAACCTTTTAAAATTGTTGTTATCCCTTCTGACTATGTCAGAGCTTCTCAACCGGTATGCCGAAACATATAAATACAAGTATCAACTGTCATGGAATTTCTTGCATCAGGAGCGAAGACATCTTCCATAAATTCTTTTCCATATTAGAGAGATTAACTCTTTCAAGTACCGAATCAGATAAACAAAAGTTATATTCTGTTAAAAATGTCAATACCTCAGTTAAAGAATATTGACTATCTGCCATTTAACTTTGTAATTATTTTTAATTGCTACTCAGTAAATAAAATCTGCTCATAAATTCTGTTTTAAAGTAAATATAACACTTAAGGTTTTATTCATTCCATTATATACTTGGGTTGCACTCTGGATGATGACTGGAACCATACCACGGAATTCAGATGCTGAATCGAGAAAGCCAGGGTGGCATTTACTCGTCTAAAAAAAGTATTATGTAGCCATGATATACACCTGGGAATCAGAACTAGAATGGTGAGATGCTACGTATTCTCGGTCCTCTTATATGGAGTAGAGGCTTAGACGCTCACAGAAACGATTCTCAAAAAACTTGAAGCTTTTGAAATGTGGGTATATAGGCGCATGCTTCGTATCAGCTGGAAGGACAAAGTTACAATTGTCGAGGTGATGTCAAGGATGAAAAAGACCTAAGAAGTAGTCAAACTAATAAAAACCAGGAAACTGGCATACTTTGGCCACATCATGCGGCATCCCGAGAAGTATCGCCTTCTACATATCATCATTCAAGGGAAGATCTCCGGTAAGCGAGGCCCTGGTAGAAGAAGAACGTCCTGGCTCAAAAACCTCAGGGACTGGTTTGAGCTCAGCACTCCATCTCTATTCAGAGCAGCGACGGACAGGGACCAAATGGCCAAATTCATCGCCGACGTCTGATAACGGTTATGGCACACAAAGAAGAATGTTTTATTATTATTATATTAGTTTGGTATTATCTTATTACGAAAAAGCTTGTAATTTTTTCCAGTAAAATACGCAAATCATATTAATCATGCAATACATATCAAGGCCGATTATTTTCAGGCCGTGGTACTAAATTACGAATTACGATGGCAGTGCTAGATTGATTATCTTCGAATACAACACAGTAACCGATTTCCAATGAATAAAGATTGCATATTTCGTTCAAATTATTACCATTTATTGTTATGTGCAACAATCATCATATCCTATAAACAGTTTACCATATTGCCTTCCAACTATGAGCAATAACTGGCACTACTATAAAATTTACTAGTCTCGTATCACGGCTTGATAAGTCTTGTAATTTAAGTAGGTAACTTGAATAATGTATTGTGTAGAAAGCATTGATATACTACTAGATGAGGAGTTCCCACACAAGTGTCATTTTAAAAATGTACCACAAAAGAAGATATTACGAATATCGTCTTATAATATTTCCTTGTAGGTATAATGCGTTCAGACCGTTAACATGTATTCCCGAATTTCACCCGTATTGCCCTGGCTGTAAAACTAAATTTGCGTTCTTGGAATAGTGACCCTAAGGGTGCTGCAACCCAAAGTTTGCAAGCTACCAAAAATTCATGTCTGAGCGGACAGAGCAAGTCGTCGTACGCTGACTATTAGTTAGAGTAAGATGCAAGCTAGATCGGGCTTACTCATAATTATTGCCAGGTCGTTTTCGAGACAAATATTAAGTGAGCTTATATCGAGTTAAGTCCGCTGATATTAAAACAGTAAGTTTTAACACTGGCCGAGTCGCTGAAAATCGGGCGTCATTTTAAGAAGCATATGATTCATCCAGTGGTAGGTATATCAATGGTAAAAAGGCAAAAATCTACGAAGACATAAATATAACATAAATATTATGGGACAAGGTCAGAAAAAAATCACTAGAACCACAACAAAAATGTTAATTATAATTCAGAATTCAAATTTAAATTTATTTATGTATATGTAGTTAATTTTACAAATTACAAATTCAAGACGTTCATACTATGCGATGAAAAACAAACAAAAAATATTAAATTACCTAGTATTGAAAAAAAAATTGAAGCAGTATTATATCTCATAATAATACTATTAATATGCTATATGGCAAGTTGAGCATTTCACTGAGACTCATTGACTACATTTACAATATGACTATGACAGGTAATTCAAAGGAATTACGCATATTACCAGTAATCATAACAATAACAATGGCCTCTTTTTATGTCATTTTCCTATTGTCTCCGCTGAAAACTGACCAGGTGTGTCCCATACGTGCGTTCGTGTGGCCGGTGACAAAAACCGCAAGCAGAGCGGTGTTACAATACAAACACCTTTGCTGATAAACTCGCGAGTGAGTACTTAGTACAATAAACCTGTTTGCGAGAGTTGGCATTCCGCGGGCGGCGTGGCCACCTGCCCGAGCGAGCCCTGCGGACCGATGCAACTGTAAAAAATGATTCACGTGCACCCAACCTGGCCGGACGCAACATTCATCTCTCGGCCATTTTCTCGGCCGTTCTGCATGTGCTCCGCGAAAATTCGTATCAGGCTATTTTTTTTGCTCTACACGATGTGGATCTTGATTGTCTCATAAAAAGGTTTCTTAACAGTTTTATTAACATCTCTCCTTTTTGCTATAACAACTTTGATAAGATCAGGTATTTTAGATACCAGTACACTGGGTCCATTTGAATTCTGTACATTATTTTCAATACGATAGGGGTTGAAAATCGTTCTTCACCAATAGTTACGTCCCTAGGCAAAATGCCACCCTAATTCAAACTGAAAATTCCACCCCATATACTAAAACTAACCGACCCTAATTAGTGTTTCAATATAATCTAATAGGGACACACCCAGTGGCGGCTCGTCAACATGCACTGCGATACTGCAGTACCCCCAAGCAAATTGAGACAAATGTAATATTATGATAATTATAAATAAATTTATGTATATTATTTGAAAATATCAATATTATTAAGCGTATAATCAGCTCGCCCGCGCATCGATACATCCAATGTCCAATAATATTAGCATACACCGCGATAGGTACTTGATTTTGCACAGTACCGATTTCGATTACCAGTGCGGATCAGACAGTCCGATTTCAGTATTTTTCCGTTTTTGCGTCGCGCGTGAGCACGCGCGCCACAGCGAGGAAAAAAATATACATATTATAATGATTTATTAACATTGTTAAAATTTATTTCTACAAGCAATTTATGCAAAGTTCTTTATTTTAATTATTAAAATGATTAATTATTTATATTTAATTTTGATGTTAATAGTAAAATATAATCCAAATAAACATTTATTTTTAATCAACCGCAGCACCCCCAAATATCTTATCCACGAGCCGCCACTGGACATACATACATATTTTTTTTTCCATAGTAGTAATGTATTATTTTGTTAGTATGTTATTTACCGGAGTAGTATTAGCATCTGAAAAAAAGAAATGTACTCATCATTGATGTATTTCTAACTGTCACATGCATTATCTAAAAATTTGGGAACGTCTTTCAATATTTGGTTGGTCACAGATTATCAAAATTTAAAAAATTGACGATTCATTATTTATCGAATTTTCCACCCTTAGAATGACTGCCGCCCCTATGAGTATGTGGCACATGGTTTTCCTGCTCTCACGGGTCGTCACTGTTCACTAATATAGGCTGTTGCAAAACGCAATAGCATTTTGCGATCTGCAATAATTGTAAAAGCTTTTGCAGTTTTTGACTTACAAAATTACCACAATAAAATATAAACATACGATTATTTTGTATTTTTACTAAAGATACTTTACTTTGAATTTTCTTACCGGGAAAATTTTCATGTGTACCACACTTGGGGTCATTTCCCTATGTAATATTAATTGCTTATTAATGTTATTGGGTAAAAAATATCGATGGGTTCAGAGTTTGGTGGAACATTTTATGTTAATGTATTTTATAAATTTTGCATTACAAATTATTTATAAATTATTGATACCTACCTTAGAATAAATAAAACACCAATGACTTCATTCTGGTTTCAAATTATTACTAAAACCTGATATTCAATTTTTTCTATTACGATTATAATACAATTATTAAGGTATTTTTATGTTACTTAAAACTATTTTGTTGTAAATATTATTATCGCTGTATAAGAGTAGGTGAGTACCTCGCTTAATATACCTACATTTATTTTTATAAAATCTAAATTATCGTAGGAAATATTTTTGTTGAAAGATACGTCATTAAATTTAATGTAAGACACATGTATAACGAACGAAACAACTTTACAAATGAGGCGTAGTGTTGTTGTTATTCAGTTTCTATACTTACTTCGTTAGTGAGCTTTTCATCGCTGACCCCGGCGCAGAAAATTCTTTTCAGTAAAAATACTTAAAATACCCCGGGGCATAATTTTTTTTTCATGAATAAAAAAATGAATATTGACTGCTTAATCTGTAAACCGGCTAACTCCATTTGAGCAAATTGTTCTGGAAGTAGAAAAAACACAATAATTTAACTATTGAGCGGAATTTGACAGTTCCAAAAATACACTTGGATTTTTTTTACAAATAAGCTGCACTATGAATTATTAATATACTATTTTAGCTTCTCTTTTATATATAAAGGGCGGAGTTATTCCATTTACGATATTGGAAATTTTGTGTAAGTATGGAAAACATACTTTATAGCAAAATGCCATCAAAATCTCATTTTTGGTCAAAATTGCAGTTGGCTGATTAAGACGATACTTCAGTGAAACGGCAAATATTTTTCAACTATAGGTGCGATGAAATTTCGGACTGGCTAGCAATCGGAAGTACTAAAGTCGAGCTGCGAACACGTCAATCTGTTTTGTGATGGCGACGGGGGAATTAATTCTTAAATCGTGTAAAGATGACTAAAAAACGTTACCCATTTACTTAAAAAAGAAAACATGTCAATGAATATATTATTATTATTAGTAATAGAACAATAAACATAACAATTAATGGACGCATGTTGACTTTTTACAGATTATGTTTTGTTCTGCACGCGTCATTTGCACAATCGTCGCGTCGCGTAATCACGATCGTTTTAGAGTTTTTAGACCGTGCCCCAGCTGAAGTATAGCTTTAAGAGATTAAGCAGTCGATATGAGAATGATTTTTCTTTCTTTCTTTATTTGGAAGCAATTGGGCTCTTCGCGGAATGGAAGGCTATTCTGCTTTAGGTACAATAGTTTACAAAAGTATACATACACTATTTAAACTACAGAAATAGTTACATTATTAATAATACAGAATTACATTTTTGTTACACTATACACTAGACATTTACGTTACATTTTTGAAGAAATTCATGTACAATTTTCATAACTGAAATATTTGATTTTGCCAGGAACGAATTAATCGTGAAAGGAGGGTATAAGCTGCATTTTCCCAATTTATTCACCTCTCTCTCCTGGTCATAGGCATCACATTGCCAGACAATGTGGTTAAGATCTTGAGTGGGATGCCCACACTGACGGCTATCTACCACTTTAATTTTGTACAATGATTCGTTGAGACTGTAATGCCATGTCCTGCTTCTAGCTATTGTCACTATTACATCTCGCTTTATTTTACGATGTCTACTAAACCAAGTTTTAGGAGACCTACTATAATAATTTTGATAGTAGTGTGTTCCCTTTTCTTTCCCAAGATTTTCTAAATATTTACCGTTATTTTATAATAAATATAATTTGCGTCACATTTGAGTCAAAGCTCTGCCAACAATCTGCGTGTCTGAAACCTCTAGTATGGCCGTAGAGAAATTCATCAGTGCCAATATGTTAGTACAGTATCCAGAATCTGTTTGTAAAAAAATGAAAATGCCATCTAAAGTTCTTTGGAATAGATATACTTACTGTTTTTTTTTGTTTACAAGTCAGCTCTAACAAGGGCACGGCCATTGGTGTCATTAAGGGATCGTTATTCTTTTCTTATCTGCAGCTGCTTTTACGAATGTGACGCTAATGTCAGAATCCTTTCCCGGCGAACAGATAGCAAATAAAATACTGCTGTCTGGTATCATTAAAATAGTGGAGTCGTAATGGATGGCTAAAGGCACCCTTAACATATTGACTACGTAACTCTAATGTTCTTATAAATTATAAATAAATGGAGCCAGATGTAAGATTTATTGTTTTATAGTAACTAGTATTTTAATTATTCAATTTAATATTATTGTATATAAAAAATACAGATTTTACCCCAAAATATACCAAGTATTTTTGGTACATGTCGGCTAATTTTCATAGCCATTTTTGGCAAAATTCATCAATTCAAGAATGAAAACCTAACCTAACGTAACCTAACAAATTAGCCAGTATATCGGTCTCATTTCAATTTTGTCTCTTTTTGAACTTTTTGAGCCTTCCAATTTTTCCAGGAGTTACGTATAGTATATCCCCATTTTATCTAAGTATTTATAATTCACATGATGCAGATGGTTACATGTAAATTGTACGTAACACATTTCACCGTGGCATATTTCGCAGTGAGCTTTTTTATCGGAAAGATGTGACCGTATACTATACGGTCTCCAATTGTATTAGATTCAATGTAAACATTAATTTAATTTTCATAGCCATTTTTGGCAAAATTTATGAATAACCTAACCTAACCTAACGTAACCTAACAAATCAGCCAGTATATCCGGCTATTTTCAAAATTTATTTGCCGCTGGCTTCCTGTAAACCGTATTTTTTCTTTTTTACGCTAATAAAGTAGGTACCTATGTTAAAGTCATGTTAATAATTATTAATTAATATTGATGGAATGTCTATAATATATTTATAATCTATATCAGATTTTACTGTGTATCCATATTATCATATTGTAATAAAAATAAGGCTCTTTTCGATCGTTATAGTTTATAAAGGTATTCATGATTGTATTTATGTAATTAGATTAGTTGTTATTGATCATTGTAAAATATTTGTAAGTAATAGTTAATGACAAATATAATTAGATTTCTATACATTTAGGTAAACATCACTATAATTAGTAATTACAATTGATTTAAAGAGCTCGATAATAGCTGGTATCAACCACATGACCAAGTATAAAAATTAATGTTTGTTCAGATCAGGCGTGTTTAACCTACAGGTCGCATTTGCCCCCGGGCAGCTTGTAATCAGTGCTGCTAATTGTCATTGACAAAAACTTGCCAGACGGGGTAAGAAAACAAGCTTTTTGGCAGGAAAAAACGCTAGATGTTGTAAAAATAAAATTGCAAGCAAATTTACCTAATCTACCAAGAACGAAGTTAATACATTTCCTTTCGTGCATCAAAAAAAAAATGAAAAAAAACGAAAAAATATATGTACTTAAATGCGTAAAAACCACACATTTTAACAGAAATATTTTTTAAGATTGACTAACAAATGCTTATATGTACACGTCATTCCGGTAATCGTGAAACTGACGTTACATACCTAAGCACTCATTAAATGAAATGGTACCATTTCACTACAAGGTCATGAATGCTCCTATTGTTTCAGCGTGTTAAATTGTGTTGTTTTATTTCTCACGCAACTAAAATAGGTACCGAACTACCTGCATTAAGTCAGAAATTTGATGCGTATGAAAATAAATAAACTAAATACCTAGCTTTTCAGCACATTTAAAGCTGTTGGAGGCATAAAAAATGCTAGTAAAAACGCCACAAGCCAGATGCATTTTTTGCAAGCTAATCGAAACATGCTAAATCTGGAAAGAAAAACGTTGGATTGGCAATGCTGCTTGTAATGCGCCCTCAATCGATAGAATTTGTAATATTGGACGGAAAAGCTGATCGTACTTAAAGATTCTGGACAGGAATGTTTTCAGCAGAAAAAGCTTAAAAATACGACCTTTTCAATATTATGCGGCCCAAGAGAATTCCTCTTCACTAACTGTGGCACACAAACCAAAAACAGTTGGATAATCAAGGCTTCGGCTTTCGATTATACATAATAGTCATACATAATAAAACTGATTTATAATTTTCTTTTAAATTTAATAAACTTGTATTTATTATTAACAGGTGTATTAATAAATATTAATTATTGTAGCTACTAGGTAAAATTAATTCAGCGTTACAAAATAATTAATAAACGTTTAATTTCCAATATTTGCAATTTATTAACACCTACATAGATTATTATTACTTCATTAAAAGCCAGTTATATGATACATTTTCATATAGTTGATATATTTTGATCTGTAGGTAATACTGCGCAAATAAGTGTACAAAATATTTTAATTAAAAATTATAGTTGGATCTATCGGCAGAAAACAAAATTGTTTCGGTTGACAATAAAAGTCACTTGTCATCGAATAGTTCCTACAAGCAGACGTTGCCCATCCGCAAGGATGTAAAACTAAAAAAAAACATTTATTATTATAAAATTACAGTTAAAAATATATATCGTTATGTCAACACGCCTACAACAGCAAGTGAACAATAAAATCAACATAAAAAGATAAATTCCGCGTTTTAATAAAAAATATCTATCCATACATGCATAAATTACCAAACAACTAACTATAAGTGATAACCGCGACACGAAACTACAAACAACTGCTAAACAATAATCTACAATTTTCATTCAAGAATCTATAGAATCTAGAATGAAAATTGTAGATAATATAAATATAACAAATAACTTTGCTTTGTGGATAAACGTAGAATTTGTACAATTACTATTGCGCTAATTGGTTCATATTAAATAAATCAATTCAATGCAAACTTTTTTAATAGTACCTACCTATTTGACAATATGAAAATAAATAGAATGAAATAGAATTAATAACAAGTCGGCTCTCGTAAGTAATAATTAGTAATAAGTAATAATAACAAGTAATAATAAAGTCGTAAGTAATAATAACAAGGCGGCTCTCGTAAGGCGCTTGCCTTCCATCCGAGAGTTATGGGTTCGATTCCCGGTCAGGACACAATACTTATGTGTTTTTCTTAAAAGCCTGGGTGTTTGTGATTGTTCAAAATTACTAACAGCCACCTTGTACGAAAAAGCAAGGATATGGTTATTAATAATTCTAATATATATATATATATATATTAATTACACGGATACCCACAAATTTTAGAATAAGATACATAATTTAAATAATATATTATTCAATAGAGTTTTCCAATGGCTCGCAGAATATCGTAAACTAAACACATTCCGTTAAAGATGATTGACCACGAAGTGCCAATAAAATATCGCCATTTTTAGTTTCTGAGCACAAGGCTCGTCTTTGTTTCTCACGGTTGTAAATTTCATTTTATCTAGTAAACTGCTCTTGTCATCGTATCTTATAAACAGATGGTATTCAATCATGATTTATTTTACAATAATTAATTTGCCAATTATATAATTCATAATTTTATTAGTATTTAATACAAAATATATAATGTACATTCTTTACAAAAGTACTGTTAACCCTTATAGTATAAATTTATTGTTCTTCATTCTTAATTCAAAATGATTTCTATTTTTTTCCTGTAGCCTTTCATTGCTTTGTTCTTAGACGTAAATAATTACAAGATAAAAATAACTGTTTATATACCACATTTTTTAATATTCTGTTGAATCATATAAACTTGACAATTCTATGTATAAATAAAACTTTTTATTGGACTTGATAGTAATACTGAATAAATATAGAATACAGAAATGTCATTTTGACATATCATATTGATTTCCATAGTAACACACTTTCCATACAAAGCAGAATTAACTGAAAATTAATTCAATTCTGCTTAAAAATGGCTAAAAGTATTAAAAGAATGCATTGTCATCGTGTTCTGATATATTCTAAAAGTTTCAAATCTCTAGCTAGTCGGGAAATTAGTTAAAAATCTTCAATAGTCCGATACAAATCTTGGACAAACAAGAAAAAAATGTACTGGAGACACAAAAAAAATAGTACTGGACAAACAAGAATATGAGCTAAAAAAAACGTGGTAAAATATAATATATACCTATATAGATATTCTTAGCAGTCATTGGTTTATTCGCCTTAGTCGACATTAATTCATGACCAGTCTCTGTTCATGATTTCATTCCTTCACATGGCCAACTAACTGAAGAGTTCATCTGTGACAGATGGTTTCGAGTCTATCTTTACTTCTTCAGCGATGAAAGTGTTATCATGTCTGGCAGACCAAAAGATCCTTAGCATATACACATCCATCAGCACACGTCAAAAGCTTTGATCCGCTGCATTTATGGTTCATGTTCACGGTTCATAATATGTACAGGTGAAAAAGACAAAGCTCTATGCTAAGTTAACGTTGGGATGCGTTTGTTTTTTCATATGTATTATATTTTCCAGCAGTGACATTGTATTCACAGTCATTGCGATCTATTTTCGTACTTTTCCTTGCATTTTCTAAAATCATCCACCACTTCTACATTATTAGTATTATTATAGGTTGTTATCTGAAGTAAGACAGTGTATAATGGAAATTAGGTCATTACCATGATTTTTTTTTCGTGTTTTTGATATTTACGCCTAGACGCTTACTCTCATGAAGAAATGGTAGTGTAGTTTAGTCATGTTTTGTGGACCCACAATGACTGTGGTGTCATCAGCGTAGCTTAGATTAGACAGTCTCTCGCCTCGCATGGAAACAACTTTCAAACTTCCGGTACTCTATTACTCGATTATTAATTCACTGTGAATGATGAATATGTCGGGTATGTATTATCGTTTGTTTAATAACTTCAAAAGTATAATCGTTTTGTACCAAAAACCCATGTCATTAATATTAACATATCAGCTGAGGTCGGTCCATTGCTGGAAGAAGGCCTCCATTAGCTTCCTCGACTATTCTCAATCCCTAGCTCTTCGCTGCCATGTAATCCACAGATATTTATGAGTCCGTTGATCCAGCGGATTTTAGGGCGTCCCTGTAGTCGTTTATTGCCATTTATTATGTGATCTTTCTGCGTTATGCCCAACATGCACCATGCCACTTTGCGTTACTCATATTTTTTCCTTGTAACACATGTGTGCGTGAGCACTGGTAGGAAACATTGGTTAAACGCTTAGCATTTATAATGGGAGGGCACTTTTAAAGATACTAGTCAGGCGCCCATATGCACTCCATTACATTTTAGTTCTACGAGCAATCTCGTCATATATATCACCGTCAATTCATATTTCGTCATTGTTCTGGCAGAAGACACTAATTCGAAAAAATGACATATTGAGTTAGTTATACCAAAATGTTCCTTATTTCAAACTTTACCGTCTGGAAACCTTCTTAATAAATAAACAGTCTTTATTTTAAAGTCATCCGATTTTTTACGATTACTTAATAAACTCACATGATAGACCATTTCAAACATTTTAACAACTTCAAAGTCAAATTACTCAAAACTAGTATTCTCCAGTTAGTGTGTTCTGCCAGAACAGAGACAATTTCTTATACAATATAAATGTTGTTGCTGACTCGCTCGATTTGACCGAAAAAAATCAAGTATTTATTCAATTGTATTATTGTTAGAAAATAATAATTAATATACCACAACTTGAAAGTTTGATTTCATGGTAAACGAATTGAGTATCTTGCGGTTTGTTATATTAATATTCTTATTAAACAACCTAGTAAAGGGACAAAAGAGAAGATCTGAGAAGTATTTATTTCATTTTATGATACAAAACCATTGGGTAATAAACAGGAGGTGATTAAATTTATGGTACGGAAGGTAATAAATTTGCTTCTACGATTGCGAACTCAATGTAATTCATATTGAATTCTATCAAATTATGCAGTATTGCAATAATGTGGAACTATTTATTACTAACCTAACGACACGATTCTTAATTGCCCATGAGTGCGATTGCAGTAAAAAATCAATTTGATTAAATATTTATTATGTCAATGGTATTAATAATTGGTATTCTGATTATTTATCTTAGAGACCTTGGATTAAGATTACAGAAATTAATAATTATTTTTATAGATTGAAAATATTACATTTTATTACTTATCGGTTTACCACAGGAGATGTACATCCCTACATTTAAAATTTAGTATAATATAATATATAAATTAAACGCGAATGACACCAGTTTAATATCATAAAACACCAGCTGATAAAACAATAATTGTTACCATAACCTACGATATCACGGATACATGTAAATTGTACCAAGTAAAACATATTACCGAAGCACACTTCGCCGTGAGCTTTCTATCGTAAAGAGATGATAGTATACTATACGGTCTCCAATTTTATTAAATTCAATATGAACATTAATTCAATTTTCATAGCCGATTTTGGCAAAATTCATGAATTCAAGAATGAAAACCTATCCTAACCCAACCAAACCTAACAAATATTCCAGTATATCGGCTATTTAAAAAAAATGTTTGCCGCTGGCTTTCTGTAAACTGACAAGAACCGTGTTTTATTTAGACATGAATTTTATCTCAGTACTAAACAACCCAAAGAGGTTGGACGGTCTTTAATATACGACCTTATATTTCCGATACAACATTTCACGATGCAATGTGACACGGCGAACTGCATACGTGAAAATTTCCGGACACGCAATATCACATATATTATATATAAAGAGAAATGTGTAAAATATTGTAAAACCATATTTATCATATTAATATCTAATAGTACCTACTCGTAGTAATTGTATCATTGTAATAAAATCAAGTCATTTTTTTTTAAAATTGATGTAATGCTATTTAAATGCCTTATTAATTTGTTCTTTATTTTTCCCAAACCCAGCTCGGGTTCCGGCACCTTAAAAATCTCGAGGGGTCGGAATAGCGGAGGAAACGTTTAAAAAAAGCTTTAAAATGGTTTTCATGATGGAATTTTCATTTTGGACGGAAAAGATGTTTGCACTGAGAAGCTTAAAAAGCTCACGATTTTTATTCTTGATATATATATTATATATACTTATATTATGTTTTTAAGAAAAATTGACAACGACGAAAATGTCCACTATTTCCGTCAAGGTAAAGTAAAAGTATGTAAGTACCATCATTTTACGTTTGAGTTTATATTATAATACAGTAATATCCTGACTTACGTGAACTTGGAATTACGCGGCATTTTTTTTTCGGAAACAATGCCTGGAACTGCTCATGTCGCTCATGTGATTGTGTAATTAAATTATAAGCTTGCGAATACATTATGTATGAAAAGAAGAATGTTTTGTGTCTTCAAACGAATTTGTTAGATTTTATGAAGCCAACGATATCGAAATATTTTTTAACGTAACTGCGTTTAGCACTAATAAAGAACTGCAATTTTATTAATTATTATTCTTCTAAAGTAGTGTTTTTGTTAGTTCTTGGTTCCAATTAAACAAATTTTAAATGTATTTATATGCAAAATTGTGCCCCGACTTACGCGAATTCGACTTATCGCGTACTTACCACCTATCGCGTAATTTCGGTTATTACTGTATTATAATAAATTAATGTGAATTTTATAATGCGAGAGATGAGAAAATGAGCTACATAGTGTGAGTAATTTAATTAGTAACGCTTTTGAATAAAATATAGTCATACCAAATAAGAACTCATTACTAAGTTACCTAAGTGTATTTGGTAAGCGATCAAAATTTAAAGCAGTGAAACACAGTTTATTGTAAATTAAATTTCAAAACCTCTTAATATAATATGGTTTTCAATAAAACAAAATTACACGCGGCGTAATTCTTCGTTTTATTACTGATGGGTCTTAATTCAATCAGCAATAAAATAATATTGCTTTGGTATTCTACGCGTTTGTGTTTTATGACTTAGGAGTAATATTTATGTGAATTTTAACCCTTTGTCTCTGCGGTAATTATGGTTTTACGTTTGTATGACGTAGTGGAAAATAAATTATCTCTAGAATGAAAGTATCTTTATTTTAATAGTTTTTCTCCACCGCGTATATATTATATATGACTGATATGTGTTAGTAGGTACTAGGTATACTCAACACAAGAAATACGATATTGAGTTAGGTATGCACATAATACGATGGATTTACTGCGCTTTGTAACAGTAACATCAATAATTACAAGATAAAATGAACTTTTTATATATAATGTTTTTTAAATTTTCTGTTGAATTATTATGCTCAATATGATCAAACTTGTACTTGATAAAAGTAAATAAAAAATAAACAAATATAGAATACTGAAATGTCATTTTGATTTGCGTAGTAACGCACGTATATATTAATAATTTAATTGCTAGGACCATCCACTTAGCAACCAATAATAGTGGATTGGATTACGGATTTCTTCCGAAATAACTTTTCATACAAAACAGAATTAACTGAAAATGAATTCAATTCTACTTAAAGATGGCTAAAAGTATTAAAATAATGCATTGGCATCGTGTTCTGATATATTCTAAAAGTTTCAAATGTCTAGCTAGTCGGGAAGTTAGTTAAAAATCGATCGCAAGATTTGTACCGGATAAAAAACTACCGGACAAATAAGAATACGAGCTAATAAAAACGTTGTAAAATTGATTAATACTATTAAGTAGATACGGTAATTTAATTGATTGTTATTAACTTTTACCCACAACTTTTCAAAATTTTTTTCTCTGTACCATCAGTGTTTGCCCTTAAATATTTAAATTCACTCTCCACGAATTTTTACGCTACTTTTCCCAGGTGTATGTACGTGTTGTTTTTTTTTGTCCAGGCGGCCATTTTCAATTTTGTCTCTTGAACTTTTTGAGCCTTCCAATTTTTCCATGAGTTACGTATAGTATATATCTTCATTTTATCTAAGTATTTATAATTCACATGATGCAGATGGTTACATGTAAATTGTACGTAAAACATTTCACCGTGGTATATTTCGCAGTGAGCTTTTTTATCGAAAAGAGATGACTGTATACTATACTGTCTCCAATTTTACTAGATTCAATATAAACATTAATTTAATTTTCATAGCTGATTTTGGCATAATTATTCATGAATTCAAGAATGAAAACCTAACCTAATCTAACCTAACAAATAATCCAGTATATCGGCTATTTTAAAATTTGTTTGCTGCTGGCTTCCTGTAAAGTGTAAACCGACAAAAACCATGTTTTATTTAGATATGAATTTTATGTCAGCACTATATCACCTAAATAGGTTAGACGTTAGACGATCTACACGGCTATATATTTCCGATACAACATTTCACGGTAAAGTGTGATACTGCGAACTGCATAAGTACAAGTTTCCGGATACGGATGCAGATAGGCACATTATTTTGTGAGTTTTTTTAAAAAGACATATAAGATAGAACATTCGACCAAATGCAACATACCTATGTAAGATAGTCATTGGCAACTTGTCTATGCATCCATATAAGTTAAAAAAAATGGTAGATTATGATAATGACAATAGGTACTCGCGATGTATTGGGGTAGCAGTAGTTGGATAAGTATTTAGGATATATGTAGAATTGTATCTAATTAAAATTATAAATGTAATTATAAGTTTAGATTTTCGAACAATATTTGAAGATGCTATATAGTCATTAGTCATCACAAACGTTATAAGTAATTATATATATATATAACAAAAATGTCAGATAAAATAAATAAATATAGACTTTTATATTATGATGAAGAGCCCTTAGGTCCAATATTACCGAAAAGATAAATGCTGGTTTGATGTACCGCTCAAATATTATAGTCGATATCCCAATGACCCACCGTCCGTATATAATCATCTATGTTAATGAGGTGATTTTAAAATCGATTCGGAGTCTCCAGCGACGTTTGAATGACTTAATTGGACATAATGATACTGATTCGGATTATTTTTTCAAGCTGCATTTGAAAATTATTATCCCTGGTTTGTCGTATATTACGGCCACCCGCAGCTTATTTGATCTGCCGTATCACAATTATCTCTTATACACGCTGTCTTTTCCTCTTCTCGGAGAGTCAACGTACTTGTTATTATAGGTGTTTTGACAAAAATGTGGATCTGTACCGATATTATTCATTATATACTAATATAGACATATTCAAACGATTTAACGCGACTTAATATTCAATGCATTTAGGGCTTAGTGCAATTTAATATACTTAATTAATTATACTGTATCTCATATCTAACTGCAATGCCACCGGTACCTATATTAGAGTACGATAGTATGAGATTATATCCCGCTCGTATGATGGGTTGGCTTGGATCCTCTCTTGACGTCGAAATTTAAACGGAGTTACCCCCGTTTCAGGCGGGACACCAGTGTCGCGCTCGTATATAATAAGGAGGCCTTTGTATTCGAATAAAGGGGCATTTGTATTATATTTATGAACGCCCAGAGCTAATGAGTGAACGCATAATTTCGCGATATAAATTAGAACATAAAACTGGCTGCGGTCATAAAAACATGTGTATCGGCGGCTTGAGAATGTAGCGGTCGACGGAAAAGTGTACCATACACGCTTTGACTCATTAGCTCGGGGCTTTCATAAACATAATACAAAGACCCTTTTATTCGAATACAAAGGTCTTCTTATTATATACGAGCGCGACACCGGTGTCCCGTCTGAAACCGGCCTTATGTCTTCTCTTCTTTTGAAGCTAATTAAGATGTTGGAATCAGAGACCGCCAAACGTCAGGTAATGTGAAGATGCAGGGTCCATTAATTATCACATGCTATCAAGTTACTATTTAAATCAAAAGCAAAAGATCTACCTTGCAGGTAATATGATAGACTTTTATTTGATTTAATAACCGACACAGATTTAGTGTGAAGGACATTCAAACAGGATATTTGAATAGTGATTACATTGTTCTGATAGAGTCTCGGAATGCACGAGCATCCACGATACTTAACAGAGAGCTTTAGTGACAAAGTCAATAAGTAGTTATAAAGTGAGGTAAGTCGTTGAAGTGCATATTATATAGTGCCAATTATATAATTGGAAACATCGATGGTGTTGTAATGATAAGTTACAATTTTAAGCTCTTAAAGAATATTTTAGATACCATATTGACACTCACGAAGGCGGAGCGGCTTAAGCATCCGCTTGTAACGTCGTGGGTCCCAAATTGAATCCTGGATCTGACAAATACACATACATATTGTTTTTCAATTTGTGTTTGAGTCAGAGTATGGATGTATAATAAATAGGTTGAGCAAGCGACTAACAGCCATTTCTCGTAAAATCAAAAATCTGTTAATAAAAACCTCCACTCTGAGGCCCATGCTCTTATTAGGATCGGGCATGGTCAAAAAATATTGTATTGATAACGAATGCAAAAGAGATAAAATGCTATAATAAGTGTATTAAGAGAAAATTATGTAACCAAAATAATAATTTAAACGGATGTGTGATAGATAAACACGTTAAGGAACAACATCCCTCAAAATCTAGGCAGTAGGGTAAATATAAAAAACAAACTTAACATGACAACATTGAGATAGGTATTTGGAATTTACTAATATAATTAATAAGATGAATTAATAATGTTCATGTTTCTCACAAGCGTTTATGTGCACACAATAATAATGGTTTAAAACATTTTTTTTGTAATTTTTACGATATTTTATTTATTTATGGTTTACAGCTCTTTTGCTGATATAAAAACCCACCATTAAAACAATCTAAGATAACCATCATCAGTAAGATAACCATCGTCAGTAAGTTATGTTAGAAAATTAATGCGATTTTTTACTATTTTTCTCTTGACATATTTGTTTCAGCCATCACGTTTGATTCAGTTTCGCCACTAGGGGAGCCACTCGTTAAATCGTTACCGATGAGTTTTTGTTATGCACTGGAAATTCGGCTACGTAATGCATAGACCCACTTATTTAAATACGTATGATTATGCATATATGACAATAAAAATAAATTACATTTGATCAGTGAAATAGCATATCGAATAATATAATACATAATTTACTGTTGGATTCGAGTTTACGAATAGTTTTATAGTCGACACAACGATGTTTATTTGCTGCAGTTCACGGTAAGTAGCGGCATTTTTATTGTAATGCAAGCTATTAAATTGCTTCTTTATCGATATTTTATGTTTTCTATACTAATTTAATGCTGGATTAACAATTAGTGATTGTATTGTAACCGCATTAATACGGATTAAGTCACGTCGCAGGGGGAATCCAATGATATGTTTCGTGCAAAAGTATGAGCAATTATCATTAATCAGAAAACGTATTCTCCTATGAATTTATAATATCCGGAGTAGAGAATTAGTATAAGTAAGAATAGTCAATACATTACAAAGAAAATATCCTTATATTATCTTCGAAGAAGTATATAATATATTATTATATAAATTGATAATATTTCAGTGATTTCAGTGGTTTCTTAGTGGTTTTCATTGTATTTTATTTATATATCTATTAAGTGGTAAATATTAAGTAGTTTGAATCATTTGTAGCATGTTTTCATTAATTTAAAAAAAATATAATGTGGCCATTGTTATTTTCTTCTGTATTTCTTAATATTTTGGAATTGATAACGCTGGAATCTAGGATTTTGGGAGTAGAGTTATGATGTTTATCTAAATTAATGTAAACTAAAATAGCATTAGGAAGGTACAAAATATGGCTAATAATTTTCAACATAAATTCATATACAATTCAGTTAAATGACAATCTAGTACATTTTTTTCATTTGTGTTACTGAGGTGTTCCAAATAATGTGTCGGTATTATTAATTCAAGTACATTACAATAACTATGATGTAACCTTAAAAAAAAACTTTTATATTTTATATATTATTATTTATCTAATAAATAATCTTTCTATATCTAAAGCATGATGGATGTTTACCCTATATTCCTTATTCCCTATCGTTATATTCGATATAATCCTTTTTGTCACAATGATAGTGACATTTACCGTAAAAAATAAAGATTGACAAAATCCATAACTATTAAACATCTGATTTTATTTTTTGTTAATCTTGTGATATTTATGTTATTTATATTGACCGATCTAAGATAGCTAATTATAAACATTCGACCAGCAAACGCTCATGATCCGAAAGCCATGAGTGATAAAAAGAAAGGTGTACTTTGTTAATATCTGCTTCGATCATTACCAATGACATTAATATGGACGCCTGCATCTGCATCATCTGGAAAAAAAATGACACTCACTTTTTGGTCGGGTCTGCCGAATGGCATAATCTGTTCTAACGTCATTACAAAAAAAGTGATATTGCTATAAATTCCCGATGCGTATTATCGCATAAAGGAAATTGCGTGACGTCTACCTATGCTTGTGCGAAGCTTGCTATGCGCGAATTTACTTGCTAGCTACTGTATTGAGTGCGTTGTCCATTAATAATGTCATTTATAATTACATATAACAGTGGCAAAGTTTTCATCTACTTATTGATTAAAAAAAAGAGTTTTAAATCCATTATAATAGGGCCCAGTTTTTAATGTATTATACTTACTGAATATGTATCACATAAATAAAATCAGGTAAAAAAACTTGGAAAATGGAAAAACAAAATTTAAAATATTTGTTTGGATTTTGTTTTCAAATGCGTTAATTTTATTTTACGTAAATACAAATAATACAACATTGAAAAATTGTGGGTTAATTTCCAAATTTTTCTCCAATTACGAGAATCTTGAAAATATAGTGAAACTTTAGATATTAAAAAAATCGTCATAATAAATACGTATGATTAAATATATATTCTAATCATTATGGCTAATAAAATATTACATCATAATATAATATCTAATTGTAGGTACCTATGTATTATATATTTTCCATCAACCTAAGGGTTATATCGCAAGTGAACGTTTTAAATATTGTTATATACAATTTTATAATACTACCACCCATTTAGTAATACGCCTAAAATTTCATCATTAGTCTTTATGACAAATTTTTAAATGCACGTGAGAAAAAGGTGTATATTAATATAAAACAAAAGTTCTAAAACATTTTGTAAAAAAAGAAAATCTCAAATATTTACGCCACTCATATTGGGTGAAGTTTTCTCGTAAAAAGCTTGTTATGTTTTTCACAAAGTTTACATTATTCGAATATTAATGTTTAGTGGTATATTTTTTATAATAATGATTTGTGTATTTTATTGTAGCTGGCAGTAGGGAACCATGTCAGAACGAAGGCGAGGAGGTGGCTGTGGACTCCATCAAAGACATGAGTTGTTTCCGGTGCATTTGTAAGGTAACAACCGAATAACTTAATTAATAGAATTTTCATACGATTTATTGTATATCGCCTATGTCTATAATATATTTAGATAAATCCATTTTCCAAGCACGTTTACCACTTTGAGGAATACACTAAGGCCCGTTTCATTAGCTCTGGGGCGTTCATAAACATAATACAAAGGCCCCTTTATTCGAATACAAAGGCTTCCTGTATTATATCGAGCGCGACACCGGTGTCCCGTCTGAAATGGGCCTAATTTATAATTATTAAGCTAATTAGGTTTAATTGGAAACCTTCCGTAATAGATTCCTCATGAATGATTTCCAGATGGAAATGTATAGGTACGTGAGTGTCGTCGATTTATATTTCAGGACTTTAATTAACTTAAACATCGTATTGTGGTCGTTTTCATTTTGCATGAGGCAAATATAGGAAATAAAGTTTCTAACATTGATTTTGGATAGAAAACATAGGTGGAAATGCCGATTTGATCGGAGTAAATTTCAAAAGGTAAAGCTGAAAAAAGCTCTCAGCCCTGATTTTGGACGGACTTTTTAGAAACACTGGGTGGGGCCTTTACATGATTTTTAGATAGGGGGGCAATACTTCTAGATATATGTATTTGTGTGTTTCATATTTTTTTTAAATAATATAAATATTTAATCCACAAAACAACAGTGCAGTTATTTCAATATAATATATTATAAACTCATTTCGTTGAGTCGAGAGCTATTTCGGGTTCACGTCATTGCCAAGACAATTCTGATGACAGTAAATATTATGTAAATTTGTTTATTATTGTCGCGTTAAACACACTGTATTATGTTTAAAAATCAATTTCCCAATCATGCATCAAGTCAATAAACCAATATGCCATCTTGCTCAGATATACACTGCATTGAGTATATCACTTTCTACTTTATATTTTTATAATTTATAAATTATTAGCAGTTAGTGTAATTCTGTTATTAAGAATTTATTTTTATATCGTTGATTTTATATTTAAATGTGTTAAAAATATCTTGTCCTTTAGAACAAGAGTTATTTTTATTATGAAAATTAAAAATGAAGGCTTTTAGTTCCATTATGTAATTACTAAAGTAATGTAGTTATTGACACATATTTTTAATATTGCTGTGAAACGATGATTTAAGCACGCAGCTGTAATCGCGTCTTATAAATAGGAAAATATAATGTCAATGCCTCGTAAAAGTTTAACGTATAATTAAATCTATAAATCGAAGGCAGACCAGATTGATGGACAGTTATGTGTAAAGTAATAAATTATTTGTTGATTTTATACCACAACACAACTTGTTTTTAAAACTAAATAAACAAAACAAGTGATGTGAATTTTGCTTTGTACTGAGACGTATTTTAGATTGATAATAACTGAAAAAATGTAGGTACGAGTATATTGAAACCAAACGTTTAAAAGTTCGTAGGATTTATATCGTCAGTATACTGGCAGAAAACGTTAAGTCAAAATTTAGCTGTTTTGACCTAATAATGCAACTTGATAGATTTTAACACGCTCTATCGTCTGGAAAAACAAGCTCATTCATATTCCATTTATTGTTTTCGTAATTTAAAGATGTCAATACGAATTAAGTTAATTATGTTCGCATTTCTTACTGGAAAATAACTATAAGTACACTTAAAGTTTTATGACTGTAGAGATTTAATATTTCTATAGCTGCACAAAAACGTCAACGTGACTTATATCTTTTTGGCTGTACACATTTATGCGACTGCTCGGCTATTTGTACCAACTTAACTAAATTGCGTACGTCACCCGCGCATTCTATTCATCGATTGACAGTTGATTTTATATGCATCAGGCAGTTTTGAGCGCAAATAAGATTTTATTTTGGGAAATATTGACAGCAATGCACCAAATATACGGAGGCTTCGAATTGCTGAAGGTAGAGCGCGTGTCATTCGTAATTATGTATTTCTAAGAAGAAATAAAGATTTGTTGGCCATGTGTCGTAGTACCTAACATTATACCTCCAGAACTACATCCGTGGTGTGAAAATTTGCCTACTTCAACTTCATTGGATAGGACGTCATTACCTGAGCCATCGGAATTTGATTCTGATGTGGAAGAGGAATAACTCTTATGTAATTTATCTCAATTTGTGTAAAATTAAATGTGGCTAAAATAATTAACTATTACTTATATGTTTTTTTTTTATAAAATAGATCATAGGTAGGTAGGTACTTAACTCTTGTTTCAATATTTTTGGAAACAAATTAATAAACAAAATACTATGTAATTCCCATTTTTATTTTATATCCTCCCCTAAATACACGTAATTGACATAATTAATTAGGTATTAATTGTATGAAAAAAAATTATAAAGACTATTTTAATTTGAAATTAAAATACCAATGATACACAAAAAAAGTCATCAAAGTAGATATTTTTTCATAATAATGTCAAACACAAGTACCTCTATTTCTGTGTAAATTTCTAATTTATATAAAATTGCAAGTAAAAAAATCCATTTCTATAATAATTAGGAGTCCTGTATATTACTAGCCAACTACCTATAACATTTAGCCTATTGCCACTCCATTGACTCCAAAAGTGTACTGGTAGAAAACGATAAGTCACCATTTAATTTACAAATTCAAAAAATCAACAATAATTATTACAAAAAATACTTGCTTATACTTGAATTGAATTCTTACATGATTAATGCATTTCATAGAGTCGTTGGTTTAATAAATAATGATTTAGGTGAAAAAATAGAGAGCTCCAAACTTCTTGATTTTAGAAAAAGTCGATTTTCTCAAAACAAGGATTTTTGACTTATAGCTTTCTGCCAGTATACCGACGATATATAGATTGAATTACAATAGCACATTTTTATCAGTGGGTACATTAATATAGTATTAAGGGTGTAATTATGATTTTTCGTCAACTAAATAGATTCCTAATGTGGTTTTCTGTTACTATTTTCTTTTTACTATTTGGTTTAGGCAAGGTTTAATTGATTTATTGAAACTAACCATCGCCATTTGGAAATTGTAGTCTTAGTTGATTAAAAACAAATACGAATGAACTGGAGTTTAATGTGTAATATTTATGTAACAGCCTACTTTCACCCTTCGCTACTGATGGAAAGACATTGTATTAATTATAATCAAATAAATAATACTTTATCACTAGGCTCGGCGGTTGATCTACTATTCGATGTTGACATCTTTTGCTTCCACTGTTCGCATATAATAATTCAATAAATCGGTTTAACTGTCATTTTTTGTGTATAGAGATTGTATGTATTCATTAAAATAAAACTCAATATTTAATACTTATTCTAGATAATTTCATGATGATAAGGACCGGTTGCATTTGATTCAATAGGAAATTCTCAACTGATCTTTTTAAAATAGATGAAGCCGTTCGTAATCATTATTAAATTACCTGCTACATATTGTGTATTATTTGAATAAATTTAATAAATATTACAAAAATCCATATAATTAATGTTTCGTCCGTTTAAAATGGTATTCTTTGATGATGAATTAGTTTGTTATTCAATTTATAAAAATTATTTTAAGATTTTGTGGTACGAAGTATGTCCTGATATTTGTGTAACTTGGTATTTTTAATGCAAAATATATAGATACTTAAGTATAATATATTGATGATGTCTTATCGAGATTTAAATAAACCGCGCGTGAAAGTATTTAAGAAAATAGTCAGAGTAATATTATATTTTCAAAAAAGAAACGGCCTTGTCGATCAGCGACGCCTAAGGGCATGGCATAACATACTGTTGTAGCAACGCAGCGGCTCTTATTTTGGATGATAGACGAGAAGCGGTGAGGCGCTTTCGACATCGCAAGGCCGTTGGCAACAGAAGAGAGATATTAATGAGCGATACAATTGAAAAGAAAGTGTTATGTCCATTCCATTCGAAAGGTGCACCTGAGCGGATAGAAATACTTTATATTTAGTGGCGGAGAAAAAGATATATGTCCATATATGCATATATATACAAAAAGATAATAATATAATAAATTTATCATTATATAGTAAATTACCATGTGGAGTATTTGTACTTTGGGAGTTAAGTTTATATTAAAAACACTTTTTAGGAGGTGTATTGAGGTGCATTTTTGCCTAATTCATTTAGGTTATGTTTAGAGACGAAGAAAATGTATATGTACTTAATATAATTATAATTAATTAAATAATATTTATTAATAATTTTAATAAAAACACAATTTTTGTTCTGAATCCACTTTTTTATTAAATAATTTTACTGGTTTCGTCCGCCTCAGATGTAAATTTTCAACTGATCATTATTAATACAATGCATTTCCACCATGAATTGACAGTTAATACAATTAAATAATATTTATACTTAATTAATAATGAATATTTTGAACGTTATGAATTTATCTAGATATACAGTTATTATAGTTTTTAAATAGTAATTCGAACGACTATAATATATTATAAACAATTTATATAGTTAATTTTATGTATGATACTATTATAATGATGATTTTTGAATTAAGATTACCTACTTCATTGGGATTTCACTTTAAAAAAGCTTTTCAATATTATTTAATCTAATGTATTATATATTTTATTAAAAGTATTGACCAACATTACCTTTAGTTATAAAATAGATTCTATATTATTTTGTTGTCCTATTCCAAAGGAATATAATTATAATATTATTAATACTATCGACCGAAGGTACTTGATGGAATTTGAATTTCAATTGTAATGGATTTAGAATATAATTACATTAATTTGATTTTGTATCCTTCAGTTTACATTATACTGTGGTCGGCTGTCGATTTTTTCCAAACTCCAAAAGCTCTAATATTTTTTTTTCGACCATTTCCGATCTTAATAGGATCATATGGCCTCCACAGAGAGGTTTGTATTAACAGATTTTGTTTTTTACGAGAAATGGATGTCTGCCACTTGCTCAACCTATTAGGTCCATACCCTGACTCACACACAAATTGAAAAACAATATGTGTACTTGCCAGACCCAGGATTCAAACCTGGGACCCACGGCGTGATAGTCCAATGCTTAAGCCGCGCGGCCATCATGGACGTAAGCTCTAATATACTAACATATATTATAAATTATTCGTATTACGTATTGTTTGTGATAAATAGTGATAAATTTGAATATTGAATTTAAATGTTCACTTCATGCTAACAGAATAGATATAAAACAAGTTTTCGGTAAATTATTAATGCAGTTTAGAGAAACTACACAATGTGGAGATAAATGAAATAAATTTGGTTTTCAATAAGAATAATTGTATTCACACCTTTATTTCCAGTGTCATTATGATTGTATTCGGTGGCTATTTAGTATTAGGTATGAATATCTATATATCTGTGTAAGATGTAAGAACATGGCACAGTGGTTGGCGAATGGTCACGGGATACGGTTGCGCCAAGATCGAAGCCGTTGGGCATATCGCGTTCTGAATACCATCAACGGCCTTCACCACCGGCAATAATCTTAAAAATTTTAACCAATGAATTACCAGCGATTTAAAGCGGAATATTCAAGATAGTATCTATTCAATACAATATAAAAGCATTCCTTCTAATAAGATAACACTTTTTATGGAATACCCAATGTTAATCAAAATATATTTAATAATTACGTATATGATAGGTCCTATTTTACCATCCAAAACTGTAATTTTGTGAAATAGGAATATTAGCAAATACTATTAAAAGAAAACCAATAAAATGTTGATTATTACAGTTTGCCAACATAGCTGCTTTATCTTTGATATTGAATAATGAATAGATAAGTTGGGTTTAAAAAAATCAATATGAAAAGGGTCATATTTTCTTGTCTGTCTAGTGAGGACACGAAACTGGATAATGCGTGCTCAATAGTTCGGATCAGTCAAAGATTAACTTTACAGTTTTAAACATAACGAAAAGGTTTACTTTATAAACAAACAAAACACGTCTTGTATTGATGATTACTATCTTTTATATGTGGTAAATGCCGAGTTATCGATTATTGTTATAATTTTATAAATTCACTATTATATTCTATAATCATTAATACGGTTATGTATTTTATGGTAGAATTATTAAGCATCTAAAATTAAAATAGAAACAAAGTACAAAAAATCGATTGATCATGTTTAAAAATACGTTTCAAAAAGTTTAGTGTCTGTGTCACAGTGTGAAATATTACGTAACAGTACATTATAACATACAGATACGATAGAGTAAGTTTGCTTAGAAATATTGGCTAAGTTATTAAAAAAAGTAGCGGGAGATGTAACCAAAGTGATGTTGGAGGAATTTTCACATTGGTGTTGTGTGTGTTTGCTGTTCTGCTACGTTAAGTTCGCTACCCAGATTTATGTACGCAGACCAAACTGACATGAGATATCACCTTCAAATATAAACCGCTTCGACACACCTTTAGACAGATCATGTGGGCCGCCTGGGAAGACAATTGCTTTACTTATGTATATTATCGTGTTACTTATATAACGTTTTACACAATGATATAAAATGTTCAATTTAATGTTAACAAATTTGTGTGCATTACATTATATCACACATAGGTATTATATATTTTTCAGAGGCATACCTGAATAATTTCATCGAAATACTTATTTCATTTAGTTACAAATATAATGTTTCCAGTATTTTTACACTTTTGTTGATTATTCTTTGATTGATTTTTGAAGTTATACTTCTTTTAGTGCGTTTGGGAAATCAGATCAGAGTGTATTTTTGGCGGGTGACATGTAACACATAATTTATTTTTTCACACGAAAAAAACGCACTCGATTGGATTCGAACCACCGATTGTTCGGTTATCAGTCGAACGCACTACCTTTACGCCACAATATGATACTGCAATCGTGACGATTATACAGTGTAATATTATAGTTTAGAATTGTTCCGTTGCCTAGGCAGCGATTAAACGTCAGATTGACATTTGGTACTTTAAAAATAAAAACAACGAGAAACCATTATATAATTTAGAAATTTAAACTAAAGTGTATAGAAATAAACCAACGGCATTCCAATAAGCGGTTTATCATATTTATAAGTTTATCACAAGTTTTGTTTTTGTTTTGTTACGCCAAAGAAGTATAACTTCTAACGCACGTACATAAATACATACACCGATTTTTTTTAATATTCTCCTATTCTCGGAAGCTTGGTAGGTTACATTTATAGATACTATTCAGACGAAGATTTCACTGATTTAGTGAATCAAAAATCGTGCTAAAACCTAAAAACCTAAAAAATAGCTGTCTATTTAAATTCATCGAATTATCAAAGTATTGTTATCAATTTTATATTTAAGTGTCAGTTGTTACGTTATTGCATTATTCGATTATTTGGTTCGTGCTGTGGATATAGAATTCTTAGTCGAGTTATACAATTTCGTAAATTACTTTGATTTTTTGAATTGATCCCACGGCGAGTTGATTACTTCTGAAGTTAGCTTGTCGTTGCCCTGCGGCCCTGTTATGTCGGCAGTTAATTTAGATCTAGCAGTGGGTAATGATTGCTAATTCTGTTTGCAAAAAAATATTCCATTTGATCGCAACGGCCTTGTTCCACTTATTGCTGGTCATGGAATTCGATAATGAGAGGTGAAGAGTTCCGGCTAAATGTTTACACCATTTTCTGGAGATGGTACTTATTACTTTTAAAACCCTCAAAATTCTTATCAGGATTTTTGAGACTATTTTATTTCATGCTGAATGGCAGCCGGCAGCAGTGACGTCCCTAGATAAAATGCCGCCCCTAGGCAGCGCCAAAATGCCGCCTCATTTTTTTATACATTATTTTTATCATCCTTTCATGAGTTCAATAACTAAGAAATGTATTGTATGGTTACATTACTAACAAAATATCAGACTATTTATTCGCAAATTTGCACGTGTCGTTTCTGGTTACCAAGGACGTCGAAGGGCAACGGAAGTAAACTAGATATCGCGAACCCAACTAAACCAGTGAGTTCAATTTTTTAATGTAAAGATATTTTCGTTATTACATACTAAGTTTAGGTAGGTATTTCAATATATTCCAAATATTTTTCCTCGATTTGCCGCCCTTTGAGTAACTGCCACCCCCAAGTGACGCTCAATCTGCCAACCCCCACGGGACGTCACTGGCCGGCAGGCATGTTCAACTTCAAGTAGGCTGTGATCTACTATCCAGTATCAAAACTAACAGTGATCTACTTCTTAAATAAGGATTTTTTAGTCTAGGTACGAACATAAAAATGGTCAAGAAAGCCACTCTTGATCTTCATATCCCCTTTCCTTGAAAAAGGATACACTACAAACGTTACATAGAGATCGTCGTCAGATTATTCTAATACTGTTCAAAGAGCTACTGCGCGACAGTAAGAGGACTACGCCTTAGTTTAAAGCGTGGAGATTCACATCTTCTCTTCCCTCACTCTTACGACATACTGTGAGAGGTACGATACGGATCAAGTGATATGACGAAGCCACCCGGGCTTCTTCGAGGAAATAAAAATAGTAATGGTTGACGCTTCTCCTTAAAAACTCAATGAAATTATATTACATTATAACTTAGGTATTGAATGTACCTACACGTTTTTTTAATTTAATTAATCAATTTTTGCTATCGCCATATAGTGCGATTGATTAAAATTTATCCCGCGATCGACGCGTTGACATACCCATTGTATGAAATATGGATACTGTCAGATTTTATCTTACTGAGTTTTTCTCGGCCATAATTAACGTATTTTTTACAACTAGGTGTATATTATATTATCATATACTACATGAAAACTCTGGAATTATTATTACTGTTGGTCCCTGATAACTCTAGACAGTTGTTTAGTCTTTGAAGGTGCAGAACTAACATGTCGTCGGTAATGCTACTTGGAAACCATATCTGTCTTATTCTCTTGGTGCCGTCTTCTATCGAAGGTTAATGACCGTCCTATCCCGGGCTAGTTGTATCAAATTGCCAACGCCTTGGACATTGAGTCGCTTAAGAGAATCTTTCCCTACAATTCTGATGCCCTCTACCTTCCGCTGTATTATGAGTTAGTGTACAAATTATACATCTCATTGCGGAAAATATGGCCGAAGTATGTAGTTGTTCTGCGCTTGATTGTAGTTATAATATATTATACTATGGCAATGTAGTTAGCCCAGGACATCTTCAAGGTACCTACGCCTATATAGCCACACCTTGAAAACAATAGCTAATCTTGGTGAGTTTTGTGTATAACATTTTTATAATACTGTTTTTTTGTTAACGTATCACCGTATTGTATCTAAATACTGCTACTTTTTCTGTTGTATTTTTTTTGCATATTATGGGTATGAATGTCTTACACTTTAAACTTTATGTAATGTTCACTCATTTACAAATTCAGTTAGATTTCTTTTAATTTAAAAAAAAAATCCTTCTTACATTAAATAATAGGTACCTATGCAAGGCCTAAAAAAACGAACCATAAGTGCGAGACAGAAAACATTTTGCACCCTTATATTCTCCGCAATATGCGTTAAAGTAAAATAGAATTTCTACGGCTAAATTAAATATTTTTTGTACACGTCGCCTGTAAATATTGGTTTGAATGACTCCATTCATTCAATAACTGCGAGCACGTATTGTTAAAATTTATCGTTTGTGTGTTAAATTAGTGTTAAAAAGTTAGTGGTAAGAATTATTTTTAGTTAATTTAGTAGAAAATACGGTTAACTTTGGTAGCCGTACTGAGTGATGGTATAACGTTTTTATAGTTAAGTTAATAATAATAAAATTGATATTCTACTGTGTGTTATATGCAAGAAACACGGTTTCATATATCTGAACAATACACGATCTCTTTATAATATTAGTCTGAGTACCTACCTCTGTTAATATTTTAAATGATTTCGTAAAAAATGAAAATAATACGACCTAGATTAACTGTTATTTTCGCCCGAGTTGACATAACGTTATTGACCATCCATTATGAAAACAATTATTGACTTATACATTGTTTGTTTCAAGTATAATTAATTTACAATTCACAAGTCGATCAATCAATATAATAAAGATCATGTCAAGATCCTATACAAGATTGTTGTTATTTTTTATTCCTCTCTACACAACACCTAAACACGAACGTTATTTTTAAAATACAGGTTATACTAGAATTCAGCATGCCTAACTTTATTATGTAAATACGTACATCACTATTCATTACTATAATAATCCAATAAGAAGATAAGATTCCCATTTATTTACGAAGTTATTGCATTATAATAATATATAACTATTAACTAGTATATAATTATTAACTATCACCTTATTATTCTTATAATTTTTAATCAACTATTTAGTACCCCTTATGCGTTAGCCCGATCGCACATAAACTTGTCTCGATTGCAACGAGTCGAATTTGTCGATTTGATTTTATTGTCATTCACAAAACATAATGATATGTCTATGCAACATTTTTCGTGAAAAAACAAACTGATTATCGCATCTAAAGAAAATCACTAGACACAAGTCGTCGCAGGTAAAATAACAAACTATCGCATCAATACATATGCAGTTACTGCTTTTTAATTAGTTTCAGCTAGCCGTGCGATGTCACTATTTCGGCATAATTTCATCAGAGCGTGCGGAATACAGTTGCAATATTGCCGGCAGTTTTGATTTATTACCATGTCACAGTCGGGACGATTTTATATGTGCGACCGGGCTTATTTTCTTTTCTTTCGACCATGTCCAATCCTTATAGGATCATATGGGCCTCCACAGAGTGGAGGTTTGTATTAACAGATTTTGTTTTTACGATATCCACTTGCTCAACCTATTAGGTCCATACTTTGACTCAAAAACTCTGACAAAAAATTGAAAAACAATACCTGTACTTGCCAGACCCAGGATCCAGGACCCAGACGCGGCCATCGTGGGACCGCGTCCAGACTTGAATGATTGGTGAGCTTGTGAGCAAACAGCACTTGCATCAAACATTCAGTATTCTACCAAAACGTCATCTAACGATTCTTTTTGAGTGTTACATTGCAAGAGTGTAGACAGGAATACGAGTAGAACGTTTAAAATTATGCAAGCCATCATCAGTCAGTCAGTCGTATCAATTTTTTTACCATCTTATATTATTTATAATGTGCCCTATCAAAGTAAATGCAATACTTGCAACTTGCACGTCCGACGCATCATGACTACATACTTCAAATGTCCATATATTTTTATGCATAATGTTCTCAAGATACTTGTGTTGATTTATAAATCTAAAGATCTCTTCAGAAAAAAAAAATCATATCATCATAATAATATACTTAGTCAAATATTCGATTGAAAGCTCGTCCAATGCATCAGCTGGGTGAGCATTATAAAAAAAATTACATAAGTACTACAATAAAGTATTAAAGCAATTAATTACTAATTTGAGAAATAATCAAGGCTAAATATTTTATTTCAAATTTAATTTAGTATAAAAATACAGTGAATTTGTTGGATAGAAAATAATTAAATAAAATTTATGTTCTGTTTATTTCACTCGATTCTTATTTGAACAAAACAAGTCCTCCAAGCTTTTTGTGTTAAGGTAATGTAAAAAAAAAACTACTATGAAATTAATGGTCGTATTGTTTTAGCTGGAACCAGCCACGTTGTAAGTGGAATGGATTGTATGTAGTTTGAGTCTGTATCACATGTATCAAGAGAAAACCGGTGGTCATCGATCAACGCAGCCTTAGAGCATGTCTAATGGGATGTTTATATTTTATGTTCAATTAGACGTACCTTAATAATAATAATAGGAGATCTTCCCCAATACAAGATCTTGCAATAAATAATTGTTGATGTATTTACCATCTATGCGTTCATCGTTCTCATATACTATATAATAATATGATATTATATCAACATATCATATCAACAACTCGATTCGTTAGTAGATTTAAAAGGGGGCCTCGAAACAGTTCAAACCTATATATCCATAATTATTCCGAAACTGTCAATACGTAACACACAGTATTTTTGACAGTGTAAGCGAACCCAAAAAAATAATTTATATAATTAGTAGGTACTTTATGTAATTAGTAGGTAATTATATTAATAGTAGGTACTGCTCAATGTATATGTATAGGTAACTTTGATTTATTCAAATGAAATTTGAATTGTTTACTTTCTAAATAAGTTTCTATTGAATAGTAATTTTGTGTTGATAGTCATTTTGGCTTTTAATCATGACGTAATGCCAGTGGCGAAGTGTGGAGGTAGGCTGTTAAGATTCAACATAAATAGTGCATACTAAACTTTGTCAGTCAAACGTATTTAATTTCATTGAACCAAGATTACAATGTGTATATTATATTATTTGTTCGTTTTTTAAATTCGACTAAACCCTGCCTAATCCAAGTCATATAATATTCAAAAAATATTTTATAGATAGAAGAATATTTTTTAGCAACACCTAACCAACACCAAAATAAGCATGACTGAAAAAGTGTGCACTATGTTTGTCGGATCGCCCATAACATACCTAAATTATTATAATTTGGTTTAGGTAGGGTTTAGTTGAATTTTAAAAACTAACCTGTACCTACTACCTGCAAATTATATTCTTAATTCAATGAAAACAAATAAGTATGACTGACAAAGTTTAGTGTGGATTATTTATGTCGAATCCTAACACCCTACCTTCACCCTTCGTCACTGCGTATTATTCATTATAAGGTGCGCACATTTTTGAAAACTATAACAAAATAGAACTTTTTTTTATTGGAAATATTTTAATAAGGTATTAAAATAATTACAAGATAAAAAGAACTTTTTATGTACCACGTTTTTAAATTTTCTGTTGAATCATATAAATTTGACAATTCTATGTATTAATGAAAACTTTTTATTGTGCTTGATAGAAATACTGAATAAATATAGAATGCAGAAATGTCATTTTAACATTTCATATTGATTTCCATAGTAACGCACGTGTATATTAATAATTTAGTTTTTAGGACCCTCTTAGCAACCAACAATAATAACTTTCCATACAAAACAGAATTAACTGAAAATGAATTCAATTCTGCTTAAAAATTGAGTAAGTATTAAAAGAATGCATTGTCATCGTGTTCTGATATTTTTTTTTTTAATTTTTTTTTATTTATTAAGGAAACAAACAAAATTTTAAATATAATAATGATAAGATATTGCAACTAGCAAAGTTTCCATGTATACATTATAATATAGTTAAGCCTAACAAGATAGAGAGTAAGAATAACATGAATATAAAGAAATTACATGAGAAAAATGAGGAAGAATAACAAATAATTAATTATATACAAAAAAGTAACATAACATATATATATATATATATATATATACATATTTATACAAAATTTTGGAGATAGCGCGTTTAAATGAAACAGGTGAATTATTAAAAGGATCAACGGTGGAGAAATACATATTATAATTTAAACAAGAGCGCCTAATAAAAGAGTTTTATGCATAATTAGAATCGCTACGACTGACATGGTACAAAGTTTGGTTTCGCGTAAATCTTGATGGACAATGGAAATCTCCATTTTGAGTAGGTTTGGCGAGTCAAAAAAACCATTGATAATTTTAAAAAGAAAATATTGATATTCTAAAATCTTAACTGTCGTAATAAAAACGTAGTAAAATAGAATATAGTCCTACCTAGAGACTAATTTAACACACAATACATACAAAATCTGTCGTTTGTTTGTCAATAAAAAGTAGCGAGCTCTTATTTTTAGATTTTATGCCAAATTAATGCCAATAGGTATGTTTTTCACTAGCCGCTTATACCTACACGCCATATTAATAATTTATTGTTATGAAACAATGGGATAACTAAGGCTGTTATAGAATATTGATTATAAATTCAGATATCTTTGCATTATCGACGTTAATGAACCATATATCATTACGTTCGTTGTATATTTTAAATTGGTTAAACGTTTATTATAAATGTAGAAGAAATAAGTAACACATATTATGTGATTCTGCGGTATAAAAATTTACCCGTTTAGTTTCTTAATACAATATTATTTGTCATTATAAATATATCCAGTTTTAAGAATCGAAAATCATAATTTAAGCTTAAGAGCGTACGGTAAATAATTTTTAACAGTATGTGGGACGTAATTTCGGCCGTATTGCCAGTCGGAGAGCGATAATCGACCTGTTCGCACGTCAATTTGTTTTATGATGGCGTCTGAGGAATATATTCTTAAATCGTGTAAAGATGACTAAAAAACATTCCGCATGTACTTGAAAAAGAAAACATGTCAATGAATATACTATTATTATTACGAAATTAATAATAAACATAACATTAAAAGGGCGCATGTTTATGACAAATTATATTTCGTTCGGCTCCCGTCATTTGCACAATCCGCGCATCGCCTAGTCACGATCTTTTTAGGCCATGCCTCAGCTGAAGTATAGCCTTGTACTTGAAAATATTACAGTATAGTTCAAGCGCAGAATGGTCAGTTAAATCCTTTTTAACAATATTTAGATAAAAAATTAGTATGTACCTAGTGTATTTAACAATAATTGTTTATTAATTAGGTAGGTAAACCATATATTGATACCGATTGGGTACAGAACGATTTTAGTCCTTACTTATATTTAATTGATCTCCTTCTTCAATCCAACCTATAACGTGGCGTTTAGAGATTGAGGGATATTGAGGACATGTACATACTTTATGGGGGTGGAAAAATCACGTGGCATATGAAAAATCAAAGACTACGCTGGTTCGTTGCCTTGCATGGTATGCTAGAAGAGTTCCCAGTAAGGCGGGCTATCTACACATCCCCTGAGGGCAGAAAACCTGGATAGCCGAAACTGAGATGGCTGAACAGTGTCACTGAAGATTTGAAGAATACACAACCAATGGAAAGCATCGGCGATGGACCGTCCACGATGAAAGAAGTTTTTAGAGGAGACATAAATAATGACGATGGATCTCTTTCAAAGAAAATGATTTATATCTACGATTTACTAATTAAAAAATATTTTACGATTGTAATACGAATGCATATACTTTTTTTATCTCTGCGTTGTCCTGGCAAATGAATCACATAGAAAAAAATCACGGAGCTTGCTTTGTTAAATGTCTTGCAACTCATTTAGTCATTAGCACAATTAACTTTTTTTCAGTTTCACTTTTATATAAGTAATATAAAAGTTCCATCGTCAAACATCTTTGGTTTTAACCAAAGATAATGAAGAAAACTTTCTATAGAGATGGAGCCTTAAAATGACCTATCTATGGGATATACATAATTTAAAATGAGTTTGCATACAAAATATGTAGCACTTAATATGTTAAACTGGAATTTGCTTCAGTAACCACAAAAGGCTGTACCTGGAAGAAAATTTAAAATCTTTGGTTTTAACAAATTTAAATTGTCAAAACCTGTATTCGAAAATTAAAATATTACGTGTATAGTGTAGGTGCATATTATCTAATAAATTGTATGCCTATATGAAATGAAAAAAAAATGCATACCATTTATACTTAATAGTTATTGAGTGAATAATTATTATTCCAGAACACATTTACATATTTTAGAAGACTCAAGAGTAAAAGATATAAATTATTTTATTGTGAAAAATTCCGATCGGACAGGTTGGAATGATTTATCGCAAGTGTTGTAAGTATTTATGGATAATAAAAACATAATAATATATAAATTAACTCATTAGCATATAATTTGCGCTTATTCATTTTCTAAAGTGCGGTTTCAAAAAAAAGTGAGAACGTATCATATTTTATCGGTCAAGATCACAAATAAAATATCAAATCACATAACACTTTCACTGACGAAGATTGATACGTTATAACTCAATTTGTTTAGTAAACAACTCACTGTAAATGGTACGGGGACACCGGAATCGTAAGGCACTTGTTTTTATGAAGCATTCCCATAAATGGCACATCTCAATTGACGCGATTCACAATTCATGTTTTTTCTCCGTTTTTTTAAGCAAAGGTTTAATTCGATTCGATTAATCGAGCTGATTTTACCGCAAATTATGATTAATTATGGTGGCATTAAAAAACCTGTCGATGATTATAATAATATATTATGACATTATAATCAAATTACTTATTTACACAAACCAATGATACATTATTGCCAATAGACATCTGTACATGTAAATTGTACGTATTACATTTCACCGTTCACCGTGGATGTCGTACCGGAAAAAGATGGCCGTATAGCATCGAGATCAAAAAAAATACGCGTTTTTCGTAGATCATTGCAGATGGTAATATTAAAAATTTATTAGATTCAATGAGAACATTAGTTTTCTGCTAAACGCTGCCATTATTTTCACTATTTGAAATATACGAATTGATACTTACGAGCGAGCAGGTACCAGAATTTTATTTACATCTATATGACATGATTGTATTTCTTTACCTACCTATTTTTTTCTGTCTTTTAAGTGTTTTATTTTGACATGCATTTGATCTCAATGCTGTACGGCCACCGGTTTCTGTACCAACAGTTCAATGTAAACTGTGATACAACCAGGTTCATACATACAAATTTCCAGATACGCAAAGCTAGTCTATCGTAATATGTTCAAAAAGAACGCTTTTGATAAAACAGAATTTAAAATTTTTAACCGCCGTTGGTTTCAAGCTTTTTAGTCTTAGGAATTTCAGCTATATATTGCGAATAGACTCAAAAGTGGATTGGTTCTGAAATGTATAATACTTTAGCTACAAAATTTGTATTAAAATAATTTTATACAAAATCGTACATACGACACACTGGTTTTAAGGTGTAGGTAGACATGATAGCAATATTTATAATCCTAAAAGGGGTTAAGTGACAATAATTTGTAACTATACATTAATTATTGTACAAGACGGCAATTTGAAATACGAATTTAATTTGTTTCGTTATATACCTATTTTGGTGGATTTTTGGGATGCAGAAGATAACATTCCAACCTCATCAATAATTAGTTTTTGTCAAAGCTTACAAAGCTGAAATTATATCGTCACCTCAATACTGCGACTAGATAACTCTGATTTGGTCATTGTTGGGAAAATGAAATTTAAACTTTACTTGATTAACATAAATTTAGGCTATAATTATTTTTTTTAAATAAAAATGGGAAATAGTGCTTATCTAATTGGGCACGATTAAATAATGTTCAATTCTATGAAAACATATTGAAGATATATTCTTTTATTTATTTAATGCATTTATGGTTTTAAAGTTATCCAATATTTTCAAACATTAATACAGTTCCCATTAACTTCTGACTTACTTAGTTTTATCATTTTGTAAATAAAGAAATGTATAATAATATTCAATAGCTATCTCAAAAACAATGAAAATCAAGTTTAGTTATCTAGTTGTAGTATTGAGGTGACGATAGTATATGCGGAGCATCCACATAAATATTTGATAGAGTATGTACTTTGTAATAATTCTATATTTATGTAAGTATATGTATTTATCTTGAACTTGTATGGAAATGTTTACTCAATTTTACTTCATTTAAATGTTCTTCCTTTGTACCTTATATTAGTTAGCTACATATATATTTTTAGAACATAGCAAATCGAACACAGGACATACTACTTCATCGACCGTCCGCCGAGATTCAAATAATTAGTAAGAATCCCCACAAGAAAAGTCACCGCACGCCACTAATTCAAACTCAATGTTATACCAATATAAGCGTTAAGTATTGCATACATTTATTTGTTTATCGACGCAGTTGGTATTATTATTGAAAATTTAGTAAAGAAATATTACTTATATTAAAATTAATGTTTTTTCTGTGAATACAGAGCATTACAGATGACTTATTACTTAAATTTGACTAATGGCTTTTAATATTTAAATAAATAATTTATTATATTTCGTAGTTTTTATTCGTAAAATTTAGATGCATCCGAAGAAGCGAACGAATTCATTATGATAAATAATAATGAATACATATGTTCGATTTTAATATCTTCTTATTTTCAACTGTCGAGATTTAATTTATGGGATAATATAAGTTGTAAGCCATGATAATGTAAATTCATTAATTTTTTTTTTAAATTTTCTGTAGGTACATGTAAATTAAAATCTAAACATGGATTTAAAAAATGAATGTATTTATTAAATACAAAGTGTCTTCATGTAAACTTATTTTCATGTAGTACCTAAGTAGCCAGAATATAAAAGTACCGAGTGATAATCATATTCGTTCAATTAATTTAATGTTTCAATAAAATAAAACACAATTAAATTATTATGTAGTACTTTTCACTTATTTTAATATTAGTTAAGACCGGTTTCGTCCACTTCAAATAAATATTGTACTATAAAATACAATAATACATAAATATTTATACTAACAAAATAATTTTGAAGATATTGTAATAATAATTAAATAAAATTCTAAAAAAATCAAATAAATTTACTTAGCTTATTAGATAACATTATTATAATCACATTTAGTTACTTACGCTGTATAAAGTAAATATTATTGTTTTAAGAATAAAAAAAAAACAGGAATCCAATAGATGGTGAGGAATTGAAAGACAATAATCAATGGTCATAAACAAGAGAAATCCTTAATTTTATTGTTCACAAATATATAAATTAAATAGTTAAAATGAAAACCCCCCGAAGAGAACTAAACTAGTCCTGACTAATATTAAAATAAGTAAAACTAGTACTGTGTAGATATTTCTTTCTTTCTTTCGACCATGTCCAATCCTAATAGGATCATAATATGGGCCTCCACGGAGTGGAGGTTTGTATTAAAAGATTTTATTTTTACGAGAAATGGATGTCAGCCACTTGCTAAACCTATTAGGTCCATACTCTGACTCATACACAAATTGAAAAACAATATGTGTACTTGCCAGACCCAGGATTCGAACCTGGGACCTTCGCCACTATAGGCCAGCGCTTAAGCCACGCGGCCATACACTTTACACCAAGACAATCATTACACCAAGTCTTTACGACAATCACATGCCACATAAGTAGATAATAGTATTATCTAACTGTAGTTAAAAATTTGAATAACTTCGATGAATAATGATATAAAAAAGTCGTTAAAATTGCTTAACTTCTAACTTTACTTTTCAATCGTTGAACCATTGCTGAAGATTGTCGTTTTCATGAGCACTTGTTATTATGCGCAAAATTCTTATCTCTGGACTCAGCTAAGAGGATTGATGAAACCACTATCTTATTCTTAATTTGATCAGTTTAGTGAGCTATTTTTCTTCTTCTTGTTGTTTTATGTGGCATTATTTATTAGTTTTTACCAACTACGTCTCTGGTGCATGGAGTAGACGTTTATAAAATATGTTTTCTTGCTCATTATACAACCAAAAATCAGGTTACTTCGCATCGATTTTATTATCATAATAATTTGCTAGCGAGACTTATAAATATTAAATTATAATAAAAATATTCTTCTAATCAGACTGCTTAATTTTTAACAAATGGTTTCCTGTGGTGATCATGCTATTTTTTGCGCACGTGTTACATTGACATTTATGATTGATTTTATTTATTTTATATAAAAAATATTGCCTCAAAGTATATAATTAAATTTAAGCTAATGAATTTTAGGCGTGCTTGAAAGAAGTTATTTGTTTATAATTGAAAAATAAAATTATTGATTAAATCAATAGATTGGATACGATTCCAGTGGGTCTATTCTATACTTATCGAACACTAAAGTGATAAATAGTATCAAACTTAGGGTAGGTTTGTATCAAAATATTAGCACTTATTGTAACAATTACACGAAGTTGGTTTTTATTGTTGCAATAAGTGCGATATTTTAACAGCAGCAAGATAGGTGCTGTTAAAATATAGCACTTATTGCAACAATAAAAACCAACTACGTGTAATTGTTACAATAAGTGCTAATATTTTGATACAAACCTACCCTAAGTTTGATAATATTTATCACTTTATTACTTAGGCGGTCGATAAGTATAGAATAGACCCACTGGTTAGTTTAGCATTTTTGTTTACACTACAGTGAGGAGTGGCTTCTTTTTAGTTACAGGGAGCCTCTGATATCCCCATTACATTTGAAAATAAAGAGAAAGTCATTAGTATTAATTAAGTATGGTGAAATAAAAAGATAAATTGATAACAATATTATGTATGCACTTAGTAATATGAATACTGAATGATTTTAATCTGAATTTTTTTCATTAGGTTTACAATTATAGAAGTCATAAAACGTTTTTTCATTAGAAATAAAAATAGATGTCGTAAATCTAAGGATAATAAATTACACCACTACATATTGTTACTTTGTTTTAGTGTCAAAAAAGAACAACAACACATATTTCATAATAATTAAATAATACAATAAAAACCGATGCAGCTTTGATTTTTTAACATTTTATAATTTAGATACGTGATAATAAATCGAATAAAAGTGGCACCTCCTAGTTTATAACACCACGGCACTGTGCCAGCAAGGTCGTTCGCTAGTTTCGGAGGTCGTTGTATAACCTGTGTTATGTGCCGTGTATCTGTGCTACTCTCACACTAACACGATCTCATACTCTTGCACTAACGTATCTACAGTCCGTTCGGACAACATTTAAAAGTTACACAAATTTCGAAATACTTTTACAAACTGAATACTGTACTCCTTATAATATGAATTATGCGTTAAGTATATGTGCTAAAAATGGCTAATTATTAATTTTTATTTGGATTCAGTTATGGGTACCTATATGCTATTTGAATTTTCAATTTAATAACCACCCTCCACGAGCTGATGATTTGCGATATTATTCATCCATGCGTCAATTTATCCGAACAGTTTTAAACATTCTGTATTATCCTTTGTAACCTTACATAATATGTTTATTTTGTTTACTACTTTACAGGAAAGTTTGCTTTCTTTTATTTCTTACATTATAATATCATTATTTTGATGTAGCTCATTATTGAATGCCGCCAGATACTCACTCATCTCATCTTCTCATTGGCGCAAACGCCCAAATTCCACTATCCTTCTCTAACCCAAGATGGCAATTGTTTGCGCATCTATAATTATGCCACCCAGCCACCGTTACTTGTACCTTCATCACTGTGGCCAGACGATATCTTATATAAAACTCTCCGGGAAGGTCGTTTCAAATCCAGTCAGTAGACACTAACAGCCCATCCCAATTACCGTCATAATCACCGTCATTTTTATATTGAAAAACTAGGTAAGTACTAAGAAGGCAGGCACTTTACTTAAGAATATTATATTAATTGACATAATTTTATTGAATTGCGCCGAAATCATTTAGAAGTACCTACCTAGTTGAAGATCAAATCCGTGTATGGCGTGAATATTATGTTACTATTTGTAAGGTTGGTTTTCTGTGGAAAATAAGGAATGTTTTTAAATTTTAGTTTGTTGAGAATTTGCAAATATTTTACTAAAATTAAAATATACAAAAAAATATAATCTGATTTACCACAGAAAGCCAAGTGTACAAATAATAGTTTCCCTGAGAATTTACGTTATGTAATATATTTACGCCATTCTTGGAAATAATGTTAAATACCCAGATTGGGTTAAACCAGGGATTATTATCTGTTCTGTGGGTTAAACGTTAAATAAATGGATGTCCTGTTTCTATACAGAATCACAACAAAATAGTTTGACATGAAATTTATGCCAATTCTGAGAATTGTAAATAACTATTACTACGTTATCATGGTAATATTTTTACAAATAATTCTTCGTACCTGTTTGCCGGTCAGTGTAAACGGCATTCTAAAAGTTATCTCAGTTTTAATCAATTTATGATCCGGACTTGGTTAAATGAATTAAACTGTAAAGCATATTTTGTTATATTTAAAAAAAATAATCTAACTACTTATAATATATATGTATATATATTATAAAATACCAATTATATTTATTTTTTCAAACTTCAATCAATGAAGTTGTTATGTATATTTTTGATTCGATTTTAATTTAGTGTGCTTTAGTTTGAATTTACTGCTGTTATTTTAATTTTGACATATCGAATGGTTACGTAGGCACCTACAGTTATTTGAATTTAATGTAATTATTATTGTTTTATTAAATAAGGGCCAATACACATTATAACGCAAGTCTTATATAATTCTAAATGTATCCAATTGGAATCTATGCATTCAACAGGAATAGTCTTGCTAAGATAAATGTAGGTATATCGATCAACGAAGTGACGTTGTGCAAAACCGGGTATAACAGCCAGTACCTATATAACATAATTTACCACAGATTTACCTATTATACTATATTATATCAGATTAATTAATTTAATAAGGTTTAAATGCATGTTTTTCAATAAAGGAAACTATTTTTTTTAGATCAAAATGACCACATTTTTCTTTTGAGCATCCAATACATAGAATAAACTATTTAATTTCTTATATTACATCGGAATTGTTGCCGGATAAAGTATAATAATGGGAACGCAACAGTAAAACAGCTTTCGGCAATGTACATGTTTTGTTGGCGATAGTAATATATAGCCTTCATCGTGAATTCTTTTTAAATTATCTCTTGCAAAAGCTAATAAATGACATTTATTGTTTTGATTTTTAATTTGTTACCCAGCTTATACGTAAAGCATTTGATACTTTTACTCTAATCACAATTCACTACTTTATAGCTCTTGGAAAATATAAACATAATCTAGTTTAAGAAACGTAAAATGAGTTCTTATTATTATCGTTATCATTGAAGCTACAATCTAATGTGGGTTTTGGCCGTCGTCAGGAAACGTGTCCACTCATTTCTCCGGCTCTTAAGCTCGATCCACCCTCATACATTCAACACGAGTACTAAAACGCTACGGGTTACCACTTTTAAATCTGGCAAACTATACATGACCATCAAAACGCATGATACAACAGGTGCCGTAAGACAACCACTTACTGTCGCCTCCAGAGGCGTTCTGACCGCCGCTCACTTTTCGAACGCCTCCAACTGCGATCTGAAAAATAGGCTAAATATAAACCAATGGTTCAGTTTGATGACGTGGTCTCATTCTACACGGTCTAACTACCGCAGTATCAATCACCCAACCCTCCTTTTTGCTTTTAGTCACTGAGCCTTTTTGGTGGTTCGGTGGATCAGTAATCCTTGAGACGTGGTCTGTACCATCATCCTCACGTGCTATCTTCTTCAATATCTTAATTTCAGATATATCTTACTTCCTTCCATTTATTTTTCATTAAGTAACCATTCCATTCTAAATATCTAGGTATCGTATAACTTTATTTTTGTTTTTTTAGACGAGTCTTGACCTGAAGTGTTTCTTCAAACCGTTGTAATTATTATTCTACTACCTTCCTGGCTTATTTGGCGAGTTTTGGATGTAATGCGAGGTCCCAGACATGAATTGATAACCATTGATCATAAGAGCCTCATTTAGTTGCATATATTTTGTTTGCGCTTGATTGACCCGGAGTCCCATTTTATTGGCATAAAACCTACTTAAGCATAATATTAAAATATTAGGTTAGGTATTTATTAGTTATATAAAATTAACTGATTAATAGTTAGATATTAAAAAAATGTGAACCACCAGTGTTTGATAGATTGATAAATATTTTTAGTTATAAATCACCAGCCACAGGCTGTTTTTGATTAAGAACACATAACGCAATTATGTATTTGTTTCAGTAGTAAAGTCATTAGCTCTGTATATTCTATCACATCAATAAAGTGGTTCATTTGTAAAGCGCACTACATAATGTGTACACAGTATCAACATACGTGCACGCATGTAGTACTCACCTAATTACCTAGCGATGCCAGTGTATTTATGTAGTATTACATATAGTAAAGTGAGTCGTTGTAGGAAATTAGTAAAAAGACGATTGATTAAAATCGTGTTGTAGGTACTAATATAAAAATATATTAAACATATTATTATATATGCAAAAATAATATAAGTTTTTTATTGCAAACAAACTGTTACATACTACATTACATTTAGAGTAAAATTATATCAGTATAGAAATAATAAATTATATAGAGAAACCAGTGGCAAAGGGGAATGGGACGACTGGCCTCCGGACAATTGGACGCCGCACTATCGTAGACACGTGTAGACGAGGTATTTTAATCAGTTTCTATCTACTACTTAGTAGTTTGAATTCATTTTACTCTAACATAATGTATTCTTTATCGCGGATTGAGAAATACCATGCTTAAGGCTTTATATTAAATAAAAAAAACTCTTTTTTTCGTTGGAACTTAAACATATGCACGATTAAATCATTGTTTACGTCTGCATATTTACATTCTTACCAACTATTAAATCATAATATAATCATTGAAGTATAAATAATAATATTGAATATTTTTTTTAAAGTACCTATAAGTACCTAATGTCTATTTATTTTCGAATTCCGTGGCGTCCAGTTGTCCGGTGCCGAATCGTCCTAGACCCGTGGCAAAGGGTGGAGGTAGAAATAGTGCACACTAAACTTTGTCAGTCAAAATGTATTTGTTATTTTTTTTTTAACACTAAGACTACAATGTGTAGCATGGGCCCCACATAATGCAGCGGGCCCCAGGCTAGGAACTTTGTCGGGCCCCCCTACCTATCGCTGAGGTTAAAGGCATTATGACGCCCTACAGTAGCGTTTTCCAAATGGTGTTCACGGTAAAATTATGGGTATTTAGTGTAATTTTAGTACTTAAATCGACTTGAAATATGAAGTTACACAATTAAGAATTGCATCGCATCACCACATATTTTAAAATATCAATATCATTGAAGTAAAATAGCGCCGCAGGCGACTTTTTTTACTGTTAGAGCAAATTTGTGATGTGTGTTTATCTCACATATCTGGTCGACTCGCCATGCTGGACCCTCCATGAGACCGGGCCTCCAGGCTAGAGCCCTGTCAGCCCCCCCCCTTGTAGGGGTCATGGTGTGTAGATAGTGTTTGTTCATTTTTTAAATTCAATTAAACTCTGCCTGATCCAAGACATAGTCGATGCTACTCACATAATATTATCTATAAAATATCTAAAATTATGCCATTAAACCTTAAATATCTTAGATAGAAGAATGTATTGTTGCTTAATTTAATAAAACGCATTTTTTTGTAGCAATGCAGTTCCACCATGAATTGACAGTTAACAAAATAAAAGAAAATAGAAGAATGTTTTTATCGATATATTTTGACTTCCCAGTCGAGACGATTTTGTATGTGCAGGTTTGGATTGCGAGTAAAACGAAATAATTTTGTAATATAATATACTGCATAGAAGAAATAGTTATTTAACATTAACATAGTACCTACGTCTACTAGAAAAAAAAACTAGATAATATATTCAGTTAAACATCTAGATAGATACTTGAATTACAATTTAAAACATATACATTTGATGTACCTACATACCTTTTGATTTTATAAGAATTATGTCTATGAACTAGGAAATACAAAGCAAAGGAATGTGTTGAAAGAATTTCAGGTATGCCGCGGTACGTTACGTAAATTGACTACTTCCGCATTTTTCTTTTGCAATATTCGTGTCTACGTGTGCTTCATAATAATATGATCATCAACGATGCTATATATATATATTTTAGATGAGCTGGATTATTATTAATAATTGAAATATTTTGATGAAAACATCACGAAAAATATATAACGGAAATTAAGAACGTGCACGTATTCGTAATTATCTCATAGTTATTATTAAGATATCATTCATCATTTGACAGGTTTGCTAAATTCACATCAAAGTTGTATTTATATTGATTAACTATTTCTTTTATTCAACGAATAATTCACAAGATTTAAGAATGTACCATTCTAATTATTGAATATACGTAAAAAAATCTTTTTCAAATCGAAAAATCGATCGCAGGTATTAAAAAAGCCAATAGTTCAAATTTGTCGCAATTAAGCATGACAGTCGTAGGATATTGGTAATGCACAGGGCGCGATACCTAATAGACGCAGGTTCGGTTCCTGTCGGGTGTCTTACTTTTTTCGAAAAAGATTTTTCCATTTCTCTCTAGTGTTTTCAGAATTATGTATGTTGTATTTATATGTACATATCTTATTGGTAGTGTCAATTTTATTCGTTATATTTGACGTAATAATATTATAATCTTTAATTTTTCTCGTAATTGCCTACCATAATATATAATAATTATATTATAAAATTAAATAGATTCGATTTTATGGAGATTTAATTACAAATTATGTATACATAGATACGTAATTCTAACATCTAAACGTGGCTGTACAGACACACACGTCATATGTATCAGTTGGAAAGACAGACTTAAGAATTGTGTCCGGAAACTTGTACGTATGTAGTTCGCCGTATCACACTCCACCATGAAATCTTGTATCGGAAATATATGGGCGTATATTAAAGACCGTTCAACCTCTTTGGATCGTATAGTAGGTACTGACATAAAATTCATATCTAAATAAAACACGGTTATTGTCGGTTTAAACTCTACAGGAAGGAAGCCAGTAGCAAACTAAATAGCCGATATACTGATAATAGCCGATATACTGGATTCTTTGTTAGGTTAGATTAGGTTAGGTTTTCATTCTTGAATTTGCCTAAATTTGCCTAAATCAGCTATGAAAATTGAATTAATGTTCATATTGAATATAATAAAATTGGAGACCGTATAGTATACGGTCATCTCTTTCCGATAAAAAAGCTCACTGCGAAATATGTCACGGTGAAATGTTTTACGTACAATTTACGTTAGTTACGTTAGTCACGGATACGGTCATTTCTTTCCGATAAGAAAGGTCATGGCGAACTGTGCTACGGTGAAATGTTTTACGTACAATTTACATATAACCCTTAAGACTTGCAGAAGAAGAACGTAGTTAATAATACAGTTTCCAAGTACGTAGGTATTATTATTGAATAGTTCCAGGTAGAGGAAGAGATATCATGCCGACTCATTCTATGAGTTATACCTATACGTTTTTGTAGTCTTTATAAAGGTGTTGCAACCAAAATAGCTATCGACTTAAAATATACTTTATATTATCATTTTGTAAAAAGGAATTCTGACAAATAAATGTTGAATGATAACGTAATAGCTCAAGAATAGGTCAGAATTCCATCCGTGCTTAGAACAGTAACAGACAGAAGAAAAAAATAACTAAAATCATCGCAAAAATCCGATAACCGATATAACACAGAAATTAAAAAGGTACTCACCTAATTGACACTCACCTCAACAACAAAAATCTCTGTCGCCATTCTCAAAGCAGAGAGAGTTCCTAGCGTCCCAGCGTCACAAAATTCAAGGATTTTAATTATTCTAATTATTATACATTTACTTCAAATATTGAGGAAAAATAATCTAGTAAGTTCACCTAACAGTATATTGGTAATGCTCGTATAATATAATGTTATTATGATGTCGGTGGTTTGTCGAGTTAATATGGATATCGCTGTGTAATCCAATATAACGACGTGTAAAAAACAGTAGAGTGTAAACGGAATACCAGAGAATTGAACATGCGCGAACATTCCTTCATCTGAGGCAGATACTATTGCTGAAACTTGCATAAGTTGCTGCAACTCACCAATGGCGTAACCAAAAGGGTTACAGTGGAGGAGCAATATATTAAATTAATTAATAGTATGGTGACTCTCTCCAAGAGTGTAAAATTGTAAGTATTTATGATAGTGCACTTTATTGTTGAGTGATATGACGCCTTTTCTGGAATATACTAGGCACAATGACAGTAGCAATCTCTTAAGACCTTGGTTGGCGTACACTAGAGTGTGTAAGAGTGTATTTTGATTTTGACGCAATCTATTACGACTAAGATATGATAAAAAGATTCCATCTCGCTCATGAAAAACTTTTTGAAAAGCTATAGACACCGAGTCACAATGGTTGACTAATCCAACGCAGAATCAGATCAACTTAAGAAGAAGAAATTTGCCACATAAGCATGTGGGAGATTCTATTAGGCGATACTTCAAAGGGTTTACTGGTGATATCACCATGGCCGTGTTGTTAACTGTCAATTCGTAATGAAAAAAACATATGAATATAATAATGTCCACCGAAGGGAGGGTACTTGATGGAATTTGAATTTTAAATCCATAAGTATATAAACAAAATTGAAAATGCTAAGTTCACATAATTTAATAATACTCAAGACTAGCTTAATAGTGTCCTTCAATATCCATCGCAATAGATAAACTTGAACAAGTTTATTACCACGTTTTTCTTAGCTCGTATTCTTGTTTGTCCGGTGGTTGTTTATCCAGAACAAATCCCCGACTAGCTAGACATTTGAAACTTTTAAAATATATCAGAACACGATGCCAATGCATTCTTTTAATACTTTTAGCCATCTTTAAGGAAAATTGAAATCATTTTCAGTTAATTCTGTTTTGTATGAAAAGTTATTTCGGAAGAAATCCGCAATCCAATCCACTATTATTGGTTGCTAAGGAGGTGGTCCTAGCAACTAAATTATTAATATATACGTGTGTTACTATGGAAATCAAAATGCAATTTCAGTATTCTATATTTGTTTGTTGCAAAATAGCAAAAAATGATTTGTTGACAATTGCCTTATTTGTCCTAAATTATCAATACATAGAATCGTCAAGTTTATATGATTCAACAGAAAATTTAAAAACGTGGTATATAAAAAGTTTTTTTTATCTTGTATTTTTTATTTACTATTTAGAAGGATTGGTATGCTGAGACTAGGCTGGGAAATTACCTTAATGTACTATAATGTATATATTATTATATAAGAATAAAAATGCTATTTTCTAGTGTACGTACTTATTGGACGCCACTGTAGTCTGCAACAGGTCGTAAGTAAGCTATTGCAAGGCTTACACACCATGAAGATGGGATAAAAAACAATTACTTACTTATACCATTGCTTGTCAGTTACTCGTCATTTGTTATTTATTGAGATTTTCATTTTGTATGATATCTTACTAAATTCCAAGTAAATTCCAAGTATTAACATTATATAAAGAAGTACCTTCCATCCATTTTTAGTGTAGGTATGTGATCAACTTAACTGAATAAGTGAGATAGTCTGGTATATTATGTCATCTTATTTTCTGGAATTATTAATGTTATGACAAGGAATAAATTATAACATGATCATGAAAGAAAATAAATGTAATTTACCTTTCCAAGTATGTCCAACTTCAAAACTAGCAATGGTCTACCGATCTCTCTCATTATCATTCTCCAAATTTAACAAACGTATGTTTCATTGAGGTGTTACAAGTTAGACAGCAGAACTTATCATTCACCATCACAAAGAAAAACTAAATTTTCCATCCGCCGTGACAATGATAAGATTAGGTCTTATTTTTGGGAATTATTGTATTCATTGTCAAACTATTCTCCCACTGTACGAAGAGCCTACTGCGCGAAGGCAAGTTTGGATTCACATCCTCGCTTTTTATGTAATATGAATCAAGTGATACGACTATGGTGTCCGAGCTTCATCGTGGTTAATTTGAAAACTATTTTCACGTAAGCTGGTTTAGGAAATAAAAATATAAATCGACTTTGGAAAGAAAAGAGGGCGTAATCCACACAAATAAAATTTTACGGGAGGCTCAAAAACGTTTTTGTTATGGTTTTCGGTCAAAGTTAAAATATAAAATAGACAACCTTGAATTGCGTGATAATTAATAATTTGGTTTTAATATAATATTTCATTCAGTTAATTATAAAAAAATAAATGATGGTTAAGTCATTTTTCCCACGCTTTTTTCCATTTTATTTTTAAATGGTTCACTAAATTTAGATAAAACATCAGCTTTTGCAGCTTACATCCTTTGGACACAACGTGTATTTAGTCGTGTACAACGTTATTATGTAATAAAACCTATTTTGAAAAATTTAGGGTTACACCCTTTTCCTTGTTATAGTCAAAATGGTTAATGCTTTTTCTTTAAAATCCCAATGAAATCATATTATATTATAACCGAATGTACACGATTTTTACATTTTCACGGATTCCAATGCCGATTATCCCGTTATACAGTTTTATCACGAGAAATTGTTTCGGTAGATTGTAAGGCATTTATATTATTATTGACAACCGGAGAAACATCATTTAGTAGAAATTAGAAAAGATAGAAAACAAATTGGAAAAAATTAAAATTAAATCTATCTTTGATTTTAGCCATGTTCTAGACAAAAAAGTCCAACGTTTAATTAAAACTAGAAGTTAAATTATTATAAAGTTGTTATAAAAAAATTCTTCGAATTTGATGATCTAACGAACATAATTGAAATACTGTTATTGTATACTTTTAGGTATTATGCGTACCGGCGCGTTGAAATAAAAAAATAATACCCCAAAAAAATGGACATTCTTAGGCTGGTGTGGTACTCGCCTATGAATAATAAATTATTTTTACCTTTGTGATTAACAGCATTTCGAAAACATTATTTCTGTTGGGATGACGTAAGGATTATTTTCGGAAACGAGTTCATCAACAATCATATAATGAAGATGCGCGTTTCACTTGAAGCAAAGTGCTTCCACTTAGGACTTGTCCAGATGGCGCGATTTGATTCGCGCATTAAAACTCGAGCATATTCCTGGTACCTACATGTCACCACATTGAGACATTCACGTGCACTCGCAGCGTATCATTTGTCGTGCGACGAGCGCAAGCAATCGCTAGATTCTCGACAAACCCGGAGCTCCCGGATGAAAGAACCGTGACTACACACTGGAATATGAAAGCCGTATATCTTCTTCCTTCATTCTCGGTTGCTAGTTATTCATTGCCACTTGCATCCTACCGAACGCGGTGACTTTGTCTCCAGTGGATTTTAGGGTAGCCCTATGGTCGTGTAATGACCCTTGGACACTATTATATTAGTTCAGTTTGTAAGGTTTTGCCGTTCCACCTGGGGGCTTCAGTTTCAATCCCGGTGAGGTCACAAACTCACAACAATACATTTTTAAATGATTTTATCAAAGCTTGGGTGTTATAATTATACCATTGCCATCGGGACTCATGTCATGTCGTAGTAGGTAGGTAAATATTATTATAAAATAATATAATATAATAATTTGCAATGCTCTTCATATCGTGTACTATTGTCTGCCTTCTTATCCATCGGTTTATTTTGTGGTTTTTCCGAGTTATGCCCATGCACATGGCCCCCACAAAGGGGGGGCTGACAGGCCTCTAGCCTGCCCGGGGTCATGAGGGGCCCGGCGTAGCGAGTCGACCAGAAAAGTGAGATAAACACACATCACACATTCTTTCTAATAGTAAAAAAGTCACCTGCGGCGCAATTTTTCTTTAATAATGTTATTATTTAAAATTATGTGGTCGTACGATACAATTTTTAATTGTGCATCGATGCTCGACAACTCCATAATTCAAATGAATGTAGGTATTAAAATATACAAACAACACTAAATATACACATTAATTTTTCCGCGTACACCATTTGGAAAACGCTACTGTAGAGCCTCACACTGCCTTTATCCTTAGCGATAGGTAGGGGGGGGGGGACTATGCCCATGTCACATTGAGATACTCTAAGTTTTTGAATGTTTCCCTCATCAATTGATTTTAAATCAATAAATATGAATATCTCGGATAATAAATCTTTATTGACGTTGATTGCTCGCAAACCAAACTAGAAATAATGACCTTTCATGCATATGAAACACTTAATGTAAGAGACATCCAACATATTATATTACTATAGTATTTATTAAAAATAATTGTTAAGTAGGTACCTACTTATACCTATATTTTTTAAGCTCTGACAATTATTTTTACATAATATATTGTGTTAAAATGTAATATCTAAAGAAAACTAAATGTTTGAAACCGGCTCGGCATTGTATGAAAATTGTGAGTAGGGTAATACTATATAATCGCAATGTTGTGAAAAACTGCGCGAACGATCGGCCTGCCGGGCCCGGTGTAAAACGCACGCCATGATTGCTGACCGCGTGGCCGAAACAGGTGAGCACGCCGTCGAGTGACGTATCACTCGAGGGGAGTGGATGAAGACGGAGGGGGAGTTTAGGCGTGCGCGCGCAGGTGTGTCGGCCACTGACCGGCGCTTCGACCCGGAACTACTTGCCCCATACTGCCGGCGCAACACTTCACCAAAACATCGCCTATGATAACACGCCGAATGAGCTTTGGCAAGCTTTTTTCAAGCAAGGTTACTTTATGTATATCTATCCGCATATAAGAATATATTGGATGGATTAATGCGCAGATGTTTTATGTGCAGTTTTAGGTACATATTATATGTATTTATGTTTTGACAGAATTGAATTTTAAATCGAAGGGGTAATGGGCCATAGATTAATATTAATTACTGTAAGTACAATAATTCTATGGTGGCAGTTTGTCAATATATGAAACAGAAACACTATGTTACATATATATCATGGTACGTATGAGTCACACCAACCATGTCTAGAGTGTAGTATTGTCATTATGTTTGGTTTGTTTATTATATTTCGTGTTACTCTGCCGAAATTTGTTGATCTTAATAATATTAAATTCCATTTTTAGCACCATTTATTATCAGTTCAGTTCATAGATGTTCAGTTGGATGAACAATTTGGTAGCCGCTATCAAATCAAAATTTGGGACAATAATCTACTTCATAGTCATCATCATTCTGGGCCAATTAATTATTGGGTGAATGTCAAAACCCACTATATAGTCAGGCCCTGACACGAAACTATAAACTTTGATGGTAGTACTAGTGATTGCTGATACTTTGAATGTAATATGGTAAACTGTTTGTAGAAATGATGACTGTAGCACAATACAATAAATGGTAATAATTTCAACAAAATATGCTTAATCGAAAATCTTCATTAATTGCGCATTGAATTCAAAGAGAATGAAGAGCTGATTGAACAGCAAACAATCATAAGATACTGTAAGTCCCAAAGACTACGATGGGCGGGACATGTGGAGAGAATGCCTGAAGTTAGAGCGCCAAGAATCATGACGAAGTGGATACCCCAACGGAAGAGACCCAGAGGGCGTCCAAGAAGGAGATGGGCTGTCGCCGTAGAAGTGGACTGGCTTCATATAGGAAGACATAGTAACTGGAGAAGTGTGGCGAGAGACCGGAGTGAGTGGAGAGCGGTTGTGGAGGAGGCCAAATCCCACCCCGGGATGTAGCGCCGTGGACGAGATTCAAAGAGAATAAATGAATAGTACTACCATCGTAATTCGCAATTCAGTGCCACGGCCTGAATATTTTCGGTCTTGGGTGAAGGTTCCTCCATTCTGGTTCCGTTCGTCTCGGATCTTTTACGTGTATTTATTTCCACAGAACTTTGATATCTTGTCGATCCAGCTAGGTTTACCTTTCGGACTATTTACATATCACGGATGGCTAGATTTGTCCAATATTAATAACCTATGACAAATGGTTCATATGTAAAAAATTTAAAAAGTAGTCTTATGTCAAATTTTGAGAAAACATGGAAACTTTTTTAGAAATCTTTTTGTTGTTTCGTTTAGTAGCCCTGTTGAAAAACCAAGTAATTTGTAAGATAATTATATTATTTTAAAATAATACATAGCTTTATGTATATTACCATGGCCCCCACATCCTGAAGCGGGCTCCAAGGCGACGATGTTTAGCAGGCCCCCTACCTATCGCTAAGGGTAAAGGCAGTGTGACGTGCTACAGTAACGTTTTCCATGGTGAAATTAAGGTATATTTTTAGGGATTTTTTGTATTTAATTTGATTTGATTTAATATGGACATCCATTTGAATTATGGAGTTGATTAGTTATGGAGTGGTCTGTGTTTATCTCACTTATCGGTCGAATCATCACGCCGGGCCCTTCCTGAGCCCGGTCCCCTAGGCTAGAGCCCTGTAAGCCCCCCTCCTTGTGGGGGACATGATAGATACTTAATAGGAATTATGTCAAACATGAAAATGATATTCACTAACGTTAGACAATATAAACCCTCTTTGTACACAATATATAGTTTTCCAAAATCCGTTTTATTGATTCAATGATTTTAAATAGCCACTCATCCACTTTAGGAGATAATTTTTACATGCATTTTTCGGAATATGTATGTCTCATTTATATATATTATACTGTTGAAATGACATTATTATATTCACATTTCTAAATTGAGATCGTACTCAAATTCCTTTAAATACTATAATACGTTATATGATTTATTATATTTATAATATAAGGTATCTGAAATAGTTGTTGAAATATATTTGGATTAGTCGTGTGAATTTCTATTAAAAATATCTGCAGGTAGATAGCGAAACAATTGAAGTCAGTTTGTTAGTTATTTAGAAAAATCAAGCTACAAAATTAGCATATTATATAATAAAACAAACCGAAAATAGTTATTTACCGTGCCCAATTACATTATATTCAACAAAAATATGTCAAGGTTATCTTGTATGCTAAATTAGAAATGTTTCTTAAAAACTCGATTTCAATAAAAATGTAATGAAATTTTTCAATTATTAGAAAAATGTTTTCTTTTGAATATCCGGTGTTGAATTATGACGATGATGCATTATCCAGATAAGGCTTGTCATCTTATTGCATATAAGTAAGTAGGCTGTGTAAAGCCCTTAGTTTTTTTAATATTAGATTGTATAAAATGCACAGTTAGTGTTTATTGATTAAATCATATTCAAGAATACTCAAAATTTGAAATCATTTGAAAATATTTCAGCCTAGTAGACGAGAAGCATGGAAAATACGGTTTTGTACAGTAAAGTTTTATACGACGCAATTCAAATACAATTTGAAGGCATATCTACTACTCCATAGTAAATAAAGATTTAGTGTATGAGCGAACGGACCATGCAGCTTTAGATCACATACAAGATGAAGGAAAGACATTATAACTGGCTTGAACACATCGTAATATAAGACGCTCAAGGCAGGTCTACATTTTCTTTAAACCAACTGAAATCCGGCGTTGTACAATGACCTGAAAGATGCAAGAAGACTAGTGAAAGACTGGAATTATTAGGGGTAGATAGTGTCGACGCATTCTGAGGGTCGACAGAAGAAGAAAGCATTGCGAATATTACAAATTAGACGTCATATTATTATTATGACAGAATTTCACAACATTTTAATATACATATTCCGTTCAAAACAGCTGATGTAATAAGTCAAATATAATAGACAATTTTACAGATGAATGTATATACCTAGATACCATTTGAGATTAATATTAATAAGGGGGGGGGGGGGTATTTTAAGTTTTAGTGCCGCGAATACTTGTAAGTATTGCATGAGGTTGTTTTACTTAGGTGTAATTTTTCTGTCGATTTTATTTTTAAATTGACATAGTTTCGTGAGACTGAAAATTATTAATGTATCGACTGTGTATAGGAAGAAGGGAGTAACCCTTGATTTTTCGAAAACTGCTTTTATTAGATATTAACAATGTATACAACTAAATACACGTTCTGTAAAAAGGAAGTAAGCCGCAAATGCTGAATTATTATCTAAATTCAGGTTTTAATTGAGCTTTAATTAAGTTTTGATTTGAGGAAAAAAGCATTTACCCTCAATTTTAATCGAAAACATATTACACCAAATCATCATGCAACCAATTTATGTGCCTATTTTTTATAATATTAAACCAAAATCATTCAAAAACAGTTTTTTGCTCCTCCTGTAAAATTTGTTCTGTGATGGTTACGCCCTTTTTCCTAAACACTGTCGATATGTATATCCTTGTTATACTGTCCTTGAATGATCGCTACAAAAAATCATAAGTATATAAGTATAATTTAAAATTCCGGTCATTTGATCTGTCGGACAATTAATATTGCAATGCTTTGTTGTCATTGTAAATAATATTTTGCTACGCGTAAATTCCGTCGATATGAAGCAATGTCGTAAAAAAAGAATAGCGAATCATTCCGATCACCTGGATAGTTAGTGTCGAAAATATTTTACACCTTCTGCGAAAACATCCGTGAACAACTTTACCATGTGTATCATATCAGCGATTAGCACCACGTTGTTGTGGGTATGTGACGAGCTACGTCACGAGTAGGAAGACGACGGCGCTATCGGAATCTTCATAAAAAATAGTTCTCTGTTGCTGTCGTACAAAATGACACAATTTACCGCTTAAGGACTTGACAAAGTCTGCGTTTTAAGCTTCTTTCTTGTTATTTCAGATCGACTAAGGTGCAATATAATTTATGTACCTACCTGGGTTTACACAAAATAATCTTGTCCAAACACCATTTTCAAAAAAAAGAATATTTTTTCTTTAAAACGAATACTCTGCCCACTAAAGGCACCTAGCGGAAAAATACGAATGCAATTTGAGATTATTTTGATGATTGATTGACATTTTTGAGTACACATATTTTTTATTCAAAATCAAAGCGTTTATCCTTAGGTACTACACAATAAAAAACTCGTTATAAAATGTGAATTCATTAAAGGATCCCATCTTGACATCTTGTTATTATATTATGACCATGTTTATTATTAAAATTTGTTATTTAATTTTCTCTAATGATCGGAAATATTTTTGACTACATATTTATAGTTTCAATGTTTTTAAAAAATATTTAAAAAAAATAAATCATTCTTATAAAAAATAAAATAAATAAATTTGTTTAACTTGAAATCTTTTTTATTTACTTATATCAAATCCAGGGAATACAAAATTAATAGCAGTTTTGAAAGAGGGTTCGCTTTATCACTCTTTTGGCCATAAAAAAGGACACAAAGCGCGCTGACTGTCCTCAAATGTTCAATGTGACAATGTTTATATGAAAAATTTGAATGCATAATATTATGAGACAGACATGACTATTAAAAATAACATAATATCTGTTTAATCCATATTTTTCTACACTCGAGATCCGTACCCTGTTATACCATATCCGGTTGGGTAAGCCTATATAAGCCTAAAGTAATTTTTTGTTCCCTGATCAAATCTAATTTGGCGATTTGAATTTAATATAAGTACTTAAATAAGAAGGATTTCAAGATACTTCTACACATTTTTTTTAACTTACATTTTGCTTAACGGCCCACATGCTCAGCGTACGTCAAAATGGAGCTTTTATGCTATTTTAAAAGCATGATCCCTACTTCATTTATCGTTTGTCAATTTATGGCTACGGCCGTATGTTGTAGCTTAGCCACTGGGAAATGCCAATAGAAATGGCGTATTTCAAAAATATACTACCTTATTCTTACGTCAATAATTATAATAAAGCAAACATTATTCGTCGAATGTTTATCACATTTGAATGGTCAAAGACATAGCTTATAATCACTATCTTTAAAAGTATTTTTAAATGTGTAAATCTTGCCCATTTTTTGAATAATAAAATGCCTAATTCTTGTCAAATTTGGGATCACAGAGATTATCAATATAATTTTTTATTGTAAATATTTCACTATAATAATGTCGACATAAATTTTACTAATAGTTTTATAAATGCTTTTAAAGATGAATAAATATAAAAAATCTTAACACCACTTCACATGGACGTACTGAAATATGACATAATAAGATAAGAGAGAAATATGATATTCTAAAACATTAGAGCGAGAGGTTTAAAAGAATACTATTTTATGTAATAAAAATACTTTATGCAGTCATCAAATGTTTAAAATAGATATAAAGGATAATAAGGCTTCAAAATTATGTAAATAGATTATCAACGTTTAAGGAATGTCCAGGATCATGCTTTGAAAATAGCATAAAAGCTCCATTTTGACGTACGCTGAGCATGTCCCCCCTTAAAGCGCTCGCCCGGCAAGCGATAGATGTGTGTCCGAAGTCCACTCCAGCTTTGTACTCTGGCTCTATGATGAAAATGATGTACCTAAGTAATAATGTATTCTAAAAATATTTTTTTTACATATGGCTAACTATTATCTATTTATTTATTACTACATATTAATTATATATTGATTGAAGTGAATATCATTTGATCTAATTTTATACAAGGTAATCAGGCAAAGAGGCAAAGTTATAAAGCGTGTACTACCATAGACCTACAAACTTATCTAAAGAATGGACGGGGGAGCCACTGTCGAAGACTACCCAATCAAGACTCGCAACTGGACAGAATCTGACATTCGAATAACGTTTTAAGAATGGCGTCCATGTAGTTCGTAGTTCCATTTTTGACCGTTCTTTAGATACGTTTGTAGAACTGTAGAAACTTTTCAAAGAACTTATTCAAATATTTGTAAATATGTACTTTCAAACTGTCTCAAATGAAATTCGTTCCATCGGCATATTATGCATGTTCTAGTTCAAATATAATGGGATATTACTTCTAGCTATTACCCGACTATTTGATTTTCTAATTGTGCTAGATGTAAATAATTATATGTATTTATATATTAGGCAAGCTGGAGACAGACACGAGATATTTACCTTCTTGTATGGAATGGTAATAATCTTTAGTGTGAGTGATCGTAGACAATCAGAGGTAACAGGTTTTTACAGAGTTTCCTAATACTTTTCATGACATCGACACTCTGTAGAAACCTCATGAATAATTTGACATACAAGTTCTTAAATATAGGTATACAAAAAGTATAGTTGGTTCACATTTTACGAATGTTTTTTATTGTCACTTATTTTAGCTGCACGAAGGAATATTATTTTTATATTTATTATTCAATATTGAATAAACACAAGTTTTCAAAATAATGTCAGATTATTATTATTCAACATAATATAGATATACATTTGAAAAACTTCAGTGATATATCCGTTAGAAGAAAAAAACTTGGACCGAGTGGTATTCAAACTCATGGTGTTCATTATTTAAGTGCTTTATCCTTTAAGGCTATTCCTCAGTTGAGACATGGTCGTGGCTAGGCGATGCGCTGATTGTGCAAATGACGCGTGCCGAACGAAATATAATTTGTCATATAAATCTAACATGCGTCCATTTAATGTTCTGTTTACTGTTCTGTTAGTAACAATAATAATATATTCATTGACATGTTTTTCAAGTAAATGGGTAACGTTTTTTAGTCATCTTTACACGATTTAAGAATTAATACCCCCGTCGCCATCACGAAACAAATTGACGTGTTCACAGCTCGACTTTCGCTCTCCGATTGCCAGCGTGTCCAAAATTTCGTCGCACCTATAGTTGAAAATTATTTGCCGTTTCACTGAAGTACCGACTTAAGCTGTCGATGCGTTTAAATTTTTCATCTAAAATTATCCTAAGTTTGTAACAAGTAAAGCCGACCAGTTTAGTTAATATCTTTTACTATTATGCAAAATGTTAGTTAGTAATAAGTTGTATTCAAATATATTGTATGAAGATAAAAGTAATACTGTACTATCATAACTTTACTAATTTTACTTAATTTTTATTTAATTTATTAATGTTACTCATTCTTATTACTTTTATTAAACTGCAATTTCCTTAAGATTTATGGTTGTTTCAATATAATTTATATAGCGAGTTATGTGGTTTGTGACTACAATTAATTTGGTAATTTTTCTGATAAATTAAATCGACACAAAATTCGAATTTGTTAATAAGTTCGGGTAAGTATATGATTGTACCTATAACAAATCGTGCAAGATAGCATGCATTGATCAAAAAAGTTCAGAAGCTTCTGAATTTTCACGCGGCAATATTGGCCAGTAGAACGATAGTGGCGAACCTACCGGGGAAAAAAGACGTTATTTTGACCTTTACTGATTTTCACAACCTGTCAAATAACACCATACAATGACAACATCGGAACTCGCTTACTCTTGACGAATGAGATTGGAGACTTAGCAGCCGACGTCAGCACTTTAACGTGTAAACAGTAGTTATTATCGCGATAGTTTAAAACACACACTATTGGTGCAAGTAAATGCATGTAGGTACGTATACAGGCGCTAGAAATTCCGCAAATGTAATAGGTTTAGTCGACACTGATTTAATGATTTAAAAAAAAAGTTCGCACCATAACGATGACGTATTTATGAAGATGTTGTCTGTTACATTTTAAATGCAAAACGAAGATATTAAGTTAACTTATTCAGAGATTTTAATCGTATATATCGATTCAATTAGAAAAATATTTCTTAGCTTAAAAACATTCAAATTAATTTAATAGTCATCATAAAAAGTTTTTTGATAACTTGTTTTAATTAAAAATATATCTTTATATGTTATGAATATTAAGTGATAAAATTACTCATCAATAACGTAAATGCTGAATTGCTAAATGTAATTGGTAGATACTCTAGAAAATGAGTATTCCGATTCATATAAAAAGCAGACATGGATGACGGAATAATTCCAATCCACTCCTTATGCCGGGTCCACATTGGCAACATGTCGCGCGACAACCTCATTAAATTTTACGATAAGTATGATAATTATCGTAAAATTTAACAAGGTTGTCGCGTGACATGTTGCCAATGTGGACCCGGCATTAGATTCATCACTTTCAACTCCTGACTCCTCTGTTTCGGCAGAGTTTCAGTACACGGGTCTTGAGCACAAGTCAAGATTCTTTTTATTTTCTAAAACTCTTTCTTTAAGCACTAAGGTGCATGGTTGTTTCATCAGTCCCGTGCAGCATCGCTTCGGAACAAGGAAGTGTGGCATTAAAATCTTTTCATTCTGACACGTTTATAGCATAATGGAAGTCGGCCGTATTCAAACCGCGGCTGCATATACATGGCCGGTGGAGATGGGGAAACTCAAATCATTGTCCCAAATAGACATTTAATAAAGAATTGAAAATTGAATATAGAAATGTGATACTATTATGTAGGTAGTATTCGTAACTAACTAACGATTGATCATAGGGAATTCTAACCATTTTTTTTTTTACATAAAACTAGGAATATTCAAATTGTCAGGATTTAACTTAAGTATAAGCTGTTAAATTTCACGTTAGTCTAGTTTAGAAGCACTGTGGTATTGCCATTGCGAAGGTATTTTACTCTGCGGCAAGATGCCATATCTGAAATTATGTTTTCAGCGGTCGGGTAATGAGCCGTCGTGTACAGGAATTTTTCGCCGGAGTCGGTTACAATCAATTACAATTATAATTTCAAATTTTCGTGCCATTACCACGCGATATTATAAATATTTTTTTTTTCTGACCGTCGATCCAACCGGCGCCACTTACTGCTACCGATCCCAGACTGATGAATGTTTTCTATTAAGATGAACAATTTATTTGTGTGTTAGTTAGTTTTTTTTCCGTCGCAATCTTAAAATAATCAAATAATATATTTAAGGCATTAAACATGGGTGAATAGAGCATGTTCAATTATCAATTTATGGCTGCTTTATTAGCTCAAAACAAATTGAAGTAGAATTAAATGCTCGATACTTGTTTGTTCCGTGATAAGAAAATAAATATATTCAAAGAATGGCGCCCAGTCGTAGGCATCAACAACTAGACAAAACATCGTATGTAAAAAAAATCAAACTGATTTTTAAAATGTGTTTTTAATATTTCAACAATAAAATTAGGCCCGTTTCAGACGGGACACCGGTGTCGCGCTCGATATAATATAGGAGGCTTTGTATTCGAATAAAGGGGCCTTTGTATTATGTTTATGAATGCTCCAGAGCTAATGAGTCTACGCAAAATTTTGCGTTATAAATTAGAACATAAAACTGGCTGCGGTAATAAAAACAAGTGTATCGGCGGCTTGAGAATGTAGCGGCCGACGGAAAAGTGTACTGGACACGCGTTGATTCATTAGCTTTGGGGCGTTCATAAAGATAATACAAAGGCCCCTTTATCCGAATACAAAGGCCTCCTATATTATATCGAGCGCGACACCGGTGTCCCGTCTGAAACGGGCCTTACTAATCAATTTTTTATGTTTCCCTGACAATAAATAAGGTGAAAACGATTATACGTCATAGTATAACTGATATAATATGATATTGATAAATGTATAATTAGACGAGGCTATTATTTTATAATAAATTCTAGAAAACCTTTTCATAATACCTAAAATTTTAATTATTAAAACGTAAGTGATTCTTATTCGTAAAATTAATTAGTCAACATTTCTACCTGATGGGTAGACTAGTTAGAAACACTGATTTTTAATATATTGTGTTTTTAATTTAAACTTACATTTTGATGTCTTGGTAAGACTGTTTTCCATAATATTAAAAAAGACGTTATGGTTATTCTATCGTCAAAACTTTTATTAAAACAAAAAAATATATAAAAGTAATATAAGATGTACATATATGATGAGAAATATATACTCAATATTTTCACCACAATGACCCTAAGCCCAGAAAGATAAATAACAGAAAAATATAAATCACAAGAAAAGCTTCCATGGCGTAAATGCCGCTAAAGACTGTTTGGTTTGTTGAAATAAACATTTTATTCACTTCAAATTGTATGGGAATTTTACGCTATGTTTATGTTTCACAGTACGAAAAATATATATAGGAAAGTATATAATATATCATGCGTAACAATTTACTAGTACCTTACTATTTCATGAATATTTTTTACATTTATTTGATTGGTGGATGGTATAAATATTGTCGTAGGTATCTATCGGATTATACATGTTTGTTTTAATGTTTGATTAACTACTTGATTTTATGAAAGGCTACACTAGGTACCTAGTAATTCGGAGATTTAAAAAAATATTGATGTATTATCCAACATTAAACATCCATTGTCTAACTAGAGCCTTGATGAAAGAAAAAATTAGTAAATTAAAATCAGGGCTTCAAACCGTAACTGAACCGAAAACCGGAAAACCGATATTTTTGTCGAAACAAAAACCGGAACTGAACGGAAAAAATAACGATTTTTTCGATTCGGTACATGTTCAAACACGCACGTTAATACGATTTTACTCCCCACTTTACTTTTCGTTTAGTTGTCTTTCAGTTGTCGTGACGGATCTCGACATAATAAAATTTTCGTAATTTTAATAAGTACTTATATTATTTTTAAAATATATGGCTACAGCTGTGCGGTGCAGCATAATCATTGGTTTCAGAGCGTGGTCATACAAGTACCATAACATGTTCTAAATTGTGATAAAAAATACATGTGTAATACAAATAACATTTAAAAATTACTCACTCGGAGCTGAATCGCAGATCGGAAAAATCGTTATTTTTTTCGGAACGAAAACCGGAACTGAACCAATGTATATTTTTTTACTTGAACCGGAATGAATAAAAATAACGGTTCGAAGCCCTGCATAAAATAAGACAGTTTGGTATGAAAAAGTGCATGGTGGGCAGAGGGCATAAGCACAAATAACTAAATATTTCGATAAGAAAAATAACCTAAGTATACGATTTAATAGTGTCCGCTAAAACCTAAAATGGAAATAACTGGACTACTCGATATCTTTCAAATATCCCAGTTAATTATTTGTTTTAATCGATGTTTTTGTATTGCAATTTGTAAATTATTCATTTTAATGTAGATACATGCACTCTGTTTCTATCGTATTGAATTTTAAAATCAATATATTTTTATGTAAGTACCTACATTAATTACATATATTAGCCAAAAATATATTTTGTTATTACTTTAGGTATAACTTTGAATTTATCGAGATTATATTTTTTGACAAAGCTGTGTTTGGGAGTTATATTATATTGTGATATTGGGTCAGTTTGAAAGTAGGATAGGATGAAGGAAGTCTCCATCCCGAGGTCCCGACGAAAAAGAGAAATTGTTATATTATGCTGTTTGAATTTATGGTTTTTGCACAATATGTAGAAAACGTCTTAAACGTAGACCTAATGTCTCTTTTCTAATATTCTAATGTACGTGGCAATACAACGTATAGGATTGCGACCACTGTAATCAGCTTGGAAATGCCTTCATTCTGTAATGAAATGATCCAGGCTAAATATTTGATTGTATTTTCGGTTCAATTTTAAGAAAAAAAATCGGTGTGTGTACTTATGTATGCACGTTAGAAGTTATACTTCTTTGGCGTAACAAAACTTGTGATAAACTAGAATTTTTTGACTAGATCTTAATTATCTTGTTAAATTACACACTCAAGAAAAAGGACCGCTTATTGGAACGCCGTTGGTTTATTTCTATACACTTTAACTTATATTACTAAATTATACAACAGTTTCTCGTTGTTTTTATTTTTAAAGTACCAACTGTCACTCTGACGTTTAATAGTTTGTATACGTAAGGAATTGCAAACGGCCGACAATATTATAATTCGCTGCCTAGACAACGGAACAATTCTAAACTATAATATTATATTGTATAATCGTCACGATTGCTGTATCATACTATGGAGGAAAAGTAGTGCATTTGGCTGATAATCGAACAATCGGTGGTTCGAATCCAATCAAGTGCGTTATTTTTCGTGTGAAAAAATAAATTATGTGTTTCTTGTCACACGCCAAAAACACACTCTGATCTGATTTCCCAAACGTGCCAAAAGTATAACTTCAAAAATATTATAAAAGAGAAAAAATGATTGCCAAAATATATTGGGATCTTATTTACGCCTTGCGGTATTTTCCAGTTCTTAGTGTGAAGTGCAATCATGTTTTATGCACCCAGTAAACTATGCCTCGCTTGTTTTCGACAAAAGCGTCCGGTATATCTCGGAAATACCCAGACGATCTCGTATATTTCCATTTGGCAAACTCCGTGCCCCATTGTACGCGTGTCTATGCAAATAATAAATTAATTTCTCGTCCGTACCTGAATTTCTACATTTAATGGTGACAATGAAGACTTGCTCGTATCCGCATAGTTTAGCGTCATTCTTATTATTCGACCCACCTGTGTGTTATACATATGGATTTTTTAATAGCAAGAATTGTTGACTTAGTAATACAAAAGATCGCAATTTTAAAGTGGACACGCCAACATAACATGATTGCAAATGTGCATTTTCACCCTTATTGCAATATGCATCATATTTATATGTCTCTATATTTCGTCACTGTTTTGGCAGAAGACACTAATTCGAAAAAATTACATATTGATTAGTTATACCAAAATGTTCCTTATTTCAAACTTTACCGTCTGGAAACCTTCTTAATAAATAAACAGTATTTATTTTAAAGTCACCCTTTTTACGATTACTTAATAAACTCACATGATAGACCATTTCAAACATTTTAAAAACTTCAAAGTCAAATTACTCAAAACTAGTATTCTCCAGTTAGTGTGTTCTGCCAGAACAGAGACGATTTGACCTGTATAAACGTAAGTAGAATAGGACAACAATGCTGCAAAGATATTAATATGGATTTATTTCTATTATAAAGTTCACACCAAAACTAGCTGAATCTACTGTCTACAGATATGAATATTTCAGATGACAAACAGTTAAGTTAAAAACCGTTAATTTAATCTTTAAATGCCTCAAACTATAGAATATGATACAGTTTTGTGTCCCCATTAGGCAAACAAAAAATTATGACCCATTCCATGTCCATTTTTTTTTAATTGAACTATAGACTCATTGAACATATATAATTTTGAAAACACTTTTGAGAAAATGTATTATAAATAATAGAAAAAATCTTTCTGAAAAAAGTAAGACACCCCACAGGAATCGAACCTGCATCTCTTGGGTATCGCGCCCGTGTAGCCAATGTGGCCAATATAGCTCAATTTTGAAAATCGCTTCAGAGAGTATAAGAGCCATTAATTAAAATTTTGTCGCAATAATTAAGTACGGCGTCTTTAGCATTGTAGTCAATGTGCACTGGCGCGAAACCCAAGAGATGCAGGTTCGATTCCTGCAGGGTGTCTTATTTTTTTCAAAAAGATTTTTTCTATTAGTCATAATAAATTTTCTCAGAAGTTTTTTCAAAATTATGTATGAACTATGCCACGGTGAAATGTTTTTCATACAATTTACATGTAACCATCTCTTGGTCCAGTACAGACTTCAAGAATAAAGACGACACGAGTATTTTTTAAATGTTATATTTCTGTCAATTTGTATTGACATTATTAAAAATATCCTCTTTATAATATGAATATTATTCAGTAATCTAAATTACCTGAGTTTATTGTTTTTGAATATTTTATTCATCAACAAATGTTGGGAAAGTTTGGTTCGGACGATTAAAATATATTTTTATAACATTTTAATGCCTCTTAATATCAAATAATAATCTTAGTTAGTTTTATAGATACATAATAAAATATTATTGATTAATAAAATAAAATTAGTTAATCGTTGGGATAGTAATTAGAATTATTATAAAATTGACTATTTTATAACTGTTTACATATATTATATGTAAACAGTTATAATGTTACCTTGTTTATTTATTGATATTGCTAAATAATTCGTTTTCAGAAATCCATTACTATGTATACGCAACCTTGATTGAAAATGCATTTATGGATGTAACGTAATTTAATAATTATGTGAATATAATGTTTTTTTTCCAAGAAGTATACAATTATCAATAACACTTCAATACCAATTAGATAATGAATATGTTTCAATACTGCTGCAGGTATTATTAATAACAGGTAAGGAATATAATTCTGATAACAACACACCGATTCTCTGTATGGTTTTATGGTAGTCGGGAAAACTACCCACCAATTCCCAAATGAAGTTACGCGAGGTAAAATAGAATATTGTCAATGAGGGTTGCTGATTAAAAATGTTAAAATGTAAAAATGAAGCATTCCATATTATAAATTGTTTTAAAAATCAACCGTTACAGTAGGGATAATTAAACTATGTGAGGATATGGGTAATCGCTACTTTGTTTTACTTTGGAAGTCCTCGTTAGAGTTAATCGTGTTTATCCAAAATTGCATATTCTGTATTTTTATCACTCGTAATAGAGAGATAAAATATTTACATTGTCTCGTAAATCTTTAACTATTTTTTTATTTTTAAATCCCAACTGAAAACAAATGTCAAATGAAAATATTTTAGGGGTTCTATTATGTTCTACAAAATATAATGTAAGAGGGTTTCTTCACTTCAATTATTTGGGAAACGCTGTATCTACTAGATGCATTTCTTATCATTATACGTATTTTAGATAATTTTGAAGTAGTTCGCGGAGTAGGTATTCTTATGAATTATATACTTATATACCTTATTTATTTGTTGTATTATTATTATTGAAAATTATATAATAAATTGGGTGTAATACTATGTAATTCACTTGTTTGTGTATATAATAGAATGCCTTATAGGTACTCCAAAGCTTATAATTATCTATATAATGCGAATTATTATACAGTTATTTTTTTTTTTTAAATATACTCTTATTTTTACAAGAGGGATAATATATATATTAACAAAATATTTACCGATTTTAAATAGATTTATGTGGGGGTGCTTGCGACCCATTAAGGTGTTGGTATCATTACTTTCAAAAGGCACTAACACCATTCCAAAGCGAAGAATCTGTCCTTTCTTTACTTTGTAACTCTATATACTTAATATTATTATGAAAAGTTTTGTTAATTTCAAAAAGTGCGTAATCACCACTACTTTGACTTTGTTGATGGCATTAGGACTATTAGGAGTCATCCATATATGATATCACACCTAAAGAGGGAGGCGGTCTGATATAATGTGATGATTTGTGACGAAATAGTTATAGAGTTAAAAGAAAATTTTACGTCACAAAAATGTAAACAAATTTTATTCGAAGAATTATTGCGTGAGAACATTTTAATGAAGTCTATAATTTTCAACGATTTTTTTTAAGGAAAGGGGAGGTTAAAAAAATTGCTGACGATGCATGTTGAAAACCGTGTGACAATAATTATAAATGACTCCTTATGCCGGGTCTACACTGGTAACATGTCGCGCGACAACCTCGTTAAATTTTACGATACGAATGATAATTATCGTAAAATTTAACGAGGTTGTCGCGCGATATGTTGCCAGTCATTAGGTTCCATTTTTTTCGTATATTTTGATTTTTTTGTAATTTTGTTAAGGTTTTCTTTTAGGCACCTAATGAATATTACTAAGAAACGATTAAAATACGTTTTGAGAGAAGTGTTTTGATGACATCGTTATGATTTCATTATACTTGAAACTGATTACAATAGCTAACTGCTTCTAGGATATCTGAAAAATAGTTAAGCGGTTCAAATAAATATGTAGGCGAATAAATATGAATGTTAAGTAAAAGTTGTTCCATTTCTAAAAATGATTACTGTTGAATTCGATTATGTCAATTTTACCGAGAAGCTGGCAATACACTGACGGTTTTCTTCGGTGAATAATTCGGCCACGATTGTATCGATATGTTATGTAGGTAGGTATACTTATGTGATGATAACGACGGGCTATTGCACGAGCAAGAGAGGGGCGGGAGGCCTTGCCCCAGGCAAAATAGCGGAGTTTGTAGCTGATACTAAGACACATGAGCTGTTAGTTGTGATAATCTAAAAAAGAAAGTAATTTTATACTAATACCTAGTATTGGTTCACAATAATTATGGATCAAGTCCAATTTTCATAAAATTCGATTTTTTTATTTCAGTGGCTAGATAAAACACATTCCTATATTGTCTGTCAATATCCCAATTGTAGCTCTACAATTTTGGCAATAATAGTATTGATAAGACATCAAATTGAATGAGAATCATATCCATTTTGACAGTTCCTTTAGCAGTATAAAGATGTATTTGCTAACATTAATTTACTAATATTAATAAAGCCTGAATATACTTCATGTTTCAACTATTTGTTTGAATTGACCCATGTACTATCAAATATATTGTAAGTAGGTATATACAGTGAAAACATTCCTGAATTTTACAAAAGGAGTTTTAACTTTAGGTCCAAACATCTCAGGATCCATTTTCAAATCAAATCAAATCAAATTTATTTATTTTACACATAATGAACATAACAAATTATAAATTCAAAGCGTTCACGACATGACATAAAATAAGTGTTAATAATTTTTAAAAATAAAAATATAGAGAATAAGTAATAAAATAAGAAATAAAATAAGTAACAAAATAAAAGTAGATGGAAGCACACAGAGTGAACTTTGATAGACCCTATCTTAAAAACTTATAAAACAACGTCCACCTAAATTCACTCTCACGTAAGTGAAATATATCAATATCCGAAGCGATTTCATTAAACATTGTTACTGCCCTCCCAATTGGCATTACTAATGGCAGGTTAATTCTGCACCGTGGGAGAACAAACAACGGATGCCCTCGATTACTAAGGTAATTATCAGAGACACACAAGCCAACACCACCAAGAATGGCAGAGTTCACATTTACGCCGCGTATACGTCTGAAAAAATATGTAGCTAAATAAAGATCCCTTCTAAATTTTAAGCTACAGTATGTAAGCATCCCTAAGAGAAAATCAGTCGGATAGAGCCACGGATAATATCCATACAGCCGAAAGTAAAGGAGTCTTAAAAATTTCTTTTTGATGGACTTGATCCATAATTATTGTGAACCACCTAATTATGACTATTATAACAATATATTATGACTCATGAACAAGGCGTGACATCATATTTAGTGATATGTTTAATGTAAGAGCACATAAGTATTTTTTATCAAAATACATCCTCCGCTTAAAAATATTAACATAACCCCAAGATTCCCTGATAAAATTGAAAAGAAGTAACTACCTATAGTATATATATATATACAAAAATAGCATAATTAAGTACGTGGCAACCTCAGTTTTGAGTTACTGCACCTAAAAAAATACCAGGCATAAACAATAATTAAAGATGTTACATGACAAAACTGAAAATGCTTAATATACAGTAAATAAGACAAAATAGACTTCTAAATATGTTTTACAATTGAGGCAAAAGCGATTTTCTTTTATTGTTTTCATTTACCAATACTGTATACGAAAGAAAAATGACAATAAGTCACATAAATTTCCATATGAGTTTAATAATGTATAGGTAGGTACAGATGAGAAACCATGAGTTGAATTTTATTAACGTCTTTAAATTACTGTTTTGAATTTATCCAAAAATCAATTAATTTTATTTTAGTTTTCCTGAAAATTTGTGATTTTTAACTTGTTATGATTTTAATATCGCACACAGAGTTTATTAATAATTATTCATACGTAACTTGTCACGGTATGAAATGATATAGATTTCAATAAAATACCGCATGCGTTTCAAATGATTTGATTTTCTAACTATACTGAAAAAACTTTCTATTTCCATTTAAGATAATGTACTTTTCAAATTCACACACGTATCAGACTACAGTAGGTATCTACAAAAAGAACACATTCGGGAAAACCCAATTTAAGATTATTCATATTATCGTTAATGTAATAAAATAACGGCTATATTGTTTACAGAATTTCACATTACTGTTATGAGTAGATTCAAGTAGGCCTGGCAGATTTTGCGTTCTAACCATATACTTACTTGATGTTATACCTGTGTACTTTTGGTGGTACACATTATCGTAACTCCTAACTTTTTTTAGTAAATATCTACATGTAGAAGAATAGATTAGTACAGATTTATATTGTTTCCAGTTTTTTTTTACTATAATATGCTCTTAAAATACATAATTATTTTCATTTCCACTTCAACTTTCAATTGCTTCGAAGTTTTTAAATGCGATTCATCAAGACATAAAGAAACGGGACACAGTGATACGTTTTTATATATATATATGAGTGCAGAGATATTATATGTCCAGTTATGTAGTTGTTTTACTAAAATCTAGTTAATATACGTGATGCTGTTTATATCTATATCTATATCGACATTAAATCGAAGGTTTCAAATTAGATTTCTAACACAAAAACTGGATAATGTACAATATTGATGTGCACTAACCGATCGATATATCATTTAATAGTGATATGTTTTCCTTGGGTCATAGTGCACATATTGCGAGCAGGGGTATGCTATTGCCGAACCGCGGCATGCGGTCCGACAGGTCCACCGCCCTCCCACCACCCCGCCATTCCGAACAGAACAGTATACTACTCCAAAATATTTTTTTTGCACATTAACATGTATGTAAATAATAAATAACAAGTGCTGTGGGTGCTTGACGTTTGCTTTAATCAGTAAAGGTATTATTTTCTCATATATTCCGAAGACCGTTTTACCTTGTTCCATTTCTGGTCAACGATACCTATTTAGTTAATTATATTATTAAAGAATCATCTATCTGTAGATGGCCGTACGTCCTGTATGCCCAAGACACCGTTTTTTTTTTAAATATTCTACCCCAATGTCTCGAGAAACGTTGACAAAACACTTAAATTTATTATTGTAATAATGGTAACAATTTTTATTCAATATATTAAGTAAGTATATTTTTTCCCGACCATTGGGTCTATTCTATACTTATCGAACACTAAATTGATAAATAGTATCAAACTTAGGGTAGGTTTGTATCAAAATATTAGCACTTATTGTAACAATTACACGTAGCCGGTTTTTATTGTTGCAATAAGTGCGATATTTTAACAGCAGCAAGATAGGTGCTGTTAAAATATAGCACTTATTGCAACAATAAAAACCGGCTTCGTGTAATTGTTACAATAAGTGCTAATATTTTGATACAAACCTACCCTAAGTTTGATAATATTTTTCATTTTATCACTTTAGCGGTCGATAAGCATAGAATAGACCCACATGTCCGATCTATCAAACACAAATTATTTTGATCGTTTAAGCTAGTCAAGTCATGTTTATATGATTCAACAGAAAATTTAAAAACGTTGTATATAAAAAGTTCTTCTTATCTTGTAATTATTTCCTTACAAAACGAAAGTATAGTATTTTCTAACTGTGGAAAATTTGATAGTATGTAGGTACTATGAATGTATTCGTAATTGTTTTAAATCGTAGATTAAAGGACCATTAATATATAACACCTTTTAGGTTGGATGCTATTTTAAGCATTGTTAATAATAATAAGAGTTTAGCTCCGCTGAATCTTTCGGGGTAGAATAGCCTTATTTAGCCCTGGCGCTTGCGATATCGTTTCCGCAGACGTGAGAAACATATGAAAATGACTCAAATCATGTTTTTATATAGCTCTTTTATATATATATATATATATATATATGCGTAATTTCCACCGCCCGCCTGCCCGCTGAACCGATTTTGCAAACGTCAGGATTAAAAATCTACTCTACCAGATGATAAAAATAAGATCGCCATGATGGTAGCCTACAACCGTTAGGGGATGGTATAGGAAGAAGAAACAAAAGAAATATCAAGTATTCAACTATACCTATTATTTTTCTTTTTACGCTATATTTTGTTAAGGCTATGAGCTGCTGAGGCATGGTCTAAAAAGATTTTGACTAGGCGATGCGCGGATTGTGCAAATGACGCGGCCAAACGAAATATAATTTGTCATAAAAAATAAACATGCGTCCTTTTAATGTTATGTTTATTATTATATTCGTAATAATAATAGTATATTCATTAACATGTTTTCTTTTTCAAGTACATGCGGAACGTTTTTTAGTCATCTTTACACGATTTAAGAATATATTCCTCCGACGCCATCACAAAACAAATTGGCGTGCTCACACCTCGTGTCAGTCTCCGATTGGCGACGACTGCGAAATTTCGTTCCACCTACTGTTGAAAATTATTTGCCGTTTCACTTATGTATGCTCTTAACGAACGTCAACGTGCCCTGTAGTTTTCCCTCGCATTCTTAAGTTAATATTTAATTTTCGGTCTAGACGTTTTTATGTCGGAAAATAAAAATGTTAAACCGAGAATTAAAAGTACTTAAATGCAGTAAAATAAAATGGGACTACAGAAACTACATGAAACTAGCAAGAAAACGTGAATTTCGGGTACGTAAAATAGAGATTTCACTGTAAAGTAATGAAAGTAAAAAAATATTTTGATATTTGATACGGATTATACACATACAAGCATTATATTACACACATGATAAAGCCAAAAAATTGAAGTATGTAAGCATACCTATATATTTTTTTATAAAAAAATATTTCTTTATAAATTATTTAAAATACCAATTACGTATGCAATTTGAGAATTTTGTTTTGTTCTTATTGTCATTAAAATTAATGATTACACCGTTCATGTCATGTAAATAGAATCATCGTAAAAACCCAATACCTTCTGTTTTCGCATGCGTTATCAATCAATTTGATTTTTCTATAGGCATATTTTCGAGTATGGCAAATAAACCTATGAATCAATTACGTAATCACACAACAATACATAATTTTTTCGATTCGTTTCTGAGAAAAAAGATGTCCGCCGTTTCGAAGCTGCTTCGGCTAACTGGTTTTATTCATATGATAAAAATGATCATCGGTCACGAAAATGGCGCACTTATAACGTTTTATTAGTACCTTATTATCATGTGCATAATATAATGGTTATCTGAAAACATATTTAGCAATATACATCGAACAATATTTAGTGACCGATATTTTTTTTTATATTAAGAGAAATATGTAGATATAAGGGTTGGTGGGTACAAACACGCGGTATCATGAGGCAGCTTGCGGTAGATACGGTAGACTTGCGGTATCATGCGATAGGATTCGGCTGGAAAAGCGAAGTTTTTGTGAAGTGAAATCGTCATTGTTCTGGCAGAAGACACTAATTCGAAAAAATGACATATTTAGTTAGTTATACCAAAATGTTCCTTATTTACCGTCTGGAAACCTTCTTAATAAATAAACAGTCTTTATTTTAAAGTCATCCTTTATACGATTACTTAATAAACTCACATAATAGCCCATTTCAAACATTTTTACAACTTCAAAGTCAAATTGCCAGAACAGAGACGAAATATTATAACAGGTGGTGCATGAGGGTTGATCTTTACATTTAATTTAAAGTAAAATAAGTAATATTAAGTTTTTCTATTTAACGATAGTGTATTTGTCTATCATGTTGAGCTATCAGTAGCGTAGTTAGTAGAGCGTCTCTAAACCCTTAAGATTGTGGGTATAGTAGCATGTCTGGAAAAATTATACATATGTTATTTTTTCATCGTGCCTTCGATCTAGACGAGTGCCTAACAATTTATTATTCTCCGTAAAAATATGTTAAAATAACTTTCACAGTTAATAGTGAACATGATAAATGTAAGTACTATCAATTCCACATAATGCAAAACAGAATTAGTCTAATATGAATTCATAAATTAAAAAATATTTTGTTTGATATAAAGTTATTGTATTAAAAATAACTTATACTTAATAATGTTAAGGGCGCAAAATGGGAATATAGGTACCTACGAAAAATAAAGAAAATATAGCTAACATTACAATAATACTATTTTTTTTACTATGTTAGATCCTGAGAACATCATATTATGGGTCTCCACAGAGTAGAAATTATATTATCAGATTTTAGATTTTATCAAAATATATGTTAGCAACTTGCCTGATTTATTAGTTCCATATTCTGGATTCAAACACATATTGATAATATTATTAAGTGTTTAATTCAATTTTGACCCCAAATAATGTAGATGATATCTATGAAAACGTCAAATATTTAAATAAATTTCAGAAAAGTGCACTTGTATAATAATAAAAATGCAATAGTTAACGTGATAATAATTTACTCATTAGCTAAACAATTAAATAAGTATTTTTATTTATTTAATTTTAAGGGATGCTTATAAGCGAGCTTTCAAAATATTTTCAGGATTTTCCGACTACATACTATTTATTATATTATGAGTGTTATGTTTGGACTGTTTCCAAAATAATTTTCGGTTATGGCACTATGAAGAACCATACCTATATGAAAAAAATAACTTTCAAAAATACATGATGGTAGGTAGAAATTTTGTTTATAGCCAATGACCACCGTATAACTACATACTTAAATCGGTGCTTATCCAGTAAATGTTTAATTTTATAGCTTTATTATAATTTCGGACTTAATCCGGCGAGTGGTGACGAAAAAACAGCATACACGAGTACGAAAATCGCCAGATAATAAAATTCTAATGAATTATTATGGCTTACTTTCACGACAGCATTTTATAACAATTCAGTGTAGTGCGACAAAAATATTGTAATATATAAAAACATCGACGAAAATCTTCACCAGATATACCAGTGATTCTTGAAGCGAAGGAAATTGCTGCCATGGAACGCATGAAAATTCAAGAATCTGTAGGGGGTCTAAAAGTGGCAAAGCATACAAACACCTTCTACGTATAAATGCTCAAACATTGATCGTTTTTTCTAATCCGTTTTTATATGTAAGGGGAGGTTGGGGGTGCAGACTATAATTGATATGCTCTAAAAGGAATAGGCAGAAAAGTTTATAAAACTTTATTTCAATATCTAAGTAAAATATGTTAAAGTGAAGCTGAAAAAAAGATTATTATGATAAACGATTACATCAGTTGCAATTCTCAAAAGAGCTTTTTACTATCCCACAATTTTATATTATATTGCCGAAAGTATGAAGCTACCATCTATTTCCTCTTAATCCTACTAATTCGTCATTTTTGTATTATTAATTTTAACTTAACAATTTAAAAACTGAGCTCTAATTATGTACTGGTGATTTATTGACATGCGTTTTAATTTATTTTCAATGTAGTATAAATAATTACAAGATAAAAAAAACTTTTTATGTACAATGTTTTTATATTTTCTGTTGAATTATTATGCTCAATATGCTCAAACTTGTACTTGATAAGAAGTAAATAAAAAACAAATAAACAAAGAATACAGAAATGTCATTTTGACATTTCATTTTGATTTCCATAGTAACGCACGTATATATTAATAATTTAGTTGCTAAGACCACCCCCTTAGCGACCGGATTTCTTCCGAAATAACTTTCCATACAAAACAGAATTAACTGAAAATGAATTCAATTATGCTTAAAGATGGCTAAAAGTATTAAAATAATGTATTGGCATCGTGTTCTGATACCTATATTCTAAAAGTTTCAAATGTCTAGCTAGTCGGGAAGTTAGTTAAAATCGATTGCAAGATTTGAACTGGACAAACAACCACCGGACAAACAAGAATACGAGCTAATAAAAACGTTGTAATAATAAAATATGAATTTTTGACCCCAGTTTAAAACGCCACTGAGCTAATAATAGCACAGAATCGAGTTTATTATACGGACCAAAGTTAATTTTATATACACACATAAATGAGTTATTCCCTCAAGGCACCATTTTGACACATTAAATGTTAATAAATATTACATATTACTAAAAAAAAACTCACAACTACCAACATTACTATATTGCCCATTAAGTAGTTATTATAAATAAATTATTACTCATAACTTTTCTATTATGAATACTTTCACAAGATTGCACTACTCTAGTTTAGTGAATGTAAGTATTTGTGTTGGTGATCGCAAACAATAACTATTTTATTTGTATTAATTAAAAGTTGTTATTAGCATTGTACGTTTAGGCCAGATAAAATATTAAGAATTACTATTGATTGCGTAAACATTTCTAAAAAACTTGAATGTATTAATGTTGAGAATTAACAACACAGCATAATACAATAATATAAAAGTGAATCTGAATACTAAGGTTAAAATTACATTCGTACTCTGAGATTTATTTTTGTCAACAACAATCTATTATAATAAATATCCTTTACATCTCTTGGATGACATATTAATATCTTAGCTAAACTTGTTGCCACTTTGTTGTTTTTTTAACACTTACACTTCGATTTCTCTACTCCAGAAATCTCTTCAATTTGAATCAAGTATATCATTCTTATAGAAATTTACCTTCGTTGAAGTTCTCCTTTCCGATACCATATACTTCTTTATACCTTTTCGTCAATATATTATATTGTTTAATACTTTCAAGTACCTGTCAAACTATTGTGAGATTATCATTTGTTTTTTATCACAACTCGCTTAAAATAAACGATTCCTTTATTCTTATATTTTTTAAAATTAGAATTTTCGTCTACGTATAAATTTTTAGTACGTCTTCTCTTTTTGTAGTTCTCTCTTACACATTTTCATATGTTTTCACGCATGTGTTTAGGTAAGATAATTTAAATGTATATAAAGTAATTATTTATTGTAATATTTTTTTACTTTACCAATATTTATTTAGGTACAAATTGTATGAAGTAAGTACGAATGTGATATTACAAATCTACTCTTAGTAAGTTGTTGAATATAATGGACACTGGCGCCGCATTTCACAGTATGAGGTGCCTGATTTAATCTGTGTGTGCGTAGCATCTTATTGATTATGCCAATTAGTTACTTCGTACTATCATCTTTAGAAATTACAACGGTTTACCGATTTATTATCTTTTATTATCCGTATGCGATATTTTCTGTAAATATATCGTGATAATATTGTACATTGTACAGAAAGCTCTGTAACCATTTTTATACAGGTAGCTATGTAAAGTATAAATCTGTATAGTGCAGAATAAAATTATTTATTTTATTTCACAGCGATTTGGTTCGATCGATTATTATTCATCGATATTTTATTGTTGACTTTAACGTAATTGATCGATTTTCTTGGTGGTAATTCATGAACGTTTACAAAATGGGTTATCAATTGGTATTCAGCATAAAATAAATAATAAGTCAGTAGGTAAAAAGCAAAAAAGGTTTCTCTCCATTTTGAAATGCACAAAAGTCATGCATTGAAATGTTCAAATTAAGTCAAATAACATTATTTTTTTAAATTCAAATAATGGTAGAAGTAAACAGCTCCATGTCCTTTAATAATTTAATATAATAAAACTTATAATGTAGGTACCTAAAACCCCTCAAAACTGTTACTATTGTATGCGCATATGTCAATATATAAGCAATGGATAAAAGCCCCTTTGCTCTTGACTTACTCAAATCACATATAAATAAATAAAATGATAATAGAAATAACAAATTAATTAACATAGTTTTATATGCTTCATGTTTCCCACACTGCTTATGGTTTTCCCATTTCCAACCTCCTCCACTCAATTATGACTTGAAATTATATTATACCAACTATTCATTTCCTACATCACACAGATTAGATAAAGGACATTACTGCGAATCCAGTGGATGCGGATTCCCAAGTCACATCATATTTTTTTTCAAAATACTTTTTCTTGTAGTACACATATTATATCTGAAATGTTTTTAAATCATGTATGAACATTACCTTCCTATGTGCCCCCACTACATAGTATTTACAATAATTATTTTAACCCTATTCAAATTCAAATGTATTTTTCGGCGCCCACACTAATTGAAAAAGTTTATCAAGAGTAAAATACCTTTCGTAGAAACAATATATTTATATAATTATTATGTAGTGAATATCAAGTGATAACCCATTTTATAAATTTAAATTTAGTATTATCTACTTTATACAGAATAAACTCAGTGCGTATAAAGCAGTGGTTCTTAACCTGGGTTCGATCGAACCCCAGGGGTTCGGTGAGTCAGTCTCAGGGGTTCGGCGGAGGTCGAGACACACACCCGACTCATATGATTCGTGATGGCACACCCCGCTTGGCCATCATTGGCTGCAGCTGATCACGCAACATCGCTTGGTCTATCTGTGCTGCAGGGAATTTGGTGCGCTCAGTAGTCGACTTGTGATCTTTGCGAGCAATCCTTTTCGAGGATGCTGGGCATAAAAATGAAGAAAACGAACAGACTTTGTTGCGAAAATGACATAAGAGTGGCACTTGCCAAGATGAAGCCGCGCATTTCTGAATTGGTCTCTGAAAGGCAACAGCAGAAGTCACACTGATTTGCAGTAAATATTCATTATTATGTTTTTGTTTAGTACAGTGATGTTGATGCACGGTTCATTTTGAGCACCAGTAAAATATATACCTATGTTTTGAATTTGAAAAAAATCATATTTTATTTTTTCAATTAAAAAGGGTTCGGTGAATGCGGATATGAAACTGGTGGGGGTCGGTACCTCCAACAAGGTTAAGAACCACTGGTATAAAGGTATGGACATATTATTGTAAGGTGTAAGCAATGCGTACAATGTTGCATATAAATCATTGTGCTCATGGATATATTAATTACAGCGACCAATTGAATAAACATTGTGCAAAAAAAGCTCCCTCCATGCAACTATTATGCGAGCGATTCACTACATTATTCCCGTTTCGCGGCGAAATCTCTATGTAAATATACAACTGTATAATCTGTCATACGGCTTACAACCTGTTTTATGTCAAGAGTATAATAAATAACTTGGGAACGATCCGCTGACGACTGTAACTTGTATTTGTTGTATGACCGGCAAATCGTGAATTGTGATACAATATTGTTACTAACCACGATTTTACTATAGACTTGCTACAATCATATTTATTTTCTTGTTCAAAGAGTCGTCAAAAAATGCAAACATCATTATTTAAAACAGACTTTTCATAAACGAAATTGACGACTCACGTAGCGTTTGAGCATAACTTACTACCTACTTCCATATTATTCTAACTCCAGGATATTAATGTCTTAAATAATATGGTTTTCTTACGTTAAGTGGGCGGTACCTACAACCCTCCTGTACGTGCTAAGGGATCTAAGAAGGTAGTTATTAAATATCTCTGTGAGTCTATTCTATACACAAGGCGGTTATTGATGATAGTTTATCATATTTATGTATTGAGGCGCTTAATTGTTACAATAAGTTAATCGTCTGTGCTATGTTTTAATAACAGCCCATCTCTTGGCTGTGTTGACTTTTAGAGTGAGATAGACAGTTTTGAGAGCTTAGACGGCTAACTTATTGTAAAAATCATGATATCTTATACATAAATATGATGATAATTAACTATGATAAATTATGTTTCAGACAATCGTATAATTAAGTTATATTGAACACCACAGTTTGTAGTATAAATAGTACGAGAGTTATTAAATTGACATTGTTATATTATACAACTTTGAAAAGAAAAGTAGGTATATTCATCTCGTGACAAATATAAACTAAAATTGTATTTAAAACTATTTAATATATTTTATTTTATTTATTTATTTAGAAAAAGAGTATTACGGCATTTCAGCGATTGGCCAATGCGCCATAATACATAATAAATAGAAAATTATAAAAATGTCTTAATTACAAATAACAACTAATATAACAAGAAAGTAGAAAAGACAGCATGTGTTTATGTAAATAATAAAGAAACGTGACATATACAATTATAAATTTAACGTATTTAACACGTCCACAAACATTAAAATAGTTAATAAAAAATAAATCAACCTTTACGGTGCCATCAAATAAGTTAATCGCACGATACACAGCATCATGAAACATAACATCTGTTCTACGACGAGGTATCATGAAGACCGTAGAGTTACGAGTGATAGTGGTGGGAACATGAAAATTAATATTTGCCAGTAGGTATATACAGATTGTAAATGAACCAACGAAGAAGAAAAAATAAATGCTTTAAAAGAGCAATCACTCTTCGGGTAGACAGGGATTGCATTGATAGCATACCCAGAAGAAAACGAGTCGGAAAATTCATTTTATTATCATTATCATAAGGAAAGAACCTATGTTCTTAAGTAGTCTTTAAACAACTGATTCAGTGTTATTTAAACATTTTAATATGATTACAATATTATATTATATAAGATTCGCAGATGGTACAGTAAAGTTAATTATAAATACATTAAACGTCTTTCTTTTGATAATAAAGATATTTTGATGTTCGTAATAATACAATATGTATGATATAATGATCTAATAAATACAATATGTTATTCTTATTCTTCCTGGCGCTACAACGCCAACCCCATCATATTCCTCCACCCGTTGTTCAAATTCGCTTACCGCCAGTTGTGGATGCCAAACATTTTTATCCCTCTAACTAGTCTAACTTATATATGGTAGAGTAGTCCTTTGTTTAACATTCGGTTTTCCGAGTGTGTGTTCCTGTGGAGATATCTCTGAATATATTATGGTTACATATATTTTAAGTTACTTTCATACTATAAGGACACAAAAACTTCAACGTGTCGGATCAGTGACGTCCCGTGGGGGTAGGCAGATCGAGCGTCGCTTGGGGGCGGCAGTTACTTGAAGGGCGGCAAATCGAGGAGAATCATTTGGTATATTATAATATAGAAATAGGTACCTAAACTTAGTATCCACCTAATAATGAAAATATCCTTCGATTAAAAAAATCAGCTCACTGGTTGGAAACAAAAAGTATTAAGAATTAACATACAAGGTTTAACATGACTGTATTTTTTGCCGGTTTCGCGATGTCTTGTTTACTTCTGTTGTCCTTGGACGTCACATCCTTGATGACCAGTAATGACACGTGCAGGTTTGCGAATTATATTTGAATTATAGGTAGGGACATAGGTACGAGTACATACCTAGCTTGCGTGTTTCGAAAGTTGTCAGGTGTATTTTTAAATGTATCTGAAACCGTGGACTCACAATATTGATTATTGAAGTAGAGATGGCATTTAAATTGTATTTAGTGGTATATATTTTGTTAGTAATGTATCCATACAACACATTTCCTAAATATTGGGGTCATGTAAGGATGATAAAAAATACTGTATAAAATGGGGCGGCAATTTAGCGCTGCCTAGGGGTGGCATGTTGTCTAGGGACGTCACTGTGTCGGATACGCAGTTTTGGTGCCCAACCAGACAAGGGTTGTTAATTTTTAAGTCCGATAGTTTTTAATAAATATTTTATTTTATGGTATTTTACAATAAATAAATCGCACAAATATTTGAATTTTGTTTTAGAATCAAAGCTAAAACAACTCTTAATTTTGGACCGATTTTTTTTTAAATAATGGAAATTTTTGCATATGAGTCCAATATTTCTAGCTATGCCAGTGATATGAATACACATAATATTAATTTTAACTGTATATTATAATTTGAATATTAGAAATTGAATAATGGACGAGATGGAAAAAATAAAACATGTTAAACTAACCGGTCAGTGATCTGCAACCGTTGGTTTGTAATCGTCTATGTTGTTTATTTATGATGTCATTCTTTTCAGTCTGACGTCTGTGTTGGCATAATAATCACATATTCTGTGTGAATACACTTTCAGCCGTTTTTATAAATTGTTAGCCAGTTAAAGTCAATATAAATCTTCTCGAATGTGAGATAAAAGTCGGTGAATTTTTGGTTCTTGCTTTATTGTAATGTACTTATTATTACTTTAATTACTAGGTATTGAATTCAAGAGTAAAAATATGTAAATACTTTTATAAATACATACTTACACTTACTTTAGTATTTCATATAATTATTAATCCTAGATTTTAGATTCTAGCTCTAACGAGTTTGTAAGTTAAGGTTAACCATTTTTTTTCAAGGTAATTTATCATATTGTTATAAATTGGCTTCTTTATAATAACATAAAAATCTCTGATCAGTATTAATTAAATAATGGTGTTATTAAATTTAGATTAAGGGGGGACATGCTCGTCGAAGGTCAAAATTGAGTTTTTATTGTATTTTCAAACCATGATCCTGGACACTCCTTAAACGTTGTAGATAATCTATTTATATAATTTTGAAGCCTTATTATCCTTTATAGTTATTTTAAACATTTGATGACTGCATAAAGTATTTTTGTTACATAAAATAGTATTCTTTTAAACCTCTCGCTCTAATGTTTTAGAATATAGTCATATTTCGGTACATAACTGTGCAGTGGTGTTAAGATTTTTTACATTTATTAATTTTTAAACGCATTTATAAAACCATTAGCATAATTTATTACGAGATAATTTTTGTAAAATATTCACGATAAAAAATTATATTGATAATCTCTGTGATCCCAAATTTGACAAGAATTAGGCATTTTATTATTCAAAAAATCGGCAAGATTAACACATTTCAAGATGATTCTAAAGATATTTATTATAAGCTATGTCTTTGACCATTCAAGTGTGATAAACATCTTATGAATAATGATTGCTTTATAATAATTATTGACCTAAGAATAAGGTAGTGTTTTTTTGAAATACGCCATTTCTTTTGTCATTCCCCAGTGGTTAAGCTACAACATACGGCCGTAGCCATAAATTGACAAACTATAATTGAAGTAGGGAGTAAAATGATATTGACGCGCGTGTTTGAACATGTACCGTTTAAAAAAAAAATAAAAAAAAATTCGGTTAGGTACATGTTCAAACACGCGCGTTAACATAATTTTACTCCCTACTTTAATTATAGTTTGTCATTTTATGGCTACGGCCATATGTTGTAGCTTAACCACTAGGGAATGACAAAAGAAATGGCGTATTTCAAAAAAACACTACCTTATTCTTAGGTCAATAATTATTATAAAGCAATCATTATTCATAAGATTTTTATCACACTTGAATGGTCAAAGACATAGCTTATAATAAGTATCTTTAGAATCATCTTCAAATGTGTTAATCTTGCCGATTTTTTGAATAATAAAATGCCTAATTTTTGTCAAATTTGGGATCACAGAGATTATCAAAATAATTTTTTATCGTGAATATTTTACAAAAATTATCTCGTAATAAATTATACTAATGGTTTTATAAATGCGTTTAAAAATTAATAAATGCAAAAAATCTTAACACCACTGCACAGTTCTGTACCGAAATATGACTATATTCTAAAACATTAGAGCGAGAGGTTTAAAAGAATACTATTTTATGTAACAAAAATACTTCATGCAGTCATCAAATGTTTAAAATAACTATAAAGGATAATAAGGCTTCAAAATTATATAAATAGATTATCTACAACGTTTAAGGAGTGTCCAGGATCATGGTTTGAAAATACAATAAAAACTCAATTTTGACCTTCGACGAGCATGTCCCCCCTTAACAGCTGAACAAATAGGTAACCAACTGTCTGACTATTATTTCGAAATATTTACCCTTTGATCAATGTTTTGACTTTCCATAATACCTTAGCATACAATATGTTTTTTTTTAAATTGTAGTCTGTCTGTCTATTTTTTGTTCCATTCAACTTAAAAGTTACTTGACCAGTTTCTAGACTACGTTGTTGCTACGAATTTAGTAGAGTTTCATCTTGCTATCTCGAATGAAGATATTCCGAAGTTAAGACGTCTCGAAAATAACTTACGGTCAGATAGCAGTGGTGGAGTGGTGAGGTGAGGTGCGAGTAAAGGAGCGCGCGCCTAGTTTCATCCGTTGTCTATATCATTGATTAAAAAAACAAATCGAACCGGCCTGTTTCTTCATTTTTCTCTACTTTTTGTTTCCGTATTTCACGTCCCAGGCTATCGCTTGTAAAAAATAAAAATGTATAATAATATCTTAATAATATCTTTAAAAAAAAAAATAGTATAATACGAGGGTGGGTCAATAAGTCCTTAGAAAAGCCGACAGGTGGCGCGACTAGTACTGTAAGCGGTTTGTTTTCATGCAGCGGCACTACCGATTCAGTATGCTGCGAAGTTTCAATCAGATTGGTCGGGTTGTTGTGTGTTTCTCGTACATTTAAAAAAAAAATTTGCTTGTGGAAAATGGAAAAATGGAAAATGGAGAAAATTGAGTTTAGAGCTGTTATTAAACATTTTAATATAAAAGGGTTAACAGCAAAGGAAATAAAAAATGAGTTGGATTTAGTTCACGGCATATCTGCTCCTTCACTTGCAACTATTTATAACTGGTTAAATGAATTTAAACGTGGTCGTACATCAACAAAGGATGAACCACGCTCAGGACGTCCTGTAGAGGTGACTACACCAGAAATGATCAATAAAATCCACGATATGGAGTTAAGTGACCGAAGATTAAAGTTGAGTGAGATAATTGAGGTTACAGGAATCTCAAAAGGTAGCGTCATTTCTATTTTACATGACAAATTGGGCATGAAAAATATTTCTGCAAGATGGGTGCCGCGTTTGCTCACAGTCGACAATAAACGCAATAGGGCGGTGGCCTCTAAAGCCCTGTTGTCGCTCATGCAACGCAATCCGGATGAATTTTTTCGTCGCTTTGTGACTGTAGATGAAACATGGATACACCACTATACTCCCGAGACGAAAGAACTGTCAAAGCAGTGGATTGCGAAGACAAACCATGTCCAAAGAAGGCGAAAACCGTAAAATCAGCTGGTAAGGTTATGGCTACTGTATTTTGGGATGCACGTGAAATTATTTTCGTTGACTATTTGGAAAAAGGAAAAACAATAACAGGGGATTATTATGCATCTTTATTGGACCAGCTAAAAAACGAAATTGAAGAAAAACGGCCTCATTTAAACAGGAAAAAAATCCTCTTTCATCAGGACAATGCCCGTGTTCACACATGTTTACGATCAATGGCTAAAATTGAAGAATTGAAGTTCGAATTGGTCGACCACCCACCGTATTCGCCAGATTTAGCCCCCAGTGACTTTTTCCTTTTCCCAAACTTAAAAAAATGGCTAAGTGGACAACGTTTTTTTCAAATGAAGAAGTCATCGATCGGACAAATGCTTATTTTGAGGACCTTCCGAAAACTTATTTTTCTGACGGTTTAAAAAAAATTGAGAAACGTCTAACCAAGTGTATTGAGCTCCAAGGAGATTATGTTGAGAAATAAAAAAAAATACAAAAATAAAAACTGTTTTAATGCTTTTTTCTAAGGAATTATTGACCCACCCTCGTAATATCAATAAATTATACCAATTCCCGTAAAAATTGTGTATTATGTACATATTCAAAAGTATTTGTTTGTTTTTACTACGTGAGTTGATTTCGAGTGACTAAAATTATGTTTGTAATATTTTTCTCCTTGAGTTTATTTACCTCAAGTGACTTTTGTTTAATAAATGGCGCCATGCCGCCAGCAGCTATGTCAAATAAGTATAATTTAATTTTTAAAAAGGTATAATCATCTAATGATTGTACATTTATTTCTTTGGTATTTGTAACTAATTATATGGGTTTTGTTGAATTTGCACAAAGCTAATATTAATATAAATCTATAAAACGTAGATCGTCAGCTACGGCATTGACCAAGCTAATAAGCCTTGTTTTCACTGGTAGAGTTAGCAGTACAGTATGTGTATTAGCATACTTACCATTGAAACTACTCTACTTGACCGGATTTGGTAAAATACCCGTTCACACGTACATTAAAAAAAATATATGGAAGAGTTGAATCTCGAAGAGTCGAATAATTTCTCTTTCTCGACCGTTCAATTGTCATTTTCATTGCTCGTATCGCTCATTTTTGAAACCGTAAGAGAATGAATAAAAATAAATAAAATCATCATTCATCATGAATAGTTCCAATATATCTTAAAAATTGGTGGTGGGGGAAACCGAGCAACACGGGTACTATCAAGATCTAGTAATCTATTATGCTAATTACGTTTTCACTGATAGAGTTCGAATGATAGTCAGCACTTGTCAAACTACCGCTAGCTCTACCAATGAAAACAAGGTTTTATATAAAATAATATATCGAATAGTGACCGTCTTCAGATTAATGCTCTGCTTACAAGAGGCATCTAGCCGAAAAATAATAAGCTAGTTATTCGAGAAAATTTATATTTAAAATGTTTTAATTTAATGTAATAGACACATAAAACATTAAAAGGTATTTTAAGTCAATAAGAATTACAATTAAGAAAAACGTTATAAAATGTAAATTCGTTAATCTTATTATTATGTTATTTTATAGTTTTGTTTACCAATAAAATTTAGTTTATTAAGTTTTCTCTTATTATATTTTAAGAGATCGTTTGTATTTATATCGAAACTAATTTCGATTTAGGCACAATTTTGAAGCTCACTTTTCAATACACACTATAATCAAAACAGTTAGGAATCTATTTAAAGAAATAAGTCACCATGGATGTGCTAAGTCATAGAGATGAAATCAAAATTTATTCTTAGCACTACTCTAGAACATTTTTATGTGAAAAAGCTTGAATTGAAACTACATACAATTATTCATAATTATTAATAAAGGGTTAAGAGTATTTATAAAAATATGATTTTTTTCTCTGCTTCTTTCGCATCTATAATAATTGTATGCAATCAGTTAGGATTATTTGATGACGATTCCATATTGACGATATAACCATAAAATTACCATAAAAACGAACCATACGTAGATACGAGTAACAAAACATTCGGCGCGCTTATATTCTACGCAATATACGTTAGAGTAAAATTTCTACGGCTGAATTAAATATTTATTGTACACGTATTGCACATATTGTGTTAAATATAAAGTTAGTGGTAATTGTTTTAGTTAATTTAGTAGAACATATTATGGTTAACTATGTTGTGTTTAAATTTGGTAGCCGTACTGAGAAGCAACACGATGGTATATCGCTTCGTGATGAAATAAATAAAATTGAAGTTCTACTGTGGATGTACGCAAGAAATACGGCTTCGGATTATAGTTTTTTTTTTAGAATTATTAATAACCATGTCCTTGCTTTTTCGTACAAGGTGGTAACACTTAAGCTTTGAGAAAAACACATAAATATTGTGTCCTGACCGGGAATCGAACCCAGAACTCTCGGGTGGAAGGCAAGCGCCTTACGCACTGGACCAAGAGAGTCGCCTTCGTATTATAGTTGAACAATACACTCTCTCTTTATATTATTGCTCTGAGAATATGTGTCATTTTTACGGTTATTCCACAATATTTTGATAATAACTAAATAACACCGGGTCGTAGTAAAAAATTTGGAGTTAAATTATTAGGCAATTAAACTAGCGTTCTATGATTATTACTTATTAGTGTTCACGACCTAAAGAAAAAAAGTACTTCGGATTGTGGTGATCACACTGATCAGTATTCATAATATTATAATATGATTCGATATGAGTATTAAAAGAATTCATCTGTTTTTTTCATAACATATCACGGCGGTACAATATCATGAGCAATGTTTACTTGTTTCCTTGTACTAGTGGCGCCAAGGCTTTTTTCATACTTACATCAGATTTTCAAGAGTGGTTGGTTGTTGAAGATTCATAATAATATAATGTTTATTTAAAATGCTTTTTCCATAAATCATGATCGCCGCTTATATCTTGAAATCAATGTGCGGGACATGTGGTGGAGTTAAATATAATTATTAATTAATAAAAATTAATAATATATTTTTCTTAAATATAGATTTTGAATTTATGTTTATTCAGATTAGACCCTGAATCGAACTGAACAATGTGTAGCATAAAAAAATGTTTGAATTTGAATTAGATTTGTCGGAAGGAGAGATTGAAATTTCGAATTTTACTAAATGATAATTTACTAAAATGTGCTCTTTGAACCCCCCCCCCTAAGGAATAAAAAGAGGAGAGCAAAACAGAAAATTATAGTCGACTGTCTGTTCTAAAAGGCGTTAAAATTTCATTTTTTTCACTTGGAGCTTGTCCAGATGACGCCCATCTATACAAGGTCACATGTACCTTGACTGCGCGCGAGAAGTGACACGCGGCGATTACACGTGGACGGCCCGATTAGGTCACATGTACCTGGAATGCACGCAAATTTTTACGCGGGAGTCAAATCACGCCATCTGGACAAGGCCTTAGACGTCGTAATTGGAATTGGTTTGTGAACAAATTAGCGTGTAGCAAATGCAAACCTAAAACTTGCTTCATTCATAAATGCACTTAATAATATGCGGTAATAAATCTGCTTGCAGGTACTTACAAGATTATAGCAGTAGATACTATCTATAAGCTAGTAATACTAAGATAGTGAACCTGTGATAATGTGCCCAGAATAAAATAGTTCGGTGTTAGGTTTTGACAATCTATTCAGGAGGACTCGTTGTGGTGAGGATGGTGATCAGAAAGGTTGTAATTTATATTATGAATAATGCAGCATTTAAGCAAACATGTGAAAAAATGTATAATGTTGACCGAAACGCGTAGATGCATTCAGAGTCCAACACTCTTGTGTCATAATCACTAATATAAATAGTACCTATCTGATATAAATTGAATCAAAACATTTTTAAAAAACTACACCCCATTGGGCGAGTTTAAAATCCCAAGTAGAATCCGTGCTTTACGGGGATATTTTTTGTAGATAAATTAGTTTTAATTAATAGTACCAGTGACCTCTTCGCGCGAGACGCCACTGAGATCATCGCCATAATTTTGCGGTTTGATTACCGAAAATATTGAGTAAATAAATCTTCGCAAAAATTTCTCGAATAAGGTAGCTGCTTCTTCGAACAAATTGCATTTCCGGGTGGTAAGATAAGACTGTTAACCCAATGCTTACGGGCCGCACAAAATTGTGTTTTTGCTAATTGCTTTTCAAATGCAAATTAACACGTTAATTAAAAATTAATTGAAAGGGCCCGTAAGCATTGGGTTAATATACCACATAATATGAATACAACTCATCCCCCATTATAAGTAGGTAATTTGTAGAAATAGTCATCAATACGACGTGTTTTAGAACCATTTATAAATTTAATATAAGTTAAAGTTACTGTATTCCAAAGGAACATAATATGGTACCTATATCATGGCCCCCACAAGGATGCTTATGCATATTTTTAAGCGGATGCATCTACGGCCTACGCCCACTGGTATGCTGTTGGGAATCCCTGACTGCTACGCTATACGTATTTAATACCGCGAAAAATGCCCACCATAGTCAGGCTATTGATATTGATATTGGCTTATTGATAATACCTACTATGAATGCAATATTATCAACTGACAAAATCAATTTGATGAAATATTCAATAGAATATCTTGATTTATTCCGAAAGGCTATCGCATTGTATTCGAAGATAATCAATAACTAGCACTACTATAGTAATTCGCAATTCAATGTAACGGCTTGAATATAGTCAGCATTGACCGTCAATGTATCTTATATCTACCACGTGTCTATTCTCTTCGGAATTATTTTCAATATTTCCTATTTGATGAAACTATACTTTTTTAATGACGATACCAAATACCTACATAGGTTGTAGAACATATTTCAGAGAATGACATACCTACCTAGAATACAATAATATAATAATTCACACCAATCATATTATAGGTAATGTATGGCCGGAATGTCTATCCGGGACGAATGTTTTTTTTTTACTGAAACTGTTTGCGTATGTACTTATATTAATTTCATTCTCACCATTACTCAAATGCAAAGATTTTCAATTTAATTATACTTTTTATGATATGTAAAAAATGGAATGTATTCAATCTGATGCTATAAATACCACCTGTCATTTGATTTGATATAAGCAACATTACATAACCAGCATAACTAGGGTTGGCAATACTTTTTTTAAATTCAAATTTAACTTGTGTTTTGTTGTTTTTATTTAATAAAACGCAATTTTTTTGTAGTACTTATTCCACTTTTATATAATAGATTAGGACCGGTTTTGTCCGCCTCAGAGGGACATTTTCAACTGAATTTGAGTTGAAAATGTCCCTCTGAGGCGGACGAAACCGGTCCTAATCTATTATATAAAAGTGGAATAAGTACTACAAAAAAAATGCGTTTTATTAAATAAAAACAACAATACAATGCAGTTCCACCATGAATTGACAGTTAACAAAATAAAAGAAATTAACTTTTGTTATTCCTCGTTACTCTGTTCACAAAAAAACAATTATTGTGGTTGCTGATTTTTATATTAACTAATATAATCCTTATAAGTCATGCAGTATTGTCAACCTTACTATAAATTTAATTACCCTCAAAAAAAATAGTAAGTTGTACTATAATTATTATTAATTATGTCAAATAGGATTTAAAACGAAAAAATTCTCGTGTACTATAGGTTTTCAGAAATACTATAACTATAATCAGCATAGAAGAAATTAGCACAAATTAAGTTATGTTAATTATGTTTTCGTTCATCTACAAATAATGAAGATGAATATGAATGAAAAAAATGACGTTCCTTGGCGTTACTATAAATATTGCAAGTTTATTATAGCACTGTCGAAAGGGTATTGTTATTAATGTTATTATTTTCATTAGAGACTTCCATTACACTATGTGACAAAATATGATTTGGTCTTAGTGCTCAGCCGTAGTGGTTTAGCGGGCGCGGCGCGGCGGCGTCTTGCGAAACTCAAACGTATAACCGTGTATGAAATGTTCGTAGACAGTGTCTTACAGGGGCATAATACACACGGTTATACGTTTGAGTTTTGCAAGACGCCGCCGCGCCGCGCCCGCCAAACCACTATGGCCGAGCACTTAGGGTCTCACAAGACATTGTATATCACAAGAAAATAATCAGATTTAATTATTAGCTTCACTATCTCACGCTCCAGCGGTACGTCCTTCGCATCTCACTATGTTGAGTATGTAGTAGGTATACCTATTATCACACTTGTAGCATCCTATAATAATATATAAGGCAAGGAAATATTGACCGACAGCGGAATCAGAATGTCCATAGAGTACTTGCAACTCTTGCAAGAGTAAAAAGAATAGTAATATGGTATACATAATATCGTAATTATTAATTCATAAGAAAACTATAGGGGATTGTTTTGACTTATGATATATTGTGACTTAATAGGAGAACTAGTAATATTATCAAATGACCAAATCATCTGGGCCACGCATCAGAGTTATCAGATAATTATTTTACCAAATACGGGATTTTCACCATGTGTAATAAATAAAATCGGGATTTCGGAGCAAAAAGTGGGACAACCTCAAAATCGCATAGTTCAATATTTTTAATGTTTATTTCTATAATATCAATTATACATGACACAAAACTCTTACAAAACAAGTATCAAAATGATAATATTAAACAAGATTTTTCCCGACATTCACCCATTTGCACGTTTCTGAAAATTTTACTTCTTTCTTCTGAGCGAGTTTCTTTTTGCTGCTAAAATTCAGCACATGAGTATAATATCATGTTGAATTGAACAAATAATTACGATTATATCAACTCACTGGTGACTAGAATATTTGTTTCTTGCATCTGACCATTTTAAATTCATCTGAGAAAATACTGGTTCGGTATATAGCAATCAGATGATAACAAAAATACATGATATAAGTGTGCAAACACGACGTGTGAATCACGCATCCATCGTGTTCTTTTGTCTTAATCTAAACGTCTTATTTTTATTTATTGAATAATCGTGAATTTAGCTGAACAATCTATATTTTTTGCTTAAGCGCATACATCAGTGAAACAGCAAATATTTTTCAACAATAGGTGGAACGAAATTTCGCACTCGTTGCCAATCGGAGAGAGGTATTCGAGATGAGAGCACGTCGATTTGTTTTGTGATGGCGTTTGAGGAATATATTATTCTTAAATCGTGTAAAGATGACTAAAAAACGTCACGCATGTACCTACTCGATAAAGAAAACATGTCAATGAATATATTATTATTAATACTAATATAACAATAAACATAACATTAAATGGGCGCATGTTGAATTTTTATGACAAATTATATTTCGTTCGGCACGCGTCATTTACACAATCCGCGCATCGCCTAGTCACGATCTTTTTAAACCGTACCCCAGCTGAGGTATAGCCTTAAAACGAATAGGTTTAACGTCGTTACCTGATATTTTTTTTCTTTAAGCGACTGTTGAGAGATGCATTTCACATTTTTTTTTTTAAATAAATAAACGGTGATTATTCGTCATTACTTTGATATATCCCTGATTGATTCGGACGACCTTGCATTATTAGAAGCGGGCTAGGCGTACCTATGTGTGAAGCCAAGAATGCTCCGCGACAATTTGTCGTTTTTTAAGTGCAAATTACATGTCATTTTTTATTTAGCCATAGTGTTGGCGCCACAATTCGTAGTAAGATCCGCTATTAAATTGATAATATTGTAAATACTATACCTACGTACTTTACAAAACAACATTTTCACTACAAAGAGTTTACGATTTTATTGAAAACTATAGGCGGTTTGGTATCGATAGTATAATTGAAAGACAACAGTTTAAATTTAATGTTATTTCGTATATTAAGGAGGATTGATATAATATGACCTCATTTGTTTACTGTTTTGTTTAACTTACAATAAAAAAAGTTATAAAATATTAATTCAAGGATATCATTTTTACTATTAGGTGCATGTTATTTTATGGTTGTGTTTATCATTGAAATTTAGTTTATTAAGTTTTCTCTTACATGTGTAGGTACTTAAAATATGTTTGAATATTCATAGTTTTAATGCATATTATATTTTAATAGTACTAAATCATTATTTTATTATTACTTTATCTGTATGAAGATGCCGAACGCCGAAACCTGGTTCACAAAAAACGACTCAAATGGAATGCTTAGTACGAGACTTAAGTCCATTAGAATTCATATTATATTTATGTATTAAATTGAAATCCTTTTCTTCTGTCCACCAAAATTTGCTTAACCTATTTGAAAATCTATTTATACATGATAATAACGATATTTTTTATTGATATTTTAATAATAACAATTTATAATTAATTTTTAGACATCTCTAATGTAACTAAACATTGTATTTTGAAATTTGAAAATAATTACCAGTTAAATATTTAGATTTTATAGAGATACCATAAGCAACCTTATTTGGTGAAATATATTAATGTTAAAAATAGATAACTTTTTTAGTCATTAAATATCACAGGTGTTGTTACATGTCAGAAATTCGATCGATTATGGGGCAGTAAATTATATTTTAGTACACCGTTTGAATAAAATTATTTTAAATATTTAAAAGTAATAAATAATTTTGATTTTCAATATAATATCAAACATATGTCAATAAAGAATAGCCTTGATCTGATTAAGCCATAGTTTTACGTGTGTATACTATCATTAAAATGTTATAAGGTTTCAAATAAACAATTTATGTAGGTATTTTGTGGTACTGCGCCATTTACCCGGAGTTTAAAATAATATATCAAAACATGATATATTTCTGCGATAAAAATATAAGTGTTTAAAAAAATTCAATGAGTATGATTATAACTATAATATGTTAGAAGTAATAGTGTTCCATTAAATCTTGAGTAATTCCTAATAAAATGCTAATGTCTTGAGGGTGAATTGTGTTTCAACCTCGCAACGCCAACTAATTTATGTACACACAGTATTAATTTTATACAATTCTATTCCACATTATTATTTGATAATGTATTGTAATTCGTTCACACTATCGTGGCAAATGTACATTTTGTATTATTATTTTTACATTAATATCGTATATCTACTAACAAACCACCTCCAAACTCAGGTGAAATGTTTTTGGAAGTAAGTGTTGGCAGCAGAATACACAATAATTATGCTTTCGAGAACCAACTGAATTATTAAAGTAATTACGACAAAATAGGCATTGGTTAATAAACAATAATATCAACTCTAAACGCGGTATCAATACAAAGTTTTGACGTGTTTGGTGTGTGTGGCGGATTTAAGTATCGAGAAATAATGAAAAGGAGAATATCGAAATATATTACATATTTTTTGATAGTTATTTAGGGTGGGTTTATTTTAATTTTTTTCCCATAGCACTTCTTGGCTAACTACTTTTATAGCTAAACACGACAACTCCCCCAAATTGCATCGGAATGTGAGCCCTCATAAAACGTGTTGTCACTACCTACTTAAACTCCTCGTACCTAAACTACTACGATATGATTAATTAAAAATTTCTATTACCAGATTTTCTGTGGTAATTTTATAAGTAGATGTCATTATTCTTCATATCTCACATCGGAAGTACATGAGTTGTTTCATTTAGGTAGATATGTTAAATGTAAATACTTATCTTACTTACTTAAGTAATTGATATTTCAGTGAACATATATTTAAAACATTATTATTGATACTAAATCATTTGATTACACTGAAAAACATTTATGATTTTTTATTATTATTTTATATTATGTATGATTTAGTCATATTAAGTATATAGATATTAAAAACTTAATATTTATATTATTAATATCATCAGATTATTGAATAGTTAGTAGGTATAATTAGTTTATTTAAATATTATATTTTAAGTATGATACTATGAAAATTGAGTGAATGTTTTTGGCGATTATATCGACTTAATCAAATTAATTAATATTTTAATCACAATTTTTTTCGCTTGTCCCCATCATAACTATTCACTAACTAATCTGTTAATTTCTGAAACCTGACACTTAATCTTTTATCTGATAAAAAAACTCCAGACTTAATAACCTTCTAAAGTCAAGCACTAGTTTTCAATCGTTAACTACCAGTAAGTATCGAACTTTAATAGTTATACAAATTTAAGCCTTTTAGTGTGAGTAAACAATGCTATGTTGTTATGAGAAATACGTATTAGTTATTCTTCCAAGGCATTTGATTATTCCTCTGGATGAAACAAAGAATAAAATAAAATAAATATGTGGGATGGGAACCCGTGACTAGGGATTGCAATACCGATTGAAAATATCAATACCGGTTTTCCGATATTTCTTATTGAATACCGGTATTAATACCGGTATTCGTTAAAACATAAGTACTTATCGTACAAAAAAGCTTACATACCTACATTTATTATGGTGACATTTAAAAAGATGTATTAGTCACAATGTTGTACAACTAATGGTGATTTTTTTTAAATAATTTGAATACCTATATTGATAATTTCAACAAAAGCCTTCAAAAAGACTCGTTTATTAGGTGTTAATAAGCACGGCTGCAGGAAAAGCTTCTTCAATTCAACACTTGTACAATCATCAATAATGTTATTGTAGAATAATTGAACATTTTTCACGGATGTTTTTTTATTTCGAAATAATATTAGTAGATATGCTAATTATTTATCGAGACAATTTTATAAATGAGTATATTTAATGAATTGTGTTTTATTGTTATTTCGCCTATGTTGGATGCCGTCAATATTTTGCATTTTATCAGCACATAACTTATACACTAAATTGAATAAGAAATACAGTACAAACCAATGAAGAAATAACATTAAATTCATCATCAAAAACGTAAACGAGTGTGGTTTTGAATACCGAAAATTTCGGTATTTTGGATTTTTGGATTTTTAAAACCGGTTTTATTAATAAATACTGGAATATCGATTTTGGATTACCGGTAGTGCAATCCCTACCCGTGACTAATGGATTTAGAGACAAGTTCTGACACCGCGAATTTTGTGAAAGATTTTATTGAAAAAAATGGTTATTGCCAGGAGACTGTTAATGTATTATAAAAAAATGATTGTGAACGTTTCTCTGGGCAAGCAAGCTTTCTCCTATTCAAGGCAAAATTATAGGAATCGTAAAGAGCGGTCGATTGGATATAGCTGTGGGCCTTTGGTGGAAACAAACCTAAGAATTATTTGTAAACGTTTTAATAAAAATATTGATGTAATAATTAAAGCGGCTCGAATACAGACATTATAATGTAATGATACGTTTTTCCATTTGGTAATAAATAATTATTTTTTTAAAATTTGTTGATTTATTTGCATTGGGCAGCCGGCCGGTGTGGGTATGTAATTTTGGGCGATACATCTTTATTTCACACGCAATGTGCCCGACCACTTTTGGAATGTAGACTCTGCAAACACGTTTTAAATTTAAAATATCTATTTTTCTCCGAAATTAAATAACAATTAAGTACATTTTTGTAAATAGTACTGAATGTGCTAGAACAATATAAGTGTTGATGTAAACACTATCTTTGTAATCGTTTAAGAATATTTTACAGCAGTAGAAAACATAGTGCAATGTACAAAGTCAATATCGGCGGAATAGATAATTTAGAGAATGCAGATAAGTTTCCCTTTGTTTTTCATTATCGTAATTGAAAAAAAAAACCTTTTCCCGATCCACTAAAGAAAACCCAAGTTATAAGAGATTAACTCTTTACAAATCGATAAACATAAAATTAAAACACGATACATCGAACAAGCATAATGTTATTTAAAGATTTAAACTATAGTGTATAGTATTATAATATATAGGTACGGAGAAATCATAAGTAGTATACTTCTTTCAAGCTATTTTTGGAAGCTTTATGTCGTGTACTTAAGAACCGGACATGGACTAAATAGATGAAATAGTAAATTAATTACCATCTTCGCTACATATTGATGGTTTTAGTAGCAAGCCTTTTTCCAGGAAATGATTGTCAACATATTAATCAAACACATTGAATAAGTTAGCAGCATGTAATATTTCCCAGATACGAACTCAAGTCTGATGCCACCGCTTCAGGAACGGAAGCTCTACCTATATCGCAACCGTGAGGCACGTAGGATTGGTGTTAATCAACACCAAAGCATTGCAGCATTTTTAATGCAATAATTACTAGATATGGGGATGTGGAACGATAGTAATTTAGAGAGCGTAGAGTTTGAGTAGATGATGTAATTTCCCCCATTTTTGCGGTCTGGCATCACTATCTCAATTTGGTACATAGTACAGCATAATGCTTAGATGATGAATTTTCCAAGACCAATCAATTCAAGAAGTTATTCAGCCTATTAAAAAGAGCTTAATGTAAATCTTATAAGTTTTATTCATCGTTTCGTATATTTTAATATCGAGATAATTGAAGTACAAATTATTACCGCATTGTTGAGCATGTGACCGTCTGCATGATAGGTATAACCAGTATTGCCAACTTAATATCCCGTTTACACGTGCATAGATTTACTGCTGACAGTACGTATTATCGTGGCGATAGCAAGAAATTTAATGTACGTGTAAAAATGTATTATGAGCAGTGGCAAGATTGCATACCTCGGCATTCATAAAAAAGTTCGGAATTTTGAGGTTAACCGATTTTTACAACCTGTCAAATAGTATTAAGGCGGCACTCGTGGTGCAGTGCGTAAAGCTTTGGCCTTCCACCCGAGAGTTCTCGGTTCGATTCCCGATGAGGACACAAAAAATATGTGTTTGTCTCACAGCCTGGGTGTTTGTGATTGTTCAAAAAATTACTAACAATCAACTTGTATGAAAAAGCAAGGACATGGTTATTAATAATTAAAAAAAAATAGTAGGTACCATAAGATAATAACATCGCGTCTCGCGTACTCTTGAAGAATCAGATTGGAGAGACAGTCACAGACTACACAGTTATTGGTCACGATAGTTTAAAATACACACTGATGCTGCTAGTAAATTCATGCACGTGTACAGGCGCTATAACTCTCGTCGACAAATATGTGACGTGTGACCGACAATGTAAGAATATAAACCATTTGGCATGAAAAAAATGTAAGATTTCCTGAAAAAGCTACCGATTGTTGTAGAAAAACTCTTTTTAGAGAAGAGCTTTTTTCGGTGAATGAAGTTTCAGAAAAGTGTGAGATTTATTAGTTTTCTCCCAGGAGAATCTACAAAAAACTGATTATTTTTATTATTTATTTAAAATTGTACTATTTTTATAAAAATTCTCAAGCTAATTCATGGTATGTAAAATGCTAAATTTAACGTTAAATGTGAACAAATACCCTATTATTTCGACTAGTAAAAACTGGTTAAAATTGCATTGATAACCGCTGCTCTGGAAATCCGTTAATGCGGTGGCAAACTGACTGACAGTACCTGTGTGAACGAGTATAATGTGCCACGAGCGGTTCGCGGATATACAATCGGCTCGCTGTGGGATGGCTTAAAAAATGAGCAGGCGCCAGCAGCCACCGGACACCGCTGTGAAATGAACACCACCGTCCGACCTCGCGAGCGCGTATTATTATTGCTTGCGTCGCGATCCACGACACCACGCTAATATTCCGGAATACAATGCTCACGGAGATGATTCGTAGTTAGAGCCGTCAACAAAAGTATCGATACTTTCTGACAGTTACATTGTTACTTTGGCACCGATACCAGGTATTGATACATTTTCTTTCGCCACGACGGCCCTATTCATAGAAGGTATATTTAAATAATAGAAAATACGATAATTTTAATTAAATAATTTTTTGAAGAGAACTTTTTTACATGTGTCACGAAAAATACTACATTATTAATTAATAATATTGGCCAGTCGACTTGCTATTATAATAATAAACAGAACGCTATAGCAGTTGAGCTTGTAAACGTTCCTGTGGGTCTATTCTATACACAAGGTGGTTATCGACGGCTACAGTGATAACTATTAATACTACACCATATGTATGTATTGAGATATTATAATTATTATAATAAATTAGCCGTAAAAACTGTCTATCTCGCTCTAAAAGATAACAAAGTCAAGAGAGGGACTGTTAAAACATAGCACTCTTTCACAGTTTAGACCAATGATACTCAACCTTTTTTTTCTTCGGGCCAAATACATATATTTGTAAAGTAACGCGGGCTGCATCACTACTGGTGTGACGAAAAAAAACATTAAACCCCCCCTTTTTTACAAAACATTTTTGAGATTTTAAAAATTATGCGTGTCATAACACTTTTATACCAGATCTGATGTGGACCATAATAACATTCCTCTTCGGGTGTCACTAACTGTGCGTCAAAGTCGAAACGAATCTCAAGATATACGAAATTCCTGATAATAAATGTGTTTCAGGCCGCACATAAAAGCTTAAAAGGCCGCAAGCGGCCCGCGGTCCACAGGTTGAGTATCGCTGGTTTAGACGGTTAACTTATTGTAATAATTAACCGCCTCAATACATACATATGATAAAATACCGTCGATAGTCGCCTTGTGTACAGAATATACCAGTGGCGAAGGGTGGAGGTAGGCGGTTAAGATCCGCCATAAACAGTGCACATTAAACTTTTTCAGACATGGATATTTGTTTTCGTTGAAATAAGACTACAATTTACAGATAATGTTGGTTAGTTTTTAAAATTCAATTAAACCCTGAGAAACCAAGCCATAATAGATATTAGTCAAAAAATACATGTATATCTATAAAATATCTAAAATTATGCAATTAAATCATACATAACTTTGAATATTTTATAAATAGAATAATATTTTATATATATTGTAGTTTGGTTTAGGTAGGGCTTAATGAATTAAAAAAAAATAACCAAAAATATGTGCAATATGTATTTTTAATCCAACGAAAACAAATAACTATGAATGAAAAAGTGTGCACAATTTTGTCGTATTGCCCAAATTAGACTAAAACTATTATGGTTTCGTTTAGGCAGGGTTTAGTTGATTTTTCAAAAATAACTAACACCATCTGTAAATTGTAGTCTTAGTTCAATAAAAACAAATACATATGACTAAAAAAGTTTAGTGTGCACTATTTATAGCGAATCTTAACAGCCTACCTCCACCCTTCGCCACTGGAATATACCCACCGTACCCCTAGCTAAATCTAAAAACTAATAATAAAAAATGGAAATCCGTGCTATTACAAAATACGTGTAATGACACTTATAATTTGAGCCACCGGCATAATGCCATTACTAAATATCTAAATAACAGAGAAAGCTAAAAAAATCTCACGTACTGAGAGAAATTAAAAAAGGTTTCCTTGTATGCATATCACATGACTCAAAGATATCTGTCATAATACGTAGATAATGTATTTGGTAGGCCTATTGCGAGAAACACTGCAAATTTTTAGGCAATAAACCTGTTGTAGTTATTGAAAATAAGATATTCTTAACACATGTTTAAGTTTATCCCACATTTATCTACATTCGAGCATTAAACCTTGTTACAGACTCACCCAGAAGGCAACTCACCTCATATTATTTTTGTGTTGCCTGGAATAACATAGACCTAATATGTAATAATAATGTGGTCTTAGGACGTCATCATACATAGATTCCGTTATTAGGCTTCAGTATTTAAATTTAAACAATACTTTGTAACTTTGCTTTCATTAATCTGTAGAAAATGTTCGGAAAACTGTGGATTGATGGACTCTGGTGACCATTATAGTTTAACTTTCATAAACTGTAATATGCGTACAGATGGAGATTATCTGTATAATATCGTTGTTGAGTAGATAGGTAATTAAAACTTCTGATGTGACAATATTGAAATTATACTGGACAGATAAAAATATGCTCTAATATTATGAATATACTTTCAATTGTTATTTTGTAATTCTGACAATAACTTGATTTACCTAAATAACGAACAATCGCTACGTAAAATGGAGGCATAGCGATCATATTAAACTGAAAAATATCAAATAAGACGTTCTAATTGTTACATTGCTGAAATACCCGGCTTCGCACGAGGACGTTTCATTAATCGATATACAAACATATTATCTGTATCTAGGCATATAACATGTCAAAATGAAAATAATTCTGACAGTCAAGCCAAACAAAAGAAATTAAAATCGAATCCAAAATATGGAAACTTTATCTGTCATGAAAATTCGAAATTGGAATTGCCAGGAAAGAAAATTTGATAAAACAAAATTCATATTATGTTGATATATTATGTAGATATCAGTTGAGGCCAAGTAGGAAAAAGAAATCAATGAAAACATATTTTGACTTTCATATAGGTTTATAGATTATTTTTTATAGAGCAATTTTTATAGTACCATCTTTGGAAAGTCGACGTTCTGTATCTGATCAATATTTTCTTTTCAAAATTATCAATGGTTTTGTTGACTCGCCAAACCTACTCGAAAGGGTGGGATTCCATTGTCCATCAAGATTTACGCGAAACCAAACTTTGTACCATGTCAGTCGTAGCGATTCTAATTATGCACAAAACTCTTTTATTCGGCGTTCTTGTTTAAATTATATTATGTATTTCTCCACCGTTGATCCTTTTAATAATTCACCTATTTCATTTAAACGCGCCATCTCCAAAATTTTGTATAAATAGATATATATATTTTTTTTATTTTACTTTTTTTTGTAAGTATATAATTTAATTATTCATTATTCTTCCTCATTTTTCTCATGTAATTTTCTTATGTAATTTCTTTATATTTATGTTATTCTTACTCTCTATCTTGTCAGGCTTAACTATATTATAATGTATACATGGAAACTTTGCTGGTTGCAATAACTTTTCATTATTATATTTTATTTTTTTGTAATCAATATGTAACTGTTTGTTTCCTTAATAAATAAAATAAAAATAAATAAAATAATATTTTAATTTAATTGGTATATAATATATAAAACGTTGATTGTTTTACTGAATTTTGTGGTGTACGTAAACAATTCAAAAAGAACATTTTGATAAAAAAATGTCACATCCGAGGTTTTTACAGGTTGACGATAATATATTAATACTTACTTACTTTTTACTTCATCATAGTAGTATAATATCATTTCATCGGAATATATTACATTAATTACATTGTGTGTTAATATAATTTCCATAAATGATTCTGTAGTAATGATTAATTACAAAGCATTATAAGAATGTGACATTTTGTTATTTATTGTTATTATTATGTAAAATATTATAATATTTTATTAATGATTTATTTCACTACGATTGTATTATATTGCCATTTTAGTTAAAAGGATTCTTGATCTCTTGATATAATAAATAATAAAATAACATTTTTTATCATTCATACTTAATTTAAATGAAGTAGGTACACACCTTTTTTAACCTACTCACAGCGGAGTCGTTGTTTAATGTATCGTATCATAAACTCATAAATATTTAAGAGCTAATCAATCTAAATCAAGTGTCGAAATGACAAATTTGACTTTGAACTAGATTGTTAAAATTTGTAACTTGTAAGTTATTCATGGCACGCGCTGTACCAACTAATAGTGGCAATAATAATTATTATTTGGTACATGTTGTTATAAAAAAAATGTTAATTATATTATAATATGTAGTATTGTTACATAATATATCAAAAGCTTTTTCGGAAAGCTTTTTGGTTTGAATAATATCAGAATAAACTACTTTAAAGTAAGTAATGATATTTTACATACATAACTTAAAAACACCTCAGATATACCCACTAGAAAAAATCAATTTATGTTCAATATATTGAATGTTACATTCTCAAAATCTTGTGAATTATTCATTGAATAAAAGAAATGGTTTATTAAACAAGATATTTTAAGTTATAAAAAACTGTTTTTCTAATAGGTAATATAAAATTATGTACTCAATGGAAATTAGTAGAGAGTAGTTAAAAAGGGAAGCATGACTCGGTATTATCATGTTTAACGGTCGATTTTGAAGGAAAAAAATGTATATATTATGCCATGGACTCATTATAATGCCCAGTCTTTTCTTATCATACAAATCAGATTTGCCTGCTATCACGAGGGAGGGTTTCCAATCCTGGCGTCCTAAAGAATTAAAATTTATATGCGCTTGTCAATTAGCTACGTGGTCGCAGCCATGTCATATTCTGGGTCAGAACTGTTTCCTTGAGTCTAGCCCAGGGGTCGGCAAACTCTTGGACCAAAAGAGCCAAATATTAGTAGCGACAACGGTTAAAAAAAATTCGAGAGCCATACATATATACTTTTATAAATATGATTTATTCAAGTGAATTAATTACATGTTATAATTGTTTATTTATTAAATGAAGAAGATTTCCCGAATAAAACTTTTACAGAATATGAATTACACACAATTTTCACGCATTCCTTAAACCGGACGTGCAAACTTGCATTTATTTGTGCAGTTTCTGTATGTTTGGTATCTAACTTTTAGTTTTTAATTTCAGGCACGGCTTCAAATTCTCATCGGTTATTTGGCTTCTCTAAATGCTCTTTATATTGTTCATGTTTGAAAATGATTGTTCACATGCACATTATGTAGACTCGAATATATTAAAAATAGCAAATGCAATTTGTTTTGACTGGTTATATGAGTTCGGAAGGCTATTACATGTATTAAAAATAACAGAATCTACCTTATGTAGATCTTTTAAAGCACACCAATTGTCACTCCTGGACTGTGATAGGCCTGTGAGTGATACAATACGAATCAAGTAATACGACGAGGTTACGCAGTCTATCTCATCGTTAATTTGAAAACAATTTTCACGTAATCTGGTTAAGACAATAAAAATAAGAATGGCTAATACTTATCCTTCAAAATCTCAATAAATCATATTATACTACTATGTACTTAATATAATATACGATTTTTACATTTTCACGACTTAAGGGGGGACATGCTCAGCGTAGGTCAAAATGGAGCTTTTATTTTATTTTCAAAGCATGATCCTGGACATTCCTTAAACGTTGTAGATAATCTATTTATATAATTTTGAAACACTACCTTATTCTTAGGTCAATAATTATTATAAGGCAATCATTATTCGTAGGATGTTTATCACACTTGAATGGTCAAAGATATGGCTTATATTTAGTGGCTTTATAATTATCTTCAAATGTGTTAATCTTGCCCATTTTTTGAGTAATAAAAAGCCTAATTCTTGTCAAATTTGGGATCACAGAGATTATCAATATAATTTTTTATCGTAAATATTTCACTATAATAATGTCAACATAAATTATACTGATGGTTTTATAAATGCGTTTAAAAATTAATAAATGTAAAAAATCTTAACACCACTGCACATTTATGTACTGAAATATGACTATATTCTAAAACATTAGAGCGAGAGGTTTAAAAGAATACTATTTTATGTAATAAAAATACTTAATGCAGTCATCAAATGTTTAAAATAAATATAATGGATAATAAAGCTTCAAAATTATATAAATAGATTATCTACAACGTTTAAGGAATGTCCAGTATCATGCTTTGAAAATAGAATAAAAGCTTTATTTTGTCCCACGCTGAGCACGTCCGCCCTTAATTACCACAGCCTATTATTGTGCGATCGTCCAAAATCCATACTGCATCGATCTGTCGATTACGATCGACGTCTTGGGTGCGCCTGACAATATAATTTTAAAAAGTCGTCGGTGCATAGTTTAATATATAAGCTTTCTTAGTAAGTGATACTTTTTATAGTATTTTAATTGCTTAAATTGTACAATCGATTATCAAACCTAATTACAATAATGCATAGGTAGAAATATATCAGTAAAACAAACACATAGGTACCTATTTAAATTGTGTTTTTTGTACCATTTCCACAATTAATTTATAATTTTAACACAAGACCGGTTTCATCTTGACGGATATTTTCATTTACAAAAGTTGGTAGTATTTTAATTTATAAATATTGTACATGTAATGTACAAAACGTTAAAAATAATAAATGGCCAAATTATAATTAATAATAGCAGTGTAACTTGAGCACTATAATTTAGATGATATTATATTACCATATTAATTAATTGATTTCTTGAATATTAAAATAGAACAACCTACCTACACACATTTTTTTCTAGCGCCAGTTTTAATTATTTAAACTGGAATACTATCAAGATTTTTTATCCTTAGTATATTAAAATTTGTGACTTATATTTTGAGATATATTTTTAATTAACTGGGCATTGTAACGACGCATATAATAGAAATTAACTTAGCCATCGCTATACACACAAACAGTAGTATACAATCGATGTGTACTAATTTATTACCCACTTGAATGTATTGTTATATGATTACAAATATAATCTTATTATCATTAAAAAAACTAAGATTTTTTGACCCAAGAACAATGGAGCCCTGTAAGAGTCCTGGAAAATTACATACAATGAAGAGTTTTACAGCATGCACATGCGTAATATTAAATTACTGTGGCTCAGGTGGCAGGGTGAGATCGTAATTCATGGTTGAACCAAATTCATATACCTTTCACTATTTAAATATACCTATATCATCATTATCAGCCTGAATCTCCTCTCTGAAATGCCTCTCCAAGCTGATTATCTCGGTCTTGTGCGTTACCAGGTACTCCAGTGGCCTCCAGGTCTACCATGCGGACGTTTTGTACCTCTTGGGTACCACTGGATGACTAGATTTGTCTAGAGATTATCCCTTCTTCGAGCTATGTATCTAGCATATAAATATATTTTAGGCCAATGTTTCTTAACCTTTTTACATCCGCGGACCACAAAAAATCAAAAATATTTTGCGGACCGCCAACATTGGAATAAAATAATAAATATTTATATTTACTTACACTATTTTTGAAACAATTGTCGAACTATAATACAACCCCACTTCAAATGTTGGGTTTCTAGGAAACTATTTTTGAACTGCAGAAAATTTTTGCGGCCCACCCAAAAATCTTTGCGGACCACCAGTGGTCCGCGGACGACCGATTAAGAAACTATGTATTAGGCTATATTATAACAAAATGTTAATTGAAGGTGTTATGTATGATGAGATTGCTCGCAAAACCAAACTGGCATGGAGTGCATTTGGGTGCCTGAATAGTATCTTCAAAAGTGACCTCCCATCGTGAATTAAGCGTAAAGTGTTCAACTGATGTGTGCTACGAGGGTGGGTCAATAATTCATTAGAAAAAAGCATTAAAACAGTTTTTATTTTTGTATTTTTTTTTATTTCTCAACATAATCTCCTTGAAGCTCAATACACTTGGTTAGACGTTTCTCAATTTTTTTTAAACCGTCAGAAAAATAAGTTTTCGGAAGGTCCTCAAAATAAGCATTTGTCCGATCGATGACTTCTTCATTTGAAAAAAAACGTTGTCCACTTAGCCATTTTTTTAAGTTTGGGAAAAGGAAAAAGTCACTGGGGGCTAAATCTGGCGAATACGGTGGGTGGTCGACCAATTCGAACTTCAATTCTTCAATTTTAGCCATTGATCGTAAACATGTGTGAACACGGGCATTGTCCTGATGAAAGAGGATTTTTTTCCTGTTTAAATGAGGCCGTTTTTCTTCAATTTTGTTTTTTAGCTGGTCCAATAAAGATGCATAATAATCCCCTGTTATTGTTTTTCCTTTTTCCAAATAGTCAACGAAAATAATTCCACGTGCATCCCAAAATACAGTAGCCATAACCTTACCAGCTGATTTTACGGTTTTCGCCTTCTTTGGACATGGTTCGCCTTTCGCAATCCACTGCTTTGACTGTTCTTTCGTCTCGGGAGTATAGTGGTGTATCCATGTTTCATCTACAGTCACAAAGCGACGAAAAAATTCATCCGGATTGCGTTGCATGAGCGACAACAGGGCTTTAGAGGCCACCACCCTATTGCGTTTATTGTCGACTGTGAGCAAACGCGGCACCCATCTTGCAGAAATTTTTTTCATGCCCAATTTGTCATGTAAAATAGAAATGACACTACCTTTTGAGATCCCTGTAACCTCAATTATCTCACTCAACTTTAATCTTCGGTCACTTAACACCATATCGTGGATTTTATTGATCATTTCTGGTGTAGTCACCTCTACAGGACGTCCTGAGCGTGGTTCATCCTTTGTTGATGTACGACCACGTTTAAATTCATTTAACCAGTTATAAATAGTTGCAAGTGAAGGAGCAGATATGCCGTGAACTAAATCCAACTCATTTTTTATTTCCTTTGCTGTTAACCCTTTTATATTAAAATGTTTAATAACAGCTCTAAACTCAATTTTCTCCATTTTCCATTTTTCCATTTTCCACAAGCAAATTTTTTTTTTAAATGTACGAGAAACACACAACAACCCGACCAATCTGATTGAAACTTCGCAGCATACTGAATCGGTAGTGCCGCTGCATGAAAACAAACCGCTTACAGTACTAGTCGCGCCACCTGTCGGCTTTTCTAAGGACTTATTGACCCACCCTCGTACTAACGCACATATTATATGCGTGTGAAACATGGATTTTTAATATAAAAAAATACGGGTAGTGCAACGTGGCATGGAAATAATAATTAATAATCCTCTTATTACTATCAATAATACAATCCTGTTTGTTCAACGCGTGCGTGGTATCTGTGCTCCTGTGTGACTGTGAGGCGTGGCATCTTACAAAACTTTAAAGTTCTCGGCTTCTGAGCTTTGAAAATCGATGTCTCTGTCGAATCTTAGTGGTATACTGGTATGACCGTGTTACAAATACTCGAATTCGTGAACGGACACGGCAGCCCTCTGTGATTGAGGTAGTCACGAAGAGACGCTTCACGTGTCTGGAACATGTGTTTCGGAAGACGCCAGAGAGTGCAATACTTCTTACCCTTGTAACACAGCCTAAAGGGTTCCCTGCAGCGGTGCTACAAAACCAACCTACGCGATGCAGGTCTGATATGGCGGGAGTTGCTAGAGAGTTGGCATTGGATCGAGGAAGTGGCGCAAACTTGTGCTTGCCCATTTGCCATATGCCCCAACGCTGGAGTGTGACAGGGTGAAGTGGTAGTAGTATACTGCCCTTCCAAGGAAGAAGGCAGTAACTCACAAAATTTGTGATATTCAGTTAAATAATATGCCACCCGTTAGGTAATTTTGAAAGCTATATATTCTGTTCACTTTAAAATCAGTTTTATCGCTAAAATACCGTTAAAATCCTTAGTGAAAAAATGGACATCTGCTAAAATGGTGGACATTTCATAGCAAAAAGGCAGTCATTGCACTTATGTATTGCAGTTACTGCTTGTTTATTATTACGTTATTTGTATTTTAACATCATACTAATAAAAATATTACCGTTTTTTATTAATTCACAGTACTAAAATTTGAAAAAAAACACATGTCATTTATCTCGAAAGTGTGTAAAGCCTCAATTACATTGAGCTTCTTTACGAGCTGTGTGTTGGCGAATTTATAATCTGCCTGTAAAGTCGCCCAGTGTAATCATCGAACAAGCTAACATGTTCGATGATTACACTGGGCGACTTTACAGGCAGATTATAAATTCGCCAACAAACAGCTCGTAAAGAAGTCAATGTAATTAAGGCTTAAGTGTGTGAAAAGTCTGTAACTGACTTCTTCATTGGAAGGGCAGTATATTCGAAGTTCAAATATATTTTTATATTAAAAAAAAAATAGATCAGATTTTGATAAAAGAAGTTGTCGGTGGTGTAATTAATGTTTTAATAAATATCGTTCATCAATAAAATTATTAATATGCAACCAAGTATCTTGTAGTTGTATAATATTTTTGAAAATAATTACGTTGTCAATAGCTTCTAATGGACGCAAGTATTAATTCATTATTGTTTATTAATGAGATTGCATATTATTTTATGCATTATAATTACTTGTGGGTTGATATAACATGTCTCCTGAAATAATTGTAGGCAGTGAACTATTTATCTAGTAACATTATAAATAGACATTTCAATAAACACAAAGCAAGTTTCTGAACATTTTTTTTTGTGTATCATTGACTGACTACATGGGTACGATTTAATTATAAATTATGATAATAATTTATAACACATTAATTATGTATTCATTGTGTTGACAGTATATTAATTTAATAATTATTTTTCATAATGTTATACTATAATTAGTAGGTATCACAAATCAATTCTGCTCGAACATGGTAAGTTATTAGGATAACATTTATATGCAAAATGATACATTTATCATGTCGATTTTATTTTATGAGACTTGAGATTCTTCTCATGTTATAATCAAATAAAATTAATATATATATTTACTAGTTAACAGCTAACTACCTACATGTTTTCTTATTTTGGAAAAGCCACATATTATACGAGTTATCTACATAATAAAAATTTCAGTAATACTATGTTAATTCAAAAACAAAATTAATAATTATATTATATTGAACTCATATTACATACAGCTTAATATTATCCATGGTTGCGGTTTCGAATTCGCGAATGGTCAAATAATGTTGTTTTTTTCCGATGTACATATATTTATTTTGATCCATGTGGAAGGACGGGGGACTCTATGGGCTTTACGAATGGCTAACAATATTAATCGTAAAAAAATGTCTGCTAGTTCAACTTCCACTTTGTAGAGGTCCATTTGCTCCGCTCAGGAATGGGCAGGGCTATTTATTTTATATTTTTTATATACCTACCATGAAACCATCTGTTGTAGATGATTTTTATAAGCTATTGTAATAATCAGAGGGTTGGCGCGGACCCTTTCTTGAGTTGCTCTGCTCCAGCTCCGCTCTGGGTAAAAAGTTTTAATAGGTATTATAATATGTAAGGTTTATTATTCGTCCTTTTAATGTTAATTATATTAAACCAAAATGGCGACAGCAAATCGTCTTTCATTATCTGCCTCTTCTGTCAAAAAAAGTGAGGTTATTTATCACTCGGTAGTGTTGCCGTATTTCAAATAATTCCAGTGTTGCAAAGTGTCAAATACAATATTTTCATTGGATTTTAGAATAATAAAAAAAATATCCGGATCAGTGGAGCACTATAAATTATCTGTGATCCTGCTCCAAGCTTCACTCCAACGCTCTGGTAATAATCATCTACAAAAGTTGTCATTAAATAATTACGCATATTATGCTGCATCAATCTATGTATAATTATAGTATAATATATTTTGCAAAATATTTATATTATAAATACGAAAAAAAATATTGAACAGAAATATTCTACTTTGATTAAAAGATATAGAAATTGGGAATTGGTATGAGATTCCTTGGTTATACGAAAAATATTTGAAATGCGCAATCTGAAATCGAATTAAATGGTGAATTATATTTACCGATATTCTTTGTGATACGTGTATTTTCATCTAAAGAATAAGTAGAGCTTGTTTATTTCGCAGAATTTTCCGTAACGCAGGTGAACATATGCTTTGTATTTCTGTGTTTTTAGTTCGCCTATCAGAGATCCCCAAACTAATTTGACCTACTACTTTCTTTTCTCAAATCAAAAATTCTCAACTCTCTATAGAAGTCTACCCTTTTAAGCGAACAAACGCGAAGACAAAATGGTGTTTTTTCACATATATATATTTCCACCTTGGGAATATGGTAAATAACGAGGTTGTTGTAAATAAAATGCCCTGATACTGATAAAATTAGCAATAACATTCGCATTAAACACAGTAAATTGCAGTGGCGAAGGGTGACTTTTGGAAAGGGGTAAGCTGTGGAGATCAGAGAAAAAGAGCACACTTGTCAGGTAACTTACGGGAAATAAGAAGATAGTACTTACGATATTACTACTGATGAATAGGTGCACACTAATGATAACGACACACTGGTCATAGGTTTCACCGCTGAATTTGTCAAATTATTTAAATCACTTATGGCAGTAAAATTCCACGCATACTTTTCTATACCAAACAATACGCATCGCCAACAAAAAAGTTTGTTTAATGTATAATTGCCAGTTAAAAACAAATATTTATCATATAAATTGTTGTGAAAATGTCTAATATAAGTTTTTTTGCTGTATTCAAATCTAAATGAACCCTTGGAAGGTCAAGCTTTGATAATTTTTAATTTTTGAAGAAACGTCAAACTCGGGAATGATTTTTTTTAAATGCAATCGTTCGCACATTTTCTATCGGGACACTATACAATTTAATAAATACTTATATATTTAAAGCACTGGCGAATGATTTCGGTACAATATGAGATAATTTATCCACATTCAAAACACAGTAACACACTGAATTTTGTATTATAAAATAAACCTTTATCACCGCTTTGAAATGTCAAAATGACATAAACTGTGAATAGCATGTTATGTTTGTCTATGACTGAAGTAACCTAAATAATAATCGCGAATTAATACAATATTTATTTTTAATAACAATTAATAAATTATATGTGATCGAACACAATAGTTATTATTTTTTTAATGATCCTTATTATTTATTATTTGCTTTTAAAGATAAGCATAGACAATATACAAATCAACATAGCGCATAAGCTTCTTCTGTTTACGCTTCTGAGTCGGGAACAAAAACGCAGACATGCATGAAGTTGGCAACTGAATTGCGGTAGAAAATTCAGCTTGGATTATCGTTGAAATATTTCTAAAAGTAGCACTCACGTTGTGACGTTCCGTCATTTATTTTTGATTCGAAACTTGACTAAATTAAACGCTCTACTTATAAATAACGACGATAGATGACAATCAATATTTTAATTATAACCTACAATAGAGATATTTATTTATTTAAATTAAATACTTGAAAATAGAAGGTAAGCTTTAAATAATCGCTTAGTATGGAGCCTTTGCCACTGGTAAATTGAGATGGTGAAACAACATTAGTTTAAAAATATGAATATTAAAATCTGTGAGCGGAAATGAGCGCAAATTGTTTTAGCATGCGTTTTGTATTTATTTGGAAAATATAGTAAGTACATACCTACTACGAATTTTCGAAAGACCGGGTTTTAAAAATTTTCTTCTGCTCTTTTTACTTTGACTGCTATACCTATTCTCACCCTCTCAATCGCTTCTGAGGCTACTACCACCCCCTAAGATCACTTCAGCTACCCTATGAAGTGATAGAGCTCACTTTGGAAAACCCTGGGCTAGGTAAATACATAATAAAATGTAAGTAGCATTTTTTCGTTGATATATCATATCTCTTTTTAATTTCGTGTGTGAATAAAAATCACATCTGTACCATTAATAAAATGTAACAAATGTCTGATGTTTTCACGAAAATCCGTCACGATCAAAAAATATTATGCACCTAACTGTTAGGACCAGATGCGGATAGACTTTTCGTATACTTACATAATATATGGAACGCATTCTGACAATTAATATAGGTTCTAGGGGTCACCAAAATATAGAATATCAATGTTGCCAGAAAAATACTAGTGGTCATTTTTTTACCTCAATAAAATTTTTCCAAAAGGGACGAACCGTTCTGCGACCGTGCTGATGGCATGGTAAAAATTACTGCATTTCCAATCGATCCGTACTTCGGTCTTACTTTTATTGAAGAACTATTTTTAGTGGGTTTTTTTATTTTTTTTATTACCTCAATACAAAAAATGACCACTAATAATTCCTAGCAACATCGATATTATATATCTTGGTGACCTCTAGAACCCACATCAATTATCGTCATAATGCGTTCCGCATATTATGTATACAAAAAGTCTGTCCGCGCCTGGTCTATGTAAGAAATTTACTGGTACGATTATTCCTTTGTCATTAGTGTTGGGAATAGTGAGACTTGATTTATTTTTTAAAGTGTTGTCGATTTCATTATAACACATGTGTATCTAATAATATATTTTTATTCTCAGCTATATTTTTAGTACTATTGAACCGCCTTAGAGAAAAAATTGGAATGTTTGCCTTGACAAATTATTCAGTCCATAATGTCATCGCAATATTATAATGATTCCGAATAAAGTTCTCAAATGCCAACAGCGAACCATTACCATAGCAACCAAAAAAATGTAGGCGCCAGACTGCAAAGAACATTTGGAACTAAAATCTGCCATTGCCGAAGAATGTGTGTGCAGAATAAACATCATCATAAAACAATAGATCATTAATATTTTGATGCTACCGCTAAACACTTCGTCTAGGCTTATAAGATAGTAATGAAATCAAATCTATTTTGGTCAAGTGACTCGATCTCCAACGTGTGTAATAAACTAATAAAACATAATGACAAAGCGTTACAATTTTTTTTTAATCGTTGGATAGTCTAATAGTAATTCTTTAAAATTATATATATTTTAACTTATTTTTCATACCAATGCATGTCTCATGAATAAAACTTTCATCAAAAAAAATAATGACTTCTATACAATACATTGAATAAAGAATATACCTAATGCCATAAATAATAAAACAAAACAATTCGTAATTATTTTCAGTTCCATAATTTAAAAAAAAAGTATCCGATTCATAGATAATAATATATACTGATCTGTCAGTTCGGTTGCATATTATTATACATACACACCATTATTTCATTTGCGTTAAATTAATTTTCATATAGGTAGATAACATTATTGATAATATACACAATCTTTTTGTGTTCATTTTAGATTGGTAAAAATAATATAGGTATTTTGTAACTATTAAAGTAATTATTGTAATATTATAAATATATTCAGTAATTTATGACCGTGAAATTTATGGTCTGTCTTTAGTGCAACGATTGAAAGATTTGAACATTTTATTATTTTAGCTGATTTTGTCACGTCATAAACATATATATAATTATTTTATTTTTAACATACATATTATAATCTGGGTGGTGTACTTTATTACGATGGTTGTGGGTGTTAAGTCCCATACGGTATAAATGTTTTTTTATCATATAAATATGTTAGTGTGTGAGGTATGTATTCCAAATTATGTGTATTCAATAACGCATATCACAATATTTTTTTTAGGTATTTATCATTATTATTCATTGATTAAATCAAATACTAATAATATATTACTAAGTTTTTTTTCACTCGTGAAGCTTCTAGCTGAAGTACCCAACTTCGCTTCTCTTACCCCAAGAGGGAATAGATATAATAGTAAGGATATAATGGATATAATAATAGATAGGAGATATAATCAATATATATTTATCTTTTTTCAATATTAAAATAGTTATATATTATATAACATGTCAAAATGAAAATAATTCTGACTGTTAAATCAAACAAGAGAACATATTATAATTATAATTCAATCCAAAATGTGCAAATCTATCGTAAAAATTCAAAAGTAGAATTGGCAGAAAAAGTAATTTCAATAAACATTTTTTTATATATGTCGATGTTAATTGAGGCTAAGTAGGTAAAGGAAATCAAACAAACATATTTTGACTTTTATATATGTATAATATTATATAAATAAGATAAATTATCGTAAAAAGATATTTCTACTTTATATGTAAATGCTGCTCATAATAATTAGTTGAATAAAAATAAATTTCAATGTTATATTTAAAAAAAAAAATATGGAAAGTATAGGTAAGTAGCGGTATAATTAGATGCATAGTGAGTGTTTTATTTGTGTATTTATAGGGTACCGATAAAAATCCCGACAATTAATATCGAAAAGTCGATGTCCCGAAATATCGTTTGATTCAATATAATTTAGCTTATGTTAGGTTAGTTTAAGTTGGTAATCCCCTCATGCATTCACTCATATATTATTGCATGCTACTCTACAGGCAAAGTTAGGCTTATAATGTCGTGGTTCCAGTTTCGAATCCTGGATCTGGCAAATACACGTATTGATTTTTAATTTGTGTTTGAAGGTCAGAGTACGGACTTACTATGTTGAGCAAGTGGCTAACATACATTTCTCGTAAAAACAAAATCTGTTAATACAACCTCTACTCGTGGAGGCCCATATGTAAATTGCAAGTATTGCATTTCACCGTAGCACAGTTTGCCGTGAGCTTTCTTATCGGAAATTATATTCATAGCTTTTGGCTAAATTCATGAATTCAAGAATGAAAACCTAACAAATAATCCAGTATATACGCTATTTTCAATTTTTTGCCACTAGCTTCCTGTAAACCGACAAAAACCGTGTTTTATTTAGAAATGAATTTCATCTCAGTAGGTACTATACGACGCAAAGAGGTTGGACGGTCATATGACCATATGCCTACTTCCGACACACATTTCATGGTGAAGTGTGATACGGCGAACTACATACGTACAAATTTCTGGATACAGCCCATATTATGAACATTGCTTATGGCAGTTTTACGTATGTGCAGGTCCGATGCTCGACAATATTCAAGATACATACGTTTTTTTACAGATTTTTACGAAGCAGCAGCATCATCTGTTTCATGAAAAACCGCCACTGAATCAGCAGTTATGTTAATATTTCGATTGCAGGAACTGCGACCTAAACCTGTATTCGCGTATATTTAATACATTGATATTTGCGTTCTAATAATAACACAACGCCGACGTAAATTGTGATAAAATTTATCTAAAATTCGTGCTAAAGTACAAACGTATGATACAGTGGTTTTATCTCAAATTAATTGAATAATCGCGACCGCAAAACTAAATCGTCACTAATTTGGTTCGACGTCAGGTCAGTGCACGCCGAACAAAAATACAATCGCGCATATAAGCTTCCTTCCGTTTCGTGATAAAATAAAAATAAACACAAAACCGTGTTATCAGAAATAATTAGCCAGACATATTGACTGGCAAATTGTGCAGGATTTGTTACATGAATTTATTCTCATGTTCAATAACGTGTGTTTAAACAGCTAATATGTTTACATAATAAGGAAAAATCATAATTATTTAACGGCCCACATGCTCAGCGTAGGTCAAAATTGAGTTTTTATTGCATTTTCAAACCATGATCCTGGACATTCCTTAAACGTTGTAGATAATCTATTTATATAATTTTGAAGCCTTATTATCCTTTATATTTATTTTAAACATTTGATGACTGCATAAAGTATTTTTGTTTCATAAAATAGTATTCTTTTAAACCCCTCGCTCTAATGTTTTAGAATATAGTCATATTTCAGTACATGAATGTGCAGTGGTGTTAAGATTTTTTACATTAATTAATTTTTAATCGCATTTATAAAACCATTAGTATAATTTATGACGACATAATTTTAGTAAAGTATTTACGATAAAAAATTATATTGATAATGTCTGTGATCCCAAATTCGACAAGAATTAGGCATTTTATTATTTAAAAAATCGGCAAGATTAACACATTTGAAGATGATTCTAAAGATACTTATTATATTATAAGCTATGTCTTTGACCATTCAAGCGTGATGAACATCTTACGAATAATGATTACTTTATAATAATAATTGACCTAAGAATAAGGTAGTGTTTTTTTGAAATACGCCATTTCTTTTGTCATTCCCCAGTGGTTAAGCTACAACATACGGCCGTAGCCATAAATTGACAAACCATAATTGAAGTAGGGAGTAAAATTATGTTAACGCGCACTAGGTGGCGGTAGCACCTATCAACATTCTTGGATGTGACTTAGTTCTGCCACATTAATTATTATTAGTGGTACATTCGATTTATCCACTCTCGAAATCTCTTCCATTTGAATCGAGAATATTTATATAGAAATTGACATTTTTTAGATCGTGTTTCCTATCGACACGTCAATCTGTCACAAATTAATTGTAAGGTCGTTTAATACTAGCTATATACTCAATATGCTCGTACTGCACTGTCAGCATCTGTTAAACTGTTATGAAACATAATTTATTTTCTTTCACGACCTGATTAAAATAAACGATTCCTTTATTTGAGTGTCAGTTTATTTTTAAAATTTGTTTTTATGTTTATGTTAATGTTTTATCTTACCTTACCCATTTAAATATGTATTTTCACTGTCTTTCTCATTCCTACACATTTACGTATTATGTTTTTTCTCATACGTTACGGACAGGCATGTAATATAATCTACTTTTACTATTTTACATACTTAGTTATTTTATATACCATGATGACCGCATAACTTAAGCGCTGGTGTATAGTTTCGAGGGTCCCAGGTTCGAATCCTGGGTCTGGCAAGTACACATATTGGTTTTCAATTTGTGTATGAGTCAGAGTATGGACCTAATAGGTTGAGCAAGTGGCTGACATCCATTTCTCGTAAAAATAAAATCTGTTAATACAAACCTCTTCTCTGTCGAGGCCCATATGATCCTATTAGGATCGGACATGGTCGAAAGAAAAGAAGAAGAATCTATGTTTAATTAATAAAGTAAATAATTCACGTTAAATGTATCGATCAAAATGACACGAATACGATTAAAAAATATATAAGTATTTTACTTTTGACAAATATCTAATGTATATAAATACAACATTAGATAGTGTAGTAAATTCTGTCAACATGTTCAATAAATTATATTAAAAGTTATAATAACTTATATTAGCATCATTAATGTAGGTACGTATATTTCGTTGATTTTTTCACTATTTTTTTATAAATGAATGTATGATATGAATGATAGTCTGAAGAAACCATTAATACCTCTAACTATATTGTATAAACAAATACATTTCAATGGTCATCACACTCATTACCATGTATGATCCTAAGCGGATTATATGAGCCTCCACATAGTGGAGGTTGTATTGTCTTAACAGTTTTTTGTTTTTACGAGAATTTTTTTTTAGCCACTCGTTCAACTTATCAATTCATAATGTTTAAACAACAGAATATGTATATAATATATAATTATCAAAACATATTTTTCAATATTGAATGTTAAAATTAAAGGGTATTGTCATTTTCATCCCTAAGCGGCGCATATAAACCTCAATGGAGTAGAGGTTATGTTAACAGGCTTTTTAACAAGGAACAGTTGTTATATAGGTATTATACGGAATCAAAACAATGGGTAATTGTACTATATTTCATACAAAATATATATTTTTTAAAGTCCCAGCATCGATTATCCAATCCACAGATACAGAGACGAGTGCTCAAAAAAAAAGCTAGTATACGGTGGATGCATATTATTATAATGTTATTCTAAGTAGGTATTATACATAATTGGTAGTTATTACACCGTAGTGTACCTAGTTACTAAATCTAGCCGAAAGTTTACAATTTTACGAGAACACGCGTGGCCTTGACTCGTTTGTAAAAATTCTACGCACTGTCTGATGGTAGATTAATAAATTATTATTTCCACTTGGAACGTGTTCCTTCACAACTCTTCAGCGCCCGAGTTTGTATAACCCCGAAAGTCTGCGTAAATAAGTAAACTACATGTGCTCAAAGTGGCAATCAAAGCGCCAGACAAGGTAACGGAGCTTTTACAGATTCAAAGCTTTTTGATCGACGCAAGCTTTTGATTAACGAAATAAAATAACCATTCGGCGATAAATAAAAGTTCAACAATCTATATATCTGAATCATTATTAATTTAGGTAATTTTAGTATCATCGTAATTATAATAATAGAGATGAAAACTATTAACCGAATAGTATTTTGATAAAGCACATTAAAGAAACCTGTGCAATCATCTAATTAATCTGTCTTATAAAATTAAATGTTGTCTTTAATCAAATGCAATAATACTGGTTATAATGATACGATAGTGACTATACGATACAATAAGATAATATAGGAAACACAGTATTTAATTAATCAACTAATAAAACACACTAAGACATCATGTTAATATATGCACTTAATTTTATTGTAAGTATTCGTTTTTTGTAGTGACAATTATTATTATATTAAAATATATACTTAATAATATTGATAATGTGTTCACCTTTTAGTATGTCGACGTGTAACCATTAATGTGTGTGTTAAAATCATTTTACTGTTCATATTTATTTTTAATTGATTCGTCGTTTAGATGAAATTAATTCATAATGTGCTAATTTAAGAGATGTTTATATATTTATTCAAATGTTTATCATCAGTGTGACATAAAATCAATACCATACAGTTTTACAATACTACTTATTAAAATACAAAATCATTTTAACGATATCTATCTGTAAAAATAACTAGCCATCGGTAACGTATTTCTAAGGAAATGGAACTAGTCCTGATCATGCAGTTCGCGCTATCACACTTCACCGTGATATGGTGTATCGGAAATATTTCGTCGTATATTAACGACCGTCCAACCTCTTTGGGTCGTTTAGCACTGAGATAAAATTCATGTCTAAATAAAATACGATTCTGGTCGGTTCACAGGAAGCCAGCGGCAAAAAAAATTGAAAATAGCTGTTATACTGGATTATTTGTTAGGTTAGGCTAGGTTTTCATTTTTGAATTCATGAATTTTGCCAAAATCGGCTATGAAAATGCTCCACGAACAATGAACAACGCGTAATTGTTTCATCTCTATCCGATAAGAAAGCTCACGGCGAACTGTGCTACGGTAAAATTTACATGTAACCTATTAAATTATGTGAATAATTGCTGTATAAGTAATATGTTTTATTTTGAATAGTAAAAAAACACATACCGAATGCTATAATTTTACTAATGTATGTCTAGAAGTAGATTCATTATAAGCATTTGTATGTCTAAAACTTTAAAGCCATTTATCTCTTAAAACCCATTCGCTGCGGACCTTTTAATTAATATTTAATTACCAAATTTAAATCATCATCATCATCAGTCTGAATCTATCCACTATTGGATGAAGGCCTCTTTAAGCTGCTTCCACTTCTCTCGGTCCTGTGCATTGCGTTGCCACGTACTTCCGCAGAACTTTATCATTTCATCGAACCAGTGGCCTCTAGGTCTACCTTGCGGACGTTTTGTACTTCTTGGATACCACTGGATGACTAGATTTGTCCAACGATTGTCTCTTCTTCGAGCTATGTGTCCATATCCATTTAAGGCTTTTAATAAACTCTATTACATCGCAAACCTTTGTCTGCTTCCTTATCCACTCATTCCTCTTTTTGTCCTTTCGCGTTATGCCCAGCATGCACCTTTCCATACCACGTTGTGCTACTCTAAGTTTCTGGATCTCTCTTTTACTTAGGTTCAATGTTTCACACGCATATGTGATCACGGGAAGCACACACTGGTTGAACACTTTGCGCTTTAGGCACAGTGGAAGGTCACTTTTGAAGATATTATTCAGGCGGCCAAAAGCACTCCAGCCTAGCTTTACTCTGCGAACAATTTCATCGAATATACATCCATCTATAGACACTTGTTGTCCCAGATAGATGTAGCTTTTCACCTGTTCGAGCTGAGTGCCATTGATGAGGATCTCTTTTTGGCCTGAAAAGCAGTTGAACATGACTTTCGTCTTTGTTACATTTATTTTCAAACCTACTTTGTTTATTATACTAGTAGTCTACTATGTATATTTGTAAATTTAAATAGTATGCTAATTATATATAATATCCACCTGATGGGCAACGCACCAGTTGTGTTGGACGCAGTTAAGAATGTAATATGAAGTTAAGGTTCATTATTTTAATAAGGCATTTTACACACTTGATATTTGAAAGCCAGTAAAGAATATGGCAAAATAATAGTTACGCAAAATATATGGACGATACCAGGCGCTGAATTATACGACGAAATATTAATATTATGAAAAAGGTAATTTGCGAGAATAAGTATAGTGTTATAGCATGACTAGGCAATAAATTGATGCCGCGTTTAATCCCGGTAATCGCTAACAATCTATAAAAAAACCAGCATCAAAGGATTTGTCTTTCAGTACATCGTTAAATGGTTTATATATATCGGGTATCGGGACACGTAACGCAAGCTAACGATTATAGTATAGGTAAACAGTACGTCTGGTGCGCTATACTAGGTAGAGATTATTAAACACTCAGCTGAATCGAGGCTATTTGCAAAAATGGCGTATTGGAAATAAAGCTCTATGATGAATATGAATGAAATAAAAAAAAAAGAAAAGATTTTGCATCCCTTATAATAGTGGCTTCGTTTGCTACGAATAGCGTTGATTTTAATGTTTCCGCTTACGTAACTCACAAATACTGCAAGATATATGTGATGTAATTTGATGCTGTCTATCGTGCGGTTGGTATATTTTATAGTACATGTAGATTTATGCATTTTTAAAGAAAATTTTTGATTAGATTTTTGGATTTATTAAATAGGTCGACTTTATAACTTTACTATTAAACATACCTATAGTTTTATATGATGTTTTTCTTATATTGATCACCGACCATTACTTTATGTCACGGCTTCGAACCGGAACTGAACTGAAAATCGGAAAACCGTTATTTTTGTCGGAATGAAAACAAAAATCGGTTTTCTCGGTTCGGTACATATTCAAACATGCGCGTTAATTCTCCCCACTTCAATTTTTCCCACGTATTTTGACATAATTCTCATATAATATTAAAAATTTACGGATACGGCCGTGCGGTGCAGCATAAACATTGGATATCATAAAGTACCATAAAGTACCATAAAATATTCTAAATTATGATAGAAAATATTTTTTTAATATAAATAAAAACATATGAAAATTAACCAGTCGGCAAGCAAGAGCCGATATATATTATTATATTTTACTTGCACCAGAGCGAAAACCGAAACGAAAAGAAATAACGGTTCGACGCCCTGCTTTATCTACGTAGGCTGTAAAGTGTAAGTAAGTATCTACACTATAAAACATTGCAAGTATTAACTCTAAAAAGAACTTAACAAATGTTTAAAAAATGAACTCATTCCATTTCTATATCAATTATTATTCGGTATATTTTCAGTCTTTCTAATAAAACAAATCTTTACCTGTGTTGAGAATGATTCTGCGCAGTAACAAAATTAAAATTTCCCAGAATTATAAATACATTCAATTTTATTTGTTTACTTACGAGCTTTATATTAAATTTGCCGTGTAAGTCTATGAGCTGTGGACGTATAAATTAGTGATACGATTATGTGTTAGTCGGTAATATATTTTATATCAGTCTAATAACGTAGTTAAAATATAGATACTCACAGAGTTAAAACATAATGTAAGTACCTATAAATCCTGCAGTTTTGTAAATGAAGATACATTTAAAACGTAAACAAACTTACACCAGTGGTTAAGACTATCTGGGTAGTCATAGTCTAATAGACTGTGTAGATCAGGGGTAGTCAACCTGGTCCCTACCGCCGCGCCGGCGTTCCAGTTTTCATGGTGGGTGGTAGGGGTTTGAAAACCAATGGCAAAATAAAAAAAAATGCCTGTCTTATATCCAAATATTTAATTAATTAAATGTAATTTCATGTAATTCATGCTTCTATATATGCAAAGTATAAATAAAGAGATAGATTTAACTACAGTAAGTTGTTTTATAAAGATTTATTCTGCCAAACTTAGCAAAAGTCTGATATAAAGTATTTGGTTAGTAATTATTACTCTATGCTTTAACTTGTCTTGCTGTTACTCCGCTTTATAAATTGTATAAAGTGAAGTTACTTGAATGTGGAACCAGTGGGCGGTTAGAAAATCTTACTACTAACAGAGATACACAAGTGGGCGGTAAGTATAAAAAAAACTACCCCTGGTGTAGATACGTAAAAATAATATTTCAATTGAAATACACACTGCTTACTGGTTATACCATGCAAGATTGATGGGCCAAAGCTCAGACAATTTAAGATTGTAGTGATTGATTAGACAATGTACACGTAAAAATAATCGCTTATTACTGACAGAATATATTACTTTAAATATCATCATAATTTATGGCACTACAAGTACTACAACCCTCGGGGAGTCTTGGCCTCCTTTAAAAACTTCCTTCATCTTGGACGATCCAGCGCTGAAACTATCTAGTTTATTTGACCGAGCATTCTTAAAGATTTCATCTCAGTTTCAACCGTCCAGGGTTAAACTTGACCCTGGGGTTGCGTTCATAGCCCGCATTGCTGGTATCTCCTCCAGTATTCAATATACGGAATTTACTCTATTACTTTAAAATAAATACCATTATATTATTATATGAAAAAAATGCCACCCTTCGTAAGTATATTAGTAAAAAAAATCTAATTAATTTATCAGCTACACATTTCTCCACGTTCCGCATACAAAACGTGTTTCATACTAAGGGACTTGTAAACATACCTACCTAACTGACATTATTATTTACAAGACAATTTCGATAGGATTGTGATTTTTTTAGTTTCTCTTTGATTTATTGAATACCTAGTATGAAAAATTACCATTATATTAATACTTGATGCATCTATTTTTAAATACTGATATGTCTACAGTTCAATTGCTGTTTGTATTGTGTTTCCAGCGCAAACGATTGGTTTTAATGTTTGTTTTTCTATCGAACTGTATTGTTGCCTGTTACTCTATAAGAAAAGTTCGGCTTATAATGTCGTGGAACCTAAGTTAGAATTCTGAGTGTTAAGAGGTAGAGTAAGGACCTAATAGGTTGAGTAAGTAGCTAAAATCTATTTCTCGTAAAAACCTGTTAATACAAACTTTAGAATCGGTCATGGTCGAAATAAAAAAAATAAGTATAAGTATAATAATTATATGATAAGCTAAGCATCAGCTGTAGATATCTAGTTTAGAGGTTTACGTAATATCTATACGATTTTATTGAAAATTAGTCAGTATAGATATTTTACTTAATAAAGTATATTAGTACATATTTCAGTGAAAATTTACATTTTGATTATATTTATAACAACCTGAAATTCCTAAAACTAAAAAACCGAAATTCTTAAGACATCAAGCGGCTGAAAAAAAATGCGTTTTCCCGAATGTGTTCTTTTTAGACATATTACGATATAATGGCATTCAAGTATAGATATAATAATTTTAATTATATTTATGTAATATGTTCATTTGAATATCATCGTATATGCCCGATCTTTAGAAAAAATAAATGATGAAAAAACCTATAATAACATTATCAAAAAAAAAAGTGGCGTCTAAATGTTTCGTACAGTTTATTGGCAGGCATGAATAATAGTTTCGTTATTAATTCGATTGCAACAATATTTCCGTGTTGCTCGGCGGCGTTTGTATTTTTTTTACTCGTTTGAGAGGAAATTTGTCGATTTGTCTAATTAATTACCTCGCCGGTCGTAAACAAAATAATATAACTAAGTAGCCTCTCAAACACATCTGAGTGGCTACTGGTTTTGAGCTGGTATCCAACGCTGCCATCTTGATGAGATCGCCGGCCCGATTAAAACTTGTATCTGTGCGCTTAAATTAGTGAAACAACATGCAAATTATTGCGGCTTAATAGCCGAGGAGCTGAAAACTGAAACGGTGTAAGTCAATTACGTAATATATAGACACTTTATATGGTTATAATAATTATTAACACCCACACATAAAAAATAAGCTAGTAAGTACCTACATAATATTATGGTTACGTGTAAATTGTATATATAACAGGTCACCATGAGCATCGGGGTAATGTGCCGCAGATGCCTGCATGAGTTTTTATAACTTTCTTTTTAGACCAAACCCAGCATAACCTAACCTAACCTACCGCAACCTAATATAACCTAAAATCTTAGTGTGTGATAATGAAATAAACTGTTTTCGTTTTAAAAAATATATTGAGATCAAAAAAATGTTCGTTGAGCATTGCACATAATAATATTTCAATTTTATTAGATTCAATAAGAACATTACTTTTATATTGATTGGTATCAAATATCTGATAATTTAACACTGTAATCATTTTCAGATATTTGGGACGACTTGATACATACACGACAAAATATGAAGGTGAAAATTAATTAAGTAGTATTTTTCTAAACGTTTAATTCTTACAAGTTACTGAAAGAACGTGATTGCACTTGATAAATAAAACAATTCAATTAATATTTGTCCGAGAAACGATAATGAACTACGTATGATTTAGATTCAGCACAGAAAAAATATTTTACACCATACAATGCGTTCGTTTATTTTTAGGTACCTACTGCTCGGATGATTACGGATTTTTTAGTAGAAGTTGGATTGATATATTTTTAATATTATATAAGTAATAATAATATATTGCAAGATATTTTAGTTCAATATCAATCTGTCTTATAAATTGTCATGTCCGAAAGGTTGAATGTTTTTAATCAGTTAAAAAATAGTAGGTACAACAATGCAATATAATATATTATAATATATAATTAAACGAAGACACAATAGAGCTATGTAACCACAGATACACAACATCCGCCACAGGATCAATAACGTAGAAATTTATTCCAAACATAAACTCTGCCATCACTCTTGCCAGGAACATAAAAATATCACACGAACTCACACAGATACTATCAGGCCACAGAGCGGTGCGAGTTTATCTAAAAAAAAATTGAGGGATGATGACTGTTGTCCATGTGACGGCAACACATCTCAAACTGTGTGGCATGTCATCAATGACTGCCCTATACTAGAAAGGGAGCGATGGACTCTCAGGACTCGACGTAGACAGCATAATCATGAAATTGACCTCCAAAAGCCTCACGAAGTACTAAGCAATAGAACAACACAAGAACACTACACAAAATATTTAATCGTGGTCATTAAGAAAATTAAAGATATAAATGGAGGAACCTTATTAGTCCCACATCAATGCAACTAACCCACCCAACCACCTTATATGAAAAAGCAAGGGCATGGTTATTATATTAAAAAAAATATATTATAATATATCCATTTTCAATGTACGGATATCAGATACCATGGCATTATGTAAGTAAAATAATATTATATAGATACCCACTTTTCATAAAAGTAAAAACTATTAAAACAATTATTTTCAGTAGGTAATTTATTTATTTACCTAGCCAGAATTAAGTATACTGAAACACTATATTATGTTAATGATAATAATAAGAACCATGTGTATTTTGAGTCATACAAAACTATGACGAAACGATTTGTATATAATATTATATATATTTATAATGCACAATGGACCATCCAGTCCTAGTGTAATTTGTTGTATGTTCGATTTGCGATACTTTCCTGTGGGAAATTTGCATACATGCATAATATTTAACTCGTCAATTCATTCATTCTTCTACTCAATATTGAATTGGTGACTGTCAGTGACGTCTCTAGATAAAATGCCGCCCCTAGGCTACGCCAAAATGCCGCCTCATTTTTTTTTATCATCCTTTCATGAATCCAATATCTAAGAACTGTGTTGTAAGGACTAAGGATACATTACTAACAAAATATCAGACTAATTATTCGTGTAAAAGTGTCGTTTCTGGATACCAAGGACGTCGAAAGGCAACGGAAGTAAACTAGATATCGCAAACTCGACTAAACCAGTAAACTAATTTTTTTATAATGGAAAGATATTATTTTCGTTTTTACTAAGTTTAGGTAGCTATTTCTATATATTCCAAATGATTTTCTTCGATTTGCCGCTCTTTGAGTAACTGCCGCCCCCAAGCGACGCTCAATCTGCCTATCCCCACGGGACGTCACTGGTGACTGTTGGTTTCTTTTCCATTGTAAAAAATTGCCAATCATAATAAGTTATTTAACTTAAGCTACAAATTTTATTTGAAATACTGACATTATTAGTATAAATTAATTTATATAATATAAAGTGTTCAAAAATATGTGACGTTGTGTTTTTTCTATAGAATTGATTGATTTTTTTTTTTTTACATATATTGAAGAATGTGTAATCAATACCGGTGCATGTGTTGTATATAATAATATCTACTATATGAAGGTAAAATATCTTTAGATCATTTTTTAAATGAATTTTAATATTCCTATTAGTTAAGATAATTTATTGTACGAGTTTTGAGTATTGTTGTGTGGTTAAGTATATTATTTTATAGATTTTTTAAATATTGCTAGAATTATTTGAATTTTATAGAGCGGAGATCCAGGAAGTTTTTTGGGTAATCGAGAATAATATTTCTTACAACGATATTACGCCCTCAGGGTGATTATAAGATTTTGTTTTCGACAGGTTTTAAAGGAATAAAAATGAACTAACAGACAGATTTCATTTTGTAGTAAATTTTACAAGAGTTTACTAAAACTGCTACTTATTTAATTTTAATATTGTTCTTGAAAATAGGTTTAGCTATTTAAACATTTTAATTTCTAATTGATACAATTGATATGATGATATTATATTTTTTAGATAGAACAGCATCAAAATAGGTGCTCTTTTGATATCCGAGCAATTATTTGGATACTGTCAACCGATGTACGTAATTTGGTTTTATGTTAATGTGCGTAGACAATTCTTGTTTCCAAAGATAGGCTATTGCAAATTATAGTAGCAGCATTTTTATCATTTCTTCGTGAGCAATTAAGCATTTACAGATATTAATATATTTATAAAAATACAGATCTTCTTTATTTTCAAATTTAATAGTATAAGTTAGGTTTGATTCGTTTTTAAATATAATATAGCACCTTCGTTGGTCCCATTATTTTAATTTTTACTATATTTGAGGTAAGTTATCACGACTCATCGACACTTGATATATAGAGACGATACCTACTATATTTTATATAATATATCATAGCTCCTTTTCAACATTTCAGTTTTCAGTGCATAGTAATTAGTAAGTACTCAATAAGTATTTTTTTTTAGAATTATTAATAACCATGTCCTTGCTTTTTCGTACAAGGTGGTTGTTAGTAATTTTGAACAATCACAAACACCCAGGCTTTGAGAAAAACACATAAGAATTGTGTGTCCTGACCGGGAATCGAAACCCAGGAACTCTCAGGTGGAAGGCAAGCGTCTTACGCATTGCACCACGAAAGCCGCCCTCAATAAGTATTCGTGTAACGTTATTAAAAACGAGCAATAAATTAGTCAAAAGCGTAGAACTTACCTCTTACCTGACATGTACTTAGAAATTAATTAAATTTTTACTTATCTTAAATTAGTTACTTAAAACATACTTAGGTACTTAAAAAAATAACCTATGTCATTATACACAATATCAAAGTTTATAGGATTTTTAGAATCACCTATAATAATTATTATTATTAAATGAGCACCGCGTTTATTACATAACAATAATTTATCAGTAATTAACAGCTGAAGACTTCTCTATAATTTAAATGCGTACAATGCGATATATAATTTTTATTCATAAAAATCAACCACAGACGGGACACCCACTATTCTAAAGCTTGTGAATCATCTGGTATGAATAGTCGGGAAAAAATTCATTCATAATATTCATAATTATATTAAGGACATCTAGCGATTTAACATGAATCATACAATTTACTGATAATTTGCTTTCTCAGGTATTTTAATTAATACATACGCACCTCTATAAAATATATTTTTCTTATTCAGAGATAAACTTATATTAAATAATAAACCGTCAGAAAATATGTATTCCTAATTGCAATTCTCTAATTAACATATGTTATTATTTCATGATTATTTTGTTATTATGATGTTCACCTAAGATGATTGTCGTCAACTCCAACTTGATTCAGATAGTTACTATATTAAATTGGGGTAGATATAACAAACTTGATTCCAATATTGATAAATTAAATATATTATCGTTTACCAGAGCCTGATGAGTATAGTTTTTTTTCCAATATTAGATGCATGCCAGAGTTTTTTCGCAAATATCATCTGTAAGAGATCTTGGCATTACGTTTGACAGTAAGATGACGTTTAGAGCGGCCATAATATGTCTGTCACTTGTATAAAGGCGCTATAAATGTTTGGATTAGTCTTGCGTACTTCCAGGATCTTTTCGGATGTTAATTACTGTATTATAAGTTCTTTAAAATTCTTTAGTTCGAACCCGGCTTGAAAGTGGGTATATTGTTTAGGGTCTACAGCTCCTTTTGTGTAGGTAATTCCATGTACATACTATATTATTTTTGCAATTTACTCTTTACACTGTTTTTTCTAATAGTGCTTCTATTTCTTTGTTTTCTCATGTTATGAATTTGAAAATGTAATTTAGTGAGTATCTATTTTTGAATAGTTCATAGTTTTCACAGATACAGGTAAGTATGTTTCTAATGTGTTAAAAATGTGTAGGATACAATATATTTAATGACCGGATTATATATCTTATATATATTATATTATAATTATTATACGTTATGTATTATGATTTTTTTGCAGTATGAGAATTTACTCGCTGATTACAGCAAGTGAGCTAGACTCTTAGGCACTATTTCACTGTATTATCAGTTATGTAAAGTAATTCATGTTATATTTAATTGTGGAAGTTTATCAGTCAAAATGAGAGGAATTGAAAACAAAGTGTCGCGATATGTGTTACTAATTAATTGAGTGTAGCAATAATGAACGAACATTTCTGGGATGCGATAACAGCGGTCACTTTCCGTCTGATAACTCCGATAAAACACAGTATTATTATTTATTAGGTAGGTTCCTACTCCGTTTGTTTACACATAAATGTCCTGTTCAAAATATCTACTTTTGCCTAGTAACAAGACGATTTCGCAGTGTCCCATTTACGGAAGTATCTACCTACAATAAGGTCTGACTATTAAAAATGTTTACTTGTACATCTTGACAGCTTTTGAATACAGTAGAGAGCAGTGGTTATGGATGGAGGTAGGCTGTTAAGATCCGCCATAAATAGTGCACATTAAACTTTGTCAGTCATACGTATTTGTTTTCATTGAAATAAGACTACAATTTACAAATGGTTTTGGTTAGTTTTTAAAATTCAATTAAACCCAGCTAAAACTAATCCATAATAGATAATAATCAAAAATGCTTGTCTTTCTATGAAATATCTAAAATCATACAAATTAAATCATACATAACTTTGGATATTTCATAGATAGATTAATATTTTTTCATTTATTATGGTTTGGTTTAGTCATGGCTTAATAAATTTAAATATTTTTTTAACAAACACAAACACCCAGGCTTTGAAAAAAACACATAAATATTGTGCCATCAGCAGGAATCGAACCCAGAATTCTCGGGTGGAAGGCCAGCACCTTACGTACTGCACCACGAGAGCCGCCTACTAAAACTATTATGGTTTGGTTTAGGCAGGGTTTAATTGATTTTTAAAAATTAACACACACCATCTGTAATTAAATCTGTTCTGTTCATTAAAATCAAATACGTATGACTAATAAAGCTTAATGTGCACTATTTATGGCGGATCTTAACAGCTTATCCCCACCCTTCACTACTGGTCGACAGTAGTTTTCAAGCTTTTTAGACGCGCAGGGTGCGCATCTAAAGATTTTTTCACGGATCCCTAAAATATTACCAAATAATGAGCCTCGCTAGTCTCTAAGCAGTTTTATAAATCTTAGAATTTAAATAGCTACGTAGTGGCAAGCCCAGGGATATCACCCCATATTTTAATATTTTTTACAGATACCTATACGGAACGATTAAAAAAATCTATGTACACGTACGTACATCGAAAATTTTGTCGATTCCACGGAATCTACTCTTAAATTCGCTTTCATTTCTTAATTTCTCAACTCCAAGGAATATATGGCCCCCAAGCCATACGGAGCGTCACTGCAGTTACCCTGATTTCTCTCAGTTTTTGAATATATGCGAAATTCTCCAAATCATATGACAGTATTTTTGAAACCAGTTGGTGGTGTCCAAAATTGTGATATAAAACATTAGAGGTGACAAACTGCTCCAAAGCTAGGATCATGCATCAGTGGTTGTATTAAGATTGTATGATATTATTAAAAATTTTAAACAGCTTGCTGCGCATAGTTTGATTACCACTGTAGTACGGTATTGGTTTTAACAATTATTTGCCAGCTATTATTGTATTACGTCATCAAGAAAAATTATTTTGATATTTCTATTTCTCTTGCGCATTCTTGTAAAACATTTTTAGTCATTTTTTGTTTAAAATGAGCTTTAAAAGCTTTCGCTTTTCCATTGATTATAAGTAAGTACACAAGTCAAAAGAAAATTTCGTGAAATACTGCATTCGTTTTATTTATGTATGATTGTATCGAATAGCAACACTGCTTCGTAAAACGTGCTTTCTAATGAAGTTAATATTTTCGACTTACGTAGTTTTAACCGAACAGCACATATTCTAATAATAAGTGCATAATATATTGTATCTGCTTATTGTATCGACGAGCTTAAAACAATAACCGAGTGCCAGGTTGGAAGAGTTCAAGTTTCAAATAATAATAAAATGAGAGAACGTATAAAATACGTATTTTAGTAACCAGAAAAGTTGTAAATCCGAATTTAACCAATTGGCGTAATTCAAATATGTACATAAGTATATTTTGTATATAATTATAGCAAATTCTGCTAAAGGCCAAATTTTTTGGCCTTAAAGACAAGCACTTTTTTATAATATAGGTACCTTCCTATACCTAATGTATCAAGTATTTTTTTTTTGTCAATTGGTAAAAAAATAATAAAAATGTGTTGATTTAATAAACATTTTGAACTGCAATCTAAAGATACAATATGTTATATTGTCGGAACATATATTAGGTACGCATAGAGTATGCAGCGTTGGAACAAAATATTTAAAACATCCAAGTATATAAATTACATATTTATTAATATTTATCTAAAAGATATATATATATATTAATAATATCACAACAGTAGGCTAAGAGGCCTAATGACAGTAGTGTAGTGAAACAGTGGTGTATTTTAGGAATATGAGTGAAACAATCACAAACACCCGGGCTTTGCGAAAAATCACATAAATATATTGTGACCTCACCGGGAATCGAACCCAGAGCTCTCGGATGAAAGGCCAGCACCTCACACACTGCACCGTGAAAGCCGCTAAATATTGAAAATGTATAATAAAAACCTGTTAACAAACGTAAAAAACTATTTGACAGCATATTATGTATGAATAACTTATTGCCAAGTATTCAGAATGTATTACTTTTATATCGGTTTTAATTAAAAATTCTTGTTAACTTTGTAACTATTATTTTTTGTATAAAATTCGTATCTATTGGATGGCTATATCGTTCTGCAAATAAGTATTTATGATATAATGATGTATACCATAATATCTACTACGTGAATTCTTGAATAATAATATTATATATGTGTATGGGAAGTTTTATATTATCACCCAACCCCAAAATTCCTTACATTATGAGAATAACGTACGTTATCCATGCATTGCCATGTGGAGTATAATAATAAAGTATGGCAAATTATCTAAAATATACTTATTTTTCTTTTCAGAATGGCTTCGTCGAGTGCCAGCAAGAACAATGCCCCGATGTGAAGAATTGTTATATGCAAATGCCCAGAGAAGGATGCTGTATCAGATGCAAAGGTAATAAAAATCTCTTTCATTTCAGTAATGAATGGTTACATCAATCACTATTTTTTATGAATTGAGATATAATACTATAATTATTGAGAGAAAACGTCACCCCGCGGCAGCGTATCGAAGTGTGGATGTCACGAGGGTGTATGAAGAATTATTTAAATGTTACAATTGAGTAGATAGTAAAATTTATACACATTTATATTTTTATAAAAATCGATGTTTTTTAAAATAAATATGAAAAATATTAAAACTACGAATTAGTCAAAAATCTTTACAAAGAAAAAATGAAAATTTGATAAACTAAATTTTAATAATAAATATGACAATAAAATATAATGTAATAATAACGTAAATGTGTAGGTAAATATGTAACAAATTAACATTTTTTTACAATTATTGTAAGTTTATCTTTGACTTAAAATAAAAAATATTTTTCTTTTTAATGTTTTCAGATACATATTTATCAATAATTAATACTGTTGAAATTATAAATTATTTTCAAAAAAATGTCTCAAATTGCAAGCTTCGTATTTTTCCGCTAGGTGCCTCTAGTAGGTAGACGCATCACCTTTAAGTGACCTGCGTTTCTTATATTTGGCTGTAAATATTACCATAATAAAACGTTTAAAGTTTGTAAATATTGCGATGATTCAGAGGTTTTCCAACTATTGAACGACATGGCTGATTCTAAGAAAACTTTCCAATTTTCGGACAGCGCCCCGACGCAATTTTACGTGGTTTATACTCAAAGATTATCAGTGGAGTGAATCACCAGCTTAAATTCAACTAATATTCAACTGTGATATTTTGAAAAAATATTTTATATATATTTTAGAAAATTGACTATAAATAAATGATATCAATATTTTTTCATGATAAAGTTAGTAGGTATATTCTTTTAACTCTTTCTCAAAATACATTTTTTTCTAAATTGCATAATATATTTTAAGTATAATAGGTTCTGTGTTAAGAGATTTCTTTATAGTAAAGGGTGGGTCTTAAGTGACAGAATACGAAAACTGCAATTTAGCACATTTTACTAATATTATTATTATTACATTTTAAATAATCTATACGTACCTAAAACATTAACAAGAAATATTTTTTTAATTCAAAAATAAACTGAGTGTTCGAAAAAACTGTTGAAGGCTATCACATTATTTTTGTCATTAAAATGTAGTTTAATAAATTTTCTGGTATTTTACAAAACGATTTTCCTTGACTATAGAAAAGTGTATAATTAATTACTTATTTACTTTTTTTATTTATATCAATTCGATCTTTAGTATTGTTTGTGACTGCTCCAAAGCTCGATTTTCTCGATCTTGACTGACACTCACACCCAATGTTAATCAGGCTCTAGTTAGAAAACATGTCTAATCCCACTATCTGCGGAAATCTTTCTCCTAATGATGGTGTGACTCTTTATGAAAATTTCAGCTAAGGGCAATGATTTGAGTTTCCCCATCTCCACCCGCCACATAGCCGCGGTTTGTGCACGGCCGCCTTCCATGACGCTATAAACGTGTCAGAATGAAAAAAATTTAGTGCCACACTTCCTTATCCCGAAGCGATGCTGCACGGGACTGATGTAGCAACCATGCACCTTAGTACTTAAAGAAAGAGTTTTAGAAAATAAAAAGAATCTTGACTTGCTCTGCCGTCATTTATCTTTAATGACATGAAGTGTCCTCTGTAGCCGTTTACTGAAACTCTGCCGAAACAGAGGAGTCAAGAGTTGAAAGTGATGAATCTAAAGAGGGATCGGAATTATTCCGTCCTCCATATGATGCAGCAAATTTTTCGAATGCCTCAAAGTTGGCCTTGGTTGATATTAAATCGGCGTGGCCAATTAGGCCCGTGTGTGAAAGGACTCTGGCAAACATCTAGGTCTCTCAAACCATATTTTCAATTCCGTCAATTGGAGAAGAATATCTTGTATGGTTCTATCTTCCATGCTCGAGACATGGGCTCCCCAAAGGAGTAGCACCTCTTTCACGTGTGAAACGAAATGGGTATTATCACTGTCTAATGCGCATAGTTTGTAATTGTACCTTCCTCCCCACGTGGCATTGTCATAGCATACGGCTCCGAAGACCCTTATAAATAACTTCCACTCATTTGTTTTTATAAGACCCAGAACTCTGATCTATATGCAAATATGGGCCTGATTGGAGGTTTTGTGGAGTCTTCTATGACATAAATCTTTATCTGAAGTATCTCTGTAAATTAAATATAATTTTTAATTTTACAATATTGAAATAAGTCAATATATTGTTTCAATTCATTATTTACGTTTGGTACGCATATACACGCTTAGTTGTCAGTGTCCTTAAATAAAATGCCTTTAGCATAAAAGATTTTTTATATTTGAAAATATAGACCTAATTTCATAAGAAGTTGAAGTATCATTTTAAAACCGCGATAAAAATACTTACGGTAAAATTGTTCGGTGTTGTGAGTCATTTTGGGGAAAATTATTTTTGGGGTTAGTTTATTTGTTTAGACACGGAAGCTTTGCGTGTCACGAAAGGTGTCAAGTATCTAACCAACAACTACTTATAGAAACCCATGAAGTTGGTTAAGGATTGATAAGTAAACACATAAACAATTAATTTATTGTTTAGCGGCGAAAGTTATTTTTAATTCAGAAATAACAGAAGTTTGTTGTATTAAAACAACACGAAAAGTACATTTTGAGCCCATCCCATAGTGTGAAGTTATATATTGTGCAAATAATTTAGTCGATGGATAGTTAATATTAAGATTTACGTAAATATTGGTGTATTATAGCTAAAAAAGGTACATCTTCCCGAAACTTCACACTATAAGTTTCTAATTTTCGTTGGAAAACCGTATCAAAGATCGTGCCATATTGGGTAGGTACTTCCCGATTTGGCAAGATACTACCATGTAGTATTGTAGTAGATATATGTATAGCTCATTTAGTATTAAAAAAAATGTAATTAACAACACAGAATGAATTATTTTCACAACACTGGTTAGCATAGCTCCAATAGCTCACAATCTCGCGTGCGGTTATTTTAGTTAACGTAACACAAAAGCGATGTAAAGAAAGTGTCTACAAATGTGACAATATGTGACAGCGTCAAACGGTGCCTTTACTCGTGAAAGCGCATGACGTATGCCGTTTGGAATTTTGTCATTATTTCCCGTGATCACTCCACGAAGAAATTATTTAATTAAAGAAGCCGTATCGAATAAAAAAAAATATTAGAACTAATAACGTCAGAGCTTTTGAGTGTGTTATACAATATGTAAATAACAAGAATATTAAAAATTAAACTAATTCAAGCTTTTTTTAAAAATATATTTTATTTATTATATACAATTTATTATCGACTTTTATGAATATTGAGATGGCCAATATTGTGTTACAGTTACAACGTCCTGCATTATAAATAATTACTAAAGTTATACAAAAATCTTTGAAGTGCATTTGACGTAGTGTTTTTAAGAAAAATAAAATGATGGCTTATTTATTATTTCAGGGTGTCTTTACAAAGGTGTGGTTCACAGCAGTGACACCGAGTGGACGGAGCCAGGTGAACCATGTCGGATTCTCAGGTGCGAGGCTGGTGTCGTCACAGAGTCTACCATGCACTGTTATACGCCTTGTGACAAGCCGAAGGCGGCGCCAGCTGGACATTGTTGTCCATCTTGTCATGGTAAGCTACACATTGCTTCGTAAAAAATATAATAATGATTTATGACTCTCTATTTTTTTTATAATTAATTAATTAATTCAAAAAAATGAATAATGCACACTGCATAGGATTGAAATTTACAATTGAAAATAATTTTCAATCCAAATCCCAACCAATCAGCCGGAGTTGATCCATTGCTTGATGAAGGCCTCCCGTAACTCCATCCACTCTTTTCAGTTCCCAGTTATTCGCTACCACGAATATCCATCGAACTTTATGAGTTCGTCTAGCCAGATTGGTGGTCCTTAAATACCAACCACTATACGACGACATTTGTCCAGTGGCTGGCCAATCGTTGAGCGACATGTTCGGGCAAATTTCCATGTAAAATTTTGCCACTCGCAATTTTTGAATTTCTCTATAATTAAATAGTCCATGTTCCACATACTTACGTAAGCACTGATAGGACATATTTGTTGAATAGTTTACGCTTAAGACACAATGGGAAGTCACTTTGAAGATACTATTCCGACGCTCAAATGCGTTCCATGCCAGTTTGGTTCTGCAATCAATCTCGTCATACATACTACCGATAGTTGACATTAATTGTTGTCAGAGATAGACGTAGTTGCTAACCCGATCGATTTGAGAGAATTGTTTTTGGCTTAGCAAAGCAGTTTATCATTACTTTTGTCTCTAAATATTATTACCATTATTTTTATAATGTTTTATACTGATATTGAAATCACTGTAATAACTGCGCATTAATTATTAGTTCCGAAGTCAATTTTCAAATGCAAGTGATAAATAATAATAATTCTAAATTGATTATTCTCGGAAAAATTCAAATAGCTTTCATATAAACAAAGCATACTTACAATATTTCGGAAAGAAGACGATGTTAACAGTGTTTTCAAACTAAATAAATTTCATTCAAACTTTTAAAATAATTTATGTGTTATGGCATTGCTAGTTTTCATTCAATTTCTAAGAATATAGTAAACACCTTCCCATGTAAATATAATATAAATTATATATGTGATAAAATAACAAAAAATACATATTATGGATAAAATATGTTTTTGAATGTAGGTAAATGTACATATAATATGCACTGAAAGAAGAATTTAAAATTAGTCAGTATTAACTGAGAATATTTGACTTATATTCTGAATCTGAGTGCTAAAGTGTGTAGATAATAAATTAATTTATTATTTGTCTTGTTTGCGCATGCAATTTGTTTATTTGACAATGAATTTTCTACTATAGTAATCTGTGGATATAAAATAATGACAAATGAATTTTTATGATACAGTTTTGTTTTTTCACGTGAATGAAAAATATACGTGTTTCATTTAATTGTAAAATGTGTTACATATGCACACGTAAACTATTATTAACATATTATCACCATGTCATTATGTAGTTATACTATTTGGCTTTACGCAAATTATGACAATAAAATATCCACGTATATCTGATCCAGCGCAGTGCTCCGATGTGTTCGGCGAATTGCTAACAACCAAACCATCTACTTGTAAATAACTTGTAAATCCAGATTCCTCAATATTTCGTACTTTCAACAAAATTTTGTCGATAAGTCCAGTCGTAAATGTTTTCAGTGGGAATTTATATCTAGGATAGTCATAATGATATTCGATAATATAATATTATTGTTGACTTTGAAAGGTAGCAACGGTACCAAAAGAGCGATCTACGATAATTATATCATGGAACTAGATTGGGTTATAGTAGTCTGGTACTAAGTCAATTATATCTGTATTCATACACATACATTATTTCGTAACAAAATACCACGTAAAACATTTTTAAACGTATCAAAAAAGATTTGTCTTTTTGGTCAAACACTATTTCTCTCTGCGAATGCACGTCGTTTCTCGTTTGTGTGATTTCCATATTCAAATTTGGGAAAAAATCTCAAATTCATAACGTGTTTTTTTCATATCTCCGTCAAAAAAACCTCTTTTCCATGCAAATAATAAATCATTTCCGAGTTTTGAATTTAAATTGCGTGACACGAAAGATAAGACCACCCTTTTGCCTGGAAAATATAAAAAAATAATAATTTGCATTCAAAAAAATTAAGCCGCTAAAAATAATCGGCTGTAATCTCTTAAAAATATATTTATTATTTTTTACATAATAATTAAAAGATAACGCTTTTAAAAAAAGTTGACTGTATTTAATTATGATTGATTAAATGGAGATAATAATAAAGACATACGAATAAATTTACCTGTATGGATTAAGTAGGTATCTAATTAATTTAATATAATATTATGAAGAACTTGGCCATCTTACAAGTATTAAAGCCACATAATATAAAATCCTCAGAAATGTTACTTTTTTAAATGAATTGATTGAAAAAATTCTTCTATGATATTACAATCTTGAATTTACTTGATGGAATGTTTTATACAGTGCTTGTAGTAAATTGTTTTTATGAAAATAAACGAGGAATGATTATAAAAATAACTATATCCACTCCTAAATAAATTATACAGCTAAAAATTTGTGGTAACATTGATAGAATTGGTTCTATGAGTAGTTATGATTGTTAAAGCTGTGGGGTATCTGAATTGGATCAAATATAATATATTGAAAAGCTAAGAAAAGCTTGCATTTCTTTGAATTTTTTACTACACTGATACGCCTTTTTACCTAATTAGCTCACATACAATTAGATCAAATAATGATATTCACTTGTATAATGTAGTAATAAGAAAATAAATAGATACTTTTATATGAACAAACACAAATATTTTTAGAATATATTATTACTTACATCATTTTCATCCTAGAGCCGGAGTGCAAAGTTATGAAAATGCAACTCTACGCATTAGTCTACGAGAGCCTGATATGAAAGAGATATGATGCGTAAGGCAATGAAAACAGTCAAGCTAATATTATTAAAAAATAATGAATAAGTACAGCTGCAATATACCTATACGATTATTAATTATTTAAATGATTATGTGGTTGAACTTCATTATAAAAGTTTTAGAAACAATGTCGTTAAGTTTGTTAAGTTATCTATATTATTACGATAATTCTAAATATTGTAGGATTACGTTATGTATTAGCGTACAGATTGACAATTATAATTTGATGCCGGGCCTTTGCGCCAGTGTCACGATGTGAGTATTGCCTTTGTATTGTGACATATTAGTTAGTCAAAACGCCGCACCTCAAGTTAGTAGATTTTTGGTTCATGTCTAAGAACTGCGATAAATACTTATTTAAAAAATGGCAGTATATTTACGGCAATTCAATTTACTTGGATCAAGCTTTGGTTAAGACATTAAATACCAACCTCTTATACTGACCGTACGCGTCGGCTTTTTGTTTGGTCAGTGTTGTATTTTTATTATTTTTTATTCGCTCGTTAGGGCCTCCTAACAAGGCTCTAACAAGTTTATTAATTTTTTGGCTAAAAAGCCCGCTGGGAATATCGTGATTCAGAAGGTAGACACGGGATGCATTTGGTTAACGTACAACGGAACATTTTATAAAAGGCATAATCCGCTGCAATAATCATTTACCTTTACTGTATTGTTTTTTTTTAATATTCTTAATATGTAATAATAATTATATTTACCTAATATTTTTTGTTGTATATTCAAATGTTAAATAAACTTATTGGCGTAGAAGATATAATTTTTGAAAATAGATAGTAGATTAATAATATTATTCGAATATAGATTTTATACATTATTTAAAAAAAACTTACCTACTTATATATAAATAATCATGCATACTGTCTCGCGAAGCTTTTTAATATTTATTTTAATTTCTGTTGCCATCTTTTTCTATATTGATTCTAGTACAAAAGCGTAACAATTATAGTTTTTCTGGAAAAAACTATGGTACAGGAACATTTTCGTCTCGAATCCTTCAAACGTATATCTAGGTATTTTTGGGATATTTGTGTAAAATTATAGAATTTAATATTTTTCGCGCATTCAAAATTATAGTATTGTGCTATAATTATAGTACGGTTGGCAACACCGATTGGTACACGAACAATGGGAAGCATTCACTACGAATAGAATTTTCATTCAGTATCAGTACTTTGCCAAAGAGGTAATTTGTATTAATTAAAAAAATGTATCATTGATTTGAGATTATTTAGAAATATTGATGTTCCACTAAGATTAAAGTGGAGAATTTTATATATGAAAAATATTGAAAAACTAGGTTCTTGTCTGTTTAGTGGAAGCTAACGGCAAACAAATTTTGAAAATAGCCGATATACTGGATTATTTGTTAGGTTAGGTTATCATTTTTGAATTCATGAATTTTGTCGAAATCGGCAAAAAAAATTGCCGCTGTTCCCTCATGGCTTCCAGTAAACAGACTTGTACGAAAAACTATTTTTCAATTTTCCAAAGAGAGGACCGCTAACACAATATAACCACAAATAACATATTATCTAGGGCCTAGGCTCAAGGATATGAGAACTGTTTCTTTTCATTGTATCTTCTTATTGTGCCTTCCCCTAGCGGAGGTCGGCCACCATCAAGGCGATCTTAGATTTGACGTCTGCTACCCGGAACAGTTCAGTGCCAATCACGGAGGTTCTTAAGCCACGAAATGCGACGCCGTCCTCTACCACGCTTACCATTGATGTTTCCTTGAATGATAAGTTGGGGAATACTGTACCTTTGTCCTCTCATAATGTGGCCGAGGTACTGTAATTTCCTGGTTTTGATACTACGCAGAACTTCTCGGTCCTTCCCCATTCGATTGAGAGCTTCAACATTTATGTTGGGAATTGTGGATTGTTTTGAGGATCGTAAATAAGCAACGTGGTTTTAATATACGATTAACTTTATTTATATTAAATCTGCATGAATATTATTATACAGAAGGATCACATTTTATATGCGCGTGTGCTCTAAATAACCGATGACAACTATCACGCCACACACAGGTGCGGCATAAGAGGGGGAAGAAGAATCTGTCTCCCTCTTACAAACAATAGTCGGTATCTAGCTTCGGCGGAGCGAGCGCTAGATGTCGACACGTACTTCTTTATTCTATTATATTATTCTATTAGACGGCTATATCTCAACAATTTATTTTGTCACCCGGTCAGTCGAAGGAATTTTGAGGATGCGTCTATACAGCCACATCTCGAAAGCTTTGATTGTATAGCGATATTATTTTAGGGGCCCACGCCGTAAAAAACGCTCGTGTTTCAGTATATTTTATTTATTTATATCTTCCAATTTAATGACACGTTTGCCGCCGCCCTTGTGGCTTAGGTTGACCGCCAATGAGCCAGCACTACCAATATAGGATGACCAGTATATAATTTATAAGTCATAATAATACATTATGATCCTGGAAACATGTACCTAAGTGAATCACAAGAATAAATAAATGACCAATAAATAAATATGTGTATATATATATAGTTTATTTTGGGAGTTAAATCATTAAATCATTAGTATTTAAAAAACCATTTCATTTATTCAACGAATAATTCATAACATTTGAGAATGTAACATTCTATAAGTATATTGAAAATACATTATTTGAAATGACCTCAAATAAAATTACATTAGAAAAAAATATCGTTATTAAGTAGGAGAGCCGTAGCTTAATTGGTTAAAGCATATTGGCGCGATATCAGTGGATATACGGGTTCAAATCCCGTCAGGCGTCGTATTTTTTTCTAGTAGGTACTTATATATTTGAGGTGTTTTTTTTTAAGTTATGTTCAATATATACAATGTTACATTCTCAAATCTTGTGAATTATTCGTTGAATAAAAGAAAATAAATGGTTTATTATAAATTATGAACATGTTCAAGTAGACGTTATAACTTAATATTTGGCGAGGTGTCAGTTAGTAATTAAGGCAATTAATGATTCCTTAATTTAAAACACAAATACTGATAGTCAAAAATTAAACTGATTAAAATTATCTAATTGAGTAGGTGGCCCGTAGTTTAATTGGTTAACATATATTAGCGTGATACCAGTGGATATATGGGTTAAAATCCCGTCGGGCGTCGTATTTTTTTCAAATATGATCTTTTTTAGTAGGTATATATTTGAGGTATTTTCAAGTTATGTATGTTAAGTACTTCAGTTTATTTAATGCAGGCTGGTGTGTAGAAACAAACAAGGAATATATTATAATGTGTAAGTTGTGGAAGAAATTTATGGGAGATATAGGGGTGTAAAGACATATTTTGGAGGCTGACAAGACCTGTATTGGGTTGTACTGCAGATGATGAATAAATTATTTTTATATGCCAAGTTAATAAAAATATGTCACCAAATATGCATTTCTTCCTAGTTTTATCCTTTATCCCTAATTGAAAAACTAAAAAAAAAAACACCAATCCCTGGATCCCGAGGTTTATATTAGTATCTTTAAATCAGAAATCATAAAATTGAAAATTCTATCTGGGGTTGCAATCTCTAGTACCTACATATATGACAAATTCTGAGTAACTTCATAATATGTAAGACAACGCTTGTAACAAAGGTATGGCTTATTTTAAAATGCAGAATAGAAATACTATAGCTGACATGACGGTTAAATGTTAAAGCTTTTTTAAAATAAAGTCTTAGGTTGGTTCATTTTGAATCCGGGTGGTACTCCCATAAAGATAAAGCTCTGTCATGTCTACCGATTGATCTATGGTGGTAGCTTCGTAAATGATATGGCTTTTATGAGAATCAATCAACACGGTTTTTTTCAATTTTGCCGATAGGTTATATATATATGGTTTTTTACAAATCGATGCCGGTGGGTTTCTTAGAATTTTGGTACCTATCCTTATTATACCTTATAGATAATAAATATGTATGTTAAAGTCGACACATCTTCAATATTAAATTACACAAAACTACATAAAATTTATTCCTAACAATTATGTACGTATTTTAGAAGGACATACTTTTAGATCTTGAAATATAGAAAATGATTAACTTAATTTTAACTGTTGCAAATGCGAGGTTAATCGTGCATGACATAGTGTACTTAAATATTCGAATCGTAGAATTTATTGGCTCGATGCTCTATAAAAACATGGAGTTGTTGGCGCAGTGATATTTAAATAATAACTAAATTTTATTGTACACATTGTAAGTTTCGGCACTATATTTTGCATAAAATTTCAATAAAGAGTTATTGTTTTTTTTTACAGATAAATATTATTATTTATCGGATGTATCGTTATACAAATAAAATACTAATCTGTTTATTCATCGGAATATAATGTCTGATTTAATATGTAGTTTAATACGAAAAATAGATCTTTGACTTTTGCATAAATATTATTAAACATAGCGATACGCCGCACTAATTAAATTATATTACACATATAAAATTTTATTAATATCAACTAACATTTAAGTCAAAAATTGTAAATTTTAGACTGTTGGCATTAGGAATATCATCAGAATGACGAGAATTATAAAATATCATTCAATGTATAATTTAATGTATTTCATGATACTAACAGTTTTTGTTTATGACTTAATGAGAGACAAGCCATTTAACGCAAACAATTCAAAATCCCCTCAAATATTACCAATATTAAATGCGCATTGCTCTTACGTGACACATTTCAATGCATATTGTGATACAGACGTAAATATTGAATATACCACAATCTGTAACACGTGTTTGCACACAGAAGCCAGAAGGTAATGGACTTCTCATTATTTTTGTATTTCCCGATCTTGAGGTATTACTATCCAAACGGGATACTATATGGAAGCTAGTATATAGCAATGTATAGAAAGATACATTCGAATCGAGCTATGTGATAGATGTATTTAATTTACATAATTTTAAAAGAGTACCAATCGCAGAATAGATTAATAAGAAACCATGAAGGTTTTGAAGCAGGGTACTTTATGACGGTCTTTATGACCCATGTAAAATAACGCGCGTCGACTACCCTCAAATATTCAAACCGTATTTCATTTACGTAACAAACTTTAATGCATATTATTAAACAGACGTGTCTATTGAAAATAACAAATTCTTTAACATGTGTTTAAGTAAGTTCATCCTTTTATACAAATTCAAGATGCAGAGCTTAATATTCCACACCCGGTAGGGTAAGCCATTAAGTGTGTGTTACTTGGTAAAAACTTGCGACGGATGAATGAATGGCATAATTCAGCTTTTGTCAATACGACTAGATCGCCAGCTGAGTGTACTTGTTATTCTTCTAAATTCTTATCGTTACCACAAATCATTCTCAGATAAATCATGACAACAGGTTGTGGCTTTTGGTGGCAGCATGTTTGGTTTTATTTTTTGATCCCTGCCAAATTTAATGGTCCATATAAATTTTCAGTTTTATTGGCTGCATTAGATTAATTTCATTTTAAATGGTTTTTTATTTGGTGTTGACGTATGGGATAGTGGGTTTCGGGAAGGTTTTTTGTGTCTATGTATTATTATTATTGGATTGATTTTTTTATAATATAATTTTAATGCATTTTAATACTCCAGAATGAAAAGGTTTGTTGACTCAATAAGCAAAATGCGATACAACGTTTTCAAAACTCTTTTGTAATATTGAATTAAACACGTACGTCGAAAAAAGCGTATTTAATGCGGATATAAAGATTGATTATATAAACGAGAAGTCGGAAAAGATTACTCAGGCTGATGATTACATTAAGTGCAAGTCTCCATTATTGGTAGTATTTAAAAAAAATATTTATTTAGGTCAACCAACAGGATCAATCACAGAGGATAAATATAAATATAAAAATATAGAAAAAAATAATATCTGATGGTCCCAATAACATGTGGACACAAAAAGCATAATATCGTACATCAAATAAAATTTGATCAAATATTATGTATAGCTGTAATGAATATAATTATTGAAGAGAAAAAAAAAGAAAAGCATGGTAAACGTAGCGTCAGTTGAAAATTTGAAATATTTTGCAGAAGAGTTTTTTGAAAGAGCCTGCTTCAGTTGTTTATTATTTATATAGACAAGTGTATGCACCATTTTTTCATCAATATTCCTACTAAAATATTTAATTATTTATAAATTTATATATTTAGAAAAATAATTTCAGTTGTTTCAAAAAACTATTATCTTCAAAAATTTCAAATGTAAGTTAGAATACATACACTAAAAGGCACTACAAACTTTATTAGAGATTAGAGATCTTAAGAACCTACATACTTATACTTCCACGTCTAAAAAGGTATTGATAAAACTATATTTGATTACAAAAAATTCGTCATGAAAATAAAAAAAACATTTATAATTTTTCAAAATAATCCAACGATCATAAATCTAAAAATAGTAATCAATCAAGACCTGAACAAAAACGATGCATGAGTGCGAGTGAGAAAGTATTCGGCACCCTTACAATCTCTGCGACACGCAGAGTAAGATAAAAGGTCTACATATGTGTGAGCTAGTTTCCAAAAGTGTCGCCGGAAAATCGGGGCGAAACGTTTCACATAGCGTCGATAACCTGCAAGCTAAACTTGCTATTTTTGTGTTAAACATAAAGTCAGTGGTAAATATTTTTAGTTAATTAAGTAGAAAAGATGGTTCTGTGTGTTGTCTTAAAATGTGGTAGCCGTACTGATAAGCAAAAAGATGGTATAACGTTTCATATGTAAGTTGATACATGTTCGTGATAATTTATTTGTATATTATTATATATTTTAATATCAGTGTCCTAGTGTTTCTTTAAAATAGCTTAAATTATGGATATCTTTATCTAATGGTTGCATTTTGACCTCTTAAAAATACTATATAACGTAACAAAATAGAAAATTATATTTTAATTCTGAGCGTCTAGTGCGAGCACTTTGGGCGAGCACTAACGAAATGGTCTATGGTCTCGAACATTTGTAGATGAATGCGTTCGCTCGCCCACAAACCAAACACAAGGCACGCGGCTTCATTTAGCAATGCAACGGGTGGCGTCTAGAGTCTAATTAATCAATAACAATTGCTATTTAGCAAAATATTGACAGAACATCCTGGAACTAAATTTTACCTATTTTTTCACTAGGAAAACCTTCCTGCCGACTTGAACACCACGTAAATTAAATTCGGAAGAGTGGCCGGTAATACATAATTATTATAAATCTTAAGACAAGAGAAATATTTGCGGCAAAAGATGTAAAACGCACATTGAATACCTGTCTATTAAAAATCCTTCCAAAATCAAGGTAAATGATTATATCTAGCTGTAAACTTTTTGGGATGAATAATACAATCTTTCAGAGAAACCCACATAGGTAGTAGTATTATACACAGTAGCGTACCCCGACCAAGATAAAAGTGGATAGGTAAAGGTAAATTTGTAAGAAGAAGCAATGTACAAAATAAAATAACTTAAATCTTCTTTATTAGTTAGGATTTACAATACTGCAGGTGCACCAACCGAGTAAAATTTTTAGTTAACTACATATTATTATAATGAGTTGGATCGCAAGTATCAGAATATACCTGTACGATTTTTGATTATAATAATAAATTAAAACAAAAAATAACCTACACGTTTTATTCAGAGAGCAATAGTATATTGTTGTAGACGCAGGTGCCTGGTAATTATTATTGTGATTATTAAAGGTCACAAGCATGCTCCTGGCAGCTTTACCAAATTACAATGTGGCACAAATTAAAAATCGAAGTAATACCCACTGTTTTCAGTATTCTGTATGTCACCTTTTCGAGTGATTTATGTTCTGAGCGTTAGGTTTTGTTAGGTTAGGACATATAAACTAAAGTAATTATCCTTAACTTCTTTTTTTGTGTCATATCTGTTATTGGATTCAGCAATGATTTTAGTTACCTTTCTCCTGTCGCTGCATTAAATAGGGATATAGTACTGAGCTCAAACCAGTCCCTGATATTAATATGAGTCCATTTTTTTCCTTTCTTAACTTCCTTCTTTAAGCACTACGGTGCATGGTTGCAGTATCAGGTCCATGCGGCTCCATCTTGGGACGGAATAACCACTTAAAATCACCTCTTTCATACACGTTTATAGCGTCATGGAAGGCGGCCGTGGATATCCACGGCTGTACATAGATGACGGGTGGTGGAGGGAACCTACGTCGTTCTTCTTCTGCCGGTACCTTGTTTATAGGAGCCTACCAGGTTTAGCTTACCAGGAACTCGCTAACGTTTTTATTTTCTATATTCATACCAAGCAAAATTTTGTATATGTGTACGAGACAAAATTATATAGGTGCGTATTTGTTTCCATAACTTTTAAAAAATCTACCTTAATACAAAATCAGTATAACTAGATAATAATTATTAATTTCTGATGTTTAATGTATTTATTTTTAGATTAATATATTGGTTACATACTAATAAGCTACGTTATGTAAAAACATTTATTCGTAGTCTATGCCAATCTGACAAACTGCTACTCACCTATATTTATACAGAAACATTTTTTAAAGACATTTTTGATTTCAGATAAGATCTTTATGCACAGTGCTGACATTGATTTATTGAAGGTTTCCTCATATTAGACACATTTTGGTTAAATTTGCACTAGTTCAATGTCCTTGTGCATTAAGTTAGTGATGTGTTTCGCGTTGTGTTTGTCGGGAAGCGACATATATTTTGTGCTTGTGTGTATAATAGGATGCACACCACTGGTTATACCAATTCAAGAAGAATTTTAATGTAATAATGACATCGCTAATTGATGGTCCATGTCTCTACGGGACCGCCTTTAGGCCTTTGGTCCAGAATCAAGGGTTATTCACCGTGGGAGACCAAGAGTTGGATAACGTGGGATACATTCTGGTACCTATAATCAATTATGTTATCAACTAACCCAGGAGGGATAACTAACTACTCGAAAATGCGCTGTCATATGTGAATAATGCACCGCTGACAAGTGCTTTTAAGGTTTTCTTTAATAATGGTGCCAGTACCTATATCGAGAGATAAAAAATGCATATTCTCAATAAACACCATAAATTCTGCATATATATTATCAAAGCATATAAATTTTACTCAGTTGATTTATTTTTATTTTTTAAATAGAATTACAATCAACCAAATAAATGGAATGAAATAATAAAGAAATTAATAATGTACTAAATTACATAATAAAAATAATACATAATTTTATGACCAATAAATTATAAGGATTATATTATCATACTCCATCTTTGTTGGCAAGATCAACGACAAACAAAACAGTGGGCTCTACATATTATGCCTTTAGCCGGCTCGCACATCACAACTCGCCTTGTGTGCCTGACGGCCATAAATTAAAACCTTCGAGACTGCCGGCGAATGTTGCACGATCACAACCTCGTACATCTGCCTAGCGCTGCTAGCTCTAGCTCTACCAAACGCAGCGATAGTCTGGAGAGAAATGGCCGATTCACCCGATTCTGCAGCTGTGTGCATGCGCGGAGTCGATATTGGCCGGACATCGACATGCAGGCTTTGGCCAATGCAAATAGACGAATGTCGCAGGGTCGCAGAGTTGCAGTTGCATCGGCCAATCTGTGAAGCTTTATTTGATAACGTTTGTTTCTTGGTTTAAGATGACGTCACATCGACGAATTCGTCGTAAGACGCATGCGGCGAGTTCTGATGTGCGAGCCCTCTTATGCCTTCGTGTTGATATTGTATAGTGTGACAATACGCATGTACAACTCATTTATAAATTTATTACAAATTGTTATCATTTGGATTCACTTCAGAATAGTATCTGTGGAATAGACGTAGAAAAAAGTAACGAAACACTGAAAATTATGACTATAACAATGTCTAGGTAGGTAGGTACGTGTACATGATTTTGTTTTAGTATGAAATATATTTGAATAATATTCATATAATAATTTAGATTACTAGCATTGCATTATTCTTGTAGACTTTTCAAACGATTCTTGGGGACCTTTAGGTATAACCTAGCTTTGGTAGTTGAAATTATCGTTCCTTCAAAAATGTATTAAACGCATCTACAGATGCAAATAAAGAATTATCTAAAACAACCGAAGACTTCTAGTAAGTATTTATTGCCCGAATGATAAATAGATAAACAGCTTAGATTAATTTTATACTATCACATTAAATTAATTGGGAAAGATTTATAATCTATCAGCAAAAAAAGGTTTTAAAAATTATTCGAAATAGGGTAGTAATTTTTCAGGTATCAATATAGTAATTTAGTGGTTATAAAAATAACCGCAATTTTTTAAGTCTCTGAATTATAAATAAATACCATGTCAAATTAATCTCCATTTGGTTCCCCAAACAGATCTTTGTTTGAACAAGCTCTTAACAATCAATTACATACGGAAATTCCATTGAGAGCTAAACGGGTCGAGTTCAACCGCAAAGTGGCTCCCCCGGAAAGCTTCGGACGAGGCATTCCAAAAAGATGATTGTGCCGTGCCACAGAAGACTTCGATTATCAACTCTTAAGCAAACAAATAATTCAGCGGTGAAGAACGTTTGGAAAAGCTGTCAACGTAGACAGTAATATCGTAATTGGAAATAAGTACACTTTTGATTTTAGACATCTGCGCATCTATTCTATACACAAGACTGCTATCGGCAGCTATCGAGGTATTATAATTGTTACAATGAGTTAGTCGTCTAAACAGTCAAAACTGCCTATCTCGCTCTAAAATTTAGCACAGCTAAGAGAGGTACTTAAAGGTACCTACTGTAAAACTTACAAATAACTTTTGTTTGAAGAAAACGTGCATATCCGTAGCATGATACAAATTTACTGAAACATATTTCTCACTTTATTTTCCTTTTATATTTCTAAATACCTACAAGTCTGTGCCGCCAAATTTTCTTAAGTTTTATCTATAAACGGTTTAATAACATAGCATCAAATATTCTAACAACGCATAACCATGACAACGATTGGCAGATATGAAATTAGCTATATGCAATTAAGTGATCATTGGCAGCTAATCTATTAGTGTAAGACGTAAGTAATTGTTTTGCATGTTAATCTATCAACAAACTGGTCGCTCTCATATTTCAAGCGTCGTCAGTGATTGGTTCGTTATTATTATGTCGATGCTTGGTGTGCCATGGAGGTTTGGCAGAGAGTCAAGTGTGCCGATTCTCTAAAAAGGTTGTAACATACTGCTTTATAAATAGTTACAGATATTTTTCGATTTTGATCTAAACCAAATTCTGAAACTGATAAGTATTTTAGAATTTGAGAAATGATACGTTAAACTTGTAGAGTTTTTTTTAATGTAACACAAAAGAAATAGTAGGTACGTACTTAATTCACGTACCCAGTTGAATAACGATTAACTCAGCGATACTCAACCTGCGGCCCTTTAAGCTTTTATGTGCGGCCCGAAACACATTATTTATTATCAGGAATTTCGTAAATCTTGAGATTCGTTTCGACTTTGACGCACAGATAGTGACACCCGAAGAGGATTGTCATTATGGTCCACATCAGATCTGGTATAAGAGTGTTGCTATTGCTGTTGCACACGATTAATTTAAAAAACAGGCATAATTTTTAAAATCTCAAAAATGTTTTGTAAAAAAGGGGGGGTTTCATGATTTTTTTCGTCACACCAGTAGTGATGCGGCCCGCGTTACTTTACAAAATATATGTATTTGGCCCGAAAAAAAAGGTTAAGTATCATTGGATTAACTCATTAACGATTAATATTATGAATTATTTGCATATAATAATTATAACTGAGTTATCTATCTAAAATGGCTAATTTAAAAAATGTCAATTTCAGTCTGGTCACTAGTGAATAAATATATAATGAGTTGTTCAATTAAAAGTTGGATAGGTATCTGTATGTATTAGTATTGTAGAAATTTTTGTGTTTTGTTTTAAAGCTTGCATCAGCTACAAGAAAAATGTTCTCCATTCATGTATTAAGTATTAAACAAACAGGTGGGGTTGTCGGTATGTTTAGACATAGGGTCTGACAGAAGGTTCCTGACCGTCTGCCGAGGTCCAATAAAATAAAAATATGAAATTCAATCGATAAAAAAACCTTAATTTATTTTGAGTTATAAAAAAACCCACTCTTTAGGCATGTATCGAGATCGGCCGTTTGATAATCGATATTGGTTTTTAGATGTCTCAGTCATTGTTTTCAAAGAATTACAATAAAAATTTATTAAAACCACCTGTGGAATGATTCATGAGATTTAAGCGATGACTTGTGATTCATCAATGTATTCGGATTATTTAATATATAACTAAAAAATTGCACCCGCGGTGGTCGAGTTGGAAGAATGTCCGTCTACGAAGCCGTATGTTGCGGTTTTGATCTCTTAGCTGATAGAAAAATGCATATAGTTTTCAATGTATTTTTAATTCAGTCTAAAAACTAAATGGGTGGGACGAAAAGCTAATAAATATTAATCGTAAAATGTCGGTTAATATAACCTCTACGTGACCAATATGTTACGCGTAGTGCGCGAAATTGTATTTATTTTTTTATTTTTATTCTAATTATGTATTATATTATATCCTACTTTATTATGTACACAATATGTTTTCTTGTAGATATTGTTTCAAATCTTTAGTTAAAAGATTTTTCATTAATAATAATTATTATTAGAATCACTTCATATATATTATATTATGTCATAAGGTTCGGTGTGTATTGATTTAATATTAAATGCAAGGATACATAATAATATTATGAAGTAAATAGTATAACAAATAAATATATTTAATCAGTAATAAATGGCATATTATAATCGTTCATTGATAAATAAAGATATCTGGTGACGTAGAGAGGATTTTAGCTAAACAATGAAGATAATATTATATTGAACGTATTTTCTAGTTATTGGAATGTTTTCATTAGAATTAAGAAGTTTCTTTAGAAAATAATTATTATGAGTCGACTGTCAAAATGACAATCACTAATTGAAATTTAATACTGCTTGATATAAATCTCCTAGAATTTTCTCAGTTTTAAAAAGATTCTGAAAAATTAAAAACCGGACAAGCTGTATAGGGGTGTCAATAAGGTCGATTGCGAAATGATTTGTGGTCGATCGCTAAAAATATTTAATTTATTTATTCATAATTTAGAAGTATATTGGGATTTTATTTATTAAATGTATTAAAAGTGTACACATTTATATTATCCAATTTTTTAATTATCTAATTTTAACACCTAAAACAGTAATTTTTATATTTAATATATCATTATTTAGGGCAGTGACTCATTTCATATGACTGGCTTCTAAGAGGATATAACTACAAACTATCAAAGAAAATTTACATGTTTGTTAAGAGCATACTTCAGTGAAACGTTAAATAATTTTCAACTATAGGTGCGACGAAATTTCGGACCTGCTGGCAATCGGAGAGCGAAAGTCGAGCTGTGATCGCGTCACTTTGTTTTGTGATGGCGACGGGGGAATTAATTCTTAAATCGTGTAAACATGACTAAAAACGTTACCCATTTACTTGAAAAAGAAAACATGTCAATGAATATATTATTATTATTACTAATAAAACAATAAACATAACATTAAATGGACGCATGTTGAATTTTTATGAAAAATTATGTTTTGTTCTGTACGCATCGTTTTCACAATCTTCGCGTCGCGTAGTCACGGTCGTTTTAGGGGGACACGAGCTGAAGTATAGCCTTAAGTCGTGTTTTAGTAAGTTCATCCTTTTTATCCAAATTCAAAATACAGAGCTTAATATTCCACACCCGGTAGACTAAGCAATTAATTGTCTGTTACTTGTCTGAATTTAGCTATTATTTGTCTGAATAATTGTCGATTTGTAATAATTTTTGTTTTTTCCTTCGCATGCTACGCGAGTTAATCGAATTATAAATCTTGACAGAATGAATAGTCAAAAAAAAGTATCACTATCATGAAGAATGGGAATATATTTATTATAAATAGATACTATACTTATATATCATCATCATCATCATGGCATATGTATACGTATATATTATTATATGTCCTTAATTTCAGAAAAGGTAGATCGCGGAGGATCTTTCTTCTCCAAAGTATATTTTTATGTAAAAATTAGTTGACACCCGTGCTGTATAGGTATTATAATATATTATTATATATGAAATATATTTTTATTGATTACGATTAAATATTGCGATGGAAATAAGTTGAGAAGCTACGTAGTTTCTACGGTATACCTATAAGGGTATAAAGTGGGACACAATGGAAATGTAAATTTAATGTAAATTAACTATGCATTTCATAAAACAAAGTATACATAGTGTGGTTCAGAGTCATAACATTAAGATTTATTTTAAAGGAAGGCGAAGGTAAACCATAAATGAAATAATTTATATTTTCAAAGCGCTATAAATCATTGGTTAAAATGGTTTTACATTGCCTACTCCAAACTCTTGCTGCTGTATAAATATTTTATGTTTATTGATATCTGTAATAAAATGGCCGATGAAAATACGAGATACATATTAAAAATGTTAGAGCTCTTTAATGCTTTTCAGAATATCAGGGGAGTCGAAGAAAATGCTATTTAAATATTTCTTATTAAATAAAGTTATGGTTTCATAGTCGGTTAATAAACCAATACCAATATTCACCCATACTTGTAGCCAGAAATATTTAATAAACCATTTCTTTTATTCAACGAATAATTCACAAGACTTGAGAATGTAACATTCCATATATTGAAAAAAAGAAATGGTTTATTAAAAATTGTTAGCAAGTTCAAGTAGACGTTATAAATAAATATTTGACGAGAGCCGGACGTTAGTAATTAAGGTAATTAATATTCATTGATTTAAAATACAAAAACCGATCGTCAATAGTAAGTAACGCCATTTGATAAGCATTTCATGTAGGACCGACTAGTTTAAATTATCGAAATACGGTAGGTATAAGGCTCGTAGCTTAATTGATAGCATATTGACGTGATACTGTGATACTAGTGGATATACGGGTTCAAATACCGTCGAGCATCGTATTTTTTGTGCAAGTGTGATTTTTTTCTAGTGGGTAATATCTGAGGCATGATAATAATAATATGTTGAAAGTCATTCTGATATCAAAGTATGTACAGGATAAATATATTATATTTTTGTTATGATATCTCAAAAGGTGCCAACGTTACAAGATAACACATCCTGAAAATAAATCACTTTCAAAAAATTATCCCGAATAGTTGAGGGGTTAGAAAGTAGCGGTGGAGTGGTGGGATGAGGTGAGTTGCGGGTAGAAGAACACGCACCCAAATCCAACCATTGTTGATCACATGGACTAATTGGAACTACTAATAAAATCTTAAGCACGAATAGGTAAAATGGTCAAATAGTAGCGGTGTTGTTGTGAGGAGAGAGTAGAGTGGTGGCTACGTAGATGAAAGCCGTCTACTTTTTTTCATTTTCGAATTTCTCTTGCATTAAGGTCTATGTTTCACATTTATACATTAGCAGTTATAGCACACTAATGGGAGGTCACCTTAGAAGATACTATTCTGGCATCCGAATGCACTACATGCCACTTTGGTTTCTTGATTATTTGAGCAATCTCCTCATATTTGCCTTAGTCCTAGCCAGGGTTCTGCGTGTTGTGCTAGCGGTTTCGCGATACATCTCAAAAGATTACTAGAAATTATACTTTCAATTGTTTTGGTAACAAAGTAACCAAAAATTACTATAAATAATTACAAGATAAAAAGAACTATATAAAGAAATATATAAATACGTTTTTAAATTTTCTGTTGAATCATATAAACTTGACTTGACTAGCTTAAACGATCAAAAATAATGTATTTGATAGAAATAATACTAAAATGTCATTTTGACACTCATATTGATTTCCATAGTAACGCACGTATATATTTATAATTTAGTTGTTAGGACCTAGCAACCAATAATAGTGGATTGGATTACGGATTTTATCCGAAATAACTTTTCATACAAAACAGAATTAACTGAAAATGAATTTAATTCTACTTAAAAATGGCTAAAAGTATTAAAAATGCATTGGCATCATGTTCTGATATATTCTAAAAGTTTCAAATGTCTAGCCAGTCGGGAAGCTAGTTAAAAATCGATTGCAAGAATTGTACCGGACAAATAAGAATAAGACATAATAAAAAACGTTGTTAAATATCTAAATCGTAAGCAATGAATAAATTATCTTTTCATATACTTATAATGTTTGAGACTTCACGACGATCTCTTACTTATTTTTTTAGAAAAAGAGTATTATGGCATTACAGCGATGCGCCATAATATATAATAAATACAAATTATAAAAATGACTTAATTACAAATAACAACCAATATAACAAGAAAGTAGAAAAGAAAGTATGTGCTTATGTAGATATTAAAGTAAAATGATAAATACAATTATAAATTTAACCTATTTAACACGTCCACAAACGTGACATTGTTAATAAAAAATAAATCAACATTTATGGTGCCATCAAATAAGTTAATCGCACGATACACAGCATCATAAAACATCACATCCGTCCTGCGACGGGGTATCATGGAGACCGTAGAGTTACGAGTGATATTGGTTACCGTAATAGATATTGGTTTGTCGCCGCGTGTTTTTCCTCCTTCTTTCCTCGACATTTCGGGTTCATTGCAACTAGCCATGCAGAATTAATAAATTTGTCAATCAATTTACAGATTTTTTTATCAGGTAACATTTTGAGCCTGTTTAAACGTGTCAAGTTTCTAATATATTTTATCACTATCTACTATTTAATTTATCGTTCTATACTTTTTATATATTTGTGAGAAATATAGGGGTTCCCCGAGATTTAAAAAAATCAAACAAAACTTGTGATAAACTAGATTCTTCGACTAGTTCTTAATTATCTTGTTAAATTACATACTCAAGAAAATGGACCGCTTATTGGAACGCCGTTGGTTTATTTATATACACTCTAACTTATATTACTAAATTATATAATTATTTATCGTTGGTTTTTATTTTTAAAGTAACATCTGCCACTATGACGTTTAATAGTTTGTTTTCGTAAGAAATTGCAAATGGCTGACAATAATAAATTCGCTGTCTGGGCAACGAAACAATTCTAAACTATAATATTATACTGTATAATCGTCACGATTGCAGTATCATACTGTGGCGTAAAGGTAGCGCATTCGGCTGATAACCGAACAATCGATGGTTCGAATCCAATCAAGTGCGTTTTTTTTCGTGTGAAATAATAAATTATGTGTTACAAATTCACACGCAAAAAATACACTCTGATCTGATTTTTCAAACGCGCCTAAAAAAGTATAACTTCAAAATCTAAAACAAAACATGTTGGTAAACTTCTTCTTCCAGGCTTTATGTGGTTTCTCAAGGTCCACAAATATCTTAAATTAATTTTGTTTCTGCCTATGTCGTCAATGTTGGTAATCTCTAACTTTATAAACATTTGTTGCTCGAGATAAACAAACATAGTTCTTGTGCCGCTCCAAGTGAGTGCCATCGGTGAGGATCGACATTGAGTCAACTAATCAATTTTTTAATTCAATATCTGTAATTAATTGTTACGTAATTAATAATATAATATATATATTTGATTGATAATTACAGCCAAGTAATTTATTTATACGTTAAGTATTAGAAACGTTTATATGAATAAAGCTTAAAAAGTATCAACAAAGTTTATGTCGTTATGATACTAATAAAAGTCAATAAATGATTTAAATATATCTTTATTGTGTCACGATCAGTAAATTTATTATAAATTTTATATACTTATTATAATTATTATCTGTCATGCATAATTTGATTTTAATATAAAACAGTTGATTTGTAATCGAATACGCATATAGTTGTGGTCATTTTAATTTATATGACAAATCTATTTTTCTCTTATGCATTAACGATTTATCTATTCTAGACAATGTATGTTATTGAATTACTATATGTGTATAATTTATTAGTCATGCATATGATAACGAAAGCTGGCAAATTGAATGGACAATATTAATTGAAAACTCCATTTTTAGTAATGTCACAGGTAACTAGTTTGATTATGCACAATCAATGAACGTTATTAATTATTATAAACAAAGTGACATTTAAAATAAGTAATGATTACATAGAAACCCTGTATACATTATAATGTAATAATACGCATTAGCTAGGAGTGGTTTAAGCCGTAGTGGGTAGTGGTTACTAATTTAATAAGAATTTGCCTTATGCCAAATATCGAATGACACATTTTCTATTTCCGCGTGTAAAGAAATTTTTGGAACATATTAACTAAGACCAAAATTGGAAGACCACCGTCCATTTACATACTATTAACATAATTAATTTTGTAATTATGACAGTTTAAATTTGTAAAAATATTTCGCACAGCGGTGATGACATAAAAACATTCACAATAAACAAACTTCAACCAAACTAAATATTTATAATATATTGAACTAACACGTATGACAACGGTGTTACACTATTATGTTAAGTCATAGCTATTCTAGAGCCTGAGGTATAAGAAAATACGTCCCTTATGTACTTTATGAAAAATGTGTATTTTTGATTGGTTTATGGCAAAAATAAAAATCACGTGTCTTTGAGAACTTGAATATTTAAACTCTTTATTTTAGGACTGCCTAAAATTATGATCGTTTTTTCCTTTGTTCATATTATTATACGCATTTTTTTGTGATTGTTCAGCTTTACATTCACCTATTTAGGCTTCATATATTATACAGTAGTATAGATTTCGGTTGTTTTATTGATATATCGTATATTATATTATGATACATGTACCTAAGAGTTTTTTTCATAGGATACTTTAGTTAACATAAGTAAAAGATATAATGGGAAATTTTCCTTATTTTATGCTTGGGAAAAATATTTATTTCAAATATTATTATTTCTTATTTTTTCCCCAAAATTCCTTATACGACTGCCGTAATATATCGTAATACGGTTAAATAGCCGGTTTCAAGAGATTCCCCGACTAGTTTGTCGCGTATATTATTATTGTCATTAGTACTATTTATTTTTGGCATAAACAATCATAATTCCTACTTTTTAGAAAAAAAGAGAATAAGTAGGCATAGTGGCTAAGATTTGATTTTGTTTTAAAAATAAATAATGAATTTATCAAAAACTCTGCATATATTATGACTATGGTATCTAGATTCCGATAGGATGTCAGAGAATGTCTTCAAAAGCAGACATAATGTCCGTTTTTTAAATCGTAGGTCGCGGGTTCAATTTATGCTTTCAGCACATTCACATGTCACTTTATTATATAAGCATATATATATATATATATATATAAAACATAATTGTTATATTTTTAAATACGTAGCATGGACAATGAGCCGGAGTTATGATTTTCATATCAGAAACAGTATCGATTCTTATTTGACAGCCCTAGCTGGAGCTGCGACAGGCAGAATGACATTGATAATAATATTATCCGAAAAAAATCAACCGTGTTTTCGCAAAGAGAAAATTCTAGAAGAATAATTATAATCTACTGGCGGTCCTATTTTTCAGGTTGGTTTTTGACCAGAATCGTCCATATTTAGAAACTCTCGTGTGCTTACTCTAACAGGTTGTATAAATAATAAACAACCATGTTATCTGTTGAGAAAGATCTCAAAACCTTTTTGGAAGACTTCTAAATTCACATTAGATAACAATTATGAATTTTTTCGTACCTTATTTCGTATTAAATGTATGATGAATTAATTATTATCTATTGACATCATGAACAAATACTAAGCAATGTTATTTCTTTAGTATTGTTTGGTAAGTTTTTGCATTAATAATGTTGACAAATATTTTCAATTGCGTACGATTTTATTTACGAATGTCTCAAGGTTTAATAATTATTTGCTAGTGACAAATCGTACCGACTTGCGATATTTCCTTTCCTCAAATAGTTCAAACAAGATTTCACACCTAGAAGGTACTTATCCTCATGAATTGTGTGCGATTATTAAATGAAGTTTTATAAAGAATACAAGTGTGAAATGAATATTATAGCGGTTGAAAAATGCCAAGGATTTGTTTTGTGTGTGTAATCGTCACGGTTTTTTGTTATGCAGTTGGTTGCATCAATGCAATTCAATGTAGGTACTTCACCAGTTGATGTGTAAACTTTCGAAAATGTCAGGGATTTAAAATCAATCTTGTAACATGAGTGATATATTTCTTTAGATGATATATCTATTTTCTTAATTGAGCTAGCATTTACTTGGTAGAATTCCATTTTAAAAGAAATGAAAATATAATTAATATTAAATTCTACAGGTTTTTTAAAAAGGTTTGTCGATAGCTATTTCGGTTGTAACACCATTATCAACACAATTAATATTTTAATTGATTAATAATGTCAAGAAATAACCAAAGCACTCGAACACTGTACTTTCGATAAATTTTGTAAATTTTGATATCCATTAAAAACCCACTTAGGGTTTTCAAAGAATTAATAATATTACAATTAATAATAAGTATACAAAGTCATAATATTGTTTGAACGAATAAGAAAATGTATTCTGTCTCTATCTATGCGTATAGTATTTAAGCAAAGGCAAACGGCCTATCTGAATAGTCTTGATAATGGTGTTACAACCGAAATAACTATCGACAAACCTTTTTAAAAACTTGTAGAATTTAATATTAATTATATTTTCATTTCTTTTATATCTATTTTCATTTACAAAACATCTTGACCAATTCAAAAATATCCTATTCTGGTCGAAATTTGATTGTATTTTATGAATTATGTGAATGAAATTTTGATTAAATACTATTTTTGTACTTTTCCAAAGGAATCGTTTTTAGCGACCCGTACTTCGCTTTCCTACATCTTCAAGCTATATACATAATAATATTATATACACATTTCTTGAACAAGGTATACCTCAGGTCACTAAAACTAATTTAGGTATATGGAATAAAACAAAATTGTTATCAATTAGAATTTAAAGTAATTGTCTATCTAGTTTAAAAAAAACATTTTTGTTTAGATAAAGCAAAAGATTCGTTTAAAGTTAATTAAAATATGTTGACAACGATTTATCAGTAACATATTTGTACCTATAGGTATTGTATTACATACTTCTATCTTATTTTAAATGCTTCAATTAAATGATGTACTAAATCTATGTATAAATCGGCGATTTAAATTGTGTTTTTGCTGAATTTTCCATCAAAGTCTAACGATTTGCGCGGTTAGCCGGCCGATTCGAAATCGAAGCAAATTCACTTTGTCTAATTTTATCTACTACGCAAGTAGTTATGGATAGGTCGGTGGTGAGAGGTGGAAACATAAATAGTGCACAATTTTTCAGTCATACTTAATTGTTCTCGATGATTTAAGAATACATATTAAACCAAATTATTATCAATAAAAACATTCGTTTATCTTAAAAATATCTAAAATTATATATGCTTTAATGGCATAATTTTACATATTTTATAGATAAAACGAATAATTTTGACTATTATCTACTATAGATTGGATTAGGCAAGGTTTAATTGAATTTTATTAAATAATAAACATTATCTACCCTATGTAGTCTAAGTTCAATGACAACAAATACATTTGAGTGACAAAGTGTAATGTGCACTATTTGTGTCGGATTTTAACAGCCTACTATCACCCTTCGCCACTGGTATTAGGTACTAAGTGGTCTCAAAGATTTCACCCTTGCCATATTCTCAATGGCTTGCGCGCTTGATTGTGAACTGAAAAGTTGGCGGTTGAAGCTGATAGTCACTTATCGTGGTCTTTAGTAAGTTGTTTGTCGATTTTACAATCAAGATTGACAGTTTTCGTTCCGGCGAAATTACTGTATCGCGCGTAAATCGTATCACTCAAGAATGCATGTTTAGTATCGCTTAGGTCAGGGATGGCGAACCTATGGCACGCGTGCCACCAGTGGCACGCGAATGTTTCATTTTGAAGAGAAAAAAAATATTACTAGGTATTTTATATACTTATATTTAAAAAAAAATTATAAAAAAGTTTTACAAATAAATATATAATTAAGTACTTACTTACAATAATATAATATAATACAATATAAAAAAATAATGACCACATAGCCATGCGTATTTTTTTCAGTTTTTTATAATATTATGTTAACCAATCGATGCGCAAACGGAAACGCCGAAATTCATGCATAAATAATGACAAATCGCATTGTATAAAAAATTGCAGGCAAATCATTTTAAAGAATAATCATTACGTTTGATGTAAATATACGATTGCATAGGTCGGTACTTAGGATCGGGAAATTAAACATAAACATATAAAATAAAATCAACAAACCTTATGAAATTAATTATCGGCAGTCATTCAAATATAATAAGTGCTTGTTATTTTACCTCAAACATAATCTCTAAAAATGGAAAACCACTCAGTGATGTAGAATATAATATAAAAGAAGAGGGGTTTGAATTCTTCCATGATCTCTTTGAGTAATTCAACAAGGAAAAAAATATTCAAAGAATAAAAGATATGCCTTCGGCTAGAAATACGGTGAAAGGTAGAATATCAACAACTCAATTGTAATTTTTTTAATAGAATTCTTAACTATTTTTTTAGAAAAATTAAAAAAAAAAATTTGCTTAAAAAAAAACTGCCTGGCACGTCGGACAGTTGAAAAATATTATTTGGGAAATTTTGGCACGCGTACGTAAAAAGGTTCGCCATCCCTGGCTTAGGTTATGAGATGATAATATTATTAATGTAGCAGACAGTTTGTACCTGACATCATCGAGACCGTATCATTGTCTTTTAATTTATCCGACAAAAGGACCACATTAATTTGCAGTTAAGAACGATGATAATAAATTCATTGTATGGATTCTTTATGAACGCTATAACTCTTACTCCGTCCGCATTTAAATCTAATATAATGTTAGTCATGCTAATGTCACTTTCAAGGATTTCAAAACTAAGATTTAATCATAAAACAGCATAGTATCTTGCCTAGAATTTACGAGATTCTTGAATATCTAATTGCAATTATATATAGTTAGTATATTTAGTGTTTTCAGATTGTGTCATAATTCCAATATTTGTCAATACATTATTTCTAGATGAGAGATTTTCAAAATAAATTAATGTAGTGTTGCTGTCATCAATTAGTAAATAATTGAATTTTTATTATTCGTGCATATAGAATATAGATAGTCGATTCGGTGCGTTCTTAACATAATGGGTAAATAATTACAAGGTGCATGGATGCTACATCAGTCCCATGCAGCATCGCATCGGGACAAGGAAGTGTGGCACTAAAATCTTTTCATTCTGACACGTTTATAGCGTCATGGAAGGTGACCGTGCACAAACCGCGGCTACATATAGGTACATGGCGGGTGGAGATGGGGCAACTCAAATCATGTTTGAAAAACAGATTTTATGTGAAAATTTTAGCAGACATTCTTGGACAATAAATTTGTATCCATAATTATGATACTTGTCCAATATTCTTTCTAGAATTGTGAACTCCATGAGAATTTATGATTTAACCCGTAAACTAGACATTTTAAAATACTACTTTAAAACACAGACTTAGATACAATATCAGATTTCAACTGACATAATTGGCTGAATAAATTGTCTATGAATAAACTAACTGACAGATAAAAATCACGAGGTAAATTATTTATTATTTTTAACAACAATCAATATTTATATGTGATTGAATCCCATAGAAATATTTTTTTAAAATTATTTTGAATAAATGTGCACTTACGTAAAATGTAAGCGCCCCTTAAATAGCTTACCAATTTATATGGGCCGCCGCAGATGTCTTGAAATTATGAGAAACAAACTTCATATAAAAAAGTTTTTGATTCACGCGAACATAATCCATACAATATGTGAAGCGAAACGAGATGTCGTTTATTTTTTAAACCTTCGAGACATGCCATAAATGGTGCTTATTGAAATAGTGGAAAAGATCGTAAAATTATTATGACAATTATACGATAGATGTCGTTGGGCACATTGAATATATTATTATGTGATTATATTATTTAATATGTCAATATAAAATTAAAAAATATTTTTCTTAAGAAGGTAGGCTTAAAATAATCGCCTAGTATGGAGTCTTCGCCAGTGCTGGTTATTATGCTAATTGACAAAAATATTACCCTCAACAAAATGGGTATAACATGTAGAGACTGGTATTGGTTATTGATTACAACATTGAGAAAATCCTACTTATTTGATATATGTAATAACAATTTAAGTAAGTGTTCCTTTCCCATATATGTATCTTTATTTGTCATATTTAAGTAGGTACTTAAAAATATATTATTCACTAATATAAAATATTCTGTCTCTAGAAATTAAACTATTAAATGTAGTTAATTAATGTGTTTTACTATATTAGGTACTTTTTTACAAGCGTAGATTTAATCAGTATAAAATATAATACGTAAAAGCACACATAATAAAATATATCTACATCACGTTTAAGGGGGGACATGCTCGTCGAAGGTCAAAATTGAGTTTTTATTGTATTTTCAAACCATGATCCTGGACACTCCTTAAACGTTGTAGATAATCTATTTATATAATTTTGAAGCCTTATTATCCTTTATAGTTATTTTAAACATTTGATGACTGCATGAAGTATTTTTGTTACATAAAATAGTATTCTTTTAAACCTCTCGCTCTAATGTTTTAGAATATAGTCATATTTCGGTACAGAACTGTGCAGTGGTGTTAAAATTTTTTACATTTATTAATTTTTAAACGCATTTATAAAACCATTAGTATAATTTATTACGAGATAATTTTTGTAAAATATTCACGATAAAAAATTATTTTGATAATCTCTGTGATCCCAAATTTGACAAGAATTAGGCATTTTATTATTCAAAAAATCGGCAAGATTAACAGATTTGAAGATAATTCTAAAGAGATTTATTATAAGCTATGTCTTTGACCATTCAAGTGTGATAAAAATCTTATGAATAATGATTGCTTTATAATAATTATTGACCTAAGAATAAGGTAGTGTTTTTTTGAAATACGCCATTTCTTTTGTCATTCCCTAGTGGTTAAGCTACAACATACGGCCGTAGCCATAAAATGACAAACTATAATTAAAGTAGGGAGTAAAATTATGTTAACGCGCGTGTTTGAACATGTACCTAACCGAATTTTTTTAAATTTTTTTTTAAACGGTACATGTTCAAACACTCGCGTTAATATCATTTTACTCCCTACTTCAATTATAGTTTGTTAATTCATGGCTACGGCCGTATGTTGTAGCTTAACCACTGGGGAATGACAAAAGAAATGGCGTATTTCAAAAAAACACCACCTTATTCTTAGGTCAATAATTATTATAAAGCAATCATTATTCATAAGATGTTTATCACACTTAACTGGTCAAAGACATAGCTTATAATAAATATCTTTAGAATCATCTTGAAATGTGTTATTCTTGCCGATTTTTTGAATAATAAAATGCCTATTCTTGTCAAATTTGGGATCACAGAGATTATCAATATAATTTTTTATCGTGAATATTTTACAAAAATTATCTCGTAATAAATTATGCTAATAGTTTTATAAATGCGTTTAAAAATTAATAAATGTCAAAAATTTTAACACCACTGCACAGTTCTGTACCGAAATATGACTATATTCTAAAACATTAGAGCGAGAGGTTTAAAAGAATACTATTTTATGTAACAAAAATACTTCATGCAGTCATCAAATGTTTAAAATAACTATAAAGGATAATAAGGCTTTAAAATTATATAAATAGATCATCTACAACGTTTAAGGAGTGTCCAGGATCATGGTTTGAATATACAATAAAAACTCAATTTTGACCTTCGACGAGCATGTCCCCCCTTAATGATGTATCCACATTGTAAGTCTTATCTCGATTTTTCTTTTGGGTCTCATCTCCGATCATTCAATATTCACTTTTGATGCCTAATTGGGATGATTCTTCTATTTTTAAGGACCCAATAAGAACACAGCGTCTCTCCCGCTGAGACCAAAGTAAATAAGTCATCATTTTCCGTCAGACCGCTTGCCTTCAGCATGAAGACGTATACAAATTATTATTTTCATTCAAAAGGCGATCGATTGATCGTGAAAAATATTTAAATTTAGGTCGCAATTCTATTGAATTAAGCGAAAAAGTAGACATAATATATTTATATAGGAAAGTAAATCCTAACGAGATAAATGAAGTAGTTATTTTTTTTTTGAATATCAATAATAATCATATTTGAATAGAAGCAAAGTATATTGTGCCTACATTGTAGATATAATATGGTAAACAGCTAATGATTGCAATACCGAATGAAAATAATATCAATACCGGTTATTCGGTATTTTTTATATACATTAAAAAAACGGAATTAAACATACCTATTAAAATTCCTTTAAAACATTATTGTAAAGTAAAAATCTACCTACCTATATTATTATGTTGCCATTCAAAAATATGTATTGATCATAATATTGTAGAACTGGTGATTTTTACAAATAATTTGAATATATTGATAATTTTAACTAAAGCCCTCAAAAAGTTCATCAATTGGAGATAAGTCATGCAGCAGGAAAACTTCTTAAATTCTACGCTTTTACAGCCATCAATAATAATTGGACATTTGTCATGGATGTTTTCTATTTCGAAATAATATTATGGTACTTTATCACGACAATTATATACTTACTTAAATATTATATTTGATGGATTTTGTTTAATAATTATTTCACCTCTGTTGGATTCAGTTAATATATTTGCATTTTAGCAGTACGTAACGTATAATTCATTTTCATACCTTAAAACCGGTATTTCGGTATTGATAATTACTGGAATACCGGTATTGCGATCCATAAATACTGAATACACCCTTACGTTGAAAATATTAAAATGACTACGTTAGTAGAGCTAAAATGAATCAATGTAAATTAAAATTTAATTTGTAATATGTACCTACCTTAATATAATAAAGGTAAAAAATTCAGCTACAAACATCTTGGCAAAATACTACAATAAAATTATAATTCTTCTAAGACTTAAACGCAAATTTAAAATATGCGTCTTTATTGCAATGCCGACAGATTTATTTTTTCAACCACATTAACATGTTTTCGTCTGTAATTATGAAGCAATGAAATTGGTTGTAGCATACATAATATATTATTTTTATGGGCAGGATCGTTTACAAGTGCCATTTTCTTCTTCAGATGCTGCGTTTATTACCTACTTAGTCAATGGTCGCAATGCATCCATAGGTATACTTACATGGTTTCGACGGATTTTTAGATTTGGTCGATTTTAATATGATATTAATGTATTTTTAAATCATTGGTAACTGCCAAATATTAGCATATGTAATTAAAACTATGTACAACATTCATTCAATTTTGGTCAAATACATATTTTTCACACGCTACAAAATATATATAATATTTTTAAGAAAAATAATGGTAATGGTAATTACCTAATGCACTATTGATTTAATCAAGATTTGATATCGAAATAATTAAAAATATATTAGAAAAAATATTTTCTTAGTTTTATGATGATTTTATACAGAATTAATCTATAACGTCTGAAGCAGGCACATATTGTGGTCAATAAAAAAAAATTTCTGGCAGCCCCAAAAGGTTCAACATATCATAATATAATTAAGATGTATCTATAAAATAAAAGAATCGACGCTGTAAAAACTAAAACCCTGCCTAAAAATGATTATCTGAGCTTGATTGAACAGGTACCTAAGTTTTATGAGATTTTTTATTTATTTTCATTAGTGTATGTTGTTTAAAAGTAAATATTGTGGTAACACCCTCATTTGTAAAAAAAAACACTTTATTTTCATATAGGCAATTATTAAATATACGTAAACGATATTACCTAAATAGTTATTTTATTATTTGTATAACATTTGTATGACCTAATAGTGTGAAATATATACCTGGTTATTTATTTTTAAAATAGATCTGAAGTAACTATTAAAAATAGATTTTTTTTAAATAAAATCAACAGCTATAAAAAAACACATTATGGCTATTGGATATTCTAACTAATGAGGCTATTATGATTTAAATGTCAAGACAAGTAATATTATTTATGCTAATTTCTGATCTAGAATGGAAACAAGATTTAAAACATGAATTTAAAAAATGATCCATAAAGTATACAGTAATAAAATTATTATATAATAACGATGACATCATAATTAAAAAAAATCTTTCTTAAAATATTTTTTAATACGTAAAATATACACAATATAAAACTATATAAACAAAAACTATTTAAAATTAGGCATCCTTTTTGGTTTGGTGTTTTAATGAAATTAATAGGTTTTTCAGTGTTTGAGTTTCTGTGAGGAAATAATAATATATCACTTTTACTATAGATTGCCTTGATTATCTATATAGAATGAAGTAAAATAAGGTAAGTATATAGGTATCATCATCAGCCTGAATCTATCCACTGCTGGATGAAGGCCTTTTCAAACTGCTTCTACTTCTCTCGGTCCAGTACGTTGCGTTGTCACGTACTTCCGCAGAACTTTATCATTTCATCGATCCAGCGGCCTCTAGGTCTACCTTGCGGACGTTTTGTACCTCTTGGATACCGCTGGATGACTACATTTGTCCAACGATTGTCTCTTCTTCAAATGTGTCCAGCCCCTCTCCATTTGAGGCTTCTAATGAACTCTTATCACATCTCAAACCCTTGTCTGCTTCATTGTCCAGTCCACTCATGTTTCACACGCATATGTGATTACTACATCCTGCATACGTCAAGAGGATGTAGGTATACAATATTATAATTATTGTTTAAGATGGTTGGTTTATTATCATTTTTAATCTCTTTTTCGTAGATTTTTATTATGTGTTCATTGGTTAACATAGTATTATTACTCTGATTGTGAAGTATGTATATAATATTTAAATGTCTAGGTAGATACACAGGGAACTCAGAAATAATGAGAACTGAAATATATAACGGGTAAGGCGATAGCAGGTAACCGACTCGAGTAATGAAGAATCCGGGCTAAACTTTCACACGTGTCAATAATACGTTTTACATCGAATACTGAAAGCTGCTCTCGGTTTATGCATTTACGCTCATTTAATGTTGGTGTATTACACACACCATTGCACGTGCATAATGCGTGCTTCATTTTCGTAGGACACTCACACATTCAAAATCCTGCTTCACCATGCGGCGTATTGAATATGGCCTATCGGTATTCTATTTATTATCTGTTCTGTGTAGATACACATTTAGTTCAGGCATACATCGTATAACCCATCTAGTACCCATGAAATTATTGTGTGTAAGTATTTCGTAACTATCACACAAAAGAAGTGTTAACAAGCCAAAGAAGGATTTTTAGATCGAGAGTCGTGATTGGGATTCAATTTGAGAGTCGGCAATTTCATCAAAGGGTCTCCTGCTGCAGCCCAAAAGAGAGATTTTCAAAATGGAAACGTCAAAATTTTGAGAGCCTCATTTGCAGTGGCATCTCTACTATCATACTCTAATATTATATTTAGTAGGTAGTGTAGTGACAACAATTGGCGAAATAAATAAATGAAAGCTCGAAGGGTAATGCAGTTTACTGCATTTTCATTTGTTTTAAAAACAAATGAGTCATGCTTTCACTTTTTATTATTTGTGTTGAAACAAATGAGTCCATTTTCACTTGTTCCTTTTGATCATGAATGATCAGAAATAATTATGTGTTATTTATTATTTGCGAATATTCTTCTACACAATAAAAGTTGTAATTAGTAATAATCAAAGAACACTACTAGTACCTGTATAGATATTATTATAAAAATAGGTAGTGTTGAATACAAAACATTGATAATCTAATAATAATAAAATAATTCGTGGAGATGGTTAAAAGCTATATTGTAACAAATTTTTTAAATTGATTGTAACAACTTTTCCATTATTTTATACTGTTTTATTTCGAGTTTACTAATTTAAAAAAAAGCATAGTGGATATTTTGACGAAAATTAGTTAGGAATTAGGGGATATAAATATTGTTTAGAATCTCAACATGCCTTGACGAAATTAAAACCATTTAATGGTAGAGTAAAAATAGGTAGGTATATTACGTAACCAATAAAATTCTTATTTTGAAATTCTGTCTTGTAAATTTGAAAATGGTTAATTATATTTATTTTTGGCTTAGCAAGCTAGATTTATATTCGTACATACCTAATACGTAATCGTTTTTTTAATAGAGTTAGTTTTGACTGTATAACATTTTTGACAGTTTCATACAGAATTCGCCAGTAATAACGTGCGAAGAATAATTATTAATTACCTATATAAAAATAAATTAACATTACTAAACGAAGTATATGGGCATCCACCGAGAAGAATTTTTATTACTTACTACTTTTTTTACGAGTAATGATTGTTGATAAAAAAGTGGGTCGGCACGTAATTTATAATTTATTTTAAATTAATCGTCTTCAGATGCAATTAATAAAAGCTCACATTCATCCCAAATTGAACTGATAGTAGAGGAAGTAAATTTTTAACGACCTATACAACCAATAATTATTGAATGCATCAGTTAGAATACAATTAATGGTTTTTTCGGCTATATTAATAGAAAATTAAATTATTGTTTTTAATTAGCTTATAAAAATTGAATACATACTCTGTTGTAATTTCCATATTTCCCGATTTACCATAATGTTTATCTTTGGAGTCACTACCGAGGGATTCCTCCCGCGTACAAGATCGCGCGTCGCCACTGTGCCGCGAGAGGGTTCCGAGAAATTCCTTCCTTCCCACAGGTGTTCGGCTATAGACCGCCCACGCGGGCTCGAATTCGGGCCCACCTGTGCCGAAGAGGTAACCCCTTCCCTGCACCAGAACCGCCCCAACCCCTGACCATAAAGCATATTATGTTTACCCAATAATAATCGACGGAGATGATGATGATTGTCTTGGGAATAACTCAAGGGATAATTTTTATGGGCGAGGTTTGTTTTACCGAATTGGGAGAAAAGAATGCAAACCGCACGCAACTATCATTTTTGAATAAATTTATGATAATAAATAATAAAAAAAAAAAATATTATTGCGTGAAAAATGGATTGTAGAAACTTCGTTATGAAGCGCTGTTATTTTTTTATTAAAGTTAATTAAATTTACATTTATATCCACTGTTCATTGCATTATAACACTTTAAACCATATTTTGATTGGCAAAATCACCTGTAAAATGTAATCTTCTTTGTAAACTCAAAATTAAAACGAAAACTTAACTCTACCTATAATTCCAATAAAGGTGCATATTGGATATTTTAGTTTACATCGTTTATTTGCTAACTTCTTCTTATTATTTCACCCTGTCACGTCCCAACATTGGGGCATAGGGCAAGCACAAGTCTCGTCGCCAACTCCTGTGCCTCCCGCCATGTCAGACCTGCAGCACGTAGGTCGCTTTTGTAGCATCGCTGCAGGGTGAGGGAGGGCCGGCCACGGCGACGGAACCCTTGAGGCTGTGCCACAAGGGTACGAAGTGCCGCACTCTTTGGCGGCATCCGGAATACATGTCCCAGCCACGTGAATCGTCTCTTCATGATAACTTCAATCACCGAAGGCTGTTGTGTCTGCTCACGAGCTCGGATATTTGTAACGCGGTCGTACCAATGTACCCCTAAGATTCTGCGGAGACATCGATTCTCAAAGCTCAAAAGCCGTGACTCTCGAAGCTTAGTAAGATGCCATGTCTCACAGCCATACAGGAGCACAGGTAGCACGCACGCGTTAAACAAACGACATTTGGTCCTCACAGAATACAGCCTTGACCTCCATGCGACTCCAAGTTGGTTGAACGCAGAGCCCGCCACACCCATGCGGATTCCAAGTTGCTAACATGTTCACTTAAATATATATATAATATATATTTCACCATTTTCCTTCCTGAGAGGATCATATGGGGCTCCACAGAGTGGAATATGTATTAACCGACTTTTTTTATGAGAAATGGATGTTCGCCACTTGCCCAACCCATAGGTCCGGTCCATCTCTAAATCAAAAACAAAATTGAAAAACATTATGTGTATTTGCCAGACCCAGGAATCGAACCTGGAACCACGACGTTATAGGCCGACGCTTAAGTCGCTTGGCCATCGTGGACGCCACTTTTACCTATGTTTATATATTATATAATGTGGTTAAGAAATAAATTTTACATTGCAATAAAGGTTGGTTATTTCAAATTCATGTTAATTTTGTCATATTCTTCTAACTTGTCTACAATAATAAATTAACATTGAAAATTAAAACGTAGTTACCTCTATACGTAGCTTAAATAATTGAATGTATTCTCATGTTCATGATCGAAATTATTTTTAAGAAATTCAGCGTTTACTTGGTGTTTTTTCATGGGTTTGTCAATAATTTATTAGTGTTCACCACATAAAAAAAAATATTGTTTTCGAGATAAGTGTTTCACTGAAATGATGAGCTTTATCAATTAAGCTCGCTACGTAAGCGAAACAAGTAACACACGTAAAAATAATCATTTATACTATTTATGTGGTGAATTCCAAATGATAAACCAATTTTATAAACCTAGATACGAGTTGTTATTTCTACAGTTCACTTGAATCCAAATTTTTATCGGAAGCAATATTATGTTCGAAAAAATAAACTTTTAAAAAAGCATTCAGTGTATTTAGAAAAAGGTTTAAATCTTATACAGGGAAAACCGTTTTCTTAAAACAAAAGTATAACAACTTCATTTCAAGATATCAGCCATGAATAATATTCCCAGGTTAGTTTGTGAGTGAAGTCGTGATATGAACGATAAAAAGTAATTTGGGCCCGCACACAGGGTCGGATTTGGGAATAATAATTTCTCGAACGAGCTGTGGGTATTTGTTTAGTAAATTATCAGCCCGGCCTATGATCAGTGAACCCGCTTGAATCAAGCAGATAAGATCCCTGCGGAGATGCTACCTCTGCCAGCGCTAAGATGGTTGGTTCATTGACGTGTTGAAAATAATATATATTTTAAACGTTTTTAGCAATATTATATACTTATTTAAAATAAAATTGTTTCAAAAAAATATTATTATACATACATGTATATAATAATATTTAGTCGTTTTTACGCCTACGCTAGTACACATTTGATAAATTCAAATATCATTTTCATTATGCACTCTTTTTATGCTTTACTTTATGGCTGAGGGTCGTGGCCTGAATAATTTTCCTTTCGGGTAACAGTAGATTTCATAGCTCGATGTTTATAAAATTCAGCGGATCGTCAGAATTGTTTCAGTGAAAAGTCCGTGAGATTCTTGATTAGGTCTTTCTACCGGCGTCATTTCCGACCTTAGATCTGCTTAAGGCTATACCTCAGTTGAGACACGGTCTAAAAAGATCATCGCTAGGCGATGCGCGGATTGCGGGTCGCGGGTGCAAATGAGGCATGTCAAACCAAATATAATTTGTCTTATAAATCCAATATGTGTCCATTTAATGTTCTGTTTATTGTTTTATCAGTAACAATAATAATATATTCATTGACATGTTTTCTTTTTAAAGTAAATGGGCAACGTTTTAGGTCATCTTTACACGATTTAAGAATTATTACGGCCGTTGCCATCACGAAGCAAAATGACGTGTTTTCAGCTCTACATTCTCTCTGGGAATGGGAGCGAGTGCAAAATTTCGTCGCGCCATGGCTGAAAATTATTTGCCGTTTCACTGATGAATCACCTTAAGAGCATACATAAGTGAAACGGCAAATAATTTTCGACAGTAGGTGGAACAAAATTTCGCAGTCATCGCCAATCGGAGACTGACAGTCGAGGTGTGAGCACGTCAATTTGTTTTGTGATGGCGTCGGAGGAATATATTCTTAAATCGTGTGAAGATGACAAAAAAACGTTCCGCATGTACTTGAAAAAGAAAACATGTCAATGAATATACTATTATTATTACGAATATAATAATAAACATAACATAAAAAGGACGCATGTTGAATTTTTATGATAGATTATATTTCGTATTGTTGTTTTTATTTAATAAAACGCAATTTTTTATAGTACTTATTCCACTTTTAATTAATATATTAGGACCGGTTTCGTCCGCTTCAGTGAAAATGTCCCACTGAAGCGGACGAAACCGGTCCTAATATATTAATTAAAAGTGGAATAAGTACTATAAAAAATTGCGTTTTATTAAATAAAAACAACAATACAATGCAGTTCCACCATGAATTGACAGTTAACAAAATAAAGGAGATTATATTTCGTTTGGCTCGCGTCATTTGCACAATCCGCGCATCGCATAGTCACGACGTTTTTAGACCATGCCTCAGCTGAGGTAAGTATAGCCTTAAATACTACGAAAGTTTTCATCGTCTCTGTGTTCAAAAAATGGAGAGACATAAATGCAGCTGCTGTTTGGCTGTCCACGAGACTTTCAACATTCGCAGGTAGCACGGTAGTATTTTAAATATAGCTTGTATGTATTTTTAAATAGCTATATACTTAAAAGCACCTGTAGAATTTAATGTCATTTTATTATCAATTGTATTATCATTCGTAAAATGGAATTCTACCAATTATATGCGGACTCAATTAATATATTATTGTCTGTAGTTTGCCTTCATAGTCCAAATTGTTCTAGTCTTGATTTATAGTAAAATATTAAGTCATTAGACAAGGCTATTACAATATAGTCCTTATTATTATTTTTTTTGTCTAATATTTTATACTTATTTTTTTCATTCACGATATTAACTCTGGTTTTATTGTTTTTGAGTAATAAATAAAATATTTAGTGACATATTTTAGAAATAGTCAAAAGTATAAAAATGAGAACACTGTGTTTAAATGAAATTTTTTAAAAGTGATTTAGGATAAGAGAAAAAAAACCAAAATATCACATCATTATTCAAATGTGTTATATCTAATCAATGCAATTTTTTCCAAACTTAGGGCCCTGACAGACATTGTAAATCATCTCGCCTGAGATATGGGTACCTAGTCATAAATAAAAATTGGCTGCAATGTTTTAACTGTCTTTCGTATGCATAGGCCAGGCCAAGCTGGGATAGTGATTTCACGCGACAGGCCAAAACGAATGAAAAAGCCACTTCTGCACATGTCCCAGTGTGACATTTTGGAATTATACCTGCGTCCCATGTCGAGTGAAATTTGTTGCTTGCGACACCAGTTGTTTTTTTTTTCAAACTAAAATGTCGCATTTGAGCAGTGTGCGGAGGTACATTAAGTTACGTGTGTTTTGTGAATACCAATAAAATCACATCGACATATCCGACGTTTTGCTGTTGAGATGAGTTTAGATGTGTGACCCGGCTAACTAATGCGGTTGTATGAATATATTATATTATAATATATAAATATATTCAATTTATCTTGTTTGACAATACACATCAAATAATTTAAAAAAAATACTTTCATTTTCATGACACCATCTAGCAACTACCTCACTGGATTTTACAATGATTGCACGCGTCTGTGCTGACAAAACATTTTAAAATTTTGTTAAAAATATACCCTGCATGTTAATTGGTCATAAAATATTCTAATAATATTAAAAGATGCATTTTATTAGTTCTAACTAATAAGTCGGTAGGTTTAGAGCTATTTGGTAATACATACATATTTACGAAATTTTCTACCTACCTAAACGGATGATTGACCAATCAATGAATATAACCATAGATTCTAAATTTAAAAAGCAATGGAAGTGTAGCTAAAAATATTTACTGATGCTAATGGTTGCATTGGCTGGAAGTTATTACGCATTTGCAGATTAATTAGTGGCAATATGCACTTTTATGACGTTTTCAATACAATTAATAAGTTTTAATTATTTAGAATACTGCGTTGAAAAAACACAAATAGATACAAATATCTGTAGGTATGTAAATAAACAAGCAAAGCAAAACATTGAAATATATCGCTATCTTCTAACTATTCATTCCTATCAACGGAATTTATTAATTTTTCTTTACCAATTACACCATACTGAAAATGTTTTGTAATAATAATGTCGATTAGTATTGTTATATTATAATTATGTTTATACAGATATCGCAGTGGGCCAATAGTATTACTTACAAACTTTTTGATTAGGTATAGTAGTGAAAAATGAATACTACTTACCTATGTTTAGTTTTTTTATATATATTAGTATGCTATCACTGGAAAGATGATTTTTTTAATGCGCCGATATGGACTTAAGTATCTAAATTTTTTTGGAGCGAATCAAAAAATCAACAACTTGCTTGGGAAAATGTTTGAGTAGGAATTCATGAAGATTTTAGATCATATTATTTAAAGTGTTTGAAAACGATAAATAAATAGATTACATATATGTTTGAATATTTTATTGTAGTATAATGATGATATTGATAATACGTCTAATAGACGCGCTGGCTAAAGCGAGATCTCTTTATAACACGTACTCTCGATAAATTGCTATAATAATAGCACCTGTACACGTGCATGTATCTACTTGCACCAATAGTGCGTATTTTAAACTATCGCGATAATAACTGTTCACACGTTAAGTGCTGATACTCTCTCCAATCTCATTCTTCAAGCGTAAGCGAGACGCGATGTTGTCATTGTATGGTGCTATTTGATTCAGACAGGTACGTGAATAATAATTAGAAAACATCGATATATCCTGTGCGGTGTAGTTCGTATTTTTTCCGGCAGGTTCGCCACTATTGTTCTACTGCGCATGCGCACCACTATGCAATTACCAATAATTATTGCGTGAAAATTCAGAAATTCCTGAAAAATTTTGATCCATGCATGCAATCTTGCGACTTGCACGATAACACGTATTTACACGTGCATTTTATTGTTATGGCCGCGATAATACGTACTGTCAGCATTCAATCCATGCACGTGTAAATGAGGTAATATAATTTTAAATGCAGACCATCTTTTCAAATTTTTATTAAAAATTATGAGTATATTAAGAAGCAGTATTATTTATTTATACTAGGCAGATATTTGGAAAGTCGTAACGAGGCACCTGTAAATAAAATTTTGCCTGTTTATTTATTATTCAAACATAAAGTAACAGTGTAGTTTATTGTTTGCTATATTTTTTTGTTCTCACAAAAGGATAAGTGTTTTCGCCCCTTGTAAAACCACTCAACTTCTCTTTCACAAGTCTACAACTCAGGTAAATATTATACCTGCTCACTTGAGAATTACCTTTATAACTTTAGTGTGTGAATAAAAAAAAACAATACGAAAACAGTGATGCAAATGTAAACTTTTGAAGAATATTGCTTTATTTACTGCGTGCTGATTTTTGTTGTTGTTGATAAAGTATGAATTTTGAATTATCTTAGGTAAGTAATGAAATACAGCAATAGTCATTTTCTATTGGAAAGTCAGTAATATGTTGTTATTGGAATTACCTTATATGATGGTTACATGTACGCTGTACGTATGCAGTTCATTGTGGGACACTTATTCGTACGCCGCAGTATGTTAAACATGAGTTCGTATAACATTTTATCAAATAAATGACGAGTTCATCGTTGAACATTTCACCGTGGAATACATTTGTACGTATCTTACACATATAGCGGCGACAGTTTGCAAATAGTACTGTTCCAATTAGATTAACTCTAACCTAACCTAACCTAACCTAAGCTAGTAAAGACATCTCCACATGTTGTAGCATCCGTACAAATGTATTCCTCGGCGAAATGTTCAACGAAGAACTCGTCATTTGATTAAATGTTACACGAACTCATGTTTCACGTACTGCGGCGCACGAATAAAAAATGTCCTGCGGTGAACTGTTTACACACAAATTTCCGGATACGAATTATGATAATGTGTATGAGATAGTGAGACAGGGAGAAGACGTCTTAAACATACACATATAAATGCAAATTCTAAATTTGAAAAATCGGAGTAATCATTTATTTCAATCGGGTCGTGAAAGAAAACAAATAATAGTCTCATGATAGTTTGTCAGACGCTTACAGTGCGGTAATAGCGTATCGAATGATTGGAGTATCGATAAATTAGTGTTTTATTAAACAGAGTTAGGGGTAATTATAATAGGGATAGCGTGCTATAACCCTAAGGTTACATACACAATGAGTCAAAAATAGAAACATTATGGATGAGGAACAGCCATTAGAAAAGTGTTGCCGCTCGACAAATAATGCACGAGTTCAGCGACGGCATGCTTGGTAGTCAGGTGACTCTACAAATACTCCACCAGACTGATGCAGTAACTCAAATCAGTGGCGCACCCAGGAATTATTATTGGGGGGGCCCAAGGAGGAGAATGTAAATTAGTCCCATAGGCTCTTTTTCTTCTTCATATAAATATTTTTACATATTTTCACAATACATGGCGATATATATAGGGACATTTTCAACTAGTTGAAAATGTCCCTCTGAGGCGGACGAAACCGGTCCTAATCTATTTAATAAAAGTGGAATAAGTACTAAAAAAAAATTACGTTTTATTAAATTAAAACAACAATACAATATTTATTCCGAATTCCACCGAAGAAAATGTTCTTTTGATTTACACCACCACCGTAGTGGGTGTAGTCGTTCTTTTCGCAGAATGTTGCAGATTTTTGGTTTTTTAATATTGAGGTTCCAACATATTAATTGAAAATGGACACAAAAAGTATTATTGCCTTTAAATTATACACAACCTACTCAATACAACACAGCCTTATATCTCGTTTATCGGTCTTTTGTCTATTGCACTCGGTGTACCTACACCATGGCTCCCACATCCTGAAACGGGCCCTCAGGCTAGGGCAGTGGTCGGCAAACTGCGGCTCTTTGGCCCCTTGAGTGCGGCTCTGCCACAGATGCTCTCTGTCATATTTGACATGGCTACAAAGAAGAAGCAAAGAAAATGGAAGAGGATAACCGTAAATACAATGTTGAATAGACCGAGACTTCGCGTTTATTCAAAACTTAAATGGCTTCCAGACCTGTATTTATGTGTCGGGAAAAATTGACGCATTCAAATTTAGAGAGATACTACAACTAAAAACTCGTAATTTTGCGCTAAATATTCTGTCGATGATGCAAGGAAGAAAGCAGCTGAGGAGAAGAGTCAAGAAAAATAAAGTTCTGTATTTAATTAGGTACTGAATAAAATCTTTCAACAATGTTAATATTGCAAGTTTTGTGGTTAGTAAAAAGATTTCCAAGAGAGGAAATCAAGAGTAAATTGAGAAATCGATTTATTGATGAGAACCTGGAATCGTGTTTAAAATTAAATCAACAACATACGAACCTGACTTACCCAAACTTTACAAGGAGATGCAAGGCCATTATTCACATTGAGTTTGTCAGTCATTGTCATGATTCAATTTTATGGATACCTTACTTACAATTTAATTTTTATTAATAAATAAGATCATTATTACCTATGATATTCAGTTTTATTCAGCGTACCTACCTATAATTTAATTAGGACTTTAACTAAACTACCTACGTATATAATTTAAGTTTAAGAAATTTGGCTCTCAAAAGAAATCTCAATCGTTGTACTGTTGATATTTGGCTCTATTGACTAATGAGTTTGCCGACCACTGGGCTAGGGTATTTGACGGGCCCCCTATCCACCGCTTAGATTAAAGGCAGTGTGAAACACTACATTAACGTTTTTCAGTGTGTGTTTAGTTCAAATTGAGGGTACTTATACAGTGAATTATTGGCGATTTTCAGTACGTCATCTACTTTAATAATGGAGCTGTCGATACATAATAATCAGAAAATATATTGGACATTTATATAAATTAAAATGTTCATAGTGATGAAGTATAATAGCGCCGCAGGAGACTTTTTTTACTATAAAAGCTAATTTATGAAATGTGTTTATCTCACTTATCTGGTCAACCCGACACGCCGGGCCCCCCACAGCCCGGGCCCCCAGGCTAGACCCCTGTCAACCCTCCCCAGCCATGACCACCACCACCACCGGAATACCACTCCGGAATTCGGGTGGACACCGAGAATTTCATTAGGGAAAGGGTTTATAAAAAAACCTGACATTAGTGTTTCGAAATTAAAATCTAAGAAGTATTACTAAAAAGGGTGCTGGAGAATTACAAATCATTTTTTGCCGTGTTGTTTGTCTAAGCCCAAGGTATAGTTTATTGGCTTTCGATTTCAATATGTAAAATCATTCTGATGATTTTCATATTTTGGAGGGGGCCAAGGCCCCCTGGCCCCCCCCCTGGGTGCGCTACTGACTCAAATACACATAATTGAGTCTGAAACACCAAAACAGACAGAAAATATACAAACGTAAACAAATGAGAGAGAAGGATACAGAGAAGAGATGTATGAGGACATGTGGTACTGCCACCTGGTATCATTTTTGATAATATTTAATAAATATCTATGTATAGGGACTGTAATAGATTTAACAATCTTATTTTTTGACAGACCGTCACATGTTCCACAGTTTCCTCGGTGACACATTAGAAAGTTGAAAGATTATCGGAGAATTCCCACCTCTTCATATTGATTTTAGTTTTAGTTACTCTGGTCCGTATTCGATTTATCGTCCTTCAAACTGCGAAATCCTGCGTGCTCCCAGGTGGCAGATTCTCATCAGGCACCATGAGAAGGCTATGTAGTTGAATCTCTCGATCCACCTCGACCTGACTTTCGGAAGTAAGCTTTTCCTAGATTTGAGATGTGATTTTGTCGGTGTATGTCCATGTTATTTATAGAAGGTCTTTTTCATCAAACATTTTGGGGTGTGTGATGTACAACGATGGTTATTAATGTCTTCCTATAGATATCCGGTGGTACAATTCCGGCCAGAATGTACACTTTTTTGCTACATGAGTTAGTTTCAAGCATTCTGTTAGTATATGGCTGGCATCATTTAGAAATGTATCTATCAAATTTTCTCGCATGGCTTGAACTATCCAATACAGGAAATGCGTATTCAGTTTTGATAATATTAACATAATGTATAAAGATATCGACAAGTTTCGTACTTTGCGCCTCAAGTATAAATAAATTGCAAAAATAATAATTAATAATATTATTATGTTTACTATTTTATATCGTTATATGTCACAGGTGTCAGAACTGTCAATTAGTAATATGAATGCCAACAAGATGTTGTATTTTTATGATTGAATTATTAATATGTCAATAAGAAAAAAGTGCATTGATGTTTATAGAGATAAATAAAAAATGGAAAATGTATACAGAACGAAACATGTTATACGTATATTAAAATGCATAAATAAATAACAAAAAACAAGAAACCTTGCGCATCACTGAATAATATGTCAACATCTCAAAGTAGTGCATACATAAGTTGTGTAGCGTCTATAATTAGTATTATTATAAAAAATCTTGCGTTCTTTTAGACTTTAACCGTTATAGTAGGTATTATTCACACTGGCTTTATTGATCTCATAAAAATAGCATTGTTTTATCTTTTGATATTCTATAGTAAAATCAATGCTTTCATAATTATTAAATTATAAGTAAGAAAAATTGACACGTTAAATTATTGATTATGATATGGTCACCCATTCGCTGCGGACCTTTTAATTAATATTTAATTATCACATTTAAATAACATGCTAATTATATCTAATGGCCACCTGATGGGCAGCGCACCAGTTGCGTTGGACGTAGTGAATGGGTTAATATATTAATATGATATATGTATCGCTTTTAAAAATCTAAGCGTCTATATAATATGAGTACCTACCTACCCTATATCATAAACCACTAGTTAGCTATCACTGGATTTTTTTTTATCTCGGAATACTGATTGTTGTTACGGACTGTTTTAAAAATAATGAATCAAAGTGCCGTGAAATGGTCTTTTTGCAATGAATTTTAATCATCAGCATATTTTACTTCATGGGGGGCTATTATGTTTGACCGTTTTATATGCAATAGCGTACTCGTGATCTTTTATCAAGCTGAGTTTGACCCCGAGATCATCGATGTACAATCTGGGGTTATCGTGCAAAGCTTGGCACATAACATTTAGACAATAACGATATCTTAACTTGACTACGGAATAGACGTAAGAACATATAAATAACGCTAAAAGTAAATTAAAATAATTCCTAATTCACACGTACCATAACTTAGAGAAATAGTTACCATAGAGCCTTCAATTAAAAAGTAGTATGCAGTGGTTTTTTTTTTACATATATTTATAGGTAAGGATTAACTTATATTGTTGGTCACTGATTTGGTCACTATTTTTCTAATAATTCGAATTACTTAAATAAAAAAAAAAACATGCTTCCGAATCTGCATAGTTAAAATAATTATAACACATCATAATAGGTATATTTTAAAACGTATACTTTTTTTTGAATATCTGGACCCGAAAGGTTAACTGATTATTTTTAAAAGGTAAACTTAATTTTCCCATTAACACATTTCCACTTTTCATTGAAATGCGAATGCATATTAATGCATATTATAATGGTTGCATTTTTTGTTTAGATATAATTTACGAAAGTATTAACCGTCAAACCGAGTTTTGATAGTGCGCTCAATTTTTGACATTTATGATCAGTATATTCTGCAAAATCATTATTTCGTGCGTCGTTCATTCGCTGATTGGGAATGAGATCAGTTGGATACTGACCCGTTGTTTTATCGCAAAATTGCGTACAGCGATGAGCCTCATTTATGGCTTAAGAGCATACATAAATGAAACGGCAAATAATTTTCAACAGTAGGTGGAACGAAATTTTGCAGTCGTCGCCAATTGGAGACTGACGGTCGAGGTGTGAGCACGTCAATTTGTTTTGTGATGGCGTCTGAGGAATATATTCTTAAATCGTATAAAAATGACTAAAAAAACGTTCCGCATGTACTTGAAAAAGAAAACATGTCAATGAATATACTATTATTATTACGAATATAATAATAATCATAACATTAAAATGACGCATGATGAATTTTTATAATTATATTTCGTTCGGCTCGCGTCATTTGCACAATCGCCTAGTCACGATCTTTTTAGACCATGCCTCAGCTGAATTGATGCATCTGTAGTGAAACCAGAAGAAACCTACATACTCAATTACATCCACAAAAATGCACTGTTTGGTGCGGTGTACACGCTGGTGGTATCATCGGACTAATCGCGTTATGATCAATGGAGATCGTTAAGAACGATCAATGACAATTTTTTTTAACATACATTGATCCGAACGAGATGTAACTTTAACATGATTGCAACTACAGCGCTACGTGAAATAATACGGCGACCGCACCATCGACGTGTTGAAATAAAAATTTGGTGATAAGTTAATTTCGAAAAATGTACCTATTAATGGGCTTTCAAATTCTTGAGATTTAACAACTCAGGACTATTTTCTACCTACAGAGTACGTAAAGTCACTGGTTTATGCATTATAATAATTTACGCTTTGGAAGAGACAACAATGTTAATCTTATTTGTAATCTACGGCCAGCAGTACTCGTAAAAGTTGCCAAAAATTGAACGTCTAGAATGCGCTTCGTCAAGAACAGCCGCGGTGGCTATATGCCCGAAATAATTGATAATTTTTTGTTATCTTTTTCAGAATACAAGGTTCTATCGGGTTTAAAAAAATACCTTTTTTATAATAAATTACGTATCCACTCTAAACTCATTGCTAAATGAACGTAAGGTGGAAGAGTAATGTAGAATCGAGCTTAAATATTGGGACCATACCCAAATAAGATTTCATATAAATAAAAAGGATTTCAAGTTAAATTATAAAAATCGATGTTTTTAAAATAAATATTAAAACTATGAATTAGTCAAAAATCTTTACGAGGAAAAATTGAAAACCTAATTAACTAAATTCTAATAATAAATATGACCATAAAATATAATGTAATAATAACGTAACTGTATACGTAAATATGTAACAAATTCACATTTTTTTTACAATTGTTAGTTTATCTTTGACTAAAAATAAAAAATATTTTTCTTTTTAATGTTTTCAGATACATGTTATGTATTAATAATTAATACAGTTGACATTGTAAATTATCAAAAAAATGTCTCAAATTGCAAGGTTTGTATTTTTCCGCTAGGTGTCTCTGGCAGGTAGAAGCATCCCTTTTAATTCAATGAATTTATCTAAAAACATATTTTAAAAATAATTATTTTAAATATCTGCCTTAAGAGGTTTAGTTTAGAGAGAGACTTACGTTTGGTAAAATAATAATATTATAATTTAAGTGTTTAAGGATCATCACATTAATCACAATGACATTCATTACATTACATTACTCTTGCATTTAGTTAGTGATTTAAAATTCTTCATATAAGATTTGGCAATGTAAAAATATATAAAAGTCAATTAAAAGAAATTAATATTGTTTTGAATAAAAACTTTATAATATTTATTTGAATGTTTCTTTAAGAAATAATTTCATATTTGAAAATATAATATGATAAATTACTATCGTATATTATAAATAAAAATTATTTTTATCAATGTAGATATTTAATACTACAATCCAGTAGCGAAGGGCGGAGGTAGGCTGTTAAGATCCGACATAAATAGTGCACACTCAACTTTGTCAGTCAAACGTATTTGTTTTTATCGAACTAAGACTACGATATGTAGATATTGTTTGTTAGTTTTTTTAACCCCTGTGATCCAAGACATAGAAGATAATAGTCAAAAAATATTCATTTATCTATAAAATATCTAAAATTTATTAGATATTTCTTAAATAGAAGAATATTTTTATCGATTATGGTTTGTCATAGAGAGGGCTTAATGAATTTAAAAAAAACTAACCAACACGATCTGTAATACATATCCTTTAATAAAACAAAATAAGTATGAGTGAAAAAGTGTGGACTATTTTTGTTATATCGTCCATAGTATACCTAAACTATTATGGTTTGGTTTAATTGAATTTTAAAAAACTAACTAGCACCATCTGCAAATTTGCCACATAGAATTAAACTATGGTTCCATCATATTCTTATCGTATAAGTACATAGTTATACATATGTACCTACTGCCTGCGATACAAATAGATACATTTTGATGTTTAGTCTGACATAAAATTACCATAAAGTCATTCAAGACCATTAGGCGTTCAGAATTCTTTTGTCTTTGAAGATGAAGAAACAGAGAATGCGAGAAAAAAACCATGAATCCGAAAATGCGACTCGCTATTTATTTCTATTGCCTCTATGCATTGTGATATAAATGACATTTTTCAAATAACTTTGAGTATCTCAAACTACTAACTACTAGCTGTATTGTCCATTATTCATATGAGACATAACATTTCTAAGAAAGACATTGGCATGGTGTTAGCTGATGCCATTTATTTATATTTTTTATATCCTAAATAATAAAGCTTCCAGATGAGCTTTTTTGCATTTGAATACAGAAGAAAAAAAATACGAAATGTGTTATCAGTGACGTAGTTTTTGTATTATCTTGCTAGATATGTAACTAATTTTTTTAACGTTTTAATATACGAAAGTTAATACTAAAACGTTATCATTAATATATGTCGTTCCACTGCCTGATGAAGGCTCCCAATATTTTTTTTTATCCCTCCCAATCCTTATTGTTTCGTTGTACATATCGTGTTTTCGATGATATAATCTGTGATGATCTAGATAAGTATAATATATGACGTCAAATCAGTTTTGTTAGATATGACTTATAGAATTTCCATACATAAGAGTCCTACACTTTCCCGTTCAGACCAAAAATTATGGTAACTTACAATTAGATAGATACAGATTTTTTTCAGCACATACGCTAAATTCAAATTGTTCAAAGTTGTTGCCGTGGCATCGCGCATTTTTTACCATTCAAGGAACAAATTTACGTACTTATAAAAATATTACCTTTTATCGGAATCATTCACCATCATGGGTTTCCTGCCTAACTGTACCTAACCTAACTTTCTTAATTATCTGAAAGAGTTTAGGTGCCAATTTATCAGTAAAGTTATCACTTAGCGTGCGTGTGACCTTTTTATTAATTTTAAATTACATGTATACAAATTTTTATATTTTAATAATGTTTAACGAATTGTTTCATTTTATCCTTCCAGGATGTCACATAAACGGCCAAAAGGTGTCTGAGGGAAGAGATGCCACAATTTCCGAAGACCCCTGCCTGAAGTGCCACTGCTCCAAAGGGAAGATGACATGCGTAAAATATGCATGTCCAGTTCTTCCATGTCCATCTGTTCTCCAGGTCACTCTTCCGGGAGAGTGCTGTCCTCGGTGCGGCGAAGGGAAGCCTGCGAAATTGCTTTTCCCAGGTAACATTTCGTAATATATTATACCTAATGTATTTATAATTACGATCTGGTAGTTATAAATAATCTGTTTAATATTAATATTATTATACTATTTTACGTATTATTTACTAAATTTAACGTTCCATTATTTAAATATTATTAAAAAAAACCTGAGTATATGGGGTATTTTTCTCCGGCAATAATGACAACACTGATATTATTTCTATTTTCGAATGTAGTGACATCCTGTTTCAGCCATGAAATAAAAGTCGGACAGTAGTTGTATATTGAATGAATTTAAATATCGAATGTCGACAATTTTTTTAAATTATATACTTAATATTATAATAAACAGATAATACACAATGTTATTTAGCAAAGTTCAGATAGTACCTAAGAGCTGATGGAAAGCTCAAATTGTGCTATACCTAAATAAATATTTTCCACATTATTATCGTTCGTTTACAGATCACACGCCAAATAAGCCGTGTATTCTTGGGAAAGATTACCATTTCCACGGCAAAGCTTTTACGGTCGACCGTTGCACACAATGTTCTTGCATGAACGGCACCACAATCTGTAGCCGAACTTCGTGTCCTGTTCTGGAGTGTGCACCAGAACACCAGAAGACCGCTCCTGGAGAGTGCTGCCCACATTGCCCCCCTGTGGAAGAAGTCAGGTCCACTTGTACGGAACGCGGGAAAACTTATGAGGTATTTACATAATATAAGGATCAAGATGTTTATTTTAATTTCAAAGATTTTTTTGTTATTTTTTCCTTCATAATACATACCTATTATGTTTTATGAGTATTTTTATGTTATGTACATTTGATGTTTAAATGGGCATTATTATAATAAACTGGTCTGATGGACAGTAAAAAAAATCGCCTGCGGAGCAGTGTTCATTAATATTATTAAACATTGTAGTGCAAAAAAGGGAAGATAATTTTGTTATACTTGGACATAACAAAATAATGATATCAACTATTTTCATTTCATGTAGGTACTTATGTATTTTTCATTTAAAAATATTGAATTTACACAGCGTCAGAAACATAGAAAAAGTATTAGTAGACGTCATATCTATTGAATTTCATGCGACAGTTTCACCCATATCACCCTACAGTATTTGACCCAATATATCAAATCGCTAACAAATTTAATATGCGTCTGAGGTCCCAATGCAAATAAGATGTTTAGATGGTGGTGTTTTATTTTCAAATTGATATTTCAGGATGGCGAATCTTGGAGACTTGACGAATGCAGATCTTGCATGTGCCACTCTGGGGAACCACGTTGCGCGAAAGAACAATGTCCTCCACTGACGTGTCCTGCTGGCCATAGACTAGAAAGACCACCATCACATTGCTGCCCGAGATGCGTTGAAAGTGACGGAGTGTGCACGGTGTTCGGCGATCCTCATTACAAAACATTTGACGGAAAGTTTTACAGTTTTCAAGGTGCATGTAAATACCAATTAGCATCGGACTGTGCTAATAATACATTTTCAATACGAGTGACAAATGATGGAAGAGAAACAAGGTATTCTTCATGGACCAAAACAGTATCACTAAAAGTAGGGGACGTTAAAATTAATCTTGGAAGAAAAATGCGCGTGAAAGTTGATGGTGTTAAAGTAAATCTACCTTACGATGTTCCAGGAAAAGTAGCATATATTGAAAAGAAGGACGATACAGTCTTGGTGAATACGGGTATAGGTATTAAACTGACTTGGGATGGGACGGGATTCCTTGAAGTTGGTGCTCCAACTTCTTATAAAAATAAATTATGCGGACTGTGCGGTAATTTTAATTCGATAGTGAGAGACGACCTTAAAATGCGAAATGGTGAGATATTGAAAGAAGTAAATAGAGAAGATATGTCAAAGTTCGGAAGTTCATGGAGAGTCGGAGGAAAGAAGGCGTGCACAAGAGTCCAGGAGAAGATTCTTAAAGAAAAGCCTTGCCATAAAAGTGCTAAGAAGATTGCTCATAGGATGTGTAGATTTTTTAATAAGTCGGAGTCGTTTTCAGCGTGTAGGCACAAATTGAACACTCACAATTATTATGAGTCGTGCGTAATGGATATGTGCGAGTGTCCGATGCAGAATTGTTACTGTGAAGCATTTAGCGCGTATGCAAGAGAGTGCAAGCGGCTGGGCGCGCCCCCTTCGGACTGGCGGCGGGAGACCCACTGCGTCGCGGGCGGAATGAACATTCTGCCGCCTCCGATGGGGAGGAGGTTTCGTCATAGAGCATCGCCTGCGCCAGAGCCTCGGCTGACGGCGCCGATAGAGCCTTTTTTGAGACCCCAGACTGGACGGGCGCGAAAACCACCTCCTATTCTGCACTAGTCAAAACAGTACAAGCGTACGTGCTAAACAAGGTACTTATCATTACGTTAAACTAAATTCAAACCAATTCTCATTTTTGTGAAATTTGGTTAGAGTGCATTAAAAAAACGGTACAGTTCGGTTATGAGGAATACAGCGGAAAACACATTTTGAAAATACCCGATATACTGGATTTTTGTTAGGTTAACCTAACCAAACCGAACCTAACCTAACCTAACCTAACATAACCAAACCGAACCTAACCTAACCTAACCTAACATAACCTAACCCAACCTAACCCAACCTAACCCAACCTAAACTAACCCAAACTAACAAATAATCCAGTATATCGGGTATTTTCAAAATGTGTTTTCCGCTGTATTCCTCATAACCGAACAGTACCAAAAAAACTAGACGGATTATATAGGTATAAGTAAAAATAAACACATGACCTAGGTATATCAGTGGTGGCGAACCTATCTATGGCACGCGAACGAAATGTATAGTATTATAATGAAATCAATTATATATTCCATATGAATTTTTAGACAGACAATGTATATTAGTTTTCTTCAAATTTGCAATTAGAGGGTGTGATCGATAAATAATCAGAAAAGACTAATTTCTAATCTCGAGAAATTAATTTTCGGAAAATCATTTTTTTGAGAAAACAACAGTAAGATTCTCGAGAAATTGAAATATAATTATTAGGTTAAGCTGTTGATCGCAACCGGAAAATAAAAAAAAACTTATTTTTTTAGTAAAAAGACCTTGCATTTGAAGAACTGATAAAATAGCTCTCGACTTTCAATATAAACGAAAATTCTTTAATTTGTCGTAATTTTTTGACTTGATAGTTTGGGGGCTTTGTGGGAAAATTTTCAAGAAATAGAGAAACCAAGTTATTAGGAAAATAAAAAAAGTTATTTTTTGGTAAAAAAGACCTTCAATTTGAAGAGCTGACAAAATAGCTCTCGACTTTCAATATGAACGGAATTTCTTTAATTTGTCGTATTTTTTGACCTGATGGTTTGCGGAACCTTTAAGAATTTTCAAGAAATCAAACAAAAAAACAATCTCGAATTCTTGAGAAAACAGTTTTGGAATCTCAAGTCAAATGTCATGCTCTGCCTAAACAAATTATAAATACATACACGTTCAATTTATATGATTTTTCTCTGTACTTATCGACCCGATTGGCACGATAACTGGCATTTAAAATATATTTTTTTTAAATGTAAATATGAAAAGGTTCGCCATCGCTGATCTACTTAGTCACGTTGCCTGTTAAATATTGTTCGTTTGCTATGGTACGAGTACTAAGATATCGTAAATTTCTCAATCAAGTATGTGGGCGAAGGATAATAATTTATTTTTATGTTACATACTAATTATTTTTATTATTTTTTTTTCAGTATTATCTCACGAAAAGGAATCTCTCGCAACATTACGTATAGTAATAAAACTATTAAAAATAATTTCGCGTCGAAATTATTACAAAGCAACAGTATTTTATTTTGAATTTGACCAAGGCTCTATATGTTTGCTGTCTGCACTATTCAGTATGCCCTGTAAATGACTGGTGATAACAATATAATTTAATATTATAAAATAGATCTTTTTCGAATATAGTCAATGCAAATTAATAAAATTATTTGTACGAGAAATACATAATAACGATTATTATTTAAATATTATACTTAACTATGTACAATTTATTTAGTTATCATTTTACTTGTCGGTACTACTTGTTTTATATGCTGTTATGTTAATATTAAGTTGTAAGTAAATTAATTATGTTGCTAATTGTATTTGTAATAAACAAAAAAAACATGACAAATTATCTAAATCGGTTTCGGAATTATTAATTATTTAAAAAAAATAGTCTAATTTTTGTATCTGCTTTGATATGATTTAATTTCATAAGTCCTAGCTCACAAAGGCATTAGTAGGTATCTTAATATTGTTTCGTATTAATTTATTTTCTACAAAAATATAACAATGATTTTTCTATAATATATATAAGTGATTATTAAAGTGAGTGTACATAGACCTTATTAATTAAAGGTAATTTATGAATTAATATTTTACTAAATACAAAATATATAATATAATTCAGTGGCCATATAACATTTCGATTACTATGACATTTTGATTATTGTACTATTTCATTATCATAGTTGAACTATTATTAGCGTAATTGCATCTGCAGATATCTTTGTAAGATGAAGCCATTATGAACGAAATTTCACAAAAAGCTCTTTTTAAAACATTTTTCTTTATTTAGAATAAAATTTTCTGTTTAAGTTGTTGTAATTAATAAATATTTTCTAGATAATTTCAGTCTTGTGATCTCGTAAAATTTAAAAGTCTTTATAACGTATCTAATATTAATATTAAAAAAAATATGTATGAATAGGGAGTTTAATGCATACAAATTTTTTAAATCAGCAATCAAGCACATTGCACTTCATATTATTTTCGAAAAATTCATTATTACCTTTTTTTTCTTTATAAGTGTAAAAATAATAATATCTTTCTAGTTACCAAACCATTACCGTAGTTTTGATAGCATCTGAAAATTTATAAAACTATTATTACAAAAAAATCTGGTGTACTCTAAAACTCTCTACAAATAATTCTATATAATATTTTTTGTATAATATAGTAGGTATCCATTATTCTAATGTTTACAAAAAGTGATTAAATTTTGTTACAGGTTTTTGATTTCAAGTGAAATAATTAGTTATCTAAATTTGCTAAAATTCAGCAATTTTACTCAACGAATAAATTTCATCTATTACTTTTGGAGATTTTGGAGATATTTTTTTTCTTCACAAAAATCCTTAAATAAAATTTAATGTACCATTCAACGGAAATATCGTATACATAGCGTTGTAATAAAAGAGTTTAATGTAATCATATTACTAGAATATTATGATGTAAAAAAAGTCTATTAACTGTGTTAATAACGCCCGTCAAAGAAGTTTGTTGATACCATTCACATATAAATTACTATTACATATTTAAAAAAAAAACATAAAAATAGTTGACACTTAATACTTACATATTATTTATTCTAATTTACTCTGACTAATAATCATTTATTTTTCAATTCACTTTACGTGAGAGCTATAATACCACTAGAGTTATATAAATTCAATGTTATCTGGAAAAGAATTATAATTTCTTTTTCTTATATAGTTTCATTAATTAAATAATATTATTTGGGGTCGTCCATATGCGTTCTAAGGGAATGAGGGAGGGTCCAGTATAATGTGATGATTTTTGACGAAAGGGATATGGTGTGTTGTAGAAAATGTAAAATCGATCATTTTCAACGAATTTTTTTTTAACGAAAGAGAGAATTTAAAAAATTAACGTAATTAGACAGGGGGGTTAACATACAGAAAATCTTGTGATATCAATTATGGACGATCACTTTTATTAACATCTATTTTGATGAATTACTTATTCGGGTACTTACATATATTTTTGTTTTTAATTTTATTCTATACAATGGATTGTATTTAAACAATAGACTTACCTTAATAAAATATCTATAATATAATTATTGCATATTATAATTTATTTATTATTTAAGCAAGTAAGTATGTCGTTAAAATATTGTTGATGTATTATTTTAGAGTACATCTATTACCTATCTCAATGTAATTTTGTAAGTATTATTACTCATACCTATTAGAATTAAGGCTTTCAATGTTGTGTTACTGTGGAGAAGGGCTTCAGGAGGTCTATAATTGACAAATTCAAGTATTCTTAGAGGGAATTTTATGAAAATGCATATACAAAACAAACTATAATGCCAAAGAGCGTAGTAAAAATGTTGTCACTTTCTACGAGTCTTTGAAAATAATTAAAATACTAAAATATGACTTATTTTAAAGATTTCGTAAAAATATATTTAATGTGCAACGTTCGATGTAACATAAACAAAAAACACTATAAATGTTATAGCAATAAACAAAATTGACATTCTATCTTGTAAACATCGTAAATACACAACATTTTGTTTTTCAATAGACAATAATTTTTTCGTCAGATTTTTGTTTTAAATTGCGTTTCTAAATTCAAAAAATGAAAACAAAAAATTTCTTTTAATAATGACAATGATTCCTGATATCTAGCAGGTTTGTAAAATTTTCAGTTTGTTTGGACACGATTTGAATGGTTTTTGTGGATTAAATTCTATAACGATTAGACTTGCTGTGAGTAAAAGAACCTTATGCCGGGTCCACACTGGCAACATGTCGCGCGACAACCTCGTTAAATTTTACGATAAGTATGATAATTATAGTAAAATTTCTTAAGCAATTATGATAATTATCGTAAAATTTAACGAGGTTGTCGCGCGACATGTTGCCAATGTGGACCCGGCATTACACTTACACATATGTTGATAATATTCAATATTATTACTATCGTACCTATACAATAAACATCTCATTTTTTTTTTAAATAAATGAGATTTAAAATGATGAAAATATGGAGTTAAAATTTTCTATGTGTGTTTATAAGCATGCTGTATTTATATGAAATGAAAAGGGCAGTAATATTATGTTTTAAAATCATCTTTGTGACAACAATTTATAAAATTACGACTGTGTTATAAAACATTCTAATATCATTTTTTTTGAACACATTAATTATTATTGAGGACTGCTACTCATTTTAAATATCATAGATATAGGTAATAATATCTTTTCAGCGATTCCTGCATTCCGCTGTCCGCATAACTAAATTTAATATTATACTGAAACAGCCGAAGCGATATATTTCGTACTGTATACATTCAAACCATTCCATTATTTATAGTATGAACTTACTTGTAAAAATAATACTTATTACTCATTTTTTTTTGCTTTATTTAGTTAAATAAATAAATTGTACGTAATCAAGGCTGAACAAAATATTAAAAACTAAGTAACTCTGGATTAAATATTTGAGTAAGCTTAGTTAGACCCAGTTACTTTAAAAGTAGTGAAACAGTTTTTTAATAATAAAGTTATAAAGAAATTACAGTGACCTACATATTTTATTGCAATTATTATTACTTATATAAAACCGTGGACTACATTTTTTTTTTGACATAAGTACATAATATTATTATTCGACTCTAGAAAGGAAAAAAGGCGTAACCCTCAGTTTTTTCAAAATATGTTTTATTGGATAATAACATTGTACACGACTAAATGCATGATGTGTCCAAAGGATGTAAGCTAAAAATGCCGATTTATTATCTAAATTTAGCTGGCAATCAAAACAAAATTGCAGTGAAGTGGGAAAAAACGACTTATCATCATTTTTGTTGGTTTTTCTTTAATTAACTCGATACATAGATTAGGAATATAAAAACTAAATTATGAATTATCATGCACTTAAAGGTTTTGTCTATTTTGTGTTTTAATTTTGACCGAAAACCATAACAAAAACGTTTTTGTGCCTCCTGTAAAATTTTATTTGTATGGATTACGCCCCTTTTACTTTCTTCAGTCGATCTTCTAATATTCGGTTAAATAAAATTGACTATCGAAAGATCTGACATAACTTTAAATTCGTTGTTCGGTTCTAAATAAAACATTTTTATTAAAGAAATAAGTATTATAATAATATTAACATTATAAAAAGATGAGAAAACCTACTAATTTTTAAGTCCAGTATGACTTGGCAACATTTTCTCTATAATTTTATAATTACAATGAAGGATCTCTTAAAAAATGATGTATGCATTTTATTTATCTAATAAATTTTCCCTCGCGTTAGAAAGATATTCTTGTTTTGTACAATTAAACCTTCTTATGTCCGTAATGTTAATTTTAGCCGAATGATTGTAAATATTAGCAATTTATTTTACTGTTATAGAAGATGTATTGTAGTTTTTTAACCTGCTTTCAAGATTCTTTTTGGAAATCTTTGTACTTTTAGCTACATGTCCATATTCATGTACCTAAAATTTAAATTATTAATATTCATTAAAAAAAAGCTTTATTTATATCGATACTTGAAATTTTGTCCATTATTATACAAAAATTATTCAACTATAACAAATCAAATGAAATAAACATTGTTCATCATGAATATATTGTGTTTAATTACTTGTTGAAAAACTTAGAGGACCTAATTAATATTAATACTACTGACTGAGGGTTTGAACTTAAATTCTAATGAATTTCAATTATTATAATATTATGCTCTTAGAGAATAAAAACCTTATTTTGGAATAATAAGATATTTCATATTTAAATCTTTAAGTCAATCAATCAATTATTGTTGAAGGAGAATGCCAAAATTCCATTTGCGTGCTCCATTGCCATTGGCAATAATGACAGATTGAGCTTTATTCAAACTGAGTCATTATAATATACCTAATACATTATTATTTAATTTCTAAAGAAAGTCTTCATAATATCATTTAATGGCTTACTTGTTACGAAAATTTATGGATTCGAATTTTCCTAATAATAGTAGGTTTTAATTTCAAATAAAAGAACAAAATGTATTACTGACATCTATAGTGTATTCAACAAAGTATTCTGAATATTTGAATTCGAAAATATTATTACCCGTTGTTTTTTGTATAGTTAAATTTGTTCAAAGATAGATGGCACTATAAATATAGTGACAAAAAATGTTTTTGAAATTAAAGATAAATTTTATCTTGTATTGCAACCAATTTTGCCATCAGCCAATGGTTTCAATATAAGTTTCAAAAATAATTACACAGATCTGCTGAAAGGTATTTAAAAAAATAATATACTCATATAATATAATATTATTATTTACCAACATACATATAAGTTCGTAAAGTGTTAATTAATGGAAATAATTAAATAAGTTTGTAATAATAACGCTGATATTATCGATTTTCCTATATGGTGTTGAGATGTGGGGTTCTAGGGCTAGCAGTGATTTTAAACCTTTTTTCAAGCATTATGTAAAGTCAAGCACACGTATTGTGTAAATAAGTTATGTAAGTAAGCAGTTGCATTTATAGCCGTCCCTTACTACCTATCTGTATTCAGATTGTACCTATGCACTTTCATTACCTCTGCATTTTGATATGTCTGCAATCTACAACCATGTTCGAACGTAAGAGGATCATAATATAATATAGACTTTCAGAGTATGTAGAGGTTGTATTAAACCGATTTTTGGTTTTACGAGAAATAGATGTTAGGCACTTGCGCAACCTGAATTAAGGCAATTTAGGTCAATTAGGTCGTCAATAGGAGGTCAATTAGGCCGATACTCCGGGTCTAAACATACATTGAAAAACTAACATGTGAATTTGCCAGACCCTGGATTCGAACATGCGACTCATGACATTATAGGCTTACCCGTTACCATTCGGCCATCGTGGCCTTAGGCAATGCACACAAAATAATCTGAAATACATATCGACAAAGATGAGCAGTGCATAGTATGTGGCGACATTCATTACTGAGCATTCATTTCGTCAATTTTTATTTATTCATCCATTGTTGCTACAAATTTTCCTCTCGTAAGTAAGACTTTTTTATACGTAAGTAATATTAGATACACGTCAAGATGATTAAAAATACTTTATTGTTTAAAAGTAGGGCATGTTAAAACTTCCTTCAACGGATTGCCATAAAGATGTATGCAAATTCTTGCGAAGCCCCCGGCACTACTCGCGGAACCCAGTTGGGAATCACTGGGCTAGAATGGGAAAAAGAGTATATAAGCGATTGAGATGTAGTGCTTGCTGTTGGAGGATACTCCAAATTCATGGACGGACATGCGTAGATATGTCTTTATATTGTATGTTATAAGAGCTTTCCAAAGAATGTCTCTCGTCTAACTGCAAGACACGTTTTTCGATTTATAAAATGATGGTGATTCATACGAAATCGTACAAAAATAGTTAGGTACTACAAATTATTATTTTACCTATTTATGTAGGTACTAGTGAGTTTCGTTTCTCATTTCTATAATATGGAAACAGCTTACGAGGAATCTGTTAGTGAAGGATTCAGAGAATTAGTTTTATGAAACGTTTGCAGCAACGGATCATCCTTAATCAATCGAATGTATTGATACCTTATACTCGCTGGATCGACAAAGTCCAGGGCTCGAAATGGATCGGAGCGCACCGGAGCGCCGTTCCGGTTCATAAAATCCCCAAAGTTATCGCTCCGTCTCGTGGAAATATTAATTTGGCCGTGTAAGCTTTATATGCCACATAATAAACATTCTAAGACACTTATCTATATAAAATAAACATTCAATTAGATAACTATGTTAATATTTACGTAAAATTATCGGGCGCTCCGGTTCGTAAAAAAAAATCCATTTCGAGCGCTGACAAAGTCACGATGTTCGGTGTATGTACGTGGCAGCAAAGAACTACGGGCCGAAGATAGTGGAAGGAGCTAGGAGAGGCTTTCATTCAACATTGGATCGACCGCGGCTGATGACGATGATTATGTTAATGATATTAGCGATATAGAGTAAATACAAATCAATAATTGTTTAGGTACTTGCAAAATACACAATTTTGGTTTTTTCATACCAATTTCATAAAAAAACAGTCGTTTTCATAATATGAAATTATAAAATATTCTATATTTTACAGCCAAATGGTCATATCTGCAACTTGTAAATTAGCCGAGATCGATCCGACCCGGACATGATTGTCGACTGAGTTACTGAGCTGATTTTTTCAGGAATAGCGGCCTATGTCCTTAATCCTTACAGCGCGAACGCCACAGCTGTTGTGTCCTGATTAGGGGGTCATTAGATATAATTAGCATGTTATTTAAATGTGGCAATTAAAAGTAATTAAATGCTCCGCAGTGAATCGGTTTTAATGGTCTAAAAAAATCAGCTAAGACGAGGCTCTTTACGGGGCGGCTCAGTTCCTTACTCTACAACCTTGCTTGGGTCGATTTATAATAGTCGTAGACTAATATTCGCTATAGGTATCAAATTAAAGTCAAAGAAAAAAGAAATTGAAATATTAATATAGTATATTTATATAATATGTAATATCAAATCCAGAAATGTCCACGGAAAAACTAAGACGCGGCTCTATAAAACCGTTATACGCACAGTCGTTGCATACGGGTGCGAGTCATGGACGCTAAATTTGAAAGCAGCTGAAATGGTGGATTGCTTTGAGAGAAAGATCCTTAGGCGGATATACGGACCCATGAATGATGGTGGGGAGTGGAGAATTAGGTACAACACGGAACTATACCGCTTATACCAAGATACAAAACTCTTCAACTTCATAAAACTCCAGAGGCTAAACTGGGCAGGCCATGTCCAGCGCATGCCTGAGTCACGGATACCGAAGAAGATCCTCGAAAGAAACCCAGGGGGGAAAAGGCCAGTGGGAAAGCCACGCACACGATGGGGTGATAGTGTTGCAAAGGATGCCAACCAGCTGCTAAAGGTCGGGAACTGGAAAGGACGTGCGCAGGACCGTTCCGGCTGGAGGACAGCGGTGGAGGAGGCCAGGGCTCGACTTGAGCTGTAGCGCCATCGAAGAAGAAGAAGAATATATACAATATAAGTCTGTAATAAGATGGTAAAACATAATATGTTGTTTTTTTTGGAAAATTTAGTTATGTATACCTTTAGACCAGGTAACAAATAAATAATGGGAAATGAAATTCCTAACGGATGTGCAGTAGCAGGCAACCGATCTCGAGTGTGGAAAAATATGGGATAAACTTAAATACGTCTCAAGAATACGTCATTCTAAGCTTGTCCTCTCTCGGTTTATGCACTGACGCTCATTGAATATTGGTGTATTTGAAGGTTTCAACACAAATTATTGCCCGTCTATAATGTGTGCTTCATTTTCGTAGGACACTCACACATCGTCTCAGTGAGATCTACAAGAATATCAAAATATGGTATATACATATAGGTCTTATAGGTTAGGAAAAATAAGCTGTGTCAATGTGTGATATGTCGATTGTTTAAATTTTTAAAAATTTAAAATTGCTCTCCTAAACAATTTAGAAAGACGGACATATCGTGTTTTGCCATCTTATAATACAATACAATAATTTGTATGAGTTTAGTATTGTTATACCATATAACTTGAATTTTGATAACGATTTAAAAAAAATGAAAGGCATATTGTCGGCGGATTTTTATATCCAATCCTTCTGAATTTTATTGTTTAATACTGACCCGGTTATTGTACAGTATGCTGTGGTGGAAACTTCCCCCCTATTTGTGTGAGAAACTGATAAGTCCCATTATTACACCAATGCGATGCAGTATTTTTCTCGAAAACACGAAGATACACTGCCGGATTTTCAAAGGTTTTTAAACTACTACGATACTTAATTTTATCTAAAGTGAAGTTATGGTGCTATCGTAGTGCGACTAGAGACATCTTAGCGACTGAATTCGAAACATGAAATTTATTACATTTTTTTTACTAATAATTATTTAAGTTTTACCTAATTTATCAAAGTTAGTTTTTTTTTAATTAAATTAAACCCTGTCCAACCAAACTATACTAGATAAAAAATATTCTTATGACGAGAAAATATCTAAAAATCATGTATGATTTGATGGCATAATTTGAGATATTTTATATAGACGAATATTATTTTTTCGATTATACTATGGCATGGTTTACGCATAGTTTGGAATTTTAAAAATTAACCAACACTATTTGCAAGTTGTAGTATTAGTTCAATGAAAACAAATGCGTATGGCTGACAAAGTTTAGTGTGTAGGTAATATTTATGTCGGACCGTAACAGCCTACCTCCACTCTTCACCACTGCTGAAAACATATTAATACTATTAGTTAACTATTTCTTTTATTCAACAAATAATTCACAAGGTTTAAGAATGTACCATTCTAAATATTGAACATACATAATTCTGAAAACACGCATGAGAAAAATATAGCCAATAGAAAAAAGACACCCGGCAGGAATCGAACCTGCGTCTCTCGAGTTTCGTGCCCTGAGCTTTACCACTATGCTACGACTGCCATGTTTGACTCATTCGCTGCTGACTAGATAATGATTTTTTAATTACCACCTTTAAAATGCACGTTAATTACATCGATCGGCCGCCTGGTCATTACGCGCCAGGTGCGTCTTCAGCGTCCAAAGTATTTTGAGACAAATTTTAACTATTTGCCTTATTAATACCTGCTCATAAGCGCTCTCTTAATTGAGTTCCGATAGGCGATCGATTTTTGCATTCTAAATTAAAGTATTTATTACTTTTCATTACTAACCGACGTCACGGATCACTCCAATATTTTCTGTTATAACTTACTTGAACTTGCTAATAATTTTTAAATTACTATTTCTTTTATTCAACGAATAATTCACAAGATTTAAGAATGTACCATTCTAATTATTGAACATGCATTGAAGACGCAGGTTCGATTCCTGCCGGGTGTCTTACTTTTTTTAAAAAAGATTTTTTCTATTAGCTATATTTTCTCATGAGTGTTTTCCGATTTATGTATGTTCAATTTTATTTTATGTGGATTGTCTGAGTACTTTTTACATACATTGTGAGTTCTTACTTACATACATTGTGAGTTCTTACTTACAACCGCGGAAGTAGTATACTACCACTATGTGTAATAAATGTAAAAATACGTTTGTGTAGGTAAGTATCCAATCATCAGGTCTTTTCTCGCATTTTCATCTGGGCACCCTCGCCCCCGCCACTTTTACAAACAAACAAAAAAGAACATCCGCCATTTTCCGCTCACATACGACAAAGACAAGTTGTAAAGACTAAAACCTTCCCATACTACATAAACTACACTCCACCCATAAGCTTGAAGGACAGTCAAATTTATAGTATCAACTTTCCTCGTGTTACGTGGATGCCTACTTCATAACACATTTTTCGGTGTATCGTATTTATTATGGAAAGAGATGAGGGTCGATACAACGTTTTTTGAGATGAAACGAGTATAGGTATCTACCAGTGACCGAATATAATATATTGTATTTTACACTAGAAACCGGAAATATTCAATGCTGATCAAGATCGGCAGGCTAATTTTTTTTCTTTTAAGATAATTATTATTGAATTCGTGTAATCAACGTTACATTTTTAAAAACATAAAACAACATTATACAGTCGAACTAGGTTATTACTGTTGAGAGATAGCCGTCTAATAGAATAATATAATTAATAATATAAGAATAAAGCAATACGTGTCGAGACCTAGCACTCGCTGCGCCGATGCTAGATACCGACTATTGTTTGTAAGAGGGAGACAGATTCTTCTTCCCACTCTTACGCCGCACCTGTGTGTGTGGCGTGATAGTATTTAGTTCTCATCGGTTATTTGTAACGCGCGCATATAAAATGTGATCTTTCTGTATAATACTATTCATGCAGTTTAATATAAATAAAGTTAATCGTATATTAAAACTACGTTGCTTATTTGCGATCCTCAAAACAATCCACAATTCCCAACAATTACGATCACGGAAATGGCGAGATCTCGGATGCAATAAGGAAACATTCGTTGACATTTTAGTTTATGATTTTTTCCATACATTTATTCACTTTTATAAAGAGCTACTTTTCGGGTATTCCGAGCAAAACGTGTCAATGTGTCGATCGTTTAAAAACAACATTTTCGACCCTAAGCAATAAAATCCGATCGGGCTGTTAACTAGACCGATGCCGCCGGGATCAGATTACGTTTATGACGCTTATTAAGTGTCTAAGTACAGAATTGAAACCGAAACATTGAAAAAATATCCACGCATATGGTTGAAATTGTATGTAAAAAATCCAAGATTTGTGAAGTCAGTAGGTACTTACCAGCGCCGGCGGCTCATCATTTCATTACAATAAACAATTTCTTTTGTAGTTTATGAATGCCATGCTTGTTTCGGGGATTTTTACGATGGTTTTCAGATTTTTTTAATGTTCTTTGCTTAAATAGAACGTGGCGCAAAAAATGTTATAAAACGATTTAACGAGTAATGCTTATTATAACGAGCAACTTCTGTCGGTCCCATCTTCCTCGTAATAACCAAGTTCGACTGTGTTTAATTACTAAAGTGCCATAAACAACTTGATTTCACTGCTTTACTTCTTCCAAATTATAGATTGGAGGCGAAAGCTCTCACCCAGAAAGTGAAAGACTTGAATTCGAGTCCCACTCGGTCCAACTTTTATTCTATATATTTATCTAATATGTCTGCACATCTATGTTAAACACAAGGCTGCTATTGGCGGCTATCGAAGGTAGTTTATCATATTTATGTATTGATGTATTATAATTGTCACAATAAGTTAGCCGTCTAAACTGTCAAAACTGTCTATCTCGCTGTTAAAGTTAACACAGCCAAGAGAGGCGCTGTTAAAACATTGCATATTTTGACAGTTCTGACGGTTAACTTATTGTAACAATTAACCTCCTAAATACATAAATAATATGATAAACTACCCTCGATAGCTATCGATAGCAGCATTGTGTATATAATAGATGCGTTGGAGTTTTGAAAACATATTTTTCTTTATAAATAAATAATAAAAAATCCATTATTCTTTTGATAATTAATGATGATTTTAAAATAACGCACACACTTAATATATTAGCATGTGAAAATACGTAAAAAAATAATTTTGGAGAGATTCTAACGCCATTTAGGAATCAAGGTAGATAACTTAAATCAAATTAATGAGAATGCAATAGTATGTTCGAGATAATCGATTGTTTAATTAGTAGTAAAGAATATTCTAAAAATGAATTTCAAGGTAAAACCTCGTTTAGTTAAACACATGTGTTGTATTTTTATATTATACTTACTGTATCCGTTATTTTTCTTATCACGGAGAAACTCCAGCAAATCTCTGGCCGCTTGCAGGTTTCATTCTTTATTTCGCGGACTCTCTCTGATGAATCGGCCCCATAAAAGTTGTGGCGCATGCATTGTTTCACCCGGCTGCAAGTCTCAATTACCGTTCGTCGTCCTTTTGCACAAGTCTTATTTGGAGTATCGCCGATAAGACTTGGAACTTTGGACGCTTAAAGCTCCCCCAGAGCTTTGTCCCCGCACCGTAATGGCCCCTTTCGTATTTTCATATCGACGTATGTGGAATTTATTCTTTCGAGCTGAACAATATTTTATTTAGATCGAGGCAACTTATTTTCTCCGTGTTATCAAAACCGTGTTACTGCAATTATGAAATGCGATTAACAAGCGCAAGAGTAGAAATTTAATTGCATAAAACATAAATTACACATTTAAATATAATGCTATATTCTATCAACAGTATCAACTACATAATAATATTATGTACTTACGTATATTTTCATTTTTTACTAGTAAGAATTAACTAAAAGAAACTGACTTTACAATCGTCAATTGATGGAAGCATTTAGCAATATAAATGGTTGGGTACAAACAATGCCACAACGTTATGGTATTATAATAATATTAACCCATTGAGAAAGATTTTAAATGAATAAAATATGGGACAACAGCCAGGTTTATTTTTATAGTAAATTTGACAACATTTATATAATATGTATTATGACAATGTACGGATGAGGATTTAGCATGTGTAAGTGTGTGTATATATATATACATATATATTTATATTAGGTGACTTTATACGTATATTTAAAAAAAAAATATATAAATTTTACATATGTGTGGGTGAGGATTTAGGTATGTGTAGGTGTGTATACACATATATCATATTAGGTGAGTTTATATGTATAATATTTAAAAAAATATAATGTTATAAAAAGTATGTACCATGTAAGCGTATTACTGAGTGTTGGTTGTTTAACTAATAACTTTAAATACTAATATCTCATTAGTTAACTCCATTAATTATTTTCCAATATAATGACCATTGTTCCTAGAATTGACGATTTACACCTCTTGCGTGTAGTATTTTTATTGTTTATAAAGAATAACGATCTATTTTTAGGCTTTGACGATTTATTATAATATGGTATCGAGTGTATTGTTATTAATTAAATAAAATAGGGTTTTTACTAATTACGTTTTTTACTGACACTTCAACTATTCATAATTTGTTTGTTCTATTTTTTGTGACCTTTGACTTGATAGGTAGGTAATGGAGTTTGTACCTACTTTGTACCTCAATAGCTACCGATGGCAGTCTTGTGTATAGAATAGAACGAGTCATTTCTGACGATCATTGATCAGTTGATGACTGATCAACGTTAACTTCAATTTTGAAAAAATTCAAAGGAAGAAGGCCAGTAGTTAACATCGCCAGCACGGGAAATAATACGAGTAGGAAACATGGTCTGCGATAAAAGTTGGTGCCATCCCGCAAATTATGTGTTTTCCAAGTTCTCAAGTTTTTGCCCAATTCGTACGAAAGAAAATGTAATCATGTCACGATAATGGTTGCCATCCACCATGGGTACGCGCAATTTCGACCGCATTTTCAAAAAAGTACGGCTCGACATCTTCTGCCCAGAAACCACACCAAACCCGTATTTTTTTTTTTAAACATGTATTGGTTTCTCAAAAACCACTTAAGGATTTTCAAATTCTTGCTTATTTAACGTAACCGTTTTGTTTAATTGACTTCATCCGAAAATATCATATTAATATTATTTTTTTATGGATAATAAATTGTAGTTGAACCATTATTTTGACGATATTTTTTACGATTTATACCCGTTATTGTAGTATATAATTTTCCATGACTCCCATAACCCTAGACCAGGGATAGCGAACTTTTTTACGTGGGCGCGCCAAAATTTCTTAAATATTATTTTCGACTGTCTGACGTGCCTAGCACTGTCATGGAGAAAAAAAAATAAAAAAAAGTTTAAAAATTACAATTGACTCTTTCACCTTGTTTTAAGTCATTGGACGCTAAAGACGCACCTAGCGCGTAACGATCAGGTGGCCATTCGATATAATTAGCATGCTTTTTAAATATGGTAATTAAAAAGTAATTATCTAGTCAGCAGTCAATGCGTTAACTGACGGCATATCTTTTATTTTTTGAATATTTTTTCCTTGTTGTTAAAAAAAATTGTGGTAGCATTTTAACTATTCTTCTCTCACATATTCCGGTATGAACGGTTTTCCATTTTTAGCGATTATGTTATTGCAACATAAAAGTACATGTTATATTTGCATATAAATTTCGTTAGGTTTGTTGATTAAATATTTTTAAGCCCGATCAATAAATATTTTTTGTTCGACCTAGATTATCTCAAGGATTGATTTATTTATGGTTTGTCTCATAATACCGTTTTACTGGCGAAGTTCTCCATAATACAAAAACCATATTGCTTCCTTGCCTTCTTTAATAATGCCACACTCCTTGTACGTAAATATGAAATACACCCGATCCTCTTTTTGCTCGGGGGTACGTTCCAAAAACTACCAAAAAACAATACAAAACCGTGTAAAAAAAGATAAGGTGCCCATACAAAAATGGTAGATAGGTTCCATTACTTAAAATCAACCCAAAATACGAAATTCTTTAGTTCAAAAATAAATCGAATTTATTTATTGTTTATACATTAAAATATTTATACATAAAAATACATAGTTTTCAATTTAAATTAAATTTAGCATCGAGAAATATATTCGTTCAGCTCGTTACTTGACAATAAATGTGCCCGTTTACTGCTGTTTTACTCTGGCAAAAAATCACTTTCATCGCTGGAAATATTTAATGACGCTGACGCCGAATCACACGGTACGTCTCTAATATCAAATCTGAAGTGACTGACTAGTGGCGCCATGTATGTACGTACGTATGTCTGGGCGGCATCTGGTTACAACATATGTATGCACCAGTGGCGTGCGGTCATTGCAACGCATTTTTTTGATTAATATGTACATTATACGTATTTTTATTCTGTTTAGTTTTTTTTAAACCGTGTTAAAGCAAGAAAATCGGTGTAAATAAAAGATTTTAAAAATCGGTAATTTTTTAAACCGTGTTATTTTGAAACCGTGCAAAAAAAAGCCGTGCAAAAAGAGGATCGGGTGTATAGAGTCCGGAAATATTATGCATAAAAAATAAATTTGTATTTTCCAGCTAAATTTTCAACCGTGCCACCTCTAGCACGTGAGCCATAGGTTTGCTAACTCTGCTCTAGAGTATAGACTATATATGTATAATTTGAACTGAAAAAGACACCAGTCTAAAATGAAGGAAAATTTAAAACTGTCAGCTCTTATTGATACATCCTATACGTCCTATAGGTACAATTTTTTTCCAATTTATCAACTGCACAGAATCGAATTAGGTACCCAAATATTTTGTAATAATTATAATGAATTTGGTTTTCATAATGTACATTTATGTACTCCAGCGGAGCAGAATCCAAAGTGTCCGCTTCTTGATCACTCGTTGCGGGTATTACGACAGAGTCAAATTACGATTGACTTCTTAATGGCGTTTGCCTTACTTAGGGCTAAGACACAAGGCATTGTAAGTTGCCGCGATCTCTTGGCCGCACATAGAAACTCTTTTCCACTACAAACTCACAAAACACGTGGAACTTAATGTACCTACTTCACATTTTTGACATCTTTAGTAGAAATGTAAAAGCAGCTTCTGCATATGCGCTTATGCGATATTTTGCAATTCTACCTGCGTCCCATGTCGTGTGAAATCTCTATCTGAACGTGCGACAAGCAGACACTACGCAACTAAATACGTAACGTTTTCTAGTCATCTTTACACGATTTAAGAATTAATTCCTCCGACGCCATCACAAAGCAAATTGACGTGCTCACAGGTCGACTATCGCTCTCCGACTGGCAACGCGGGTGAAATTACGTCCCACCTATTGCTGAAAATTATTTGCCGTTTCACTGAAGACTCTTAAACGTTAGAGTACACGATACATTTATATTGGCTTCATTTTCATATATTTGGGCTTTGTCTAGTAGAGACGGTTTTCTTTACTAATGTTTTTCGATAAAATATTTTTTATTCGTGTTCAAGGAGATCGTTTCTAATGTAAGCTGAGAGAAATATATACTTACACTTAATCAAGAAGGTGTTTTATTAAATCAAAAAGAGAATGAAAAATCTTCTCAGACAGGCGACTCAATGTAATAAAATATTACACGAAATTCAAAATTCATTCTATGAGGGGTTCAATTAATAATTTACAAAGGAAAAATGATTTCTCAGATTTCTCTACTAGCGACGTGCATCCCTGCGTAGAATTTTCCTGCATCTACTGGAAAATTCGTTTTTATTTTAATGGGGGAAAATGCCCGGGAAACCCGAAAGTGTTAAGCGACACGAAGTTTATTTTGATGGAAAGCTCCTGCGTTTGAAGTGAGACCAGTGGTGGATCACAATGCTCAAATGAAATTATATTTATATTAAAATATGGTATTTCTTTAAATTAGGCTTTCATACTTACTGTCACCACCATGGCCCTCACAAGGGGGGGCTGACAGGGCTCTAGCCTAGTGGCCCAGGCTCAGGGGGGCCCGGTGTGACGGGTCGACCAGATAAATGAGATAAATACACATCTTAAATTTGCTCTAATAGCAAAAAAGTCACCTGCGGCGCTAGTTTACTTCGGAGTTATTAGATAGTATTTAAAAATATATGGTTGTTGGGTCATATTGAGTAATACTCGACAACTCCATAATTCGATATGTTAAAAAATCGCTAACTTACACGGAATTTTATTTGACCTCAAACACCATTTGAAAAACAATACTGGAGTACGTTGACTGCCTTTAACCATAGCGATAGGTAGGGAGGCCGCCCAAGATCCTGCCCTGGGTGCCCGCTTCAAGATGTGGGGGCCATGGTCACCACCATCAGATATTATTACATAGGCTTATAAACCAAACCGATAGATTATTAGAATGTAAGTCTCGGTTTTTTATAGTTCAAATACACCTCTAATTTGGGCAGTACGCAAAGGCACTGGGACATGCAGTCAAGACCACGACACGACGTGCCTTTTGGTCGTTGAACCGTTGAATTTCTGCTGTCTTTTTAGGCAGGATGATATGTCACCTTTCCTCGATAACATTATTCAATAAATATATGTTGTAATCAGACAACTATTTATGTAAAGAGTATTTTTTAAATCCGACATAAATTAAAATTGAAAAAAATGACACAACTAATAAATATTTAATCATTTTTGTAAATTTTATTTGAAAAATCCAAACAATTGAAGACGATTTCAGCCATTATAGCCACTGTGACTGTTCTTGACAAAGCGTATTCTGGACATCAAATTTTACAGTACTGCTGTGCTTTATATTATCAAGAATAATACGAAGAATGTTGGCTTTCAAGGCGTCTATTATTGCTGGAGTATCAGCACAAACTAGTTTGACTTTGGAGGCCAATTGGCAGGACCTTTTTTCGAAATAAACTTATTGCCGAATTTTGATTTCAATAAGTCGATGGTTATGGTAACCGTATGGTACGCAGCGCCATATTGTTGAAACTACATCTCGTCCGGATCAATGTCAATCATATTAAAAAAAAAATTATTGATCATGGTCCGGTAACGATATTGATCGATTTTGAAGAAATAAAGTCCGATGATGCCACAAGTATGTAAACAGCACTAAACGGTGCATTTTTGTGGATGTAATGGAATGGATACGTAAGACATTAGAAAACCTGTGGCATTATTGAGTTGGTAGAACCATTTGGGAGATCATAGGTTTGCTTTTAATATTCTGACGCGGCATGTGACGGATGCGTGTTCACTGCTAGAATAAAAATTTTAGGTCTGCGATTGAAACCATTAAAAGCTATATACATATTACAATATGTAGAATAAGTGTGAAAATCAGTAGCATACGTTAGATTTTGTAAATACCTCCACTCTCGGCACTTTAAAAAATATTATAAATATTTTTTTCAAAATAAACCCCCCCCCAAAACATCTTTCTGTGTGCGCGCCTCTAGTGCCCTATTAACTACAAATTGGTGCACAGTCGAGAATGCAGTTTTTGATGTGTAATAAACGTTAAATGCATGCATGCAATACTATGATTTAACCAATTTATTTTTCCATATAGATGCTTGTTTTGATACGATATGATCAAGCATTCATGTATAAAAGGTGAATATTATCGTAAGAATAGTGATATTAGTTTGTTTATGATATACATAACAGCTGTCTTCATAAAAACTTATCTCAAGTAATATTGTATTATTCTTTCTTTCTGTGTCATATTTGTTATTGTTTTAGCCGCCTTTATCTATCTGATGCTAGTGTAATGATGGATTGCTGAACTCAAGCCAATTTCTGAACATTCATGCTTCTCTTCCCTCGTTGACCGAAAATCTCTTAAGGCACTTCAGCTGGAGCACGGTCTAAAACGATCGTGACTACGCGACGCGAAAATTGTGCAAACAACGCGTGCAGAACAAAACATAATTTGTCATAAAAATTCAACTTGCGGCCATTTAATGTTATGATTATTGTTCTATTAGTAATAATAATAATTTATTTATTGACATGTTTTCGTTTTCAAGTAAATGTGTAACGTTTATGATTTAAGAATTAATTTTCCGTCGCCATCACAAAACAAATTGACGTGTTCACAGCTCGACTTTCGCTCTCCGATTGCCAGCGAGTCCGAAATTTTGTCGCACCTATAGTTTCACTGAAGTATGCTCTTAAGTAACAGACGTTGATACAAATCACTAACATAGGTACTGGTTTTTACTTGTCTTTACTAGCCTTTCTCATCATCCCGATATTCGTAACTTAAACGTTTAAAATTATACATAAATCATGTCGCTGTAGACCAGCGTTGTCAGACGTCCTGATTTTTAAGCAATTTCTTAAGATTTCTGCGCGGGATAGCTAAATTCACGGTTATTCAACAAATACCGATAAGACGTTTAAAATTATATTATTATGAAAACTACAAGTGCTATGATTTTTCACGTTAAAACATTTTGACGCACGGTCTAAAACGATCGTGACTACGCAACGCACAGATTGTGCAAACGGCACGTGACGAACAAAACATAATTCGTTATAAAAATTCAACCCATTTCCAAGTCTATTTAAATGTTTATTGTTATTTAAGTAATAATAATAATATATTCATTGGCATGTTATGTTTTTTGAGTAAATACGTTTCGGAAGTAAGATGGAATAGGGAACCGGAGGGTAGGTTGGTTTAACTCCAAGGAATAACTCAGAATTTGGTGCGTGAATGAAAAAAACCTTGGTTTTATTATCTCCTTCCAAATACATATTAATTTAATTATTACATTTAAGTTTTACAGATTATAATTTAGATGTGTGAAATCACAAGTATGCGTTTTGATGGATTACGAGTTCATGAATGACGATGTTGCTTTCTGCTACTGAGTGTTTTATACTGATTCGAAACAATAGACAATGCTGCTATCAACTACTTGAATATTTTTGATAATCATGCTTATAAGGTTTATTGTCCAATGCATGATTTGTTTCGTAAATTATAAACAATGGATTTTAATTTGAACAATTATGCAGTTTTAATAATTGAGCAATATTGATTTTCATACAAAAAACTTTTGTGCATATCATAGTAAACCTATATAGCATTATTTATTAATCTGCGATATTATTGATTAATTGAATTATTATATTATTTTGCTAAACTAGCTTTCTGTTGAGATTTGATTGACTCACGTAAATCGCTTGTTTTGCAATTTTAACAATATTATGTTGCAAGATACATAGTATTTATAAATTAATGGTTTCCTGCCAAGTCATGCTGGATGGTAGGGTATTCACCCAATATACGTAACATTTTTTAGTCATCTTTACACGATTTAAGAATTAATTCCGCCGATGCCATCACAAAAAAAAATTACGTGCGAACAGGTCGACTATCGCTCTCCGACTGGCAACGCATGCAAAATTACGTCCCACCTATTGCTGAAAATTATTTGCCGTTTCACTGAAGTATGCTCTTAAGTTTCAGATTCAGTTTTAAGGGAGAGACACAAGAAAATAGGCAACTAAGTAAATCTGAACTTCAATCATATCATTGAATATATTTATATCAAATTCTGAATGATTCAAAAGTAGGTTAGCAAGTAGGTGCTCGTAATTAATAAGTGGCACCTACGTATCAAATATCTAATATCTAAACACTAATCGCTGCTGATGAAAGAGAACTAACAGAGCTGCTACACCGGGTTGAAGAAGAAAGTCGCAAATAAGTCCTCCTCATTAAAAGGAATAAGACCGAGTTAATGGATGTCGATCGGATAACCTTCTACCAACAGCAATTACACTCCAAAACCTAGAAACAGTCGACGAGTTTGTATATCTGGGATCGACCATCAGTGGAAAGGGCTGATGCGAAGCGGAAATAAGAAGGCGCACAGAGATTGCAAAAAAAGCGATGACACAGACCTTACCACTATATGTAAGGATCGGGGAATTTCGATTGCCACAAAAATGGTACTTGTGCAAACATTAGTGTTCCAGATATTTTTATACGGAGTCGAGTCGTGGACCCTAAAGGCAAGGGAACAGAAAGCAATTGAAGCCTTTGAGATGTAGTATTGGCGCCGAATGCTTCGTATTTCTTGGAAGTAGCACAGGATGAACCAGTCAATTATCCAGAGACTGCAGATAAAGAAACGGCTCTGTACAATATGTCTGAGACTAATTCTGCAGTTTTTTGAACATACTGTTAGGCGCGGACCGGACAACCTGAAGATACTGGTGGTTTTGGGTGGCCTCCAGGGAAACCAAAGCAGAGGAAGAGCGTCTGCGCGCTGGAGCGACCAAGTGAAAGAGCTGACTGGGCATACCATCCATTCTGCCCTGAGAGAAGCGGAAGATCGAGAAGGATGGAAAGTCTTGGTCGCTCAAAGGATGACGAAATTCAAATTTGGTCATGATCCTTGACCATGAGTGTACGACCAAGAAGAACGATACAATCAATATCAAATTAATGTTCTTATTGAAAGTAATATAATTGGAAAATTACTGTCTGCAATGCTCCACGAACTAATAGTATTTTCTATAAGAGACTGGTTTAATGAATTTATTATACAGATAATATTATTAATATATTTTTTATTAAAAATAATATTGCTATTAGGTATTGCTGTTTTTTTATTAAATATTTCGTAATATTACATGTTTCACATACAAGTAAATATGATACTTTCAAGTATTCCAGAATATACATACATTACGTACTCGTACAAAGTTGTTACGTCACTGAGAGAAACTGGAAGATAGAAGAACGCAGGAAAATTAATTAAACACCCTCTCCCGGGCTTTGTTCGCTCCCTCAAGATTTCAAACATTTTCACTCGCGTCTTAGATGGAGATTTTCAGATTGTATTTTTTATTTGTTACTCTTTATAACGTAATCTCTGGTGCATTGTGATGTGCCAATGTAACTGCTAACTGTTTTATTTCTTTAGTATTTGAAAACAATATTTACAATAACGGTTTATACATTTAATTATTAATATTTTTTTTATGTATTCACTAATAACACATAATATTATTCACCCCCCTCAATGCTTTATAAGCGATTATTATGTTGGTACTTACCATTGACTTGCCAGACAGGTTAGGCTTTTAGCAATTTTTGAATATTATGTTTTTTCATAATATGACATTTCGTAATATAATCAGGCTCGTTCATTGGTCGGCCTATTAGTTGCAGTCAACGAAGTCTTGGCTAATTGGTATGGAACGATTTCCATTTAAATGGCATTTTGTAGTGTTGCTGAGTCCAGATTACAAACTCTTGACTCCGGTGGTTGGACGGTGTCATTAAAGATGCTAGAACGACCATTGCAGAAACCTGAAGGACACTGGCTCAGGATCTGGGCCAAGGGAGAAATTTCTTAGAGGAGCGAGGAATTTCTTTGATGATAATGATGTAACTTTAAGAAGTACTTTTTTTTACTGACAATATTAATCATAGAAAATAATAATAAAATGAAGCAATTTAATGAACCCTCATAATATTTTTTTAAGAGTTTATCTATTAATTAACTATTTTCTTTAATCGACGAATAATTTACAAGATTTAAGAATGCAACATTTTTTTTATTGAACATATTATATAATTTTGAAAACACTATATAATATTATAAATTATAAGCAATAGAAAAATCTTTAATACCTAATTCAATATTCAACAAAAAGAATGTTATATTCTTAAATTTTGTAAATTATTCGTTGAATAAAAAAAATGTTAATTAAAATATTAGCAAGTTCAAGTAAGTAACAACAAAAATCTCGGAGTGATCCGGGGCGTCGGTTTGTAATTAAGGTAATTCATGCCTTCTTTGATTTAAAATACAAAAGTCGATTGCCAATAGTAACTCAATTTAGAAAGTGCTTCAGAGAGTATTGTAAGAGCCATTAGTTAAAATGTGTCGCAATTAGATAATATGCTTATAGCATTGTGGTCGATGTGTGTGGGTGCGAATCCCGAGAAATGCAGGTTCGATTCCTGCTGGGTGTCGTCTTTTTTTCGAAAAAGATTTTTTCTACTGGTTATATATTTTCTAAATTGTTTCTAAGTGTTTTCAAAATAACGTATTTATCTGTTAAATTGTAAGAATATTTTCGAATTTAAAAATATTTATTTTTAATGCTTTCAGATGGGTGGTATATAGTACATACTCGTATTATGTGCTGATAAATTAAAATACTGTTTAAGGTAAGGATTGAAGGTAGTAATTGCATGTTTTGCAATTGTGTCACTATATTGTGTCCCTGGTAGCATTACACTTCTCCTTAACAGGGAGTTATGTCGTCTTCCTTTCTTTCTTTTGTTACATGCTACAATGAGACTTCAACATGACCCCCGATAAACCGAGTGTGTTGTTAATTTTCTATGCCCAAAATTGTGCGAATGTAGGAAGTTACCTTGACAATTAATTATTATTTCTTATAGAGTCAGTCCTTGTTAATATTATCATCATAAAGCAGTCAAGATTCACTCTGAATTATAAAAGTAATGAAAAAATATCATTTCAACAAAAAAATAATTGAGCGATCTTGAAAAAAATAGTAGTTTCCAGTTTTTTTAAATGTTCCAAATTTAAATGTTGCTAAGTGTAAAAGTCAATTAAAATATCTTATTTCTCTTATAAAGGTATAATTTTTAAAAAATGTATTATAAATGTAATATATTATTAACATACATATAACATTTAAAAATACTTTTTTCAGTAGTTTTATACCTACTTATTATTTATGTCATAACAAATTTTTATGAAAATGGTAAATATTGCCGGTTTTGTTTCGATGTAAGCGGATGTTAGCCACTTGCTCAACCTAATAGATCCATACTCCGACTCCACACACACAGAAAAACAATATGCGTATTTGCCAGATCCAGGATTAGATCCTGGGACCCACAATATTATAAACCGACGCATCACCTGCTCGGCCATCATGGGCGTCAAATATATGTTATATTGAAAATACTGAACTTAAAACTGAAATGTTGTTTTGAATTTCACGAGTGAATATTTTTTAATAAACGAATTCCTGTTCGAATCGTGATCGAACATAAACATCCACGTACATAATATGTATGTAGGTAAACGAAATTGGTTAAATCACTCAAATGCATGCATGTTATGTTATTATAAGGAATAAGATCAAACGCTACATTATTTGACTTTTCCTACATCACTGCTGGGTAGTGATTTTCAACCTCATTTGGTTGGCGAAACTCTTGGAGCATTTTGTAATATCTTGGAGAAAATCCTGTTTGGTGATCCAGATGGGAAAATACAAAATAGACGTCTAAATCAGTAAATGATGTTATACCTAAATAATGTTCAGTAGGTATTGTATTATTTTTGTAATTGATACTTTGTTTGTTTTGTTTAAATTTCCGGTTAACAATCTTAGATTCGCAGGCGAAAATTTTATCATTTATTACTTTTAAAAGTTTTATTATTCGCTTTCCATTTTTATTTTTTTGCTTTCTTATAATATGCCGCCCATAAATAACAAATTATTTACCCACCCTCACTATCAGTAGCCGATAAATGATAACAGAGTAATATTTTTACAAAACATTTATTTCCTATACTTCCTATACATGAGTCATCTTCACACTCCCACTTATATGTAATATAATTCAACACTTCACCATTATTATTCCATTGATTACGACCGTGAAAGATAATACATATTTAACAGTGTAGAATATGGGAACAAATAAAATATAAGAGCAATTTATACTTGAGAGAAACTATATTATCGCAAAGACAAGAATTTAAAATACATTAAATGGATATTAAGCAGCTCGATACTGAAATTTGAAATACAAGCAGCTATGTTTGAAAAGACATAAAGCAAGAATGGTGAATCAAATAAATAGTTTTAAAATACCCAAATTGGAACGATCAGATACTCTTGACACGACGGCTGCATCGTGCTACGTTAGGTGATATCCATGATTAATATTGGGTATACCCAACCGGAGTACGACTGTTCTGAGCGGCAGCCAAAATCAAAAAGCTTTGTTTCTACTGTCGCACACATTACGTTTGTGACATTATCTCCGGAAACTCCAACAGCGCCGAATTTGTCCACACGATTCGCGAAGATAGCTCCTCCAAAGGCAAGTCGGTGTGACCAGTCGAATTGATGAATATTGTAGGTGACGTTTATTTTAAACATAACAGGTATTTGTAATAAAAAGGGTGAAGGAAAAACATTAAACATAACCTTAAAATAAAATTTTGATAGGATAATCAATTATGTGCTACTTTTATTTGAGGTTTCTGATTTTAATGTTGGTTGCTTCATTTAAAAAAAATATTCATCATGATTCTGACCATTTAAGTACTTTTCACGTTAGTGTTTCTTTCGTGTTGATTATCAATCATTAAATTTTCTTTTACCTTGTCTATGTTTATATGTTGAAATCTTAACATTTTATTTTACGTAACGTGTTTAAATATTTCATTTTCCTAGTCTTTATTTCTTTACTATCGACATTATCCTTTTAAATATTTTGAAGATTGTTTTTTTCATTTTTACCACTAATCGATGATTGTTTTTGTTTGTGCGATTCGTTAAATTTTTATCAATATTTTACTGCAGTGGTTTGTGAACCCCTTGGGATCGCAACCCATATATCGGAACTCATGGTTTATACAAATACAAAATTGAATAGGTATTTGATTAATTACTTACTTAATTAATTTTATATAGTATTATAGTCAGTATAGTGCAAAGATTTCGAAAATAATCACCGCGAGCATGCAAGTGAGAAGATCAGAAGACCGCGGCTACGCTAGATGGAATGGGAAGAGGATATTGACACTATGAAAGACAGAAATTGAAAAGGTCATGGCTTGCATTAACCTGTATTGGATATTGGACGGTTATTAAAAATGCCGGTTGCAGGTATTTTTATACATTTATTTAATGATATGTTTACATACGATCAAAACATTTTTATTACTATTTTGCAAATATGAACAATCACATAATACATTACAAGCATTAAGATTGATCTATTTGGAACTATAATTAATTAGTTATCTTATTTATTAACCGAAAAATATATATTATACTTTAATATTAATGATATGTATGTTAGGCATTTAGAATAATTATGCATTTTAGTCACTTTGATTGTGTCAACTATCCATTCTTGGCGGTAGACATTATTTTAATTAAAATTATATAGAACATTGTATTATATTTGTATCTTTGGATATATTCCGTATAAGCGGGTGAAACTGGTGTTGATCATTAGTAAAATGGCAGGTTTACCAATTAAATTTTATTTTATTTTGTTAAATACTAATAAATAATTTAATAGATAATTTATGTACTTTTCAATGAGTAAAAAATGCATATTTATTCTAAATAATTGTGGCTTATTGAATATTTTTTTGATTCATATTGTTCAAATTATTTTTTTACTTCTTTGTATTTTATACAAAAAATTAAGGCTTTGAAAAAATGTAGAAAAAAAAAATAATATATGAATTTTCATAACTAAAATTTTTGACCATGTCTATTTTTAATGTTGAAACAACAAAACTTGTCATACAAATAATGAATACTAAGTAAAAAAAAAAATTATGCAATTGTTTCGAATCCATTACTTACATATTTATCATTTTTAAAGTGCCAGCCAAAATATTTGGACAAATTAATATTGCATATTTTAAGTAGGAATATAAAAACAAATCATTTATGTATGGTATGGTATTCTCTTTAAATTTACGAAAGTAATGTTACAGAGTTAATAAGGAATATAAAATTTAGCTTTTATAATATTACTATGACAATGAAACGATTTTATAAAGCCCCTAATGAATATTTAAAATAATTATTGAAATGCTGTGGACGGAGGTCTCATACCAATTACGCTGAAATCATGAAAAATGTGCCAAATATGAAGTATGTGAAAACCCTAACGACATTTTCATAATAATTACAATTTTCACAACCTTTTTTGTGAATCCATCCTCTAGCGAAAGTAATTTTCTTTCTACAAAACGCCTTAATGCTACACGAATGAAGGCGTTTTATAAAGGTGAAATTTTTAAATACGTACACATTACAATATTATTCTGCACAATAAGACATTAAATTTAAACATGACCCTTTAAAGAATTAGGATTTTTAAAATGTGTAAAATATTATAATATTTTTATGTCATTTTAGGATTAATATTTGTTGTGATCTATTTTTATCGTTCATAATTATACTTTGAGTACAGCGACAAACCAAAAATACGAGATTTTATGAATTAATATACAGTGTCTGCCAAACTTTTTTACTTGACGGCACACTGGAGAAATCGAATTTGTTTCGTTATACACCAAATAAATATCTCCCAAAAAAGATTTATTCATAATTATGAATAAAATGGTATTAGCAATAAGAATATAGCTGATAATAATTTTATCAGTGAGAAAGACGCAAATGATTTTGAGAAAGAATGTTGTCAAAACACTGCTCTAAAATTATACACGTATTTCTTAATCTAATTTCTTATTGTTTTAATTTCCATGATCGCTGGTAAACGTAGTTAACAAAAAACGACAATCCAAATGGCAATTGAGATTGAGCTAACTAGTTCAGAAAATGAGGTTTTGTGCACAAAATCGTTTTTTAAGTCTTTCAAACTTTCTTTCACCGTGTTGACCATCATACCTTTGCAAAAGAATTGATGACTCACTCGTTCATTAGATTTGGTAAGTAAGTGATGGAAAACGCTTAGAAAATGAATCAATCAGAGAAATTTTCTACTATTTTCTGCACTTCTGATAATTTTTTAAATTAGTTTTGAAAAACGTTTATGCCTGTGTAGCAATCGTGATGTGAGTTTTAAATAAAGTACACAAATCGCTACTCACAGACTATTTATTTTGCGGCACACAGCTTGGCAGACACTGGCCATTCAAAACTATACATACCTATTTACAATATACAAGTAATGGTTAACAATTCACATCCAATAAATTGTATATAAAAAACTTGATATCTACATAAGAATTTTAAAAAGATTTAAAATTATATTAGTAACATAACAAAAAACATTTCATTTATAAAAAGTCATGCTTTAATCTAGAAGTTTTATAATGTAATTAGACAGCGATAAGACAGAATATTAAAAACAATAATGCGGAACTATAGGGTAGGTTAATTTAATTGAAAACAATCCATTCAAGTTCTATTCATTTCAAGATTTTTTAAATATATATCTGACGGAAATAATATTTTCGTAAGCATTAAATATTGACTTGCATTTATTTATAGTGCATTGAAAATTCTTTATGCTATTCAAAATAATATGATATATGTTTAATTTGACAGGGACTTTGACTGTATAGAACGGTTATTTAATTGTTTGTTTTATTACAAAAATAGTTGGTTGTTTATAGTTTATAAATTAAGTATGTACTCAAAACTTTTCGCAAGTAATCGGTTAATTTAATATCTAACATATACCCGTGATCTCTCCGTCAATACATCTAATATATTTTTAGGATTAAATTAGATTTAGTTATATCAAATCGTCGTTTCATTAGCGTGCTTCATACATAACAGTGGTTTAGAGCTATCAAATAACATATTTTTCATAGCTTAAAATCTTAAATAAACATTACAATGAAACGTTACATTCTTAAAAAAAATACATGGCTAATTGTTACTCATATTTTTTTTCGGATGAAATATTATCGAGCGTAAATTTTAAAAGTAGTCAACTCCATTTTTTTTTTTACTGGAAATGCTAAAGAGTGCTTAACATTATGTGATTTTCAGAAATCATTTCATCGCAAAGGCAGACGTTTGCTAAATGCCATAAATTAAAAATGTGATCAAAGAGACGACGTGTTTGTTCTGTTGCTACTAAACACAAACCTTACGTAGGAAGGAGTGAAATTATTGCATTTTCTCACTTTGTCTAAAAGTGGATTTGACTAAATTTGAAAATTACCCACTGTTAAATTTATTATTAAATGAACATTTTGACATTCAACTTCTGTTGTACACCCATATAATTTTAATTTATATTAAAATTATTAAAATAAAACAAAAAAGGCAAATGCAAAAATGCTAAGAATAAGTGTTAACAATTAAATTTTAATATACAAGTATTTTTTTAACATTGAAGGTACTCAGAAAAATGATGAATATTTTACAAAATGTATTCATATTACATATTAAATAAATTATGGTCCGTGGGATGAAAAATTTAGATACATAATAATAATAACATATGAAAACGTATTTTTATTAATATATTATTATGTACTAGATAGAAACTTGAGAATTTGAATTAGATAAATCATTTTGACGCATAAAAGAGATAATATGATATTCGATCAAAAAAATACATGCAATGTTGTCACAATTGTGGCAAAGTTATTTGATATAATTAATTTTAGATTAATCAGTTTATATTTTCTTCATATATATAGAGATCTTCATGATACTGGGTGACGATTACGACGTAAAAATCATCCTCAAAGTAAACGCTGGTTATTTTGATTGAAGCAAACATTGTTCGAAAATATCCAAATTAACCAGTTGTTGGATAGGCAGTAGCATCAAAAATAAATATATTATGTCATTATTTTATTTATAACCCAAAAAGTGATTAATATTCTGAGATTTTAATAATAAGTAGACATACATATTAAATATATCGTCCCATTGGTCTGTAATTCTGAAATTTATTTTTTATCCAAGTACAGTTTTTTCGATTATACAAGATATTAAAACGTTGTATACCAAGATAGCAAAACTGTGACATTGGGACCATAATTTATATTGATTTGATAAAGGATGTCATTAGATGTACCATAAGTTAGATATACGTAAATATGTATTAGTAAAAATACATGCATATTTTACGTCATAAAGTTAGTGATCATCGATACTGTCGGGATTTGGCGTTATATACGGGGGACTCATTGTACGACGGTGTTCATGCAGTGAGAAAGTAGAATAATTGTGCACTGGCATAAAGTACCGACTAAAATAGTCATTAACGAGGGGTAAAATTAATAACTCTAAAAGTTGAGTGCTGCAGACCGACGAGACTGATTATTCACTGATGTACCAAATAATTTTAAAATCTGCTTACTTAATATATATTTTTGGGCATAAATACATATTTAATTAAAACATTTTTTACTTATCTATTATAAAAAAAATTTGGACTGCAGTGTTGGTTGTGTGAAAAAAATACAACATGTTTTAAATTCGTTGGATATTATTTTATTGGTACATTAATTATTTTTTGAGGTTTTCGGACAACTAATTTGGTGTTGAATTTATGGAACTGCAATAAAGGAAGGTAATTTTACCATCTTAATAGAATCTAACTGAAAAAATACGAATGTAAAAATACGATAATAAAATGATTGTATAAAATTATGGTATTACGAGTTTTCATATTATATTTCAGCATGGTATCTACTATTTTCATTTTGCGAAAATTCATGTATTTCATTCTATTAATACGGAATACCACAACTGGTGTACCTACGTGGAAAATATTTTCCCGATAATTCTCGGTAAATATCAAAGGAGGGCGAATATTTTCATGACTCGATCATGAGTATTTCTCAGATACACCAGACGTGGGAACAATTTTTTACTTGTGGAATTTCAGAACAAGGTTTATGACTGCACAATAGTTATTGGAACATTTCTCAAGTATACCAGTCGTGAGATTCTGCGTTTATAGACGTAGTTACAATTATTAAATGTAAATATTTCGTTCATTTAGCTTGTTCATTATTTAAAGTGTACAATTTTTTTTTTTATAATTTAAATACAATAATAATTATGTTTTTTTTTTAAATAAATAACTAAATAATAAAAGTATATACAAATATTAATTTATCTTTAATTTGAATTGCCATTATAAAATTATCATTATTAAAAAAATATATTTTGAACCATTGTAAGAATACCTAATATAATAAATAAAATTGTTATCATCATGAAAATATAAATTTTAATTATGAAAAAAAGTGTACTGATATGTTTATAAAGTATATATTATTATGATTAAAATTATTCTATTTGGTGGTTTCATATTGTATATGGATAAACTAAACGTGTTCACATTCGAATTACCCAATAGCGAATAAATTTATCGCATCATACACACAAATTTAATTATATACATGTCGATAACTTTAATTAATTAATAATAATCATATAAAATTTTAAAATGTAAATAATGTTAAGAAAAATACAAAATTTATCTAAAACACTTAAAAATACTCACACCAACATATTGCTTTAATTACAATATTGTACAGTTTTTCTTACAAAATCATTTCAACGAATAACGTTACGCCACATACAGCTCGACAAAGAAATCAAAATTAACAAGCAACACCAAAAAACATCTTAATTATATATATATATTTTAATTCACTAGTTTAGTGAACGCGATGAATAGAAGTAATTGATAAATATATTCTATTTCATGACGTGAATGTTTAAAAAGTTTAAAATGTAATAAGAATTATAACTACTTATGTAGGTAATGTTGGTTTAGAGAGTCAAGAATAGGAATATTTTTATAATAGACATTATAATAGTAAAGATTCACAACAATCGACAAATATTTTGGACTATAAAACAGTAAGATATGAAATAACTGTTTTGTCATATAAATTTCAAACATCAAAAAATCCGTTTCATCTCCGACGACTGATATGTTTTATATAGTTTTATGAATTTTAATAAAAACTCTTCCTGTATAACCATGAAATACACAATTAAAATTTAACTACCAATTTTTAAATATAATATAATATATTATTATCAAATTGAAACATGGGTTTGAAAATCGTACAATTTTGTATAAATAAAAACTTTCTTTTTTCCATTACTAAAAAGTTTAATTTTTTATAATTTATAAAAAAAGGTTGTGCATTAATTTGAGATTTAAGACAATCATAAATACCTACTATACATATATTTGGTTCAAAATTGTTCTGTTTGGTGCATACATATTACATAAATTATTAACACAATATTTCATTAGATATAAAACAATATTCGACTACCAAACAAATTAAATAATAAAAATATGTATTTAAATAAAATATTATATTATACAGTCAATTCGGATGACTTAACCCATTGATCTAAGATTGTCCCACTACAGGAAAACAGGTTTCAAATAAATATTATGGTCATACATTAATAATTGTACATTCTTTAATTAAACAAAATTATTGAGTAACCCAGGCCTCTGGTAGTTTAGATATGAATTAAAATGCACTATTTTTGCTATTTTATGGAATTTGTCAACTGTCAGTTTGTATGACGTATTTTCTCACAAAACAAATGACAAAACTTAGATCAGCAATATTTGCATTTTGTATAGCAATACTTACTATACTATTAAAAAAATGATTCATATTTTTTGCTCCAAATAATGTACAAAAAACTACAGAACAAAGTTGCGAATGCTTTAAAATTATGTCATATAATCGTAATGACGATTTATAAAAACACAAAATAACCCATAGAATTGGGCCAAAGCTATCCACATTGACTGTAATATATAAAATAAAAATGGTCAATAATTATTTCTTCATTAAATAAAATATTTAAATACAATTAAAGCTCTATTTCCAGTAATAATTCATATTCAACTCCATTGAAATTACCCAAAATTTCTATAAATTCGTCATCACATTACGTTCGAATAAACCTTCTTTATGTTATCACTAATATCCCCGCTCCACCCCGTGCATGTTGCATTAATATATTCATAACCACTTTTCACCATTTGAATATGTATCAACTTATTTACTTAAAATATTGTATATTCATTATCTTAAATGGCCCTAAACGCTAGTTTTACTATAACCGATCGATCACACTTCACTCAAGTATATCGCAATTAAAATTCAATTCAGAAAACTACCAACGACGTGAGAAACTTTATATTTTATGTATCCCCATAAAGAAAAGTCTAGTGGCGTGATGTCTAGTGAACGCGGAGGGCATGTTACCGAACCTCTTTGTCTAACAAAATTCATATGTTTGGCAGATTCTCAATAAAGTATTTTCTTACAAGACATCTTGCGCAGTACTCACAAGAACAATTATTACACTTTTTCGTCCAGATTATCTTCATTGAGAAGACAGATTTTTATTGGAATGCAACTTTTACAATATTAGCGCTTGACAGTGCGATAAAAACTTGATTTTAGAAATTCTATCTGACGAACAGTTAGCAGCAGAGATTTTCTTAAGCTGTTGCAATACGTTTCCATCAATCTTTCTTAATTTGTAGAGCTCGTCGATGTTTACGTTTGTCCGGAAAATAATTTTATAGAAATATAAACATTTCCATCTGTTGCAAATATATCTCTAATTCGAGTGATGATAAATCTCTTCAAAACTGCCTTTGCAATCCAAATTGGTTTTCAAACTCCGAGTATCGCTTTAGGTTAAATTGTCTATATGTCTAAAAACTTAATCAGTCCTCACCTATTATTTCAAATCAGTTATAAATGAAAATGCAAGAAAATTATGTGAGTTTATGTGTGCATTTGTACATTTTTGGGACACATGTATATAAATATTGTATATATTATTATTATCTAGTACTCAATATAATATTATGCAGTATTCGGTTTGCATTTATCTTGTGATAATAGATACAGAGTGTTTTGGGAGGGATAGTAAATATTTTATTAGGGTAGTATGGACTCTAGTTACCTAATACGGAATACATTTTGTCACTGTTATGTCGATATATTATTTCTTTCTCAGCGGACTGCTTTTGAATATTCATGTTTTAAAATAAGATAATTGTCATTTTGATTTTGTGGAATTTATTACGTACATATTTAAGAAAGTTGTATAATGTAAATCGGTAAGAATGGTTACTAAGTAAGATGTGAGGTAAAATTGGTGTAACTCAAAGTTTGATCGACAACGAGAATTACAAAGTGGTAAAAATATTTTTGTTATTTTATTTCTTCACGGTATAGGCTATGGTTGGGGGGGGGGGAGGTAGTAGGGAGAGGGGTCAGGGCACATATGCCGAGTGGCCGGAAGCTTGCGTGTCGACCCTCAAGCGACCGGAAAGCCTTGACCGTATACAACCAATGCATATTCCGCATACCGACCGCGGGTGCCGCTCCACACACGGTGGGCGATTAGCGAAATGCTACAATACCGGAAAGTGTTGAAAGTAAATTACTGTTTAATAAAATTTAACAAGTGCCACATTTATGAAATAAATTTTGAGTAATTAACAAAAATACTCATCTACTTACAAAACAACATTATAAGCGTCTTCTATAAATGTAATTAAAAATTTTAATTGGTCTAAGTTAATTAATACAAAATTAATAATAAATAGAGAATTTTTAGAATCAATTTAATTTTGCCTATGTTGATTAGGCAAAAATTACGAATTTAAATAACAGCAAAGGATATCACACCAAAAGTAAAATAATGGTATTTCGGTAACATAGAAAATCAATATTGGTATCATCTGCACAATCAACAGGAGTTGTTCGACTGCAGAAGAGTACGTCTAATTTTTTCGACTGTGCTAGTTCGAAAAGTTCAAAATCTTAGAACAAAACTGTGACCATTGATTTCCACGTAAAGACGGAATATATTTATCCACCTTTGAGTCGTAATGTAAACCTCATTGCCATTACATTAGTTTGACAACCTCTACAATATTGTGTGTCTTCGAATCTATTGTTATTTTATTGTAGTCTTTTCACATTATGTCTAACATGCGCTGTTATGTACAATGTTGCCATAATCTCCTGTGTTATTGGAAATATTGTAGGTTAATTATAAAATCGTGTTGATATATCAATACAGGATTGTTAAAAAATGCCATTTCGAGAATTAGACATAATGCAAAGCTATACTTAATACGGGAGAGACTAAATATCACGTAGTATATACAAATAGAGGAACTGCGCTAGATCGGCTATGTTTATACATTTCTAGAGAAACTACCAGTAAAGCAAACTATGTACGTATTTTATTTGGGTAAGAGAAGGTCTGGAGTCTGGACGGTCAAAACTGAGAGTTCAGAGAAATGGTGGTGGCACTGATTTGGCTGAGATAGTACATTTTGAGAAGGCTGACGAAGACCTGCCAAAGATTGTAGAGCCAAGAATGATGATGAGTAAAATAGCAACATAAATCTTATGACATAAACATAGAACATTAATGTAAGTAATGACATTAATCATACCTATCATTTTAAATATTAGCAAGTAAAAGTAAAAACTTAAAAGACAATGAAGATAAATAATTAGTTTTGTTGTCGTTATGTATTATTTTCTATAAAATATAAGTATCGTTATTGAAACAAATATATGGTTTATATAATAAAATATATATAAGACAATGTCCGATCCTAATATGATTATAATATAGGCCTTCGCAGAGTAGAGGTTCATATTAATTTATTTTTATTTTTGTGAGAAATGGATGTCAGACACTTGCTCAAATTATTAGGTCCATACTCTGACTCAAAACACAAATTGAAAAACAATATATGTACTCGTATTTTACAGACCTAGTATTCGAACTTGACATACATGACATTATACGCCGACAGTTACGGCTATCTTGGGCATTAAATATAATATGGTTTAGTGACATACAAAATAATTGATAACATACTCAAAAACATAAATATTTATACTGAATGATACGTAAACACATAGCTATTGTAATCCGGGTGCCATGCGTTTAGGGTCCTTAATATGTTTCTGAGGTTTTCCAAGCTATGTGTGTAATAATTTATGTTTTCTATATAGTATAAAGATTAGCATATTGTTAAATCTTGTGTATATTGAATAACAAATAGTTTAATTAAAGAATTGGATTATATTCATAAATTCATATATTTCATTGATAGTTTATATAATTTTGTTGTAGTTACTCTGAATATTGGTTCATTATTTCAGCAAAATGTTCAAAGAAAAAGTTATTTACGTAAAAGCGTAGTAGTTTTCGAACAACAAAAATATTTAACCACGAATGAGTTACAGGAGTAAGTAATTTCGTTTTCTTCAGCGTATAAGAATGAAATATTATGGTAAATTTATGATTCTTGGAAATCCGATACCTGCTAAAATTATGCGGTATAAAGATTTTTCATATTCAAAATATCCATATTTCAAAGGAAATTTTAGTGTTATCATAATTAATACAACGTATACGTTATAAAAATAAACGTGATTTTATTTTTAACGTAAAAGTTATATTATTTTTGACATATAAAATTAATATTTTTCGGAATCTAAAGCATTCATATTTAATATTATTTTGAATTTCTACGAATGCTGTTTATATTTTGACGTTACAATATGACAATATCTGATGGGGGCGTATATGATGAAAAGCTTTCCAAATAATGAAATTTCCTTTTTTTATCAAGGAACGTTGAATTAAATGGTCACTCATAGAGTAAATGTAAATTACTATTTTTGCTCCTAAACAAGGCTTAATTTTATTATAACCATCCACCCAACCCACTGGTTGTTGTTATAGATTTAATGTAATGGATTTTATACCTGTCTCGGTATCGAACCCGTAATCATCGTAAACAAAAATGGGTACTTTACCAACTATGCTAATATGACTGCAGCGAATATAGATGCGGGGTTTTCTTTTTTAAATACATCATTGAATATGTCATATCGTAAAGTATTTTAATGAGATAGAAATATAAATATCAGTAGTTTACTATGAACGTTATTTTTTTAAAATTTCATTAAAGGCTGGTGTATAATATCGTGGGCGTATAGGCAGAAGTCACTAACTCCAAATACACAGTTCTGAGATAATCAATGTTTTGTGTTTTTGGTGTTCTTAAAGTGGTTGTAAAATCTTTACTTTTTGAGTTTTTCATTACTTTTATTTTTTTATATGTTCAATAATCTTAAATCGTGACTTATGGCAGTCAAGCAGCATTACTTTTTCTATATAATGACATTAAAATCTCAATTTCGTCAAAACTGGAGTTAGTGACTTCTGCCTGTACGCCACGATATAATGAAAAATTAAGTTAGTTATATAGTAATGAAGTAATGTGCACTAAGAAAGTACACATTTGTCACTGCTATATAGGTTGATTTAAAATAGTAATTCTCAAAGTGAGGGGAAGCTTGGGGGACGATGGAAACCATGCGAGTCGTAGGAGTCATGACTAGAAGACGACACGGGGAGCTAGAATGCTCTAAGAGAGCAAATTCAATAAATCGAGACCTCTCCCATTCATTCATATGTATTAATAGTTTTACGATTGATAGAGATATGGTGCATATGGCATGTGTAATTTTGTATTAGTGGTGAGTATAAGAATTTATTAGGTACATATTTAAAATAATTTATGAATCAAAATTAATTTCTGATGTAACTTAAAACGTAAAAGTTTGGGTAACTGTGATAAATGATATGAATGAAGATTCGTATAATTCTTCACAAAGTATAATATATTGTTAGAATGCTAAACATTATGTATGTACCTAAATTTTATTTAATTGCTTAACATGTTTTAGATAAGCTGTTCACAAACTGTTGGAAATTAATTAATATAATTTCTATCAGAGCGCAAAACTGTACTGAAATAAACATTGCGTGTTTAGTTTCACAGTAATAATTAAGCTTAGATTAAGTAAGCAAGTAGTATGGTAGAATGTAGGTAATATTTAATATGCATGTATTCAAGTAAACGCCGTGTTATTATTTAATTATTAATTGTCTTAAACTAATGCCCGTTTATAAATAGTTTTAAATATCTGGCCCAATTTTTACATGCCATATTATATAAATGAATGTGAGGTCGTCATAATGATTGGTAAAAACAAAAAATCTCCACTATGGGGCCAATATGATTTTATTAGGATTGGACATGGCCAAAAAAGAAAGAAAATAAAGGTAACTACAACAATGCATAGTATCATAATATGATAATTTATTAATGCCGTCGACAGATGCTAGGTGATTGATTTCATTTTTATACACTTATATTTTAATTATTTTCAGTTATCCAGGATTAGATTTTTGGCATTTATTAAGCAATCTGTACAATACTAATTAAAATTGCAATAGCAAAGGATATTTTTCAGAATCTGGTGGATGCATGTTTGAGTCCCAATCGATACAAATATTTTTTTTAATATGTATATTTTTGAGATGTTCCAACATATTATGATTATTTAATAACGAATGCTATATTCTTAAATCTGGTGTTGTATCTTGTTGGAAAGCAATTGTTTAGTTTTAAAAAAGGGAGTTTAAAAGTTAAAACATAACTAATAATATCATAGTATTAACAAAAAAAATGGTTTTACAACAAATAGTTAAGTATGTTCTTATGAGATACATTCGCAAAGCTTTTTCAAGACATTCGTAATTTTTCAGGACATTCTGTCACCATTACATCGTTTTCCACGATTCGATCCGATATGGGATGATGGTAATTCTATATAAGTACTAAATCACTATAATATACATGCAGAGTCAATTTCAAATACAGGTGGTTCAAAATGAACCTTCTTTTAATTGAACTCGGTTTGCAATTTCGTGTTTTGTGTATTTATGAAGACAATAATTACAAAAAAAAAGAACTTTTTATATACCACGTTTAAAAATTTTCTGTGTATTAATAATTTAGGACATGTAAGGCAATTGTCAACAAATCAGTTTTTTGATATTTTGCAACAAACAAATATAGAATACTGAAATGTCATTTTGATTTCCATAGTAAAGCACGTATATATTAATAATTTAGTTGCTAGGTCCACCCCCTTAGCAACCAATAATAGTGGATTGGATTACGGATTTCTTCCGAAATAACTTTTCATACAAAACAGAATCAACTGAAAATGAATTCAATTCTACATAAAGATGGTTAAAAGTATTAAAAAAATGCATTGGCATCGTGTTCTGATATATCCTAAAAGACTAGCTGTCGGGTTGTTAGTTGAAAATTGATTGCAAGATTTGTACTGGATAAACAACAACCGGATAAACAAGAATACGAGCTAAGAAAAACGTGGTAAAAATACATAATATTATCAGGTATAATTTTTTGTTTTTAATTTTTAAATAATATTCCATCCAAGATTCAAACCAATATGAAGTTTAAAAAACTCAAAAAAAGAGGGCCAACGTTGAACCACTACGATGCATCGAAGTTGCTTGTCTATGGTCTATGCAGTGACGTTTTGGTCTATGAAAATGACCGTCATTCGATTTCGGATCAGACTGTATAAAAACGGTGTTTGAGTTGTTACACGTCGGCGGAGTTTACTCTACCGGCGATTCTGATTTACCTCGTGTAATAACTTTCACTTAAAGTGTATATCATAATTAGGGAATCCAATCCCGAGCCAAAATTCTGATCCCGGGATTTCGGGATTACAATTTGACAATCCCGGGATCCCGGGACTGGTCCCAGGATTGGCATTTTTTCCATTGTTAATATAAAAAAAATATATTTACACATACCATTGATTAAATCGGTCAAAAATAAATCTAGTATAATTAATAATATTTAAGACATTTATTGTTAATATTGTATATCTACGTTCAATCTTGGAAATACATAAGTTTAATGGAGTAAATAATATTAATATAGGTATATATATATATATATATAAATAATTATGTGATTTTAATACGAGATTGCTGTTTGTGATAGTAAAGACTTAACGAATGGATTAGCGAGATTTCAAATAGTAAAGCAAATAATCATGGCGTAACTACTTATGGCCTTTCCGCTTCATAAATCTAATTAGTCAGCCAAATATGAAATTGCCGTAAAACGTATGAGATCATGGTGGAATTACTTTGTTAAAAGTGCGAAGCATTGTTTTTTCCAATCTTTCTCATTTTTAATAATTTATGTGAAAAAATAAAATGAATCGGCAACATACACATGTGTATAAGTTAAACTTCATTCTAACTGAGTTTATTTCTAATGTAGTTATTTTTTATTAAAAGTATTTTTTCTGTTATATTTTCGCTTTTATTTTATGTTCCATAAAAATTGATAAAAATCAATCCCGAAATCCCGGGATTATGTTTATCAATCCCGGGATTCATAGGTATCGAAAATAGCTCGGGATCCCGGGATTGGAATCCCTAATCATAATTATGTAATATCTGACGACGTGTTTCGTCTAATTTAAATAGATAATATTAGACTTTGCTTCTGAAAGATACAGTATTTGGTAGACAATAGCTTCCGTGTTAATTATTCTGGTAACTTGGTTAGGTACTGATCAGTTTACAGCGTAATCTCGCGGAATGAAGCGGACGTAATTAAATGTCGATCAGCAGACAATGATTGCAAAGGCAATTAATCGCTTTAGCAGATGTGTGAAAATGTTCACTGTGTTTCTATTCGCCTCTGAATTTATTATTAGAATTACTTTGAAACTTGATCGATAATATTTCATAGAGAACAAACACTTTGTGAAAGCGTGCCGTACTTATGTGGCTGACGCTCGATTATATTAAAAAGTCAAACAGCGATTGTTAGTTGACACACAATTAAGTAAATTTAATAACCTGAAAGATTGCAGAGTTAGGTACTTGATAATATATATTGCGGCACACACAGGAAAATGCACTATGTAGATGGACACACGTCATGTATTTTTATTAAAACACTATAATATTATAAGGCTTCTTATTAACTTGGTATAATTAATTATTATACTTCGGTTTAGGATAAGATGAAAAGAGCTGTACTTAGGTTTTCTCATTTTTTTAAAACCTATGTGCCAATTTCTTCGAGTTTTTTTCTGTATGATTAATAATAATTGTGATTATCTCACTAATTTTTGAGACTGATATACACTAGCAAGTTAATTTTTGATTTTTTCCAGAGTGAAAAATGTGAATGTTCTCTCATATCACATTGGTATAATATGTAACAAGAAGGATCATTAATTATTCTTTCATAACTTTTATTTGTATTATATTTTCAATGAGTAAAATTACCATGTAAGCAAAAAAAAATTGGAGGAAAGTTTTTTAAATATATCTTTGAAGATGATAACATTTTCATAGAACAAGACGACACTTGGAAAAGCTTTGATTTATTCGATTATAATATTGAATTCAAGAAATAATATATTTTTATTTAAACTTTATTTAATGAATAAATTAGAAGATTTAAGAATGTTGCATTCATTATTGGATATACATAATTTGGGATACCTCAGGAAAATATTGTTACTGAGCGGGATTCGAATCCGCATTGTGTTTACTAATTAATCAATCCGTACCATCATGATGAATTTACGTAATAGCTATAAAACTGAAGTATTTATCAAAATATTTTATATTAAGACTTTAGTTTTTACGTGCTTGTACTTTCTGATAAGTTATATTAAAACTATTTTTTACGAGATACCTATTACTGCCTGGTTCCAATATGCCATAAACACTTAATTTTTGTATCAGAAATAACATCAAATTTAATTTCCTGCCGTTTTTCCTCATGTCTCATACGTCGTGTCGTTGGTTCTGGAGTATGGAACTAACAGGTTCAACAAGTAGTGGCTAACATTTTCTTCTCGTAGAATAAACTTCTTCCTAATACGGCCAAATTCTACATCAAATAGTAGGGATGATTAATTTTATTCTTTTAAAAAGTTCACCAACTGACCGACGTTAAAAATGACTGTCACAAATACTTAAACGGACCACCTAAGTTATATAATCACGATTTTTTACTATTTCCATATTATTTACTATACTTGGGTAATGTGCAAATTTGGCTGTAAACCGATGTAATGGAGCTTCGACCGGTACTACGATTCATTTGTGATGAATGAAAGTATTTAATACATACCTAATTAATGTTTAGTCTTGAGCAAGTAAGAGTTGCCTGGTTATGATTTAATAATGTCCAGTACTTTGATATATTAAGTGTTAAATTTGAAAATGTAGTCATGTCTAATAGGTACGTAGAATTTATACAATAAATTATTACTTACCTATTTTTTTTTTGTTTATTTCCTCGATCATACTTCTTTCACAAACCATAAAAACATATAATAAATGCATTATTACATTTTACGTGTTTCATTAAATCATTTTGAGTCAAATAAAATATTCATCAACGAATAGCTGTTAACTTTTCAAATATAAATGAGGCATGAATACATTTGGTATAAGTTGGTTTCCCGATTTGATTGAATGATTGATGCCTTTTTTTGTTCGTTCTAACTACTCGTACATAATATTTTACGAGGAGTATAATTTTCATAATGTTCTTGTAAGATTCAAATAAGAAACCATAAAGTAATATTAATTTATAACTACAAGTATTAATTTCATAAATTAAAACAATTTTATATAAATTAAATCAGATAAGCAAAAATCTGCAATGGGCTATCACGTTTTCGGGTCATGTTGAATTTTTCCCTATTTCACGTATATCCATAGATTTGAAATTTTGGTAAACAAGTGCGAATGCATTTTATTATATTTACGGCGATCTGGTACTCTAAATATGGGGTCGCAATACAACGTTCTTCTATTTTTTTGTTATCGTATCAATATCAAACATTCAGTAATATAATTATTTACCATGGGTACCAGGGACCGCAGACGCCAAAGCCACATTAAATAAAAACTAAGGTATACCTAGATGAATTATTTATCATGATTTTAAGCAAAGTTTTTTTGCGATATGATATTTGGGGTTATTAATTTGTATAGGTGTTCGGTCTACAAGTGGTTTCGTATAAGTGTGAAGTTTGGAGCCATAATGTAAGAAAAATCAAAAAACGTCGAATCGGAAATGAAACGTGCATGTTGGGCATAACGTGGAAAGATCACAAAAAACTAATGGGTTTGGAACAGATAAGAGTAAAAATATTCTAGCTTATATATTGTTAATGGACTGGGCATGCTGGTTGGCTAGTTGGAAATTGCTGGATTAATGCAGTCATATAGTACGGAACTAATCGGCTCTATGACCTCACCTACATGGTAGCGAAGAACCAATGACCAGTGAATAGTGGAAGGAGCTAGGGGAGGCATTCATCTAGTAGTTTCTCGAATATCGCCGCATGAGAAACGTAAGGTAGATATAAAATATGTTTAAGTAGACGGTTTACGTAATAAAAAAAATGTTATAATTATTTTAAATAACTTACTTATTTTTTGCTTTTAACGTTGCCTGAAAAAAACTACGCCGCCGACCCATTCATCCGTGGCGTGACGTCACGCCACGTAAATAGTCTAATTGCGCGCTGTAATTTTCGCATTCTTTTACGAGAGTCCAAAGCCAGAGCTATTATCTACCTACCTATAAATTACCCACCTGGATACGGACGGTGACCAAGTATCCCTATATTCAGCGACTTTTTGTTATTTACGTCCCTGTGTAACGTTATACGAAAATAAACATTCCATTTTGGGTGCGCTACCGTTAAAATCATATATGAAAACTTTATTGAATAACTGGCAACTGATTGCAACACGATGTGAAATTATTGAAATAAGTTAGTTGTGAGTAAGTAGATACACAGCGTTGGGAAGGTTTAATGATGATTTGGCGTCGTCATTTCGGCGTCGGTACAACTGGGCGCTATCATCTGAACAACTTGACGAAGGTAATGAAAAATAGAATTGTTGAAGACACAATATATTTACGTTACGATTAAAACGAGAAAGTAACGTGTGTCGACTATTGAATAATATTTTATCAATATTAAAATATAAATTAAAATAATACCGTTTTATTAATATATACATAATAAGTAAGTCTAATTAAGTTTTTTTATCTAGTTTATAATATTATAGCAGTTGGAAATCAATCATGTTTCACGCAATTAAAGCGAGTATTTTGTTTACGTATTTTTTAGACTTTTTTAGGGACATGGAATAATGGTTTTTTTTCATGTTTTTTCTGATAGATAGTTAGTTATTTAAGATTAAAAAAAATGTTACATTCTTATATCTTATGAATAATACGTCGAAAAAAAATATTTCATTAAAATGATAAACAAATGCAAGTACCTACGTTAAGACTACATTTTGGAGAGATCCCAGCGCGAGTAAGGAATCTAAGCTATAATATTGGTACCCCGATGAGAACCATAAAAGCCAGAAATAATTCATTCGCATGACTATTAGTAGGTAGGGTGGTGCAGGTGGCTAAATCGACACCACATTTAGTATAATAGTTTCAGTATTTCCGAATTATATAAATTATTATTATTCTTTTAGAGTTTTAATACGATATCTAAACTTAAACAAGTTCAACTTTCCAAATATGCACTTATTAAATCTTAGTGACGTTAAACCTTACTTTTAATCTATAACCAAAGAAGTTTTAAGATGTAGATATCTTCATTTTCTACTACTTTACAAGAATAACACTGACAATGATGAACAAATTGTGCTACCTACCTATGATTTATTTTGTATCGTAAAAGTTATCGCTATTTTAATCGAACTATGGTCTGGACTTGGGTAAATGAATAATAAAATGGTGAGAGATATAAGACATTTCTGGTAGTAAATAGCTACTTTTTTCAATTACTTACTTTAAGTAATGATCGTGAAGATATTATTCAAATTTCATAAAATGAGTAAGATGTAAAATAGACTATTAAATTTAATATAGAATGGCAATGCAATAAAACATTTGTACTGCTTTATGCCAGGCGTAAACATGAAATACGACATAATTTCGTGTTCCACGCCGTGATAAAGCAAAATGTAATTAATTCAGCAATAATTTTTAAGTACACTAAAGTTCTCATTTGCGTATGTATAAAACAATCCCATTATTTATGTAGATGACAATTTACCATAATACCTAAAGATCTTACGAAGTGGACAAAGGTTGTCTATGAATAAGGCATTATTATTATTTTGTAATATACTATTTATTATCCAGCAACTGAAATTATTTTGATTAAAATCAAATTTAGACTTTAAAATCATCTGTCAAAGTATTATAAGAGTATCTACTTATTTGTTTTTTTTCACGACCCGATTAAAATAAACGATATCTACCGTTATTTTCGTGTCAATTTATTTTCCTAATTCATAATTAGAATTTTGGTATATCATTTATTTTACCATTTATGCCATGTAATGTCTCGCTCTCTTCCACATATTTAGAGATTATTATGTTTTCACAATACTATTATATAAGGTATTAATGTGCAACAAATAAATGTGTAAATTGTTTCAAAATCAATTTAAAAATATATATATATACTCCCGTGGTGCAGTGTGTTAGGCGCTGGCCTTCCACTGAGAGTTCTGGGTTCAATTCCCGGTAAGGACACAATATTTATGTGTTTTTCTCAATGCCCGGGTGTGTGTGATTGTTCAAAATTACTAAAAACCACCTTGTATGAAAAAGCAAGGACATGGTTATTAATAATTCAAAAAACAAATCCATACCTAATTATTATATATTAAGTGTTTTTTCCTCAACACAGGTTGGCAATCATCAAAGCGATCTCCAACTTTGAAGTTACTAACTGGAACAACGAAGTTGTACTTTTATGAAACATTGTAATATTGAATTCTTCATGACTCATGATATTCGCTCCTGGTTAGATATTATTTTGTTCTAGAGTTCAACTCTGTATGCAAAAATTTAGAAGTTATTTTTCACCGTGCCCGGAAGTTTGTACGTATGCAGTTAGCGTAAATGTAATATTTGTATAATTTACATGTAACCATTTTTCACCACGTATCACGCGTCTAAACAACTGCAGTTTTCTTTGTTATACGTCTACCTGCTTTCTCATTGTCATTGTCTGCAATTACCGTATCGCTTTTTACCTTGTGTTTCCACAATAATTTAGCCATACGGTTATACACGCAAAACTCATAAGGATTACATTAATAGTAGTATTATCAAATTCATTCATTTAAATTTCATTTAATAAAAAAAAATGTGTAAAAACAACGTAAAACTTATCTCTACGACCTGACCGCTCGTACTAAACAAATATTTTAATTGCTATATTAAACTGTAAACATGTTATAAACATAACGGCATTTCAAAATGGTCAACAGTAAAATTATACATTTCGAATTAAAAACTAAATGAATAATATACCAATGCGTCAATTACATTGAGCTACTTTACGAGCTGTTTGTTGGCGAATTATTTAAAAGCGGGTGATTCAGCTACTGCTATTGTGATGATGACACACAAAACTTTCCATTCGCTGAGAAGCCACAAGCCAACGACTATTTTGACAGAACGTAGTTCGTTTTTTTTACCGAGAGGTCACTACTACGCTCTACTGTGCAGAAGCAGTAGGCCCACACGCCGGCGTGTAGCGTGTAAAGTTGACCGGCTTTCAACTTTTCTCGGTAGATAGTTTACAGTCTGCTTGTTAGCTTGTTCAATGATGACACTGGGCGACTTTACAAGCAGATTGTAAATTCGCCAACAAGCAGCTCGTAAAGTAGCTCAATGTCACTGACGCATAATTAACATTTTTTTTATTCAACGAATAATTCACAAGATTTAAGAATGTAACATTATGTTTTTGAACATACATAAAAATTGTTGATTAAATTATTAGGAACCCCAAGTAAGTTACAACAAAAAATCTTGGAGTGATCCGTGACGTCGGTTAGTAATAATTAAGGTAATTTAATACTAACTTTTATTTTAAATACAAAAGCCGATTGCCAGTAACGAAATTTAGAAAGTACTTCAGAGAGTATTGAAAGAACCATTATTTTAAATTCGCCGTAATTGGATAAGATGCCTATAGCATAGTGGTCAATGAACGTTGCCGCGAATCCCGAGAGACGCAGGTTCAAATCCTGCTGGGTGTCGTATTTAAAAAAAAATATATTGGTTGTATATAGTATTTTTTGAATTATGAATGTTTAATAATATACTTATTGAAAATTACTTGTCATTGACAATCTACCATAATATAGACAAAAGTATAAATAAATTATTATAATATTCTTAATTCCTTGATAATTTGTATTTTTTATTTATTGTTATATCTTATATAAAAAATATTGATAACTAGCCGTGCGAAGGTTGTCGATCTATTGTAGTTTTTTTTTTTTTATGTTGGTGATTTTCCTTTACCATGTTTCTTAGAGTAGGTACCATGTATAAAAATGCACAGAAGGAACACTATCAAAGTGATTCTTTCTCTATGGAAGAAAAATCACTTCACATCTCAAAGGCGTGTTTTAATGAACGGATCCCGTAATTAATGAACGATCTCAAAAAGAATTTACTTTATAGCGAAACGCAGCTAATGACAATTTTGCGCTGACATTTTCAGCGTTTACTGAATTTAAAAATAAATAAACGTATTTTAGCTTGCGTTGCAAGTATAAGAAATTATATTATTATTTTGTAGTTTATCAGTATATTAATTTAGTTGTCTATGCGTCAATTAAGTCACGTTGAGGTCAAGACTGTCAGTGAGCACCACATGCCGTTAGCTCAACGTGTGTATGCTACCACCTTTGCTCCTGTATTATTCTGAGACATTACATTTTACTAGGGTCCAAAGGTATTTGAGCTCATCTCATCAATGTCTTCGACAAATCTTATGAGTACCTACATAAGGGCATGTCAGCCTTAGGTGATTGAAGTTGAAGTAGTTACGGAGAGATAGTTCACGTGGCTTGGGAATGCATTCTAGATGCCGACAGAGAGTCTGACACTCCGTACCATTGTGGCACAACTTCAAGTATTCTGTCGCTGTGGCTGACCCTTTCCCACCCTGCAGCGGTACTACAGAAGTGATCTCACATGGCGGGAGGCGCAAGAAATGCTGATGGATCGAGGGAAGTGTTGCGACCTTATGCTATACTCCAATACTGGGATATAGGATGATGCAGTATGCACGGAAGTTTATAGTTATTCTCTCGTTTTTTCTCAGTCATTACCTCATGACTGAGGATCGTGACCACCTTAAAATGCAGTCTTTTCCTGAACGAGATTTTCTATTCCTCACAGTCATCTGTTTCTCTCAGGGCAGAGTGAAAGCTGACCCTAATAAGCCCATTGGTCACTCGAGCGCGCCGACACTCTTCATCTGCTTCACCTTCCACGATGGCTACCAAAAACCGCTAGTCTCTCCAGGTTATTTATAACAAGCCTATCTAGACTTATATGAAGCCTATTGCATCGCTTTCTCTAGCTCGGCGTTGTTCCAAGTAGAGGTCTTGTTTTTGTCAATTCCATTCAACCTCACGCTAATGTGCTATGTTTGTGTTACAATATAAAATCTTCTTTAATTTCTGGCGCTACGATGACCCTCCCACTCTGCTTGGTTTTCCGACATTCTTCACATATTGATTACTCAGATTTTCATGTCTTTATGTAGGGCATCAATTCACCGAATTTGTGATCATCCCGCACTCAACTTTTCTCCTAGTCCACTAAACGTTTGGCACTTTATTGGTGCGTAATCATCGTGTCACGTGATCGAAGCATCGCAAGCGTCGGTGTCATTTTATTATACTATAACATAATAAATTATGATTAATATGTAGCTATTTTGCCAGATGCCATCAACATAGATGGGACCAACGATCTTTCGATATTATGTACATATCTTTGGAAATCAATACCAATGAGATAAATAAGTGATCATTAAAAATGATACCTTCTATAAAGCAAGATAACAATGCTTTTATATTGTAGAGTATGATATTTGACACTGAAAAACAAAAAATCAAATCGCAAATACAAACAAAATAGATTCTGAAATATTTAAAGTACTCGTATTATTTTTAATTCAACGTATTTTAAAACGATTTTTAGATAAGATATTCTTTAATACATTTGGTTCTTTGTATGGCAATGTTATTAATAATATTTATTTTACTCTAATCATTATAATTAATAATATTTCTTTTTGTTAATTAAAAGTTATCATTAAACTTACCCAAATTGACGAATTTTGCTAAAAAAAACTACATTGAAATAATAATAATGGAATATGATATTTCATCATTAGTTGAATTATAATGTACAATAGTATTTTTGTATGTCGATTATGTTAAAACGTTTCCCGTATTTATCACATTATTTTTACTTTATTAAGTATTTAACATTAAAACTCAGCCATACATTAGCCCATATCCAATTCATTTATCGAACATACATAATTTTAAATCACCTCGGGTGGGATGGGTCTCGAAGAACCCGCATCCATTAGATTTGCGCCAATATGCTTTACCAATTGAACTGTTTGCGTCCTACCTAATTACGACAAAATTAACTAATATTCATACATCTTTAGCGCTTTGCAAATTGCGTTAATTTTAGCAATCGACTTTTGTGGTTTTTAATCAAGGTGTACCAATAATAGGTACTCAGCTTTTTCATTACTAACTGATGTCAGGATCTCTTCAAATTTTAGTTTTAACGTATTTGCATTTTTTAATAATTTAATAAACCATTTTGTGCTTAAAATTATAAGGCACTATATTAAAAAAATAACACTTTTCTACAAATTGCAGATATTATTGCAGAAGTAATGTAAAAAAGATATTTAAAGCTAACCATACAACTATAAATTAAATACCACGCCATTGAAAAATTTTGCCTTTTAAAAATAATATGCTAAAATTTTAACACGCCATATTTCATAAATTTCGTATAATTCCAATATACCTATACAATGACACGATATTATTATTATTTGTATTATCTGATTCTGCTCAATGTGTGTATTTGTACGATCCTAATTAGCAAAATTTTGCGTTGTGTGTGGAAAATGAAGTAGAATGTTAACTATTTGAACAAATCCCTTCGTTAGTAAATAATTTAGGTAACGTTCAAGCGATGCTACCATAATCACGTCTGTAAATTTTCACATCGTGCACAGTAAACGGGCAGGTTAACATAAATTAAGAAAAAACGAGCTAATGACTAGGTCATTATTTTCTCTACAAAATAATTATTCCGCGTTCGTTTGGCGGGCTGAATACAAAAAAAAACGAAAATGGAAACAAGTCCGAAGATTTCCCTCGCATCTCTGTGGGAAAAATAAAATCGTACGGTCAATTTTTCCGACATCAAGTGCCTCATTAAAGAGAGTAACTTTATAACCGCTTTTAACAGTGGCTCATACTAGCGTTATTAAAAGGAAGGTCTGATAAATCTTTGATACAAATCAAAAAGATAATTACTACGAGAATTTTTTTTTGTAATTTTTGCTTGTATCAATTTTGAAGAAAATAATAGTGTTATGTTGGATATTTTTAGCAGTTAAATGACTTATATTATTCAAAACGGACTTAATTAAAAATATAAAGTGTTTTAATGTTATAATTGGTATTTTAGTGGCGGAGATGGCATTGAGATATATTTCATTAAAAATCACTAAAAACAATATCATATAATATAATATATATATTATCTTCCAAAATATACTAAGAAATCTACAAATTTAGAATTTACTTTGTTAAAGTTTTAATCTGTAATTATTATTATATTATAGGACATGTTTACGGTTAAATATGATAATATCATAATTATATCAAAATCCCAATGTCAGATTTAATAAATTTAAGAATTCTTTTAATTTTGTATTGAGTGGTTATTAGAAATTCTCTGAAATAAAGAAATTATAATAAGTACGGATTTTTTAAAAACTGCACTTTGAATAATATTACAACTTTTAAATAACGTGATGAAGGAAACTTGACCATGCGAACATTTCAAGTGTAAAAAAAGTAACTGTGAATTCTGTGTCTTCATGGAATTACGTGAAATATTGCCAAACATTATTTATTATCGGTATTCAAAGTCTTTAAAATGAATTATTGTGAGAACAATGATTGAAACTACCAAATACTGTCTTACACTCAGAGTATGTATTGACTGCAACTGTAAACTCGAATTACAGTTAACGTTGGCTAACTAAAGAAAGTACTTAGTATATACACATTTATTATTTGGTAATAGTGTTTATTATTTATTTGTTTCTTTGTTAAACACCACAACAGGCCGTGATGCCCAATTAGAGTGGAAAAACACCCAGGCTTGAGGAATTTACGTATTAGATTATTTGACCTGACCGGGAATCGAACCCGGAGCTCTGTAAATTGTGAATTTAAGCACATGTGTAGTTATCCATACGACCAACAATTTGATATAAAATATAGATAGATGCATTTGTAACTGAAAATAGTGAATTAAAATCGTAATAACTAGTGTAAATTAAAATACAATACATTAACTCTGAAAATAGTATAAAATAAACATAATAATATATAAAATAATATCTTCCATAATAATAATTACATATAAATACAAGATAAAAAGAACTTTTTCTATACCACGTTTTTAAATTTTCTGTTGAATCATATAAACTTGACAGTTCTATGTATTAATAAATACCTTTTTTGTACTTGATAGAAATACCGAATAAATATTATAGAATACTGAAATGTCATTTTGACATTTCATATTGATTTCCATAGTAACGCACGTATATATTAATAATTTAGTTGCTAGAACCCCTAAGCAACCAATAATAGTGAGTAGTAAATATTACTTTTAATGAATTTTTTCCGAAACATACAAAACAGAATTAACTGAAAATGATTTCAATTCTGCTTAAAGATGGCCAAAAGTATTAAAAAAATACATTGTCGTCGTGTTCTGATATATTCTAAAAGTTTCAAATGTCTAGCTAGTCGGGAAGCTAGTTAAAAATCTTAGACAAACAAGAAAAAAAATTGTACTGCACAAGAAAAAATCTGTACCGGACAAACAAGGATACGAGCTAATAAAAACGTGGTAAAATAGACTGCATTTATAAGAATAAAATTAGGTTTTCCATTATTGTGATTTGCGTTGGGCACGATCAAATTTATTTTAATGGAAAAAGTCTGTTGATGAAAATGGAAAGTGTTATTAGAATTTTACGTAAAATGAGAAGGCATGTAAGATGCTACATGACATATTGAGTCAAAACATAATTCAAACAAATAGGATTCGAAAAAAGGTATCTTTTCTATGATACGATGATAAAACTTGTGCTTAAGGCACCCCTTGGTGGGCGGTAAAAAATTGTAACAGTTAAACGGCGAAAAGCTTTTTTGTTCCGTTTATATACGTTGTGTGTGCCGCGGTGTTTTTTAGCGTCGTGTCGACCAGCCCAGGCGGAGGCAGAGGTTCGCGTTAATATGGAATGTGGAAACAGCCCGCAATAAAGCCCCATAAAAAGTGCCCGACGGGGACATTTCCCTCTGGCAGTTAAGAATGGCGTATATTTTTTTTTATCGCGTCAAAAATATAAGCGGGCATTCCAATTTTGTCACTCTTGCCCTGTAATTTCTTTGACAGGTAGATGTAGTTCGCAGGCGCGCATACAAAACAGTAGTACCTATTAGGGGGTTTCTGTTTTTTTTTTAAATCCCCAATATTATAATAATTTCTTTTGTAATATCTTTTCAAAGACGCTGGGATTATATTATAATATTAACTAAAAACATATGATCATAATTTGATTTCGATGTAAACTAATTTGATTTTACCACGTTTTTATTAGCTCGTATTCTTCTTTGTCCAGTACAATTTTTTTTTTGTTTGTCCAAGATTTGTATTGGACGATTGAAGATGTTTAACTAACTTCCCGACTAGCTAGATATTTGAAACTTTTAGAATATATCAGAACACCACGACAATGCATTCTTTTAATAGTTTTAGCCATCTTTAAGCAGAATTGAATTCATTTTCAGTTAATTAGGTTTTGTATGTTTCGGAAAAAATTCGTAAAAAGGAAAAAAAAATATTGGTTTCTAAGGGGGTTCTAGCAACTACATTATTATTATTATACGTGCGTTACTATGGAAATCAATATGAAAAGTCAAAATGACATTTCAGTATTCTATATGTATTCAGTATTTCTATCAAGTACAAAAAAAGTATTTATTAATACATGGAATTGTCAAGTTTATATGATTCAACAAAAAAATTTAAAACATGGTATATAAAAAGTTCTTTTTATCTTGTTTTTATTTGTTGTCTTTCTTCTTTATTTTCTCTTCTCGTTACATAAATTACCGGAAGTCGGTCACCATCAGGAAAAATTTTACTCTATAGTCTCGATGAAGTTATACTCGTACCAATCACAAAAGTTTTTAAATCTATGCTCTGCTACATTTACGGTTGATCTCTCGTTGGAAAATGAGTTGGGGGATACTGTGATTTGTATTTGTCACAATGTTGGCAAAGTGTTATAATTTTATGATTTCGTTTAAGAGCGTCAACTGTCAGTCCAAGGAATTTTGAAGATATGTTGGTATAATCCTATTTTGAAAGCCTCAACTCTCTTGGTTTTTAACATACATAATTTTGAAAAACACTTCTGAGAAAATATAGTATAACCAATAGAAAATCTTTTTGAAAAAGTAAGACACCCCGGCAGGGAATCGAACCCTGCATCTCCCTGGTTTACGCTCCGTCTGTGCATTACCTCTATGCTACAAGGTGACATAATCCAATAATACAATATCTCTTGGTTTTACTAAGACGTTCTAATATTAAAAATTACGTAATTTTGTTTTTTCACTTTCGCTACTGCACAGATTCGCTGGCACGTAAAGTTAAGTGTTGATTACGGTCACTTAACCACTTCTCTATGACTATGCATTTGACCTTACATTTCTATCCGATGTAATACAGAAATGTAGTTTATTATTCTACAGAGTCCAAATATTTCAGTCTAGGTCTTCCGCCAATCATTTTCCTTTCAGGTGAATTGAAAATGAGCCTCTTGTGTCACGTGTGAGATGATCAGAAAATTATTGTAAGGCGTAATTGTATTTACTTGCCTCGGGTCTTCGTTTACTTTCGCTATGGATCCTAAGATCCTTTTGAATTTTTTTATATTACAAAAACTTGAAAAAAATATTTTTCACCATCACAAATAAAAGCTCAATTTCCCATTCGTCATCAAAATGATAAGTTTGGTCTTATTTAGGCATTTATTACACTTATCGTCATAGAAGAACTTACGATGCAAAAGTAAGATAAAACTACTCCTCAGTGTAAAGCGCGGAGATTCACATTGTTCCTTACTCTAACTTCTGCAATAACTTTCGTGAATCCGATTTAAAAAATCAATATAGGAATGGTTAATGCTTCCTCTCTTTCAAAATATCAATGCTATCATGTTGTATTATCACGCGGGTTTATCGAGCGATCAACGCATTAGAAATTCCAGCGGTATCTAATTTAGATTACTATGAATAATAAATACAGGAGAGATAACCATAAGTGACATAATATCACTAATTGTTGGTTCATTAAGATCCGTTTGTGTTCGCACTGATCTGTCATATTATATAGAGATACCCCATGTTAATATTAAAAGAAAAATCGTTGTGGACAGGAAGTAATATTCCATTCACAAAAATAGATATATTTTTTTTCGTTCCTGGACGTGGGCAGGTTACCAGATCCGAGGACAACCCCTTTTGTGCGCGCACCTGATAGATTCGAAAAATGGCCACGTGTCAAGGAGCCTTTGTGGAAAAGAATGTGTTTACATCTTGAGCATACGACATTGATTTTTTTTCAGTTTTCCGGCACTTATAAATATTGTGCGAGTATTGGTTCTGTAGCCATATACAAATGGTTAATATTTGATACCTTCTTGTACGTGTTAAACGCATTGGTATTGGTTACATTCACATCTGAAGTATAGAGTGTATTTATTATGAATATCACGATATTGCGTATCACGAGAATGGCAATTATTATGATACAAAAATGATGCGTGCACAATGTCAGCCATCAGCCATAATCAAGTTTCATTTTTTGGTATCCTTAATTATATTATAAACAATACAAAGCAGTGGTTTTCAAAGTTAGTACCACCGCGTCCTGAAATGTTATTGGTGAGCTGTTAAAAAAAATAAAAATTCCAAAAAATGTTAAATCAATGCGCTGATGCTCGATCACATTAATTGATTGGCTATTTTATTAAGGCGATAACACAATTTAAACTGCAAAGATAATAACGCATGGAGTCGTAATTGGATAGTAATTTACTTCCCAATGGCCAATCAACAATAATTGTCATTTTTCAGGAAATTTGTCCAAATTGTGATTAGGAATTAGATTTCAATTCAGTTTGACTGCTCAGAACATATATATTTTGAGTGCTGCTTAATATTTATAAAACACTAAAGGCACTGTAAAACAAAAAAAATTGAAAATCTTTGGGATTTAATACATATACGTTAAAGGTTACGTGACTTCCAGTATCTATATACATAAGTTAAGGTAAGTGATACAACAGTGAAAATAAGGTACGCAAGAAGTGGTATTGGTTTTTATATTACCGTCACTATCGCCAACAGTGTTTATGCCGTTACTGTTGTATCGGTCTGCGTAGATAATTTTTGATCTCAATCTTTTTTTTTAATCCACCGGATCTTTCGAACATTACTTCTTAAAATGTGGTAAATTTATAGTATTTTTATGTTGAATATGAAGTATCACTGAATTTAGAAAATTATAATAACATTGGTAGGTATAGTATACAAATACATATTTAAAAAAATATAAGTTTATGTTAAATTAACAATACATTTACTTAATTATAATATAAAGTGATGTATTAGCCAATATATAGCATCATAGCTAAGCAGTGTATTTTAGGAGAAACTATAGAATGTCCAATTTAGTAAGTAGATACACTTAATAAGCTAATATGGCTCGATGCAATTTAACGAGTATTAATTCATTTAAAAATGAAATATAATTATTTATACAACGCTTTGATGTCGTAAAAAATTATCGATATGAGTGAATTGTGTCTTTACCTTAATATTCATTCATGGATCGTCATCCCTCGTCGTGAATTATAAAAATAATTCTTATATAAATCTGAATCTGATTAAACTACTTATAGTAATTTATTATTAGTAATAATATAATAATATGTAATCTTAATTTTTCTAAACAAATTTTCATTATAGACTAAAAATGTATAATAATTGATATTCCTTTTTGATATGTACCGTTTCATTAACCTAGCGTATGTAATTTTTATTATGCTAAATTACCTATTATTTAATATCACGGATCAACATGACCCAGAGCACACCGGCACTTACCCACTCCCACTCGCAGAGTCGAATAAGTATACAACAACAAAAAGTCATTAATTGATATGTATGCGTTTCCGTCATTTTTTGTTTGTTGATATGTATGGATTTCGTTACGGACTAAAACTTAAAACTAATCCTCAGGCCATCCTAGATCTTCACCGATAAGTTCATAAAACCGTTGATTGTGTTCTATAAAAAACTTTCTCAGCTTTGATACAGTACTAGGATCGACTCTCGGATGTCTTCTTCCTTTTGTTTCTCTCAGACATTTATCTGCTGTATCATTTCTGAGACAATAAAAACCTTTCGTTTCATTAAAATAAAAATTGTGCCTTCCTATCCTGCCATCTAAGCCTAAAAATGCTTCGATTTTCTGCAGTTGAGGTACTGGATCTTCTATAAGACGGTCCCCGTTTACGACAAGTATTTGTTCACGTGGAAATACCTCAAGCCATCTGTGTAAGTAAGTATGGTATAGAGATATAGCGATGGGTCTGTAAGATGTGTTTATCGTTCCACCAGGATGAATGGCCAGTTGTTCGAATGGTCTTGGAGGAGGTGCCGCGGCGCCAGGTGCTGAGACGATACCAGGGCCTGTCGCCGGTGCTGGAGGTCCAGATGCAGTTCCGTGACTCCTTAACTGAGTATAATCAGATATAGCGCGGGTAACTGGTTCACGGACTATTAGAAGTAACCTAACACTGCTGTTCATTGCTCGAATGCGTTCCGGAACCTGTCGAGAAAAAAATAAAACAGTATTAATATAAAACGGTCGATTTTCAGTTCATAGTATAGGTTAGCGCTTTGGTAATTACCCTGCAACGAGCTAAGCGGGAAATGTTTCAGTCATGAATATTTTATACATTAACTTAAATAAAAGACGCTAGTTCACCGTGGTAAATATTATGTACGTACACTATTAGTGAGGTACTACTGAAGTCTGCAAAACAGCGTTATAAAAACTTTTGCATAATTTGAAAGAAGAGTTCTTTTAATGAGTTACCATACCTACAAAACATCACAACATATTATCGTGAATTTATTTATGGAAATTTTATTTTATTTTTGCAGTAGGTAATATTCATTATTGATTGCTTGATTTGTAGTTAAAGATTAAGAATTAAAAGCTGAATTTTAATAACAATATTATACATTATAATAACAGTTCATTGATTTTTCGAATATTTTTCTAGATATGATAAAAAGCACTTATTTTGTGTTTAGTAACTAAATGAAAAATATCTGTTATAAAAAAATCTAAAATAAGTACATATACAATATAGTTAAATTGAAAACGTCTCGAAAAGAATTAAATTCTACTTAAAGATGGCTAAAAGTATTAAAAAAATGCATTAGCATCCTGTTCTGATATATTCTAAAAGTTTCAAATGTCTAGCTAGTCGGAAAGTTAGTTAAAAATCGATTTCAAGATTTGTATCGGACAAACAAACACCGGACAAATAAGAATACGAGCTAATAAAAACGTTGTAAAAATACGACGCCCGACGGGATTTGAACCCGTATATCCATTGGTATCGCGCCAATATGCTTTAACCAATTAAGCTACGAGCCTTGTACTTAATTACGATAATTTAAACTAGTAGAACCTAAATGAAATGATTATCAAATATGACATATATTTAGGTATTTAATATGTCCATATACGCGATTATATTATTTAAGCTTGTGTTTCTCTTGCATGGAGTCGCCCTAGTCGAACTTGTTTCGATAATTTTCTGGTAGATGGTACTGTCAATTTTCTTCTGTATAATTGAAATAACATTCAGATAAGAGGGGATCATTTCTAACGTAAGGTATGTTGCGATGTATTGAATTATACGAGGGTGGGTCAATAATTCCTTAGAAAAAAGCATTAAAACAGGTTTTATTTTTGTATTTTTTTTTTATTTCTCAACATAATTTCCTTGGAGCTCAATACACTTGGTTAGACGTTTCTCAATTTTTTTTAAACCGTCAGAAAAATAAGTTTTCGGAAGGTCCTCAAAATAAGCATTTGTCCGATCGATGACTTCTTCATTTGAAAAAAAACGTTGTCCACTTAGCCATTTTTTTAAGTTTGGGAAAAGGAAAAAGTCACTGGGGGCTAAATCTGGCGAATACGGTGGGTGGTCGACCAATTCGAACTTTAATTCTTCAATTTTAGCCATTGATCGTAAACATGTGTGAACACGGGCATTGTCCTGATGAAAGAGGATTTTTTTCCTGTTTAAATGAGGCCGTTTTTCTTCAATTTTGTTTTTTAGCTGGTCCAATAAAGATGCATAATAATCCCCTGTTATTGTTTTTCCTTTTTCCAAATAGTCAACGAAAATAATTTCACGTGCATCCCAAAATACAGTAGCCATAACCTTACCAGCTGATTTTATGGTTTTCGCCTTCTTTGGACATGGTTTGCCTTCGCAATCCACTGCTTTGACTGTTCTTTCGTCTCGGGAGTATAGTGGTGTATCCATGTTTCATCTACAGTCACAAAGCGACGAAAAAATTCATCCGGATTGCGTTGCATGAGCGACAACAGGGCTTTAGAGGCCACCACCCTATTGCGTTTATTGTCGACTGTGAGAAAACGCGGCACCCATCTTGCAGAAATATTTTTCATGCCCAATTTGTCATGTAAAATAGAAATGACGCTACCTTTTGAGATCCCTGTAACCTCAATTATCTCACTCAACTTTAATCTTCGGTCACTTAACACCATATCGTGGATTTTATTGATCATTTCTGGTGTAGTCACCTATACAGGACGTCCTGAGCGTGGTTCATCCTTTGTTGATGTACGACCACGTTTAAATTCATTTAACCAGTTATAAATAGTTGCAAGTGAAGGAGCAGATATGCCGTGAACTAAATCCAACTCATTTTTTATTTCCTTTGCTGTTAACCCTTTTATATTAAAATGTTTAATAACAGCTCTAAACTCAATTTTCTCCATTTTCCATTTTTCCATTTTCCACAAGCAAATTTTTTTTTTAAATGTACGAGAAACACACAACAACCCGACCAATCTGATTGAAACTTCGCAGCATACTGAATCGGTAGTGCCGCTGCATGAAAACAAACCGCTTGCAGTACTAGTCGCGCCACCTGTCGGCTTTTCTAAGGACTTATTGACCCACCCTCGTATTATTACAATATAAAAAATATTGTAGAAAAAGTAATTATTGTAATATTCATATTATGAACATGTAGGTAAATTTGAAATTTAAAAAAAATATAATAAGAGAGTCTTTACCGCTGCGCCTACATAAGTATTTAATTTCAATTAAGTATTCGGTGCCTTATTTGAAATGAAAAAAAAGTGTTCGTTGGAAATACAAAATCTTGCATTCGTATCTTGTAGGCACGCTTCCACTTGTGGATAAGATTTAAAGGTGGCGGGTGAGATTACTTCAACACGTGTACGCCTAAACATTTTACGGCGAACTCATTTGTCATTGTTGCCAGGGTAAAATTTTAATTTTCCCGCCGGAGTTTGTTACCGGTTCCACGTCCATTTCTCGTCGAATGGTTTCAACTTTAAATTTATATACCCATTACTCTTTAAATAATTAACTAGAATCCTAAAAACCCCAAGGTAACTTACTACTTACGTAATTAGGTAGTGTTTTAATATACTGCCCATGTGTATTATTGAAACAGTGCTACTCAACTTTTGTCGCTTCACGGCACATTATTCGAATTATAAAATTGACGCAGCACGTGAAAAAATACTTACGTAGAGAAAGAACAAATTATTTTGGCATTGCGGTCACGACAAATCAATTTGCAACGGTTTTATATCATTTTAAAGTAACGATATCAACACATACGTGAGTTGCCTACACTGCCAGAATAATTTGAAATCATTCTATTCAAGGAGGGGGCTGACAGGCCTTTAGCCTGGGGGTCCGTTGTGAGGGTTCGACCAGTTAAGTGAGATTAAGAGACACCACAAATTTTTCCTAATAGTAAAAAAATCGCCTGTGGAGCTATTTTCCGTAAAAATATTAACGTTTTAAAAATGTGGCTGTGCGATGTAATACAATTAAAATGATAATTCACGTGTAGAATTTTATTTTATAATGTATGTTTGATGACAAATAAAAATGTCTATTTATCAAATATAGCAAATGGTCGCTTGTTATGCATGCTACTATAAAAAGGGATTGCGATCAGTGCTTTATAATATGATGTTCAGTGCGGAGAATTCAATAATTCATGTAAATTTATTGAAAAATAGAAAAAGTCGCTAAAAGTGCATGGAACACTCTTAAACCGCGCAATAACCATGGGGTTCCGTGGAATACTATTTTGAGGTTCACTACTAAACATAAAACTGTCCTTAACCTTTGCGATGTGCTTCAGAATCTGGGGGCCATGATTCTATCTACCACGTTTTTCATATTCTTACATTGATACCACGTATTTCACTAAATACTAACTAAATGCAATTCATCACAACAAAAGGTTTTCGTAATACTCGTACCATATTTCATAATAATATAGTACAATAGACTTGTCCCATAGGTACCAATTAATATTATTATAGTGAATGCATTATAGAATTTTAAAAAATAAACTATTTAAATTTATCAAATTATTTTATTATATTATGTACTGCTAGTAATACATTACATGTCAGTACATAATCAATTGATTGAATGAGATAATTATTACGTTTGCTTATGATACAACATTTTTTGTATCTATAAGTTGATGCTTGAAAAAGTTACTTGTATATCCTGGCGAACATATTAATTAAATAACATTTTAAATTTATTTTTAGTGATTCGAAAAAATTCTAACATAATAGTAAGTAAGTATAATATTATATTTTGTGGTGGAAAATGATAAAATAGTGTCTACTACCATTTCACCAATGGACGGAAACTCGTTTTTAGTAGAAAGTAAAATTATTATTTATTGATTATATGTTTTTGAAACGATTTTCGTTCAATCATTCTTCAAATTTAGGAATAAACATACATAATATCGTGCGGCATACTTTGAAATTGCTTATGGTACACTGGTATGTCGCGACACACCGTTTAGAAAGCTCTACTCTAAATAATCCTGTCGTATGTTATTGATTACCATTTTGTTTAGTGTAACCAGACAATGTTTAAAATTGACTATAAACTAAAATTTAATCAATATGACAAGTGCTCTGCCATTGATATAGGTACCTATTCCCTTTTAAAAGATTAATGATACAAATAGCCATTCATAATACTTAAAATCATTACATAGTAGCAAAAACTCAATAAATAGTGTTTAACTGTATTTGTAAAAAACATTACTTAAAATAAATACTACAATTTGTTAAACATGATACAATGCAATTGCTACAGTGGAAATTGATTTATAATAATAGTTATAACAATTTTAATTTTCTGTAAATCAGTTTTCATTCATAAATTTTATTGTCTACATGGGTACCTGTCAAAAATCTTTATTCATTTTCGACAACATATAGCACTGAAAGTATTAAAGTGGTGACCTGCGGCACGTATGACATGATTTTTGAACTTGCACGCACGTCGTGTCAAAACAAAGATTTCATGATAACGTCAATTTTTCCGGACAGGGGCTCAATTATAGCGTAGACACTGGCGATATCTTTAAAACCATGAAATTATTGGTATGTATTCGTAACTAATATTTATAAAAAATCAGTACAAAATTTTAAAGCTTCCAATATTTAAGTAATAAACTATTGGTTCTGAAAACTTTGTGAAATGTGAGTAAAAATTGCCACACATTTGCATGGCATCACAAACTAATATGGGTATATTATAATGTAAAATATATTACTGTCTAAATGTATTTTGTTTTTCTTTTTGTTTGTTACAATCGTTTATATCACTCCAATAAGCAGTTTTCACCACTGCGGCATTAATCGTTGCATGGAAAAATCGATAAAAATATACACCAGAATAGGTATCTTGATTGTCGAATTTTAGTCGAAGGTCACTTTTAAAAATCGACTGGTAATTACTGTACCCACATTAGTAGACACTAAATAATTCATCAATAATAAAGCACCTATGTATTAAAAACTTCACAATTGTTTTCAGTAGGTATTATACAAAAAGTTGAAGTAGGGGTTTTTACTATTCGATGTAATGGAAAAATTTAAATCTGTGGAAAACGCTGTGAAGCAACATATATGGTATTTTTTTCTAATGGGTTGGTTGAAAGTTCGAACTATTGTATCTGGAAAAAAATAAATATTGTTGTATATGACATATGTAGAGTAAAGTCGGTAAATATGGCACAAGCGGCTAATGTGCACCACCCCCGTACGTCTACAATGGATAACGTCACCCAAGCAGAATATATTGTATATCCACGTTTGTGTAATGACGTTGTCACAGTGTTGCCATGTCTACTGAAATTTCAGTAGATCTACTGATATTTTTTGCCAATATACTGAATTTTTGATTTTTTTTCGAAATTCAAGAAATCTACTGATATTTGTGTTTCTCCATAATTGTAAGTTTACTGATGATTATTTTAATAATAAACTTGAAATGATTTACGCACGATCTTTTTTAATGTGTTACACTTCTAAATTGACGAAGAAAGCATTGTAACTCTACCCAAGAGCGCCATTTTACCCATTAATATCATCATTGTTTACAAAAAAATAATATTATTAGTTATTTTATCCTTATTAGTCTTAAATTATATCTAATATACTACATTTTCCAAAATCTACTGATACTTTATGAAATCTACTGAATTTTTTGTCAAAATCTACTGAAATTTTAAATTTTGACTTGGCAACACTGCGTTGTCATTCAGTTTCCGTCACACTACTAGGAAGCACGTGTGTCTGATGTCGAATAGATATTCGATTTTTTATGACTTAAATCATATTTTTAGGTAAGTTATCACTAATTTTTTTTCAACACATAATAAGTTTTATTCTTTAGCAAGTGACGCATACAATATTAGTTTATATCTGTACATGTATGTATGCACATTTTTAAGCACGAATATCACTATGTAATACTTTAAAATGATTATTTTTATACAAGTAGTAGGTGCGGCCAATATGAACCACTACAGTGAAGTTAAATATAGGCTTGTGGTAATATAAAGTTTAGTGTCTACTATTTATGTCTGATCTCAACAGCCCACCTCTACCCTTCGTCATTGTGTTCCATGATACATTCTCTATTTTTCTTTTAGATAATCGCACCAAATATTCCAGATAAACCCAGATAAACAGAAACAAGCAGTGCTGTACGAGAGTGATATTAAGATGTAAGTTCCTATATACAGTCACAAGAGGATGCTTTCTTTTATAGGGATTGTCATGGTGAATCATGAATGCAATGCATAGGTACCATGTCCATTGTGGGGCCATGTTGAATACTTCAGTTTCTAGAATAATATCCTCATTTGTGAGTTCAGCACAAGCTAAACAATCAGTCCATAATACCCATAATTCAGTGTCATAAAATTTAAAATTTACATGGCGTAGTAAAAAGTAAAATACAAAAAGTACTTATATGTAATAATTATTGTAAAATATTTAAATTATGTTGGCAGATAGCCGGTAGACCTAAATAAATATAATAAATAAGTAAATGATTATGTTTTATATGAAATATGGATTTTATTTATAAATTACCATAAGGTGGTCCATATTTCCTGACTTTACTCTATGCGTAGATTATACATTGATATGATGTGTTATGTAATATGATGAATGGTATTTATCAATTTATGTGAAACGCATTTTAAGACTTTCTTTGCGTTGCGTTGCGGATTCGAATCCCGCGTCTGGTAAATTCACATTTTGATTTTAAATGTGTGTTGAAAATGGATCTAATTAATTGAGAAAGAAACTAACATCCATTTCTCAATTTATAATAATTATCATAAAATATAATATGTAAAACAAATATTTTTGGAATATATTACACCATTTTCATCCTAGCGCCGGAGTGCAAAGTTTTGAAGCATAATATACTCTACGCACATACATATACGCGACATTTGTTCCATCGGATAAATAGTTTTTAGTCAAGATTTATTTAATAAAGACAAAGAAAAGGCTATTTTTACATTATCAAATACTTGCTTGCTTTATTAAATAGCAAATACTAAATGCTGAATTAAAGTTTATTTGGGTGACTAAATCAGAATTCAGAACTTGTACGTTGCTAATGACCTCAACGTAAAAACTGGTTCACGGAAAGATTCCAGCCACCTTCATATTACCCTTCATATATTGTCATATACTCATAAAAATATATTGCTGGTGAAAATTGAAAAACTGTAAATTATTGCTGTTTATGAAAGAATAAAAATCAAAAACGTATAATCATAGAAAATTATCTGTCTCGAAAGATTAAAGTGTCGTAGATCCATTTGTGACAAAGATTAAGATAATTAGTCAGTAATTATTACTCTTATCAACCAAAGTAGTGAGGTAATGATTATTCTATATCTGCATGTGTAAAGATAATATATGTATGACCATTGTTGTACATAGTTGGTAAGCCAAATTTGGTTATCTATCATTATTTAAAATATTAAGATGAAACAATCGAGTTTTTTATACGTACCTACATAATAGCGAAACATCAGAACTGATCGCTATTTTTTAATGCGTAAACGTAAAGAATAATATGTTTTTTGTGGGTGTTATTACGCTTCAGTATCTGAGTATTTATAGGCCAAACAGGCAAGGTAAAGCTACTTCTTTCGGTCCATCGAGTTTAGTATTATATAAATTATTTAAAAATTAAAGTTAGTAATACGTATCAATTTATGTTAATCATTCTTGTAAGATATACGTTTTCTTCGAGACAGTGAAAACAAAATGATGTGCGTAATTTAAGTTTTCGCACGGTTGCCGGAATCAGTCCGTGAAATTATGTCCAGCAGGGGACGACAAAATGAAACGAGATGATAAATATTGCGTAATACTGTCGGTCGTTTATATTTTGAAGCAGTTATAAAACTTTGCGAAAATTCCCTAACAAAATGGCGGCGAGAAAAGCGGTTCCGCACGCGCTATATTAAATTGTAAAGAAACGTGCTTTTGTGATACAAAAAGGCGCGTGCGTATCTCACGGTTTAAATAACAAGCCGTCCCATAAATAGGCTCTACCGACCACCCCATCATAGGTGAAGGGAAAAAATATCAAATTTTTAGGGCGAATTTTTAATGAGAATGTCGGAAAGTGAACTTCCGATCGGAAGGCGAATAAATAATTCATGTTCGTTTTTTGTTCACATAATTCTAATACTGCACACTGACGACTTTGATTGGTACGGAAAACATTTTATGTGTGTCACATGCTAGTATCACATGCATACTTTAGGGGAGGATATTATGCCATCAAACAATTTAATAAGTTGTTTTATTCATTGGGTCAGTGACTGGGTACCCGCGCGTGTCCCCTGGGGGTGTGAGACTTTGAATTTGAATAGCCTGTAGGAAAATGCGTAACAGCAAAAAGTTATTGAGAATTATACCAACATAGTGTGTATGTTATAGAGAAGAGAAGAGAAACGATCTATATTATACCCATTATTCATTGGATAAAATGAATATCAAATAAAATTGTCATATATCGCATTAAAAATATTTTACGTGTAATTTTTGTTTTTATAATATTTTACAAATATTGCTTGAAATTATTATGTAGTAGATTTTAAATACATATTTCTGCACATTTTATCTGTGACCTAAATATCAAAATGGCTCTTATTTTATTTAAAATACCACTATATCTGAGATCTCAAGACTAAGTATAGTCAGGCCGCGATACGAAACTGTAAACTTCACTGGCAGTGTCATTTTATTGCTCATACTTCGAATCTTCGAAAATCTTTTTGATAAAACATGCGACGCCCAGCGTGAATCGCACCCATGTGCTCTACTAACTAAGCTATGTGCGTCCTATCTAATTGCGACGAGTTGAAGTGCTTTCTAAATTGAGTTCATATTTTTGGCAGTCGGTTTTTGTATTTTAAATCAAAGTATTAATATTACCTGAATTACTAACCGGTGTCAGGATCTCTTCAGTTTTTAGTTATAACGTTTACACACTAATTACATAATTTAATAAACTCATTTGAATAAATATTAAAGACACTTCTTATTGTCTATACAAAAAGTACACTAAATTTAAATAGTTCTAAACATATGTATTATTTCTAAATATTCATCAGTGAATTTAAATGTGATTTGAGGGAGTTAGATTATTTGTATTAAAAATACATAATTTTAATCATCCTAGAACAAAAAGTTGGACCATGAGGGATTCAAGAGTTATCCAGAATGAAATAACTAACTCTTGACGCCAGCTATCAAATATAATAGTAATATGCTCTAATAGTTACTTAAACAATCTAAATTGTTTACTATAATTAACTATTTTTCATTATCCTGTATCTAAAGTTAGAAGATATTTCGAATTAGGTGACTTTTCTATAGAAATTACGTTATTATATACTCACTACTTTTACTTTTATATCCATTGTTTATTTTCAGTACCTACCCAAGATTTTCTTCTTATCCTAACTCCACATTTCCATCAGTCAACATGTCCTGTTTTATTTTTTATAGTATCCGGTATCTTTCGTGTCGCATGACATGCATGCCCAAGATATTCAAAGCAGATGTTTTATCATTATTTAAATAATATAAAAAAACAACGAAAGTAGGTAGTATTGCTCAGAATAAAGTTGATTAGAATATTTCCCCCAAGTCGAAAAATTCAACGACACAGCGAATTCTCTTTAAATGTCTCTATTTTATTTTTGCGTGCAGAAATTTCGCGGAAAGTTATCACGGTAGTTTTAACTTAAGGACTGTTAAGAAATGGAAAACTTTATCTTTGTTTGTTTCTTAATGTAGTTTTAATTATTATGAAGCAAACATTTAAACTTTTCCAGAATGTATAAGTACATTTTTTAACAAAAATTACTGATATTGTATTCAGTAACAAAGTTACTTGTTTCAACATATCTTATTCAATATGAAACATATTATGAACCTCTACAGCATTATTTCTACCAAGCCAAAATTTTATAGTTACCTAACTAATTTTGAAAAAAAAAATGAATTACTTCAAATAAAAAAATTCTACTTAATTATAGTAATACTATTTTTAATTTAACTTTCATTAGTAAATATGTATATTACGTTACAACTCGGGAGAAAATTAGTGCGATCCTTGTGCTATTATTATTCTTCAAATGATTTTCAAGATGTCCTTTTTGCCCCCCAAAACATTCAAATTGCCCCCCGGTGGGGCGTACGCCCCACGTTAGGAATCACTGCTCTACAGTGAGAACATCTCTTTACAAAAATATTGAACAACTAAAATAAGGGTCGCAATACGACCTTCTCTATCAGTGTTTACCAACATTTTATGTCTACGGACTATTGAAATTAACAGGAATATATCGCGGACCGCCAATAAATCAAGTAAAAGATATTATTTATATGGAATTTTATTTTTATTACTTTTTAAATCACATATTATTTACAATGTATAAAATTGTTAATTGCATTAATCGCGATAAATGGTTAATTTTGAGAAATTAATAAATATTTTTACTAGTGCGAAATCTTTGCTAGAATAGTTGATGACATTGCATCTGTATTGTTTCAGAGACACAAAGCTCTTGCATTGACATCCGTTGCTCTGTTTCGCTGTTTATTTTGTTGATATGGTCGAAATAAATATTTCAGGTTTACTTTCATCAGTATATAAAAAATATTGTTTTTTTATCAACATCTTTGCTCTTTGATTTTTACGTCGATTAATTTTTATCGATATAAAAAAAACTTTTGAGTTCATACACTCTTTCCAAATACATGATGAAATATTGATTGACAAATAAAAATAAAATATGTTTATTACACCCACGGTGGCCGCGCGGCTTAAGCGTTTGACTATAACGCCGTGGATCCCAGGTTCGAATCGTGGGTCTGGCAAGTACACATATTGTTTTTCAATTTGTGTCTGTCAGGGTATGGACCTAATAGGTTGAGCAAGTGGCTGACATCCATTTCTCGTACAAAACAAAATCTGTTCGTACAAACCTCTACTTTGTGGACGCCCATATGATCCTATTAGGATCGGATATGGTTGAAAGAAAAGAATACTTATAACAATATGGGGAAAACATTACAAAATTATACAACCCCTCTTATTAAGGGAATGACATGCTTAAAACTATTACGATCGGCATCTGACGTAACGTCTAATGATAAATTCATGAAATACATAATGAAAATTACCCCTCAATAATAAATACTAATACGTGTAGAGTGTATAATTTAAAGACGAAAACATGTAAGAATAATATATTAAATCCGAAACATATTATTCATGATGTAAACATGTGTAATTTTATTTAGGTAGTAAATAAAGTAAAATTATAGAGATGATGTTGAATAATATGATGACAAGTACCCAAACGGTGCCGAATAAATAATATATGTATAATCGTAATTCCTGACATATTTATAATCATTTGTTATTGGGTTGTATATTTGTGTCTATATTTTTGTCGTACTTTTCCCATAAATATTATGATAATAATGGGGTCAGGGTATATTTGTTTTATGGATAAATTCCTAACTGAATATATTTTTGTGAACTTAGTTGGTAGCATAGTTGGTAGAGCACATGTCTATGAAAAAATACTGCATCTGGCTAAAATCTCATGTTATTCTATATAGTTCTTTATATTCTATGTATATCTTCTTCCAAAGTTTTTGATAATTCTATAACAAAGAGTTAGTTAATTTATAGTTAATCACTTAAAAATGTACAATAATTGAGGAAAACTGTGTGTTTAAAATAAACCATAATGTGTAGTTATATCACGTAAGTGTTAATTCGAATAATACAAACTTATTATTGATTTATTTTGCCAAATATATGGAAAAGCGTCTATCTACTATTTTTAACTATATATTATTATAATATTTATATACTATTATTAAATTAGTTTATTTTTTGTGTTATAGTAGACAAATAATACAAAATATGCATAAGAGTTTATAAATAATATTAGTACACGAAACTGCTATGTAATATGCATAATATTAATATTAATAGTAATCATGTTAGGTCAAGTTGTTTCTTGATTGACAATATTATTATATTGTGTTTTGCGACGATAATTGTGGTAATAACATGTTATTTACTATTAGCGCATATGTCAAAAATAATAAATATCACATTTTATGGCGAAAAATACTTCTTTGTTCTTTGCTACTATGTAATTTCACCGAACCTTAATATTTCGTCAATCAAGCATAATATTGGATTATAGCATCTGTCCAGCGGCATTCTACATACAAGCTACGTTTCCGGGCCATCTCCATTTCAAAGTGTTAGACATTGACGAATTATTGTATGAATTGTTAGTGAATGAAAGACAAAATAACTGCAACATTTCTAGTCAACATTAAAGTTTAATCTGCGAGAATCATTCCATATGTTCTTCTTCTTTAGTATATGATAAACAGTTAAAAGACGGAAAAATGAACAATATTCAAACTACGTTAATACTTTGGACGCTACTGCGAAACTACTACGACTTCGAAAATAATAAAAGAATATTCAGTACAGTTCGGTTATGAGGAATACAGCGGAAAACACATTTTGAAAATACCCGATATACTGGATTATTTGTTAGTTTGGGTTAGTTTAGGTTAGGTAAGGTTAGGTTGGGTTAGGTTAGGTTAGGTTAGGTTAGGTTTGGTTAGGTTAAACTAACAAATAATCCACTATATCGGCTATTTTCAAAATGTGTTTGCCGCTGTATTCCGCATAACCGAACTGTTCCGAATATTCTATAGACACGTTACATCACGTTTACATTATGTTTATTCTTTGTAATTCCACTATTGGCCAAAATGAGTTAAGTATGCAATTTGTAGTAGGTATATAAATTGTCTATCCGCTATCGAACTGTCTATGACGTGTTAAACTGACGTGTTAAAAACATATTACTTATCCTTGTAACTCCTAAGCTGCAATTTCTCAACTGCAACTCTAGTATTTTACCTAATTATTAAATAAAAAGTAACTAATCATGGCCCAATAATTCCTAAATCTGTAAGTTTTGTTGCACATATTTTAACCAATTTAAATTAGGTAGTAGATATAATAAACATTTAGATGGTTTGATAATTATTGGAGGTAAAGCGATCATGATTATAATACAGCGACCCCCAGCTAAAATAAAATATAACCCAAAGAAAAACATGTAACTCCTCTATCTTTTATAATAATAATATGAATTTAGTAAAGATATTTTGATGAGTTCTTTTCATTTTTTTATGTAATATATTTTCCATAGACTGTGGATTTTATTTGAAAACAGTTTTTTCTTCGTCCAGAAGATTAAACATTTAATATGAAATTACAATTAAGGTAACGTTTGAATGTACTTCAAATTGAACTGCACCCACATTGCAATAAGGGTGGTTCTTAAAATATTTATTAGATGTCTATAAAATTTTATGGAAAAATACCCATTTTTTATTTATAGGTATATTGTGTACATGCAGGCATGGCCCCCGCAAGGAGGGGGGGGGGAGTGAAAGGGCTCTAGCCTGGGAGCCCGGGCTCAGGAAAGCGTAGCGGGTCGACCAAATAGGTGAGATAACACACATTACAAATTTGCTCCAACAGTAAAAAAGTTGCCTGCAGCGCAGTTTTACTTAAAATATATTAATATGTCATTGTGCAATCCAATTTTTGAGTATTCTGTATACTTTACAACTCCATAATTTAAGTGAATGTAGGTATTTAAAAAAACAAAAACCTTAGCCCAAAAGCGATAGGTAGGGGGCCCGCCAAATATTCTGGCCTGGGGACCCGCTTCAGGATGTGGGGGCAATGCATGTAGGTATATGCATGGTTTTAGCATACCTCCTTAGATACGTCACCAACTCTTGTTTGCTCCGTTACTAATTCCATATGTTTTATAATTAGGCTTACCATACGTCCCGGTTTCACACATTGGTCCGGCGTCCCGGCCGGTTTGGAATTTTGTCCCGGCTGTTGTTCCGCGTATGAATAATTGTCAATAATAAATTCTCATATAATTGTCATTGTTGTGAAAAAATATATATTTTTTCATATCCCAAATCGAGTAGGTATGTTGACAAGTGGGTCCAATTATTCAAACATTTTTAAGAGCAATACATCGGTGTACGATGTAGGTATCCAGTCTAGTATAAGTTATTCAATACAATTTGCTGTGTCTACCAGGAAAGTCTGCAGTTTCGGAGCGTGTTTTCTCGATCATGAAACACATTTGGTCGGATGGCCGAGGCCGCATTCAAGAGTCTACTGTACGGGCGCTAATGCACTGCAAATTGAACTTATTTAGTATAACATGCAACTTTTTTTATGAGAATATTAAAAAAAAACTATAAAAAGCCGAAAAAAGGTCATTCCACAATAAATAAATAAAATCGTTTTAATTTCTGCTGTAGCAGGTCTTCTGTATTTTTCTTTTGTACATACTTGTAATAATAAAACAAGTTTGTGTGGTTAAATTTGTTTCTTTGACCTATCTGCCGTTCATGTCCAGGTTTAGAGTTTCATAATTATGGTAAGCCTATTTATAATAGCATATTATCGAAATATTTCAAGTAAACCTTAAAAAGGGAAATCCTAATAATTGACTTTCTATGGGTTAGTTAACTTTCTTCTTTAGCTATGTAGGTAATAATAATATGCTCAATATGTATTAAGTGAGCGCTATGGGTGTACGTACATAGTTGATACCGACCAAAGTAACCGAACCCATGCAAATCGCGGCGAAGGCAAACTTTGGCGTATTGTAAGTAACTTCGAAATTCGTTTTACCCTCGCGCCAGCACATTATGCGGCGCATACGGGATGCGTTGGTTTGCCCTCGGGCTCACCTTATATGACAAAGTGGGACTCAAATTTACCCAATTTCGTATGTGGGTAAACATAATATTACTTTATGAATATTTAGATTAAATATTTATAGATTTAAGTGGGATAAGTGGTTTCATTCATTACCAAGTTTCGTTAACGACAGTAACTACCACATTTATGGTAGGCGAGTAATGCGTTATAAAATTTCAAAGTTTTAGAAGGCCTTATCAAGCTAGAAAACCAGTGTTTATATATTTCGTGAGTCTCGTGGTTGGAAGTGATGAGGCCGCTGTGTTTGGGGATGACCAGGAGGTGTAGATGAGAATGATAATGACAATAAAATGAATTTCCCGACTCGTTTTCTTCTGGGTATGCTATCAATGCAATCCCTGTCTACCCGAAGAGTGATTGTTCTTTTAAAGCATTTCTTTTTACTTCTTCGTGGGTTCATTTACAATCCGCATATACTGGCGAATATTAATTTTCATGTTCCCACCAATATCACTCGCAGCTCCACGGTCTTCAAGATACCTCGTCGCAGGACAGATGTTATGTTTCATGATGCTGTGTATCGTGCAATTAGCTTATTTGATGGCACCATAAAGGTTGATTTGTTTTTTATTAATTATATAATGTTTGTAGACGTTTTAAATAGGATAAATTTATAATTGTATATATTATCATATTTCTTTAATATTTACACATGCTGTCTTTTCCACTTTCTTGTCATATTAGTTGTTATTTGTAATTAAGATATTTTTATATATTTGTATGTATTATGTATTATGGCGCATTGGCCAAAAGCTGTAATGCCGTAATACTCTTTTTTATAAATAAATAAATAAAAATTTGGTAGAGGTTGCTCCCATGGATGCAAGAGCGAGTTTTATTTGCAGCGCAAACAGTTGGTACAAGAGTGTGTTACAAGAGCGTTATGTTACAATACTTATGATACCTATTGTCCCGAGGTCCGAACTCGTGGGACAGGAGCGATTTACACGAAGCTTACTTATTAGACGGAGATTATGCTTGATACTAGTAGGTATTTAGACTGAGCCACTAATCAATCAACTATGACCTACTAATTATATACACGAATATTCGGTAAATTGCGAGTCATTGTTGATGAACTTTGCAATTGAGAAATCTGCTGGCCTTTGCATTATTGCACTTCGATGTCACGCATGTAGAATATTCTGACTGTAGATGCGACCATTGTGCGATAGTTTAAATGATTTGCTAATTCTTACACTGTCGAAATAATGCTGAGAAGGCACGAAGTCATTGACCATTACATATATTTTCTTTTCCGCGAAATCGTCAAATTTACGAATATATGGTACATTAATACATCAATAATTTGTTTTTATCTAAATTGCTAAATTTACCACTTAGGAGGTAACAAGGTGTTTTAGCGCCCAGGCAGTAACAAAACTTGCGCCCCCCCACAAAGTAAAAAACTTTTACTTCTACTACCACACTTACTACCTACCTATAAACAATATATACTCCGTTACCATAAAGAGAATAACGATAGCATTTTCAAAATGTGGGGCCTCCTATTTTTTTTGTTAGTATAAATAGCATCAAACTCGTCATATATTAATTATCCAGCTAATCACTAAAAAATAATCGAAAATGTAGTATTTACTAGTACAAAAGCACTGATTTTTCAAGACATTAAACACCATGTAGATTTGAGAGTTTTTACGATAAATTTTTTATTGCTTATATTTCATATTTTTTGTCATCGATCACTCGTATTATACAATCTTACGTCATATTTAAAAGAACGTTTTAAATAATATGGTTGAATACCTACAAACTGAAATGTTGAGCCGGCAAACTGGTTTATATTTTTCAGCGACGTCGCAGATGTAAATACCAAAGAAAACTTAGGTTTTTTTTTAAAAATTAATTGAAGCAAAACAAAATCACTTCAGAAAATAAAAATAAATTACTAATGAAAAATGGTATGTAACCTAATATTTACATAAAAATATATAATTGCCTGTTTTTTTAATGAAATTGAAAACCGATGTAAATTATTTGAATTTATAAAAAAATCAACTTTAGTACCACTATTATATTATACGCAAGGATAAAATCGTCATAATTGTATGAAATCCTATTTGAAGAGATTTTCAACATTACACAGGATTCGTGATCAAATCTTATATACTATGCTAAATTAACTTTATAAACGATCATAAAAATAAAATTATTATGAATATTTCTTAAACATTATAGAAAAACGAGATGTCGAGAGAATAGTTTCCTTTACTAATTTATTGAATAAGCAGTAACAATACATTTTAATCTTTGTCAGTTCCATACGTATTATAGTTGAAACTGATTTCTATATGATAATAAAACATTTTTCGTGATTTTTAGTAATTTAAATTCAATTATCCTCATTAAAATTAGTAGATAGCAGTAGCGAAGGGTGTAGGTAAGCTGTTAAGATCCGCAATAAATAGTGCACATTAAACTTTGTTAGTCATACGTATTTGTTTTTATTGAATTAAGACTACAATTTACAGATGGTATTTGTTAGTTTTTAAAAATCAATAAAACCCTGCCTAAACAAAACCATAATATATTTGGTATATTTTGGGCGATACGACAAATTGTGCACACTTTTTCATTCATACTTTTTGTTTTCGTTGGAGTAAGAACACATATTACACGTAATTGTTGTTTAATTTTTTTTTAATTCATTAAGCCCTGCCTCACCAAACTATAATAGATAAAACATATCATTCTATCCATAAAATATTCAAAGTTATGTACGATTAAATTGCATAATTTTAGATATTTTGTAGATTTACGAGTGTTTTTTTAACTATTATCTATTATGTCTTGGTTTTCGCAGGGATTACATGAATTTTATAAACTAACTAAAACCATCTGTAAATTGTAGTCTTATTTCAATGAAAACAAATACGTATGACTGACGTCCACTATTTATCGCGGATCTTAACAGCCTACCTCTACCCTTCGCCACTGGTAGATAGTATATTATAAGTTATTTATTGAAAAGCGCTATATTTGATATTGTGATTAATTTATTTTCTAATATTTTTTGTAAAGTGGCAAAATATATATCGTGTAGTTTGATTAATAAACGTATCTATAAAAGTGTCACATTTCATTAGAATCTATAAATGAATGTCCATGAAATCTGTAAGGTAAATAAAATATATTGAAAGATCAATGGACGGCTACTCGTATTAAAAAAACACCCACATAAATCAAGCACATATCTTGTTTGTGATAGCGATTTAACCAAACGTAGGTATACGAGAAAAAAGGATTTTGTCAAGCAGTTCTCTGACGTAGATTGATGGTATTATACTGGTCAAGCAGAATAGTGGAGATCTCGGCGTAGGTATAAATTGGTGTGACCTGCGTAGGTTGACGGAATATTTATGAACAATCTAAAGTTAGGTTTATTTATGACCAAATCGGGTTGTCCAACACGTACCTACCCCACCGCTCGGAAAAGTTTTAAAAGTGGGCCTCCCCACTATGAGCCTCGGCGCGATACAAGCTACGAGCCTACTCCCAGAGGATGTGGTCGGGTTCCTACTAGCTAGCGCGGCGACGCATATTTTATTTATCTTTCTCATTTTGCCCGTTCAAAAAACAACCGAAAGCTTTACAACTTTATTTAAATGCTATACGGCCTTTGAATTGAGCGGCTCGCTGCAATCACCATTTGCGGAAAAAGAGACACAGTTTTCCGCAAAAAAAGTATTTTTCCAATTTTCGTGATTTATCATCTTATTAAACGTCTACCTAATCAAATGTATCATATATTTATAATATAAGATATAAATAATAATAAGGAAGCAGACAAAAGTACGTGATATGATAGAGGTCACTAAGCAGAAGAAGGACTATGGGCTGGAAATGTTGCTCGGCAAGTGGACAACCAACCAAGACAACGTTCGGTATACAGTGCTATCCAAGGGGCATTAAACGCCCACTGGGATGCCTTAAACCTGCTGGATAGACGAACTTATAAAGTTCAGTAGATGTACATTGCATTAAAGAACTAGGGACCGAGAAGAGTTGATAGAGCTCGGGGATGCTTACATCCAGCGGTGTATCGAGCCCGGCTGATGATGATGATGATACATATATATATTAATTGAGGCGGCTTCTACTTTGCGTAATTCCATTTTATAATAGTACCTGTATATAATATACAATATCGTCCATTCATTATTTTATTATATCAATATAATTATGCGTTGGATTTCAATAAACGTTAAAAAGTTTTGAGATATATTAATTTTAGGTTATAATTTATAATATAATTTTATAAAAGAACAGTATGCATCTGCTTTGAAATTAGTGTGGAATACTAACTTATTTGAAAGATTATTACTAGGTACCTACTTAAATAGTGTCTTAATATAAAAATATATGAATTGTCGTTAATACTAACCTCTGGCGTAACAAAATAACTAGGGCTCTTCTCGATGGTAATTTGTCCGCGAAACGAATGCGGCATTTTCCTCCTATACCAATCCAGCCCCTTTGCATAGTTCTCATCTCTGTCGAAGAAGTGAACCTCTCCAGCTGCTTTCTGCACCATCGGATGGAGGTACAGCATCTCCAGAAGGGCTCGCGTTCCGCATTTTCTTACGCCAACTATTATAGCTTGTGGTAGGCGTCTCGCGGTTCGCGGAAATCGTGATGCGCGAGCCCTCTGCCCTATTAATGGATGCGCGATTAGTAAGGCTGGCCGCGATGGACTGCGTTGGTTCACGGAGTTTGGATGAATCACGTTTCTGGCTTCCGGAGGTGCGCTTGAACCGGAACTCGCAGCCTGGAAGAAAATTAAGCAATTAATCACTTTTGCATTCACAGTGCATCAATATGAACGGTAGTTGAATGATTTCAGTTAAATATTTTTATAATATCGTAACTTTTAATAATAATCATATTATATAGGTTGAGAAATTATGCTGTGATAGAGTTTAATTATTGTTTCCCCCCTTATTTATCAAGTTACTCAAAAATTATTTCGTTATTGATCAAAGTGTAAACGTATGAATAAACTTTGTATTCTTATATAAACATAATCAACATATATAAATGCATTTACATCAAAATTATATTACAGATCAGATGTGGCAAACCTTTTTACGATAATTGATCTGGCGTTTACGTGGTACAACTCCATTACCATGGTTTTGAAACAAAGTTATTTTTGTTAATTCAATTTTAATTGAGTCTTTTGTGTTGACAGCCGTTTCGGACTACAAACCCATATTCAGATCGGTCGACTATACTGCCCCTATAAGCAGAAAGGCAGCTTTTGGACAAAGTCACATTTTGAGATAATGAGACATTAACGTTTTTCAATTTTTCTTAATAAATTTTTAAATAATTTGTGTGAACCATTTGATATAATATGGTATAAGCAAAAACCAGTATATTTTTAATCGATGCTGTGTTTTTGCTTATGAAACTCGTTATAATGTATTTTCGTTTAGAATAACTACCGTTTTTGTGAAAAAAAAACGAAAACCAATATGTAGATTATTATATTGAAATATATTTTATACCGCTTTTGACTTTATGTCAAATGGTTCAGAATTTCATGTAGATAATTATCACACTACACTAACTCAATTTGTTATTTTTGTCGAAAAGCTGTCTTTTTCCTTATGAGGGCAGTATAACTGACTAGATATAGTTGACCGCTTCAAAGATGTATTTATATTCCGAAATGGCTGTCAACGCAAATGACTCAATTAAAGTAGAATTAGCAAAAAATCTTTGTTTTAAAACCATACCAGCCTTTTATACTTAAATAATAAAAAGTAAAAAGAATATTTGTAGTAACGGATGGCGTGCCAATAGGTTTTAGCTATTTGTTTCTTCAATTCAATTCTATCGCATTTCCTTCAATTTTTATCCACAACCCTAGTCGAGAATTTTTTAAGCTACTTTTACCAGGCATTTTGGCAGTGGTCGAGGTTATACATTGCTCTACATTTCTTCTTCATGCCAAACGTAGTTCACGTGCCATAGGTTCGCCACCGCTGAAAAGACCTTACGCGTCTTTTTTTACTCAATTCCTCAAATATTGACAACACAATTGATACACATAATGATAATATTATACTCAGGGAACTGAAATACATAACGGGTAAGGCGATAGCAGGTAACCGACTCGAGTAAAGAAGAATCCGGGTTAAACTTACACACGTGTCAAGAATACGTTTTACGTCGAATAATGAAGACTGCTCTCGGTTTATGCATTTACGCTCATTTAATGTTGGTGTATTACACACACTATTGCACGTGCATAATACGTGCTTCATTTTCGTAGGACAATCACACATTCAAAACTCTGCATCAATATGCGGCGTATTGAATATAGCCTATCGGTATTCTATTTATTATCTGTTTTGTGATTATACTGTTACCAAGTACCTAAATAAAATAATTGTACTTTTGGCTATTTTTAACAAAATAATCATGTTTTAATCTCTCAATGGCAGTACAATTATAATCTCATTATTATCGGAAGGTTTTAAAACGCAATGCGGATCTTGGCTGTCTTCATAAAACATTTTCATTTATTCTAATATTCAAGCTCATTTTTCTACCCGACCCGAGACGTTGCTGTATTTTTTTCTATACAACATACCCATCTTAGTTTAGAAATACTGTACATTTTTTTCTCTCTAACTTTATTAACCAGATCATTTTTGGGCGGTCGGCCTATATTTTTGTCACACTTAGAAAAGGTATACAAATATTTTTGTATATCTGTGGGCTGTCTATTGGAAAAAGTTAAACGAGTTATGGAAAAATAAGAGGAAAATTTACGTACAACTTATTTATAAATTCCTTAAAAAATAATATGAAAAACGGTGTTGAGACCAATCCCCTTAATCATCGCATCGACATGAAATAGTTCTAGTTGACATATAATTATATTTTCATAGTTTGTGTTTTCAAAATCACGGCGATTTGATAGTATAATATATTTTTTTTTAAATATAGCTCACTGTTAAAAGAGGGTCACAAAATTGCAGTACTTTAAAATAATAATGGTTGAAAATTATGGGTAAATTTACATTAATTTGATAATAAAAGCCAGTATAATTTTCAATTCCATTAGTGGCCGTTTCCTCCAACACTTGCACTCAAGAAAATTATTAAATTGCACTATGTTCTTTAGAGTACGTTCACATGCCCGTGGCATTATTAAGTAAGTAAATATGGTGAAATCATAAAACCTCGCAGAGAGGCGGCCTTAAAATATGGCCTTTTTATAAACGGCTGACACCTTTCAGAGCGTGCAGGGAATGGTGATGATAGAGGATTCGCCTGCAACAAAGCAGGGATGTGATTTCGGAAGCAAATATTGATAATTACAATTATTGTATACTCATTCAAACAGAGGCGATATTATTTGATGCATATGACGCGATTGATGCGTCCGAAAATTTAAAAAGTGGCATCAAAACAGCTCAAACCAGTGATACAACGATTATTGAATAGCACCACAATCTGAAAAAAGAAGCGTAGGTATTTCTCAAAAATTGAGAACTCACTTTTTCACTCAAACAGATACCTACCTATGCAAACACTAACATTATTATGTAGTATCATTATCACATTCAGTATTAATAAAGTATTTATAGTAAAAGGATTCTAGTATAGAGAGATACATTGATATTTGTACTAGTTTTTTAAGGTTTTTTTTAATGTTTTTTATCGTGAGAGGTTTCAAAATCATTTAGTGCGTCTTGTCTCCTTGTTTCTAAACCCGCCACTGAATTGAAACGTATTCATAGGGAATGAGGCGACTGGAGCGACGAGGTATTTTAATCAGTTTCCATCTACTACTTAGTAGTTTTAATTCATTTTACTCTTATCATAATGTATTCTTTATTGCGGATTGAGAATTAACATGCCTAAGGCTTTATATAAAATAAAAAACTCTTTTTTCGTTGGAACTTACACATATGCACGATTAAATCATTATTTACGTCTGCATATTTACATTTTCACCAACTATTAAATCATAATATAATCATTTAAATATAAATAATAATATTAAATATTTTTTTTAAAGTACCTATAAGTACCTAACATCTATTTATTTTCGAATTCCGTGGCGTCCAGTTGTCCCGGTGCCAAATCGTCCTAGACCCTATTCATACTTGGATCTCTATTTATACTAAGGTTACTATCAGTTGTATCAATAGAACGTGTAAAGTGTATTAGTTCTGAGTTAAATAAAAGTATCACTAAAAAAAAACAACATTTAACTGACCACAATGTAAGTAGTAAATATTTACCAAAGTATTTTCGCAAAAAAACATGAACACTTTGAAATAAGTAGATACCTACTTATATATTTTTTCATACACAATTAAACTCTCAAATATCTAAAAACATCCTTGGTGATTGTAAACTTTACCCGAAAATTTAAATGAGCAAACAATCATATGATTTTTCATCAGTGTGCGTCATTTTATGTGTTTTGAGATGAACAAGATGGCAGAATTTAAATTAGCATGCAGTTATCTATCTTATTGTGTTTTATGAGTGCTATTCGCGAGTATACCCTACAATAATAGCCGTTGGCATGTCAATTAATAATACAAATATTCTATGAGATGCTTGGCATTGCCACCGCTGTCCTTTACCGTAATCATTGATGTTCCTTATTTTACCACGTTTTTCTTAGCTCGTATTCTTGTTTGTCCGGTAGTTATTTATCCAGTAAAAATTTTGAAATCGATTTTTAACTAACTTCCCGACTATCTAGACATTTTAAACTTTTAGAATATATCAGAACACGATGCCAATGCATTATTTTAATACTTTTAGCCTTCTTTAAGTAGAATTGAATTCATTTTCAGTTGATTCTGTTTTGTATGAAAAGTTATTTCGGAAGAAATCCGTAATCTAATCTACTATTATTGGTTGCTAAGGGGGTGGTCCTAGCAACTAAACTATTAATATATAAGTGCGTTACTATGGAAATCAAAATGACATTTCAGTATTCTATATTATTGTTCGTTTGTTGCAAAATAGCAAAAAAATGATTTATTGACGATTGCCTTATTTGTCCTAAATTATTATTACATAGAATTGTCAAGTTTATATGATTCAACAGAAAATTTAAAAACGTGGTAGGTATTTAAAAAGTTCTTTTTATCTTGTAATTGTTTTAATTCAGCTTTAATTTGCGATAGATAAGTATTCTAAATTTGGCTTTATTACCTTGAAACATTGAAATCTTATAATATGGTATGTATATTTAATAGTTCACTAAAAGGTCGACTATATTCAAGATGTGGCACTAAATTCTGAATTACTATGGTAATGCTAGTTATTGACTATCTTAGAATGTAATGCAGTAATCCAGTATTTCCAGTGCGTAAGGCACTAGATTCTCAACTCTCCAGGTTCGAGTCTCGGTGAGGTCACAATACATTTATGTAGTTTTCTCAAAGCCAAAGTGCTTATGTAGTCGGTTCACCTCTACTACTATACTACTGTCATTGGGCCTAAGGGCTGTTGTAGTGTTAAGAATATATAATATATAAAAATACATATATTATGTTGCCGAATACAATTAATGTTCTGTAGTTGTTTGAGATTTTAATTTGGTATGATACTCAATTACTAACTTAAATTTTATATGGATATATATTAGATTAATAAACACATAACTGTTTTTATGACTGTTTTATTGTATAGTGATTGAATATATTTAGATAATTATTAATTTAGTTATATATGTGAATTTAGTATAAAATAGTTCTCGTTCTCATTCTCGTATGCGCCGATCGATTATTCAATTGAGAGATTATTTGTGAACTGCTCGATTAAAAGGTTTGATATCGACTAATTATTGTTATTAATGACGATGACGATAAGTTCGAGTGATGAGTACTTAGTTTCCGTCTGAGATTGTTTGTTCTATTTTATGTTGATAGATGTCACCATAATTATACGTCAAAAATAAAATAAAGTAAAATTTTGGGTAAAATATTGATACCCTGATACTATTGAAAGATTTAAGATACCAAGTTCAAAGAACGGGTGAAGGTTGGAGGTACCTGGAAAACTATCGACATCTTAATAGTATCTAAGGCAACCCTACCTGTAAGCTGTAGACGGCGCTGTCGTAGAGGACGTGAAATGTGAGGAAGAGCGATATGAGCGTGACGGAGAGGAGGGCGGCCGCCATCTTGGGACGGGACACCCCCACCACAAGCACGCAGTCCGACAGGTCGCCCTCCGGCGGCCGGATGGCGGAACGGGGTAACCATCTGTAACAACGGAAAACACACATGAACATCTGTCTTAGAAAAAAAAAACAATACGATTCAGGGTTTAAGTTTTGCCATAGTTATTTTTTATTATAAAACTTATTACATTCAGAATTATATAAAGATTTAAAAAAAATATATACTTATAGTGAAACAATAATAATGATAAAAGGATTCCGGTGAAGAAAACGGTGTAAAATTAAACGATATAAGTACATATTATTATGTAATATAAAACAAAAAAATTATAATCAAGTATAAAACTATTGAAATACTAGGTTGTCCCAAGTATATAAAATATCTTCTCCAGTAACTTGGATTCCTCAAGATTAGCTTAACAGTGACTGCATTACCTCTTTGAATGTAAATGCTTAAACGCTGTCTCAGGTACTTAGTTGAACGGCACACACATGTATTATCAGTCAAACGCCAACCTATCTCAGCCACGGTCTTCAAAACAGAAGGTAGGTACAAATGTCTCAAAATCCAGGGGATGGAAAATCGTATTTTTTGATTTTGTTAGACTCAGCCAAAAGAGTTGCTTAATTTTGACGATTGACCTAATTTATTAAGGCGAGATAGGTCGCGAGAGTATCCACCACAGTGGCATCCCAAACCCTACATTGTCCTTCCCTACATTGAATCGTCAATCAAATATAAGTCATTTGATTGCGCGCCCTCTGGCGATGAGTGAGATATCCATCTATAAAAGGGTAATCTTGCCCAAATATCCACACTTTCTATATATATATAATTTTAGATGGCATTTTAGGGATCAAATTATCGATCTCTTCTGTGTTCAGAAAATACATACTACAACATTATAAACAGGCCGGGACTTCGGGACCCATCGTCAAACTGGGATAGTCCCGGTCAATTTGGGATGTATGGTAAGCCTAGTAAAGTTATATACATGACAATAACTAAAGATAATATTGTATGCACTTTTTCTACACGTTTTTGGTGTTATTTAATTGGTAGCCATAATATAATATTGTCTATAATATGTTGACTTTTTTACATTTACTTACAATCAGTGGCGGCCGGTGGTTTCCAAAATTGCTCTCATTGGGGGTGCACTCAAAATTTTCTTACCTTATTTAATAAGCATATCAATTCAGCGTTGTTTCTGTTTAGCGAACACCTCAATTACTTCTTATTAAAGTCTTGGACTGTTTGTAAAAGTTTTTTCTCAATTATTAACACACGTAGACACGTTAAGTCAGTCCTGATTCATGGTAAGTATTTCTGAAAGACGATTTAATTCTTTTAATGGTTGAAAAACACTTTTCAATTTCCACAGATGTCATAAGACCATCCTTTTTTTATTCTGACTCTTATTATTATTATTGATAAAGTCTACGTTTACCGACATCATTTTAAAACACATACACTTCACTGATTGAACTATAATTATAAGTATTAAGTATTATAAATCTTTTATTCAAAATTTATCATTTTAAAACACATACACTTCCCTGATTAAACAATAAGTATATATAATATTGTTATGAATTTATTTTTATGAACAAAACTATCGAAATAACGTGACAAAACACCTAAAAAAGCCGACCATAACAACGACCGCAGAAACATACTGAATTGTATGTAAGAAATAATATTTGAAGAAAATATTAAAAAAACAAAACTATCGATTGTTTTGAATAGGTAGGTACGTATTTTTCGACTCTCGACAAATCGTCAGTTTCTTCGTCTACAAAAAGAAATAAAACTCCAGCAAAATGCCTGCATTGTTAAAAATATGACATCATGTTATACATGTTCACTCACTATGAGAAAGAACATGGTAACTGAGATTTTAATTTTTCATAAATTATATTCAAATATTTGCAAATATAGAAGGAATAAAGGATCGATCCAAAATATTTATGTTGATAATCAATTTTTATTCAATATCAGCCTATTTTCAATAAATTTATATGAGATTTAAATAAAAAAAATCTATTTTTTTATCAATCCTGCTAAATCTCAGTTACTACATTTTTCCGCGTAACTTTTGAGCTGCGTCCCTAATGGTCATAAAATTTTATGTATTCATGAGTTATTTATCGTTTTCACGTGTCGGCTTGAACTGTTATTACCCAATGTAATATGAACGGCAAACTAAGATCCATATTTGTGCGTTCCGACAAGCGCACGAATTCGGTGACTGTTTACTGAGTATATGCTTTTGGTATAAATTTACATGGATTAAATTGCGATAAACGAGTGATGACTTATGAATATCATTGTTGCACATTGAGTGATGTTTAGGAAAAAGCAGTGCAGCGCACATGCATGGTGTTAGAGGAGCCGCCGCTGCTTACAATATACATGTAATATAGATAATATTTTTTGTAATTTTGTATGATTTTTCATCTAAATATTCTTGATGTGAAAATACACAGAATTTTAAATACCTCAGATAGCGTAGTTATTACTTATATTTAGCACGAGTCATTGACGGGCCAACGGTTTAACTTACCCGGACAGTAAATGGTGAGTTTGAATTTTACTCAGTCTAAAAAAAATGAGGTTTTTATAAATGATGTGGGTACATAATATTTTCCTATATTTATTCAGTAGATATTAAATAAAAAATAAAATTTAAATAAAATTGATATGGTTTGCCTTTTTGTGTTCAGTATAAGTAAATATTTTGCAAAATATATCAGTACGCAATCAGTATCTACCAGTATTATCTGTTGGTGTGAGTTACTTCCTGCCCATAAATCAAATATGAAACCTCGTTTTTGTATGCTTAGCTTAAAATTTACGATCGCTGTAGTGTTATGTAGAACTAACTAATGTAGCATTTTTAAGGTTAATGGGATACTGTTGAACTCAGATTTTTTTTCGGAAGGCTTATTGGGAAAATTGGCTGCCATTAATCATTCTGCTGGAAAACCATCGAGAAATATAATGGAAATGAAACCTCTCAATACAATCAATTTTGTCCTCTATTAGTCATTTTATGTGTACAATTCTCATACAGAAACTTATATATTTTCTACTACACAGCATCTATGCTTCAGTTTAACTTAACGTATAAAGTTCAATAAATTAATAAGGTTACAATTCCAAAAAATATATTTATGAAAATCAATGCCTAACTAAAACTAAATTAATTTTACACACATAATAAGTACTGTGAATAATTTTGTATGTGTAAAATAGCTTCCTGGTTAAGTTGGTTTACGGTTACAAATTACAAAGTTATGGAAACATGAAATAAAATAAGATAACGTTGAAAGTCTGTGAACAACTAACAGTAAAGTACCTACATACTTAATAAAATTAATACTTATAAAAAACATACTTACATGATAATATTATACTGTATTTATAACAATAATAACTAAAAGTAAACAATATTTACAGGATTCAATAGGTATTAGTATTATTTACATACGATTGTACAAACAAATATAGCGAATTAGAATAAGGTTTCATGAGACAACAATAAAAACAAAAGAACTGGTTTAGTTTATTAATATAAATTTTTTTGATGTCTCATAATAAAAATATTGTTGTTTACAAAAGAAATTCGCAAGATAATCAAATTTTACTGGATGTCGTTGTTTATTCATAAAAATGTAACGATCAAACATAACCGGTTCGTTACAAATATTTACATTAATCCTACGAAATCCTTTTGATTCTATGTAAATAAAAAATGAATATTTGTCATGTTACCTATTTCCCATAATCGAAATATTCTTAACCTTTCTGTGTTACGACCCATACAAAAGGGTAAACAATAGCCAGCGAAAGTGGAATGCTATGCTGTTTACTATCAATTTGAAATGCAAAGAAATTTTCTCGCGAAGCTTTCAGAGCTCGACTCGTATAGAAAATAGAAGCTTTTTTATTTTCACGTTGATGCTTTTTGATATTATCTTCTGTACCCATCCAAAAATGCATTTTATGCTTCAATTGCATCTCCCGAAAACGTTTCAAATTCCGATTGTAGCTTTGTGACTTAAAACAGAAGTGAGCTTTCAATGCGGACATTTCATGTATTATTTAAAACGGAAGTACCTACTTGATCACGATGTTTTTATTTAAGCAAAGAATTTGATTTATATAATATATAAATCAAATTCTTATTAAATCTCATAAATAAAATTTGGCACATTTATATTATAATACATTGATACATACTGCTTAGAATATGGTATTGATAAGAATACATAAATGAAGTGATTACATTATATAGTAAAGGTAAACTTGTATATAATTAGTGTGTAGTATTCGTCCACTTGTTGGCATTTGATTCATCCCGATAGATAAGTAAGTGTGGCACTGTATCGACTGGCGCTAGGGTGGCTTCTATTGGCCATTTATTTTTAAACCAAAATTAAAATTTAAAATTAAGTGGCATGTTTTTCGATCATAGTAGTATATCATCGCACATACTCTGACGATTCATTATTATGGCGGTGACACTACCCAGTCAAAGAATTTGAATAAAATCTTTTATTAAAAATTACTTAACCTAAACTTTTAGTATTGTCGAATAAGAACTTCTTGTCCGCGTGTTAAAACTGTGAACTAACAAGCCCCTCCTGTGGAGTTATTAATTTTTAAAAGTTTCAAAATGAGGAACTATCATTTACGTAATTTGATACTTTTTATAATAACAGCGATCAGGAGTGATATTAAATTAATTATTAGTAAACTTTTGGTTTATTGCGAAGAAGAAAAGAAATTGCATCTAAAATGAGAGATGATACATTATTTAAATACGCGTTGCCGCCATGATAGGTACGTCACTGAGAAGTCTTCTATATTATACGACTGCAGTGACTTCCGGCGACAACTTGTTATCGGACAGTAGTCTTGTTTGGCTTTTAATTTTTTTTAAATATTTTACGGTTGAAGTTACTGTACAAATAATAGCTTATTATACTATAAATTAATTACGATAATATAACACGTTGTTGCATAAATGTTTTTTAAATTCACCACCTTCTTGTAAAACTATTTTTTTCAATGGAAACGTGAAAGAATTAATATAATTTGATCCATTGTTTAGTTAACCTTGTAGTCGACACAAAATATTATATGAAACATTTTAAAGAATTGTTAATTTAGTGTTATAATTACTTCAGATCGTGCATGAAAGTTAGCTGAAGAGTAAAAGTACATTCGCACGAAAAACGTACCGATATTTTAAAAGTAATGATATTCAAAAAAATAAAGTTTCAACAGAACATATTATTTTTCATTAAGGGTTATAATTGGCAACAAGAACGTTTAAGTTTTAGTGAGTAATACTTTATCAGTGACAAAAACGACATTATTTTTATTTTTTCATCGTGAAGCAACAGAAACGACCCAAGAAAATACGTACCTAATATAATTATGTAGACATATTTTCATGGGCGTAGGCGTTGACTTAAACGAAAATAAAATAAGAAAGTTTCCTGACATTTGGGTGGCATTTAGTTTATTCATATGCCTACTACCTAAATTATTTAAAAGTTCCAGTATTTTATATATCCTATAAAGATAGCGACTAAATAATTCATGTGATCTGAAAATACTTATATATATATTACACGGGTGAGTTTTTAGCTCTAATAATTTTAATTATAATGTGTTTTTAGGAGAAAATTTATAAAGAATTCTTTTTATTTTACATAAAATCTTACTTCGGTATGGTCCCGATCAGGGAACTCAAAACTAATGGGAACTGAAATACCTAACGGGTGTCTCAAGTGTGGAGGAATATGAGATAAACTTAAACACATCTCAAGAATACGCTTGTCCTTCATTCTGACAACTGCTCTTGGTTTATGGACTGATGCTTATTCAATATTGGTTTATTTGAAGGTTGCAATACACATTATTACACGTCTATAATGTGTGGTAAATTTTCATAGGACACTCACACATTCAAAGCTCTGCGTCAAAATCTAGTGTATTGGGTGTAGCCTATTGGAATTCTGTTTATTAATCTGTTCTGTGGTCACGATATTGATGCACGATATAAAAAGGAAGGATTTCATGTCTTTTTAAACTATGAATTAGTCAAAAATCTTTTCAATACATTAGAGAAAACTTCATAACTAAATCATATTATACTAAGACAGGATCCTTAAATGAATTTACATTTTGTAATGTTTTTTTAAGTTTTAATTTTTTAAATGTTTTTAGATACTATTAAGTAATTAAAACACTTAATTATCAAAGAAAATGTCTCGAATTGCAAGCATCATATTTTTTCGTTAGGTGCCTCTGGTAAGTTGAGTATTCGCTGAGTTTTGTAGATGTCATTTATATTTTGGTCTATTCATATTATATTGACTTTATTTTGATGGTCTATGCGTCTCCGCCTATTTTTGCTTTTTGCTTAGGTTGCCCACCACATTGCTACGGCTCATACATGTTCTACAAAACTAAAGTAAATCTTAATGAATAAACTATTTACTCATGTGGCTATCTCGACTTTATGTGATGTATTATTATATCATAATTTGTTATATATTATCTTTTATGCGCCACTGAGGAAGTCCCAAGACTTCCTCCCACGCATCTGGATTTACTTTATGGACAAGTGTTAACTCTAGACGTGGGATGAAAACTTTATAAAGTTTTCTACTGTGGAAGTAACTCCGCCAGTTTTGTCAAATTAAAAGAGACTCAATAGATTTTTTGTGAAATATTAATCCTTCAATATTATATTCTAAATGAAGCTACCCTCAATGACAATAAAAAAATCTTTTGAAGCGAATAAATTTACGAATCAATTGAAGAAATAACATATTTTTTTTAAATTTTCAACAGAAAAAGTACACCTTTACGTAATATTTACATTTTTATGAATTCACAAAATTATATTTGAAAAATATGTGTTATATTTTTTGGGTGTATATTTAGTATGAATAATTTTATTTTCTTATTTTGACGAATATTTAAAATCTGTAATTTTGACGAGTCGCGGAAATTACAGTTCTGAGAATTGGCTCGCAAAAAAACGAATGTTTTTGATAATTTCATTTTCATGCGGAGTAATGAAAAAGTTTTCCTTTTTTCGTACGCATACGCCACAAGCGATGTATATTTTGATTAAAAAATCTTAATTAAATATTTCAGGAATCGGCACATCTAAAATTACTAAGAAAAACCGAAAAATAATAAGAACATTAAATAATCAAATCGTATAAAGATAAAGAAGAGACAAAATTATAAAACACAGTATATTTATGCATATAATATGAATTATAATAATAATATATAAACATTAAATGATACCCTAGGGCAGCGGTGGTGAGCCTATGACACGTGTGCCGCATTTAACAATCACAGATTTCGCTGTCTAAAGAAAAAAATGCAGAAAATTAAAAGGCACATACGATACATAGCATCTGACAGAAGTAAAAAGTCGACTCGTATTCTGCACCGGTATTTTTTTCTAAAGTAACTTACGGATCGGAGAATATATATATATTTTTTTTTTATTTATTAAGGAAACAAACAGTTATATTTTGAATACAAAAATATATTTAAAAACTAATAGTGAAATTATATTGCAACCAACAAAGTTTCCATGTATAAACTATAATATAGTTTAGCCTAACAAGAATAAAAAAGTGAGAAAGGAAGAAGAGCATAAATATAACGAAATTACATATGAAAAATTATGAATAATTGTAGACAAAAAAGTTATATTATATAATATTACTAGCTGACCCGGCGAACTTCGTACCGCCTCAGAAACAATAAATTTTGTGTTAACTTATTAGCTGAATTAAATTCAGTTTTTTAGTAAGTTAAAATAAATACTCAAAATGAATTGAGTTCAATAAATGTGTAAAAATCAAATCAAAATGAAAAGTATTTTAATTACTTACATTGAAATGAATGTAATTCACGTGGCAGCAAGGCATTTGCTTTATTGAAGCGAATCGAAATGATTCGCGTAGCATTGTTGCACTGTTTCTGTTAAACTATTTGCTGGATGGGTTGCATTCAAGTCGATTCCCTTCATTGAAGCACCTTGTGATATACAACATTTTTTGTTTTGTTGTCAGGTGCGAGAACGAACAAAGCGGATGGTTTGCCGACACGTGAACATGCTACGTACAATTGACCGTGAGAGAAACATTCATTTTCTAGATTCAGGCCACAGACACTCAAGGATTGGCCTTGTGATTTGTTGATCGTCATGGCGAATGCAAGACGAATCGGAAATTGAATTCGTTTAAACTCGAATGGCATATCGGTTGGGATCATCGGAATTCTCGGAATGAGAACTTCCTCACCTTTGAACATTCCTTTGATTATCGTCGCGTAAATCACATTGCCCATAAGATTTCTCACCATCAAACGCGTTCCGTTACATAGTTTTGGTTGGTTCAGATTTCGAAGCATGATGATTACCGAACCAACTTTCAGTTGTAAATTATGCGGTGGCAAGCCAGGCAGATCCAATGAGTTTAAAAATTCAGTCGGATAGTTGGTTGCTTCGTCTTCGTTTGTTACACTGTCGATAGATTTAAAGTAATGCAGTGGACCAACGATTTGATTTTGAATTGTGAAGTTTAAGTGATCCACATCTTTGTTCTTTGCCGCAAGAATTGCTCGTTCACTCAACCAATTGTGATTTTTATGGTTAGCAATGATGTTTGGGAACACTTTGTCAATGAGGTCGTCCTTCGTTGAGACGAAATTGCAAAAATTCTGCGCAAAAGAAATCAATCCGTTTGATTCGTCGACAGGAACACGGCCGTTACCGATAGTCAGCAATTGTTTGGAGAAATCTTCGGCAGATGGATCGTTTAGCAATGCAATTCGCATGTTTATCGTCAGCTGAAGTTTCTTCATATAGCGCCACAGAGTCGATGATTTGAGGCAAGCGTTTATTCCATCGGCAGCGGTCGATCTTGGAATGACTGGTAGTGTTTGGCGGAAATCGCCAGATAGTAGAATCATTGCGCCTCCAAAACATCTCGAGTCATTGCGCAGATCTTTCATAGTTCGATCGAGTGCTTCCAACGCGCGTTTATGCGCCATTGTGCATTCATCCCAGGTGATGATTTTACTTGCTACCAAAACTTTGGCCATTGCTGAGTGTTTCGCAATGTTGCATGTCGGTTTTTCAGTCGTTTGAAGGTTTAACGGCAATTTCAACGCTGAATGAGCCGTTCGGCATCCTTCTAGCAACGTGGCCGCTATCCCAGAAGAAGCAACTGCTACAGCAATTTCGGATCTCGCACGAACAGTGGCCAAAATCAATGACACGAGGAATGTCTTCCCAGTTCCACCGGGTGCATCGAGGAAAAATAAGCCACCATTTCCATCATCAATTGCCTTCATTAACGTATCGTAGACTTCCTTCTGTTGGGGGTTCAACAGTGGTACATTCGTTCGAACTGATTGGTTCAATGCATCTCGATCATATTCACGTTCACGTTCCAATTCTCGATTGAAAGCGTCGTTCATTCCATGATGTGGCGTTGGCATGCCTAACTTGACTAACAAACTGCCGCATATGAGGTAACACATGTCTTCGATCAAAAGCAAAGCCTGGTTATGAATCTCCTCATTCACCTCGAGATCGGGATTCCCTGAACTGACACGAATTCGGTGTAAAATGTCTTCTGACATGTCATCCTTGTACTTGTTCCACAGTTCAGGTGGATTCGATGGGAAGCATGTCGAAATAATGATAGCAAATAATGTGCGTATCTGACTTGGAGATGCAGAAACAATTGCTTCAGCTATTGTCATGTCCCAATGAGTATCGTTTTCAAGTAAATTAAGCTGTTGACATGCAGCACGAAATGTTGGGCACACTATACCGTTGACTGTTCGAAGTGATTCAAATGATGTTGGCCCACGAACATTCACCAGCAACAACCGCAAGTAGAAGCATTCGTCATTCTTCGGATGAACTGTGTTAATGCGACCAAGAGCATCAGTAGAACGCACATCCGGATGATCAGGAACTGCATCGCCTTGCTTCCGACGCTGAAATTTCTTCGATGAAGCGTTCCAAGTGTAATAACGTGGCATCTCAGAGTAGAGCAACGTTCGTGCAAACGGATCGCTTTGGCAAATCGAAAAGAAACTGGTCAATGTTGTCGCTGGAGGTGTTTCAGCACGTTGAGCAACATTCGATGTGTTGAAATAAACTCGTTGACCATTCTCCAGATGCACCGCCAAATGTACAACAGTGGGATGACGTTCATGAATAGGGAATGAAAAAATACGCCAAATCGCTTCATTGCAGCTCACATATCGACCAACTTGATAGTGCGTGATTTCATCGTTGGTATTGGGAGTTTGAACGCCAAAAACCGCCATATCGCTGCCTTTGGTGACATATTTACAGATGTATTTAATGGACTTCACTGAATTGCAATACTCCACGTTGCAATGCGCCTTGAATGTTTTGGAAAGAAGTGGTGAATATGGAACAATCCAAGTGTTGTCGACCACGATATCGTTTCCTTTCACTTTCGTTGTGATAGTTCTACCGTTATCATCGGGTAATCGACGCCGATACAGTGGATAACCATCGTTGGCAGTGATAGTCTCCGCCGTCAAATTTCGTGGATAACGCTTTGAACACTTGCCGTCGACCATGCACGGTGATTGGGGGTTGATGGCGCCACACGGTCCATGAATCATGTTAGTAATTACAACATCATGCAGGTCTGGATCGGTTTCGGGATCAGGAATCTCGGCACATATGATGTCATCTATTTGGTCTGGTCGAATTCTTTCGACTAACCAAATAAGAATGTGTGCATGCGGCAAGCCTCGTTTTTGCCATTCAATTGAGTACATCCAGCATCGAGTATCCCCAAAGACGCGATGCTTAACAATGTAGTTAATCAGCGACAGGATTTTTTGTTTGAAGACACGTGCGGTGATGTCGTGCCGATCACTTGATGTTTGTCCGGGGAGCAGTAGTTGAACAATTTCTATCCATTTCCGATTGCATGTAAAGGTGATAAATAGGTCTGGACGACCGTAATGACGAACATATGTCATTGCATCTTGCGCATATTCATGCATATGACGTGGGCTGCCAATGTACGTCGCTGGTAGAATAGTCAATCGACCAACATTAGCTGCATCTCCTTCGGTGCTGATTGCATCGCGTAAATGAATATACTCCTCCGAACGCAGTTTGGCTTGGTTCAACCGAATGAAAGTGAGGCGCTCCGTCTCAATTTTGACGTACATGTCGACGCAATATTGCTGAAGCAATCGACGAAATCGCAGCAAATAGTTGTCAGCATTTTGACGAATCATCAAACGATATGCGTAATAATTCATCGAGCTCACCTTCTTGGTTTCCACACCTGAAATGAAATCAGTGAAATTAGTGAAATTAGTGAAATTATTGTCATGTTGAAATGAAAATTATGATATCGATACTCACCGTTCAATGGATTTATCATCTTGAAATGAAATCATTGAAATTAGTGAAATTATTGTCATGTTGAAATGAAAATTATGAAATCGATACTCACCGTTCAATGGATTTATCATCTTGATATTAAAGTGATATCCATCGTCTCCTTGCCAAAACATCAGCGGGTATTGCAATGCATCGTATGACCGGTGTGTTTCGTATATTCTTTGCAGTTGTCCAGTGTCGCGACGTGTAAGTACAATATCGCGCGTTTCCAAGTTTTCACCGATAATCGCAATTGCGACTTCATCTATTGTTGGAGCGTTAAATTGGCGTTCGTGTGTTCCAGCGGGTCGTTTATCCGCTCTGATCACAACTTTGTAGTCATCACTTGGTATGCGATCCAAAGCAGTTTTGAACAACCGAACCAATGCATGATGTTCATGAAGTAGTTGCTGCAGATCTTGAAGAATTGCTCTTTTCATTGCCGTATTGATCGTTTGACGCCGATCAAGTTGTTCGTCCATATTGCCCATGAAGTAAATTTGGATGAATTTATGATGTGCGTCTTCAAGCGGTTGCAATGATCCAATTCGATGGTGAATTTGGCCTTGGATCTGTAAAGTCGAAAGCGAAGTGAGAATTACTGATTTATGATCACCAAAATAAAATGAACGTTTATTCTCTCGAGCAGAAATTACCTTGAATGTTGGATTGAATCCGCGTTCTTCAATAATGTCTGCTCCAAATGAAGTCATTTGGAAACATCCGTTATATCTTTGAGTGTTTGATAGAAAATGTCGTGATTCTGGTGTTTCTCCACGAAGCAATGAATGCAATGGCTCAGGTGGCGGAGGCAATAATGGCAATTTCACCTTGCTACTGAGACAGCACAATCCAGGCGTTTCTCCATCGAACTTCAATGCACCGCAATGGTCACACACAACCTCCATTGGGCCAATTCGAACAAAAACATGCGAGCTATAATCAATTGTGCAATCGTATTGAAACGCTACTCGATTCAAATCAACACTTGAAACATTTCTTCTTGCGCGTCGAAGATTATCACGTTGTTGATCTGTGCGATATTCTCGACGATTTCTCATTGCCAATTGAGCCGTTTGACGTAATACCACTCTTTGTTCTTGTGTTTGTGAATCGCGAAGTCGAGCCATATTAACGCGGCGCTCTTCTCGTGCGATTTCTTGCTCATCTTCAGTGGATTGATAAACAATATTCCGAAGTCTAATTGCATTACGGCTTCGTTGTAAAAGATTAGATCTTCTGGCTCGTAGCATTGTAAATAACACTGAAAAATTAATCACACAATTCAAAATTACATAATGAAGCAATTATAGATGCGCAAACAATCACAAATTTCAAAACCTCACAAAGTGAACATCTTCGAAGGCAACTTACCGTTTGAAAATCACGATCGAAATAGCTATTTGTGCACCTAGCTGGTAATGATTATTCACGGAGATCGATTGTCGAATCAAGTCCGAAGGGCGAATTTTGAAATTGGTAGGTAAATAATGAGTAATACCAACGATAAGATCATGTGACGTTAAATTCAATCGAACGAAAATTTTGGGATGTTTGCATTCGTTTGATTTATTTGATAGACGCAGTCGGATTCAGGCAGGACTACTTCCTCACAAATTCGCCGGGATTTACAATAATTACTGCTATATATTACGAAAGTCTTTCGGGATTATCTGAGGCTAAACTAAATCAACTGTCAAAAGATAATGCAACACAACGCCATGTTCATTCTTTTGTTTCTATGTTTGTTTCTTATTTATTGTTTCTGTCATGTATCAGAGTTGGCGTTGTATACTGATTTAAATTTTTTGTGATTTTCTTTTATTTTCGAATGCGCGAGATTTATTGTTCAAAATGTCAAAATGTATGAGAAAATTTATTTTATTCATAATTTTCTTTTCTGTGAATTTTTCCGATGTTTTAATAGTTATTCTGCTATTCCTGGCAGAGACAAATCCAACAAATCAAAGATCGTAAAAATCGGTCTAGCCGTTCTTGAGTTATAAATGGTGTAACTAACCCGACTTTGTTTTATATATATAGATATACATACATTTTAAATTTGGTTAATATCCATAATACAAAAATTTGGAGATAGCGTGTTTAAACGAAACAGATGTATTGTTGAAAGGATCGACGGTGAAGAAAGACATATCGTATTTTTTTTTAAATAAGACATTAGAACATTCATGCGGGAGCAGAGTAGGATAGAAATGCTAAATGTCTTGTTTTGATTCAGAATAGATAAAAAAATGTATAAAAAAACTAAAATGATAAAAAGCTATCGATTTTGATTCTGGAGGGATATCTGTTCTGGGGAATACTGCTTCAACGTGAAAAAATGAATGGAAACCTCAAATAAAGATCACATGGATTCTGAAGAAAAGGCGCTTGGTTGTTGTCACAAAGTTAACTCATTTAGTGCTAACATCGCGACTGGTGAGTTTGGAGTCATTGGCCATTGGATATAATTAACGTGTTATTTAAATGTGGTAATTATAAGGTAATTAAAAGGTTATATGCCCTTCTTTTTTGTATTTTTTAAATCCCTTAGTACGTTACCTTTTATTATAAACATTTTTTGGTACCTGAGCATAAAATGGTCAAGGCTTAGTATTTCTATCCATGAAGCGATTATCACACCTCAGTGGTTTCGTGATCGATTACAATAATAATTATTGATGTCTCATTGTTTATGCTCATATGTCATTTTCTCAAGGCTGCGATGTGTTTTATTAATAAAACTAGCAAATATTAGCAGGTGACAGTACCATCTGCCAACATTCTCATACGTCTTCCAGCGCTCGAAATGGAAAATTTTACGAACCGGAGTGCTCGATAATTTTACGAAAATATTAACTATATTATAGTATATTAATTATATGTGTATTTTATAAAAATAAGTGAATTAGATTTTTTACTATATGACATATCTAACTCAGATGGTCAAATTAATATTTCCACGAGACGAAGCGATAATTTTTGGGATTTTATGACCCCGAACGACGCTCCGATGCGTTCCATTCTAGTTTGAGCCCGGACGTCTTAGAGGTTGCATTAGGTTATAGCACCCTTTCCCTATTATAATTACCCTTAAACCTCTGATAACACACTAATTTATCAATATTTTAATCACTCGATATACTATTACCTACCGTACTGAAAGGGTCTGTCAAACTATGAAAGTATACTTTGTTTTCTTTCACGACCCAATTATTATAAACGATTCCTTGGATTTTTCAAATCTAGAATTTGCGTTTATACGTGTATTTTTAAGACGTATTCTCCGTTTGTCTTTCTTACACATTTTCATAATATGTTTTATCTCATAATAATTCACAAATAACTGAAGACAAATATATTATAAGATACATGGTGCCAATCAGGGCTCGAAATAGATCGGACCGCACCGAAACGCAGCTCCGGTTCGTAAAATCATCAAGATTATCGCTTCGTTTAGTGGAATATTTATAAATTTCATTCTGGTTCGAGAATTATTATAAAATATTTTCTTTGAAATTAAATATTTTCCTGAGAGATTAATACAAAACGCACAGTATGTATACAACAGAAAAATATTTTCATAAAATAATAGAGCGCTCCGGTTCGTAAATTTTTACACTCAAAACACTGGTGTCAATGTGATTTATAATGTTTTTTTTCTTTAAAAAAATATTTATGTTTACGATAACTACTCTATATTTTAACTCTACCCAGCATATCGTTACTATTCGCCGTGGTAGTATAGCGTAGTAATACTATGGTAGAATAGTGGAAATATTAAAAAAATGCTATTACTATATTCTAGTTAGAAGGCATGTACCTACATATTATAATATAAGATTTTGTATTCATATATGCCTAAAATACCTACATATTATGGAAATGGAAGAGTGTTGTTAGGTATTAACATCTAAGTTTGCAGCTTCCACGCTTACAGTAGGTAATTAAAACTCCGCGTATAATAATTTATCAAAAAGGCGCCAAAACACTTTAGACTTGCCATGTTGGCACATGTGGTCGTTTCGCGAGCGTGTGCGCGGGTGCTGTACATTTACCAATATGTGTACGTGCGGTGACGTCATAGCCGCACCTCTCCGATTTTACCCTCTCGCCCCCGGAGTAACACGCACCCCCCGGGTGCTAATGCGGAGAGTCCCGCGTGATTGATTAGTTTCCGCTCATATCGTATCTGTCTGGTGGCGCTGTGTGCTGGGGCGCGCACCTCGCGGGGATAAATCACGGCCCCCGCCACTTCGGGCTTCCGGCGCGTCATCACTAAAACGTTGTGTCATGGATAGGGTTGCACTGAGGTGTTCACGATATCGATATAGCAAGTTACATGCAAGAAGCTTTCATCAATTTATACTAATAAAATAATCCATGACAGTGGCTTATAAATAGATGCCTATTGATGATTTCTATAATTAAATTTAATAAGATAAAAGACAATACATATATTGCTTTATTCCACATTATTAAATCATCATTAGCGCATCTATTCTATACACAAGACTGCTATCGGTCGCTATCGGTCGCTATCGGTAGTTATAGAGAGTAGTTTATCATATGTTTGTATTGAAGAAGTATAATTGTCTGCTATCTCGCTTTGTCTATCTGGATCTAATAGTTAGTAGGTACAACCAAGAAAGGTGCTGTTAAAACATAGTACTTATTGTAACAATTACAACTAAATTATTGTAAAAATTATAATACTTCAATACAAAAATCTTAAAAACTACCCTCGATAGCCCTGATAGTAGTTTTGTGAATAGAATAAATAATTCGCAGGGCCAGTTTCAATCGTTTCAAATAGATATCGTTAATTGATGAAACCGAATCTGATGATTATTATAATATTGTGAAATATTTACAAAAAACATATTATTATTATTGTGTTTTATTTTATTTACTAAAATGTCTTTCAATCTGCTTTCAATGGTTTCCATGGAAGGAAAAGTAGAGGTAGAGCGTCGGTGCGCTGGAGCGATCAAGTGAAGGACATTCACTCTTCCCTGAGAGAAGCAGAGGATCGAGAGGGATGAAAAGTTTTGGTCATTCAAAAGATGGCAAAATTCAAAGCTCGTCATGATCCTCAGCCATAAAGGAACGTCCAAAAAGAAGACAGGTCTTTTCACCAAGAATTTAAAAGACCATTAAAGATATGTCCATAATATCTAACCATAACATAAAGTTTTTTTTTATCTTTGTCTATCTGATGTAACTTGTTTATAATATTATATTTACATTGATGGTACAAATTTAGTAGAGCTTCATTGCGATTGGCGTAAAGTGGTCAGGTAACAGCGGTAGAGTAGGAGTATGAGATACGGGTAGAAAGGTGTTGGTCTCCAACAGTTGTAGGTATATTTCATTGATGTTAACAGATACAAATTGAATCAGCCTAGTTTTTCATTTTGTATATCTGACTACTTTTATTTCCATATGTCGCGAAGATAAAATCATGGGTTTGAGCTAGCTGAATATATAAATGGCATTTTTATTCAATGTGCTTACACTATAATACAGAATCTACAATACAATCAATATTAGTGTCCTTCTTCATAATTTGATCATGCTTTTGTTCCACTAAAACTTTAAATAATGACTATAGCGTATTAAATTTGATGTTATTTATATCGAGTAGGAACGAAGGGTCTCGAAGGTTTAATTAAATGGTACGACTATATTAAAAATACTCCAAATCATGAACGGACACGATAAGGCACTTTCATTTATGTAGTCCGGATACCGATTAAGAGTACAACATTCGGGGTTCGAGTGATGCAGCCGCGCTTATGCCATCACCCTGCAGCTATGACGCAGACATGGGCATGGCCCGTAGGCAATGATGCGACTTTGTATTTTCCCGATGCAGCAATCCAGGTAAATGGTATGATGAAATAAGTATCTTGAGCTAAATTTGAACCATTGTTATGAAATGTATTTATATATTGTATGGCTGAAGAGTCTTCGCAATAGTTTCGATGATATATTATTATGTAAGTGGTACTTATAGTTTTAATGGCATCAGCCTAAATCTATCCACTGCTGAATAAATGTTTTTCTAAGTCGATTCCACTTCTTTCGGTCCTGTGAGTTGCATTGCGTTAACTATATCTAAAATTTTAACTGCCTCTTTGTCTATATTTATGGCGTTTTATTCGTCTCGGATTACTAGATTTTCCCAGCGATTATATCTTCTTCCAGTTGTATGTCCAGCTCATTTTAATTTGGGGAAAAGGCGTGTGCGATGTGATAGAGTTCGCTAAAAACCACAAAAGTTTTAATATTTTATAATATTGTTAAATTTGACGTTATGTAGTATTGAAATGATAAAAAATAAATTTATCTTTGTATTTTAATTATTTGTAATATGTTGAATCACCATTTGTTATAGTTTCTTTGATGAAATACAAATATTATTTATTACATATCTAAACTCTAAAGAAAAATACGATTCTTATTAAGTATAAAAAAAACTTCTTTGTTTTGAACGGCGATGAGTATGTATATATTAATATTTAAAGAAATACTTAATTTAACTTCTTTAGCAATTATTGACAGCCCTGTGCTTAAAATAATATAAGGGCAGTGATTTGACAAGTCTAGGGTTAAATACAAGAATTTTCTTTACTGCCTGCCATATTTCTTATCGAATAACGGTAAATTTCAGCGAGGCAAATTATAAAATGTCAGAATTTCGTTGAACTGTCGTCAAAATTATGCATTTATCAATAATTTAATATTGGAAATTTTATGCCGGAGCGAATAAGTATTTTGTCCCAAATTCGATCGATTTTCATAAATATTGAAAGGTCTGTAATGAATCATTATTATTATCCTGAGGACATTACAGCTTATGCTAGATTGACGTGCTAGTCAACAATGGATTTTGCTGAAAAAATAACAAACTGGGAAATTCTTGGAACATCGCTTTGACAGGTAGTTTATAATAGCTCTTTTAAATTGACGCTAATTAATTAATCTAGCAAAAACAAAATATTTTATTCCATTAAATGCGTTGAATTTAATCAAAATATATGATAAATATTGTTCCTAGTTATTTTGAAATTACATCGATTAATAAAATAAATTCTGGATCTTTTTGTATATAATATTAATAACTTGATTATATTCAATCCATAATCATTTATCGAAACATTTGTTACGTTCAGTTTAGAATCTACTTTCACAGACATCACGAGTAAAAAATTGAAGCTTTTAAAATGTGCGTATATCGACACATGTCCAGTATCAGCGGGAGCTTTGGAAGGATATATTTACGAACATCGAGATGATATTATAGATAGACTATAGAGGGTAAAATTACCATTGAAATAATTGAAGAATTTACAAAATTCTAGGTACGTGGTGCAAGATCCATAAACATTTGCATTTTAATTATATTAAATATATTTCCGGTATGGCATAAGTAGAATGCCTTGCTTTTGAAATCTCAGGGATTAGTTTAAGCAATGCAATCCATCCGTGTTAAGAGTAAAGACAGACAGAAAGAATATTATTTTCAAAATCGTTCCGGATGTTCGGTAAATAATTGATATAGTACGAAAATAAGAAAAGCGAACTCATGCTACTTTGACTGAATTCAACAAATGTAATGAAATCTAAGAGTTACTATGTTTCGTCGTGAAATATTTTTGTTTAACAAAAAATGTCGGAATCATAATATAAGAAAACAAGGTTTCCTGTGCAACATCAGAATGTTAAAGAATGCCGGAATATATTTTTGTCGACTAAAAAAACGTTGCTTAACTTTTCCAAGACGTTTGTAAACAAAACGAAATAAAATCGTAACATGAAAAGTGGTTACTTTAAAAACAACAAACAGAGTAGGTATCTACACAGAATACGTATAAAACGAAAACAAAGAAAAAAGCACTCGAAGAAAAGTATTATAATAAGGAATAAAATAAACCTAATCCACTGGGAATAAAACAAAGCTTAATATAGCTTTATAAAATTAATTTTCACCTATTCTAAAGAAAGGTAAATAATTGTTAATAAACTATTTTTTTAAATGTGGTACATCTACGCATATATTCTATACAGAATACTGCTTTCGGCCACTACGGCAACTATCTAAGGTAAGTTTGTATGGAAGTATTAACAATTATTGTAACAATATTACAATAAGTTAGCCGTCTAAACCAATAATACTCAACCTTTTTTGTCTTCGGGCCAAACACATATATTTGTAAAGTAACGCGGGCCGCATCACTACTGGTGTGACAAAAAAGTCATGAAACCCCCCTTTTTTACAAAACATTTTTGAGATTTTAAATTAATCGTGTACAATAGCAACACTCTTATACTAGATAAGTCGAAACGAATCTCAAGATATACGAAATTCCAGATAATAAATGTGTTTCGGGCCGCAGGTTGAGTATCGCTGGTCTAAACAGTCAAAACTGTATATCTTGCTCTAAAATTTACTACAGCCAAAAGAGGTAGTGTTAAAAAATAATTACACTAAGTTAGTTGCAATAATAATTGTTACAATAAGTGCTAATACTTCTATACAAGCCTAACCTAGATAGCTGCAGTAACGGCCAAAAGCAGTATAGACTAGATGCGCTGATAAAAAAACAAGATAAATGTAATACTTACTGTTAATTTTTTTAATCACACCAATGTAGGTACATAAAATTATTAAGTGTTAATAATTTATAACATAGCTGTTATATCTGTAAACAACAATGTCTAATCTCAAATTATAATCTGTTTATTTTTCATGCTATTTTTAACCATGCCAATCTAGACAAGGAAAGATAAGGCTGAGAAATATGATTTAATATATCTCGGTCATAATTAACCTTTCTCGTTAATAAACCAAAATGATATGCCAAGGAAAATATTGATTTTACCTCTAAAGACCCGAATCTGAACGTGTTTATTGTGTTTTGAAATTGAATCAGACGAAGTTTAATTTGATTGAAACATCCATTCATTTCAAATATGAATCATTTAAAAGTGAGCGTAGCCGAAAGATAAATTTGAGACAATGATGGATGGGTGGAATTACAAGCTGGCTGTTATAAAAATGAATTGAGCTGTAAAGTGATTGGAACAAGAGAAACGTTTCACAAAGCGGTCGGTATTGATTAGTACACTCTTTCCTTCGTTGTTTTTTTTTTCTTCAAATTTTGTACGAAATTTGATAAAAATATTATTATGATTAAAAATAGAATAATTATTTAATGCTTCCAAAAAATACAATATCTAATTAACAGCATCTTAAGGGGGGACATGCTCAGCGTAGATCAAAATGGAGCTTATGTTCTATTTCCAAAGCATGATCCTGGACATACCTTAAACGTTGTAGATAATCTATTTATATAATTTTGAAGCCTTATTTACCCTTTATATTTATTTTAAACATTTGATGACTGAAAAAAGTATTTTTTTTACATAAAATAATATTCTTTTAAACCTCTCGCTCTAATGTTTTAGAATATAGTCATATTTCAGTACATAAATGTGCAGCGGTGTTAAGATTTTTTACGTTTATTAAATTTTAAACGCATTTATAAAACCAACAGTATAATTTATATCGACATTATTATAGTGAAATATTTACGATAAAAAAATATATAAACTCTGTGATCCCAAATTTGACAAGAATTAGGCATTTTATTATTCAAAAAATGAGCAAGATTAACACATTTGAAGATAATTCTAAAGATGCTCATTATAAGCTATGTCTTTGACCATTCAAGTGTGATAAACATCCTACGAATAATGATTGCTTTATAATAATTATTGACCTAAGAATAAGGTAGTGTTTTTTTGAAATACGCCATTTCTTTTGGCATTCCCCAGTGGTTAAGCTACAACATACGGCCGTAGCCATAAATTGACAAGCTATAATTGAAGTAGGGAGTAAAATGATGTTAACGCGCGTGTATAATAAAATACTTTATGCAGTCACCAAATGTTTAAAATAAATATAAAGGATAATAAGGCTTCAGAATTATATAAATAGATTATCTACAACGTTTAAGGTATGTCCAGGATCATGCTTTAAAAATAGAAAAAAGCTACATTTTGACTCATGGTGAGCACGTCCGCCCTTAAGATATTCTCAATTATAACACTATTTTTGTAATAGTAAATACTACCTTCTTATCTCAGAAAAAAAAGATAGATGAGACTTGAATCTGCATCCAATCTGGTATGAACATAATATATATTTTTAAATTAAATAAATATGTTTCTAAGGTATTTCGTACTATTGACATTCATTAAAGAATGCTAGGATCTAAAATTTTGCCTTATTAATTGTGTATAATTAATTCAAACGAAAATTGATGAAAAAAAAGATACTGATGTCATTGAGGAATGAGGGAAAGTTACCTATTTTTAATACCTTGAACATAAACGATGGTCGTCGATAATAACAAACGCATGGTTATTTGTTAAAATAGTAGAGGTGGTTAAATTGGTTAAACACATTGGCCGGAATCCGATGGATGAATGTTCGAATCCCGCCCGGCACTAATGTTATTTTAAAATATTATTATAACGTACGTATATTTTTGAAATAACGTATGTTCAATAAAGAAAGTCACATTTTATTCATTCAATAAAAAATATTTTATTTATTTATTTAGAAAAAGAGTATTACGGCATAACAGCGATTGGCCAATGCACCATAATACATAATAAATACAAATATGTAAAAATATCTTAATTACAAATAACAACTAATATAACAATAAAGTAGAAAAGACAGCATGTGTAAATATTAAAGAAATATGATAATATATACCTATTTAATACGTCCACAAACATTTAATTTGAATATTTATTATAATTTAGTATTAAGACGAAGTAAGTACTGATGTAGACTTATAAATAAATTAAGCAAAGATGATAGTTAATGACGTTTAACTGCTTTTTGGAAAATCCTTATTAAAGACACGCCAATACTTTGATTTTACTTTGAGTCTGCAGTTACAACCGGTTGTGGGGTTGTCACCTATGAATAATTGTTGCGACCTGTCACACCTAATATTATTTATCGTGGCATAATATTGCTAATTATTCTGACCATTTTGTGTCGTTTGCGCCGCGCTGTCGCAATATTAAAATAACACATATACTGCATTATTACAGCAGTAAATCATATTCTATTAACCCACATACGTTATGATTTTTTTTTACTCATGAGAAGACGTATTGATTCAAGTAATTCCCCTGTGTGCGCGCTGATTGTAGGGGATCATAGAGGTATTCAATAAAAAGAAGGGCAAGTAATCGGCTTTCTCATACACCTGAATAAAGCAGGCCAACAATATCCGACAACTTACGAGAAATAGCGACGCGATAAAAAAAATGCAGGGCATAACGGAGGATTTACTTTGGTGTTGGTCATTATAACGTACCCATATAATAATATAATGTTAACGTGGAAATTTTGCCGCAAATTGATTACCAGCCTACCTCGCAATACTTTTTCACTATACCTACTTGCCTGCTTCACCATATATTCATATAACCTGCCGCCCCTAGTAGTGATTCTATTTTTGAATATATTACATTTTTTGTTCATTAGTTTTATAATTTTCTTTGAATTAAAGAGCGTTGTATAAAACGCGCTAAATATAAATAAATTAAATTGCAGTTTCCTGTTTGATCCCTTGTTGTTTAGAATATGTAATTCTACAGTCAGTCATGGCTTGGGTATTTAATGAATAATGCAATTTATTTAAGTGCAACTAGATGAGAAATGCTTTCGCAGCCTGCAGTAAAACTTTACAACCTTATGACGTTGAATTTTACGGTGTGTACTTCCACAGAATCGCATTTACGTAAATCCTAAGCATTTAAGTAAAAACGAGGATACAAAAGACGCAGACATTTTTCTTTACGCAAGACTTACTTACTTAAATTATCTAAGTTTTATGTTTAGATATAATGTTGGTAAGAAGAAGAACCAAGCGTATATTTAAACAGTTAATGACGGAATAACGAAGCATAAAATTTAATATAAAGAAATAATTTATTTGTCTTGATGTATCTGTTTGTCTGTCACTTTATCTTTAATGTATAAGCTGTCGCTCTTTGAGTCGAACTTAAATTTTCACGAGTTTGCGTCTTTGTTGCGCGATCGCATACCTAAAAGACCCACATTGTATCCCTCTCATGCATAATTTACTTGCTTAGTTACGTAGCTCATATGGTTAAACACGTAAAATACACGCTTTATCGAAATAGATACCTACCAATATGTAATATATTGGTCTTAAAGTCGAAGCATTCTTTAGTAATGCATCCTTTGCTTTTAACTCATTTACTGCGGACCTGTTAATTACTATTTAATTACCACATTTAATTAACCCAATGCTTACGGGCCGCGCAAAATTGTGTTTTTGCTAATTACTTTTAAAATGCAAATTAACACGTAATTACAAAATTAATTAAAAGGGCCAACTAATCGGCAACGCACCTGTTGCGTTGGATGCACGGAATGAGATATTAAATGAGTTTTGATAGGCAGCTTTCTATAATAAAGTGCCGTTATAAACGTTCATTTTTTTAAATTCAAATATAAATTTACAATTAAAAATATAATTATTAGTTATAGAACCCGTGCTCGTTAAGGCCATGCATTAGTTGAGGCACGGTCTAAAAAGATCGTTGCTAGGCGATGCGCGGACTGCGGGTCGCGGGTGCAAATGACACCTGTCAAACGAAATATTATTTTTCATATAAATCCAACATACGTTCATTTTATGTTCTGTTTATTGTTCTATTAGTAACAATAATAATATATTCATTGACATGTTTTCTTTTTAAAGTAAATGGGTAACGTTTTTAGTCATCTTTACACGATTTTAGAATTAATTGACCCGTCGCCATCACGCAGCAAAGTGACGTGCTTCCGACTCGAGATTCTCTCAGTGAATGGCAGCGAGTCCAAAATTTCGTCGCGCCTACAGTTGGAAATTATTTGGCGTTTCACTGATGCGTCACCTTAATGTCTTTATGATATGTATTATTATTTTGAAATTGTTTTATCTTTAAAATGTAGATTACTAAGTTCTCTTGAAAGTAAGAGTGGTTAAGTCTAGAAAAAAACTTATTTATTTATATTAAATTAAGCTGCAGTATTTTAACTATGCCGATAGAGAGTTTATATTTTTCAAAAGTGCTTTTATAATATTATTTTGTTATTGATGTTCCTGGAGACGGGAGCCGGATATTTAAAATGGACCACATTTTTCCCCATTCGCTGCGGACTTTTTATTTAATATTTAATTACTACATTTAAATAACATGCTAATTGTATCTAATGGCCACCTGATGGGCAACGCACCAGTTGCGTTGGACGCAGTGAATAGGTGGCGGGACATTTTAGACCTTTTATCTGGGTACTGAATTTATTAATATATGTAGGTATCTATAGTCTATGATTAATATTTAAAATTTATTGTCTAGTTACTTAAATGAATAACTACGTATTATTGAACCAAGTTGATACAGCAATGTCATTCTTATGTTTTTCCCACGGAGCTCTAAATTTTCCCTGTATATACTTACTTAAGGAAAAGTTTCCGCAATGCCCATTATTTTATGCACTCTATTTTCCCTGGCGATCTTAAATACGCAAGGATAAAGTTTACTTTAACTTTTGCATCGGAGTTCGTTGCGCCCTCATTAAAGCTTCATTGACTTGTCCCTCTGACCGGGCAGCCTTTTAAGGCTTTTGTTGTTCTGCTTACACTTGAAATTTATGAGTTTGTTTAAATTACCCGGCGGTAAACTTTCAGAAAAAGCCCGGCTCGAGTTTCGAACTCGAGAAATTTTGTCTGATATTAGAATTCCTTTGAAACTGTTGTTAAAGAGCGGAGTTAAATATACATTTGAAACATTACCATAGAAGACTAGAAGTTAGCGATAAATTTCTCAGATAAGAATAAAATATGTAATAGGTTATAAGTCAAAACCAAAAAGCAATTGGGAAAAATATATTTTTCAATAATTGAAATCGTATTATTTTGAACAAACTGAAAATTTACAATTAGACAATGTGTTAGATATGGATATTATGTAGAAATCTATTTGAATAATAATTATTTGATTATTTCAGAATATAATGAATGAGTCAGGCAGTCTTATGACAGAATAATAAAATTATGAAAACGACCATGTAAAATGGCATTCAACTAATTGGAAAGCTGTTTCACCTTGTGAATAGACCACCAGTAATATATCACCAGATAATGTTGGAAAATTTTCGCATTTCTATGCCAGAAAGAAGCAACCTTTGATCAATCTGAATAGAAACAGATTCTGGCGTTACTAGATGTCTTAAGTAGAACATAACTCCCATTTAAAACCAAAGTATATTATTTAAAAATGCGTCAATAAATTTGTTTCAAAAAAACAAAAACCTTGATTTCAATAATTATTGTTTTTTCACAGTTTACACTAATGACCCTCTGATATATCTACTCATCTACCGTTAGTTAGGTAGTCGAAAGTTTTATAACAATGGTTTAATTTTATAATGTATTTCGAATATTCCAATCGCTTTGAAATAATTATGGGTTACGAAAAAACCCCATGAGCATAAGTAAAAAATTGAATAAGTGATAAATAATTCACGATGATATTTATCATACATAGATTAGTTAGATATTTTCAATTTAATGGTGTAGTCAGTATATCGTTAAAAATTGAGATTAATTAGTGTGTACATAATATCGTGATTAGTAATATATTATACCTAGTTATTAAATTTAAAAAAAAACTCCAATATAGTAAATATAACTGATATTATTTTTCTTTTCGTGTATTAAATAAAAATTTATTATATAACATTAGCTTTCCCTGTAATTTTCAATTTCATTGGTATTATTATTTTGATTACAGTAATTTTGAAATACAGAGTAACCTTCTTTTTGAATGAAATACATGGCAGCATAACAAGGGTGATATAGATTAAAATAGGATATATACAATATTATGTGTCTAGATAAGAATATATTATTATTTAGTTTCCCTACATTCATGTAATATTTATGAATACAGTATTGTAAATACAGTCTCAGATTTACCCAATAATTGTTACGGTCAATTTAAATATATATATATGAGGGTTGTCCAAGAATTAAGGACCTTTATTATTTTAAAAATCAGAAAAATTATATTTTTATAAAAAAAGCATACGAAATTTTAGATACATATCCCCACTATTTTTTGACGTAGTCTCTGTTACGATCGACGCACTCGTTGAGCCATGTCACTAGATCCTTGATTCCCTTGTCGTAGAACTCCTCCGCCGCAATCCTCAAAAAAGTTCCCATCTCTTCCTCCACGTCGTCGTCGGTCTCGAAGCATTTTCCGGCCAAATGTGGCTTCAGATGGCGAAAAATATGAAAATAACTCGGCGCCAGGCCAGGACTATGAGCGGATGACGGAGGACATCCCATTTGAATGAGTCCAAATAGTGCAAAAACAGCTGACGCTTTTCACACAATTTTGTTTGTGAGCTTCCGTCAGCATTTACGGCACTCATTGAGTACACCTTTGCATATCCCAATATTCCACTCAAAATCGTTTATATGGTAAACTTACTGATGTCTGGGACTAAAATTTCGATTTCATGAACTGTTCAGACGGCGATCTTCACGAACTTTATCATGGACTTTCTTCAACAAAACGTCACTAATTGAGGACCACCTTCCTCTCCCCTCCTCATCATGAGCACTCGTTCTACCACTCGGAAACTCAGTACACCACTTTCTGACATTCTGCTGGTTCATCATCATATTACCATAATTGAATGTTTGACGACGATGGATTTCAATAGTGTGGACTCCTTCCTAGTTGAGAAACCGAATGATTGAACGCACCTCGCAGGTGGCGGGATTCGACAGCGGAGTCCATCTCAAATGGACACAAAGGTCATACTGAAACAGTTACCGAGCCGGCTCACTACTCATTCTGGAGAAGGAAATCTACGCTACATGCTAGTGCCACCATCTTTTGAGATATAACATCCGTGTCACTAAAAATGAATAAAGGTTTTTAATTTTTGGACAACCCTCGTATTACATTTATGTCATAATGACGTATTATGATGTAAACCAACAAGGTCTCTTAAGTAGTTTACTTTGATTGAAAGTTTTTTTTATTATTTACAATAACTATTATTTAAAACACAAACAATGACTTACACTAATACAATAATATTATATATTTTTTTTATTTATTTATCAATGGAGTATGCACATACGAAAAAAACATAATTTTTGACACACTTTGAAAAACATTAACTTATGGAAATAAAACAAAGCACTTGAAACAATCAGTGGAGGGTATTAGATTATGATGATTAGGATAATATCAAAGTACCAAATCATCATAGTATAAGGAATTAAAATTCCGGTTAGTTATAGTTTTTTTTTTATATTCAACGGTGGTAATTTATTGTTATATATTATAATATTGTATGCAGCATACATCGCAAATATATGTCATGTATGGATAAGAGCAGTCACATTGTCGTGCTAAGTAACAAAGCATAAAATTGAAGATATTTTTTTCATTGAAAAATCGTGTGTATGTTTATGACTATAATAAACCACCCGAACTCAGAAAGGTGATAAAGAATAATATGTATTTTTGTCGTAGACTTTTGACTTTTTTGTCAGAATACCTAAGACGTCTACGAATTTTAAATATAAATATTATGAACGTAGAAAAAGGAAAATTCACAATTTTTGCTTCTACTCAATCAAAGTACGTACTATACTTAAATTATTTTACCAATCTTTTTTTTAAATTTGGAATGGTTGTTCGTCATCCACTCAACCATTTCTGGTCTAGATTTTACATGTTTTTGAATGTGTATCATATGCGGCTTTTAAACTTATAGCTCATATGGTTTTAGAGATGGCCGCTCTACTAACTTAATCTTCATGGATGTAAATAACTGTAGCCACTTGATTTTGAAATAAGCAGGATGAGTAAAGTTGCTCGCCAATTAACGCCATTTTGTGGTTGCGTACCCCTGTATGCTCCTCGCAGGCATACCGCGCCGACTGGTATCTATATTTCTTACAGTAGAAGAGTTAACAGGCTAGCGGGGGGTCAAACACTGAATTCGATGGAACGTTGTCGGCGAACAGTTTATGAGTATCTTACGTAATACATGATTTGATCACATATTAGTTTCGCTCCTAATAGATCGTATTAATTTTGATGAGGAGTTTTAATGTCCGTTAGATAAATAGTATAAAAAAGAAGATAGTATAAAAATAGCATGTGAATTTGAACACAAAATGAACAGTTTTAGAGGCTGATGCTCTACCAATACGTTGGGGCTCAATATTATGAAGGAAAATAATATAAAACAATACATCTTTAATAATAAATTATAAATTAAAATGATTTTTTTTTGTTTAATTCTTCTTCTTATAGTGTCATCCCCTAGCGGAGGTCAGCCACCATCAAGGCGATCTTATTTTTGTCGTCTACTACCCGGAACAGTTCGGTGGAGCTGCACTCGTACCAATCACGGAGGTTCTTAAGCCACGAAATGCGGCGCCGTCCTCTGCTACGCTTCCCATTGATCTTTCCTTGAATGACGAGTTGGGGAATGCTGTATTTTTGTCCTCTCATAATGTGGCCGAGGTATTTTAGTTTCCTGGTTTTGATACTACGTAGAACTTCTCGGTCCTTCTCCATTCGATTGAGAGCTTCAACATTTGTCACCCGGTCAGTCCAAGGAATTTTGAGGATGCGTCTATACAGCCACATCTCGAAAGCTTCAAGTCTCCGTGACACTCTCTCTCGTGACAACTCTTGGTTTAGCGTCCATACTTCCATACCATAAAAAAGAATTGAGAGAACATAACAACGTACCATACGCAGTCTCAGACCTAGGTAAAGGTCTCGATTGCTAAGGAGGCGTCATTTGAGAATTAAATAAATAAGATTTTACGGCAAACTCGATGGACGCTTATCGTCGGTAGTCTCGGGTTTGAATTCTGGGGTGAGAAAATTCTTTTTATTATTTTATAAAACTATTAAATTTGATGGGTTATTTTTCAATGTGTTTGTACTCAAGACAATATGCGCCTAATGCGTAAATGATTAACTTCCATTTCTGTATACGAAAATACAAACAAACACTATTAAGTTTTTTTTGTAAGGCGGTCAAGATTATAAACCTAATATTATTGAACATCTACTAACAAAATAAAATGAAATTTTGGAATGTTATCAATAAATTGTCGTTATGATTGAACCTACTTAGAGACGTCAGCGAAACTTAAAAATATTGAAAAGCTCGGTTAGTTAATAATTTGGTTGATTGCTTTTCCTCATCTCTTTGTTTGGTAAATTAGGTGTTTTTCTTGCATAGTTGAGGCGAGCTTTTATTCAGGGCGTGATAATAATAGCGCGGTGGAACGGAAAACTAGCGGTTGTGGCAGGGGCGAGTAAGGGAATCGGGGCGGCCATCGCCTGCTCCTTGGCTGACAAAGGGCCCATTGTTGTCGAGCGAGCCGAGAAAATAAAGGTTAGTTTACTATACCATCGATTTTATATGCATAATGATGATTTATCTATTTTTAATAATGGCCAGAAAATGTAGTTGCTGGTCATAAATGGATTTCTGATATAGAATACAAATACTAAACATGTTGACGTATTATTATATAAAACATATTAAGAGAAGATAATAATAATTTACTGTTTGCTTTTGAATGTAATAGAATAGGCGTATTCAACTTTAAGTGGGCAGTGATCTACTATCCAGTATCAACCTCTAATATCTACTAGGCAGTGATCTACTATACTATCCCATTGCCATGACACACACACACACATATTTTATAACGTATTTATAATATCAATAACACTAAAAATTACATAATTATCGATATGTTTATTATCCGCCGTCTATTAGTCTATTGTGCAAAGAGCATACTGCGCGACGGTAAAATTCACTTTCACATCTTTTATTTTTGTCACTCCTGCACTCTGCAGCGGGCCGCGTGTAATGCAATGCGTATTGCTCAAGAGTGATACGACGATGTCTTTCACATGGAAACGGCTTTCACATAAGCTAGCTGGCTAAGGTAATAAACATAGGAATGGTTAATGCCTTCAAAATCTCAATGCAATCATATTATATTACAACTGAGGCCTTTCGCTCATGGAGAAACTAAATTCCAATGAACTGGTTGCTGAAAGAACTCATAAACTGGACAATGACTGTTGCTTCGCACAAGCCCATGCATTGTTTTTCCTACTTCATTATAAGCTTTTTCCGTAATATCTTTACGCAAATAATCTGGCAGCCTGTAATTATACAGACAGGAGTATTTCTCAACTTCTGCAATAAATTTTAAATTAAAAATCGGTTCGACCATCTTTGACTACTGACGTCTAGACGTGTTATTGCTTATTCAGTTCAATCCAGTGCTGCCAATTTTTGTAATAAAATATGATTTTTCATCAAATCTACTGATATTGGCATCGCTGATTTATTGGAGACTGGGAACTGAGAGACTGGGTGACTAGCATGTCGCGGCTCTTCAGTTTAGTAGCGAATATTTTAAAACTAAGAAATTCTAATCTTGCCGTGAGCGAGCCGCCATTGAAATACATTATTTAGATACTGGCTGGAATTTTAGACTATTCTCGTGAGCGGAAGGCCTGAATGTAGACGACTTTTACATTTTCATGACTCAAATGACCCGTGGTGATATTGATCAAAATGCATCCCGTGATCGACGAGTTGGGATATTTTTAAACTAATTATCTTTCAGTCACTTTCTAATATTTTTTTCTTCTTCCAAATTAATTGCAGTTTCGACATTATATTTTTTTTCTATTGTTATTTTTCTTGCGGTATCAGTGTCGCAATCTTTAAAAATGAATTCTAACCTAGATAAAAAGACCAATAGGTTGGGAAAATGATGAAAAAAATTCCCAATAAGACGTGTTAGTATAACCATCTCTTTGTAGGTAACTTACTTTTATTTTCATTGAATCTAACTTAACAAAAGTAAAATATGAATATACCTATATGTACGGAAATACATATGCTAGTGTCTTATAAATTATGGATAGGTAGAAAATACACGGTTACACAATGTACCTGTCACTTTTAAATTCTAGTAAGACCTGCACAATTAATGTTACTATGTGAACCTGTATTTTAAAATGTTATAATTGAATTAAAGCTAACCCGACAGAAAATTTGAAAGCTTTTGTTTTGAAAGAAACTTTTGCCTTATTGAAAAGTTTTAATTCTCGTTCTTCTTTAGTAGAACCACGGTGAAAACTCCCACTTCCTGAAACAATTTCTGCCGTTGTCATTTTGAGATTAATTTTCGAAATCTCTGACCATTGAATGTTAACAACAATCTGCTATAAACTTGATAAAAAGAATTAATTTTTTTAAAGACAACTTTTCCAGATGACTTGTATTAAAAACAATTGAATTATTATTACATTCAAGTTAATGAATCGAAGCAAAAATCACATAATTGTTTTAAATTACAAAGAGGACGCCTTTAAAAGGTATATATATTTACAGATTTAATAGTTTAATTTGGAATTATCATAGTCCAGAATAACAAATGTACGTAGTATCGTAGGAGCAGATAAAGTGTAATAGGCAGATATACTATAAAAACGTTTTATGAAATGCTTAATTTCATAAGGAAATGTTCTCCAAACAAATGATTTGGAATGGTGAGTACATTTTAGCTGAGAGAGAACAAACTAATAGTTATTGCATTTATAAATATATATCCAAAATATTAAATTTAAAAGAGGGCCTTAGGTCCAAAAATGTTGAGAAAAACTGAAACATATTTATTTATATTACACTAAAAATGTATACAATAATGGAATATAATAAGTATGTATTCGAATCACAATCAAGAATAATTGAAAGTCGAAAATTAGGTGGCTTCATTTTCTATATCTATTAAAAGAATGTCAACGTATTATGCGGGGCATATCTGTGAGTGATGGGTCTATCCCCGCTAGGAGGGTTCAGTATTATAATCAATATGACTAGTTTTTAGATCAAGAGCATGTGGCCTAAGGGTTGACCGAATGGTTCAATTTTCATTCGAATAAATTACATTGAGATACCTCCATTACTAGTAGGTATATATTTTAGATTAATCGTTTGCGGTAGATAGCTGAATAATATCTATTTATGTTATATTTTTCTGAATATTGGTTAACTAATGTATTTTGATAATTTAATTGAGATATGAGAACGTTCACTGAAATCTAATTAATTTTACGTTTGTATTGTGATTAGAGAAGTTATTTCGTTTATAAGAAAATAAAGTGAAAATAGATTATGTATAATTAATTTAATTGGAGAAAGAATATATTATTATTTACTACAAAAAAGGCATACGGAGGAATTGAGAAATTCGACAAATCTAAAGAAATTAAAATAAGAAATAATATAGCAAGAAACGCTATATTATGATGTTTAAAGTTATATCCTTTTAACTAATCTCTACGACCTAAGTCATGGAGATATGCACGCCAAACAAAAAAATATTAAGAGTTGGATCCTTCGATATGCTTTTATATAAATGTATTTACTATATTTTTTCACCTGACTTGGTGCCTAAAATGTTGAACTCTCCGAAGTATTGGGAATTAACAGAGAAAATGTAAGAAAACCGCCGTATTTAGTGCTTGAAAAATCTTTATTATTGACATCATGGACATAATGAGTTTAAGTACACTGAGCTGGTGGACGACTTCAGATATCTGATATGGGATGACGTAAGAAGAAGAAGATAAGTAAAATGCATATGAGATTAAAAATGATTACACTAGTCGGTATAAATTTCGATAAAGGTTTTTCAAGAATCATATTGTAATAATTTTAGTGGTCACCAAATCATTTTGTAGTATGGTAAGATGATATCGTAGTGAATTAAAACATTTTATAACATAGGTAATAATATTAATATTATTGTGATTTTTATATTGATTCAATATAGCAATGGATAATAAAATTTTCATATTGGCAATAAATTTAAAAATAATTTATTTAATAATAGTTATTCAATATACATACTCAATTAAGTACGTAGGTATATTGTATATTATATAATATAATACAGATACTCTATCAACGCTTTGATACCCATTGATAAAAGTAATAAAATTACTTAACAAAATAGTCTTTTTACAACAATAGCTATGGTATTCTGTATTTCGTCGTCATGTTTCAAAGTACGTTAGTCCTAACTAGGGTTTATCATGTGTTTATTGTCCCATTTTAAATAAAATGTATTTATGAAATGGTTAGTTCATATTATAGGGGTGTGAACTCTCGCCAACGTAATGAAAATAAATTGCTCACAGAGTTTACAAAGAGCGACAATTTTATTTTCATTCATACGATGGGTACAACTAGTGTGAGTGCCCCGTGGACACTACGCTAGGTGTTTCATATTGAAGGAATTAAGTTATTTGTAATAATTTTGTTGAATTTTACATAGTATATTCGTAACAAAAAAATCACTTTATTTTTTGAACTTTTCTGTTATCGTATTAGTAATTGTCTAAATCGCATTAATTTCTTTTGAATTAATAATCATTGTATAATTTGTACATTTACTATGTATTATTAGATATTGCCTAATCGATGTAATGTTAATATACTGTTTTTTTCAGAATAAATAAACGACATATTTAATGTTTTACTAGATTTTTTTATAAAAGTAGTTTTTAATATATGCCGGTTTTATTTTCAAACATTTATAACAGTGTATCTAAAACCTTAATATAATAATATAGTTATAATATTTAAATTCTAAATAATATTCAATGAGATGGTGAGGGTTGGTCTTTATTTTACGGAATATGCAACTGCACTATATGTAGAATAGTTGTATTTAATCAATATATTCTTTCTGCACTTAAGTATGGGTGTGAAACATGGACTTCAAATTAAAACGGTATTCAAAACATAATAGTAGCTATCACAACGCGGTATGGAAATATGCAAGCTAGGCATAACACTCTGAAATTTAATATATTATATATATACCCAAATAGATAAAAAAAGTAAGCTGATTATTTTTTTATGTAGGTACGGAAACAGATAATATTATACCAATTGATTATTTTGACGCCATGTTGATATAAAAATGTTTGTAAGAATACTTGTTGATGATTTGATTAATGTCAAAGAATGTCTCACATAATTCATTTAATAATATTTTTTTTTATGTGTCAAAGTTTTCTATTTTAATTTGATATCATCATCGGCACTACAACCCAATGTGGCTCTTGGCCGCCTCCAGGAAACGTCTCCACTCCCCTCTGTCTGCCGCACGCTCCCTCCACCGCCTCAGTCTCAGGGATGCTGTGTCTCTTTCTATACAGTCCAGCCACCGCAGTCTAGGTCTCCCTACCCTCCTTTTCCCTTCTGGTCTGTTGAAGAGAAGCCTCTTTGGTGGTTGGGTGTCTTCCATCCTTGAGACATGGCCTGCGCGACGAAGTCGCCCTACTTTCACGTGTGAGACTACAGGGGGATTTGATATCATTTGACACCGGAAAAATATCACACCAGGTAGTGTGACTTTAAAGGTGGAAAAAAAAGACATCTTAGAAGCTTTACATTCGACTAACATTGCATAGGTGTTTTCATCAATGTTGCGTCACTAAAAATCTACATTGACACTGGTAATATAATGAAAATTCATGAAACACAAAAATTATGATCATAAAAATTAATTATAAAAGACCTTTTTATGTATTCCATTATTATATTATTAAATTAAATTATCTGTCATAATATAATGCGATTTAAAAAAAATGTATTAACATCTTGTTATTGCAATACATTATTAAGCAGGTATTTTTAATATTTAATTACGTTCGTTAAAAATTCTGTTATAATTAGAGACTACCTAACAGAATGTTATTTTTAATTTAATGAAATAATGCAGCATTTGCGAAAAAAATATAGGTAGGTAGGTACTCAGAGAATATTTAAACAGTATTTTCTTAAGATAATTAATTAACAGCACATTTAAATTTCTTATGAGAGTAAGTTATTTTTATAAAATATTTATATCTTGACGAGCTTCAATTAATTCGTCGAGTGCTCAACTTTTTTACGATGTGACAAAAATGAATACCTAAAGAACATGACATTTTGGTAAAAAATAATATATTGTGTGCATTTGTCGATGTTTGCTTTTGCCAGCATTGTAAATGGCTTGGTAACGTAATGGTGTATAATAAGTGCAACATCCATTTTCATTAGTGACTTATTTTCACACTGATTTAATTGTTTTTTACTATACCGACGCTAACTAAATAATAGGCTAAAATAAATACGGATTTCGCATTTGAAAGCACATAATTCACTGTCTGGATACTATCGCTTCATAAAATAATATTATGGTTCACGTGAATAACTAGTACTTATTACTGAAATACGCGGTGTGCCAACGAATACATTGTTATCTTAAAAACTAGTAATACTATTCTTAAACCTAACAGATTTTATTTAATACTTATCTTTTATTTGGACCTCTCGTTCTGTTAACGTCTCGTTTTGTTTCTTATATTCTGATCGATAGTTTATTATTTTCGTTTAATTATTTAGTGATGATTTGTATTTGTCTATGATATATTAAATTTCTTATGTGTGCTTTTTTTGAATATAAATTACTTTCTTGTTTTTTGAATTTGTCCCTCAAATAAATCTGTCAATGTAGATTGTAAGGTTATGGAAAATTTTGAATGATAGTTAGAAGAAGGTTGCTAACTTATTACAAGTTCAACTGACTAATAGGCTGAAAGAACGATGATCCGTTTTTTTAGTGCTCTAGAGGGGCCGTCTGCTGAAGGTGGACAGTTCTGTCTTGATTTGAAGCAGTAAGTTGTCTTTCTTATGCGGAATTTGAAATCTCTGATATGGTACCAATAAATCGCATGAATCATTGACGGATCGGTAGTTTAATGTATATGAGTATTTACACAGGTGCGGCTCCATCTCGGGATGGAGTGGAGCACTTACAATTAATTCTTTCAGACAAGTTTATAGAGTCATGGAAGGCGGCCGTGCATATCCACGGCTGTACATACACGACGGGTGGAGGTGGGAACCTAGGTAGACAATAAATGATGTAGTTTCAAATACCACTAAGTTGATAATTTTTTTCTATGATTTTTGTGTTTCTCAAGTATTTGAAAATTATGTAGGTATTTTCAAATCTTTATATAGGATATTATTTTGATCACTGATGATAGGCTCTCAGAATGTCTGATATTTTAACTATGTGAATGGTTTAAAGGACATGATAAGGAAATTACAGTCAAATATCAAACATAAAAGTACAAAAATTTATTTATATCTTTTGCATAAAATACTGGTTAGTGGTAGTCGATATAAATTATAGTATAATCAGTAAATTATTACCAAGTACCTACATAAGGGTATGAATATACACCAAACTGTAATATGCAACGGCTATACGTCATACTCCCAGATTGCACCAGTTTAATCGTGAATATTGTCATTTGAAATGTTAATAGAGTGAGATTCTCCTTAGCTTGGTTTGTAGTTATTTTGGGGTGCTTTGGGACATCAACTAAGTACCTCAATACACCGACATGCACTTTGGACTAAAGCGAGCAACTAAATTCGCGGTCAGCGTACCTACTTACTAAGTCACTTTAAGCGTAACGTACGCATATTCTATAACCCATATTATAATATATACTCTGATATACGTGTACAATGCATAGCTTAGAGCAGGGGTCAGCAAACCGCGGCTCACGAGCCACATGCGGCTCTTTAGGTATTGGCGTGCGGCTCTTTGTCAAATTCCCAATTCACATTTTTTACATAAAAGGTATGATTGTTGTCGTTTTAAATCCGCCCATTGCAAAAGTCGACAAATTAAATTTTTCTCCATTTCATATTGACACGAGCACTTTTGAAATATTTTTTTTGGTGGATTTAACAAGCAAAGAGTTATGTAGCTCCAAATTTGTGGGTCGCCACCAAAATTGAGGATTTGGAGAGAGAAAAATGCAATTTAATTTCACAACACAGCGGAGCGCTCTAAAAGATCTACATAATAAGGTAGATACTTCGATGAACAATATAAATAGCAATTAAAGAAGCCAAATAACCGATGAGAATTTGGAGTCACGTCTTAAATTTAAAACTACAAGTTACATACCAAACATACAGGCGCTCCAAAGAAATGCAAGGAAGGTCGTTCACATTAGTTTTAAGGAATGCGTGAAAATTGTATGTAACTCATTTTCTGTAAAAATTATATTTATAATGTCAACAATAAAAAAACTTATATTTGCATTAGATTAATTCGATTATTATTAGATTCACTTCATAAATAAACAATAACATTCACTGAAATAAATCATATTTATAAAAATATATGTATGGCTCTCGAAAAAAAAATTTTACCGTTGTGATACTCATATTTGGCTCTTTTGGTCCAAGAGTTTGCCGACCCCTGGCTTAGAGGATAACTTTACTCAATCGCACAGACCAATTTTTTTCTTCATTTTTTTCAAATACTAATAGGTACATATACATGTTTCAAAGGTTTTTCAAAATTATGTTATTTTTATAATAAAAAAATCAAACATTCTTAAAATCTTGTGCATATTCAATATTGAATAAAATAATAAATAATAAGAATAACCTATAGATAATATCAACGGCCATTTGATGAATTCGAGCGATATAATAAAAAACTGATAACAATTGATATTATTATATATCTGATAAAAATATCATATAGCTCGAAGCCCAGTGTAGTATTTTTCATTGTCAAATAATGTTTACGCATAAGATTTTGTATGAGGTTTTTCACAAATATATTATCAGTTTAGTTAACTAGATAAAATCACAAAACGTGACGTCATGATATTTGTAACACATTCTGGTGAATTAAATCAATCTGTTTAATTTTTTAACTTGAAATAGGAAGATTCTGTATTAATAATATTATGACTGTTATTTATTTAGATTGCTACTACCAATGACATTATTAATAGACGATGCACTCAATACAGTAGCCAGCAAGTAAATTCGCAATATAAATGTATAGGTAGACGTCACGCAATCTCCATTATGCGATATCACGCATCGGGAATTTATAGCAATATGGACTTTATTGTAATGGCGTTAGAGCAGTGTTTCTAATGTCAATGTTAATTTGAGCGAACCCGTTCAAACCGAACTATTCGGCAGACCCAACAAAAAGCATCAGGAATTTATAGCAATATCACCTTTATTGTAATGGCGTTAGAACAGATTATGCCATCCGGCAGATCCAACAATAAAGTGAGTGTCATCTACTACCTATATCTTTTCATCCAGAATTAACATAAAAGTTAATTATGTATAGTATTATTTTATTAATGCATATATTAATTATAATAGCACACGTAATAAATCTAAGTGAAATTTACAATATTGTAACATCTTGTTTGTGTATGTAATATCACCTTAGACTATAGATACCTAGACTATAGGCTATAGAATATCACCCTCAGCCTAAGTTTGTCAAAATATTCTCACGTGGTCACGTGGTTGTCACCATTGTGAAGTGCGCGACGTACGCGTCAGCCGGCAAATGTTTGCCGTCTATCGACACAGTATCAGTGTTCAATTCACAATGGATTCACACCAAAGAGCACCATCGTTTGCCTGAGAGCATTGAACAAATTACTAGTTGTCGGATACTATTCTTTATGGTAGAAAATGTGGCGTGGTTTGGAACGTTGAGAGTGAATTTAATATTACATAAAAGTGGAGTTTTATCATAAATAACCATTAATAGTTAATTTGTAAATAAATTAATACAATTTATATTGCCTACTCTACACGTTAGCAATGAAAGTAAATGCTATAATCGTTTATTTTGAGAGAAGATAAAATAACCTATTTATGAAATGTTATATGTTGGGTATATATATATATATACATACATACATATATATATATATATCAAAATACCTCTACAATTTTAATTCGTATATTTTGGAAATCCTAAGAGATAATAACAACAAAGAAACAAAATATTTAGTTTGATGTATTCCACTATAAATGATTTCAATGTTCAAAGGTAGCAGTAGATGTAGATGAAAAGCTTAAAATTATAAAAAATACATGATACGAGGGTGGGTCAATAAGTCCTTAGAAAACCCGACAGGTGGCGCGACTAGTACTGTAAGCGGTTTGTTTTCATGCAGCGGCACTACCGATTCAGTATGCTGCGAAGTTTCAATCAGATTGGTCGGGTTGTTGTGTGTTTCTCGTACATTTAAAAAAAAAAATTGCTTGTTTACAAAAATGGAGAAAATTGAGTTTAGAGCTGTTATTAAACATTTTAATATAAAAGGGTTAACAGCAAAGGAAATAAAAAATGAGTTGGATTTAGTTCACGACATATCTGCTCCTTCACTTGCAACTATTTATAACTGGTTAAATGAATTTAAACGTGGTCGTACATCAACAAAGGATGAAACACGCTCAGGACGTCCTGTAGAGGTGACTACACCAGAAATGATCAATAAAATCCACGATATGGTGTTAAGTGACCGAAGATTAAAGTTGAGTGAGATAATTGAGATTACAGGGATCTCAAAAGGTAGCGTCATTTCTATTTTACATGACAAATTGGGCATGAAAAAAGCTTCTGCAAGATGGGTGCCGCGTTTGCTCACAGTCGACAATAAACGCAATAGGGTGGTGGCCTCTAAAGCCCTGTTGTCGCTCATGCAACGCAATCCGGATGAATTTTTTCGTCGCTTTGTGACTGTAGATGAAACATGGATACACCACTATACTCCCGAGACGAAAGAACAGTCAAAGCAGTGGATTGCGAAAGGCGAACCATGTCCAAAGAAGGCGAAAACCGTAAAATCAGCTGGTAAGGTTATGGCTACTGTATTTTGGGATGCACGTGAAATTATTTTCGTTGACTATTTGGAAAAAGGAAAAACAATAACAGGGGATTATTATGCATCTTTATTGGACCAGCTAAAAAACAAAATTGAAGAAAAACGGCCTCATTTAAACAGGAAAAAAATCCTCTTTCATCAGGACAATGCCCGTGTTCACACATGTTTACGATCAATGGCTAAAATTGAAGAATTGAAGTTCGAATTGGTCGACCACCCACCGTATTCGCCAGATTTAGCCCCCAGTGACTTTTTCCTTTTCCCAAACTTAAAAAAATGGCTAAGTGGACAACGTTTTTTTTCAAATGAAGAAGTCATCGATCGGACAAATGCTTATTTTGAGGTCCTTCCGAAAACTTATTTTTCTGACGGTTTAAAAAAAATTGAGAAACGTCTAACCAAGTGTATTGAGCTCCAAGGAGATTATGTTGAGAAATAAAAAAAAAATACAAAAATAAAAACTGTTTTAATGCTTTTTTCTAAGGAATTATTGACCCACCCTCGTATCATGAACTAGGTGATTTAGAGATAATAATAAATCAAGTCAAATCATCAGAACGTTCTTATCTATATTATATATACACGCAAGAATAACGTCAAGTTGTCAGTTTGGTATTAATTTTATTATTGAATTGTAGTAATCTGGTTATTGGCTTGCCAGTTTTTTAAATTAGGAACATTGACCATTGTCATGGAACGCTGGGCGAGAAAGGTTGCAGTTGTAACCGGTGCCAGTGCTGGAATTGGAGCGGCAATAACAAAAGCCCTAGCTGCTAAAGGTCTTACGGTGGTCGGACTCGCAAGACGTGATGAAAAGATTAAGGTTAGTTTTTATATGTATTCATATATAGAGAATTAAATACAGTTAGTTTAATTAATATTTTTAAATGTTTAGATTGACATAATATATTTGTGGGTACTGTTCGGTTATACGGAATACAGCGGAAAACACATTTTGAAAATAGCCGATAAACTGGATTATTTGTTAGGTAAAAAAGGTATTTGTAGATTTCTTCTTGACGGTGCAATTCATATTGTATATTAAATTTTCTTTTTAAAGGCGTTAAAAAATGTAAAAAAAACTTTTTTTTAGAAACACGACTAGAGTTCTCGGACCACACATAAATACTTGGTAGTAGTAGCTTGCCCAACCCTGAACAAAGGTTATCAAAAGATAACTATGGGTTTTTAAAGTCTATATAAAAAAATCAGCTTTCTTTAAATATATAAGATGTTCCATTATTACCAATCCAAGTTTTTTGTTGTTGTAAAGGTTTACTAATGTTTTAAAACAGTTCAAAACATTCCGATTATAGACGTTGCATTGGATTTACTCTTCGTCCAACATATAAACTGATGCTAACCTAACTTAACTATTTTTTATAATATAAAGTGAAGGTTTTCGTTAACGTCAATACTTAGTGTGACAATTTTAACATGCATTCATAATCTTCATAATGAACATTTTTAAATTGAAATATTTCATCAGAGAGAAAAACTGTCATCAGTAGGTATGTCAATAAAGAAATTGATTATTTTTATAATAGTTTTGAGGTTTTAATGTTAATTTTCAGTTATTATTGAACTCTTTACAGGAATACGCTAGTACATTCAATGGAAAGATTCATGCTGTGAAATGTGATCTAGGTAAAGAGGAAGATATATTAAAGGCTTTTCGTTGGATCGAAGACACACTTGGAGGTGCTGATATTCTTGTCAATAATGCAGGAGTTATAAGAGTGTCAAAGCTTTCAGGTTAGAGTTTTTACACAGATTAAATAATTAACATTATCGGTCTGTTAAATCTAAAGCAATATCCTCGTTTACGTTCGGTGTACTGATAGAGTTAGAATCGATTTAAACCAATAAAAAAATAACAATTTACTCAAGTATCTAGTTTATTCGGTTACATGTAAGTTGTACGTATGCATTTCATCGTGGGACACTTATTCGTTCACAGTACGTGAAACATGAGTTCGTATAACATTTTATCAAATAACGATTTCTTCGTTGAACATTTCACCGTGGATTACATTTGTACGTACCTTACCAAATGCGGCGATAGTTTGCAAATAGTACTGTTCCAATTAGATTAACCCTAACCTAACCTTATCTAACCTAGTTAAGACATCTCAAAAAATTCGCCACATGTTTGTAGCATACGTACAAATATACTCCACGGTGAAATGTTCAACGAAAAACTCGTCATTTGATTAAATGCTACACGAACTGCGGCGTACGAATAAGTGTCCTGCGGTGAACTGTTTACGTACAAATTTCCGGGTACGAGTTTATTCACGAACTAGAGTATGCGCTTCATAACTTTGCGCTCCGGCTATAGGATGAAAATGAAAAAATATTTTTTTTACATATATTTATATTTATTTATTTATTTATTTATTACTGCACATATTAATACAAGTGAATATCATTTGATTGAATTTTATGCTAGGTAATCAGACAAAGTTTAGTAAAAAAATGCAAATTTAAAGTAAATATAAGTTATAAAACGTATAGGTACTCTACTTTACATCTTTCAATTTCATTTAAATCTTAACACGTGTAAAGGAACAGCTAGATCTAGCGAGTCAGGATATGATCATGACAATCAAAAGTAACGAGTATAGTAATAATTAAAAATGGTTATTAATTCTTATTGCTTATAAAGCTTTATTTTTTATGTGAGCAGCCGGTGTTTTCATCGTAGCAGTGTTGTAAGATAGGTGTAAATGATATTCCTGATTCGTCACATACTTATTATAAGATGCGTTGTATTTTCTTCGTTTTCGTGTTCATTACTCAATATATTCACTTCTTTTAAATGTCATCATTATAATATCGTTCCAGCAATCTCGGTATTACATAGGTCTTATCGGCCCGTATCGTCCGTGCGGTCTTTCTTCCGCATCGATGATGCGGCTGGCGATGAGCATTTCTAAAATATCGTTTTTCTTTCTGGCTATTTGACCAATGAACTGAAAAAAATCTCTGGAGACATATAATTATCTTCGAGAGTCGGCCCTTATTTTTTATGTATGATTCGAAGCAAGAATTAATTTAAGAAATATATCTAAACAACGGATTTTAGACCTATATTTTATCCTAGATTGAAATAGAAAAGAAAGAATTCTCAAAAAGAAAATATTCTCATAATATAAAATACAATTAGATTTTTTTGTCATAATGAATAGTTTTACATCATTTTATGACACCATGTTGCTTATTTTTTTTGTTTTCAATCAAAATTGCAACATTCATAATTGAAATATGTCGACTACTTATTATAAACAGTTATTTTATATCACTAATTAAAAGCCGTCGGTCCCAGGTTCGAATCCTGGGACTGGCAAGTACACATATTGTTTATCAATTTGTGTGTGTCAGGGTATGGACCAAATAGGTTGAGCAAGTGGTTGACATCCATTTCTCGTAAAAAAACAAAATCTGTCAATACAAACCTCCACTCTGTGTAGGCCCATATGATCCTAACAGGATTGGACATGGTCGAAAAAAAATAGTAATTCAAAATAATATGTGTTAAAGATTTAAATAACTTTGTTCAATTACCACTTAATTTTGAGATGTTTGTAGCTCAACCAACCATCAGAGCATTTTTTATATTCAGATGTTTCTGAGACAATGTAACATGGCAAGTATAAATAATAATACCACATAACATGTAATAAGTATTATGTAACTGCCCATTTTGAATAGTATATATTATATATATTATATTATAATCATTCTTAATATTATATTAATGTAATAACAGTGTATAAATTTACAGCTTAATAAGCCTCAGCTATGACTTCGTATCTTAAAGAAAATCTTAATTTTTACTGTAGATTCTATCATTATCTATTTATCTTTATCTTTATTATTCTATCTTTATCTATTGATTTTTAACTTTATCTAGAAGATATAAGTATTTAATACTATTTATTTGTAATTTTAACAGATGGTTCAACTGAAGATTGGAGAGATATGCTGAATACGAATGTCCTTGCTTTGAGTATTTGCACGAGAGAAGCTCTTAAAACAATGAGAAACCGGGGAGATAACGGTCATATTATTAATATAAACAGGTAGGTACATAGTACATACATAATATTCCAACAAAATCTCTAGGTACCGTAAGTAAAATTGAAATAATATAGTCAGCATATAATTTCTTTGTCAGAACTACTTTATTTATAAATACTTAATTTATTACTAACTGCCCGAAACAAATATAAAAAATTAAACTATACCGCGCAAAGACTCATTTTGAGGTTAACTGATTTTCACTATCTGTCAAATAGTACCATACAATGACAACATCGTGTCTCGCTTACTCTTGAAGAATGAGATTGGAGAGACAGTCAGCACTTTACGTGTAAACAGTTTTTGTTACGATAGTTTAAAATACACACTACTGCTTCCAGTAAATACATGGACGTGAACAAGCGCTATTAATATGTAATAAATTTATACTGTTTTGTTTCAGCGTTGCAGGACATTATGTACCACAGTATACAAACATGTTCTTCTCTCTTTACCCAGCCACTAAATTTGCAGTCACAGCACTTACGGAGGGGTTGAGAATAGAACTTGGCTCAATGAACAGTAACATACGTGTCACAGTAAGAAGCTTATAAACTTATTTTATATCATCATCAGCCGGGGTCGATCTACTGGTAAAGACTTCCTCTAAATCAGTATTAGACCTTGTTACTAATATTGCACACCTTGATTGTATATAAGACTTATATGATACAGTATCAACGGCATAAAAAATTGACAAGATACTCTCTAGAAAAAAGTGTACATTGGTCGACTAGGGCAGTGATTCTCAAACTGGGAGGCATGGCCCCCTAAGGGGCCCTGGAACAGCTGCCAAAAAGCCGTGAAATATTTCAGCATTTGAAAAAAAAAGCGTAAAAATGTGATCACTGGACGATACCTGATACAAATCAGTCAAAATCTCGAGGTCGAATTTTCAAGTGATCACAATAATTAATATCTTATCCGATGTAGATAAATAATAATCTATGTAATAATATTTAGAAGTTATTTAGATTTTTTAGTTAAACAAAATATTATACAAAATTTATATTGACCTAATTGCGACAACATACCTAGGTATGCGAAACAGAATTTTCATATTACTGGTGATACAAAATAAACACAGGTTCGCAAAATGTGGTGAATTATATTGTATTGTTTCCCAGAGCGTCAGCCCAGGTGCCATTTTTACAGAAATGGCACAACAAACAACCAAAACACTTGGCATAGATCTACCAGGAACTCGTCCTCCAGGATATCTTGATGCCGAAGATGTCACGGATGCTGTTGTTTATGCTATTGGAACGAAGCCTCATGTACAGGTATTTATGCTAAAAAAACTGTGAATAAAGGAAATATAAAGGTATCTATCTCTAAAATCACTATTTTACAAGAAAGTAAGCAAACAATTAAGTTTTAAACCATACTGTTCGAAAACTACTGTTTCTTTGAAATTGACTAATTCAGAGGTGTTGAATTGATCCGCTCCTTTTCTCATTTATGCATAATTTAACATTTTATCATAATTTTTCAATATTGATGACTTTTTATTTTGCATACATATATATATATATTCTAGTAATATTTCTTTTCAAACAGTGATGTCCCTAGATAAAATGCCACCCCTACGCAGCGCCAACATGCCGCCTCATTTTTTTATACAGTATTTTTATCATCCTTTCATCCAATCCAATATCTAAGAAATGTGTTGTATGGATACATTACTAACAAAATATTTACTAATTATTCGCAAATTGGCACGTGTCGTTTCTGGTTACCAAGGACGTCAAAGGGCAAAGGAAGTAAACTAAATATCGCAAACCTGACAGAGCTGAATTTTTTAATGGAAAGATATTTTCGTTATTACTAAGTTTAGGTAGCTATTTCTATATATTCCAAATGATTCTCCCCAATTTGCCGCCCTTCGAGTAACTGCCGCCCTCAAGCGATGCTCAATTTGCTTACCCCATGGAACGTCACTGTTTTCAAACTATCATAAAAATAAGTAGGTATGTATATATATTTTCTTTATTTAATAAAAATTCACTACACGTGGCTGTTTTGAATAACGTGGAAGTTACAATTATAACAGCAATTAATTTAATTATAAGCCTTTCCAAAGTATACAGCGTGATAAAAAGAGTGAGTAGATAATATCAACCTATATTAGATTTAAAACGAGTCAGTCAATTTCATTCTGACATCATACATTTAGTCACTAGGTAGAAAGAAAGCAAGTCTTGGATTACTAATTTTATTGTTCGCGACATATTCTTAAACTCAATCAGGCATTATATTATCATGCTACTGAGTATTCACTCAAGGAAAATTGTAAAATGAGAATGTTATAGGGATATTATCGAAAATCGATTGGATTAAAAAAAGGAAAAACCGTAGATAAACAAAATAACTAAATAAGAGAAAATGTCTTTTTATATAAAAAAAATATCAAATTAGTAAATACTGAACCATTCTTATGTATACGTCAATAGTTTGTATATTATGACTAAGGGATTTGTAAATTAGTCCGATAGATTAACTATCTTAGGATATGAAAAGAGAATGAACCGATGTTTACTAATTATTCATATTAATTAAATTCTCTTTTCTTTATTTCAGGTCCACGAAATTATAATTCGACCTCTTGGAAGACCAGATATAAGAAAACTTGGAGACCCTTAATAACTAAAAAAAACTATAAATAGTATTTTCAATTAATTGCGATTAAAAAAAAATATGTAGATTTTTTATTTACTTAAAACCACAATACCGGGTTTATAGTATTCCCATCTCTCACCTTTTTAAAAAAACAATATATTCTGATAATGTAAGATATTATTCATTTTATTTTTTCACTAGATCGCTTATTCAGAATTGGTTTAGGTATATTGACAATAAACTTGCATCTTTTGACTATGAGATTTGTTTAATTTATTCTCATTTTTTTTTATAAATTGTTAAAAGTGATTTCTTAAAATATAATTCAAATATTTTTAGAAACGATGGAATTCATGTAAAATACATATAGGTAAGTTTTATAAAAACGTTATTTGATGAAAATATCTTAAAGCATGCATATGGTAAAAACAATCTTAGCGCTCTAATTGTTATTTAAATGTTGTAATTAAATATTAATTAACTGGTCCGCATGAATGAGTTAACTCATTAATAAAAAAATCTTAAATACGAGTATCTATTACTAATATACAATTGGGTATGATTATTATTATAATCATTGAGATCTAATATGTAAAGAAATAAAGGTCATTATCGTTGTTAGTTTTTTCGATTGCCTTATACATCGCTAGAGTTTCAGTCGTGTGCTAATAGCTAAGAACCCAAGGAGTTCTACATGCAATAACCTGCTGGTTCTTCGACCCGATTAAATTCGGCGAACGTAATCATGTAAGTATGACAATTAATAATACGTCAAGAAACTTATTCAATCGTATGAGTATTTCGCCCAGCAGTGGATCAACCCTGATTATCAGAAGTAAAAATGTTAAATTCGTTTAATATGAATCACTATTAATATTTTATATTATATAATTATAATTTTATATTAAGATTGGCTATTATTCTCAGTTGTTATCTGTATCTAAACAATACTTACATATCATGAAAAACAAGTCATTTAAACAGTTTTAGAGAAACACTTTAATAATTTTTGAATTTATTAGTTCCAATGATTATTCTTCTCACCAAAATTCAATACATTTTCAGGACAAAAAAAATAATACAATTTTACTTTACAGTAAGAAATCCTAGACGTCATGAAAATATATAATATATATTTTATAAGAACATTATTATACAACATACTACTACTACAATGTGTTGAGATAATATGTATAAATAAGACTATGAGATACAATTTTAATGGAATTAAAAATTAAAAGAATCATAAAAAAATGATAAACTTGTTTACCGTTGAAAAACTGTGGATAGAAGATAATATCAAACAAATGCGTTATTTAAGATAATGTAAAGTCATTTAGAAAATTTAAAATTTAGTTCCAAATCCGTATAGATTTTTTAAAGATATTTGTGAATATGTATTTCAATAATTACTAATAAAAAATGGTTAAGTATATTTCTTATTATTAGGATGTAAATATATAAACAAAGTAATAATACATCTGAAATAAACACTATTTCTCTATATTCAATTTATAAAATCAATAAATGCCTTCTTCCTTGGAAACCGTTTGATAATAAATTTAATATTCTTAGTATACAGATAGTAGCTGCTTACTACTTTGTATCTAAGAACTTAACTTTTCCCCCCCAAAAACGATCTTATCGAAATATTTCGAATATCGAAGTAATTAAAAATCAGTTTAACTAAAAATTAATTTTGTACAGTTATTCTTACAAAAGACATTGTTCATAATAATAAAATAGACAGTAACAAACTATCAAAAACAAAAATAAGGTCGTTCGTCTTTTTTGTAATAGTATTGACTTTATCTTCAACAGTACTTGTATTGTGTATAATATTTTCTTTAACCGATTTTAGTTATTCCGTTTTAATTTTCAGCATTTATGGCATTTTTTTCAACTAATAATTATTATTTATGTCAGTATGTTAATCAATGAAAATGATTGACATATTAATAAAAGCGTTGCTAAAATGCTAAAAATATAGCACTGATGGGTAAGGTCACTGTAGGTTTTAAAATATCTTATGTCATGTAGTTATTTAGTTGAAACGTCATTTTCTATCGATGGTTGAGCCATTAATAGAATTTTCGCAGCTCTAGAAGACCCATTAAAGTGCGTTGCATTTAAACACCTAGAGTAAAAATACAGTAAAATAGACAGCTTTAAAGTTTAACAGTTTTAAAAACATAACCTTACTCTTTGACATTGATCAAAATTCTAAATACTAGACTGAGTAGGAATAAATAACCTGGTAAACAAAGTAGTATTGTTAGATATTATAAAAATATATCACGTACCTTTCGCCCATTATTTTAGCGTAAAAAGTTCACTGAGAAAGCAGTTCAATTTTAGTAATGTATTTGACAGATCAATAAGTATGAAGTTGTCATCGATAGGAAAATAAATTAGGTAATTTCTTAGCGAAAAAAGATTAACTGCAATAAGTAAGTGGAATGACTGCCATTTTGCTAAGAAACATGAATCATTTTAATAAATGTCCATTTTTTCATTAAGGATTTTAACGGTACTTTAGTGATAATATTGATTTTAGGGAAATATAATATATAGTTTTCAAAATTATCTAACCGATGGCATTCATAAATCAATATTTCTGTACTGTCTTTCTTTCTTGGAAAGGTAGTTTAACATAATAATATAATATTATTTATTATAGGTATTATACTCATATATTATTATAATATTAAATAATGTATACCTACATATTTTTAGCTGCATGAAATCATTTTCCAACACATTGATGAACAATGTATGAAGATTTAAAATTGAATTTTGGTTATTAGTGAAAATAATTTAAAAAAACTTTTTAGTCCATGGTCTTTTTTGATTAAATATAAAATAATATTTTTTGTCTTACTTAAATTTTTATTTATTAATAGGAAACTAAAAACACTGTTGAAAAGCCAAAAAATATTTTTTGTGTTATCTTTGCATTTTTTCCATACAATAAAATGTTTCAAAAAGAACATAATACATTCAAATAATCATTTCAATGATTAAATTTATATATTGCGCGAGGTCACTTGATGATAAGAAGGTTTGCATTTGAAAGAATACACTATTATATTGTTATTTTATTTACTTTTCTTCTGGATTCAGTCGGCTTAGTACTAAATATATTATTCAGTATTTTTACTATTAGTCAAAGTATGACTAATAAAATAATGAAAGTGCCTTAGCATGAAAAATAACAAGTTTAGTAATTGTATAAAACCAAGTGTTACAAAGTTAAATTGTTGTATTACCTAAAACTAAAACATATAAATTAAAATATAAAATATACCAGGAAAATATAAAATATAGAAAAATAACCATTTAATTTTAAGGCTATATCTCAGCTGAGGCATGGTCTAAAAAGATCGTGAGTAGGCGATGCATGGATTGCGGGTCTCGGGTCTCGGTCTCGAACCGAGCGAAATATAATTTGTAATATTATTATTATATTCGAAATAATAACAGTATATTCATTGACATGTTTTCTTTTTCAAGTACATGCGGAAAGTTTTTTAGTCATCTTTACACGATTTAAGAATATATTCATCCGACTCCATCACAAAAGAAATTGACTTGCGAACAGGTCGACTATCCATCTGCGAATGGCAACGCGGCCGTAATTTCATTCCATATAGTGTTGAAAATTATTTGCCGTTTCACTTATGTATGCTCTTAATGATTTGCATAAACTGAATTATTGAAAGTAATGTTATTATTTTAAGAGAAAATTAGGGTCCATACCTACATTGAATATGAATATTTCAGAGTACAAATGTTTTAAATAATTTTCATATAATATATTGATCTGATTAGAATTTAGCTGTAAACTGACACTGTTATAATTGAAAGGGCACCGACAGTAAAAATGTGTGCAAAAATAGAAGAAACGCCTCCAAAAAAATAATATAGTGTTTTATGTATACTGATTTAAAAAAAATATCTTGCTTAGTATAATTTCAATTTATTTTCAATTTTCAATTTATTTATTTTACATATTGTGGACATTACAAATTATAAGTTTAAGACGTTCACAACATGACATTTAGAAACAAAGAAATATTATTAAAACAGTTTTATGTACATAACACAAGAGATAGATCAGTATTAAGTTATTATACAGTATAAATGTGTAAATACAAAAAATATTAAGTATATAGGTACAAGGAAGTACATCGGATGAGTTGAGCAGACCCTATTTTAAGAATTTAAAAAACAACGTCCACCTAAATTCACCCTCACGTAAGTGGAATATATCAATATCCGAAGCGATTTCATTAAACATGGTTATTGCCCTCCCAATTGGCATTACTAATGGCAGGTTAGTTCTACACCGTGGGAGAACAAGCAACGGATGCCCTCGATTCCTAAGGTAATTATCAGAGACACACAAGCCAACACCACCAAGAATAGCAGAGTTCACATTTACGCCTATAAATATATATATATATACATAATATTTTAAATACCTAAGTCTATTATAATACAAAAAAAAATATGACTTCGCCTCATTTATTCACCTTTGTAAGATTAGTAGTAGACAAGAATTTATTTGAAATTTATTATTTAGAATGAAACAATCAAAAGAATGAAAACCGGCGAATCTATGTGTGGTTAGTGCACATGCATAACATTTCGAGACTCTTCGCCCGTATGCACCATACATATTGCACATTAGATTGAGGTAGTCATGTGTTAATGCATGTAAGTTATTGACAATATTATTATCTAATTTAATCATATATAAAACACAATATCAAGCACGTACGTTAGAGGTTATCTTGGCGACGGAGTGACGGATACTCACTTACTCACTGATAATATTGAATAGTTTAACAAAAACATATTAATTTTAAAAAAAATACTGTGTATCAGGATTTGGAGCTAAATATTTTAAATAATGACTTGGAAGATATTTAATGTTGGTAAACTTGTGTACATTATGTTTAGTTCTGAGAATATATCATTTGAACAAGCTCGTGTATAAACGAGATTTTTTAAATACAGGTTCTAGAAGAAGTAATATAAATTAATTTAACATGGATCGTTGGGTAGGCAAGATTGCAGTGGTTACAGGAGCCAGTTCAGGAGTTGGAGAAGCTATAACGAAGAGTTTCGCGGACAATGGAATCATCGTCGTTGGGCTTGCGAGAAGACATGACAAAATAAAGGTTAGTATTTATTGGAACATGTCAAAATATACATAATATTATAAAACATATTTTTGTGAAATATTTGTACTAAGCAGGGTTTGATGCAGCATCCATTGAATTCCAATGGAAGCGGTTTGATAAATGGTATAATATTATAAAATACGCCGAAATTCACTTACAACTAAGTGATGGAGGTATATTTTGTAATTTTGAATCATGGTATTAGTAATTAGATAGTGCTAGCATTTTTATACCGAATTTTTATTTTAATGTTATATATTTATATATATATTTAATGTAAAATTAGTAACCACTATTACCTACTTAAGGATATTCATTTAATTGTTTTTTTTTATTTAATCAAAAATACAAAAGATTTAAGAATACAGCATTCGTTATTCCATATACATAATTTGGAACATCTCAGAAATATAATATAAATAAAAAAAATATAATTCAAAAAAATTAAGTCCTTGGACACAAAGTTGTTAACAAACTTCAGCGTGATTAATATTGTGACGTTTGCCTAATAGGAACAGCAAATTTGCTGAAATGGGATGGATGTTGCATCAAATTAATAATATTATGTTAGTAGATTAATAATAATTGGTCAATCAAGCTTGCCCATGAAATGGATGCTGGTGCATGTCCCGGTCAAAATGTTTTTAGTTTTGTTTTCTTACTTCTCTGAGGTGATCCAAATCATGTATATATATATTCAATAAAGAATGCCATATTCTGAAGTCATGTGTAAATATAGATTATTTAAAAAATATATTACGAGGGTGGGTCAATAAGTCCTTAGAAAAGCCGACAGGTGGCGCGACTAGTACTGTAAGCGGTTTGTTTTCATGCAGCGGCACTACCGATTCAGTATGCTGCGAAGTTTCAATCAGATTGGTCGGGTTGTTGTGTGTTTCTCGTACATTTAAAAAAAAATGTGCAAAAAAATGTGCTTGTGGAAAATGGAGAAAATTGAGTTTAGAGCTGTTATTAAACATTTTAATATAAAAAGGTTAAAAGCAAAGGAAATAAAAAATGAGTTGGATTTAGTTCACGGCATATCTGCTCCTTCACTTGCAACTATTTATAACTGGTTAAATGAATTTAAACGTGGTCGTACATCAACAAAGGATGAACCACGCTCAGGACGTCCTGTAGAGGTGACTACACCAGAAATGATCAATAAAATCCACGATATGGTGTTAAGTGACCGAAGATTAAAGTTGAGTGAGATAATTGAGGTTACAGGAATCTCAAAAGGTAGCGTCATTTCTATTTTACATGACAAATTGGGCATGAAAAATATTTCTGCAAGATGGGTGCCGCGTTTGCTCACAGTCGACAATAAACGCAATAGGGTGGTGGCCTCTAAAGCCCTGTTGTCGCTCATGCAACGCAATCCGGATGATTTTTTTCGTCGCTTTGTGACTGTAGATGAAACATGGATACACCACTATACTCCCGAGACGAAAGAACAGTCAAAGCAGTGGATTGCGAAGACAAACCATGTCCAAAGAAGGCGAAAACCGTAAAATCAGCTGGTAAGGTTATGGCTACTGTATTTTGGGATGCACGTGAAATTATTTTCGTTGACTATTTGGAAAAAGGAAAAACAATAACAGGAAATTATTATGCATCTTTATTGGACCAGTTAAAAAACGAAATTGAAGAAAAACGGCCTCATTTAAACAGGAAAAAAATCCTCTTTCATCAGGACAATGCCCGTGTTCACACATGTTTACGATCAATGGCTAAAATTGAAGAATTTAAGTACGAATTGGCCGACCACCCACCGTATTCGCCAGATTTAGCCCCCAGTGACTTTTTCCTTTTCCCAAACTTAAAAAAATGGCTAAGTGGACAACGTTTTTTTTTCAAATGAAGAAGTCATCGATCGGACAAATGCTTATTTTGAGGACCTTCCGAAAACTTATTTTTCTGACGGTTTAAAAAAAATTGAGAAACGTCTAACCAAGTGTATTGAGCTCCAAGGAGATTATGTTGAAAAATAAAAAAAAATACAAAAATAAAAACTGTTTTAATGCTTTTTTCTAAGGAATTATTGACCCACCCTCGTATATATTATATTTATTTTTACAAACATACGTCATACCAAGGTGACATATACTCACAAAACTCTAGTCTACAAAAGTCTGTGGCAAACAAATAAAAATACTGCACAGTAAGATAAATATTTATAAATAAAAAACAAAGAATAAGAGAAAAAAAACAAACAATAAATATATAATTTCAAATACAAAATGCACACCATATCACTTGACTCCATGTTACTAACATGAGTCGAGTTTTTCGATATTTTTGTTTGTTAAATCTAACATAGGAGTGGTACAGACAGACTACAGTATAATAATATAAAACTATAAATTTCTCCTTTCTTTAGAGTGAAACGAATGAATTAAATTTACATAAAGTATAATAAAATTATTTTATAAACTAAAACAAATATAATATCATTTTGTAACATCTTATAGACATATTATTATTCTTTACAAAAAACTATTAGTCACATCTTTCACTGTTTAGATGAGTGCTCATTTTCTTTGAGTCATCGATCCGCTTATTTATTATAATTTTAATAACATAATATTATACATAATATTACATTCTCAAATCTTGTGATTGTAAGTTAAATAAAAAAAAAAAAATTATTAAATTTTTAGCAAGTGCAAACACGTTAAACAAAAATTTGGAGACATCCTGACACTGGGTAGTAATTAAGATAATTGACACTCATTTAAACATACAAGAGCCGATTCTAAAAAGTTCTTCAGATGTATTCACTAGTTAATTCTGTCGTAGCACGTGGCTAAATTTTTAAAGCACATTAGAACGAATCCTGTGGATGCGGATTCGGAGTCCTACCGAATGTCGCATTTTTTAAGAAGAAATTTTCAGGTAGGTATTTTCAAATAATTTTGTACTTATGTTTAATTATTGTGTTCATAAATTTATTTTCCTTGGTTACATTAAAATAATAATGATTTAGATACGTGTTAAGCAATAGTATGTTTAAACAAATATATTATATCCAACCCACTATCATTATTTCGATGAATATAATACAATACGCTGACGTACATACATAGTATACGTTTTTATTTGACAATCAATTATTATTCATTCGAACTATAAACAATCTAGAATGGACCCTAAGTATTGTACATTGTTGTAAAAATAGTTCATATAATTCCTTAGGTACTCCTCCAGTTCCGTAACGATATTCTGAATAAATTGTGATAGCTTTTATTTACGATGTGACATAAGCTTAATAAAGTGGTATCTATCACAAATTTTACTACTCTTCAATCAGTTTAGTGTCATTTATTACATAATATTACATATCAGATTATTGATAGATAGACATTATACACATCAATATAGTTTATATGAAATGACAGCCACTCGATATATTTACTATAAAACTAAAATTAATCTGCTTATGATCATCCTTCAATAGTGATAATTTATTCAATAGTGAGGTTAATAATATAAATATTTAGTAAAGGTGTAGTTTAAATTTCTCAAAGATGTACGAAAATATAGTGGAACCCTTATTGTATTTTCCTTGAATTCACGTATTCTCACTATTTGCGATTAATCTTTACTGTCCCGTTTCATTTTATTTCATTTCATATGTACGCCGGAAGTTTTCAAAATTCATTTAAAATTACATATTAAATACATCCGAATAAATCCATGGCGATCATTGAATAGAATTACAGATGCTCCAGTGCTTTTTTTTTACGTATATACACATCTGCATTGTCCATTACCAAGGTTACACAGTGAAATCGGTGGGCGATTTTTTTAATTCAGCGAAGCAGTTATAGTTCGTCATCAAGCGTTTGACTCGATGATTACAGTTCCTTGTTGCTGATTTTACGTTTTATTTTTCTAATTATTTCTTGTGTTATTGTTATATTTTGTTTACACCCGATCAACGGCAAATTGTTAGAGGAAAGGAACATTAAATTAAATTAAATTTTATAAATTGTTTAATTAAATTAATAGGTACTTCGATTGTAATACCATTATCAAAACTACAAAAATAAACTACTTGTCTACGTTCAAGTATGAAACTCATAAATGACAAGACATTATTTATCTCCCTCACACTATGGTACTAATTAATAACAAGAATAATTAATACCTACTTACTTGTCCGTCGAAGAACACGTCCACATATGCACAAATCAATTCGTTTTTTTTTTACAAAAAAGTAAAATTGGAAATTCACTGTAGTACCTACATGTAATTATGTTAAGGTTATGTCACCATTTACGCTCCAAGATTGAGCATATTCATGTAGCATTTAATACAAAAAAGATTATGATGTACATAAGCATTATAATTAATTAACTATATTTTATAATTTTGTATAATTTAAAATAATTTCAACTATACACCATATCCTCTTTTTGCACGGTTTCAAAATTACACGGTTTAAAAAGGTACCGATTATTTTTTATTATATTTTATTTACACTAATTTTTTGCTTTAACACGGTCTAAAAAAACCAAAAGGAATAAAAATACGTATGTATGTACATATTTATCAAAAAATGCATTGCAATAGACCGCACACCTGGTGCATACATATGTTGTCACCGGATGCCGCCCAGATATAGATACGTACATACATGGCGCCACTAGTCAGTCACTGCGGGTTCGATACGAGAGACGCCCCGCGTGATTCGGCGTCAGCGTCATTAAATTTTTCCAGCGGTGAGAGTAATTTTTCGCCAAGGAAAAACAGCAATAAACGGGCACGTTTATTGTTAAGTAACGAGACTGAATGAATATATTTCTCTATGCTAAATTTAATTTAAATCGAAAACTATGTGTTGTTTTGTATTAATATTTTAATGTACGTATAAATAATAAATAAATTAGATTTATTTTTGAGTTCAAGAATTTAGAATTTTGAGTTGATTTTAAGTAATGGAAACTATCTACCATTTTTGTATGGGCACCTTATCTTTTTTTATACGGTTGTGTTTTGCAAGGTAGTCTTTGGAACGTATACCCCATGCAAAAAGAGGATCGGGTGTATATATTATTAACTGTATGTATTTAGTTCAATAACATTTAAGTACGATATTTTTTTTAAATTGTATATACCTACGGAAAAAAATTACAGTATGGTTTAATATATTTATCGACGTTGACGCAAATGACACAATCGATTCGTTAGAAAATTTTAAAGAGGACCCAGAAAACCATCCATGAAATTATTAAATAATACAATAATATAACAAAGATACGTAATAACAAAATAAACAAAGCAAAAATAAAGAATCGTTCGAATGCCGTATTTATTTGGAAAAGTAAAAACACATTGTTATTTTTCTATCACAGTGGGTCTCGAAATCAACCAGTGCGTCGGGCTTCTACGTCATTAAGTGCGCCACTGATATGATATGATAATAAATATAAGTTTTTCTTTAAATTGCATATACGAAGTCCCAGGTTCCCCATAGGCAGACCGCAGCGCAAAGTTATGAGTTCTTATCATAGTGGTAGTAAGTAATTGCTTATTCTCCGAATGCAATGCGGAAAACTGTAGGTACAAATCACATACACCATTCCTAACTTTACATACGGTTGGATAGTGAACTACAAAAAATCAAGTGTAAAAGTCTCGTTTTATGTTCTTTGTTCGTTTGAATTACTGTCGTAGAAAATGCTGTTCGTAACATAAATTGACTGTATTAATTATGACAATTTTACTCATTGTCAAAATTAGGAGTATGCTGCTAAATTAAAAGGAACAATTCACGGTGTTCATTGTGACCTAACAAAAGAAGAGGACATTTTGAAGGCGTTTCGTTGGGTTGAAGATAATCTGGGAGGTGTTGACATTTTAGTCAATAATGCTGGCATGTTTAAAATTGGAAACCTATCAGGTAAAATTGAGAAAATACACCGATAAATACTGTATTGTTTTTATTTGAAACTTTGCTCCAATTTACTGCTATGGTTGAATAAAAATATTTCTTTAATTTATTATGTAGATATGGCCAGTGGCGCACCCAGGGGAGGGGCCAAGGGGCCTTGCCCCCCCCCAAAAACATTGAAATTGAAAGCCAATAGATTAGACAAATAAAAACACGGCAAAAAATGATTTGAAATTCTCGAGCACCCTCTAGAAAAATTTCTTAGATTTTAATTTCTAACACAAAAATTTCGAAACACTAATGTCAGGTTTTTTTAGAAACCCAATCCCTTAATGGAAGTGTTAAGTGTCCACCCGAATTCCGGAGTGGTGTAGGTCATGGCTGGGGAGGGCTGACAGGGCTCTAGCCTGGGGCCCCGGCGTGTCGGGTTGACCAGATAAGTGAGATAAACACACATCATAAATTAGCTTTAATAGTAAAAAAGTCGCTATTATACTTCTTGACCATGAACATTTTCAATTACTTATAAAATTGTGCATTATATTTTTTGATTATTATGTGTCGATACTCGACAGCTCCATTATTAAAGTGGATGTATTGAAAATCGCCAATAATTCTTATGTATAAGTACCCTTAATTTGAACTAAAACACAATTTGAAAAACGTTAATGTAGTGTTTCACACTGCCTTTAATCTGAGCGGTAGGTAGGGGGCCCGCCAAATATCCTAGCCTGAGGGCCCGTTTCAGGATGTGGGGACCATGGTGTAGGTACACCGAGTGCAATAGACAACGAGAAATTAGGCTGTGAAGAAGAAAAAGAGCCTAAGGGACTAATTTACATTCTCCTCCTTGGCCCCCCCCCAATATTAAATCCTGGGTGCGCCACTGGATATGGCAATCGTTTAATTATGGAGTATTTCCTTTCTAATTATTATGTCGTTGAGCTGTTAAAACATCTGATGTGATAACATTTGAATATTATAGAAGAACCAGTAACCACAAAAAGAAGGTAGGATTTATTGAATCAAAGTTTTGTTATAAATTTTTTATTGACTATGTTTTTTCAACTAGATGGACTAACTGTGGATTGGAAAAATGTTTTGAACATAAACATTTTGGCGCTAAGTATTTGTACAAGAGAAGCGCTAAAAACAATGAGAAAACGTGGAGATAATGGCCATATTATTCATATTAATAGGTAATAATGATTCTAATGATGGAAAATTTGTCGACTTTATTGGTAAACAAATTTATTTTTACATTCATGTATAGAAAGAATTTATTTATGTTATTTATCTAGTTTATATATTGCCACACTGAGACTTATTTTACTTTACAATTTTATTGATGGAATGATTTCGATTCCATAAATGTACTTCATTTACGGCCGGAACCGACCAAACACACATTATCTTGATACTAATTATTTACGCATTCGACAATGAACATCATAGACGGTTATGTAATTGATTGTTAACTTATTTAAAAGGGCTGTAGATTACAAAACACTCTCTTGCCCCTTGTATGACTATTAATCCTTTCTTAAGGCTATACCTCAGTTGAGGCACGGTCTAAAAAGATCGTGGGTAGGCGATGCGCGGATTGCAGGTCGCGGGTGCAAATGACGCATGTCAAACGAATTATAAATTGTCATATAAATCAAATATGTGTCCATTTAATGTTCTGTTTATTGTTCTATCAGTAACAATAATAATATATTCATTGACATGATTTCTTTTTAAAGTAAATGGGTAACGTTTTTAGTCATCTTTACACGATTTAAGAATTAATACACCCGTCGCCATCACGAAACAAATTTACGTGTTTCCAGCTCGACGTTCTCTCTCCGAATGGCAGCGAATCCAAAATTTCGTCGCGCCTATAGTTGAAAATTATTTGCCGTTTCACTGATGTATCACTTTAAGTGGTGTACAAATTCGAAAGCGCATATCTTTACCGCGTTCACTGGAGGGCAGCTGTTAAATTTAAACAGAAATCACTTTATTTAAACTGGCCAATTAATTACGATTAAAATAATACAACCATACGTAAAATCGTATTTTTACTATAATACATGTACATAAGTTACGGTATGTTACCAATTCCGTTATAAGAACGTATTTCGTCCTGGAGCGTATTTAAGTCGCACGTAATGCGATTAATATTGTTTAGATAATAATAAATTCTGATTGTTTATAATACTTACATATATCTTTATAATTTATAGATTGTATTCAAGATTTTTTTGATTAATTCATTTATTAAACATGGCTTACTCTATGTATTATTACAATGGTCATACAACTACTATCAAATTAATATTGACGGCATTAGCGAAAAAAGAGTCATTTTCGTAATGTTTTTGATATTTTTCAGTACGACTGGACATTACATATCGAATATGAAAGGAGGGGTATATCCAGCTAGTAAATTCGCAGTAACAGCTCTTACAGAATCTTTAAGACTAGAACTGGGAGATCTGCGAAGCAAAATCAAAATTACGGTAGGTAGAATGTCGAGTTACGTTATATCGAAGAAATGTCTAAAGCAATGCATTCATATCAAAATAGAATTACAGCTGCAAAATCGTGATAAACTAGGCAACGTTACGTTCCGTTCCTATTGTTACCTCACAATCAGTGGCGGTTCGTGGATAAGATATTTGGGGGTGCTGCAGTTGATTAAAAATAAAAATAAATGTTCATTTGGATTATATTTTACTATAAACATCAAAATTAAATATAAATGATTAATTGTATTAATAATTAAAATAAAGAACTTTGCATATTAAATTGCTTGCATAAATAAATTTTAACAATGTGTTCACGCGCGACGCAGAAATGGAAAAATACTGACTGGAGGAGACTGACCGGCAGTACGAAGCTGCGAGCACCGCTGCCTGCGCCCCTCTGTCGCCTCCTTGAGAATATTCTATTGAAATTGGTACTGTGCAAAATCAAGTACCTACCGCGCTGTATGATAATATTAATGGATATTGGATGTATCGATGCGCGGGCGAGCTGATTACACGCTTAATAATATTGATATTTTCATATAATATACATAAATTTATGCATATATTAGATTACATTTACATTATAATATATTACATTTATCTCAATTTGCTTGGGGGTGCTGCAGTACCGCAGTGCATATCGACGAGCCGCCACTGCTCACAATACTGCCATGAAATTTATTTGCCAATTTGCAGGACGTATAAAATGAAAATCCGTCACGATGAGTAGATAATAAGCAGACATTAATACTTCACTATGTTATGTAATTGAAAAATTCTATAAAACATATGTAAAACCATTTATACCTTCATTCGAGTAAGTATTCAGTAATCACAATCTATACATTCGTATGCCAACTGAGAGATGCCCATATTTGTGGAGTTCACCAACTTAACTATGCTTAACAATATAAATAACGTATTTTATCAAACGTACGATTTATAATCAAAAAACTTTGAATTCTTTCATGTTTCACCGATATTTCCAATAATTAATACTTTAAGATTATTTTATTATTCATTCATATCGAAAGCATTATGAATATTTTTTTATTGGCATAAATATGGAAATGTTTTATTTTTTAAATATTTATGTTGTCTTTTGCTATGATTAGGTAAACAAAGACATGGAAAACAACCTGTTGTTGGTAGTATAACGTGAAGACTTCGATCTATTAGACACACTAAACTATTGAAAACATTAATATGCTTGCTGGGTTAGTAGGTAAATAAATATTGATGTGCATGTTAATTTTCAGAGTATAAGTCCTGGGCTGATAAACACTGATATGGCGAAAAACGCATACATTGAATCAGGTTACATTTCTCCAAATTCGTCAGTGCGTCTTCCTAATTCTTTGGACGCCCAAGATATTGCGGACGCTGCCATCTATGTTATTGGAACAAAACCACATGTGCAGGTATATAAATTTAAATAATTATGTTCACTGGATCAAAATAAATATTTCATTTTAATATATAATATTGTTATCACTTGGAATTCACAAAGCTAAAAATGAATACTAAGTTAAGAATTCCTGCGTTTAAATATAAATATTAAAATATATGAAAAGGTAATGAAATAATCCTTAATTTTACCCCATTTCTTACATTTTTTACATTAAAAATTCACAATTATCCCTTTCTTACATTAAATGAATCCTTTCTTATTCCACTCATCATGTGAGCAAAACAATATTATGTAATATACGCAGTAAATACTATGTGGTGAAAATAATTATCATGAATTATCAAGTTATCTGTTTTTAAGTCTCTTGAAAAAACCATTTTCTTTATGACCATATTCTGATACATAAAAAGTTATTAGAAAACCTAGATAACAATGTTACTTATTGTCTACCTATCTAGTATTTTCCCTATATATTAGTAGATTCCCAACCGATGTGCCTTGGGATTTCAATCCACTTTATAAATCACGTAAATTAAGTATAAAAATCACGTTCGTAATATTTTCATATTGGTTAATTAATTTGGTGTTCGGCAACATTAACAATTATGCTTGTCCGATTGTAGGTTTATTTTTTAGGTTTTTGATCATTGCTTATCGGTATAACAAGAGCACACAAAAGTAACATCAAATAACGCATTAAAAAAAAACCGAAAAGGGGGTCCGCCAAGATTGTCTTTTATCTACTCAGTATATAAAACTCTCTATATAAAGAGCATATAGTGCAGAAAGCTCTCGATTATTGATCCGTCGGAATAATAATTGGCAGCTAGAAAAAAAATCCAAAAGATTCATTAATAGCTGCTGATGACAGGGAATTCATAGAACCGCTAAACTGGTAGAGGAAGTCGCAAAAATGGCCCCCTTTATAGTACAAGTTAGTGGTTATAGATAGGGCTAACCATCTACCCGCCGCAAGTATACTATAATATCTAGAAACAGTTGACGAGTTATCTGGAATCGACCAATAGTGGTAAAGACGGATATGAAGCAGAAATAAAAAGGCGCAAACAGATTGCTAAAAATGCGATGACACGTCTTACCATTCTATGGATGGATATTGTCACGAAAATTATGCTTACGCATACATAAGTGTACTACTCACGACGGCCGCATGGATTAAGCGTCGGCCTATTAATAGTGTCGTGGATCCCAGGTTCGAATCCTGGGTCTGACAAATACATCAATTTCTGTTTGAGTCAGAGTATGGACCTAATAGGTTGAGCAAGTGGCTGACATCCATTTCTCGTAAAAACAAAATCTGTTAATACAAACCTCCATCTGTAGAGGCTCATATGATCTTATTAGAATCGGACATGGTCGAGAAAAATACATTAGTGTTCTCTATATTTTTATATTAATGTCATGGTACCTGAATGCAAGGGAGCGGAAGGCAATTGGTGACTTCTAAGCGTGTTGTTGGTGCCAAATGCTTTGTATTTCTTGGACAGAGAACAAAACGAACCAGTTAATCATGCGGAGACTCCAGATGAAGAAACGGCTCTTGGAAATATGTCTGAGATGCATTTTGCAGTTTTTTTAATACATAATATTGGGTTTTGGGATATACTCCATGAAAGGAAAAGCGGAGAAAGAGCGTCGAAACGCTGGAGTTACCAAAAAAAGAGCTTATTAGGAGTAGTCTTTACTCTGCTCTGAGAGAAACAGAGGACCGAGAGGGGTTGGAAGCCTTGATCGCGCAGTAAGAAACTGCATTTCAGGGTGGTTATGATTCTCAGCCACGATTAAACGACCGAGAAGGCAGATCGGTGGTTTAGCACTGTCTTTTTGTGGAATATTATGATATAAACCTTATTTGGCAACACCATTTATTCTGTCCCGTGACTGCCAGAGTGTGTATATCTAAATGTTGATTAAACAATAGCAATTAATAGTATTTTAAAACAAGTCGCTAAAGATGGCGATAATAACTATGGAATTATAGGTGCAATCTTACTTAATCTACCACCGTACAGAATATTTTGTTATCTATGTCAACTAAAAGTTAGTTAACATGAGAGAGAAAACAATGTTTTAAATTATTTAGAAAAATAATATATCTAGCATAGTATGTATTTCAACTTTAGTTAAGTACTAAATAGTGTATTGTAAAAAAAGACACCAGGTATTGGCAGTTGTTAAAATAATATTCTAACAATTATTGTCAGTGTCTGCTAACTTGTATTATAATACATACTATTATGAATTGAAAACATATTCCAACAATGTATATAGTAGGTACTACGATAATATTTTAATTTTGTTGATTTGTGGTGTGATTTTGTTACAAAGAAATCATCAATATACATTTGTTTACGTGGTTTGGTCAAATAGAATATACTTTCTAGGACAAATATTTGATACAATCTAAATGATTTTTAAAATGAAAATTCAATATTGGTAATATTTTTTTAGGTTCACGAAATTATTATGCGCTCAATAGAAGTGGGATTGTAAAAACTCTGAGTCAACATCGGACGAAATCTAATTATATTGATAACAATATAGAAATAAAAATATTCAATAAAGAGCCATCGATGCGGGAGAAATAATATAATACATAATAATGTATTCAAAGACGATTGTATTATGCGTATTGATTTACTAAAATTAAAATATAAGTTAAAACAAGCATAAAGAAGGCTATATAATAAATAACAATAAAATATTTTAATGAAAGCAAATAAAATTGATAAGAAAAGCTCAAAATACTTTGTTTCATTATTTGTATTAATGTCTATAATCCGTTTTGTGTAACCTGACAAATACCACTCGAAAAAGTGCACTGAAATAAATTGTTCCCATAATATGACGTGTCCATATTTCCATGAAATTATTCACCGTCAAAATTCAAAAAAAAAAAATGGCCAACATTTATACAAATACGCCTGTTCCAATGACTTGTCAAGTACCCAGCAAATGACAAATATTTATCAAGTAGTATAATGATATTTAGAATGAGTATCATTTTTTTATTCTTGTATTTAGAGGTGCCCACCTTTTTATTTCCTTTATTGTATGTCCTATCGTCTAACCCTAACCGAACATTGTCTATCAATATTTTTATCTCCGTCGTATTCATTACGGTTCTGAAAAAGTCTATATTTTGGTAGAATCTCTGTCGCAGATTCTTCAACCACGAGATGCGCCATTTTTGCCAAAATATCTTCCCAAGTATACAATTAACTGGAAAAAAGCATGTTTGTTGACCCAAATATAATTTAAAAAAATCACAGCATACAATACCATACTAGTTAATGCTTCCACAGACAGAAGATTAATTTTATTACATGTAATGAATATTAGCCATTCGCTCAACCCCGTGTCTGGAAATGTGTACGTATGCAGTTGGCCGTATCACTGTTCACCGTAGTATCGTAAATATTAGGATGAAATTCATGTCTAAATAAAACACATGAAAAATACTTAACAGAAACCAGCAAAAGACGGGAAAGACAGAAAAAGGTAAGTAGTAAGTAAATCAGAAATACAAACATATCGTGTGTATTTATATAAACTTCTGTTAGGTGCTTGTTAGTATCAAGTTGTACCTAATAGATATTTGATAATAATGACAGCTTTATTATCAGATAGTTGATACCAGTTAATACCAAATTAATGTTTTTATCTGCAATACTCCACGATAACACATCATTTTTTGATCGCAATGCTATATAACCATCTCTTTCCGGTAAGACAGCCTACATTAAACAGTTATACGGCGAAATGTAATACGTACATTTTACATGTAACAGCAGAAATAATGGGAACTGAAATACTTAACGGGTAAGGAGAAGCAGGTAACCGATCTCGAGTAAGGAAGAATACGGGATAAATTTAAACACGTGTCAAGAATACGTTATATGTTGAATTCTGACAGCTGCTCTCGGTTTATGTATTGACGCTCATATAATATTGGTGCATTACACACACTATTGCACGTCTATAATGCGTGGTTTATTTTCGTAGGACACTTACACATTCAAAACCCTGCATCAAACTTTACTGTACCTATCGGTATATAGCCTACCGGAATTTATCGTCTATTCTGTGTTCGAGAATAATATTATGATTTATCCCCAAAAACTATAATAGTTTGTATTACATGTCATATTCTTTAAATATCAAAAAATACCTACCGTATAAAAATAAATAGGTGCTGTGTGCAATACAGGTAGAAGAAGGACACGTCATCATTGTGGTTTTGCGGCATGGACAAAATCACGTTGTAACGATGTTAATGTCATTTGAAAGTAACGATATCAACACCTAAATGAGTCGCCTTCACTGCCAGAATAATCTGATACCATTCTAATTAAACTATTCTATTTTGCACGTTGGGTCAATAAAATCAAGAGTGCTGGAGGAGAATCGTAAGTAGAATATTCTGCATAGAACTGCTCATGAAAACCACGATCCTCGGTAATAAGGCCCATGAAAGATAGGTACTGTATAATTGATACATTTAATTAAATTATCTTATTATATACAAGTTTTATGAATATAAGATTCTTTAATTTCAAAATTATATATTTATTTATAAATTTAGATTTGTGTCTCGAATGTGTCAAGTGTCAATTACTATCACCCTCACCATTATCAAAATGACCTGTCCATTTAGTCCAAGATTGATTTAAAGTGCAGTTATATTGAAATTTAAATACATTTATATCCCACGATATTTTTATGAATTTAATCAATTATTGATAATTTTGGTATCTATGTAGATATTTTCACACACGTATCTACATATTATTAACATCCACGGTGGCCGCGCGGCTTAAGCGTTGGACTATCACGCCGTGGTTCTCATGTTCGAATCCTGGGTATGGCAAGTACACATATTGTTTTTCAATTTGTGTGTGAGTCAGGGTATGGACCTAATAGATTGAGCAAGTGGCTGACATCCAATTCTCGTAAAAAAACAAAAATCTTTTAATACAAACCTCTACGCTGTGGAGGCCCATATTATGATCCTATTAGGATCGGACATTGTCGGAAAATAAAGTATAATTAGGCTTTAATAGTGTTGTCAGCAATATGTTTCAAGAAAGGGTGCTAATTTCAGTAGATTTACTTTTAAAATACAAATTATAATAATTATTATTGAAATTCGTTACTGTCATAGCAAATCATTATAGATGGAGTTTTAGTTACATTAAGATTTATTTTTATATAATAATACATTCTTTGATATGGCCAAAACATACAGTTGCAGTTATATTTACTGAGCTGAGAAAACATAATATATATTCTACGTGCATTTAATAATGCAATATGATAATACGATAGAAGAATGTAAATAAAAAATATTCGAAATTTTAATACGCGAAAAAACTAGATGCACCTACAGAGAATTAAAAATGCATTGAAAAGTAATCGAAATAATTATTATTTTTAACGTGTGTGTGATTTGGGATAGAGAGATGTGATTCTTTATTCGACGATTGGATGGATTGTCACTGTGAGTAGTCTCACCGAAAACACTAACCTCATGATTTTTTTATCTAAAAGTGGTGATAGGATTCATATACATCCTGTATTCATTGACGTCGAAACTTCTCTGCGGGTATCCGGTATAATTCTTAAGTTAGTGTCCACGTTATAAAGCTTAGTTGATGGCGATGGAAATCTTTACAGTAAACGTGGAATCCGCATGTGCACGGCGGTGTCTGGAATCAGTCAAAATGGTCTTTTGTGATGACCAAACGTAACTTTCTCAATCCGTGGAAATTTTTATTAAATAAGTCAATTTTCTCAGTCAAAGCACACTAGAGCGCGCGGCGACCTCAGTCTTGGATAACTGGTCCTGATATATTCACAGATATAAATAACTACTGATGCTTCTCGTACAAATGTTGAGTCTCGTGATAGCCCGATTAAGGCCGCGTGCGGTGCGGGCGGTTGGTTTGGTGGGTCTTTTTTTTTAGTTGTGCCCCAGCATGATTATGAGACATTGTATCTTACCAAGGCTTAAAGGTGTGAACTTTTAAGCTTTGATAATCGATGTTTTCACGGAATTTTAGAGGGATACTGGTACGACCGCGTTAAAAACACTCGAGTTCATGAGCTGACACGTCAGGCATTTCAGCGGTATAACAAAAACGATATAAATGAGCAGCATGTCTCACATGGCGGAAGGCGCCAGACGTGATGATGGATCGAAGGCACTTCCTTCTTGTTTGATCTTATAATTTGCCTTTACTCTAATTATGGAGTATGATAGGATATAGATGACATTTTGATTTGTAATTGCTTGCCTAACTAATTTTAAAATTTTACTTTTGGTCTCGGAAAAATAGTTTTCCAGTCAGGACAAAGTAACTATTTGTAGTTATATTGAATTCTATTATTATGACTAAAACCAACACAGAAACCACAGCGTATTTATCTTTCATAAAAATGTATGCATTGATTAATATTGTCTGATATAAAAGTAGTGAACGTGTTGTAGATAACTCAGTTACACGACCTACTAGCTCTTGTCAACATTGCTATCTGGTATCAACGCGTTATACTGTAAAATAAAATAAACAGCGAATGCGATATCTCTGAGAAATTTTCTTAGACAAGTTTTCATTGATTTATCTCGATTTTCTGTTGCGTTTATTAGTGATATACTGTGATAAGTATATTTACAGCTGGATTATGGACCGCTGGATTGGAAAAGTGGCGGTTGTTACTGGTGCCAGTAGTGGAATTGGAGCTGCGACTGCAAAGACTTTGGCAGATATTGGAGTTATAGTGGTGGGATTAGCGAGGAGAGAAGAGAAAATTAGGGTGGGTGGAGTATACTAGTCATTATGCTATTTTTCAATGCAAGATCTATTTTATAAGGTGGATTGTAACGTTTTTAGAAAAACCCTCAATTTATTATATTTTACCGATAACTTTTACTTTAAATAATAGAACATTGAAATATTTATTTTATTAAGTTAGAAAATAAACTTTAAATTAAAAAAAACTAGGTACCTATAATATGAAGTGTACGTTTTTTTAAACGAAGTTCGATATGTTTATTAAAAAGGTCACAATTGAACATAGTTTGAAAAAATTAGAGATTTACTATTTTTATTAAATAAATATCTGATATAAAATGCGTGTTTGTTCAATGATCTATTTACGTTTATTTATTAAGACATAATTTAGTAAATATGTGGCAATAACGAAACTAGATTCGATGTAAATAAAGTAGATTCCAAGTTATAAACATTTATATTACTATTTTTTTTCATTTTTACAGCGTTTTTCTTAGCTAGTATTCTTATTTGTCCGGTGGTTGTTTGTCCGGTGGTTATTTATCCGGTACAAATCTTGTAATTGATTTTTAACTAACTTCCCGACTAGCTATACATTTGAATCTTTTAGAATATATCAGAATACGATGCCAATGCATTTTTTTAATACTTTTAGCCATCTTTAAGTAGAATTCATTTCATTTTCAGTTAATTCTGTTTTATATGAAAAGTTATTTCGGAAGAAATACGTAAAAAGTAAAACTATTAATGGTTGTTAAGTGGGTCCTAGCAACTAAATTATTAATATTAATATATACATGCGTTACTTTGGAAATCAATATGACATTTCAGTATTAATTCTATCAAGTACAATTTTTTTTGATCGTTTAAGCTAGTCAAGTGAAGTTTATATGATTCAACAGAAAATTTAAAAACGTTGTATATAAAAAGTTCTTTTTATTAATATAATAATAATTATTTTAAATTAAGAATAACATAAAATACATTTATTATTATGATCCCCTTATAGTGTCCATTAAATAATATTTTAATGATAAAAATAATCTTGTTATAGCATTGTAACTATGTGACCGTTCAACGAACGAGCATTTTAAAATGTTTTTATTTTATTTGAAGGTTATCTTTGAATTAAATAAATTAGTTTTTTCTTATTAGTACGATATGAACATATCATTAAATTATTAAAACGGTTAAAATTTTTATCTATAAGTTAATTGTATTAATTTTCATGCTTTCTATTATATCGCTAGACAATCCTCGTAGCTTTACACTCTACCTTATTAGTTGTCTGAGTCCGACTAAAAGTTAAGACTAAACTTTTGAGGATCGCAATCATTTGTTTTGTCTGTTTTGGCGAATGTGCGTAATTTGTCAAATTTCATTCATACTCGTAGTATCTCATCTACACCACTAAAATAAGTAAGTAATTCAGTGCCACGGCCTGTATATAGTCGGCCTTGTATCTATAATTATGTGGTGGTATTATTATATTTTGTTGTGTTCGTTTAGTTTTATTAAAACAACGTAAATTGGGTATTTTGACAACAATCTCATTTTACCGCAATATTACTATATCATAGATATTCAACCTTTTCGGTTCCCTGGGCTACATTGAGTGAAGAGGGATCATATTATGCCACACATAAAATATAAAATTCTAGAAAAGATTATTAGTGGTAGTGCCATCTGTCAAAATTTTTGGATATGGATTAGTTCTGCAAGATAAATTATTTTGATTAAAATCACAATTAGACTTTATTACTTGCACTTCTCCGTCGATCTGTTACAAATAAAATTAATTGAAATGTCGTGGAATACTTTCTGTATACTCGATTTGCTAGTACTGTACTATAGGTATCTGTCAAACTTTTTTGAGAGTATCCTTTGATTTGTTTTCTTTCACGATTCGATTAACATATTTTTTTTTTGTGTCAGTTTATTTTTCAAATTTAGAATTTGCGTTTTAAGTGAACCTTTTCGACTTTTTCCTGTGTCGCTCTCTCCTAAACATGTGAATATGTTTTCTCTCGTGTATGACGGATAAATCAAGACAAGTATAATATGATATAGTACCTAGTTAATGTATAATAAATAAAAGAGGAACACGTAAAAACAGTAGGATATATTTTGATCTCAAATTAGTATTAATTTTTTTATAAATCTTCTAAAGCTGTCTCAAAAATCTCTATTAACATGAATAATACATATCCAGAGCTGCATGCGGTCCGCGGATCAAATGTTCATGCCTAGACTAGATAATAAAATTCGATATCAATAAGACAAAATCTTTTCCATATCACTTCGATAAAATAAATAGGTCAAATCTTTTCCCGCAAACCGCAGCCTTTGGAGACATTGTTTTTAAGAGTAAATCGTACAAAAAGATCTACTATCAATTATTTTATCTACTAATTCCGATTCATAAAATATTTTGCTTTTATTAGGATAATAAATTTTATGAACCGCAGTTAGATGTAAAATTTTACAACACATCATGAAAACTCGTTTCAATCAAAGACATTGGAAAATTAAATTTATACTAGTCGATTTATTCCTTAAGCTTCCTTATACTTGCCAAAAGAAAATCTTTGATATATTATGCAAAGGAGTGGAAGATATATAAACAGTTTTTTTTAACGATGTATAGTTATTAGCTATTAGCACATTCATTGAATCTTTTCACGGGATCAAATACATATTGAAATAACAGTGTGCATATTTTTGACAAGCAACGGGTTCGGGTCTGTAACCCATGGTTTTATAATTATTTATACGAAGAAAACCGCTCATCGTATTTGGCCTCTAGGTAAATGGTATTGAAATAAAGCTCTTTTACCCCACACGCTAGCATTAAATTTTTTTATCATCAACTAATAATAAATTATAAATAATCTATCTCATAATTGGAATATCCGGCGTGGCAAAATACGTAACATTTATAATGAACATAAATTATACCTAATATGTGTATCTGAAAATACACCTTATAATTTTTAATAAAAGTATATAATTGGTTTTCAGGAATATGCAACTATATCAAAAGGTACAATTTATGCAAAGAAATGCGACATCACAAAAGAAAATGAAATAATTGAAACATTCAATTGGATTGAAAGAGAGCTTGGAGGAGTCGATATACTCATTAATAATGCTGGAATTGTGAAATCTAACTCTTTATCAAGTAAGCACAATATTATTAAGATAATGTATTATTATAAAACTTTAAATTGAGTACATATTATTAAACTTACATTTAAAAAAAATATATGTAGATAGGTACTTGATAATCGATGTTAGGATACATACCGACTAACTAATATTATTTTTTAAATAGCACCATCGGAATCAATTTATAGTTTTTTGGAAATATCTGTGTATAGATTCTGTGGTATAGTCCAGTATAGGGGTACCGTATAGGTGTATAGTCCGATTTGGTTTAGAATAACTAAACCAAATTATCCCAAGAAACCTTTACGTATAGTGACAAAGATCCATACAGAGTTGTGGAGCTAATAATTATGATAATGATAGTTTCGTTATCAGTGACAATAAGAATTAATATTAATTATAATACTGGATTAGGCGGCTATATACGGTAGTTTATCATATTTATGTATTAAGAGGTTACTTGTTACAATAAGTTAATTGTCTAAACTCTCAAAAAGTGCATTGTTTTAACTGCCTCTCTCTTGACTGTATTAACTTTTAGAGCGAGATGGCTAACCTATTGTAACAATTACCTCAATATATAAATATGATAAGCTTCCATCGATAGCCGCCTTGTATATAAAATAGACCCACAGATAAATTATTTAAAAATGTGGTCTATTCCAGAGGAATATATACAATAAAGTAAATGATTTGACGCAAAAATATTCTCAATATATTGAATTTTATAGTTGGGCATTCTTTTGAACTAACTGAGAAGTCTAAAAAAAATTATTACTTATAATATTAGATTTAAATATTGTAGATAGTTCCGCATTGATAATGAACATATTATAACGATTGTAAACTAAAATATTAGAACAAAAATAATATTTGCACGTATCTCAAATAGCAGGCGTCGCAAACCCATTGATCGCACCATAGGCGCTTAAAAAAAAAATATATTGTAAAAAGTGTGTACATAGTACATTCAGTCGTAATTTAATATGATTTCATTGAAATTTTTAAACATTGACCAATCCTATTTTTATTTCCGTAATCGACTTACGTGAAGGTAGTTTTCGAATTAACTGTAAGAAAGTCAGCGAGACATCATCGTATAAATTAATTCGTATTGCATCACACATTGTCTACCACAGAAGTGAGAGAAAGAGGAGATGCAAATCCCCACGCTTTAAAACGAGGCGTAATTCTCGTTACCGTCACGCATTCCTCTTTTTTAACAGTAGTAGTAATGGTTTGACGATGAGTGCAATGAGTAGGTATCCGAAAGAAAACCGAATCATATATTTTTCACAGCGAATGTTAAATTAAGTTTTTCTTTGTGATGCTGAATGACAAGTTTTGTTATTCAATATGTAACGCCTTAATTTCCTCAGTCAAATATATTATACGTTTACTCAGATTTAGGGAATCCAATCCCGAGCTATTTTTGATATCTATGAATCCCGGGATTGATAAACATAATCCCGGGATTTCGGGATTGATTTTTTTATCAATTTTTATGGAAAATATAACAGAAAAAATACTTTTAATATAAAATAACTACATTAGAAATAAACTGAGTTTGAATGAAGTTTGATGTGTAGCTTGCCGATTCATTTTATTTTTTCACATAGATTATTAAAAATGAGAAATATTGGTAAAAAAACAATGCTTCGCACTTTTAACAAAGTAATTTTACCATGATATCATACGTTTTACGGCAGTTTCATATTTGGCTGACTAATTAGATTTATGAAGCGGAAAGGCCATAAGTACGCCGTGATTATTTGCTTTACTATTTTAAATCTCGCTGATCTATTCATTATGTCTTTACTATCAGAAATAGCAATCTCATATTAAATTCACATTATTATTTATATTACAATATTATTTACTCCATTAAACTTGTGTATTTCCAAGATTTAACGTATACAATATTAACAATAAATGTCTTAAATAGTATAAATTATACTAGATTTATTTTTGACCGATTTTATCAATGTTATTTGTAAATATAAAAATTTTATATTAACAATGGAAAAAAATCCCAATCCCGGGACCAGTCCCGGGATCCCAGGATTGTCAAATTGTAATCCCGAAATCACGGGATCAGAATTTTGGCTCGGGATTGGATTCCCTACTCAGATTACGCCTATACTTCAGCTGGGGAACGGTCTAAAACGATCGTGACTACGCGAAGCGAAGATTGTGCAAATGACGCGTGCAGAACAAAACATAATTTGTCATAAAAAGTCAACATGCGTCCATTTAATGTTATGTTTATTGTTCTATTAAATAATAATATATTCATTGACATGTTTTCTTTTTCAAGTAGATGGGTAAAGTTTTTTAGTCATCTTAAAACGATTTAAGAATTAATTCCCCCGTCGCCATCACAAAATAAATTGACGTGTTCACAGCTCGACTTTCGCTCTCCGATTGCCAGTCAGTCCGAAATTTCGTCGCACGTATAGTTGAAAATAATTTGCCGTTTCACTCGATAGTATAGTGTGGTGGACTAATGCCAAGTTTGATACTGGATAGTAGATCATAGCCTTGGACATGCTTCTCGTATAGTATTTAAAAAATATTTTATGACTGATTGTGATTGGATTTATACGAGATAAGTTTTTATAATTTTTTAAGTAAACCAAATGAAATAAGCGTTTCGTTTTAATACATTCGGTATAACCATATGTATTTCCTTAAACATACTCTAAGTATATTAAATATGTATTATGTAAATAAATACATGTTTGTCTTTTTGTTATGTTCAAGCTGGAAATACTGAACTATGGAGAAAAGTTTTAGATACAAATGTTATGGGACTGAGTGTGTGCACGAAAGAGGCACTAAAAACAATGCGTATACGAGGAGATGATGGTCATATTATACACATAAACAGGTTGGGGAAAAGAAAAATAAACATTTAAATGACAGCCACATAGTTTATACTTTATGTAGTCACATAATGGAATTAGAATTACTCATATAAAGAGAAATCGCCGCTGTATGCCAGATTATTTTATTGTTAAAATTTATTTTCAGTGTTGCTGGACATATTGTACCGCAATATTTAAATGTATTTATGGGAATGTATTCGGCCAGCAAATTTGCAGTCACTGCTTTAACTGAATCTCTTCGAATTGAACTCCAAAGTCTGAAAAGCAACATTAAAATATCGGTAAGTGTATTGCAGCAGCGAAGGGTGGAGGTAGGCTGTTAAGATCCGTCATAAATATTGAACATTAAACTTTGTTAATCATACGTATTTATTTTTATTGAACTAAGACCACAATTTACAGATGGTGTTGGTTAGTTTTTAAAAATCAATTAAGCCCTGCCTAAACAAAACCATAATAATTTTGGTATATTTTGGGCGATACAACGAAATTTTTCACACTTTTTCATTCATACTTATCGTTATTCATAGTTGGATAAAGAATACATATTATTAGAAATATTGTTGGTTCATTTTTTTAAATTCATTAAGCCCTGCCTAACCAAATTATAATAGATAACAAATATTATTTATTATATCTATAAAATATCCCTAGTTATTTTTGATTTTATTGCATACTTTTAGATAGGTATTTTATAGATAGACGAATATTTTTTTTATTATTATCTATTATGGCTTAGTTTCGCTGGGTTCAATTTAATTGTAAATTTTCTGTAAATCTGTGAATTTGTAGATTTTAGTCTTATTTAAATGAAAACAAATAAGTATGATTGACAAAGTTTAATGTGCACTATTTATGGGGGATCTTAACAGCCTACCTCCACCCATCACCACTAGTGTATTGTGTAATATGTATCTTGTCCATAGAGAAATATAACATTCAAGAATAACGTCAATATGTTCTCAATTATACCAATTTTAAGATGATGGACTCGAAAAAAATCAAACTTCTAGTAATTTTAAATCAATAATAATATATGGTATGTATGATTTTTCCATATAATATATTATAAACAAACATTTAGAATCTACTTTAAACTAACAATGCTTTCAAACAAATTGAAATAGTACTATGGGGAACACGATGTATAATGGTATACTTAGGGGAAACGAAGTAACTTCTTTATACTATAACACTCTCATTTAATTATAAAAGATGAATGTTCTGTTTCGCGTGTATTAATTAATAAATTCCAAAAGTATTCAAATAAAACTTTTTTTTTAAATGTGTAAAAGAACAAAAAATGAAACACATAAAATGCCTGCTTTGACGTAATAATTTTAATTAATTTATAATTCGTATTCTTTTATTGCTTGGAATAGGTACTTGTTGCACTTGTTACACAGTTGTTGCACTTGTTGCACAGAGTTATATTTGAAATATGCAATACTAATTATTGCATATTTCAAATATAACTCTGAATATAATTATTAATTTCATTGTTATTATATATCTATTTTCTCAAATTATCAAGGTAATAAGATTACATTGGCAGCGGGTGAAAGAAAGCATGAATTGAATAATAATTAAATAATAGTTTTTTTTTGTTTTATAATAGAGTATAAGTCCATCGACAACAGCGACGGAGTTAATTGATAATTTTGTAGCCGAAGCCAGTATTAAAAGCACGGAAATTATAGACCATTCTGCTCCGATTCTAGAAGTTCTTCAAGTCAAAGACGTGGTGGATGCAATCGTTTATGTTCTCAGTACTCGTCGGAGAGTTCAGGTATTTTTTTTCAATAATACATGGAACAACTTTAAATATTATTTTTAATAGTATGGAATATTATTTTTAACATAATATGTAAGAAATAATTAAACTTCTTAAACTTAAAAGAGATGTAATTATTTGTATAATATTATTATATTTTCTTTCGTATATAATAATATCATGTTTCTTGTGGATACATTTAATATTTTAAATAAATTATAACACTATGTTTGAAATTATTTTTTTAACTTTATTTATACATTTAATACAATAGAACAATCCGTCTTATCTTAGGAGCGTGTCAATTTCAATATTATTAGATTATTGTGTGTATTTATAATTAAAATATGTTAACATAATATTTTATTATTTTTCAGGTCCACGAGTTGATCATTCAGGGCTTGGGACACAGAATTGCATAGTGATTATTATTAACTTTGAAATTTCACGAAACAATAGAAAGGTGTTCTTTATTTACATAAAAATGTGTTATTTTGTCATCCAATATCCACATTTTTTCTATAAACTGACCAAGGCGTGGACTTATTATTGTGAATGTTTTATTATTAATTTTGTATTACTTATCTTAAAAAATCTTACAAATAAACTTTATCTAAAAATGATTTAAAATATATACAAATGTTTATTATTACATTCTATAATGTATTTATATTTTGTAGTAGGTAAATGGAATAGTGGGTATGTGGAGATAAGTTGTAAATAATTCGATCAATAAATGTGAATAGTAATAGAGCAATGAAGAATCTAAGTATACATAAAAATAGGCATGTATTTTTTAACCATGTCTGTCTGATCCAAAGAAAATCATAATATGGGGAGGTTTTATTAACATATTTTTTTACGAGAAATTGATGTTAGTTACCTGCTCAACCTAATAGGTCCATACTCTGGGACTAAACACACATTGAAAAACAACAAGATTATAATTACCTAAATTAACAAGGTTATAATATACCAAGTACGTATTTTCCGATCCACACACAAGATTGGAAAAAGGGTTTGTTTTTATATTTTTATTCAAATTTATTATAGTTTGCCCCAGTTTCTAAATAAAATAATTATGACACGCCTAACTATATATACGCAATAATAATAATATATAAAACTATTATAAATAACCAACTTTATTTTCATGTAAAATATATATATTATTATCGCCATCTATTGAAATATTACAGAATCCTGTCAAATTTTATAGTTATCATTATCCTCTAAAGATGGCAATAGTTAAAATAATTTAATTATACATCAATAAAATAATATAAATTATTCATATTATTAATTTAAAAATAGAAACCCTGTGAATAATTATATTGTGACTAAAAGTTATATGTATTTCTAATAACGCATGAAATAGTTGAAACTGATAGGTACAGAAAAACACAATATTTAGGTTGGCATTTACGATTTTAATCTGATGGGTACTGTACTAATAAATAAAATCGAAAGAAAAAAATGTTTATTTACCTAAAACAGGAGTTCCCAACATTATTTTCATTTATAGTAAAAAATGGTATGGCAGGAAACATCTTCCTAAATAAAATTTACATAATTAAGACAGAGAATAATGTACCTATTACCTACTACCTACATTATAATATATACATAATTGTTATATTTTTTAAACAAATACCCAATAACCCTGTATTAATATAGTTTTAAATGTTATTTAAAAACATTATTAAGTAATATAGTGAAACGTATAATTGGAAATATGTTATTCATTTTTTAATAAAAATATATCGTTGTATGCAAAAAATATATAAGTACTTACATTAAACAAAAAAATTAATAAGCGGGATCTTTGGCATTGGACTTCGTCAACAAATTTTTCATAGTTATTTAGATTCCCATCGGTGAGTTGCGTATTTCGATTGTATAGCGTTCATTCTTGAAAATAATTGTTTACATAAATAAGATAAACAAAAGGAAGATAGTATCTTATATGCCCCAATTTTTCGGGGGATATTATAAAATGCACAAATGCAAAATTACTCGTGGGCACACTGCAGTGGCGAGGGGTGGAGGTAGGCTGTAAAGATCCGATAGAAATAGTGCGCACTAAACTTTATAAAAATAAATACATATCACTGAGAAAGTAATATTGTTTACTGTGCACTATTTGTGTTGAATCCAGCCTACCTCCACCATTCCCTACTGGGGCACAGAGTTGGGATACATTATGATTGTACAATAATTATTGGTTTAAACTGGATCCATTTAAATGTTATTCTTTTTAGTGCTTATCGACGTTTAAGCATATAATTTATTACGTATTTCACAAAGTTGTGCTAAATTCTTAAGTATTTTCGCATGGCATCAAATATATATATTCAGTAATCATTAAAAACATAATATCATTGACGCGATGTCTAGGCTGATATTTCAAATTTATTTGACTTTGAAGATGATTGTTAAATATTAATCAAAAGCCTTTGGATTCATTTTTATTTATTTCCTGACATATTTCACGTCTGACAAATCAATAATTCTTATTGCTTTTCACGCGTCTCTACGTAGGTACTTCATTTCATGCATTATTCCCTTAGGATATAACCAGTGAGCAAGTTTGCAGTTACAGTGTCAGTGGCGTAGTTATAAATTTAATATTCGGCCCCAATAATCTTAGATGTGTGTCTAAATTTAATGTAACTAATTTAACACATTAGATTGATAAATTATACCTAATATTATATCTGAGTTGGATTGACTATTTTTATACGGAATCTTTTGGCTTCATAGTAAATTGATAAAGATTATCTTGATTCTTGATATTTAAAATATATAATTTCTGTATTTATAATACATTTGCATATTTAAAAAAATACTTAACATACTCATAGAACGTCAATATCAAAATTGCTAATTTACACATTCGAATGGATCAGTCCAACATAATTAACAAGCTATAGTTTGAACAATGTTATCGATGAATTTAGTTAATTATGTTAGGTTAGGGTAGGTTAAATTATGTTCTAAATGTATATTTGAATAATTCCTTTACATAGAATTTTCAATGTATATTAAATTGCGTCCCAGTTTAAATTATATCTAATGAAATGCACATCACATTTTTCCATTTCATTGAAATCCTTGTCTTTACGGATAATGAAACAGATAAGAGTTTGCGATGTAATAGAGTTCGCTAAAGGCCTTAAATGAAAATAGTCTATACACATAGATTGAAGAAGGGACAATCGTTGAACAAATATAGTCATCCAGTGGTACCCAAGAGGTACAAAACTTCCGCAAGGTGTACCTAGAGGCAGCTGGATCGATGAAATTATTAAGTTCTGCGGAAGTACGTGGCAATGCAACGCATACGACCAAGAGGAGTGGAATCAGCTTAAAGAGGCTCTTATCCAACATTGGATAGATACAGGCTGATGATGATGATGATGTTGACGAAAATAGTTGTCTCATAATATTAAAATAAAGCGAATCCATTCATGGCCCATTATTATGACACGATACAATATTATATAATATACACATTTTCATCAATTAAAAATAAAATTACTCAGTGCACATTCGTTAACTAGGTCCCAATGCTTTACCTTCTCTTACTTTGAGGAAACTACATCGCTGTACATAACTGAGACAAATCCCAAAGGAACCATTGCAAAGCTTGCGCAGCGATATCAAAATATCTGTTGAGTACATATTTGATACAGATAATAGTAATGTGTCAACACAAGGTACATAGTGCAAATATTAATTATATTTCGGAATACATGTAGTGTCCAATTAGCTTTATGTAATCCCACGATCAATACGTTTGATAGCTAAGCAAATTATAGATGTTAGATTATCGTTGTACCAATTCACTAATGAAGTAGGTCATTAAATTTATTTAATTTAGCATTGAGATATGTTTATACACAATGTTATAATATTTATGACTTTCTTCGTTGGTACTTCAGTTTACTATGTGGGTCTTGGCTATCTACCGGAAACGTTTCCACTCCCTTTTGTCTGTTGCGAACTACCCCCATTAACTTAGCCTCAACGATATTGTATCATTTTCCACACAAGCTAACCATATCGGTTTAGTTATTCCGACTCTCCTTTTTCCTAAAATTGTTCTAATATGTATATTAATCGTGAATACGACTTCCCTTTTCCCTTCGGACCTTATATGGCTAATATTTTATTATAACAAATTAACCGAAGCTTTCGTAGTAGTTATAATGGATTGGATCAGTACTTTAGATATTTAAATATTTTAACTTAATTTAAAAGTAGTTATTATCTATAATATAATAACTGCATATTATATAGAAATCCTGATGGTTAAATGAAGTGACATATATTTAGAAGCAGTTTACATATCACCATATATTAATTTATGCACGAAACAGGATTCAAACATGTAACTGATTTGAGTGATATTTTTTTTTATTAATGGAGTCTAGTGTATTCATAACTTTCATAACAACGTATATTATTTTAAATTCTTATAGATTCAAGCTCTGTACTATTCCATTTAAGTCGTTTTTTCCGACCCGGGTTTCGCCTTTCGGCATCTTCAGGCGCCGTGTACACTCACCAAAGGCAAACACACACTGACAACGAACAATCTTTACTCTAGCTTATATAAGAGTGAAGATGCTGAAAGGCGAAACCCGGGTCGTAAAAAACGACTTAAATGGAATAATACAGAGCTTGAATCCATTAGAATTTAAATTCAAATTCCATCAAGTACCTTCAGTCGATAGTATTAATAGTATATTATTTTAATACTGTGGCTTTCCTCCGTGTAAACAATTACAACATTGTTATATTATGTTTTTGTACTCTTTTTATCCAGTGGCATCCGAGAGGTATGTCCGAAATGTAGTTTTAGAGGACTATGGCTCGACTAAACAGGTAGTTGAATTATATGTATTGAATTCTAGGCACACGCTCGAGATGAATGGATTTAGTTTGGATAAACTTTAAACTAGCAATGGAGTAACGGATAATAGTGATAATTATTATGCACAATATTACATTTTTTAAATAGCTGTTTGGTGGACCTTAAAATAAACGAAAGTGGATATAAATTGACTAAACATCTTACTAATGATGTGATAAACAGCAAATTTACATAATAATAATTTAATGCCTAATTCAATAAACATAATAATTATGAAATTTAAATGTCATCTAAAGGTGATGTATATGTATGTAAGTACATTATACAGATACTGGTAAAATGTTATGGGGATAATTTTATGTGGTTAATTTATATGGTTACCTATAATATTATTACATTTGTCGAAAACTCTTGCTAAATAATATGTAATACATTCTGAACAATATTTATATGTAAATATCGTCTTTACAGAGTACCTAAGCAGTAGTTCATTGCCACATCTCAAAATGTATTGCGGTGTGTGAGCATTGACCCCATGATTACGCAATATTGACGTAAAATTTTCATATTCAAAATTTTACGAAGGTTAGCGACGGTGAGGTACGAGATTCGTAAAATGAAAAATATAATATTTGATTTATGGAAACAATTTAAATTTCATTATAATGATGATTTTCGGTTTCAAGGCTCTCAGCTGAGGCATGGACTAAAAATATCGTAACTATGCGACGCGCTGATTGTGCTAATGACGCGTGCCGAACGGAACATAATTTGCCATACAAATTTAACATGCGTCCATTTATTGTTATGTTGATTGTTATACTAGTAATGATAATAATATATTCATTGACATGTTTGCTTTTTCGAGTACATACAGGCATAAGGTTTTTAGTCATCTTTATACAATTAAGAATATATTCTTACGACGCCATCACAAAAAAAATCGACATGCTCCCACCTCAAATGCCGCTCGGCGATTGGCGACGATGCGAAATTTTGTCCCACCTATTGTTGAAAATTATTTGCCGTTTCACTTATGTATGCTCTTAAGTAAGTATTTCATTTTGATGTTCTAAAATGTTATTTAGCAATAATATATTATATCAATAAATTACAACTACTGGAGACACTTTTCGATAAAAAAATACTGTTGAATAATCAACAAATAGGTAGATAATTTATAAGTAGTACCTACCTATAAATCAGACGTGGGAAATATTCTTCTTTTCACGAGAGTCAAATTAAATAGGTACCGACTAACTAAAACATTTTTGCGATTTATTAAACCGATTATTTTTCAAAATTATAAAAACTTATTCATTTTTATTATCCTGCTAAAAAATTTAGTCCGTGAACCGCAGGTTGTTCACCACTAGTAAATATTTATATTATATCTAAAAATTCACCATACAGTTCGTTATTTATGATAAAGATCTTTGTCATTACTATGCAGTAGCAAATACTGTCTATTGGACGCGAGTAAACAGAAATAACATTATTTCAAAATAAAGAAAATATTATTTATGTTTAATTTATTTCTATTACTTAATATTATGTTTTCTTTTCAAAAAAATCTTTCTTGTTTCTTAATAGTGTAGATTAATTAATTAACATTTTTTGACTATTAGGGACTCAATAATTTCATAGTATAATGGATACTGACAAGTACTGTACAAGTACAAGATACTGAAAAGCATTGAATAATCCAAAGTAATGTATAAAACTTTAAAATATTAAATAATATATCCCTCTTATGAGTATTAGGTACCTATGTAGTTCATATATGATGAGATGAGAGAAATACTTTTTATAGCATTTCCTTTGCGATCGAAAGAACACGGAAAAGAAATTAAATGTCAATATTTTCAATTACTCTGCCGGCAGGTATTTTCGGTATCAAAATTCAATCAGGAAATATTTTTTTTTTAGTACTCTTTTCGAGTGAATATTTTCATTTTTTTTATTGAAAATCATTAAAATTATCTACTGCTTACGTCTATAATTCTCATTTTTAATTTTTTGGAATATGGAGCCTATTTTTAAAAATTATTATGATTTAAATAGTTACTACGCTACCATTATAACATTACCACAAGTACAAAATTAAGCTTGATTAACTTAATATGGAACACAATTAATTGCACCTAACTATATTATAATATAATAACATATTAAATTAGTCACAATGTTTTAAACCAATATTTACGATTCTAGGACCACCTTGTGAATTTTTCTCCCAATAAAATAATTAATACATGACATCTCATAACAGTGTGTGACCTACTTACTATACATAAATAAATAAAAAAATATTTCCAGACATCGTCCTTTTATTTATCCCCAACCTGGAAAGTCTTGAAATCCAATATCACATAATAATAATTATTTTCTTCATCTTAAAACAGTGATTCTCAGCTTTATATTGGTTTTATATAAAAAAAAACTGTCTGGAACTAACTAGAAATCCTAGCTGAAACATTATTTATGTTTGACAGGGGTGAAAAAATGAAAATAATTATTATATATTTTCATTTAACGTATATTTTACTGAGTGTACGCATTGTGAATATATTTTATTATTGGGTAACATGTTGCATAACAACTCCTCTCGCGTTGGTTTGAAAATCAACGCGAAGAAAACCAACGTCTTGTGCAATAGTACCTGTCCTGATCCAGATTTCCCTCTGATTAGCGATGGACAAAGCATCGAGAGCGTCGACAGCTTCAAGTACCTAGGGGTACACATCACGGGAGATGGCATTTTGCAGAAAGAGCTCGCTATCCGAATGGGAATGGCGAGAGCAACATTCAACTCGATGCGAAATGTCTGGGACTCACGATTGTACTCGGTTGAAACCAAATGCCGCCTATTTGACGCTTGCATTCTGACGGTGCTGCTTTACGGTAGCGAATCATGGCACCTTACGAAGGCTCAGAGCAACCGTATACTGAGCTTCGAAAACAGATGTTTGCGACTAATTCTGTGTGTGCGGTGGTATGACTTTAGCAGCAACGAGGAGATAAGAGAACGTACCAAGCAACCTCTCATCACGCTGAAAGTGAAGAGGCGACGTTGGACCTGGCTCGGCCACGTGCTGCGGATGCCAGAAGAGAACTTTAACCTGGCTTGCCTGTTCTTCAAGCCGACCGGATTCCGGCGTCTTGGAAGGCCGCTAAATACAATCTACAGAGTGTATACGGCGGAGCTACGGGATGCTGGTTTGACCTGGAACGAAGCAAGAAGACTGGCGAGCGACAGGGATTCTTGGAAGCGCCGCGTGGTGTCCATATGCTCCAGTTAAGGGGCGGATATGGGCAAATAAGAAGAAGAATATGAAAACTTTGATTATTTATTTATCTCAATCACAAAAAAGATGGAAAGTCATACTTTAAACCACTCACTGCATTTTGTCGTAGAACTCCGTTCGGAATCACTTAATTATGAGAAATAACCAGGAGTCGGATATGTACTGATGTTGATTGTATTTTGGAGCAAGCAACATTTAGGTAGACGAGAGTGTATAGTAACCTCATAATACATAAGTACATTCCACCAAAAAGCCATATAACGTTACCTGGTTTATAAAGTAATACGTTAACTCTACCTTTGCTATTCATACGTGGCTTGAATCAAAATATATATTGAAAAAAACACATTTGCCAGACGCTGAATTCAAGCGGTAGATTGGATGGAACCCTAGCATTTTTTGTGTTGACAACTTTGAACATAATTGATTTAATGTAAGTACCTAATTATTTTTTCATTTAAAATCATAAATATTTTTCAAAATAATAAAAATATATTGAAAAGTTGAACTTCTTTCTATTTGTTTTGCTACAAGATCGATTGAATAGACATACACAGAAAATATAAAAAAAAAACTAACCTGAAACTATGAATAATTTAAAACCGGAATTGTGCCACAAGCGCGTTTACTCGCTAAACCAATTCATGCACGTCAGGCCGGCCATAGAAAATTAGCGTGTATATACCTATGCGCTGTTATTCTCATTACTAGTTCCGTTCGATTGTTTTACATAATGTATAAATCATGGTAAAATCCTTAAGGCCATGCATTAGTTGAGGCACGGTCTAAAAAGATCGTTGCTAGGCGATGTGCGGATTGCGGGTCGCGGGTGCAAAAGACGCCTGTCAAACGAAATATTATTTCTCATATAAATCCAACATACGTCCATTTTACGTTCTGTTTATTATTCTATTAGTAACAATAATAATATATTCATTGACATGTTTTCTTTTTAAAGTAAATGGGTAACGTTTTTAGTCATCTTTACACGATTTTAGAATTAATTGGCCCGTCGCCATCACGCAGCAAAGTGACGTATGTCTGACTCAACGTTCTCTCTATGAATGCGAAGCGAGTACAAAATTTCGTCGCGCGTACAGTTGAGAATTATTTGGCGTTTCACTGATGCGTCACCTTAACCGAAATACTGAAAAAGATATTATGTTTATAAGGTTTTATTTTTATATGCAACTCCATGCTAATATCTTCTGGCATTTAATGAGAACATAATAACACTACACATCTTTATTATAAATAATAGATAATAATTTAAAAAATATCCCTAGGATTAATCCATTCGACCTTAATTATTACTGTCGAAATTATGACAATACCTCTGTTGGTAATTTTCATATACATCGAGCTGTTACTTACTTTCATAGGATGGACATTATGTTTACCTGAACTGTAAACTAACTATGGGCATAGTTGTGAGTAAGAAGTTTCATGCCTTGTGGACAGGGACTTAAAACGGTTAGAAACTACTCAACGTGACATACTTAAGTCTACATTGAGCCCATACAGAATGAAGCCTATGGGAATGCTAATGCCGATTGACTTCAATAAAATAAACATAGGTAACCGGCAAACTCGAACAAATCAGTAACGTCTGTTTGATGTGGTAAAGTAGGCATAAATGACAATTTTAAAAATATTGTTTTAATATATTATTCTAAAGGGTTATCGTACTCGTGGTATGAATTTCTCAGTCCTGTCATTTTGTTAACGTTTGTCAAATATTTCCCGCGCATTTCTTGACGTACCGTCAGTTTAGAGCAGGGGAGGGCAAACTGCGGCCCGCGGGCCGCATGTGGCCCGCCGGGTATTTTTTTGCGGCCCGCCATCATTAATTGTATTTCTGATTACGAATAAATTTTTTTATATATTTTTTAAAAAATATTGACAATAGATTAAAATTTGAAGAATTTGTTGTTTCGTTAATGTATTATCTCAGTACGTCTTCCTTGCGTCTCGTCTCACACTATGTCACCACTATTTTCTATGTTGAACATCGTGACACATTTAAATACTTTTAACTCTGCGTTGCAAGGAAAAAAAATATATGCCCACGATATGGTGAAGAGTTTGAATGGATTTCAATTAAAACTCAAGTTGTTCCTTCGACAAATATCGAATAAGAACGTGGACCACTTTCCAACTTTGAAGTTGCTGAATATACCAGAATATAAATTTGAAGAATATGGTAAAATTATTAAAGCTCTGAATGACGATTTTTTACAAAGATTTGGTGACTTCCGAAAAATTGAGACAAGTTTAGCAAAAGTACGCGATCCATTTTCAATAGATATTGATAGTGTACTGACAGAACTACAGCTTGAGATTATTGGTCTGCAGTGTGACATTGATTTAAGAGAATTGCATCGTCGCGAAGATATATCCAAATTTTACAATGCCCTTAATTCAGACAAATTCGAACAACTTAAAGATTATGCAAGAAAAATGTTCGTTGTTTTTGGATCAACCTATATATGTGAACAAACATTTTTGATCATGAACCTCAATAAAAATTCTTTACGATCAAATATCTCCGATGCCCATTTACAAGCAGTTTTGAAAATATCAACCACAAAATTAACACCTGAATTTGAAAAAATGTACAACACTTTCATTCTTCTCATTATTTTTTTGTAATGTTTATTTTTCGTGATAATAAATAGTGTATATCTAAAAATGGTATTTTACTTGCGGCCCGCCGCTCATTTTGAATTCTTGAATTTGGCCCTCCATCCAAAAAGTTTGCCCGCCCCTGGTTTAGAGTCTATCATTTAACACAGTGGATCATTTCTCTACAAATTACATTTCTCTCAAAAATTAAAGTCTCTTATTAAACTCAGTGGAATTCAAAGCAAAACTGAAGGCTGTATTCGCAAGTCAATTAAAAATAATTACAAGATAAAAAGAACTTTTTATATACAACGTTTTTAAATTTTCTGTTGAATCATATAAACTTGACTTGACTAGCTTAAACGATCATAGAATACTGAAATGTCATATTGACATTTCATTTTAATTTCCATAGTAACACACGTTTATATTAATAATTTATTTGCTAGGACAATCCGCTTAGCAACCAATAATGGTGTCAAAATAACTTTTCATACAAAACATAATTAACTGAAAATGAATTCAATTCTACTTAAAGATGGCTAAAAGTATTAAAAAAATGCATTGGCATCGTGTTCTGATATTTTATAAAAATTTCAAATGTCAAGCTAGTCGGGAATTTAGTTAAAAATCGATTGCAAGATTTGTACTGGACAAAGGACTACCGGACAAATAAGAATACGAGCTAAGAAAACGAATTTTTTTTTTTTTTTTTTTAAATAAACAAGGTTCTACTTATATTATATTATTTTTAATTTAATTTGTTTTTCATGCGATAAATGTGCTGGTTTATTAGCACAATCAATTTCAATAGTAATCAATCCAAATTCATCATCGTTCATTGATAGATGGATTCTATCATGGGCCCCACACCCTGAAGCGGGCCCCCAGGCCAGGATCTTTAGCGGGACCAGCTACATATCGCTGAGGTTAAGGGCAGTGTGGTGTTCGAATGTATTGTTTCCTAAATTATACGCGGGAGTTATCATTTAAATGTATCAATCATCATACCTATAGGTATCACATCAAATTGCAACGCATAACCACATATTTAAAATATTTAATACTTTCGAGACAAAGTAACGCCACGCCGCAGGCGACTTCTTCACTATTTATAAAATAATGTGAAAAATGCATTAGCAAACTAATCAAGAACTCAGTAAATGGATTTTTGTTTTCTTCAATATATCTGGCGCAGAAATCATTTAAAAGTGGAAACATGGCGAACTTATTTTTTTTTGTAATTTTGATTTCCACACCTCTTATTTTTGAATGTCTTCACTTTGTCTTTTTAAATCAGTGAATGCATTGGTGGTCCTTGCATTGATTTTTTCACTCATTTATTTTTTAAATTTCAACCAAATAGACAAGTTTAACAACAAAATTATCGTTCCTAAACAAATTTGCCTCAAATTTCAACATTATGATTTGACCCTTTTATTTCGTTTTTTCACGAGATAGTCAGCGCGTTTCACAATGGTATAGAAGTGAGGTATTATAAAATTAGTCTCCATATTTTCAGACAGTTTTGCAAAAAACCTTTTAATGGACTGATTTTATGTATTTTATAACTAGCGGCCGTTTTATAAACTATGCATTTGCAAACTTCAAACCTGTGGATACATTAATAATTGTGTTAAACTTCTCGCGCCTCCCTGCGCAACACTCCGCGCCTCCCAGTTTGGAAATCGCTGATCTACACGCTTCGCATGTAGTTTGACTAGTTAATGTTGTAGTTGGTCTGCAAAGTAGACGCGGATCGTTAATGATTTAAACAGATTCGTTTTTTATTCGGCAATAGACAACTTTTATTTTACACCGTAAGATGACAGTACAATGATTCGTTATCTATAGAGGAAATCTTGAAATTAGGTTAATTTAATACTACAAACATAGGTTCACTACACTTTAGGACTATGATGATGAATTATCTATTTTATTATTAATAAGAAAAAAACGGAAATATTCCGATAGATACCAGCATAAAATGTTGTTACCCGTTTAGTATTAAATTAACAATATTTATTTAGTGTAATCGTACATTTCCCAAGAAACATTTTATTAGGTATAATATTGTTTAGAGTTTGCTAAATCCTTAAAAGGGTTGCTGGAAGTAACATTTCAACAAAGAAATGGCAAACAATCAAAACGGTACTATTTCTGTTTGTTTTACCTTTGATGTTGTAAAGATGCTTGTTCTTTGAAATAGAGGCAATCATTTAATTATTGAAACATTTAATTTATTTCGTATTAATGTCACGACAATTAAAAATTATTGTTAGAATCATTACGTTTATATTTTTTTACAAATAATAACTTAAATTTAGAATATAAGAAACCGTTTATAATTTTTGTTGGATTTATAAAAATTTTAAAAGGGAAAGGATTCTTATCGGTTTATGAGATAAATTTTTATAGTAACAATATTGATAATGACTGATATTTGTGATTGTTAATAGTTACCAGTTCAAAAAATATGTAAGTATATGAGATAAAAATATTAGTACAATCGAAATAATATATTATGGCGAACGGATTAAATTAATTAATATGGTGTATAAATATAAAAACGATCAAAAAAATATGTACTTGATAGAAATAATACTGAAATGTCATATTGATTTCCATAGTAACGCACGTATATATTAATAATTTAGTTGCTAGGACCCCAGACCCCTAGCAACCAATAATCGTGTCGAAATAATTTTTCATACAAAAAAGAATTAACTGTAAATGAATTCAATTCGACTACGAGCTAAGAAAAAGGTTGTAAAATCTACAATAAAATGATTATTAGTTTATTTAAACCAGCTAATAATAATATTTACTATCGTCCTTATCGACACTTCGTCGCTATAGGATTTGTTTCCCGAATATCCATTTTTGTTGAAATCGACATTTTAATGCAGTTCAATTTCTTTTATCGAACTCTACCGAAATCATTTTTAAAAACAATATATTTTTATCTAGGAACAGAGATATTTTTTTAAAAAACCCGAATACGCCATGTTAAGTTACAATTACTCCGTGGTGTGCTCCCGAATGTCCAACTATTCGTACCTGAATATCCAAGTTAATTTCGGTCGAAATATATCTCTGGCTGAGTGTTTATTTCCCGAATATGACTTTAGCCAATCAAACCACGCTCACGCCGTGCATCTCTCTCCCATATTCACGCTGTCTAGCTCTAAAACAATCACGCCCACTTTCATATTTTTCGCCCGTCCGGGGACTTCTTTCAAATTTCGTCTTATTGATATTGTTTTTAACGTTACTATTGTTCTAATAGTGAATTCATCAAATTTGAAGATATCATTCATAGCTGATACATCACCAGTTCGCCCTGAACTTACAGTAGAGTTGTGGAAGTGAGTATTTTAACCTAAATAACTGCATTTTGTTTTGATAAATGACACAAAATCCCAACGGTTATATGAATTCTACAGTATGACCCGGCAACTACTATGACGTAAAAAATAATTATTATTTCAAATTATTATTAATCAAATATTGTTTGTCTTTATTTTACTTTTAATCTAGGTATTTCTATGAAAATAAAGGCGATGCTATTATTTATTTTTGAATGTGCTGATAGTTAATTTAATTTAATATGTATGTTAGTAACTATTTATTTGGTGGATATTATAAATACTTAGGATATTGGTACCTACCTAATATTAGCAGCCAATGGTAATTAATTTATACATGCTATTATTTTGTGTTGTTATTCCTTACAATAGTAAATATATAATATTTATTTGATGGTTTGTAATAAGTTTAACTGTCAATTATAGAAATATATAGATATATATAAATAGATTTTTTTTTTTTGGAAAAAGTATTAATATAAAATTGTTAGCAAGTACGAGTAAGTACCATCATAAAATATTGGAGAAATGACCGTGACGTCGGTTAGTAATTGAAGTAGTAGATACCTTATAATATATTTTCTCAGAAGTGGTTTAAAAAATGTATGTAAGTATGTTAAATTATTAGAATGGTACATTCTTAAATCTTGTGAATTATTCGTTCAATAAAAAAATAGTTAATTACTTAAAAACTATTTTATTACTTAATCCGAAAAAACACCGAAAAAGCGATTGCCTCATGTTATTATTACATACGAACTTGGGTAATTACGATCATTAAGTATTTAAATAGTAGAGGTAATTAATAACAATTATCGTGTAAATAAATATAACGTTTGAGGCGCGTACTTTTTGACCACTCAGTAATCTGTGGGCCGTGCAGCAATACACTACGGTCTTAAATCCCGAACGTCCATGTTTTGTCCCGAATATCCATTATTCTGAGAGAGCGCATAAAATTCCCCGAATATCCACAGTGAGTACTTGTAAATAAAACGCATTTTCTGTGCATTTAATGATTTATACCAGTATATTATTCTTGGAATCTATTCTTAGATAATGTTGCAATCATACAGTGTAGAAAGAATGATCGGTACATCTACTGATATTGAAATATACGACAGTGAAATTTGTTTTTCATCTCCTGTAAAGTTGACATTTGGTCTATTCGGGAAACAAATCCTATAGCGACGACTTGGTAGTTTATTTGAAATTGTGAACAAATCTTTGATGTTATTAAAACAGCTGCAGTAACTTATTAATCTTATTACAAAACTGTTCATTAACGACTAACACAATCTTTATATTATTAATCTAAATCAAAAATATAATAATAATAATACAAAAATAAACATGTTCCTCTACCTACTGGTTTGTTTAGTATTCAAGTAAGCGGTTATGCGATATTTCAGATGATGTAATAATATATATTATATTGTATTAGTGATGTATACAAAATGTCTGATACCATCTACAACCAGATGCCTTTAATATGCGATTTGGAATGCAAGTGATATCCGTAAATCTATTTAGAGATTGACGTTTATGCGCTCACGCCGTTTTAATACATCATGGGAATAACAGGAAATGAAGTTATGCAAATAGATACATAATTAAAATATAAAAATACTCGGTGACTTCTAAACCAGAAGACATAATAATATCGCAATACTTGATACCACTTTTACGCTAGTATCTTAAAGATTGCATTAGGTACTAAATATATTGATACTCATTGCACTTTTTGTAAAGAAAATTGTATATCTCTCTTCATAGCGTAGTAGTAAAAATGGTAAAGTATATGCACTCTAAAGAGGTAAAAGATAATACTGCGCATCCTAGCAAAATGCACACTTAAACTGGAGCAAGTAAGCACCTGTCAAAATCGTTCCCGGATAATTACACGAATAAACAAATTAAACAAACGTTAGTTAGGTAGTACTTATTAAAGTAAGGTATTTTAGAAAAATGTTACATACACATTGCGATAATAAAGAAAAATATTAATCATAATTACATTACATATTATAATATAATAATGCTTATATAAATGTATCCCGTTTTTCACTGCAATGAAGGTTTAATGATACGGATGAGAGTGTAACACTTAGGCATAAAGCCCACCAAAGCGGGCGAGCGGGGCGCTCGTTTATTTTTGCAATTTAGGCGGTGAATCACCAGAAATACAATAGAAGGTACACAGCGTATGACGAATATAACGCCTCGCGCGCCTTATATTTCAACGCACACAGAATTGAGCGCGGTGTCCTTTGACGTCATAGCACGACAATAAAACGAAAATACCATGTATTCAAATACGTCAGGGCCCATTGGATGTGACCAGTGAAATGGGCGCGACGGTCTCTAATTTACTCGGTGGTGGGAGCGTCGTCGTACATGCGCGCGCTTATTCCGCATACATATTATAATTTATTCTACACTGTGCGCTTACATCGCTTATTGTTATTGCAAATAATAACTTACTACGCTAGCACAATGACATCATTGTGAAAATGAATTTAGAGCGGAGAAATAAATTACTAAATGTAATAACTTTGCAAAGAAACACGAGGCAAAATGTGATCGGTGCCGCTTTTTACATAAGTGAGAGGTAATGCGCGGCAAGAGGCGTGTGATTATGGTTATGTATATACGCTTCTCATGCCGACTGTACCCCGCTCGCCCGCTTTGGTGGGCTTTATGCCTTAGAGTTCTAATAAACAGTAAAATGGATGAGTTTTCTTTCTTAACCCCTAATTGCATGGCTTTCATCAAGTTTAAAGTAGTATTATTCTTCATATTTTTTTATGTGCATGCAATTTTATTTTAAAACTAGCAGTTTTCTGTAGTGAACAAGGCGTGCTGACAAAATAGTTATAGTTTTTGTTCACAGGTGCCACTATTAATTTTTATAATAAATAATGTTAAACGTTGTGTGCTTGTTTATACAAGTAATATGTACCTACAAGGTTACTACCATGCATCTAAGGAAGCATAAAGTAAATCAATAAATAGCTATAAAAACCTGGATTTAAAATATATACATGTAACTTAGTTTTTTCTCTGTGGTGAATGATGCTTTAGTATGTGTGGTTGGTAATTTTTCTTAGATGTACAATGCATATTATATTATCCTATGGGTGATTACAATGTTATTAATTTAAAACGTATTTACTTTTTTAATACCCATATCAATGATGTCAATTCCAGAAGAAAGCAATATACCTTCCAACTACACAAAACATCTTTGTTCCAACGTATGTCCGTAAGTACACAATCATTTTTATGAAAATCAACACACGTCAATACCTGCAAATATTTAAATCAAATTCACAAGACCACGCGTCGCTACTTCCAATGAAATATTAAATATATTCTTCAAAACATTTCTTGTTTTACGACGTGAATTTATTTGCTTATGCGTTGACTTTACTCACAGGTAGAATCAATGCTATTAATTTTGATAATCGCATGGAAAAATTTAAATGGAAATTTCGTATATAAGTAAAATCACCACTAATCAGTTTTGTTACAAAAAACATTTGGACGTTTCTAATTATTAGTTTTAATTCAATGTCCATTTATTCACTATCTTGCATCACATGGTATAATCTAGACATTACATTCAATTAATCATCTATGTTATGTTTGTTGATATCAACATGACGTTTAGAATAGCGGCGATAAATTAGTATTATGTTAAACACCTACAAAACAGCTGATGTATAAAAATAGTTAAACGCAGTTAATTTCAGCCATGTCCTCAATAACGCTACGGTTTATACAATCAAGCGGTGAGAGGAACCATTTGTTCTCAAAATATATATATACCTAATCTATGTTGTATCTTGTCCATTTCGAAGGCACTGTTACGTACGATGACATCATGCCTCATGCTTACGTACCGCGAATCGAGTATGGCGTCACACAGTTTTATGTCTAACAGAGTTACCCAAATTTATATTAAAATCTACAGTAATCGAAAAAACTGATAAAACATCGTAACAAAAAATACCATGTTTTTATTGATTTCATATTTTCTACAATCTACGTCAATCAGTAGTATCGATCTATTTGATTAAGTTAATATTGTTTCTGACGGAAAAAGCATGCGCTGACCGTTATGAGAAAAATGCTTTACGGAAAATTGCCCTGACCACAGAAAAAAAGATATTTTCTTTTATTGGCTTTACAGCTGAAAGTGGATCTTGGCAGCTTTCTGAAAAGGTTATTTAGACCCATGCTCTGGATCCGAACGCATATTGGAAAACAATAATATGTGAATTTGCTTAACACGTAAATCGAAACCTCGAGCGGACATCAAACAATATTATACTAAATTTGAATTCTGATATTTGCTTAATATGCAATTAGTTTATTTTAATGCTGCTACCTTATTCGTGATTGGATAAAAATAAATGTGAAAAAGTTTTCTGATTCGTATTATTTTATTAACCGTATTTGTAACGATACAAATTGGACAATATAATTAATATTTAAAAAAATATATATCATATTGATTAGGTATCAATTTTGTTTAGTGCCATTTTATATAAATAATATTATTGTTGATTAAATGTGACGTTTAGTTTGAGTACCTACTACAGCAATTCCTCAATACATGACTGAGTTACGTACATACTTAAAATTTTGTCGTCAATTTTTGACTAATTTGCAAATATCAACCACTAAAAATTTATTTATTCTAAAAAAAAATTTTTTGGACGCTAGTGAGAAGTGTCGTAATTTGCATGGTCCTACTTCTAGTATGCAGTGATGGCAACTGTAGTTGATAAAAACATGCCAGACGGGGCATGAAAACAAGCTATTTGGCATGAAAAAACGTTAGATTTTGTGAAAATAGAATTGCAAGGAAATTTACTTATTCTACAGAGAACGAAGTCAACACCTTTGCTTTCATGTATCGAAAAAAAGTGCAAAAATACAAAAAATGTCGATACGTGAAAAAACCACACATTTTAACAGAAATGTTTTTAAAAATTAATAACAAATACCTACCTATATGGTGTCAACGGCATTCAAGTTTGTTTTATGTTTGAAGACGAGAGTTTTTTTCTAGTAGGACAGACAGAGAATTAAAGAACATAGCTTTAAGACGAATAATGGTTAAACTATTATTGTATAATAATATTCGCTGAAATTTGGAGTAATATACAAAAACATTAAATAATGCATGAAATTGTTTCATCGTGTTTTAATTCTCACTAAAATAGTTACCGACCTATCTGAATTAAGTATCTGATAGACAGAAATTTGATGCCCATGAAAATAAATAAACTAAATTTTAATATCTAGCGTGTTTTCAACACATTTATAGTTGATGTAGGCATCAGAAAATGCTAATAAAAATGCCACAAGCCACATGCGTTTTTTGCAAGCAAGATATTATATGCCAATCGATGCCAATACTAATGCTAGATCTGGCAAGAAATACGCTAAATTGGCAACGGCTGCTAGTAAGTTAAGGAATAGGTACTCATAAGGTTATATTATTTAACTTTTTTATAGTTACTGTTTTTCTGTATTGTAACTTTTCCTATATTTAATGACTGTAAGACACTAATCACATAATTTGTGTAAGATTGATCCATTACAACTTGTTTATAGAATTAAATAATTACAATGAAATGGACATGAGAAATTTTAATTAGTATCTACTTAGATCAAAATGATCGCGGTCAAAAATATTTAGATTTTAATTAGAAACTAAATATAAATTGAAAATGAATGTCTACTCTAGATATAACAATTAATCTTTTATATCAGGTTAAATATTTTTTTTCTATCAACCGTCAAAATATTTAAAAACCATTGGTATACTTGGGTACTAAAGAGGTATGTATCGAGTGTTGCCATCTTTTTGTCATCGAATTATGTATAGTACACGGTCCAAGAAATTATAGTATTAAAAAATGTATTTCTTTTTGGTTTTCACAAAAAAATAAGGGAGAATTTATGAATTAATTCCGATGCCATTTTTTATTATGTATGTACGTCTTCCGACCAAAATACTTATCGGCGAATTCAAGAAATTTCATTTTAAATCAAAGTCAACGGCTTTTTTTTACCTCTTTCGAGCAACTATTTTCTCAGTTCGCCAAATTTTCTTCTAATACGAAGAGTATTTTGCACGAATTTATATTACGGAAATATCGAAATTTTAGTGCTTTTGGCGTATTTTGTAATGTCAAAATTAAATCTTTATAATAAAAATTTATTTTTTTCCGTTAATCAAAATTATAGTATTTTTGGCGTACTATACCTTTTTAATATCGTACATAGTACGCGGATCAAAAATATAGTACATATACTATAATTATTATAGTACGGTTGGCAACACTGAATGTATCTCTCATAATATGTACATATTATGTGAAATTGTAAAACTAATGTATATACATATAACATATATAACGATTCTTCGGCTTGATAATACTTAATTGAATAATACTTTAATTAAATAAAAAAATCTAAAATGAAGTCATAGTTTATTTTATTCAAATATGGAACTCATAGTTGACTGAATAGACAAAAAAAATGTACGCGATATTCAGTATCTGTCAGAAATTCGCGGCGAAGTGACGTGCGGCTCGGTCTGAAAGCAAATTACAGCAACAAAAAACACCTCATCTATATATAAAACATTATCTCACACGTAACTACCATTTATTTCGCTTTCATTGAGCATTTCTCTCACGCACGGTTGTGTAAAATTATTTCAGCGTATACAATATAAAATTGTGACAGTGTAATTCATAGCTCCGCTGACTGAAACGCGATATAATATGGAAAGCATGAAATCTGCGGTCTGAAATTTAGTGTTTTCAAAGGCTCTCACGCCCATTTTCAGGCATATTGACGTGGATTAGCGCTGTGTGCTCAACTTGTGGTATGTGAACTAGCCGAAGTGATTTTAGAGCATATTTTCATTAAATGTTTATATTACTAGAAGCTTTTAATCTTTACTGTTAGTCTTTACTTTATTTTATAAGTGTAAATGTAAATAGTTATTTTGTGTCCTAAGGTTTTAATTAATTACAATTGATACATAGTTTGATTCTTCCATTCAATCATGTTTACTTCCTACTACAAAATATAATGTAATATCGTTCAAAAGTATCTCTGACGAAGTAAATATTTGAGTATATACCTAATTCGTTAATATTATAAGCCAGTGTTTCCCAAGCTGTGGTATGCTCACCCATAGGAGTACGTGGTTATTTTTTCATAAGCATATTAATTCACATAATGATTCGCGCAATATTGCCAATCGTACTATACGTAATATATATAATGTTTGTACAGACTATAATTTTGATTCATAATGGTCCATATATTACACTAAAAACTATTTAGCATTATTATGTTATAATGCTGTAGAAAATACTACAATTTCAAAGATCGAAGAAAACAATTTTGCGTATTTACATAAGATAAAAATTAATTGCATCTGAACCTGTGACTTGAATTAAGATTTGTCGGTTAGAAGGTTTAAAAAGGTTCTTACATGCATCCGATTCTGAATAGTTTTTTTTTTTTTTTAATTTGTAGACCGTAACATAAAAAATGAAGGTATGGTCGTAATATCGGCCTTATTAAAGGTTCGTAGCTTATTTTAACATTGAGAAACACTGGTGAAAATAGTGCATACTAGAAAGAGTAAGAGCTCAAAAATTTAGTAGTATAATATTTAATAAACCATTTCTTTTATTCAACGAATAATTCAAATGATTTGAGATTGTAAAATTCTATATATTGAACATACATGACTTGAAAACACTTCAGATTTAATACATCCACTAGCATTGTGTTTTTTTTTAAATATGATTTTTTCTAGTAGGTATATATATATATATATCTGAGGTGTTTTCAAGCTATGTAGTATATTGGTACAGATTTTCAAACTTATCTGAAAAATGGGATGGGGGAGCCACTGTCGAAAACTACCCAATCAAGACTCGTAGCTAGACAAAATCTGACGTTCGAATAACATTTTGACATTCCATTTTTGGCCATTCTTTAGATAAGTTTGTAGGTCAGTATTAATTTTAAGTTTTCATTTATTATCATACATAGCAACATCGAAATAAAGTAAAATAAATTTTGAACTAACGCCTGGAACTTGATTAATTAGTCACTAAAATTGACAAGTAAAACAAAAGCAGTTAGTGATGGATCGCTGGGCAGGAAAAATCGCAGTTGTTACGGGGGCGAGCACAGGAATTGGAGCTGCTACCGCTATATCTTTAGCTAACCATGGACTAAGGGTTATAGGACTCGCGAGAAGGCATCACAAGATACAGGTAATAAACACTTACAACTGTACATCAAAATATGTAGTTCGTATGTACGTACGTTCCTCATCTAATCATCTTGTAAATTATAGAATATAAAATGCCAAAGATAAATAATATTATATTATATAAATACAATTTAATGATATCTAAATTCTGAAAATATCATGTAAAGAGTTATTTGAGTATTTCCACCGTATTTACTCGTAAATACAGAGTTTTGTCAGCTGTTACGTGTTGTTTGGTTGCTAAGCAACCGTCATTAGTAATTCGTTTCATTTTGGATCTACTGTTAAAAATACAAAAAAATATATTTCTAAAAATACGGTACGTTAATAATGTGAAAGGATTTGGGTGAATGATAATTATTATTTTATTGGCTACGTTATATCAGTACCTAATGCTCAACCAGTTTTTGTGAACTGTCTAAATTTTTATATGCTTGCAAAAAAGATACAATAATTAATTATAGTTTGTAAAAATATGGATACGTATGGTAGGTACATACTCTTTTATTTTTATCAAATGTATTAGTGAATTATTGTTTAATAACCTTGCTGGTAGTGACGTCATGTAGAGGGAGGCAGGTCATGTGCTGCTTAGAGTCGGTACATTTGAAGGGGCGGCAAGTTAAGGAAATAATACGAATAATAGTAAAAGAGATTACAAACTGTCACAGATTGTCAATGTTTGTTGATGTTTATATCAAAATTAGACAGGTTGTGTTTATTATGTATTCGTTTACCTCTCTGTACTTTATTGTGTAGATTTTACGAAATGTTTCAAAGGTTATACCAAACGGAAATGGTTGGAAAACAATGCGTTAGGTATAACTAAATATATTTAGATTTAGGTAATGTAAAGCATATTGTGAGAAATAAGTACCTTTAGATACTGATATGTCCACAGAAAAGGCCTTATTAAATTATTAAAAATACGTAGGTAAATATCGAAGTATTCAAAAATAGTTTTTTTTAATAACATAATTTACATTTTTTTGGACCGTTGTTAAACCAATTGATACAGCCCAACAAAAAACACTCAATAGACAATAAATGTCGAAACAAAATAATGGTGCACATAATTCATTTTCGCTATTTATGGACATAAAGCCATTGCCATCACAGTTGGAGATGAAAAAAATGTTTTAATGCAATCCATTAATGTGTTTGTATAGGTATATTTTGTTCTATTTTAGGTCATAGACACAGATGGTGGAAAAATACCTGTATCAAACAATCTAGTCGCATTTTTAATAAATTGTACTTTGACTAAGCATTTACCTATTTAATTTAATATTAATCAGTATCTAATTTAAAGTAAGAACTGTTTTCGCATTATTATTAGTATTTTATATGCATAGTACAAAATACAATACAGATGTCAATGTAGACATTTTTTTTTCGATTCACTAAAAAGAAATATTTGACCTTGGATACTCACGTTTTATTTCGGTATTATATCATAAAAAAAATCGATACAAAATATTGAGGTATCGGTTCAATAGTATTGACACTTAAGACACTTTTTTGTATACAAGTATAATTATAATTATTATAATCCTCGATCGTGAAATTCTGTATCTGCTTTCTCCATTTTTCCTATCATTTGCAAGCCTTGTAGCGACTATGTTTTACAATGAGTTCATTCACACTCATCCGTCCTTCAAAAATATTATGTGTAGGTACCAATTAGTAATTCACTCGTGTATATTATTTGATGCAAAATCACACAATGTGTAACAAATTTATATATATTAATCAAATTATACTTGTGAAATCGGCGATAAACTTAAAACGGATTTTTATTTACGGGTACTTTTCGACGGTTTATTCGTTGTTTATTCCGGCATCCACGAAGGTCGTTCAATAAAATTTATGTCGTCGGGTTTATTTTATCGAAAAATTAGGTACTTCGCGTTGTTCTTTATGTGAATAAACGACGTAAACTGCTATTTTTAAACATGACCAAACGCTTACGTGTAGATTAATAAATTATTATAAATAACAAGATAGTAGAAAAAGACCTGGGACTTAATAAAATCATACGTGAGGTTTATATTTATGATTACAATATCATATTATGGTAATAATTAAGATTTTTATTAAAATATAAAAGCAACATAACATCATTAAGATTATATTTCAACAAAAATTACAATTCTTGCAATGACATTTTTAATTAAAACACAATTTAATTTAGTACTATATTTTGCAAATCAAAAATAAGTCAAATTTACTACAGTAATATTTTGGTTGGTGGTTATGCTCACCCACCAGTCGTTACGTCGAATTGCATCGGGTGGCCGTCGTAATGGTACTCTTAGGTATTTATTGGAATAAAAACATTTAATAATTTAAGGACATTGTCTTTCTTTGAAATTCTATATAGAATCACTCATTGTCGCAGGGGAGTGACGGGAGTATTTTAAGTACTTGACTAAGTAACCCGCAATTAGAGTAGGTACAAAATATAATTATGTCCGGCTAAGCCGTAAGTTGTAGGTGCCTATTAATTTGATAATTAAAATATGAAAAAAACTAAAGTAATTATTTGAGTTATGCTAACAACAGTATAGTTGTAAAAATATAGTTTCTCTTATAATATTATTTTTTCATCTCTCTGTTATTGTCTTCTGTAACATATATTGTTTTTAATAATAATTACTATGGTGTGTTTATATAATGTCAACTAACAATTAAATTATCTTCAGAATTCTATCTATTTCATCGTTATCTTAATTATGAATCTTTTATTATGTAATTTATTAGGCATTGTGGATTACTAACTATAAGTTTTCTGTTGCCTATTTTTAAGGTATTTATAACACTGCAGCTGTTTATTTTTACCAATTATAAATAGGGTCTATTTAGTTTTAAATCTTAACCATTTAACTTAACACAATATACAAGTCAAAATCGGGTATTCGACGAACGCACATTTTATATAAGTTTTTTTTTATATGAAGATTATAAGTTGATCTGTGAATTAAAAATATATTTATTTTTATTTAGAATGTTTCTAGATATTGCGTATTCATTAAATGACACACGTTAAAATGTAAATTATCAGAAAAATATATTAAATTATATACTTCGTATTCTGTCGCAGGATACAGCTAGAAAAATTTCCGTAGCACTGCACTTTGTCTTAACTGTACCCTAGTTGTATTATTTTATATAATAATCGTTTACAGTAACATTGTATAATTTCAATAATCAAAAATAAATAAGTAAATACTACATAGATTTGTTTTGTCTATATCAGGTAAGGCACGACCTCATTTTAATTCTTTTCCAAGCCAAATTGCTGATCAAGGTAAGCCGCGCTATCTCAAAATTTTATGCAAATACATTCAAAGCGTTACATAATACGCCTTCTAGGTTAGTAATAGTATGATTAATATTTTTTACACTTGCATTGTTTATAGGAAATCGTAATATATGCTGAATATAAATTAAACAGCTACACCAAAATAGTACACGGAAATATTGTACATTCGGAAGCTATTAGAAAGTGTGTACCGTATATTTTTAAATTAATATAAAAGTAAGTATTGGTGTTAGTTATTTAAGTATACTTAAAAAAATATTATAAACCTATACTAATTAGAAATTACTGCCACACAAAAAAACAAACGTACTGTAATTTAAAGAATTTATACCTAAATTAAATATATTATATTTTAATATCAACTGTCCTTATTGAGTCTAGAATCTACAAAATTATATAGCCGTCACTCCATTAATATCTATGGTCTAAAAAATCTTAAATTGTATTCTTAAGAAAGTCTTATTTTTTTACTCTTGATTACAATTAATATAGTATGATCATACATACTTCTGTATTTCAAACGTATTATAGTAACAAGGCCCACTAGTTTAATTTTCACTTATTATACGTTAAAAGTAAAGTGTAGATATACCTGTATGTCCTATTTATTGGATTTACAATATGTATTGTTATAAAACTTTACCTGGTAAGTAATAATCATTTCGCAACATAATTTTTAGTCAAAAATTGCTAAAGAAAATACTATACCTACTCTGAAGTAATCATTAAAATGTGCAAGTGGACAAGTATGTGCAAACTTGTTTATTTTCATCTATATAAAATCTGTGGCTGAGAACCGGTATATTATGTATGTTAAAAAGGAACATTTTTCATAAAAAAAAACCGCAATGTAAAGTATTTCAGCCACTGTACATCGGATTTTTGGATGCAAGGAATATCAGGTTTAAGTTATGAATATACTCAAAAAATAAATTATTTAATTATAGTGATAAATTAATGATACTTCAGGCTTATAATATAATGTCATGGGTTTATGAAAAAAAAACACTGTTGTAAATCGTACATACAAATATTATACTTAATTTTAATATTGGATACCTACTTAGGTAAGTATATAAATTAATATTATCAAGCATTTTTAAAATCTAACATTACTATGAATTGATTAATACCCCTTTTTTATTTTAGTGGGTATGCAATAGTATTATTATCTTCATTCGATGGTAACCGATTGCATTATTAAGATTTTGTAGTTTCTTTAATTTCCGTGAAATATTATTACCACACGATAGTCTTAAAATTATGAACAAGAGAGTATAATATTACGCCATAAAAATACGGTTATAGATTTCACTTTGCCGGCTATTCGGTTGAAGAAACTTTCGGTTTCTTGCACTTAACTGAACTGGTAAATCATGCAACGTAACTTAACTTCTCTCTTAAGTTAAAATCTCAAAATCTCTCTAAAAATATTGAAACTAGTAAAACTATCGAACACACGTTTCTCATTTGCAGGGCGAGAACTTCTACTACTAAGTTACCGACTAACCCTACAATAACTTAAGAACTACGATGTACCTAATGAACACTACCATATATTATGTTTGTTATTTAAATACAAACTTTAATAGGGATTTAAAATAAAAAATATATAATATATTCAATGAATAAATACTAGATAGGTTTTAAGAAATTAGCATTCATTATTGAACACAATATAACCATATGCGTTAGGTATTGTTAGGTTTTATTGATTTCTTTTAAACATCTTATATTATTTTGTAGCCGTAAGACTTAACGTATCTATTTTTTCCCTAATATATTATATTCTTTGTATTAAAATATTTTTTAGTTTTTTAGAGTTTACCTCCAAAATATTGTATTGTTTTTTTTTTTTTTTATTAAAAACATTATGAGTTACTGCTATATTTTACAGTAGAACTTCAATTATTCAGATTTTTGATTCTCTGAATGTCTATAGTATGATCATCAGTTTTTTGGTTAGGTATCTGGATAAATTTTTATCCAGATTATCTTTATCTCCAATTATTCCGAATAATATTTATTTTATAGACTACAAGCCCGGATTTTCACCGGGTCGCTTCGTGGATACATTTATCTTAGATATTTAAAAAATAATAGTAAGTAATTATTTTTTTAATATTAAAATATCTGTGTAATACAATATGGCAATGTGAAAATAATTCTTATATGAGTAAAGGTCGAACAAAAGAACACTAAATAAAATCGAATCCAAAATATGCAAACGTTATTAATAGTATTAATATGTTAACCTTTGCAGGTGTTACCACAACAACTGACGAAGGTTTTATCGCAATCGGATGAATGGTATAGGAACCATACGAATAAAAGAAGATATAATGAATAAGAAGAAGAAGATGGTTGTACTAATTCAGAAACCTTTGCTGGTGTTACCACAATAACTGACGAAGGTTTCATCGCAATCGGATGAATGGTAGAGGAACCATACGAATAAATGAAGATATAATGAAGAAAAAGAAGAAGAAAAAGATGGTTTTTCTAATTTAGAAACCTTTGCGGGTGTGCGTACAACAACTGACAAAAATTTAGACGCAATTGGATGAATGGTATAGGAACCATACGAATAAAAGAAAATAGAATGAAGAAGAAGAAGATGATGATTTTTCTAATTCAGAAACCTTTGCGGGTATGCATACAACCACTAACCAAAATTTCATTGCAATTGGATGAATGGTATAGGAACGCATACGGGACAGACAGACAGACGTTCATTTTTATATATAAGATATATAGCCTATACTCTTTGCGCAAGTGCAAGCAATAAGTTGACAAAGTTTTATCGCAATCGGATGAACGGTATGGCAGTGCATAAAATACGAGCAAACAAATATTGATTTTTATATATTAGATATATTACGATAAATGAACATTAAACATTCTCATTTTCACAAAATTTGGACTGACCGTACTTATGTGGTAATATATTATTATTGAAGAATTTTACATTCTTAGATCTTTATTCTTGAATTCTTGTCTTAAATAAAAAGGGTATAAACCTAATGTATTGACGAGGAATACGATATAAAAGAGCAAGAGTTGATTTGAGCTGCAGATCGTTTATTAACAAGAAACACTTAAACACAGTTTATGTGTAATTTTGCATTGGAGGTTTTAAACGCACTCCATATCGCCTAAGTATACAAAAGATAACTGCATGCAAATTTAAACAGTGAATTAAAATTCATACGTTATGTATTATAAAACGAAGAGTAAACAAACAGTGCATCCATTTTCAGAAAACCGGATAAAATATTCGCATATCTTTCTGCAGCCGTTCTTTGCAAAAATACATTTTTCAGTTCAGAAAATAATAAATTGGAGTCCGCAATAATACCTATTTACTTACTTCTGAAATTTCTTTAAATAATCAAGAGAAGCGTTTTGTTTATTTATTATTAAAATATAGCCATATTAAGTGGGATTACAGATAGATTCCAAATGTATATTACTTAATAAATAAAATATTTAATGATAGAAAAAAGCATAAAGGCGTTATATATAATATATATTTCAATAAATAAAGATCATCTCATTTATTTATTTATTTATTTAAAAAGGACACGTTGAGTATATAACAAATTATTAATTCAGGATGTTCAGAACATAACATTTAGAATAAAAAGTACAAGTAATCAGTTACGAGTACATAACAAGGCTCACTGTAATAGTCATGCCATGCAACGAAACTGCAAACTTCAATGGTAGGCGTAGTTATTGCTCATACTTCAGATGCAATAATATGGTAAACTATTTGTAGAAAATGATGATTGTTGCATATTGAAATAAATGGTAATAATTTGAAAAAAGAATGCAATAGAAAACGATCATGTTACTGCACTCCATTCGACGTTGATAAATTACTAGCACTACAATCGTAATTTGTATTTCAGTACCACGGCCTGATGATAGTCGGGCTTTGCTACATTATTAGAATACAATACTGATAATATCCAGTGTTGAGAGAGAAAAATATTATTGCAGAAAACGAATGTAGATTATATTGTATATAAAATGATTCTTATATTATATTAAAATAAACCTATAATCGATGAAACTCTTTGATATAAAAATGAGAAAATTGCGAACGTAACGTGCTACCAATTTGTGAAAACAATTAGCAGTGATAGGAAACATCTTAAAATATTTTTTATACTTATGCAGTATGTATAATAAAAGTTTACTGTTTTGTTTTGTACATAGCCGATTTTACGTGCCCGTAATACAAGTTCTACCGCTAATTGCACGTAGTTTTGTTACGTTTCATTTAAGTACATTTAATTCCAGGTTTTACGTTTTCATTTTCCGCAATTTACGTCTGAAATATTTATAACTTAATTAAAATTAAAAATTCAATATTTTAACACTTTGAATTAAATGAATGAAAATCATTGAAATGAATATTACGGTACAGATGCACGTGTGAATTTCTGCAGTATGTGATTGGTGAACGATCATTTATTTTAAAACAGTATATTGTTTTTCATTTTGTGTGTTTGGCCAAGATATTCGCTTGTTGCTGACATTTTTGTTTACACATATTCAACTAATCAGTTAAGAAAAAAAAACAATCCCCCAATTTAAATTTTCTCTCAATTTACGTTTTTTATTACGTTAAAAAATGTAAAATCGGGGTTTCAGTGTATTTTCTGTTTATTAGCTATATTTGTACAGTTGATGAAATGGATATCGACTGTAAAAAGAGAAAAGGACTTAACCCACACAAATAAAATTTTAAGTGCATGAAGATTTTTATTTTGGTGTTTTATATTCCTAATTTGTTAATAATTATTGAAGTAATTAAATAAAAACCAATACAAATGATTGTTAAGTCTTTTTTCCCACTTCACTTCCTTCTTTTTTTTAAAAAATATAAGCTAAATTTAGATATAATAATTCGGCATTTGCAGCTAACATCCTTTGGATACAGCGTGGAAATAGTCGTGTTCAATGTTATTATCAAAAAAAAAACTATTTTGATAAAACTGAGGGTTAACTCTTTTTTCCTTTTTACAATCGATATTGAAGGACGCATAATATATTGTGTTTTTGGTAGATATGCTTTCATAACTCATAAAATTCACCGAATATGATTCATAATAAAAAAAATATATCATGAATATTGGATCGACATGAAAAAAATCTACGTCAAATTCATTTTACATGAAAACGACACTTATCCAAGATCCAATATAAAAAATATATGCTTTGTCACTCGGTCTCTGTCGGCGGACAAATTTTTACATAGCGCTTGAATACAGTGGCACTTGAATAACTTTTTTTCGAGGCCTTTGCATGCACAAGTACTTTTCGGTGGGTACCACTTAACTCTCGAAACGGGTCAAGATGAGTCTTGAATTTCTTTCTTTTTCACCCCAAGGTCACGGTTAGACAGGGTTAGTTATATACAATTAATTAACATAGGGGTCTTCATTTCTTTTTAACTAAGTTAGCGTATCAGTCACGCTAAAGTCAATGAATTATTTTATTGTTATTAAAAAATATGTTATGGATTCAAACACGCCCCTACACGTTTATTTTAAGTTTTTACAATTATTAAAGATGATGTCAAACGTAAATTATAATAATTACTTTAGTTTGAGCACTGTTCAGTTAGTGCGGTACCCAATATATTCTTATACATTATACAAGGAGATAGATAAAGATTAATTTTAAATAGAGAGGTTATCTAACAGGTGTGTAGGTATTTTTATATAGCGGCTGAGGTTTCGCTTATTGGTAATCTTCAAATGTTAATCCTTGTCCACATGGCGCGTTTTGACTTGCGCGCATTCCAGGTACAGGTGACCTCATTTATGTGTCCATATGCAATCGGGGCGAGACACGTGCCATGTGGACAAGGCCTTACAGACAAAAATAATTTTAACATGTTCACATTATATAAAATATGTAAACAGTAAAAACAAAACAATGATTCAGTTGGTAGATGGTGTGCCTGCGAATGTCCGAGCCCTACTCATCAATTACCTGACAGCCGATGTGCCCGTAGCGCTGACAACGATACACGTATTCGAATGCATATCATTCACAAACAGAATCATTGTTTTGTTTTTACTGTACATGTTAAATGGCTCTGTATATATGTTATAAATGTAATATAATAGACATCTGGTGAACACATCTGAATTCAACAATCAAAATTTGATGTCAATAAAAAATATTTTTCATAAATAAATAGATGTCGTGGTAATCATTGTAGATAACGATTTTCTGCAAATAAAACAGTAGTTAAGCTGTATCCACGGTATACCGATAACGGAAACGTCATTGTTTTTCAGGCCGTCGTCGATTACCGTGGTGTAAATATTTCAGAATGTTTTGAATTACATAAACATAGCATACTCACTTGACAACGGTGTTTCAAAAAAATATATTTCTAATTCGACTATATACATATTTTGATAGTTTGACATAACTTGAATTATTTTGACCTTATAGTTATTGATACCTGTTATAATAACACTGTTTACTAGGTACCTAATTATACTTTTATGTGTTTAATTTAATTAATATAGTGTATACACACACGGCATGCGGGGGCCTTCACAGAACGGTTATAAGTGTTATAACGTTTCCCAGTCTATCAGGCCCTTACGATGGTCAAACAGACATTAAGAAATCAACATGCCGTTTTAACAGTTAGATAATGAAATCAGAAGCCTACAGTTTCAGAAACGGGCGCTTTGTCAACCAGGCTACCGTGGGTACTATGAAACTTTATATTAGTGTATACGATAATCATGGAAGTATCGAAAATAACTTGTATATTTTATATGTTTATTCAATTTTCACGTGGTATGTATATTTATTATTAAATTTAGTAGATCATACTAATTTATATTGATTATAATATGTATTGATATATGAAATGGAAAATATTTTAAGTTCATGATATTGATAGATGCTATCCATATATTGTAAATAATTGCAGTTTATACGCAATTGTTAATTTCGTATAAGAAAGGAATAGCCTTTGTCCTAAAATAATCTATCACTGCCTATCACAAGACAAGGCAGAGAAGCGACCGACGTCTGCATTGGCTATGTCTAGTAGTAATTGTTTCAATTATTCTTTTGGGGTAGGAAACCGAGACGGGTAGGGGTGGAAAAGTCGACGCTGCAGAGCTTCTATTTGAAAATCGTAGATATAAATGAGTCACGTTGCTCATTTAAAAAGGAAAGATATTAAGTTTACGCAATGACAATGAAATCAGTTTTTTTTTCATTTTGAGATAAATCTTAATAAACACTGAAGAAATAGAACATACGTTTATTAACTTTATAAAAAATAATAATTGAGAAATTTTTAACGCTTTATTTATATTATAAGATTGTCAAATAAAACCATTATTTTTCTGGGCTTGTAGAAGAGTCTTATTAATTTTACTTGGGCTTTATTCGATGAAAATCTAAATTAAACGGTATTCACGTAATTATTTTTGGAGAATTAGGCAATCATTATGATGGTTTAAATAATAATGTTTAAAGTTTGCTTGCTATTTTATTGTGTATTTCAGGCTGTTAATCAATTGTTTTTAATGATTTTTTTTAGTGCAAACATAAAATATTTTAAGTAATATTTTTGAAATTTACTATAAAGTTTTTTATCAAAACATTTCAACAAAAAATATTCCCATCATATTTATATATCTTAGCAATTTCATTTCGAAAAAAAAATAAAAAACAAAATTGCTATATAAATAGAAGATAACATGTATTATATTGTTATTATTGTACGATAGAATGAGTAAGAAATACGATTGCCACATTTTTTCAATATTTCGATGCAAACGTTTAATATTTCATTTGATATATATTTTTTAAAACTACTGAACATTTCCTGTAATAATAATTATGGGTCTGGCAAGTACACATATTGTTTTTCAATTTGTGTATGAGTCAGAGCATGGACCTAATAGGTTGAGCAAGAGGCTAAGATCCATTTTTCGTAAAAAAAATCTGTTGATGCAAAACTCCACTCTGTGGAGGACTATATGATCCTATTAGGATCGGACATGGTCGAAATAAAAGAAGAATATTTAATGATTAAACAAAAAATGAAAAAATATTGAATAACTTTTATTAACAGAATATTTTATTATGTAGAAAATTTATCAAAATCCAGCAATTTTTGTATATCACTGATGCTTCCACTACTATTTACATTGTGTTGTATGCAATACAAACTATTGCATGTAAATATTTGTAGTCAAAAAAGAGTAATAGTTAGTTGAAAACTGATATTTTTAAAATGCAATATAATCATAAAATTTGATTTATGATTGGTTAAAGTCTATACTATAATCTATACGGAAAATCGGTCTTAAGACATACATATTAGTGTACATTTTGCAATAATATAATTCTTATGTACATAAATATTTTTTTGTATTATTTCAGGGGCTATCAACGTCAGTTAAAGGAAGGGGAACCATACGTGGACTGAAATGTGACCTAACCAACGAAGAAGAAATATTGGATGCCTTTAGATGGATTCAAAATAACTACGGAGGAGTGGATGTTCTTGTCAACTGCGCTGGATTTATGGGAGTCAAATCTGTACCAGCATCACTTTTAAGTAAGAACTCTTGAGTAAATAAGTAATCTGACTGAGGTTATAGCCGTGGCAGTTTTCAATATTCCTTATTCAAAATTGTAGAATAAAAAAACGTTGTTTCTTATCAAGAACTGACTAGTAATATTTTTTCTTGGTTATATTTTATAATAAATACATGTTTATGGGATTTCAAAATAAAACCCCCATACCATACTACAATGACAATTATAATTGAAAAAATATAACTGTGTTCCGTCAGCCATTTTTTGCGTATGAATCCACGAAATCTCAACCGGTCCGTGCGTTAATATTATATACACTTTGTAAACCATTCATTTATTAAATAATAAAAAAAATCTGCCTAATATTGTATATAACCATCGTTGCTGACAAACGCAATTCTACGTAGTTTATATGTAAAATGTAATGTATTCTGAGGTTGCGTTTCAAATTGCCTGTTAACTATTACAGATGGATCCAGCAATGACTGGCGAACAGTGTTGGAGACGAACGTCCTCGCCCTTAGCATCTGCACGCGGGAGGCGGTGAAGTCGATGCGTCAGCGAGGTGACAATGGTCACGTTATCCATATCAACAGGTGATAATAACTTAGCCAATCCTTTAGTATAAATATCTGTAAATTATTCAAAACACGACAGAATATTTAATTTTTCAATACATTTTTGCAGATAGGACGTACGGAAAGATATATATTTACGAAATTATTTTATAATGAAGATTTTTATTTATATGGTTAATGGTGTGACCTACAGAAAAAATGAAAAAAGTCCAAAATTACTACATCAAAATGATCTTCAACTAATATTGAGGCTATGATCAGGTCATTTATGCACGGGGTAATACATTTATTGTCCTAATGAGGATAAGTAATTCGCAGCTCTATAATAGATGTGTTGTTTAGGAAGATATACGCAATGAGAGAAGATGTCTTTGAGAACTTCAAGGAAATGTAAAAATGTGCCATGGTTTTGAAAAAGATGGAAGATCACCGTAATTTTTTAAAGTTTATCAACAGAATATAGAATAGGGTCGGTAACATTATATAATATGGAGTATTGGGTCACTTTCTTTCTTTCGGTTTTTGTGTACAATTTACAACACAATTCAGATTCCTTTACTCAAATTGTTATATTTATTTGTCACACATTTTAAGTATTATGGATAGTTTGTTATATTCCACATAAGATAAAATGTCCATTACGTCGAGTAAAGAAGGAAGAAGGACACGGTGGAAACCCAAAAATCTACTACGATAAAAAACAACCGTGAAAGCCTCAAACATTATATAAAATGTCCACTTTCCTTTGTATGCCGCAAGCTATCTCCCCTCTCCTAACTATATGTTGAATGATAATTGAAAGTTAAATTAATAATTGCAAATCGTATTTTAATAAACTTGATCAACTTGTAAGTCGAATTGAACGAAGTTGAGGTCCTTTCTTTTTAATTGATTCTACGGCGAATTCGCGATAACAGGTTGGCTAGCAACTCGCATTGTCACATCAAAATTATGTGTTTCACTCGATACCACCTTGATTAAAACTATCGGTTCAACTTAAACCGATACGTAGGAGCATTCCTTTTAATTTCTTGTTCAACATTCAATAAATAGTTGAACAACAAAAATAGCTACGTGACAACGCGGCTTCAATCTTAGGGATAATACTTATTTTACCACGTTTTTATTAGTTCGTATTCTTGTTTGTCCGGTACAGATTTTTTCTTGTGTGTCCAGTATAAATTTTTTCTTGTTTGTCCAAGATTTTTATTGGACGATTGAAGATTTTTAACTAACTTTCCGACTAGCTAGACATTTGAAACTCTTAGAATATATCATAACACGACGACAATGCATTATTTTAATACTTTTAGCCATTTTAAGCAGAATTGAATTCATTTTCATTTTTATTTTATTTTTATTTCTGTTTTGTATGGAAGGTTATTATTGTTGGTTGCTAAGGGGGTCCTTGCAACTAAATTAAAATATATATATATACGTGCGTTACTATGGAAATCAATATGAAATGTCAAAATGACATTTCAGTATTCTATATTTATTCAGTATTCTATATTTATTCAGTATTTCTATCAAGTACAATAAATTTTTTTTATTAATACATAGAATTGTCAAGTTTATATGATTCAATAGAAAGTTTAAAAACGTGGTATATAAATTTCTTTCTTTTTATCTTATAATTATTTATACACAGTTCAACCAACACAGTATATTTATCTAGTCCTTTTTCCCTTTTAATATATTGATGAAGAACTTCTTGTGTGGTTAGATGTCTTCCATCATTAAGACATGGCTGGCCCTGTACATCTTATAGTAATTTTTATAGGTAGGTGTACTAGAAAGTTGACTTTCTGAACTATGTAAAATGATCAGGATGAATTACCCGTATGCTATCGGCTACTCAATTATTATCAACTATCACAACCCTTCGTTTAAGATAAATTACCTCACATCTTCAGAGGCAGGCAACGAGGCAGTGACATGTTTTGATGTAAATTTGATGAAACATAATACCATCAACCCCCCCTGGAGAGAATTATTTTATATTACATTATTATTCCATAAGAGTGTGTAAAGGACATGAAACCGTTTTAGGCTCAAGTAAATGTCTATATCATATTTTCATATTGCATTTATCAAACGACTTACTTACATACTTACTTTAAATTTATAATATTAAAGATGGCTTTTTAGCAGATTACTGTATGTTTGAAGGATCTTTATTTGTAGGTACCTATTTATAATTTGAAATATAATAAATAAAATAAAAAGTAAATGCAGAATATATTATGTAGCTTCCTTTATATTTATTTTCAATTTTTTAAATATTTGGTATCATTGGTATCATTTTAAAGAATTAAACTCAAATGACACATGCATAAGAAAGTAAAGCAAAGCACATAGAATTATAAATAAATAAAATATTACAGTCAAGTAAATTGTCATTAAATAAAAAAGAAATCAAAAGCCAAATTACAATAAAAATAAAATCAGTATGTAATCTCATAAAAGCCAGTTGGGTAGAGCCATAACAGTAAAGACAAAAAGCATTTACTGCAGTGCTTGAGCGACTGAATGGAAGTATCGAACATATCAATAGAATAATGCTATTTGTATAGTATGTATAGAAATATGTATAATAAATTTCATTTATTATATAAGTAATAAATAACTTTTATAATCTTAGTTGTATGGTGATTTTAAGTAAATGTTCATAGTAACTGAATAATATTTTAATATAGCCCACGCAAAAGGGGTTAGTAAAAAGCTTAGATTAAATAATAATGACAGATAATAATTAATGTGTTTTTATTTATTTTAGCTTGGTTGGTCATACTGTACCATTTTTCCCCAATACACCACTCGGCCTATATCCGGCCAGTAAGCATGCAGTCACGGCGGTCACCGAATCATTACGAGTCGAACTGTTGGCACTCAAAAGCAGAATCAAAGTGACGGTAAGAAAAATAAACCAAACAAATAGCTACCTACTTATAGTGAGTTCCTAAAACCTATGATTTTTTTTTAGAATTATTAATAACCATGTCCTTGCTTTTTCGTACAAGGTGGTTGTTAGTAATTTTGAACAATCACAAACACCCAGGCTGTCATGACCGTGAATCGAACCCAGAACTCTCGGGTGGAAGGCCAGCGCCTTACCCATTGCACCACGAGAGCCGCTATCTATGATTATTGATGAAATTAAAAAAAAGAAGCTATATGTCTCATAGAGAGTTTATTATTAGATTAATTTAAATGTATATAATTTAGTCACATTCACCTAGCAAAACAAACGTATAAAAAAAGCGAAGAAAAATCTTTCCCTTGAACATGCACCTATCGCTTACTTACAAGACGATTGCTTTAACCGATTAAGCTACGGAAAAAAATATGTTCAATAAAGAATTATTCATTTTAAATAACACTTGGTTTCTTATGGGGAGGCATGTATATTTGGTTTTAAATAAAAAAATATTTAAAAATAAACTTTTAGAAACTGAATCAGATAAATTGGGAATCATTTATGTAGAAACCAATTAACCCGTATGACATGAAAATTGTCATAAATTTACTTTTGTAAAATACAAACTTAATTAAAGGTCGGTATCAATTTATTTCTTCAAACTAATTAACACGGTGCAATCAGAATAAATGACTATTTTTTGCCAGATTTCAATTATTATATAAAATTCGTTGATTGTTTTTTTGACTTAAAACCACGGCTTTATATTCGGCAGTGCAGTTCACTAACCGATAGGTCGCAATCCAAAAAAATGTTGCATTGAAATTGCTTATTATTTTTGAATAAAAAAGACTTCTAATGAAAAATATCAGGCTGAAACCGAGCGGACTCTCGAAATCGGCAAGACGAGTGAGGGAAGACACACTTGATGACTGCGTTCCGGCAGTCATTTTAAGCGCATACATCTGTGGGATATTAGACGCACATAGGTGTTTACACAATATTTTGTAAACTATTCATTCATTCAAAAAATATTTATTTCGCTAATTTCAGAACCGTCCATAATATACTTTAAGGTGCACATATTTTATTCATAACAGATTGTAAATATTTTTGAGAAATGTTTATGTAGGTAGGTACCAGTAACGAAGGGTGGACTTAGGCTGTTAAGATTCGACATAAATATTGCAAACTAAAATTTGACAGTCAAACATATTTGTTTTCAATGGTGTAGATAGTGTTTGTTGAATTAAATTTTAAAAACTAACCAACACTATCTGTAAATTGCATTCTTGGTACAATGAAAACAAACAAGTATGACTGATAAAGTTTAGTGTGCACTAATTTATGTCGAATCTTAATAGCCTACCTTAGCCCTTCGCCACTGGTAGGTACCTAGTTAAGTTACTCTAAAACAGGTCTACATTTACGTTTGAAAGCTGTATGTAACAAAACCAAGCGCAAAATTTGGTTATCTTTATCTATCTACTGAATTTTCAAATGTAACCATAAGCTTATACAATGTATTACAGTACATATATATATACATATGTTGGAAACATTTTCCATTACATTTCACGACGTTAACTAAAGCTAACCCGGTATTAGCCATGTTATAATACACACTGAGTTTTATCGGCGCTACCTTAAATACAACGTATAAAATAACCCGTCAATTATTAACTTCAGTCGGTAGCTACAGTAATATTTAATATGTATGCTCAGCTAGTTTGATTGCAGGAGTCACTGTGATTCGGGAAATGGAGTGCGAGCACTTTATGACTTGCCTAATTGCACCTTAGAGTATCTGGACTTTAAACTAAAAGCGGTTCTAGCGTAGAATATTTGATTTATGCTACGTCAGTAACCAATTTTGATATTGCCAGTGAATATTAAAAAAATATTCGAGTTACCTTTCGTTACGTTGAATTTTCGTTGTTGATTTCACAGATTATTTTTGAGTTGGTCATGTTGTCAGAATTTTTAGGCTATTAACTCAATTTTAGAAACAGTTGTCAAAATCGCTAATTCAAGTATTGAAATATTAACAACAAACTTTAATTCAAAATCATCATAATTTAATTCTACCATGTAAACATTAGTATAATTATTGATATTGTCATTCGTATCTCGTGTGAGACTTGTTTATAATATTGTAAGAAGATAACAACAAATACTTGAAATATTTAAGTATATGGGTATTATTCAGTTTTGATATAATACGTTAAATTTTATTATTGAAAACAAATAGTCAAACACAACATTACATTTAGAATTATATTATAGAGAAGTATTTATTTATATCGAGAAATTATGATAATAGTAAAAGAGTAAAATAAAATAACTGACAAAAAAATGTAAATTTAAACGATATAAGTACCCACATATATAGACCAACAAAACAATAAAATATAAAACCACTAATATACATGTTTTCCTCATGTATATAAAAAAACTTCCTCCGGTCTCCTGGATACCTCAAGAGTACCTAAAACAACTAATTCATTATCTCTTTGGATGTATATATGTTTATTCGCTGTCGCAAGACTTAATTAAACGGCATTCACCTGTTTTATCAGTGAAGCGATGACAAATCTCAGCCACCATCTTCAAAGCAGATGATCCCCAGGATCCAAATGTCTCGAAACCCAGCGGACAGACAATATAATTAGGTGACAGAAATCTATAGAGCTGTTATTCCATTGAATACAACATAATCAACTACGTATAATGTGCTATGTAATGTTTGGAACATTAAATATGCTGAAAACGATATAATAATTTACCTACTTATATATATATTTTTTTAGAATTATTAATAACCATGTCCTTGCTTTTTCGTACAAGGTGGGTTGTTAGTAATTTTAAACAATCACAAACACCCGGGCTTTTAGAAAAATACATAAATGTTTTTGTCATGACCGGGAATTGAACTCAGAACTTTCGGGTGGAAGGCCAGCGCATTACTCACTGCACCACGAGAGCCGCCGTACCAACTTATATCAAACTTGCATAATTTGAAAATATTTCATATAATAGGAGTATATAGACGTTTATTAGAAAAAATCTTTTTGAAAGGGCCTGGTCGGCGTCGTATTTCATTCAAACATATTTTCAAAATCTATACTAATAAAAGAATGTTACATTTTCAAAAATAGTTTATTCATTTAACCTACTATTAGAGGCAATGTTGTTTCATCAAAATTAAGCATGTCATATTGTTGATATATTATTATCCAAATGAGCATTTTACGAAGTATTATTTAAAATGTTTTCGTTTTAAAAATGATTAGAAAAATTACTTAATAAGGAAAAATAATAATTATCATATCTGGATATACATAAATAAACTTATTGTTAGTTATATTTTAAAACTTAGTGATGGGACCAAAGATTTTTGATTGGTTAAAAACAGTTCTTATGTACCTACTGACTGTTTTCCGACATTTTCAATTACTAAAGCCAAGCTTTGACAGAGCAGCTGTCACTCAAGTTTTCGAGTGCTGTACTGATTATTTATTATTCCGGCTACCAAAATTCAATTTTATTTGAAAATCTAAAATAATTTTCAATCCACGAGGCATTAATCATAATCACAACCATGCTGATAACAACTTGAATAAAATATTTTATAGTTAATTGAAATTTAAATAGCATGGAAAAAATCAGAGAGTTCGTAAAATGAATGTAAATTGTATTAGAATAATTTTTCTGACGCCGTTTTAAGCATACGTTAAGTAAAAAGATATGTTTTTTTTGCTTTTTCTCTTTTTATAAATAAACATAGATTTTTTTTAAATATATCATCATAATGTATTCTTACAAAGCGTTACATGAAAATATATATTCATATTGTATAATATATACCTATATATTATAAGTACATGTGTCATACAATCATAAATAGTATTTTCAGATATACCTACGTATGTATATACCTACTTACGTAACATTTTTTTGACACGCCAAACGCCCTAATTTTGATAATATGATTGTCGAAAAAACGTATTTTTGAATAACTTCATAAGCATTAGAAAATAAGTTGGATCGACTGACACTTGAACTCACGTCGTTCACTTTCCAGATGAGTGCTTTCGCCTCTAAACTACCAATGCGTCTAAGATTTATGCGATTTATTTACTTATAAGTATGACTGATTTACTTCAAATTACTGTTGCTGTCATTACGAGTTTAAAAATTAGGTCCTTACACTGTATACAGTTGGATATAAAAATCCCACACCACAACAGATTTGCTCACATAGAGAGTAGTACAAGGCAGCTATAAATATTATTAACTTTTAATTTTACACCAAAGAAAAATGACATCCTTTTAATGTAATTCAAAATACGGTATCCATTTATCAGTGGAACTATTAAAGTGTATGCTAGATACAAAATTTTAAATGAATATTATAAAATTCATTATTATCAGCAATACATACGCATTGGTGACCATTAGTAATGATGATATTCTATGATTATAATTAAGGCGGAGGATTTACACTGTATACTGATACGAAATATAATTAAGAAGTTTATTAAATGCTATGTCAAGGCACACCGCAGGTGGCGTTTAATATGTATATGCTATACTTTTTCCATCTTAGTTCTGTTATATTAAACTTTTCGCGAGATCTAGGTTCAATATACCCACGATTATAATATTATAACCACAATATTATCTAAGCTCAAATAACAATGTCGTGTAATTAGTATAGTGGATTAAAACCACACAATAGGCTTTAGGAATAGTTTATTTAGATATTTTGTAGTCTATTTGTGATTCCCACGTCTTGCTAAAATGCCGTCTATGATACTGTGAGTACAGGTTCGATTCCCATAAAGAGTATTTGATATAGAGCGATGACTCAATAGATTGAGCAAATAGTAAGTTATCATTGTGTACTTTAACAGATTTTTTTTACGAGAAAAGGATGTTAGCCACTTTAGTCTATGCTTTGTCCAACACATACAATAAAAATCCAAATTGACAATATCTAATCAACCAAATACGAAATTTATTCGACTATCTAATTATTTTCCATCATTTTATTAAAGTAAAGACATTTTAAAATCCATATCCTTTGAAATAAATAAAACCTTTTTTTAAAGCGTACATTATAATGGAGAGTAAAAAATAAGAAATTTAAAAGTTTTTATGCTGAGAGATATATTTGCTGGTCGAATCGATAGGTACGATAACTCAGAACAAGTTAAATTAAGATCGAGATATATTTTAAATATAAAACAATAGTTATCTAAAAATGAAACTTCGTAAATACGTCACCGCCATAGATGAGGACGTTTCTATGCTTATTACATCAATGTCGACTAAGTGTAATGTTGTGGCATTTTTGATAAATTCTGAATTAGATGTAAATGCCACAACGATCATCAGGAATCTATTGGTGAAGGTGAAAGTACAATTTTGATTAAGACGGTTTTATGATAACTTAATGTTTGGAGAATCTGGCCGCTTTCAAATTTCAAGAGATCGTATTATCGGCGAATTAGCCCCTGTGTATCGATTTTCAAATCTCTGGGTATTAAAAAATATGTTGACAGTTAAAAGAATTTTATATATATTATTATGTATCTGAGAGTCAGTATAATATCGTATAGTCAAAAGAAAACTTTCAAAGATATAGGGTTTTATATATATGGAGTTTTTTTATTTGATTAATTTCAGGTTTCTATTATGAATATTCACACAAGGTGAATTGACTCCAAAAGTATAGATAAATCAGTATAAGTTGTCCGCTGAGTGAGGGCGCCACATGCTAACATTTGACATATCATTCAATACTTTTTATACTGTGATGAGCTTAGTTCTAAATTCAAACACCTGACGATTGATGGTATATCTTATAATATTATTATATTTAGAAAGTTTACAAAGAACTCAATTTTTTGAAAAATCATACATATGACAGATACGAATGTATACATAAATAGTGTTACAGAAGGTATACTAAATGACCACAGTGATGCTTTTAAATCCACTAAGACTATGGAACTCATAAAGTTCGGTGGATGTGCGTGGCAGTGAATAACTAGGGGCTGAGTAGAGTGGAAAGACTTAGGGGAGGCCTTCATCCAGCAATAGATTAATTCCTGCCGATGATGATGACTATGTATCGCATTGGTGTATAATATTATCGACAACAGTAATATTGTTTATGTCACGGCTCTGTTAAATGGGTGATTTTATTATTATTTTCAGAGCATAAGCCCTGGTGCGGTGGATACGGAAATGACGAGGACATTTGCAACGAACGTGCTTGGAATTACCGGAAAAGTTAACGGGGACCAGTGCTACCTACAGCAACTTGTTCCCGAGGACGTTTCCGATGCAGTCGTATACGCCTTAAGTACTAGACCAAATGCCCAGGTAAAACGGTATTCTTAATAATTTGCATAAATACATATCAAGTGCTTGCATTAAAAAAAAGTCTTAAAAGTCGATGACGAAGTTGAATACTTGTACAGAAATCATGGAAATTTTTTTTTATTTTTCCATCATTTTTAGAAAGTAAGTAACATATTCATTTTTAGACTTTTTTTTAAATTATCATTAATAATAATAATTACAAAATAAAAAGAACTTTTTATATACGTTTTTAAATTTTCTGTTGAATTATTATGCTCAATATGCTCAAACTTGTACTTGATTTATGAAGTAAATAAAAAACAAACAAACAAATATAGAATACTGAAATGTCATTTTGACATTTTATTTTGATTTCCATAGTAATGCACGTATATATTATTAATTTATTTTACTTTTCATACGATAACAGAATTAACTGAAAATTAATTAAATTCTGCTTAAAGATGGCTACAAGTATTAAAAGAATGCATTAGCATCGTATTATGATATTTACGTGAGAAAAAATCTGCTATACTATTATTTATTGCAATGTAACTTGTGATAATAGAGATTGATGTACTTTGCGGGGAATGGCAGGAAACTGGACACAATCTCGAATGGAAGAGAAAAAAAATATGTATATTATAGAATTATATTTTTATATTATTTTTTGTTGTTAATTTAATGTAATACGATTATATATGTCTAAATTGGGACTTAATAACTTTACTTCGCACTATCATAATAAATCAAAAGTGAACAAATTAACGAATATTGCCGTATTAATATTAAGATTTATTGAATAAGATATAATTCATTTTTATTTAGCTTGTCTAATTTTAATTTGTAAGGCGTTTAAAATCTTAAACATGCAAATTGAGAATTGTTAATAAATATGAAATATCTCTACATTTACTAGGAATGCATATTTTAAGCTGCCGTATAAATTTAAAGCACAGCTTTCCATGAAGGAGGGTAGAATATGCAAATTATTAGCTTACAAATACAAATATGCCATTTGTATTTGTATACGCTAAGCTAACACTGCGACGTTTTACAATTTATAAATATATATACATTTATATAGGAAAAAATGTAAAACGTTATTGAGATGTTTTGGATAAAATATTCGGTTCGCGTATGACATTTGCTCTGTTTTAGAATGACTAAGTTTATTATTATATGGTGATTATTGCCAAGCATAAAAATCATTAGTTTTTTTTTAATTTAAAACTTTTTTTTAACTTTTTCCGCTATATAATATAGAATATAAAAAAAATCTTTAATAATATTTAATATCTGTAATTAATTCTGTAATAAACGTATAATCATTTCAAGATAACATTAAAATTCTTTAAAAGGGATTGTTTTGTACTATCAGTCCTAATTGAATCTTAAAACATATTTAAAACTCAAATGCAGTACCTAAACGATATTGTACAGTATCGTCGTGTCCAGAAATTTGTTCATATTAAAGACCGTACAAACTCTTTGATTCATATAAATAGTACTGAGATAAAATTCATGTCTAAATAAAACACGGTTCTTTTCGGTTTACATGAAGCCAGCGGCAAATAAATGAAAATAGCCGATTTACTGGATTGTTTTTTGGTTAGGTTAGGTTAGGATCTAATAAAATTGGAACATTATTGTCTGCAATGCTCCACGAACAACGCGTATTTTTTCATCTCTTTCCGGTAAGAAAGCTCACGGCGAACTGCTCTACGGTGAAATGTCATACGTACAATTTACATATAACTAAGTATCGTAGGGGAAAATAAATTATTATTTTCGCTCGTGGAGAATATGAACCTCCAAAAAGTGGAGGTTATATTCTTTAATGATATGCGAGGAATAGTTGTTAACCATTTGTCCGACCAATTGGGTTATTTTGATAAATCAAACATTTCTTACATTAGAACGAAAATGGATATTATATCAGTCGTGGGATCGAACTGAATATTCACGGCTTTTTAAACAACCACTCTACCAACTCTAAGCTTCTGTAATAATACATAATTATAAATATTGTATATAAATTCCTAATGCGATTTTTATGCGACCGACTTATATACAAAGTATAATCAGTGTGCCTATTCGGATAATGAAACACTTCAATTAATTATGTACCTTCATCTAGCTTTTAATTATAATTTGACTGTTTGAAATTAATTTGAAAGCATTTTCTTCTTGTCATGATACAATTATTTTTAAATGTGAACACTGTTGTAGACTTTAATTAAAGGCAAACCATTATTTACGCGATGAGAAAGGTTATAAAAAAATAGGTACTGACCTGTCTATTTTTTTAGATTGACATGGCATTTTTGTATACTATTTATTCAAGTGATTAATGATTATCACTCAACCATTAATGGGGAATGAAAATCATCTATTAAAAAAATAAACCTTGACCAAGTTTTGTACGACCTTCATGTTTTCAACGTTTTTCACTTCCTCGCATATAATTACTTCTTTAATTTTCAGGTACAAGAACTGACGATACAGCCTATTGGACAAAGACTGAGTGAATAGAATAAACTTTAGAATTTTATAAAATTTATACTACTGTTTTTTTATTTTATAAAAACCTAGTTAATACGCTTTCTGTATTTTTGTCTCTATTATGTTGTTTGAAGAAAATATTCCTATCTTATATAATATATTTAATTAGGATTATGCTTAAAATATTACATTTTTAATTTATAAATTTTTAGTTATTCAAAATATTGAACACAATAAAAGAAAATATAGTATTATGTACTAAAAAAATCCTTTATGTTATGGAATAATATAATATTGTGGTTTATATTATTATTATGTGAGTATAACATAGTATGATTTCAGATTTACTTTAGCAAATAAAATCGAGTTAATTCGTATTAGATATTATTTGATTAATTATTTGTTTAATTAAATAAAACACAATTTTACAGTACTTATTCCACTTTATTAATTAAATTTTGTACCGGTTTCGTCCTCTTCAACGGATAAGTCCTCTTGATAATGTCCATTTGAAAAGGACGAAACCGGTACAAAATTTAATTAATAAAGTGGTTTAAGTACTATAAAATTGTGTTTTATTTAATTAAACAGATAATTAATCAAATCATAAAAATCACTTCGATCATGAATTTACAGTTAACACTATAAACGAATTAGATATCGTATTATATTCAGCATCAATTAAAATCCGTATGCATGTATTTTGTTGTACCTAAATCCATATCAAAATGTATTTCCATATATTATATATTTTAATTTAATTCAATTATTTATTCAATTTATTATATTTGATAATATTATTATAAGAGTATATTTAATGATTTTGTCAATATGAAGTATATTATTGATATAATAAATAATATATATATTATTTCCATTTTAGAATAGTATATTATACTGAAAGTAAATTCTACAAATTAGTTTTTTTAAAGTTCACACATTAGCATACTTTGCTAACAGTTTTAAGTAAATAAAAAAGAGATCGTATTTTACTATATTAGTAACCCACGTAAGTAGAGACAAGTAGTTTAAGTGATTTTAGTGATATCCGAAACTGAGATCTATCTGAACACCAGACTAGCGTTAGAAGAATAATAATATTTGTACACTACTTTTTTTTGAATGATGATTTGCTAAGAATTTTTGGCATTTATGCATTTTAAAATGAGATACAGTACTATTTACGGATCGTCAGAAGTTTTATACGAACCGGAGGTTGGGGAATACTGGTAGATAGCTGTTAATATTAAAAAAGAATAGTACATTTTCAACTTACTTGAAGTATTACATGTGTGGCTATCATATCACTCAGCATTAAACGAGTGTCTCTGTGAATATATTTTGTACTGCATTTGTATAAATGGGAAAAACAATGCATGAATCCTTCAGTCAACTCATCGAGCCCGTCACGAAACGCACTACTATTGCCACAAGTTCTTCATTCGACATAATCAACGTCAATCCACTCGAATCAAGTCTCTCAGTTCATTAATATAATCGATCTATTGATCACATTGATCTCACCAGTACATCATTACCCACGATTATAATCTGACGTATTATCCTTCAGTGTGTTCTTGGATCGATCAATAAACTCTCATCCAATCATCCACACGCAACAACGACCTTCTATATCCTCCACTTTATCTACCTTGAAACATGCATTGGCTATTATAGTACGTAATTATTATATTTTGATCCATTATCCACATCAGTTTGTACATTTTAAGAAATCGATAGAGACGGTATGACTATTTCATATCGTAGATAATAATAATAATCTCTTATATATTATTATCCTAAGAGATTTTGGAAAATACACCAACAGCTCATTTAAGCGACATTTTATTGTTATTTTTACATCTTCACTTCGAAATGTGCGCTACCGAATTATCTACCGATTGAATTGACCAAATTTGAGAAATATCCGATGATTTTCCAGAAACGTGACGTTTATAACCGATATTTTATACGGATGGTTTTATTAGTTATAATTGGACATAATATTTATTATAATATTATTATTATTAGGTTAGGTAATGTTTGGTTTTATAATTCTGAATTCAACTAAATGTCCATTTTAAGATTAGCTAACAACTGTCAACAAACTATCAAATTTAATCATACTATCACAAAAAACAATCGACCATTGCCTGATACCCAAGCACGAATCAAATCGCGCACACATTAGGCGTAATACATATATCTACCTACATATTTATAATGCCATTATCATAATCAGTTTGGATCAATACACTGAGAGACGAAGACCTTTCCAACCTAATTACTTCCTCTCAGATCTATGAGTTTTTAATAGTTAAAATATTTTTTTTATACGGCTAATCTTCTTCTATTACCTCAAAGGGATACGCGTGAGATTAATATTAACATTAAATAATTGAATCGCAATCAAATTTCCTGCTATTCTGCTAGGTCTAACAGCATGGGATGGTGAATCCAGAATAGACTCTGCATACGACGCCAAATTTATATCGAAAGTAAGGACTTGCAAATTGTAAAAGTGAAAAATCAGCGAAATGTCAAACGGCGCCGTCTCTGCATACTTCACAATTTTATTAAAATCCAATACCATACATTAGGACGCCAAGCTGTCTGCAAGACCTAGCGAGACAGACTAAGTATATTATAATAGTGGTAACTCACAGAATGTCCAGTGGAAGTGACTGGGCGCAGTCGCGGTAAGGTTCGGGTCGCTGTTTCACCGCCATCAGGCGACTTTTCTGCACAATCCCATTTAAGCGCACCAAAACACAATACCTGAAAGGAAAAAAATAAGAATGATTAAATAATTTGAATGCTTACAGAAATAGCATTTGCACAGATGTTGTAGGAGGCCATGACTTTCAAGGGCTATCTTTTTTATTATATCATTATGCCTTTTAACACTGCAGTATAGGGCACGAGGTCTAATTTTTTTATTGTAGTAGTGAGACGCAGGTAAACACTTGGGCATGAAAAAATCAAAAAGATTAATATTGTTTGTGATCTCACCGGGAAACAACCCTGAAACTGCCAGTATAAGAAACTAGTGACTTATGTATTGCACTAGAGAATACACGGCTGTCAAATAATTATTCTTGATGGTCTTAATTTGTCTTCTGGTTTGTAGTAATTTTGTCTAGTTTCTTGTCATTTTTTTTATTTACGAAGTCAAACCCAAGGCCGACTATGTTCAAGATAGGACATAAAGTTATAAATTGCGTTTGTAGTGATAGTAGTTGTTGCTGATTATTAGAATGTAATATTGGTAAGTTATCAGTGGAAAACGATAAGTATTGTAAAATGGTAAGAAATTAATTAATTTTTACGAAATATTCAATCAAAAATCTTCATTTTTTTGTGAATAAGTTACCGCATTGCTTCAATAACAATATTTAGTATCCCGGCTTGACTAAAGTCGGCTTTGTAATCCATCTAAAGCGGTAAATTGTATTAATTATACGATTTTTGGACTCTCGAAGAAAGCGTACAGCTCATTGTTATATAACCGCAACAATTTTTCCTATAATAAGTCATCCACCAGGTTTCCGAGCCATGCATGCCAACTCACTAATCTCACTAAGATTTCATACTAGATACAATTCACGTATTAGTGTAATTATTAATGTCTTGGAATATAATTTACCTTAGTTAAACCGAAGTGTCAATAGTTGCCTAGCAACCTATAATAACATACTTATATACAAGTAATTTAATAGTGACACATCGAAGATCAATGTCTGATTACTAAAGCTCATTACTTAATTCAATATTCAATAGTATTCAGACTAAAATTACAATTTACAAAAATAAATTTATGTAGGTAATCGATTTTTTGTTGCAAATATATATTGATTACGAATAAACCATTTATTTTATTCAATATAATGGAATGTTATATTCTCAAATCTTGTGCGTTATTCAATGAATAAAAGACATGGCTTATTAAAAATTGTTAGCAAGTTTGAGTGGACGTTATAACTAAATATTTGGGAAGAGCCCAGCGTCGGTTATAAATTAAGGAAATTAATGATTCCTTAATTTAAAATACAAAAACCTATAGTCAAGATATAACGCAATTTGATAAGTTTTTATGTAGGACATACTAGTTAAAATTATCATAATTAAGTAGGAGGCCCGTAGCTTAATTGGTTAAATCATATTGACGCGATACCAGTGGATAAATGGGGTCAAATCCCGTCGTGCGTCGTAATTTTTCAAATCTGATTTTTTCTAATTGGTATATCTGAGGTGTTGTCAAATTATGTATGTTCAATATTGATAAAGAATAACTTAAAAGTTTATATCACATGTAATAAAATTATAGTTTGCATGTACATAATACGAGGGTGGGTCAATAATTCCTTAGAAAAAAGCATTAAAACAGTTTTTATTTTTGTATTTTTTTTTATTTCTCAACATAATCTCCTTGGAGCTCAATACACTTGGTTAGACGTTTCTCAATTTTTTTTAAACCGTCAGAAAAATAAGTTTTCGGAAGGTCCTCAAAATAAGCATTTGTCCGATCGATGACTTCTTCATTTGAAAAAAAACGTTGTCCACTTAGCCATTTTTTTAAGTTTGGGAAAAAGAAAAAGTCACTGGGAGCTAAATCTGGCGAATACGGTGGGTGGTTGACCAATTCGAACTTCAATTCTTCAATTTTAGCCATTGATTGTAAACATGTGTGAACACGGGCATTGTCCTGATGAAAGAGGATTTCTTTCCTGTTTAAATGAGGCCGTTCTTCTTCAATTTTGTTTTTTAGCTGGTCCAATAAAGATGCATAATAATCCCCTGTTATTGTTTTTCCTTTTTCCAAATAGTCAACGAAAATAATTTCACGTGCATCCCAAAATACAGTAGCCATAACCTTACCAGCTGATTTTACGGTTTTCGCCTTCTTTGGACATGGTTTGCCTTCGCAATCCACTGCTTTGACTGTTCTTTCGTCTCGGGAGTATAGTGGTGTATCCATGTTTCATCTACAGTCACAAAGCGACGAAAAAATTCATCCGGATTGCGTTGCATGAGCGACAACAGGGCTTTAAAGGCCACCACCCTATTGCGTTTATTGTCGACTGTGAGCAAACGCGGCACCCATCTTGCAGAAATATTTTTCATGCCCAATTTGTCATGTAAAATAGAAATGACGCTACCTTTTGAGATCCCTGTAACCTCAATTATCTCACTCAACTTTAATCTTCGGTCACTTAACACCATATCGTGGATTTTATTGATCATTTCTGGTGTAGTCACCTCTACAGGACGTCCTGAGCGTGGTTCATCCTTTGTTGATGTACGACCACGTTTAAATTCATTTAACCAGTTATAAATAGTTGCAAGTGAAGGAGCAGATATGCCGTGAACTAAATCCAACTCATTTTTTATTTCCTTTGCTGTTAACCCTTTTATATTAAAATGTTTAATAACAGCTCTAAACTCAATTTTCTCCATTTTCCATTTTTCCATTTTCCACAAGCAATTTTTTTTTTTAAATGTACGAGAAACACACAACAACCCGACCAATCTGATTGAAACTTCGCAGCATACTGAATCGGTAGTGCCGCTGCATGAAAACAAACCGCTTACAGTACTAGTCGCGCCACCTGTCGGCTTTTCTAAGGACTTATTGACCCACCCTCGTATTATAAAAAAAACTATACAAAAATTCAATACTGTCTCTTTAGTACATTGTTTGTGACTTCATCATCATCAAAATACGTATATTATGTACATGTGATGATATAACGTATCTATACATTAATATATTATATAAAGACTAACCGTGGCAAAAAGAGGACATTGGTTAAGGAATAACAATAATAATTGTATACATTTACTTATTTCAATATATGTTAAGCACGTAGGTACAATACATTGAAACTAATAATTACTTTAATATATTTTAACGCCCACGGTGGCCGCGCGGCTTAAGCGTTGGACTATAACGCCGTGGGTCCCAGGTTCAAATTCTGGATCTGGCAAGTACACATATTGTTTTTCAATTTGTGTGTGTCAGGGTCAGGGTATGGACCTAATAAGTTAAGCAAGTGGCTGACATCCATTTCTCGTAAAAAACAAAAAAAATCTGTCAATACAAACCTCTACTCTGTGGAGGCCCATATGATCCTATTAGGATCGGACATGGTCGAAAGAAAAAGAAAAGAATATTATAATATTAAATGGATATTTTTTTAGTATACATAGTTGTATTTTGGTAGTGAACAGAGCTATTTATGGCATAAGCCAATTTATATTGTGGCTGTAAAAAACTATATTTAAATATTTAATATGCAAGACAATTAATGTACCATTCCTTATGACAAGACAGACAGACAGCAGTCACTTAATCCACGAAAAGTTGCTAAAAGTCCACTGTGAATACTCGGTCTCGATACAGCCTATGAATACTAAACAGTCTTTGTACGTCGTCTAGTCAGTTTATATTAGAAAACTTCGCGGAAGACCATTAAATTATATTATAAAATTGATAATTGGATGAGGAAATTATGAGGATTTTTCATAGACTTTCAATTAAATTCAATAAGGAAAGTTATAATGTGACGTATATTATACAGTAATTAAGCAGTGATAGAACTGTTCCTGTTTTATAATACAAATTAATTATCTTCTATTAAAATAAAACAGTTTCAAATTCATGGCAACTTTATTTGCCTACTTGAGTTAACTTAGTTTAGTCTACAAAATATTCTATTCTTTCATTTTTATCCGTTTTACAAACTGTGTTGTTTGTTTGTTTACTTTTTACTGTTTCCAAAAAAGGGTTAGGAATACCAGATACCCAATTTAAGTAGCATTATTTAATTATTTAAACCACTGAATAAAATATCTCACTGGCATTTTAAGAAAGCACAATGTCAGTAAATTTTTCTATAAGAAGCTTAAGTTCGCGAAAATCCGTGTAGTAAATTATTAAACTAAGTATTTTGTTTATAAATCTTTGATTCGTTTTACTGGAAGCTTTCAGGAAGTCTTCTCAGATAGCACTTAAATGTAGCATACGATGGGATAATATTCCTTTCAGTAATAAAGTTCATTCAGATTTACGAGATCGTAGCATAAAAGCTTAACTATACTTCTACACAAATATATACAAAAGGAAACAATCGATGTTACTTAGAATGTACAATATAAGAAATAATGTTGGATTTTCTTTTACATGGATATCTAAATAAATAGTTGTTTTTTTAATATTTATAACGAGAAATTGTAGAATATGCTTGAATGAATTTATAACGAAAAAACAAATACTAATAGGTACATAATGTAATAATTTTAGATTTTAAATTCTATAGCTCATTAAAAATAATAAAGAAAATACTAATATAACACCGAATCAAATAATAAAAAATTAAGTTGTCAGAATGAATGAATTGATGGAGAATATAATTAGAAAGAAGAGTGGTTTAAATGCTTCCACGATCTCTTTGATTAATTTGAAAACAATGGGAAATAATTCAAAGTATAAAAGATATGCATTCGGCTAGAAATACGGTGAAGGAAAGAATATCAAAAACTCGATTGTAATTTTTAAACTTTTTTAATAGAATTCTTAAAAACTATTTTTTAAAAAATAAAAAAAAAACTTTTTTTTCGCCATGAAAAAGTACTTGGTACTTCAGACAGTAGAAAAATATTATTTGGGAAATTTTGGCTCGCGTACTTAAAAAGGTTCGCCAACTCTGCTATATATGAATGATGTTTTACTATTTATTAATGTACATATAATATAAAAATATATAATAAGTAAAACTTTGGACTGGACTTAGATCCATGTAATAGTTTTTATGTGAGACCGTCTTGTCAGAAGAGGTGGATGACATAAATTGCGGTGGTTGAATGGTGCAAACAATAGGCCTCTCGGGTTTAACAAAAACCGCGTCGTATAAATCCTGCAATATTCGTTTCGATAAAATAGTTTTTATACACGACCAGTCAGTACAAAAGTCATGTAGTATGTACTGCATAGCGCCATTGTAATATTTCTAATGAATTTTGGCTAGTATATACCTAGTAAATTTAATATATGGAGCGTCATTAGAACTGATTCACTGAAAACTAACGTTATGGCGATAACGCTTTTTTCCCAGAGAAATGCTTAAGGCTATACCTCAGTTGAGGCATGGTCTAAAAAGATCGTAGCTATGCGATGCGCGGATTGTGCAAATGAAATATAATTTGTCATATAAATCCAACATGCGTCCTTTTAATGTTCTGTTTATTGTTCTATTAGTAGCAATAATAATATATTCATTGACATGTTTTATTTTTCAAGTAAATGGGTAACGTTTTTTAGTAATCTTTACACGATTTAAGAATTAATACACCCGTACCCATCACGAAATAAATTGACGTGTTCACAGCTCGACGTTTGCTCTCCGATTGCCAGCGAGTCCAAAATTTCGTCGCACCTATAGTTGAAAATTATTTGCCGTTTCACTGAAGTACCATCTTAATTAAAGGATGCTACGATCTTCTTTATTCCTACCATAGTTTGGATAATACTGATAATTAATTATTACTGTAAATACGCATAATAGAAGTAAAGGAAAAATGGGATTTATTAAGGAAAATTTTATTTATCTTTTATAAAAATAGAAAATGTACACATAATACCTAAATGAAAATCAAATTTAAATTTAGATTATAACGGCAGTAATATATTATTTATTTCTGTTGTCATTAGGTTTTTTCAATCTAAAATATCTAAACAAAGCCATAGCTTAGTTGATTTTTTACTTGAAAACTGCTCTTTTTGAGGAGAGCAACAAACTTGACATACAATATCCACACTCGAAGAAAATGGCGGCTATCTTTTTCAAATTTCCCACCATATAATTTAAATAGTTTTAATATAATATGTAAGTTGGGAGTGTAAATTATTTGTGTTCTAAAACGTTGTTGGAAATCCATCGGACGAGATATTTATAAGACGATGCATCCGCGCGGTTCCCATAAAGTACAAAGTTAAGGAGATGAGAAGTGGGAGCTACGACCATTTCCGGGTCTGATGTGTATATTATCGTCTCAGGTAAGTGAATTACAAAATAAATTGTATCTCTCATATTATGTAATTATAGGAAAAGTCTATCAGTATCTACCTGGACTATTTTTTTTAATTGGTTCTACAATCCGTTGTGGATCTTGACTGCGTCACAACGAGGTTTCGTAACATTGTATTTAAAGCGCGTTAACACGGTCCAAGTACATTCCAAGTACATTTGGACCGAGTGCCATCCAAGTGCACTTGCACTTCACAGCACTGCATAGCTTGGATGAGTAGGACGCGGTCCAAGTAGCTTGGATAGGACTGATAGGAGTAATTTGTATGAAGATGTCCCGTACGAGTGTGCTTGGATGGCGCTCGATCCAAGTCTACTTGGATCGTAATTGGACCGTGTCAACACGGCTTTATGAAAAATATAATATGCTGGTCACTTGCTCAACCCATTGTGTCCATGCTCTGGATTCAAACACATTTTATATTTGATACCCTTGATATATGTATCGGATACGTTATCACTCGGCCATCGCTAGCGCTAATAGATATATTATTATTTATTAAATAATTATGAAATTGACTACAATGTCTTGTAATGTATTGTAATTGTAATGCAATGTATTGTAAATGAGTCATGGATACCGAAGAAGATCATTGAAGGAAACCCAGAGGGGAAAGCCTAGTGGGAAAGCTCAGTGACGTCCCTAGATAAAATACCGCCCCTAGGCAGCGACAAAACGCTGCCCCATTTTTTATAATTACAGTATTTTAATCATCCTTTCATGAGTCTAATATCTAAGAAAAAATGTGTTGTATGTATACATTACTAACAAAATATCAGACTGTGATAATTCGCAAATCTGCATGTGTCGTATCTGGTCACCAAGGACGTCGAAGGGCAACGGAAGTAAACTAGATATCGCGCATCCGACAAAACCAGTGAGCTGAATTTTTAATGGACAGATATTTTCGTTATTACTAAGTTTAGGTAGCTATTTATATATTATGTTCCAAATGATTATCCTCGATTTGCCTCACTTCGAGAACTGGCGCCCCCAAGCGACGCTCAATCTGCCTACCCCCACGGGACGTCACTGGGAAAGCTACGCACACGATGGGGTGATAACATTACAAAAGATGCCAACCAGCTGCTAAAAATCAGGAACTGGAAAAGACGTGCGTAGGACCGTTCCGTCTGGAGAACGGCGGTAGAGGAGGCCAGGGCTCGACTTGAGCTGTAGCGCCATCGAAGAAGAAGAATTCTATTGTAAATCAAACATTTTGTAGCATGTGAACTATCAGTAAAATTGATGGTAATTAAATCATTAGTCGTAGTATTCTATTTTTAGTTTCATATTCATATATTTGGGTTTTGACCACGGTATAATTAACTATAAAACAGTTTCAATAGAGAAACAATCAAAATAGAGGAAGTGGTATAATATAAATCGTGTTATATGAGAAATTTATGGGTAGTATTAGGCCAAGAAAAAATGCGCTAGTAGACACCGTTTCACCTAAGTGCTTAGCATATTTACCGGAAAATCCTTTTTTTATTATATTAGTATAGATATAAAAAGTAACATTGGACTCTAAATACAAAAATAAAAACAACTACATACGATAACTCAGTTAAATAGAAATAATTGGACCTAATATATTTAATATTTTGACACATTACGATAATAGATGAGCATAGTAAAATCCTAACGTTCTTCAAAAGAACTTAAGGAAAGGTTTGTACAACATATCCATACTCAAATGGGACAAGGCAATATGATGGCAGGTGTAGTCGATGCCTCAGAATATGTTTAAAATATACTAATTAATATTTATTTTTTTCCATATATTATGTTATAACATAACTCAAACATGACTCGATGTATTATTGATAAAACTTGCAGAGCTTATGGATTGTAACGAATATTGTTACTAGCTTAGTTGAGTTTCATTTACTATTGGTGCTCCAAATGTGTGCCCTTAATTCCAATACAAATTTCTTAAATGTTATCAATCTGAATTTTTCTCCGATAGATTTCTCATTCAGTTCTAGAACTAAAAAAGACGTCGACGATATACTTTTAGAGAAAACAATATAAATTTAAAAAAAAAAAAACGCGCTCCTGTCAACTACTAAATACCATAATTCACACTCTAGAAAAACCGGGTAGATATTTTAACAGGTACTTCAGAATGACCCTGCCCCTGTTTCAAAATAATAAAAAAAACTCAACGCCCCCTTGAAAACTACCTAATTTAAGCAAATAAACAGAAACAATAATAATACATTTGCTCTGTATATCTGTAGTATCGAATATGATTTTTTTAGCACTTACACAAATGTTAACTGTTAGTCAAGTTGTAAAATTCAAAACAAAAATAAATACATTTTATAATGTTACCTATTTACAGTTTCGTATTATGAACAATCAATAACATACACATAATCCTACCGACATGCTCGCCTTCTAGTACACTTCCTAGTTAATATGTCGGCGAAAATGAGCGTATATTGGTATACTAGAATTTTGTTTGTGTTTATTTGGAAAATACAGTTTCCACTACAATTAAACTGTATGTTATAACAAAAATTAAAAAAAAAATATTCGGTTTTCTTTTTTTTCACTACCCTCTCCCCTAATGAATATTAAACGCTCTCAAATTGCATATAAGGAGGCTACTAATAGCACCCTGAATCGATATCGCCCACTTTGGGAAACACTGAATAAATCAAGAATACAAATTAACGTGTGATTAATTGGAATCTCAATGTGAAGCGGTCTCTACCATTCTATAATAAGCTCAATCGTTCAGATGAATATCGCAAGCCTTATCGTCAACCTGCTGAATTATTTTACGACATGGTATAAAAGGGAGGCGACGCCGTTGACGGAATGCTCCAATTCAAAAGTCGTTTATTTTTAACGGCGGGGTTTTATCAAATTATTCGTACAACGTTTGTCAAGATCGTGTTTTTTATTGAGACGCCGACGCTCCGACTGCAAGAGAGATCGCTATTACGATATATTGTTTTTTTACAATCTACTATCAATATAGAAGAATTTTATTACATATATGACGTTCCACTTTAAGCACCGCTTATCCATCAAGATGTTGATTCCATGGCAAAGCGTTTAGATCAGTGATTCTCAAAGTGGTGCTCGAAAAAATACGCTAGGATGCTAAAAAAGTGTAAATAATTGAAATTAAAACTCTCTCCAGTATGTGTAATTTTAAGTTGTGTTACTTGTAGTTCTGCTATTTCCTACGAAAACAAATATATGTACATAAAGCATTTAAATGGACAACGATGGCTTAAGCGTCGGCTTATAGGTTCGTGGGTCCCAGGTTTGAATCCTAGGTCTGACAAGTACACATATTATTGTTTTTCAATTTGTGTATTGACCTAATAGATTGAGCAAGTGGCTGACATCCATTTCTCGCAAAAACAAAATATGTCAATACAAACCTTCACTCTGTGGAGACCCAAATTTAATGATCTTGTTAGGATCGGACATGGTCGATTTTTTTTTAAATGGGGTTTCCCTAGTATGGAAATATATTTCAGGTAATGTATTTGTACGTTCTGCTTGTATACCAACAAAGATCGCAGCTTACATAGTTTTTTTTTAATATTCATTTGAGAGAATTTATGAAGGCAGGCACCGATTACAATATATATTCTCTAAAACCATATGATAATCTTAAAAATTTTAAAAAAATATTCTGATTTAGACTAATTAATCTACAGTGAATCGTATAAATTTTTTTGTTATTGTGGTTATATTGAATGTTGTAATTCCACTTACGTAGTTCAATAATTATCAGGACCGGTTCCATCTGTTTCAAATGGACAGCGTCGACTGATACAAAATTTAAACAACAAAAAATGAAACCAGTGCTGATTATTAATAAACTAAGTTGATTAAATACTCCATAATATTGGGTATAATTTTAAGGGGGGACATGCTCGTCGAAGGTCAAAATTGAGTTTTTATTGTATTTTCAAACCATGATCCTGGACACTCCTTAAACGTTGTAGATAATCTATTTATATAATTTTGAAGCCTTATTATCCTTTATAGTTATTTTAAACATTTGATGACTGCATAAAGTATTTTTGTTACATAAAATAGTACCTATTCTTTTAAACCTCTCGCTCTAATGTTTTAGAATATAGTCATATTTCGGTACATAACTGTGCAGTGGTGTTAAGATTTTTTACGTGTATTAATTTTTAAACGCATTTATGAAACCATTAGTATAATTTATTATGAGATAATTTTTGTAAAATATTCACGATAAAAAATTATATTGATAATCTCTGTGATCCCAAATTTGACAAGAATTGGGCATTTTATTATTCAAAAAAACGGCAAGATTAACACATTTGAAGATGATTCTAAAGATACTTATTATAAGCTATGTCTTTGACCATTCAAGTGTGATAAACATATTATGAAAAATGATTGCTTTATAAAAATTATTGACCTAAGAATAAGGTAGTGTTTTTTTGAAATACGCCATTTCTTTTGTCATTCCCCAGTGGTTAAGCTACAACATACGGCCGTAGCCATAGAATATGTCAGTGGCAGATAACCAATCTCAAAACAGAAATTGTGAATAATATTATAAATGTGTTCGATATATTATATGTCGATTGTTGGCATTAATTTTCATAATTTACCTCATTTCCATCTCCTAGTTGTTATATCATATTTAGAAAGAAAACATGTAATAATATCCAATTGTGCAGGCTTCATAATAAATGCACTTTATTGTATTTATTTTATTTTAATGTCAGATGTTCCCCTTATTTTTCATTATATACATATAACAGTCTGATAAAAGAATATTTGGTACTGTTCGGTTATCAGTAATACAGCGGAAAACACATTTTGAAAATAGCCGATAAACTGAATTATTTGTTAGGTTAACCTAACCTAACCTAACCTAATCCAACCTAATCTAAACTAACCCAAACTAACAAATAATCCAGTATATCGGGTATAACCGAACACTACCGAATATTTTTATAGCCAGCGAATATTTTCTTTATTATTATTCTATAAATTTAGCAAGATTTTGTTATTCAAGATGAATATTTATTTATTAAAAAACATGTTGTCCAGATATTGCAAGGATAAAATGATTCACAGTTTTTTTGTTATGTCGATAGATGCCTCCAGTGCAAAAATGCAACCTGATGTTGGGCTTATTTTTATTCTTTTTCTCCAACGATAACAAAATTCCCTTGTCAGTCATAAAGTGAAAATCGATTTGTATAACAAACGCATTGTGTCCTTATTCTTTTACTACTATCAAACATTCGATGCGAGTATACGTGATGGATATGCAAGCAAGACAGAATGTTTACGTTTTGTATTGTTAATATATGTAGGTATTTTTGTCACGGTTTTTATGTATAACTCCATCCATTAGTACAACGTTTTTGTTATATCGTATTCTTGTTTGTCCGGTGGTTATTTATCCAGTACAAATCTTGCAATTGATTTTTAACTAAAACACTATTGGTTGCTAGAGGGGTCTGGGGCCTAGCAACTAAATTATTAATATATACGTGCGTTACTATGAAAATCAATATAAAATGTCAAAATGACATTTCAGTATTTTATATTTTATTCAGTATTTCTATCAAGTATAATTTTTTTTGATCGTTTAAGCTAGTCAAGTTAATATGATTCAACAGAAAATTTTAAAACGTTGTTTATAAAAAGTTCTTTTTATCTTGTAATTATTTTGATTTGTAACACGAATGTCTCTCATCAACGCGTTACCTTATTTTTGGTCTCGTTGTTAGAAGAGATCCGAGAAACGTAGATACAAAGTGACTTCTTTAATAAAGCAAATGTATTAACGATAATTATTATTGATGTAACAATATCACCGTAGGAAGTTCCAAATGAAAGGAAATTGTAGCAAACACCCGTGATATCAGTTATACTATTTTCAGATGAGGAAAATGTCATGAAAAGATTATTGAATAGGTTAAAAGCAAAAAGGCGTCTCTCCATTTTACCACGTTTTTATTAGCTCGCATTCTTGTTTGTCCGGTACAGATTTTTTCTTGTGCAGTACAAATTTTTTAACTAACTTCCCGACTAGCTAGACATTTGAAACTTTTAGAATATATCAGAACACGACGACAATACATTCTTTTAATACTTTTGGCCATAAGCAGAATTGAATTCATTTTCAGTTAATTCTGTTTTGTATGTTTCGGAAAAAAACGTTAAAATTAATATCTATTATTCACTATTATTGGTTGCTAGCAGTGGGTAGCAACTAAATTATTAATATATACGTGCGTTACTATGGAAATCAATATGAAATGTCATTTTGACATTTCTGTATTCTATAATATTTATTCAGTATTTCTATAAGTACAATAAAAAGTTTTTATTAACACATAGAATTGTCAAGTTTATATGATTCAACAAAAAATTTAAAAACGTGGTAGGTATTTAAAAAGTTCTGTTTATCTAGTTATTATTTTTAAATAATTTTTTATTTTTAATTTAGATAATGATCAAAGTAGCTCAGTATTCGCTATTAATAAATGGTATTATTAAAATTTACTTTTAACCTACTCTTTCATTATACGGGCAATAACAATCCAAATTTGTGTTTCTATGGATACTTTTGGAATTTTAATATTATATTTCGATTATGTTTTATCAAAATCATATAAATACTTAAATGTATTAAGTAGGTACGTAATTATTATGTATAAATATATACCTATATTATTTACGCATATTTAACTCATTTTCTATTGGCGTGATTTTAAACTGCATCAGCAGTAAACTAATGCATTTTAAAATATGATCAAATCCAAATAAATTGTTGGCTCATAATCTATTTATTTTTTTACAATAGAACCTCAAAATCTACTTGCACTTACAACCTTCTATCTGATTTAAACCTTCACATATGGAAACAGGTTCAATTACTATATATATCTAATCTATCTACCACGTCCTAGTGGTTTATTGTGAGATTATCATTTATCGATTATTAAACATCATCCATTTTTTAATTAAAGAATCTCACACATCAAGCTCGGGTAAAATGATGTAATAATAATTTTATAGCCTTAAATATATTCAATTTATTATTTTAGATACATAAAAAAATCCACATTCCTGTGAGTAAACTACACAATTTTACAAAACTGCATATTATTTTGAATAATTAGATCGTTTAAATTTCAATCATAAACACAATTCAATATATTACATTTATTAACGGATATATATTGAAATACTGACTATGCTGTGGTCAATATTACAACGTTTTTGTTAGCTCGTATTCTTATTTGTCCGGTGGTTCTTTGTCCGGTCGATTGCAATCTGGATCTTGCAATCGATTTTTAACTATTTTCCCGACTAGCTAGACATTTGAAACTTTTAGAATATATCAGAACACGATGCAAATGCATTTTTTTTTAAATACTTCTAGCCATCTTTAAGTAGAATTTAATTCATTTTCAGTTAATTCTGTTTTGTATGAAAATTTATTTCGAAACCATTATTAAGATGCTGAGCGGATGGTCCTAGCAACTAAATTATTAATACATACGTACTCTACTATGGAAATCAATATGAATGTCAAAATGACATTTCTGTATTATTTCTATCAAGTACACATTTTTTTGATCGTTTAAGCTAGTCAAGTCAAGTTTATATGACTCAACAGAAAATTTAAAAACGTTGTATATAAAAAGTTCTTTTTATCTTGTAATTATTTATTAGTCAGTTCGAAAATTTCCATTTAAAATTTAGTATTTTGTTCCCAATAATTTGTTGGATAATGATTATTGTATTCTATAAGCAAGCCAGGTACTTAATCAATGCCAGCGTAAATGAATAATGGTGGGCGATGGTATTCAATTACGAAAGAAAATTAAGACAAATTAGTATTTACCGTCGATCGCAGCAATACGCCAAGAGATTTATATTATTATTTGCTGGAAAAATATTCAATACACGTAGAGCACATAGAAATTGCTAACGCGGGTGTTGCAGATTTTGTGTTTCTCTCTGGCGACAAGTTCGCACCCCGACAACAAACTCGTAATCGGTTAATTTAAGTTACCGCCCGCTAACGGATTAGGTACTGTTGATAGTTTAACGGCATTTGGGGCGGAATACTTCCTCGCCTTTAAGTTAAAAGGTTACATTGTTACGACAATAACGGTTACTTACGTAATATATTTTTTTCACTGGATATAAATGACAGATCAATAATTAATTGTCAAACTGAGGATAAAAAGAAACATAAAAGGTAAAAACAATAAAAAAATAATTACAAGATAAAAAGAACTTTTTAAGGTACAGTTCGTTTATGAGGAATAAAGCGGCAAACACATTTTGAAAATAGCCGATATACTGGATTATTTGTTACGTTAACCTAACCAAACCTAACCTAACCCAACCCAACCTAACCTAACCTAAACTAACCCAAACTAACAAATAATCCAGTATATCGCGTATTTTCAAGATGTGTTTTCCGCTGTATTCCTCATAACCGAACTGTACCCTTTTTATATACAACATTTTTAAATTTTCTGTTGAACCATATAAACTTGACTTGACTAGTTTAAAAGATAAAAAAAAATTGTACTTGACATGTCATATTGATTTCCATAGTAACGCACGTATATATTAATAATTTAGTTGCTAGGACCCCAAACCCCTAGCAATATTGGTGTCGATTAAATTCTACTTAAATATGGCTAAAAGTATTAAAAGAATGCATTCGCATAGTGTTCTGATATATTCTAAACGTTTCAAATGTCTAGCTAGTCGGGAAGTTAGTTAAAAATCGATTGCAAGATTTGTACCGGACAAAGAACCAACGGACAAATAAGAATACGAGCTAAGAAAAACGTTGTAATGAAACTTTTGAGAGATGAGTAGTTGTCCCATAAAAATATACCTATTTATGTGTGAGACAAGATTCATATAAAACATTTATTTTATCTTATATGAATCTTGTTAAGTGCTTAGAGCTGAACTGCTCAGAATGAAAATAACATTATTTTCATTTTTCAGTTTTTAAATAAATTATATTATTCAATGAAATTTGTAGCACAATTTAGAAACATTGCTAATTATCAAATTAATTTAAAGTTTTTTTTTCACTATATTTTTTATTGCAAATGTAATATGTAACTACATATTACATTGCATTTAGAATTATATACAGAAATAATAATAAAAATAAAAATGTAAAATTAAACGTACCGTACCGTATATAAAGTACCCACATAATATAATATATAAATAAAACTACTAATATACTAGTTTTCCTCAAGTATATAAAATACATCCTACAGTCCCCTGGCTACCTCAAGAGTACCTAAAACAGCAACTGCATTACCTCTTTGGATTGCTATGCTTATTTGCTGTTTCAGGTACTCAGTTGAACGTCACTCGCCTGTTTTATCAGTCAACGACCAATTGCTTTGTCTTAAAAAGCAGACGGTCCCCAGGGACCAAATATCTCAAAACCCAGCTTAAGTTATTTTATAGTTTTTTTAGCAAATAGAAACTCTTGTCCTCCGAAATTTAGCTTCTAACACACGCACTAGCAGAAACATGTGTTGCATTACTTCTATAAGCATAAAACTAGTTTTAAATCCAATTAACAATTATTATTTTAAATATTTACACGAACAATCACAAAAAAACCAAAATAACATTATGTAATACGTACAGTATAACAACATTATTAGATTAACTATAGGTACTAAAATGTAATGATACCATCATCGAGTCATGTAATAAATATATTTAATCACTATTTCAGAAAAAGATTTATTTATAATTTGCATTTTTTAAACTGCCTACGCTTCAAATATTATTTATGATTATTTCAATGAATTAATTCTTGATTACCTACAAATAGAATATGTGCACATTAGAATATGTGAAAAAAAATATTTAAATGTGGTATCTACGTACATTCAAAAATTGAATTTCTATAAAATAAACGTATTTGTGAACCATAACTTGACAACTTAAGAAAGTCGAATTTGAAATTTAAAAGAAATATTTATATATTTGTTAGTTAAAATATAACTTTTTGGAATATGCAGTACCTACTACTATAATTTATTTGATTAACAGATTTAAGTTTTAAACAATATAAGATTTTGTCTGCGGTCCATTTTTACTTACATACGTTTATTAAGCTCGATCTCTATACAATAATGTTTTCTCCTATATCTTTAGTAATATGCCTCGACGTTGGTATTAAATAATATACAATAGCAAAGCGATATGATCTAAAAGGGTTTACAGGAAACAGGAGCGGTAGCTACCTGCCTCGTCATTCCCCACTAATCGCTAAATTATATCTGAAATCAACTGCTAGGAGTTCTATTTAGTTTGGGTTAATTCCATTATACCTTGATGAAAATGAAGGTTCAAGGTATAAACAAGCGTCGGCATTTGCTCAAAGAGGAAAGCTTTGATATTATTGTGGGTAAGTACCTATCAATTAAAAAATGAGCTGATAGCATTTCTAAATGGTGTACATTTTCTGTTGGATGAACTATGTTAAAAGTTTATTAAAGTTTTTGTTAAATATAATAAGAATAAATACAGAGAATAAAATACTCTCTTACTTAATGCAGAGTTATCGACGGTAAGCCTCAACTTAGTAATTTTAATAAGATTAATAGTAATAAGCAAGTAACACTTTTTTTCACCACAATTAAATCACAATAGTATTTTAATAATACGTATAGGTCATTTATTTATCTCACTCCTACTATGTTGCCGATTTCGGCAGTATAAGCTAGGCGTATAACTTTGAATTTAATTGTATTCTTCTGATACTTATTATTGTAGACCGTTAGATCTGTTCTTATTCATGTAACTGTGATTTTTGTGATGTTGGGTGCCAGCTATCTCTTGCCACCAGCTATTGAGATACTGATAGAAGACAGTAACGTCCCTAGACAAAGTGTCACCCTTAATCAGAGTTTCAAATTGTTTAAAAATACTTTTGGTACCCGCTTACTTATATAATTATTTATTCTTGGCTATTTGAATTAAACAAATACACAACAAATCGTCAAATAGACTCACATACCATCTACTGAGAATTACAGAAACCCACGAAACCTACTCTCAAACAGTAGTGATTGTATATAGTCTATGATGTTGACAGGTTTGGAGACACTTCTATATTTTGTTTGCCTGTACAATTAACTGCCATTACAGTTTGTATTACAACAGGTATTCAAATATTGCAGTAGTTATGTTATCAGGCTTTTGTATGCTTCGGTTATTTTTTTAAATAAAGATGTCAATACTTTATAATGAAGTGACCATATCGTCTGGTTCATGGAAATCCGCCACTGCTCTTAAAACATGCAATATCGGTATTCGTTTCTTTATGCGTCGTATTTTATAATATGCCACCCATATACAACGCATGATCTGCCTACCGAGAGGAATGTTAGTCTGCCTGGAAGACGACGGCCAACGTGTATTCCGTACAACAAGAAATGTGGGATTCTAATTTTCCCCATTCTTTTTGCACTGAGAGTATCTTTTTACTTTCTTTCCACATCTGACTACATCGTTAAACAAGTTTAGCTCTCTTTGTGATATATGAGAGGCTTGCCTACAATGCATCTGAATATCAATATATCTAGGTTTTATAAAATATATTTTGTTTTGGATGTGCCTAATTTAGCCTCTATCCCATATATCTAAATTTTTGTTCTTGAGCACGTTTTAAAAATTCGCGTTTCGCAGTCTATTTTCGTGTTTTTGTTTTTCCAAACAATATCCTGTAAATAAGATGAGAAAGTTACACCTTTATTTACTTTCCATTTAATTTCACTAGTAATATCTCGGTAACTGGGCTTATTTAATTAGGTACCATAGTCACTCCTAAGTAAAATTGATGTTAAATAATAAGACTTTTTACGAGTTATAGTAGTTATCCAGCCCTAGTTCAACAACATGTGAATTTGCCAATCGTAGGATTTAAGCTTGTTATTCACGGGTTCAGATAAGAATGGTCTACCACTCCTCCATTGCGGATATTGCCATGTCTAATGAGATATTGGTTTAATATAGCTTCCGTGTTGTTACCATATGGAAGCCTGATTCGATATAAATAGAAAATATTAAATGTTTTATGTACGAGTACGTACATGCACATTTAATTTTTTTTTTGAAAATCGATGTATTTTAAATTAAATATGAAATATTTTAATACTATCAATTATTAATGAAAAATACTATTTGTAAATAACTTCAAAAGAATTTTATAAAATATATTTTAATCTTAAAATAATCCGAGGACACCGTACAAAAAAATCACATTTTATGACAGTTTGTTTGACTTTACTGTAATTATTATCTTTGTTTTTTTTAATGTATTGATTAATTATTACAATGTATTAGTATTATTGTATACTGTGTATTCACTAGTTGTACCATTATATTATAATAGCATTATATATAATAGTCCCCCTTAATAATGATAATATTTTTATTTATATAATATGGGTAGTGGTAAAATGAAAATATTTACCTAATAAAAAAATTAATATTCAGTATATTGTTTATGTACTCATCTGTGAATATTTTTACAATATTAAAGAGTATTTTTCTCTCAATTTGATATCCGGAATCTTAAATGACACGTATAAATAGTGTTATTCTATTTTTTGTGTGGGTAGGTACCAAATTTGAATACATAATAAGCACTTCTTCCGTTAAAACGGCTTATCTATATAATCTCCATAGCTTATATTATTATATTTCTGAGACATAGAAATCACTGATAGGTATTTATGTTGGTAAAATAAAATCTATATTTAATGTATTTATATTTTGGTCTATAAATAGATTAAATTGGTACCTAACAATATCATAAGTTATTAGTATGAAGTATTTTAAGGACGTATTGTTTGAAGAAGGAATAATAAATTGTTTACCCAGTGACGTGCAAAAAATATAAAACGTAAAACGTAGACTCAGAGACCACAATATTGGTGATCTATTTCAGTACTACAGAAGTAAGTGAAGTGGCAACACAACTCACGGGACAGAGAAGAGTGGAATAAGCTTGAAGAGATATTACTATCTTGTTTTGATTATTTTTTACATTTATCTTTTTTTTGGATAACTAAATAAATCTTTATTTCATATTGAAAATAATGACGAGATTTTACTAATATATTAATTAAAGTGGAATAAGTACTATAAAAAAAATTGCGTTTTATTAAATAAAAACAACAATATATACATTTTGTTTATTACGAAGAATGCAAAATGTAAAACGAAGAATCTGTTCAAGTATAACATTTTTTTTTCGACCATGTCCGATTCTTATAAAATCATATGGGCACAGAGTGGAGGTTTTTAACGAGAAATGGATGTCAGCCACTTTATTAACCTATTAGTTCCATACTCTGACTCATACATAAATTTGAAAGCAATATGTGTACTTGTTAGATCCAGGATTCGAACCTGGGACCCAAGACACTATTAGCTGTTGCTTACACCATAGTTTTTTTTAATAATCCGAAGAATTACATCGGTACATAAGAAATTGTATAACGATTTCAGTTATTACTTAACAATCAAAAAGCGTAGCATATATTTTTGGAATGTTACAGAAATAATCCATGACCAAATATAATTATTTACACATTATGGCACAAGGTTAAAAAAGGTCATTGTGCTTATAAGCTTATAATAAGTGCGTGTAATGTCACAAGCATTAATGAAATCTGTAACCGAGGAGGTGAGTATACCAACAAAATTTCATTTCATTGAGAGACGTCCTGATAAAAAAGTGATTTAGTGATTAGCTGAAAATAACTAATTAAAAAAAATCCTTGTATTACCTTCTTGACTATATATTATTGTAAAAATGTCTGGCGTATTCCTATCATGACAGTTAAATTACTAATAATTATTATTCTTATCATTCGCAGTTCTATAATTCTTGTCCGGTCAAAAATCTCTCTATATTCCAATCTTCATAACTCCTGTGTAGGGAATCCAATCCCGAGCCAAAATTCTGATCCCGGGATTTTGGGATTAAAATTTGACAATCCCGGGATTGACATTTTTTTCCATTGTAAATTTTTATATTTACATAAAAAATCTAGTATAATTTGTACTATTTATGACATTTATTGTTAATATTGTATACGTTCAATCTTGGAAATACATAAGTTTAATGGAGTAAATAATATTGTAATATAAATAATAATGTAAATTTAATATGAGAATGCTGTTTCTGATAGTAAAGACTTAATGAATGGATTAGCGAGATTTAAAATAGTAAAGCAAATGGTGTACTTATGGCCTTTGCAAAGAAGCCGAAGCATTGTTGATGAAGCATTGTTGCTGAAGCATTGTTTTTTCCAATATTTCTCATTTTTATTAATTTATGTGAAAAAATAAAATGAATCGGCAACAAACATGGGTATAAATCAAACTTCATTTAAACTCAGTTTATTACCAATGTAGTTATTTGTTATTAAAAGTATTTTTTCTGTTATATTTTCGTTTTTATTTTATTTTCCATAAAAAATGATAAAAAAATCAATCCCAAAAGCTTTGGGATTGTGTTAATCAATCCCGGGATTCATAGGTATCGAAAATAGCTCTGGATCCCGGGATCTCGGGATTGGAATCCCTACTCTTGTGATGTAGGTATTGTTTTACCTTCAGGGGAAATATACTGATACTGTCGCATCAGTAGCTCCTGTGTAGATTTCTAGGAGTACTAGAATCTTACGTTTTATATTAGTTAGAATAATAATAATAATAAAGAAAAATGAAAATTGATGTAGAAGAAAGCTCGCATAAAAGTGTGTTCAAACATGCAAACAACTTTTAAATCAAGAATACCATTAATTAAGTGGCATGAATTTGTAAATCATCTAAGGATAAAGTCTTTTCAGTTTATACTGTGTACTTTTTTAATAACCTCTGATTAATATCTTCACAGGGTATCATAAAAAAGGTTGTTATGTACACTTAAAGTTTTGCAAGAGTAATTAAGTTTTCCCAGCGCTGTGTACTTATTACCTTCAGCCAGCCCTGTGTATAATGCCACGTAATACGGGGATGAAAATACCGAGTGTTCATTAAAAGAAGTCAAAGTGTCTCATCAGCACAATCATCATTAACTGGGATCGATCATCGGCTATCATCATCATGCCAGTCTACTGAGGTATTTTCTTCCCATTACTTAACATAACAATTTGATGATAAAATTTTACTAATTCTATTTTTACACCGGCTTGCATTAATTCGGATACCTTTACCCTCATCACTCGGGTACTATAAACGAGCCTACCCGAATAACTTACTTACCAAATATGTTATAAAATATCAAATACACAAAAATACTTTAAACGGATTTTCATATTTTTTTCACTTATTGCAATAAACAAAATAAAACTATTACCACAAAAAAAAAATTCCGACCATGTCCGATCCTAGTAGGATCATATTGGTCTCCACAGAGTAGAGGTTTGTATTAACAGATTTTTGTTTTTTTTTTACGAGAAATGGATATCAGCCACTTGCTCAACCTATTAGGTCCATACCCTGACTCACACACAAATTGAAAAACAATATGTGTACTTGCCAAAGACCCATGATTCGAACCTGAGACCCACGGCGTGATAGTTTAACGCTAGTCGCGCGGCCACCATGGGTGTACTACAAAAAATATTAATGCAATATTGTTTAATTTTATTAATATTTTTAACTAGGTAGTACGTAAAAAATAATGTCTAAAAATTTCATAAATCTGTTATTATGTGCAGCAACGGCGTTAAATATCAAATATTAAATTGATATTAAGAATATTTACATAGGATCACTTATCAATATTATCGAAAAATGTAAAAAAAAAGTGCATTATCCTGAAATTCCTTTTTAAATTCGACGTGTCAGTTCAAAACACTTATAAATGCTGCCCTCTACAATTTTAATACTTCTAGGATAATCTATGTTTAGATAAATTAACGATTTTATCTATGGTGTGTCATTTGGACTTATTTACCAAAAACTAGCATTATTACGATGAGACTCTTTATTCGGAGAATGGCTCAATTGTTGTAAAATAAAATATGATACATGTCTATGACTCATTATCATGATAGGATATCAAAACATTTGTATATCTGTAATGTGTACAATTTATTATGCATCATTAAACTGTTTCATACACCTCGTCGTAAACTTTTTAATTACCCTGTACTCCGGAACACTTATGAAGTCATAAACACATACACGTAGCGTGTACAAAAACACTTAGGTACAACATACATATAACACCCTTAAGTCGATTCATGAAATTTACCTTTGAGTGTACAGGTTATTAAATTTCAGTTGAGAGAATATACGCAGATGTAAGCAAACGTTAATGGTATATACATAATAAAGGAATTATTCTGTCCGTAATAAGTCTGAAACGTGGATAAAGAACAGAGATTTTGCAAAAACTGTTAATTTAAAACTTAAACCCAGCACAAATTTAATTAATTAAAATTACGAGTGAATTTAGTTAAAAGTATTTTATTTCATTCAAAAAATAATATTCTTCCTGATTTTAAATATTGGTAGACAATTAATAAAATTTCTTTTCTAGTATTTAAAAAAAGTAAAATTAATACAAATTACATTATTAAACTGCGTAACTACAATCAAATTGATATATTTTCTGAAAATATGGTTTTCTCTCTACCTAAGAATATGTTATAACATTTGAATATACATATTCCACGTATAATAACAAAATGATAAGCGCTATTCAAATAAGTACCGGGAGCGCCTCAAGTGCACCTTCCCAAGATCTTGGATATAAATTGCGTGTACCACAGTATGAAAGATTCCTAGTTTAACTACCCATATTGTTATCGTAAGCAGGGCTACATTATTGTTGCCACAGGTAACACGCCGAGAAAGCAGGTTCGGATAACCGAGTGAGGTGAGGCAGAGATACAGAATATAGATCTTATTATTAGTATGTATATCTGATTATATTCCCTAAATTCATATAAGAAATGTAATTATATTGCGAAAGTAAAAAAAAAGATGGGACAAAGTGCTATGGGAAGGTGCACCCTGAACACAACACATCGTATCGCGTAAACACGCAACAAAATATGTTGACAAAGGTGTTGTCACCGTAAAAATTGATATTAAAATAAAAGAGAGATAATACAATATAATAAACATTGGCTGAAAATTGTAATGCTGTTAAAGCAGATGTGTAAGAAAAAGAAATAATGCTAAAACGGTTAAAGCAATATTAAATAAATCTTTCTTAATATCAAGGCGTGTGATCGCGCTGTCATATCGATATAACTATCAGTGAAACTTGAATCTATAGAAAATTTAAAAATAGATATAAGTTGAATGTATAAGATGTTGAATAAGCAAACCTTGTAGGTGTCTACTATATTAATAATTGGGGCGCCAAGTGTGATCTCAATATTATGTATGATGAAATACTGTAGATTTAAAGAAAACACTACTTTAGAGAGCTATATTTATTAAAAAATTCAAACACATGTTGATCTTAATTCAATAAAAATAGAGACATGGTATTAACTAACAATGTAGACTCGTGATCGATGATTGCAAAGACAAAGAAATTATAAAAGCATTAAAATATATTATGGATACTCCGTTGATATTCACTGATTCCATATTTAAAAAGTCAAAATGAAGCTACTTGTAATACTGAATTTAAGGTTGGCAACCGTCCGAGCGGTAACCGTCATGGTAAACTGTTTGTCAAAGAAAACCGTCTATCAGTGCAGCCTAGGTTAAAGTGACCGAGTCCAAGGAAAATAAAACTCTTCTCGTTTGCCGCAGCGTTGCAGTTGGTGTAAAAGAGAAAACCAATCTTTCGTCATTCTCTACTTGCTCACCCCGAAACCTATTTTGAGATAATTTATTTTTGCAAAGTGACAGTGTGCAATGTAACATAGTTTAATAAAATTTTAAATGGACTTTGACAACTGAAAATATGGGAATCAGCTCATATAGGCATTATGATGGTGATGATATTATGTAAGATTCAGTTGATTTATATAAAAAAAACTCCGTTGAACTATATGAAAAGTTGGAACTATTAATGAAGTAATAATATACTTGAATTATTAATGCGAAAAACGACGAGTCGTAAACAGACGGTTTTCAAATTATAATATAAAGATAAGCTAACCTGCAATTTAAACGTAATATTTATTATGATTTACGATTGAAAAAACGCGATTTATTTTATTGTTCTACAAAATAGTCTGAGTTGAGTTTTCAAGTTGAAAATACATTAAAATAGTCTTTAAAAAGGCTCGTGAAAAATTGTTTCCTATTCATATAAAGCGAAGTCCTTAAGACTCGTAAGTATAGAGAAGACGTAAAATATTTCTTTTACGATTAGACAAACCCTTCTTTCGTGTTTTTGTGAGTATAGAAAATTTACTTGAAAAGAAAGTTACAAAGGGTGAGCTGCCGAAATATTTTTGTAGAATTTCATTTTATTAAATGAATATATAATTTCATCTATTTGATTTATCTATTTCATCTATCATTCAATATTAAAATTCAAAACGGCTTAAGTACCTCTTCTTCAGAAAATTTTGTTTTCGAATTTGAATTGAGGGCGCGAAGATAATCCAGAGAGGTTGAGTGTGATCGATTAGAGCAAGAGAGAGCTCGAGATATAGATAACTGAAATGTTGTATGTAGTGCCAGTTTAACTGAATAACTCCAGAGTAAATGATATACTTAATATGGTTGGATAGCCTTTCGTATATTGTATAATGTGATTTTTCCAGATGCTTGATTTTAGCCGGGTCGCCTGGTATTTCTTCACCGTGGAGACTTCTAGATAGGGGTGTGTAAAGTTTGAGATCATTTTATAAATTATTAAACTGTAAGTTAAGCAGTAACAAGTACCTAAGTTATGGTGGGGACATACCACACCGCGCGACGTATCCCCACCCGATGGGAACTGATCACAGTAATACGCTACATTACAATACATCAGCAGGTAATCGTATAAAATAAATTAAGTTCATGATATAAATTAACAAAAATAAACATATTTTTAAAATTTTATTTTATTCTTAATGTTTTGTAATATGTAATAAGTGATTTTAAATGCATTGCTGAGTAGATAAATCTCAGTTTGAGAAGATAATGAATTACCATTACATTTGTCTTGAATCATCTGTAACGCATGAGAGAAATCATGATATTATGTAGATAAATGTATAAGAGAGAGCGAGGAATGGACGCAGATTACAAACTAAAAAAACTTACACGCAAATAAAACAAATTATACTCTAATAATAGTTTGACATATGCTCACAGTGCGGTGATGGCATATCGAGTGATTAAAGAATCGAGAAATTAGTGTATTATTTAAGAGATGTAAGAGTAATTATAATAGGGATATGATGCTGTAATCTACAATAAGCTTACGCAACATATACCATAATAAAAAATAGAAACATTGTGAAGTTCAGCAACGGAGTGCTTAGCAAAGTCATGAGACTCTCTATGAAGACTCTGCCAGACTGTTGCAGCAATTCATAGAGAAATAATTGTGTCTGAAACACCAGATGACAGACCATACACGAATATGTATGAAAAAAAGGAGAGAGAGAGGACGTATGAGAATGTTGTTAGTGACAGTACCACCTAGTAATATTTTCTAGTATAATATATTATTAAATATGAGATATGGATCAGGATTTTCTATAATCGGCCATGCAATAAAATATTTAACATACATAATTTTGAAAAACACTTCTCAGAAAATATATTATAACCAATCGAAAATATCTTTTTGAAAAAAGTAAGACACCCGGCAGGAATCGAATCTGCATCTCCTGGGTTTACACCCAAATCCGCGCATTATCCACTATGCCATGAAGTGACATACTAATGACGACAAACTTGAACTATTGGCCTTTTTAATACCTGCTCATCAGCGTTCTTCCAAATCAAGCTACTATTGGCGATCGGTTTTTGTTTATTAAATCAAAGTAGGTACCTACAACTTCAATAATTACTAACCGACGTCACGGATTTCTCCAATATTTTATGATGTAACTTACGAAGTGTTTTTCAAAATTATGTATGTTCAATAATTAGAATGGTACATTCTTAAATCTTGTGAATTATTCGTTGAATAAAAGAAATAGTTATATAAAATATTCGTTTTGTTCTTCCGACATTTTACTTGGAGCTGCTATTTGACTTGTCATTTGACACACTTTTTGCTAATTTACATATGGTTGCTTATCATTACGTATGAATGTAGTGAAATGTATTAGAGTAAGTATTTAATAGCGTACATAAGTGAAACGGCAAATATTTTTCAACTGTATGTGGAATGAAATTACGGCCGCGTTGCTATTCGGAGAGCGATAGTCGAGGCATCTGCACGTCGATTCGTTTTATCATGGCGTCGGATGAAAATATTCTTAAATCGTGTAAAGATGACTAAAAAACTTTACGTATGTACTTAAAAAAGAAAACATGTCAATGAATATACTATTATAATTACGAATATAATAATAAACATAACATAAAAAGGACGCATGTTGAAATTTTATGACAAATTATATTTTGTTCGGCTTGCGTCATTTGCACCCGCGACCCGCAATCCGCGCATCGCCTAGTCATGATATTTTTAGACCATGCCTCAGCTGAGGTATAGCCTTAAGTATTTAGTAATCTGACGATTAATTTAAAAAGCTGTGGAGATGTGTGTAAAAACAAGAATCCTGCGCTGCGTCGATACTAATTGGAAAAAGGGCTGGAGAAAAGCAGTAGAAGAGGAGTTGATTTCGAGTGATATTAGAGCTTAAGAGAGAGTTAAGCTGTTCGACATTGAAAGAAGAAGTATTTATTTTAAATACCAAATAATCATAATGTAACTTATACGGAGTATTAGCGCCTGTACACGTGCATGGATTTACTGGAAGCTATAGTAATATATATATATATAGTATATAGCCAAGCTTGCAACTGCATGATAATACATTTTCTTATTATGGCCGTGATAATACTTATTGTAAGGAGTAAGTTATTACCACAATAATATGTTTTGTCACTGTTGTTTGATTTAATAAAACACATTTTTTTTGTAGTACTTATTCCACTTTAATATATAAATTTGGACCGGTTTCGTCCGCCTCATAGTTAAAAATGTCCCTCTGAGGCGGACGAAACCAGTACAAATTTATTTATGAAAGTGGAATAAGTACTACAAAAAAATTTGCGTTTTATTAAATCAGATAACAGTACAACGTAGTTTCACCATGAATTGACAGTTAACAAAATAAAAGAAATGATTTGTCACGTTGAGATCCACATTTTTCAACAAATAATTTACTGAAATTCAATATGGTTCATGTTAAAAATATCTTAAGAAGTTTTTTTCTGCCAATACCAACCGAGTTGTTTCTCTATGGAATAAAAATACTATATAATTCTATTATGAATAACGGTATAAATGTTAGCGCACTGTAAACAGTGGTGAAATAATCATCATATTAAAAACCGATATTATTTTATCAAAAAATTAAAAATCACTCAATTGTAACGATTAAAATTAGATAACAATATAATATTATCCACTAAATGGCTAAATTCGTATATTTAAAAAATGTAGCAGGTGAACGCCACCTTTATGAGTTCCACGGCTGTGCGTTTTATTTATTTTTGTGGTGCGTGTCTGCCTGTCATACATTTTTTTTTATGATTTAGTGAGTGTAAATCATGTGGACTTATAGAAAACAGTAAGTGATCGATGGAACGTGTGTTTTTCTATTTCATCGACGTTTTAAAGTAAAAAAAAAAATAATATTATAGTATTTTTTTTTACAAAAACAACTTATAACATTGATTCTTCATCTGACAACTTTATAAAAAGTTGGCCACGTTCTATAATTTTGAATCGTATTAATATTATTAATATTTCCAGATGTTCTGAACTTCAATAGTTTTTGAACAAATTAGTTTTATTCTCTCGCTTTGTTCTCTGTATACGGCGCATGCCAAATTTTACAGTAGTAGAGCATTATCTCGTTCTTATATGAAAATATAAGGAGCAGAATATTATATGTAGTAATATGGTTTGTCTCTCAAGTTTTGATAATAGTAATAGAAGAAGATAGTGTAAAATATACGAGACTTATACAATATTAAAACCTACATAATATTATATAGTATTTCTGATACATACCTACCTATAACCTACATTTTTGATCATAATATGATAATAATATGGACCTTCACAGAGTAGAAGGCTATACCTCAGTTGAGGCATGGTCTAAAAAGATCGTGGCTTGGCGATGCGTGGATTGCGGGTCACGGGTGCAAATGACGCATGCTCAACGAAATATAATTTGTCAAATAAATGTTCTGCTTATTGTTCTATTGGTAACAATAATAATATATTCATTGACATGTTTTCTTTTTCAAGTAAATGGGTAACGTTTTAAGTCATCTTTACACGATTTAAGAATTAATACCCCCGTCGCCATCATGAAACAAATTGACGTATTCACACCTCGACGTTCGCTCTCCGAAAGCCAGCGAGTCCAAAATTTCGTCGCGCCTATAGTTGAAAATTATTTTCCGTTTCACTCATGTATCGTCTTAACTGATTTTTGTTTTTACGATAAATGGATATCAGCCACTTACTCAATCTATTAGTTTCGTTCTCAGGGTACAAACTTACATTGAAAGACAACATGTAAATTTCCCAGCCCAGTGATTTGAACTCGGGGCCCACGACATTATAATATAGTAATGCCAATTGGGCGGGCATTAGCTATTTAATCAAATCGCTTCGGACATTGATATATTGAGCGTGATTTTAGGTGGACGTTGTTTAATAAGTTTTTAATATAGGGTCTATCAACCTAGTTTACTTTGTGTGTTTCCATGTACTTTTATTTTTTTTATTTTATTAATGTATTATTTACTCAAATTATCCTGTATATTATTTGAAATTTTTTTATTTGAAAATTGTTTACACTTACTTTATGTCGTATCGTGAATGCTTTGAATTTATGATTTGTGATGTTCATTAAGGGGGGACATAATATATTTTTTTATTGTAAATATTTCACTATAATAATGTCAACATAAATTTTACTAATAGTTTTATAAATGCTTTTAAAAATTAATAAATATAAAAAATCTTAACACCACTTCACATGGACGTACTAAAATATGACTATATTCAAAAACATAGAGGGAGAGGTTTAAAAGAATACTATTTCGTCACTGTTCTGGCAGAAGACACTAATTCAAAAAAATGACATATTGAGTTAGTACCAAAATCTTCCTTATTTCAAACTTTACCGTCTGGAAACCTTCTTAATAAATAAACAGTCTTTATTTTAAAGTCATCCTTTTTACGATTACTTAATAAACTCACATGATAGACCATTATTTCAAACATTTTAACAACTTCAAAGTCAAATTACTCAAAACTATTATTCTCCAGTTAGTGTGTTCTGCCAGAACAGAGACGATTTTATGTAATAAAAATACTTTATGCAGTCATCAAACGTTTAAAATAAATATAAAGGATAATAAGGCTTCAAAATTATGTAAATAGATTATCTACAACGTTTAAGGAATGTCCAGGATCATGCTTTGAAAATATCATAAACGCTCCATTTTGACGTACGCTGAGCATGTGGGGCGTTAAAATAAATAAATTTGAATTTAAATAAGCCGACATGTTACTGCTCGGCCATCGTGGGTGTCTTCATGAATTTAAAATCATTTCGATTATAAAATGCTTCCGGATTATGTATTCTTTACACCTAAGAATCATACTATTATTAAAAAATTAGAAAAAATCTTGAAAAACAACAAGATTATAATATCTTCTATCATATTCCAGGTGTTTACCAATTTAGCTTCCTGCACGCTAACTAATTACGACAAAATTAGATAAAAGCCATGCAACTGAAACGCTTCAAAATTATTTCATGTTATGTCTGTTTAATAAGAATTGTTAAATTATTCTTTGAATAAAAGTATTCCTTGATGTAAATAATGTTGGTTATAATTAAAAACCACTGAAAGCGTCGTTAATACTAAAAGTTATAAAGACGTTGTAAAATTTATTCTCTATGTGTTATATTATTCACTAAAGTTAACCGCACTGTTTCGCCAAGCTTTCATCTCATTCAGTGGCATTTAATTTTCTATGATTTAAGTTACAAAGCACTCGACCCGGCATTCTCATACAAGTATAGTTTTCTTTCAGCCATTGTAGTAGTCGGTGTCGCATTATTCCAACAGAACGGGGTCAACTTTCATATCCGCAAAGCTTAAGACAGAAATAAAACTAAACTCCAGAGACGAGCGAGTTGAGGCAAGCTCTGGTGCAATGGCCTGCAGATATCTCTCCAGCGAAACATACCCGGATAGCAATGGGGGGACGGTTATTGTCTAGATAGATTTTTATTTATTTTGCAAAAATATGATAAGCAATTTTGTGAGACAAGCGAATACTGCAATGACTGGCAGTATAAGATAATGGTTTCAACTTTAGATACATAGCAATACTAGTGAATTGTAGTAAAGAGTTTAGTCTGACTTGTCAAAATAAACACAATACAATAAAACATTGATTAGTGCAAACGTCTTGCTAATATAAGATAGAGCCTTTTTTGGTTTCTTTAACAATTATTGCTGAAATTAATATCATATTTTTCCCAGTTGCTATGCAACAAATAAAGATTGCTAGTTTGACATTTTAAATATTCAAAGATAGAAAAGAAAGGTTCAAATAAATAATTATGATGAACTTCGCGTACTTTCATGCTACCACGGCGACAAATTTTTCAAATTAGCGGCCCATATGCTCAGCGTAGGTCAAATGGAGCTTTTATGGTATTTTCAGAACATAACCCTTATTCTTAGGTCAATAATTATTATAAAGCAATCACTTATCATGGGATGTTTACCACATTTGAATGGTCAAAGTCATAGCTTATAATCAGTATCTTTAGAATTATATTCAAATATGTTAATTGTGCCCATTTTTTGAATAATAAAATGCCTAATTCTTGTCGAATTTGGGATCACAAAGATTATAAAATATATTTTCTTATCGTAAATATGTCATTATAATTATATTGTTAACATTAATTTTACTAATGGTTTTGTAAATGCGTTTAAAAATTAATAACTCTAAAAAATCTTAACACCACTGCACATGGATATACTGAAATATGACTATATTCTAAAACATTAGAACGGGACGTTTAAAAAAATACTATTTTATGTAATAAAAATATTTTATGCAATCATCAAATATTTTACATAAATATAAAGGATAATAGGCTTCAAAATTATATAAATAGGTTATCTACAACGTTTAAATAATGTCCAGGGTTATGCTCTGAAAATACCATAACAGCTCCATTTTGACCTACGCTGAGCATGTGGGCCCTTAAGGTAAAAAGTAAGCCTATCATTAATTTTCCATTTTTACGCGAGAGCATTTTTTTGGTATTTTATTGGTTTAGATTTAACATAATTTAACGTTGTAGCATTTTTATATAATTCAATTTTTTTTATTAAAATTTCCCGACGCGATAATATTATGTCCAGTATCATGGGATACGTTATATCATCAAAAATATTAATTAGTAAACACTACAATGAAAGTAACATTAGTATTCGTAGATAATAAACAATCAAATAAGATGGTGTCATTTAGTTACGATAGTTAAACAACATTAATATTAGCCCAATAGAGTATTATCTCTTTGTAATAATAAAAGACAAAATAATTTAATTTACATAAATCTTTTACATTTACCTAATACTTTTAATTCCCTTTATTCTAGTCGACAACCAGCTTCAATAAGGGATATAATTCATAATGTCTGCTGTGGTTGAACACTGCTATTAGAAATTACGTTAGGAGGCATTATATTATTACACAGGCCTGGACAATGAGTCTAATGTTAACGGTTGTAAATTGTTTTGAATATTAAATTAGCAAAACCGACTTCCTAACGCAGCCAGTGAGGTTTCGTGCCCATCAAATATGAATTATATAATAGCTCTTAAGCCTTGCGTAAATCGGTACAGCACAAGTCAGTGATTCCCAGCCATAATTCCGTGGAACCATGGGATTCCGTGAATTGTGTCAGGGGTTCTACAAGAATTTGAAAAAAACTTGCGAAAATAAGAAAGTATCTAAGTGGTAACATTGGAGACAGGGTGAAATTTTCAGGATCACTGAAAAAGGCACACTGATAACTAAAATTGATATAACTCATTTAGTACTCATTTAATTCAAATACATCTTAAAATTTTATTATATATATTTTTTTGTAAATCAAGAATACATGTCAAATATAGGGTTTTATGTTTTTTTAGCCTTTGTTTATACAAAATGACAAAGTTAAAAAGTCTATGATAGAAATTAATGATAAAAAAGATATAAAACTGGAGCTAAATACTATAATACTTGTCAAGATATTTAGAAGATGGAGGACCGTTATATATAACTATGTTCAACCAAATTGCTTCAGGTGTTGATATATTCCACTTGCGTGAGGTGAGTTTAGGTGGGCGCTATTTTATAAATTATTAAAATAGGGTCTCCTTGGTAAACTCGGTGTACTTCTTTGAACTACTATTGATGTATAATTGTATTTTCACTGCGTTTGTATGTTTATATTATGTTCTCTTTTTATATTTTCATTTTATCGCTTTTATTACTTTTATTTTTCTTTCTTCTTTATAATACTGTTTCATGTCATGTTGTGAAAATCTTAAATTTATAATTTGTAATGTCCACAATAATGTAAAATAAATAAATTGAATTGAATTGAATATGTTTTTTACTCATTTAAACACCTAATACCTACCCAACTGATCATTATTTTGACAAATCAAATAAACCTTCAAAAATATATCGAACTATACATAAATAACACCATTTAATGATAGTTACATCTATTATCAAGTAATTTCAACTTTTAAAAAAATCAGTGTGATTAAAAATGTATGCTTTTCACCATGTCCTGGATCCTGTAGCAGCGGCGCCACATTGGCGCCGATTGTTCCCAATATTTGATAATAAAATAGAAAAAAGCGTTGACAGTACGACCAACTATATTCAGGTCATAGCACTGAAATCGAATTACGATGGTAGTGTTAGCTGTTAATATCTTTTAATACAGTGCAGTGCCATACTTCCAATAAACGAAGACTTTTGATTTCATATTTCATTCAAAATTATTACCATTTGTATCAATATGCAACAATAATTATTTTTTACATACAGTTTACCATAATATTGCATTCGAAGATGAGCTATAAATAACTAAGACTACGATTGTAATTTACAGTTTCATGTTACGGCATGGCCATAATAGGCCTCGGTTTATATTATACATATTTTTGAAATAATCTCTTTGAATGTTTAATTTGGTAAAATATTTAGAGTTTTAGTAATAACAATTAATTGACCATACTAGCAGAATCGTCCCGTGCGGGTAGTCAGGTCATTAGCTTTCTTATGGGTAGCAGATTCAAAGAGAGTTTTAAACTAAGGAAGAAATGCGAATAAAACAATTATTTGTGAGTAGTTTTTATAGAAAATATTGATATTGCGGCGTATATTGTATTCAGTATGTTAAAAGTTATATTGCTTAAATGTACCGAAAAAATGTCATTATAAATAAAGGATGGCATATTTTATTAAGTGCTATACTTTTGCCTAAATATTTTACTGTCTACGTTTTTTTTTTTTTTTAATAATTTTCCGAACCCTTCTGAACCTTAGCCCAATGTTTACGGGCTCTTTTAATTAATTTTTTAATTAACGTGTTAATTTGCATTTGAAAAGCAATTAGCAAAAATACAATTTTGTGCGGCCCGTAAGCATTGGGTATAATATGTCTATGATGTAGGGGTTACTCGGAGTGTAGTAAGAGTTTAAACAAAAAAGGTTGAAAAATACTGGTATAAATGGTTTTAATTTTGCCTCAGTGCTATTTAAGTCATTAAACGTAAAAAATATTTTTTTTGCGATTAAGACTATCATATTTTTGTTTATTAAACATGAAAAACGAATTGAGCCATTCATTAGTGCTCTGAATTAGGAATTTAAAGAATAAAAAAGTGAAAAATATTTGTGTCATGATGTCTTATCCATTATTATTGGTTATCAAATTAAATGTAATCTCAATTATTTTCAATCTGTTTGTAGTAAAATTTAGAAATACCTAACGAGAAAATGAGGAAGCAAACTGTGAGGTCTTCACATCACGTTTGAGGTTAAGATGCGACGTTGGACCTGCCTCGACCACACGCTACGGATTTTTTTAAAAACAACTGTCCAGGATTCAAGCGTCCTGGAGGACTGCTAAATACTATCCATTACGCGATGACGTGAAGAAGACTGGCTGAAAAAAGAATTCATTAGGGCTCCGTGTGCTATTTATATGATGCACATACGAAAAAGATGAGGATCTAAAGAAAAAGATCTCAGTTGATTTTGCTGGTTATTTTTTATTCAGTATATACAATATGTATGCATTATTGATTTATTGTTCATTGGAAATAATATTTTAGTGCAATACATTCGATAATACCCCGAAAAAACTTTTGAGGTTAAAAAGTAACTGGAGGATTAAAAGAAAAGCAGACCTTATGTCACATCTATGGTGAAGATGCTACTTTAAAACTGGATCGATCACATGCCACACTACTCAGGTGAGTTTGAACATGGTCATTTTTTCTTTGGTCCAATCAGATTCAGGCATCCTGTAAGGCTGTTTTTTTAATGAATATTCAATCAATCTAAATTCTTTCAATAAACTATGTACCCATTTGACAAAGTATTTAATTTAATTTTAAGGTTCTGCCAACAGTATTCATTTATTAATCATTATTTTGTAAATATGTTTTAAGCTATACATGCGTAGCAGTTACAAAAAAACCTTAAAAATCAATAGAGTTTACTAAATATTAAGTTTAAGGTGAATTTTGCATAAACTAAAGGTACCTAACGGGAAAAATAAGAAGCTTACAATTTGAGACATTTTTTTGATAACTTGCTTTTTAATGTGTAAAATAAACTTACAATAAAATAAAACGATACAAAATGTCAGTTCGTTAAAGAATCCGATTTTATTATTAGATATTATTTTGTGGGTATGTTTATTATAATTTTTTTGTTTAATACCTAAGTTTTATTTAACGTACAGAAAAGGTTTTGATAAATTTATAGTTTTAAGGGTTTTATATTTATTTTTAAAAAATCGCGTGTGTAATATGAAATCCTTTCTACTATTTTCCCTAACAAGGTTTTTTTTATGAACATAATAATATACATTACAGCAAACTAACCGAATTATTTTTTCTCCATTATTATACAAATGTATGAATAAATAAAACAAAAATGAATGAATAGCCACTTGAATATTCGTTTAACTGACCATACAAATTAACTTAAATATAAAATATTCTGGATATCGCTTTTTTGTGGATGTTTTAAACTTTGTTTTAATACGGTAGCCGTGGTTAAATAGCCGCATTAAAAGTATCGGATCAGCTTAAAAGTTGAAGTAGGCGTCCATGAAGCGGTGTTTGGGGTAGCTCTTTTCACCCGAGAAACCTACAGCTGTACCCTGAAAGGTTAGAAGAGGCTCATTGACTTGTCTTTTTGACCCAGATTGTGTAAAGCTTCTCTCAATATATCCCCTATATCCGCTGGAAAAGGTTGTTTTCTGTTTCACAAAGAGCAAACTAAAGCTCGAAGCTGGGCTTTGTTCACCGCTCCACAATGATATTTAACGCCTTCCAATGCATTAAATTATTTCATAAGCTGTGTTTTCTATCGCATTATTGTCTACTGCTGTTCTAGTATTCTAGATAAAATACATTCTTTAATAATGGAAGCTTTTGCGCGCGCGTATAATATATTATTTTTGTATTTAATATTTATAATTGCATTCATTCATCAAAATTATTTTGTTTAAATTTCAAAGATCACACAATTATTGCATGCACATATTAATGAAACTGCCGATTTCTGTATAAAGAAGATTGCTATGGTCAGCTGACAGCAATTGATGCTAAAATAATAAAGTAATATCTAGTTACATAATTATTATGTTAATTTAAGACGAAAAATTCTCTTGATCTTTGATTTATTGTCTCAAATGGCATGTTAAATTACATATTTAACTGTGCGAATCATTGATTTTTGCCATTAGTTTATCCTCTAAAAATTACTTAGAGCAGCGTTTGTATTCATATTTCTAATAGAACTCAATATATAGGTTGGTACACACAGTTACTAACAGCAAAATGTCTATTTTTTATTCTCTTTAGTATTAATACTGATAAGTAAAAACCGAATAAGGCATCGACTTTACATTACAAGGTTTTTCTACTTTAAATAATTCAGAGTAATCGTTTACGTACAGTAAAATAAATTATGGCAAGTAAATTCAATCAATCTGTGTATGTATACAATAATGTTATCGTCATTCACAAGAATCACAAATCTTACTGGAAAATGGCATAAAAAGAAACTTCAGTGAAACACAAAAAATGCAGGGTTTCGAGAGTTTTCCATAACAAAAAATCACATTTTCAAAAGATTGATACTTTTCTTTGAATATTATGACTTTTTGTATAATTTATTTATTTACTAAGGTATTCTTAGGTTTTTTTATAAGCCATTAAAATGTCATATTGTTAGCGAGAATCGTCTGTTATTATATTATTATATACCTATAATAGCGTTATAATATTAAACAATTACTATAGGGATTATGTTGTTTGATTCTCTTATTCCGGAACTAATTTTTCTTCTCGGGGATCAAACCGCAAAACTCCTCCAATTTTTTGCAATAACGCACAGAGAACAAAGACACCAAACGTCAATCTGCATAATTTTTTAACGTATTTGAATGTAATTGTATTATCAAAAATATTGTGTATTTCTCGAAACAAATGATTTAGTATTCGAAAAATAAAGATTTAAGAAATCGTATTATAATATCGTACATTTGACGGCGGTGCGTTTTGGTCACTAGTGGATTATAGTTCATTTTGCGATTATTATAAAGCTATAAACCAGATCATAGTAAAACTTCAATAGAAAATATCATGGTATGAGATAAAAAAAATACTCTCACAGGATTGAATAACCAATGAGTGACATTGATTTAATATGTATACTGGTCGAGTATGTACTATCGGTAAATAGGTTTGTCACATATCAAACAGACTTGTAAACAAGAGTTTTTTGTATCTTCTTTGAAATATCGTGTTTCTTGTTGATATTATATGTAAATTTCATCATGGCCAATTTTCTCCGGCGACATTTTGTTTACTCTGCTTGTTTTCCTTCTTTTACTCTTTCTCTTTATTACAAGTTACGCTAATCCGTTTATAGGTAAGGGAGCCCTATAAGAAAATTTTAGTAAAGTGAGCTCCTGAACGTAATATTATTTATTTTAGATAAATTTAATAATAAGAAATAATGTTTATATTCACAGTAGTATTTGATGGCGTTTCTTCATGTATATTCTTGAATTGTTTCTTGTGTTATTAATATGTATATCGATGGCTCAGTCAAAAATTTCAAGTTTTGAGTTATGTTAGCCATTATATTCGTATATCGCTCCTCTTCAGTTTCATAAAATTATAACTCGAAAAAATGACTAGTTGTCTTCGTAAGGCCGATGTTTATATATGAAAATTAAGAAACTGAAACAACATTTTAGTTCCATAAACAAATAAATCGAGGTATCGCTTTGTAGAAATATTGTGGATATGGCATTCCATATACGCATAACCAGACATACCATTTTATAGTTGTGGCAACCTTATATTTATCTAGGTCTTTTCTCTTTGATCAACCATTACTCAAAACTACTAATTCCTAGTTGTAGCACTATATAACTGAGCCGTCGATGCTACCTGAAAGCTAAAGTGAGATACATAGAAAAAAGTCGATTGCTGATAGCTATACCTTCATAATAAATCAATAAGATTATTTTAAAAATTACAAAACTCTATTTTAAAAAATATGTTCTACATTCCATTCTAAAGAAGCCTCCATTGTTGCATTTTTTTATAAAAATTGTCTTGTAACTGTACAGCAATAGTGAAATAACTGAAATAATCCACTGTTGATAATATTATTATACAAAAAATCTTACCATTATCATAATATATAATTTATAAGCCGCAGAAAAAAAACAAAAAGAATAGTAACAGATTTGATTTGTATAAAACTAACATTAAACTTTAATATCTCGAAACTAGTATTTTCGACGTATTCCACTGTTGCTTTTAATTAACGGTTTATATGAATCGTTAGTTTAAATTGAGTTTAGTAGCATAACAATAGCGTTATACATTTGAATGATTGCTTTTACATTACGTAAAGAAAACGTGTACAAAGTCACTCCTTTAAGGATAAATTAGATTTTCAATAAGAGATAGTGTGTTTTAAACACATTATACAAATAATATATTTGATATTGTATGGATTTAACGATGAAAGGGGATACTAAAATTAGTATATTAATAATCCGTATATTATTATTGCAGTGACCGTACTAACGCGTACTTATAGTAAATCAAATATTAGCAAAAGATCTCTGCAAAGAACTTGATATCATTAAAAATTTATGTAACTTTTACTAATTTCCAATATAGGCAATTGATATAATATCATATACTAGTTAAATAGTCATAACTAATAATAACACATTTTTCGATAATTAATACCACCAATTTAAATTAAATAATATGTTTATTTAATATAAATCACTTATATATGAATAAACTAACTAAAATTATATAGTTATAATACTATACATATACTACATACTATTAATTTATAATTATTCAGAATCATATTGTGGTGAGAGTTAAAATTTGTATGATAATATTATTTATTAAACATTTGAAGATCACGTCACGTGGATTGTGTATTATAGAGGTGGCATGCTCTTTTATTCTTGCTGGGTCACTAAGCCGTTTTGAATTTTCGTAGCAAAAATGTATACTGAAATGATAACATACATGTAGGTATAGTATTACAACAAATTTAACATAAAATCTTATGATCATCATTTTATTATATCAATGCTAACTGTTGGCAATATCTAAAACAAAACAAAGAAAAGGAAAATCACCAACAAAGTGTTATATCCAAAACCCTTTCAAAATACGTTGCAATACAAAAACTCATATGAGAGACAATGGTTATGTAAGACACCAATAATAGCCTTTTACATTTTATTTTTTTGAAAAACAACATATTATTAAATTTGATTGCTACATTAATTAAATGTGTACATGTTTAAGCAAACGTTTTTTTGTTAATTCTACTTTTTATAGTGTTACCCAAAACAATATTGACATTATACGTAACTGTGTATTAGACCAGGGGGGGGGGGGCAAACTTTTTGGATGGAGGGCCAAATTCAAGAATTCAAAATGAGCGGCGGGCCGCAAGTAAAATAACATTTTTAGATATACACTATTTACTATCACGAAAAATAAACATTACAAAAAATTAATGGGAAGAATGAAACTGTTGTACATTTTTGAACATTTTTTAAATTCAGGTGTTAATTTTGTAGTTGATATTCTCAAAACTGCTTCTAAATGGGCATCGGAGATATTTGATGGTAAAATTTTTTTATTGAGGTTCATGATCGAAAATGTTTGTTCACATATTATATAGGTTGATCCAAAAATAACGAACATTTTTCTTGCATAATTTTTAAGTTGGTCGAATTTGTCTGAATTAAAGGCATTGTAAAATTTGGAGATTTTTTCACGACAATGCAATTCTCTTAAATCAGTGTCACACTGCAGATCAATAATCTCAAGCTGTAGCTCTGTCAGTACACTATCAATATATATTGATCTACTTACAATATCTACATCCAGAACGAGATTACAATCCGAAATTTCTTTCCATTCATTCGCTATCGATGTTCAACGTAGAAAATAGTGGTTACATATTGTGAGACGAGACGCAAGGAAGACATACTGAGATAATACATTTACGAAACAACAAATTCTTCAAATTTTAATCTATTGTCAATATTTTTTAAAAAATTATAAAAAAGTTATTCGTAATCAGAAGTACAATTTTATTAATAATGGCCCGGCGGGCCGCAGTTTACTCCCTGTATTAGACAATATACGACAATCTATAAGTAGCAAAAACTACTAAGCGAAGATTTAAGATTTTTATATTCATTCAAATTATAATATGACGTAATCAATACATATCTGGCAATACTATTTGCTGCCTACGAGGGTTCGGGGACCAGTCCGTAGTAAAGGCATGGGTATCTCTTATCAGGAATTTCGGGTTAGATTCCAGTTATGTTTTATGTAATTTTCTTCACTCCGAGTGTTTCTATGATTATTTTGTTACTACTAATTTGTCATTATAATTGGGCCTTGTCATCTGTTAGTGTTAAAAAGATGGAGAAGAATGATAATTATTTTCTGCATTAAGTAAATAAGATATTTTTTCAGTTTACTATGTCGTTGTAATAATGTCAACGACTCAATAATAAGCGACTATGTAACATTTATATCGACACGTAAGTGATATCGTTACAACTTGAGATTTTAAGTAATAAAGTAAAAAGACTATGTCGGGAATCTTTTGCAGCTAATATTTATTTTGTTAGACAATTATATGATTAAAACCACACTTTGGTAAAATAGAGAAGACCAATTTCTATTCAGATATACTATTAAAATGAACAAAACATATTCAATTTGTTCTGTTTTTTGGTTAAGACAAATAATTGCTACGCCTTACTTGGCATTCCTGTCATATACTTTGATGTATTCTACAGGTGTATAATAATTTAAAGTATATTTTAATGTGTGTTGTTATTCTTTTCGTTTCGTATAATCATTTACTTGCAACAGGCAGTTTTCGTTACTGTTGGCAGAACTAATACGTAAATATATACATACATTATTATATTAGATATATATAATATTATACATTGAGAAATTTAATAGAATGCTTGCATTTTACTGAGTGATATTTAAAAAAATCAAAAATTCCATTAAAAATTATTTTTTTAATAGTTAATTAAGTTTTTAATAGTATTTATTATGATAAAACTAACACGGGACTATATAATATTTGAGTGTACACGTATACTTATTTAACTTATGTTTACTAGAAGAAACTATATCACGTTATGCCATATCGAGAATTCGAGCAGGTAATCAATAATAAATTAATTGATTCGAAGCGACAGCGTCTCGAAGAATAAGATAGTAAGAAGGTCTACGCCGTAGACTATCTACAGCGTAGACATGCTGTAAAGGTATTAATGGAATAATATGATTTCCAATACTGTATTAAAATTTCTAAAAAATTCTTGGCAGAATTAAGAGTATAAATGAAATTTTTTTTATCTATTTCATATTTCATCTCTGTTCTGGCAGAACACACTTACTGGAGAATACTAGTTTTGAGTAATTTGACTTTGAAGTTGTTAAAATGTTTGAAATGGTCTATCATGTGAGTTTATTAAGTAATCGTAAAAAGGGTGACTTTAAAATAAAGACTCTTTATTTATTAAAAAGGTTTCCAGACGGTAAAGTTTGAAATAAGGAACATTTTGGCATAACTAACTCAATATGTCATTTTTTCGAATTAGTGTCTTCTGCCAGAATAGTGACGATTTAATATCTTTTGTCTTTGTTTTGTATTATTTTTTTTTGTTTTTTTTTATTTTGTATTGTTTTTAATATATTTATTTTCATTCATTTTAAAGAGCAAATAAGCATAATAATCCAAATAGGTAAAGTAGTCGCTGTTTTAGGTGGGTTATCTTAAGATATCCAGAGTAAATGAGATATATCACATACTAGGGGACAGTTGGTGTATTTAGATTTTTGTGTATATTATATATAAATAATATATCAATATCGTCAGTCAGGATCGATCCACTGTTTGATAAAGGCCCTACCTAAAACCTTCAATCCTTCTCGGTCCACAGTTCTTCGCTGCCACGTACACTCACGAGAATTTATGAGTTCGTCTATCTAGCGGGTGTCAGGGCATACCTGTGATCGTTTAATGCCCCTTCAGTACCATTTTATGCACAGGGTCACCCAATCATCGAGAAACATGTCCAGAACATTGCGATTTCATCTGATTATCAACCTCTATCATATTGCGAACTCTTGTCTGTTTCCTTATTTATTACTTTATTTTGTGATTTTTCACGTTACACACAACATACACCAATCCACACCATGTTGAAATACTAATAATTTTTGGATTAACTTTACATTGACGGTTCATGTTTTACATGAATACGCGAGTGCTAATATCATACCTTGGTTGAACACTTTACATGGTGGGAGATCACTTTTGAAGATACTATACAGGCGTCCAAATGCATTCCATGCAAGTATGGTTCTGATAACAATCTCATCATATATAATTACATTGATACATTTATTACAATATACATTTGTGTGTGTTAATTATTATGTCTTTGTATGGTTATTATTCTGTACAATATGTAAATATAAGTGTCAATTAATATAATAACATCAATTTCAAGTTAAAAAATGAATAAAAAATAATCACGATATTACAGGATTCCAAAAAGTATGAAACTGATGTTATTTAAACTAAATTACAGTTTTTCATGTAGTAGCAATAAATAGTATTAATTCGTGTGATTAATTAATAACACACGTGTGTTTTTGGCCAAAGGGCAACGTATATCTCATTTATACATCAGCGACGAAATTGAGATTTCGCAGCATGCATGTGGCGAACATTTTTCAATTAAACCGAACTTTTCACGACTAAAAATAAGTCATTATTAATAACCGCCATTTATTATGGTTGAAAATATAATAACTCTTTTAAAATATCCATAGGGCATGCCATAATTTGACCGAATTAATTAATAACTTAACATAACAATGTTAGATCATACTTATTATTTAGTATTGAATTATTACTCCATGCAGAATGGCTAGATTATGAATTTAAAAATAGAACTACGATTGATAAAAGATATTCTTAAATATACACAATTTGAAATAGGTGGGTCAGATTTACGTCAATCTATTTTACCATTAGCAATAGATATGAGTTCAACTCCCGCTGGGTGTTGTATTGTTTTCAAAGATTTTTTGCTAGTAGGTATATATCTGAGGTATTTAATTATGTATGTTCAAATAAAAGTGTTACATTCCCAAATCTTGTAAATAATTCATTTAAGAAGTTTATAAAGTAGGTATATTCTAGTTATATAGGTACTCAACAAAGTAATTAAATCATTGTAGAAATGACATAGAATTATGGAGAATTGGAGAAAACTATCATGAAAAGTAACGTTTTTCTATAACACTGATAATTTATTTATCGACACTGTGAATTTAATAATAACTTAATATTAAGATTTTAAATTCATCCGATGTTTAAATATTTTTGTAATACTTTAACTGTAAAAAGATTATACTTACGGTAACCGCAGAACGCATAACGGGTAAAATGTTTTTTCAATATTTAAAAAAAAATGATAAAGCTCCCTATAGTAATAATTCACTTATCTATTATGAATAGACTTAAGAGCTGAAGTGAAAAATACTGACAGTTCAATATCCCAATAAAAAAAGGGTCTACATGTATTAATTTAACCCTTGTAAATCCTAATTTAAAAATCTCTATGATATAAGTATTATTATATCTTTGTTACTGTATGTAAGTTGATTGTTTTTGTTTTGTACTTTATACTTTTATACTCAACCCTAGTTTCGACATATCACAATAAATTTCTTCTTTTTGGTGTTAACTTATTTTAACTTTGCAGGTAACACTTAATCTGTTTTGATCAAAATTAAACTTGTAATTACTTTTAAATTTTACTTAATATTTTTAATTGTAAAATTAGCAATACAGAGTATTTAAGAACGCAGAATTATTTATTGTATGTACCTATACAATTTTTATTGCACACTAAAAATAAACATATTAGAGAAAAAATATTCCTAACTGAATTCGATTTGACCCGGCAAATATTGCCTCCATACACAAGTTGTGCTGGGAATATTATGGTTATGGGTTTAAGTCCCATTTATTGCAAATATTTAAAAACAAATCTAATAATTATGTTTTTTTATCCCGAAAAACAATGTAAGCATGACGTATTCAATAATTTCATAATTAAAATAAGTATAATACAATATTAAGTTTAATATGTAAGTAGGTACCTGGTTTACGCTATCAGTAAAGATAACGGAACAGTATTTACGAAGGTAGCCATTATAAAAACAATGAATTATTCCGAAAAATTCATAACTCAATAGTCACGCCCTAAAAAATATATTATTACCTGAAAAACACGAAGTGAACTTTCCCTAAAAGGGTTTTCTTCGACAAACGAAACGTGCAGAAGAAATAAACCAGATAACAAAGATAAGAACTTATTGGAATCTCTTTGCGTAGGTACAGCAACGCAGAAGTTTTAAGTGTTTCAAAAGTTAGCTTTGGACTTAACGAGATCTACATGTCGTGAAATTCAGGGAAAATGGAATTCCCCATTAACATCCGTACTAAAATTTCATGAACATCATTATTTTTGTAAGACTTAAATAAAATTTACTATGGCTTAAAAAATTAAATACTTAAGTATATATTGTGCCTGCGATAACCGAGGGTTAATGCATCGACTTATAAAGTCATGTGTCATGGGCTCGAATCCGTGTCTCTGTCTCTCCAGCCAAAGCTTGGTATTCTCATGAATCTTTTTCCATCTCAGGATTCATCGATACTTACCTTCTTCGGAATGTAGAAGTCACTCATCCGATGCAGGTGTACCACTCATCCAAGTCGGAGCATTTTTATATGTATAAAGCAGTGGTGAAGGGTGGCTTTTGGAAAGAGGTAAGCTGATCTAGATCAGCGTATGCTGATGCTCTAGATCAGAGAAAAAGAACACACTAATGACAACGACACACTAGTTCGACGAAATTTTATTAGCTCGCTGACAACATACAATTGAGCGATGATTTTAAATTATGTATTTTCCTAAACATTACACATCAAAAATCATTAGATACAATTATGTTTTATTTTTAAAAACAATCTCTATTATTAATATCATAGATTTTTTTAAATTATCTAATTATCAATTATTTTGGACAAAACTGCAGTCATAGACAATAATATTATAATATGCAAAGATTTTAGACTTGCGCATCAGAACCTATAGTTTTACATACATTGGGATACACATCCTGAAATCACGTGACATAAAGTGCATACAAAAAATAGCATTAGCATTCTCGGCGAATAATCCCATAAATACGTTAAAGACAGATGGCACACAGTGGCACATTTTTTTAACCTTTCACAGATGGTGCTGTAATCTCTATTTATTTATAATACATCTATATATATATATATATATATACGACAGACGTCGTTGGCAAATTAAACTATTTTTATATAATATAAGTGATTATTGAAATACCTACGTCAATATGCAATTAAACCATTAATCATTGCACTTCCATTATTTACAGGTCCATATATTCGCCTCAGGATCTTTCTTTACAATCAATCCGTTTACTCATTTAGTACTGACACCGCGACTGGCGCGTTTGCGTTAGTTGGCCATTCGATATAATTAACATGATATTTAAATGTTGTAATTAAATATTAATTAACAGCTCAGCAGTGTTTGTGTCAATAATAAGATAAGCAGTTTTAATTTACACTATGCATAATTTGAAATAAATAACTAGCTAAATAAAGATATCTAATAGCTTTTCAATTACAGTGTGCAAGTATACCCGATAGAAAGTCAGTTGAATAAATCCACATATAGTATCCAATATCCATATATCCCAAAGTAAGTGCCAAAAATAACTTCTAAACCCTCTTCATCATAAGACTGTATTTATTTTGATACGGGGGCTAAACCATCGACCCGTTCTCAAACCTGTTCCAATCTAGTGAATTATAAAGAAGATTTTATAATGTACACAAAAATATGGAATTGTCAGAAATAAATATTAAAACTACAGTGCGAAACTACTTTTACAGATAATTCTGTGGTATGCTTTAGTAACATTTATTTTACCTAAGTTTTCCTGAAGAAGATTTTCTTTTAGATTTAGACCATGTCCGTTCCTAATAAGATCATACGGGCCTCCACAAATTGGAAGTTTGTATCAACAAATTTTTGTTTTTGCGACAAATGGATGTTAGTCACATGCTCAATCTATTAGGTCCATTCTCTGACTATTAATACAAATTGAAAAACAATATGTGTATTTGCCAGACTCAGAATTCGAATCTGGGACCCACGACATTATAAACCATTGCGTAAGCCTTTGATCGTTTAGAATTCTAATTTCATTTCCCTAAGAGTTGTTCTAGTTGTTCTGTGATGAAGTTACAACTATTTTTCGTAGTTTAATTAGTAAAAAATAATATGAATTAACAATACAATTGAATATACATAATTTGAAAACACCTTACTATACAATTTATTTTAAATGCGATACCCGACAAGACTTGAGCCTGTAATCACTGGATTTGCGCCAATGTGTTTTAACAATTAAGCTACGGGCATCCTACTTCAATACGATGAATTAAACTAGAAGTTCTTATATGAAATGTTTATCGAATTTCGTTAATATGTTGGCTATCAGTTTTTGTATTTTAAATGAAGGTATTAATTTAGTGCCCCAATAAAAAAATGATTTATTAAATAATACATTTATTACTTACCTATATAAATTTTCTCATCTATAAAGTTACAAATTTAACTTATGCTCATTTGGCTTAGCAATGCCGATATTATGATAAGAATAAGGATATAAACATTGAGCCTTATATGCTACGATGTATTCCCCAGTAAATCGTTTAATACAACGTTCCCGCTACATCTCGAGAACATATTTTATTTGCGCCGCATTCCGCTTCCATTTTACATTCTCTCTTGGAAGTTTCGCAAATGTTTGTTCAGCTTCGTTGTACATTTATTATCGAACTTGGTAGTGGTTCCAGAACCTACCGCGGCGACCCACCGCCACCCCGAGTTTGCGAACGCGACATGTCCCAGCGACGCGATACACTCCGACAGTGGCGACACAGGAGCATTCGCCTCAGTTACGTAACAGTGGAAATCCATTATTGGACAGCGATAAAATGAGTTCCGTAAATTCATTAAAACTTTCATTTATTCATGATACGCTTCTTAGAAGTCAGTTGACTGTAAAACTAGTATTTATTATACACGTAGTTAGATTCATTTGTTGTGTCCATCATGTCGGGGTCATTATTTGTTAACGTCTCTATAAATTTATAAACTAGTTGGTATATAATAGTAAAACTATAAACTATCATTTAGCGTATTATTATTTATTAGCATTTAGTAAATGTATAATATGTAACAAAATGTATTGTTGTGAGTGGATGTATATAGGAATTTATATAAATAAATGAACACACGATATTATTATAATCGTTCTGTTTGAAAAGGGACCATTTTTTTCCTTTTCTCGAATTTTACTTTATTGTACAATCAGGGAACTCAGAAATAATGGGAACTGAAATACAGAACGGGTAAGGAGTAGCAGGTAACCGATCTCAAGTAACGAATGATCTGGGATAAACTTAAGCATGTGTCAAGAATATGTCATACGTCGAATACTGACAACTTTTCTCGGTGTATGCATTGACGCTCATTTAATATTGGTGTATTACACACACTATTGCACGTGCATACTGCGTGCTTCATTTTTATAGGACACTCACACATTCAAAACCGTGCATCAAAATGTAGTGTATCGAATATGGCCTATCGGAATTATATTTACTATTTGTTATGTGTGTACAATATATCGGTATAGTTTCCCGACAGGCCATGGTGTCCAATGATAGTAGTGTAGTGAAATAGCAGCGTAGTAGTAGAAGTGAAAATCACATGAATATATTGTGACATCACCGGTAATCGAACCCGGACTACGAAGGTTGTCTGACCATGTGAATAATATGTGAGTAAATTGACGAACCAAATTTAGGCATTATTTCTTAAATGAATTTATTCTTAGTACTAAAACTATAATTGAAATGAAAAATATTAAACAAATACAAATGCATCGGTTATCGGGTTGGGTAAATTATATGCAACATTAAATATGAGATTGAAAATTAAACATAACTGTTTTTAATATACCTACTGTAAATGAGGTTTTCTTTTCAAACAATGTTTCATTATATCATAAAAATATATTCATATTTGTTTGTGCTTATTAATATTTTTAGAATTTTAAGAAGGACAAGTCAGACGAAAATGCAATTTTTTTTTAGAACTCACTTATTTCCATTTTTGTTAAATAAATCTGGACCGGTTTCGTCCGCCTCAGAGGGACATTTTCAACTCTTTATTAAAATTGGAGAACTAAAAAAATGCGTTTTATTAGATTAATCGATAATACAATGCAGTTCCACCATGATTTGACAGTTATCACAATAAAAGAAAAATTCAGACGAAAACATTTAAATTACATACGTATATTTCTGTAAATATAATAGCAACATTTTAAGCACAGGAGTCAATGAAATTTAACCTAATAGTAGGACTAAAATGGTTATAACTTTTTATACAAAGCAGTTACAAGTTTGAAATATGTTTCATGCATAAATATATAAAATGTGGAGATGCTGTTTTAACTAATTTTTAATTATTTAACTTGTACTCGTTTATTCCTCAGCTCTTCAATTATTATTCATCTGTTGTATATCATAGTAAGACTACGTGTACATCGCTACGTGATATTTTCATTGTATTTCAATACGCCACTGTAAATAGAGGTTAGACTGGGGTCGAGCAATGGAGTAGGACATGCGCTTCGTTCATTTTTCATCATTTTCATTTGCTCTTTGAGGGAAAATGTCAAACTTGGCGCTTAGCATTTCCATTGCAAGGCGATCTATAGACTGCTATTATTTGTAACTACTTGTTGACATAAACACTTTTGTTAGTTGACCTTGTGTATTATTACTATTACAATCAATATACAATACATTTTCAAAAGTTGTCAACTGTAGTGCTGTATCACCTTCATAGGAGTTCTTAACATTATGTGATTTCCAAATCATTTAAAAACCTGGGCGAAAAATTTTTGATAGTGAAATATTTCTGGTGGGTTTAGTTTAATCATCCTAATTGTCGCAAAACCAGGCGACTATCAGTTACAGGTCATCAGTCGACGGTGATTGTAGAACATTCAGTTACCTCAAGACAACGGGTGTGTATAGGATCGTTCCCGCTAGACCATCGTTCACGAATAATTCCAAGCATACAGACTGATTCAAAAAGTTAAGTGCATGCCTAGTGCAAACTCCGTTAATCAAACCACCTGTATCCGTGTTACCGGCACAGGATTACTCCTTATTTATCATATAATCAAAAGTGTACAGTGGGAGTGCCTACTAGGACGTGAGGGCATGCACCAACGACCAGCTTCAGCCAAACCGCAGAACATCATAAAAAGTCAGTGCCTGGCATCCTACAAGTAACCACCTCCCCTCAGTATCCACATCAACCATCACAATAATTCCACCAATCAATACAGTCCACTATGAAAAGCGCAAACATACATAATTTTGAAAACGTCAGAGATATAATACCTATGCTATATTTTTAAATTATGTATATTGTTAATTGAATTAAAAATAACATAATTAAAAAAATATATGAATAATTAATATTATGGAAAAAATGTAAATATTACGAGGGTGGGTCAATAAGTCCTTAGAAAAGCCGACAGGTGGCGCGACTAGTACTGCAAGCGGTTTGTTTTCATGCAGCGGCACTACCGATTCAGTATGCTGCGAAGTTTCAATCAGATTGGTCGGGTTGTTGTGTGTTTCTCGTACATTTAAAAAAAAATTTGCTTGTGGAAAATGGAAAAATGGAAAATGGAGAAAATTGAGTTTAGAGTTGTTATTAAACATTTTAATATAAAAGGGTTAACAGCAAAAGAAATAAAAAATGAGTTGGATTTAGTTCACGGCATATCTGCTCCTTCACTTGCAACTATTTATAACTGGTTAAATGAATTTAAACGTGGTCGTACATCAACAAAGGATGAACCACGCTCAGGACGTCCTGTAGAGGTGACTACACCAGAAATTATCAATAAAATCCACGATATGGTGTTAAGTGACCGAAGATTAAAGTTGAGTGAGATAATTGAGGTTACAGGGATCTCAAAAGGTAGCGTCATTTCTATTTTACATGACAAATTGGGCATGAAAAATATTTCTGCAAGATGGGTGCCGCGTTTGCTCACAGTCGACAATAAACGCAGTAGGGTGGTGGCCTCTAAAGCCCTGTTGTCGCTCATGCAACGCAATCCGGATGAATTTTTTCGTCGCTTTGTGACTGTAGATGAAACATGGATACACCACTATACTCCCGAGACGAAAGAACAGTCAAAGCAGTGGATTGCGAAGGCAAACCATGTCCAAAGAAGGCGAAAACCGTAAAATCAGCTGGCAAGGTTATGGCTACTGTATTTTGGGATGCACGTGAAATTATTTTCGTTGACTATTTGGAAAAAGGAAAAACAATAACAGGGGATTATTATGCATCTTTATTGGACCAGCTAAAAAACAAAATTGAAGAAAAACGGCCTCATTTAAACAGGAAAAAAATCCTCTTTCATCAGGACAATGCCCGTGTTCACACATGTTTACGATCAATGGCTAAAATTGAAGAATTGAAGTTCGAATTGGTCGACCACCCACCGTATTCGCCAGATTTAGCCCCCCCAGTGACTTTTTCCTTTTCCCAAACTTAAAAAAATGGCTAAGTGGACAACGTTTTTTTTTCAAATGAAGAAGTCATCGATCGGACAAATGCTTATTTTGAGGACCTTCCGAAAACTTATTTTTCTGACGGTTTAAAAAAAATTGAGAAACGTCTAACCAAGTGTATTGAGCTCCAAGGAAATTATGTTGAAAATAAAAAAAAAATACAAAAATAAAACCAGTTTTAATGCTTTTTTCTAAGGAATTATTGACCCACCCTCGTATGTTGCTAGTATACGAGCATAAAAACTAATTTTCCAAATAATCCTCATACTCGTACAATGTATAGATCAATGTAAGTAATTTTATAAATATAAATTAAAAAGTTGTACCTACAGAGAAATTCTCCTATACGGAATTTAAAAACATTTTAAATTTGGTACTTATTAGGAAATATTTGCAAGAATAGTGATTTGTTTGGTAGCTTAAACACAAGGATTAAGTATTTTTTGAGGTTTTTCTAATTCGTTTATGATTGGGGCATTTCCAATTCATGCATTTTCAATTAAGAATGCATCTTCTATACCTACGTATATTCAGTTGAACAAATAGAAAAATTAATTACATTGTGACAAAGTATAGTCCCCTCATGCATAAATAAGCAATGATACAAATACACATAATTTAAATCAAATAACTTTAGAAAAGGTTAAATATTGTTTTAATATATTCATTCATAGGATACCAGTTGCACACGTTCCAAAGCTATTATGGAAAGAATAATAAACAGAGTTAATACAGCTTTATCCAAACTATATTCACTGTTAGTCTCTTAATATGAATTCGTATAAAAAAATATTATAAGCGATTCCAAAGACTGACAACGTACTAATTGGTCAATATTATGTTTGTATACTACAAAGAAAAAATATAATAAGACGCCCATCGAATATTTTACACAGTATTCTGTTTGTTTATTGCCAAAGGCATACTTGGATATAGTATTATTGTTAAAAATACTCATACAGTCTAGGCAACAAAAATTTAATACAAACATTATTGAAAGAATATGTTATTTGAGATGGTAAATATTTTTTGTTTGCTATGTGAATGTATATTGGTTTATTATTTGAAATAATGCACGTTTAAAAAGATAGTATAAATACAATAATACCTAAGTTATAGATACCATCAAATTCTCCATTAAAATAAAAAAAGTAAACGTGAATTAGATGATTATTTTAATATAACATAAATTGATTTATTACAGACATTTATTTTCCATATCATTACACACATTGCCAGTATACCGTGCACATTTTACAGATGATTTACTGTACTGCTTTGAACAAAAACCGATCTATCGAAAAAAGGGTGAAAAAGGTTCTCTGACAAAAATAAAAATATATATTGACGAGAGTAGGTACCTATCGTTACATTGTTCCATTATGAATTAACATAGAGGCCTGTAAAGTAGAGTTTTACATTAAAGAATTATTTTGATAGATTAACTGTATTATATTTTATAATATAAGTATTATATTATAAAGGAGTATTGTTTATTTATTGTATAATCGAACACCTTTCTTTTATTGAAAATATTAAATCGAACAAAAATATAAATCTTTTATTACCAGATACATACATTGGTTGAAAATTTTATCGTGTATGTAGCCATTATTTTTTAGATTGTGCGTATCATCGCTGAACCAAAATTAAATTTTAATCAAATTCATGTTATTTTTTAACTTAATTATAATAATTATATAAATGTAGACTTTAGTCGATTTATGAGAAGTTTCAAATAAATTAGTAAAATCCATGATAGGTACTGAAGGATGATGACAGTGTGAAATATCATTAACGACTGCCCAATATTAGAACAGAAGCAATGGTCTCTCGGAGCTCTGTGTAGACAACGCAATCACGGAATTGATCTCCAAACGGCTCACAAAATTCTTAAAAACAAAATAACAAAAGAACAGTTAAGTAGGTACAACAAATATCTAATTCTGGCCATTAAGAAAATTGAAAAATAATTTAACTAAGTTCATTAGGGAAAAGTTGTTACAATGTATTTTAACTAGGTGCTTACTTAGTTTCAATATATTTCACAAAAATAATGGAAACAAATCCCAAATGTTTGATAATTTTTAAAATATAAGTGAATTTATATCAAGCATGTATAATTTAAAGTAGGCTGTGATCTCCTATTCAGTATCAAAACACCTGTATTCTATGACACTCTCCCTTTATCATTATTCAACTATAATAAACGTATTGTATTTGCCTGAAGATGCTGAAATGTTACAAATTAAACCAACACTTTGTTTTGTAATCACAATACACACATACTTCGTTTTCAATTTATCGTGAGAATTATATTCTTCTCTTATCAGTCTTCTTTAGGGCACTCATTTTACTCATTGAAAGACTATGCTCTTACTATACAATATACCACTCAACTTAATTTGTAAACTATGCCTCAGTTTAAAGCGTGTATATTCACATTTTCTAATTCTCTTACTCCGGAGAGGCCTGTGGTATACCGTGAGTGATAGGATTCAAGTAACACGATGAAATGCAATCTTATTCTTGGTAAATTTGAAAAAAACTTGCTCACGTAAGTTGGTTAATGTAATGAAAATAGGGATGACTTATACTTTCCCGCCAAAATAACAATGGTAACATATTCTTCTTATTTGGCCATATCCCTCAGTTGGAACATTTGGACACCACGAGACGCCTTCAAGAATCCACCTGTCACTCCCCAGTCTTCTTTCATCATTCCAGGTCAAACCAGCACCCCGTAGCTCCGCCGAATACACTCTACATGTTATAGTATTTAGCGGCCTTTCAGGACACCAGAATTCAGTTGGATTGAAGAACAGGCAAGCCAGGTTGAGGTTCTCTTCTGGCATCCGCAGCACGTAGTCGAGCCAGGTCCAACGTCGCCTGTCCACTCTCAGCGTGATGAGAGGCTGCTTGGTGCGTTTATTGTAACTAAACGTACATAATATGCATGCTTTTTTATATTTCCATGATTGATTTTCGCCTTTGGTGCGATTGAAGAAAATCTATTCCGCAATCGGTGCATTGGAAAATATATCTAATTTACATGATCAGTTTTTAGATAATTTATTTACTATCCCACTTATTACTAAAGTATTCTATTTACAATTATACACAAGCGGTAAATAATTATGTTAATTTGTGAAAGTTATTAATGTAAATAGCATGAAATCTTTCAACGCTTGTATTACCATGCAGTAATAAAACGTATATGAAAACTTCTTAAAGCAAATGTACGCATAGAAAATTTACGATAATCTCGAGAAAATAGTCAGAAAACGTTGTCGACGCGGTCTGTGTAACTTGGGAACAGCTGTACCGAGTCTAGCCCGTTTCGAGTGCAATCGCCTCTGGTGGTTAGGGATGGCTTAACTCGCCTCGAGATTTCCAACATATCTCATATATATCATCCCAGAGACAAGACAATCGAATAATTTATGAGCTGTGCAAATAAAAAAGATTTGTAGACATCTCACGATTGTTAATATTATGAAACTTTAAAAGAAGTTTTATTTCAGAAACATTAGTATGGTAAATGCTGTGAAAGCTTTTTCTAATTTTATTTTCACAAATCTATGACAATTATTTAAATTGTTAAAAAACGACTGTGGTAAGACCGTTGTGTATTACTTTTTATTAAAGTATCGTATGTACTTATATTGAGTCTTTATTATAAAAATGTATTTCTAAATATCGCATGGTCAAAACTTATACAATAAAGAAGTAATATTATATTAACGTGAATATTACAATATTATTTTTTAATAATCACGTATAAATACAGTATAACTCTTTCATTGGATTCGACATGTTCTTATATTTCTCGCATAGTCAGCGACATAGCAATATTCATTACCTTGTAACTAGGTTTAATAGAATAGATGATGCTCCTTATAAAGATATAATGGTATTTGATAGAATTTAATATAAATAATAAATACACAATAGTTATTAAGTTAATTATTATCTTTTGCTTTAATAGTTATTTATTCTTCTATATAAGGTATTATTCAAAAACTTAGCTCATATTTATTCATAGTTAGGTATACGTAATTAGTCAATTAAACTAAAGAGTCATGGATAAATAATCTGTATAAAACGTATATAATAGTTTTTAATTGAAAAGTAATCCATCAAACAAAAAATCTATATTTTGAAATTATATATTTCAATAAATAGGTATATGGCAGCTCTTCTCAGTGAACTGTATTAGACGGAATGATTCGGATGCTGGGGGAGGTATATCAATAATTCCAGGCACTGAACTTTTATGATACTGGCTCCGTGATCTGGGTGGCACTCACTCGCACTACCACTCTTGCGCATTACTGTTTTTGAGTCACCTTGTGCGCGGCATTGGAGATCAAAACCAGTGCACGTAAATTACGTATTAATGTTTTACAAGTTATATGTGTTACAAGCACACGATTGCAGAATGGCTGCCTCTTAATAGTTATGTAGGTCTGACAAGGATAATAATGGCAGGTTTTTCTAATCAATATATATATATATTAATTTGTGACTCGGGTTCTAATACCGAGTCTGTAAAATTTACATGCTATTTTTTTCCATATATTTGTACCTAAATAATAGGTAGACTAAATTGGTAATATCCTTTTCTCGTAAAAAATCTTCCACTATGTGGTTCACTATGGGTCGAACATGCTAATATTTATTTACTTTTTGATTTAATTAAAAAATTCTATTTATACGTAACTTATCAAAGTGGGAGTAGTGTAGTTATTTATTTCAGCCGTAGAAGGTTAATATTTGGCAAATAATATAAAGATAACCTTTACGTATAGTCCTTTGCGGTAAAGCAGTGTCAAAAATGGCTCGTTTCATTTGCTAAAAGGATTAAATTTGTTTCTATGTCAACATTGACTGAAATACTTTTGAGTTTTCACAAACTACTAACTGAAAGAGACCCTCTATTCAATACATTAACAACATGTTCTTAAATAAATATACACAGTCCGTAGAAGTCTGCAAAATTTCATTGTGTGTTATTTATTCAATAAAAAGTTTTTTGAAATCCAATTAATACAAATGGTTTAATAAGTCAATCGTATTTTGAAGTTCGGTGAAGTCTTGTTGCAAACTTTGAAATTGATTTATTTGTGTATTTGTAAGTGCAAAAAAGTTTACGTTTTCTTTATTATTGAGTTATGTGTTTTGAGGGCATGAAAGCAACATAAGAAATAAATATGAAAATAATATTTAATTATCACTGATGAATTGGTTGAATAATACTTATATAATAATCATATGTTGTTATTTAAAAAATACTTGTCTCTTATAAAAAATGAGTTTTAAAAATGTACTCGACGAATAAAATATATTAACATGCAATATACTTACCACGTAATTTTCGATTATGAGTGTCTTAGAAAATAAAGCAATGTATTCATTTTGGTAAACAACTGATGAATTTTTAATTAATTATTTTTTTATTCAACGAATAATTCACAAGATTTTGAGAATGTAATATTCCACACATTGAACATACATAACTTGAATACACCTCAGAGATATACCTACCCACTAGAAAAAATCATATTTGAAAAAAATACGATGCTCGACGGGATTTGGACCCGTTTATCTTTTGGTATCGCGCCTACTGTGCATTAACCAATCATGCTACGAGCCTCCTATCTAATCAAGACAATTTAAACTAGTAGGTCATACATGAAAATTTTGTTTAATTATATAAATAAATCAACAAAATAAATTGTGAAACCTCCTTTTTCTCTTTGGATTTTTTTAACTTTCGATTTATATCATAATATATTGTGTTTAAAACAATTTTTATTATATAGCTTAGATAATATAACTTGTTATTACTATATTTATTAAGTGGTTTACAAAAAATAAAATAAATTTATGTTGGTCATCGCCATGATCGTCACAGATAAATTAATATTCCGGGGCGGATCTGAGTCTCCTATAAGAGCATCCTGCAGTCCCCAGGTATTTGCACGTTTCACCATAGCTTCCTTTGAGGCACTGTCCAACCACCGAAATGCTAGTTTGTCAATTGACCTGCGAACGTCTGGCCTGTTATCTAAGCTATTTCGACTGTCTGGCAAAGTCTATCCTTACTGCACGTTTTCCCATGAGACTGTTCCATCTTTAATGAACGAGGAATTCCAAAGAAACTTCCAAGTCATTAGTCTCATGTTAGTATTATAATTGATTTAAAAATCTTAAAGTCTTAAAGTCATTAGCAAACTGTAGATAATAGACCATAAATACAAATATTTTTATACATATTATTTTATAGTAATCTTGTCATTATGTAATTTATTGTTATCGATGAACAATTTTGCGCTATTATTTTTTTTAACAATGTAAATGGCAAAAAATGGACCTAGAAATAAAAATTTATTAAACTATCATACAATACGTATATCATGATAAAAACAGCACGTGAAATGTTACGATTTATCTAAAATAATGAGTCAACGGCGATGATCCAATTAGGAGTTTTTTTTTTAATATAGTTATTTACATAATTTTATTTAAAAATAAAACTATATGTATATTTCACTTATAGGAAAATTTATATTTTAAAAAGTGCTATATCCGACATACGATGTATCAAAACACGACATTTGCACTTATGTCCTTTTATGATATTGATATTGTCACCTCAATACTACAACTAGATAACTCTAATTTGGTCATGATTGGGAAAATAAAATTTAAACTTTAGTTGATTAACTTAGGCTAAAATTATTATTTAAAATAAAAATGGAAAATTATGCTGGTGTAATTGGTAATAATTAAATAATATCTATTCAATTTTATGAAAAATATTGTTGATATATTATTTAATTATTTAATGCATTTAGGTATGGTTTTAAAGTTATCTAATATTTTCAAACACAAAATTAATACAGTTTCCATTAACTTTTGGCTTACCTAGTTTTATTATATTGTAGATAAGGAAATGTCATATTCAATAGCTAACTCAAAAAAAGTGAACATCAAGTTATCTAGTTGTAGTATTGAGGTTACGATATACGTATTATATGATCATTAAAATGTTGATTTCTATGATGAGAAAAGAAAAATCATATATAACAACATTTACTTTTTCTGACAAAGTCTATAGATTATTTAAACATAGCTGACAAAGATACACAAACTCTTAAGTTTCAATCGACATGAAACCTGGGCTCGTATATTTAAATAATGTTAATATAAAACTGTTTTTAAAGAAAGTTTCTTTATGCTGTGGTTTAAGTTTTTATTGAGTTATATTAATTAATTATTTAAATAAAAAGCCTAATTTGTGTGTTTATGAATCATGAAATGACTAAATTAATAATAGAAGATCGTAAATATCTTTTACGCTCTCATTTAAATGTATTTACATATTTATCCAATAAATGCAAATAAAATATTAATAAATTAACCCTCTGGTTCACAGTAATAAATCATTGATAAAATAATCCTTGCCCCAGCACGCACCGATACCTACCGCCGTTATATTTTGTATTGATCGAACACCTTTAATTAAACAGAGACAAAAGGTTTGAAAGTTTATTTCTCCACGACCTACCCTAATAAGGCCCCACTTTCCACTCAAGTTGAAAGTTAAGAATATTGGATTCCCGGTGAGTGAAACTAGAAAAAACTTTCCAGCATCACGCATTTACGTGCAATTTTGAATACATTAAAACTTCTCCACTCGCTGATGTTACCAAAGTTGGAACATTATCCAATGTGTAGTAATAATTAATTCGACTGAAACTTTCCTTTACAACCATACAAACGTATAGAAATCTCAAAGGAATTAAAAATACTACTATTGGTGTTTGAGTTGCATATTAAAGCTGGTTATAATTATACTCGATTAACTTGTTCGATCATGTCCGGCCAATTCCACGAACAGGTAAATTGGACATAGTTATGCAGAAAGTAGCCAGTCTACAAAAAATTAAAAATGAGATATGATATAGATCAGATGCGAGAAGGTTTTCTCTACGTTCTGCTGAAAATAGCCAAGCCGCAAAAAAAAATCTTGAAATAAAATACTATTTACAATTTTACATACATTTTTAATAGCATGTTGTTGCTAAAGTACCATTATCTCAGCTCAAAATTATTGCGGACTGGCTACATTCTGCATAACTACGTTCAATTTAACAAAACTATTATATTCTCGGCCTAATGATATCTAATGTCTAATCTAATGCAAAACTGGTATTAAAAGGCGCATAGCAATGGTAAAAAACCGAAATACCGAAACTATAATTAATTAATAAGAGCAAATTAAACAAAAAAAATGCTTTGTCGTCCTTGTGTCTTCATTTTGTTTATAGTTGCATGGTAAAAGCAAGATAAATCTAGAGGCTAGACACACGATGTGATCATGAGTAGCTATCAACGATTCTATAATGAGCGGATACCAGATACGAACCTTTCGGATTGCATTCGCCGGAGATTTCAGTTTTTAGTCATATAGCCTGCAAAAAAGATGACAATATGGAAAAACTCATGATTTTAGGTCGAATCAATGATTAGGAGGGTGAGAAAGAAATCACTTCAGATGTACAGACCAAATCGAGAATGCCACAGATGTTTAAAATTGATAAAGTATCCCTCACTGTCGAGAATCAAGGCTAATTATAAATAACCTAGATAATATGTCTCTCAAGTGATTCCTGCACTCCGCCGTCCACATAACTGAAGGTATCGAGAGACTAAAATCACTTGGCTATTCCATCACAAAGGGGGTGTTTATGTCGATTCTGTTTCCCGATAGGTGTCCGACAACCAAACAGCTGACAACAGCTAAATACTATACCTACATATAAATGAAATGCGCAAAGGGATAGACGTATGTTATAACTTGAACCAGCAAGTTAGCCAATCAAATCGAATATCAAGTATCTATCTACGAGTATAATAAAGCAAGGTTTAAGATTTGTGTCGATGGTGTGCTTTCACATTCCGATATTACATTGTACCGCAGCGGCAATGCGCAATATCCATAATAATTGTATGTGAATTAATTGGGCGATATATATCAACACACTTTTAGTTAACACAATATATTGAATCAAACTAAAATATAGCGTACAATATAGGTTTAATATACAAACTATCAACACGACTGTGCAATATTGATCAACGTTGAATAAAAATAAAATATTGCGCACCATTTTGATCATTTGATTATTATAATTTTGAAGGTGTGTATAATACACTGTCTCAGGGACTATATTATATACAAATAATTAATATCTTTAGATTGATTATATCATCATCATCATCATCAGCCTGAATCTATCCACTGCTGGATGAAGGCCTCTTCAAGTTGCTTCCACTTCTCTCAGTCCTGTGCATTGCGTTGCCACGTACTTCCGCAGAACTTTATCATTTCATCGATCCAGCGGCCTCTAGGTCTACCTTGTGGACGTTTTGTACTTCTTGGATACCACTGGATGACTAGATTTGTCCAACGATTGTCTCTTCTTCGAGATATGTGTCCAGCCCATCTCCATTTAAGGCTTTTAATAAACTCTATTACATCTCAAACCATTGTCTGCTTCATTATCCACTCATTCCTCTTTTTGTCCTTTCGCGTTATGCCCAGCATGCACCTCTCCATACCACGTTGTGCTACTCTAAGTTTCTGGATCTCTCTTTTACTTAGGGTCCATGTTTCACACGCATATGTCATCACGGGAAGCACACACTGGTTGAACACTTTGCGCTTTAGGCACAGTGGAAGGTCACTTTTGAAGACATTATTCAGGCGACATTGATTGAGACTTTGATTATATACAATAGTAATAATAATATCCATATCATCTTATATTATTCTTACGTAGTTCTAACTCTCGTTATTAAAAAAAAAACTTTCGATTCGCCTATACGTATAACCAGTACTTTCAACTTATCTACAGGTTTCAAATAATTTACCCCTGACATGAATCACTAAGTCGGAAAAACAAAATTTTCCACCAAATACATGGCCTATAAATGAACATAAAAAACTTTTTTGCCATAAACGGTCGAAGGGTTTTTTTATTGAGACTAGCAGAAAATAGTTCAAGGCTCATTTTTATAATATAACCTCGCAGCAAACTATTTGCTCTTTGAACTGTCTCGAACGATAAATGCCATTCCGTGCAAATAAAAAAAAACTTACACAATCTAAAACAATCATTTTATCAACATATAGGTAGGCTGTTTCAAAATTGCTGACTTCTGGTGGCATACTTTCGTAATTCCTTCAGAAAACTTAGCTTTTTTACGACTTTTCGTTAATAAAGTCACTATGAAAATTATGATGTTTGTTAAATAATTTTCAAATTAAGCTGAATAGTAAACCTCTCAGTTGTCTCACTCTCACGTAATATCGTATTCATTCTCTCCCCTAATCGTTAAATCGATTTGATTAATACTTAACGGCGATTTAAAAAGTGTAGTCTAATCGAAGTAAATTAGAAAAATAATGTTATATTTCTTAGAATTCGAGCGGCATCAGGTAATAGATTATTTTTGCATTAATTTGTAATGTGTCATATAAATACTCGTGCATTATATTATACGTTTTTAAAGCTTAAAACATCAATGTCAGATTTTTTATCTCAACGTGTCGCTAGAAAACAAATATTCATAAAAAAACTATAAATTACGATTATTTTCAACTTAATTGGTCTCAATAATATAAACTTTCTTTAATATTTTGGCTCATCTGACCTATTATATATTCTTAAAATCGCTTTTATTCAAATTGTGTGATGCAACTAAAGCCCAGAGTCACAGCAAGCTGTTTGGAAAAATTACAAATTTAGATAATTTTAATATAGTGCACTGATTCAAAATCTCATTCTTGCACCTGATTGTAACCTCCAATGCTTTATTTCATGTTATAACATTGTTTTTCACTGGTACCTTTTTACCTTACCATCTAGTTTCAAAAATACTTTCAGTGCCAGAATGGCTATAACGTTATGCATTATTTAGGGGCAGAAAATTAAGGTAAGAATACAAATAGCACTCATATAAATTTTGACAGTAAATATCACGCTAAGGATTAAACAAAGCTTTGATTGTATCTGATTAAAAATAGCGTACGAATACAGTAAAATTCGATAGTTACCTACCAAATGACGGTACATAAACTTTGAGAGGTAAAATAATATGAAACGACATTTTGAGTATTTAAAGACGGCGCTTAGGTATGTCACTATGTGGCTAGACTAGGTTGATTTGAAATACGGTGTAGAGAATAGTAGGTTCGCCCATATTACTAATTCTTTTTTGGGGCACCATGAATAAATATTTAGACTCGAAGGACGATTACAGATAATTACAAATATGCAATCATATTTGATATGAAATGCTTATTTTTAATCATTAATAGGTACTCACTCTTGTATCTAATTGTATCTTATAATTTTTATAAAAAATAGGTTCAATTCATGAAAGTTATAATACGTTCTTGTATACTGCAGTCATCATTAATAAAACATTCATGGAATGATTGTAGTTTTTTTATGATAGATTTTTGAAAAATCACAAAAGTGTCAACAACCTTTGTGCCAGAACGAGTGTTAATATATGTTTTGTATGCATGATACAAATTTAATACTCCTCATATTCTAATGCCTTTAATAAAAAAAATGTTTCTAAATATAAAGCGGTACTTATTCTGAATTTAATATTGTGTTTTATTTCATTTTAACAATAGGGTAAGCTCCGTTTGATACTAATGAAGGTCAAATTGCCGGATATTTAAATGAACAGCCATTATAAAGCTATTAAGTAAATCCGTTGCTAGCTCACAAAACTTTTCACAAATTCCGAAAAAACATATAAAAAATAAAATATACTTTAGTTTGTCTGCAATAGAAAAATCATATTTCCGGATCTTTAAAATAATTATTTCTAGTCATATTTATATTAACAACCATCAACTCAAAAAGGTATTATGACATACAAGGAAAAACTACCCGATAAAAAAAATTAAATGAAAATAAATTTATAATTATTTTTTTTTATTGAACGAATAATTCACAAGATTTGAGAATGTAACATTCTACTTATTGAACATACATTCTGAGAAAATATATTATAACCAATAGAAAAAATATTTTTGAAAAAAGTAAGACACCCTACAGGAATCGAGTCTGCATCTTTCGGGTATCGCACTCACGCATATAGACCACTATGCTAAAGGAGTTATACTTAATTGCGACAAATTTTAAATAATGGATTTTAATACTCGAATTACTACGAATTCTAAAATTATTCGATACGATATGATGATAAAAAAAAATATTAAAAATTATTAGCAAGTTCAAGTAAGTAACAACAAAAAATCTTGGGGTCATCCGTGACATCGGTTAGTAATTAAAGTTATACCTACTTTGATTTAAATTACAAATGATCGATCGCCAATAGTAGTTCAATTTAGAAAGCGCTTTAGTGAGTATAAAAGCTATTAGTTAAAATCTGTCTGTTGAAAATAAATTATTCAATTTGTTTTTTATGTATAAAGCCTCAATTACATTGAGCTTCTTTACGAGCTGTTTATTGGCAAATTTACAATCTGCCTGTAAAGTTGCCCAGTGTAATCATCGAATAAGCTAATAAGCAGGTTGTAAACACTCTACCGAGAAAAGTTGAAAACCGGTCAACTTTACACGCTACACGCCGGCGTGTGGGCCTACTGCGTCTGCGCAGTAGAGCGCAGTAGGTACCAACCTTCCGGCAAAAAAACAAACTACGTTCCGTCAAAATAGTCGCTGGCTTGTGGCTTCTCAGCGAATGGAAAGTTTTGTGTGTAGTCATCAAATCGCAGTAGCTGAATCGCCCGCTTTTAAATTCGCCAATAAACAGTTCGTAAAGAAGCCAATGTAATTGAGGCTTTAGGCATGTATAAATTAAAGGAGTTATTTTATTTATGAAATATATTTATCCAAAGCAATTAAATGACTAAAATATTGTCTTTATATTATGCTTATATTGATTTTTGAAAAGTATCAAGCAAGTATGAGTTGAAAGAGTTCTGGGTAAAGCTAAGAGTAAATAATGCACGTATTAATAGTAGTCGTGTAGCCAACGTCCTTGTGGAATGTACAGAAAGGTAAGCGGGTCAAACAATCGACCGAATGTAGATACCAGGCCACTATAACGTACTATTACTACATGTAAGTATTTACCCTCTCAGCGAGAGAACTCTCTTCAATTATATTTCTAACTCTAGATTTATTCACGGTGGCTGATTCGCGTAGGAAAATAGTTTTATGACTAAGCTAATAATAACATTCAGAACTATTATTACAATACAAATACTATGAATGTTACAAGTTACAAGTAATATTATCCGCCATTCTACAATACAATTGTATTAATTAATCATTATGTATTATAGTAATGAATCTCGAACGTAATTAAAAACACTACTTTTCAAACAACGTACACATTATTGAATCAATAACTTAATATAACATCAATGTAAGTGTAAACAAAATTAGTAATAATTTAAGTAACTTGTATCAAAATTTAATTAACTGTACTAACAACATTAATGATGAAAAGCCTATAATATCTAAAAAATATAATAATATCACTGACCTTTATTTTCTTAGTGGAAAGATTAATATTTCTTAGTAATATAACAACATACCTACCTAATAATAATAATTAGCAGACAATGATTATTTCTTTGAAATATTTATTTACATTGTATAGCTTTATGGTTGATAATAGAAGTAGTTGTATTTATGTGCTTAATATAATACTATATCCTTAGTACTGCTTCTTATATGAGCAAATGTGGTGTAGTGAGACTTGATTATTATAGTATATGCACGTAGAATTTTATAAGAAACTACTTTTTCAGTGTGATATTATGATAGTGACAGCAATACTATCGTCATTAAATATTTTGACATGAATATTTTTACATTAGTAGGTATTATATATAAAATAAATATCAAAATTCTCCTTATAATTTTATTATATATAATGACCATATAGTTTTATTTATTATGTTAATTTTTGCATGTTAAGTATGCATATTGTGTGTTAAATATATCAACTTATCATATAAACTCACTAAAAAGCGTTCAGTGAAACGGAAAATAATTTTCAACAATAGGTGGGACGTAATTTCGGCCGCGTTGCCAATCGGAGAGCAATAGTCGACCTGTTAGCACCACGTCAATTTGTTTTGTGATGGCGTCGGACGAATTAATTCTTAAATTGTGTAAAGATGACTAAAAAATTTAACGTATTTACTCGAAAAACAAAACATGTTAATTAATATATTATTATTATTACTTAAATAACAATAGACATAACATTAAATGGACACATGTTCAATTTTTATAACAAATTATGTTTTGTTCGTCACACGTTTTAGACCGTGCCTCAGCTGAAGTATATATAGCCTTAAGAAGTGTAAAACTCTCGAAAAAAAAATGTTCGCGTCGTTTGGTAACCAATATGCATTAAATAGAGGCATAGAGCCACCCTCAAAAGGCATTCGATTGACAAAATTGATTAAACTCAGCGGACATTGGTGGCCGCAAAAATCTGACCGAAAAGACAGACGTACTTAATAACCTAGATAAAACCTATATCCAGACGATATTAACCAAGGCTAATAATTAATGAATGATGATATCATTTTTTATATTACATAGTTTACTATTAGAGAATTCATTTTACAGTAGAGAAAAAAATTGTGAGCAAAAAGTTACTAAATATTTTTTTAGTCAGTACACGTAAATGAATAAATAAAATAGTACCACACTCAGTATATCAATAGGCCACAAGTGCAATTTATTTCAGATTAAATAAATAATATTGTAAATCTACGGTTGCATAACCAACCGCCATGTTATGGTATTATGAGCATTGATTTTTTGCTAATTGTGTAAGTACCAACATAACTGAATATATCATTATAAGTATGTTGAATTTTTATTAAATTAAGATAATTATTAAACATACTATCCACAAGTGGCTGACATCCATGTCTCGTAAAAACAAAATCTTTTTATACAAACATCCAATCTGTGGTGACCCATGTGACATTATCAGGGTCGGACATGGTCGGAATAAAAGTTGGTGAAGAAGTTGATAACAGTATTGAAGTCAAAGACATAATATAATAAAGGGACTCGATGGCTACAAAGACGCCTTAAAATCGGGGTCCATACTTTAAAAGCGCACGCATTAAAAGCGTCCAAACAAAATACAATTAAGAAGTGAAACAATTTTTATTTTTACATAATGATACATTTTAGATACACAAAAATTAAAATTAAATTTCAATATTTTTTGTTAGTTAGTTTTTGGGTTAGTTTAGGTTAGTTAGGTTAGGTAAGTATGTAAATTTATATCGATATGCTATTCGTAAAACCTAAAAGGCACCTATTTTATATATTTTGTATTTATATTGGGCGCTTATGTCTGGGCGTATTTGTCCGGGCATTATTTGCGAGTACTGGTACGGGCGCATTTGGGTTGGTGCTAAAGTCTGGGCGCAAATGTCTGGTTGCCCTTAATATCCGCTAGATAAACTACATCAGCTCCAAGTGTGGTATAGGGATGTATCGGTGAATGACTCGGGACTGAAAATAGTGGAGTAAAGAGAGGCTATCATCCTGCAATTGTCTCCAACTAATAATGAGTATCTATGAAAATAATACAAATACTACGTTTCTTCACTAGTATATATAATATATTTTACTAAAACACTAAAATTAGATTTTTTTTTGCTAAATAAAAGTAGTCAAAATTATAAATTAGACATATATTTAATACGTTGCTCGGGCATTTTAAATAATGTCCGATAAATCACATGGTGAATAACATATACATGCATATAGTCCTGCTGAAGTTAACATAAAGGTCAGTAAAAAAATAATATAGTTCACTTTATGTGATTTGTACGATAAATTTGTAAATTTCGCGCACGCGCAAAAGGCTACGGGTCACGGACGTTCGTGTCTAGCAAAATGCATCACGAATGCATCCCCGGGTATAAAAATAAGTTTATTATTTCATTATTCTGTTCAATTGTTATTTAGATACGCCATGTTTTTGACTATTATATGTATGCATGGGTTGCTTAACTATTTTTATATTATAAATATGCCCATATATACCCATATTTATATTATGGGTATGCTTTACTATTTTTATATTGAGGGATTGAAAAATAATAATTTAAATCATTAGGAAAATTTTGATATTTACATATAATATATATATATTATAATATGCGAAGGTGTAAAGATTTTTGGCACGATAAATATTTTAATATTGAATAATAATAATTAATAATAATCGACACCCACGGTGGCCTCGCGGCTTAAGCGTTGGACTATCACGCCTTGGGTCTCAGGTTCGAATCCTGGGTCTGGCTACTCTGTACTTACATATTGTTTTTCAATTTGTGTGTGAGCCAGGGTATGGACCTAATAGGTTGAGCAAGTGGCCATTTCTCGTAAAAAAAAATCTGTTAATATAAACCTCTACCCTGTGGAGGCTCATATGATCCTATTAGGATCGGACATGGTCGGAAATAATAATTATTTTAGGTTTTATTAGGAATGACATACGCGAAATCAAGAATGAATGAATATCAGTTGTTCAATACTTTACTGTAACAGTTGACAAATATCCACTATTTGAAAAAACCCAGAACAAAAACCTCTAGATGTTAATTAACCTCCTGTATAAAAATAATAAATAATTGAATACAATTTCAATGATACAATAAATAATCAATTTCAAGTCAATTTTTTTTTGTTAAAATTATTATTTTAAAATGAATTTGATAAAATAAAACTATTTATATAATTTAATGATACATGCATACATAACACAGAAGAAAAATATTGCATTTTTAAATATTGAAATGTATTATTTTGCCAAATAAATCATTGTATGTCCGTTGTGGCTAATAAATTAAAGTTTTTATTTTTATACATAATATCGAGAAGATTTGTGTCCGGTGATTATTTATTGTCCTTTTACTGGATTTTTACCACCGTGGCGTAACGAAAGAGACATTTTGGTTTTCACTGGTTGTGAATGGTGTGCACTGGCATACATTATAAGATTCCTCGTTTAATTTATATAGTTTAATATGTACCTCATTAAAATCTAGATGAGAAGAGACCTTCTCTTTCGCCGTAGGACGTCATAAAATCTAAATAATACCCCCTAACAGAAACCATGTCGTAATACCCAAGCGGCCAAACTGAATTTTAACAAAAATAAACGATTATGATCTTCAGTTAAGTAACGATTTTCAGGATAATAACTTCAGAAGGTCACTGTAAACCATACAATTAGCTAACATTTTATATATTTTTTAAATAGGTCAAACTTTCCACGGCCACAAGCCAGACCAGGTTTGACAGATACCTACTAATTTTCATAAGCCGTAATTGTACTTGATACAATCATAATATCGAATGTCATATTAATAAAATTGATGTTGCGATAACTTTTATTTACCTACGTAATAATATTTGAACCGATCCAATTTAGACGTAGTGTATAATATGACAGCTATTTCCCAAATAAATTTAATTGACGGTTAAACGAGTAAATTGAAATTAAGCTGTACCTATATATTAAATATCACACAAATAATTTTGAAATTACAATAAATTTAATGCATAATGTTTAGATTATAATATTTTCACGAAAAATCGACAGTTGCGGATAAATGACAGTAGTCGAAAAATAAAGTTATATTATACTTTCATTATTTTGACATTTTTATTTATTATTAGGTACCTATTGATAAAAATATATTGGTGTGACTTATTCAATTTACTCTAAGTCAAAATTATGGAAACAGAAAACAGTGCGAGCCCACTGCAACACCTAGATGTCTCGTCGCCACTATATCCCGTACAGAACTCATTCAAATGACTCATGATCACCGTATAAGGTTAGTACGGGATATAGCGGGATCAAGATGCAACGCCTAGCCTCTGTAGTAGGCGCTCGCTATAAAGTAAACCGTCGAATCCGTGCTACAAAATGTTATTAGTGATAAAGCTAAATTGTTAGTACTTACATAATTGTTTTGTAGTATCAAAGTTATTTGGTTGGTAATAGTTTTTTTTTTAATAATCTTGTGAATCTGAACACATGTCTTAATTACATATAGATAACTAAACATATTGATTGGAGCATATTCTGAAATATTTATGGCACTCACTGGTTCCCAATAACACTCAGATGGATTGTTGATAAAACATATTTTCATAATATAAAAAGCACAGGTCATTAACATTATATTTTAAGACGTTCACAACATGACATTTTGAATAAAATTTACAAAAGTAAATCAACTAGAGAAAAAAAACAAAGCAATAAAAATAATTTTATAGAAAAGAAATAAAATAAAAAAAAACAGTAATTAAAAAAAATTAAACAATAAAATAGAATTTAAAAAACAGAAATCATAATGCATCGCTACATCTTTAGGGAGTGCATTGACGAGCCGCACAGCCCTCGCTATTGGTGCCTGGTGAGTCTGACATGAGGAAGTATCCTTCACCCAAAATAGGTCATGTCAATTTTATTTTCATTAATCAACATTAAAATCTGGATTTGGTTTGAAATAATATTTTCATATTTACTAACACAATCATTGCAGTTATCTTTGTTTTTTATTGTACAAATTGTGTTTTTTAAATATTGGCATCAACAATTATTTATTAGTGTTTCATTCATGTAAAATATTAGATATATGCTAAGGTTAGGTCTTTTTAAGATGTCTGAAAAAAACTATATGAAAATTGTAGAGACATGCTGTCTATACTAGTAGGCATGTCGCGATGTCGGCTTTTCCAGGCGGTCGATCGTCCGACCTTGACTCACTACCGCTTTTCCACCCTCGCATCGCTTTCCAGCCGCCATTCAAACATTTATAATGTATTTCACGTGGAATGATTCTCAATCTTCATTAAACTTTCAATATGAGCTTTTATTTTTAACAGGAACTCTTTGGAAAAGATTGACAGAGCTTACGAAAAAAGTTTCAATTCTTCAATAAGGATTTTGATCATTGAAAGTAAATCTACTACAAGTTTTTCAAAATAATATTACCTACCAAAATAAAGTCAGTATTATACAAAAATCAAGAATATTGACAATATTCAATGTTTGATTGATTCATCATGACGTGTACATCGAGTCTTGAATGAATTTGTGAAAGTTGGTTTTTTCAGTATAACCAAACTACTTATAATATTATAAACGTGATTATTGAAAGATAATAACAAATAATCGAATAAGACACAAGAATCGAGAATGTAACATTCTATATATTGAATACACATAATTTGAAAACATCTCACGCATATACACACTATAAAAAATCATTGCGTAGAAAAAAATACGACACCCGACGGGACTTGAACATGTATCTGCTGGATTCGCGCCAGTATACTTTTATTAAATTATTAGCAAGTCTATGTAATTAAGGAATTGAAGGATACCTACCTTAATTTAATATACGAAAACCGATAACCAACATTATAACGCAATTCGATAAGCATTTAATGTAACAACTACTAGTTAAAATCGTCGTAATTAATTAAGATGCCCGTAGCTTAATTGTAAAATCATACTGACGCAAATCCAGCAGATACAGGTTCAAGTCCCATCGGGTGTCTTATTTTTTCTAGTGTGTATATGCATGAGATGTTTTCAAATTGTGTATATTCAATAATAACATAATTAATATAATATTCTCCTGAAAGATAAAAAAATGTTGCAGACAAAACATACGCAAATTATAATTAATGAAAATGTTATAATGAGAGTTAGTAGAAAAACATTGATTATTTTTAAATTTAACGGTTTTATAATTTTTAAATAACGACGATAACTTTTTATCATTTGAAATTGCTTTAAAACTTATCAAAATACTACTAAAAAGACGCTTTAAAAAATATTTTTAGTTATATGCTAGAACTAAACTTATATTAAGACGGCACTTCAGTGAAACGGCAAATAATTTTCAACTATAGGTACGACAAAATTTCGGACTGGCTGGCAATTGGAGAGCGAAAGTTGAGCTGTGAACACGTCAATTTGTTTTGTGATGGCGATGGGGGAATTAATTCTTAAATCGTGTAAAGATGACTAAAAAACGTTAGCCATTTACTTGAAAAAGAAAACATGCAATGAATATATTATTATTATTAGTAATAGAACAATAAACATAACAGTAAATGGACGCATGTTGGATTTATATGACAAATTATGTTTTGTTCTGCACGCGTCAATTGCACAATCTTCGCGTCGCGTGGTCACGATCGTTTTAGACCGTGCCCCAGCTAAAGTATAGCCTTAATAAAATAAAGCATTTTAAAATAAAGTTTCTATTACGAGGGTGGGTCAATAATTCCTTAGAAAAAAGCATTAAAACAGTTTTTATTTTTGTATTTTTTTTTTATTTCTCAACATAATCTCCTTGGAGCTCAATACACTTGGTTAGACGTTTCTCAATTTTTTTTAAACCGTCAGAAAAATAAGTTTTCGGAAGGTCCTCAAAATAAGCATTTGTCCGATCGATGACTTCTTCATTTGAAAAAAAACGTTGTCCACTTAGCCATTTTTTTAAGTTTGGGAAAAGGAAAATGTCACTGGGGGCTAAATCTGGCGAATACGGTGGGTGGTCGACCAATTCGAACTTCAATTCTTCAATTTTAGCCATTGATCGTAAACATGTGTGAACACGGGCATTGTCCTGATGAAAGAGGATTTTTTTCCTGTTTAAATGAGGCCGTTTTTCTTCAATTTCGTTTTTTAGCTGGTCCAATAAAAATGCATAATAATCCCCTGTTATTGTTTTTCCTTTTTCCAAATAGTCAACGAAAATAATTCCACGTGCATCCCAAAATACAGTAGCCATAACCTTACCAGCTGATTTTACGGTTTTCGCCTTCTTTGGACATGGTTCGCCTTTCGCAATCCACTGCTTTGACTGTTCTTTCGTCTCGGGAGTATAGTGGTGTATCCATGTTTCATCTACAGTCACAAAGCGACGAAAAAATTCATCCGGATTGCGTTGCATGAGTGACAACAGGGCTTTAGAGGCCACCACCCTATTGCGTTTATTGTCGACTGTGAGCAAACGCGGCACCCATCTTGCAGAAACTTTTTTCATGCCCAATTTGTCATGTAAAATAGAAATGACGCTACCTTTTGAGATCCCTGTAACCTCAATTATCTCACTCAACTTTAATCTTCGGTCACTTAACACCAATATAGTGGATTTTATTGATCATTTCTGGTGTAGTCACCTCTACAGGACGTCCTGAGCGTGGTTCATCCTTTGTTGATGTACGACCACGTTTAAATTCATTTAACCAGTTACAAATAGTTGCAAGTGAAGGAGCAGATATGCCGTGAACTAAATCCAACTCATTTTTTATTTCCTTTGCTGTTAACCCTTTTATATTAAAATGTTTAATAACAGCTCTAAACTCAATTTTCTCCATTTTTGTAAACAAGCAAATTTTTTTTTTAAATGTACGAAAATAAAAAACAACAACCCGACCAATCTGATTGAAACTTCGCAGCATACTGAATCGGTAGTGCCGCTGCATGAAAACAAACCGCTTACAGTACTAGTCGCGCCACCTGTCGGCTTTTCTAAGGACTTATTGACCCACCCTCGTAATTTTACAGTTTGTTATATTCAATAATCATAATGGTGAAATGATGAATACATTACCTATTTAAACAGTAATAATTTAAGGTTGGTTTGATTATTCTACCAGAGTGAAAAGTGAGTGTTCTCAGAAATATTATATTATGTAGTTTTTGCTTGCTTATTTTTATTTAAAAGGAAATATCTGAGAAAATACTACATTTATTCGTCTTGAAAAATCTTTTTTGTCGTCTTTTAAGATCTTGTTTATTTTATCATTATTATATTTTATAAACAACCATACACGTGCCATTTTTTTTTACTATATACCCGTAAATGATGGGCGTCTAACAACAGTACATTGAATTATTGATTCGTATTATTTGTAATGCTGAGCTTAGTAAATAAAAACGTATTATGAAATATGATATTTTTTTCTATATTCCATAATAATAAATGAAAAAGCTTGGATATCAGCGACTCCAGTGTATAGTAAAATATCACTCCCCTACAAACAGCGGGCGTCCGCGTGCAGGTAGGGATGCTAGGCGTTAGTAGGTACCTGCTATCGACGCTTTTCTACCCCACTCTATATCTGGCTCATTCTGGCTGTTTTGATCATCACAAAGCCACCCTTTCCGTTTTTGCAATGCCTTCAAATTATGTGAATAAATGATGCAAAGACAAGGATAATTCTTCGAAGCATCGATTTAGCGGAATTGCTTTCATGCTAACATGGAAATATGAATATTTTATGGTTCACGAAGAAGAAATGTTTTTTATCACAAAATTTATATATTCGTTTCAATATATTTTAAAAAAAGAGCTCTGTATTAATCCGCATTAAATTTGGTTGAAAGTTATTTAATCATTTAGTTTACATTTAAGGATTATTCCACACTGCTGATTTTTTGTGAGTTTAATGGTGGATATTTATTAAATAATTTTTTTTGCATTTTCATTCGAAAGAAAGCATTAAATTCTTCCAGGATATTAAAGGTGAGTCACACTTTAATAACCTATTTATTATATTAATTTATAATATATTTACATTATATTATTAGTAATTAATTAAAACCATTTGCTTATTTTTACAACGTTTTTCTTAGCTCGTATTCTTATTTGTATGGTGGTTCTTTGTCCGGTACAAATCTTGCAATCGATTTTTAACTAACTTCCCGACTAACTAGACATTTGAAACTTTTAGAATATATCAGAACACGATGCCAATGCATTTTTTTAATACTTTTAGCCATTTTTAAGTAGAATTGAATTCATTTTCAGTTAATTCTGTTTGTATGAAAAGTTATTTGACACCACTATTGGTTGTAAGGGATCTGGGGTTCTAGCAACTAAATTATAAAATAATATATACGTGCGTTACTATGAAAATCAATATGAAATATCAAGTACAAATTTTTTTGATCGTTTAAGCTAGTCAAATCAAGTTTATATGGTTCAACAGAATTTAAAAACGTTGTATATTATAAAAAGTTCTTTTTATCTTGTAATTATTCTATTTAGATGGTAATAGTCGGTTATAATAACAATTAAGCACATAACATAACCTTTTCCAGATTTTTTCAAACAAAAAGTTATAAAAGACTATTTTAATAAATAACGGTTGGGTGTAATGAATTGAGAACAAAAAACTATTGTATTGATATTCCCGTAGAAAATTTATTAACGGTAATTATGTTAAATTATAAGTTACATATATCATAAAGTGTGTATCATGGAGACTAAAGAATATTGCAGTTTCTTTAAAACATTGTCAAGATAACATAAATTTATATATTTTTTAAATACAGTCATGAAATCACGTTGTATTGGATCATTTTGATTGAGCGAAAGTTCAAAATAGCCGTTTACCGTGTTATGCTCAGTTTGTTTTTTTAAATCGTTTTTATTGACATATATTGAAATGCTAATATTATTTAATACGTGAAGCCACAATTTTTGGTAATCAAAAAATTCTAACCATAATAAAATATTCTATATTAGTTAAAATTTATTATTATGTTGGAAACACTATTCATTGAGTTGGTATCTATTTCAAGATTTTTAGTAAATTTATTATATTTTAAATAATAATTACGTTATCAACAGGTTTCACCAAGAACTGTTACTTACTGAAGAATATATTTATTAGTAGAAATTGCTTAACGAAATTTCTAATTTCTGTTCAAATGAAAAAAAAATATCTCTAAAATTTTAAGCTTACTTTTTAAATTTTGTCTCTGTCTTGTTTAAATTCTTAAATTTAATACATTATCTAAAATTAAAATCTTTTTATGCTTTTCAACGAATTCATTGCTTTTTAAAAATACAAGACAAAGATATTTTATCCATATAAATATAACGTAACTAACTAACTAAAGTTAAGTACCTATATACAATGATGCCCTTAGATCTGTCTGCATATTTTGTTTTTTTTTATAATTATTAATTGATAATGTACAGCCCGCTATGTATTTCTAAAGATATAAGAAAAAATCTTGAAATTAAAACACAATTTCCTGGTTTAACTGGGGAAAAAATCCAATCGTCTACAAAATATATATGTATATAAATATTGTGCCCCGTAAGTCAAGAATAACAATCAAATTTACTTCAGTGTTTTTTTATTCTTTGTTTGGGAAAACTTTTTCTTCTGGCAAATGGGCTTTTCAAAAAATCTTTTGTTTGAAACGAATTTCCTTAATGAAGGCTCTGGGATAAATCATTTTCTTAGATGGTATTCACCAAACAGTTTGCTGCGTGGAATAGACTACAACGACATTATGAGCATTTTCAAAGCACACGAATAAAAATCTGATTACAAAGTACCAACAATAATATAATAATGTATCGTAATGATACTTGTTTTAGAACAAAAATTTTACTCAATATTACCTAATAATTTAATCACACAACGTTTTTTCAACTTTAAATGATATTGGCTTTTATACTTTTAATTTAACAACTATAAAAATGAAATTGAGCTGTAGCTGTATGAAGATTAAGTATGTATGAAAAATATATAACTACTATTAATAATAATAAAAGGAGTTTTTTGAATTTTTTATTTTGTTTTGTTTTTAACAAAACTTCAGAATAGTTTATAATGTGATTGAATTAGTAGCAATAATATAAAACATTAAAAAAACTATGCGATGAAGCATTGCAAAATGGTGGACGATTGGCAGTCATGTAGATATCTTTTAATATTCATGTGGTCATATTATCCTTTTTATTGCAATGTAAATATAATAGATTTTACTTACCGATATTGTAATTGTTTAAACCTAGTCCAGACGTTTATGTATAAGCCCATAGTGGACTGTATATGGAGGATTAAGTCGAAACAGTAAAAGTGTAATCTCACGGAGACTATACCTCGATGTTACATGTGAATCTCATTATGAGGACTTGCTTGTTGACAACTTTTAATAAAACTTCTAGTTAGTTCACTATGCGCCGTTGATGGCAGGCTAAACTCTAACTAAATTTAAATCAGCTTAGTGATAATTATAACGTAGACTGCTTGAAAGATGAGGGTACGCGTTGCTCTGACTGCCAGTAGCAAAGTATTGATACTCTGAATGGCTCGTGGGCAGATAGACATAGTTTGATTGGTAGTATCAGATTAATTAGACACTATACTTTCCAATGTTTTTATGTATTGTTGAACGTGATAAGGTAGTTGAAAATAGTTTTTAAACTTTAGTCCATACATCGGCTGACTTTTTAAAAGGCATACTCGCTTTTTCCTCTCTTGACTATTGTATGTTACTTCCTTAGACTATAGATACATCTAAACACTACCCGTTGCATTGCTAAATGAAGCTGCGTGCCAGAATTAAAATATAATTTTCTATTTTTTTTACGTTATATAGTATTTTTAAGCGGTCAAAAAAATGGAACCATTAGGTAAAAATATCCATAATTTAAGTTATTTTAAAGAAACACCAGGTCACTGATATTAAAATATATAATAATATACAAATAAATTATCACGAACATGTATCAACTTACCTATGAAACGTAATACCATCTTCTTGCTTATCAGTATGGCTACCATATTTTAATAAAACACACAGAACCATCTTTTCAACTTAATTAACTAAAAATATTTACCACTGACTTTATGTTTAACACAAAAAATAGCAATTTTAGCAACACGGTTATCAACGTTTAGTTAAGCAATAAGTTAAGATTTGCCGGTTACATCGTAGCAAACCATCTTCCACATCTGTAAACCTTTTATCTTACTCTAGCGCGTGTCGCAGAGATTATAAGGGTGTGCCGAATACTTTCTCACTCGCACTTATGCATCGTTTTTATTCAGGCCTTGGTTACTTCTATTTTTGAGATATTTTTACCTACTATCACGGGAGATGGTTGCCAATCCTGGCATCTTAAAGAATTTGAATTTATATGCACGTAATCATGAATTTATAATTACCTAAGTGGTCGCAACCACGACCTATCCTGGGTCAGAACCATATCAAACTCATCAACCACCATCGGCGAGGGGTGCAATATTAGTCAATGCGCTCCCCAAAGACATTTTCAATGATGTGCTGTGTATTTTGTTTTTGAAATTTTATGTCATTGTATAAAATTGTTTATGTTTTTTTTCTTTCTCTTGTGAGGGTAATATTTGTTATATATTAGATATGTATATATTTGTATTTAATTGTTTGATTATAACCAGCCTTTTTTCAATTTCAATTTCATGTTATGAAAGTCCTGGATTCAGGTTTGTTTTATGTCCACAATGTTTTTTTAAACATGTATTTGAAACTCAACTCTGTCTACACCTGCTAAAATTTCTATCAAATTAATTGCATCTTATACAGTCAACGAAACAACACTCCACAAGTCCACAAGTCATTATACTTTCGATGAAAGAGTATACATGAACAGCTAATAGATGCATGTACGTATGGTTGATACGATATACTATAACATTAAATATTTTGTATGATAGTATTTTATTCTTGGAATAAAATAAACTTTGAACGATTTTAAATATTTTTCATTATTTTGGTCTTTACTAAGAGTGCCTGAAACGTCTGTTTATTTAATGAAATTCAAACGTTATACATACTGCTGAGTGCTGAGTACTGGACAACAAAAGAAAAATAGTTGACCTATATAATATCATAATATCTTTCATTGTATAATATAATAGGAGCAAAAATATTTTATGAGAATTGATAATTCCCCACAGCACCATAAACTTTCTTTGTGAATCATGCCATTGAATAGCGGTATAGGTATAAAAGCATAATATACACGGAATAAATGAAAATATGGTTATGTACAGCTTCCCTTATTGGTTTCAAGCTTTTAGCTTACTACGTGATATTTATTTTAAAGTGTATTCTTATTAATCATATTTTATGATATATTCCTTATATCGACGTGCCCTAGAAAAACCATTATAAGTCTGAAAATAGCGTTTTAAGTTTTATTAGCTTTTTATAATATCATATTTTTTGTGCATGTCCTGTAAAAATTCCAGGTCCCTAGCACAAAAATTGACAAAGTAAGGTTTTCGACAATGGTGCTCTATATCTACATATCGCATCGACCAAATTTGTGTTCACATAAATATCCGAGGAGTATAGTCATATATCAATAAAAAAAGTGTACTGCGTTTTATTTTATGAATAAGAAGGTTGTTATACTTGCTATAACAGTCTTTAACGGAGATCCAAATATACGGCATGGTTTATATTGACGTATCACATTAGTTTCGAAAAATATATTGGTTTATCTTCGGAAAATATTGGAATTTGCAGTAGGTAAATGCATTTTTAGTTAAAAAGCTACTCACTAGTATTACACTAGTACTAGTGTTTGAATATGAAAATATTATATTACTGAAAATATAAAACAAAAAAAATAGAAAAGAATTATTTTGTACCAATATAGGTAGGTACTTAAAAAACTACTCAGTAATAGGGTTTAAATATTAATTTTCATTCATCAGCCAATTTCAATCCACCGCAAAATAAAGACTTCCACAAGCTTTCTTCGACTATTTTCGGTTAATTACTCTTCTACTTAGATACCCAAAAAATAATATTGTAGGTAATGTTTAAGTTTGAAATTATTATAATACTCGTAGTATTTGATAAAAAACAAATCTACAAATAAATGTGAAAATTTGCTTTCATGATAACATTATGACAATAGCAAATTATTTTTTTCTAATTGGGTTTTTAATTTTTCCACCTGAATCATTATTTAACGTCCCAGCGCATCTATTCTTAACAATTATCACTTTAGCACGTTTCTGTTATTTACACTGGTCAAAATTACAACTGAAGGCATTCCATTCACAAGGCATTTATCGACAGCTATCTACAATAATTAAGTAAATTCGTTATACGGCAAAAATTTTGGTGAGTTGACATGTCGGTCAAATTCGGGTATGTTCGTGCTGACGGATACGCCCGAACCCAAGAATTTTGTATTGACACGTCAGACACATAAACATGATATTCAATTAATTGTATTAGTCATGTCATTGCGATTGCAGCACAAATGTATTTGAAGTAAAACAAAATGTTATGTTACTACTAGTTGCTACTAGCTACTCGATATTTGACAGCTCACGGATTATAAATTAAGACGGCGGCCGTCACCTTATTATATTTCAAAACAGTCGGATCTTGCATCTCAATTCTCAGTATGTAAAATTGAAGTACCCTGTCTCGCTCTAAAAATTAACACAGCCAAGAGAGGGGCTGTTAAAAGATAGTATATTTTGACAGTTCAGACGGTTAACTTATTTAAATAATTACGGAGGGACATGCTCAGCGTAGGTCAAAATGGAGCTCTTGTTCTATTTTCAAAGCATGATCCTGGACATACCTTAAATGTTGTAGATAATCTATTTATATAATTTTGAAGCCTTGTTATCCTTTATATTTATTTTAAACATTTAATGACTGCATAAAGTATTTTTATTACATAAAATAGTGTTCTTTAAAACCTCTCGCTCTAATGTTTTAGAATATAGTCATATTTCAGTACATAAATGTGCAGTGGTGTTACGATTTTTTACATTTATTAGTTTTTAAATGCATTTATAAAACCATCAGTATAATTTTTATCGTAAATATTTAACTATTATAATGTCGATATAAATTATACTGATAGTTTTAGTAGTATAGTAATAAGGATAGATAGATAATAAGGCTTCAAAACTGAATAAATGTGATATATTTACTACATATAACTCTTATTGGATGTTAAGAATAGCTAGCGTAAAATACGTTGGAAAATTAGACCATAATATTGCTGGATTGAGGATAGTAGAATCCCTATAGAAAGATTTTCATTTGGGCAGTTGATTTATTTAAGCTGATAATACAAATAGTAAAAAGGTTTAAAAGAACGTAGTTGATAAAAATGTATATTATTATCTCAAACTAAGACAACCTGTGTATGAGGTGTGCCTGAAAATAGCAAAAAGTGAAACCCGAGTTGCAAAAAAACGACTCAAATGAAATGAAAAAATTGTAATATAAACCTAATAATACTAACAAATAGGTCAACTGCAGGATATACTGTTTTTACCACGTTTTTATTAGCTCGTATTTTTCTTTGTTCAGTACAAATTTTTTATTGTTTGTCCAAGATTTGTATTGGACGATTGAAGATTTTAACTAACTTCCCGACTAGCTAGACATTTGAAACATTTAGAATATATCAGAACACGACGACAGATGACAGTGCATTCTTTTAATACTTTTAGCTATCTTTAAGTAGAATTGAATTCATTTTCAGTTAATTCTGTTTTGTATGAAAAGTTATTTCGGAAAAAAATCGTTAAAAGTAAGACACTATTATTGGTTGCTAAAGGGGTCCAAGCAACTAAATTATTAATAGATACGTGCGTTACTATGGAAATCAATATGAAATGTCAAAATAACATTTCAGTATTCTATATTTATTCAGTATTTTTCTATCAAGTACAAAAAAGTATTTATTAATACATAGAATTGTCAAGTTTATAATATGATTCAACAGAAAATTTAAAAACGTGGTATATAAAAAGTTTTTTTTTATATTGTAATTATTTGTGTTAATAATTACATTAATGTAGGAACCATTAAAACTATTGCGTAGGTGTAATTATTTAGATATAATATATAGGAAGGAATCACTTTTAGAAGTTAATAATATTAAGGCGCTTAAAATAATAGTAATATAATTCATTGCCTACACCTAATTTCTACGACAGCAGTTTTTTTATTATTTTGAATGTGAGTTCAAGATCTCGTAAATTTAATTAAAGTCCTGAAGAAACGAGCTTGGAAGCAAGCCAAACGTAATTAATGGCAAGGAAAAACTATTCAACGGTTCCGTGTAAGTTTCAATTTAGGCGGTGTTACGTCATGTCTTCAGTAGAATCTAGTTTTAATAGTTAAAGTAGACTTTCCACAAAACATCGACTTTTAAATCCAAATTATTTTCACTTGTGTCAACATTAACCTGAATATTTTTTAGTAAGCATATTGCACGAACATTAAAAAATAAGCCATATCAATATTATATTGAAGATACATACTACAATAAAGGTACATACTAAAACAGATATTTATGAATTAGAGTATAAACCTACACTTCAAAATTTGGAGAACAATAAAAATCCAAAAATATTAATGCAAGCATAGTTTGTATTAATGTTAAAAAATAATTACGTAAATACAGAAGAATGTAAAATATTGTATTTCTTTCAATATTATGAACCATTTACAAAATAATAATGCAAAGTTTATCGAATATTTATTTTACTGTAGTATTTATAATGTTACATAACAATAATTAAATTAAAATCATAATATATTAAATATACTCAATACACGATGACATTTACAATAATACTGTTTTATGGTACCTATACATAATATTATAGTTTTTGTGGTATTTTCTACAGATTATTAGATAAAAAAATACTCCAACTTCCCCAAACTTTTCATCTTTAAACATTTAATTTCTTAAGTGTTTAACCTTCAAGTGAATTTGAAAAGAGCAATTAGGTTGTACTAATGATTTTCATTTTAAATAATCAAACCGTATCACAAGACGGTGAATAAGACAAAACGATTGTTTTAAAAATCTTCGTTTATTGAAAATTTGATTTTTATAACTAATGATACTACTATGTACATCATATTTTCTGCATATTTTTTTCGATAAAATGTAGTTTGATAAGTTCTTTAAAAGATACTATACTAAACTATTTTTGAATATTTCACAGTTTAATCACAATTAATAGAAAAAAGATAGATTTTTATAAAAAATATTAATGTCAATCTAAAAAATAAGAGTAACGTATTTAAAAAACTACATTTTAAATAAATTTTACAGATAATTTTCATTTCATTCTAAATTTCAATTGTAAATAAATAATTATAAACTAGTCTTATTCCTATGGGTTGTGTAACCTTGGAGCTAAGTAATCCAACAAAAATATTATTTTTTATTTTACCGACAACAAGGGAAAGTTAAAATGAATAGTTTATCAAAAATCAGTATATTTAGAAATTTTATAGAAAATTCTAGGAAAGCTACAAAAAAATATCTGTATACTATTGTAGAATAAACAAAAAAATATACTTTTGAGATTTATCAAAATAATTTTGAGATATAAACTACACGTACTGTTTTATGATAGCCTTTCTATCAACAAGGGTATTTTGTTACATGATTTATGGAAGTTTGATATTTCTTGGCACAATTAATTTCCTTTCAAAATAATGAAGTCTTGCAAACATCAAAGAATTTCTACTCATTTTAGTTTTTAAATAATAATGTATTTATTTTAATACAAGATGAAAACCAATATTATTATTAATTAGGTTTTATTGATAGGATTTTAGATGGGTAAGCAATTTTTTAAAATACAAAAATAATATTCATTGTATCGAATTTAGGAGGTGAGCGATTATCATATTATAAATGTTAATTTGATACATGCATAATAATTATTTGATCAGCATTTTTTGTAAAAACTACTAGTTAATTTCATCCTATTTAGATGGAATGCCCGTAGCTTAATGGGTAAAGCACATTGGCGCTCATCGGGCTTCGTTATTTTTTTTGAATAGGTGCATATCTGAGGTATTTTCAAATTGTTCGATATAAAGAATGTTACATTCTGAAATCTTGTGAATTATTCGTTGAATAAGAGAAATAGTGTATTATGAATATATGCTTAGAATATTGTCGAGCTACCACTCCTATAATATCCACAAGTTTTCAATCAGTAATAGAATCCTAAGTATCTATTTAATATTAATAGTTTTATTTATTTATTTGTAGTATTTTAGGCCGTGAAGCCCAATTACAATGGAAAAACTCCAATGTTTGAGGAATTTACATATAAGATTATGTAAATATATTGTGACCTCGATAGGGATGGGAATCGAGCCCGAAACTCCCGGTTGGGAGGCCAGCGCCTAACGCATTGCACCAAGAGACCCACCGTCTGTACATAGTAACAGTTTAACTTCAGTAAGTTCTTTAAATCACCGCATGCCATTGATATTAAAGCTATTTTCTGTGTCGTCATAATCCACTAGCGATGCAATAGTATGACTTTAAATAATTCACAAAATACTTACCTAATATAGTTTCTAAAATATTATTTGGTCGTCTATTAAATTAAAAATAATTAGTTTTTTCTACAATAATGACTGTATCGAGGTAAGACAGTAAACAAACACTTGGTCAGGTATAAAAATTATCTTATGAAATCCGTATTTCATGGCACGAAATTGAAAACACTGGAGGATACTTTACAAAGGTTGATAAAAAATATCTACATACTTACTATATTATTGTATACAATTACTTTTAAGTAGTCTGACATCACCAGTGTCTAGGAGATTACAATATGTTTGTTTTGATCAGGAAACGCTTATCCGTGAATTTTAAATTTACCTATCCATACTATACGTCGTTTTTAATATGAAATTTAATGTTAGCACTTATGTTAAATTCACTATGAAACCAAGTATTTATTTATGCTTACAGTATCAAAATGTAAACTTTACAGATATCCGGTGTTTGTGTTATTCAGTTACCTTCATATTTACAAAGCAAGCTGGCTTACAACAAGAGCAGTGCAGTGAATTTAGAAAACAAAAACATGTTGTATTAGCCTCCATGTCATGGATTCTCAACCTTTTTTAATTCGCGAGCCTCTCGTATAGCCGAGTAATCTGCGACCCTCTCCTAGATTTTCATAAAAAGACATTTTAATAATTAAAAACACGCAAAGTATTACATTACATTTTCTCTCACTTTGTCTAAGTTTATATAATACATTACATTGTTCACATTGTGAAATAGGAAACATTACAATCTACTCACATTACTAATCTTGGTTTGTTTACCGTCAACAATAACTTATGCCATTTCAATGATTTTGATTCTAATTTTAAATTAGTAGGTACCTAATCATGGTATTTGATTTAACTAACCATCAAACTGTCTGTTGTCAAACTATTTGCCGTCAAACATAATAGTTTTTCTAGTCTTTTTTAACATTTTTCTACCGGTAATCTAATGCTTTTTACCTTGTATTATTATTACAAATTTCTATCAATATTTCACCAGTTATACTAGATATATATATTTATATATCAGTGGAATACGGTGACTTTTAATAGTGGGCATGCATTAAAAAAAATATTAATAGACTGAGTCTATAAACGAGGTGTAAGATTTAAAATTTAAATATTATTTCTTTCTTACTATCCAATTGCACAAAAATACATACTATTATCAATATACCTACTTATATTTTTATTACATATAGTATTTCTGAAGATGATCCGCATCCACCGCGTATATGCATATATGAACAGTACGCTACTGATATATATTTATATTGTCGTATATGTTATTATATATTTGTAAAATATATTATTATTCTTCTTTGAATTACAACAAAGCTTTTGCGAATCCATTGATATTTCTTGTTAAAATGTATAATATATATACTAGTAGGAAGGTATCAATCTGAATTCGTAAATGTTTAAAGCTATGTTCCGCCTTTGCGTTGCACAAAGCGTAGTGTATTATGTTTCATTTGCACGGAAAATGGCGCTTTCACGTGATATTCCTCGAGAAATTCAGATTACAGATTACTTGTCTTACGTTAAAAGCGATAGTATTATATGGCAGGCAATGTTATTTACATATATTTTACAATGCTGAATGGGAAATCTACTATAATCTTACACGTTTCCTTGGAAAAGCTTTTACTAATCAGCATATTACGATAACGATATAGTTTGATCTACAACAGATATATCAAAATGGAATAGAATTTATTATAAGACAAACAACCATGACTATATTACATTATGTAATATCTAATTATGAATAGTCTTAAAAAATATAACAAATTAATATTAATGTAATGTAATAAAAAATTTATGTTCACTTATTTTCTATCATTATTTAAGGTGTGACATGGTAGTTCTTGGCCGCCTCTGGAAACGTTCTCATTTCGGTGATTTAAAACACAATAATAACGTAATTTGATAAGAATTTCATGTAAGATATACTAGTTTAAATTATTGTAAATTAAGTAGGAGTCCTGTAGTTAATTGGTCAAAGAATATTAGCTAGATACCAGTAAATATACGGGTTTAAATCCCGTCAGGCATCGTATTTGTTTCAAATGTGATTTTTTCGAGTAGGTATATAAATATTTGAAGTGTTTTTAAGTTATTTACGTTAAATATCTATTTATAATACATAGTATAATGTAATGTATCCCTTCACCATTCATCACGTTTAGTTAGCATAGTATAATAGACAAATTTCCAAGTTTTAATCCTTGTCATGAATTTGAATAATGCGGCTGGATCAAACTCAAATACTGTTTTTGATTTTATATTCGGTAAGACATGTTATCAACTACTCGATAATTATGACCAAAAAGTGAAATGATCATAACTCTTGAAAATATCTAGATAAATAAAACTAGTCAAATCTCCAAATTCCACGAGGTAAATGAAGGAAAATAACTGGGTTTTGGTGGCCATTTATGTACAAAACCATATGAAATCTCAGCCTATATAGATTTTATGTTATATTTTATTACTTATTCAGTCATTCATTCAATAAACAAAAGAAATAATAATCAAATTCTAATAATAAACACATTCATTAATTCATTTTAGTAATTTATTATAAGTCATTTTGGTATTTTCATTCAGTGCCACCCTCACTGACAAATCTATTTCTACGTCAATAAAACTTTGCTTTATGTATTTGATTTGAATGAATGGATCTAATTGGTAAATGTTCAAAAAAATATAATTAATATGTTAAATCGGTCCTACGCGTTGGAACGGAAATAGTAATTGACTTCGTTATTTTATAAATCAACATTGTTAATACCTACTTAATATTTATATACATAATAAATAAGCTTTTCAATTATAGATATTTATTTTATTTCATTTCATTTCTGCCATTGTTTTAATTAGCAATATTGAAATCATGAATAATGTTCAGATCGTGTTTAAAATAATAATAAAGCGTAATTTTATGATACAAATTTTCATTAGATCCTGACTCACAGTAAACATCTTTAAGCTAGTTACGGCACTTATTTATATTGCAGAATAAATTATTTATTACGTCCCTTGTAGTTAATGAAGCAATATTAAATAAATGAAAGCTTTAATAAGACACGAGTGCTAATAAACTTTCTTTTAGACGTATTACTTCAGTATGTAGGGTTTATATTAGATATACGTGGCTCTGTGACAAACATTCGTTTACATTATAAATATTCTTATATTACGTTGTATCATTTGTATCCACACAATATGGTACTACTGATTTTCAACTTCCGCGACTTTTTAAACTCATTCGTTACATAGGTAGCAAGAGACTTTAAAAGAGCTAATGCAGTGATTATAAATTCTACTAACAATGGAAATTTTTGGTATTCTAAACGTGGACCATAATAAAATAATTTATTAATGTTCATCAATCGATTTTCGTAGAAATATCACGGCTAAAATTTACATTTAATCCCCAATAACGAAATGAGCAAATAAAAGTTAGATTCAATTTATCTGTATTTACATTCATATAGCGACAATTTATCAACGTCTTAGCACTACGTTAAATGAACTTAGACCAACTAAGGCTGGTGTAACAATCGTTTTATATCACATATTAAATTGCATTTACGAGTATGTTGCTATGGAAACCAGTAAACAATCTTCTGTCACATATTACCAAAATTTATTTAGGGTTCATTTGGCATTTGATTGCCACCGTCAAATCAGAAAACCATTAAAGAATACATTGTAAAAACTATTTTTATCGAGATATTTTTAAAACAAATATTGGTATTCAAAAGGGATTTAAAAATATCAGTTCGTGTGTTATTGCAATCTTTATCAACCTTCAAACAAGGTTTTAACATTTTTGAAAAAATTAGATATATTATCGAAATCTAAAGCTCCATATCTATTTGTGTACCTGTAACTTTTACGCAAGACTTTATCAAGTATTGGATAAATTTCCGTTGTCCACCTTCATCATAAAGAGTGTATATTAGCCAAAACTATTTATATACTATTTTTTACAGCAGACAATATGTAGTTACGTGATATAAATATAAAATAAACGGAGCAGACAATAATATATTGTCTACAAAAAAGTCCTTCATGGTCAATAAAATTGATAAGATATTTCTTAAATTGGTCTTTCCTTGCTGATTATCACCCGTCCAATGGGAGGTCCTGTACGTTATACCTGATCGTCGGAACAGACACGTACAGCTTTAGACGTTGTTATCTTTTAAGGGTTGTTATTTTTTTTCAGATACGATATAATTTATTCTACCCGCATACATCGACCCTTAGTTTCAGTCTCAATAGGGCTCTGTGAGGATTAACAAGCTCCACAAATCCATATCAAAACATTTTTCTCCTGCTATCAAGATCCGCTAGTCTTTTATTTGCCGGCTACAATAACAATAGATTTTCGTAATCTTTGTTCTTTCGTGTTTCACTTTTTCTGCAGTTTTCAGTTAAAACGACCGCCATCCAAAAAAATTGAACTAGAAACTTGTGTAATATTCTTATATTCATATTATTATTTTTTCACCATTAATAGTTTATAGAAGACTAGATTATAAAAACAAACACTTCTAATATATTACGTCATATTTTATATTTTTGAACTTTTTCGCAATTAATTTTTACTATGAACAGTCAAACATTTAAAATTGATACCACAACTTATTATTTCTAATATTTCTGTTGACGGATACAAAAGTAAATTATAATTTTTGCTCTTGGGATATAGAAAGAGTTTAGATTATTTTAACATACCTACTTGTTTTTAAAGAAATACTTTTACACCATTCATCCAACACGTAAGCCTTATTTTCAATGGTATAGTTAGCAGTAGAGTACTTTGTCAAGTACTAACTGTCTTTCTAGCTCTATCAGTAGAAATTTAATTGGTAAATTAGGCCCGTTTCAGACAAGACACCGGTGGTGCGCTCGATATACTATAGGAAGCCTTTGTATTCGAATAAATGGGCCTTTGTATTATGTTTATGAACGCCCCAGATCATTTTAGTGTGGGCGTCTCAAATTATATTATAAAAACATTGAATACAATATAAATTAACATTATGTTATATCTTTATCGCTTATAGTTTTTTTTAACGATGATAATATGTGAGTTTGAAAAACTTCAATAATAATTAGCTCAAAGATTCTCAGAAACTAAAATTATGAAACAGAAATTTAAATTTCATGTTGGTGAAAATCAGAAAGATACATACTGATAGTTTTTAGATAATATTATAATACTTAAATAATTGACAGTAAAATTATTTTTCCTACTCTTTTATTAAAATATATAGGTAGGTATAGTTACTTTAATAAAATTTCAGGCCACGCGCATTTGATAACCGCTTCTGGATGAGACAGCTCACAATAACTCGTAGGTGAGTACCCTTAGTTATGTATACCTGCAGGTAAGGTGTTTATTACTAGTCTCAAAGTATGGAGTATCTGGGTATGAAGAATGTACCCGGAAACTGCGATGTCCATGGTTGGAGCGACGAGACGCTCTACGTAGTAGTCAGGGTAAATGTGAAAGTCAAATCTACCGCCAAATTATCAATAATAAAATATTATGAATATTTTTTTTGAAATGGACCCCCTTAAACCATTTATCTGTGCGTGTTTGTTACAAAGAGGACATTTTTTTTAAGATAAATGGTTTCGTTCAAAATACAACGTATTTATACTGTAACATGATTTAAAGAATTTGTTGGTTCAAAGTCTCGCCCTATGGCATGCCACTCATTCGCTCGCAAATGACGTAAAAATCCAATTTAAATTTAACGTCTTTAAGTTTATTTGTCATGTATAAGCTACGCTTATATTGTATGAGACTAGCGTAGAGGTCCTCTACGTTATAATGAAAGTTCGAAAAGCTACGCGAAAGGCAGTAGTCACTTGGTCGAAAGCTCTTCGCTCAGCCTCCAATCCACTTCATTTTACACGGTTTTTCCAAACGCACACAGGGTCATGCTCCCAGTAAATTTTTTATAATTCCAATAAACTCAAATAAAACTGTTGAAAAAAACATGATGATATTTTTTGTAATAATATTTTAGAAATTAATATCGGCGTTCCTGAATATTTCGTCTCAGAAAAACTTGTATAATAATATATTATATACATAACATGTGTATGCGTAAAAAACTATGAATAGAAATATTTATTTTCCGTTGTATTTCAAATGTAATGCAAAGTATATATTCAATAACGAACTTATTACATTTTCAAAAATGTTAACATTACTATTATATAGGCATAATACGAAATATCGGTAAATTTCTGAAGGGCTTATAATATATTTTTAAAGATTTTATAATTATTTTACTGCGTTGACATATTGTATGTTTGCTATTATCTCTGCAAAATCATTTGTTCAGAAAAAAATCATGATATTGGGGATTATGTAAGAAAGTGTCGTCAAATAGATTTGTTATAAATAACAAATAAGTCAATAAATCAGTTACATTGTCTTTATTGTCCCTATTTATGTCCACTATTATTAATAATTAATGTCAGTTAGCAAGAACATGGTCTTGTTTATAATATTATAATAACATTTTGGATACAAGTATCATATATAAAATATATCTAATATAATGATGTGTTTGTTATTTTTAATACCATGATTTTCTGTGATTTTATGATTAATTGATTGATTTTATATTTATATCTAGATACATTGTGGACCTCTAAGTTAAGTGGAATAATTCATCTGTTAAAAAATGTACTTATATTATTTTTTTAATGAGTAATACGCCGTGTACAGGTATAGTAAATGAATTTACTAAATTCATACTGCTGACAGTACGTATTATAGTGACCTTAACAAAAAAAATGCACGTATTAATACGTACTATCATGCAAGTTGCATGATTACATGCATGTATTAAAAAAGTTCAGAAGCTGTACAATATCTGCGTCTGCGCAGTAGAATGATGGCGGTGAACCTGCCAAAAAAAACTAACTACAACGCACAGACTCGTTTTGACGTTAGCTGATTTTCATGACCTGTCAAATAGCATCATACAACGACAATACGGCGTCTTGCTTACTCTTGAAGAATGAGATTGGTGAGACAGTCAGCATTTTTACGTGTAAATAGTAATTTATTATCGTGATAGTTTAAAATACACACTATTGGTACAATTAAATCTATGGATGTGTACAAGCGCTATAATACTAACATACAATCAATAGAATAATAATATGGTACTCGACGGAACTTTCTTGTAAATAGCAGCTGGTATATGAAAGCTTAATATAAAAAAGCTCCACTTGGGGAAAACCCGGTGAATTTGATTATGAATTGTTATAATGAATAAATATAAAATGGCGGACCTATGTTAATAGAATTTATGCCGAAGTTCTTTTCTCAACACTGCTAACAATAACTCAGAATACGACTACTTGTTGATGTTCGCGCGTAATATTTTGCAATGCGCATCCCTTTGCCGGAGATCAGCCGCTTTCTAAGCTTTTGAGACTTTAGTATATCAATAGAAAATAAGTATTCACTCATATTATGTAATTAGTACCTATATATTTATTAATTATTTGTTATATTTTTGGTAACAACTTAAAATTTGATTGATTTTTATCACATAACAGATTAATAAATAGAATTATGAAAGGCTATACCCCAATACACTGCATTTGACACAAGGATGTGAATGTATGACTATCCCATGAAAATGAGGCACATATTATAGATGTGCAATATTATGTATTGCATCCTTCAAATACGCTAATATTGAATGAGCGTCAAAGCATAAACCGAGAGCAGTTCTCAGATCGAAGAACAAGTTTAGAATGACGTATTGTTGACAAGTGGTTAAGTTTATCCCATATCATTCCACACTCGAGATCGGTTGCCTGTTACTCCACACCCGTTACGTATTTCAGTTCCCATTATTTCTGAGTTCCCTGATTTTTATCAATGTACCCTAGAACTATCTGCCGTGTATTGTTTTAAATGATTTGAAATTTGATATTTTTATAATAGTTTTTTTACAACTAACGCAAATACGATTTAGAATATAATGGTGGTTAAGTAACCTCAGCACGTAAAAACCAATAAACACCGACCAAATTTCCAGTTTAAAATTCCTTAAATATATTTACGAGTACGTTTGTGAGTCGTAAGTTATTTTGTGTTTTTATTTATTCTGCGAGCTTTTTGTACATTGTATAAAAAAGCGCGCCCTTATTTCCACCTGTCTACAAGTACCACCACCTTCAACGACGAGCTTTTCCATTGAAGCTTTACATAAAGATATGCCACTCAGGCTTTGTAGGAGAAAAAGCAAAAAGGTGCCGAATAAAAAAATCTTGTACGCGACATACTTTACATGACTAATTTATATTTATTTATGTAACAAAAAAACGTACTAAATTTTTAGTATTAGTATTTTGTACTTGAATTAAATCATGTGTAAGTATGTAATATCAACGACGTAAATTGTTTTTAAACACTGTTATTTGCCAAAAAAGGCAAATTTCATTTCAAAATGTCTACCATATTTAAAGTAATCATTATGCATTGGCTGAAATAACAATATTTGACAATTAAGTAATAAACTTGCATATATTTAGTAGTAGATAGTGAAAAAAAATATCACAATACATTAAATTGATATTTGTTTTGAAAATAGAAACTAAATAATTTATGATATAAACAGATGAAAAAAGCTATATGTGGCCCAAATTTTGAAATAATACTTCCATTATCCAAACAAAACAAAAGAAACCGTTTAATATTTGCGTGATACTAAAACGCTGAACATTTTAATTGAAATAAACTAAAATATTCCCTGATAAATATTTCTCAATGATACAATAGTTCAAACAGTTGACGATAAATTATTGTACTACAATAGGTATTTTATTAGTTAGGTATAATAATATAATAATATATGTAACACCTGAATTAAACATTATTATGTACATATGTCGTATGGTTTTTTCACTTTGAAACTAATATAATAAATATATACTTATTATGATTTTTTTATGATAAAATTAAGAACTATTTTATTGGGTGGAAAAATTACATGTACATAAAGTTTTGTTGTCAAGTGCCTGTATCAAATTTTACGTCATATTTAGTAATAATGTCATTTTAACTACAATCAGACCTATGACAATATGTTATGTGGAGTTAATGTCATGCCGCTATGCAAGGCGTAACCCAACTGATGAATCTGCCAGACTTCTCGCGGATGTTTTTTTTTAATTGTAAATAATTCTGGAAAATTGGACCGTTTAATATATTATGAGTCTATTAGTTTCAAAGTCGGTAAACTCCATTTTAACTTTTTTTTTAAATATTTATCTTGATTCTGATTATGTACGTATTTTTCCATCATATGTATATTTATAAAATAAAATATATATATAAAATATTTTAAACATGTTTTTATTATTTATTTTATTGACGTTCAGGGCAATTTATTTCGGTATTTGCTTTTTTCTTTTCCTTACTCATCTGATTACAAAAAAAAATATTCTATTTGCAGTCATGAATATGCATGCCTGTTTTTATATAATGTCGAAATGATGGAATATAAAAATAAACGACTTTAAAGCTAATAGTCTCATAATATAATTTTGGAATAAACTAAAAAACATAATAGATAGTTATGTTGATAAATATTCAAATAATAGAATGTAATAGCTGTTGCAAAAATACAGTATTGATTATTGTCGCTTTTATTTGAGTAAATAATTCAATGATGTGGCTTTTAAATGATTTATAAACCTTTACGTCAAACGATCGATGATTTGAGAAAATATAATATAATATGACTTAATTCAGTTGATATTATTTTTTTTAATATAAGCCTTATAATAACTCAATTCATTAGTAGTGAGCAGAATAAAATTAATTTAGTGAGAAAGTGATAATTATTCGGCGTGTGAACTCTGAATTTAACTGTTATGGATGTGCCGCCTATATCGTTTGTCATTTTGAGTACATCGTATCGTTAAGCGTATCTGTTTCCGACCTCGTACCATGAAAAGCATGTTTTAATTTCCCTCCACAGCGCGTAAGCATGCCGTTAAAACACAAACGTATGAGCAAAATTGAAATTTGAAGTAACACAATTGTATATTAATGTGGGGCATGAAAGCCTTTTGCGAACGAAAAATATAAACACCGTGGAAAATAACGTAGAGCGCATGAAAATTTGAATTGTGTACTATATATAAATAAATAATTTTATATCTTTCTTTGCGATGAAAAATGAGCGTATTTAGGTGTTGCCGTAATAAAAAATGGCAGGAAAAATAAAAATGTATAGAAAATAATATTTGAATTGAAAATGAAAATACAGTGATAATCGTATGTATTTACTTACACCGAACGTAAACAAATATAAAAAATACAATATCATAAAATATTCATAATATTATACTTATGGGTAGGCCCTGAATAATAATATATTATTTATGAAATGTATCAATTACACTATTCATCGTGTACGTATAAAAATATTTACATTTGTGTGTATGTGCTCAATAAATGTTATTTTATGAGACAAGAAAAAACAAAGTATTATAATGATGTATTTCCTTCAAAATCTACTACACCCTAAATTCTTAATTTTCCACCTGTAAACAGTTTGGCTTAGAAAATATGAAAAAATTATATAAGTTTACTTGGTCAAGATTCTTCTCCGTTTTACGTTTGACCACATTTAATCCTTGTCTGTATTGAACTCTTCAAATTTATAATTTGTTATGTTCATTATATATAAAATAAATAAATTTGAATTTGAATCCTTTACACGCAGACGGAACACCTGTTGTACACTAATTAATTGGCCATTCGATACAATTAGCATGTTATTTAAATGCGGTCATAAAGTTAAATAACATGTTAATTATATCTAATGGCCAACTACTCCAAACGCTCCAGTCGCGGTGTTAGCACTAAATGAGTGCAATTATTTCAATGTCATGATAATTGAAACATTATTTATCTAGAATAAAGAGATGCACTATAGGTTAATTCGTTCGCTAACTTTCGATAGAAAACTGCACCAAAAGAAAGTGATCCTGCAAAGCTATTTTTTTAGAATTATTAATAACCATGTCTTTGCTTTTTCGAACAAGGTAGTTGTTAGTAATTTTGAACAATCACATACACCCAGGCTTTGAAAAAAAACACATAAATATTGTGTCCTGACCGGGAATCGAACCCAAAACTCTCAGGTGGAAGGCAAGCGTCTTACGCACTGCACCACAAGAGCCGCCTACTGCAAAGTTGTCGAAAGAAAGAGCAACATTAAAAATTATAACAAGGTTAATGAGATAGTTTTTTTTTATATAATTATTTTTTTTTTCATTTATCCTGAGGAAAAATAACTGGGTACCTGAAAAAATAATTTTAACAAACTAGTTTGGCCTAACCAATAAATCCAGAGTAGGTATTGGTATTAAGTCAATAAGTTAAATAGAAAGCCATAAATCTGAATTATAAAATTAATATCGATTTCATAGAAAGAAAAAGGTGAGTTAGATAATTCAATGTACAAATTGTAAAAGATAAATCATGACTGTAGTTAGCAAGTATCACAATGACCACATGCATTTTATATCGCTTTCTAAATAAAAAGTGAGGCTTATGCTAGAAACACCTTACGATCACGTCATGTGACCGCATGAAAGCTCACGGTAAACTCGCGCTATTGCCAAAAAGTGTACAATATTGCTTAACTTGTTATTTAAAATATTATCAGTCAGATGTTCCCATCACTTAGCATATTATGTTAAAGCCGTAAACGAATATGTAGTCTCAGTGATGGCAAAATGTATCAGAACCACACTAAGAACACCTCACGCATATCACGCTACACCACCAACCTCACGCTTTCTGAAAATAGTAAAATGCTTTATTTTTAGAGGTTTTTAAGGAAGCTACAAATTACAGGTACCTAATTGTCACAATATTTTTGTAGGTTGTCATTTTTTTTGTTTTTTAATGTTCTGGTTCTGGTCTCTAGCGATCTTGCATGGTAATGTGTTTATAACATTACATACATTTGATTTTAATAGCTTTTTCTGGTCTTGTAATATTTTGTTTTATATTTACGACAAAACCTAATCCACCTACTAAATAATATTTATAAAAAAAAATAGTATTTATAATTATGTAAAATTTGAGCGATCTTTAATGGTAATTTTTATTTTCTTATTTGCACCACGATAATAATAATTAATCATTATTTTGATAGTGCTGTAAATTTTGACATTATTAGTAAGGCTTTTCACGATTTCATAATATTTTTATGTATTATAATTTCGATAATCCCACGCAACGTGAATGACCCCGGGGCTATATTTCCTCCGCAAAAGGTCACACGAAAGCCCGCGATGAGCTTCCTTACACGATGATACATCATTTCTACCATTAAACGGTAGGATAATTGCTATAATCACTCATCAAACTGCACGAAGAGGCTATTGATTTTTGAGTTTTACGTCTTCCATCTGTTCAAAAGCCACGAAGAGTGTTTAAAATGGTTATATAACTGATTTGTAAAGTTAAAGACTAAAATTGTAAGATTTTTCTATATTGTACACATGTTCTCGTAAATTTAAAGAGATATTAGTCAAAGTATGTAAACGTTTGCATATATTTGTAAAGTAACATCGTTTACCTATGACAAAATTTTAGAAGTTTGATTCACTTATATATAAAAGTTAATATTTGTGACAAATTTTCAATATTTTACAACGTTTTTCTTAGCTCGTATTCTTATTTATGTCGCTGAGTTTCAAAACCCGCTATAACACATTTTCATTATGTTCAGAAAATCTATAAAAACTTTTTGAACTAAAAAGGTTTTTGAATGTTTCAGTAGTGATATAGCGGAATTTGATAGACACATTGATTTCGTTTCATAAATGGCAGTTAATCGTAGCAAATTTTGAAAGAGGCGATAAAATTTTTATGTAGAAATTTTAATAACGAATCCAACGATATATATATATATATATATCTTAATTATTTCAAAAAAGTATTATAGCGGGTTTTGAAATTTAGCGACACATTTGTCCGTATAGGTCGTATTCTTATTTGTCCGGTACAAATCTTACAATCGATTTTTAACTAACTCCCCAACTAGCTAGACATTTGAAAATTTTTGAATATATCAGAACACGATGCCGATGCATTTTTAGCCTTCTTTAAGTAGAATTGAATTCATTTTCAGTTAATTCTGTTTTGTATGAAAAGTTATTTCGACACCATTATCGGTTGTTAGGTGTCTGGGGTCCTAGCAACTAAATTATTAATATATACATGCGTTACTATAGAAATCAATATAACATGTCACGTACAATTTTTTTTGATCGTTTAAGTTAGTCAAGTCAAGTTTATATGGTTCAACAGAATTTAAAAACGTTATATATAAAAATTTCTTTTTATCTTGTAATTATTTTGTGGTAAGCTTAGGTTACTGAAAACTGAAGACCAAGAAAATTCTTTATTCAAATTGCTCTCAATATGTTTGCGAATTCTTATTCTTTCTAAGCATCATATTATATCGAACATGATGCTATTAATCATTCACTAGTCCTGATATATTTCGGTTATGTTATTTCACGAAAGAATTTAAATTAAATAACTACCATTTTTTATTTTAAAATTATATAATAATTATCCAATCACGATAATACAAAAATATTCGATTAGTAGCATAAGTGGATGGTGGGTCTGAGTATATAGGTTTAATATTAGGGATACAGTTTTTTTTTTGCGATTCGTCTACCTGAGGCATAGTGTATATGAATAGTAATGATGCCAGCTCCGGAAGTGGCCGTAGTTTCCACTTTTAAACTCCTTAACTTGGTACTTCCGCGCTTGCCTCAGATGATATGAGATTTATGAGAAACGCATTTTATAGTATCATTATGACTGTTTGTGTATACTTTCACTTCAGATAGACGAATCACAATATAAAATGCATCACTCATAGTATGTACACGCAGACCCACCATCCACCTGGTCTATAAAAATCATACGGACGATGAATGATGCGAATTTCGAATCGCACTCGGGTTATCTTTTTTGTGTAGTTTTTCATAATTAATAAATGTATTTTTAATAATTTAATCCAACTCTCTTAAACCATTTGTATATTTAGTATTGAATAAAATAAATAATAATTTTATTATGATTATACTGTATCATTTACCCATGACACGTGTACTCTGTGCGACTCGTGTATAGTTATAAAATTGATAAATTGGCTTCGCTTATAAATATATACCTATGCAACATTGCATCACGTAGATATTAAATTACAATGGTATTAGCATATCTACTGAAATTCTTATATACAGGTGTCAGTTTTCATGCAGCCAAAACGTGGAGTAATAATTGCGGACAAGCCAATTGCAAAAATTAAATTGCATTTAATTAGTGAAATGAAATGAATAACATAGACACAAAAATAATCGATCCTTTCATTTATTTTTATTAATTTGCAGGCTGGATATAAAATTAGGCTTACAACTCTTTGTCGATGATATTATAAAATATATATTTTACATGAATTCACATAATTTCACTTAAATTTTGCAATATTAAAATATCTTGTAATGTTGACTTTGGAATGCAAATAAAGAAATTTTATTACATTGCATATCGTATACTAGATGTTTAAAAATTAATAAAAAACGACAATTTGGCATAGAATGAAAATTATTAAACTACAGTATCTTGGCTACATTGTGAAAGGATAATGCAGTACCTTCAATTCCCCAACTAGTTATCCATAAAAAAATAGTAGGTAGAGGACAATTTCAGATTTTGTGGCTTAAGAACCTTTGCAATTGGTACTAATGCAGCTCCACCAAACTGCACTGTATACCATACAATAGAGGAAAGATCGTACTGATGGTGATGATCTCTGAGATATCTCGATAAGAAGAGGTAGTAGTGAGGCTTAGTTTACGCAGGATTTAATTTACTTTTAAGAACTAACCACCACTATCTGAAATATTGTGTAGTCTTAGTTCAAAGAAAATAAATATGTATTACTGAAAAAGTTCAGTGTGCACTATTTATGTTGGATCTTAACAGCCTATCTCCACCCTTCGCCACTGAAAAGAGGATACAGTACTGTTCGGTTATCAGGAATACAGTGGAAAACACATTTTGAAAATAGCCGATAAACTGGATTATTTGTTAGGTTAACCTAACCAAACCTAACCTAATCTAACCCAACCTAACCTAAACTAACCCAAACTAACAAATAATCTAGTATATCGGGTATTTTGAAAATGTGTTTTCCGCTGTATTCCTGATAACCGAACAGTACCGAGGATACTTAAATTATCATTTCATTAGAAAATTCTATAATTTTCTTTTTAAACATCGTCTTTGACTATTGTGTATAGCAGAATATTACGAAAGTCTTAAGAGTATTAGTATTTGAGAACCAAAATGGAGTCATGGAATTTGTCAATGGTAAACCCTCATATTCTTTGCCTCAATATACAGGATCCTGCGCTGATATTGTTGATTCAGTCACCTTCTTGATGGTGTCATTCCATCTGGAAGGCGCATGCTCTCGCAACATTCTCCCTTTGACGCCACGAGATATCGCTCTTCTCTCCAGACTGCGTGGATCTCTTTTTATTCCGTGACCGAAAAATTAGAGAACGCGAAACTTTTTTTGATACTAAGCTCAAATGGTGAATACTTGAAAACTTAGTAACTTAACTACCCCAAATGGAATAACTCGAAATTGACAATATATGATTTCAATTTAACGGCACCACATCAGACACATCAAGATAAATAATAGAAAATTCAAAAGAGTTGTTGCGTAATTATTTAACTCACATTTTGGCAGCGTGCACTGGCCACTGAAATCACTCAATTTAGCAGTCTCTGATTTCTTTTTTTGTAGATACTCGAAAGGAATAGTTTACGTGAGCACGCTATTGGAACAACCTAAGGATACTGTAACAACATAAGGACAACATATAAATATTTTACAACAATTTTATACAACAATATTTAAAGTAGTGCTGGGAAATGCTATAAAAGGGGCCTTAAGGCAATCCTTTTCTGTTATTTTACATAAGGTATGTTCCTTAATTATATATTATAGTAGTATACAGTTTATAATAACAAGAATTTACATATTATTTCGCGCATCCTTGGATGCACTTTCCGTTTAGTAATTGCTATAAATTAGTATTGATTGTTTGTTTATTTGTAAAATATATGTATATATTATACATAATTTGGAATACCTACTTTAAAAAAGAAACCTCAACCTTTAAACCTCACTAGTGTGATTAAATAATTATGATTTTTTATGAATCAATATATTATATATTTAGATCACTGAGTTTTGTAACAATTTTCTTTACCGTCGTCTCTATTCCAACATCTTAAAATATTGTCAAGACAATTTCAGTTCAGTAACTTTTCACGTTATGATCAAGTAATAATCATAATATTTCATATGGATACTAGTCACACTCACTCTGTATATGCATACATTTTTTTAGTTTGAATGAAATGCTTACCACGCCAATTGTCTTGACAGCTTATGCGACTGCAATCTGTAAAGTGAAATAAAAACAAAGTAAATAACACAGTCAATTTTAATTTCTTAGTTATAAGTATATTAAAAGTTATTTGTTTAGTACAACATTAAGAAACGAAACTGTATTACGAGTACCTAAAAGTATTGCGTGGTTTGATCTAAAAATGAAAAGATTTCTTACATGACATTAAGGAAAAAAGTTTTTACAAAAGTTTCTTTTCAGAAGAAATAAATAGGATTGAAGATCTCTGAGAACGTTCATTTTTATTGAAATGTATTTCAAGAGAAAAACCAAAAGGAGTCTCTAAGATAAACATTTTCTTTGATCTTTTAACCGCCACTACATCCAAATTTTTAAAGCATTTTCCTTTAGTCGATTTAATAGGATTCTTATACTGCTACCTAGGCACATTAAAAAAATATCTTTTGATGTATAGTCGGAAGATTTAATATTGAATTTCATATTCTAAACTACTATATTATTATTTTCCATCAAAAAAAGCGAAAGAGTTTGTGTTTGTAACTTTTAAGAGTTTTTTTTAATCTTGATAACAAAACATCATTTACAATACAGAAAATTTTTCTAAATTACTGTGTTAAAAATATTTGCGGTGTATCCTTAGATAGCTAAATGAAACTAAGCAGTAATTTTAATAAAGATTGTATCTACTGGTTAATGTACTAATGAATATTCCTTTGTGGTAACCATTTAAAAATAATCACTGAAAACCTGACCAATTTTTGGTGGAAAGTCATTTTATTATTATTACAACGTTTTTCTTAGCTCGTATTCTTATTTGTCCGGTACAAATCTTGCAATCGATTTTTAACTAACTTCCCGACTAGCTAGACATTTGAAACTTTTAGAATATATCAGAACACGATGCCAATGCATTTTTTAAATACTTTTAGCCATCTTTAAGTAGAATTGAATTCATTTTTATTTAATTCTGTTTCGTGTGAAAAGTTATTTCGATACCATTATTGGTTACTAGGGGGTCCTAGCAACTAAATTATTAAATAATATATACGTGTGTTACTATAGAAATCAATATGAAATGACATTTCATTATTCAGTATTTCTATCAAGTACATTTTTTTGATTGTTTAAGCTAGTCAAGTCAAGTTTATTGATTCAACGGAAAATTTAAAAACTAATTACTTAACTAACTATTTTTAATGTACTTAGTTCTTTATGCCAATATAACATATTGATTAATTGATAATATCTTTTCAAGCAGTTGAATGTATTGGTCCAATACTTAAAATAAATGTTATTATACTTTTACCAACAATATAATACGAGTATAATTAACTATTCTTTTTATTCAACGAATAATAATTCACAAGATTTAAGATTTTAACAATCTTTTTATTGAACATATATTTTGAAAATACTTCAGAGAAAATATTTAACGATTAGAAAAAATCCGTGATCCGTGAGGTCGGTTAGTAATTAGAGTAATTAATACCTATTTTGATTTAAAATACAAAAGCCGATTGCCAATAGTAACTCAATTTGGAAAGTACTCAGAGTGTATTGTAAGAGCCATAAGTTGAAATTTTTTGCAATTAGATATAATATCTATAGCATTGAGGTCGATGTGCGTGGGCGCGAATCCCGAGAGACACAGTTTTGATTTCTGCCGGGTTTTTTCTATTGGTTATATATTTTCTCAGAAGTGTTTTCAAAATTATGTATGTTCAACATACCAATATTAAGCGCTCCATATAAATGTAAAAAATTAAGACTTTCGGGATATCATTAGTATATTATATCTCTGAGAAAATTGTAGGCTTTGGATATCATGTATATACTTATATATTATATTTTATCATGATTTTATATTCCGAATATAAAAAATACAGGATATTATAATGATATTACCTATATCTTTTTTTCTGTCTACAGATTGTTTAGGTTTAAAAATACCCATCACATTAGTTATCACTTAATTTTATTTCCGTTCTTTATACGGGACGTGGGCTCGTAATATTTTTCATGTGACCTATTACTATTAAGAGTAAGTAGATTGTAAATTTTACATTTGATAAAATTATATAGTAAAATGGTTGATATTTCTTAACTACCACATACTAACGGAAAAATTATCAATAAAAATTTACACAGTAAGTTCTAAATTATCGACAATTCACGTTAAAAAGTTTGTAGAAAAGATTTTGAATAAATTAACTACGTAATAATTATACAAATTTAATTCACAATGCGTAAAATTTAAATAATAGCTAATGAAATATAACTAAAATTTTAGATAAGAATATTAATACAGTTACTAATTTTATATTGTTCATCAGCAGTAAATAAATACACACGCAGAATCGAAGTCCAAAGTTTGTATCATCACTCCCTTGGCATGCCCATTACCAACAGTATAGCGTCGTTTTCACTTCAGAAATCTTATGCAATGTTCAATTGAATTTTATTACGGGCTGTTCCGTTTCGTATCGAGTTAATACCAACAAAACATGCGATCAGCTATGAAATCCAATCGACCTGCCTTAGTTTTCTAATAGCCCCACTGGTACACATCCAAACAACCTTATTCGAAGGATTCCTTTATCTATTGAACTCATTCATACGCTTCCCGGTATAGGGATAATCCAAAACTTAGCACACGTATAGAATACCTACCTAACTGTGCTTTTTCAACTGACAGAACAGATAAAGAATTAATTAAGTTATTTTTTTATTCCACGTTTGAAGATGTACGATTCGTTTTATTAAAAATACATCATTTTCAAAGTCTATTAATTTAAAAAAAAATATGCCTTGCAATGATTATATGTTTACTATTTTGTAAAAATATTTTTTATTTTTATTATTCCAAATTATGGCTTACTCACCATCATCTTCACCCAGAATCTACTACTGCTTGATAAAGGACTCTTGAAGCAGAATCCATTGCTATCAATTCTGTGTATATTGCAATGTCATGTAATTCTTCTAATGAAATAACTAGTTTTTCCAGCCCATTTTCATTTAATATATTATATATAAATATAAATACGTTTAAAAATCTTATTAAGACTGCAATGATATTCAATCTATTATTTTTTTTCAAAAATATTGCCGTGATAGTGTTTAAACTCATTTATTGTCCGAGTGCTGTCAGTGAAGTATTTTTAAAATGCCGTTTTTATACTGATTTAAAATCTTACATATTTTATGTTTTAGACTATCTATATATATTTTATTACAACTATATTAATGTATGATGTATTATCGGACAAAAATTCTTAATTAAACGAACATGTGACATATTTGATTGTATTGGTTGGTGGATTGGTCATAAAGCTTGGATATTATACATTTACTAGAGTAGTATAGAAAATAGTGAGATATGTTCCTCCATATATTTTTTTAATTTTATGAATGAGCGTATTAGTGTGTTTATAAATGTTTTGTTATTTATGTATGACAATTATTGTTTGTAAAAAAAATTGAATATAGAGTTAAATGTTTAAAAATCAATCCACGTAATTATTTTTTAAGCGCAAGTAAAATAATTGACGTTTATACCACGATAGCCGCGTGGTTTAAGCGTCGGTCTATAATGTCGTGGATCCTAGGTTCAAATTATGGGTCTGGCAAGTTCACATATTGTTTTTCAATTTGTGTATGAGTCTGAGTATTGACCTAATAGGTTGAGCAAGTGGCTGACATCCTTTTCTCGTAAAAACTAAATCTATTAATACAAACATCCACCATGTGGAGGCCCATATGATCTTATTAGATCAGATATGGTCAAAAAAGAAGTATTAGTAATTTTCAAAGCAATAATAAACATTCGACAGGTTTCGTGCAAAATCGTCAGTATTTACTAGAATAATATTATCCATTTAGCATAACATAATATGGTAAGAGCTTCTGCCAACTACATATTAGGTACATATTACTCTTATTTTACTGAGGATTTCTTATCATAACAACGCCTACGCACTTAGTCCCTTCACAAAAGGAGGCTGTCGACGCCTGACCATACCCTCTATACGGAGGCTGCGAAGGTAAATAATTCGATAAATAAATAAGCCTTAAAAGCTCGCACCAAATTTTCACCGCTTGTAGATCCTACTTAGCTTCGTGGATATAAAACAAAACTGAAACATACCCAATCTCAAACACCATGTAACAAAGTCAACATTGTAGCATAATTGTCGACGTGAACGGCTGGTTGGTTGTATTATCTCAGAATAATCTATATATTTTATAGATGGATATATTTAATCACTTCTATAATATATTCATGCAAATATCTTTAAGCCACGATATTATATCGAAAGTAATGAAAATGAATAAGTCTCTATGAAACGTAACAGTTCCATGTATTTTTCTAACATTTTTGTTAGGCTATTTTTTTAGAATATACAATTATTGACATTATATTTTAATAATGACTTAAATAATATCTGTGCATCAGAGTCCGTGTGTCTTTAGTCCGACCTTACCAAAAATAAGTGAAGTATAGATTTTAAGCTTAAATTGTCGGCACTTGAACATGTTGTTTTAACTTTTTTTTTAAACACCAAGCCCACCCACCGAAGCCGAAACCGAGAGCCAGAACTTACTATATATTTCAATTACATATGGCAAGTATACAGTATTTTTTATATTTTAAGTACATATTTTCATTCATCTAGTTTTTATATGGATATACTAAAGTTTTTAGTGAAACTAAAAACAACGTAAAAACGATCCAATTTCGATAAAAAAAATCCCTGTTCTGAAATCTACAATTCCCGCGTGTCGTAAGACTTTCTGATTTTGATGTCAATGGTTATAAAAAGTTTGTGCATTTCTGACAAAGTCCTCTTAGTCACTACTAAACCATTTTCCCGCCAAAAACTTCTCTTTTGTGGAAAATATTTTTTCTCTTCCGGTATTTTCGTAATGTGAAATAAAATAAAGACTTCTCGGCATACAAGCGCCCAAAAGCATGCTACAAATGTATTTAATTTTATTTTATATTTATATTTTATTGTAATACTGTTAACTCATTTGGTGCTAACACCGCGACTGGCCCGTTTGTATTCGTTGGCCATTAGATATAATTAACGTTTTATTTAAATGTGGTAATTGAAAGGTAATTAAAAGTTTAACAGTGATTGTGTACTAGTGTACGTACTTTAATTTAAAAATACTGACATTTGATATGAAAAAAATAACTACTTTCTTAAATAATTAACTATTTAAAAAAAAATAACAGCTATTATAATTCTAATACACTATTTAACGTAATACTATTTCATTTGTATAGTGTTTACGGCTTAAATTATAATTACTTAAATTATTTCCTCATTTTTTTCTATGTGAATTCATATTTACCTAGAATCATTCTTGTAACTTTGTGAAGAAAAACAGCCGAAGGGTTTAACTATCACCCATTTAAATCCAATTATATTACCCTGGTATAAAATCTAAAAATAGTTATAAACATTCCTAACAGCTATTCTTTGGTTATATAATATAAAATAGCACGCTTAATTCAGGCTAGACAAAAATGTGTGCCAAATATATTATTCTAACCAAGTATTCTCAGACAATACAGCGACCACATTAGTTTGGTCTAAACTAAGTATATTAAATTGTATGATTAAAAGTCTAACAATATTATATCTAGTTTAATAATATAATATGTATCATGCTAATAACTGACTATAATTTTTTTCCAATATTTCCTAGACAAGCATTTTACATTTCAGTAGTTTTATTAACCATAAAATATGGATATTTTTTCATTAAAAATCAAGTAATTGGAGTACATACTTTGTTATAACTAAGTATAGAGCTTAGTAATCTTAGCTAACTAATTCTTTTAAAATGTCTATCAACATTAACATTATTTATTTAATGGAAATTCATAATAAATATTCATATCGCTATTCTTCTTTGATCTCTGCTCATTATGTAAAACAGAAGTATGGGAACACCACGCGGCTTCTCAAAAAATTGTTTTACGGCTTTCTAGCGTATATAGATATCGCGTAGATATTATATTGCAATGGTAGCTTGAAAAATAGCCTAAGTTGAAAGTCTCTTGTGGCATTCATAGCATGTGTTCAGTCCATGGCCCCCACAAGGAGGAGGGGCTGACAGGGCTCTAGCCTAGGGGCCCGGCGTGACGAGTCGACTGATAAGTGAGATAAACACAGACCACCAATTTTGTCTAATAGTAAAAAAAAGTCGCTATTTCAGTTCAATAATTATTAATAATTAAAGTATTTTATTGTACGATGCAATTTTTAACTGAGTGCCGATGCTCGATAACTCCATAATTCAAGTGGATGTACAAATTAAAAATACAAAAAATCGCTAAAAATACACCTTGATTTTACCGCGTACACCATGGAAAACGCTACTGTAACGCATCACACTACCTTTACCCCTAGCGATAGGTAGGGGGGCTGCCAAACATCCTAGCCTGAGGGCCCGCTTCAGGATGTGGGGCCATGGTTCAGTTAGTATGTTTATTGTCGTATTTGCACATTGATGACAACTCGCACGGTCCGTTCTCTTATCTCCTTATTTTAGATAAATCGGGTACTCAGTATCTGTTATAAGCAAGTGTTTTCAAACATTAAACTACAGTTAGTGATGTAAATCTTAATATTATTGTTATGGAACCACAGTTATTTTAAAACAACATAATGTATTCAGCATTAAATTTTTTTTTGACAAATTATAACTAAAAAATTATAATAATGATAAATTACAGTATGTATCTTTATTTTTATAAATTTATATGCATGTTTTCTTTTACATAAAGTATATACCTACGTATGCATCAACTATTCAGTTTTCTATTGGATTTGGTGAGTAAAAAATATAAAATATACAGGTTGCATGCTGACTAATATGTATGTCTAAAAAGCGCGTAGCAACGTATCCGAAGCTTCGTTAAGTAGCTTTTGCAAAATCATAACTGTCTACGCTTTATCCGTAGACGAGCTACGCCCAATTGCCGTTATGGGAGTCAAAGCGTTTCAACGGTAGTTGCGTCACTTTGGGTTGACGGTCAAGGGCATTGCTACAAGATTGCATAGTAAGTACATATATTATACGATATACGCTAATGAAATTATTATTTAAACGATTTTTCATGTAGTCAAATGATAATAGTACGTAGACACTTTAACGTTCCCACAAAAGCACAATAAAAGAAATGATTATTTTTGTTCGCTATTAAGACTCAATAGATAAACATGATAGATATATATACATAACAGATATATTCATAGGTTATATATATATATTCATTAGATATAGTCAATTAACTGTCATTTACTTTTGTTTGTTTGAAATAAAAAGGCTTTTTGGAATTTAAAAGAAGAATAATTAATATTAATAATACGTACCTATGTAAGTTATATTATTGGATTTTTTGGTCGTCATTGCGCCTTATTTTTTTTTCTAGTGAGGAAAGAAGAGAAAATAACACGCGGTGACAACCCAAAAAAACTAATTCGTTAAAAAATATAAACGTGAAAATTTCAAATAATAATAATGTATGTTAAATTTATTTTTTCGATTGATTGCTTAAGGGCCAGGGTGCTGTGTAATGGTCGAATGAATTTGATAATTTGCGGTGTCTTTTCGAGTTTAGCCCAGATAATAACATGTAGACTTTGTAGAAAAAACGTACTTATACTTATATCAATATAATACCTCGTTATTTGTCATCTAATAAATTACCATGAAATGACTACATAAAATACATTAAAATACATAAGTGAGTAAAATTGAGAATTAAGCCATATTTTGGTATAGTTACATGTAAATTGTACGTAAAACATTTCACCGGTAGCACAGCTTGCCGTGAGCTTTCTTATTAGAAAGAGATGAACATATACTATACGGTCTCCAATTTTATTAGATTCAATACGAATATATTCAATTTTCAAAATTAATTTTAACAAAATTCAAGAATGACAACCAAACCTAACCTAGTTTAACCTAAAAAATAATCAAGTATATCGGTTTTTTTCAAAATTTGTTTGGTGCTGGCTTCCTGTATAGTGTAAATCGACAATAACCGTGTTTGACATGAATTTTATATCAGTACAATACGACCCAAAGAGGTTGAACGTTTTTTAATATATGGCCATATATTTCCGATACAACATTTCACGGTAAAGTGTGATACAGAAAACTGTCAAAAGTCAAAATTTCCGGACACAATTTGGCACATCAGATTATACCACTTTTTCAAATTATTATTTTGTCCAGTACTTGCATTATATTTTTATGTTTTATAAAATTAAACAGATTATATTCAAATATTATATTATATTTGTTATCAACTCGAAATTCGGAAGATATTGCAACATTTTGTGTTATTATCTTTATTTATATATAATTTTATATGTATATATTTAAAGACAGTTTTATCTGAAGGTCTATCCTTTTCTATTAAAAAACTGCAAATATTAAAATTAAACTATGAATTTTTATTATAAAATATGGTATGAAAATAAAAAGTAATTTTAATTGGTTCAAAATATCAGATTACCAATAGACCGCCATGAAAAAATATTAAATCATATTTTCAAATAAAAAACAATATTTTCTCTGTGTTTATTTTTTGTATATAAATAAATAAATCATTACTAACGAAATATATGAAAATGAAATTTAGTAACAATGATTTATATTTTATTTTAGCCAGTGTTGCAAGATACAAAACGATATGAGTTGATAGGTGAACTATATCGTGACTACTTGAACCGACGAACTGTACGTGAAAGCTCCTTCCATGTTTACGATCTCTCGATAAGGTGCAACCATAAACAATAATCCCTTTTATATCGCGGACGAGTAACGATCGACAAGTGAAAACAGTTTTAGTAAATTGGAGAATTTATTTGCATATAAATTTAGCTATTGATATCTCATTGAATATCTTAAGGCTAAATTTGAGATAAAATACTTATCAAAGTATCTATTCTATACTTATATAAATATCTTGATGAAAAATAAAGTATGCGTATAAATAAAATGGTAGCCGAAACTTTCTTTGCCAATATATTTTTTTATAAAACTTTTCATTAGTAATTTTTAGATTCACGGATTGGTCGAAGGTTTTTTGTGGACATTCTTTTCACAGTTAAAATTTGTTTAAAAAAATAGTGTGTTTTAAATAGATGCCTTTTAAATTCATTAGTGAATTTTGCACCAAGAATATTTTATTATATACCTATTTGCGGAAATTTGCAGGAATATAAAATAAAATTTATTATAATGTAGCTACTTTATATATTTTATTATCGTTACAAAACAAAGTGTGTTGTTTCAAACGTGAAACAATCCGTATAGTTTTTATTATAAATGAAAACAGTCACATTTTAATTAAAGATATTTTTTTCAAGTGATATGGCAAAGAATTATAGGCGGGAAGAATTTTCGTCGAAGGATCGTTGGCGAAGAATTGTGGGCGAAATATTTTTGATGAAGAAAGTCCTAGATAAGGACCAATAAAATATATACACTGCCAAAATCATAATTATTCTTTTCTACATACTGTTTTTTTAATGAAGATTTGTTTGATACCATTGTTTTACTCTGTTTCTCGTTCATTACGATACTAAAAAGTAATCATACTTTCGTCAAACCACTGTCACAGAGTAAATAATTACAAGATAAAAAGAACTTTTTATATACCAAGTTTTTAAATTTTCTGTTGAATCATATAAACTTGACAATTCTATGTATTAATAATTTATCACAAATATGGCAATTGTCAACAAATCATTTTTTTGCTATTTTGCAACAAACAAACAAATATAAAATACTGAAATGTCGTTTTGATTTCCATAGTAACGCACGTATATATTAATAATTTAATAGCTAGGACCACCACCATAGCATTTCTTCTGAAATAACTTTTCATACAAAACAGAATTAACTGAAAATGAATTCAATTATACTTAAAGATGGCTAAAAGTATTAAAATAATGCATTGGCATCGTGTTCTGATATATTCTAAAAGTTTTAAATGTCTAGCTAGTCGGGAAGTTAGTTAAAAATAGATTGTAAGATTTTTACTGGATAAACAACCACCGGACAAACAAGAATACGAGCTAAGAAAAACGTGGTAAAATGCGTGGTCTTGTTAGTCTCTTTATGTTATGGCTCCATTAATCTCCTGAATGATTAACTAAATAGTGCATATTCGTCATTTCGCATGATGTGACCGAATAATTCCAGTATTCGTTTCCTTTGCGAAGAATGAAATTCTTTTGAGTACTACACCATCAAGTATTTTTCATGTCTATATTGTCGGAAGAATTTTAATCTCCAAAGCCATTATTTTATAATTCATTGTTTGGAGGAAATTCCATGACTCTGAGTAAGAGGCCATAAAAGAGAGCAAGGAAGACGTTTATATTTTTTCCTATTCAAAACTGAACGTACACAAGATTTAAGAAAAGTTTATTAATGATAATACATAGGTAACTTGAAAAAGCTTCAAAAACATACTAATATAACGTTAAAAAATCTTGCACCGAGTGAAACTGTTAAAACTCTCAATTGAATTGTTTTTATTTATATAATATAATATAAATTATCAATAAACAAGTATTAATTTGCATTTTTCATATTTTATCACTAAATACCTTCAGTAAATCTGCAGTAACACTGGAGTCTTAAGAGCATACTTCAGTGAAACGGCAAATAATGTTCAACAGTAGGTGTGACGAAATTTCTCACGCGTCGCCAATCGGAGATGGACAGGAGGTGTGCGCACGTCGATTTGTTTTGTCATGGCGTCGGATGAAAATATTCTTAAATCGTGTAAAGATGACTAAAAAACTTTACGTATGTACTTAAAAAAGAAAACATGTCAATGAATATACTATTGTTATTAGTAATATAACAATAAACATAACATTAAATGGACGCATGTTGGATTTTTATGAAAAATTATATTTCGTTCGGCACGCGTCATTTGCACAATCCGCGCATCTCCTAGCCACGATCATTTTAGACTATGCCTCAACTGAATTTAGCCTTAAGAATTGGTAGTTTCAGTTTAATTACAGTAAAAAAAATATTTAAAACTGTATTGACAATAAAAGACAATAATTATTGTACACCAATAAAATATGTTATTAACAGAAAAAAAACAGTTATTTAGATTTTTCGTTATATTATTTTGTAATATTGTTCACAAAATACTTCGTTTTATTAAAACGTTCAGTTGATAAATAATGATAAATATCAATACCTACATAGTATAAAGTAATAAATCTCTAATGGTATATTTTAAATATGTTTTCTCTGTAAAAAGGTAATACAATTTAAGATAGATACGGGCGTATGGTAGCATAGTGGTATTAAATGAGCTCAATAGACAGACAAACCGGAAACGAGCTGATATTCGAACGCTACGCCTCGACACCGGACACCAATTAATTAGGTTTCGTTCGTACGGTCTAACTAAAACCTATCTACCCATACCAGAAAGGGCGCCTACCCAACTACCTGCTAGTTTTGATTGCCCGTTCCATACGCTGTCATATAAAAATCGATTTGGTGTCCGATTTAAAATTGACGCCGTAAAATATAGTCGTGAATTTTCTTTTGTTCTGATTTCAGTGTCAAACTTTTATAAAACGATTTTATTTATTAGTTACTTATAAAAAGAAAAAAATGTTTGGTTCATGTTCAACATCATTTTTTTACGTTCTATTACGGCTTAAGTGAAATTTATATAGAGATGCCGTACTCACTAAAAAATACGTTCTCATTAAAACGATATTGCTATAACGACTCGATGACAATAATTTTGTAATTATTCATTCATGATTTCAAATTCATTGATTCTAATTTATTAAAACATAATTAATTACGATCACGTATGGGCATGTGAGCTCGCAGGAAGCTCACGCTACGGGCAAAAAGTGTTGTATTACTTGGTATAATGTTATCATACCGATTCTCTCATCGTGTAGTATATTTTGAGCCAAAAAATGGTGCCAGTTAGAAAAACCTGCCAAAATGTATCAGAACCATATTTAGGTAACCTCATGTGGATCACCATTATTTTCTAAAAAGTGATACATTTTTGGGTTAAGGAATACAAGTGACAGGTAATTAGCACAATGTTTTTGTAGGTTGACATTTTTTTATTATTAAATATTCTAATAATTGTTAGAGCACGTGCACTCACGTGATGTAATGGTGATGTGTTTCTAAGATATGACTCTTATCTATTTTATTTTATTACTTAGGAATAGACAGTGACGTCCCTAGATAAAATGCCGCCCCTAGGCAGCGCCAAAATGCCGCCTCATTTTTTTTACACACTATTTTATCATTCTTTCATGAGTCAAATATCTAAAAATGTGTTGTATGGATACATTACAAACAAAATATCAGACTAATTATTCGCAAATCTGCACGTGTTGTTTTTGGTCACCAAGGACGTCGAAGGGCAAAAGAAGTATACTAGATATCGCCAGTGAGTTGATTTTTTTTAATGGAAAGATATTTTCGTTATTACTAAGTTTAGTTTGCTATTTCTATATATTCCAAATAATTTTCCTCGATTTGGCACCCTTAGGGTAACTGCCGCCCCCAAGCGACACGCAATCTGCCTACTTCTACGGGACGTCACTGGGAATAGAAAATCATCGTAGCATAATTATTCAGATAAATGACATTTTTATATTATTATACTCAATTTTACGTTAGCTCAATATTATTTATTATATGCTTATCTCATTTTGAAAATTTTCCAGAAAAATAGCCATAAGAATTTAGTACAGTTACATTTGATATCTTATATTAACATTAGTCTGTAGGATATAATATTTAACAAGCGTCTGCGGTTTTTATTTAAACGGTTTTATTTTATATTTGTAGTGTTCTAGTGCAAAGCTCTGATAATATCACCAATTAAAAAACAGCAAGTTATTAAAGGATTGAATAATGTTCCAATATTGTATAGATCAAAAATACGTAGATGCAATGTTATAAATATGTAAATCAGAATACAGTGACGATTCGTGAGTATATTGGGGCGTTTGCTGCACAGCCTGTTTTCGTGCTTGAACAGAATATCACTACAACTACAAGGCGCTTTTAAAACCGTTCCAATTATGCATTGTAATTATTAATTTAACTATACTTTGCCCATATGTCAATATTATACAGGAACAGCTAATCCGATTTAGCTATTTTACTTCTTACAGCGGATAGATTATTAAAAGAGCCAATAGAAAAAACTGTAACATTTATTTTTTTGGTAGGAATACAGCGGAAAACACATTTTGAAAATAGCCGATATACTGAATTATTTGTTAGGTTAACCTAACCAAACCTAACCTAACCTCATCCAACCTAAACTAACCCAAACTAACAAATAATCCAGTATATCGGGTATTTTCAAATTGTGTTTTTCGCTGTATTCCTCATAACCGAACTGTACCATTTTTTTTTAAAAATAACGATCTCATAATGTGGCATAAATACATAAATGTTATAACATAAAAAACAGTCGACAGATAAGAAGACAAACGTCAATAACGTGCAATATAGGTCACCAAGTTGATAACATAGTACATATTGTTTGGGGATTAAATAATCACTGATACAGTGGTACCAAGTGTGTATTCGACGACCACAGGGTTCCTCAGAACTAGAACAATCAAGTGTAAATCAATCCAAAAAGAGTGGAATAAGCTATGAGCAGGCTTCCACCCAGTAATGAATCGACCTGATTGATGATGATTTAAAATAGTTCAGTCAAAGCGGTTATCTCGAAACATGATATGTTTCATGTATAGTATTTTCGGTGAGTTTAGTTTCAAATCAAAACACGATAGAAATGTTCGTTGACATTTAAATAATACCGATCCGTTGAAATGACGACAATTTTTTTAAAACATTAAGATGTTACAAAGATTTATATAATAGAAAAAAAAATTTATGCACACGCTATTTTGATGTTTGCGTGAGCTTAATTCTTTTAAACAGTATTTATTTCAAAACTCCACCTACTTTCAATTACATACAAAATTTGTATTATAACAAAGTCTTTTTGACTTGTTTTGTTTTAGAAAAGTTTAAATTACTTTGTCAACCTAATTTACTGATAAAAACGATGAAATATAATGCTCGAATTTTTTTTCGTAATAAATCAACGAAAATGCTCTTCCGGGCATTTTTTAAGATTGCGGTGAAACAAAGCAAGTGTCCAACGCGCTTTCAGAGTAAACAACTTTTCCTTTTTCGGTCATCAAGTTTCACGTGAAAATGAAAAAAACTCATTTAAGTTCCCTTATACATAACTAAGGTTAAAGGTGACAATTTAAGCTATCTAAAACAAAAGTGTTTACGTACTTGTCATTAAAAAAGACACCGCGGGTTAAAAATATTTAAAATAAGGTTCTGGGCTTTTTATAATGATAATCATTACTTTTCTGTCTATGTATTATTAAAATTATTACTGGGATTATACTTATGTACTATGTTATGTTATAATATTATTTTATACCGTATAATATTAAATATTGTTTATTTATATATTTTTATTAATAACTTATGAAGACACGTTTTTTTTAATTTAAATCAATTATAACATTCTTTTATGATAACATTGAAATCAATAATTATAAATATATAATATTTTATTATTGATTGATTTATTAATATCATATTTTACAAAAAAAAACAATTGATTCCTTATTAATAATACGCTAATAACAATTTTATTCATCACCGTTTCAAAACAATATTATTAAACTAAGTATATTAAAACTAACCAACCAGCGGTAGTGTTTTACTAGTGCAGTAACAAATTCATAAACATTCAAAACACCATTAGCAGCCCAGGCTGACACTACATACGTTCAAAAATATTATTAGGTTGACAATTAGTGCGGCATTTTGCCGGCGTAGCCCCATTGTATTGGCGTAACCCAGCGTAGACCCGGATTTGCTCTGGTGTAGCAATGTGCTCGAACACTCGTCGCCTTTTGTCTGAGCCTGCTACGGTTTGACCTCTTGCAATGTGAGATTTTCAAACGTACCACTACTGTTAAGTTAATAATGGGAGCAAAGCTTTTGAAAGTGACTTCCGGTTAGAATCTTCAAGAGGCTACAGTGTTACTCTGGTAACAATCAAATAATAAAAGTCTCTCGTAAGTGATTATGGAACGTGTAATATAGCACGGCATTATCTCGTAGAGTTATAATAATAGCTAATAGCAAATATTCCAAAACGCAACATCAATACAGTACTAATATTATTATTTAGTTCAATTATTTGTATTACCTAATGTAGATATTCACTTCTAATGGTAAGGATTTACGATTTGAGACTATAATTATTTCTGTGTTTTATATTATATTAATTGTGATAGCATTATTATGTATTATTAATGTTAAATTCTACAAATTTAATTTTGTAAGTCGATAGTAGAATAAAATCATTTTTTTAATATATATATATATATATAGGCACATTAAATAGAAATTATAACAGGAGAGTGTGAAAGTAATTATAACACCATTATTATACATATAAAATAGTTATTTTTGCTTTCTTATGTATTATATTACTTACATAAAAAGACGAGATGTTTCTTAATAATCACTCCTGTATATATTCAAAAGTTTTTTTATCAGAACAATATAATCTTTATTCAAGATCTGCATTTTGTTGTTCGTCACTCTAAAACTGTATAAGTTATTAAATCAAATAAAAGTGCATTATACAGACAAGGTATATTTTATGCTTTTCATTTAAATAGTAACTTAATAGCAGGACGTGATGATAAGTGTACCTTCCGTCTATACATTATCTTTTATCGTTCTGTGAAAATAACGTCTAAATTAGTTTCAAAAGAGGAGAAGACCAGATTTTTTTTTATATTCTGACGTTAAGAAGAGAAACGACTTGAGATGACATACTCTTGTACTTACATATTTGTGTTACAGAAGATGGTATATTTTTAGGATTTTAAGAAAATATTTAAATAACTCCCTCTTTCATAATAATACACAACATTTTTTTTAAGTTATTGGTATTTAAACATACGTATTTTATTTTAATGTCATATTAAAAATGCAAAAAAAAATAATATCCCTCATTTTAAAAATCATTTTGTTCTTGACAAAAATATAATGTTTGAAACGTTAAACATGCTTAACATAAAATAAGTGTGAAAATCTTTTGTCCGAAGTCATTTTACACGAAAGTGTCATAAAAAATAAAAGTGATGGAACCTTTTTATCTAAGGAAAAAAAACTTTTTAAAGTTATCTCATAAAAATGAATATACAATTCCCAGGAAAGAATAAATATGTTTCAGGCAAAATTTATGCCAAAGCAATATTTTTGCGACCCTTATCAATCACTGTTTGTTTCGGCTAACCTATTGTTATCGAGAAATCTGGGTTACTTTATTCAATGCCGCCTAACTCACAGTTATATAACTATATTATAATATATATTATGTATATGTGTTTAAATTATAGCGATAGAATATCGTTTGCATTGTTTCGAAAGCTTCCTTATTTCATTAAAATAATTATTATTTGTATGGCAGCACCATATATCATGTCGCAGTAATTGACCGCCGCTGGAATCAGATTAGGCCTAATTGTTGCTCGCATTTTGAATGAAATTGATGCCGCGAATAAATTCTAATAATAATTGTACTTCCTTGCCTAATTTTATCCAGCGTACAATGATTAACGTGAAATAAAAACGATCTCCATTCATCAAAATATTTGAATTGCCCGGTATTTAGTCGAGGTCGATTCAAATGTATTTTAAATTCTTCTTTTGTCGAAGGTTAGCAACCAAAGCAACATAATAAAGATCATGAACGGCTCTCGTAGTTCAGTGCATGAGGCACTGGCCTTATATTTGGAGCTGGGCTTATTCCCAGTGAGATCCAATACATTTGTGTGATTTTATAAAAGCCTGGATATTTGTGATTGTTTGACTTATATTACTAATTATTGCTCTACTGTTTCATGGCATGTTGTATTGTTAAAAAAATTAACGCCAAATACTTACATTGATTGTTATAAGACGATTGTGTAGCATAATCCCTTTCTACTTTTCCTTGAATTTTAAGTTGTAAATCACGATTCTCTATATTGCCAAATAATTGTACTTCTCTGCATTTTTTTAAATAGTAGCCATTAGAATTTTAGTACGTTATTGACTCGTCTAAAAACCTCCTTGGTGGTGACAGAGTATTCCAGAAAATCCTGGGTCCAAACCGCTGTTTGGCCGAAAAAATACACTTTTTATAGTAAAGGAATATTGTTTTTCCTCTTATTCTTCTCCATAGCCTTTTTAACAGGTTGACCTCATTTCTTTTAGCTTTTCTTCACGAATCTATGCAACTATCTCGGGCCTAAGGCATACAACGTATATTTTGATATTTTTGATATTCTGACACTAACGATCGTAATAATTATGACGATTAGGCTACCGCACATTCGACAACCACTTGTAGATATTCAGGTTGCAAAATTTGTGGGTAAGCATGCGTTATAGCTGTGCGGAGTTTCTGAATATGGGGAATGTACCATAAAAAATTTCGGGGTTGGGTAATGAAGTTTTATGTTGATAGTAATAATTATTTTTTTATTCCATTGTTATACTACTTAAACCTTTTCCGGTGTAGTTTAAAACTATATGAAATTGTTTTTCAATATAAATTAGGTTGTTATAACTACATAAGCATCCACTCTAAATTAATGTTGTTTTACATCGTAAAGTTTTACAGTTTTACAGATATAAAAAAATAGTGTCACCATCGCTCCAGAGGTCTTGAATCATTTTTAACGAAGATTAACATCCTGTGGTTCGTTAAGTGCGTCGCAAAAAATGCACTATGAAAAAAGATAATGGAAAAAGGTTGCGCCTGCAGCTTTTGGCTATAAAGCGCCTCCAAGCTGTTGATATGCTTACATAATAAAAACACGTTCTACCCCTGTCGTATCACAAGGAAATGGCTGCACTAAGCAAGATTTTTTATTATCCTCTCTCTCCCTCTCTTCACTAAGAGGACTAAAAGAAGTTTCATCGTTAAATGCGCATTCCTGTGTGAGTGAAAAGATTTTTTTATAAAAGACGGATACGAACAACATATATAAAAGCACGACTCTAAACATATAGTTATAAAATACTTTTATGCGTTGACATAATATTATTCAATTGAAACCCAATGTGCATTTTACATATTGAATTTTAAATAATATTAAGCAGATAATGCTTTGTTTGAAAAATATTTTTTTCAATTAAATGAATAGATAAATGGAACAATATAATATATGTAAAAACTTAAAAGTTGCCAGTAAAAAATAAACATAGTCCAATAAATTTTAAAAAAAATCAATATAATAAACAACTCCACTCAATTTATTGATCTCGAAACTAAGTTTCAGTAGTTTAAGTGTCTGCGCGGATGATTTCCTTTAATCTCTATGTTTTAATACATGACATTACATGATGCAATGTTTAATTCATCGGTGTCACTCTACACAAACCCAAAAAATTTCTGAGTATCCCAATACTGGATACAGCTTGGCGGTGTTATAAATATATTATATACAGGGGCAATAATGTACTAGCGCAATATTTTTCTAAGAAGATAAAAGACAAAAAATAAAATATATACGGTATTTTATGTGCCGATAGTATATATTCTATGCTCTCATAACACATAAAATATAGTTTCGGGCCTCACCGTTTTTAATTAATTGTGCAGGTCTGATACAAGATACATCTACTTGGTTTGACATGGCAAGAGGCGAGGAATGGAGCGATCAACCGATGGAATGCAAATCCATGTATTTGTTATTTGCTCTGACCACAGAACAGATAATAAATAGAATACCGATAGGCTATATTCAATACGCCGCACGTTGATGCAGGGTTTTTAAATGTGTGAGTGTCCTACGAAAATGAAGCACGCATTATACACGTGAATAGTGTATGTAATCACTAACATTAAATAACCGATATCAGTTTTCAGTATTCGACGTACGACGTATTCTTGACACATGTGTAAGTTTAACCCGGATTCTTCCTTACTTGAATCGGTTACCTGCTATCGCCTTACCCGTTAGGTGTTTCAGTTCCCATTATTTCCCTGAGTTCCCTGGTTCTGACGCTGGATACCGACAAGTACATACACAAAAAAATTATGCCAATCTTACAATACATACCTTTAAAATATCTTAATAATATAATAGCTCGGTAGGGAAAGAAAAAAATTACCTGGCATTGCGGCCACGACGAAATTACTCTGTAACGGTGTTAGTGTCAATTTATAGTAACGATACTAATATATGTCACGTGTAGGACTTGCTTTTTGATTATAGTAATTGTTAATTCCCGTTGGAAAGGCACTGTTCTAATTAAAATACAATAAAATATGTATTACTAATCCATATAATTTAGCAAGAATCAATAACCGTTTCAACTGCCTCAATGAAAATAAATCAAATTATTTCAAAATATTTCCTACGATTTTAATAATATTATGTAACTTGAAAATATTTAAACTTGAACATTTTTTAAGTTATGAAAAAACTACATAGGTAACTACAAAGTTATTTACGTTACTATGCTGTATGTTTAACAAAAAAATACTCCATCGTTTTTCATATAACAACATAAAAAGAATATTTTGATAAATAAACCATTTCCACAATGGAAAGTGTAGTATTTTACTTTTTAGAAAAAAAATCTTCTATCACATTCAAAACATCTATTAAAGAATAATATAACAACGTTTACTTAAAGAACTAGGATATTATTACTTTCTTAATCTTTTTACAATGTGAAACGGTTTTTATTTAAACGTTATATGGAGAGTATTTTATGTTAGATGTAGCATTATCTCAGACAAAGGGAACGTTATTTGTTTCTAATGGATACGTTTTCAATTTGCCTTCCGCTCTCTATTTCGAATATTTTTATTGTACTCCGATATATTTTTCTAACATGTACATGTTATAATGCTATAGTATTTTGTTAGTAACAAGGTTTTTTTGTTGTAATAAAGTTCGGTAAAACTGCACTAAGAAATGACTGTCATATTGATTTTGGTTTGAGTTGAAAGGTTTAATTTATACTTTAAAATTTAGATATGTTGAGAGACATGGACCAGTGACGCGTGTCGACTACATTATAGGAAGGTAAAAAGACGACTGTATTATTTCCGTTGCGTTATTGTCTATGGTCTATCGATGACCATAGACGACAACATGACAGTTATTGGGTTATATAAAAAACCACTACATGCGTCATATAATATAATATAAAAAATATCCTTTTTTATTATTAATTTGTGTATGTTGCCAATAGTAAAAATATCTTACACACTTGTGGTTTTTCTTGATGTGCAAGATTTGCTCGGTCAGTAAATCCTAGTTCAGACCCAGAAAAAAAAACAACACATTTAAACGCATCACCACACCTGAAAATATTGCTTTAAAATTTAATTTAATTCGGAGAGCCAAAAACCGTTAAAATTGTCACGCTTTAATCAAATTAGCATTCCGCGAAATCACGCGTAGCTAAATATAGTCAGGCTTTATTGATTATCGGTGCACATATTTATTGACTATGGCGATCCATCATGATCCGTGGAATCCATGTTGAGATATTTTTGTGCAGTTTTATATGATTACTGGCACGTGTATATCGGTCTTTGTACAGTAGGTTAGTTTAATCGCTTTAAGTGTATTCAAAGCATTGATTTATTTTACATATTTTGCCAAATCATAAATTCAAAGCGTTCACGACACGATATAAAAAAATAATTGTTAACAATATCGAAATAAAACTACAGAGTAATAATATGAGTAAATAATACAAATAAAAGTACACGGAAGCACACCAAGTGAACTAGGTTGATAGACTCTATCTTAAATATAAAACAAAGTCCACCTAAACTCTCACGTAAGTGGAATATATCATGCTCCGAAGTGACTTGATTGAGCATAGTTAATGCCCTATCAACCGACGTTACTAATGGTAGGTTAGTTCTGCACATTGAGATAACAAACTAAAAATTGTTAAAAATGCATAATATACATAAAATTCGTACTCAATTTTTTCACATAAATTAGTCAAATTCATCAAACCTAACAATGTAAATTAGATAGAAAATAAAAAAAAATAGTAGGTGTGTTGAAATCATATTGCTCTTCTAAATGTTTATTGGTGTAATCTCTGTCATATATTATAAATTAGCCTTGAAGCATTAACTTATGATACTAAAAGGAAAAGTAAATTTTTTTTTTTTTTAATATGACATAACTTGTAAACCCACCCTTGCTTAGTAACTATTTTAGTATGTCAGCTATAGAAATATATAGATCATAAGTGTTATAATAGTAATATATAAATCTTAAATTATATATTTTATTAAATACCTCCACTCAACGCCGTAATTTAGGACTTGTATTCATTATATTATTATATCTTAAAATTATCACAATTATGTAGTTATCACGCAACTAACTCTATTTATATCATTTCACTACCAAACAAAACACACTAAATTAAAAAAATAAAGTAATAAATATTATGTAACAGAAAAAAAATCGGTGTGTGTACTTACGTACGCGCGTTAGAAATTATACTGTTTGGCGTAACAAAATAAAAACAAAACTTGTGATAAACTAAATTCTTCGACTAGCTCTTAATTATTTTGTTAAATTACACACTCAAGAAAAATGGCCGCTTATTGGAACGCCGTTGGTTTATTTCTATACACTTTAATTTATATTACTAAATTATATAATTATTTATTGTTGTTTTTATTTTTAAAGTAACAACTGCCACTATGACGTTTAATAGTTTGTTTACGTAAGGAATTGCAAATGGCCGACAATAACAAATTCGCTGCCTAGGCAACGGAACAATTCTAAACTATAACATTATACTGTATAGTTGTCACGATTGCAGTATCATACTGTGGCGTAAAGGTAGTGCGTTCGGCTGATAACCGAACAATCGGTGGTTCGAATCCAATCGAGTGTGTTTTTTTTCGTGTGAAAAAATATATTGTGTGTCACACGCCAAAAATACACTCCGATCTGATTACCCAAATGCGCCAAAAGAAGTATAACTTCAAAAATTTTGAATATTTGAAAAATATTAACAAAAACTAATTAAGTACATACTATTTTTTTCACATTTATAATTTATTACCCCAATACTGAATAATTCATCTTATGACAATACCATATTGAATATTGCAATTAAGACATCAAACGAAAACAGTTTTAAAAATAAAGAAAAATATCTAACAAAATAATTAGTCTTTTCGAGAGATATAGTGTTTTCTTTACTGGTAATTAATTCATGATTATCAGTAAAATAACGTTATCGGTTAGTACATAATTATTTACTACATATAAAATTGCTTTACGATACATATTCCGTTCGTATAGTAGACTTTATATAGAATGTGTACCGAAATTTATGTTTGAGTTAACGTAATATTATTGTTATTATTGACAATATTGTGTGTAAGAGTATAACATAATTTGTGTTTGTTATTTATTTCAATATCATTTGTCTTTTCACCAAAAAAACATACCTACTCAAATAAATTAATAATAAAAAATTACCGCGGACTAATTTACAAACTAAATCAAGTATATGCCTAAAATTGTACATGAAGAATTTTACGCCATTTATCAAAATAAATTTATTAAATTTCGAATTAAAAATTGATTATAAAAAAATATTATTAAATTTAATAAAATTACATTTCAAAATTTAAAACAATACTTTATGTAGGATTTTGAATACATTTATACTAATATAAAAAAGTGTGATGTTATTTAATACACATTAATTATTAACGAAGAAAAGTTTGAAAATTCAGTATTATTATGCAGTAATTAATATTATTTAAAAGCCGTTTTCGTTATATTATGGTAAAAAGCTTAAACGACAAAGCACGATTAGCGGGCTAATAACGGTGGCCGCTACACGCGTAGCGCCTAATTAAGCTTTTATCTATTGCAACAGAAAACAATTATTCTCCTGCGGGGTTACGGAAATTTAATTATATTATTCGATAAGAAGTGCTTAAGATTGAACATTTTCTTTATTAAAATCATTAAGGTATAAACAATGATGGCCTTGTTTAAATTCAATATAAAATTTAGGCGTGTAAAAGCTCTTACATTTTGAAAATAATTGACTATGAAATTATTCATAAACATACGCAACAATATTGACTTCTAGTGTTTTTTTTATAAAAAAAAATGTTGATTTCAGTTAATGTTGAACTTTAATATTTAATATTCTGAACTCACACTGTAAAATATTAATGTAATAATATCTAACTTTAATTATTATGTGGACGAGTATACTGTTTATAAAGTATGGAGTTTCATGTTTGAATCCCGTTGTTTTTTTTAATATGCACGGAATTGATTTATAGATATAGCATTTACATTTAAAAAATAATAATTTTAAAGTTTTATTACTAATTATAATCGATAAAAATCATATGTTCTCTAAATATGTAGATCTTTATACTGAACAAAAATATTTCATATTAAAATTAACATGCTAGGTATCATAAGTTCTGATATTAAACTTCTAAAACTGAAATTCTTTAGGAAAATAAATTTAATGCATACTAATACTGAGTATCCCATTGTAGATTTCTTCAATAATAGTAAAGCATTGCAATAATCAAAGTAAGTATTGTAAAAACGTTCAACAAACCCCAACCGCATAAATGGAATGATCAAAGTTGGAAAGCAACCATTCAAGTCATATAAGCTGTACCGCATCCGGGCAGTAGCTATAAGGACGTTAAAGCAATAAACCATTACGGGGGCATTGTTGTGATTGTTCGTCGTAATTGTTATCTTAATGTTTAGCAGAGTCCGCACAAAGCTTTTACGCAGGAATATAAAAGTTAGCAGAATCCAAAGAGGTGGAAGGGAAAATTACGCCCCGGAAAATACGCAGGGTAGTTTAACCGGGCATCGGCCACTTTTTCTGCTTTCAGTCTATCGCAATTTGTGCCTAATTTTCCTTCGTCTTGGTATTCTAACGACCGGAAAAGTTAACGTACTTTCACGATAGAAAAGAACGTTAAAAATTACTTCAATTTGTTTATCTTAGCTGTTTTCAGATGTGTGTATACATTGAAGATTAAAGTAAGTGAGACTATCAAACGATTTAATTAGAGATACATTACGATAAAATATTAAATATATATATATAAGTAAATTTATTTTTATTAAAAAAACATTATATAAGTAAATCTATTTCAATAAGGTTAAATATAATAATTGGGACCAGTTTCATATGCTTCAATATGATAATTATTGTCAAATAATGTTCTATTGAAGTGGGTGAAATCAGTAACATGGTCCAACACTCAATACTAATAATAAACTCAATTTCATAATATTTAAAAACCTTTTATATATATATATATATATATTATATTAAAAATCTAGTCTAAACGGACAAAACTGGTTCTGATTATTCTATGTATATATTATGTGAAAGTAGGTGGGTAGGTACAGTGTTATAATATTTTGTACCATTCCATGATGAATCTGAATGAATAAGAGGTTGTTTATTTTCAAAAAATTACCTGCAGATATTTTTATGTCTCAATCACTTAATACATGTTGTGTTTTAAATCATCAGTATAATACGCATCGTCATTGAGCTATACGTTAATTAAATTCACCAGTTAATTTTAAAGATTGTGATAAAATAAGAACAATTATTTTAATAACGTGTCAGCATATAGTATTTTGAGAGTATATTTAATTTTATCACACTTTAAAAATCAGTGAAAAGCATGTATATATTATAACATATATAATATAAGCAAGTGCTAGTTGCCACATTATCAACTTAAGGTAGCAAGAAAATTTGCATAATCCTGATAACGTCATGTATCCGGCAAATGAAAAATTATACTCTTTTACGGTAATCCAAATTTTCTTTTTGACCTGGTTTGCGGTGTGATGCGATGCATAAAAATCCACGGAAAATGTTCACTAGGCAAGCAACTGCATCGTGCATTATGTGGTTTTCTCGTAAGAATGTGCGGAATTCCTACATCAAATTTATAAATACGAACACCAAATCAACATATTTGTAGCTGCAGAATAATTCTATTGTTCATAAAAATATCAAATTAATATAGTCCCAGCGAATCCATTTCCAGTAAACAATTCAGCTAGACCAGCAAATCGATTGGCGAAATAAGAGACGGTGTATTATTACATCATATCACAGCACATTATACCATTACGGTGTATTAGCTAAATAATCATTTTTCATCGTATTTTTACTGTAATAACAAATAATATTTCATTTCGCCACTCAATTTAAAACGCTGACTCTATATTTAGTTTAATATGATTATGTAACAGAATTTAATGTTAATGTACTATTTTTTATTGTATAAATAACGAAGAACAATTTATCTCAAGGTCACTCAAATCAGAGTACTTAGCTCGTAACTATCATGTATAATATACTATTGTACCGATACGCTGCTAATAAATCTCACCCTGCTACATCGTAGACTTCGTCATTATCATCATCCTCAATCTACACATCGAACACCACACATTAGAGTGACCCCAACATATTTAAAAAATATATATTTTCTCAAATTCTTTTTATTAATGGTTAACAAAAATAAAATAACAATCCACATATCGCAGTGGCGAATCTTAACAACCTACCTCCAACCCTCACCACTGACACATCGCCTCTCAGCAGACTCAAAAGATGAAGAGATCGTAAGGACTCACATAACTCTCATACAACTGATTCAATCAATTACAATCGGTATCTATTATTCATGTATTTACATGAATTAATACCTGAATAATATGTCAAAAGGCGAATCCCAAACGATTTATTTTATATGTAGTACAAATTCACACCAATTCAAATTCCATAATGTACCATAAGTCAATATGACTACATTAATAATATTATTCCTAAATGAAATGTGATAAACTGTTTGAAATAAATGAAGATTTTTGATTCCATATTCCGTTCAAATTATTACTATTCATTTGAATATGTATGCAACAATTATCATTTTCTACAAATACTTAACCATGTATTGCATTAGAATTATCAGCAATAACTAGGCACTGTGATCTAAATTCATATTTTTGTGTCACTGTTTGACAATAGTGTGCCCTGGTCGATATAGTCTAATCGAGATTATACCTATACATGGCCAGCCACCGAGGTAAGAAGATGAAATTTGACAGAAATATAGCTCTCGATCTTCTTATTGACTACCAAAAAGACTCCCCAGCGATCGGAGTTTTATGGAACGTTCAAGATCCTTAATTTGGTTTTACTTAACTCGGCTTTTAATAATTATACTCTGTAAACCTCGACTAGACTAATAGTATTTAGCTAAATAACGGGTTTCTTTTCGCCGGATGTCAATACTATGAGTGACTTGTCTATTGCTTGTAAACAGTGGGATAATGAGCGCGTTTGTATACTTAATAATACTTACTATCGGCATTAATAATCTTACTGTGTTAACCAAACACCGCCACTTGGCAGCGCTGCAGAATGACGCTTCTACAAAAAACGAATGAATTAATAACAACATAATTGAATTGTGTATGTCGTAATTAAACTAGCAGCGCATCTATTCTATACACAATACTGTTATCGGCCGCTATTTGCGGTTATCGAGGATAGTTTGTTATATGTTTGTATTGAACTATTATTTGTTACAATAATTTAGCCGCCTAAGCTGTCAAAACTGTCTATCTCGCTCGAAAATTTAGCACAGCCAAGAGAGGTGCTACGTTAAAGTGCCCACCATCACCCGTCATATATGCACAACCGTGGATATGCACGGCCGCTTTCTATGACGCTTTAAACGTGTCTGAAAGAAGTGATTTTAAGTGCTCATTCCGTCCCGAGACGGAGCCGCACGGGACTGATGCTGCAACCATGCACCGTAGTGCTTAAAGAAGAAAGTTAAGAAAGAAAATGTTTGTTTTTGGACTGGCTCTGCTGTCCGCTGACGTTAAGCGCTTTGTGTACCCGCATACTGAGTGTCACGAATTGAAATGGATGAGTCTACAGAAGAGTCGGGACTATCCCGCTCCCCGTACGACGCTGCAAATTTCTCAAATGCCGCAAAGTTGGCCTCGGTTGCTACCAGATCTCCATGACCAATTGGGCCCGTGTGAGGACGGACCCTGGCAAACAGCTCCGCTCGTTCGAATTCCATAAGCGGGCAATGCCAGAGGATGTGTTCAACATCTTGGTGGTCGTGCCCGCAGGTACAACCCGGCCCATCTACTATCAAGCCAAACTTGTCAAGGTCAGCTTGTTCAGCAACCCCCAATTAAGGATTCTGCCCAAGGCGTCCGTGGCTGCACGCTCAAGTGCCGGCCGGCTCGTCGCCCCAACAAGCAGGAGCAAGTCGTCGGCGTACGCAACGAGCGTGCAGCCCGGAGGCAGTGGCAGGGACAGAACGTCGTCTAACAGAATGTTCCACAGAAGGGGTCCCAGGACGTGCTGTGAAAACATAGCGCTTATTATAACAATTACAACAAACATAAATATACATCAATACCTAAATATGATAAACTACCCTCGATAGCCGCCGATAGCAGTCTTGTGTATAGAATAGATGAGCTGAATCGAGTTATTAACTAGGAATATGTTGTAAAGAATCAAAACTAGAATAATTATCCCTAATTAGATACTTATTTATTGTTTGTCTATCATTACTAATAATTAATAAATATTTTATTTACATATAAACCGATAATAAAGAAACTTCTGCTTTTTAATAAATATTGTTACACGTAATAAAATACACGTTATTAATTATCTGGAATGAGTAGGTATTACATATTGTGTTTTATTTTAATTAAAATAAATAATTGATTGTTAAAACCATTAAAATATATATATATATATATACGAATATGTAAATAAATAAATATGAAAATATCAATTCCAGTTTTCAACCACACGAAGATAACGAAGTATTTTTATGTTGCTTGTTTTCATTAATTGCGTTTCCTTTACGCTGTGTTATTTTTTTTAGCAACCTTTTGTCTTGTTTTTCTTGCAAAAAAATAATGGGAAAGAATCCAAATGAAATGAAATAATTCACCCGGGAGAGTTTTTGATGTAGGTATACCTTCGCTGTACACGAATACAGGTAGGGGACATGGCAAAAATTGTTAACCAGGGTTCTGCCGCGCGGAAGTCACCTCAGCCGCCGCATTCTTTTGAATTACTTTTTAATTAACCACACCTTTACAGTTAGCAGCACACCTGTACCTCATGTCTACCACTCTGACGGGCCGGGAATGAGTTCTGAGTCTCGGATAATATTGTCGTTTACTTGTCGCGAAATTTGTACGACACGTTGTAACACCTTCAAAGTTTTCACATACAAAAATAGCTCAATTATAAACAGTAATCAGGACTAACAAGGTTTAAATTAAATCATTTTCTATTCATATATTATGCACTCATTATTCACATATAAAAATATAAATTATGTACGTAAACTCATAAAATATCTTTATACATATTGAAAGCAATTATAGACCAGGCATGTCCAACTTCTAGTTGATCTAGTATCTAGTATCAATCTACCAAACTCTATAAAAGTGCTATTATTCAAATTTAAACAAAATGTATTATATATACAACATAACTAACACAAAGAAATAATTTCCCACTCGTCGTGAAAATAATAAGCCATAGCCTTTTTATCATCAAAATATTACCCTACTGTGCAAAGAGCTTATTACGTTACGGCATGAGGAAAATATGCATTAGTAAAGCGCGCGGGTTCTGCAATCTTCTTTTACTCTCACTCCTGCGGTAGGACGTGAGTGATACAACATGAATCAAATGATTCGAGGAAGTCGCATGAGCATTCTTATGGTTCATTTGAATTTAAATTTTTATTTAGAAAAGGAGTCGTTAATGTTTACCCTCCAAAATCCTAATGCAATCTTATTATATTACAACTGAATATACACTCTTTTTACAATTTTGTGACGAAATTTCTAAGGTGCAATTGAATAAATCTTTAAAGCGCAATTACGTTATGAAATCCGATTGCGAAGACGTTCATTACGTTCAAATTTGGAGCTCCCTAACTTTTTCTTTGTTAAGTACAGTATAGCAGTTGCATTTCAATAGTATCCATATCAATGTCATAAAAATGAATTGGTTGACATTGGCAATAAGACGATATTATAACAAAGGTTGGATCGATTCACTAATTTTGAATTACAAAACAACCCTTTATTGGAAAAATTCTCTCAAACTTGAAGGAGGCATTGTTATCTTGGTGGCATTTTGACATTAGTCTTATAGATATGGTAGTTTTGTTTACAAATTCGATATTTATAAAGGACCACGCGCGCATAGTAAAATCATACATTACTCTATAATTTGCTGACTAGACCAAATCAAGTATCGCAGCCTTTATATCTCACAATATATTTGAAGATTAAAGGACGTCGTTCTTTATTCAGCAACGGATCGATCCCGGCTTATGATGATGGTAAATATTATATGACTTCCATCAGGTATAAGAATAATGATTAAGTAACCAAAAGTTTTTAGCAGTAAACCTCTCAAATTTATTAGAAGATAATATTTAATGGATTTTAACCCATTATAATCTGAAAAGCTTTTTTAGTCTAACCATTCAAAACTTTTCAGACTCCGAACTTTCTCACGATGCAGAAATAACGTTGCTTTTTGATGTCACTCTAATGACTTTCCATACGTTAAAGATAAATACGTAGTAACTGGTTAAAGTTATAATTATAGTAATTGGAAGTAATGTAAACCCAGTCTACTGTGGCAAATAGCTATTACTACCACAAGTACGTTAAGATAGCGTAAACCAAGAATTCTTATAATAAATATAAACTTTTCGTGGTTAAAGTGTGTTATAGATTTGACCTTCAATGTCAACTTTTACAGTGAGTTATAATATTGTATACTTAGGGTGACTAACCTACATAATAATATAGTACAGTTTTGATATCATCTTATACTATATTATATGAACAGGAAATGCCACATTCTTACCAACATCATAATTTTCAATTTGTATGCTTATTACACACCTACACTGAATAACTTAGTATAAATAAAACACATATAAGAGAAATAAATTCACAAATATTCTTTAATACAACATTTATTTTTGTTGAAAATATAACATTATAAATCAATAAATTAGGTATGTATATACTATACATTATATTATAAAAAAAATAGTTTCATCAACCACAGTTTAGATAGATCTACCTATTTTTTTGTTAATTATCAACATTAGAAAGAACGATCGTTAATAAATTCGTATGTCAATTTTTTTTTTAATTTCCTAGGTGAATCAAAATAATATTTATTTTTCGATGGCTGTGTATATTTGTAGACAATGATACTTACCAAATGGATTCATTCAAGACAATCTCTAGTATGCGGACTAAACACAAAGTTCAGAATTTACTTAATTCAATCATTTTTTTTTTGTATAATTATTAAACAATATGACATTAAAGATCATTTTATTGGAACTACGAGTACTTTAAAAAAATCGTGTTAAATCTTTTTAAATTAAAAAATGTGTCATGTCCTATGTTTATTTAAATAAAAATATGCTTTAATGTGTTTAGTGTGAAAAAATGTGTAAAAAATAATATAATGTCGTAAAATTCGGCAATAGTATACCTAAGTATACTTTAATTTTTATGTGTATAATTTGCAAACTTGAACTTACTATTCCAAAATCTAATTAGGTACCTGCCTACTTAGATTAAGATACTATCAAAATTATATAATGCATTTTTAGTTCTATATATTTTGAACAACAAATGTTTTCAATAATAGTTTTTAATATGGTTTCAATTTATGAGTTTTGGCATTATGGTTTAATAATATTAACAAAAATATTATTACGAATTATTTATTTTCAATATAAAATAAGTTAATGCCAAATTTAGTTACCTTATTTAGTAAATGTCCCAAGGCCCGCATATTCCGAAGTGGGCCCCCAGGCTTGGATCTTTGGCGGAGCCCCCTACATATCGCTTGGAATAAAGGCAGTGTGACACTCTACAGTAGTCTACAGTCTACAGTAAAGTTTTCCAAATGGTGTACGCGGTAAAATTAATGTGTATAATATATTTTAGTGTTTTTTTTGTAGGTATATTTTAATATATACCTATTCATTTTAATTATGGAGGTGTCGAGTATTAAGACACAATTAAAACTTGTATCGTACGACATAATTTTAAATGATAATATTATTGGAACGAAAATAGTGACGCAGGTGACTTTTTTACTATTAATGCAAATTTGTGATGTGTGTTTATCTCACTTATCTGGTCGGCTCGCCTCGCCTTGCCCCTCCTGAGCCCGGGCCCCCAGGCTAAAGCTCTGTCAGCCTCCTTTTGTAGGGGCCATGACCTGTTCGTATTATCCGTTATATAGCGGATATATTATGTAACTATTTTTTAAATTTATATTATAATAAAAAATTCAAAAGTTCACAGTTTATCATTATTCAGATGAGACCAAATTGTAAATAATAGAAGTATATAATATACATCTAATCAATGGCTGGTAAAAGGTGTGTTTGTGTAAGTATTTTACATCAGCGGTAGATAGGTGTTGCATATGAAAGACGGTAAAAAGTAGTTGTTCGTGATGATGGAGGAGGCGAGAATTTATTTACTGTTTCAATAATCACAAGGGTATAATCGATACAATATAATAAATATAATGACAATTCGGTGCGATGTGCTTATAGCGGGAACTTGACACTGAACTTGAGTGACATGTCCAATCAATTGTGACCCGCTATTTATTGACAGTCGCCCTATGGAATAATATATTGAAATGATTATGCAATAAATTGCGGATCCGCTATCACATAATATTACGAAATCATATTTTATATACTGACTGATTCTACGTGAAAATAAACATTTAATAAATAATATTATAATTGAGATCTGAGTTATAGGAATTCAATGGCAGTCACATTTGTTTATACATATTATCCTATTTTTTGTTATACCTACCTAATAAAAAAGATTATTTTTTTGTTACAATCTGTATGTTTTTTATTGGACACCTGTCTTTTTACCGTTATTCAACATCAGTTAATTTTTGGACATTCAATTTTGAAGAGGATCTGTATATAATGTGAAATGTAAGTAAGTAATGACTTGCCAATAAAATAGGAATGAAATAATTTTCAAGCTAAGCAATTCCCCATAAACGTCTCGGCCCTGAATATAATTAAGTATAAATTCTCAAGACAGGTATCAAAAAATTGTCCAATACGTGACGACTGGGTCTAGGGCCTGTGGGTCACTACTGAGGGGGGCTGCCAAAGCGTGGTCAGCCAAACATCGTCACGAACACGTCTCAAAGATAAATTTCCCGCCCACTGTTCTCCTACGCTCTTGGGGCCATCTTTCACTTGCAGTGGCGTTTCTACACAAAGTGCGGTTCTTAGGCGGACTGTGAATATGTCACTCTTACTATTTCTAAATCAAATCTTAATCCGTACTTTAAATTATACCACTTCACACACTAATACCCCGTTTACACGTGCATGGATTTACTGTTCACAGTAAGAAAATGTATGGGTAAACATGTATTATCCTGCAGTTGGCAAGACAAGTTTGGAAACTTCTGAATTTTAATGCGTAAGTAAGATCTGCGCCTGCGCAGTAGACCGATAACTACTCGTTTTGAGGTTAACCAATTTTCAAAACGTCCTGTCAAATAGTAATATAAAATGACAACACCACGTCTCGCTTACTCCTGAAGAATGAGATAGTCAGCACTTTTACGTGTAAACAGTTATTGTCACGATAGTTTAAAATAAGTACTATTGCCGACAGTAAACTCATGCAGTGTACAGGTGCTATTATACTCGAAAATAATTGTCAGTAACAGTATGCACGTTTCGTTACCCTCTTTGTAACTTTTTGTCAGCAAAAAAAGACTTCTGTGACCCTATTCATTTTTTCTCTTGAAAAAATGAATGAAAAAGTACAAGAACGTCTACAATATACTTGCCTAATTTTGTACGCCAATTACAAACAGTTAATTCAGTAGGTAACGGCATAATTTATATTAATCAATTACAAACCCAATTGCCTTCGGTTGGCGGAATTTAAAATACGTCAGATAAAAATATAGATATTAGAAATAATTCGTACGAATCATAGATAAATTGATAGTATAAGGGCTAGAAGCACTCGCTGGAAATGTAAATTCTAGTGACACTTTGCCTCCAGTTCAACTTTTTTTCCGACCTAGATTTTGGTCTCTTCTTATAAAGGGATTTTAACAGATGTTTAACGAATAATAGCTATTACCAGTTATTTAATTAACTATTTTTTTATTCAACATTCACAAGAGAATGTAACATTATTTTATTGAACATTAATCAATTAGATTGGCCACGTATAACATAGTGGACAGTACACATGGGCGTGAATGTCGAGATGCGCTTGTTCGAATCCTGCTGGGTATCGTATTTTTTTCGAAAAGTTTTTTTAGTGGTTAATAATGTACAAATACACATTGTTTTTCAATTTGTGTTTGGAATCAGAGAATTGACCTAGTAGGTTGAGCAAGTAGTTAACATCCATTTCTCGTAAAAACCTGTTAATATAAACCTTTACTTCGTGTCCATATATCCATATAATCTATAGGTCTATAGGTCCTATATATATATATATATATATATCTATATATCTATAGGTCCATATAATCTTCTTATTTTCGGACATGGTCAAAACTATAAAAATCAATAATTAGCAATTATTTATCTTTTCAATTTCAATCGAGCTTTGAAATAGTCATATTATCGAAGCTTTTATTTTTATAAATTTCCCTGTGGAAACCCACACGATCTTTTTAAGATTAGAAATCGTCAAAAAAAAAAAATGAATGCTCTGGATTGTAGCACATATTGACGAAATTACACATGAATTTGAATCAGCCGCATTATTCAAACGCAAATGCAGGTATTTTGTATTTATACTACTCCACTGCGGGTTGAATTTGGTTATTGGTGTTCATTATTTCATGACGTCAATCTCGTATTAGTGGCGAAGACTGTTTATTGGACTTAAAGATTACAATAAATGAAAGTTGAAGTTAAATAGTAATTGATGTTTTATACTATTCTTTCTTTTTTCTTTCGATCATGTCCGATCCTAATAGGATCATATGGGCCTACACAGAGTAGAGGTTTGTATTGACAGATTTTGTTTTTTACGAGAAATGTATGTCAGCCACTTGCTCAACCTATAAGGTCCATACCCTGACACACACAAATTGAAAAAACAATCTGTGTACTTGCCAGACCCAGGATTTGAACCTGGGATCCACGGCGTTATAGTCCAACGCTTAAGCAGCCCGGTCACCGTGGGCGTTATTACTTGCAGTATATTATAATATTTACAAGTAACGCATGGAAATTAATTCGGCCATATTCAGTTTAATCCTAATAATATTTATTATTTCCAGTTTACTATAGAAACTTCTGAATCTTTCTTAATTCTTCAAAGTGCGATGTTATTTATATTATAAATAATGTTGCTTCTTATAAAATTTCAATACTTACTGATGGAATAATAAATCAACTTACACTATTTGTTATAATTGCAATATGTTCAGCATTAGCAATTAGGCTTAGTAAATTCTCGTATTAAGATTGGTTACATGTAAGTTGTACGTATGCAGTTCAACGTGAGACACTACTAAAAATATACTCCACGGTGAAATGTTCAACGAAGAACTCGTCATTTGATTAAACGTTACACGAACTCATGTTTCACGTACTGCGGCGCACGAATAAGTGTCCTGCGGTGAACTGTTTACGTACAAATTTCCGAATACGATTTAGATTATGTTTGATAAGTTAACCGTTGAATAAATGTTTAGTATCACCTACTTGCCACTAACGTATACATTATTTTCTTGTTTAAATATAATCGTGATTACGGGCTTGTGACCTATATAGCGACATAGATAATCATGGAAGTAGGAACATGATTTGTGGGTACTTATTTATGACCGCCACCACTGTAAATTTTAAACGTCAAATTTTGGAATAGAAACTCTATGACATAGAATTTTCTTCCGATTTCGTTGATAATAGAAAAAGTTTATTATACTCATATTTAATTTGTCTTGCAAAATTTACTGATAAACCGCACTTTTAAATTTAATCATGGAAGAGCTAAGTAAGTAAATTAGCACCGCAGGCGAAAGATTTTAAAATAAATATCGTAGTATTGTCTCGTTATTTGTTTTCATTTCTCTATTTGTCACCTCTTCAATTGTTCCACCCTTAGGCAATGCCCAACATTCCTTTCTTCACGTGACGCCATTGCTCACTTGACTTCTTGAGTAGCAGACCATCTTTGCACGGACCACTTTCTATTGAAATACTTGTTCGCCCGTTGTCGTTTCTAACCACAATGGGGCGAGTTTGATGAAAGTGTTCCCATTAATTTAGACATACGACGTGTACTTATACCAAAAAAGTACGATAAGAATCAAATCAACGTTCAATTTGATCAAAATTTTAGTTAATAATTTTAGATTTTTTTAGTTAAGTATTGTTGTTTTCAATTAGTTTTAGTATACAGTAATATAAAAAAGTTACATTTTGTAAATAACTTCCCTCAACATGCAATAATCAGTGTGACCATGCCGAAATAAGATTCGATATAAATAAACACAATTTCAAGTTAAGTATACAAATTTTTATTTTTTTAAAAATTCATTGATTTTTTAAAAATAGTTATAAAATACGATACGAAAGATAAAGGGCGTAGCCCTCAGTTTTTCAAAATAGGCTTTATTTTATAATAAACTTGTACACGACTAAATATACGTTGTGTCCAAAGGAGCTGCAAATGCTAATTTATTATCTAAAGTTGGCTATCAATTAAAAAAAAGGAAGTGACGTGGGAAAAACAACTTAAACATAATTTTGGAAAGTTTTTTTTAATTAACTCAATAATTTATATAAGGTTAGGGATATAAAAACCAAAATATTGCACTTCAAGGTTATGTCTATTTTGTATTTTAACTTTGATCGAAAACTACAACAAAAACGTTTTTGTGCCTCTTTTTGATTTGTGTGGATTACACCCTTTTTCCTTTCCACAGTTGATATTTTCACATTGTACAATTTTTTTTTAAATATACGTTCATCTTTGACTTAAAAAAGTTTTTTTTTAATTTTTAGATACGATTAATATAACAATTTAAAGAATAAATTATCCTTTTTAAAAAACAGTCATAAAACATACTTATAATAAACATAAACCTTTCTACGATTTTTCATTTTATAACACTTTTTTATTAAAAATTCTATCTACAATAGAATATAATTAACATTATTTTTAGATAAGTATTAAATATATAAGTAAATAGTTTTTAGTAAATCGTATTTAATTGCATGTTCTGTAATTTCATCACTGGATGTTTCAAATAACAATTAATAATAATTTAAAAAGATTAATTGCAATTCAATTACCGGTAATAATCTTAATAATTTATATATACCATCAGACTTTACACTCATGAACAAAATTAATATAAATATAATTATTATTAACTATTTTATTATATAATCAGATTACGTGTCATAAGTTTAATTACGACACCTTATTTTAGTACTTTTGTGTGTCATTATAATATTATTTCTAATGCAGATTATTTGTCTTATAATATGATTATATAAAATTAACACAAATGAACAATTAAAGTAATTGCAGTTCCCAAATCGCCAATCCCAGTACATTATATTAAAGTTTCCAGTATTTAATTAGTTGAATGTGCGAGTATAATTCTTTGATAATTTTCGTTCGCTTATTTCTATGAGCATTATTTACCTCTCATACGAAAGTACGGGCAATTTTTTAAAACTTTAATGAGAAAAGCTAGATTATAAGAATAGAATGAGTGGCATAAACTTTTTTATGGGATCATAATGAAAGTTTATACTCTGCTTGGCCTCAGGTGGCACTCTTAATCGTGATCCCGTGTGATCATAAAAAATTCAAACTCTTAATGTGTTTTTTGATAAAGTTTATTATTTGGAGTTTCCTCTATAATACTACCTATTTACTCAGACGAGAGCTTTGTTTTCATCGGTATATTCAAATTTTCAGAAACTTTACAAAAGTTACGTAGTTGTTTGTTGTCATAAAAAATATAATTTGTTTATATAATTCCCACATATCACACAAAAAATCTCAGGTGTTTTCAAATTATATTTATGTTCAATAAAAAGGATGTTACATTCTCAAATCTTGTGAATTATTCGTTGTATAAAAACATTGCACATTAATTTATAAGCTAGTGCAAGTACGTTATAGCCAAAAATTTTGAAGATATCCTGACACCGGTTAGTAAGTATGAGAATTATTGATAATTTGATTTAAAAACACTAAAGCACGTTTCAAGATATAAAAACTACTACTCAATTTTGTCGTAATTAGATATCATGTAATCGCTTAATTAATGGAGCATATTGGCACAAATCTAGTATATTCGGATTCGTGTAGGTATCTGAGTTTTTTTTATTAAATCATGTATGTATTATATGTATTACTGTTATTATAATCAATAAGATAGTGTAAATAGTGAGTAAATAATAAACAATATCCAATTTCTTTCGGTGTGTAAAGAAAGTAGTTAAATATAGCCAAATCTAATAATAAGTTTCAATTTTAACATTATTTTATTATTGAATGGGAATTTTAGTTATCTTCCTCATTCATTTTAAGGTATGAAACATAATTAATTATGTGTATTACATACATTTATAGAAATAAATTCAATAAATATAAATACGAACAAATAATTTTTAATTTTGAATGAATTTAATATAATTATATCTGTAACTGATTATATCTCTATATTAAGTCTGTACATCAAATTATATCGATATAAAGTGGTTCGTTGTTAACTTTTATCTACTCTCAGCATGTCAAATAACAAGCAAAAGACCAAAGAAAGTTTTTGCATCGTACTTCTGCTAACTGGGTGAAATTCCTCATTCTGGGCCATTTATAAATGTCATGTTTCTGTCTCCTCACCGTTCTCAGTGTCAGTTAAAGCACTACCTCGTTCTCTCGAGTATTTATTCCAAAACCACTTTGCTTCTGATTTATTTTTACTTTCTGTGCAGCAAGAAATATGTGCATTTTCCTTAAAATGAAAGAACACATAAAGAATTCTCAACAGACAAAATTATAATCCTAAACCATAGTTTATGCCGTTTATGGCTTACAGTAAGAATCACTTTGACTAAGAGAACTTATTTGCATTAAAAATATATTAATTTATTTGAATAAAAAAAAAATCTTTAATACTATTCTACATAATAATATCAACTGTAGTCATTTTATTGTGTTTGTGTATATAGGACAAAATGATTGAATGAAATTAATGGTTACATAATAATATCATTATCACTGTTTTGAAACCAAATATTGGATGAATTATTATCAATTTAAACGAGTAAAACCCATAATATAAATAATGCAGTAAGTAAAGAGATGAAAATCAAACTAAAAACTTTCTATGGGCCATAACAAATACTATTTAAAGAGTTCAACCAGTTAATTGGATGTGATCTATGTCCGTTTGTATGTATATCTTCAATATTAAATATACACATTGGACCTAGATCCTTTTTGAGGATCTATCATAAAAGGTCCTACGTACCATCTCTGATGGAAGCTCACAAGAAATGATATATTGTCAAATAGTGAAAACTTTTTAATCATTCAAATACAGATGTATCTTTAAATTCATTTTTAGGTACGTAGTGCCTTATTAATGAGGCATTTAAGATGTCTATAAGAACAGATTAAACATTACACATAAATAAACGGCAATCAAAATATTTTTTTCAGTTTTCTTTTGCGGTAAAATCCAGGCTGTCAATATTTTGAGCTCTAAAAGTAAATCATTAATCATTAATCTATTTTTATTTCATGGTCAAAATAATCAAATGAAACAATTTTATACAAATCAGAGTAGATCCAATTTGGACCAGATCGAATTTGGTATCACAAAATATAAATGCAATTTAAAGCTCAATATTGCTCACCGAATGAATGAAGTTTTAATTTTTTTATAAAAAATTGCTCTCGACAGTTACCCATATACAATCTGATAATATGGATTTATTTTTGATAAATTTTGAAATCGTGGAAACATGCGTGATTTCAAAAAAAATGTAGATCGGAGTTAGCTAGTGAATGTATTTTTAGTGTAAATAATAGTGAAATTAAACAAAATCAAGGTTCCAGGGAAGCAAAATATTTAATCATTTTTTTAATATTAAACGCCATATCAAAAAAAAAAAATTGAAACGATTGCGTCAATTGCGTAATCTTATAATTTTTACCATAACTTTATATTGAATAATATTTAACTACCTACTCGTACCTAAATATTTATATACCTTCTTGGTATTTTATTTCTTGGTTCATTTAAGAAATCAATCGCTGAGACATTATTAATAACTAAAATATATCTTTCTTCTTTGCTAAAATGGTCGCATAATTACGCAGTCGAATCAAGTCCGCCAAAGTGATAGCACTAGTGTATGTGTCATTTTTTGGTTATTTTATTGAATAATTTATAGTATAATTCAGAAAGCTTAACTCTATGCTTGCACTTGAAAAATAAATCATTACAATCAATAGTTGTTTAGAGCTTAAAAATTATGATAAAAGTACGTTTTGTTTAGATTTGAAACATCATAACAATTAAATTAACTACTTATTTCTTTTATTCAACGAATAAGACACAAGATTTGAGAATGTCACATTCTATATATTGAACATACGTGTTACATTAAATGATTATCGAATTGATTACACAACTACTAAACTACTAGTTAAAACCGTCGTAATTTATTAGGATGCCCGTAGCTTAATTGGAAAAGCACAGTTCAAGTCCTTATTATTTTTTGTAGAAAAGATTATTTTTTGTAGAAATGAAAAGAAATTGCATTTTGTGACTATTGGACGGTTTTAAACAGTCAAATATTTGGAAAATGAGTGAATTTTTTACGAAAAAATGTTTTTTGATTTAAAACTATCACATAATCTAAGACCAAGTATGAACGAAAACTAATTATGTAAGTAAGTAATTCGTTCTCATATGTGAACACCGTAGAAAATTTAGTGTGAACACTACCGTATCCCATTATACTACAGAAAAAAATAAATGAAAAAAACAAATTACTTCTGTGACTGGTGTAATTCAAATATTATTTAATGAAATATTTTTTACGAGAATTTGCACGATATTATTTTTTAATAGTTCAAGTGTAGGTGTTTTTCAGAATACATTCAAATTACATTTTGCAATGTCACGCTTGATTCCACGCCTCATTTTTCTTCCTCAAAATTACAATCAAATTTAAATGTTGCAAAAGTATTTTATAACTACATCCATTAGCCGAATGTATTCAACCACAAAGGAAACACGATATTTTCGGTTACAGGTTTAAAAACAACGACGCCTTCATTGCCCCTATTCCCTGACATGAAAGTAAGAGCAGTTTAGTTTTCCAATACGGCAACACTTTGTAATTTTGGTTATTGCGAGGCGTTTTCTATCAAACAATAGTATTTAACGAAAAAAAAAATGTATTTTATGGCTTCCGTTTGAATTTATAATAGTTTCTGAATCCATTAATTATTATGATTGCACGAAGATATTTACTGAAAGATTCTAATACTTGTATAATATGTTAAAATATTGGGTTAGGAAACAATTTCATAAACTATATTACGTGTGAGAATTATACAATAACATAGCAAAAAATAATGAAGCTTGTCGCATTTGGGAAGCGATAAAAGGAAAAATGACATATAGTTCATGAGAAAACAATATATCGTATGCCACAAAACACGATATGAAGAAAACTCTCTCTAGTCACTATTAAAAATATTCTCAATTTTTTGTATTTCACTATTAAGATTAATAATAGAATGCAAAAAATACGTGATAAATTTGATGGAACCATAGAGATTATATTATTTTTTTTCATCTCATGTACAAATAGTGTCATGTGGCATACGAGGTATTGTTTTCTTATGGAGCAATATGTATTATTTGTCAGGTTAACAGGACCATTGTCACTAACCAGTGCAGATATTCATTACCATGTAGTAAATATTAGTGGTTAGCACATAATATATCATATTGCATATACATATGTAATAATAAAACAATATTTATTGAACATACATCGTTTTAAAACACCTCAATAATAATTATAAACCTACTAGAAAAAATCTTTTTAATAAAATACGACACCCAGCAAAATTCTAACTTGGATCAACTGAATTTGCACTAATATGCTTCATAAATTGAGCCACGTAGTATTTAGGTACATATGATGCGCATAATAAATTGCATTCATTTTGGTATTTGGCTTGTGTGATTTGAATTAAGGTGCCAATAATAGATACTTACTTACCTTAATTATTGACATCTGGATCTTTCTAAATTTTAATTTAACGTACTTGCACTTGCTTATAATTTAATAAACTTTTTGTTAATCGACGAATAATTCACAGGATTTGAGAATGTATCATTCTTTATATTGTATGAGAATGTATTATTCTTATAATTTAATTATCATTCAAAATATATATTTAACTCGAAAATAACTCAGATCCATACCAGTTAAATACGACGCCCGGCTAGACTCGAATCCGCAAATGCATTCGCCTTATTCTTTAACTAAAAAATAGGTTACTTATAAAAAATCATTAAATTTAAATAGTAATAAGTAATAAGTAAAATATAAAAAAAAGAAAGAATATTTCTACCCATGCTTTGAACTTTCAGCGTATTGTCTAAATGACTGCAATGAAAAGGTATTGTTATATATATATATCTTTTTAAGAAACAAATCTCCCAGATACATCAATTAAGTATAATACACTACCTACAAACTTGTATGAGAGCAAGATTATAAATATTAACTATGCCTTAATAATAAAATATTAACTCTTATTACATTGTTTACATATATATAATAGTTTGATAGTACATATATGTATCTAATTATATTATCTGCTTTAACTAATGTTACATAATGTTGTAGAAATAATCTAAATATCTCGATAGTATGTAATAGAATTGTGTGGTATTGAGTAAATTAGGGCAATAACCATGTTTAATGAAATCGCTTCGGATATTGATATATTCCACTTACGTGAGTGTGAATTTAGGTGGACGTTGTTTTTTAAATTCTTAAAATAGGGTCTGCTTAACTCATCCGGTGTACTTCCTTGTACCTATATACTTAATATTTTTTGTATTTACACATTTATACTGTAGAATAACTTAATAGGTACTGATCTATCTTGTGTTATGTACATAAAACTGTTTTAATAATATTTCTTTGTTTCTAAATGTCATGTTGTGAACGTCTTAAACTTATAATTTGTAATGTCCACAATATGTAAAATAAATAAATTGAAATTGAAATAAATTGAAATAATATTTTTTTTTCTTTTGACCATGTACGATTCCAATAGGATAATATTATGGGCAAAGAGTGGAATGTTTGTGTTAACAGTTTTTTATGAGAAATACATGTCAGCCACGTGCTCAACCCATTAAGTCCATACTCTGAATCCAAACACTAACTGAAAAACAATATGTTTTGTCAGATCCAGGATTCGAACCTGGGACTTACGACATTATAAGCCGACGCTTAAGCTGCTCAGTCATTGTGGGCGTAATAATATAGTTCTCTCATTTTAATATACGAGTACATCCGTAATGTCATAAATATTGAATGTGTGATGAATTGTGAATACCTACTGCTACACCCCCGAATGGTCCCCATTTGGAGATGTCTCTTCTGGGGGTCTAAAGAGGGCTGAACCATTTTCAAGCCGACGCATAGTAATGGTTGATTACGGAAAAAAAATACGTGGCAACGTTGTTTGTCCGAATGTCAAAAAAACGTTACGCCGCATTTTGTACCCGCTGACAGCGGAACGATTTTCCCGCGCATCAGACGCTTCTAGATACAGACATCAAAACTATAAATACGTGTCAAACTCGCTTCGCAAAATTATAAAAAAAATATTCAAAAGTGTAGTAGTAATAAGTATAAAAACTCAATAAGCCCCGCGTTTTCGAAAACCATCATTCCCAGGTGTTATTATTGTTCACTTCCAAGTTCCAATGACAGACGAGCAACCGGCATACTGTGCGAGGAGAGGAATGCATCTTCTCGCTCCCGACTTGACGGGAGATGACACTATGTATTCGAAAGCTAATAATAGTGCATTAGGAAATCAACATTTTCGTCAACTGTAACTCATTAATAAAATATTAATGAACGAATAAATATTAATTTATTAATGACAATTTTTCCCCGAAACACCTGCGCGATAGTCTATGTAAAGAATGAGATGTTATACGCGAACGTATAATTGTTTTAACGATGTACAGAGAAACATGCTAAGGTGTACATAATTTAAATTACGTACCTATCTACAATCGTGTGAGTCTTAAATTACTAATTGTGCATTGTTTTGCAATATACGTCGACTTGAAAGCAGGTCAGATGGAGAAGCCCGGCACGAGAACTTAAAAGCGCAGAGGGTGGCACCAGAGTTTCCCAGAGGGGGGGGGGGGGGCAAAGCAACAGCCAGTGGCGTGCTGGCCGACCATTTGGAAAATCTCTTGCCGCGATCCCGTTGGCAGGGGTCGTAAATCACCGGTGGTGAAGCGGACTCATTATTTTCGGGCCGCGCTCCTCCATTTCATACACGAGTAGTTGGGATCTTGCGCGATTTTTCAAAGAGAGATTTTTTCCGCGTCGGAACTAACGCCCTCGTGTATTTTAACTGTTATTGCGTCGCTTTGAATTTCAAATCGAAAAACATTCAAAGGGTTTGAAAGATAACAGGACGTTGTAACGATTGGCCGTGCATTTCTTAATAAGTTATTATATCCTCAATGCTTTTGGGGCTAAAAACGTCATAATAAATATTCGGCTATCTTATATCTAGGCAAATCTTGACCGACTTAACACCACCATTAAAAAACTACGTAAAAACATAACAAAGAAACATGTAAAATCTACCATTCCTTTCCTTCTAAAATTTGAGTTTATTTTTAATGGTTTTCTAAAAATAGTATAAATGATATATTACCTTATAAGACACCACAATAGATAATAACGAAAAACTGTCACAACTGGATTTATACAACACATTTTTTAATATATTTATTTATTACTTACTTATTTTAACAAACATACAATAAAATGATAAGAAGTAGTCAATTCTATCAAAATCTATCACCATAGAAAAAATTTTCTTGTAAGAGCCGTTAGTTTAAAATTTATTGCAATTAGAGAAGATGTCTATAGGATTGTGATCGATGTGCGTGGGCCGTGAGACGCAGGTTTGATTCCCGTTGGGTATCTGTTTTTTTTTCAGAAAAGATTTTTTCCATTGGTTTTATATTTTGTCAATGTTTTCAAATTATGTATGTTCAATAAAAATAATTTTACATTCTTAAATCGTGTTAATTATTAATCAAAGAAAACTAAGATAAAAATATACAAAACCCTCATCAGACCCATATTAACCTATGGGTCGGAATGCTGAACTTTATCAAAAAAAAAGATGAGAGGAAGCTGGATATCTTCGAAAAAAAGATATTAAGAAGAGTCTTCGGAGCTGTATGTGAGGAGGATGGCACGTGGCGAGGAAGGTACAACCATGAAATATATGCGTTGTATGAAAATCCCCCTGTAGTCTCACACGTGAAAGTGGGGCGACTTCGTTGGGCAGGCCATGTCTCAAGGATAGAAGACACCCAACCACCAAAGAGGCTTCTCTTCAACAGACCAGAAGGGGAAAGAAGGGTCGGGAGACCTATACTTCGGTGGCTGAACTGTATAGAAAGAGGCTGCAGCATTCCTGAGACTAAGGCAGTGGGGGGAGTTTGCGGCAGACAGAGGGGAACGGAGACGTTTACTGGAGGCGGCCAAGACCCACATCGGGTTGTAGTGCCGATGATGATGACATTTTGTTAATTATTCGTTTAATAAAAATATAGTTGATTTCCATTCATATTAATAAATTTATGGTGTCGATTTGCCTCATGTCAGTATTCTCATTTCCTAATGTACACGGATGTAATGCAATCCAACCAATAAAAAAATTGTTATCTACATACAATAAAAATAAAATATATGGATACTAAAATAAAGAACAAAAAAGTTTATATTGTTAAATAAATCTTTACTAAATAAGGTAGAATTACCATATCAGAATGTAAATTCATTTCAAATGTTAACTTACGTACCTAATAGGTACGTATGTAATAAATAATATCAAAATCAATTTAAACTGTCGCAATATGCGTAATAGTATCGTTTATTTTCTAATTTACCAGAAATGTGACATGGTATAATCTTTATTTATTTAAAAAAAAAAAAGTTTAATTATTATTATTAAAACAATAGTTATGTAAGCAGATACCTAATTCTTTTGATGTCAATCACCAAACAATAAAGATAGCCAAACAAATTTTGCCATAATCTTATCCATAATATTATGCGAGGTGTTATATTATTATGGACACAAAAAAAACATTTAAAATATAGAACAAGTGACACAAATTTTCTTTAGACTATAATAAATCGGTTTCAATATAAATGCTTACTTTTAATTATAAATTCCTTTTTCAATAAAAGAAAGGGACATATATTATTTTTTTCTATTTTACTAGAATAAATATTTTCAATTGATACTATTAACTTGTGATTTAATTAATATTTTAACACGCTTAAAATCGTTTATTTTCATATTAATGGCTATTATTAATTAAAACTGATTTTCATGGTAGAACTTTATTATAGTAATATAATAACAAACGCTTTATTATTAATTCATTGATTTTTTACAACGTTTTTATTAGCTCGTATTCTTGTTTGTCCGGTGGTTGTTTATCCAGTACAAATCTTGCAATCGATTTTTAACTGACTTCTCGACGAGCTAGACATTTGAAACTTTTAGAATATATCAGAACACGATGCCAATGCATTCTTACTATTACTATTAATACTTTTGAAGCCATCTTTAAGTATAATTGAATTCATTTTCAGTTAATTCTGTTTTGTATGAAAAGTTATTTCGGAAGAAATCCGTAATCCAATCCACTAATATTGGTTGCTAAGGGGGTGGTCCTAGCAACTAAATTAATAATAATATATACGTGCGTTAATATGGAAATCAAAATGAAATGTCAAAATGACATTTCAGTATTCTATATACTGTTTGTTTGTTTGTTTGTTTTTTTTATTTACTTCATATCAAGTACAAGTTTGAGCATATTGAGCATAATAATTCAACAGAAAATTTAAAAACGTGTTTAAAAAGTTTTTTTATCTTGCAATTATTAGTTATTTATGTTGCCAATTATTTCGAATAAATCCTTTAAAACGATTTGAAACCATTCTAATAAGATAACTCTAAAAATATTAATATATCTTACCGAAACAGCTGGTATCAACATAAATAGTTCAAAATAAAATATTTTAGAATTAAAAAATGAATTTTGTTTTTAAAACCATCATTTTTTAATGTTTATTTCAGCTGTGCGTAGAAGCCACACGTTATACATTTTTGTTTTAAGTTTTTTTTCCGCTGATAACAGAAATATTATAATAGATTATATTAATGTTGCTTCCTAAAAATAGGTCACCTGTCGACGATATTCCATTAAACGCCACACGCTTTCGTGGTGATGATGCGACGAAGCGACGCGTCATTATGAATTATTAATAATCCACGTCGTCTAAGGGTGCATTTCACAAATGATTTCACATTACGTTGATTTGTGAGTCTACGGCGCCTAGGCCATACAAATCACTTTTTAATGCATACCCTGTTAAATGTGTTTGAATACATTTTCAATTTACTATTAGAAACAGTAATACAATTAATCATGGTAATTATACACTTCAATGTAGCAGACTATATTATTATTTGCCAATTCATGACGTACTCCCTTATTACGCATGCTTTATAAATGCTAATATTAGATTTCCAAAGATTATTGGTATCCACAAAACGGATAATATAGTAAGTGGTTGACTAGAAGAAAATAATGGTAGTCAGCCATTTTGGTTTTTGCCTTCAATAAAACACATGCATTTTTTCATTTACATGATATTCAAACTCGTGATTACGACTGCAGATACAAACGATCTCCCGTAGGTACTCTAATAATCAAAAATTAAACAAAATGTTAATAATACCAGCTGTCTCGATTATAAGTTATTAAGTCTACTGATTATGGATTTTTTAAAACCGTTTGGCTGACTTGGACTATATTTTGAATGCCTCGCGTCTTTCTCTTACTTGTACAGTCAGAGTTATGGAAATATATACATGCAATTGTTTGAGACTTTTATTGTTGTTTGTTATATAGTATTCGACTTTTGAGTTGTCATCGTATGTCGTTACTTATTGATTCCTCAACGTTTTGGGTTTATTTTAGACCTGTATAATGAAACCTCGAAAAATAAAAAGAAAGACAACCAAAAAAATCAATGCGAACAATATTGCCAACTACCGTTCACGAATATATGCCAGATACGGCTAAAAAATAAGCTAGATGGCAAAAAATACTAGATTTTCTCAAAATAATAAAAACACGAAAACTATCATTTCAAAACAATAATCTCTTATAATTAACTTTTTCAGTAAAGAATAATATTTCGTTCTGAACCGATGTTAAAGAACCCTAACTTTTTCGTCCAGGGTTTCTTCCGAGTATTTTTTTGGCGAATCAAAATTTGAATATTCAACATACGATTTTTTTACTCGTTCGTAAATTTGTAGTATTTTGAATATACATATTACGCAGACCCAAAATTATGGTACAAAAAGTATTATTTATTATTATAGTACAGTTGGCAATACTGTATTATAATATACAGATAACCAGAACGTTGATTTTCAAACAAATCCAGTGTAATATTCTAACGTTTCTCTAGGAATATTGAGCCTATTTGTGATGTCAAAAAAAACGTTAGTTTTCACACCACATGAAAGCTGATGTATATTTTAAAACTAGATGCATATTCAAAAATGGTAAATCTGGTAAAAAATAAGCCAAGTTGAATACGAAACTATGAATGAAAATATGAAAAAATATGAAATTATTAATTCACGAGATCTTACAAGTCACAGTGTAGTCCCTTAGAAATGTATTTTCTCTTTCTTATTTTCTCTGTTGCAGTTTTGTCAAAGCTCTTTTTGCCATTATTATTCTACTTTTAATATTAGCCTCATCTTTATCAAAAGATACTTAACTTTACATAAACATATCCACTGACTATATCTACGTCTTATATTATGATACCTACCTAATTAATATTGATAAAACTCTTTTGAAATTGCGAAATATTTCAACAGAACAAAAATAATTTCCTCCTATTTTTTTAGTCATCATTGTTTAAAAAAATACACAAACGGTGAACATGGTCAAATAATGTTACTTAATACATCAAAAAAAAAAAAGTTGACAGAGAACAATTCATTGAACCGGAAAATAATTAGCAAAGTACCCGGGGAATAAAATGTTTCAGTGTTTTTTTGACAATGGCACGTTTTTCATGTTTATTTTGAGGCCTCCGGGGGGCGATTTAAATGAGGAAAAAAACAAAAACAGTGTAGGATCAATTTAAAAAGTCTTATTGACTTTGTCTGAACTTACTCGAGAGGGATGGAAAAGTATTAGGTAAATTTCCATACAAAGTTTTTATAATTACATACATTCAAATAATCTGTGACATAAGCCAAAAATGCAAAAAGAAATAATATATTAAAATAAAAATAAATATTTACTAAGTATCTAAATAATATATTTCATCATTACAATCCTTATAATATCGTGACTATTAAATAGACCAAATATATAAATGTATACATCTTATAAAAACTACATACTGTACCTTATTTCAAAAATATATCTCTATAATACGTATCAGTGATTCCTATCCTTTTTTAGTGGTGAAGCCCTTGAAACCTTTTGTAAAATTTCTGGAAAAACCTATGCACCTAACTAAAACGTATCAAGGTCCAGATAAGGATAAATGATAACATTTGCGCATAAATTAGAGTTTTCTAATAGGCAGGCCTATATCATAGGTACTTTATCAATAAATAATGAACAAATAATCTATGATTCATAAATACTACTTCAATGTATAATGTACATGTACGCTTTGACAGAAATACAAGTGAGTAGTAGTCGGTGATATTCATTCATTCCTTACAATGAGCCTGAAACGTTGAAAGCGAATGAAGAAGAACACGCAGTGAAAACCCAAATTCTATTACGAAAATGGTTTTAAGTTTACTACTTTCGCAAGTTTTTGCGAATTCTCACGGAGGCCCTGTCACAGCTTACGGAACCCCGATTGAGAATAACTGATATATACATACATCTATATATAGATAATATATTATTAAATTTCATTTCATCATGATTTTGAAAATATTATAAGAATTCTTACTGTTTCATAAAATTGGAATGGTTTCATACAAACATTGTTATTTTTATGGAAGACTAATAAGAAAACCGCTACAAAAATGCAGCGATACAGTTATGTTTAAAACATTAAATGACAACGCCATAAAACCCGCTAGATTGACGAACTCATAAAGTTTGGCAGATAAATGTCACAGCAAAGCTTTAAGGACTGGGAAAAAGAGAAGAGCCTGGTGATTCCTTCATTCAGCAGTAGATCGACCTTAGCTGATAATGATAATTAATATAGGAAGGCACTCAAATAGTTTATAGTATAACTGGAGAGATTTGTATAATCTTTTTAAATACACTCGATGGCGATTCCAAGACGTCATAATCATGTTAAACAAACAAAATGGTATCATGATTGGGTATTTGGTTATAACTTCCATAAGACGCACATTATTTTATTGTTTACAAAGTTTTGTAATAGTATACAAAATAAAATAGACTCTTGCAAGAATTTTTATATATTTTATATTTTTTTCACAGTTTATATATTTTTTTTCGAAAACACAAACCTGCTTGAGTAGCTGAAGTTGGTACTATTGAAGCTTTACGAAAATATTTTCTCAATTTCAGCCAACAATGCAAATATGGAGAGAATGTTGTTCTTGATGAGATTACAAAAGGTATATGCTTACAGTAGAAACTGATGAAGAAAGTCTACAATCTCAATACAATTTTAAAATGATGTGCTTCGGAATTTACTTAAAGTCTCTCAAATCAATAGCAAAGTACGACTAGAATAAATTTATAGTGACGTTTACGATCATTAGAATAGTAATGCAATCAATTAAACACATCAAATCAATGAATAAATTAGGATTTTTACAATTTTTATCTAGAAATAATCTAGAGCCTCATTTCGATTTTATCACTGTCTCGTTTTCTTGCTCTAAATTCATAACAATTCTAATTATATTGGCTATAGTAATTACTGTACTCTGGTTGTATAAAACTAGCATACATTATTGACTAAAAAAACTCTACAAAAAACGTATCGTAGCGATGCTCATTATGTTGTTAAGTAAGTCAATCAAATAAACAATTTACCACATTACTGCCATACGATATTGTCCATAAAGACCATAAACAATCAATAAATTTGATTTCACTTTCACGCTAATGAAATAAAAGTTGTACAACATCCATTTATAATGTGAGATGATTTGATCGTTCTCCCGACAGCAATACATTTTGCCGTCTAGACCAAATCGTTAGAATAAACTATTTTTATGATATAAGTAATCGAATTTGCCGTCATATTTGTACTACAAGAAACCTTTGTCGAACAAAATAGTAATTTGTTTTCAGAATGAAGCGAGTGAATCTATTGTCCAAATTTAATACTTCAAACAAGCTCTTAACGACATTGCAAGGAGATAGCATAGTTGAAAGTAGATTTAGCAGGTGATTAATTTAATTTTTGAGTTTGCAAAAATTATGTGAACAACAAAACTTAAACTGTGGAGATTAATTACTTTACATGACGTAGTCTAAATTTTATTTTTATTCAAAAATTTCTTAACATATCCAGTAAAAAATAACAATAAATATTATATTACGATATTATACAAAAAAAAAATTGACAGGTAAAATAATATATTTTTACCAAAACACAATAATTCATTTAAGTAACTATGGATTATTAAATTTACGTGATAAGAGGCGTATAATTTCAAAAACCGAAATACTCACGTAAAAATCGAACAAAATATAATACATATTTACATAAGTAATGTACATATTATGACGTAGGTATATTAATCTATAAATTGCAAAGGCACGCGAATAAATGTTTACAATTTTTTTGAAATCGGACTAAGAATTTACGCTTGAAATACTAAATGTTATTTACCTCAAATTTAATTTCTTTTTTTTGTTAACTGTCAATTCATGGTGGAACTGCATTCAATTGTTGTTTAATTTAATAAAACGCATTTTTTGTTGTACTTATGTTGAAAATGTCCCTCTGAGGCGGACGAAACCGGTCCTAATTTATTGATTAAAAATGGAATAAGTACTATAAAAAAAATGCGTTTTATTAAATTAAACAAAAATCAAATTTAATTGTGGACATATTGGTTTTTGTAAATAACGCCTATATTATGTAATTAATTCATACATAAAATTAAAAAAGTAGTCCGATATTTTTTAGTTTTTATCATTAAAATGGGTCTTAATTAAATATAAAATAAAGTTTGAGATATTATTTGCTAAAAATGTCAAATTAAATAAAAATGGGATAACCTGATATTAATGCGACACTGTTGAAATGCACAAAAAATCTGCATCTATGATGAAGATATTGTATGCACGATGGGTTAACAATAAAATATATTACGAGATCATAAACGTACCTATTTATTCAGTGACTAATGGTTACGGTTAGTTGACCATATTCTTATTTGCTAATGTTTTAGTTGTTTTATTAGAATATGGTTTAAAACATAATTATTTTAATTTATAATGGCCGTTTGCAGTTAAAAAATAAGTGTTCAATATGAAACACGAAAAAAAATAATATTTATTAGCTCTCATTGAAAAGATAAGAATACTTTTAAAATCATAATATGTATTTAATTGTTGTATAATGTTAAGGTCTCTGAAAAAACCCAAACACGACCGTGTAAGACTGTTATTTATTATACTATTCCCTCAAAACAGAGACATGAATTTAATTTTCTCTTTATCTAGTAGAAAGTAACTCCTAAAAGTTTTCCTATACTCCTAGTGAGTCATTAAGTTAAAGTAGTTAGATCACTTAAATTTAGTTATAAATAGCAAGTGTTTTTAACTTTTTATACACGGTCAATTACAGTATTAAGCTGACTGATTTATAATTATCCCTCTATAATTAATTGCTGAACATTAAAACAGCTTATTACTTTTTGGTTTAAATAAACATACTTGGGAAACTTTCATAAAAGGGAAGGGGTGCTTAGCTTCAAAAGTGGTTATGTTTAATCAGATAATTTTGATGAATGTTAGCAAAGTCCGGCCGTCCGTTTCAATCTCGCACGTATGCAAAAATCCATTAACATTTATCACACGATTCCTCTAAATTAATATTCTGTGAAATCGTTTTTTAATATCGTGATGGAAAACGCTTCGGGGATCGTGGTAAAATAATATCAACGTTTTAGCTGGGAAAATTTGTTATTTAAGTTTATTATGCAATTACCTTATACATAAAAATAAAATTGTGGATTAATACAATTAGGTAATTACTATATTAGTTAATAGATTAGCGATTGAAATAATATGTCGATTTACTAATATTTTTTTTAATTTTCACCTAAACTGAATAATTATATGTAAGACAACCTTATAGAATCCAAATCGTACGATATTTAATCATGCGTTTCACGGGATGAAAATAGATGACGTGAAGCATCTGCAGCTTTATTCACTTTAAAATTATTTCAGGTCAAGGAATGTTTCTAAAGCTATCCTGTAAGGTTACATGTAAGTTGTACGTATGCAGTTCATCGTGGGATACTTATTTGTGCGCCGCAGTACGTGAAACATGAGTTTGTATAACATTTTATCAAATGACGAGTTCTTCATTGAACAATTCACCTTGGAATACATTTGTACGTATCGTACAAAATGCGGCAATAGTTTGCAAATAGTAATGTTCCAGTTAGATTAACCCTAACCTAACCTAATCTAGCTTAACCTAACCTAGTAAAGATATCTCATAAAATTCGGTGTAAAAAACGTGTTGTAGCATTATAGCATACGTACAAATATACTACACGGTAAAATGTTCAACGAAGAACTCTTCATTTGATTAAATGTTACACGAACTCATGTTTCACGTACTGCGGCGCACGAATAAGTGTCCTGCTGTGAACTGTTTACGTACAAATTTCCAGATACGGTCCTGTAAGACTGATATCATCATGCACTCGAGAGTGCTCTGAGTTTAACTTAGTTTTTTTTAAGTTTAACAGAGTTTAATTCTTTAAAAAATCATCGAAGAGAGGAAAAATTAATGCTAAAAATATGAAAAAAGTCATATTATATAAAAAGAATATTAAAGAAAATATAAATTAGTCACCATTTTGAAAACAGCGCGCTTCATTATAATTCGGTACCCTACATATTTTTTTGCAAAAATCAACGAACCAATTTTGGTGGTTGATGGCTTGAATGAAAACTTGAACGAAAGAAGAGAGAGCAAAAATATTTTTTAATGATTAAAATTTCATGTTGTTTCCATTTGTAATAAATACAACAAAAGGGCAGTATAAATATTTTTTTAAAATAATAATCTTCTATACGTCGAATAAGGAATCAAATTAAATAATATTGTGCTAAAAGTATATTTTTACAAAAAAAGTGATGTTTGTTTGTGCTTAATTCATATTTGTCGTAAATATACGTAGAAAGGAAAATATAGATAAGAAAATAATGTATAGGTACACCGATACTATTATAAGTTTAGATATAACACCGTGATTAGAGATATTGTCCCAACAAGCCACTCGTATACTAAATAATATGAGAGACACAGCTGATAAAAACACACCTTTTTAACAAATCTTTATAGTCATTTATTTTTATCGATTTATTGCTAAAAGGGTATTGGAAAATAGAGCTTCCATAAATTATTAGATAAATTATCTGTGTCCAATATCAGGCATGCTTTGAAACGATTTGACCAAAACTTAGCCAATATAAATATACCATTGGGATATTTATTGCCATATAGGTCAATTTGAATTGTCTGTACCAACGTGAAAATTGTGTCTCGCCATTTTCCATGACCTCAAATCAGGCACCTATCTACCTAAAGCTGTAAAGAAGGCATGGATTTGAAAATCCAATATTCAAGTATGGAGGACACTTTTCTCAAGACAGATGTAAAATTGAATTTTATATCGTCGCTCACTTAGGTTTCTGTCAGAAGGAATTCTCTTTATGCCGCTCGTATGTAAACGTATTTCTTATATAAACATATTTTTAACAAAAAGGTCTGTCGCGAAATGGAATAGTTTGAAGTCTGCAATGTCGCCAAAATAAAGCTTGCAAGGTTGTTATATTGAGAAAAGTATATACTTATATAATAATATATCTAAGGTGTAAATACGCCACCATTTAAAATGTCAATTATAATAAATTTCCACATGACAATCGAATTGTGTTGTATACAATTTGTATGTAGTTTTTTTTACATCTAAAACGTAACCTTTTTTAACCGAAACATATTATTTTAGTACCAGAAAACCTCTTATCTTTATTATCATAAGGAAATAATAAAAAAGAATGTAATATTGGTAATATATATTATTATAAATAATGTGGCTTAACATATAAGATTAACTATTTCTTTTATTCAACGAATAATTAACAAGATTTAAGAATGTACCATTCTGATTATTGAACATACATAATTTTGAAAAACACTTTCTGAGAAAATATATTATAACCAATAGAGAAAATCTTTTTGAAAAAAGTAAGCCACCCCGGAGAATTGAACCCTGGATCTCCTGGGTTTACGCCCCGTCCGTTGCATTTACCTCTATGCTGCAAAGCGACGTGCTAATTGCGACAAACTTTAACTATTGGCCTTTTTAATACCTACTCATCAGCGTTCTTCTAAATCAAGCTACTTTGGCAATCGGTTTTTGTTTTATTAAATCAAAGTAGATAACTTATTATTTCAATATTACTTCAATTACTAACCGACGTCGTGGATTTCTCCAATATTTTTTATGATGTATATGTATCTACTTTGATTTAATAAAACAAAAACCGATTGCCAAAGTAGCTTGATTTAGAAGAACGCTGATGAGTAGGTATTAAAAAAGCCAATAGTTGAAATTTGTCACAATTAGTACGTCGCCTTATAGCATAGAGGTAAATGCAACGGATGGGGCGTGGGGACGGGACGGGACCCAGGAGATGCAGGGTTGGATTCCCTGCTGGGGTGGCTGACTTGTTTCAAAAAGATTTTTTCTATTCGTAGAATATATTTTCTCAGAAAGTATTTTTCAAAATTATATAAGATTAATACTCACTGGTATAATACATAATTATTAGTTCTAGTTATTAATTGTCTAATGCAGTAAGCTACGTGCTGACAATTTATATTTATATATTATTTAAAGTGTCTATATATGTATGTATATTTGATGAAATTATTCTCAGAATAAAGCTGGAATATACATACATACCTAGTGCATTTTGCCACTTTACATAGGAACTTAAAAGATGACCTGAAAACATGGGCCTTCAGTAGAGGAAAGATACAAAACATTCGTAGAATAGCGTCTGGAGAGGTGCATGCTATATAGGTATAATTATTATTATCTGGTAAAAATAGTATGATTTTGTAAGTAAACAATTTAGTGTTATTACAATATTTTAACTATATTATTACATCGATGTATATAAAACTTTTATGACTTATGATGTTATATCATACAAAAGGTTTTATGCACACATGACACATAAAAATCAATAAAAATAATTACAAGATAAAAATAACTTTTTATTTACAATGTTTTTAAATTTTCTATTGAATTATTATTCTCAATATAGTAAAACTTGTAGTTGATATGAAGTAAATAAAAAACAAACAAACAAACAAATATAGAATACTGAAATGTCATTTTGACATTTCATTTTGATTTCCATAGTAACGCACGTATATATTAATAATTTAGTTGCTAGGACCACCAACTTAGCAACCAATAATAGTCTTTTACTTTTTTATGGATTTTTTTGAAATAACTTTCCATACAAAACAGAATTAACTGATAATGAATTCAATTCTGCTTAAATATGGCTAAAAGTATTAAAATAGTGCATTGGCATCGTGTTATGATATATTCTAAAAGTTTCAAATGATTAGCTAGTCGGGAAGTTAGTTAAAAATCGATTGCAAGATTTGTACTGGATAAACAAGAATACGAGTTAATAAAAACGTTGTAAAAATTACACAGTATTACCGAGAATTAAAGATATTTAGACCTACATTATACACCATACAATGCAGAAAAATTTAGTATTTTGGATGTTTTATGATAAATACCATAATTTACACAATGGGAAAAGAGGTCCTAGCAAAAAAGAATACATTGCTTGAGGAATCTATGAAAATAGTTGTAATCGAATAGAACCTCGTTAGCAAATTGATTTGGTGGTGCCATAGTTCCACAACATATAATAATAAGATAATATAAATCCAGAAAGTGAGTTTATTACATGGAATTTACTACATGAAAATTATTTTCCACCTGTTTCGTTGTAGTAATATATAATATCTATGAAGTCCATACTTTATTACACAGAGGAAAAAAGCCTACTTAAAAGTAAACTACGTTAAAAGGATATAATAATTATTATAGAAGATAAGATAATATGTCTACTTTAATAGCGCATTTTTTATGCTTTTAAAATTTTCCGTCATGTGAAAAAAAATGAAGTAAACTTGTTTAATAACTATACAGTTGTGAACACTTATAATATCAGATATTACTATGTGTACTTTAATAATATTAAAAAAATAGTTATTTTCTCAACTGATTTTATAGTTTTTTTAGCAAATTAGTCGTCAAACGTATTTATTAATGCCGTTCGTAGTTGGTAGTGTATTTTTTTAAACAGCAGACAATTACGTTATGAATATTAAACAAGAATGTAATTAATTTTCTTCAAACAAACGACATGCCAGATGACTTCAGAAGTGCCACGATAAATAATAAAACTTTAATTAAAATAAACAATTTCATTCGAGTATCTTCTTTAGTATACGAAGGCTGCATTTATGCATCGAAATAAAAAATAATAATAAACGAACAATTATAATTCAACTCTCAAAGCAAAACAAACATATCTACATAATTATACAACATACGTGTCAATCAAAGGTCATTATATTTAACCCTTGGTGAAAAGCTCATTCGAATATACGTCATAGCGTTTATATTTCACGAGGCTTCCCGTAAAATTTACGCCTCATGTATTTTGTATAATTTTAATCACCATTGTTATCCAAATTTATTATATATTTTTACAGTTACCAGTGATATATCAATGATAGAGCTATAAATAATTACTGTACATTTATGAAAAATATGATTATTTAACGACATATTATATGAATAGGTATATGTATGTATAATATATAATATTATTAAGTATATAAATTTATTATATTTTCTCATTTCACAAATATAAAAATGTATTTTCATAACTTGCATACAGTTATAGGTTTATGGACTGAGGTCGGCTTTTTTTTTCGTCGTTTTAATTCCAGCAAATTGACCAAAAATTAAATTATTAAACATGTAACAACATTAAAAAAACAAATTATTGATATTCAAATAGACTAATCTTTTCGTTTTTTACTAAACGGATTGGAAAGCGATATAAATGTAATAAACACAACAATGTGCCTGGAAGTATCTCATATATTGTTCTCATTAAACAATTTAAAATGTGAATCTATACATGATTCTCTCTGATTCTGTCTCTGAGTTGCTCTCGGTGTCCCGTTGGGTCAATCTAACCTACCTCACCCGATTATCTGACTTACCATATATTTATAATTACCATATTATGTAATATCTAAAAAGGGGATATGCCCTCTATTTCGAAATTAAAAATAATGTCCTCTGACAAACTATTTTCATAGTCAGTCTTGTCTAATAAGTCATTTTATTTTACACTTTTCTAATATTGTTTCTATATAATATACCTACAATAAAAGGGTGCAATAACGTTTAGTAGTGACTTGAATTCCGCTAATTTTGTTAATAAATCAAATTTTCCTACATGTTTCTTATAAATTTGTTTACATCTACAGTTAAAAAAATGCCTGCAATGTCCTCGTTGATTTTACCAATGCCGTTTGCTTGATAGTGATTTGGCTAGATAGTAAATAAGAACAGTGAGAATCTTGTTAATGCATACGGTCATATAATACATCGATAATTCGTGTTTATTAGGTATCTCGTCGATTAGTAATTTGTCATATGGTAACCCTATCCCTTCTGTAAACAATGCAAACTGATTTTTATTATGTACAATTTTTACCCAAAAGATTATATAACTACTTACATATACTTATGTTTAAACTTAAAAAATCAAATTAATGCATGCTTCATAAAAATTTAAAGAATAATCAATATACTATAACTTGTAAATATATACAAAAGATAAGCAACATAACTAAAAATACTGAATTAAGCTATTAATTATGAGCGTTATAATACTATAGCGTGTCAATTTAACATGGTTAACTTTGGATACTTCCAAATAAGTCTAATCGACCTAATTTAAAAAAATGTAAATATTACGCGATTTGAAATATTATAGGTATACCCACAATTTTAATTAATTACGATTGTCCACGAACTAAAAACATCGAACGTAGTCGTTTGCTTCATATTGTATAATAATTACAAGATAAAATGAACTTTATATACAACGTTTTTAAATTTTCTGTTAAATCATATAAACTTGACTTGACTAGCTTAAACGATCAAAAAAAAATTGTACTTGATAGAAATAATACTGAAATGTCATTTTGACATGTCATATTGATTTCCATAGTAACGCACGTATATATTAATAATTTAGTTGCTAGGACCCCAGACCCCTAGCAACCAATAATGGTGTCGAAATAACTTTTCATACAAAACAGAATTAACTGTAAATGAATTCAATTCTACTTAAAGATGGCTAAAAGTATTAAAAATGCATTGGTATCGTGTTCTGATATATTCTAAAAGTTTCAAATGCCTAGCTAGTCGGGAAGTTGGTTAAAAATCGATTGCAAGATTTGTACCGGACAAAGAACCATCGGGCAAATAAGAATACGAGCTAAGAAAAAGTTGTAAAATAAAATTAATAGAAGAGAAGTAAGAAGATTAAAAGTTTGTAGTTTTAAATATATCTTTACTCATTGATTAGGCACAATAAATTTACGATTTTGTAAGAAGTTAAATGAAAATTGAAATACATATAAAATGTAAAATAAGCAATAAACACATCGTAAATAATCAATCGTATATATTGCATCATTATCTACTAAAGTCTGTATAAACTTAATAGTATATAAAGGCATTTTATTTATAATTAAATATTTTTTACTTCACCTGATTGCCGAGTATCAAGTCTACGATAAACGTACATAATAAATTATAAAGTAACCTCATATTCCCAGTTACCTCATACTACAACTTACCTGCAACTGAGTTTTGAACTTTAGAGTTTGGTGGATTAATTATTTTATTACGTTTAAGACCTTATAGTTTTACTGGATAGCACAGGTATTGCAATTATTAAAAATAAATATAGAGGTGACAACGAAGTTTAGACAAGTGGAAAAAAATGGAAAATGAGAAGACTCGTATTGAAGTGACTTCGAGATCTTTATATTATTTTATTATGTCCAATATTTTGTTTTTCCTTTTACACATTTAGTCATTTTCAATCAGTATGGCGTTGTTAGGTATCAAAACGTCTTTATACTGGAAAAATTTATTGGTTAACTTCAAAGATAGTTGGAGGTTTACCTTGAATATTTTATTTGGACGGCACACCATCTAAGTTTTGGTCTAACAATACATTTAATCGCTTAATAATGCAATATTATGTGAGTAATAATAACATAAATATAGAGCCAAAGAGAATTTAATATAATTATAGTAAGTAAAAACGGAAGCATTATAATATACCAAGTGAATATTTTCCTATGCTTTTTCGTAAAGTATAATGCTGAACATTATTCACAAAAAAAAATCTTCAGAATACGAGTGAGCGTCTTAGAGGCCAAGTAATTTTACATAATAATAATATTACAAAAGATTGGCTACTGATTCGTTTCGGATAACGAAAATTAATGAAATGGCTTTTACTTTTGAACACGTAATTATCTCATTATAAGAGAATCCCAAATTGTAAAGCCATGCTATCTATGTATTACGTAAAGGTCATCATTTTATTTTAATATATAATAAAAAAACAAAAAACTTACAAAACAAAATATATTATACATCAAAAATTTACAAACAAAATACCCAAAGTTCTAAATAGTAACAGCGTTCATAATAATTTAACTATTATTAGGATCGTTACAGCAATATATTCGTAGAAGTAAATTTTAATGACAACAATAGATGTTATTAATATATTGTCAGGCGTTATTGAAAATTTTCAAGAGTAATAAATTAAAAAAATATATATTTTGTTTCTTCTATTTTCACTTACTACATTATTGAAAAACAGATGTTACTTCGTCACGGAATAAATCTCACGTGCACTTTTAGGACCCTAATTAATATGTTTTTTTTTTTAAATAATCTAACTCAATAAACAACTCATTTATATATAGCGTTTCTATTGCCCTAACGAATCTAGCTCTCGTTAATATATAAATTATTATAAAGTGATTTTACATGTAGGTATTCCCCTCTTCACTTCTAGAGGTCAAACACAGTTGTCTATGAAGTACTCTAAAATAGTATAAAGTACGGTACATTCAAATATAAATATAGAACAAGATTTTCCAAACCTTAATATAGTCGAAACTCATTAAACATATTTCAATGTAATTTTTCAAATATGTACCGATATTTAGAAATATATTTTACCTATAGAGAATTTTTTTTATTTATTTTTACAATCCTCACATAAGTATATTGTTTTGATTATTTTTTAAGGTTCACAGAAAATTTACCACATATAACATAGTTTAGATAGCATGGAAACATTTCAATTTGTATCATTAAATGTTTTAATATGTGGTGAAATTGTTGTAATGTCATGGTGTATATAATTTTATTCAATATCACAGTAAGTAATGGGTTTTTTAATAGCATTGTGAAACTATCCGCGCATGCAAAGTCCAACTAGCTACATACGCTACTTTATGGAATATTGGTGTCGATTACATGTATGGAAATTAAGAGTTTGCTAAGGAAGGTAACTTACATAAAATTCATTTAAAAAACAATAATTAATTTTAACCTTTATTTAATATTATACTATAAATAAATAAATTGTAAATAAGTTGAAAATACATAACATGAAATAGCCGTCTCAGGACAGGGCAGGTATAAATATAAAGTTTTATTATAAAATATAATATGCAGGTATTCTAACATTTTCCACTCTATAAACTTTGCATAGGCTGGTCCCGAGCCTTATAATATAGTATTCGAAACAATTGAGAGTGATACAATTATTAAGTAATGCGATAGATTCTATTTCGTTCAAGATTTTTTCAGGGATTTTTTCTGATGTATAAGGCTGTTTAGAAGAATCTAAAATTTTTACTTTTTACGTAATTTTAATAATCAATCAATCAATGACAATATAAATTTATTGTAAATTGTGAAAACGCATAATTTATTTGAATGCGTACTCACTATGTAGTAATTTTATAAAATTTCAAAGAGGTATTTTCTTTTGAATCCTTTCCTTGCTGGGATATTTTATCGTCCTCGAATAATTTGAATCGTAATAAAAATCTATCAACTTGTGTTTTATACGCAATATATGTAAAAATACTGAAGATTTATAGAAGAACTCAAAAGACGGTAAAAGGGGCTTTGTAAAAAGGAACTTATATTGGAATTCAAATATTCCTCCAACAATAAACTTGAGTAAAACGTTTCTTACGACTCGTATCAAAGGAAGATGTTGTAACTATAATATTTTTTAGTTCCCGCATCGCCACTGCCTCTCAATCGCGGCGGTGCGTGGGTCTATTATGCTATCAACTTTCGTTTTTATTCGATGTCAGTTCAGGCGTTCGATAAATTGCTCGAATAAAAAAGGCATCCCCTTTTTGCAGGGAGGGCGGGATTTCTGCGGCGCTAGGTGGGCGGGCGCTTGGCAATAGGCGGCATGTAACGACATGCAAATTATCGTCCCGACTCTGTTACAGCCTGCAAAGATTGCGTCATGAATGTGCCGCCGTGATGGAGCGATGGTCACTCTATTTCGTAAACATGAAACACGCGCCGGCATGGGGTCTCCGTCTACAGGTTGTTCCGGAAAGGTTTTACTATTTTTAAATTACTAACGAAGATCGTCTATGTCGATGATGTTCCATGGGAAGATGCTCGAAATAGAAAAGTGGTCCTGAATAAATTACGCCTTTGATCTATCCCAAAGGCCAACGCATACTATGTAGCAATACATAACTCCACGTAAAATTAAATAATACTACATTCAGTTTCAAGTGCTTTATTTTTCATCGTATAAAAAGCAATATAATAGTTTAAGATTGGTTTATCGTGCTCACTCACATTTTTTGCAGTACGACTTTGTGGACAAAAAAGGTTATATTTTTTTTAGAACGAAATGAAAATAGATAGTTATTAACTTATAAATAAATCCATATAATAATAATAAAATATGGACATATATTATTATTCAACAGTAAACATTTATATAATTCATTTTATGCCCACGAAAAGTAAAATGAGGGTTTTTCAGTGGTTTATAATACGTTTTTTATGAAATATTAATATTATGTAAATGGATACGTTGAAGTGCATTACTAGTGTTTTCCTATTATTTACCTTTCTACTTATAAGTGCTCGTCAACATATTCTTCTGAAAATATTTCTGCTGTCGCAAGCTTATGTTGTTTGTAGCACTTAACTTTCATACAATATTATACCATACAAAAATACATGATAAAGTTATTATAGTGATCCATTTAACGCCATCCTCAACGTTTCTTTGAGTTTCGGAAATTTATGCTGGAGGATTCGTGGGGCCAGAGTAAATTTAAAGAATACGTACCTACTAAATAATATAGCGTGCTAAAAATATGTGATTACTTTGTAAGATTGAAAGCCATCCAAATAAGATACGTGTGACTTTCTTAATATTGGGGCATCAATTCCACTTAATTAGGACAGCCGCTTATTTGGTCCAAATCTCAAGGAACGGGAACCAAACCAAGAAACTGACAGTAATCAGCATTGCTTAGTTTGGACAACGTTTCGCTTAATTGGGACAGTAAATGCACTGAACAGTGGAAAAATATGAAAATTTCCACATTTTTGTGCTGATAATATTCACAATTCGACCTATATTATCGTAAAATGAGGAAAAAATTAGGACATAGTAAAAATTTATATACTTAGTTATTTATCAAAAATTGTTGACAAAACATAACAAATTATCATGAAAATGAAGACTGACTGTGAATACACTTGATACAATTTCGGAGAAGTAAATCGTACGTACTGCCTCATTATTTCATTTTAGAATTCATTATTCTCTTAGCTATTGTGTAGAAATATATATTTTTTAATATTCATTGTTTATTTTTATGTTCGCTTAATTAATCAGCCGCCTAATTGAGTCAAAATGCCCGAGTGTCGATGTATCCCAATTAAGCGGAATCGACTGTATATTCAAATATTTTTTTAATGCACTTTTTTGTTAATGTATACTTTTGTCTGTTCTTATATTCTCTGATATTAAATTTAAAAATAAGTATGTATTTATTTTCTACCAAGCAGTGTATAAGAAGTTCTAAAAAATATTTACTTCTCTACAATTTTTAGAGTTGAATATTGTTCAATAAGTCTGATGTTTTAAAAAGTTAAAACATTTAATAGGTATACCTACATAAGTTTTTAAAACAGTGTGTAGCTTAGAATAGTTTTACAAAATACCTACATAATGTGATAATGTCATGATCAAGTTAAAATATTCTTCGGAATTTATTTTCATATTTTGTCAACGTTATAATTGTATAGAAATTTTTTACTATAAAATAGAGGTCAGACAGAGCTTCTATCGGTTAGTCGTTCATACTATTCATAGACTATTTTATGCGACATGAAATTGAAATAGTTGATCTATTATTCTAAGTATTCACGAATGATGGAATACCATGCAATTATAATATAATTTCCTAAAAAAATACCGGGTTAATGCTATTTATACTTTACCAGATTCTTATAATTATATAAAGCGCTCATTGTCGAATAAAAAAATATTGAATTTACTTATTATTATATTATGTATTCGATACTTACACACAAGAGAAAAAATAATCAAAAATAATTGTGGGGTAGGTATAGTGTAATCATTCTTCAGTGACACCGAAAAAGGCGATTCTCAGTTATATCGGTAATATTTTTAGCATTGAAACAGGTGTAGCTATACCAATACACATGAGAATCTCACATAGTGCCACTGTAAATGTAGTACACCAATGCCCAAAAGTGTGTACGAAAAGGGAAGATCTACTTAAGTTGGTTCAACCAGATTGAATCGTTTAATCCAGTCGCCACAAAGGCCAATTTTGTGCAATTTAAAAAATTTGCTGTGTTATATTGTTAACGTAAAGATCACTTTGCTTAGATTTTTAATTTTTTCCTATACGTGCTCCTTTCTACTATGGGTACTTTTAACTAAAAGTTATGTCAATTCAATTAAAGCACATGTGAGTGCACAGTGACCTCAGTCTTGAATAGCTGCTCCTGAGACATTCCCAGTTATAAAAAAAATGATCCTACACAAACATTGGGTCCCATGATATGCCCGATGAAGACCGGGTGTGGTGTGGTGCGGAGTGGTATGGTTTGTTGGGGCCATTAACTTCGAAGTATAATGATTCCAATATGTAAATTTATGTTTTGACTCCTGTACCAATAAATAATTAAACATTTGCGTAACATGATTTAAATTATTTTTCGGTAGGTACGCTTTTTGTCCACTTTATTGTTTCAAATCGGATTTTTTTTTCAAAATAAATATTGTTAAACTACTTTGCCTATTAGTATATAACTATTTTTTTTAAATTTACATTCAATTCAAAATTTCTCTTTTTCTTTTGAAATACGGTACTCTAAAAATGGATCATGTAATTAAAGGCTAGTTATCAGCACATTTTTTTGATTGACCTACACAAGTGTAGCTAAAAAAATGACTTGGCGTGTGTCGCATTTCGTATATAGGACCGCCATGTTCAATTATTATCAAGTCGATAATTGGCATGCTATATAATTTATCTTTGACAGATGATCAACTGTGCCATTTTAGTGAAAAGTTTGATTTAATCGTATTCGGGTAATATGAAAAATATGAAACTTATAATTTTTGATAATATCATGATTATTTGTATTAAGATTTTTGGTACTGTTCGGTTATCAGGAATACAGCGGAAAACACATTTTGAAAATACCCGATATACTGGATTATTTGTTAGTTTGGGTTAGTTTAGCTTAGGTTAGGTTAGGTTTGGTTAGGTTAACCTAACAAATAATCCAGTTTATCGGCTATTTTCAAAATGTGTTTTCCGCTATATTCCTGATAACCGAACAATACTAGATTTTTATATTATGGACGATCAAATTAAAAAAAACTTTACGACATTTTAAAATATATAAGTACTAGTATAATATTTCAAAGAATTTATTAGAATATGAATTTAAATTAAGTTCAGAGAGCTTTTCCAGTACGCCCTAGTAATTTTATGAACAAGAAACAAAATAAAACTATAGCACAGGTAAAATTCAAAGTTCAATTTTTAAAGGTAGGTACTCGATTCAATCGCCATAATTTCTACAGCCTTGACCTATTCCCAAACACAAATTTTACTCAGACTTAGGACAACTTCTCTGTGATGCTAAAGTTCTATAACCTAAAAAATATTACGCGTACTTAGAAATACTTTGCGAAAATTTTGCGGCAATCGTTCAGGACATTTTTACCGCATAACAGGTTGGCTTTGCGACAAGGTTTCACATAAAATAAAAAATCACGTATCAACTTCAATATAAGCACATATTTAATACATACTTAAAGAATGTTTTGATTGTTGCTTTGGGTTTTTTAATATTATATCAAACTATGCACTGAACACAAATTGTGAACAATATAATTTGTTGATATTATCCGGAAATTTGTACGTAAACAGTTCACGGCAGGACACTTATTTGTACGCCGCAGTACGTGAAACATGAGTTCGTGTAACATTTAATCAAATGACTGAATGAAGTTCTTCGTTGAACATTTCACCGTGTAGTATATTTGTACGTATGCTACAACATGTGGAAAATTTTATGAGATGTCTTTACTAGGTTAGGTTAGGTTAAGGTCAATCTAATTGGAACAGTAGGTACCATTTGCCAACTATCGCCGCATTTTCTAAAATACGTACCAATGTACACGGTGAAATGTTCAACGAAGAACTCGTCATTTGATAAAATGTTATACGAACTCATGTTTCAAGTACTGCGGCGCACGAATAAGTGTCCCACGATGAACTGCATACGTACAACTTACATGTAACCGGTTACCACACATGTTATTTGAAATCTAAATCCGTATTAGAATCTACAGTATACTCTATGAAAGATTTCGGTAATAAAAGACTTTGAATAGACTTTTATTTGCTAAGTAAGAATTATCTTTATGGCACACTTGTCACTCATTGATATTAATAATTAATAATACGGATGTGAGCGTATTGAATTATTTGAATTATTGAACTTAGTGAATTTTTGACACTATTTAGCAGTACTATTATCTAATTTAAAACGCTTAGCTGTTCTCCCTACTTGCGCATTATTATATACTATCATAGTTGTATTCTAATTGACAGCATTATCAAAGAGTTGTGTCATCTATTTATGTTCTACCAATGATAGTAATCTCCTCTACATATGCTAGTATTTGAAGTAACTGTCAATGTATGGTATTATTTAGTTATCCATATCAATTTTATAATGCTTGTAAAAATATATACGTATATAAAAATTAAATTAATAAGTAAATTTACAACTAAAGTTTTTTGTTGTAGGTATTCTAATCATTAAAATGCATATTATTGTCAGTCCAAATATAATTTATTTGGGTAGATAATAACAGTCGAATTCACAAAATGAATAATGGAGTCATTGTTAATTTCTTTTTGAACAATTTGCCGTTCATTTTGTGTAAGAGAAAACACAAAAAAGATAAATAGGTAGATACTTTCGGAAATTACTCTAATTAGTCAGAATATAATACTGGGTATGAAAATAATTTTGATTTAATACTTACATTGCGCATAAACATAAAATATATAGTAACTTAGGAATCTTAATTATTTGAAATTAAGATTATAATTTTAAGTGCCAACAATTTTATGATAATATGTATATAAATAAAAGGAAAATGATAGCTTGAGTCATGAAGTAATTTAATACAATAATAATATGTCTTATAATATTATATATTATTACGTACTTACTAAAAATGTATAGTTATAGATTTATATTAAATAGTTATTAATGTACATTAGACTGATGGACAGTGTTGCGTAGTGTCGTTGATAAAAAAAATTATATACGGGAGAGAAAATAAACGTGTTTGGCAGCAAAAAATAGTAGAATTCTCAATAAATCTATCGAAGTAAATATTTTTTTCCATGCGAACTTTTTTAAATTCACAGGAGTAATATTACCTACCAAAATCCACTCTTATATCGATTAAAATATAAACATTTAATTTATAACCACATTGTTGAGTTTCAAGCAGATCTCTAACGCCTTTCTTAAAATTTATTTAATATGATATATTGTTCGTAGCATCGTGAAATACTCTACTAAATGCCGATCTTAAAATGCTATAGTCGGAACAAAAACGAGTTAACATTGCTGCTTATGGAATATTTAAAAAAAAACTAATAAACATTAATATATAGCATTAATATTTTTAAAATATATTTCGAGATTTAAAAACTATCACCAAAATATAGATGTGTTTACAATAAATGTTGGCATAAAGTCACTTACCATACTTATAAAAACTACTTTAGTTAGCAAGAAGACGCATTAGCCTTTGGTGACCAGGATGTAGTCACGAATAGTCGCATTACGTGGAACATATACCTACTCTGGATGCTGCTTAAGAGTAGGACACTCCCTTGTGCATCGATGTTACATGAGAAATCGACACGATGCAGCTCTGACGTGGCAAGAGATGTAGAAGTAATTAAGAAATAAAGTAAAATAATCTTAACACATAGTTTAATAAGCATTGTAATCAGTTTATTTATCTCACAAGAATGTGGCATATTAAAAGATAAAACTGCTCGGTTATGAGTACAAAATACAGCATCCCGGAGAAGCCACCAGAAGAGTGGGGTATTTGCATATAACCAGAGAGCAATGGACGACATGTCTGGACTGCATCGCAATAAATTTGAAGATTCCATTCAACATAATTAGAAAAAGTCAGGACTGTTTACGGAGAACATCATGTCATCATGGTTGTGGACAATACCGCGTCTTTGAGTCGTTAGCTAGTTAAATCAAATCACAGGAACGTCAGAATTGAATCAAAAAAATACTTTGACTGAGTTTCTTTTATTCACTGGTTGAATCATTTCTCAATATACTATGGATAACTTAGATCAAATTTGATTCTCTGAAGGTAGATTTGTATATATACTTACGTATACTTAATTTATATTTTAATATCTGTTACCTGACTGACTTTAGGAATTTAAGTGAAATTTCAGGTGAACTTCAAAATTATAGTTTCCGGTAATTATTTAATTTTAACAATATACAATGTGACGTATAATTAATTGATCTTAATTGGTATAATAAATAGTATCGCAGATCAAAATCCGGTTAGGTTGTAGAGTCAAATATGATATTATTAAATCAATATATTATTATTTAAATACCAGTCGAAATTCAGTCTCACTGTGTATTTTCTGATGGGGGGTATTATATTTGTTTTTTGTAGAAATATTGTAAATATGTAAATGCAAACAATGTCATGGCAAAAAGAGCAACACGTGGAAACATAATTTATTCATAGGCCGTTATAAAAACTTTCCGAGTGCATGCAACAGAGCGAATAATATGCCAAATTCAAATCTTATCGATACATATTTATGTATTCAATTCATTCGTGTAAAAATGGCTCAATGCCAAACAATATTATACTGCTGTATATTTTAACGTTTATTTTTAATTGATTAGAGCTTTCATAATAAATACAAATGAAACTTGTATTGAACCATTTATTTAACCTTTGTTTTACGTAAACTTTACAGGACTGACAAAAAATGCATAATTATACCAAATTCGTTTTATTATTATTTATTTTATACTAAAATATTGATTTAAGGTGTTTTCTATAGTCTTTGACTTGCCAAATTTTAATATCACGTGTATTCGAATACCGAAAACAAAATGCAGTCATTAAATATTTTTTCGACTAAAGTAGAGTTAGCAAATTTACAAATTCAGATTCTGAAGAAATAAAAATCTCTTGTAAACGATGACTCTGAGTCTTTTCATACTCTTGTATTAATATATAGATACAGATATGTGTAATTAAAACAAAATACTATTGGTTATTGCTAATTGCAATAAGACTTAAAATCTTTCAAATGAAACAAAATTAAAAACAGTTTTATACTACAATATTATTATGAATAAATTTTTAATTCATTCAAAATAGTAAGCAATATTTTAGGTATAAGGTAACGCATAAACAACATTCTAAATCAATATTTAAAAATCATTGTTTACATGTCTTCACGTGACAAAAATGTAAATATTTGACTAATATACAATCAGTTATATTTGTGTTTAGTTTAAGAATATTTTTTAATGGATAAGTGGTTTTGTATTGTATCATTATTCATGGTTTTTTTTACTCAAAATCAGATGGTGAAATCAGCACAGAAATAATAAGCGGTCAAATCACAGCAAAATCACTGAAAATAAAGGTTTAATAACCTTTTGTCGAGATTGACTTTCATATATTTAGGTTTATCCGCGATACTTTCCAAGTTGGTTTAAATAAAAGGTAAGAGAGAAAAATAGAACAACCAAAACCAATGGATGGAAATATTAACAATTTAAAATGATTATATTCAATAAGTACACGATATACATACTTTTGTATTAGTAAGAATACAGCCGTAATAGTTATTTGGTGACTGTTAACGTATATTTTATATTATAACCACGGCATGGGGATATCCCTCCAGCACGCCACCCTATTTATATAAGCTTAAATTTATACGAGTGAATAAACCTTAGATGGAGTTCTATCGGAAAATAAGCCAGAATCAAAAGTCAACGTATTACGTGTCCGACACGCGAGTTTTGTACTTCCACCGCCTTATTGCACAGAAAATATATATACCGAACAAAAAATTGAATATTATATTTACTGCACACCCATGACTTTGGCGTGTTTGACGAATTGAAAAATCGAGACTATTTGCAATGGAAATCGATTGTTTATTTTTGATAGACAACAAAAAAAACATAGAAATTTGACAAAATTTTCTTCCACGAACCAATTTTATTTCAATAACATAATATCACAAATGAATATGAATAATAATAATAATAATATGCACAATAACATACCCAAATAACAGTAAGTACTTTTTTCAAAGATTTATTCAAATCGTGTGAATCAGAATACATGATTAATATTTTTTTATAAATCTCTGATTCAGTGATTCCCAACCATTTTTTTAGTTCTAAGAAAGCATTTCGTAAAATATTTGTAAAAATTTACCTTGCTAACACACATTTAGGTATGTAAAGTTATATTAATCACAAAAAAGACGTGTAAGACACTAAAAAGTGACATACAAAGTACCACATTCATGGATTTTAATGAATAGTTCATTAAGGGTGTCCTGGCGGTGGGTAAGACGGAAAAGTTAGGCAAAATTGCAAAGTTATTTAACAGAATAGGAGTGACGACCTGATCGACAGATCCCCTTCTAGAAAAGAAGAGGCGATATGACAGCGATCCGCAGTCAAACCCTTGGTAAAATCACAAAAAAAAATCCATGAATGTTGGCGCCGCAGTTGAAAATTTTGTCTTTTCCAGAAAAATAACTCTCAAAATTTGATTAATTTATAGGTGAAACTAAACTTTTTTTTATTACTAAAAATGTTTCATAATATTATATATTTGTCGCACCCTTTTGTAACTTCTTGTATAAATTCTGATACGGCTGTTATAAAATTGGTTTCTTGAAGATTTAATTTATTTTTAAATATATTTATGAAAATATATAAATAGTATATTCTTTCAAAGAATAAAATAAATTGAAGGACTTATCGTACCCTATGTCCCTATTAATTTATTTTTTAAATACAAATCAAATCATTGACATTAGCTAATATACGATAAATAAATAATAATTAAATATTCGAAATAAAAGATACACTACACTGATATAATAATAAAATAAAGTTTTATTATCTCATGTAAGTGTTCATTACCCAAAAGACAATAACTTCCTAAAGCGGTAGTCATATAATTATCGATCATTTTGACCTGATTACCCATTAACATGAATGTATAATTCGTACTGCCTCATATTATTATTACTCTCAAGGTCTACACAGATCCGAGCTGACCTCAATGGGCTCTCGTCTCCCTCTACGCTTGGCGTAGCAATTATTCTCACAGCACTGCTGTACCTCTAGAGGCGGTCTACGCCGTTTAACTGGCTCTCATGTTCTCTCATACGATAAGAGATAATGACTGTTTTGAAATTTTTAGGTCAAAAATGTTTTATCCAAAGTTAACTATGTTCTAAAAGGTGTATTCAAGAAGCATATTAAATATTACTTATATATCATTTTCTTACAAAATATTTAAATATAATGTAAGATATTTTGCCGCATTCTGACGTAGTCGGTATTTCGTCTACCTCTGATGCTGTGGTTTTGGGTTTGTTTCTGCGTCTTGCATAATCTGTATTTAATTTTTTCAACATATTAAAAAAAATAAGATCTCAATGGATTTCATTTATTACATTCCATATTCGATAAAACATAAATAATTTTACTTTTAAATGTCAAGCGTCACCGAATCAAGTAGTCCATTACGGGCCTCGGAAGAAGTAACACGCACATTCCACGGTTACATATACAAAATTTTCCTGCGTTGCAACGCACATGTTCAAAGATTAACATTTTTATATAATCCCGTAATCCCATAATGGTGACCCCGACGTAATCTCACAATGTTGAAAACAACAAATTCCCACAGATTACAAATTTTATATTTATTGTTAATAATAGATAAGAGAGTTAATAAATTATACATGAATGTCATGATAGGTATTACATGTATATAATAAAAAATATTATATGTAGGTATATAATAAAAAGATATGAGTTTTAATTTTTCTATTTTTACTTTTAATTCAATTATAACAACATGTATTTACGAGCCTATTTAATAGAATTCATTTATATTTAATGAGAAACAGTAAAAACATACGTGAGTCCTTGACAAAGCGTCTAGTTATTAGAGCATTTAATAATGCAAAAGTGTTAAATGTGACATGTAGCAGCTAACAAAAGTATCATCCTGAAATTCTATTAATATCACTAAAACAAGGACGAATGTAAATAAATTTATTATTTTTTTCTTTGTGAATATAGTTGCTATTTGCAAAATAAAGTATTTTGTTGCAAAGTAGATCAACATTATTATTATATACGCCATTTCTTTGGTGGAGCACAATTCTAATTTTAGATGAAGTTTAGTCAAACGGTTGAAATTACAATGCGCTAACACGTCATTAGGTAAGAGGATAATTGTTGGGAAAATGTCATCATTCGGTAGTACACGATCACATTAACTGACCATAGAGTCGGTTTTAAATTAACTTGATCAGTTAATTGTATTGTCAGAAATATATAAGATAAAACCATATATTAGCAAACATAACGACGCTTTCGTCGAGTAGTAATTTAATATTTTCAGTTTAATCTAAATAAATAAACGATTTGGTTTTAGCTTCCATATTTCTTATTATTTGTGTTAGTAGAACATCATTGTTGTGTAATAAATTTAATTACGATGGCTTTCCTAATGAAGATTAAATTAAATAAAAATAAATACAGTTATATTTAAACTTGCCAATAACATGTGGGAACGTAGAATCTAATACCATTGTTACTTTTATAAATTCTGATTTTATTTGAAGATAACACATTGTTTAGATTGATTAAAATATATTCTGTCTAATAATAAATTGTGTTTTTATTATTTTCCAATCCAATAAATATGTACCTATATGAAAACGGCTTAGTTTTTATGGTGTATAAGTATCTTATAATATTCTTAAAGATCATTAAATTTCTATATACCCGAAATATTTACTACTTATATGCTTATATTTTTTGTACTTTAATAAGTATCCAATAACCATTGCATTCACCCTATCCTTTTCGTTCAAATGGATAAACATAAGATTTAAAAAAATACAGCAATTTTTATTATACTTATATTCATATTTTTTTCAGGAGAAAACTTATTACATTTTTAAACGTTTACACCAAATATAACATAAACCCATAACCGTCGCATTCCACATAAAAAAAATCGCTCAAAATGTGATATTTATGCGACCAATATCTATTATTTGCAAATATTTTTCAAAAAAAAAATCTACTTGTAATAAATTATAAATTTAAGATGTTCACAGCATGACATTTAAAAACAACGAAGTATTATAAAAACAGTATAATGAGTAAATACTAAAATTATAAAATAGGTATACAAAATTTTAAGAATTTACAAAACAACGTCCATCCATACTCATTCTCACTTAGCTAGAATATATCAACATCTAAAACAATTTGATTCAACCAAATTATTGCCCTCCCAATTGACATCAACAATGGCAGGTCAGTTCTGCGCCTTGAGAGAACATGCTTCCAATTTATAAGAATTTAGAGACACACATATCAAGGCTACTAAAATTGACAGAGCTCTTATTCCATAGCGCAGTATGTGGAATAAAGAACGGTAACGGGGGAATGGGTCTACTATGTACTTAATATTGAGCTAGAGGATGTATAGTTCCACATATTTCCTCAAAAATTATGGTGGCTAGGTCTATAGATAATATTTGTTTCTGATATATTACGAAAAAGTATGTACGATAATTATTATTGTATCATTTCTACTACAGTACGTATAAATTGTTATATTTACTGCTTGTTTGTATATTTTAGGAACTGTATGAAAAGATAATAGTTCTATATGTCCAAATGGGTTTGTTCATAAAATGTCAAAAGGCGATTATCAAAAAGAAAGACGTTGACAATACATTGTTATTAATAACTCTTCTTGACCCAAATAAAAATAGCAAAAAAAATAATAACTCAACCTATGTGATAACTTGAAACCAGTTGAACGACTAAATACATTTTTGAATGCTAGTTTTATCTATTAATACCAGTCTCGTAAAATATACAATATTAATTATGAAACAATCTTCTTATAATGTAATACAACAATTTGTATGATCAGTGATAGCTTCAGTAGATTCATGAGAAAAACTTTTAGGTACCCACCCATCATATACATAATATATTGAAGAAAGATAATAATATACATGGCATCCTAAAATAATGCCTGTATATTTACCACTATTACCACCCCGCACTACCATTATAACATATGACGTTCAATAATACGAATTTGATCATGTCCGTTAGAATGACATTCCAGAACATTTTTTTGTAAATTTTAATGGAAACCGAAAAAATGTTTTAAGATCAGATGAGGCTTATTTATATATTTAAAATTAAAAAAAACGTTTCTTTAATTTGATTAAAAAATACATGTATCATAAAAAAAAACATAATTTAACAAATTTAAAAAACTATTTAACTTAGCATAAGATTCGTTTTATCCTAACGGATATTTAGAACGGAGTGTCTGTTAGAACGAAACCAATAGTATTTTGTTAAATATTATGATACGTAAGAAGAAAATAATAACTTACATATTATTAACAAAGTTTTTTTTATATTAGTAGGTACATTCCAAAATTCACCATAAATCCGAAAAAAGTGAAAATTCAAAATCATTATTCTGTACTTTTTATATAATATATAAAGACAAGTTACTTGTATTCTATTACGTTTTCGTGATAAAAAATCAACTCTACATAACGTGATAAATATTTTTTTTAGTTTTGCATTGTTTTGTCATCTACGATCAATAATTATTCACTTTCTGTAAGAACCAAAACTTCAAACGTTAACTGAAATAAAAGCTTTAAAACATTTTCGTTTAGTACGGTAGAAAATATCTGTTAGTTAAATACGCTGGCGAATTCACGGTACGACTTGGCTTAATGAATAAACCTTGACCGATGCCGACTATAATGTCGTTATATAATTCCCAAACACTCGAGTTAGACTCTACGACTTTACACGGGGCGACATTTCCGAGTCTCGGTGCAAACAGCGCGCCTTCTGAATGCAGAAACAATCAGTCGTAATACGGGTCACGTATAGGGATGTCTTTTTCGATTTTTAAAATAATACGAATGTAGATATTCGGCTTCATACCTTTCAATCGCAATCGATACGTTATTACGATTAAAAAATTTTCATCGAAAAACTTTAAAGGAGAGGAAATTACTATTTTTTTAATTGATGCATTCCGGACAGAGTATGCTTAATTGATATGAATCAGAGTTTATTATGACTATTTTGTTGCAAGTTTCAGATAGTGGAGAAAAATAGGATGACGAAGGAGATATTTTTTCTATATAAATAACATATTTGATATAAAAAATTATGTATACATGAAAATTGAGATCAAACTTATCTTTACCTACTAAAAATTAAATCGAACTGTCTGTCTGTGATTTCAAACTCAAAAATAACAAAACCAATATTGGTGTAGTTCCACAGCTTATATACGACTGTAGTGTTACAGTATAAAACTTTTCGAATATAACACGCTTATAATAATCTATCACGAGCCGCTAAAGTGGTCAGATAGCAAGCAGTAGTGAAGTAATTAGGTTAGAAGCAAGTTGGAAGTACTAATCATACTTGGTGGTGTAAATCGTAAAAAAGCAAGAGAAAGAACATTCACAACCGGTGGATGAAATATTTGCATTCTGAAAATTACAACAAAAAATCAGTAGTTGGATTGGTTGGTTTATGGATGTAAAAGTACAATTTTAACGGAGGGGGGGGGTTTGGAAAAATAGACGCCGGATTACAACCTGTTTTTCTCCACCCGTCTGACGAACTTTGAAAGCCTAACCGGTTTATTTATTATCAGGGGACTCATTTGTCTACACTATGATATAATTTTTGTTTCGATATATTTATAAGGTAATTTATAAACGGTTGTAATACTTTTTAATGGAATTATCGACTAACTGGTTACCTACATTGTCGAATAAAAATATGTGTAGTACGTCAAAACATAACTTATTATCACAACATATATATAATAAGAAATGGTGGTTTATTATAGTAGTCATGCTTTCTTAGATGAGTTTCGTCTTTGTTTTATGAGTTAAGTGCATTTTTTGTAAAGCGCATACAGAGTAAGACGGAAAAAAATTAAAAGGACTAAAAATATATTCGCCAGTTACATAATAATTATATTGATACCGACACAAGTATCGGATACTTCTCTAACACGCATCTCTAGTTACAAACCCCGACCAGCGCTGGCCATATGACACTTTCGAAAGTAGCCGTTATCCATGTGGCAACACTCACAGATGTCCAAATTCACACGACATTTACCGGTTTTCCTTTTACAGGGAAAATGGAGCAAAATTAGAGAGAGCTTTTTGTCGCGAGTGGTTTTCATTCAGGAGGCTGGCACACGATATACTGACACACTTTATCGTTGCCGTAAAAATAGAATAAAGACAAATAACATTTCACATTAAAATTTACTATCTAGGTTAACATCGTGCTATCGTATAACTGGCGATAAAAGCCAAATGAACGAGCCAAACAATGGTGATATTTTCCGAGTCGCAAACCAAATTGAATTAATAAATTATTATATCAAAGCTACAAACTTCAAATATTACGTAACTGTGCTTAAAGTATTCTATTTACACGGTAGAAAGACGTTTCATAACCACGAAAAATTTATAATTATTTAATTATTACCTTTTTTGTTCAGTACCTACTCAACTTGTCTTTTATTTTATTTATTAAGTTTATATTATATTCAGCAACTTTTACTTTTCTTTAATTATTGAGCTACGAAGTCTCAACTGAGACATATTTATCTTTAAATTGTATTCACTGTTATTTATTACATTTATGAATACCTACATATTATTTATAAAGACTAGATACAATATAATATTACAATTTACACATGAAGGTAACGATCATTCAGAAACATTTGGAAACACGGGAGATGCTTTGATATTTGGCTGAGGTTTTTTTTTCAAATGATAACTAAGTATAATATTTGAGACTCACGACAGTTTTTTGTAGATTTTGAAGATGTTTCCACGTGCTCTTCTTCTTTCTTTAATTAAAGTTTTGCGCTTATTGTGGAGGTCATTCTCAAAAAATAATGTATTTAAGTGTTTGTTAGGTGTATGAATGCATCGTCAGTATAGATATATAAATGAAACGAATAGCTTTTGGCACTTTCAGCAAAATCTAATATCCGATCTGGTATCTTTGATCATTGCAACTGATACGGTACACTGTTACCTCCTTTTTTTTACTCCGAGCGTGTTTATTCTCAGATAAACATACCCCTTTCTGACACAATTGAACATTTTTTTATATTATGTACTTGTTTAATTCATTCATATGCAAACAAAATCACATTGTCAAGATAAGAGAAATACAGGTAGAGCCTTAATCCATATCAACGCATTTTAATCAAATTGGCATGTGACATAGAGTCTCCCAGGGAAGGCGTACAGTGCATCAGTTTCAACAACATGCTCATCAGTTTCGATTTCATCGCACTCACATAAAAGAAAGAGATATTATAATCCCTAACTTATGCATGTTATCCACAAATCAGATATATCGGTATTAAATCTACAATATATTTACGGGGACTTCTAGGATTGGGTTTATCATCAGATAAAAATTCATAATCTAATTTTAATAGTACTTATTACTAAATTATAACATTAAACGCAACGTTGGAAAAAACAAATTTAATTTATGTCAAATAAAATAATATAAAAAATACGTGAGTGTGTCACCAAGCTACATTTTCTGTCCATAGGTTTCAACGTGTTTTGATCTTGCCTTGAGAAAAATGTAAGAGATGGATCGTCAGTTGACTTACAGAATATGTGAGTGCCACTCAAGCGAGTACTGGAAACAATAAAAAAGCATACAAATTTAAAGAGGTAGTCATTTGTATCTAATCGACGTTAAGTCTCTTACTATCTACTTCAATCACCGAGGGGTGGTGTGTCCGTTCACGAACTCGAGTGTTTGTACCGTGCGCGCAATGACATTATTAATGGAAAACGCACTCAGTACAGTATCTAGCAAGTAAATTCGCACATAGTGACATTTGCACATGTATAGGTAGACGTCACGCAATTTCCATTATGCGATATCACGCATCGGGAATTTATAGCAATATCACCTTTATTGTAATGGCGTTAGAACAGATTATGCCATTCGGCACACCCGACAAAAAAGTGAGTGTCGTTTTTTTTTTCCAGATGCTTCGTCCATATTAATGTCATTGCGAGCGCGTATTAATGCGCCCCTTAGATTCAGCGGAGGCGTTCATTCTCAAATCTCAAAAGTCGAGACCTTGCTTAGTAAAATGCCATGTTTCACAAAAATTCAGGAGCACAGGTTGAAAAAACGACATCAGAATACAGCATTGATCTCCATTTGACTCCAAGTTGACTGAATGCAACCCCCGCAATACCGACTACGAAATATTATAATATATTTATCATTTACTATCCTTACCTTTTGTATTTCTCACTGTTGAGAATCGTATCCTTTTAAATCGTCTAGTTATAGTTGGACTTGTTGACAACTCTATAGTATCCTTCACTTTATTGTTGCAACGTTTAGTAAACGTCTCTCTTCGCTCGATGCTTTTAATGACGATGAGATTTTACAAGTCACCATTTTTTCTTAAATCTATGTCACCAAAGAAATATATAACTCTTTGGAGATATTTAAAAAGCCGTAATCATTATTTTTTAATATTTATCATGCGCCTCTAAAGCCATTTATTAAAGCCATTAAAGGGATCAATTATTAATATTAAATATTTATTTTTGTTTCATGGTCCAAATATCCAATTTAAGAAATCAAAATCTATATTGTACGTTTAATATCTTTGTAAATGAATTACAAAGTGTTTCAATAAAATTGAGGTCTTTTGGTTTCTATACCGTTGCATATAATTCTTCAAGGCTTTTGTTTATGATAGGCTAATACTGTAGCAGGTGAATCATAAAACTATGGTTAACTCTTTTATACCGGCTATAATAATTTCACTGCCCAAAATATCCATGTAAAAACTCTGTATAAAGGAGTGAGTTGTGTAATACGTATGCAAGGTATTACCTGAATAAGGAAAGCAGTTAACCTACATTTCAGCTGTTTTCATCAAAAAACGCCTTTTCTATTCACTAATTCGGAATTGCTTTTCCCACACGCCGTTTTTATGTTTCAATACGTGTCAGTAGCATTTTTGTTTGCTTTTCTTTACAAATTGGACTCCGTGTTAGGAAATAATATTGTTGGATTCCGTAACTAATGAAAAGAATGGTATCCAGTAAATGAGAATATTCAGCACTGCGTATTTAAATAAATTGATATCAATCATTTAGTGAAAAGCTCTGTAAGTCAACGGAAATTTATAAAAAGGCCAATCAGAATAAGAAGTATCAAATAAAATACAAAGTTAAAATTCTTTGCAATCATTTTGTAAACACTATATTCAAAAATAGTTTCTGAAAATTTAATCAGGTAACTTATTCAGTCATTACGCCATGGCAGGAAATTGCGTCACAACTGCGACAAACATACTTGCCTATCACCAGGTTTCACATTTTGATATCGTAGAACTTTATGCATATCTACTTAGAGCCAGCCCACTATGCCGATACGTCGAACCGTTTTTCCTTCATATACAACTCGAAGAGCACACTTCACCAGCTGGCTGCTACAATGTCTACGGTGGAAAGGTAAACAGGCGTGCGGAGGATCGAAAGCAATGACCTACGATCGGTCTCGGAGTTTTCTCTGCGCGGTTGATAGAGGGGTTAACGCTGCGACATGTTGGCGTAGTGGGTTCTGGCGTTTACGGTAAGTATTATAACTGATGCCAATTATAGTTTTGTTGTGAAAAACGAGAATGAGACAACTGGGCACCGCACTGTCGAATGAAATAAATTGACGTTCGATACGATTTTATACAGAAATAAGACAAGGAATTTTGATCAGTTTCTATATACTACTTAGTATTTTTAATTCATTTTGCTCTTAACATAATGTTTTTTAGTCAGGATTGAGAACTATCATGCCTGAGGCTTTATATAAAAATAAAAAAACTTTCTTGTCTTTGGAACTCAAACATTCGCAAAATTAAATCATTATTTACATATGCATATTAAAATTCTCGCCAAATATTAAATAATAATATTAAACATATATTTTAAAAGTACCTACATATAATTCACGAACGTCTATTTATTTTCGAATTTCATTCGATTACGTGGCGCCAAGTTGTCCCGGCTCCAAATCGTCCTAGACCCAAAAAAACTACACTATTGATTTTTTTGATCTTTTGGATGAGCTTGTATCTGTCTGCGTGTGAAATTGAATGACAATACTTAAAAATACGATATAAATATTGAAAATAATATATTCCTGAAATCCTATAATTATTTCACGTAAATAATTATTTACCTACATATAAATAACGTTTAATGATATAATAATATGTCATATTAAATAAAGGACATAACGTCAATAACCTATCCAATAATCGTTTATATTGCGAGTAAAACAGAATTTTCATATTATGCGGTGCAGATTATAACATGCATGCTTTGCAGTTTCCTTTGTATTTACATGAACCCACTATAGCAAAATTACAGGAAATTGCTCCGATATACTATTAATAGAAGCCTCATCGATCGACACAACACCTGGAAACTTTTCAAGGAAATTAATGAACTTTCTTATATAACATGCAGTGGTAAGACAATAAAAAATAATATCCATAAAAGTCAATAGCTTACATAATATATATATATATATTGTATCCTTTTGAAAATATATAAGACATGTAGTTGTTCTTGTGGAAAAAATATTTATCTTAATCAAAAATCCCCTGAGTGCGATTTGACCTGTTTTAAAGATTTCCACTCTGTAGTTTGTCAATTCCAGATTTTAATGATTTCAACTTGATGGTTGGTATTAATTCGAAGTCGAACGTTTTTATGTACGCGTGCCAAAATTTCCCAAATATTATTCTTTGACTATCTGACGTGCCGATGGGGAAAAAACGAAAAAATAGCTTATAACAATTCTATTAAAAAGGTTTAAAAATCACAATTTAGTTTTTGAGATTTTATCTTTTACAGTATTTCTAGCCGAAGGTATATCTTTTATTATTTGAATTTTTATTTTCATGTTTTTATAATTTCAAAAAGATGGTGGGATCATTTTAACCATTTCATAATATATTCTCGGAACGGTTTTCCATTTTTAGCGATTATGTTTGAGGCACAATAACAAGTAGCTATTATATATGAATGACTGCCGATAAATGTCATTAAGTTTGTTGATTGTATATTTATATATTTTAATTGTCAAACCAATAAATTTCTCAAACCTAAAGACCGACATATGCAATTATATATTTACATTAAACGTAATGCTTATTCTTGAAGACCATTTGCCTGATATTTTTTATACAATGTGATCTGTCACGCATGTGCATGTGCATGCATCACACGTTCATGCATCGATTGGTAAAAATAATATTAAAAACCAAACAAAATTCACATGGCCATGTCGTCATTATTTTTAATAATATGTAAATACCTATTAAGTATATTTCTTATTTGTAAATTTTATTTTAAATTATTATAGGTATTTTTCTCTCTTCAAAATAAAACATTCGTGTGCCATAGGTTCATCATCACGATAACATAACAATATTTACTAAATAATGCTGTTATATATATATATATATATTGTGCAACTTCACATCCAATGTCGAATAATAATGGAATTATTTAATATAACTACTACTTATTAATACAATATATTGACAGGCATTATTTCAACTAATTTATTGATTTAATGTATACTGAAGTATTCAAATCTAGTTTCTGAGTGTTATTTGACAGTATGGCGTAGCGTTTAGTTAAGTGCTTATTAAATCCACATTAACAAAATTCACCTACATATGAATGAATATTCATTTTCGTTCATAAATATCTTATAGTATCTTTATACTCTTTCTTCAGTATAATGTAGAAATACAAGTAGAATAACAAATGAAGGTAACTTTTAAACCATTTTCCCTTAATTTTATAGCAATCCTATTATAACAATTATTAAGTATTTTATATATTAAAGTTAAAGTCGTTTATTATGAAGCAAAGAGAAAAAAACCAATATACAAATTACTAACGGATGTACAATATAGAGTTTTATAAAAAATCTGTTGTAGTTATATGTCTGAATAATGTGAAACTTTAAACATAGACATAGTAAGGTAACCATTTTCAATATTACAATAATGGAAAATACTGTAAAATTTTTTATTAGTTTCATGCTGCAAGGCGTCCATTATTCAAATACATATATGAATAAATAAAATGTTCAAATACGTAAGTCTTTTGAATTGTTGCGCGGGTGTAATAACAACATTACGCCGAAGTGACCCCAGTAGAATATTTTCGAGAGACATCAAAATACCATTAGTTCGTTTTTCGCGTATCTGCAGATGTTTTGCGAACATTTTTCACGAAGAAAATGTGTCCAACTGCATGCGCGATGCGTGGAAACTCGAGGCACGTGACAATAAACGCCAGATGTCTCTCTCCCATGATAAATGATACCCGTGAGATGGTGGACGAATAAAAAAGCTCCGGCTTTTTTGCGTCGCTCGTTTGTAAGTCGAAACATCACGACTTCGATAAAAAAAGAAACTGTTACCTACCGGACTATTTCAAAAAAATTTATAAAGTAATGCTTTTTAAATTTATACAAATTATACGAAATAGAGGTTATGAAATAGAAAAATGCACTCAAAGAATTTTGGTAATAAACCGTTTTATTCAATAATTAATACAAAATATTTAAAAAATAAAATTAAGAGATTTCTGGATGCAATATATTAATCAAAGTATCTCAGTAAATATCGTGAATACTTTGATATAAAATCACAAAAAATGGACGCGAATATTAACGAAATTTGATTCCACACGTCAGACATATAATTACCTAATAAACAATTTTGACTTGGTTAATATTTATGTAAATTATTTAATTGATAACACACATTAATCGGAAATGGATGAATAAGTTCAGCTCGGTACAAAATTTATTTCTAATAGATTTGTTTCTGAGATTTTATAATGAAAATCCTAATATTATTATTCTGTTCATTCATTTTAGCAAACAAACTATATAGTCATATTTTATATATATTTATTACTACAACAGGCCACGTGGCCTAATAGAAAACAGTAGCATAGTAGTAGAAGTTGAACGATCAAATACATACCCGGGCTATGAGAAAATCATATTATAAATATTATTACGACCTCCGGGAATTGAACATGGATCTACCGGGTGAGAGCCCAGTGCCTTATAGGTACATTGAACCACGAGGGCCGCCAGATTATCGTATTATCATAGCTTCAAAATTTATCACTAATTAACTACTGTATAACATACATAATATTAACTTGACTGAATGTTAATTTTCAATAAAAGAAAAAAAAATTTGCCTGCGGTTCTGATAAACTGTGCTCTAAATGTCAGTAAGAGGTTTAAATATTTTTATTGCAATTTTTCATTTAAGACGGTACTTCAGTGAAACGGCAAATAATTTTTAACTATATGTGCGACGAAATTTTGGACTCGCTGGCAATCGGAGAGCAAACGTCGAGCTGTGAACACGTCAATTTGTTTCGTGATGGCGACGGGGGTATTAATTCTTAAATCGTGTAAAGATGACTAAAAACGTTACCCGTTTACTTGAAAAATGAATATATTATTATTGTCACTAATAGAATAATAAACAGAACATTAAATGGACGCATGTTTGATTTAAATTATATTTCGTTCAGCACGCGTTATTTGCACAATCCGCGCATCGCCTAGCCACGATCTTTTTAGACCATGCCTCAACTGAGGTATAGCTTTAAAATAGCTGAGAAAAACTTATTAAAAATGAAACAAAAAGTAATGAATTTATAAACATAATAGGTGTGTGAGAATAAATCTATGAGAGTGGCATTTTAATTCTGATTAAGGGTATCACTGGGAACGTAACTATGTGCATACGACCGTCTAGAAAATCGGTATTCATTAATAAAATGCAAAAGATTAAGAAAATAGTTCTAACCAAAGAATTAAAACTGTATAGAAAAAATCTCATAAACTATTTTAATGCATTTATCGGACATATAAAGCAAAATTAAGTTGATAAACTGCACACGTCATATTAACACCGCTAATATCACTTTAAGATATCCTAACTCTAACTCAACCATCGACTGTCATTTTTAATATTCATAACTTTGATGCTGTTTACTTATACGCACGCAGTTATAAACGGGTTCACACGACTTTTCAAATAAATAATACGGTCGAATTGTTGTATTTAATGGCTGCTTCTACACATCCTGGCGGATTATTTTTTTATGTATCCTGAAAATTGGCAAATAAATTTCATAGTATAAGTATAAATTTCTCTTCAAATAAACATGCAATGCAAAATCTCTTCTAGCTAACCTAATTAGTAGAGCAGATGTCTTTTTTGTTTTATTTTCATATAATAAACATTTTTTATTCCACGAATAATTCACAAGATTTGAAAATATAACATTCTTGTATAACTCTCAAATATTGTGGATTGTGCGTTAAATAAAAAATAATAATTGTTAGCAAGTGCGTTATAACTAAAATTTGGAGAGATCCTGATACCGATTAGTAATTAAGGTAATCGATAGATGGATTTAAAACACAAAGCCGACAGACAAAAATTAACGCAAATTTTGAAGCGCTTGTAAAAACTACCAGTTAAATCCATTGTAATTAGATTGGATGCACGTGATGTTTTACTTATTAAAGTACATTGGCGTCGTATTTTTATGAAAAAGATTTTTTCAAATAATGTATGTTATTTTTAAATGTTTAAAATCCATCCGTATAAAATAAAGTTGTATTCAATATTTTTGATTTCAATCCACAAACTAGTGGTTGCCATCACTTACTATAAAATTATTAACGTATTATGCGTTAGTAGCAATCATACTATGTTAGCATTACAGACGTTACACACTCATGTTTTTTTTTATCAAAACAAATCGAAGTTGCGATGGGCAGTTGTCAGCAGACTTCTCAATCATAACCTAGATAAACAATGAATATTATGATTTTTTAAATTTCAAGCTAGATAAACAACGACTCTTATAATGTATTCAATAATCAGTTGTATATATGGCGAAGGACGATGACGGAAACAGTCACTCCTCATTCGTCACCCGGCCCTCGATCATAACATCTCGGTGCATCGCAGTCCTTTCAATGTAGTCAGTAATACTAGTATACCAGTACCCTCAGTCAAAACTTGGTCCCTGTCATTTTTAAAAATTGTATTCTTTTATTATTTTTTTCAGTAAATAAACTCTCTTCTCTATTCATCAGAGAAACTCCGAACAGATTTTCTCTCTACACTCATCATCCCTTCACGTTTAAATTGAGTATTGTTAAAATATATGCTTAAGCCTCCAAATCACAGTTTAGTTTTAAGTCTTTTATAATTAGGTATGCCTATAAGAATTATAATATTTTTATGGAGATTACAGGAACCACAACGTAATTTTAATAAAGAGTGAAACAATAAACTTCACGCAAAATAGTCTACAAATCACAACAATAAAACTTCTCTTACATTGTCTGCTTTGCATTTTCTTAATTAAAACGCGAAAACAAAGTAGACTGTTATTTATTAATCAACATTAATTTAATAAATGTACAAAATATGTATATTATACATTCTGGATGTACCTATTTGCACTGAATGAAATAATTTAATTTGAAATGCAATCATTATAACTACAGCCATGAACGCTCGCTGAAATTTCAAATGATAACAAAACCAATATAATGTGTGCTATAAAATTTAATTATTATCACTACGTTTGTGAATAACGTTTCCATTGAAATACGAAATCATAATATTATATTGAGTTATTCAAAAAATGTGCTTAGAATTGGATTATTCAGCTATACATATTTAAATAAATTAATATTTACTGTAATTTTATATTATAATGTTGATATGATGGTTATTTAAATTATGGTGGCAACATTGCAATACGTGTGAAAATATATGTATCACGGAGTTGTGCCAGAGTGCTTTCCTCTGAAACCGTAGGTGTGGGTTCGAATGAGTCATCTGAAATAATTTTCAAGTCATTATTTTTCAATTTGTGTAAACCTTAAAAAGTATCCAAAATTATGCTAATATAATCACAGTGGTGAAAGCACGTTTTGCTTAAGAGATAAACTATGAAAAATTACATTAAAATCATATTATATGCGTTTTTCAATACTAACTATATATGAGATTTACATAATTATAACGTATATAGTAATAATTTGCTCGTTATCAAAATAAATTATAAAAATAAATGAATAAAAAATACGATGTATTAATATTTGTATCTAAGTCAATTGTGAAATACTTTAGACACATAAATATCTGATACTATTTTTAATCCACAGTTAAACTAATTTATATCAAGTTAAGTAACTACTTGCATAAATAATAAAGTTAGTGGTATTTAATAAAATCGGTAATTTAAAAAGCCATTCAAATATTAATTAGATATCAACTAATCCAATTAAAACTCCTTAAATTTAATCGGCAGGCTTTAATTCGGAAAAACGATGCGTAAGGATTGTACGGAGAGTCGGAATATGGGCCCTGTATGAAACATAACGGGTCCAAAGGGCGCTCTAAAATGCTCACCGTTATTAGGTTAATCATGTCTACCGTAGAGGGGGTGATAGGGTGTGCGGTGTTTACACGTGACATGGCGCCCATCGGCGTCTACGTGACGTAGAGACCCGAGAAGCCTTCCAACTAGAATCGTACAAATGACTACGTTACTCCGTTTCAGATAATCGAAAAGTGGGTGCCGTGGATTTTTTAGAAGTGAATTTATTACCAATAATATATTATAAAAATAATTTATCTCTATCTTGTGACGTATGGCCAATTGTATAAAATCATTTCACGAAGAAGGATTTGGGTTATTTTTTTATCTGGGTCAGAAAATCATTCGTTTATTTTTCAATGATCATAATGTATATTTGAATCTAAGACATGAGCATCTGTCATATTAATATATTATCTCATATACTATCGTCCTATAGCTTTCTTATTCCATCCTATCCATTCCTTAATCCTATTCTTTTAGAGAGATTTTCAATGTGTTACTGCAACACATATCTATCAAATCTGTACATTGTAAAAAATAACCAAAATGAAAGTTAAAAAGATATTTAATGAGAATTTGCATAATAATTATAAAAGAGTAATTTTGGTTCTTGTCTGTTTAGTGGAAGCCAGCAGCAAAATTTTTTTGAAAATAGCCGATACATTGGATTATTCGTTAGGTTATGTAATGCGTCAATGACATTGAGCTACTTTACAAGTTGTTTGTTGGCGAATTTACAATCTGCTTGTCAATTCGCCCAGTATCATCATCAAACAAGCTAACATGCAGATTATAAACAATCTACCGAGAAAAGTTGAAAGGCGGACAACTTTACGCGCTACACGCTGACGTGTGGGCCTATTGCGTCTGCGCAGTAGAGCGATGGTAGCGACCTCCCGGTAAAAAAACGAACTACTCAATACATCTTGTCGAATTAGTATCAAAAATGACGGTTTCAACTCGCTAGCTTGTTGGCTTCAGAGCGAGTGGAAAGTTTTGTGTGTCATCATCACAATCGCAATAGCTGACTCGCCCGCTTTTAAATTCTCCAACAAGCAGCTTGTAAAGTAGCCCAATGTCATTGACGCTTTAGTTTAGGTTAGGTTTGGTTAGGTCAAGTTAGGTTAGGTTAGCATTCTTGAATTCATGAATTCAACTGAAACCGGCTGTAAAAATTGCCACTGTTCCCGCCTGGCTTCTACTAAACAGACTTCTACCGTAATTTTAAATAATATTTTTTCGTCATTTTTTTGTCAAACTACTCCTATGAATCATATATTAAAAATACTTATACTATCCAAATAACTTTTGGTGACATACTTTTGGGAGGCTGAATATGACATTCTGAATGTTTCCTAATACATAATATGTAACCATTTTTTTAGCGAAATGTCCCTTACGCCTTTTTGTTTTATCAAATTTGATACTATTTAAAATATTAATCGATTATACATAATATAAATTTACGAATATTTACAATAAATTATTTATAACTTGATATTTCCTAAAAATATACCGATAATTCTCAAGGGTAATTATTAATTATATACTCCCAAAGATATCCTTTGTAGCAAAAAAAAAACCTAATTATGTTAAAGAAACTTGTTTAATACTTTGTTTTAAGTTATAATTGTTTTAAGTTATTTTTGTAACCGAAAGGTTAAAATTATAATAATTTATAAATATAGTGGGCGTATAAATATGGCTGTATTGAGGAATAATTTTACAAAGGTTTAAATTTTTTTGTTTAAATAATATTATGTTAAAATGTAGGTGCCATTACCTAATATATTTGTGAGTTTCTGGTTCGTTTATACAAAGCTGAGGCTTAGTTGGTTTTTGGGACTGTGATAAGATATTGGAGTCTGCAAAATAGTTGGAGGTCAAATTCATTATTCGATTAAACAGTAGCTTTGCATTTGAATATCTTGTGGGTTGAATGTTTAGTGGATTGACATAGTCTCATGTATTATGGTTATTTATAGTTTAACGCCACGGCTTAACATTATACCAACAAAGCGATAAAGCTCGGTTATATAATATTATAACATATATATTATAATTTAGGTGTCTATTCACGAGACAGTTCAATATTATTTATATATTATATACCTATATATGTGATTTTCTCAAAGTCTGGGTGTTTGTGATTGTTCAAAAGTACTAACAACCATTTTGTACAAAAAAACAAGGACATGGTTATTAATAATTTAAAAAAACGTGTGTATGGCATATTATAATTTAAGCGTCTATTTGTGAGACAATTCAATATTATTTATACATTATAATATAATATGTGATAACCTTAAAGCCTAGGTGTTTGTGATTATTAAAAATTACTAATAACCACCTTGTACGAAAAAGCAAAGAATGGTTAATTAAAAAAAATATATATGTATATTTATATTATAATTTTAGGCATATTTATTAGCGAAACAATTCAATATTATTTATAAATATTATAGTATATATATATGATCTTCTCAAAGCTTGGGTGTTTGTGATTGTTCAAAATTACTAACTACCACTTTGTACGAAAAACAAGAACATTTTTATTAATAGTTTAAAAAAACATTTATTATAATTTAGGCGTCTATTCGTGAGACAATTCAATATTATTTGTGGTAAACGACGTTTTTGTGACAAGAGTGAGTGACATTTTAGTTTATTTTTTAATCGTATTGTATTTTCAAATTAAAACAATATGCCCATTTTTATTATCCGATAAACATTTTACTATACAAAATATAATCAAAATAAAATTGGCCGAATCAAAATTTATTTGAAAAATTTTAAATGAGTTATCGGTTTCTGTAAATATTTTTAAACATTTTTCTTTGGTAAGCTCTCGGCGTGTTTTAGAAGGTTTATTATTCAAAACTAAAAAAGGATATCTATTTACTTCCTAATTAAATTTAGCCTACTTCGGGCCTAATGGTTGTTTTAAACAACGGCTTAAATACAGCAGATATTGGATCCAATAATAATTATTATAATATAATATATAATAAAACGATTAGATTTTAAAGAATATATCAGTATTTACGAACCCTTAAAAATCATTAAGATATATGTTTTTTAATGATCAATTACTATCAATATATTTTTAAACAATTCAACATTTTAGTATATTGCCAAATATTATGAGGATAGTTTTGGTCATTATTGTTAATAAATAAAAAAAAATGTGTAGGATACCTTTTTTCAAGTAACTACTATCTTAAATAATAAAATTAAACGTAAAGTATTCGACACATCAAAAAAAAGTAAATATTAAAACTTGGTAAGTAAATATACAACACATTTAGTCAAATACATGTAATATTATGGTATAGAATGTATACCTACCGAAAATGATATTTGCTTTAAAATAATTTTATATGGAATAAATACTTACTTAAGCCTATAATTAAATATTTGTTATTTATTATTAATGTTTTATAAGTACATTCGTTGCATTACAAAGTTTTATTCATTGCTATTACTATTCGGATGTTATACTATATATTATATTGTATTTATTGAACATACTTTTTTTTAAAAACACCTCAGAAAAATAATTATATAATCACTTAGACCTGAATTTTTTTTCAATAAGACTTTTTCTAGTAGTTACCTATATATTTCTCTGATGAATTTTCAAATTATGTTCAATAATGTTACATTCTCAAATATTGTGGATTATACATTGAATAAAAAAATAAGTTATTAAACTATTAGCAAGTGCTAGTAGGTTAAACTAGTTACCAGTTAATTAACCAGGTAATTAACACTTTAATTTACTGAAAGAAATTAAGACGGCAGGTACTTCAGTGAAACGGCAAATAATAAAACTATAGGTGCGACGAAATTTTGGACTCGCTGGCAATCGGAGAGCGAAAGTCGAGCTGTGAACACGTCAATTTATTTCGTGATGGCGACGGGGTATTAATTCTTAAATCGTGTAAAGATGACTGAAAAACGTTACCCATTTACTTAAAAAAGAAAACATGTCAATGAATATATTATTATTGTTACTAATAGAACAATAAACAGAACATTAAATGGACGCATGTTGGATTTATATGGCAAATTAAATTTCGTTCGGCACGCGTCATTTGTACAATCCGCGCATCACCTAGCCACGATCTTTTTAGACCATGCCTCAACTGAGGTATAGCCTTAGAAAGCCCTAATTAAAATAATTGTAAAAACAGCTACTTTTTCATTTTGTTGCAGTTAGATAGAACGCATATAGCTTAGTTGGTAGTGCACATGCGCGCGAATCCCGCTGGGCGTCGTATTTTATTTTTTGAAAAATATTTTTTTTATTGGTTATATATTTCTCTGGAGCGTTTTCAAATTAAATATATTTAGTAAAATATTTATTCGTTGAATAGAAAAATAGTAATATTAAATTGTATTTATGTATCTAAATCGTTTATGTTTAATCTAAATTAAAACAGTGGGGTGGCGTGGTGTGACGGTAATGGATATAATATAGTTAATGCATAAATTCAAAATAAAATTATATCTCTTTTACTTTAACAAATAATTTCTTTAATTTATATATACAATAGTACATAAGGTAATATCATCCACGCAACAAACTGTGCAATTATTCCATATTTTTTATACGTTGTGCATTTATTATAAAGAGCGCCTACTTACATATTATATTTTTGATTAATATTAGATTAAAACCATGTTAACTCGCACGCAGATAGGGTGCAAAGCAAACGTAAAATTCTTCGCTTCATAATGATATCTACGTCCACGCGCACGTATAATAGAAATGTGATTTCTGTCAAGAGCGCGATAGGGTGTGTAAGAAGTTCGAACAGGGTGAACATGCACCTGTGTACTAATGGCTCCAGACTTGTTTGCCGTCACTTGAATGCAAATTAACTTTCCTGTTAGAATACCTCTCAGTGCCGCTTCTTTGGGAAAGAAAAATTGAAACAATAATAATATTAATGATTATATTCAAAATAACGTTTTTTAAATCGTGTGAATTATTCGTTGAATAAAAGAAATAGTTAATTAAAAATTATTAGCTTGTTCAAGTAAGTTACAACAGAAGAATATTGGAGTGATCCGTGACGTTGGTTAGTAATAGTTAAAAGTAATAAATACTTTAATTTAGAATACAAAAATCGATTGCCTACCGTAATTGAATTTGGAGAGCGCTTATGAGCAGGTATTGATAAGGCCAATAGTTAAAATTTGTCGCAATTACGCATGGTATTTGTAGCATGGTGGTAATGAACAGGGCGCGAAACCCAAGAGACGTAGGTTTGATTCTTGCCGGGTGTCTTACTTTTTTCGAAAAAGATTTTTTTCTATTGGCTATATTTTCTCATGAGTGTTTTCAATTCTGCATACCCAAATAATTAAAATGGATTTTTTAAAACTTAATTTATTTTCCATCACTTTCATTTTTGTGGGAAAAAAAATATTAATTAAAATAAAACATAACTAATTTAACGATCACGACCGGATACCAACGTTTTCAATTTAACGTTTTTTGCCAGATATATTTTTGATAGAAATCTAGCTTGAAAAATACGCATCTGGCGTGTGGCGTTAAATCTAGCGTTTTTAAGGGGGGACATGCTCGTCGAAGGTCAAAATTGAGTTTTTATTGTATTTTCAAACCATGGTCCTGGACACTCCTTAAACGTTGTAGATAATCTATTTATATAATTTTGAAGCCTTATTATCCTTTATAGTTATTTTAAACATTTGATGACTGCATGAAGTATTTTTGTTACATAAAATAGTATTCTTTTAAACCTCTCGCTCTAATGTTTTAGAATATAGTCATATTTCGGTACAGAACTGTGCAGTGGTGTTAAAATTTTTTACATTTATTAATTTTTAAACGCATTTATAAAACCATTAGTATAATTTATTACGAGATAATTTTTGTAAAATATTCACGATAAAAAACTATTTTGATAATCTCTGTGATCCCAAATTTGACAAGAATTAGGCATTTTATTATTCAAAAAATCTGCAAGATTAACACATTTGAAGATGATTCTAAAGATACTTATTATAAGCTATGTCTTTGACCATTCAAGTGTGATAAAAATCTTATGAATAATGATTGCTTTATAATAATTATTGACCTAAGAATAAGGTAGTGTTTTTTTGAAATACGCCATTTCTTTTGTCATTCCCTAGTGGTTAAGCTACAACATACGGCCGTAGCCATAAAATGACAAACTTTAATTAAAGTAGGGAGTAAAATTATGTTAACGCGCGTGTTTGAACATGTACCTAACCGAATTTTTTTTAATTTTTTTTTAAACGGTACATGTTCAAACACGCGCGTCAATATCATTTTACTCATTACTTTAATTATAGTTTTTTAATTTATGGCTACGGCCGTATGTTGTAGCTTAACCACTGGGGAATGACAAAAGAAATGGCGTATTTCAAAAAAACACTACCTTATTCTTAGGTCAATAATTATTATAAAGCAATCATTATTCATAAGATGTTTATCACACTTGAATGGTCAAAGACATAGCTTATAATAAATATCTTTAGAATCATCTTGTAATGTGTTAATCTTGCCGATTTTTTGAATAATAAAATGCCTAATTCTTGTCAAATTTGGGATCACAGAGATTATCAATATAATTTTTTATCGTGAATATTTTACAAAAATTATCTCGTAATAAATTATGCTAATGGTTTTATAAATACGTTTAAAAATTAATACATGTAAAAAATCTTAACACCACTGCACAGTTATGTACCGAAATATGACTATATTCTAAAACATTAGAGCGAGAGGTTTAAAAGAATACTATTTTATGGAACAAAAATACTTCATGCAGTCATCAAATGTTTAAAATAACTATAAAGGATAATAAGGCTTCAAAATTATATAAATAGATCATCTACAACGTTTAAGGAGTGTCCAGGATCATGGTTTGAATATACAATAAAAACTCAATTTTGACCTTCGACGAGCATGTCCCCCCTTAACAATGCAAAAAGCTAAACAAAATAAGCGAACATTTCATTCAAAAATTTATTTCTCAATTATACTTTATGAAGGTATATGACGAGGTAATATTTAAGTATACAACTTCAGCTTCATTGACAGACTATGACAACAATGTCATTATTTTGCATGACCAAACCCATATGTTTATGTATGAGCAGACGTATAATACCAGGAACTTTTTATTTTTATACTGCATCCATTTATATTTATACATAATACAACATTTTTCGTTTTTAATACGAGCTTCATTTATATTTATGAGAACGCTTTGAATCAATTAAAAATAATCAATGGATATCACATACGTTTTATAATACAATTTTAAAATAACATTATTATATGACAAGGAAAATACTCGAGCGCTACTGAGTTTCCCGTGTTTCATTTTCACAAGAAAATTTTCCAGATAAGAAATATTATTACGGTAAAATACTATATATTATGCATAAATGATTATATTCGGTTCATGTAGCATTGGATACCGTAACAAATCGAAAATATTTCGCGTGTCAGTTCTGTTATCGTATTTGTACTCGCCTGAAATACGTAGATATCTACTTGTGATACAAAATATTATTATAAAAAACCTATACAAACAAAACGTCTTATGTATGGTATATTATAATATATTATATTATAATATGAATAACTAGTATCAAAGAAAATAATTGCAAGTATTGCATAATAGAGATAATCTTTAAAATGATAAATATTGTATTATTGTAGCAATGTAATAGAGATTTCTTAAAATGTTGCTTACGTTGCTTGAAGAAGAGATTATCAAATAATATAGTCATCCACTAGTATACAAGACAAGTATATATAGGTAATTTTAGTGACAAATTAATCGATGTCACAGTTAAACTCAGTGAAATTACATGGAAAAGCAATACACAGGTTCTATATTAATGATATTAGCTTAAAAAGCTTTACATCTCGTAGTGGATTAATCCATAGTGACGATTTTGATAATATTATAAAAAAAAGATTAAATTTAATAATGAAATTACCCGCAGGACTAAACTGTTATGATATTTTATAAGGCCTTTATAGTTAATCTAAGCACTGTCGCCAGACTATAACTTTCATCATGGCCCAAGCGTAAAGTTACCAAAGCTTACATATGTATGTAAAAAAAAGAACCATCATTGTGTATCAATCATACCAATCAGCATTACATGGGTGACACACAATACTATGTATGTTTTTTTGTCGAAACAAAATAATAGAGCGATAACGACGTAAGCATTTTCTCAATCGTAAGTCGATTGGTAGGGTATATTATGGTTGTTAATTGCGACAATATCTGTTGCAATGTATTGATTGCATTTGTATAAATAAGAAGGACAATCCACAAATCCTTACTCAATTCAATTCAATTCAATTCAATTCATTTATTTTTTTAACATATTGTGGACATTACAAATTATAAGTTTAAGACGTTCACAACATGACACTTAGAAACAAAGATATATAAATATAACAGTATTACATAAAAAAAGAGATATATCAGTAGATGAATTAGATAGGTTCAAGGAAATACACCGTATGAGTTAAGCAGACCCTATTTTAAGATTTTATAAAACAACATCCACCTAAACTCACTCTCACGTAGGTGGAATATATCAACACCCGAAGCAATTTCGTTGAACATAGTTATCACTCTCCCAATTGGCATTACCAGTGGCAGGTTGGTTCTGCACCTTGGGAGAATAAACAACTGGTGGTCGCTATTTCTAAGATAGTTATCAGGGACACACAGGTCAAAACTGCCCAGAATGGCAGAGTTCTCATTTATACCTCGTATAAGTCGAAAAAAATACGTAGCTAAATAAAGATTTCTTCTAAATTGTAGACTGCAGTATGTAAGCATGCCTAAGAGAAAGTCAGTTGGATAAAGCCACGGATAGTATCCATACAACCTCAAGTAAAGAAGTCTCGAGAATTTCTTCTGTACCCTCTCCATCATAAGGCCATACTTCAACTGCTGCGGTGCCCAAACAATAGACCCACTCTCAAGTCTGCTTCGAACTAAAGAATTAAATAAAAGTTTTAATACCGTAACATCTGAAAAGACCCGGGAAGTACGCATGACGAAGCCCAACATTTTAAGCGCTTTGTTACAAATGGTAACTATATGGCTAATAAATGTCAGTTTACTCTCAAACGTAATACCAAGATCCCTTACAGATGATATTCGTGACAGAACTCTGCCATGCATCGAGTATTGGAAAAACAACACTTTTGAGGCTCTGGTAAACGATAAAAGATTGCATTTATCAATATTGAATTCTAGTTTGTTACGCCTGCCCCAATTTAATACATTATCTATATCAAGTTGGAGCTGACGACAATCGTCCAAGGTGACAACTTCCAAAAAGAGTTTCAAGTCATCAGCGAACAACAAATTGCCAATGCTATGTCATTTATAAAAATCGTGAACAGCAACGGCCCTAAGTTTGAGCCCTGGGGGACACCAGAAAATGTGTAAAAGGTCTGTGACTGATAAAGGCCGTACGATACGTATTGTTGACGGTTCCTAAAATAACTCCCGAATAGTTTCAAAAATCGATCCGACAATCCAATAAGTTGGAGTTTTTCCATCAGGATGTCATGATCGACCATGTCAAATGCTTTCGAGAAGTCATTGTAAGAACAGTCAACCTGGTGGCCTCTATCCAGTGCCGATGACACATAATCGGTAAATACCATCAGGTTAGTTTCCGTTGATCGGCCTGCTCTAAATCCATGCTGTTCATTTATTATGAATGACTCAATTTTTGGATAAATCATGTTGTGCATGATCATCTCAAGAACTTTTGCTGGTGCAGAGAGAACAGCTACCGGCCTGTAATTCTCCACTGATTACTCTGTACCACTCTTATGGATTGGAGTAACCTTCGACATCTTCCACGTTTCCGGGAAGATACCTGTCTCCATTGCGAGATTAAATATATATGAAAGCGGGCCTTTAACGAAGTCAATACAACCCTTTAAAAAAAATGTAGTAACATAATCAGGTCCCAAAGAGCGAGTATTCTTTAGTTTTTTAATAAACTGAAGTACATCGCCCTCATTAATTGAAAAAATATCGACGGATTGGGCACCACATGACGGTTTTCCTGACGTTGAGGCAACATCCAGATTTGGAATACTACTTGCGTAGACAGACTTGAAATGACCAGCAAATGCTTCTGCCACTCCATGTCCGGTCACCTCTTCGCCCTTCCAACTCATCCTATCAGTAAACCCACCATCTCTTCTTAACGATTTTACGTAATTCCAAAAAAAATTAGGATTTTCGCGAATGGAATCTCCTACCGTTTCCATATATGTTCGATAGGCCCGTCGAACAGCTTGTCTCACTTTCGAACGATAGATGCTAAACATGATATAGTCAGTCTGATCATGCCCAGCCTTCCATACTGTATGATAGTTATGCTTGACCTTAATGTCCCCAATAATCTCCCGAGAAAACCACCTCGGGTATCGCCTTCCACCACGACATGGCGATTTCCTCGAAAAACATTGATCAAAAATATTATACACAATATTGTAAAAACATTGTACCGCCTCATTCACATCACAAATCTCGAGCAACTCACTCCAGTCCACTTCACTCATCAATGAGTAAAGTAGCTTGAAGTTTCCGCCTTCAAACCTCCACCCGCCGAATTGGTTGGTTTTGTAAGAGGGAATTGGAGTCTGAAGCGGACGAGTCGACCGAAACCTGAGCAGAAAAACTAAAGTTGGATGATACACATCTTCGCGTACAAGAGGAGATGTGCATCGTGAAAGCGATAAGTCGATATTGCTAAATACCCTATCCAAAAGTCCATTGCTAGAGTTAGAGACATCTTTGTGCTGAGAAAATCCAAAAACAGAAGATAGAAAATCAAGGTCATCGCTGACTCTTTTACCACTACGTGCTGAGTTTAGATTAAAATCTCCCATTACAATAATCTTTCTATCTCCAATTAGGTTGATATTAGATAGCATACTCTCAATAAAACACTTATACACCTCCAAGTCACTTGCTGGTGGGAAATAAATGACGCAAACGTAAATAGTGTCTCCGTCGTAGGTCAGTTTCACCCAAAGGTCCTCATTTTGAGTCTCCAAAGCACGGAAACGTTCGGCCTGTAACCCTTCTATACTTCTAACCCCCAAAAGACAACCCCCACCCTGCCTGTGGCCTGCGCCGGAGTCTCGATCCCTCCTAAAGACTGAGTACTCACTTCCAAAATATTCACGACTAAAAACACTATCATTGAGCCATGTTTCAGTTAACCCTATGATGTCATAGTCATCAGCCAAAATATTGCTCAAAAAATCGACAGATTTTGTTTTCAAGCCCCGAACATTCTGGTAGTAGAATAATAATTGCTTAGGGCAATTCTTATTTTTATTGTTATTATTAAGTCAGCTACTCGGTAGCCGTGGTGTTTCCATCCTGGCAACCCATTCTTTAATAAATGAATGGCGGAGCCAATTTTCCGCCTTCAAAACCAACGTACTTAACTTAGTAGGGATCCCTACCTTAAATGAAGCGTCATCACCTTTTGACTTCAGTTTAACTACTGTAAAATTAGCAGTACAATTAGTAATTTTTTTAATATAGTCGTTCAAGTTCGCAACTGTGGTGTTACGATGAAAGGGGTAGAAGTGGTAATTTTTAACCACCTCCGCCCCCCTCACCGCCCCAACAAAGCTACCACGAATCGCAATGGCTGCCCTCTTCCTCTTCACTACCGTTGACCATTCTTCACCGGTAGTGGAGTTTCCAAGAGACACATCATTTGCTGATACCAGTGTCCCATCAGATTTCTGAGAAGTCGAGGCCTTGGGAGTGACATCTCGCTTTCCCGCTGAAGTCTCCTTTGCACGAGTTGTGTCCTTCAAATCTCCGGCAATTTTTTGTGATCTTGTTATTATAGTTGTTGCACGGGTCTTTGAGTGTTTTTGAGCTGTCAGTGGTTTGGGCTCATTAACAGCTGCATTAACGTCGATTACGCCGATTAGCGTCGGTGCAATTAGTGGCTTCGGTTTTAACTGCGGAGCGGCAGGCGGTAGCGGGGGAAGACGTACGCACTGACACAAACACGAATAATTATTAATTTTTTCTTCCAGCTGTTCCACTTTTTTCATTAATAATTCCACCAAAAGCAATGTTCTCTCAGGAACCGACACATCCTCACACTGAACATATTTGTCATTAGTTGGCATTGTTGACTGACTGTTAATACCAACAAATGATAATAGGTATTCTTTAAAAATGCTGAGATCGCAAAAAAGACGTTGTTACAACGAAGCGGTCAAGTACTCACTCATCAAGCCCGTCACTCAACGCATCACTCTCATATTGAGTCAGATCACTCGACATAGTCAACCGTCATTCCACTCCAGTCCAGTCACTCAGTTCATTAATATAATCAATCTACCGATCACATCGATCTCACCAGTACATCAGTACCTCATCTTTATTATTTACTAGCTGAAGTACCCGGCTTCGCACAGGGTCGCTTCGTGGTTATATTTATCTTAGATATTAAAAAATAATAAGAGGTAATTATTTTTTTAATATTAAAATATCTGTGTTATACAATATTGCAATATGAAAATAATTCTAATAGGAGTAAAGGTCAAACAAAAGTTCACTAAATTAAAATCGAATCCAAAATATGCAAACGTTATTAATATGTAGTAAAAAAAATCAAAATTGCATGGAACAAACAAACAATAAACGTTGTATTTTATATAATACTAATTTAGAAACCTTTGCAGGTGTGCGCACAACAACTGACAAAAGTTTCATCGCAATCGGATGAATGTTATAGGATCGCATACGAATAGAAGAAGATGATGATTTTTTAATTCAGAAATCTTCGTGGACATGCACACGGCAACTCACCAAAGTTTCATTGTGAATAGAAGAAGATAAAATAGAAGAAGAAGAAGATGGTTATTCTAATTCAGAAACCTTTGCGGGTTTTGGCACAATTATTGACGAAAGTTTTATTGCAATCGGATGAATGGAATAGAAACGCATACGAATAGAAAAATATAAAATAAAAGAAGAAGATGGTTGTACTAATTCAGAAACATTTGCGGGTGTTACCACAACAACTGACGAAGGTTTCATCGCAATCGGATGATTAGTGTAGGAACCATATGAATAAAATAAGATATAATGAAGAAGAAGAAGAAGAAGATGGTTGTACTAATTCAGAAACCTTTGCAGGTATTGGCATAACCACTAACGAAAGTTTCATCGCAATCGGATGAATGGTATAGGGACCATTCAAATAAAAGAAGATAGAATGATAAAGAAGAAGAAGATGGTTTTTTTAATTCAGAAACCTTTACGGGTGTGTGTACAATAACTGACGAAAGTTTCGTCGCAATCGGATGAATGGTATAGGAACCATACGAATAAAAGAAAATAGAATGAAGAAGAAGAAGAAGATGATGATGATTTTTCTAATTCAGAAACCTTTGCGGGTGTGCATACAACCACTTACCAAAATTTCATCGCAATCGGATGAATGGTATAGGAACGCATACGGGACAGACAGACAAACAGGCATACAGACAGACAGACATTCATTTTTTATATATAAGATATAACCTATACTCTTCACGAAAGTGCAAGCAATAAGTTAACAAAGTTTTATTGCAATCGGATGAACAGTGCATACAATACGAACAAACAAACAAACAAACAAATATTATTTTTTATATATTAGATTGTATTTATTTATTCTTGTGACGATAAATAAACTCTCCCTCACAACGCCCAAGCAACAACGACTTTATATTTATGCAATCATCCCCAAAATAGTAAAATATTTCAAATAATTAAGAAGAAAATGTGCATAATTTGGAAACACATACCTACTACAAATTAAATAAGTAGTTTAATAAGAAAACAGACAAAATAGACATTATAACAGATAAAACCAAACTGAATTGGTAATAAGCCAGATATATGTATGATTAAATGCAAATATACAGTGGTACCTACCTAGAAGGTATTAAATTAATAAAGTGTAACCATAAAACCTCATGGAACAACTGAATTGTTGTATTTATTCAATTGAATGGAAATATGTGGCGGTGAAGGGCTCAGGACTACGGGGAGTACGAGAAGCTTTATCTAACAGGACTGGACAATATTCAGCTGAAAACAATGATGATGAAAGTTTGATTTATAATTTGTAATTGATGTTTGATTCTCGATGTTATTAAAATGCACAATATTATAAAATGAAGTTTAAAGAAATCAAAATATAATAAATATTATGACTTGAATATGATACTAATTGTTTGTATTCACTATTTTAATACATCCTTGCTAAAAAATGCCGTATTTTTTTGGTGCTATTTACATTCATAAATAATTACAAGATAAAAGGAACTTTATATATACAACGTTTTTAAATTTTCTGTTGAATTATTATGCTAAATATGCTCAAACTTGTACTTGTTATGAAGTAAATAAAAAATAAACAAACAAACAAATATAGAATACTGAAATGTCATTATGATGTCCATAGTAACGCACGTATATATTAATAATTTAGTTGCTAGGACCACCCCCTCAGCAACCAATTTATGGATTTTTCTGAAATGACTTTCCATACAAAACAGAATTAACTGAAAATGAATTCAATTCTGCTTAAAGACGGCTAAAAGTTTTTAAAGAATGCATTGGCATCTAAAAGTTTCAAATGTCTAGCTAGTCGGGAAGTTAGTTAAAAATCGATTGCAAGATTTGTACTGGACAAACAACCACCGGACAAACAAGAATACGAGCTAATAAAAACGTTTTAATAAAAAATACAAAGATCCTCAGCAAATAGAATTAATTATTTAATAAAACGGAAGGAATTTTGTCTATCCTTTTCGCGGCAAAATATTTTTTTCAGAATGCTATGAAGGATGTTTTAAAAGTATTGCTATTCTCACGGTAATTTCCCTTGTTGCTTTTAGACCAGATCTCCCCTTGTAGATAAGGCGACGTGTATCTACAATACGGAAAGCCATTTAGGTTGATGCTGATATATGACTTCTCCCATCTACAATACTATCATTCTTCTTCTCGGCTTATTATCTACAGCTGGAATCGTCTCCTAATTCATCGCATATCAGAAGTTCTTAAGTAAAAAAGCGTTATTTATCGTCAATATCTCAACATCTACGCATATGCTTCCTAAATAAATTTAATCAAATTTTATCGTTGCTACCGTCAATTCGAAAAAAGGAAACAAAATAAAGATATCTCTCTTCAATAATATTTGATATTCAAAAACTACAAAAAGTATAAGTCAATAATATGATAAAAATCTTTTACATGGATATAAAATGGATTAGGTTAGAAGTTAAGTTATCTACTAGTGACTTTACATTTCAGGTTCATTTGAAGAGAAATTCCCATCACTGTTATGAAATTTATTTGCCAATTTGTAGGGCCTATAAAATAAAACACTGCGGCATTATTATTATTATTTAGTCGACACATCCAGTAAAATCTTTTACAACTGCACGCAAGCATACAATATATCAAAAATTGACCGTCATTACTTCAGTTTATGTTAATATAATACATTAACATAACATATTATGTGCAGTTTACTAATGATTCTTAATTCATTATATACATGCATTCAAAAACGGTATAATAGAAATTATATACCTATATCTTACTGGTTCATTTTTTATATAAATGTAATCCCCGCGAATGTATTAAATATGTTTAAAAAAGATAGAACCTGTAATGTAGACTGTAGGAATTTTAGTCAATATACTTCTTGGTCTGTCTTTGCGATTGAAAGAAGGTACATATTTCAATTCTTAATCCTTAACCAATTGTATCATCTCACCGAAACCTTTGACGTTGTCACTTAGTCCTGCTATTCTCTACCTATTTCTATATTATAAACTTGAGTAAACCATACTTTTCATTGCGTAAAATATGGTAAAATACGCAGCCCTTTTGCACTTAAGTTATATTAGTTTGTTGGTACGTTTTAAAATCTCCTCATTAGTAATGTGATAAAACCAGGAAATTCGTTGTATCCCAAAACTGCCACCCCCACCCCCCAAACACTCGTTATATGTGAAGTTTGTAAAATAGATAATCCGAGAGAAATTATGTAAGTATATTGCTAATATTTATTTATATTAATTTGAAGTACTAAATAACGAAAAGATCCCTTATCTTATTACTAGGCAGTGTGCTTATAAATTATTTAAAGTAGGCAACTGGTTGGGTTGATTATGGTGGCCCCGATCCCTATATTTTCCTCCTACCTCAAACTCAACATTGTCGCAAGACCAGGCGCAACGCAGTTACGACTCAGTAGTCGACCGATTATTAATGAAAAAAACTTCAGTTATTCATCGACCGCGCGCTTACAAATACTTACCACCTAAATCACCTTTGGACATCAAGTGCCGCTTACCGGGTGACCCAACAAACAAAACCACGCGAGTGATAGTGCAACAAGATCATAAATAGCATAAAAGGTCAGTGCCTAGCATCCTAACATAACCCCTCCCAGCATTCACATGCACGATCACAACCACTCCATAAAAATCAATTGCAGTCCACTATAAAAAGCGCAACCAGTAACAAAAATACAAAATAAAAAAATATGACTATTGGAGTTCAGGTAGTATTATTTTGCCCTTTAATTGTGTTAACTACTATCAATTATTATGGGTCGAAAGATATTATATTAACTGAAATTTCATAGATTTATGTGCAATATACAATGTTATACCTATAATAATATAATTGACATTTTTATTCGATTGTGTATCTTTAAATTGCGTCACTAGATGTCACTAGTATTTTAACAACCTTAAACAAAATACTCTTCATTTAGCCCAATACAAAATGGGCACAGAGTAACGAAGCAGCATAACTCGCTCGTATGAACAACGTAAAAATACAGCCACGAAATAATAATTTTAGGAATTCATGGTGGCTGATAAAAAGCCCTTTTGGTAAATATTGGCAGGCGGCCATCCATAAATTTTAAATTATTCTTATTACGTCTGGCGTTTTCGGCTACCCGTTAAATAAGTAAAGTGTCAGTTGCATGCCAAGCAGCTTGATTACCACTGTGAAAGATAATATTGCAGACTTCGTATTAAATATATACCTACGTCCTCTAACATCGATGGTTGCAGAAAATGTGAAGTGATATTTAAGTGCTACTACAAACATCTAGTGAGTTCATTACGAAACACACAACTTAATCAAATTCAAAAACAACGAAAAGAAAAAAGAGTATTTATGAAAAAAGCAAATTGTACGCTCATAAGTTATGTCTACATTTTGATCACTTCCCTTCAATTTTTTAATTCTAGTTTTAACACCGAGTAGTTTTTCGGATGATTTAGGTGGAAAGCGTGTAAACTAGTGCGTCAATTTTTAATAATGCTGATTTTAATATAAATATTATATTTAAAATACCTATATTATTTAGAAAAAAAACTATAGTACACAGGACATTTTTCGATGTATCATTCGGTAGGCAACACTGATGTGACGTTTAATGCCGGCGCTTCATTGGCACGCAAGTCAGACGATTTACAGTCTTCGGACTTTTTTTTCGCGTGGAGCACCCCAGGTCTGCGGACTTTTTAATCCGCAGACCAGGCTCGTTGGATTTCAAACATGTTTGATATTTTACCTCCGAGTTGCCAGACTTCGTCCGTCGATCGCAATGCAAATTCGATTTGACATTAATACGCAATCATTCGGACCGCAAAAAAATCTGTAATTGTTTTAAACATTTTCATTGATTTATTTGTTAATTTACACATTATAAAATGAGAGATTTACCAATTATTTTTTTATTTGTATTTATGAAATTCATAAAAGAAAACGTAAATCTTGTGTTGTTTTCACTGCTATATTATTTTACGCAAGTCTACATATAAATAACACAAAATTATAGGGTTATCAGAAGACATTACGATAATCGCAATTTTTTACTTTTGACAGCTCGACTTTTTTATTCGTTCATTGATCAGTAGCAGGGCATAGACAAATCGGACGATTTATTGTCCTCGGACTTTTGGCTCGCCAATGGAGCGCTGGCATAAAATATGTCCATCGGTGATGGATCTATGTGCACGAAAAATGGTCATTTTGAAACTGGTTTCGGGCAGGCAATGCGCAGGCCACACATGCCTTACGATGCATTCATCTAGAATGTAGACAGGTCTATAAACGAATCACAATACACAGTGTAAATAATATTAACAAACTATTTACGAGGAATATCTGTCAGCCCAATCCATTGTGCCCTTGAATTAGTTCAAACATGCGTTTTTGTAAGCCGTGGAATCGTACCTGTGGCTCAGTGCTTTAGAGATTAACGCTCTTCCATCTAAGCGACCATGGGTGTACAATATAATACCAATATGTAAATAATTTTCAGTCAAAACTTCTGAAGTCTCTGGTACAGAAAATTTCAAAAGCCCGTCAGAGTCAGATCCTACGGACGTACCCGTTTTAAAGAAATGTATAGCTGCTGTAAGTTGTGCACTATAGTTTTCTCCGTGTAATCAACGCAGTTGATGATTATGGCAATAAAACATTATTGATTTTTGTAGCCGGCCGCAGGATCGAGTCCATGGCTTGCAGATACAGAGACGGCCGCTCTATCAACCAGACCACCGTGACGATAAAAAAAACTTTCATTAAATAAGCGTTCCTTGAAGGCTCAATATCTTCCGTACCGTCGTAGTGTCACAATTAGGGAATCCAATCCCGAGCCAAAATTCTGATCCCGGAATTTCGGGATTACAATTTGACAATCCCGGGATTGGCATTTTCTCGATTGTTAATATAAAATTTTTATATTTACAAATAACATTGATAACATCGGTCAAAAATAAATCTAGTATAATTTATACTATGTAAGACATTTATTGTTAATATTGTATACGTTCAATCTTGGAAATACACAAGTTTAACGGAGTAAATAATATTATTGTAATATAAATAATAATGTGAATTTAATAGGAGATTGCTGTTTCAGATAGTAAAGACTTAATAAATGGATTAGCGAGATTTAAAAAAGTAAAGCAAATAATCATGGCGTACTTATGGCCTTTCCGCTTCATAAATCTAATTAGTCAGCCAAATATGAAACTGCCGTAAAACGTGTGATAATTACTTTGTTAAAAGTGCGAAGCATTGTTTTTTTCCAATCTTTCCATTTTTAATAATTTATGTGAAAAAATAAAATGAATCGGCAACCTACACATGGGTATAAATCAAACTTCATTCAAACACAGTTTATTTCTAATGTAGTTATTTTTTATTAAAAGTATTTTTTCTGTTATATGTTCGCTTTTATTTTATTTTCCATAAAAATTGATAAAAAAATCAATCCCGAAATCCCGGGATTATGTTTGTCAATCCCGGAATTCATAGGTATCGAAAATAGCTCGGGATCCCGGGATTGGAATCCCTAGTCACAATATTATTATAAGTATATGACTTTCTCAAGCCTGTGTGTTTCTGTGATTGTTTCACTACTCATAATTTGTATTTTCGTGGTATGTTGAAGTATTAATTTTAGTTTTAATATAATTATCCCTTTTCTTAGATACCTACCTAGGTGTGCGGTGTTGCCAGCTTTTTCATTATACGTCACTTTTACACATTAAATCATCAGCACGTTTTCATTAATCATAAAACTGATTAATAATGTGTAAAAAGTAATAGAATATTGTACACTTTTAGGTATACTACGTTGCAGATCCATCTGTATAGTCTAGGCTAAGCGGGTGGGTTGCTAGTTACAAAAATACTTCACTCGGTCGCGAAGAAGAAATATATATTTCGTAATATATTCTTACATAATACATACATCAACGGTAAGTATTAGCTTGTCTGGCACACTAACCGATAAAAGTGCGTGACATTTGTCCGTGAACGAACAACAGTCATATCAACATGGAAAGTTCCCCTATACAATTTCATTGAAGGTCACTAAATTAAAAAAGTAAACATTAAGATGGAAATAGTCTACATTAAGGGCTTGGAAGAATTCAAATTAAAAGCCTACATTAACAAAAAAGGTTAGAACTATTTAACCTAGTATGATTCTTCCAGTAGATTTTTTGTTAACTTATATTTTAAATATATTATGCATATGTACTAATATTATTTATATTTATAAAATATAAAGTATATTTTTTGTGTGTATATTCCTTCCAATTTTCAATATTTATCACATTTTTTTTTTTATTAAGGATATAATAATGAAAAGTTATTGCAACCAGCAAAGTTTCCATCAAAATCATTAAATCAACATAAAGTTTGCAGATTTTGAATTTGATTTTAATTTGGTACCTATTCTTTTGTTTGATTTTACTGCGGTCAGAATTATTTTACTTTGGACACATTGTATGCTTAAGTACAATTATTTCAATATGGAAAAATAGAATTATTATGGTTTTGTTAACTAATATAAATGTATATCAATCAACGAAGCGACCTCGTGCAAAGTCGGGTATATAAAATAATATACAATTTGCAATAAACTAATGGAAATACAAAATAATTAATTATAATATACAGAAGATAAATTCTATACTGTAACCATAACGCGGGGATTTGCGTAACCTTATGGGTTTATATTTATGTTTATTTATGTAAGTAAATAAATCATTTGAATCAGTTTTTTTCTTTCAATAGATTCTTAATTATAATAGTTCGTTAAAATATATCTATTACTACTTTGGTATACATTTTATATTTTATGATGCAATTAACAGATCGAAATATCAGTAAATTTTCATTAATTTTAACAGTCTAGACAGAATTTAATCGAGTTCATCTATCGTGAGAAAGGTCTTTTGATACTTTGAATATTGATTCAATATTTTGATAGGAGAGAGAGTAATCTGTTTTTCTCATTAAGATCCTATCAGATATAAAGTTAGCCTAGAATGGTTTTCAGTCATATATCTGTTATCTTTCAACTTAAAGCAAATACAAGACCAGAGAACCTTTCCCGAAAGCAAACAACATTAAGGGAGTTTAAGCGTCTTTGCGTGGTCCTTTTATATGCAAATGGAAAACTACACAGTACAGAACTTACATACAGAATAGAGAGATTCGGAGCAAATTGTATGAAATAACTCATTTGAAATTTTGCATAATTAAGACGAAATTCATTCAAAGATACTTCGGGGGAAACAATGGATCCTGGTAAGATTACTAAAGCAACCGGACATACGTTGACATACTTTTAACGGGGTTGAACCGTTGTTACTATACTATTCGACTCACATTTATATATATTTTTTGTTCAAAAATAAACTTACAAATAAAAAAAACATTGTTAATTTCAAAATAAACTAAGTAACATTAAAAAAAACTCCGTGAAGTATGATTTTTTATGAATATGTTTAACGTAAATTGAGGGTTGATAGTTATTTAAAAGACAATGAAACAATGTTTGAAAATATCATAGTTAATTGAAAAAAAAAATGTAGTATAACATGATTTTTCATTATTTATATTTAATTGATTTTTGATGCGAACAGAATTCCAATGCGTGAATCGACAAAAGAAAAAGGATTTCAAGTTATATTAATTTTTATTATTTATAAAAAGGTTTTTTTTTAATTAGACCTAATATACGTAAGTTTAAAATATGATTTTTTCAAAAATCATTTTGTCACTTCAGAAGAACTAAAATTTAATTATAAAAATATTTAAAAACAAATACAATGTTAGTACATAATAATAAAAATTTGACCTTTATTTAATTTATACGGTGGTTAAAACACATAAACTTAAACACATTTATATAGTTTTTTCTAGATTGTTTATTTATATTTTTTAATTTAATTGTTATTAAATCTTTATTTATACCGTCAATTCTCCCTAATCCTGCAATGGTACTAATACAAACACGATCCACGCGCTGCAGGTCTCATAAGACCTGTCGATGGATCGTGCCGTATACTTCGATGCCGGAGGATAATAGGGCGCAGTAATTAGGAAGTAAATAATTATAAAAAGGCATATTTTTAGTCGTTTTAATTAGCAATGTTAATTATTATGTATTGTCAATACATTTTTTATGACACAATTCAGAAATGAAAACATCTTAATTTTAATGAATATACCTATGAACTATGTGATTTCGCAATAACTTTATTATCATACAGAATTATCTAGCAATTACGTGGTTGAAAACAATCAAAAAATCCGTCAGTTGAAAGCGTGTTAAGATTTTCCTATGCTCACAAGCAGTCCATTGACGCGAGGTTTCTTGAACATTTTCTGCAAACAAGCTTCAACAGTCAAGTCTATTGTTCTTAAACAGGGTGTTCTATCATATAATGATATTGTCTGGATGCCAAGTACGTTTCGGTGACAATTCTCGTGAATCAAAGTATTGCATAATTAACGAAAATGTTATTCATTGAAAGTAACTTTCAAACGAAACATAAAGTTTGTTTTATGTTAATCACATCTTACCTAACAACTTCCCTTAACAACACTTACAAGATCAAATCAAATTAAATGTCAATTACTTTGAAGCTGTCATAATAAAGTGTAACATCAAAATTGTCTCTGTTAATATTTTAACTGATTCAGTTAATATCGTCTAGTAGTATTATTTTAATTACGCAAACAATAAAATGGAATAAAAATACTTTATAATAAATGTATAATAATCATGATAGGTTTAATAAATAATCAGATAAAATTTCCAAATAAAAAATAATAAATGATAAAATACAAAAAGCCAGATTGTATTTATTTATTATTGACGTTTTATATAGAAAACATATTTCATTCAAAATATTGAAGTCGAAGCTTCGTAATGGCTTAGAATTAGTCATTTGTGATTTACTTACATAAAAAGGTAAAAATAACTGTATTAAAAGAAATTATATTTACTCATTAACAAACCTAATTTAATAATGATCACGATAGGTTTATTCAATCATAATAGTTAACTAAGTGGTCTCAACATCAGTTTAGAATGTCACATTGATCGGACAAAACTAGTCCCAGTTGTTATTTATTTAATAATATGTTATGAGTATTATATATAGAGCTTTCACCAATAATAATTGATAATCAAAACCATTATAAAGAAACTGTGAATTTTAAGTTAGTAAATCGTAAACTATCAAAACACTAAACCCTAGTCTTATTAATTATCAATATCTCAACAGTTGATTTTTCTAATTAAAATTCCAATAAATTATGGAAAACATGATATTAAATTCAAATGATCGAAAATTTTCATAAAAATGAAAACAATGATATAATGCTGGTGTATTAAGTAAGAGTCATATAAAAAAAACAAGTTATTTTATACGACGAAATTGGAATAAAAAGTTATGCGATATCTAACAATCACTACACGTGCCAAAAATGACAGTTATAAAATAAAACATGACATTGTTAGAAACGGATTTCTGCCATTATGTTATTCCGTTTATTGTATATCTGCAAAAAATTGCTGCTTTAAAAAATCTTTTCTCGTGTAATGGTAGCAAGACGACCCCTTTAAATATATTTATGTTATCGCGGACCACCTTGTATGGGCGCTTTAACAGGATACCCAAAGCCTGGAGCAATAAATACTCATTCATTTAGTTCCGGCGGGTGTCGGGGATCGAGATCCATATTTGGGTCACAGGAAATCTTTAACCCGAAGTGTTGGAGGGATCACGATGGATGCCACCCCTGTGGATAGTGAGAAAAAATGATGAATAGTTTGAAGTTCCTGCGGCGGCCATCAAAATTTACGATACAAGTTTCACGCAAGGCCAATATCATGATGTATTTGCGGTCCTTTATTATGTAACGGGAAAGTTTTCTTCAAATATTATTTTGTAAGTACTTATTTCTGTGGAAAATCGTAGATGAGATACAACCCTTTTCACTGTATTCATACTATACAATCATAGCTATGTGAAGGTATCTTGACAGATTTTTAATGAGGGTCATTAATTAGAAAATCGGCCAAATCATTTTTCTATAATAGAAAGACTTCCATAATAGTATTATATATTTATGCTACTTTCCTAAATATTATAATATACTAGCTGAAGTATCCAGCTTCGCACGAGTTCGCTTTATTATCGACATACATTTTTTGTCTTACCTAACAAAATAATATCAATCCAAGAAATTAAAGTTGTATATAAAATATACCACCATTAGGTACTTGTGAAAATTCAAAATTGAAATTGACAGAAAATGTAATTTGAACAAACAATATTTTTATTTCTTATGTGTAGATGTCAGTTAGGGCCAAGTAGGAAGAGGGAATCAAAAAATGTATTATTATTATAACTTGTATTGCCTGAATAATATACTATACAGTTTATTTAAAATAATAATATAATATACTTACGTTAAAATTAAAAATTTGAAAGCTCATGATGGACCTAGTTCTAGAAATCAAAGATAATATTATTAAAACCTTGATATAAATTTACAAAAAATACTAACCAACATAAACGAACCTAACCAACCTTAAAACGTTATATTTGTTTAAATTTCGGCTTGAATAGTAAATAGCAATTTCAATACCAGTATTTCAAAACCGGTATGCCAGTATTTTTCGATACCAAAATACGGTTTTAAATCATATCGGACAATACCTATATATTCGATATTGAAAGTGGAAACAAAATGTATTAATTGACATGAAAGGTTTAACAGGACTGTATTTTTTCTTGGGTTACGCGATGTCTGGTTTACTTCCGTAGCCTTTTATCGTCCTTGTTGATAAGCAACGACACATGCTATAAAATATTATTATTTTAAAGAGATTTTTACATAAATTATATTAATTGGTAGATATTTCTGTTTTTTTTTTTTAAATATTTTACGTATACCGGTATTCAATAGGAAATACCGAAATATCGCTATTGATATTGTCATTCGGTATTGCAATCTCTAATTAATCATATTAATTGGCCGGAACCCGTTAGATACAAGTTTGACTCCCGCTCGGTACAAAATATGTTTTCTATATTAATGGGGTATTCTAAATTATGCAGGTATGTTGAATAAATCTTAATTGAAAAATCAAACTAGATATATAAGGCCGTATAGAATATAATATATATATTATGTATTCTTGGTATCCTTCCAGTATTCCACCAAGAACAAACAAGATACACAATAAATTAGGGTTGTGTTAATTAATAACTAGTACGTTTAGATAAGTGGAAATTATTAGATAGGAAATAATTTATAGATATATATTATTATATACGATAAATACATGTAAATAACACAATCTCATCTATACATAATATAGCAATTTAAACTTCAGTTTCGAATAATTCTACGCAAATCCAAATATAGACTATGACATTTGCCCGATAAATATTTTCCCCATAATCCGATATAATAAAAATAGAATCAGGTGGCTTGACTCTCGTTTATCCGTTCCCACACCTGGGCATAATAATACGCACCTTATGATTACCACGTTATATATATATATATATATAAATGTACAATATATAGTGAGGACTACTAGCCAATTCTTAGCTGCCTTAAAATAGCTCTTCTCAACTAAGCTTTAATAAATAAAACATTTTATCTTCTTATTTTTTGCTCAACTAGATTATGAATTGTGACAAGCACATAATTGCGGATCTAATTAATACGGACTTAATCCAATAAAAAAAATATTTGTAGTCTGGAAAAAAAGTCAATCACTTACATATTATTAAATATGTATAGAATACAACGTAAAAGTGCTATTTATTTAATATATTATATCAAAATTAAATCTATTGGTAAATCAGAATTAAAAGGTCAGGTGTCCGTTTTTTACGTTCTCCGTGACAAGAATGAATGCTATACAATAAAACATGACGAACTTCAATCATTGTATAAAGCCGGGTGTCCAAACTTTTTGAAAGTCAAGTCTCTAGATACTCCAGAAACCAAAAAGCTGAAAAAATAGAATTGTAACAGAAAAATAATATTTTTTTATAAATAAATTAAGTAAAAAAATCCTAAATTTAACCGTTGAGTTTGTGCTAAAATAATTACACTATTTTATATTTAACAATTTCTCTCATATAAATATCCGACACCCGACCTTTTACTTCTGATGTACAAAAATATTTACAAAATAATATCAAAAGTATTAGGTATCAAGCGCTACACATCATGAACTATGACAACTGAACAAGATTTTCTCTTTATAGTATGTATACAATATATTATACTTATATTAGATATATGTTGGCTAGGTACTTGCTGTCATATTATAAATACGTATATTTTTTCACGCATTCCATTATTCTTTACCTGCGGTAACATGGCAATCGTCTATTTATCATGGCGTTCAGATATCGTTGCAAATCGGTGTACCAAACCATCGAACTCTCGCTTGAACTGTATTTAAATATCGAAAATAAGAAATAGGTAAAAGAGATACAAACGAATTCACGTGCTGATTGGAATAAGTGAGTTTTACATAATAATTTAATCATCCAGGGACTGAATATAAAGGAACGGCTCTCGACGATATGTCTGAGAAGAATTCTGCAGTTTTTTGGACATATTGTCAGGCGCGGACCGGACAACCTGGAGAGACTGGTAGTTTTGGGTAGCCTCCAGGGAAGGTGAAGCAGAGGAAGAGCGTCTGCGCGATGGAGCGACCAAGTGAAAGAGCTGACTGGGGGCACTATCCATTCTGCCCTGAGAGAAGCGGAAGATCGAGAAGGATGGAAAGTCTTGGTCGCTCAAAGGATGGCGAAATTTAAATGTGGTCACGATCCTCAGCCATGAGTGCACGACCAAGAAGAAGAAGACTCAATTCTAAAAATATCACGTTAGGATTTCGCGCAACCCAATATGTCCGCCCCGAATCGGTGTATGTATGTATACGTATAGGTAAAACATTCTACAGTGGCACCATAAGCGATTCGCGCGTGTATTGAATTGCTTGCGACAATGCCTGTTTCAATGCTAGCAAACAATACCACTACAACTGCAATCCGCATTTTCCGTACCCATGGTGCCACTGTAAAACGATTTACCCATATCAGACTTTAAACTCCGGTTACGCTTTGTTTGACGTTCACTGAACCCTTTGATTTCATACTCTAGATCTAAATAGGTACCTACATGTTGGGGTTAAGAAAAAATATGTGAAACATATTTACCCAGTGGTATAAGAAACCATACCCGACTAATTAAAAGTGGAGCATGTCAAATTCTACTCCACAATAGGCAGGGTTCAATTAACTATTCATCTTTTACCGGGCATCTTACGTGGGCGAAGTCGATGCGAACGCGTTTGCGATACGATCATAGATAACAGACGTATATATATATATGATACGATCCAAAACAATGCGAAGCGGCATCGTTGTCCTAAGTGTAGCTGAGTTACCAGCTGTCACCATCGCACATTTATACAATTTTTTAATTACCATGGTAACGCCTAGAAATATTTAGATGTATGAAAATAATTACCTCCTATGTTTATTAAAAAATTGTTACCATGGCGACGCCTACACCAAACTGTTTGATCGCGTCGCTGAAGCCCCGCACCGCTCGCCGGGTATTATCTGCACGTAGGCTACTACAGGTGGCATTCACTGCCGCACCGCGTTGCGTCGCATTTGCATTAAAGCCTCAATTACATTGAGCTTCTTTATGAGCTGTTTATTGGCGAATTTACAATCTGCCTGTAAAGTCGCCCAGTGTAATCATCGAATAAGCTAATAAGCGGGTTGTAAACACTCTACCGAGAAAAGCTGAAAGCCGGTCAACTTTACACGCCGGCGTGTGGGCCTACTGCGTCTGCGCAGTAGAGCGCAATACCAACCTCCCGGTAAAAAAACAAACTACGTTCTGTCAAAATAGTCACTGGATGGTCACTGGCTTGTGGCTTATCAGTGAATGAAAAGTTTTGTGTGTAATCATCAAATCGCAGTAGCTGAATCGCCCGCTTTTAAATTCGCCAATAAACAGCTCGTAAAGAAGCTCAATGTAATTGAGGCTTTAACCTCGCCCACGTAAGACGGCCGCGTTAATGAATAACTTTTTAAATATTTCGAATAAGGAATTGTTTGAAATCGATTGTAAGAAATATGTATAATACCAATAATATTGAACCAAACCATTTTCTATAGAAATGGAACCTATTTCTTAAAATGAAGCAAAAAGTATCTTATGAAATACGTATGTACCAATTTTTATAGATGCTTATAACGAGGAAATAGTCCTATATATTTTTGCATACGTAAATGGCACTTACGTCAAGCTAAAACCTGTTCCCGTGATTCGAATATTACAACTTTCCTATCTATGTAACATTTTGATATCTCTTCCATTTGTACAATGGGGATATGTAAATTATTGTATCGTTGGTATAGTATTACAGTGTTCCGCGCAATTGATTTTTATTATATTGTATTTTTCCTCGTAAAAACTGTTTAAAAAGTAATCAACGAATACCCTCTTTCGCCTGACATTTTTCATAGAGGTATATTTTTGTGCATGTATTATAAATCAAAACACGGACACGCAACCTACGACACAGAATATGTAGAAGGTCAAAAAAATTAGGAAAGGATTAAAAAGCAGCAAAAGTCATGTAGCATTTTACATTGTACGCTTTCCACTCTCCATATTTTTATTTCGTTATAATTTCAATTCATCAAATTTCTGATTTAAAAATGTTTAATTTAATATAAAGGGAATAAGGTAATCATCATCATTAACTCTCGAAGATAGTGTCAATTTTAGGAATGTAAAGGGAACTGACAGGTTTAAAGGCATTCTTACGAATAGTTTTTCGCTGCGATAAACCGCCATTTGTTCTTAAACGAAGATATATATAATATGTAGTTATATTTGTAGGATTATTTTATTCTTTGATTGATTTTTACCATAAGATTGTGAAAAATACCCATTCTTTTAAGTTTATGTACGATTAAGACACTGCCTCATCCATTCCATGGAAAACTTTCACAGCCCGAAGAGGTTTCTGTATGTTATTACCACGTTTTTATTAGCTCGTATTCTTGTTTTTCCAGTATACATTTTTCTTGTGTGTCCAGTCCTAGCAACTAAATTATTAATATATACGTGCGTTACTATGGAAATCAAAATGACATTTCAGTATTCTATATTTATTCAGTATTTCTATCAACTACAAAAAAAAGTATTTATTAATACATTGAATTGTCAAGTTTATATGATTCAACAGAAAATTTAAAAACGTGGTATATACAAAGTTCTTTTTATCTTATAATTATTTTTCTATAAATGCTCGCTCATAATAAAGAGGTCTATTCTAGATCGGAATATATACTGAAAAAATTGAATTTTCCAGTGGTGAAATTATAACTTACGAACTACTTCTTTAGATGCCAATATTCTACCACTCATCCATCATGGTATTTTGTTCATCATACATATTATATATATGTCTATATATTTCTGAAAATTAGTATAAAGGAAAAGTGGGTGGTTTACATAAATCGTTACATGTCCCCCGAGGAACAGAGTTAGAACGTTAGACTCTTGATTTGTAAATCATGAATTTGAGCACCACTGCTTTGTCATATTCCATGGTATTTTAAAATCAAAAATATTTCGTCACCCCGTTTAAGCTTGTTGTAATAGAAAAATTGAATTTTTGATTTCCATCAATAAACACACAAATATGTAGTTTTGGACTCTTTTACTAAGCATTGCTATAGTTTATCATTCAACTTAGATTTTGACTCGTAAAAAAATGTTATGATTCCTGCGTAATCTATAACACTCATACATAATATAATATACATCGTTATGGTATAATGTACAACCAAAATCAATTCTCTATTTGTAATATTCCAAAATAAATTCTAACTTATTAAATCGCATGCCTTAGTATGTCTTAATATGTTATTTCTTCTTACATTTTACTTATCTGTATTATATACAAATTATAAATATAATTAAGTTGATCCCTATCATTGTTGATTAAAAATCGACCTTTTTGTGAAATCGGAATACAATAAGTGAATAGCGAAATTATTTTCGATCTTACTAAATTCTATCGATACGTGAAATTTTACATTTCACTTGAACTGATAAGTTAATTGTAATAATAACCTCATATTACGCGCTGCAGGTGTTATACGTGACGATAGACCGATAGAAGATGTACAGTAATATTCTGAGATGTTGTAGCGTAATAGGGTGAGATGAATGAGTGAAATAATATTATCCTGTATGAAAATGAGACGTAGAATCTTACCAAGATCCAAAAGTATCGACGTTTGATCTTTAAGAAACGATGTCTCTGCAGAATCTTAGGGGTACACTGGTACGACCGCATTACAAATATACTATATATACATTCCGGATACTACCTGAAAATGCAACACTCCTCACAGTCGTGGTACAACTGCATGGATTTTGTCGCCATGGCCGACTTTCCTTCACTCTGCAGCGGTGTTACAAAAGCGATTTACGCGTTGCAGAACTCACATGGTGGAAGACGTGGCGATGGACCGAGAGAAGCGTGATAGGATAGAATACATGATCATACTGAATGACGATTTCCGATAGTAGTTCTGCTAATTATTTAACTTTGAATGCGATGGGGTTCTCTGTTTGGAGCAAATGAAGATTTTTGATTGCATATTTCGTTCATATTAAATTAATAAATAATGTATTACCATTTTTTTCCAATATGAAACAATCGTCATTCTCTACAAATAGTTTATCGTATTGCATTCGAAGAATAAGCTCTAACCAGCACTATGATTGAAATTGACAGTTACGAGCTTGTTATTTTAATTTGAAATTGAAAACATTTAGTAAGACCTCACCAAAACTAACTTTTTTGCCTTGTGAATACTTTTATTATGTTTTATTATTATTTTGTAAGTAATTCTTGAAAACGATTCGCCACATTGCAACTTTCTCTAAGTTGGGATTTTGTTATGATCCACTTAAAGGATTTCTCTCAAGGGAATAAGATAAAATTAGATGGAATCACATTATTTATAGGCACGATAGACAAAAACTTTCGCAGACGCTCAAAGTTAGTCAATTATTTAATAAGCAATAAAATATAACATGACGATAATTAATAATATTATAATAATTAACTTTTTGTAGTCTGCGTAGTCATAATTAAAATGTATGTAAATATTACTTTTTCCTATACACATTTGCCTTGAATTATCCACTAATAACGCATGATAGAAAACATTCGAAAATGTGTAAGAGAATAAATGCAAATTCGAATTTTGAAAAATGTAGGAATCGTTTATTTTAATCACATTGAAAAATAAAACAAATGATACCCTTTTGACAGCTGATGCCATGCTGATGCTTACAGTTTGTGAATATCATATCGAGTATAGAGTAATAGAAAGTATCAAACGACATTACAATTAATTTGTGACAGATTGACAGAAAGGCATAAAGAAGTATATTATGGTGTCGGATAGGAGACATGTTATATCTCCGAAAATGTCAATTTCTATAAAAATATACTCGATTCAAGAGATTTTAGAAGTGGATAAATCTAACTGAATGTATTAAACAATCAAAAAAATGGCGTTTATATAAGAAATCAATGTGTTATCCAAAGGATTTGATATGGATAGGGTACTGTAACATACTCTCACCTAAGGAAAAATACACAATCAGTCATGAGAAAGAACCATCAGCTAAACGTCGACGTTTGACAAATGAACGGGTTCAACGATGGTGTGCTCGCCTAAGTCAGGAGACTAGAAAGACTCTACCAGGCTGATGCAGCAGGTCACAGACAAATACTTGAGTCTAAAACGTAAGACGTATCAGAATATTTACACGCGGTACTATCACTTGGTAATATTTTCTAGTTATTAAATATTAAAATATAATTATAATAATATATTGTTTATCCATCATTATTAAACAATACACCCACGATGGCCTCGTGGCTTAAGCGTCGACTTATAACATCGCGTGGTCCCAGGTTCGAATCCTGGGTCTGGAAAGTGCAGATAATGTTTTTCAATTTGTGTTTAAGACAAAGTATGGACGTAATAGATTAAGGAAGTGGCTGACATCCATTTCTCGTAAAAAACAAAATCTGTTAAATATGTAAGTCAATACTTTGGATATAGGTAAATATATAAACATGGAATGATAATTACCTAAGAGCATACATAAGTGAAACGGCAAATAATTCTCAACAGTAGGTGGAACGAAATTTCGTAGACGTTGCCAATCGGAGACTGACAGTCGAGGTGTGAGCACGTCAATTTGTTTTGTGATGGCGTCAGAGGAATATATTCTTAAATCGTGTAAAGATGACTGAAAAACGTTCCGCATGTACTTTCAAAGAAAACATGTCAATGAATATACTATTACTATTACGAATATAATAATAAACATAACATTAAAAGGACGCATGTTGAATTTTTATGACAAATTATATTTCGTTTTGCTTGCGTCATTTGCACAATCCGCGCATCGCCTAGTCACAATCTTTTAAATTATCGATTAAGTTTTAAAAAAAATCGATTAAGTTTAGTGTAAGCCATTTTTCTTGCAACCTTTATTTGATTCAATCAAATTAAATCATATCACTGTCAACATAACATATTATGTTATAATACAATAATGTCATACTAATATTTAAGTGTAAAAAAATCTAGGTTTATTTTATTAATGTTACTGGTTTTAGATACCATGGCATATTATACAATGGGTCTGATAATAGAAAAGATAAACCGTAATAAAGAATAATCTAGCGGTAAAACACGTTATCTGAAAAGATTTATTCGACCATTTACGGCGGGAACCGAATAAGTCATAAAATTGAGTTTTGTCTCTGGCCTAAAAGAGGATGTGTTTTATGACTACTAAACTTGCACCGTTTATATCATGAAAAAATCTATGTTCTTAGATTTTGTGCGAAGCTGTCATTGTTATTTGCACTATGTAAGTGCCAACTATCGTTAGTCATTGACACGGGTATAAAGTTATTAACTGCGAGACTTCAAGATAATATAATTCATCCCTAGAGTAAGTGAGTCAAAGTGAATTACAATTAAATAAACTGTAGCGTATCTTTTTACCTAAAAATCATAGTTAACCTGTAACATAAAGGAATATGATGCAAAATTGTTGTGAATTAAAGCCCTTGATGAATGAAACCAAACTATACTTATTTCATGTAATTCAATAAATAGCAGGATCGCTTCCTTCCGAGCATTGTTAACTGAATTTAGACTCAGTTTGAGTAATGCCAATTCGAATCGAATTGTAATGAATTTTATTCCGATCGAATATTCGTCAACTCAATCCAATTACACTAAAACGTTTTGGAAGCAACAGCAAGTGTTATACAAAAGATTTAAAAAACCTACATGGTATATAATATATAAGGCCCCCAGAACAAATACGTATCCGGAAATTTTTACGTAAACAGTTCACCGCAGGACTGTAACATTTAATCAAATGACGAGTTCTTCGTTGAATATTTCACCGTGAAGTTTATTTGTACGTATGCTACAACATGGTGGTGAATTTTATGAGATGTCTTTACTAGGTTAGGTTAGGTTAGGTTATGTTAGGGTTAATCTAATTGGAACAGTACTATTTGCAAACTATCGCCGCATTTGGTAAGATACGTACAAATGTAATCCACGGTGAAATGTTCAACGAAGAACTCGTCATTTGATTAAATGTTACATGAACTCATGTTTCACGTACTGCGGCGCACGAATAAGTGTCCCACTGTGAACTGCATACGTACAACTTACATGTAACCAAACAAATAACCTTATTAGGCGATTAGGAGATACATACACTAAAGTTTTAGATAATGCCATGGTCATTTATGCACATGAATGGATACAATAATTTAAAATATTAATTAATATTAATTAAATTGAAAATCATTTATTGTACTTAATTCATATATTTGAATAAGATCAAAACCAATTTAGTACACTTACAAGGTATTTGCCAACAATAGATTTTTTTAAATCATGATAGCGTACCCGACATCAATATATCTAGTATTTTTGGTATGTAATTAATATTATAAAACTATAGAAAACAAATATATTCATTCATAGATATATAATATATATATATATATTATATTCTTTGCCAAGACGTTCAGTGAGATTAGTGTATTTATTAATAGAATTGAAACAATCAGGCTTTGAGAAAATCTGTAAGTTATTCAATTTTGTCAACACACATAATAAAAAAAAAAAAGTTGAACGGGTGGGATTCGAGCAATCACAGTTTACATTATTTGGGTGAGTACTCTTATCCTTTGAGATATCAATTATTCGCCTATGGTTCAAGCGGAATATTTCTATCGGAAGTTTCATATCAAATTTTACCATTTATTGCATCCGGATTTTGTTTATATCACCATAATTTATCGATGGCTAATGGTGTTGGACAAATTTGCATATAACGTCATGTAATTTATTTATAATAATTATATATGGCGTATGCATATTATTAGAAAGTAATAATAGACAATTGAGTGTAGGATATATAAATGTTTATAAATAGTAATATTTAAATAAAAAACATAGTACAATAACAGTAAAGTATTAAAATAATCAGATAAAATATATTATACAAAGAGAGAAAAATTACAATATAATAAAATCAACGTATAAATCATAACAAAAAAACAGGTGAGTATGTACACATTAAAAAAAAAACATTTACTGCAGTGCCTGTGTGCCTGAATGAAATTATTGAACATGTCAATAGAAGAACTATTCTAAAGAGCTTAAATTAGCAGATAAAATAAAAATCAACGTGAAAGAGGTCACAACTTTTCGTCTGTCTGTTGAAGATACGAAACTGTACCGTGCTTAATGTTTCGGCTTACGAAGTTAATAATAATAATAATGATAAATTAATGTATCTACCTACCTAATATTAAAGTTTTTGTTTTATTTTCAGTACCTACCGTATAATATATCGTCGGTATAGTGGCAGAAGACGATAAGTCAAAAATTGGTTGATTTGAGTTATGAATGCAGAATGATAAAGTTTAACACGCTCTATCGTCTGAAAAAACAAGCTCCGCCAAAGTCCATGTACTTGTGACATAATTTAAAGAATTCAATACGTATTAAGTCACTTTCTTTCATACTTCATAGTGGCAAATAACAATAAGATGACTTAACGTTATTTGGCTTCAAGCTTCTAGTCACTTGTCCTTTATTTATATTGACTTATTGTCTATGCCACACACAGCTTGCAACCATTTGACAGTTGGTTCTGAATGTTGACGTTTCGCGCGTATTTATATTTCTCATACTTTCTACAATTGTGCTTGTAATCTATTGTATAATCGTTTTTATTGACGTGTATAATTTAAGATTAGAAAATATTATGTTCTGTATGGGCAACATAATAAAATAAGGGAGCATGTAAAAGGTAAGCAACTTAAATCAACATAACCTCAAAATGAAGTTTGCTCTACAATTATTGAATATTTGTGCTCTGATATCACGTTTCTACGGCAACGGCAGCAAAATAATGAGTCAAATGGGAATGAAATTGGAAACTGAAAACTTGATAGTTTAATCACTAAACCCGGGGTGGGCTCATCTCCTCTTGTTAGTCTTGAATCGCCAGACGAATACAATGCCAGTATTTTATACTTCATCTGGTCATGGTCTCCTCACGTGCGATTGTCAATCTGGTTTTACCATCCACCCAGTCTTAATAATTACAAATAATTAATAATGACAAAACATCGAGAGCGTCGACAGCTTCAAGTACCTGCGGGTACACATCACGGGAGATAGCATTTTACAGAAAGAGCTCGCTATCCGAATGGGAATGGCTGAAGCAACATTCAACTTGATGCGAAATGTCTGGGACTCACGATTGTACTCGGTCAAAAAAAATGCCGCCTATTTGACGCTTGCATTCTGACGGTGCTGCTTTACGGTAGTGAATCATGGCACCTTACGAAGGCTCAGAGCAACCGTATACTGAGCTTCGAAAACAGATGTTTGCGATGAATACTGGGTGTGCGGTGGTATGACTTTAGGATCGAGGAGATAAGAAAATGCACCAAACAGCTTCTCATCACGCTGAGAGTGAAGAGACGACGTTGGACCTGGCTCGGCCACGTGCTGCGGTTGCCAGAAGAGAACCTCTACTTGGCTTGCCTGTTTTTCAAGCCGACCGGACTCCGGCGTCCTGGAAGGCCGCTAAATACTATCTATAGAGTGATTACGGCGGAGCTACGGGATGCTGGTTTGACCTGGAACGGAGCAACAAGACTGGCGAGCGACAAGGATTCTTGGAGGCTCCGCGTGGTGTCCATATGCTCCAATTAAGGGGAGGATATGGAAAGAAGACGAAGAAAGAGCTTCGAGCGCAAAGGGGATTTTATTTTAAGGAATGCAGACAGTGCTGCTCCAAAAACCCAAAGGGTACGAATTGCTGACGGCAAACTGCGCAAGGACTCAAAATCATACCACTTTTATCAAAATGAATTAAAAGAAAGTATTTGCCAAATTTCTTTCTTAAATCTCCATACCGTTTATCCACCTGTTATCCGATGTTTCTAATAAATAAATTAAATACTGTTCTCGAACCCTTCGAGGTTGGCTATGATGAAGCGGAAATGATCTCTTAATTATATTTTAAGTTTTCTTAATTAATTTTATTGGGTAATTGTTAATTTTAATTGTTTTCATAAATTATTTTTGTGTAATCATCATCCCCATACCGTTTATCCACCTCTAATCCAATGTTCTGATAAATAAATTAAATAAAAATGTATTCTTTTTATTATTTTTGCCTAGTACTTAGCTACACAAATTTATGTTTAATAATTTAATAAAGATGAAAAGTATCATAATTTGAAACAAGATTATTACTAATCTTACAAACAAAAATATCAAATTACTTCTATAATACCTACCTAATAGTATCCACCTACCTAATATTATTTCTGTTTTAATTTTTATTTTATTTTAAATTGGCCAGTTTCTATTATTATTATTATCCAATGTATTACTACTCAACTATAACATTTTATGTTTGACTATTCTATTAACTCAAAAATCGTTGTGGCAAAAAACGTTAATTCACCGTTTTGTAAATAAACTCAAAAAAATAATTATTATTACTATAAAAAGGCCTTGACAATACTCAAATCGAATTCATAAATGATTACCGAATATCATAAAGTAGCAATTTTAGGTAAAAATGTTTAAACTATTTAAATAGAGAGGTTTCAATTTCTTGAATTTAGAAAAAGACGAATATCTCAAAACAAGGTTTTTTGACTTAACGCCTTTTGCCACTATACCGACGATATCATATTGTCGGTTGATAATGTGACATTTGAAAAGTCATTGCCTCGTCGACCCACTGATGTAAAGCGGGAAACGCCACTGATGTCGACCCACGCATCCCGCCCCCGACTTTAAGGGTGGGTACCCGCTAACACAACAACTGAATGAAACTGCCCACGCAAAATTTACGTCTAAGGGGAAATAATAAAATCTAACGGAACAGATCTAGAAAGTAATAATATTACAACTGCTTTCATTCAAGAAGAGCTTAAGTATGAAAATTTTGCCTTAACTGCGGTTATGCTGATACTTAAATATCAGTCATAATATCTCGTGCTTGAGTGCCATTGTATCTTAAGTTCAGTAAAAAATACTTTTTTGGGTGTTAATTTTTATGCACTTATAGCTTTATGATTTTTATCTTATATAATATGATCAGCTCTTTGGCTGTTTATATAATATTATTATCTAGCCACAAAATATAGTTTTTATCCGTCTTTTTCTTCCATTATAACTCAAACACTACTAAATCAATAATAATGAAAATATCGAAACTATTTATATTATTATATATTTATAAATATTTTAATTTCATTTTACGACATAGTATCGAAGTTACAAGATAAAACTAAAAAACAATATAAAAAATAACACAAATGCGAAATGTTATATTTTCATTGTTATATTTAAGATATTTAATATCTACCAAAATTAAATGAGAAATTATTGATTTTATAGAAGTAATAATTACAAGATAAAAAGAACTTTTTATATACTTACAACGTTTTTAAATTTTCTGTTAAATTATTATGATATTATGAAGTAAATAAAAAACTAACAAACAAACAAATATATAATACTGAAATGTCATTTTGACATTTTATTTTGATTTCCATATTAACGGACGTATATATTAATAATTTAGTTGCTCGGACCACCCTCTTAGCAACCAATAATAGTCTTTTACTTTTTATGGATTATTCTGAAATAACTTTCCATACAAAACAGAATTGACTGAAAATGAATTCAATTCTGCTTAAAGGTGGCTAAAAGTATTAAAAGAATGCATTGGCACCGTGTTTTGATATATTCTAAAACAAATATCTAGCTATTCGGGAAGTTAGTTAAAAATCGATTGCAAGATTTGTACTGAATAAACAACCACCGAACAAACAAGAATACGAGCTAATAAAAACGTTGTAAAATATAGGTGAATAAACTACATTCAAAACAAAATTTTCTACCTCTTCATTGTGTATTTCGTCTACTTTTATTTGCATATTGTATGCTGACGAATCTGTGATTACTAACTATTCTACAATAAAAATACACAAAGTCGTGTAAAATATTATTTTAACATTTACAGTAATATCTCAATTTAGCACGTGGGCATCAGCCGTCATTAAACGTCACTTAATATTGTTGTCAGAGATGTCGTTTGACACCGTTTCATTGGCAACCTCATTATCTAATAAGTAACGTAGTAAAAATGACGGAAACATAAAACATTCAAATAATACGAACGTCAGAGAATATTGCAAAAATAAGTATATTCACTGTTATTACTAGTTCACGTCAGCCTTATGTAAATACTATGACGAAACTAACCTTTCGGAGAGACTGTCATCAAACCGTACATACATAGTTGCAGAGTTTGGGAATTGAGTTTGGAGCAAAGGCCGATGTAGATCGAAAAAAGGAAAAATCAGCTTTTACTAAATTATCTACATCCAAATCAGACCCTAGTCCAAATAGAGATAATATTAAATCAGAAAGTGGAAAAATAAACTAAGTCCGATATTTATAACAATATTATGTTTCACTGTAACATTTTATCCGATTTATACAAACTATAAATGGTCTGAAATATAAGTAAAAACATAATAATTTATGTTTATTCTTACATATTTATTTATAGCGATTAAAACTCTATAAAACTGTTATGTTTTATTAATAATACACGTGAGCAATAGAATCAATTTCGTTTACCTGCTCGTCCTACTCATATGATTAAAAAAAGCTTTTTAAGATATACTCTGAGATATTCTTTTATATTTTATCTGCGTATGTGTACAGAATATCTACAAATATAACTAATACAATAGTACGTGTATTCGTCACGACTTGTTTCTGAAATACTTAAATTAATAACTGTTATAATCTAAATATACAATTCAAAATGTGTTTGTTTCATTTCCCTTTCCTACTTGGCCCCAAGTGACATCTATATTAAAAAAATAAAAGGTGTGTTTATTCAAAATACTTATCCTGCCAATTCCAATTTTAAAATTTCACAACGGATCAAGGTAAATAAATTAATTGCATATTATTATTATTTTGGATTCGATTTTAATTTGATGTTCTTTTATTTGACTCATCTGTCAGAATTATTTTCGTTTTTACAGGCTGTATGTCTAGATGCAGATATTTAATATTGAAGAATGTAATTATTATTGTATTGTTTTGTAAATATTAGAAATATTCAATTATTATTCATATCGTCAATAAATAATTTTGTCTTTTAAAATTTGTTAGTATAAATATCTGTATTATTTTATATTCTTTACCAGAGTTGACAATGTCCCTTTGAAGCGGACGAAACCGGTCCTCATTAATATTGTACTAAGTGGAATTACTACTATATATTGTGTTTTACTTTAATTAATATAGTGTATTTCCGCCAATTAATAATTGACAGTAATACCATAAAAGATATCATCATTTTAGTTTAATTTCAAATTACATTTGTACACTCTTTTAAATCTTTCTTATTTCTCCAAAGTTTGGCGCATAAGTTAAGATTGTAGATCAATAATTTTATAGCATTTAAAAGTATGGCTAATTTCATTTCTTACATTATTATGAAATAATAAATCGATTCCCACTATTCTTGGTAAATAATTGTATTATGTTTAGATCTTTTTTGTAATTAAATTATTTTTATAATCAAAGTAATCGCTTAGTATCGGGTATTTGACTCTAGTCGATGATACCGTTAATATATAGCCATTTATGAAATCCGTTGAATTAATTTATTGATCATTCAAAAGCGGGGTATTGTATGTATCCATCGTCGCTCTACGATGCGGTTTTGCGGAAACGTAGACAGTGCTACGGCGTAGGCATACCCTCCGGGGTTGGCCTCTACGGTCCGCCACTTTGCATTTATGCTACGGTAACCACTTATTAGTATTGGCGAACACATTTTCATAGATAATGCATTTGTTTGGTATACATGTTCATCTACACGGTGTCATATTTCCATTACTCCACCATGACACCACTAGAATAATAATTAATCTGGCAAACAGACCATACTGCTATTTATATAAATACCTCAAATCAATGATAACTTTCAAGTAAAACTAGGTGTACAAGCCCAAATTGACATACAAATCCGAATGCTGATTGTCTTGGAAAAGAAAGCTATAAAGGGTCTTCGGAGCCCATCAAGCAGGCCATATCTGATGGGTGAAAGTAAGCCAACCATCCACAAGCCTCTTCTTTAATAGACCTGACGGGAAAAGGTGGGTCAAGAGGTATATACTGCAGTGGTTAGACTATATATACAGATACAAGGCATGATTAATGCTAAATTGTTGAAGATATTATAGAAGCAGTAAGCGGACAGTGTACGTACAGCAGACATATCATGGCGGTAGTAATGTCACATTATCAAAATTATAAACACTGATAATTATAAATATGACTCATGGTCGACTTGTACCGATCCCAAAACATTCAAATTATAATTAAAATGTACCTATATGTGCCGCTACATTTCAAAATCAGCTAAGTCCACCTTTAGGTTTTTTTACTTTTTTGTGAATTGCTGAAGAACTACTGCTTTCTAACATTTCTGCATTACCAAAATGTGGAATTTAGTAATTTTAAATATTCTACACTTGAAATAATATAAACTTTCACCCTTTTGACTGTGTATTTGAGAAAACAAAATGCTGTTTTTCTCCTATTCGTCTATTATGGACTTGGCTGATTTTGAAATCTAGCGACACATATATAGATGTCTCGATACCTGTTAAATTATATACGGATCAATTATTATACATGTTAGGCAGTCAAATACATCAAATTAACAATCAAAAAAGTCAACTTATACATAATACGGAAACGCAAAAACATCTGACAACGATGATGCCTACGTACAGAATATCTTTTGCGGTATGGTACCTATTTAAAAATATAAAATTACAAGATACATCACTACAAAGTTATAAGTTGTAACGGATTTAATTAAAAATATACGGATGGTCACTCTAATTCCGTAGGCCACATGGCGTGCGTAGGCGTAAACCGTAAAGGTGCAATGCTACTACGTGCGTCTCGCTCGAACAAAGGAAATGCATGAGATGCCAACAGTTTCCGTGACCGCCGTACACTCTAATTGAGACAATTATTCAATCCCTAGTGATCCAATGTCTTGGAACGTCGAGGTTAATAGTTACGTAATACCTAATATTTCCCGTACCTTGGAACGCAAATTACCTAGCGCAAAAAGCTAGGGAAACACATAATTCCTCTAGTGCTATAACTCCCTATAAAATCTTAAATAGGCATTCATATTTGCATAATAATACCTTAGGCATATATGAGCTTTCATTTTTAAGAATCGATATATCATTGCTCCGTTTTGTTTAGTTGAGTTATTTATTTATTGTTTTATTTTAAAGCATGTTATGAATGCCACAAATAATTAATTATAAACGTTGACAACATGATATTTTAATGAAAAATAACAATTGATAATAAATTATATATCGAAAAAATATGATAAAAAAATATAGTAATCACAAAATAGTAATGAAATATCATGAATATTAATGCGTGAAATTGTCGATTTAAGCATATATGGATATCATTATGTCACCTTCTTAATGTGTAAAATACGCCATAATGGTGTGAGAAAAAATACAGATTTCTGGTTGATTAAAAAGGCCTTAGGGCTAGAATATAAAATTTATGCAAGAATGATTTTTTGGAAATAATTTTTACATAATTAAAAGTCATTTTGTGAGTGATGACTCTAGGTAACTCAGCTACACAAAGCAATAGAAAAAATACGAAAAAAGTATAGGGCACTGCATCGTAAACGTAAAAGAGTGCATTGATCAGTCTCGTAATCTTAGCTATTAGTGTCTAATATGACTGACTGATTTGAAAGTCAACATAAATTACTTGGTATGATTAAAATCGTTCAATTATAATTTATGGCCATATCTTTATAATTTTAATACAGATTTTATACCACTAACCTTTGATAATGATGGTCAAAACTAATAACTTCAATTGAAGACATCTAATTAATTATAAAACATTATTATATTTTTAGATAATATTAACATAAATAAAATAGTTCATATGTAATCATTTTTCTTTCATTTCTTTTTAAATATTACAACAAGGCATGGGGCCTAATTAGAGTATTATAATTGTAGGAATGAAACACAGAAATACCCATGTTTTAAGAAAATCACAAACCGAAATGTGTTAACCTAACCTAACTACGAATCTTCCTCTTGTCCTCTTGATGAAAAGCCAGTGCATTACGCATTGGATTTTGAGGGCTACCATAAAATTTCATGATAACAAAACTTTTATTATTGCAGCAAAATACCTACTACGCATTATAAATCTTGAATTAATTATGTATTATAGTGTAGTGGTATCAGTCAATATTTCATTTTTACTATAATACGTCCATATTAATCCTAAATTTCACATCAATAAAATATTTTTACAACACCAAAAAGGACAAATTATAACAATTATTACTTATTCGATCTGTTTCCTGTTAAAATATATCCCTACTCTAAATAAAATTTTATTAAATTTAAAGAAATGACATCAACCTTAATATAACCTTCCTCCTATCGAAATTACAATGTATAAATTGGTACAGTATCTCTTTGGCCAATATTTTGATTTACGAGTGTATGTACCTTTTGAAACCAGAGAATTCATAATGTTATATCAATATACTTCAGTTGAATTGTGTAATTTTCCACGGAATACTAATTAATGAACATCACAAGAACAATAATTTATGTTACGTATTATAATAATATGTTTAAACATTTATAAACAAGTTGTAATATTTGTCTAATATGCCTACATCTGAATTTGAATAAAACAGTTTATTATAAACATCCAACATTAATTACCAAAAACACGACACGAATATTATTATTATTATTCTCAGAACTGTTTGTTTGACAATTTGCTTACTCAAATTAATCATACACACATCACATCATGAAATAATATGTTTATTTCCCATGCGCAAATAGTTGTACCTCCACCAAATTATTATTTCCTACGAAAATATCAGCAATGCGTACAATACAAACATCCCTGAGCTAAGTAGCACACGAATACATAATATAAATTTATGTCAATAAAGTCATTATAATAATATATGTCATGTTATTCAACCGAAGAATTCATAATAACACCTTTGTATTATCATCTCAATCTAAAGTACTTTATAATTGTTTTTTTTTGTATCATTTTTCTATTACAAATTGTATAATTTCTTTTGCTAAATATTGTTTTAATATTATAAAATTTTGTGTTGAAAAAACATCGGTTAAATTCATGTATATTGTATAACTAACAGTACAGTATATACTCGTATATACGTATATTATGGTTGCGTATATTTCTGCCTGAGTAATATTTACGCGGGTAAAAATACAACGAATGTCCGATATTATAGTTTTATTTGTTTGTAGTTAAATTGACATTATTTTAAGTGTGTGTTTATGATTGATATACGTTGGTGACGTGTTGTATTTTATGTTAATATATTATTAAAATGACAGTATTTGTAAATTACATTAGGGTTATAAGTTTTAGAGATTATAATCAAAGAACAATATCGAAGAAAATAGCTATCAATCATTAGTACGTAAACAACACACCATTCTGTTTTTCCGTGAGATTACAAGCAGAAAATAGACGATAAGATCACTTTAAAAGCCACGTGAGAAAAAAAATACAGAGTCACTGAGTGACAGTTAGGTACACTAACGGCGATACTGCCGTCAAACAAAGCGTCAACACGTCCCCGCCAAAAGGTACGATCGGGAAAAGCGACAATCTTTTTATCGCGTCTATTTTTCATCAGATAAACGCGAAGAATGCTCGAAGAATCTTCAAAGTTCACGTACCTGATCCCTCCTGGACGATAACCTCGTTCGTTCGCGCCACTCGAATCACATGCACAACACCGAGAGACGGATGAAAATGCCCTTCCGCGTTGGCGAGGCGACCTGCGGCCTGGCCGCTTCACTCGCTACTGCCTCGGCGCAGGCTCTGCCGGCGGTCGATAGGACGCCGTCCCCCGCGGTCCTCGCCGCCCTCCGACGCCGCCGCCCACTACGTCATCGTAGACGCCGCTCTCGAGGAAAAACTCGGCGTCGTGAAATGGCCCCGCGATGGGATGTAGCTGATACGGCGACCCTCCGCCCGACGACCCCTTCCGCCTTCTTCTCGGTCCAAGCCGCAGATACTGCTATAACAAATGGCCTGCAAGGAAGCGGTAATGTTCACTGTTTTTATAACTTCGCGTTTTTCATTATGATTACTTATCGCATCCCGAATAGTCTAAATTGGCGTCTTATCATAAAGAGATTTTGTCATCAGAAGAACAAACATTTTTATAAGTAAAAAATTTGGAACACACTTTAAATAGGTAATGTTAACTATCAATAATTCTCGAAAGATAGTTGCATTAATTAAAATAGAGCAAAATATGTAATACTCATTCCACATAATTTAATAACAATCTGAACCAGTTTCATTCTGTTCAATCGCACATTTTCAACTGACACTAAATTAATAATACACATTCTTACAGATATTTATACTAATTAATATGATTATTAATTCTATTTGTACCACATAATATATATTCGTTTTGCTTGGCTGAATTCATTAGCTTGCTACAGATTCGATTATTTACACTAAATTTATACAGCTTGAATAAATTAATATCTAATATTTAATTGAGTTATTTTTGAATATGTTTATTTTTTTTTTATTTCACGTTATCAATAGTTTTTATCTTTAAAGTTGAATTGAATATTATTGTTTCGTATCAGTTAAAAATATTATATTGAATCGAATGAAACCAATCTGATTGTTATTACTTTATGTAATTTTTTAAGTCAAAACAACGACTAAGCTACAGATACAGCAACTATGCATGTGAGGTATTATTTCAAATTTCGACCCCATTTATAAATCAAGGTTAGTACTCACCTATTGTTAATACTTTGATTCAATAATACAAAAGATGGTCGTCAATATTAACAGGATTTAAAACAACATAGTAGTAGCATATTTTTGGGATTTTTTGGCCCGAATAATGATTGTATCCAAAGATGCACCCAGATTGCGATGGTTGTGGGTCCAAGTGCCAATCGGTGTAAATATTTTTGCTGATCTTTGATATATTATGTGGGTAATCTAATTTTTCCAAAATATATATTTAATAAAGAATATTGTCCCATTCTTAAATCTTTTAGGTATGTTGTTTATTCATCGAATAAAAAATGGTTTATAATTAAATATATGAATCTAAAACACCGCACTTGTACCTAATGGATATAAAGTTTATATATACTTGATAGCTAATAGAAGATTCAAAAATCAACATCTTGTTGATGTAGAATTTAATTTAAAGGGGCCAAATCAATTCATAATACTTATTGAAAATCCTATTGCAATTGTAACTAGTATATAAGTTAATATTAAAAACTAACCTAAACCTAATATTAAAACATCATTTTTAGGCTTGCAATATTCATTCAAGGAATTTTTATCTCAATGTGATTCTCAAAAATATGACCCTCTGATGAGTTCAGCGAGTCATTCTCCCTGTAGTGATTATCAATCAAGATTATACGTATATCCTTTGGATTTATCCAATCATGTCAACGACACAGGTTCATTATTTTTAACATCTGCAGATTCAACAATAATTGTTGTGGCCCAATTGCATATACAGATTTTGAGATTTTTTCAGATAAAAATATCGGAAACCTCAAAATGTTTGCATTTAGTTTTGGAGAAAAGGTCTTCCTTTCATTACCTTCTGTCTATAATCCAAAACACGCTGGGTCAATTAGAGAATGTTAATTATATAACACTGTAATGCATTGCAGTACGTAGTTGTTATATTTATATTTTTTTGCATATTACACACTTTTTCGTTTTTTTATTACTTTTACACATAACTAGTTCAAAAGTCATGAAGGGTTAAAACATTTAGTTACTTTTTTATTATATTTTTATAGATTTTACAGTCTTTAGAAATTAACCATGGAAAATTTCGCAACCAAACACCGAACACAAATTATAAAATTTTACTATCAAAACGAAGGATCAAAAATTCTAAATCAACGAGCATAAAATATCGTCGTGGCCATTACAACCTGAGGGATTCTCCGAGAAAATCAGATGATTAGAAGTTTATTTAGTCGTTTTGACATTATTCTGAAAACTTTTAAGCTTTTTCAATAAAAAAATTAGTTGGAACAATAGCTGTACCCACCAGGTCATGCCGATAGATTGCACAACCCTTTCGTGACTTTGGCCCAACGTGTAAAGGAGGCCTTGTGTTCTCCGGAGTAGTGCTCATCAGCCATCATGAAAAAGTCTAAGCAACCATTTTTTCAGCTTCACTTTCATATTTATTAATTATTTATTTAATAAAAAAAACATATTGAGATCATTAATACAAGATCTTCATAAAATAACATGTGGAATAAAAAGGTAAAATTAATTTTCACAAAAATAAACAAAATACATACCGCATCACTAAAAATGTCTACGTCTCTAGGAAGCACATTGACCAACCGCACAGCCCTCGATGTTGATGTCTGATAAGCCTGACACGAGATTTCATTCAAAAGAGGTCATAGCTGCGACTAGGGATTCCAATCCCGGGATCCCGAATCCCGAATTATTTTCGGTAGGTACCTATGAATTCGGGATTGATTTTTTTTATCCATTTTTGTGGAAAATAAAATAAAAACTAAAATATTACAGAAAAAATACTTTTGATAACATTACATTAGAAATAAACTGAGTTTGAATGAAGTTTGATTTATTACCCTTGTGTTGCCAATTCATTTTATTTTTTCACATAAATTAATAAAAATGAGAAAGATTGGAAAAAACAATGCTTCGCACTTTTAACAAAATGATTCTACCATGTTCTCATACTTTTTACGACAGTTTCTTATTTGGCTGAATAATTAGATTTATGAAGCGGGAAGGCCATAAACCATGATTTACTTTACTATTTTTAATCTCGCTAACCCATTCATTAAGTTTTTACTATCAGAACCATTCTCATATAATAAATGTAAACACTAAACACAATATTGATTATACGAAATTTTATAAATGAAGAATGTTTAGATTTGTAAATAATTTAACATAAATTAAAAAATCCACATAATATGTACGATTCTGGTAACATCCGTGATATGAATTTGAGAAATATAATAAATGAATCAAGAAATATTTAGTCAGACGTTTCTACCAGCAAATGCTGTTCTGGATACTCACTGGTCACAGGGGGAATCACCGGATAATAAATAACCATTTTGGTGCCTTACGCAATCGTAACAACACCAGAAAAAACTAAAAACACTAACACTTCATGCTTTGGAATTACTTCGGGCATATTATTCAGAATAATGTTTTAATTACTTAAATGTTTAATTTTTATTTATTGTCAACACAATATGTTATTTTTTGTTTTAATTGAACTTGTATTAATTGTAGGTATTTGTTATCTTCTCATATATAAATAAAACTGTTTTACTTCCACATTATAATTTATATTACAATATTATTTAATCCATTAAACCTATGTATTTTCAACATTGAACACAATGTGAACAATAAATATCTTAAATTGTATAGATTTTATTATGTTAGATTTATTTTTGACCGATTTTAACAATGTTTTTTGTATATATAAAAATTTTATATTAACTATCGAAAAAATACCAATCCCGGGCCGGGTATCGTCGAATTGTAATCCCGAAATCCCGGGATCAAAAATTTGACTCGGGATTGGATTCCCTAGCTGCGACTATACATTTGTAATTGACGAGTGCATGTAAATTCAAATTTTCCAGAATATCAGAATTAGAAACTATACCACGTTAAAGCAGGGGAAACTGCTTTAAGAGCAAAAGTGACCTACGAGCTTCATGAGAGAAAGGGAGTGAAAAAAATTCGTATATTTTTTATCTGCAGAGATGGTGTTTTTTTTCTTTAAAATCTTTTATATATAAAAAATACATCGATCAAAAGGAAAACACTTAATTAAAGCATTTCCAGAATAATGAATATAATCTAAAATATTTTAGTGAAAATACAACTGAGGTAGGTAATGTTATACGATTTTGTTTCAAAATTCATGTAAAGACAGTGGTAGATACCTACATAGGTACTTAGTAAGGTGGTGATGCGCTATGTTCCGTCTAATAGAAAGACTGGAAGGCTTTCATCTCGATTCGATTGAAAGCAAGGGATGACTCTTAATTAATTAATCTTATTCGCAAGTATGCAGCACTGATCTCTCAGCAGATAAGTACCAATACTTCGCCACAGAAGATTAGGGTTTATTGTAGAGAGATACTTCGCGAGATTAAACCGACGTTTTGTAGCAATAATTTATTACATCGTTTTCCAAATAATTACAATACTAAATAGAAAACATTTTTGAGGACGTACGAAAATAAAAAGTACTTTGTATTAATTGTTTTATTATTCTGTTATAGCACAGATTTCCTATAAGCTAAGGCGTCCGACAAGGTGATAATTTCTCACTCAAATTATTTACAGCTACCCTTGACGACTAATAATTATTCAGTTAACTTATCTCCTTATCTGAAATGACAAAGAACTCCTCATGAATTAAGAGTAGGTACTAGGATAAAAGTCATATTTAACTGCTTTGCTGGCTGTTAATAGATCATCATCAATAGCACTCAGCTCGAACAGATGAAACATACCTACATCTATCTGGCAAAACAATTATATATACAGAGTATAGATAGATATTATATTTTAGTGAAATTGTTTGCAGTACAAAACCGAGCTGAAATTCTTTAAAACTGAACAACAATAATATATAAGTTTCAATCATTGTGTCCCTACCTACTTTCCATAATTACATAACGCGTGCTAAGCATGGACAAAACGTAAATGAGAATCTATATAGCTATAGATGTATGAATATAATGACATAATAATGTGGATAGTATAGTTGAAACTAAGAATCTCAAGAGGTAGAAAACATCCAAGTTCTGAGGAAGTATGTGGTGACGCAGCACTCAGAACTGAAGGGACTGACCCCGAACCATTCTGTGGCAGTGTCTCCAATTCTGACACAGCATTCGCTATTCTCGTCCAGGCTTTTGATTATGGCAATGATCTTGGGAGGGATCCCGTATGCTCCCAGTATCATCCAGAGGGAGGGGCGGTGCGGACTGTCGAAAGCCTTCTCATAATCCACAAAGCAGCAAGCCATCGGACTGTTCAGCTCATGGCTCTGCTGGAGAAGACATCGAAGGTTGTGGATTTAGTCTGCACACGCTCGAGCAGGTAGAAATCCGGCTTGGTTTTTTCTGAGGACATGCATTATTGGGTCCCTTATTCTCATCAAGACGATGTTTGCCAAAATCTTTCCCGGAATAATGAGTAGCGTAATGCCTCGGTAATTGCCGCAGCTTAGAGGGTCACCTTTTTTATGAAGTGTGATGATTTCACCATTCACCCAGTCCCTTCGACAGCGCTCTTCTTCCCACACCTTTGTCATCAGATGAAACATAGGGTGCAGGATTGCACTCAGGCTGTACTTGAAGAATTCAGGATGAATCCCGTCTCCCCCCGGTGCCTTTCCGTTCGTGAGCCTTTTCACAGCCGATTTTATCTCGGTGTGCGTGGGCGGGCAATCGGAAATGTCGGTCGCTCGGGGAATGTTCAAAAGTAAAGCTTCCGCAGATATGTCAAAGGGATCCAAAGGGGATGGGCGGTTCAGCACTCCACAGAAATGATTCTTCCAAATCTTCTTGACGCATTCTGCGTCAGACTCTATTGCTCCACTGGGACCACGAATGGCTCCAGGAGTCGGTGGTCGCCTGCCGCAGACTTCACGGGTAATTCGGAAGAGTTTCCTGGTGTCATTTCTGCTTGCTGCCTCATCTGCCGCTTCAATTTGACGGTTCATAAAACCGCACGGATCGTTTGCCTACCCTGTCTTGGGTCTGGTAGTCGGTTCGGTCGGAGTCTGTCGCCTCGTCTCTCAGGGCTTTCAGCCTGGCTCGTTTTCCAATTTCAACCCACGTTTCGTCAGACATCCACTTTGGCTGCTCACTCCTTCTAGTACCAAGGACGATACGGGCCGACGACACAATCGCACTCTTTATGAGGCTCCGACATGAGGTCGGATTCAGATTTGATCCGCTCGTAGATACGATCTACACTATCTCGTCCAGCAGTTTCGAAGTCGATCCGAATTCTGCGGCGTCGGAGCTTCTCAACGTCATTCGTTCGCACTTTGGAGGCCTCGCCTGGCGACTGAGTTTTACTCGGATGTTTCCAATGAGTAACTCATGATCGCTATGCATATCGGCGCCTCTGTAATTACACATGTCGAGAAGTTCCTTTCGGTGCTTCAAGCTGTACAAGAAGTGGTCAATCTGCGTCCTAGTGCGTCCATCAGGAGACGTCCACGTATATTAAATTGGTGAATGTCTTTGTGGGGAAACACAGTGCCTCCGATGGCGAGCTCGTTCAGAGTGGCGAATTCTACGAGCCGCTCACCATTATCGTTGGGGTCACCGAAGCCGTGTCGACCCATCACCGTGGGGCCAAGCACCGGGTCTGCTCCTACTCTCGCATTATAATCCCTCATTACAATCACGCGGTCTCTTCGGGGGATGGCGGAGACTGCCGCGTGGAGAGAATCGTAGAAGGCGTCCTTTATCTGCGCGTCGGTATCCTCAGCGGGGGCGTAGCACTGAAATACGGTCAAGGAGCTAGCTCCTAGGCGTCTTGAAGGAGGCACGTAATATCAGTCTCTCCAAGATTGGTTCCCATTTCACGAGGCAACGGGCCGCTCTCTTTGACATCAATACTGCCACTTCCTGGCGATGATATTGCTCCTGACCTTAGTAGACAATAGAGTAACTCTCAATCAACTTTCTCCCGGCCCCTTTCCAGCGCACTTCTCTCAGCCGTAGGATGTCCACACCGTAGGTGTGCATGATGCGTGTGGCGTGCAGGTCCTTTCCGGGGGTACGCAGGGTGCGAACATTATATGTCCCAATGCGCATACTCGAGTTGTTAGAGAGGATTACTCTACCTGTTTCATTGTCCATTTCCATGCAAGGTCATCGTTTTACAGAGCCGGTTGTCGTACGAGGCTGCTGTGAAGGTGTTGTGTTAATCTGTTTCGTTTAAGGCGATTCATCAGTGAAACGGCAAATAATTTTCATCCATAGGCGCGACGAAATTTTGCACTCGCTCGCATTCGGAGAGAGAATGTAGAGCTGGAAACACGTCATTTTGCTTCGTGATGGCGACGGCCATAATAATTCTTAAATCGTGTAAAGATGACTTAAAACGTTACCCGTAAATAATAAAAAAAAATAAAAGAAAACATGTCAATGAATATATTATTATTGTTACTGATAAAACAATAAACAGAACATTAAATGGACACATGTTGGATTTATAAGACAAATTATATTTGGTTTGACATGCCTCATTTGCACCCGCGACCCGCAATCCGCGCATCGCCTAGCGATGATCTTTTTAGACCGTGTCTCAACTAAGGTATGGCCTTAAGGAGGCAAGGTGATTAGCCCAGCGCTCCCGAGGCCTGCGCCACGAGGGCCCTGAGGGTCGGCTCGACCGGGTTTTTCTGTCGGGGATTTCCTTCCCTTAGCTAGAAGGCCCGTTTTATGGTGCCGGTCACTCGCCCTTCGCCCCCTGCTGTTAGCTACAGCTTACGCTGCATTGCTCGGAGGTCACCGCGAGAAGGCCAGCAGATGGGACTTGCTGGCAGTTTGACATTTCCCAACTTTATTAATACAATTTACTTACTTTAGGGGCGAAACCCGAGACAATGAAACCCATATTAATTTATAAAAAGATTATTTTTTCATAAATAGTACCTATAAGATCTCTAACAAGTCGTGTCAGATCAGTAACGGTGAACCTTTTTATGATTAAGTACCAACAAACTAAAAAATATTTGTAATAATGGGGCGTGTCAAGATATTTTTTTTTTAAATGAGAACAACATTTTTAACTTTAATTCACCACTTTTAATCTACCTCGAATCTACCTCGAGACTAGCAGCCAAATTAGTTTTACCCAGGAATCAAAGTTGAGATCATTTTTTATAGCCAAAAAATGTAACACGTAATTTTTTTTACAGTTACGTTCAGTCAACAGCTATATTTTTTATTTAGCTCTTGTGGCCAGATTTGCAATATTTTTAAAGCTTTTTCTGATTTTTTTAAAACCACGAGTTCCATCCATATCTAGCAAGAAAATATTGAATTGGCAATGCTGCGCATCTATTCTATACTCAATACTACTATCGGCCGCTATCGGCAACTATCGAAGGTAATTTTTCATTTTTTGTATCGAAGTGTTAGCACTTATTGCAACAATTACAACAAGTTAGCCGTCTAAACAGTCAAAACTGTCTATCTCGCTCTAAAATTTAACAGCCAAGAGAGGTTCTGTTAAAACAACACTTATTGTAAATAATATTACAACTAACTACTATTATTACATACAACTAATATTATGAAAAAATACCCTCGATAGCTGCCGATAGCGGCCGATCTTGTGTATAAAATAGATGCACTAGTTCCGGCAGTTATGCCCTTTCAATATTTACATTTTTTTCGCGTGCCAGTAGAATTTCCGTGTTATTAATGGTAGGTATATGTACGTCATAGACTAATACTAATATACTATGGTACTAACATGCCATATTATTATATTCGCCACCGCTAGTTTAGTTTGTAATATTATTGTAATGTTTGCTATTTTTGGGTATAATAAGTTTAAATTTCATTTTAATTATAGAATATATTTTTGTAAACTTCATTATTTATATCAGTGCTCCGCAAGTTTTTCTCACCCACGGCACACTAAAGGTCTTTCCTGAATTCCGCGGCACACCACACTTAAAATAAATTTATTCCCCAAAACATGGACCCAGCCCAGAATCTTCGGCGCCACCCCTACCCTTCGCTAAGGTTAAAGACAGTGTGATACTTTAAAATAATGTTTTTCAAATGGTATTCGAGGTAAAATTAATCGTATTGATTCTATGTTTAGCGATTTTTTGTATTTATCAATACATCTGCTTGAATTATGGTTAGTTGTCGGGTTAGCAATAATTATTTGTCGAGTATTGACAAAATAATATTAATTGTATCCGAAAATCGTATGTGACTTTTTTTATATTAGAGTAAATTTGTAATTTGTGTTTATCTCAATTATCTGCTTAGCCTGCCACGCCGCCCACCTGAGCTTGGGCCCCTAGGCTATAGCCCCCCACCTCGTGGGGAACATGCACCAAAATTATATCACTTATTTGATAAATATTTTTTTTAAAAATATACATAACACACTTAACTACCACATCCACATATTCCCATGTATTGTATTATCAATAAAATAACTAATTAATATGATACCTGAGCTTGTTTCAATGAACGTAAAAGTTTTTAGCCTTAGTTTAGTGGTATTGTCAGAAATATGAGGATATTCTTTATTAACCAAAATCCAGAAAATAGCATAAGCGTTTCTATAGAATGTCGGCATTTATTATACAATATACAAAATTATTTGTGTTTTTTTTTGGAACCAATGCTCCGCGGCACACCTAGCATCGTCTCGCGGCACACCGGTTGCGGAGCACTGATTTATATGATTACATATTAATTTATAAATCGTTTCCATGAGTATTGAATTAGGTATTTAATTCAAATTAAAACAGAGCGTGTAGGACGTAGGTAGTTAATATTTTTTTTAAATCTACACTAAAATACTATTAATATCTTTAAAAATTGGTGTGGCTTTCTTGTTTAATTTTAATACAATAATTATTCCCTAATTCCCAGTGAACGGAATTTTTCCTGTAGACGTAAACTTTGAATACTGTCCGAAATTTTTCAATCTCAATTTTCCCAAAATAATTAATTACCTACTTTATAACATACAAAACGATTTGGAAAAATCTAGGTACTTACCTGGTTTTCTAACAAAAACTATGTCAACCAAAGAGATTAGACTCCTCCCAGTCTAATCTCTTTGATGTCAACGTTATTATTAAAAAGCGTTATTCGCACATGCTTGATTTTATGTACTCAGTTTTGAGTTTATTATTCTTTTAACTGTTTTCTAAAAAAAGTACAAATCCAACAATAATAATGAAATTATTAAACATTAATTTTTGAAGCAAAATATGGGGATACTTAGATTCTTTATTGTCTATTTGTTACCTGCGCATTTCTAGTCTATGCGGATTGCGGTCTATATTTTGATTTGACATATTTGTCAATTGTCATTTTTTTCCATTTCAAAATACAGATACTCTGCAAGCATTGAAGTTTTGAGACGTGGAAGTCTGGTAAAGATACAATAAGTAATGGGTAAACGAAAGGATTTTACCTTTCCTGAAGAAAATATCAAACTTGGTACCTAACTTCCTTGTGTATATTGTTAAAATAACAAAATGTTTATAGTTAATACTAGTGTACAAACGTTCAATCTCATTGCCCGTGATTAATTATTATTTAATTTCTATTTATCCTGCCAATTAATATCTAGGTAATTTTATCGTTCTTCATATAATTTTTGTGATCGAGGTCTTTTGAGATCAAAAATCAAACCAAAACCTAACACATCCTACTGTAACCCAAAAATAAGTTGGTGGTGTTATGTGTTAGGTTTTTGGCCTTAAAACACCTTAATCAAAATGACGATATAAACTACTATAAAATTACCAATATCTAAACTATGTACTGTGAATGTTTTTATATAAATCAATAAAGTATTTTAATTGAGAGAATGTCGATTTTATGTAGATTTGAATGCCCTTTGCAGAAACCATGGAATCCCAACAAAAGAAACACAAGCGTCATAAGCACAAGAGACATAGAAAAAGAAAGGACCAACTGGAAGATTTTGACAGTGATGCATCAATTGACGTGTCATTTGAAGACGGCATAGATTTAAAACCAGCATTTAAAGTAAAAATTAAAATGAATAAGGACTCTCCAACTACGTCCGCTGCAGATTTGCTCAAAGCGCAAACAAGCAAATTACTAGAAAGAAAAATTCCTCCCAGCCCCATAGTGAATACGTCGCCCAAAGTTGTGACGAAAAAGAAAAAAGGAAAAGGCAGAGATAGTGGAACATCAAGTGAAGAAGAAAGATGGCTGGATGCTATTGAATCTGGAAAACTCGAAGAGGTTATTCGTTTATTATTGACATAAATAATATATGCATGTAAATTTAATACATAGTTTGACAAAGTGTTACCACTGGAATGCGGTGACTTGCTTACAGAGACACTGTTGAAACTTTTTTATACTTGGGTGTCAAAGTAAAGGATTTTAGCTCTTCCTTCATATCCCATCGTCGTTTTCACCAGCATGAAAATTCTTTCGTAAATCTAATCAAGAGTTTTATTTACCGAGTGCTATTGTCGACTACGACATTTTGCATTCCAGTAATAGAGATTTTACAATTCTTTCGCGTGCTGATGGATTTTTCTTACATACCATAGGTTCTCTACCACTGTAATATTTAGTATATAATCTACATGGAGTTTTATAGCTAATTTAATCTAGGCAAGCGGGTGATGAAGTAGTATGGCGTTTGATATTGCAGGGTTATTAAAGCTCAGATATATACTTACTAAAAATTATTTTAAGTAAAATTAATTATATTATAAAACATTTTGAAAAGTAGAGTTTAGTAAAATTTACCTTATAATGGCACAATGTATACCTACCTACATATTAATAAATCATACCTAGGACTTTTTTGATTATTTCTGAGCATTCTACAGCATCTATAGACGGCACATTACTGACAAATATTTCATAGTATTTACTGAGCATTCGCTGTTTTCTTACTCAGTTCACAATAATACCTCCAACGTATGAAAATCATATTTTAAAGGTAACCTATTTTTAAAAGAATATTAATTGGAATAACTGGTAAGTACAACAGTTAATAGGAGCTATGTTACGAGGGTGGGTCAATAATTCCTTAGAAAAAAGCATTAAAACAGTTTTTATTTTTGTATTTTTTTTTTATTTCTCAACATAATCTCCTTGGAGCTCAATACACTTGGTTAGATGTTTCTCAATTTTTTTTAAACCGTCAGAAAAATAAGTTTTCGGAAGGTCCTCAAAATAAGCATTTGTCCGATCGATGACTTCTTCATTTGAAAAAAAACGTTGTCCACTTAGCCATTTTTTAAGTTTGGGAAAAGGAAAAAGTCACTGGGGGCTAAATCTGGCGAATACGGTGGGTGGTCGACCAATTCGAACTTCAATTCTTCAATTTTAGCCATTGATCGTAAACATGTGTGAACACGGGCATTGTCCTAATGAAAGAGGGTTTTTTTCCTGTTTAAATGAGGCCATTTTTCTTCAATTTCGTTTTTTAGCTGGTCCAATAAAGATGCATAATAATCCCCTGTTATTGTTTTTCCTTTTTCCAAATAGTCAACGAAAATAATTTCACGTGCATCCCAAAATACAGTAGCCATAACCTTACTAGCTGATTTTACGGTTTTTGCCTTCTTTGGACATGGTTTGTCTTCGCAATCCACTGCTTTGACTGTTCTTTCGTCTCGGGAGTATAGTGGTGTATCCATGTTTCATCTACAGTCACAAAGCGACGAAAAAATTCATCCGGATTGCGTTGCATGAGCGGCAACAGGGCGTTAGAGGCCACCACCCTATTGCGTTTATTGTCGACTGTGAGCAAACGCGGCACCCATCTTGCAGAAATATTTTTCATGCCCAATTTGTCATGTAAAATAGAAATGACGCTACCTTTTGAGATCCCTGTAACCTCAATTATCTCACTCAACTTTAATCTTCGGTCACTTAACACCATATCGTGAATTTTATTGATCATTTCTGGTGTAGTCACCTCTACAGGACGTCCTGAGCGTGGTTCATCCTTTGTTGATGTACGACCACGTTTAAATTCATTTAACCAGTTATAAATAGTTGCAAGTGAAGGAGCAGATATGCCGTGAACTAAATCCAACTCATTTTTTATTTCCTTTGCTGTTAACCCTTTTATATTAAAATGTTTAATAACAGCTCTAAACTCAATTTTCTCCATTTTCCATTTTCCACAAGCAAATTTTTTTTTAAATGTACGAAAAACACACAACAACCCGACCAATCTGATTGAAACTTCGCAGCATACTGAATCGGTAGTGCCGCTGCATGAAAACAAACCGCTTACAGTACTAGTCGCGCCACTTGTCGGCTTTTCTAAGGACTTATTGACCCACCCTCGTATCAAAAATAATTTGAAGTCTAATATTACTGAAAACCATAAATGTCATGTATATTATAAAGTAGAGGTAGAGCTAATTTTTTACTACATACCATATAATATGTATTTTTACAATAACCATTTGGGCAAGCAGCTGTAGACCCATCCGTGAGACAAGCCACACAAATCTTCACGAACTCTAGAAAGCGTATTTATTCACATCTGTACCCACACTACCTCAAATGCCAAAGTCATGTTAACTTCTTCTACCAAAATATTATCATCCAAGATCGATCCATTTCTGGACGAAGGCCTCCGTTAGCAGCTTCCACACTTAGTCCCTAGTTTCTCGCTGTCATGTATATCCTGCAAACTTGATAAGTTCATTGATCCAGTGGGTATTATAGCGGCCCTGTGGTTGATAAGTGCCCCACACTGAGCAACTTGCCTGGCCCATTAGCGTTAAATCAGCCTGTTTAACTATGTATATAATTTTAAAATAATATTAACACCAAATACGTACCAAAAGGCCAAATACTCACTCCTATTTTTGGCTTCATAATGTGTGGTTCCTCATCATAATGGTGGAATTTGGAAACACAATTTACATCCATCAAAATAAAGACATTTCATTCACACCAAAGTAAATATAATATTGAATGTCATTTCCGATAAATCAAAATTGTACCAAATGTTTACGCAAGTGTGAATATTATATTATGTGCATACCTAAATGTGAATAAAATAATATATTATTTAATTCAATTATTGAAGCAAATTTCACATTTTTTGTATGTATTCGTCAACTGACATGGAATTGCAATATTCACCAAATATTACTTAATTTTTTACTGAATAACATTGTTTGGCTTCGCTTTTTATGCTAGGATGATTAAGATTTTTTTTCTAAAATTTCTAGGTGGATGATGAACTCAAGAAAATTAAACCAAAGGATCCTAAAATGATGACTGCCCGACAAAGAGCTATGTACGATCGCGGCAATGATAAAGACATGTTTCCCGGAGGAGAAGTATTATTAGCATTACCATCCGGGTACAAAGAAAAAGTCATGACCGCCGAAGCAATTCAAAAGGCTGCTCTTAAATCACAAAAGCGAAAACAGCTGGCTGATGAAAAGCGAGAAAAGGATAAGAAGAAAACTATGGAGAGACTTCTAAAGAAACAGGAGTCAAAAGTATTAAAATGTGGTTTGAAGAATAAACCTATTAAAAAGAATGTCCCCCTCATTACCTATAGAAATACAAAAGATGGTATAACTGTGTCTATGCCACCTGATGTGGACTATCCTATTCGGTTACAAGGTCCAGTTGAACCTCCGAAAGTAGTCATATGTGGTGTACCAAGATGCACGAATTTAAAAAGATATTCGTGTTCACGGACTGGTGTCCCATTATGTAGTTTAGGTTGCTATAAAAGAAACCTAATCAGTGTCATTATTTCATAAATTTAATTTATTGATAAAATATAATAGCTGCATACTTAAATACGTTTTTTTATATTATAATTATTCACCCTAAACCTGTCAATCCTATTGCAATTTGATTTGGTAATTTCTTTGTAGAAATCTGTATCCAATATAAAATAGTCTAAGCTAATAGTCACAAATTCCATTTTGGTAAAAATGAGATTTTTTGAATACGCTCTTTGTGCCATATCTGATGTCAGCAATGATTTTTTCCGTCTGCCACTACTCTAAATGGAGATTGCGATTCTTCTTGAGCCAGGCCAATTTTTTTCTTCCAGGGCCTCGCTTACTGGCGATCTTCCCTTGAATATGATAAGATGCAGAAGTTGATAAAATCTTGATATCCAAGATGTTGCAAAGTACAATCAACTTTCTGGGTTTTACTTCTTTTGTCTTTTTACCATGACACTTTAAATACGCTAGCATCGTCAAACATCTACCTCTGTGTAAGATTTCTGCACCCACACACGTATATTCATTTAAAAAATATACATACTTATAATACAACGGAAAATTTTTCTAACCTCATAAATATCAGGAATTATCAATTTTTTAAATTCGAAATTCCATTTAAAAAGAAAATTAGAGCATTATTTTTATAGTCTCATAAAAAAAGTTGTTGAATTTGAGAACATCATAATATTATGTAGAAATTGTAGTTATAAAAATGTGTCCACTTGACTGATTGCATTGATTTATACTAGGATACTTTCACAGTATTAAAGTTTACACGCTATACAGAATAATCATCCTTCTTGCAACATGCAGGTTATTAACATAGGGGTTAATTTTTCAACTTTGTAGAAATGCATTTTTAATGTACGTGGTAACATTTCCGCAAATATCTGCAGCCATGTTAACAGAATGGGACAATGCTGAAACTGAAATTTTTCAACCACGTTAATCTGTTTACAAAAGAATAAAAGGGCCATTTACTAAGAACCCTTTTTTTCTTCAGAGGAAGTCAATAATAATTATTGCCTACAACCAAGTTTCCAATGCCTATTATCGTCAGACCCCAAGGGTTGGATAAAGGCCAACCCTAGCTCCCTCCAGTTCTTGGTTCTTCATTGCTACGCACATCCACCAAATTTTACGAGTTCGTCTATCCAGCAGGTTTCAGGATGTTCCTGTGGTCGTTTAGTGCTCCTTGGGTACCACTGTATAATGACATTTGTTCACTTGCTAACCAACATCTCCAGACCATTGCCATTTCACCTGCTTAGCGATCTCTATCACATCGCATATTGCTTTCTTATCCATTCCACATTACGCTACTTGCAATTTTTGGATTTCTTACATTAAGAGGCCATGTTTCACACACATACATAAGCATTGGTTGAACAGTTTACGCTAAAACACAATGGAAGGGTACTTTTAAAGATACTATTCAGGCGCCCAAATGTGCTCATTCATACATACCACTCCTCAATTGACATTTGTTGTCAAGATAGACGTAGTTGTTGACTCACTCGATTTTAATGTCATTGAGATCACTTTTGGTTCAGCAAAGCAGTTTAACATTACTTTTGTCTTTAAGACATTTATGTCCATATAATATTATATACACATTCCAGGAAAAATTAAGAAAATGGAAATATAAATCTAAATAACATTGTTTTGTATTAGTAATATGGACAAACGTTATTATTTTATTCCTAATTCTGATATTCCTGAATATATTGTAAAGCAGGGGATCCCAACCTAATTTTTATCAGGAGCACATTTATAGAGAAAAATGGAATCACAGGCACATTTATTTTCCAATGAAACATACGAATACTAAATAAATATTATTCCTATTTTTTAACAATTTTTAGTACCCTGTATTCATGAAGTTTAAAATATTATGTAAAAACATTGCTACATATATAATGAAACAGATATATTATAATATGTATGAACATACCTACATAATTTTGAAAACTCTTCTGAAAAAATATATTATAACCAATAGATAAAATGTTTTTGAAAAAAGTAAGACACCCCACCCCGCAGGAATCGAACCTGCATCTCTTAAGTACATCGCCCACGCCATAGACCACTATGCTAAAGGTCTTACTTTTTCCAAAAAGATTTTTTCTATTGGTTATAATATTCGTCACTGTTCTGGCAGAAGACACTAATTCGAAAAAATGACATTGAGTTAGTTATACCAAAATGTTCCTTATTTCAAACTTTACCATCTGGAAACCTTCTTAATAAATAAACAGTCTTTATTTTAAAGTCATCCTTTTTACGATTACTTAATAAACTCACATGATAGACCATTTCAAACATTTTAACAACTTCAAAGTCAAATTACTCAAAACTAGTATTCTCCAGTTAGTGTGTTCTGCCAGAACAGAGACGATATTTTCTCAGAAGTGATTTCAAAATTATGTAAGTTCAATAATTAGAATGTTACATACTTAAATCTTGTGAATTATTTCAATAAAAAAAATATGTCATGCAAAAAATATGTAAGAAAAAAAGAATGACATTTTAATAAGTGGAATCATTGGGATTGAATTTCTTCAATCAATCTTTCATAGTAAGGAATGTATGCGGATATTCCTATTGTTAAAAAGGCATTTAGATTCATATCAGTCACTAATTTTATTATGCTCATTGTTGAAAATAATGATAAACTAATGCACAAATGAGTCCATGGCGCACAGGGTTGAGAACCCATAAGGTATTCATTTTGAAAAAGTACATATGCATTAAATTTAATTGAATTATATGTAAATTAAAATATCTGTAATAACCATAATTTATATTGAATGATTGAAGTCAACACACGGCAACTACAAAAGCAAGAATTACAGCACAATCAAATGTTTAAGTCATGTGAGACTACTTATATATTATATGGTAATTCAATGTTTTGAATTGCCGATTAAACTCAAACATTTGCTTAATTTTGACACATAATTTACCTGAAATACAAGGTACAATACATAAATGCGATAACATGCCATTTTGAGTACATTCTATGTAAACTTAATTCAAGCTGAGGTAAAAGAAAGGGTGTCAACAAAAAACACATTTAATTTTAAAACATTTAATAATAAATAATCAGGCCCTAAATCCTTTTAAACTTACAAAAAAATATGTTTATTTACATAATTATTTGAAAGTCTAGTCTTCCATACTTAGCAACATTTTAGGGGATAGATGCAAATGATAAACAACAAACAGAAATATACATATTATTACAAAATATTTGTTTATGTAATCTAATACAATATTAAATCACCATAAATTGTATAATTTACATTACATTTATTCGAACACTATTTTACATAAATGCAACGTATAAGAATATCTTTGACAATAATTTTATTATACTTATTGCGAGCAGGTTTTAAAATTCAGTAAAGTCTAACGTGCCTTCACCGTATCTAAATTCCCTTTATATGCCCACTTCTATGCCATGATTAACTAATATGGCATACATCTGCCCTTAATTTATAACCTAACGCTTATAGTAAATTTAAATTGTGAAACATTGATTAACGAAATTCCTTCTTATTATTATACGAGGACTCTAGGTGGATAATTTCTATCTAAAAAAAACATTATCACAGTTTCTGGGACCCTGCTTATATTAAAAGGTGAATATTATTGGAGGGCGGGGGAGGTGAGAGTAACATACTTCGAAGTAAACTTAATGAGTGAAAAATTGCAACCACTACGAACAACATGGATTTGGCAAAATTTTGAGCTGACTTGTTTCATTTAGCCCTTTCTTTGTGCAACCTCTATATAATTATCGAGAAATACGTCTACATATTTGTAAATTATTTTTATAATTAGGTTTACTGTCAAACATAGTCAATGTCATTGGGGTCATTGTTTTCTTGAAGACAGTCGAAAAGCTTGATAGTCCACTTGTGCACAATAAAGATAACATTGTTAGTCATTATAGAGGACATACTAAAGCAGGGCAACGACTCAGCAGATGTAGTTGTTCTGCTTACTGTTTCTAAGTCGTGCCAAGCCTGATTCTAAACGCTACGATTGGTTATTTTGCTTGTTGGAACGGAGGCGAGCTAACCCCGAGCGCTCTTCTTCCTCATCACTGGTGTAAGACATTCCGGCGACAGCTCCGCGTGACGACGTAGCCTGCATGAGGTCTTGATCGGGTCCGTTGCGATTTTCGTACAGCAAAATGCTAAGGGTTTCTTCATATATTCTCGCTTCAGGGAACTCAACTTTGGTGTGTTTTTTATCTGTCGCGTACACAATCGATGTGCAGCAGACTTCAGCACGGTTTTTTCCGTGACCATAGAAAGACCAGCAGCATATTTCATTGGAGCCGATGACATCTTTGATGAAGAGAACACGCCCACTAAACCGAAGGGATAACTTATCGAAAAGCTCGATGTTCTTCAGTAGATTATCATCAGATGTACTTGTATAAGAATACTTATTATTGTGTCTATTGATGAGCAATTTCACAACCGGCTGGAAAAATGAAAAAAAGATATTACACTAAATATAATAAAAATAACAATAAAAACTTTTAACCAAGTAATGAGTTAAATAATCCCAATTGTCAAATAGCTCTGTGTAATTCGTATACATATTCAAGTTTTTACTCTATTCCAATCCATACCTACTAATATATTTTTAAAATATTAAGAGCATTTTAAAAGTGCAATTCGGTAAAAATAAAATCTTGAGGCCAAATGCATAATTATACTTAAGTGCTAAGTGACTTTAAACAAAGTATAATCTTCCGGAACCACGCCACCAAAATCGGTAAGAGAAACAAGCGGTGTGTTTATTACTATTATTATTATACTTATCTGAATAGTGTAACTAGAAATTACAAGAATATATCAACAGACGAAAAAAATTGCCAAAATATCTATATTATCTATTGCCATATTTACACAAGCAGACTTTAAGACTCGCCATTACTTGCAAGTAATCATCAACCTTAAATTAATAGCAATTACACACAACGATTCAGATACCAAGTCGATTGTCTCGATGCTGTTTTGATTGTATTATAACATACGTTGTGTTGCTAGTATTAAAAGTTTGTAGCCCCCGTAATCCAATGCATAATTCACTGGCTTTACTGCTGGAGGCTCTGTGTTTGATTCCCGGAAAGGGTACAATACATTTTTATGATTTTCTCAAAACCTGGTATTTCTGTAATTGTATAACTGTTACTACCACACTACTATAATTGGGTCTCATGACCGGCATTGCCAACTTAGCGTTTTTCTTGCCAGACCTAGCATTTTCTAATAAATATTTAGCTTGCAAAATACGCAGATGGCGTTAAATTTAGTGTTTTTCTATATCACAAACAGCTTTAAAATTCTCACAAAGAATTCTCGCTAGAATATTACGCAATAATCAGTAATTAAAAAATCAGTAATGCTGGCCTAACTTGTATGTAAATATAACCTAATATTATTTTTAAGAGATATTCAAATTTCGTACCTGAATTATTTTTAGTTGTACGTAGATTGTTTGTTAGTTATGAAACAATAAATTCTTCAATATTTTTGGTCTGATGAAAACAATGTAGTAATTATTATGACTTACATTTAGAATTACTAGTTTATAGTAATTTTCTTTAAATTATGTGAAAATATAACATTTTTATCTGCCAACTAATTTATTTTCTTACCCTATCAGGACATATTTTTACGAATGACAGTTGGCAAAAACTGTTCATGACCTGTTGTATAAGTAAACCAAAACCAGCTGGTGGCTTCAGTAAAGCCTCAATGACATTGAGCTACTTTAGAAGCTGCTTGTTGGCGAATTTAAAAGCGGGCGAGTCAGCTAGTGCGATTGTGATGATGACACACAAAACTTTCCACTCACTCAGCAGCCAACAAGCTAGCGAGTTGAAACTGTCATTTTTTTGTATTATTTTGACAGGACGTATTGAGTAGTTCGTATTTTTACTGGGAGGTCGCTACTATCGCTCTACTGCGTGTAGCCAGCGTGTAAAGTTGACCGGCTTTCAACTTTTCTCGGTAGATTGTTCGATCATGACACTGGGCGAGTTTACAAGCAGATTGTGAATTCGCCAACAACCAGCTTGTAAAGTAGCTCAATGACATTGAGCCTTAAACTGTCTTCACTCTTTGGTTCTTACTTCATATTATGTGCTGCACACTACTTACAACAGATTGTATTTGGACAAGTAACAAGTTGCAAATTGTATTTACTAACATATTAATTTTGTTTTGTATATATCGTGGGTATTCTGCGAATAAGCATTAAGTCAAAAATACTAGTTTTGAGATAATCGAGTTTGAAAGTTTGGACGGTCTTAATTTGTTTTATACATATAAAAGGCAAATTCCTTTCTGCGATATTGTTTTGAGTATGACTTGGTGCAGTTTCGCATGCAGAATTTTGTGAATACAGCCTGAGAATGAGAGAAGCAAATGCACTAAGTCCCTTTAGTGCCTTTTCTCTGAATTGATGTATGTCTTTTTGACTTATAACATAAATTATCTTCGCCAGTTTTATAGATATGACTGTATGTGTTTTTGTAGACTATAGAGCGTACTCTTAATAAGATTACCTCATCATTAAGTCAAAACAGCAAAATTTTGACTTAGTGCTTTTTCGCAGAATACCCACGAATGTACGTATTATAAATATATATTTAAATGTCAGCAGTTTGTCAATGACACAAGAAACAGAAACACCAATCAAGGCTGGTGTGACAGTTTCGCAGCTGACAGTAAGCTTTTATATCACAAATTAGTCTCGGCAGCCAGTCGTGAACTCCTTATTTTGTATTATCACTGTCAATTGAAATAATCAATACCAATGCCAAACTGACAGCATTGACAGGGTGCACAGCGTGAGGAAGCTCATGCTTCCAAGCGAATTCGTTAACCCAATCATCGAATTGAATCGGGTTAAAATGACTTCTCAATCGGGTCAGGTCGGTGAGACATGTCGATTCTGCTCATGTAAATCAAATTCATAAACCAAACTGAAAGCGTTTTTAAATCAACGCATTCACAAGCAAAACTAATATCATAGGTGTTGGAAGATTGTTGTATTGTCAATGCAAACATTCTATAGGAATGTTAATATTTACCTTGGCAGTCGACATAATGAGCAATTGTTCTTCCTTCTGTGAAGTGATTAATGGAACTCTACAAATGGGTTCTGCATCACGCTCCTTCTTCGCCAATGCCTGCTGGCAAGATTCCACTAATTCTTCAATCAAGTAATACTTTGCTTCGGCTAATAATTCAGCAACTTCCTTACAGCTATCAGGCAGGGGAACGGTCCCATCTCTTAAGAAGTTTAGTATTGTGCCAAAATGCTTACCACATCGGTCAATTAATATCCAACCTGTGGACAAAATTAATAATTACATATATCACAATATTGTTCATAAATAGTAAGAACTTCGTGGATCATAATTAAATAAGATACAATTGACAGACTAATAAATTTGTAATTGGTTATAAGATTTTTTTTTTGTTATAAGTCTCTTATAAGGGTTTCGTTGCAAATGAAAGCTGCAAATATCTCGAAGACAAAAGTAATGATAAAATGCGTTGCTAAACTAAAAAGCGATCCTCATCAATGGCACTAAAATCGAGTGGGGTCAACTATGTCTATTTCAAACAACAAATTTCAATTGACTTTGGCATGTATGACGAGATTGCTTGCAGAACCAAATTGGCATGGCATTTGGGTGACCACCCATTATGACTTAAGTGTAAAGTGTTTAACCAATGTGTGCTACCACTGCTCAAGTATGCATTTGAAATTTGAACCATTTACGTAGATAAGAGAAATCCAAAAATTATGAGTACCTAGTGCAATGTGACAGAATGGTGCACGTTGAGCATAAGAGGTGTCTAATTAGTAAAAGCGACAAGTCCACAATTCAATATTATCAGGAAACAACGTTTTTATGTTTCTAGCTTCAATTATTTGTTTTAAAGTGAGATTTTTTTTCCCGTTGTATTCTATGTCGAAATTAGAACCAAATGGCAATTTGTTTCAGCCGATAAACTCTTAAATGTAATAAATATAGGCAAAATAAAATTGGACTTAGCGCTACTTGTACTTCACTTTTTAATTTATCCCGCATAAGGCACATATTTCCGTGGCACTGTCATAAGTTTACCAGATGCTACATACAGCATGGGAGACGCCCTTTTCAATATTTAACGTTCCCTTATTGGTTGACTTAAAACACGCGTGAAATCAACCAAGCTTTAAATAATATGAAACACGGACTTGGCGCTTTTTGTAATAAATCGAGACTTAAAATATTTTTTTTCGTAGGGTTATGTCGCGTTTTGGAATTTATAGATCAATACATATTGTGTAAAATTATACAAAGAATACGTGCGTTTTTTTTCTCGATTTTGATCAAATGTGGACTTATCGCTTTTTGGAATTAGACGCTCATAACACAAAGGCCGCTAAAGAAACCAACGAATAAGGTGGCAAACAACAATGTGGGATGCGATACAGGTCGCCAAGCAGATGAAATGACAATCAGCTGGACATGTCAGTCGGCAACTGGACAACTGCGGGACAAACGGGGTCAACAGTGGTACCAAGGGGTCAATAGACAACCAGAGGAACGCCCTAAGCACCGCTGAAACAACAAACTCATAAAGTTCAGTGGATGTACGTGGCGGCGAACCATAAGGGACCGAAAAGCGTGGAAGGAGCTTAGGGAGGCCTTCACCCAGCAGTGGATCGACCCCGGCTGATGACGATGTGAAGGATGATTTTAGTTACACACTAAAAATATTTTAAATAATATGCTTTTCATACCATGGCCTAACGAGATATAATAACTTCTGTCTATGAGAGGTTGTAGCCATTCTTAAGTGAGTGTACCCATTAGTGGTTGCTACAGATCGCAAATGTAGCTCCCGTGTTCAATGCTGCCGTCTGAGTGATGACTGTCTAAGCGCAATGTATGTGTTTGCGGGATCAGTTGGTAGCAGCACTTGTTCAATGTAGCGATTGCAGTGTATGCAAACGTATCATAATATTAACAGTATAATAAATGCATTCCACATGTGATTGTAAATACACTAAGCTTAAGTCAAACCTTATGCAGCTCATCCGTATTATGAACTATTGTACAACCATATCCGTTGACTGTTGAGTATCTCAACGAAACTATTAGGGACACACACCCAGTTTATTGTAACCACAAAGAGCGAATTGTGTAGAATTGTATTTTGAATAAGTAAGTAGGTATTCAATGGTTATTGAAAATTTTCCTTTGTGCACTTTTCATAATGATTAATGTAATATTGTAAATATATGAACTGTGGCATGTATACCTTCAGAATCTGTGAGAACCTCCATTCTTCCACTAAACATAGCACGCAGCATCGTGTCATTTTTTGTTAATGTTCCAATAGTTGTGTAATACAAACTGCCTCCTACGTTTAATTTAACGTATTGGGAAGGGTTCCCTTTTATCACCGTCTTGTGGTCCCCAGACATGGTGACAACCAGGGTTTCAGTGGGCACCGAAATGTTGACGGTGTTTTAGATCTGCTAAAGGAGCTCACAATAGGAGCTCAGCGGCGGTATAGTATGATTTATTCAAAGGAAAGTTTGAGTACAAAGGCTACATATGACTAATCTTGCGATTACCGAACACTATAAAATACGATTAATACTGATAATTCATGGTGAGCCGTCTACCGCCGACAAAATGAAACAAATCCCGAGAAATCCGCTCCCGTCAAGATTATCGATTACTAACAACACCCTGAATATTTGGATGTTGCTGTTCTAAAATATAATAATAAATTCATAGACAAAAATGTTGTTATGGAAGCGCTTTTGAGTCTGTATCTATTGTCTAAGCTTTTGAGGGTTTTTTTGTTTTATTTTTGATCAAATGCCGTAAAATCAGTGGACCTGATTTAACTACGGCTTGGACGTGATACATCCAAAAATACTGACGAATAGACTCTGCATTGCCATATTATTATATTGGCACTACTCACGCGATGGATCGCCAGCTCTGTCCAATCTCATTGGATCGCAGCATACAAAATCGACAAATCGTTATTTTCTTGTTATATTTATGTCACAATCAAAAGAAAACATAATCACTCATTAATAATATTATTATGTGTGAGTAAGTACCTACCTTATCTGATAAAAAAATATGAATTGTACCTACCTATGTAAAAGTCAAACCTAGGTTGGTAGGTATATTGTTTGACAACTGTACTAAGCTTCAATAAGCATGTTTATCAATAATAAAGCCTCCCCCACACCAAAGCGAATATTCGCGGCGAATATTCGCAGCGAATTATTCGCCAATCAAGCTCGTATTGGCTTACGGGACAGAGCACGCTTGCGCGACCGCCTTGCGTCTTGAGTGCGAATTTGCAGCGAATATTCGCTGCGATTTTCGGGAACTCTGTCGACAGCGAATTTATTCGCGGCGGACAATTTCGCCAAGGGAATTAGTAAAATCAAAATGGCGACGATTCGGACGATTGAAAAGCTGATAGAGTTGGTCCGGAAATATCGAATTCTTTACGATTTGTCTGACAAGGAGTATAAAAATATACGAAAGAAAGATAAAATATGGGATGAGATTGGCATCGAAATTGGTGAAAGTGGTAAGGATGTCGTCATAATATGTAAAAAAAAGTATTTGATTACCGTCGCTGCCTAACCTATCTACATTTATTTTGACAGCATGGATACGATAAAAAATACAATAATTATTGTTTCCCGATATTTATAAAATACACATTAATATTAATGTGCGTCATAACGTTATAGCTTTGTTAGTGCACTAACAGTTATTTATCTTATAAAGTTCAATATGGAGCGCTGCGATTGTTAACATTTCGGTATCGAGCATTCAAATATAACAATAATTTTATATCATTGATGCAATTTGTGTCCAATACTGCCATCTTCTTCGGTATCGGTAACGTAAGTACCTATTGTCATTTTATATTTGTCAATAATATCGTGATTTGATAGTATTCAAGAATATTTTCTTTAGGTTATGTAGGTATCTTTAAGATTTTTTTGCAGGTGCCTAACATACAGCTTTGCATTTTTATTGTATTGTATGTTACGCCGAATGTGCGAAATTGACTATTACATGAAATGGGCTAAATTTTGGCTAATTCATGTAATAGTCAAGCCTGTTGCCTTATTCATGAATTAGGTAAATTTTCTGCCCGAGTACTTACGTGAATTCGCCAGGGCATGGAATTCTTAAACTATCAACATGACAGTAGAAAAAGTAAATTTAATACGGATTGGATGGTTTTATTAGTTATAATTGGACATAATATAATATTATTCGGGGTCAATCCACTGCTAGATGAAGGCCTCTGCTAGCTCCTTCCTTCTTCGCTGCTACGTACTTCTATTGAACTTCACGTGAACTAAGAGACTAGCTAAGTGAAAGTGTCATAATATACGAGGATGAATAAGGCAAGGGTGAGGGCCAAGGCCCATTTTATGATTCCTCTGTTGATATACCCACAGAACAGATAATAAATAGAATACCGATATGCTATATTCAATTCGCCGCATGTTGAATGTGTGAGTGTCCTACGAAAATGAAGCACGCATTATCCACGTGCAATAGTGTGTGTGTAATACACCAACATTAAATGAGCGTAAATGCATAAACCGAGAGCCGTTTTCAGTATTCGACGTACAACGTATTCTTGACACGAGTGTAAGTTTAACCCGGATTCTTCCTTACTCTAGTCGGTTACCTGCTATCGTCTTACCCGTTATGCATTTCAGTTCCCATTATTTCTGAGTTCCCTGGATGTACCTATATTTATTAAGAAAAACGACTACCGTGGAATGGGGTGAATACTGGATAGACCCGTTTTTCCATTTCTATCTTCCTGGTCCACATTATTCAGACAAACATGAATGACTTAAAACCTGTTTCTATGGACATAAACATACTACATACCTGAATATCACCCCGCGCTCTCAATAGATTTGCCATTAAATTTTTTACAGTTCACAAATATTCGTATTCAACATCATAATTTTGGAAATGGAGACAGTGAATGCACTGAATCGAAGTATATTAATAATAATTTGTGGAACTTCTTTAAGGGCGACCTATTGCACATGTATTATGAATTTCGGAATGTTGACTGGGAAATTTTATACTCGATTAGTGACATCAATGCTGTAGTGAAGGTATTTTACCAATATATATAAGTATATATAATTTATTTGACAAGTCATTTTTTTTTAAAAAATCATCGGGCTCTTCGCGCAGCTACCCAAGATGGTTCAATTTTGATTTAATTAAAAACATACGACTAAACCACTTGCATCACAAAAAATGGAAGAAAACAAAGACATAGGTACATTGATAGTATTGGGGGGAAGTTAACGTCAGATCCTAAATCATTTTGGAATTACGTTAGAAGTACGCGTGACTCTTCTCCACAATTATCATCTATGTCTCTGGAAGGTAGTGTTTTGTGAACTTCTTGAATTAATAATTTGTTATGTACTCAACATGTCTTTTAAATAATTAAATAAACATTTTTCAACTACCCTTTACGGTATTAGCAGTAAAACAGCCAATTTTGTGTGATTTCTCTTCCTAAGCGTTGGGGCGAATATAGACATGGCGAATGAATAGAATCAAAACAACTTTCTTAGTGGTAAAAATGTAATTACTGTAAAATTATAAATTTACGTACATTTTAGTATGGAATTTAATAAATCAATGTATACATTTTACAAGTGCGGTGGCAAAAACATAACAAAATTAGGTATATATAAAAAGTTAGGTACCCACAAAATAAGCTTTATCATATTAGGAATAATTGTGTTTTGTATGTAGGATAATAATTAGTGAAGTTGTGTTAAACGATGCGATTTAGCCACCATATTTCAACATCGCCCATACAGATTACTGCACCAAACCTTTCTCGGATGTCAGTACCTTCGGCACAAACGGTTCAAGTCCTGCTCAGTGTCATATTTTAGTATCTATAGTAAAGATGTTTTCTAGTAGGTCGATATATTTCTGAGGTATTTTCAAATAGTGTACATTAGTGAATTCATTTTGTTTTTAATTTTTATAACAGTAATTCTAGTAATTAACAGGAGTATCCAAAATACTACGGTTATTAGTTTATTTCGGAATAAATAATTGGTCATGACCATAAATAACACAACAGGTAGGTAAAAAAAAACAAAATATCTATTTACATAATATTGAAATATATTTGCCAAAAATAGAAATGTACATGTTATACCAAGTTATAATATATATATATATATATATCATGTAAGTATATAAAAATAAATATACATAGACAAATTATAAAATATGATATAATTATAAGGTAGTAATAATTGTCAAATCACAATGAGATGGGGATGCTTTTGAAAATTCTTCTGGCAGACGAAGACTAATAATTCTACCTAGGTATATAAATAAAATTTATTCTGCTGTAATTTTTTTTCATATTTGTCCATTTTATTACAATATCTTATAATATAAATCTTATTATATAAATATTTTCTTGTATTCTGTGCAAAAATAATTAAAAAAACTTTATTAACCTACACAAGTATTTTTTATTGAATGATCCTGCAAAAATATTGAAGTAATAGTTATGTGACATATTTTGTTTTGGTGTAAGCCATAACGAAATATACATAAATTATATTACAACAATTATATCAGACACAATTTTAGACACTATTAATTATTGTTAAATTAATTGTTTTACTGGTAGGTACTTAGTATGAATCTATTTTAATATTGATTCCAAATTATTGTCAGTTTTAAATAGACGTTATGTGCACAAACTATTAATCATATTGAGTACCTATTGAAATATTATGATATATTATGTTGAATTTATTAGATATAGGTATGCCATATGAGAATGATATTCAATATGTAGTGACAGTAAGTTTTATTAAAGGCACTGCAATGCAGCATAACAGCACAGGATTAATCTCAATTTAACTTAAGATTTAAGGAGCTTTTTGGCTATACCTGTAATTTATTTTAGTATTCATTCATTAAAATAGTTTACAAACTTTTCTCGAGTAGAAAATGCTAATCTCGCTGCACGTCTTGGATCGTTGTTTAAATTAGTAAAAGCTCTAAGCTCAGGCTCCGGTGGCTCTAAAAATTCAAAAAACCGATCATTGCAATTTTTTGTTCGCACAAAATTATGTAAAACACATGTCGTTTTCACAATGAGAATTGTGGTGGATACTTTTGTTTCTATTGGTCTATAAAATATTCGCCATTTCTGAGCCAATATGCCAAAGGCATTTTCAACTACTCTTCTTGCACCGCAGAGTTTTAAATTGTAATTTTCTTTCAAAGGATCTGTCCTCGATTGCCTATATGGGAAGGGTCTCATTATATATGTTTTCAGACCAAAAGCTTCATCTCCGATTAAGACGTGCTCGCAAGGTTGATTCTGTCCAGGGAGATTTTCAGGTCCCGGAACATTCATTTTATTTGCTTCAAATCGTCTTCCCATGATGGAAGTCTCGAAAATTCCTCCATCGCTGTTCTTGCCAAAACCACCAATGTCGACGCATATGAATTTATAATCTGGTCCAACGATAGCCATAAGCACGATTGAAAATTTATTTAAATAGCACCAGTAGTTGGAGCCAGTTTTGCCTGGACACTTGATGGTGACGTGCTTACCGTCTACACTGCCGATACAGTTAGGAAATTTCCATAAATTCTTAAACCCTTCAGCAGATTGTTTCCAAGTTTCTGTTGTAGGTTGGGGTAAATATTCACTTTCTAATTTTCTGCATATAGCTTCACAAACTTGTGTCACGATTGCACTCACTGTCGAAAATCCAACTCGAAAACTATGGCCAATTGTGTAGAAAGTATCACCGGTCGCAAGAAATCTGTAAAATAATTATTTTTGTTTAGGTGAACAAGCCAAAAAACGATGGAAAAATTTACGGGACACATATGCAAAGGATCTCCGGTCCAGAAAAACAAAAACCGGCCAAGAAAACATATGTAAGAAGAAATGGATGTGGGCCGACCAAATGTTGTCGTTCCGACCATTTCTGACGTTCGCCAAAACATCATCCAACATATGCGAAGAAGTATGCGAAGAAGTATGCGAAGAAATATGCGAAGAACCTGATGACATACAAAGTTTTGATTGGATGGCCACGTATCACGAAGATACGGAGATTGAAAAAATTGTTTTATCACAAGCAGGAACATCGATAACGTCATCAATCAGTGATCACCAGGCAACAGCCACAACACCGAAGACGTCGGCCGGTAAACATAAAAAGGATAATTCAAATCTGGAAAAAATGATACATTATCTCCAAGGGAAAAAAAGTAATAAAATGGACTCAGTGGATATGATTATGTTGGCTCATGCTGCAACAATTAAAACATTTTCCCGTAAGTTGCAGCTGAGTACAAAAAAAAAAATAGGGCTGTTAATGATAGAACAAGAACATCTTCACCTTGAAGAACAGGAGAAGCAAGCTGAGACTGACAATTTTTCGCTTGATCCTGCCTCTGGCATTTTAACAATTGAGTAAAATTTGATACATAGTAGAGCCGTGGCAGAGGGTGCAGGTAGGCGGTAGAGATCTGGCATAAATAGTACAAAGTCATATTTATTTTGTTATTTATTTAACTAAGAATACAAATTGCAGATGGTACTGCTTAGTTTTTCAGTTTTTAAAATTCAATTAAACCCCTCCTAATCAATTCATAATAGATGGAAGAATATTTTTATCTAATATCTATTATGGTCTACTTTAGGTAGGGCTTAACAAAATTAATTGAATCTTAAAACTAATCCACACCATGTGTAATTTGTATTCTTAGTTTAATGAAAACAAAATAATATTTATATGACTGACAAAGTTTAGTGTGCACCATTTATGTCAGATATCACAGACCACCTCCACCCTTCGCCACTGCAGTAGAGCTGTTCCATGTTTTTATGTTAGAATTTTTTGCATTTTCACACTAATTTCATCTCATAATTTATGTTCGCACATTAACTCATTAGGTGCTAACACCGCGACTGGCGCGTTTGCGTAAGTTGGCCATTACATATAATTAACATGATATTTAAATGTGGTAATTAAATTTTAATTAACAGGTCAGCAGTGATTAAACAGTGTGTTAAAGTGATTGTAGAGTTGAACTCGATTATATAGACTAATTTAATAGATTGGATCTAAACTAATAAAGTAATCTGTTTTACTATTTTTCATTACCTAGTACTTACCTACCTATATAATTTTTAAATCGCATCAACTTCTTACGAAACCGATGATCATATAGAATTCTGAATAATCGAGATTCTACCTTAGGTACCTATCTATGTATGTTGTAATAATTGTTGGGTGGGAATTAATCGCACATTGCAATAATCAAAATTCACAAAACTAACATTTGAAAAGTAGTTTTCACATAATATATTAAACGATTTCACAAAATAAAAATCATAAATCACTCATTGTAAAATATAAGTTAACTAAATTATACTGGCAATAATGTCACTATGTATTCTACATTTTATTCAACCGCCATTTTTTTGTTGATTATTCGTGTTGTGTTCCAACTTCCAACCTCATTTGTAACATAAATACACCGCCGTCACCTTCTTTTTTAATTCAAAATAATTATTGTTGAAACACAATCGTGATCGTGCATCTACGATGGCTTCATTACAATATGTGGACGTATACAAATGAGAGAGTAATTCCGACTCGATCCGAACTCTTTCTACAATCTGTTACTATGTACCTAGCGTTATTTTTGATTTTGTAGTAAATATTAATTTTGAATTGTTTTATTTTAGAAATCTATTGAACTAAAAATATGTCCAGATATTATTGTGCCCTATTATATTATGTTCTTCATCATGGAATTGCTTATTGTAATAGTCAAGAATTACTGTACACGCATGAGTTGCCATCATCTTTTTTCATAGTTAATGTTATGTATGTAATTAAACCCAATTCTCTAAACGTCTATACTGAATAGTATCTTCTACTTTGCTGTATATACCTAACTGCCTTTTTCAATCTGGATCAGTAGGTATTTATTTATAATTTCTTATAGTAATACTGTTCATAAATTTGCAATAATATAATATAATGATTATCAAAACGATCATTCAGTATTAATGTATTTAAAAAGAATAAAGCCTCCCCCACACCAAAGCGAATATTCGCGGCGAATATTCGCAGCGAATTATTCGCCAATCAAGCTCGTATTGGCTTACGGGACAGAGCACGCTTGCGCGACCGCCTTGCGTCTTGAGTGCGAATTTGCAGCGAATATTCGCTGCGATTTTCGGGAACTCTGTCGACAGCGAATTTATTCGCGGCGGACAATTTCGCCAAGGGAATTAGTAAAATCAAAATGGCGAAGACATTGAGCAGCTGATCGAGTTGGTCCGGAAATATCCAATCCTTTATGATTTCTCTGACAGTGACTACAAAACATAAGAAAGAAAGATAAGATATGGGATGAAATTGGCAGGGAAATTGTTGAAAATGGTATGAAGGTCGTCATAATAATATTATGTAGGTATCTTTGTCTAACCAAAGTATGTAAAGTTTTTTGACAGGATGAATACGCTATTATAAATAAATAACTTTAATCTAAGGTCCCGATATTTAAAAAATACATATTAATTTGCGTCATACACAGCCTTTAATAACAGAAACTTTATAACTTTGATTGTTAGTGCACTGACAGTTCTAACTTATTGCGATCGTTTGACGTTTTGGTTTCGACTTTCGAGCAGTCATATCAATAATGTTATAATTAGGTATCATTTACAATACCTACTTCAATCATATTCGGTATCGGTCACGTAAATACCCATGTTATATTCGTTGATAATATTTTTTTAGGTTAGATAGGTACCTAGTCTTTAAGATTATTTTTTTGCATCTAACATTACTATTGTAGCTAAAGATATAATATACATATAGGTAGATAAGTAGGTACTCCATGTCGTCATTGTGGTATTTTGTAAGGTTTTAGACCAAAAACCTTACATACTACTTACTATCGGGTTATTTACAGTAGGACATACCTAGGTTGTGTTTGTTTTTTGATCTCAAGAGACCTCAATCACAAAAACGATATTATGTACCTATATACCTACTAGGTATATATTTCCTTCATTATGTATAGGTATATTGAGCTAATAAACTGGTTTTGCCCAGTGCCGACCGCGAACCAAGATAATATCTACATGTTCCATGTACCTATCTAACATAACCAATGTTTTCTGTTTCACATTAATTTGTATACCTACAAACATTTTAAACTTAATTGAGATGTTCTTAAACTTCTGTTCATGTAATATTATGTAGGTAGGTATATCTTGGTCTGCATTAGGCAATAAGATTAATAATTTTATGTGCATGTAAATATAAAGGTCAGATACCTCCTCTAAGTACATAATATTATATTATCATCATGGATACCTACCTGAATGATGTTGGAGATATACTAATGCTTTGTGATGAATTTAATTTTCGCAAAGATCTTCAACCTTTCAACGTAGGTACAAAGCACCAGAAGAAATTAAAAATGAAACCCCCGGCATTAACAGGAATAAAATAATATTTCATCATAAACATCAGTCGGGGTCATTCCACTGCTAGATGAAAGCCTCTTCTAGCTCCTTCTACTATTTTCGGTCTCTAGTTCTTCGCTGCTACATACTTTTATTGTACTTCACGTGAACAAAGAGATCAACTAAGTGAAGTGTCAATCAACAAAAGTGGCATTTGTGCACAATGTTAATGAATTTTCCAAAACATTAAGTGTGATAATATAATATACAAGGATGAATAAGGCGTGGGCGAGGGCCAAGGTCCATTTTATGATTCCTCTATTGATGTACCTATTTTTATTAAGAAAAATGTTTGCCGTAGAATGGGGTGAATACTGAATAGACCCTTTTTAAAATTTCTATTTTTCTGCTACACATTATTCGGACAAATATGAATGACTTAAAACCTGTTTCTATGGACATAATCATACTCTAAAATATTTTTAAACTACCATTTATTATCAAACAGCCAATTTTGTGTGATGTCTCTTTCTATCCAGCGTTGGGGTGATTATAGACATGGCGGGTGGATAGAATCGAATAATGGTAATTTCCTAATGTTAAAAATGTAATTAAGTACCTACTGTACATTACAAATTTATGTAGGTACATTTAAGTATGTAAATCAAAATCAAAAATATAAATTTAAATGTTATACAACACAGTATCATGTAAGTATTTAAAAAAACATATACTTACATAAACATCTATTTATCCAAGAATTATTTGATACTTGAATCTGTATTTTATATACCATATTCGATGGATGTATGTGGTGTATTTTGTAATATATTTGGTACGTATTTATTATTTAACTAAGCGTATTTAATTTGCTACGTGACCTGTAGCTCTTTTATAATCACAAATTATTGTTGAATGTTCCGAAAATGAGTTTATGTGCCGAAACAGCTGTCAAGGTAAATGACTCAGTTAAAGTAGAATTAACAAAAATAACTATATTTCAAAACCATTATAATCCATCTACCATATAAACACCATTTCAAGTAATAAAGAAATAAAAAGTCACCTAATTAAATAATATTGTACTAGAAAAAATATACTATCTATATACCCACTTAATTTTCATTTAAAGTTGTAAAACGCCCGGTTACTAAATAGAGGAAGGACAGAGTCTTCTGGCACGACCGAATCACATTGGAACGGTGTTATTGTCATTTGAAAGTAACAATACTGACACCTAAATGAGTCGCCTGCACTGCCAGAATCATCTGAACCCTGTCTACCTATCTATATACAATTTATTGTTATTTTTTTTCATATTTGTCCATTTTATTACAATATCGTGTTACTTTTAAAGCTCATTGTAATTCTAATAATTATATAAATATTTTTCTTGTATTCTGTGCAAAAATGATTATTAAAACTTTCTTAACCTAAACCAAGTATTTTTTATTGAATGATCCTGCAAAAATATTCAAGTACAGTTAAGTGACATATTTTGTTTCGGTGTATAAGCCATAAATAAATATACATAAATTATATTTAATATATACATGTATACTGTATGTATAGCCACGGTTGGTCTTGCACTTGTTGCTGTAGCTATGCGATCTGGTGTGGTCCATTATCCAAAAACACTCAATCACATCCCTGGTCAAACAGCGGGCAGCCGTGTAGTGAGTCTGGCTGGCCTATGGTGGCACTAGAATGATTTCAATATACACAGTCTGTTAATTTGAATATGTTTTCGACTGAAAGTTGTAAAAATATTAGAAATCAGGATTTAAATAATTAAAAAACTGTTTCATTAAATATCATATTCATACCTATGCAAAATTTTGATTCCTTTGAAGTACCTATACAAAATACGGATGAATATAAACCAAACAAAAATATTTGTTACTGGTACTGCCATAGTAAAGTAAAGTTTAACATACTTCCCTAATAAAACAAAATTCCCAATTCTTGTCGTTCTGTAGATGTTTCATTTCAGTTTTTACCAACGATCCACTAAATATGAATTGGTCATAAACACTCAAAGGAAATCTGGCACTCACTGCCAGAATGTCCATGTCAGATACCTGCATAAAAATAAATGTCATGTTATGATATTATACGTAATGAATATGAATGTATCAGAAACAACATAGATTTTATTACGAATTTCACAGTTACAGAAAATTTTCTGCGCTCATTTTTGAAAGTCTCCAAGTATGACGGGTATATTCGCACATGGGTGCAGTTAATGCACCCAATGATTTTCGGGAAACCTGCCCTTTCTTGAAGTCTGAAATTAAAAAATATTTTTACCGACACAAAATAATATTCCCGTTAAATTCTTATTGAGTAGGTAATTTACTTGTTGTGTCTATGCGCAGTTACTCTAGTTACATGACATGTACATTGTAATATTGTATAAATTGATCAGAGGGTATCAACACAACACTAAAGACTGTCAGCGCTGTATGGCGACTGTATGTAAGTATTACTAAGCACTGCTATTATAGCATCGGACACGTTTCCTATGCATCTGCTTACTGATGCCTGGCTCATTGCGCAGAAGACTTGGCCTACCCGTTTTTGGTACGCTCCCTCTGCGTAGAAACGCAAAATAGTCAAAACCTACAATTCAAATAACGGAGACATGTTATTTCAATAGCATATTATTATTAGCATATTAATAGATATATTCAATAGCATATGTGCAGTTATGAAACTGAGTAAATCTATCTTACCTATGAGCCATGGCAATCTTGCCCTGTCATAAAGTAAGGTTATATTAAATGTCGATGTAATTTGTCGCACGCCATCTCATTATATCTTCAGCGTGTAATAAGCATTCAGAAGACGTGTACATTTTGTCAACACACAACTGTCACTTTGACATTCGTATATGTATTTAGTCTATGGCTGCATCCAATGCTGCCACCTTGTTTCAGATAATTAAAATACACTTTACGCAAAGTGGGTAAAAGTTGTAGCAATTCTGAAAGCGCTATAGTGTACGTGTATTTTTTATATTTAATTCATAAAAATTATAGAATAATTGGCGTAAAATATTAATAATATTTACAATTTTAAATCTGGCGCGTAAATAAAATTATTTAGTCTATGGCTGCGTCGCTGACGCTTTGGTGTGGGGCCAAACGCGAAATTCGCATCAAATCCAAGCGGTAGCGACAGCGATAGCGAGGGCGTTGCGAATTCGCTGCGAATATTCGCTTTGGTTTGGGGGAGGCTTAATGTAAGTAAGTACATAAATAAATTTTGTTTTCAATGTTATCATAATATTACATAATATACCTAAATGCTATGTTCACTTTCATGTGTGAAAACGTGTAATGTGTAATAACTTGACCGAGAGATGATGAGAAAAATGTGTGATCTTATAATGATTTATTTTATTGATTTACATAGATGCATGTTTAATATCTGTTATGCCAGGAAGTTGTATGTGTGTTTTTACTATTTACTGTTTCCTTGCCTTTTAATCTTTACTTAAATTACTTTTTTTTCATTTTACTATTTTTATTTCCAAAGTTTTGTGTTTATGTTCCGGAATTATTGTGTTGAATAAATTTATTATAAATTTTCAAGATATTTTATTACATATCTCCCCATCCATACACCTAAAACACACTATAATTTTTATTGATTAAATATTGTAATTTGCTAAAATGCAATGCCAACTGGTAAAGTAGTACAGTGAGTAGGTATAGACGGTACTGGCAAAGGGTGACTTTTGGAAAGAGGTAGGCTGTGGAGATCAAAGAAAAAGAGCATACTTGTCAGGTATACTCATGGGAAATAAGACGATATTACTACTGATGAATAGGTACACGCTAATGTCAACATCACACTAAATCGATGAAATTTTAATAGCTCACTGACAATATAGAATTGGGCAATGAATATAAATTATGTATTTTGCAAATCGATCATTTGACAGTTGTAGTTGATTTGTGAATATCATCCATTTCCGATGTGATAAACATCTTTTTAAATGTCAGTGCTTTGTGAAAACAGTCTATTGAATTATGCGAATATATATTCCCCATAATCTTTGTGATTCTATTTAGACATGTTGATAATAAAACTTAATTATATCATTATACATCATCTTTTTTTACCTCAATGCAATGCTTAGCCGTTCTTCAGGCGAGATGGCTTCTCGATAGTTGGTATCACATTTTCGAATATCATGCGTGATGGCGTTCAATATGTCATCAAAACATTCGAAGTTCATTCGAAAATAAATGTAGAACCGCTTTTCGTCTTTGCGCAATTGAGGCATCAGAGTGTGGTATTCTCCATACCTTCTTCTCTCTACATTGATATCGTGAACCCATTTTCTTTTTTCCCTGAGAAGAAATTAGAAAGAAGGTAAATTAGTCGAAAATAGTTTATGAATTGGATGAAAATAAATAAAACACGTAATGGTGTGAATAGTCAAACCTGGCATTATCATCCTCTTCCAAGCATAGTAACAAAAACGCTTCTTCGTCATCCGATGATGAATACATTTTGTTTGTTTGTCAAGACTTGTCACTTTGACATTAGTATTTAGTCTATGGCTGCATCCAATGCTGACATCTTGTTTTCAGATAATTAAAATACACTTTACGCGAAGTGGGTAAAAGTTGTAGCAATTCTGAAAGCGCTATAGTGTACGTGTATTTTTCATATTTAATTCATAAAAATTATAGAATAATTGTCGTAAAATATTAATATTATTTACAATTTTTAAATCTGGCGCGTAAATAAAATTATTTAGTCTATGGCTGCGTCGCTGACGCTTTGGTGTGGGGCCAAGCGCGAAATTCGCATCAAATCCAAGCGGTAGCGACAGCGACAGCGAGGGCGTTGCGAATTCGCTGCGAATATTCGCTTTGGTTTGGGGGAGGCTTAATAGGATGAGAACTTCAAACTCAATATAATTTAAAAATAACGGCAGCAATTAAGGTTCAAATAGACTGACGATCGAGCACAATATAATTATTATATGCTAATAACGATTTAGTGTCTATGATCATATCTATGCCATTCCGAGATATTATACATACATATTTATTGTATGACAGCTATGACATCGTATTTACACTCTGTGACACAGGACGCCAACATACGAAACGGGTTTTTCGGCATTTATATGGCGGGTCGTCATAGAGTCTAGTTGAGCCATTACATACTATTACTGGCTTAGAGGTTCCTGCTAGTCTTATTTCTAGATTACAAACTGGCAATAATTCTGACAGCTATTTGTTTACAAAAAATGGCGGACGAGCTCGCAAAAGCAGGATTGTATTTCGATGAATTCAATAAAATAAGAATTCTCGATCCAGTTGTTTCCAATCAAACCAATGATTTGATAGAATATAACAAGAAGTATGCTGGCTGTAGGTTGAAGACGTAGAGTTTATTATTAAAACAATCATATTGTGTAGGCACGAGAATGTTGTACCGCTGCTACGATGTTAATATTCCAACCTTCCTTTCCCCGACACCAGTGTTCTGTTAAGCACAGATATTTAAAAGTGTTCGACAATTCAGTTAAAATATTTCTTTTAGATGTGCAAAGTTTGGAAAACTCCATTGACTCCTTCGTATCGACATTGGAAGGATTAGGTCGTAATGTGGACAAAGAAAAAATGATGGCAATTGGCTTAAGAAATTCACTTAAATCCATCGTAAAAGACAGAGAACACCAGAAGCAAAAATTGCAGGTATACAATTTTCATATATAACATGAAAGCTTCCTTATTGAAAGTTCCACATTTTGAACAGAAGATCTAGTCGATATCCATGATAATAATATAGTATTTGTAATATTTTTTTAAGGCGTTCATCATGGAGAAGACAATGGAATTAGAAAGACTACAGCTGGAATTGCACTCTTTGCAACTCGTCGAGGTCGAACAGCAAGAAATTATTGAGTATCTCAGTGAAATGCGGTAAATTTATTGCTGATACAGTAAAATTAAGGATTAACTTATTCCATTACAATTTGTTTGCTTCAGGGTATGTATCATAATATTGCACTATAGCAATTTACAAATCTAGTCGTAGGTATACATTTTGATAAATTAATGTGCCCTATTATTTCACCAATAATATTTTGGGTCTCATGCTATTTACTTTACTTGTTTGGTATCTTGTATTCATATTCTAATAAAGTTTTACTTCACCATCATTCATAAAGAATTTTGAATGTAATGTGATAACATGTGCAACGGCAGTATTTGTATAAATATAAATCCATGGCTGGTGAAAAGAATTAATGTTATTTTTTTCAAAGTGTATTTGAATCAGTGCAAGGACCTTATGGGTTGGATGAATGATTCTCATAAAAATCTGTTAATACAACCTCCACTCTGTGGATCTTACATGGTAGTTTATCTCTTTTATAGGAAAAAAATTTCAATCTACATTCAAGCTATTACACCGTATATACCAAATTAGAAATAACATTATTGGTAATCGAAAAAACCATCGCATTAAATTGAAGTTATTATCTTATCTAAATATCATGGAATTCAATCTCTAATAAATACTAACTTTATCCTCATGTTTATTTAGTTTCACTACCTTTTCACTTGGTACAGTATGTAAGTACCTACAGTGCTCATTGCAAGTCAGCTAAAATGACACAATAACATCGTGACATTTCCATATTATCGATTGTTTGTTTTTCATTGTTGCATAATTTCTTACAGTCACTTTATTAGTACTTCTTTACAGGATGTGTGGTGGGGATCTCTTTGTGTTGCATGAATGAAGTATACTGCCTTCTTTTTCTATACAAATTATTAAAACTATCAAGGTGAAGACGTGTGATGTCTGAAAATGAAGGTTTATTAAAATGCACAATGTAATATGTAAATCACCAGATTTTTTGTAAGAAATATTTATTTGAAAAGTATGTATGTTATGCACTCAACCTTAGAGGCAAATAAAAAATAAATAAAAACACGTAATCAGAAATTATTAATTATAATCAATACAAGAAATTACAAAATATAATCACAGGGAAACAATAATATTCTCATACAATCCCTATTTTAGAAAATAAAATGAAATAATAATTATTACCGTGTACCAACTTTGCCATATTATTTATGGATAGTGATTGAATATTATTAACATGGTACATATTCATTAGTTTTGATTTTAACAGCAAAAATGTTGACATGCAAAAATGAATTGTATCGAAGTTTGTAGAAAATTATTGTATGGAAAATTAAAATATAGTCAGAGAAATTCTTAAAAAAAAATAAAAACACTATAAATTCAAACATAGTTCAATATGAAATTAACAAGTGTGCTCTGTGTGAAATTTTGAAACTTTTTAACTGCCTGACTGAATGGCCAATTGATATAATATATTTTTGGATTATAGTATGATACATCACAATAATAAATTATACTTCTTCCTACCAGTAGCACCTACACATTAAATGATTTTTGAAATTTACAAAGCAGCTGTGATAGATTATAACAAAAACATTTGAAACACCTGAAACAATAATTGGAAACATACAAATCTATTTTTCTGGTTCTGAAACATACCATCACTATCCATATCAAAAAACAAGTCTCTCAACCTGTTTTCTGTCAAATGGACCTGGACAGATTTTAAATGGATATAAGCAAATGTAGTTGATATTAATATTATGAGAAAGTCCTGAGAATTGTTAAAACCATGAATCATAAGAGCTTCAAGAATGTTCAAAGAAATATTAGAATAACTTATCAACTCTTGGAAGCATCAGCAATTATGTAATATTCAGGACGGTTTTTACGAAGTGCTTTAAAAAATAAAAGAAAAACTTGAATTTATATTGTTTGTCATACATATTTCATCGTAATAATATAAAATTTAAGGAAAAATAGGACTTTCATTTTAAAATTTTATAGTATGAAAATTGAATTGTTTACATACAGAACATATCAATAACATGTCACATATTTGAAAGGATTCAAATTATAGTGAAATATGCTGCCTAGTTAACTGGTTTTCTGGATACTTAATTTGACCATTATAACTAATTTGTTGAACTCTTTTGCAACAAAATTAACATCCACTCGTAACACAATGGTTGAGAGCCATTTTATAATGGCTATACATATTATAAAAAGCTGTCATATTCAATTGTATACATTACATGGCATTATAATATAAAATAAAACATTTAAGTTTGACCGTACTGAAATTAATATATTTGGAAATGTCTACAAAATATCCTTAAAAATCTACTGACTTCGTTTACCTGTACTCTAAGATTGGCTAATGATATAAACTGAGCCTTCTCTACATACAACACTGAGATCACTATAATATGGAATTCAGCCTTGAAATAATAATACACAGTAAATTCTCATTCTTATACTATTATTTATAAAAAAATGAAAGGTTAGTCAAAATAATCTTAATACGTATGCACCACATTGTAGGAGATTCCATTAAAAAATCTACTAGCCAATCAACCTTTCTTATTATAATGGTCCTAAAGAAAATAATTAATTACAAAAGCATCCGCAGATGCTGCAGGGTAAATTTATAAACTACACTTTCCACATTAACTTTGGGAATATTGGTGTATTATCAGTATAGACGATAGCCTAAGTTGAAAAAATAAAATTAAAGATTGGCAAATAAGCTGTCCCAAGTACTGCCAATTATGCATTTCTCATTTTTACACAAAACAAATTCAGAAAAGAAAAAAATACATAGGTTATAAATGTAATAAAATATTTCATAAATCAATGGGAATTATTTAGCTGGCAAGTAATTCACCTGGCAGGCATTATCATTCTATACCACCGTTGGCTCATAACATAATAGTACAACAATAGTACTACAGTGTTAGCTCAAAATTTGACCGATTGTCTTTGATTACAATAATGTGCGATAGGCCATATATGAACATGTAAGTTTTAATGGCCACTTGTTTTGAGAATTTAAAAAGATAATAAACAAAGGAGAAATCATTCACGAAACAAAAACAAAAAAAGAAGTTCAATCAAGCACCTTAACTTTTTTTAAACAATTACAGAACACTTGAAGTAACTGAAATATTTTGTTCAGTCTTTGATCTTTTGGCAGTAGCCTCCTCATCCAACTGTTCGTCGTCCGAAGGCCTCTTTTTGGAAGTGAATTTGAATCTGACTATAACCGCTGTCATGTTGTCACAGCCCGTTCCGTCTCCCGCTGTGTTTGGTGAAAGGCAACTATTGAACATCTGTAACAAAATAGTTGAAATGAATATTTTATGATTTCTAAAATTTTTCTATACATTCCATGAATGAACCTTTATTAAAATAATACATAATATACCATATTACAAATAATTTATTACTGCACTGACCTAATTAACAACGTAGTTAATCACTTTCATTTACAGTTAAGCCTGGCGCGCATGAACGATTAAATAACCGGCCGGTCGCATTCGGACAATAGTTGGTTTGCTAGCGCATGATCCAATTTATTACCGGACGGTATGTTTGAGCGCGCACAGCCCAATTTATATCGGGGGCAATGCGCGCGCATCGAAGAATTGCGGACGCGATAACAAACATCAAAATGGATTTTGTAGAGGTTGCGTGCATATTTGCTCTTCTTCTAAAATTGCGCCAAAAGAAATGAAAATGAAGATACTGGGTGCATGCAATAATAAGCGATAATAATTTATAAAGAAACTGAAAAAATGGGACAGGTAGGTACCCACACGCAACGAATTACGCATCGATGAAACTGTCAAATGTGGATATCGTAGCGGTTCGATGTATGTGCGCGCTCCATATCATACTTGTCACTTGTGTGCTTGTGTGAGTGCAGTCGGCCAGCGATGACAACGTTCATGCGTGTGCTTTCATTTGAAAGCATTGCCCATTAAGCCCCGGATTCCCAGATTCGGGTCGGTGTAAAATTTTGTGTCTGAACACAGAATTTCAACGCGGCCGTTCACTCAATCGTCCATGTGCGGGGTTGCATTACAATACTATGGTTACAACTTCCCGATTGTTGACCGTATGATAATTAACCGTTCATGCGCGCTAGGCTTTATGTTTATTGTGAAAGAATAAAATTTGTATGAGGACTCAGGCAGACTTAAGCGCACCGGATGATTAATAAAAAAATTGCGACATGGCATCATTTTATTATTCACACACTTATTCCATTTAGTACTGATATCAATTAGTGTAATCAACAAATTGGGCTGCGTTAGATGGCTAGGTTATGCACTATCTACATATTATTATATAAATTATAATGCATGAGTAATGGGAAGGAGGAGGCTTTCAGCAGATTTGGATCGAGAAGATTGCTCCCTAATAATAATATGGGGGGAAAAACATTGTACATGGTATTTAACTTCAAACTTTTAGATTTTAATGGTAGTATGGTCACACTCTACAAGAGATGATCTCATTTTTCATTAGCCAGGTCGCACATATAAATTCTTCTCGATTGCAACACGTTGAATTTGACAATGTGAGTTTGTAGGTATTCACACAACACATGTCAATGTCAATATTAGTTGAAAAAAAATATCCGCCATTGCATGCAAATAAATCAGCTCAATACGGTCAATATGAACATTGCAAATTTCGTAGAGGCGCATGTGCAGATGCTGCTTCTCGCGGTCAGCCATTCGCTTTGGCTGGTCATATTGTGATGTCACTGTCCCTGGTTGTGTGCACGGAAGATAGTTGTAACATTACTGGCAGCTTTGATTTATGGCCATTTTGCAGTCGAGACAATTTTATATGTATGACTGAGCTTATATATTTCATGGCAAGTAATGCAATGATAAATGCATGTATAAAATAAGATTTGATTTAAAATTGATCAAATAATGCCCCATATGTCACTCCTTTGCATAATATTTTACAAGATACGGACTTAATACAAGATTATAATTTTGGTTTGAATTTATATTTTAGAGCACTTTTAAGACATCTAAGACTTACCTCTTCACATATCTGCGAAAGCTTGTTAACACCCTTGGCTAATCTGGACTGAACAAAGTCGACGACCTCTTGACTGGTCATCGAATTCCAAATTCCATCACATGCCAACACCATAAATTTATCTCTAGTGGGATCTATGGTTAAAATTTTGACATCCGGCAATGCTGTGATCATCTGCTCTTTGGCTCCCAATTCTTTATTCTGCTTATATCCCAGATCTCCGATGGCTCTCGATAAGTTTAGCCCACCGTTGACTCGGCCATCTGTGGAAACTTTCCCGCCTGCTTTTACAATTCTCGACAGCTCAATATCATCCTCCGGCTTATGGTCGATGGACATGTCAACAGCCTTTCCGTCTCGGCAGACTATGCAGCGTGAGTCACCCGCATTCGCCACAAACAACTGGTTATCTAAATAACAAACACATAGGTGTTATTCAATAAAATACATTTACATAATCGTAAGAAGATTATTGTAAAAACAATAATCTTGTTGAAAATATAATATTTTGAAAAGGTGCTAGATATAACTACGGATGTTAGCTGATTTACCAAATATGTGTGGCTTTATTCTCAACGTTAATACAATGACGTTTCCAAAAACACTCTTTAATGGTATCAATATATTTTAAGTGACCATGAAATGCTAATTTCTATGATGAGAAAAGAATCTTTGCAACAAAGTCTACAGATTGTTGAGACTCACCTCACAAAGATAATCAAAATTCTTCATTTTCAACTTTCACATGGTACTTGGGCCCCAATGGGAGTGTTAGTTTTAGATCATATTGGATATTCATTGATTTCAAAATAATCATTACTATGTATATGTTTAATCAGGCAGAAGACTTTTTTGTTTTAGTTTGTAATTCATTTAGAGGCAACTTATTCAAAGAGTTAACGGCCCACATGCTCGTCGTAGGTCAAAATTGAGTTTTTATTGTATTTTCAAACCATGATCCTGGACACTCCTTAAACGTTGTAGATAATCTATTTATATAATTTTGAAGCCTTATTATCCTTTATAGTTTAAACATTTGATGACTGCATAAAGTATTTTTGTTACATAAAATAGTATTCTTTTAAACCTCTCGCTCTAATGTTTTAGAATATAGTCATATTTCGGTACATAACTGTGCAGTGGTGTTAAGATTTTTTACGTTTATTAATTTTTAAACGCATTTATGAAACCATTAGTATAATTTATTACGAGATAATTTTTGTAAAATATTCACGATAAAAAATTATATTGATAATCTCTGTGATCCCAAATTTGACAAGAATTAGGCATTTTATTATTCAAAAAAATCGGCAAGATTAACACATTTGAAGATGATTCTAAAGATACTTATTATAAGCTATGTCTTTGACCATTCAAGTGTGATAAACATCTTATGAATAATGATTGCTTTATAATAATTATTGACCTAAGAATAAGGTAGTGTTTTTTTGAAATACGCCATTTCTTTTGTCATTCCCCAGTGGTTAAGCTACATACGGCCGTAGCCATAAATTGACAAACTATAATTGAAGTAGGGAGTAAAATGATATTGACGCGCGTGTTTGAACATGTACCGTTTAAAAAAAAAACAAAAAAAAATTCGGTTAGGTACATGTTCAAACACGCGCGTTAACATAATTTTACTCCCTACTTTAATTATAGTTCGTCAATTTATGGCTACGGCCGTATGTTGTAGCTTAACCACTGGGGAATGACAAAAGAAATGGCGTATTTCAAAAAAACACTACCTTATTCTTAGGTCAATAATTATTATAAAGCAATCATTATTCATAAGATGTTTATCACACTTGAATGGTCAAAGACATAGCTTATAATAAGTATCTTTAGAATCATCTTCAAATGTGTTAATCTTGCCGATTTTTTGAATAATAAAATGCCTAATTCTTGTCAAATTTGGGATCACAGAGATTATCAATATAATTTTTTATCGTGAATATTTTACAAAAATTATCTCGTAATAAATTATACTAATGGTTTCATAAATGCGTTTAAAAATTAATAAACGTAAAAAATCTTAACACCACTGCACAGTTATGTACCGAAATATGACTATATTCTAAAACATTAGAGCGAGAGGTTTAAAAGAATACTATTTTATGTAACAAAAATACTTTATGCAGTCATCAAATGTTTAAACTATAAAGGATAATAAGGCTTCAAAATTATATAAATAGATTATCTACAACGTTTAAGGAGTGTCCAGGATCATGGTTTGAAAATACAATAAAAACTCAATTTTGACCTTCGACGAGCATGTCCCCCCTTAACCCTTTCCCGGCGACCGTATTCCAGTAGGATACAGCTAGTACGTAACACATGGGCGACCGTATAGCAGTCAGATACGCAAACCTTGACCTGTGGATAACGCAAGAAATATTTTTCATGCGGCATTGAGAATTTTATTAAAAAATAGCCCGATCCATCCGCCTACTTCCACCTATTTAACTTTGTCAAAAATATGTTGTTTTAATTTCATAAACATCGATCTTTCGAACCCTCTCGATCTATTGAGATTCGCCGGTATGATTGCATCAGTTCAAATCTACGCGGTATTTTTCAGCGCCTGCGCACTAGGTATACAAAATATTTTCATTCGAGTTGAGTGTGCGCCGAGTGATTTATCGTGTCAAGTTGAATATTCACCGCGATCTTTACAACACCATGTTTGCGGGAATAAAATACAACCAAAAAACCGAACCTGTGTCGTCGAAATATTTATAAATATGTACTTGAACTTGTGTTCTGGATTATGTCATTTATTTTTATTACTCATGGTCATGTCGTCATGTGTCACCCCAATTGTTTGAAAGTCATAAATCGAGCTCATTATTGAAAGTCGTAAATATGTCATAAAGATACGTCCACACGGAATGAAAAAATATAATATATTATTATATTTTAGTTAGGACGATTGCGAGTTTTACCAATAAATTACGAACTACTATGAAGGAATATATAAAACGTATAAATAAACGTAAGTATAAAAAAAAACACACGGGTATACAACATAATATAAAATGTAAATCATGGAATACTGACTCTTCAACTATATTACATATTATCTTTGTATGCAATTTAGTGTTTATAAAATTTTAAAACCTCACGCAATAAATGTTTTTATAGCACTTTTACAAGCACGCAGCAGATTTTACAAAATAAATATTGTTTTTTTTATAAAACATAAAACGACAATCACTAACATAACACAATGCTCAATAAAACTGAAAAGTTTAATCTAGTAAAAATCCAAATTACACTAAAAAAAGAACATAAGGAATTATTACCATATTTCAACCACTGTGGACTCAACTTTACGCGACCCATAAAACTTGTAATAATATGCGACACAATAAAAGCTATTATTTTCAATATTTTTAACGGCATTTTTAAGTGTTTCTAACATGACTAAAATAAAATTAGTGTCAGTGATTTATTTCTTTTCATAGGCGCACAATCTCAATGACGCGTTTTTACGTCACAAACATGGCTGCGTATTTTTTCAGTACAAGGGACTATGGACGATTTTATTCAAGTATTCACAGCTAAATTCAACAATCGATTCTATTTTTTAGTGTGGCACTTCGAACCTTATGTATCTAGGCATGATAACAGTAATACCAGCTATTTTTAATTGCCGTATTTATCATAATATAGCGAAGCATAGCATTTAGAAAAATGGTACCGCAGAGAGAGCCCCTTTCATATTGAAACTGACGCGGCGGCCGGGTTAATACCAATATTGATTCTAACCTTTGAGTAATGCGACAACAGCGGTGCAGCCACTGTCGGAACCGGGCTCATTCTTGATAGACATTGTGAAGTCATCCATCTCTTCGTCCATGTCCTCATCATCTTCATCGCTTGTGTCTTCCTCTCCATTTTCTAATTAACAAAACCAAGAATTAAGTATTATATAATTTTATTTGATACATTTTGTGTACAGTTAAGTCATAGAGATAATCATTGAAGTTATTCTCGTAAATGTCAATTCATACTGATTACGGCACGATAGGTGGGGGAACATTTTCATGTTGGAAGGTCACATTAAGTTGGCTGTAGCCTAATAAGACTGTCTTGAAATAACTTCAATTAGATGCATTTCAAAAATCTAACCATGTACAAACTTTTAAAATTTAGATTCATTCGAATGGTCTAACTCAATGACTTACAAGGCCACATTCGGCCATAAGGCTGCAGGTTTCCCACTAGAGGTGAGTTGGAAATACTGTCACCAGTTTGTTTAATCAAGTATCGGATGAAACTACCCATACTCCCCCATAATACCCATAGTACGTGTGAATACAAGTATATTTTAATTTATTAGTCTGCACTCCAATCACATATTCTTTGACTGACATTTCACATTTGCGATCAAAAAATAATACTTTTTTGATCAAATATTATTGACTGATTTTTGCATTATAGAAGTGGTCAAAAAGTGGAAGACTTAGGCCCTTCTCCGACGGCGCAACTGCCAGAACCGGTCGGTGATGGAACTCATAGCTCAGAACTCAGCTGATCAATGTGATACTTCGCACATGCTACTGAAACCCACTTGAAATAATAATCACATAACCTCCAACTGTCAAACTGCACCATCAGCTGTTTTGTACAAAAACCGACAACACGCACGCTGCTGCGTTTACTCGAACACAATTAGGTTATTTCAATTTTGCTTATCTTGTACTTTTGAAATCTTGGGTTGTTATGGTTTTTATAGCATGAGACTTGTTACGCAGTGCTACCAATTTTGGTAGGAAAATATGATTTTTAACTGATATTGATACCACTGTTTTACGGTGATTGGAAACATGAGACCGCGCGACTGGCATGTCGCGTCTCTACACGACTGTTTTGAAACTGAGAGATTCCAGTCTAGTCGTCAGCGAGCCGCCATTGAAATACATTAGCTAGATACTGGTTGGAATTTTAGTTTCAGTTCCGTCGGATTTCAGTTGCTCCGTGGGAGGGCCTTGGCTCGTAATTTATTTAGTATGAAACTCGACTCACGACCAAAAGTGTAAAAACGTAACTTGAAGAATCTAATTTCAATAAATTTGCGACTGATGGGTTGAGTAGAATATTATTTGTATAGGTAATAATTTTATTATGAAAAAAATTCTATTAACATCTATTTTATGACTTGGATAACTTAAATAAATTAAATGAAATAACCCATCGTAGGACACAAACCCATTGCCCTCGTTGTTATAGTGTAACTGACTTACCTTCATCAGACGATTCTTCATTAACTCCATTGGTATTTTCTGCTTCGTCTTCAGACGAAGATTCCTCTTCCTTTCCTTTAAAGGTCTCATCGTTGGAGGAGTCACTGTCATCATCCTCAGCTGCATTAATTACACCGAGAAGACTGTTGTACAGAACAGCAGCCATGCGTTTCTTTATAACGGGCATGTCTGTAGAATCTGACTCTGACGGGCTTTTGGAATTTTCTGTACTAGGGACTCCTGAAGTTTTGGCTGGAAATTTTTTACATAACAATATTATATTGTACAACCAGGGTCAAGAGTACGATCCCACGACTGACAAAAATTAATATTATTTTTTTAATGTGGGCAAGGGCCTACTGGTTAAAAATCACTACTCGTAAAAAATGTTAATATAACACACAGAGGCCAATACATTCTTAAAGAGTAAAAATGGTAAATTACTTGTTAGTAATAATATATTGAGACAATTTTAGAGATTTAAGAAATATATTATAATATCACATCAACAAATGCTACACAACTCTTCAACAATGTGAAATATCTTTGCTAATAATTACTCTATACACAGACAGCTATAAATTAAAGCACAACCTTGGTATTGCGATGAATTTTGAGTTATTAGTTTTCAAAATCGCCACATTTCAAATTATAGTTGTTTGTCTCTAGTGTTACATAATATTGTTTGTAAGAACAATAAGAAAACAAACTTAGATAATTATAACTGAATTTCTTAACATGTTGTATTTTTCAAGTTGTACATACTAAATCCAAACATAATACAAATTGAAAAGTAAAGATGTATTACCAAAAATATTTGACTATAAAAACAAAATTAATATCAATAATCAGCGTAACGCTGCTCCCATTAATGTGATATAATTATTTTACTTAATACTGGTAGATTTTACCTAATGATTTTCCCTTTATGCTAGTGGGAGTAGTTAGATCGCCATTTTCGTGAGATGATGATGTCACATTTTCTTTGACTTCATCGCTTTTAGAATTGGTAACATCTCCGTTACATTGATCCTGTTTCACAGGTGATGACTCTTTCTTTGCAGGTTCTGTCTGCTTTTTACTCGGCGAAGGTAAGTCGCACATGTCTTCAGAGCTATCTGGCATTGACTTATCCTGACTCTTTTTGGGTGTCTCAGCATTTGAGCTTACTGCGGGTGTTTCGGAATCAGGCTTAACTTCTCCGTTGCTAGTTGATACCTGGGGGCAATAAACAAAAATAATGTTTTATATCACCAAAGAAACGTCAAATCTTCAGCTCACATAGGGTTTTGCCTATTCACAACAATTTATATTGAAATATAATGACAAAAGTGCCAAGCCAATGTATGCTTATGGGTGACAATTTGCAACTTCACAAGAGAACAATTATTTGAAAATAGAATATCATCAGTTTCATTGTATATTTTTCATTAGTTATACTTTTGTCACAGATTAATTCTTGAACACACTTTTGCGATGTAGAAGATGACATTCTGAACAATCTAACCCCATAAACAACCAACTTTTGCTAAGATGTCCCTTTTGACGTCTTATTACCTTCGATATGCAAATTTATTTTTATAAATAAAATCATTATTTACAATTGAAAATTTACTGTACCTACTTAAATATTAATAGTATACTAGCAGAGCCAGCTGGCGGTCGCCAGTCTGTCTCGCTAGGTCTTGCAGACGGCGTGGCGGTGTTGGATATTAATATAATTGTGAAGTATGCATAGACGGCGCCATAGTTTTCCCTTCGGGATGGATTTTCATTCACCGCAGACAGTTTGACATTTCGCCGATTTGTCAGTTTTACGATTTGCAAGTCGTCACTGCCAATATAAATTTGGGGTCATATGCGTAGTCTATTCTGGAGTCTGGCCTTCACAATATCGTCTCACACCACTTCAGACTGATAGGCCTAGCAGAACAGCTGGCAATCGCCGATTGCTATCACTGACATTTTAATAGAATATAATATGTTTATATATTGCACTTATTCATTCATTCTTATTTGTTTTCGTTGAACTAAGAACATACATTACACGTCATGTTGTTGGTTAGTTCTTTATAATTCATTAAGCCCTGCCTAAACCAAACAATAGCAGTTAAAATATTATTCTATCTATTAAATATCCAAAATGATGTATGATTTAATAGCATAATTTTAAATATTTTATGGGCAGATACGTATTATGGCTTGGTTTCCCAGGGTTAATTTGAATTTTAAAAACTAACCAACACCATCTGTAAATTGTAGTCTTAGTTCAATGTAAACAAATACGTATAACTGACAAAGTTTAGTCTGTACTATCTATGGTGGATCCACCCTACCTCCACCCATCGCCACTACAGGATAGTCTAATTTTTATACATTTAGATTATTGCATTATAATACGTTTTATTTATTCAATGGGGGAAGATCCCATTAGATTGAAAAAATGTAAAAACTATTTCTCATAATGTCTTTTAAGATACTCGTAATTACCATCCTGAAGCGGTGTGTCCATATGCTTTGCTTAGGAACAAAAATGGTATTTTATTTTAAAATTCTTTAAAGTACTTAATATACTAATGAATAAATTCCAACATGCTAAATTTATTATTTAACAAATTATCTGGGTGGGGAAATAAAAAGTATTATTTTTATCATGTACAAAAGTGAAAAAAGTAGCAGGTATCTACTTACATATTGTACCTAATTGTGTAATAAAAATGTCATAATTGACTAATTTCACTTATAAGTGATGAATGATAAAAAAATAACAAACAACATGCATAATAAGAAGCATTATTAGAATGTTATTTTTATGGAGTAGGTATTAATAGTTGCTAATGATATAAAAGAAGAAGAAAGGTTACTGTAATTTTATATACAATAATTATTATTATAAAATATATAAACATCATTAATTTTTAATTACCTACCTGTATTAAACGTCACATCAATTTCATTTACCTACCTAAATGTAAAAATAATACAATTATTACTGAATCACGATAACTACCTATCTATTTTATATGGAAGTATGTGATACTTCGACGTTGATCTGAGAATAATATATATCTGACATTTATAGTCAATTTTTCAGGGGGTTCAAAAAACTGTTTTTGTCGGTATCAGTATTATTTTTATTTTTCAAGTGAAATGATTTAATATTAGTACTAAAACAGTCATTTAAAGATGTATGGAAATTGTAATGTAATAATAAAATAAATCAAGCAGATAGATAATATTTCTTTTTAGTTCCTAGACACTTCGATGCAGACAGACACCATTTTCCACGTCAAATTTGAGCATTTTAGGATTGTTTTCGTAGAACAATAATATTTCCATTCGATCCGTCACCATTTTGTACAAAATACACCAATAACCTAGAATTCGCCAAAACTGCAGATAGATACTATTGTCAGATCACCATCGACTTACTATAATATTGAGAAGAGCGTAATATGTACCTATATAATGTAGTTTCTTATTTATTAAGTCTGAAATTATTCAATTTACTGATAGAAGTATTAAAATTATCTTCATCTTACAATAAATGTCTTGATTGAAATTGATTATTTATGGGTGCTAATAGAAATGTCACATTTTTCGATTATTCCTGCAAATTCTAAATTTGAATTCTGACACGTCAAATGAACTTCAGTTCGCGAAAGAAAACAAAAGACAATCATTAGTCTATTAGTTTGACAGATAAGTGGCAGTGAAGTGGTTTTGGATTATATTTTAGTAGTAATTTGTGAGGAAATATGTAATTATTTCATGTTAAAACGAATAGTACGCCAATGTGCCGCTTACAGATTTGAATAGTTTTGTGGAATATTAATTTAGATTTGTGAAATATCGATTATATAGAAAGTATTAAACGAAATTATAATCAATTTGAGGTACACGGACAGCAAGATGCGCAAATGTATGGTGACGGATATAAAACGCGATTTAAAAATGATATTATCTGTGATTGTGTCGAGTTTTATCATATTGTGCCCGATTCAAATGGAAGTAGATTCGGGACTCCAAAAATTGAAGTGAATTTCTTTAATAATCAACAAAATGGTATTTAAATTTAAAAAAATGTGCGTTTTCCAAAATCTCTTAGGATAATAATATATAGGAGATACGTCAACATGAGTTGAGAGGCTGAGGCAGCTCTTCTAGCTTTTCTTCATATCGTAACAAAGACAAACCCTATGGCTTGAAAGTGTTCCTAATGCTCAAATTACATTGGCCCGACCGTCTGCTACAATTGCGAAAAGATAATATTGTCTATGGTTAAATGTCACTTTGAATCGTCCACAGTCGTGAACAATCGTGAGCAATTTGAAAAAATCCTATTTTTTGGCCACGATTCTACTACAGCCGAATCGAAGATTGCCGAGAACATATGAAAATATCCGAAGTTGCCGGCCGCTTTGCGACCCGCGTCACCGTTGCTAAACGTGACATTCTGAATACACCAATCGAGCGATCAACATCAGCTCTCTTTCCAATACTATCAACTAATAAGATGGCAAAAAATTGAATGATATAGACTAGCGCCGAGAACACACTCCTCATTGAATTAATATACACCAGAGACCGGGCGGAATATTGTATATTCTAAAAATAATTTAAAAGATAGGATATTTGAAAACATCACAGATGTTATCGGCAACGATAGATCAAGTGCCTACGTAGAATGCTTTAATTATTTTGATTGTGGAATATTCAAGCAGTGGCATTTTTGTATGTGGGTACCTATACTGTACACTATGTTCATAATGCTGTTGTATATTGATTTACCTATAACGTTTTATAAGTAGACTTCGTTTTCTTGTGTTATTTTGCGACATTTTTTGACCCAGTGTTTTCGTTTACGGCGCGCCCTGTTAGCCGAGTGACTTGTACATAATAATATAGCAATACTCATTACAATCAATCTAACTTGCCATGTAGTTAATTATCGATTATATAACATACATAATTTTGAAAACCATTTCTGAGAAAATGTTATAACCAATAGAAAAAATCTTTTTGAAAAATGTAAGACACCCGGCAGGAATCAAACCTGCATCTCTTGGGTTTACGCCTCGTGCGCATTGTCTACTATGCTACAAGGTGACATACCAATTACGACAGATTTTAACTATTGGCCCTTGATACTTGTGTTTTTCAAAATTATGTATGTTCAATAATTAGAATGGTACATTCTTAAATCTTGTGAATAATTTGTTGAATAGTTGAAAGAAATAGTTAATTATCCATTATATACTTAAATTAAGAATAATACGTAAGTATGCAAAATGAAAATATTTTCTATAATACAATAGCCAATTTCAAATGGCCGTGACTCGCTACTTGCATAAAATATACTTTCGACAGCTGAGTTTTGACGTAAATATGCGAGGGAAAACTGTTCAGTGTAGTCAACAATCTAACAAAGAAATAGTTTTGGGTAAACCTATATTTTTAATAACAGCAACACCATATTTATTGTAAACCAATCAAAAGCAAGGGTCAACACGATCAAATACTTGCGTGTAATTACATATAGTAGAATACCGATTCCTCACGACGGTCGGCGTGGATCGTTGGATCTGCGCGTCTGCCGGTGTAATTAAGCCTTAATAGAAGAAATCTGGTGGGTAGACGAACTTCACCAAATACCACAATATGTAGGCTTTTGATTGCTTGAATTAAAACTTTTTAAGGCATTGATAAAAGTATACATGGCGAGTGTTACCTGTGATTCATTGGAAGTTCCTGATTTATCAGCAGTGGTGGATGATGTGACGGAATCGGATTCTTCTGTTTTTAAGGAGCTCGAGCAGCCGGCCGTTTTATCTCGCGAACAACCAGCTCGCTTTGGTCTTAAATATGGTGACAGAACTTTTTCAGAAGCACCTTCCACTTTTAATTTATTAGTTGCAGTGTTTACTTTGCCTTCTTGGTACTTGGCTATGATATCTTCGAGGGGCATTGTGGCCTCTTCAAATAAGTTGCTCACTTCCTCTTCTTCGTCAATATCATCTTCTTCCTCTTTGTTCAACTCGTTTTCTAAAAGCCAACCAGATATCATTGGAAACAATTCAAAAATTTTGTACAAAAATATTATATCATATTGTGTGTAATACTAATTATTACCATTGAGATATTTGTTTGAATAATATGTGATCACTTTGAAATTCAAAGACATTGAACATAATTACTTCATTTTAAATAATGTGAATTGATAAAATATACTATTGTATTAAATTAATATATATAATATATATAATTAATAATTAATTAATTAAAACCCGTGATAACCAAATGGGCCCTGCAAATCGCGTATGGGACATTATATATAACCACTACTGTCCGACAAGAAGATCTAGGCAATAACCGGAAGTCGCTGGAGTCAAAGTGCGATTAACTAAATTGGAGGAGCTTGTTAATTCACAGTTTTAACACGTGGACAACTCGTCGATAGCCGGAAGTCGTTGCAGTCGAAGTGCGGTTAAAAGTAGGAGGGGCTTTATTAGTTCATAATTTCAATTCAATTCAATTCATTTATTTTTTTAACATATTGTGGACATTACAAATTATAAGTTTAAGACGTTCACAACATGACATTTAGAAACAAAGATATATAAATATAACAGTATTACATAAAAAAAATAGATATATCAGTAGATGAATTAGATAGGTACAAGGAAGTACACCGGATGAGTTAAGCAGACCCTATTTTAAGAATTTATAAAACAACATCCACCTAAACTCATTCTCACGTAGGTGGAATTATATCAACACCCGAAGCAATTTCGTTGAACATAGTTATCACTCTCCCAATTGGCATTACCAGTGGCAGGTTGGTTCTGCACCTTGGGAGAATAAACAACTGATGGTCTCTATTTCTAAGATAGTTATCAGGGACACACAGGTCAACACTGCCCAGAATGGCAGAGTTCTCATTTATACCTTGTATAAGTCGAAAAAAATACGTAGCTAAATAAAGATTTCTTCTAAATTGCAGACTGCAGTATGTAAGCATGCCTAAGAGAAAGTCAGTTGGATAAAGCCACGGATAGTATCCATACAACCTCAAGTAAAGAAGTCTCGAGAATTTCTTCTGTACCCTCTCCATCATAAGGCCATACTTCAACTGCTGCGGTGCCCAAACAATAGACCCACTCTCAAGTCTGCTTCGAACTAAAGAATTAAATAAAAGTTTTAATACCGTAACATCTGAAAAGACCCGGGAAGTACGCATGACGAAGCCCAACATTTTAAGCGCTTTGTTACAAATGGTAACTATATGGCTAATAAATGTCAGTTTACTCTCAAACGTAATGCCAAGATCCCTTACAGATGATGTTCGTGACAGAACTCTGCCATGCATCGAGTATTGGAAACACAACACTTTTGAGGCTCTGGTAAACGATAAAAGATTGCATTTATCAATATTGAATTCTAGTTTGTTACGCCTGCCCCAATTTAATATATTATCTATATCAAGTTGGAGCTGACGACAATCGTCCAAGGTGACAACTTCCAAAAAGAGTTTCAAGTCATCAGCGAACAACAAAAACATAGCATTTTTTATTACCAATGCTATGTCATTTATAAAAATCGTGAACAGCAAGGGCCCTAAGTTTGAGCCCTGGGGGACACCAGAAAATGTGTAAAAGGTCTGTGACTGATAAAGGCCGTACGATACGTATTGTTGACGGTTCCTAAAATAACTCCCGAATAGCTTCAAAAATCGATCCGACAATCCAATAAGTTGGAGTTTTTCCATCAGGATGTCATGATCGACCTTGTCAAATGCTTTCGAGAAGTCATTGTAAGAACAGTCAACCTGGTGGCCTCTATCCAGTGCCGATGACACATAATCGGTAAATACCATCAGGTTAGTTTCCGTTGATCGGCCTGCTCTAAATCCATGCTGTTCATTTATTATAAATGACTCAATTTTTGGAGAAATCATGTTGTGCATGATCATCTCAAGAACTTTTGCTGGTGCAGAGAGAACAGCTACCGGCCTGTAATTCTCCACTGATGACTCTGTACCACTCTTATGGATTGGAGTAACCTTCGACATCTTCCACGTTTCCGGGAAGATACTGTCTCCATTGCGAGATTAAATATATATGAAAGCGGGCCTTTGACAAAGTCAATACAACCCTTTAAAAAAAATGTAGGAACATAATCAGGTCCCAAAGAGCGAGTATTCTTTAGTTTTTTAATAAACTGAAGTACATCGCCCTCATTAATTGAAAAAATATCGACGGATTGGGCACCACATGACGGTTTTCCTGACGTTGAGGCAACATCCAGATTTGGAATACTACATGCGTAGACAGACTTGAAATGACCAGCAAATGCTTCTGCCACTCCATGTCCGGTCACCTCTTCGCCCTTCCAACTCATCCTATCGGTAAACCCACCATCTCTTCTTAACGATTTTACGTAATTCCAAAACAATTAAGGATTTTCGCGAATGGAATCTCCTGCCGTTTCCATATATGTTCGATAGGCCCGTCGAACAGCTTGTCTCACTTTCGAATGATAGATGCTAAACATGATATAGTCAGTCTGATCATGCCCAGCCTTCCATGCTGTATGATAGTTATGCTTGACCTTAATGTCCCCAATAATCTCCCGAGAAAACCACCTCAGGTATCGCCTTCCACCACGACATGGCGACTTCCTCGAAAAACATTGATCAAAAATATTATACACAATATTGTAAAAACATTGTACCGCCTCATTCACATCACAAATCTCGAGCAACTCACTCCAGTCCACTTCACTCATCAATGAGTAAAGATTTAAAGTTGTTGAAGTTGATGAGAGAAGTTTAAAGATGTTGACAAGATCTTGTTCGACAGTACAATCAAAATTCATAATAGGTATTTCATGTGGATGGATACCCACGATTATATTCAACATCAGAAGTACAATACAAATTCCACCACCCAAACCTAATGGAAATCAGAGAATTGTCATGTTAACCCATTCACTGCATCCAACGCAAATGGTGCGTTGCCCATCAGGTGGCCATTCGATATAATTACCATGCTATTTAAATGTGGTGATTCAATATTAATGAAAAGTCCGCAGCGAATGGATTAAAGATGATAAGCACATGTTCTTTATTTCATTCAGCTCATCAACTCTATTCTTCAAGATAGGTACCTAATCTACAAAATTATTATAAATATAATATGTATAATAGCCGGGACAGTGGTGCGACTAGACGAAATGAATGGCTGACCGCAAGGAGCACTGCACTGTTAATATTTTGCCATGTACATGGGGCCGATGTCCAGTGAAATTGGTTGTATGTGAAAAAATGTTTTTTTTGTACCAAAAATCGGCGCTATGTGTGGGAGTACATTAGGTTACATGTATTCTGTGAATGATAACAAAATTACATCGACAAATTCACAGTCGAGATGAGTTTGTATATGCGATCCGGCTAAAGCCTAGTTAGTTCACACTTGACAAGTCCCATACTGAGCCAAGGCTCCTTGGCCTAGCAGCCACTTTAAACTGACTGAGTGTTTACATATTCTACATAGTTAATTTACACACGTCTTACATTCAATTCATCATCTTTACACATAAGCAGTAAGTAGATATAAAATGAAAATTTCATATTGATAGAATTATCCCTACGATGATAAAGGAAGATGGATTGAAAGATGAGAAGACACAAACGAAGCGGATCTGGATATGAAAATGGATATTACAAATAGGTATGCAGCTTCAATTGGACTTTTTACCACTTTTTAATACTGAACAATCTGGTATTTTATTGCAAAATATAGTTGGCATAATTGAACGATCAGACACCATTACCAAAGTCGCCACACCTGTAATGCCAGCGCTCCATTGGCGAGCCGAAAGTCCGAGGACAATAAATCGTCCGATTTGTCTATGGTCTGCTACTGATCAACGAACGAATAAAAAAGTCGAGCTGTCAAAAGTTGCAATTATTGTAATGTCTTCCGATAATCCTACAATTTTGTGTTATTTATATGTGGACTTGCATAAAATAATAGAGAAATGAATGATAGAATGAATCTACGTTTTCTTTTATGAATTTCATAAATACAAATAAAAAAATAATTGATAAATCTCTCATTTTCAAATGTGTAAATTAACAAATCAATCAATAAAAATATTTAAAACAATTACAGATTTTTTTTCGGTCTGAATGATTGCGTATTAATGTCAAATCGAATTTACGTAGTGATCGACAGACAAAGTCTGGCAACTCAGAGAGTAAAATATCAAACATGTTTGAAATCCTACGAGCCTGGTCTGTGGATTAAAAAGTCCGCAGATCTGGGGTGCTCCACGCGAAAAAAAAGTCCGAAGACTGTAAATCGTCTTGACGTGCGTACCAATGGAGTGCCGGCATAAGAGATAAGTTACATCATGTTGTCCTTTCTAGAAACAGGGTATACTTAGTTGAAATCATAGTTTCAAATAAACTTGACACTCAGCAAACAACTGTCTCAATACACCACAGTATGTGACTACAATTCCACGATGGCCGCACGGCTTAAGCGTCGTGGGTCCCAGGTTCGAATCCTGGGTCTGGCAAATACACATATTGTTTTTCAATTTGTGTATGAGTCAGAGTATGGACCTAATAGGTTGAGCAAGTGGCTGGCATCCATTTCTCGTAAAAACAAAATCTGCTACAAACCTCCACTCTGTAGAGGCCCATATGATCTTATTAGGATCGGACATGGACGAATAATAATAATGTGAGTACAGCTTTACAGGTGGGCTGCTCGACCCAAAAAATAAAATGTAACTGTTTCTATTCTTTGTATCATTTCATTCGTTGATCATTAGATTGTAATACCCTGGCCGAATATTCGTGAGGTGTAAACTAGGCACAAGGAGGATAAGTAGTTTGAGAGAGCTTACCTGAACGACACATAGCTTTTAAGACATCCACGACTTCGGTTGTAGCTATTGTGGCATCGAATCCAAGAAATGCCTCTTCCAGTGCATCCGAATATTTTCCATCTTTGTATGCTTTTGTATTTTTAATGTAGTCGGGTAACTTTTCTGCACAATATTTGGCGACCTCTGCACCGCCATGCCCGTCATAAACCGCAAATAGTGAGGTACCCTCATCAAAGTTGAGTTCGCAGTTGTGAGAATCCTACAACACAGGAAGTTGATATAATAAATAATTTTAGCAAAGAACAAAGAAAAAACGTAATCATTACGTACCTACGTTGTGAATGACAAAAATTATCGTTAATTAAACTCAAATTATAAAGATATCCCGCATGTGACAATCAAATAATTGTCGGCGGTAACAAAACAATGTTATAGCTGACAATGTTGAAACATTTTTTAACGATTCTTACAACTAAAAGATAATATAATTATTAAACGAGCATTATAGTAGTTGCTGAAGCAATAATGTAGGGAGAATATAACAACCCGATGGGTATTGTATCGACATGAGGTACCAAAATATAAAAACCGCGGGCTTTACTCACCTCTTGACTAACACGCCATCCTTGCATTGAACTGGCGCCGCAAGACAAAATATCAGAAGATTCATCACTAGAGATTTTATCAGTAACCGGCTCTGATAAATAGGCACCCATTATATTAAAATTAAACAAAATGCGTGAAAATAAAGACACAAAACCTTTGTAAATTAATCAGAATTGCGCCAACTAGCCCACACATCCACCATACACGCCACTAAATATATTGCCATAGACTAAAGAGCATAGACAAGATAAAAGTGATGCATGTACAACAACTTACAAACACAAATAAGCTTTAAATCTATGGTAAAGTCAGAATATTCCATAATATGAAAATAGAGAAATGATTTTTTAGATTGATTAGGCTATTGTAATCAAGGATTTTTCTATACCATCTATTTTCGGTACCACATAAATATATGTTTCTAAAGCTTTTTAAATTTATAAATTTTAAGTAAATAGAATGTTAAGATCATAAATTGATCAATTATTAATATCAAATCCTCGTGATTAAAAGTACCTATTCTAATAAAACATAGGTAGGTACCTAATTATTATTATTCGAATTTGACTTTGAAGTCCTTGAGATAGGGTTTGCTCTTTCTTCTTCGCGTGAGGTTATATTCTACTAATTTATTTTCTTTTTTCTTGTCGTTGGTCATTCCTCCCTTTTATTTACTGGTCATACCCACGCGTCCATTTTTTATGTAGGGAGTTTGGGATCCCTTGGTCGTCATTCTGGATTTGACTTTCTTAGTGTTTACATGTTGCGTCTGACAGTTCATTCTAACTATCAAAAAAAAATATATTTTGGACGAACGTTAAGTGATAGTTTAGTGAACGTTAAGTGATCAGTGATTATGGCGCAACATCTGAATGACCGTGAGGAGGATATTCTAAAAGCAATGGATACCAGACGGGGAAGCAGACTGCTACAGGAGGAAAAGTTCAACGTACGAGCGTCGATTAAGATGCTGATGTTTGAGGTATCCTCGTTACGTACCTACCTTATTTCAGCAGGGGGACCGGCAAGGAGTGGCACAACGCCCATAAAACAATTCTTGGCAGCCCCTACGGTCGTAGAGTTAGTTATAAATGACAAGTTGCGTCGGTGCGACCACTCGTCATCAGCTAACCATCTGACGGAGAGGACCATCGCGGCCCTCCAGAATGCGATGTTTTCCCACCGGGGCAGCTTCTGGAAGGGTATGCAAGGGTTAGTGGATTGGGCAACCAATCCTCAAAACATCATAACAGCGATGGGCTTGTACCAAGAAATCGAAGAGGGTTTTCAAGACAACTTATAATAAAATTTGCGAGAACATGACTTAGATCCTTACCGGAAGGATACCTTCACTCGGGAGGCACTATCAAGGATTCCTCTGAGCTCAGAGTCCCGGAAGGCCCTCGAACTCACATTATGGCCCGGGTACTCCGAAGGGGCGACGTCCTGTGGGAAGGGAGTTCTCCATCGGAGGTACGGGCTCCACCAGGAATCCGTACTCTAAGCGGAGGTGACCGCATCTGGACAACATTAGGGCCCGCCTAAAATACTTTCGGGGAGTCTGGATGGCGTAGTGTACCCCCCCCCCCCAACATTGGTAAAAATAATAGCCGTAGCCCGCATACCTTTTGTGCGAACACCACCATTGGTAAGTCTTTCTTTACTTTTACGGAAAGAATTTCAAACGCAACAATCAGCAGAGGTCACTCTCGAGATCGAGGACTTAAAGAACTCAGGGATTCTAGAAGAAGCGGGTCCAACCCCCAGTTTTCTCTCAACCCTGTTTCTGATCAAGAAACAAGACGGGACCCTATGCCCTGTTTTCAACCGAAAGCGTTTGAATGCGTTCCGACAGCCAAAGCCATTCAAACTAATCCACCATTACGAGGTTTCAGCCGTCTTACAAACAGAAGACTGGCTAGTAATAATAGATCTAAGCCAGGCGTACCTCCAGGTACCCATGGCTTCTCAACATCGTCGATTCGTTCGACTAGCCTACCAAGGGGAACTCCTACAATTCACGTGTCTCCCGTTCATGCTGTCAGCCGCTCCGATTTTGTTTGCATCCCTGACCAATTGGGTCGCCGAACGCGTACGAAAGAATGGCTGAGAATATTCACTTACCTAGATGACTTCATAGTAGCCAACCAATCCGAGAAACAGTCTCGGTTCAGGTGGAATACACAATAACCTTTATACAGTCTTTAGGGTGGTTAATAAATATTAAAAGATCCTGTCTGAACCCAAGCCAACAATGAGGGTTCTTGGACATCACGTAGGACACAGGTTTCTTGTATTGTTTGTTTGGATTAACCGGTGCGCGGCACTTGACGGTACACTGTTTATGGATGATAAATTGTGATAAGTCAGGTTAATGAATGATGATGATAGGTTGTATGAATGACGAGAGCCGGTATCACGGCTTGCCAGGTATTCAAAAGTCTCGCTTGTACAACGGTCACACTATATCAAGCTGACCTGGCCGTGGCCCACGAACGCTGTGCGGCAACACGCACCAGTGGTATTTTTAAGCTGACCCACGCGCGACGGCGGTTTTGAATTTAACTCTTTTTGAGTCACACTGTAGGTAAGAAACGACGGTAAAGTTAACTTGCTCACGTCCGCTTGCTGCCTATTTATTGAACTAACTAAATGTTATTTGCATCACGGTCGATTATGACCCGTGACTGCCGGTCATTACTTGGTCTTGTAACCACGATTTGGCGCAACCACCTACTATATTGTATAGGTATTAAATCAAAGAGATTGAAGACTAATCTCCTTGTATTAAATAAAAAGAAAGCTGCATTCTTATATCTATTTCATATTTTATTTTGAATAAATTAGATAAAAAATGGTATCAAAGGAATTTTATCTAGCATTAAAACTTTTATTATTCGTGATGTTAACTCTCTAGAGAAATGTAGATCGTATTTTTCTCCTTGTGTTCTCCTGTGCTGTTTTTTTCCCACTACCTTTTTCAAATTTATTTATCTCCTGGAATCTTTTTGCTATTGATAGGTAGCATCTTTTTTATTAATAAAAGTTTTATTTTAATTTTCAAAATTATTTATTATTTTTGAAAAGTATTTTTAGGTAGGTACCTACCTACATGAATTATAACTCAAGCTTATCGTCTCACGAAAATGGTGAAGTATGAGTATTGGTAAAAGTATACCGTGAATAAATACGTCAACTATGTATTTTCACATTATTAATAATTTTCATTGGCGACACTGTAAAGAAAAACCGCGCGCGGCAGATTGTAGAATATTTGAATAAATTTAAGAAGTAATATTTGATGCAGCCGAGTTGACCACCTTGAACAAAGTATGATTTCACTCAATAGTGAACCTCCTCACCTCACTTGATCGCCAGTTGGATTTGGTACGCTGAGTTCTCGTGTTGTGTTAAACCTGTATTTTATGAGGCAGTGTTATTTTGACAGAAAATGTGATTGGCACCGGGAACAATGTTATATTTTTGATTATTATCCGCGTGTTTGACCAACAACTTTACGATAAAAATTGCCTCCAGTAATAAATAATTACTAATAAGATATAATTTTGTGAATTCAGTCAATTTAGTGTTTGTGATGAGGCTTTCAACAAAAGTTTTAGTATGTGTAGTGGGTGTTTTAGGAAATGCTGGAATCTGGGGAGATGCGTCGATTGATACAGTATTAGCAAAAACTTATGGATATAGCAAAAAATCATCCGGTAATTAATACATCATAGTTATTGTAAATAAAAAAATACAGAACAACACAATTATTAAAATAAGATTCTAATTATTAGATATTTATTTACAAGGAAACCTATTTATCTATTAATGTATATACCTATCAAACGTAGAAATTAAATGGAGCAAACTAATATATTTATACCTACTTACATATTATAAAATTATATAGGTAGAACATTTAATGTAGCCTTCACAATGGCTGGCTTATAATATTATGAGTAAATTTAATGAAGGTAACCTTCAGTTATAGGTATAAGAAAGAAATATAATTTTCTCAAACACAAATTAAAAAAAAACGATATTTTTATGTGGATCACAAGAAAATTTAATGTATTTAATATAACATAATAAAGTTAAGACAATCATAAAAAAATATATTACATCGAATATGCAGGTACCCATAATAGAAAATATTGATGGATGTTTGTTTACATAATATTATTTTGGTTTCGATTTGAAAGCGGTGTTCTTTTGAGACTTTCCTGTCGCAATTATTTATCCTGACCCGATATTAGACACCGACCTTAGATTTTATTAAAATACAAAAATATTATGTACCTACCTATCCTAAGACGAAATATTGTCATTAATTAATACCCAATATAAATCACATCCAGCAAGCAGTGTTTCGAAATAATTTTATAAATTTTATAATATACTTCAAAGTAAAATTATGTTTGTTTGATTTTTCCTTTTCCTACTTGACCCCAAGATCTCCATAAAATAAAAATAAAAAGTTTGTTTATTCAAATTACAATCCAATTTTGAATTTTCATGACAGATAAAGTTTGCATACAGATCTATAAATTACCCAGATCTTAAAACTACGAACTACCATAGGACGCCGTTTTGAAAATGTCAATCGAATGTCAGATTTTGTCCAGTTACGAGTCTTGATTGGGTAGTTTTCGACAGTGGCTCCCCCATCCCATTCTTTGGATAAGTTTTTAGGTCTGTACCTACATATTTTGGATTCAATTTTAATTTCTTTTGTTCGATTTGGCTGTCAGAGTTATTTTCATTTTTACATGTTGTACATATTTTAGTATTTTTTTTAACCATATCCGATCTTAGGAAGATCATATTAAGGGCCTCCACATAGTGGAGGTTTGTATTAACATATTTTTGTTTTCACGAGATGTGGATGTTAGCCACTTGCTCAACCTAATAGGTCCATGCTCCAACTTCAAACACAAATTGAAAAAACAATATTGTGTATTTTTCCCAGACCTAGGATTCGAACATGAGACCCACGACATTATAAGCCGAAGCGTTACCCTCTTACCCGCGTAGAAGCAGATATACTATATAAATAATATATTAATATTCAAGAATGTAATAAATTATTATTGTGTTGTTAAGTGTTTATCAATGAAGAAACCTTGTGCGAAATACTTGGGTCAGTACATAAAACTCAATATTTTATCCAAAAATAAACAGTCAAATAATAAAAATACAAGTAATCCTGATCTTATAGTAGGCAGATAACTGAGTATACATATTATATGTATATAAAGTGTCAACAAAATACGTCGATACGAACTAAAAAATGTTATTATATAATGATTTATAAATTGTTGATAAATATAACGTAACGTAACTTTAGTAAATTAAATAAAAGTAATTCGGTAAGGTAAAATGGAGGAGAAAGATCAATTTTATTAGGTACTATCCAGTACCCATTTACATTAATGAGTCTTCAATTTCTCAGAAATTAATTTTCTAAAAAAATAGTTTTCCAAATGTATTGACCACTTTTCTAAAATGCATTATTTGGGATATTAAAAAAAATTTACATTGTTATTAGATGGGTAGTTGAAGGCGGGTGTAATTGACTAATCGAGATGGCACCCATACAGGATTTAAATCGGGGCCATTTTCTACACCAAATTGGGTTAAATCATTGTATTGTACCTTACATCGATGAAGTAAAAAACTATTTATATATAATAATTACTCGTATATTTTGCAAGATAAATTTTTATGAAATAGCATCTGATTCTAATGGATTTATGATTCATGTTAGTTTATAATGAATGCCATAGTTTTTTGATGAATTGTTGTCTAAATGGATTCTTTTGAAATCTGGGTCAATTTATTCAACTCCGAGTAAAACAAAAATAATTGATACACAGCATCAGTCAGGTACACTTTTATATTTTAATTCACCATCTTATCATTATTTGAAAGAATAATGCACATTCGCAAACACCTAGTGTGGCAATTATTCGCAATCTTTATTTTATTACTATGCTCGTACCTTGATCGGTAGTTAGATTGTCTATTCTCCGGTATACGCAATTGAGATTTTATATTTCTGATCAATATGCTTTCACATTACAATGTGAATGAAAGGTTTTTGATCTTGACACTAACTTTTAATACGAAGTATAATTTTATGTTATTTATTACAGTGACACCTCGTGGGGGTAGGCAAGTAGTGCACTGCATTGGAGTGGCATATTTTAAAGACCGCAAATTAAGGAATGAATTCGAATGTTACCTACATTATTATTTTAGAGAGTGGGTTTAATAAGCTGACATCCACATACGACACCCACAAAGTATAATAATATGGAAATCCCTTATTAACCAGTGGACGTGTAAAAAATATATTATCACAATTTTTCGGTTAAGATAGTCAATTAGAATTAACAGAATATCATAGGCAGTGAATTTACATATACATAATTAAAGAGTATTTTTACATGGTAGGGCACGCATTTTGGCGATCACTAAGGGCGGTACGTCTTTAGGGATGTCACTGAATTATTCTGTTTCACTATTGATTAATGACATATAACTTACTGTTTAATGTAACTACAAGTCCTGCCTAAAGCCTTTCACTGTTATAGATGTCATTTGTTCTATTATTTTGCTGGCAGTCATCACGGTGTGCACTCATTATGATTGTTATACTGATATGAATAAAAAAGTATAACCATCTGTGGGTCTATTCTATACTTGTCTTATCGACCGCTAAAGTGATAAAGTGATAAATATTATCGAACCTAGGGTAGGTTTGTATCAAAGTATTAGCACTTATTGTAACAATTACAATAAGATGTTTATGATTGTTGCAATAAATTCTATATTTTAACAGCACCAAGAGGGGTACTGTTAAAATATTTCATTTATTGCAACACTCACTCCAAACATCGTACAGATCTAAATTCGTTAGTATAAAATATAACAACGTGATTTTAATGCTATGCGGCAATCTGTTTCCGGTACAACGGCTCACTGTGACTGTGATACGGCAACCATCAGACGTAGAATTTACATGTACCTAACCATTATTTATAGAGATTGTGGTTCTAAGATTCATAATGTTGATAGTATCGTTGTCTTTTATTTCAGAGAGCAAAAACTGCGCCCGCCCATGCAAGTTCGGCCAAAAGCCACGAAGATGCGTATTCGACTTCCGAGTGGAGGCCATGATGCTGGAGAACCGCACGGCCTTGGCCATCAACAGACAGGTGCCAGGGCCTGCCATCCAGGTCTGCCTGAACGATATTGTCATAGTTGATGTTACGAATGCGCTCCCCGGAAGCGGCGAGCTCGCTTTTCACTGGCGAGGTATCACACAGAGGGGGAGTCCGTTCATGGATGGAGTGCCAATGATAACACAGTGTCCAATTCCTGCCAGGGCAGCGTTTAAGTACGTCTTCAAGGCTGACCAAGTCGGAACGCACTTCTACCATGCACATTCTGGTAAGTAATATAATATATTTATTCGGCTATTATATTGGAAGAACTTAACCTTTAAATTGCGCAGATTGCGATATGTTCTACTGCGCAAGAATTTCATGTGATAAATTTAATTATTGTTACCATTATTATTTCTAACGGCTCTTACATGAAGTCTGTTGAATCGGTTTCTCTCGCTCGGCGTCGATTTAACTACCTAAGTGCATCATATTTTCTGTCAAAACTATCGAACTTCACGCTTATGTGGTATGTTTATCTCAATATAAAACTTTATTTAAACTAATACTTCAAAGATTATCTTACATTATAGAATATAGAATCTTCTGTAGTTTCCGTAGTAAGTTTCAGTTTGTGTTAAGTGCTAACGAACAATGGGTTTCTTCTTCTCTTTTCAGAGTTTGAATGAAAATTAATTAGTAGGACAGGGGTCCATTTTCTGCTTCACTTTCATATGTTTAGGCTCAATTTATATGGAACACGGATTTATTCAATACATTACCTATGTGTGTATTTTATTTAACCCAACTGTTGATATAATGTTACTTTAGATGACGTAGCCTCTTTGATTGCAAAATATATTTCTTCCTATTTTATCTATTCCTAGAGTCAACAATATTAGGTGCATCTAATCAAAATGTTATTATTTTAAAAATCGATGTCATTATCCAGTAAATACATCTTAATTGATAAATAGATGTCCATCATATTTCAATTGGATTTATGACTGGCCTTATTGTAGGCTGCAAGATTGTATGGAAATACTCCTATGATTATAATAAAGTTTTGATGCCTTTCTGATCATAATGACGAAGAAACCTTATTAGACAAGTTCCTCTTACCTACTGTAATATTGTTAATCTCGTACTGTAACCGATGGTGACATCACTGGAATGGATGGAATATTTTAGGATTGTAAAAGAAAGGTTAAAGCCAAACTGTTCTGTGAAGGTCAAAAATTAAGAATTTTGAGCTTAGCCTAAATAATCTGAAGCCTATGTATGAACATCTTTTATGTCATTATGATCTTTCGACCAGGGGGTCTATTCTATGCTTATCGACCGCTAAAGTGATAAAGTGAAAAATATTATCAAACTTAGGGTAGGTTTGTATCAAAATATTAGCACTTATTGTAACAATTACACGAAGCCGGTTTTTATTGTTGCAATAAGTGCTATATTTTAACAGCACCTATCTTGCTGCTGTTAAAATATCGCACTTATTGCAACAATAAAAACCGGCTTCGTGTAATTGTTACAATACGTGCTAATATTTTGATACAAACCTACCCTAAGTTTGATACTATTTATCAATTTAGTGTTCGATAAGTATAGAATAGACCCACATGTCCGATTCTAATAGGATCATATGGGCCTCCACAGAGTGGAGGTTTGTATTGACAGATTTTTGTTTTTTTTTTTACGAGAAATGGATGTCAGCCACTTGCTCAACCTATTAGGTCCATACTCTGACTCTTACACAAATTGAAAAACAATATGTGTACTAGCCAGACCCAGGATTCGAACCTGGGACCCTCGACTCTATAGGCCGGCATTTAAGCCACTCGGCCATCGTGGGTGTACGAATGATGACGGGTGTACGTCATTATGATACATTATCTTATCTCATCTTACACATTAACATTTCATAAACACATCAAACATGTTAAGGTGAGACCTTTGTTTTTGTACACTCAAGATTCGAATTTTCTACGAAGCGATAGTCTCTTCTATTTCATGAAAACCCGCCACTGGAGACAAATAAATTCGTCGTTCATATAATGATTATTTATTTTAAATTAGAGTATGTATATACGTAGGTACTTGAATTATATTGGGCTTGAAGAAGAGCCCGGGGATAATAATTACTGTCATTCAATTGAAACACGTTTTTTATCATCACACTCTTGTCGGTTTGTGGTAACTTATTAATTATTATAAATAATTAGCTATGCGGTGGATAGGTAGGTATTAAATGGAATATCTTGGATAATGAAAAAAAAATACAATAATACTTAATCATTATTAGTTATTATGTTTGACAAATATGTTTGTTTATTAATAATGTGTACCTATCTACTCGTAACTTTTCACCATGTATTAAAAAGTTTACTTTATAAACTAAATAAAAATATTTAAGAAACATAGCAATAACCATGTTGTTATACAGTGACGTCCCTAGAAAAAATGCCGTCCCATTTTTATACAGTATGTTTTATCATCCTTTCATGACTCCAATATCTAATAAATGTGTTGTATGGAGACATTACTAACAAAATATATACCACTAAAACATACAAAATTAAATTTAAATATAAAAAGCTAATAAATAAGGTAATTATGTTTAGACCCTTGCCCAAATCATCAGAGTCTGAGGTCCTATTTGGTTGATATTTCTGACACATTTGGTTTGTACCATTTAAAACACAGATTTATTATTTTCACACAAATTTAACTATGCTATTATTTTACAATATGTAAACAAAATGATTTTAGCTATTTCTATATATTTACCAAATCTACCAAATGATTCTCCTCGATTTGCCGCCTTTTGAGTAACTGCCGCCCCCCAAGCGACGCTCAATCTGCCTACCCCCACGAGACGTCACTGTTATATCACGTATTTTCACTACAAAACAGCAGTAAAGAAAATTAATAATTAGTATTTACTTATTTTATTGAACGAACACTACGAAGTACACATAAGTAATATTATTGAATGAAATAATATAAATACCAGTGGCGTACGGTCCATATATTCTTTATACGCGGAGCATCACCAGGGATATTAAATAAATTACTATCAATAACATTTTGCGTTTACTGCGTAAATTTTGCTAAACTTTACTGCTTCGAATGGTTCTATAATTAATACATTGCTCATGACTTCATAGATTGGTTATTATTATTGACATTATATTATATTAAGAATATTATGTAAATAATATGTTTAGAATATCGCAGACTTACCATTCCGTAATAAATCAAACCAAACTACTGTAAGCTCCGCTGGTAACAATACAATTAAATACCTACAAAATCTTAATTGTATAATAATAATATAACATATATTAGGAAAATATATATGTTTCAAACAGCACTCCTACAAGCAAATGTCACCACACGCCACTGATATATACTTTTAAATTTATGTGGAGACATAATAAAATATATTCAAAAGATACCGAGTGTCTCTTTAGAATTTATAAAGTTCTTCACGCAAATTTAATATATCGATATTGGCCTCCTAATTGGAATCGACAATGGTAGGTTAGTTCTAGACCTTGGATAATTAACTTTACTTATATGCTCCCGATTTCATAGATTATTTACCTTGGATAATAAATACCGTGTAAAGGTATGTATTTGGATCCAGATCTAGAGCATGCATGTTTCTCAATTTTCTATGTACTTAAGATAATACTATATTATAATATCAGTGTTTACATGCAATATTTACATTATGCGCGGAAAGTAAACACATAGAATTAATATTAGTATATCTATATATTATAAGAATGATTGAAAAAATTGATTATAAGCCATTAATTATTACAGTACTGTTACAAAATCGATTAAGATCGAATAATACGCAGGTATATTAATATTGCGTCTATGGAAATCTGATGAATTAACCTTGTGTATTGAATAAATAAAAGATTTCGCTTTACTTAGGTATTTTACTTCTCCTTGAAAATCCAGTTTGCGTAAGACATTTGTTTTAACTGTATTTTGGTTAAGTTACCTACTATGCAATTTAAATTAAAATACGCTGGGGAAAATTCTTTCATCCATGTAGAATGAGAATATTAAAAACAGTAATTAATGTAGGATATTAAAATTTCTTGAATCGTTTTATTTATTGTCTAATTTCCTCTAATCTTAATCCAAAGTTAAGTTTATCGTTAGCTATTTCGTTAGTATTTTAACGGTGTTGAAATCGTGCGGGAAATGTGTAATACGCGTTTTCCAGGGTCGTTTCTAATCAAATGAATTTTCATTAAAGGGGCAAAACTATTTGGCAATACCGACTGTGATTATGTTGCAACTTACTGCATAATATCGGATAGGAAACATGCAATACTTTTTGCGCAAGTGATTAATTTCATAATAGGCAATGATTAATTTAATATACGCAGTGGCGAAGTAGCAGAGCGTTCGGATCTGATGCCGTGGGTTGCAGGTCGTATCCCGCATCTGGAAAATTTATATACCTATTGGATTTTGAAGTGTTTTTGAAACATAATAATGAACCAATGGGTTGTGTTGGGCGAATGGCGAACTACCATTCATTGTAAACAGTTTATCACGACAGTTTTTATTAATAATAATTATTGGTTGTAAGTTATTACTTCGGCTATACCTTAGGTTCTCAAAGTGTGCGCTGCCGCTGAAGATATTTGGGGGGGGGAGGACTTTTAGGACTAAGTGGGCAATACAAATTAGAGTTTAACTAAATAAATATATTGTTATTACAACATCAGAGTCATCTTTGCGTGTGCAATTTCATCTGAGTATGTTATTAGATTTATAAAAAATCAATTCCATACTGTTTTAATTACAAGGCAGTTTTTTAAATTAAAAATGACACCATCTACATACATATTTTGGTTGAATTAAAAATTATATTGACAATTTTATCGTTACTTGAGATATAGACTTGCGTTACCTAACCTACGTACTGAAATTGGTATATAATGGGAATAATACAATTAATGTTATTTTGCATGGTTGTTTCTAATTAGGTTTTCATTAAAGAAGCAAAAAATGTTTTGCAATAGTAACCACTATACGTATTTTACTAATGCTGCTATGTTGTAATTTGTAGCATATCCGATAGCATGCAATATTTTTTTGCAATTCATTAATTTTATAATGATAATAATAACTACATTAGGTAGGCACCGACTTATGCCAACAGTACAGACATACATACTTATCTAAAGAATTGGCGGTTATTGACGGTAGTTTATCATATTTACGTATTGAGGTGGTCAATTGTTACAATAAGTTAACCGTCTAAACTGTCAAAAAGTGCTATGTTTTAACAGGCACTCTCTTTGGTTTGTTAACCTTTAGAGCGATATATACAGTTTTGACGGCTAACTTATTGTAACAATTATAATACCTCAATACATAAATATGATAAACTAGCATCGTTATCCGCCGATAGCTGCCTTGTGTATATAATAGACCCACAGGACTGGTTTTGTCCACTTCAATGGGACATTGTCAACTGATACAACATACAATAGTACAGCTATTTATACTAGGCGGGCCGGGTTATTATTAAACTATGTAGAATAATTATGAAGGTAGATACCTACTATATATTTTATTATAATTAATAATATAATATCTTTCTAATAAGAATTGACAGTTAACACCATTAAAGAAACTTAAAATCAAGTTTATTTGCAAATAAATTTTAGCTATAATAAAAATATAATAATTATGTATGTATGTGTAGTTACAGTAGGCGATGGCTGAGTGGTTACGTATCCGCTTGGTAAATTGAGGGTATCGGGATCGAATCCCGGGTCTGACAAAAATCACATGTTCGTCTTTAGTCTGTGTTTAGACCCAAAGCATAGGCCTAATAGCTTGAGCAAGTGGCTAACATCCATTTATCGTAAAAAAATCTGTTACGAAACAAATAAATCTTATCTACATCGAAATAGTTAAGAACCACTTAAAGGAAATTATTTCACAAACAATAAATTGAATGAATTATTCTTCCTGTTTCGCCATATAATATTATTGTATTCCTGAGTCTGGCGTGTAACACAAGGAGTAGGATTTCAACATTTTGACCATATAACTTTAAAATTTTCTCAGATCTCTTCTAATTGTTCCCATTTAGAGGTTTCACAATATTCGTACATTTAGGATGACATTATTTCACCACAGAATATTTTATTTCATTGATAATTTATTACGAACACAAGATATCTGAAGTTTTGTCTTTTTGCAAAATATCATTTGAAATAACAATAAATTTTCTTTTCGTTATGGATAATTTCTCATTTTGATCATTGATCGAAACAATATTTTACCTACATTTCGATTATTGTGGGTTGTCTTAAAAATAAAACAATTATTTTCTCATTTTTTATTTGAAAAACTTCATAATTTTATTGTTGTTGGTGATGTAATGCTAAAATTTTTATCTCTGGCTGGTGGTCGTCACCGTGAACGATACTGGTAAACCTGCATACTCTAACACTTATCATAGTCTGTGTTTAGGACTTAAAACAAATCGATGTGATTAAGGTGAAGTCTTTACTGGGCCCTTTTTAAAGAGGCACCTAGCGGAAAAATACGAAGCTTGCAATTAGAAACATTTTTTGATAATTTACAATTTCAACACTGTATTAATTAATAAATACGTATCTGAAAACATTAAAAAGATTTTTTTTAAATTTTAAGTCAAAGATAAACCTACAATTTATGAAAAATGTAAATTTTGTTTACATCCCCATCTTATTATAAAAAAAGTTTTCAATTTTACTTCGGAGAGATTTTTGACTAATCCATAGTTTTAAAATTTTTTATATTAATTTTAAAAAACATCGATTTTTATAAAAAAATACATGTGTATAACTTGAAATTTTTTATTCCACGCATTTTTATGTTTTGTTATTCTCGCGTTTGCATTAAATCAATAATATTATGTATAACAGTTAGTAGCTCACAGCATTACAGTTTATAAACGATCACAAAATTTGTGTAAAATTTTCATTAATAATAAAATTATTTGATTTTTTCTAATGTGAATTGTGGAGAAAATCGAAAAGTTTAGCAACTGACTTTAAAAATGAATGAAAATAGTAATTAAAAAAAAAAATGGGCAATTAATTTATTTAGAATGAATTTATAATTGAATTTTTGGTTTTACTAAATCTGCCATTCGTTACTTGTTTCTACGTGATGAAAATTTAACGGTTACGATAGTATCCAACAAAAACGTCCTGAAAGTCTTCTTTCGCAACATGGTCCATTTTTTAGATTTCTATTATTTCTTCAATAGCTTTGAGGTAAACAATGCAGCACATTGGCAATAATAATCGCTCACCTTGGATATCACAATCAAGGAAATGAAGCGTTGCTTACTGAAGTCAGTGAAAAATAGTAAAGTCTTTCACTTACTTATTAACTAGTAGTTAGCGGTAGACCGTTTAGATTTATATTTCATCGATGAGTACCCACTACAATTATTTAGAAATATGTATGATGTTTTTCTCCTCATGTAGAGGTTTTAAATTTAACCACTGTAGTATAGGATAGATTACATTGCTGTATAAAATAAGTCATAGCCAACAAGCCGATCGCACACATATTCGTAATTTTATAATTAAGTATTTGTGAATATTTTGTAATCTACGTTTTTAATAAATTAGCAGATTTTACATAAATTGAGCATTTTAAATTTAGCACTGTTAATAAAAAATAATACAATAATTAGTAGCTTTCTTCTTCTTGATTGTTCCCTCATGGCTGAGGATCGTGACCATCTTGGACTTTTCCATCTTTTGGGCGACTAAGACTTTCCATCCCTCTCGATCATCTGTGAGTGATTGCTACCCCAGTCAGCTCCTTTACTTGGTCGCTTCAATGCATCGACTCTTTTCCTCTGCTTCGGCTTCCCTGGAGGCTAGTAGCTTTAATACAGATTAAAAAACCACTTCAATGCGATGTATGTACATTTAAATTCACGCATATTGTTCATCTTAAAACACATAATATGAGACATATCTACTTATAAAAAACTATTTACCTCAAAGTCAGAGTATTTTAAATCCAATTTTAGCCTAAAACAAATTAATTATCATATTTGTCAAATATTAGTTTAATACACATATTGAGTCTATTCATTAAAAAAACCTGCAAAATTTAAAACAATAAAGCCACCAAGTACATTAACAACATGTACATTTTGAATTGCTTTTTAATTAAAGTGTTATGTAATCTGCCTCGTGGGTACTGGGTAGTGGATAGTGGATACAGATATAAATGCAATTTTTATTCATTTAAATACATGCACATATTAGTCACAAAATACATACCTGCCAGTAAACAACATTATAGGTATAGATAGCGCAACCAGAGTTGGTACGACACAGATACGAAAGATTGTATGTATTGGTGAATTTCTGAAGAATACAGTATTCTTTTACAGGCTGTTCCTTTTTTGAATGCGTCTGTGTGAGTATTCGGCCGCCTCAACTCTGGTTGCGCGATCTATACGTACATGCTATGTTTGCTCATGTATTATATACACTCAAATATTTAATATGAACCAGTGGCGAAGGGTGGAGGTAAGCTGTTAAGATCCGCCATAAATTGTACACATTAAACTTTGTTAGTCATACGTATTTGTTTTTATTGAACTAATACTACAATTTACAGGTGATGTTGGTTAGTTTTTAAAAAGCAATTAAGCCCTGCCTGGCCAACCCATAATAGTTTTGGTATACTTTGTGCAATATGACAAAATTGTGCACACTTTTTCATTCATACTTATTTGTTTTCGTTGGATTAAGAATACATATTACACATATTGTTGGTACATTTTTTTAAATTCATTAAGCCCTGCCGAAACTGAACTATAACAGATAAAAAAATATTATTCTATCTATAAAATATCCAAAGTTACGCATGATTTAATTGCATAATTTTATATATTTTAGAAACAACTGAGTATTTTTTACTATTATCTATTATGGCATGGTTTTCGCAGCGTTTAATTGAATTTTAAAAACTAACCGACACCATCTGTAAATTGTAGTCTTATTTCAATGAAAACAAATATGTATGACTGACAAAGTTTAGTGTGCACTAATTATGGCGGATCTTAACAGCCTACCTCCACCCTTCGCCACTGATATGAACATACACAAAATGACACATACTAATGAAAATCCATTCTGTTTGCCCATTTACATGGTTTCGGCTCGGTGATCTTAAAACATAAAAACGTGAAAAACTATATCAGTGCCATGTTTGCCCATTTATATGCTGCATCATTGCACATTAATTTCATAGACATAAAATAACATACTGGTGAAATCCACATAAATGCAAAAAGCTTTAAATGGTTTTCGTTTGGTGATCTTATAACAATCTTATCTCAATGCAATGTTTTCTCATCTAAATGTGTGTTAAAATTAAAATACATTAATTAAACAACACAAAATGCTGAAAAACCATCTAAATAATATTTTCTTTGCTCATTTAAAATGTGAATTTAGTACGTTGTTCACGTATTTTCTTCAGGCAAAGAGTCGATCAGAACAATGAACAAGTTGGTCACCCCTGCCATATAAATCATTGTAACTGTTTTTTTTCTGTGTTGCCCAGCACATAAATTAAATTACCATTTTCGCACCTAAGTGGAGTCTTCACAGCTTGATTATTATTTTAACAGATTTTTTAGAAATGATTGTTAGCCATTAAATTTGCCAAACACGCTGTATCCTTATCGATAAATACACATTATAATCTAATAACTAAAAGAAGATTTGATATTTCAGACTCTAGTGACATTCGAGGAAGTAAACATAGTAGATGTTGATCAGTGGCAATGAATTCATGGTTTTTAATTCATGGTAATCTAGAAGAAGTCTTGAGTCTTCAACAATTATTAATTTGCTTTTCAGTACCCTGCTAATTTGGGTCACAAACCACAAACACATTGGTATATTAAATATTGAATGCACTTACATAGTAATTGAAAATAATTGTATAAGTAGCTATAGTTTAATATTGGAACCCGCAATTTTTTTTTGTTAGTTAGTTCGATATTATTTTGGCTGATTCTATGAGTTTGAAATTAGATTTTTTTATTGAGAGTATTACAAATTATTTGTCTAGATTTTAACAATACTTTCACCATGTAATCTAAACTATCTTCCTCATTGATCATCAGATCATATATATGATTGTTTGCTAATTGGTAATTATAAATTTATAGTTAGTGTTTGTCTTTTGCAGTCTCTCATCACTTGGCTGGCTTATTTGGAGCATTGGTGGTGAGGCAACCCGCACCATTTGAATCAGCTGGTAATCTTTATGACCATGACAAGACTTCAGAGAATGTACTCGTTGTGCACGCTAAACACGCGATTGGCTCTCATCCTGCTGCGCTTAGGATCAATGGAGTATCGTCTGGACACAGAAAGTAAGTGTAAAATTTTAAAACGATATACTAATATATTTTTGGAGATCTTTATTATCAATTTATTGACTTCTATTTTGTCCCTAAAAGACGTATTAATAGTATTTCAAATATTCATTCATACGACATGATTACTAATTGTATAATTCACGCGTTTACTAAAGGTGTTTCAATAAGCAAAAATATATTAATGTATTTTAGATATAAAATAAAATAACAAGAATATTTGTGATTTCTTTATATATTGTAACACTGATATACGGCAATTTTATTATGTACACTATGTAACATTGTTTAAATATCCGACTCGGCTTCACTGACGGATGATTATTCTTTTGGCCATGTTTTCCATGACTCTTGCACATACATCCGGTTCTATTTCGACGATGAAGCGCCGGATATTATGTTTTGAGATCAAAAATAGGGTTGGCTTATCAACGAATAGGTTCTTTAATTTTGAAAAAAAAACTCCAATGTAAGAAGTCCAACGATCTCGGAGCTCAGTGGATGTCTCCAAAACGGGAAATAACACGACCAGGAAATAGGTATGGTGTTTCACGCGCATTATGACAGGTGGTATCATTATGCTGAAACCAAGTCCATTCCGCCCAATTCGGGTAAAAAAATATATGTAATGATGCCATGGTAATGGTTGTTATATACCGTCAATGTAATTCCAAACACTACATTTTGACGGAGGGTTTTGAATGTGTAAGTGTCCTACGAAAATGAACCACATATTATAGACGTGGACTAGTGTGTGTTGCAACCTTAAAATACACAAATATTGAATGAGCGTCAGTGCATAAACCGAGAGCAGTTGTCAGAATGAAGGACAAGCGTATTCTTGACATGTGTTTAAGTTTGTCCGATGTTCTTCCACACTCGAGTTCGGTTGCCTGTTACCCAAACCCGTTAGCTATTTCAGTTCCCATTATTTATGAGTACCCTGGGATGTACCTACCGCTTTCCCATAAACTATTTAAGGGCTTGTCAAGTTTACCTAAAATTTGGCAGTTCTGATTATTAACGTAACCATCTTGTTTGATTGATGGCACTTAAATTTATTAGAAAATATCACGTAATTTTCGCTGCACAATAAATTATCCTGAAATCATTATTTTAATAATAGTAACGATTTATACCCGTTGTCGTACTGTATAATTTTTCAGAACTAATTCCCTATCCTATGTACCTGTCTCAAATTTGAAATAAAAAAGTAATATCAGTGTAAAATGGCGGGAAATATAAAAGTATCAAATTGAACTAATATAACTTTACAAGTGGTAATTGGGTGGCTTAACAAAGTAGACAGATTTTTAGTAAAGCCACTATTCGTTTTATTCTCATGTATGTAGATGCCTATTTGGATTATTTATTTAAAATTTTGGCAAGGATCGCAAAATGGCATTCTAAATGAAAGTAATACCAGTTAATTTAAAAATTGGCTATACTTAAACAACTTTCAAATTTGTAAAATATGTTTATTATAGGTGTTTAGTCTATATTTATGAATTCGGTTGATGTCTATTGAAAACAAATCAATGTTATGCTCAAGTATGATGAATGAATGACAGTAACTAAACTAGGTAGGTACCTACCTACCTATTTGTTATTATTATTTCATTAAAAAACACTGTTACAAATTGCAATGTAATATTCGTTCAAGTAATAAATAAGTAATAAGTCAACACCTTCTTACTTATTAGAGTAAAAAAATATGGTTTTTGTCGGATATAAAAAAGCTGACGACAAAAAATGTGCTAGAAACAGAATCGGATCTTTTAACTAAAATAAGCCAAATAAATTAATGAAAAGATAATAACATCGAAAACAATTTTGTTGGATGTCTTATTCGATAGAGAATCATTTTGTTTTATTATTTCGTTTTTTTTGTTCGTGAAAATTATTGACAGACTTAGATTTATTTAAATTAGACTTATTAAATTAGCATCTAATTTTGTATTATTCAATAATTTTATATATTGTGGTTACCAATATTATCGACAGTGATATATTATAATTAGGGCCCGGATTTATATACTAGTGCATGTTTTGTTAGGGTGTATGCCCAGCTATGAGAGTTGCACAGAAATCTGTTTTGAAAGACGCAGAAACCAAAAATAAAATTTTATTGTACGTATAAATGCATATTTGAGACGTTAGAGCATATTTGAGACATTAGTGCATATTTCATAAATAAGTGCATATTTTAGGGCTTTTGTATTTATAATGTTAGTTTTTTTTAAATTATTTTATCGAAATATTTCTAAATTAGGTAGGTAGATAGTTTAGATGCACTTGCATTTTTAATGGCATCCCCGAGCTGTAGATTTATCAGAAAAAGTGAAGTCAACTCGGGCACCTTTATTTAAATTTTGCGCAATTACCTCTGTGGACGATGAGAGGTCGTTTTCCGCATATAAACAAAATACTGACAGATATGCGGAAAATTTTATTGCCAGAGCACAATATTGTAATTTTTGTCGGAGAAAAAAAACAGTACATAAATATGTAGTATTCAGGAATAGTACCTAGTTAAGTGTGTCGTTTTTGTTTTTTAAAGTTGTGTATAGTTTACATTGCATTTCTTATTCAATTATTTGTACTTGTAAACAAACTATTTTTAAAATTGTAATTGATTAACTTTATATTGATTATTTGTGTTTTTTGTTATTGTATTATATTGATTGAGATTATTAATTTGTTACTCGATTTTTATCAGTAATATTGGGTGAAGTGGGTCTTACAATTTTTTTCCATAAAAATGTAAATTTTTAACTACATATTTCTTTGGTTTTAGTGCATATTTTAATGATTTTAAGTGCATATGTGCATGCATATAATCATGTTTTTTGTTGCATATAAATCCGCTCCCTAATTATAATATAACTTAAACAATCAAGGAATTCCTAGCAATATATAGGTACAGTCACTCAACAGTATCCTTCAATATCCATAAACCGTCTCGCAAAGGTGATACAATCTCATCTAAACCTTTTTACGGTTACTCTCAAAAAAATGTTCAAACAACTGAACTGGAAACATTAAAGCGAATATTAAAGTCACCACGGTTTACATACTTATAACATTATCGTTTTCTCAAGAGATCTGAATGGTATCCAAAATCTGATACAAGAAATACTAAATACACAACTGTATACAAATGTCCAGTTCGAGCAGGTCTGCAAGTACATCTGTCTCAGACATGGTGAAGGTTTTCAGTCAGCAGTGGATTGAAATAGGCTGACGTTAATAATGAAACGTGGAAGCTTCTATGTGCATTATGTTAATTTGTAAGGTATTAGCATAATGCTAATAATTATAGCACCTTGGGTTCACGGGCATCTAATGTTAGTGATTATGTTATTAAATTGACGGTTATGATAAAATTGTCATTGGAAGCTGCTGACGCGGAAAGTTTAATGGCTTTTAATTCATTACCTACCGGAAAAGAAAGTGAGATGTCTTTTTTTAGAGTATCTAGATACGCATTTATTTCACGGTAATAAGCATTGTTTTCTCTAATCTCTAATACAAATCAGCAACTAAAACGAGACAATTTTAATGATGAATGTAATAGTTGAAGACTATGTTTTGTAAAACTTTCATCAATTTCGTCGTATATTTACTTAGGTATTTAATTAATATAGAAAATGTACATATTTATACAAATTTATGTTAATTCAAATTTAACGTAGTAGATATGCTACGAGGGTGGGTCAATAAGTCCTTAGAAAAGCCGACAGGTGGCGCGACTAGTACTGTAAGCGGTTTGTTTTCATGCAGCGGCACTACCGATTCAGTATGCTGCGAAGTTTCAATCAGATTGGTCGGGTTATTGTGTGTTTCTCGTACATTTAAAAAAAAAATTGCTTGTGGAAATGAAAAGGAAATAAAAAATGAGTTGGATTTAGTTCACGGCATATCTGCTCCTTCACTTGCAACTATTTATAACTGGTTAAATGAATTTAAACGTGGTCGTACATCAACAAAGGATGAACCACGCTCAGGACGTCCTGTAGAGGTGACTACACCAGAAATGATCAATAAAATCCACGATATGGTGTTAAGTGACCGAAGATTAAAGTTGAGTGAGATAATTGAGGTTACAGGGATCTCAAAAGGTAGCGTCATTTCTATTTTACATGACAAATTGGGCATGAAAAAAATTTCTGCAAGATGGGTGCCGCGTTTGCTCACAGTCGACAATAAACGCAATAGGGTGGTGGCCTCTAAAGCCCTGTTGTCGCTCATGCAACGCAATCCGGATGATTTTTTTCGTCGCTTTGTGACTGTAGATGAAACATGGATACACCACTATACTCCCGAGACGAAAGAACAGTCAAAGCAGTGGATTGCGAAAGGCGAACCATGTCCAAAGAAGGCGAAAACCGTAAAATCAGCTGGTAAGGTTATGGCTACTGTATTTTGGGATGCACGTGGAATTATTTTCGTTGACTATTTGGAAAAAGGAAAAACAATAACAGGGGATTATTATGCATCTTTATTGGACCAGCTAAAAAACAAAATTGAAGAAAAACGGCCTCATTTAAACAGGAAAAAAATCCTCTTTCATCAGGACAATGCCCGTGTTCACACATGTTTACGATCAATGGCTAAAATTGAAGAATTGAAGTTCGAATTGGTCGACCACCCACCGTATTCGCCAGATTTAGCCCCCAGTGACTTTTTCCTTTTCCCAAACTTAAAAAAATGGCTAAGTGGACAACGTTTTTTTTCAAATGAAGAAGTCATCGATCGGACAAATGCTTATTTTGAGGACCTTCCGAAAACTTATTTTTCTGACGGTTTAAAAAAAATTGAGAAACGTCTAACCAAGTGTATTGAGCTCCAAGGAGATTATGTTGAGAAATAAAAAAAAATACAAAAATAAAAACTGTTTTAATGCTTTTTTCTAAGGAATTATTGACCCACCCTCGTACAATAATATGAAAGTATACCCATTCGTCATTGATTTTATAATAGTAAGGGTTATTCAATTTAAGTTTATTGATGACAAAATATTATTTTAGTTGTGAAACAGGGACACAATTATTCTAGAGAAGATTTTTAACACATTATTGCTCTGTAATAAGTGATAACTAACGGATGTTATTTTAGATTATGAATCATTTTGAATCATTTGTAATTTAGTATTAGAATAAACTGTTGATTCAAGTTGCCTCAAAGAAAAAGTGTAGAGTTGTTAAATTGTAAGATTGCAAGGTAGCGGCGGATTATAATATCATAATTGTGTAGAAGGCTAAAATCAATAATGCAGCATGGAATAGACTGAATGATTTTTACAGTATATACCAATGTCATTGTCTATACCCCATAATGACCAAACTTGTTATTCCTGTCTTTTGACGTATGAAACATTGTATCTACGTATATTTGACGTATGTAACACCGATAAATCAACCAATCACGTAGTTAAATTTGAATTTATGACACACCTTTAATAAGTAACTTGTTTTTTTTAATTGATGTCATTATCAAAACACAGTTCAAGAACACTACAAGTAAAAAATATATACCGTTTGCACCGACGTTTTTAAAACGTTACACCGTATTGACAGATGATGGTATTAGCTACCACGTGATACTGCGTTAAATTCTATTTGCCAATATGTGAGAAAACTGTCAAAGCGGGACAGCATGTATATTCTAAATATGCCTTCCTAACTGTATTTTTTTTATAAAGGTACTTATTAATACCTAAGTTTTTACTAAATACATCTACCTACTTACATTTATGATACCTACCTTCTCAATTACCTATTATTGATCAATATTTAAAATTTCTTTATTAAATTAGAGTCATTATAATTTTATTGCCTACAGCTGCACATTGTTAATAGGGACATTCTGTTATTGCACTGGTATAATAGTAACATGTTTGAAACTAATTGAGTTTGTGGTCTACAGTTATTATGCACTTGCAAGTGTGAAAGTGTTAACCTCATCCGTTTCATTCATTATGGATATTGTGAATGATGATTTATCATAATGGTATTAGGCAGTAAATGAGCGTGGCAGAATATGGTGATGTATTTTATAGTTTAAACATTCGTAAAGAAATTGTGGTCACACCGGTATAGTAAAACTCGATGCTAAACATGTGAAAACGAAATGAAAAATAATTTTATTCTACCTGCAGTGCTAGCAAAAGTTTATTAACATATAAGGCATACTTTGTATTATAAGCTAAATGTAAGCATATTCACAGAAAAATATTGCCTTTTACTTTATTGTGAATTTTTTTGTAAACAATGCAGTAGATTGATGAAGACAGGGATTATCAGTTTGTATTTAATATCATACCTTAGTCATAATATCGTGTAAACCTCATAAACATAAAACAAATACAGTAAAAAACAAAGATGTTGAAGAAAGCATCCCAAGATTCTAAGGGTATGAAAATAAAGAAAAAAAGGACCGATGGTCTACCCACGGATTACAATACTGGTATTTCAAAACCTCGATACCGAAATGCCGGTTTTAAAAATCAGAAAATACCGATTTTCGGCATTGAAAGTGGTAACAAAATGTATTAATACAAGATTAAACAGGAATGTATTTTTTCTGTCTGGTTACGCGATATCTGGGTTACTTCCATTGCCCTTCGACGTCATTAATGACACGAGCAGATTTGCGAAATACATTTACATTATAGGTACCTAGATAGGTACCTACTTCCCTAATTTTAATTTTATCCAAATATTTTCGCCAGTCGCTCGTGGGTTTTAGAAGTTGACAAGTGTATATCTAGATGTATCTGAATTCGTGAATAAATACTGTTCGTTTGTATAATCATAAAGCCTCAATTACATTGAGCTTCTTTACGAGCTGTTCATTGACGAATTTACAATCTGCCTGTAAAGTCGCCCAGTGTAATCATCGAATAAGCTAATAAGCAGGTCGTAAACACTCTATTGAGATAAGTTGAAAACCGGTCAACTTTACACGCTACACGCCTGCGTCTGCGCAGTAGAGCGCAGTACCAACCTCCCGGTAAAAAACGAACTACGTTCCGTCAAAATAGTCGCTGGCTTGTGGCTTCTCAGCGAATGGAAAGTTTTGTGTGTAATCATCAAATCGCAGTAGCTGAATCGCCCGCTTTTAAATTCGCCAATAAACAGCTCGTAAAGAAGTTCAGTGTAATTGCGGCTTTAGTAACGTCAGTCCTAGTGGCAAATATTAATATTTTCATGATGAAATAATAATTTTAAACTATAATGGACTTGCCTATGCCTAATTTTTTTGTTTATCTACTAAAGCGTCGACACAATGATGGAGAAATATATTTTTTTTAAACAAAAAGCGAGCAAAATTGTGTCTCTTACGGGATACAAGTAAATAAATTGCTAAATTTAATAAGTACAATAAACTAATAAAACATTAGGTGGAATTATCAGTGGGCACATACATGAATCTAAGGACACTTCATAATTTATTGAAAGATCATTTGAAGACGAAAGTGTCAATAGTTCAACTAAATACTACGCAGGTATTTGTAAACATCAGTATATCTACTCCATTTTACGCTTACCTATTTTTAAAGAATTACTTATATGCACATATTTCGATATTTGTGCTATAAAATATTATTATTTTAAAGAGATTTTTATATCTATATTAATTATTAGATACTTTTGTTTCAATAGGAAATACCGGTATTGGTATTTTCATTCGGTATTGCAATCTTTACAAGTCAATCTCGCAAAATTTCCCAACATTGCGACTCAGACATAAAACACTCATGACATTTCAAAGATCTGAAAGCCCGAATGAAACTTAAAGAGTCTATTACTTATTAAATCAAGATTTTTCAATAATTTTGTGTGTTTAAAAAGAAATTTTTTCATTACGAGAAAACCAAGGATAAAAATCTCTTTGAATTGGATGAATAGTTTCTTTCAACAATAAAGTTGCCGAGGGTTTGATGGATTTAGTGCATTATACTAAAACGAAAAACCAATGACATACTTTTTAATTAAATATAATAAAAAAATATTTTAGTATTTTTAAATTATTTATTATTATGGAAACAATTTATAAATAAATGAAAACATAGTCATCATATGAGTGATGTTTGTTTTATACTCGTAAAATAAAATTAAAAAAAAAACAAACAAACCAGTTTTCGCCTAACCTTTAGACTTTATACCTACATACCTAAATGTGGTTTTTAAAAAATGCCGATAAATTCATGAGTTCGCTCCTGCCACTAACTTTCATAGAACAATTCAAATGTCAAAATAACATAGATTTTCGTTATGCAGTAACTGGGAATTATGATAAGCTGACATTTAGATTTAGCTATCTTCAGCTGTGACCTACCTATCAGTTACTTATAACCGTGCATGGAACATACATGTTTTCGATATTTAATTAAGGGAACCAAAGAAGGCTCCATCTTCTATACGCAACATCTTTGATATAAACTGTATTGTTTTCATTTTAAATTTAATAATTCGAAATTCAAAAACTGAAAACATTAAATACGTAGTGTTTTATATCCTTCCATGTTCTTCATGTATCTACGTTCCAGATGAACATTATGGTCATACGGAAATATTTTTAGTGTATAGCCGCGTTAACTAAGATAGCTAAGGACATGGATATTGTACCACCGTTTTTCTCAAAATATCATAAAGTATCAGGACAGCATGATATGCCGAAAAGTAAACAAACCTGAGAATAATACAGATAATTTTTTCAATAGGTACCAATTTTCCAATATATTTTCCTGTCAGTAACGGATTGATAGATAATGATACCTATATAAATCTTTCCTCGATGCGAGATTTTTTCCCCTTAAAATTCACAGGTTTTATTAAAAAATGTATTAAAAAGAAGACTATAATGTAATTTTTACTATCTTGTCACTTTCATACAATTTATAGGTTTTCGTCAATACAGTTTATTTTATTATTATATTTAAATTACGATTTTATACGTATTTCAACAGTTTGCATTTTACTTCTCCGCACAAACATTTTTGAATATTAAACATCAAATATGTACATTGATTTTATTTTACTATAGTTGGATTTAAAAAGAAAAAATACCAGAGCCAAATTAATGCATACATAATATTATATTGATTAAAATATTCTTCATCTGCACCAAGCCCAAATTTGTCATAGAGTATCTGTGAATATTATTTAATGATTCACCATTTTGTGCATACGAATGTGCAATTTTAGCATTATAGTGTCCATAATAAAAAAAATATGAACGTGTATCGGTATACTATTATTATTATGTAGATTTTTAGGTTACGATCGCAAAGAATAATCAAAGACAGCGTTCTATTCAAAGTCAAAACCAGCAAGTCACCTAAATCCAAGAGACTTATCCAGTCACGAATGGAGAAACGTTTATTTTTTGTTCACATTTCTTTTTTTGACCGTAAAAAATAATATATTACCGTGTACATATACTTATAATCTTAGAGAGAGTACGATACCTACCTACTTACCCACTCACAGTTACGAATCGACTTGACCTAGAAATTAGTGAATTTGTAAATCTTTGAAGACGCATATTTTAATTGTATATTTTGGACAACTAAAATTATACTAAGATTTCGGAAACAACAGAAACATACTAAATAATTAAACTTTTAAAATTAATTAAAGTAGTGTTAGTGTTACAGTACTTTATTGCAATTCTGTAATATTTTAGTGTGGTTGAGTTGACGGACAAAGAAATAAATTTTATATTATAATTTAAAAATTTTCAAATAAGGAAGCCTGAAATACGCGCGGGTTTTCTGCACAGTTCCAATTTTAAAAACATGGAAGTCGGTGATAGTAAAGTTTTATAAATCAATAGTGTTGCTGTCATTCGTATTACGCACTGAAATATGGATAATAATACCTATAAATTTGATTATACGTGCATATTATAATATATTGTGATTGTTGCTAAACATAATGAAAGCCCATTTTGCAAAGCATGAAAGGTTTTAATTAGAAGATACTATAGCCATACTTTATTAATAATTATTTAATATGGAAATAATACTTTTACATAACGCAAGATATTTTCTTTGGCGGTACTAATAAATGATAATCGGATCAGTGTTGATGTCATCATAAAATATAGTAGATGAGATAAGTTATATTGGAGCAGAGCTCGAAATGGACCGGAACGCACCGGAGCGCTGTTCCTGTTCGTGAAAACGGTAAAATTATCGCTCCGTCTTGTGGAAAAAATAATTTGACCGAATGAGCTAGATAAGCCACATAATAGAATATCTAATACACTTATTTTTATAAAAAACACATAGAATTTGATAAATATGTGAATATCTTCAGAAAACTGTCGACCGCTCCGGTTCGTAAATTTTTCCATTTCGAGCGCTGTATGGGAGAAAAAAGTGATTAGAAACTAGCAATTTAAATAAATAATTCATTTTAACATTATTTTTAAAAGAACAGAAATCGAAAAAGAAATGTTTGTTTCACAGCTAATAAAAATAAGTCATAAATAAATTAATGCAGGTTAGAAGTTTAGTCATTGTTTTGTATGTAGCATTTATTTTACTTATAAAATATAGGGTTCAAAAGATCAGCATGTTGATTTTCAAGCAAACCTGGTATAATATTCTAGCTTTACTATTAGAAGTTAACTTCTAATAAAGCTAAAACTAAACTAAAACTAAAGCTATTAAAGTAACTATTGACGGTGTAGAAAAACGCAATATATTTTAATACCATACGCCAGATGCGAATTTTTAAACCTAGATGCCTAGTCAAAAAAGATCTGACAAGAAAAATGCCAAGTTGGGATTAAGTATTAACATTATAGGGGGTTTACATGATGTACGTTTCTAAATTATTGATGCAAGCATTAAGTTCCAAATAATTTAGATATTTATTCATACCACCTTGGATGCACTTTCCACATAGAAATCAATAAAAGACGAATATTACTAATAAAAACAGTTTTTTTCTACAAAATTTAGATTCATATACAAGACAGAAGGTACTTCACTTCTTGTTTAAAAATTTTGGCAAAAATTACATAATTGAATGACATTTTCCCTCAAAAATGACACTTTCTAGTGAAAATAATTTATACGGCTTATGTGTGTTGAAAAAATGTCATCGCTTATAAAATGTTTTCCCACAATTTGGAGAAAACTAAACGCTAGCTATTACCTTATGCGGAACCACTTGAATATTTTCAACAAAGCCAAGAAAATAGTACCTAACTGCGTATTTTAATGCGACTATGATTACTGTTTAACCACGCAGAAAAAAACGTAAATGATGACAATATTATGCTCAATTTCTAAAAATAATAGTTACCCATCAAAAATACGCAGGTACTGTTTTAGCTCAATTTCTAGAGCAGTGTTTCTCAAAGTTACGTCATGGATACTATACCCCTTTAGAGATTGTATAGATTTTACCAGTGTAGATAATACATATAAATCAAACGTTACGTTTCATTTATTGCTAGGGTATAATGTATGAAAAGACAGCATGTTGATTATAAAGTAAATCCAATCTAATATTCTAGGTTTTTTAACAAAAAAATAAATTGTATGATGTGTTTGAAAAATACTAGATACGTCAGTTAGATACTTATATAAGAATGCTAGAAAATTGTTGATCTCCCTGTCATCCACACTATTGTGCTAATATGCCCGCGTCATCTTCTTTCCGTTGATGGATACAGGTCTAAGGGCTTGTTTACACAGATTTAATACTAATCACTATTTAATAGGTAATCGCTATTTGCACTAATACCGACACGTGCAAACAGGCCGAATGGCGAAAACAAATAATAATGCTTACTGCCTCTTTGGCAATTATTGCAAGTAGTGAGTACTAATGATTAGCAATACGCCCGTGTAAACAAGCCTTTAAGAGCATACATAAGTGAAACGGCAAATAATTTTCAACAGTAGGTGGGACGAAATTTTTCACTCGTCGCCAATCGGAGACAGACCGTTGAAGTGTAAGCACGTCAATTTTTTTTGTGATGTCGTCGGAGGAATATATTCTTAAATCGTGTAAAGATGACTAAAAAACGTTTCCCATTTACTTAAAAAAGAAAACATGTCAACGAATATACTATTATTATTACTAATATAACATTAAATGGACGCGTGTTAAATTTTTATGACAAATTATATTTCGTTCGGCTCGCGTCATTTGCACAATCCGCGCATCGCCTAGTCACGATATTTTTAGACCATGCCTCAACTGAAGTATAGCCTTAATTATGTTATAGAATACTGTGTGAAAATTTTAAGCAAATAACATTTCTTTATTATTTTTTTCTCCTTATATTACCCACCTAATAATTTATTAATAATACGAGGGTGGGTCAGTAAGTCCTTAGAAAAGCCGACAGGTGGCGCGACTAGTACTGTAAGCGGTTTGTTTTCATGCAGCGGCACTACCGATTCAGTATGCTGCGAAGTTTCAATCAGATTGGTCGGGTTGTTGTGTGTTTCTCGTACATTTAAAAAAAAAATTGCTTGTGGAAAATGGAAAAATGGAAAATGGAGAAAATTGAGGTTAGAGCTGTTATTAAACATTTTAATATAAAAGGGTTAACAGCAAAGGAAATAAAAAATGAGTTGGATTTAGTTCACGGCATATCTGCTCCTTCACTTGCAACTATTTATAACTGGTTAAATGAATTTAAACGTGGTCGTACATCAACAAAGGATGAACCACGCTCAGGACGTCCTGTAGAGGTGACTACACCAGAAATGATCAATAAAATCCACGATATGGTGTTAAGTGACCGAAGATTAATGTTGAGTGAGATAATTGAGGTTACAGGGATCTCAAAAGGTAGCGTCATTTCTATTTTAGATGACAAATTGGGCATGAAAAATATTTCTGCAAGATGGGTGCCGCGTTTGCTCACAGTCGACAATAAACGCAATAGGGTGGTGGCCTCTAAAGCCCTGTTGTCGCTCATGCAACGCAATCCGGATGAATTTTTTCGTCGCTTTATGACTGTAGATGAAACATGGATACACCACTATACTCCCGAGACGAAAGAACAGTCAAAGCAGTGGATTGCGAAGGCAAACCATGTCCAAAGAAGGCGAAAACCGTAAAATCAGTTGGTAAGGTTATGGCTACTGTATTTTGGGATGCACGTGAAATTATTTTCGTTGACTATTTGGAAAAAGGAAAAAAAATAACAGGGGATTACTATGCATCTTTATTGGACCAGCTAAAAAACAAAATTGAAGAAAAACGGCCTCATTTAAACAGGAAAAAAATCCTCTTTCATCAGGACAATGCCCGTGTTCACACATGTTTACGATCAATGGCTAAAATTGAAGAATTGAAGTTCGAATTGGTCGACTACCCACCGTATTCGCCAGATTTAGCCCCCAGTGACTTTTTCCTTTTCCCAAACTTAAAAAAATGGCTAAGTGGACAACGTTTTTTTTCAAATGAAGAAGTCATCGATCGGACAAATGCTTATTTTGAGGACCTTCCGAAAACTTATTTTTCTGACGGTTTAAAAAATATTGAGAAACGTCTAACCAAGTGTATTGAGCTCCAAGGAGATTATGTTGAGAAATAAAAAAAAAATACAAAAATAAAACCTGTTTTAATGCTTTTTTCTAAGGAATTATTGACCCACCCTCGTAACACTATGACCTCCATTGACCGTTGCATAAATTTACTGCATTTAATAAACCAAAACACAGCAAACAACCTTAATGTCAATACTAATACAATTTATATCCAATTATGACTTTAAAATACAGTAATTAATGATCCAAATAATTTTATAGAATTTTCAACGGTACTTAGATGAGATATCTAATAAGTTAGATTATCCGTTCATTTTAATATAATAGTTATAAATACATATAATATATGAACGAAAAATGATGCAGAAAATTTTATTTATGAATTCACTACGAATATTTAATAATATAGAATAACCATTGGTAGATTAACGTTTTACTTGAAGTTTCCAGAAAAAAACTGTTTTTCCAGTGAAACTAGTACATTTCGCGGCTTCGATTTTAAGGTACCATACTTTTTGGGACGTCTCAACCATATCTCAACGCTATTCGATGCTTCCGAGGCTATTTGCAAGAGATTGATCAACATTCGTCAAATTATCATCTTTCGAAAATGGCCTCGTTATAGCTAAACCGAAATAGCCCCCAGGACACATTATTCTGAATCTCATTAATAAAATCTTCAATTAAAAATATCTACTAAGAAATGTTAGTTAATCGACTCTGCATCGTAACAATAGAAAAAATGACGCAAAAAAACTGGCGACCATGACTCTATTATAGATAGAATATAGACGTTAATTTGCCAGTGGGTAATATCATTCTAAAAACTAGAGCGGTGAAGATACATATTATATACGTGTAGCTAGCCGAGAAAATTTGAAAAAAAACGCGGCAAAAAAGGTAAATATAAATATAAAGCCATTGGTGAATTCAGACATTGGCACATACACTAAAGAGACAGTTGAAGGAGTTAGAGATTATACACTTACTAGAGGTTATTCCAGAATCCTATAGCATCGCTGTATATATTATGATGATATTATATAATATTATGATGATCACAGAACAGATTAATAAATATAATTCCGATAGGTTATACCCCCCAATACACTACATATTGACGCAGGGTTTTGAATGTGTGAGTGTCCTACGAAAATGAACCACATTGATTATTATAGACGTGTAGTAGTGTGTGTTGCAACCTTCAAATACACCAGTATTGAATGAGCGTCAGTACATAAACCGAGAGCAATAAATGTCAGAACGAAGGACAAGTTTAGAATGACGTATTTTTTACACGTTTTTAAGTTTATCCCATATTCTTCCACACTCGATATCGGTTGCCTGTTCCTCTACACCCGTTAGGTATTTCAGTTCCCTGATTATGACATTTAGTGACCTTTTAAGACGCCAGAATTTGGTTGGTTTGATTAAAAGGCAGTCTCCGTAGACTTGTAGAAACTGTCATGAATCATTTTCAGCGCCTTTTGTCTTTGACGAAGATGACGAAAGCGATGTGTCAGAATATTTCAAAGGGCGCCTTGCAACATTTAAAATTGGCCATGCAATTATTAACACAATTAGTGTACTATAATAAAATATTACCCAAAGTATAAGAAAATCTCTGCGATTAGTATCAAAGAGACATATAACATAAACACTCAAACAAATAGTACTTGTACATAGAAATAAACCACTAATATTATTATATATCAACTCATCACTGACTATCATCTGACCCTCGTAAAGCGTTAGTCTTTTATCCATGTGCTCCGGTTCGATTCTCAGATAGGTTACAATACATTTATGTTAGATATTTTCACATAGTCTGGGTGTCTGTAATTTTTTAAATTATATTACTAACTACGCTACTGCTTCACTGCACTACTGTTATTTCACCTCATGGCCTGTTGCAGTGTAGTTAATATACATACAACAATTTTTATTTACAGGATGACTGTGTTTCTAGAAAAGACAGTTTGTGATTTTTTTTTACAAAATACGTTGGTAGATCGAATTTACGGTTTTTTTTATTGGGTGGGCGTCAAAATCAGTGAGAGCCGCATGCCTCCACGAACCTAAATCTGCCACTGACCGAATGCGTGACTGAGTGACTATGTGTCCGAATCAGGTTCAGTTTCTCCTTAGATTTAGTTGTCACATATATTTAATGATAATTTTATTAAGAAAGAAAATGTGAGACAATAATGGAAAAAAAAGAAAAAGAATAATTTTAAGACTAGTGAAATTTCTACATAAATAAGAAACTAATATTAACCTTATCAGTTGCATCTTAAGCCTTTCTAACGGCAATTTTATGCATTTATACGAATAGCAAAACATATTTCGGTACTGTTCGGTTATACGGAATACAGCGGAAAACGCATTTTGAAAATAGCCGATAAACTGGATTATTTGTTAGTTTGGGTTAGTTTAGGTTAGGTTAGGTTGGGTTAGGTTAGGTTAGGTTTGGTGAGGTTACCCTAACAAATAATCCAATTTATCGGCTATTTTCAAAATGCGTTTTCCGCTGTATTCCGTATAACCGAACAGTACCCATATTTCAATAGAATTTGCATACCTACCAGTAAATGCGTAGTTTAGTAAGACATTTCCTTTCTCCGTATATAGGTATTTCATATAAAATTTTAATACATCTAATTATTATTTTATTACAAGCTTTATGACCAATACCGTATAAACGGAACGGCGTGTGCAATGATAATCTAGCGAGATGATTTTCTCTTTCTCTCCAAAGTCATGGTCATCAAAACAAACCACACCAAGGAAGCGATATCTCGTCCACCTACATATTATTTTAAATACATTCTGTAGGCAGTGCGATCACTTTCACCAAACGCGAAAAAACACTCATTCAACCAACGATGCAAGTCTATACGGGGGTCCACAAAGCCTCAAGACTACGTGAGCGCGTAATACATACAATAAACATTCATTTACAATTTAGCAATCTGTTTTTTATTTTGTTTTTAAAATTTTAAAGAAGTGCTGTCAAAATTACTTAACTTATAACGTCTTATTGAGTTATATTTTCAAAATACATAAGTACAAGTAACCAAGTAAATACAGATGAGGTGCCAAGAGTAAAACCGATTGGCAGGATAATAACTTACTGTGTTTAACTAAATCGTTTCAGGTATCTATTGATATATTCCATTTGCATGATAGGCACTTGTAATAGTTCTCTAAATGCCATTAATCAAATAATATGTTGAAAAAACCTTATCCTATAGAGATGGAGTATACGTCTTGTATGAAATTGAAGCAAAAAAAAACCCTCTGGTTTACTGATTAAGTTTTGATACAAGTGACGTTGCATTGCAGGTTCATTTGAAGAGAACTTCATTCTTAGTCTACAAATGAAGCCTTGAATACTTAAAATTATAGGATTGGATAGTGTATGATTAAATTTGACTACAATTTGATATTTGTATATACAATTTAGGGTACTGTTCGGTTATGAGGAATACAGCGGAAAAGACATTTTTAAAATACCCGATATACTGGATTATTTAGGTTAACCTAACCAAACCTAACCTAACCTAACCCAACCTAACCTAACCTCAACTAACCCAAACTAACAAATAATCCAGTGTATCGGGTATTTTCAAATGTGTTTTCCGCTGTATTCCTCATAAGCGAACAGTACCAAATTTAGCTATAAAATACCTGTGGAAAGACTTTTCCTTGTAAATTTATCTAGGTAGCCAAAAACAATAGATTGACTATTAGTTTTAATATGAGCAATCATGTAAAAACGAGAAATGCGCACTTAGGCTATGTAAAGAAAACAATAAACTTCAAACCAAAACGCAAGCCACCATTTTGCTTTTGGTATTGCCTATTGAATGAGAAAATTATGAACTTGTTACCAATGCAACCACCACAATATTATGTACAATCGTTCGATTCGAAAATCGAACTGCCTTCAAATTTCCATGCGTATTAGGTCTGCTTATAAAATTTTAATTCTTTCATGAATTCTATTTACATTGTAATAAAAGTATAAACGAATGGTTAAGATAGATTTGTAGTGTACGCCCAGAATTCATGTATACTAGTATTATAGATTGGCATTATTATCTTCTTCCACGCTACATTGGAATATATTTAACGAGATGTTGTTTTCCTCTCTCTATCTCTATTTCAATATAGTGCTAGACCACTAATTGCCGTTTGGATGTTTTATATTGTGGTCAATAGATCGATCAAATCACCAATAAGTTGTTTCGCTTAAACGAGATGAATTAATTTGAAATAAAAATAAAATTGAAAGTTTATAAATGGGCGGAATATTATAATATATTATTATAATAATAATGTAGATTGGTGATCCAAATTTCCAATTAGTCGAATTTCAAATTGAATATAGATATTATATGAAAAATTTGTGATTTAAGAGAAATGCAGATCATTTTAATTCAACAAAAATTAATAGTGAAACTTGAAATAGCCTTCTTAAAAAAAATGCTACGATGACAAAATATTCATTTAAAATTGATAATAATAAAGGCAAATAATAATATATTATCATTGGTATTTGGTAGTTTGTTGTATTAAATAGTTATAATAAGATTTTATTCATATTTTTGCAAATATGTGTAACGGAAAGAGTTACCGCGAGGGGTATAGGTAATCATTCTTCTTTTCTTTTGACCATGTCCGATCCTAATAGGATCATATGGGCCTCCACTGAGTGGAGGTTTGTATTAACAGATTTTATTTTTACGTGAAATGGATGTCAGCCACTTGCTCAACCTATTGGGACCATACTCTGACTCATGCACAAATTGAAAAACAATATGTGAACTTGCCAGACCCAGGATTCGAACCTGCGACCCTCGACACTATAGACCGGCGCTTAATCCACGCGGTCATCGTGGGTATAGGTAATCATAGGGAACATAATTAATGGGAACTGAAGTAGTTACCTAACGGATGTGAAGTAACAGGCAACCGATCTCGAATGTGGAAGAATATGAGATAAACTTAAACACGTGTTAAGAATACGTATGTTATTCTAAGCTTGTCCTTCATTCTGACAACTACCTACTCTCGGTATATGCACTGACGCTCATTCAATATATTGGTGTATTTGAAGGTTTCAACACACTTTTGTAGGACACTCACACATTCAATACACTGTGTCAAAATGAAGTGTATTGGGGGTACTTATAAGCCTATTTGATGTATTAATCTGTTCTGTGGATAATCATTTTACAGTGGTACAATAGATAGGTTTGTTAAATCTGTATTACTCGAGACAGTAGGGTAACTTGAGACAAAATAACTTGTTCTACTTATTTATTGTAGTAACAATATCACAGTGGTCACACTATTAATTTTTAGTGTTTTATTAATAGTCGCAGGTAAGAAACAAGAGAAGGTACCTATTATAATTTGAGTGAAATAAAGATATAACAATAATTCCATAATAACTTTATTACAAATCTGTACGTTGCGGCTTTGCAATGAGGTATTTGGTGTATCTTATAAAATCGATATCCTCACGAAAATAAAAAAATACACACAAAAATATCCAATACATGTATATAATTTGTTCCAAATAACATTACTGTTTGAAATCCTTACATTTTAGTACTAAAACAGCATTTGTCTCAAATATTTCAACATTGTCGGGTAACTGAAATGAAAAAGAATAAGAAATAAAAAACGTTTATTAATGAATACTTTTTATTCTAAGTAGTTCCAATGACAAATCAAAGTATCATCACCACATCCTGAAGCAGGCCCCCAGGCTAGGATGTTTGGCGGCTCCCCCTACCTATCGCTAAGGGTAAAATCAGTGTGACGCGCTGCAGTAGCGTTTTCCGAAATGGTGGTACGCGGTAAAATTAAGGTGTACTTTTAGCGATTTTTTGTATTTTTAATATGCACATCCGTTTGAATTGTGGAGTTGTCGAGTATCAGCACACAGTTTAAAATTGCATCGTACTGTTATAATGAGACATCACATATGTTTGATTTACAATACTATTTTAGCATCACATAAATTTAAAGCTTTTAAATGTAAACAACATAATATAATATAAACATTTATGTACCCACTTGACTGTGTCAAATTAAGAAATGTTCAAAAGGATCTCACAGCATTCAAGTCACCATTTAAAAGCAGTAAATTAACTAAAATAACGCATTAAACCAAAAGCGCATCTGCAGTAATAAATAGAGTGATATATGTATCTCCTTATACAAATAGCACTTCAAAATCAAAGTAAGAAAATCTCTCGACAGGTGCATCTTTCTCACCCCCTTTTTAAATACTGACACGAGTTAAGAAATACACTTGACTGTTATTATTTACGAGTTCATGCAATCTGTTCCCACCTTTTTGGGGTAAAAACACCTGCAGATTACTATGTTGATTTAAACAGATGCATCATTATCTCACGCTTTTGCAGCTTAGAGATAAACCAGAAAAAAGCACTTAACTGGTAATTATCAGTTTATTTACGAGCTTATGTTTTATATTTGAAGTAAAGCAATTTGTTATCTATATTGATTACACAAATGTGCATCTTTTTGGGTTAGATATTCAGATCCTACACACTCTTTAACCTTTTGACCCGAACTAGAAAACTCACTAACCATTACTAGTGTTATTTATTGTTGATGTAAGTAAATGCGATTATGGACACCTGCACAGTCGAAATATGTCATAAATGTTATTTCTTGTTAATGTAAAAGCATATATCATAATGCACACGTGCAGTCTGTTCAAGTCAAAAACCCATTAAAGAGAATAGTATAAAACCTCAGGAAATGCCACCCCTGTTTGTCTTTTGTTTCTAACCATTGTACAGCACGTAACCTTTATCTGCCAAACAATTTTGTACCAAAATTATTACTGAAATAAATAGTAATGTTTTACTTCGCGTAAAACCCTATTCTTCATCGTGTTCATAATCAATTATAAACGCTCACCGCTCAAAGCATCCTAGAAGGTAAATCCCCTGACAAAATTACCTTCAAGACGTACGGTCTATAAATGTACAAGAAAACTGTGAAGAATTACACCGAGGAGTCTCATAGAGTGTCCCAATTCTGGTAAGAACTTAAGAAAGGTTACAACCATCAAACAGTATAAGATACCTGCCAGCCAGATCATCTACTTCCTCAAGGTACTCATCACTAGGACATAACAGTACGACCAAATATTATTATAATATTGTAGTAAAATAGCGATTTTTTTTTTACTATTAGAACAAAGTTGTGATCTGTGTTTATCTCATTTATCTGGTCGACTCGCCACACCGGGTCCTTCCTGAGCCTGGGTCCCAAGGCTAGAGCTCTGTCAGCCCCCCCTTGTGGGGGCCATGGGTGGCAGTGCCACTCATGAACATTCTTGTCGAAGCGCTCAACAATAATATCATAAGTAATGCAATATGTATAGGGTAACAATATTCATAGCTAAAGAACGCGACTATTTTAATACCAATAAGTATGTATAGATTGGTATGTATCTATTTCGATAAAGCCGGTATGTTTTACTTGAATTTCATAAGTGAATGCGTTAAAAACGTGTGAGTGAAACACATATACACGACTAAGCGATTAAGCACAACGCGCATCAGAAGGATGCAACGTGGGTGTTCTATTTATGCGATCGCGCAACAGAGACGCAAACTCTTTCGCATGCAAATTTATGTGCGTCGGAGAGAGACAGCATATGCGTTACAGACAGAGCAACCAAGACAAATAATATATAATGCAATAATTAGTCAGAATTCTAAATTATTGTAGTGCGTCAAAATTGAAGACTACAAAAACAGCCTACAGAAAAAATAATAATTATAGATCCAAATAATTCTGTTATACATACTTTCTAGGTGTATTAATTGACAATCACTTACATTTTTTATTATTACATACTTACATGCATTATTTTGTTGCGTGCGTAATGTATGTATGTACCTATATAATTATGTTTTAATAATGCTGTCCGAAGGCACGAGAGATTTAGACCAAACGTGCGTTTATTTTTATTTGTCGAAAACCAGTTTTGAGTCAGGGTCATCTTTACGAAATAATATGAATGTACACCTATTAGTATTTGACTGTCATATTAACAAATTCAATTTTAAAACTCAACTCAATATCAACTGTAAACATAAACCATCATCATCATCATGATCGTCACTACAAACCGGGTATTCGTCGCTTCTAGGAAAAATCTTTAATCCTCTTCATTACAGTGGCATCAATGATGATTTGTGTCTCTTTACTACCTCAGTCTAGCTAGGTTTTAAGAGCCTCTTTTCTTTTCATTTTTATTGAAAAAGTTTCTTCTGAGTAATTTGGTGTCTTCCATCAGTAAATATAGGATAGCCTGACCAATGGAGTCATCTCACTTTCGTGCGGTGGTTGTACCTTTCTCGCCATGAGCCACCTTCGTTGCATAGTACTCTGAAGACTTTTCCACATATCTTTTTGATATCACCCTGCATCTGATCCTTAGATCAATATAGATATATGAGTATTGACGATTCGGTTAACCTTTAGTCTAGTTATATATTATGTGAAGACTATTTTTTAGCTGTTATTAAAGTTAACGAACACGACCAATCACAGAATGATACAATATGATGAGTGTAAGATATAAAATGGACGAATTAATGATGGTGCGGACATAGAGAGCATACTTAAATCAACTATTAATTAATAATATTAATACTTTCGACCGAAGGTACTTGATGGAATTTGAATTTAAATTCTAATGGATTCAAGATCTGTACTATTCCATTTAAGTCGTTTTTCGTGACCCGAGTTTCGCCTTTCGGCATCTTCAGGCGTCGTGTATACTCACCAAAGGCAAACACACACTGACAACGAAAATTATTAACTCTACCTTATATCGCACCCCCAGTAAAATACTGTAGTAATCCAAAAAGTGGCATTTTGCAGGAGAGCCATTTGAAGTTTCAAATATTCTTTGTAAATACAGGAAAAGTCTGAATGTAAAAATTATTACTCATTTTTATGGAAAAACATGATCTATTTTTAACTGTATTCATCATTTTTCTCTAAAACATATACAAATAAAGATATTTGAATATTTCTGAGTTACGACAGTATTTTATTAGGATATTTGAAAATTTCATGGCAAAATTTGAATCAACTCAATACTTTCTATGTAAATTTCCCTACCATCACTTTAATAATTTCAACTAATTTGTTGGGCACTGTAAAGGAAGGTTTTCAAAATATTAAGTTATGGTACAATCTTTAAAGATTTATTGAAAAAAAACAAGAAAAATACAATTATTAGTTCAAAACAACAAAAAAATATTTAAATATTTTATTTAATGGGAAAATAAAAATTCTAGGTACGATTTTTAATTTTTAAACATCACTTGGAAGAGAAGCAAAAAATCATAATAAAATTTACGATGTTTAGCAGTGCAAAGAGAAAGCAAATCTTTCTTTTTAATTGTCGTTATTTTTGGCCGCACTTGATACGAGGGTGGGTCAATAAGTCCTTAGAAAAGCCGACAGGTGGCGCGACTAGTACTGCAAGCGGTTTGTTTTCATGCAGCGGCACTACCGATTCAGTATGCTGCGAAGTTTCAATCAGATTGGTCGGGTTGTTGTGTGTTTCTCGTACATTTAAAAAAAAAATTTGCTTGTGGAAAATGGAAAAATGGAAAATGGAGAAAATTGAGTTTAGAGTTGTTATTAAACATTTTAATATAAAAGGGTTAACAGCAAAGGAAATAAAAAATGAGTTGGATTTAGTTCACGGCATATCTGCTCCTTCACTTGCAACTATTTATAACTGGTTAAATGAATTTAAACGTGGTCGTACATCAACAAAGGATGAACCACGCTCAGGACGTCCTGTAGAGGTGACTACACCAGAAATGATCAATAAAATCCACGATATGGTGTTAAGTGACCGAAGATTAAAGTTGAGTGAGATAATTGAGGTTACAGGGATCTCAAAAGGTAGCGTCATTTCTATTTTACATGACAAATTGGGCATGAAAAATATTTCTGCAAGATGGGTGCCGCGTTTGCTCACAGTCGACAATAAACGCAATAGGGTGGTGGCCTCTAAAGCCCTGTTGTCGCTCATGCAACGCAATCCGGATGAATTTTTTCGTCGCTTTGTGACTGTAGATGAAACATGGATACACCACTATACTCCCGAGACGAAAGAACAGTCAAAGCAGTGGATTGCGAAGGCAAACCATGTCCAAAGAAGGCGAAAACCGTAAAATCAGCTGGTAAGGTTATGGCTACTGTATTTTGGGATGCACGTGAAATTATTTTCGTTGACTATTTGGAAAAAGGAAAAACAATAACAGGGGATTATTATGCATCTTTATCGGACCAGCTAAAAAACAAAATTGAAGAAAAACGGCCTCATTTAAACAGGAAAAAAATCCTCTTTCATCAGGACAATGCCCGTGTTCACACATGTTTACGATCAATGGCTAAAATTGAAGAATTGAAGTTCGAATTGGTCGACCACCCACCGTATTCGCCAGATTTAGCCCCCGGTGACTTTTTCCTTTTCCCAAACTTCAAACGTTTTTTTTCAAATGAAGAAGTCATCGATCGGACAAATGCTTATTTTGAGGACCTTCCGAAAACTTATTTTTCTGACGGTTTAAAAAAAATTGAGAAACGTTTAACTAAGTGTATTGAGCTCCAAGGAAATTATGTTGAGAAATAAAAAAAATACAAAAATAAAACCTGTTTTAATGCTTTTTTCTAAGGAATTATTGACCCACCCTCTTAATATGCTTTGGATAAATTGAGACCATCCATTGGTAACGGTTTATTTATTTGCCATTGACGAACATTCAATTTCCTTCATTCTTCATGATAACTGGTTTTAAAAAAAATAATTTATGGATAGTCTCTGTCTACTTTTATAACTTCTTCTCCCACAAATTTTTTTCTCCATTTTCATCCGTGTTGTAATTTTTACCGATTTCATCTGCTAGTTTTTTCATATTGTGAAAATTATTTGTCGTCATGGGTTTAACAATGTATGGTTGTCCTGTTTTCTTACTTGTTTGTACAATGGTAATCATTTGGCTGGGCACAAATATTGGTCCGCTTTTTAGAGCCCTAGTCTTCTGCTGCTCAATTGCAGAATGGACAATATCGCCTTCATTTTGGATATGCCCTGTGGCCAAAAACTTATGAGATATCGTGTTTATTTGTTTGTGAATTCCTGATGGCATATAAATACATTGCAGCAATGTATTTATTTTTATTCTACCCGGCATAATTGCCTCTGTAAAAAATAAAATGCTCAATGTGGTGATATTTTTCACATGCAATGTAATCGAGTACACAGCTACCAATTTCATTGGATCCTCATGCAGCTTGACTCTCATCCCACATGTATCAGTTTGCAATATTTTCAGTGATATTATAGACTGTAAGATTGTACATTGCCAACTTTCGTTTATAATAGAAAGTTGACACATTTCCGCAAGGAAGCGGTAAAACAGCCTACAAATCATATACAGCTCCTTTAATGACGCTATTTTGGCCATTAGTTCGGGACTCTGCTACGTCTTTGGTCTTTTCATCCCTTGCCTCTTTTTTTCCAGGTTGATGTGTCTCATACTTTTCTTGGAGTGTTTCTTTTTCTTCTGGTGAAGAATTATTGTATAGGTCGCATTCAACACACAAATCTTTTTTAGGCTTAAAGAAGCCAATATTAAATTCGTCATTAAATACGGATGCGTATAATAGTGTTCTTTTCCAAATGGCATATTGCTGTCAGCTTGTTGTTTTTTGGATAACCGATACATTTCAGCAATTGTTAATTTACCATCTAAATACAATCTAGACGTCTGTGCATGCAAATAATGTTACTTGATCACTGGGAAAGACTTAATGTGAACTCTTATATCATTTTTTAAATCATCGTCAATTTTTTTGTGATTGCCATGGTGTCCTCTTTGTTCTGGAATTGGCGTTCCGGAAAGGAGATCCCTTGTTTTCCACGCAGTGGAGCAGTACTTTTCACTCACCCCAAATGTGTTGATAAAGTATTTTTTGCATACTTCTTGTATTTTACTTCCATTTAATTGAAGTTGATAACAAATATTGTTGCCTCTGCTGGTTCCAGTTTTTTTGTTTGAATACTTTGGAACAATAATATCTATGCAACTAGTGAAAAAATTACGCTGTATCTCAAGATCTTCCTGAAGTAACAGAGTTACAACAGTATTTTTTTGAAAAATATTGTTTCAGTTTTTTAGAGAGCTTCTTGTAAAATACTGTCGTAACTTAGTTACAACACTATTTTATTATCGATTTAACAGTTTTCGGAAAGTAATGTACTGTATTAAGTGCTTTTTCTCTGACAATATTTGAGTTTGAGATACGACAATATTTTATTAAAATAGCAAAAAAAAATACGAATCCAACCACATCCATAACTCGAAAACGCCGATTTCAGACTTACGACAGTATCTTACTGGGGGTGCGATATAGTAAATCAATACAATAGAGTAGGTAACATCTCTATATATCGCACCCCCAGTAAAATACTGTAGTAAGTCAAAAATTGGCATTTTGCAGGAGAGCCATTTGAAGTTTCAAATATTCTTTGTAAATACAGGAAAAGTCTGAATGTAAAAATTATTACTCATTTTTATGGAAAAACATGATCTATTTTCAACTGTATTCATCATTTTTCTCTAAAACATATACAAACGGAGATATTTGAATATTTCTGAGTTACGACTGTATTTTATTAGGATATTTGACAATTTCATGTTAAAATTTGAATCAACTCAATACTTTCTATGTAAATTTCCCTACCATCACTCTAATAATTTCAACTAATTTGTTGGGCACTGTAAAGGAAGGTTTTCAAAATATTAAGTTATGGTACAATCTTTAAAGATTTATTGAAAAAAAAAGAAAAATACAATTATTAGTTCAAAACAACAAAAAAATACTTAATTATTTAATTTAATGGGAAAATAATTTTTTTACATACGATTTTTAATTTTTAAACATCACTTGGAAGAGAAGCAAAAAATCATAATAAAATTCACGATGTTTAGCGGTGCAGAGGAAAGCAAATCCTTCTTTTTAATTGTCGTTATTTTTGGCCACTCTTGATATGCTTTGGATATATTGAGACCATCCATTGGTAACGGTTTGCCTATTTGCTGTTGTCGAACATTCAATTTCCTACATTCTTCATGATGACTGGTTTTAAAAAAAATAATGTATGGATAGTCTCTGTCTACTTTTATAACTTTAATCTTCTGCCACAAAACTTTTTCTCCATTTTCATCCGTGTTGTAATTTTTACCGATTTCATCTGCTAGTTTTTTCATGTTGAGAAAATTATTTGTCGTCATGGGTTTAACTATGTATGGTTGTCCTGTTTTCTTACTCGTTTGTACAATGGTAATCATTTGGCTGGGCACAAATATTGGTCCACTTTTTAGAGCCCTGGTTTTCTGCTGCTCAATTGTAGAATGGACGATATCGCCTTCATTTTGTTTATGCCCGGTGACCAAAAACTTATGAGAGATCGTTGTATTTTTTTGTGAATTCCCGGTGGCATATAAATACATTGCAGCAATGTATTTATTTTTATTCTGCCCGGCACAATTGTCACTGTAAAAAATAAAATGCTCATTGTGGTGATATTTTTTACATGCATTGTAATCGAGTACACAGCTACCAATTTTATTGGATCCTCATGCAGCTTGACTCTCGTCCCACATGTATCAGTTTGCAATATTTTCAGTGATATTATAGACTGTACGATTGTACATTGCCAAACTTTCGTTTATAATAGAAATTTGACACATTTCCGCAAGGAAGCGGTAAAACAGCCTGCAAATCATATACAGCTACATTAATGACGCTATTTTGGCCATTAGTTCGGGACTCTGCTACGTCTTTTATCTTTTCATCCCTTGCCTCTTTTTTCCAGGTTGATGTGTCCCATATTTTTCTTGAAGTTGTTTTTTTTCATCTGGTGGTGAAGAATTATTGTATAGGTCGCATTCAACGCACAAATCTTTTTTTAGGCTTAAAGAAGCCAATATTAAATTCGTCATTAAATATAGATGCGTATATTAGTGTTCTTTTCCAAATGGCATATTGCTGTCAGCTTGTTGTTTTTTGTATAACCGATACATTTCAGCAATTGTTAATTTACCATCTAAATACAATTTGGACGTCTGTGCACGCAAATAATGTTACTCGATCACTGGGAAAGACTTAATGTGAGCTCTTATATCATTTTTTTAAACATCACTAATTTTTTTGTGATTTTTGTGATCTCTTTGTTCTGGAATTGGCGTTCCGGAAAGAAGATCTCTTGTTTTCCATGCAGTAAAGCAGTACCTATCACTCACCCCAAATGTGTTGATAAAGTATTTTTTGCATACTTCTTGTATTTTACTTCCATTTAATTGTTGATAACAAAAATTGTTGCCTCTGCTGCTTCCAGTTTTTTTTGTTTGAATACTTTAGAACAATAATATCCATGCAATTAGTGAGAAAATTACGCTGTATCTCAAGATTTTCCTGTAGTAACAGAGTTACAACAGTATTTTTTTGAAAAGTATTGTTTTAGTTTTTTAGAAAGCTTCTTGTAAAATACTGTCGTAACTTAGTTACAACACTATTTTATTATCTATTCAACAGTTTTCGGAAAGTAATGTACTGTATTAAGTGCTTTCTCTCCGACACTATTTGAGTTTGAGATACGATAGTATTTTATTAAAATAGCAAAAAAAAATACGAATCCAACCACATCCATAACTCGAAAACGCCCATTTCAGACTTACGACAGTATTTTACTGGCGGTGCGATATATAAAAATCTCGTGTCACGATGTTTGTGGTCGAACTCCTCCGAAATGGCTCGACCGATTTTTATGATTTTTTTTTATGTATATTTGATAGGTATGAGAATAGGTCAACAAGTATATTTTATACCGCTAGGTGATTAGGGTATCTCTATCCAGAAATTTTTTTCTTTTATTTTTTTGAAAATTTCTTTTTGTATTTTTTTTATTATTTTGCATCAAAAAATACTTATAACCCCAAATTTTCACCCTCCTACCCCCACCCTCCCATTTTTTAATCGCGATTTTATTATTTTTGTATGAACAAATTTAACCGTCGTTCGTGTTTCAAACAGAACGAAATTATTTATGTTGTTGAATGACAGATGGCGCTACGTCCGAGAAGAATTCAAGAGAAGCGTCGCGTCATTTTGACATTTCATTCGGCATATCACAACGCAGTGCGTGCAAAATTTTGTACGATTTATTTTAATTTATCTATTTTTATGTGCGTGTATTACAGTGCACAATGCCATCAAGACGCAAGGAGGGCCATTTGGGCCGTCGAACGAATAAAGCAACAAACATGCAAAATAGTAGAGCAGAAAGAACAGACGAACAAATCCAACAAGATAACAAAAACGTGCGTGTAAGCATGTCGCAATTGCGTGCATCCCAATCACAAGAGGCACGAGCTGAACGAAATCAACAACGACAATTGGAACGGAGCCAAGCGCGCCGGTTCGTAGTTAACACACGCAGAGCAAATGACCGACAACGCCAACAAGTACATCGAACATTTACATCCGCTTCGTTCCTTCGTCTCGCATTCGAGTACGAGCCAGATATTGAATATTCCGCTCATCCGAAAGTACTGATTGGTGCTATGGACAAAGAATGTCCCCATTGTCATGCGCTCAAATTCAAACATGAGTCAGCCGGGATGTGTTGCGCATCAGGAAAAGTGCAACTACCAGAAATTGAGATACCACCAGAACCATTGAACGGGTTGCTCATCGGCACGGTTCCAGATTCAAACCTGTTCCTGAAGTCCATTCGCACATTCAATTCATGCTTCCAAAAGACTTCGTTCGGAGCAACAGAAATAGTTCACAATACTGCGGCAAATGGTTAACAATTCTATTCTACGTTCAAAATCAAAGGCCAAATATACCACAAAGTAGGCTCATTGCTGCCAATGCCAAACGAACCACATAATTTTTTTACAAATCTACTTCATGGGCGGTGAGGACATCAATCATGTAGATGCACGTTGCGGCTACAATAGCCTCAATTCGCCTAATGCCAGGCGCATCGTCGGCGAACTAGACGCCCTGTTAAATGAGCACAATGAATTATTGAAATTCTTCAAAGCACACATGCACGAATTGCAAAGTGACAATCACGCTATTGTCATCAATCCTGATAAAACACCAGCTGGAGAGCACGTGCTTCGATTCAATGCGCCTGTTGTTGACGACATTGCTGGAATAATGGTTGGCGACCGCACATCGACGCGAGAAATCGTGATTCGAAGAAGAAACAATAATCTGGAGTTCATCGCTGACACACACAGTTCATACGACGCTTTCCAATATCCACTAATTTTCTGGAAGGGACAAGACGGATATTGCATAAACATTAAACAACGAGATCCTGTCACAGGTAATTCATTCATTATGAACATCATTACTCATTATGAATTGAGAAAATGAATGGTTGATGTTTTTTTGTTTTTATCGGCGGTCATCGTCTACAGCGCTCTATTCCTCTTTCTGTCATATATCCCATCCCCACACACTTACGATACATTCGTTATTTTTTATTTAACAACCAAAATATTCACTAGAAATAATTTATATGGCAGAACAACGTTTGCCGGGTCAGCTAGTATTATATAAAAATCACACAATATATTGGAGGAAGATATAAAAATGATACAAAAAACAGTTGTCCAGTTATATTGAGTGGTAAGTTTTGGAGCAACATAATTTGAAAGAGGCAATTGAACAAAACATTTCCATTCGATCATTATGATGTTTCATATTAATGGAGAGTCGAGCCTCCGGACAATAGTAACGGAGATTGGATTTATATACTTGAATCTTGTAGAGATGAAAAAATGTGAAGATGCATATTGACTCTGGTACCCATCTTTAACTTAAATTTGGACAGTGGTTGTAAGCAAAATGAATGGCTAATAATTTATTTAACATATGATCTGAAGTATCTCTGTATACCGAGTAAGATTTTAGTTAACCAGTGTGATTATTTTCTAACGTATTGTCTTATGTATTTGTGTAGAATGAATATGTAGGCATAACATAAAATTTTAATCAATACTAATTAATTCATGTACTTGCCTATGTTAAAAGTAGTGTGGATAAATCTCTGGAATGTTACGCGCAATGACGTATTAAATGGACAACTCATTTCATATCGGCGAGCACGAGAAATAGTGCACTAAACTTATTCACAGATGTATAGGTAGACATCACGTGATCATATGACGTTGCATTTCCATTATACGATATCAAGCTTCGAGAATTTAGAGTAATATAGCCTTTATTGTAACGGCGTATTAATGTCATCGCGTTAGAATTCTCGGGTTACTTACGTCTTCCGGAGATTCAGCGAAACGCTTCCAGGTATTCAGCGAAACGATTCCAGACGCAAACTGGGAATTCTGCCCTTAATTAATAACTTTAAATATTTTTGTAACTCGTTATTTATATTATTATTCTTTTTGTTGTGTGTATAATAAATACATGCCTTTTATCAATTAATAACACAGTTTCGAAGTATGAATACAGAAGAAAGTAGGTACCTATGATAATAATACAAGAGAACGGAGGTAGATAAATATAACAAAAAAAAATAGTCAAACACAATTAAATTTTTATTGAACGCCATTTATTCGAGATAAAAACAAGTTATAAAAATATATTATTATTGTATGTTTGACGTATGTATCTTCGTACATTTATTTTCAAACAGGCGATACCAGTTTCATCATTACGACATTTTCAACTGAAAGTTGATCCGTGGAAAATGTTATAACAACGATACCCGTATATTATCAAATCATGGTAATGATAACAATGGTATTGTTAATTTAATTATTATGACATAAACAATGAAAACAAAAAAATATCAAGAAACAAGTTATAAAAAATACACGATAAGCAGACCAAACGTTGCTTAGGGGCGCCACATTATGAGGGGCGGCAAATTATGGAAGAAATACGAATATTACGTAGTTTTGAGAAAAGTTGTTTGTCTAAACAAAATATTCTTTGCTACGGCGCTAACAAACCATACAGTGTACAAATAAATATCAACGAATATGTAATTAGATTTTCACGTTTTGATCATATTGCTTTGCTTAAGATGTTTGAGATTAAACAATAACATATTATGATGGTTATTGAATTGCAATATAATAATTTGGTATAATTTGAAGCGGCGTTTAATAAGAATATTTTGAAACTGAAAATTGATCCGTTGAAAATGTTTTAATGACAAAACCAGTATCAGTTTATTGGAGAAAATATTATTTCAGCATGAAAATGATAACAATTCTATTACTATTTATTTAAATATTATAGAATCACAACAAGAAATGACAATAAAATCAAGAATGAAGTTATAAAAAATACACGATTAACGTTGTATTATAGGTGCATGTTTTAATAATTCAGAGAGCAAGCAAACAGAGAAAACAACAGAAAGTAAATAGAAATATTCATAAAAAGTAAATGGAGTACATGATATGAGATTATTATCTTTTGTTAATCGACGAAGTCCATTCCTTGTCGTGATGAAATGTTTTCTATCAACATGATCAGAACATATTACACATTCATCCGATGGTGTCCAACATGGATCGCATCTTAATACTCTAAGTATATATGTCCAATGTAATCGCCTTTCTGCTTTGCGAGGAACTCTAAAATTTAATGAGAGATAATAATGACAATAAAACCGCTAAATCCATTGACATAATACTACTATTCTCCCTTCTTCATTATTTCACTTTTTAATTTGTAGCGATTCAATTATAAAAATATATACTTCACAATACATTTATCGATTTCGCGACAAAAAGTATTTTAAATTAAACAAACGATGTCAAAAAATATGTTTAATTACATATAATAAATTGAAAATAATATTACCAGTCCGTTCATGCAAATCAATTAGCTGAAGTACGGTGCAAACAGTACTACCATATTTGAAAAATTGAACGAATATATACCTTACTGTCATTACAATACGGACCAAATTTATAAATCACCATTTGTGCGTTGAGCTCTTATAGGAACGGAGAAATCATCGCTGCCTGCGTAAAAATGTTCGGCCATTTCTGTCAAATTGTTCTGTCATTGAATTGCATCGATATTTTGTATGGGCAGACCCAGCGGTGTCGCCAGACCGCTTGCAAGCGGAATGTTCATTTGAGCGAAGGATACCGATATTAAAATATGAATTTCGCCATCCGGCAGACCCGACACAAAGTGAGTGTCATTTTATTTTCCACATGATTCGTCCATATAAATGTCATTGGTTACGCGTTAAATTGGAAAACTAGTTACTGTATATATAAGCAGGTATATGTTAAGTTACAATGTTACGTAGTCCATTGCGAAGTAAAAGGAAATGGCACGAAAGCATAGTGTATTCTGATCGACAGATAAACATGTTAAAGTAGCATTTGCCTACTTTGACTTGCTTGCTGTGGTGAATCGATGAAAGTGGTTTGTTGGGTAAGGTAATTATTGGCGTTACTAGAGGGCTAGATATATGCATATGTGGGTAATTACGAATTGTGTATTAACTAATAATTTATTAAATTATCCATACCTATTATGAGGTTATCAGACGGTTGATTTGAATAGTTGGATATCGTCTCGTTATCAAGGTTTACTAATTAAAAAGAGAAATAAAAACAGAAAAACTTTTGAAGAAACTGCAAACGGCGAGCGTTTGAGTCGTACATTAACATTTTTTAGAAGCACCACTAAGTAGCAGTTTCGTTTTTAAATCACTTCTCATTCACTGTACTGTGGTTTGTTGGTAATGGGCAGGTGAATAATTGTGGTATTGGCATGACACGAAAAGAAACGCCGTTTTTAGGTGTGTACGCAAAACGTAATAGAAACGTAAACCGTCTGCCTGCCGCTTGATTCAGGTGTGTATATTATAATTATACCATCATAAATCGTCAGGTGTTCGAATTTAGAACTAAGCTCATCACAGTATAAAAAGTTTTGAATGATATGTCAAATGTTAGCATGTGGCGCCCTCACTCAGTGCACGACTTATACTGGTGGATCTATAACTACGTCGTGCAGACATATATACATATTTGGCTTTTAAGAACTAACTTCTTCGCTTTCGTCGTATCGATAGCGTCAAAATATACAATGCACCGTAGTCAGACCAGCTGCAAACACGTAGCGGATAAGTTTGGCGATTCGCTATCCGTTGAGAAAACTAACTAATTATTAATATTGTATTTTAAGAGTGAATTTTGTCTTAGTGAGCGACGATCTCATAATATAATAAATTATTCGTATTATTACAGGAAATATTTTTTATATACATAGGTAGACACTGTTTTATTAATAAATAAACAGTTTTGCTATTAGTCAGTCTAGTTTAGAAATTTATAAAAACAAGTTTTCTATTAATGGGCGTTGTAGTATCTTCAATAAATATTGCTCTATAAATATGTTTGCATGAATTTTAATTAATATTCAGCATATTGCAGTGAATGTTATCATAATTGATGCAGGAGCAAAAAAAATATCGTCAATTTCTTTTGTCATTATAGAAATTATTTTGCTACATCTGTATGTAGAATGTAAATGTATACTTATAGCAATATGCTGACCTAAATGGTTTTCTAGCATCGTGTTAAACTGGTTTATAAAAATGACGTTCTACAAGATATATAATATAATATACAAGTAATAATAGTGACATTAGAAAAGTTCGATAAAATGCTAAGTCATCGAAGTAGACAATGGGATTCAGCTGAACGTGTCTAGGTATCTACCTAAGTAGTTTTGTACTGTATCATGTTTACTGGCGTAGAATGTCTTATATCGAATAGAAAATATGAAATCGACGGTCAAGAAAGTTTTGATAAGACAATAAAATTTATGCACTAGATAGCTTATAAACTTACAAACTAAAAAGTACTTATAAATTTAATAACATATTTTTAAGAATGTAAATTGAAATAATATTCAATAAAAAAAAGATGTTGGCGCCGCGCCTATTGCGTACGTGATAAATTTTATAAAAATAAAATGATTTTCCGTTGTTGGACCCTTTTACATCTGGGTGCCTGTTAAGTTTTTAGCAATAAAAATATTTGTGGTTATTAAAAATAAAATTATTATAACAACAGAGGTAAAAAGCATTTGTATTATTTAATGCAGCGTTTCTTAAACTTACTAAATGATCGTACTGTAGACATGACGTGTGGTTCATGTACGATTGACTAGAAATACGTGACCCAGAAGCTTCTATGCATCATTTTGTCAATGGATGCATCGTGAATGACTCATGATGTCATGGTTGAAAAGCTACGTTTCCGTTTATTCAGTCAGTGTTCTTTGTAGATGAGGAGTTGGGGAAATTACTTGAGAGGTTATGTGAAAGGGAAGATTTTGTTCACTGTGATACGGTTTATGGACAGGTGTAGTAGAAATTAGGTTCTTCGAGACTCTGACCTACTCAATCAGAAACTGTCATGAAATGTAATTGACGCTCCACATTTAAGGGAATCATTTCGCAAGACGTACAGCCGGATTTGATCGTCATACTGCACTTTTATTAAAAAATAATTAGAGATGTGGGAGATATTATTTAACACAATACGATAAATGCCTTATAAATATAAAGTCAGCTCATTCAGTTAAAATTTCAGCTCGAAGAGTTGTACTGCTTCTCGATTTGAAAGATTATTTGATAATGTTTAAACAATAATCCGTGCCACTTTAAATCACAACCTAGGTACCAATAGGTGTACGCGTATCACAGTTCAGGAACCACTTAGAATTAAAAAATAAAAAAAAATACTCGAATACTAGGTGACTACGCAAAAATTTATGACATAGATACAACCAATATTACTAAATTTGGTCTGTCGTTATGTATTAAAATTAGTACAAAATGCATTAAAAATATTGTAACAATGCCAAATATTTTTTTCCTAGGTTTCCTTGGTCCTAGCAACTAAATTATTAATAAATACGTGCGTCACTATGGAAATCAATATGAAATGTCAAAATGACATTTCAGTATTCTATATTTATTCAGTATTTCTATCAAATACAAAAATTTCATTTTACCTTGTAATTATTTAAGCCTATTTTTAATTTTGTTACCTACTAGATACTCGTACTAATAATATTCAAGGATTTTAGTATTAGAGTGAAATTAATATGCAATTAGTAACGCTTACGTATTTTGTTACACCTTGATTCAAAAAACTGCTTAATCACTAGCTTTACCAATAAAAGTAATGTCTACAATATTTTATTTGGTTTAAGTTTTATAGCAACAATATTGCAAGTAACTATCTACCCGTATTAAAATATTTAATACCTACATATAAATTTTAATTAGCTTACTGATTCAATCTTTAGCACGATGTTTTCTATCTACTGTCACTTTGTCCTATTATTTATTGTATGAATGATAATAAACGTAAGATTAAATACGTAGTAAATAAACAATATAAATGAAATTAGGTATGTACGGATATCGATCAAAAGTTTGTTTATATTGACAGCATGGCGTGTTATCAAATCTAATTATCTATCAGTAAAAAAACAACAACTATAGAATTATCATTATCTATCAGATTTAAATCAATTTACTCATTATAAACAAATGCACTTATAACAAATATCCTACGTTCATTATTCGCTGTTGGACTAAGGCCCGTTTCAGACGGGACACCGGTGTCGCGCTCGATATACTATAGGAGGCCTTTGTATTTAATAAATGGGCCTTTGTATTATGTTTATGAATGCCCCAGATCTAATGAGTCAACGTGTGTCGGTACACTTTTCCGTCGGCCTCTATATTCTCAAGCCGCCGACACACTTATTTTAATTACCGCAGCCAGTTTTGTGTTCTAATTTATAACGCTAAATTATACGTTGACTCATTAGCTCTGGGCGTTCATAAATACAATACAAAGGTCCCTTTATTCGAATACAAAGGCCTCCTACATTATATCGAGCGTGACACCGGTATCCCGTCTGAAACGGACCTAATACAAAGTCAACATAAAATAATTATTTTATGTTATTTGTCTTGATTTTTCTGTAAAGCATTAGAGAAATCATAATATGTACATGTGTAGAAGAGAGCGAGACTAAGAGAAGGCATATTAAATGGTGTGATGTGAAAGAAAAGATACACGTAAACGTAAATTCTAAATTTGAAAAAAAAACTGACGCGCAAATAAATTTATTTTAATCGAGTCATGAAATAAAACGAACGATTGGATACTACTAACTCTTACAATAGTTTGACAGATACTTACAGTGCAGTACGTACTAACATATCGAGAATAATATTACAGAACGTATTAAACGACATTACAGTTAATTTTTGACAGAAAAGTAAAGCAGTAATAAAGTTTAAATGTGATTTTAATGAAAATAATTTATGTTAATAATGTTATCAACTAAGCGACATCTAAGAGTGTTGACAGGTGGCACCGAAACCATGTATTTTTTTTCTACTATAAAATATTCGTATATTATAAACTATTCAATGTAAAGTTTTGCCTCTACAGTTACAAAACTATGTGTATGAAATCAATGCACGTCCACATCTGAAAACTTTTGCCGTCAAATCATATTTGGTTTAAACAATCGCCGTCTTATAGATTTTTGCGCTATGATATAAGCACTATTCCACAAGAACCTGCGTCGCTACTTTCGATGGAACAGTAGATAAAAACATATATTGACCACATTTGCTTGTTTATCTGTACATTTTCGTATGATTTACATTCGTGGTGGAAGCTAGGATCTAATATTGTATTGAGCGAATTGCAAAGCATTGTGGCTTTTTATATTCTGTAAAAATAACCTCCACTCGTATTAAAGTAGTTTTGGACCGATAATGACTGACATCTTTTTAATGAATCCAGCAATCACCTTACCGTTTTAACAAAACACGTTTTTTTATGTATTTTACAGAATATGGATGGCGCAAGGGCAAAAATACAGGATACGAATGATCAACGCGATACCTCTGGAGTGCCCAATCGTTATCACAGTCCAGAATCATCACATGACTATCATATCGTCAGATGGAAGAGAAGTAAAACCGACTGAAGTAGATGCATTCATCCTGTTTCCAGGTAATCACTTTTAATATCACTTAAGATGAGTCAATCAACTTAAATATACGATTGTAAATTCTCAATAACCATTTTCGACATTTTGGAATTCAGGGATTTACAAACCTACAAACTTATCTGTAGAATGGCAAAAAATGGAACTACAAACTACCATAGGATGCCATTTTGAAAATTTCATTCGAATGTCAGATTATGTCCAGTTAAAGTCTTGATTGGGTAGATTTCGATAGTGGCTCCCCCATCCCATTCTTCAGATAAATTTGTAGGTCTGTATCTATGTATATTAATGTTTTTAGTGTTTGAAGAAGGTCACGTTAGGCTATAAGATTCAAATTATATACGGTTGCTATGGAAATAATAATACAAAGCTATGGAATATAATCCAATGTTAGGAATAACCAACATATAACTTTTTATACACAACAGTTGTATAGGTACACGTTTAAATCATGTTTTACGCATACCTACATAGCGTGCAGTGATTTTTGCATGAACAAATACTTAATTCAATTTTTAAATATATTTATTATCAACTTGATATCTTTTTAAACTGACTAATCGAATATTGGTTGACATTCGCTGAAGTAGTATGGTTTGTGGAGTTGGATCGTAGTAGCTCTGATATATTCTATAAATACATATTTACGTAATATTAATGATATAGAAATGCAGTTAAGTACAATTTACCGATTAAATACTAAATAGCTATATACTGTTATCATATAGAATTTTGTCCATTATTTATGGGCATGCTCCGCATCTACAGCATCTATGGACCGCACGCCAGTGATATGTACCTATGTAGTGATGTAGAAATAATTGCTCCTAACTAATATTTTGATGACATAGCATTAGTATTCATTTAATTCTCCTCAGCATCTCAATAATTGTACTAAACATTACATAAAACAAATATATTTATGTAGTTTACCATCTTTACATGCAGTAACAGTTAAAAATAATTTTGTAATATTATTATTATTTCTTATGTAAGTATTTGCATTTGAGTCACATGCAATTTAATGTAAATGCACGTATATATTATAAAAAGTTGAATTGAAATAATTGTAATTCATCGCGACATATTGTTCTCATTATTAAAATAAACTTGCACGATAAAAAAATCTGTACCTATTACATCTTACATGTATGTAATCTTATTTTTTTTCCCGACCATGTCCGATCCTAATAGGATCATATGGGCCTCCACAGAGTAGAGGTTTGTATTAACAGATTTTGTTTTTACGAGAAATGGGTGTCAGCCACTTGCTCAACCTATTAGGTCCATACCCTGACTCACACACAAATTGAAAAACAATATGTGTACTTGCCAAACCCAGGATTCGAACCTGGGACTCACGGCTTTATAGAGGCGGCTCTCGTGGTGCAGTGGGTAAGGCGCTCGCCTGGGACCCACGGACAATCTTGCATAAGCTGTGTATAAATAAAATGTAATAATTTTCATTTACATATAAATTATCAGTCCAAATAAAAAGGATTTCAAGTTATACACATTTATATTTTTATAAAAATCGGTGTTTTTTAAAATAAATATAAAAAATATTAAAACGATGAATTAATCAAAAATCTAAACGGTCAAAAATTAAAAACCTAATAAACTAAATTTTAATAATAAATATGACCATAAAATATAATGTTATTATAAGATGGGACCCTGCAACAAATTCACATTTTTTACAATTGTATGTTATCTTTGACTTTAAAAAAATCTTTTAAATGTTTTCATATACATATTTATTAATTAATACAGTTAAAATTATAAATTATCAAAAAAAATCTCTCAAAATTACTTCGTTGCTGTGATATTTAAGAAAATTGTTAACCACTATGTATACAATATAAAACAAAACAAAAAATGATCACTGCAAATAACGTGCAATCATACGGATTGGAGTGTCTCCTTTATTATTTTGAATAATTCCAGTTATGTTTAACCATTCTTGAATAATATATTATTTACATAATACTAAACATCAAATTTTAAAAAGATCGTTGAATTAAAATATATTAGGTATCGTCTGCTAAAATTTTTCATGCTTACGATTTAATTTATTATTAGTTTTGAAATTAAGAGTATCAATATATCAATGGTACCAGTATACAAAAATATTGCGTGTGGCGCAATGAAAGTATTTTAAATCAATATTTATGTACCTATTATATTTGTAAACAATATGAAACGTAGAGCTAACTTTATTAATTCAGTGGCCTTTATGGGGCAGGGTCCCCATGCCTTGCAATTTTTTCTTTCCATGAGGTTGGCAGGGCTAGAAATGAACCAAAGAAGAACCAGAACGCGGCTCTGATTCATGAAAATATTCTCGAGACCACCTTCGTCTTGCGGAAATAACAAAGAATGCATTCGAGAATTATTAAGAAAATAATTAAATCCATTAAACATGTCTTGAGGCATCGTAAAAAATATATTTATAACGTATCGTAAATCTCCATGTTTATAAACAATAATATATTCCGCTTCATTTAAGCCACATAATAAAAAAATTAAATATTTCGAGCGCTGGAGGTAGATAACTAAACTACACCGCTGGTACACACTAATTTCATACTTTTATGCACTCTGTGTAAAATTAATATTCATTTTGTGTTTTGAATAAAATATAGTAGGTAGCATATTATATTATGGACTATTCTTATTTAAGAAAACGGTGTGTTTTGGATTAATTGTAGCAATGTCATAAAAATATGTATGAAAGTACGATTCACGCCGTTTGATTGTTCAAACCTAAATACGTGTTACTGAAATAATTGAGAATATAAACAATACGTAGGTACAACTTTTAGCGTGAACAAAAATGCTTTCACTATTATTATTTTGCAAGGTTAGGATATCATTATTTCTAACGATGCTTTTACTTTTCATATTTCACACTTTCCTTTTACAAATTATGATTATCCAATAAGTTATTAGGTTTCTACTCGCAATAATTTTCCAGATTTAGCAATAGTGGTACAATGGTAAATGTGTGAGGTTGGTATTTAAAAATAATTTTCATTATAATTAATTATTAACAACAGCTGTGCCCATCCACGGCTCCAGGTAGCTATTAACAAGGCATCATTTCATTTGAAAAGCGTAATTTTTGCTGGACGTAAATTTGTAACTGAAAAAAATTTGGGAGGAATAGAGACTTCCCCTGCAACAACACTGTACCTATATCGATTTTAACAAATGTTAGGAAAATGAAAAAAACGTTTAGAAGCAAAAAGAAGTAATGCAAATAACATTTTATTTTATTTTTTTAGATTATTTTTAGTGTTCTGCATATAAAAAAGAAATATATCCCTGCAATAATACTGTATATCACCCCAGTGGTCAAAACCTTGTACATCATTTCTGACTATGGAAAAAAACATTTTTTTTTCGACCATGTCCGATCCTGATAGGATCATATGGGCCTCCACAGAGTGGAGGTTTGTATTGACAGATTTTGTTTTTTAAGAGAAATGGATGTCAGCCACTAGCTCAACCTATTAGGTTCATACCCTGACACACACAAATTGAAAAACAATATGTGTACTTGCCAGACCCAGGATTCGAACCTGGGACTCACGGCTTTATAGAGGCGGCTCTCGTGGTGCAGTGGGTAAGGCGCTCGCCTTCCACCCGAGAGTTCCTGGGTTCGATTCCCGGTCATGACAAAAACATTTATGTGTTTTTCTCAAAGCCTGGGTGTTTGTGATTGTTCAAAATTACTAACAACCACCTTGTACGAAAAAGCAAGGATATGGTTATTAATAATTCTAAAAAAAAACGTCCAAATTCATATATATGGTTGTTCAATACATCATTCGATGCCCAAAGAGATGTACAACATTGTGGCATTCATAACTCAGAACTGCCCAAAATCGAAATACAGTGTTGTTGCAGGCGAGAAAACATATACATGAAGCAGCTAAAACAGGGCAACTTTCATGTGCGGCCCAAAAGAATTCTTCTTCACTGAATGTGGTCCAATGACTCAAAATATTAGATACCCTTAGTTTACAATGTAATTCATGGCATTTTATAATATTTTTATACCAGTAGCGATGGCTCGGTAAAATGACAATACAATTTTTTCCTTGCCCGTAAAAAAATATTTAATAAGGTTCATAATTGGTTGAACAATACCTACAACATATTGTTTTTTTTCACAAATAATGCAGATTGATTTATTTTTATTATAACACTCAAAAAAATATTAACTATTAAGTAGGTACCTACTGTAACACTTGCATGAAAACCACTAACACCGTACTGCGGCTAATATCTACTAACGCAAAAATAAATATTTAAAATTAACTGATCATACATACTTATATATTCCGTTTTTATAAAATTGTCCGAAGCGAAGGCGAGCTAAGATATTTTCTAGTAACTATAACAGTGATTCACTGTCCACGTGCTTATCGTTGTTATTTTCTTTTCCTAACCATTTACATCTATCTTGGCAGTATTTTTCGACACTGTGTGATACATATATAATTTGAATTTTATAGATTCCATGACCGTTTTAATTATTGGAAAAAGCTGTTATTTAAGGGGGATGTCATCAAAAGTTTCGATTTCATAGAGCCATCTATTCCCTGAATTACAAAGCATATAGGTCAAAATTATATCAGAATCTAATTCCAATTACAATCCAATTTGAATGAATCTTCGAGGCATCTTATCTAGATGTCACTGTAATTATATATTAATAAAAAATCTAAAAACAGATGATATAATTACAGTTATTATTTAAACAATGGTATATATATTTTTTGCATTTTATTTCAATCGGACTTTTTTTATATTTAGTCAGATTATTATAAAAATACGCGTGGACCATCGACCTTATAATAATTACTTATGTGAGTTTAATTGGAATGGATTGGATTGTATTAGAATTTGGATTTTATAGTAATATTAAAAAAATATATACATATAATAATATTGTGTAATGATATTTATATGTGATAACAATCTGTGAATTATTGACATTCTCATAGTAATGAAGATAGGTAATTAATTAGGTATGGAATCATTAGACCATACACATGATCTCCATAAAAATGGCGTCATAGGCTATTTTACAACACATTTTTAGAAAATAATGATTAGGTTACCTAAGTAAAAATATAAATATTATCAATACATTATTAGAACAATCCGAAGATGACAGCCGGTTTGGTGATTTGAAAATAATTAAATATACCCAAAACATTGACAATATTATTTTATTCTCATCATAAGAAAATATACCAAACATCTGAATAGAATTGACCCATAGGGACTTTTTATTTTGTTTGGCATTCACAAAACGTAATAATAATAATATGTAGGCAGGCACACTGCAGGGTTTATTTGGAAAGCATCTGTCAGTCGAGCAGGTACCTACCTAGTAATATATCAATGCTGGCTGAATTGGCGCGGACAGGGAACTAAGAAATATTTTTTTTCTTTTCTGTGGTCCGGACCATTCCAAACAAGCAATGTTGCGCCAGTTTTAATTTGTGACTAGGTATAAATATGCCAGTCGAGATTATTTTTGGTAGGTAAATACTTCTGATTACTTATACAAATATTGAAAACTGGTTAAGTAAAACCAAATAAGGACTGATCTAATTATTTAAATCTGAATAGGTATATCCCAAATTAATTTTACTAATTAATTTTGACATTATTTAGTTTGCAGATATTTTATTAGTAATATTTTTTTTATGTAGCTACTTACAAACATTGTGTGAATTTTATTTTCGATGAATATATATTAAGTAGATATGTTAATTACTTAACACATTGACTGCTGACTAGATAATTGCTTTTTAATTACCACATTTAAATAGTACGCTAATTATATCGATTGGCCACCTAATCGTTACGCACTAGGTACGTCTTTAGTGTCCAAGTCGATATGCCCTGGATCGAGGGGCCCTGGCACCTCCCAAACATAAAAATTATCACAATGAGTTTAAACATTGAAATTGAAAGCCAATAAACTATACCTTTGGGCTTATACAAATAAAAACACTGCAAAAATATGATTTGTAATAATTCTCCAGCACCCTTTTTAGAAAAATTTCTTAGATTTTAATTTCTAACACAAAAATTTCGAAAAAAAAACAAACAAAATTTTAGAAACCCAATCCCTAATGAACTGTCAAAAAATTCTCGGTGTCCAACTGAATTCAGGAGTGGTGTTGGTCATGGCTGGGGACGGCTGACAGGGCTCTAGTCTGGGGGCCCGGGTTGTGGGGGGCCCGGCGTGTCGGGTTGACCAGATAAGTGAGATAAACACACATCATAAAGTAGCTTTAATAGTAAAAAAAGTCGCTATTACACTTCATGGCCATGAACATTTTCAATTACTTATATAATTGTGCAATATATTTTTTGATTATTACGTGCCGATACTCGACAGCTCCATTATTAAAGTAGATGTATTAAAAATCGCCAATAATTCACTGTATATGTACCCTTAATTTGAACTAAAACACAATTTGAAAAATGTTAATGTAGTGTTTCACACTGCCTTTAATCTTAGCGGTAGGTAGGGGGCCCGCCAAATATCCTAGCCTGGGGGCCCGTTTCAGGATGTGGGGACCATGGTGTAGGTACACCGAGTGCAAAAGACCGATAAACGATAAATTAGGCTGTGAAGAAGAAAAAGAGCCTATGGGACTAATTTACATTCTCCTCCTTGCCCCCCCCCCAATATTAAATCCTGGGTGCGCCACTGCTTATTGGTGTTATAATTAGATTCATTTGCGAAAATTCGCGTTCACGTTCACTTGAAGAAATGGTAATAGAATTCAATGCATATATATCAAAGTTTTTCAGGATATGTATGTCTTTTCATATAAGATGATTCAGGAAAACTAACTTGTACCTACCTACTACGTAAGGTCGAACATTATAACTGAGAATGTCTCAGGAGCAGTTACTTTTTTTCTCTTTATTTCCTATTTTTTTAAATTAAGTAGGTACTTCAAAAATTATCGTTGTTAGTTTATTATTATATAAAATCGCTGAAATTAATAAATAGGTACCTACCTTAACAATATAAGTTTTAATGAAAAATTTTATGTGTTTGTTTGTGGGGGGGGGGGGGTAAATTTACCACACCGGCTGACGGGTGACACCAACACTATTTACGCCACTGCTCAAATGCGTTGATGATACGCACACACACAATAGAAAAATTAGAGGTAACGTTGCTAGCAGTGTATTAAAATTGACTGATGAATGTTTGCTTTATTTTATCAATATACAAGTAAACAAATGAGAAGACGGCTTAATGTAAATGCTAACATAAATTTCTCATATGGTTTCAGACCATTCGTAATAAAATATATTACCATGTGCATGCCTACTAACGGCACGTATCTACATACGAGGTAGGTACTCGTACCTATTATTCATGCGAACTAGAATCTAATACAGATGACAGTTATTTCGGTATCGCACGTTGTTGCCGCTAGAGGCAGCACGTCCTTGACGACTGTATTTAATTTGAAATTAGTAAATAACATAATAAATATAAATTAAAATAGTACGTTAAATATATCTAAAAAGTAAGAAAAATATATTGAACAGGCCCACGTTTTCGCTTGATGCAATTATTGAAAATTGAACATTTTTATTTTTCGTAAAAATCGATTGATTTTAGATTGAAAAAAAAACATTAAAACTATAATTAATTGACAAAAGAGATTCACTAGTTCCAAGAAAACTTATTAAACAACATTAAATCGATAATTTTGTTTCAAGAAATTACTTGGAACAATAAATATTTATTTTAGTAAAGCCCTTATTTTTAGCCGTTTTTTCAAATTTGTCGCTTTCTCTTTGAAATAAAAAAATATATTTTATTTTTCCCATTGTATTTAGATAGGTATCGATCGATTAAAATATGTTTAAAGCTTTAATTTGATAATGAATTTCTATGCCTCTCCCCCTTAAGGATATAAAATACAACCAAAAACATAGAGACATAACACGATAATAATAATTAATAAATTCTCAGATTGACACCTATTGAGACTTATTGACAAATTAATCTAATATACACATAAATTTAAAGTAGATAGTCAGTCGATTCTATTGGGCCTTTAGATGTAATGCGTGGGCATATCCTTTTTTTACACCAAGTGATAAAAATTTTGTCTGTTAGAGTTTAAGCATTTTTTTGCAATCTCTCAACTTTCGCTTTGATAATAAATAATGCGTTATACACATTATTATTTTGAATGTGACTAGTTATAATATGTAATTAATTGTCAATTAATCAGTATATAATATGTCAAAATTATACTATATAATAATTATTTATAATACACGTCAAGTGACTTTTAACTTTCAAATAAACTACCTACTAATCACCATTATAAAGATATTACTTACTAGTATTGAGATCGGATTAATTAGTGTAAATCAGAGATAATTTTAACGTTGAGTGAGACGTGGACGCTGTATTCAGTTGGTTGCCAGAAACTGATGGTGTGAACGAGCGCAGTGTATTCAGAAAGATTCTTGGGGATATCTGTGAAAATTGAGGATGACTGTGCCGGTTTAATTAGAAATTGTACAGTGCCTGCAATGAGTTGGATATGTACAATTTATAAAGATTCAGAAACTCTGCTGTACGGGATATACAGAATGGATGGGCAATGCTTATAATCGACAGGGTTGTAATGACGAAAATACGCTGTGAGACCACGACTCTGGTTGGTGGCTGGACAGAGTAGAAAAAGACCCCCAAACTATCAACGTGTCGCTATTACCCATAGACTATAGATACATCTATTACCCCTATTTACCCGCACATGACTACCCTGTCAGCTCACTTACACAGCAAATGTATCATCTGGTAATGAGTCTGGCATATACACCGGCTTTCCAGTGCATAGAGAGGAAGTAATGTTGAATGCGCTTTAATATTGAAAATTAAAATATATCAAATTAAAAGGAAACAGTATCTATTATTATTATCATACATACAACTTTCTATATTAAACAAACTGGAAAGTATGCGTCAAAGTTTTGAATATAATGTTGTTATGAAATTTAATTTCGTTTGTCTAACGCTAAATACTCGAAGAATAAGATTCATAATTAATTTAGTAATTGTGAGATTATGTTTATTTATATAAGCAGATAATATTATGATACTTGTATGATTGATTATAATGATATTAGTGACTTACCTCAGGGACGGATCTAATCATTCAGGGGCCCTACTCGCTGCATTAATAAAATTGGGGTGCATAATAATATAATCAACAATTTCAAAATTTTATCATCATATTTAGTATCCTGCATTGCATAACATATTATGAGTATGTACTAATTATTTTTGAATGCTTTTATTTTCTTCGCCTATACCTTCACGTAAAATACAATTTAACAACAATTTTCTCAAAGATTAGGGCCCCTTATAGAGGATTTTATCATATACTATTTTAATTGTTTTCACAATGAATTTTTGTTTCCTTTTAAAAATTGTTCCTAAACCTTTTGTATCATTGAATATTTTTTATGTTTTGTTGCACGTTGTATTTCCAATTAAAATATAGTGAATTTTCCTCAATAGATACCTATCTATTGTAGGTAGATACCTGAAATATTCGACAATAACATTTAATAATTATGTACCCATTAATAATACATGACCATTTTTGATTGCAGAAATTTACTTGCATTCATTCTTTATGATACCTACACAGTTCTGATAAGATTTGTATAATTTTCAGTTTTAGTTTCAAAGGATTTGGCTGTTTTTAAATTTGCACGGGTGTAGAGTACCTACCTATCGATAAATCCGCTCCTGGTTTGTCTTTATTTATAATAGCTAACGCAAAGATTTTGATTGTAGTGTAACTTTTTAAAAATAATGACAAGTACTCACTTCACACAATTCAATTGACGTTAAAAAATGACTCAGTATATTTAAGATTTAACGATTACAAGAACTCAAAATCTTACAAGCGCTGTTGGACATTTGAACAAAGCGCGAAAGTTACTCTGTAACATAATCAAACAGTATTGTTTGAACTCCCACTTCATGTTAATCTACGTCCACATACCGGAAAAAAAGAAAGTCTTTCTGAATGACAGGAGAGGATCTGGTTCGAAGGAACGATGAGTCTGGATAAATCTGTAATTCCGTAAATGGCAGGTGATAGACCCAATGGTATAGGTCACAGGAGCCAAACACCTTCGCAAATATCGTGTCCGGTAAATTGTACGCATGCAGTACGCGTATTATCACCGTTAGCTTTTGTACTGGTAGCAGATGGAATTATACCAGTGATACCAGATGACGTTTATTTTCTAGAGAGTCAGAATAATTATTATTACGATAGGTAATAACGACTACCTACATACTTTTAGGTCATTCAGAATTATTCCGGTATTTAAAGTTTTTATTATAAATATATGATTTTGTGGCATTTCTTAGGTACCTACATAGCTGCGGGTGTTGTGACTGTGGTTTTGTTTGAATATCTCTATGCTGTCACCTATAGCCTGCTGTCTGTCATACTAGTGAATGAATGAATTATTATTTGAAAATTATCGTTGTTCATCGATATCTTGAATGGTTGCCTTAGGTCAGGGTTGGCAAACCTTTTTACGCATGCCAGCCAAAATTTCCCAAATAATATTTTTTGACTGTCTGACGTGCCGTGAGTTTTTCATGGCAAAAAAAAAGTTTTTTAAAACATTCTAAAAAAATCGTTTTTAAAAATTCCATTAAAAAAGTTTAAAAATAACAATTGAGTTCTTGATATTCAATCTTTCACCGTATTTCTAGCCGAGGGTAATATCTTTTATTCTTTGAATATTTTTCCTTGCTTTCAAAATTCTCAAAGAGATCATGGAAGCATTTAAACCACTCTTCTTTCATATTATATTCCCCATCGCTGAACGGTTTTCCATTTTTAGAGATTATGTTTGAGGCAAAAATTTTAGCAGTAATTTCATAAGGTTTGTTAATTGAATATTTTTATTTTTAACTGCCAGATCCCAAGGACCCAACTATGCAATTGTATATTTACATTAAACGTAATGAATATTCTTGAAAAGGATTTTCCTGCTATTTTTTATACAATGCGATTTATCATTTATGCATGAATTTCATCGTTTTCATTTGCACATCGAATGGTAAATATATATGAAAAATCGAAGAAAATACGCATGTCGACATTTTTTTTAATATGTAATTAGGATATATTATTTTATTTGTAACACTTTTTTTATAAAAAACCATTTTTTAAATAGGTATAGGTACTTATATAAAATAGTATTTTCTTTTATCTTCAAAATGAAATATTCGCGTGCCATACAAAATCATCTCGCGTGCCATAGATTCGCCAACCCTGTCTTAGGTTGATGAAGTATGTATATAAAATACATCTATATACCCATTTTACCACCAACGCCTTGAAGTTTTAGTATGGGTAAACATGAATGGCGTGTTCTTGTCTTGTATTCTGAATATCGTTATGGCTATTGTCGCGTTTGATTGCTATTGCCATATATTGTAATTTACTATTTCATTCATTTGCAGATTTCATATTACTTATTATTGCGAATAAATAATATGAATATTTCTTCAGAGCAAAATAAAAGATTGTATTGTCGGTACATACTCAAATTTATATGGAAATACTTCCTCATTAGGTATATTAACAATTTTACATAGGAAGGTATCTACTTATATAACTATGTAGTGAAAACACAAAGCTAATCTATATCTCTTATATTATTGAAAGTTGTCGAAAATATTCATTTAGATTATTGTATGCAATAAACTCTTCTAGGTCTATTAATTCTACACAGAAGGCGGCTATCTACATATCTAGATTATCATATTTATGTATTGCGGTATTATAAATAATTGTTACAATAAGTTAGCCATCTAAACTGTCAAAACTGTCTATCTCGCTCTAAAAGTTAACAAAACCAAGAGAAGGGCTGTGAAAACATATCACTTTTTGACAGTTTAGTTTAAAGGGTTAACTGATTGTAAAAATTAATAGCCTCAATACATAAATATGATAAACTACCGTCGATATCCGCCTTGTGTATAGAATAGATCCACTGATTCTTATAGTGTGTAGATACGAAGCATTCGTAAATTTTATTATTGAAGTATGCAACTGTAACTGGAAAATGGAAATATATTAGATTCGATACAAATGCTAAAACCTTTTCTATATAGGTAAGTAGATGGAGTCTAAATATATGTAACAAAAATGAAAAAATATACTCACTAATGATTAAATAAACTGGAAGCAATTTCACTTTACATAATAATTTGTAGCACGCATTATAATATCATTGTCATTAGCTTGTGTCAAAAACATCGGGTATTTCGATACAATTTGACGTACACTCAATCAGTCAATTTCATAAATTATTATTAAATTAATGTACAGATAATATTGCCAAGCTAAACCATGAAACTTGTATCTAATTATAACAGTAAAATATTTATGACATTGATTATTTTTACCGGAACCAAAGCTTTAACACTGTTGTAATATAAATAATACCAATTACAACTCTCCTTGAAAGGACAGACTGCTTTAATTAGAGTACATAGAGAGGCAATCAAATTCACCAAAAGCATATTACTAAAATAATTACAAGATAAAATAACTTTTTAAAAACAACGTTTTAAAATTTTCTGTTGAATCATATAAACTTGACTTGACTAGCTTAAATGATCAAAAAAATTTGTACTTGATAGAAATAATACTGAAATGTCATCTTGACATGTCGTATTGATTTCCATAGTAACGCACGTATATATTAATAATTTAGTTGCTAGGACCCCAGACCCCTACAAACCAATAATGGTGTCGAAATATTTTTTCATACAAAACAGAATTAACTGAAAATGAATTCAATTCTACTAAAAGATGGTTTAAAGTATTAAAAAAATGCATTGGCATCGTGTTCTGATATATTCTAAAAGTTTCAAATGTCTAGCTAGTCGGGAAGTTAGTTTAAAATCGATTGCAAGATTTGTACCGGACAAAGAACCACCGGACAAATAAGAATACGAGATAAGAAAAACGTTGTAATAAATAATAGTCAAATATGATAGTAATATAATATAATATAATTATGTAATTAAATATAATATAATGTGGATTGTAGCTACCGCCGTACCGACTGAAAACATATTAATATTACGGCTACATAGATTTTTTTTCTTATTGATCTAGTATTAAATTAGCCATCTAAATAAGTTGGCTTCCGACTAATAATAACAATTACCTACTTATATATTTAAAAAAAAATATCTGTCTATCATGCAGACATTGCGTGATGTCGGTTTTCTCATTTTTAATTCTATTCCTCTACTAGAGTCTGCATTGTATATCACAAGTAGATGAATAAAAAAAATGCAGTAAAACCAATAATTACATTTAATGCTCAGTGTATTTAAATTCACCCATGCAAAATTAATTTTGAAAGAAATTCAAAACAATAAAAGTTGATTTTTGAAAGTGTCAAATAAAGTAGTAAGAAATTTTATTACGATTCTTTCATTCGCATTTCTCCTAACATAAAATGGAGAAATTTAATAGCGCGGTACCTATTATAGCACGCGTAAGAAAATTATAGTGCCTATGTACGTATAATGCAGCGATGTATAACCGTTTTGGCTATCTGAACCGTGTAAATTCTCTAACTTTATGACGTCTTTCTTATGCTTTCTTACCAAGAAAGCAGCAGCGTTCCGTGGGGATAGGCATATTATCATGCGCTGTACAAGGAGTGTTATCAGGGAACTCAGAAATATTCTTAAGAATATCTCAGAAATTATCTGTTCTGAGGGTGTTATATTCTAAATGGTGGTAAGTAAATAAAGAAAACAATGCATTAGTAAAACTTTTACAGATTTAAAAATGAGTTTTTAGTAGTCGATTCTATCAAACTATAGGTATCTACTTGGTCTAAGCATTAGATTTTTTATTATTATCTTTATTAATCAATTAATTATAGAAAAGAATCAAATAAAATAAAGGCTTAAAATAGAACGGGGTGATATTTCATGTCGGCTGCATATCATTCTAACATCAGGACGCAATATAGGTAAAAATTGATATTCTCACGAGGCGAAGCGATTTGTAGCTATGTGATTAATATAGTGTTCAGGAGAGCATTCTACAGAATATAACAATAAAATGCGTCAAATTTGAGTAACGCAGAATACAGTTGCGACCAAGGTCGAATATAGACAAGCCGGGACATTGAATTTTGAGTTACGATGGTAGTGTTAGTTATAGATTATTTTAGAATGCAATACAGTAACGTGTTCGCACTGAACGAAGATTTTCGGTTGAATATTTCGTTCAAATCATTGTATTCCATCTTAATTCAATATGAAAAAAAATATTATTTTCTACAAACAGTTTATTTTATTGCACTCGAAGTATATACAATAACGAGCACTTCGATCACAATTTACAATTTCGTCCGACGACCCGATTGCGACTTGCAGATTTATTTGAAATCGTCGATGAACTAAAACATGCCATAGTATTGGTGATAACGGAAGATCTTAGTAAAATCGTAAAGTTCTTTAATGAAAATGAAGGAACGGTCTTAAAAACTCGCTCAAATGAAAAAAGTCATATTATGACAACGGGTCGTAGTCATAGCTACTGATTCAATTATAAAAAAAATATATGTACGAGGAAATCAAAATGTAACAACAAGACACTACGCATAGGTAGTTTCTGACAGCCAGAATTGAGTGTGTGTACTTATGTACGCGCGTTAGAAGTTATACTTCTTTGGCGTAACAAAGCAAAAACAAAACTTGTGATAAACTAGATTCTTTGACTAGCTCTTAATTATCTTGTTAAATTACACACTCAAGAAAAAGAACCGGTTGTTGGAACGCCGTTGGTTTATTTCTATACACTTTAACTTATATTCCTAAATTATATATTGGTTTCTCGTTGTTTTTATTTTAAAGTACCAAATGTCAATCTGACGTTTAATCGTTTGTTTACGTAAGGAATTGCTAATGGCCGAAAATAATAAATTTGCTGCCTAGACAACGGAACAATTCTAAACTATAATATTATACTGTATAATCGTCACAATTGCAGTATCATTTTGTGGCGTAAAGGTAGTGCGTTCGGCTCATAACCGAACAATCGGTGGGTCGAATCCAATCGAGTGCATTTTTTTCGCGTGAAAAAATAAATTATGTGTTACTTGTCACATGCCAAAAATACACTCTGATCTGATTTCCCAAACGCGCCAAAAGAAGTATAACTTCAAAAAGTCTTTAAAACTCAATGTTTATAAAGTTCGTTATAAAATAGCGTCGCATGAGAAAATTATCTGTGAATTTTTAGTTATTTTCATTGCAGTTCCTTTCTAATGATTTATTTTAGAGTTTTAGACAATATGTTTTTTTAAGTGCCAAAAGAAATAGTTAGATAATATTTGATTGCCAGGTAGATAAATGTTTTTCTGGTATATAGTATTTTTCAAACCGTAATTTACTGGTTGGTCATCACTGATATATATTATGTATATAATAAGCGAAGAATATTCAAAAGAATGCTTGCTTCTTCTGAGGTGCGTACCCAAAGGAAATGATATATCATGCACGTAATCAATTTTAATAAATTTAATTTTCTTTATAATATGAAAAACACCATTATAGAGAGTTTCTCATGTTCATAGATTATTTTTATGAAACGTGTACACGTGTATCGATATCTTATAGGTACCTATTTTAATATTAATTGTACAATTTAATTCATATAAAATTTATTGGAAAATATTGGACAACTTTTACTATATACCTACCTCGTATTTCTGAAGATATTTTACGTATTATAGAGTTTCTTTCGGAATTTTCAAGTAATACCATATCAATAAAATTTTGAGAAGTATTTACGACCAAATTGGCACATTGAGGTAATAGTAAACTTCCAGTAGAAATTACGTTGTTTGCTTTTTTTTCCTTTGGAGAATAATACATTCCTTGTATAGTAATTTATAATAGTAGTAGTTTCAGTAAAATGGATAAAAAACGATATCTTCTGATTCATTCTCTATTACTTAAAGTGAACATTTTTTCTTTTTTCGATAATGTGTCATTCCTAGGTCCTAGGCATTGCGACATATCATAAATCAGGTGTTTATTGCAGGAACGATTTGGATCCGTGAATTTGTTGTGAACGTTTGTAGCAGACCTGCGAACCTACTTTACATTCCAGTGGGTCTATTCTATACTTATCGAACACTAAATTGATAAATAGTATCAAACTTAGGGTAGGTTTGTATCAAAATATTAGCACTTATTGTAACAATTACACGAAGCCGGTTTTTATTGTTGCAATAAGTGCGATATTTTAACAGCAGCAAGATAGGTGCTGTTAAAATATAGCACTTATTGCAACAATAAAAACCGGCTTCGTGTAATTGTTACAATAAGTGGTAATATTTTGATACAAACCTACCCTAAGTTTGATAATATTTTTCACTTTATCACTTTAGCGGTCGATAAGCATAGAATAGACCCGCAGGAGGCTCTACTCAGTATACTTAATTTTCCATTAGAGTCAAGTCCGTGATACAAAATTGAAAACTTCGACTTCGTAGTGCTGGTTATTTCTTATAGTTCTAATGCAATATGGTAAACTGTTTACAGAAAATGATAATATTTCAATAAATGGTAATAAATTTTTACGAAATATTATGTGATCTAAAATCTTCATGTACCGCGTTGCATTCAAAGATAATCAATAACTAGCAATACCATCAACATTCGCAATTCAGCGGCACGCCCTATTATATATAATCGGAGTTTATCTGCGTCCTATACTCTCACATATCTTCGCATCAGATTTCCACGTAAAAACTATTCCTGCAATAAAATTTTGGCCTATGACTTATCCCAACGTCTATCTTTATATCTGATTTATCATATTATGCATGTTAGTTTTAAATTTATTGGTAGAATGTCATCCACTGATGTAATTTATTGGCGTGAAAAAATGCAATTACTATTTGGATATAAAATATGTATAAATGCTATAAATTTTACTCTTAAAAAAGGCACTTAGTAACTTTCAAAATAATTAACGTCCACTAAAGTAAAGTTAGCAAAGGCGTACTACTAGAAAAAATATGACAGGAAGTATTTTATATTGAATGGTAATTTCACAATCAATTATTGCTAATGCTTCCATCCATACTCGTACACAAGTGGTATGTTTTAATAGCACCTGTACACGTGCATAGATTTAATTGCACCAATAGTGTGTATTTTAAACTATCGCCAATCTCATACCGCGATGGGCGCGTGGCTTAAGCGTAGACCTATAGCGTCGCGGGTCCCAGGTTCGTATCCTAGGTCTGGAAAGTACACATATTGTTTATCAATGTATGTGAGAGTCAGTGTATGGATCTAATAAGTTGAGCAAGTGGGTGACATCCATTTCTCGTAAAAACAAAATCTGTTATTACCCCATTACCCCATTAGGCCCGTATTAGGATCGGAAATGGTCGAAAAATCTCACACTTCAAGAATAAGCCATACGCGATGCTGTCATTGTATGGTACTAATTGACAGGTCGTAAAAGTCGCTTAACGTCAAAATGAGTCTCTGTTAGGCGTAGTTCATTTTTTTATCGGCAGGTTTGCACTGTCGTTCTACTGCGCATGCGCAGATATCGCACAGTCCAATTGTCGCGTGAAAATTCAGAAGCTTCTGAACTTTTTTGATCCATGCATGAAATCTTGCGACTTACATAATGATAGTGCGTATTGCAATAAACCCATGCATGCGTGAACGGGGTATCATATTAGGATCCATTTCTTCTTTTAATATTTTAGTTATCGATACTCAGTATCCAGGTATGTATTGATATTATATTGTAATATAGGGTTTCACTAGGGTTTAATTGCAAAGAAACGGCAGTCTGCAATTTAATTGTCTTTCCTTTAAAATTGTTTTTGATTGTAATTAATAAAAAATAATCACTTATATACATCAAAAACCGATAAAGGTAAATATTCATCGACATACATGATAGGTTTTCCTTAGTCTTTGCATCAGTGTCGACTAAAACAGTTGTGAAAGAAGTATTTGTGAAATAAATAATATATAATAATATGTGAAATTGTGGATTTAAAGTCTCTGGGTGTATGCACATGTAATGGTAGGAGACACAGAACATATTAATTATATATAAATGTGAAGCTAGACGCCATAGACCAATAATGTGAAGCATGATTTGTTTTACGACTTAATGACGGTTTGACCATAAAACTCAATAAATAAAAAACATCCACAATTTCCTCAAATATTACTAATATTGAATGCGTGTTTCATTCGCGTGAAAAACTTTAATGCATATTATGATACAGACGTACCTAACTATTGAAAATAACATATTCTTTTTAAGTTTATCTCATATTTATCCACACTGGAGATTTAAATCTTGTAGCAGCCTCACTCAAAAGGCAACCCACTCCCACTACCCATTATTTTTGTGTACCTTGGTAGGAGATGACTTGGTTTCAATTAATGATGGAGAATTTTCGACAATGTAGACCTTCCAAGAGTCTACATTGTAGACGTAAACCTGATCCATTTATACGGTGTATACGTACGTGAGGATTAAATCCATATCATTTCCCTCTCATACACGTGTGAGACTTCAAACCGCTGCATATTGCAACCTGTATCCTGTATATTACTTTAGCTGGGACTCTACCATCCACCAAGTTAATGAAAATGCGCCGACGTGGATTGAGGGTTATCCCTAACGTTATCTCTATAGTAATAAATTTACTATTTCTTGACTTTGGAGATTTTGTATTGGTGAATGTGTTCTTATTTCTGCAGATATTTTTATATTGTCATCCACACCCTGGCACCATACGAGTGAATGAATCCAAAACATATCTAGATATGAAATAAAATTAGCAATATTATCTCGGAAGCATTGTTGTTGTTGTTATAAAAAAAATAATGAGATTCATCTATGGAACTAGATTGTCGGAAATAAGCAAAACAACTTTTACCTATGCGCAATAATAATTTATATTATTTTACGATCGTATTTAATTATAGTGATCGCCATAAAAATAAATGATCGCATAAATTGCATTAAAACAGCTTTTGGGCGAAAAACAAGAGCAGCAAGTTCAAGTTTAATTTCTCTCACAAACTTTCGCATCGCAAGTGATTTATTATTGTGATAGTAGATCAGCTATATGTATTATTGTTTATGGAATAATATACTTACTTAATATTTGATCATACATTTACGCATTGTTAAACTTTCTCAAAAGAAACTGCTTTGAATAATATGTCATAGTCAAATAACAAGTCGAGTAAATTATTAATTAATACTGCTACTTGTTAGTTAAGATTTTATGATTAAATAATAATTGATATTTGCGACACTTCATTAAATTATTATTTATAAGAAGTAAGATGAATACAATAATTTATTTAGACTGAAGCTATTTAATAGTAGATTATAAGGCCCCACGTTTATTGCGATAGCTAGACGCAACCACAAATCATAGGTAGTACCTATCTGGGATAATATTTATCAGACAGCTCGGATATGGGATACTTCGCGGAGGGATGCAGTTCTTTTGATCGTGCCGAAGATCGATGGGCGTGCGACATTCCCAAATGTTCACCTTGACTGCTACATCATGCACTTTTCTAGCTGCGTCTAGCTATCGGTGTGGGCGAAGGGCCTAAGAGTGAAACGCCATTTAGACTTTCTGATTTGGTTGCAGAATATTTAATAGGTACATTACTATTCCATCCCGGCCATATAAAAATATCATCCGACACGCTTACACACGTCTTGCTCTGATACCAACCAAATTGGCGCCAACTATCAACATCGGAATATCTAACAGTTTTATAGAAACATTTAGCGTGTTTTGTTTCGTACATTTGTATTAATTTATTTTATTGACAAAAACTAATTTTATTGCGTAAAGATATCAAAGTTATAAAATAGACATATTACGAATGTATACTACTTAGCTAGTTTTTCAAGAATCCAAAACTTTAACATTTGTGTTATCTCAGTTTCATGTAAAAAGAAGTTAATACATTTTTGATATTAGGAAACAATTTATAACTTATACTTTTACTTTTAAGAAGTTTAATTACTGAGGGACAAGTTTTGACGGCACCTACCTACAATATAATATACATTGCATAAAAACATCGGGTTTATTAATTTGTGTGGTTCGAAAGTGTTTTGCAATTATTGTATTATAGTAATTCGGCGTAAATGAAAAACTTGGCCGATGATTTTAGGCATTTTGTTATTCAAAAATGGGCACGATTAACACATTTGAAGATAATAATTATAAAGATACTGATTATAAGCTATGTCTTTGACCATTCAAGTGTGATAAACATCTTATGAATAATGATTGCTTTATAATAATTATTGACCTAAGAATAAGGTAGTATTTTTTTGAAATAAGCCATTTCTATTGGCATTTCCCAGTGGTTAAGCTACAACATATAGCCGTAGCCATAAATTGACAAACGATAAGTGAAGCAGTGAGTAAGATCATGGTATCGCAGCGCGTGTTGTTGTAAATATAATGAGTTAATACGATAATTATAATAGAATATATATAATAAATATATTTATATTATTATATTGTTATGACTATAATATTTATTTTGTTTATTTTTTACCAGGTGAACGAGTCGACTTCGTCTTGCATGCCAATCAAAAGGCTAATTCCTATGCACTTATTGTGCAAGGAATGACATCTTACACGGGCTTGGACCAAACTGTTGAAATCGCTTATGATGGATCAAACTCAGCACTTGAATTGACAGATGATGATATTGACAATGTAAGTATTTGGAATAATTCTGGTCACATAAGATATATAAAATTAAATTATTCATACATACACCACATTATTTAATCATTTTCAATATGTATTTAGTAGGTATACCTGAATATTTAGAATCCTTCTGGCTGGGTGAAAATCACACATTATTTTAAAAAAATCGGTATTTATATTTATTGTATTATTTAAAATTTAAAATAGGTATTTGGATCTAGCTAGGGTATATATGTCTTGATGATGGCCTCTGCAATGAGCCTGAAACGTTGAGGATAAAGTACACGCGCTGGAAACTCAAGAATCTATTACGATAAAAAACAACTGTGAAAGTCTCAAACATTATTATTTATAGCTAGGGCATGATTAATTTTAATGCTGTCCATTTTCTACAGTTTACTCCATCTTCTCTCCACTCATTTTATTGATTGACCCTTTATCTAAAATTATAAATTACTTTGAAGGTATAGGTAAATAATTAAACAGTCGCACAATTGGTACGGAAAAAGCAGCTTGGTATTATTGTGTGCTGGTAATAAAACAGTCATTGCAGCAAATAATTCTAATACACAGGAGAATCGCTTATGGAGCTATTGTACAATAATTAACCTGTATCTTAATTTGTATTTTAAAATTCGTAATTCGAAATTTTTCCACTTTGAATTTCGAATTAATGTTCTTTTTACAACGTTTTTATTAGCTCGTATTCTTATTTGTTCGGTGATTGTTTATCCGGTACAAATCTTGCAATCGATTTTTAACTAACTTCCCGACTAGCTAGACATTTTAAACTTTTAGAATATATCAGAACACGATGCCAATGCATTCTTTTAGCCATCTTTAAGTAGAATTGAATTCATTTTCAGTTAATTCTGGTTTGTATGAAAAGTTATTTAGGAAGAAATCCGTAATCCAATCCACTATTATTGATTGCTAAATGGGTGGTCCTAGCAACTAAATTATTATTATATTACGTGCGTTACTATGGAAATCAAAATGAAATTTCAGTATTCCATATTTGTGTGTTTGTTTGTTTTTTATTTACGTCATATCAAGTACAAGTTTGAGCATAATAATTCAGCAGAAAATTTAAAAACGTTGTATATAAAAAGTACTTTTTATCTTGTAATGTTTAACCAATCAAATTACTAAAATAATATTATGTTTTACCCTTTCTAGAATATAATGAATGGTCTAAGCGGAAGGCTATCTTATGGCCAGTTACTGTTCTCTACCGTTGGACCACCAGCTGATCTAACTGTATCCCCAGTGGCCGAGAAATCAGTTTCATTAAAAGTCGACATTAATAGCCAGTATGTTGATGATGTTGACAATGAATACAGATACCTGAGTGATGCAATGCCTGTTCCACCCTTTTTCCCAGCAGAACTAAGTGAGTTTTAATGCAACCAGTTTTAGTAATAATTGATGTATTTATATAATATTATATCAATATCAAAAATTCACGAAAAATTTACTATACTATACTTATTAACTTTATAAATAATTAAAATTCGCATACAGCGGGCGATTGACCGCGTTGATAGTTAGTTGTTCGCAATTAAAAATGACCAGATGAAAAGTGTACGAGATGGAAACAATTTGAAATTTCTAGAAACTTAAAGACAAAAATAAAAAAAACGTATTCCCTAGTTATCTAATATCTACACTTAATTATATATTATGCAAAATGCCAAATGCAAAAATAGTTGCAGGTCAAACCGTAGTCAAACAGTGATAGTGTTGTATTATTTTGAGGTTATCATAAAGAGAAATATTAATTATAACCATACAATTTATTTATAGCCTGTTTCATATTATTATTATGAAATTTACATAAAAATGAAGACCTCAATAATTATCTACGTCATGTACATACATAATTATTATTATTTTGTTGCCTGTTTTGTTTTTAAACTAATAGAGCTTCTAATTCACAGATGTCGTTGTCATAAATCATTTAAACATTTCGAGTTTGTTACCGTTTCATAGTCTAATTTATTATGTTTGTATTTGTGTTATAGGTTTTGACGATGACGATTTAAAGGTGGTTCAAATAAATGGTAAAAGCTTCATGTATCCTAATGCTCCATTACTAAGCCAACCAGGTGACATAGTCAAGAAATCAATATGCCCAGTAGGAAAAGAATCAGACACAAAGGGCTTGGAATGTGTTCAAATACTTGAAGTGGAATACAAATCCACTTTGGAACTTATTATTGTTGACGAAGGTAAGGCATGTTGTCATTAAATATTCATATATTATAGTAAAATGTTGGTGAGTCATTTTCAGTTTAATTTCTAAAAAAAAAATATTAAAAAAAAATGTTTGTCTACTAAAAATAATAACATAGGTACTATTTTTATAAATTATTTTTATTGACTTGCCAACATTTTTCAAAAATGGAAACTGCCGTGTTTGTTTCTAGAGCCTTCAGATTAATAAATAGAAATGTAGTCAGTTGCCATAAATAAAGTAAATAACTTGAAGTAAGTTTTGTTTTATGACTTTGACGGTTAGACCATAAAACTCAAGAAATAAAAAGCATCCGTAGTGTCCTCAAATATTACTAATATTGAATGCGCATTTTGTTTACGTGCCAAATTTTAATGAATATTATGATACAGGCAATAACTATTGAAAACTAACATATTTTTTAACACGTGTTAAAGTTTATCCCATATTTCTCCACACGTGAGAATTATACCTTGTTTCAGCATATGATAGAAGGTAAAGCATTTGCCATTAGGCATGTCTAATTTGTTGATTCCTTGATGAATTTTGGTTGATAGCACAATACAAGAATAAATATAATATAATAAATTAGATATTTATTGCTTAATAATATTAAAAGATTAATTAATGTGTGTGTTATAGGGTTTGGAGGTAAATCAGTGAAAACTTTCCACATGCATGGCAATCCGATGTACGTTTTAGTATCATCAAATGTCTCAGACAGCGATGTTTCAATGGCTGATGTTCACCGCATGGACGCAGAGGGAAAAATACACAGGTATAATATTTGAATCACATTGATTTTCTACCTATATTTTACATTATAAATTCCTTTATAAAATTAATATTAGGTATTTATTTGTATAGAAATGGTACCCACTTATGCGTCGATGACATTGAGCTACTTTACAAGCTACAAGCCAGCGAATTTACGATGTGCTTGTAAACTCGCCCAGTGTCATCAACGAACTAGCTAACAAGCAGATTGTAAACAATCTACCGAGAAAAGTTGAAAGTTGGGCTACTTTACATGCTACACGCTGGCGTGTGGGGTGATATGCGTCTACGCAGACACAGTAGGCCCACACGCCAGTGTGTAGCGCGTAAAGTTGACCCGCTTTCAACTTTTCTCAGTAGATTGTTTCTAATCTGCTTGTTAGCTTGTTCGATGATGACACTGGGCGAGTTTACAAGCAGATTGTAAATTCGCCAACAAGCAGCTTGTAAAGTAGCTCAATGTCGTTGAGGCTTAACAAATAATTTTAAATATACACTATCAATTATTATTAAGCATATTGCTATGGTAACAGAAGGTTGATAATAAACATTTTCTTACAAGAATTATTAGTTATTGATTTTATGGATCCCTCAAAACATTTAAAGGTAGAAAAAAAGAGGAGGCTAAGAGAAAAAAAAACTATCTTTTTAACTTAAAGTTAAGACATTTTTATTTAATACAAAAATAATTATGTAGTTTACTTACACATCCATTGGGAAACATTTAACCGGTTAACTACCGAAAGCGAACTTACTCGCCGTAATTACACCAATTCTTACGTTAATAACTACCAATTAACTAATTAATAATAAATAATAAATATGAATGTTTAAATTTGTTTCAGAAATTTATTGAATCCTCCTAGGAAGGACACTATTCTGGTACCTTACAAAGGCTTTACCATCGTAAGAATCTTAGCAGACAATGCTGGAACATGGCTTTTTGAATGCCGGTCTTGTGGAGTATCATCTTTGCCCGCAGCTATTGTCATCAAAGTCAAGTCGCATCTCCCAGCTAAAATCATTGACACTTTACCAAAATGTGGAAATTACAAGCCGGCTGACACACTATTAAATTGAGTAATAGTGGCAATACAACCATTCCTTGATTAAACATTTTGATGTCACATTGACGAGGAAAGTAAATTATACAAAATTGGAAAATACATTTCACAATATCTTAATTCGAGTAAATTGTGATACAGTAATAGTAAAAAAAGAGTGTAAAACATGTTATGGGTAAATTGAATAGATATTGCTACTTTCACTCTCTGCTAATCTGACCTTTAGTGCCCTTTATGATTGACAGAACAGTTGTTCGAGTGTCTAATTTACCTACAAGACAACAACTAAGCAATGTAATAAAAACAAGATAACAGTGTTTTACAATATAACTTTTCTTTATCCTGTCATAGTGAAGCAACGTAAAAACGACCACACAAATCAAGGAATGAGTGTATTTCACTACAAAATAAATAGAAAATTAATTTGTTTCCCATCAGTCCACAGAAAATCTATATGTACCTTTGAAAAAATCAGTTTTATGTAAAATGAAAAGGAAGATAATATCAGATAAAAAAATATAATTTATTAGGCTCCTTCTACATATTAAGAATTTTCGTGAAAAAGAAAACTTACTGATGTTGTAATGACAGTTAATTGAAGAATATTTTATGAATCCGTGCAGAGGTGGAGCTAGTCGTCAACTTCAGCAATTTCTTTAGACATTTTGTAGTTTGTAGACCCATGATAAATTCTGTAGCTAATTTAAAAACTTTTTATTGATTATGTAGATGTACCTATCCGTTACCACCCTTTTATCAATAAGTAAAACATAATTCTATGGCTACAATGTGATTTTAATTAAATTTATTTAAGAAATTTACTTAAATTATTTGAGATTTATTTTGTGAAGACCAATCAAAAATAGATAAAATGTAAAATTAAGTTATTTATTAAATAGTGTAAATAAAGTAAGTATAATTATTTTTTTTATTAATTGCAATTATTTTTGGAAGAATTTGAATTTATAATAACTTACACCTAAGACATAAGCTATAAATGTTGCGTTTGTTAATTTTGTAACGATTTTTGTACCTTAACTATTCAAGTTCTTATTTTACAGATAATTTAATAAAATGTTATAAAATAAAAATGAATTTTAATTTTCCCACAATAGAAGGACATCTACTAAGCACCTACCAACCTTTTAATTTTTATATATTTTTTTCTCCTGCAAGATAAGAATATTATTATTGTAAGCATCACGGGTGGTCCGGATAAGTCATAACAAGAAGAATATGCGGAATGCATCGATATACATAAATATAAAAAATAATTCAATGAACCGAGATAATTATTATTGAAATTGGCCAACTTATAATGTAATTACTTGAGACCTTTGTAATAAAATTATTTATTATTATTGAGTAAGAATATATGCTTCAGTAGTGACATCTATACAAAAACGAATACACTATTCTTTTAAATGGTTTAAGTCTTAACTTACAAATTTTATTCAACTAGTCAGTAGAACCTCGGACCCAGTCTATGCTCGGACCTTATTCGGATCTCTATTATATGAAAAAGGTACAATTTTAATCTATATATATAAAAGAAAGTCGGGTTAGTTAACGGCTGGACCGATTTTTACGATCTTTGCATTGTTGGATTTGTCTCAGCCTCTAATAGCAGAATAACTATTAAAACATCGGAAAAATTCACTGGAAAAAAATTATGAAGAAAATTAATTTTCTCATACATTTTGACATTTTGAACAATGAACGCGCAATCGAAAATAAAAGAAAATCACAAAAAAAATAAATCCGTATACAACGCCATCTCTGATACATGACAGAAACAATAAACAAAAAAACAAAAGAAAGAATGATAGTCGAAATGTCTAACTGTCAATGGTGTAGTGTGCCCAACATTTCGTGCTTCATGTCAACAGCTCAATTTGCTTGAAAACGATACGAGTTACACCATTTATAACTCAAGAACGGCTGGACCGATTTTTATGATCATTGATTTGTTGGATTTCTCTCCGCCCCGAATATCAGAATAACTATTAAAACATCAAAAAAATCACGGAAAAAATGTGAAGAAAATTCATTTTCTCATACATTTCGTATGGAGCGGCTTTTTTGATGACATCTCGAGAACTGATTGACTGATTTCGTTGATTTTTTTTGTTCTTCATTTGTTCGTCGTTTGTTGTTGGTTTTGTACGTCAAAATCGAGACGGAGCGCTTCACTTTCATTCGGTAGAATCAAGCCAAACTACGTTCGGAGGAGTATATTCATTTACGCGATGGAATCAGCACCGAAGGAGATGCAGCTAATGTTGGTCGATTGACTATTCTACTGGCGACGTACATTGGCAGCCCGCGTCATATGCATGAATATGCGCAATATGCAATGACATAATATTATGTTCGTCATTACGGTCGTCCAGATCTATTCATCACCTTTACGTGCAATCCGAAATGGATAGAAATTGTTCAATTGCTGCCCCCGGACAAACATCAAATGATCAGCACGACATCACCGCACGTGTCTTCAAACAAAAAATCCTGTCGCTGATGAACTACATTGTTAATCATCGCGTCTTTGGGGATACTCGATGCTGGATCTATTCGATTAAATGGCAAAAACGAGGCTTACCGCATGCACACATATTTTTTTGGTTAATTGAAAGAATTCGACCAGACCAAATAGATGACATTATATGCGACGAGATTTCTGATCCCGAAACCGGTCCAGACCTGCATGATGTTGTAATTACTAACATGATTCACGGACCGTGTGGCGCCATCAACCCCCAATCACCGTGCATGGTCGACGGCAAGTGTTACAAGCGTTATCCACAAAATTTGACGGCGGAGACTATCACTGCGAACGATGGTTATCCACTATATCGGCGTCGATCACCCGATGATAACGGTAGAACCATCACAACGAAAGTGAAAGGAAACGATATCGTAGTCGACAACACTTGGATTGTTCCATATTTGCCACTTCTTTCCAAAACATTCAAGGCGTATTGCAACGTGGAGTATTGCAATTCAGTGAAGTCCATCAAATACATCTGCAAATATGTCACCAAAGGCAGCGATATGGCGGTTTTTGGTGTTCAAACTCCCAATACCAACGATAAAATCACACACTATCAAGTTGTCGATATGTGAGTTGCAATGAAGCGATTTGGCGTATTTTCTCATTCCCCATTCACGAACGTCATCACACCGTTGTACATTTGGCGGTGCATCTGGAGAATGGTCAACGAGTTTATTTTAATGCATCGAATGTTGCTCAACGTGCTGTAACACATCCAGCGACAACATTGACCAGTTTCTTTTCGATTTGCCAAAACGATCCGTTTGCACGAACGTTGCTCTACTCTGAGATGCCACGTTATTACACTTGGAACGCTTCATTGAAGAAATTTCAATGTCGGAAGTAAGGCGATGCAGTTCCTGATCATACGGATGTGCGTTTTGCTGATGCTCTTGGTCCCATTTACACAGTTCATCCGAAGAATGACGAATGCTTCTACTTGCGGTTGTTTCCGGTGAATGTTCGTGGGCCGACATCATTTGAATCACTTCGAACTGTCAATGGTGTGGTGTGCCCAATATTTCGTGCTGCATGTCAACGGCTCAATTTACTTGAAAACGATACTCATTGGGACATGACAATCGCTGAAGTAATTATTGTTTCTGCATCTCCAAGTCAGACACGCACATTATTTGCTATCATTATTTCGACATGCTTCCCATCAAATCCACCTGAACTTTGAAACAAGTACAAGGATGACATGTCAGAAGACATTTTACATTGAATTCGTGTCAGTTCAGGGAATCTCGATCTCGGAGTGAATAAGTAAATACATAACCAGGCTTTGCTTTTGATCGAAGACATGTGTTACCTCATGTGCGGCAGTTTGTTAGTCAAGTTAGGAATGCCAACGCCACATCGTGGAATAAACGACTCTTTCAATCTAGAATTGGAACGTGAACATGAATATGATTGAGATGCATTGAACCAATCAGTTCGAACGAATGTACCACTGTTGAACCCCCAAAAGAAGGAAGTGTACGATACGTTAATGAAGGCAATTGATGATGAAAATGGTGGCTTATTTTTCCTCGATGCGCCCGGTAGAACTGGGAAGACATTCCTCATGTTCATGATTTCGCCACTGTTCGTGCGAGATCCGAAATTGATGTAGCAGTTGCTTCTTCCAGGATAGCGGCCACGTTGCTAGAAGGATGCTGAACGGCTCATTCAGCGTTTAAATTGCCGTTAAACCTTCAAACAACTCAAAAACCAACATGCAACATTGCTTAATACTCAGCAATGGCCAAAGGTTTGGAAGCAAGTAAAATCATCACCTGGCATGAATGCACAATGGCGCACAAACGCTCATTGGAAGCACTCAATCGAACTATGAAAGATCTGCGATCAAGATGTTTTGGAGGCGCAGTGATTCTACTATCTGGCGATTTCCGCCAAACACTACCAGTCATTCCAAGATCGACCGCTGCCGATGAAATAAACACTTGCCTCAAATCATCGACTCTGTGACGCTATGTGAAGAAACTTCAGCTGACGAAAAACATGCGTTGCATTGCTAAACGATCCATCTGCCGAAGATTTCTCCAAGCAATTGCTGACTATCGGTAACGGCCGTGTTCCTGTCGACGAATCGAATGGATTGATTTCGTTTCCGCTGAATTTTTGCAATTTCGTCTCAACAAAGGACGACCTCATCAACAAAGTGTTCCCAAACATCATTGCTAACCACGATCAACAAATCACAAGGCCAATCCTTGAGTGTTTGTGGCCTGAATCTAGAAAATGAATGTTTCTCTCACGGTCAATTGTACGTAGCATCCACTTTGTTCGTTTTCGCACCTGACAACAAAACGAAAAATGTCGTATAGCACAAGTTACTTCAATGAAGGGAATCGACCCGAGTGCAAGCCATCCACCAAATAGTTTAACAGAAAGTAGTGCAACAATGCTACGCGAATCATATCTATTCGCTTCAATAAAGCGAATGCCTTGCTGCCACGTGAATTACATTCATTTCAATGTAATTAAAATACTTTTCATTTTGATTTGATTTTTGCACATTTATTGAACTTAAATAATTTTGAGTATTCATAAAAACTGAATTAAATTATTCAGCTAATAAGTTAACACAATATTTCTTGATTCTGAGGCGGTACGAAGTTCGCCGGGTCAGCTAGTATATTATAATAATAATATATAGTAACGAAAATTCTGGAAGTGAAAATTATTGTTATTTGGACTATCTTCATCCCCAATTATATGGATAATCGAGTTTCTACTGTATGAATATTTAGTAACAGATTTACGAAACATGCTAAAAAATGTATGAGAGTTACCTATTCCGTAATATTAATTTATTTTTATCATAACAAAAATAAGTTCTGATGAAATACCTACTATTATATCTGCATGAAATATAGATATAGTGGTTTTGTCATAAAACACCCGTTTCTTAATACAGTAAACTCCCGATTATCTATATGCGGATTATCCGGTTTGCAGATTATCCGTGCACGATACGGTGTAATACACGAAACGATATAATAGCTATTCTAAAACTCGGCAAACAAACTAAAATCACAGATTTTATTAATAAATAATGAGTATTAAGGGCGGTTTATGTAATAAAAATACTTTATGCAGTCATCAAATGTTTAAAATAAATAGAAAGGATAACAAGGCTTCAAAATTATATAAATAGATTATCTACAACGTTTAAGGAATGTCCAAGATCATGCTTTGAAAATGCAATAAAAGCTCCATTTTGACCTACGCTGAGTATGTCCCCACGAAAGTATGTTAAAATAATTCTCTGCTTTAGAAATGTACAAGAATATGTAGTGTTTTACTACAGTCTAATGTAATATTATTACCTCACCTGGATATGCAGAAAATATAGGCATATAATATAGTTTGAGAATAATTTCCTTGATAGCTGCATGAAAGAAATAACATTGTAAGCTTTTCATCCCGTACACAATATGTATTAGTAAATCAGAATACAGTGGTACCATGGGCACAGTAAAAATGGCTTGCAGTTGTAGAAGTATTATTTGCTAGCATTGAAACAGGCATTTCAGCAACTAATTCCAATATACCCGCGAATCGACTAAAGTGCTACATTAGAATGATTTTCCTCTACCTATTATTAGGTTTTTACACCCACGGTGGCCGCGCAGCTTAAGCGTTGGACTATAACGCCGTGGGTCCCAGGTTCGAATCCTGGGGCTGGCAAGTACACATATTGTTTTTCAATTTGTATGTGTCAGGGTTTTGTGTCAGGCATTTGTGTGTGACCTAATAGGTTGAGCAAGTGGCTGACATCCATTTCTCGTAAAAAACAAAATCTGTTAATACAAACCTCCACTCTGTGGAGGCCCATATGATCCTATTAGGATCGGACATGGTCGAAAGAAGAAAAAAGAATTATCAGGTAATTATTATTGTTTTATCTACCAGTGGGTCTATTCTATACTTATCGACCGCTAAAGTGATAGAGTGATAAATATTATCAAACTTAGGGTAGGTTTGTCTCAAAGTATTACATAGCACTTATTGTAACAATTACAATAAGTTGGTCGTAATTGTTTCAATAAGTGCTGTATTTTAACAGCACCTCTCTTGACTGCGATAAAAATTAGAGCGAGATAGACAGTTTTCACTGTTTAGGTGGCTTAACTTATTGTAACAATTATAATACCTCAATACAAATAATATGTAATAAATAATATCACTTTATCACTTTAGCGGTGTTATCGCCTTGTGTATAGAATAGAGTGAATAGACCCACAGGACAATTACATCTTATGTAATTATGAGACATGCAATTGAATAATAAAATGACCTGAATAGTACATAAAACAGAACAATAAAATGTTGAATTATTTCATATATTTTGTAGTATCAAATAGATTTGATATAATTTTTTTCAATATACAGTACAGTCATTTTTATACTTGTTATTTTGGCATCTCCTGTAATTTTTTCAGCAATATTCCTAATAGTAAATAAAAATGGATATGGTATCATTTTGAGAAACTAACATTATCAAAATCCCAAGGCTTAAGAGGTCGGCCATGTCGGGTGTGCATATTTGAATCGAATATCCGATTAAGCTTTTAAAGCACAACCATCAGCTGACTGAAGGTATTTTTATAGAAAGAACTACATAATAAGTTGTAGTTGTGTGTAGGGATCCCGAGCTATTTTCGATACCTATGAATCCCGGGATTGATAAACATAATCCCGGGATTTTGGGATTGATTTTTTTATCAATTTTTATGGAAAATAAAATAAAAACGAAAATATAATAGAAAAAATACTTTTAAATAAACTGAGTTTGAATGAAGTTTGATTTATACCCATGTGTAGGTTGCCGATTCATTTTATTTTTTCACATAAATTATTAAAAATGTGAAAGATTGGAAAAAAACAATGCTTCGCACATTTAAAAAAGTAATTCCACCATGATATCATACGTTTTACGGCAGTTTCATATTTGGCTGACTTATTAGATAGATTTATGAAGCGGAAAGGCCATAAGTACGCCATGATTACTTGCTTTATTATTTTAAATCTCGCTAATCCATTCATTATGTCTTTACTATCAGAAACAGCAATCTCATATTAAATTCACATTATTATTTATATTACAATATTATTTACTCCATTAAACTTGTGTATTTCCAAGATTGAACGTATACAATATTAACAATAAATGTCTTAAATAGTATAAATTATACTAGATTTATTTTTGACCGATTTTATCAATGTTATTTGTAAATATAAAAATTTTATATTAACAATGGAAAAAAATGCCAATCCCGGGACCAGTCCCGGGATCCCGGGATTGTCAAATTGTAATCCCGAAATCCCGGGATCAGAATTTTGGCTCGGGATTGGATTCCCTAGTTGTGTGTGAACAATTAACAAGGCAGCCAATAATTAATTATTGCAAGTGAGGACAGGTTCACAAACGAAATATGAATACATATCAGTGGGGAAGGGTGAAGGTAGGCTGAGATCCGACATAAATAGTACACACTAAACTTTGTCAGTCACACATAATGGTTCTCATTGAAATAAGACTTCAAATTACAGATGGTGTTAGTTAGTTTTAAAAATTCAAGTAAATCAAGCTATAATAGATGTCTATCTATAAAATATCTATGCCATTAAATCATTAATAATTTTAGATATTTTATAGATAGAAGAATATTTTTTATCTATTATTATTTCTTTTAGGCAGGGCGTAATGAATTAAAAAAAACTTACCAGCGCCATCTATGATATGTATTCTTAATTCAACGAAAACCTAACTACGACTGAAAAAGCGTGCACTATTCTTTCGGATCGCTCGTAGTATACCTAAACTATTATGATTTGGTTTACATAGGGTTTAATTAAATATAAAAAACTAACATTATTTGTAGTCTTGGCATGCACTATTTATTGATGCATTTACTATTATTGTTTTGTATTGTCATTGTGATTATTGTATTATAGTAGATATCGTGAAAGCTTGTGAATCTGTCTGTGAAAGTAGTTATAGCGTCACAGATGTGCAGATGCGTATACATGTGGGGGGGGGGGAGGGGTTTCTAGTTGGAAAAATAGAAATTACTAGGGTTAAAGGAATATTACTTCTTTTTCCTCTTCGTCAGGATCTCATGACTGGAAATTATAAGCCGGATGATTCGACTGTTGAATAGCATTTACAACGAATTGGCCTCTCTTCTTCCGGCATTGTGCGACACGTAATGCCTGTTCACAAGGAGTGTTGCAAAGGGACGCGCGAAAAGTTTAACACAAAAAACGTAGCCACAGGTTTGCAGTTTGAAAATGCATAGTTTATAAAGAGCCTGGGACCCGGGCATAACAGACATCACAGATTTAATCTAAGAGTTTAAAAAAAGTGGTCTGCGGCGCTATTTTGTTTTAAGACTATTAAATATTTTAAATATATAGTTGTGCATTACAATTTGATGTGATACGTATTTGATATTGCTGTAGGTGCTTAAATGATAACTCCCGTGTATAATTTAGGAAATACTACTTTAGAGCACCACACTGCCCTTAATCTCAGCGATAGGTAGGTGGGGCCGCCAAAGATTTTGGCCTGGGGGCCCGCTTCAGGATGTCGGGCCTATGATAGAATCTATTTGTCAATGAACGATGATGAATTTGGATTGACTACTATTGAAAAGGAAAAAAATGATAAGTAGAAAGGTATCATGCGATAATTCATTGACACAAAAACCCTAGTTTAATTTTGATTGAATCGAAGTGAAGAAATACTATAATACTTTGTCAAGAAAAGGAATGCAAGTTGTAAAGTAGGTACAGCTATAACCATTCGTAACATCATATTTTTATGCGAAACGGGATTTCTGCATTAGCTGCAATGGAATCCAAAAATTGACCCCGTTTAGTAGAAAAAGAGCACTTTGTGCTAAGAAACAAGCACATCCATCGCATGAAAAACAAATTAATTTAAAAATAAATATAATAAAAGTACTTAGTAAAATCTTGTTTATTTTTATGCTTAATTAAGTTTTTTTTCTTTGTTGTATTAAGTAGTAATTTTTTGGCTATTTAAAAAGGTATTTAATGTAATGTAATGAAGGTATTTAATGAAATAAAGGGGGGAAGGCGCCAAGATTAGATTTTTTTTGAAAGGGACATGTAGTAACACAAAGTTTGGAAACCACTGGTATAGAGAATGTACTTGTAAAAGTGCGGGGTTCACGGTTTGAAGCGATGAGATACTATAAATAGTTGGCGGGGTAATTCTGGAAGACAGGTAGATTTTGTTAATCTCGCTGCCTATAAAATCAATGATGAATAATTATTATGTTTATTTTTTCGAAAAAGACCTCCCCAAACCATTTTTTCTATATGCGTGCCTGCAGATGTGACTAATTACTTATATTTTAAGGGAAAAATAAAAAAATGTTTTATTTTATTTCTTATAAAAGTATTTATTTATTCATAATGGCAGCCACATTAATCAATTATTCACACCGAAGTTCATCATACAAAATATATAAGTAAGTCATCTATTATACATTTTTTATAAGAAAAACACTCTTCTAATTTATACAAAATGAATGTCACGATTGCGTCATAAATATAAATAATATGGAAAATGTGAGAATGAATGAACTCAATCTAAAAATCTACTCTTCATTACATTTTGTTGTTGTATTTCACGGCCACAGATGTCACTGCTGAAGAGTAAAGTCGTTCCGATGAAAACGATAATTATTATTAAAATAGTTTTTTTTAGGTACAGGGCATATTTTTTTCTTTATTTTTTTAATAAAACTATGATAACAATTTTATACAAAAAAACACTCCAATGCTACCAAAAATTTACTAATAAAAATATAGATTTGGTTTCATTTTTAATGAATTCACATATTTTAAGGTAGAAGAAAAACCTGTGTTTCAGCAAACATCTCATAGTTTTTATCCTACCAATAAATTAGTCCATTCCTTGAATCCCTAGATTATTATAATATATATTCAAGATTTATATTTATGAAATGATAATTTTTCAGAATTATTTGATTTATATTAAGTTTTTAAGATTCAAGTATTTTATTATTTTTACTACCTGTTTCTATTGTGAATGCAGAATTTCATATGCTTTTAAATATTTAATTATATTATTTTTAAATAACATAAATAATAATATCCTCCTATGTATAAAAATACATTACTATGTTTATGAAAAATATTTATAATAATATATCATTATGTTTTGTATTAAATAAAAACACACAATAAAGCATATCAGCATAGAAATTAATTATTATTACTAAGGAAGATATTGCACTGTTAATTTAGTATAGTTATCCCTCTTTTTGTAAAATATTTTCAGTGCGGCTAGTTTTAAATTTAATTTGGTAAGCATTGGGCGTTAAAACTATGATTTGGAATTATTATAATATAACTAGAACATTCATCAGTGGTGGTCTATAGGCGGCAAGTGGTGACCACATCTTGGGAAGTTGTGCGGCACTGGTGGCAAGTCACCGTGCGTTCCAACGTGTAAAACTAAGTTCATCCCTATAACTATATGGAATATGAAATGGCAATGGAACAACCAGTATCCTGAAATTAAAAAAAAATATTATTAGTTTAATCTCAACTGTAAAACATATTAATATTATACTTAGAAGAATATTTGATTCCACTGGAGATGGCGCGTCACCAAAGTTAATATAATTATAATTTATATGTATTTCAATATAATTAATGTTCTAATATTATTGATAGAATTGTTGTACATGGGCCTTATGTTGTAACTTGTGAGTTGAAGTCGCCCGGCGACATGACGTCATATGACATCATTGTGACGTACTACCGGAGTGAGTCAATAGTCTTCGAGAAATTAACGCTACCCTAATACTGGCGTTATTCATTGTCCCCATACACAAATATGTGTTTTAGCATATTAATATCTATGGTGAGCTGTGTGCATTGAGCGGCTCGCCTCGATGCGTGTATTGAGCATACGTCACAATTACGTCATGTCGTCGGGTGACTTCATGCCACAAGTTACAACATAGGGCTGCAGGCCTCACAAAACTAATACTCATATAGTAACGGTGACGTGAATTCTATGAAGGTATTAAAGAAATTTTATATTTTTTACAGAAAATAATATATGAATAATTAAGAAGTGTGTAGATTTTATTTAGTAAATACATATTAAGTCTAAAACCTCATTAGTTTAAGGGGTTACGGGGTATATTGTATACTTGTATAGTAATCTTGTAAATTGATAATATTAATATCTTAGACATACTTTATTTATTTAATTGCTCCATTACAAGAATGAAAAATCATTAAAATACGAAATACAATCGTCGTTTTATTTTCTAAGCCTCGTAAATCCAAGAGCATTTTTTCAGGGGACAGTAAATCCGAAATTCAATGATTCCTGGTATATATGACGTTTGCAAAATTTTCCTTTCCTAACACGATTTAGGAGTTTTTGCGGAATAAAATGACGTTTCATGTGTAGATGAAGCGTAATTAAATATTATTTACGAAGATTAGTTTATGAGTTTAAGAAGATCGATAAGCGTAATATTTTTTTGGATTCACTTGATGAAAAGATTTTTTTAAATTGTTACTATTTTTTCAAGAAATATGGTATGACCAATACAATTTATATGGTGGATATGTAAAGATTTATAATATGTATTTCAATATAACTAAAATGATAGAATGTAAGGTGAAAAAAAAATCTTTAACACAACTCAATAATATGCTTATTTAAATAAGTAGGTATGCAAGTATGCTTTATGCAATATTACTGTCAAGTATATTTTGTTTCTATGGATGTAAGCAATATTATAGTTTATTAATTACCTGGGTTATCTGCTCTAAACCTGAAGACCACATAGCCATTGTTCGGCACGGCGATGGTGTCTTTGTGTGGCGGAAGGTTGAACTGACGATGGAGAAGACCTCTCCGATCCAAGTCCAGGGCGTGTTTCAAATTGATTTTCTTCACAGTCTTGTCAGGGGACCGGCCCATTCCTATCACGTTAAATGCTTGGCCGTGCAAGTGGAACGGATGAGAGAGGTTTGGCTGTTGTACTGAGAAAAATAAATAAACACAGAATAAATAAAAACCAAAAGACTTTAAAAACTAGATTAGAAAGAAGAAAATCATGAATGCTAGATATACAAAAATTAACAAGAGTAAATCACGTCGATGGCCTTAATGTTTATCTGGATAAACAAGTCAAGACCACATAATAGATAGAACAATAAATGCGAAAGCCAGTCGATGATTTATGATTTAACGATTTAATGACGCAAAAATACGTGCCCGCTGAATGTTCTCAAATATTAACAATATCGAATGCACGGTTTCGTTTACGTGACAAGTTTTAATGTACATTTATTATGATAGCAGTGTAAATATCGAAAATACGTATTCTTAATCACGTGTTTAATACCACACTCAAAAATTGTAACTTTTTTCAGCCACACACATAAGGTTACCAGCCCATTTTTCTTATTTTTGTGTTCTCTGGTCAAAACTTATGACACGAGATTTATGACATATAATATCTACAGAGCTGGATGTAGAATGGGGCTAAAGCGAAAATAGCTCAGGGCTTTCAAATTGGATGCAGCTTACCTAGTGTTAACTGAATTATTTTAAGTGTCCAAAAGCTTATTTCAATAAAAATATAGCACAGCACGGGCAGAGATATATTCTTCACTCGTCAGTCATCCCTGTTGTCATACTTTAAAATGTTAGGGTACTAAAAATTACACAGTTTACTCGCATCAGTTAAATTTTTCGTGGCTTATATCACGTGCAAGATATTAACAAACAAAAAAGAAGCACAATTTAAAACGGCGTTTGATTAAAATGTTTTTTGGTTTGGATCCCCAATACAGGCCTGCGCCAATACAGAAATCAATAGATACCCATACAACGTATTAGGAATTTTATTAATGGATTTGTTTAGTTTTTATCACATGTAGCGCGTACCATAGGTGTCGTTAATAATTTTGGTAAAACAATTAATATATTTATACCTTCGTCGACGAGTACAACTTCTACAATGGCGTTCAGCGGAATATCAATGGTGTGAGAGCACATGCAGTTGGCGCCACAATTCGGGGGCCTGTTGTCGCCATTGCAGAACTGTTCTGGTGGGATGTCATCGATTTGAGATAGGGGTGGCGCGGGTGGAGCCTGATAAGAGATCTCGTCAATGAGACTGATAACGTGATCACCTCCCGGTGCAACTGTAAGTAATATGTAGATGTTGAAGAAAATATGTTAATAATAAGCTTTAAAGCTATACATAACTAAATGTATATAACAATATATTATGAATTAATATTTCTGCATCTTTGTTTTTAGATATTAAAAAAATATTGCGGCCTCATACGTCATATACACAAGGAGTATTTAAAATATTTGCAAATTTACATGAATGTCAATTATTGATAAATATGGATTCGTAATTGTATAATTTTTTTTTAACCATGTAAAATATACCCAAGCGCGCAAGTTTGCAGCTTGCTACAATGTGAAATAACTTGCAGTTAGTTTAGAATAATATTTGTTCCGTTTTATTTTAATATGAAGTAGATATTATAAATCCAGAGAGAAGCAGAGGGCCATCAGGGAACGAACGATAAGAAGAGCAGAATATACAAGGCCCACTAATTTTCATATCGCCACGACGACCAAATAATGTATCCGTTTGGTAAGTCAAGGGTCTCGGGGTAAAATCATGGGTTCTGGAAAAATTCACATGTTGATTTTCAATGTGTGTTTGGATACAGCGCATGGACCTAATTGGTTGAGCAAATAGCTAACGTTCATTTCTCATAAAAAAAACCTCTTCGTGTGGCGGTCTAGATCCACAACGGATTGTATAAAAAACTTTTTATTCAACATTTTTAGTTGAAAAATATTTTATCCAATGGCACCTATTTATGAAAAAAAAAAAAATGTAATTAAGTTGCTTAGAGTCATAACTCACATATTATCAAAAAAATCGAGTTTTGAGATAATCGCAAAAAAACCACCAGAGCATTGTTTAAGGTGAAGCCTTTACTGAGCCCTTTTTAAAGAAGCACCTAGCGGAAAAATACGAAGCTAGCAATTTGAGACATTTTTTTGATAATTTACAATTTCAACTGTATTAATTAATAAATATGTATCTGAAAATATTAAAAAGATTTTTTTTTATTTCAAGTCAAAGATAAACCAACAATTTAAGAAAAATGTTATAAAATGTGAATTTTGTTTACGTCCCCATCTTATTATAACATAAATATTTTTATGGTCATATTTATTATAAAAATTTAGTTTATTTTCAATTTTTCTTCGGAGAGATTTTTGACTAATTCATTGTTTTATTATTTTTTATATTAATTTAAATAAAACATCGATTTTTATAAAGATATAAATATGTATAACTTTTCTCTGAAATTCTTTTTATTTATATCAACTCTTATTTAGGTATGGTCACAATATAATATAATATAATGAGTAAGTAAGTCGATTTTCATTATTTAAATATATATATATTATAATACGCCCAAGGCTGCAAACACACGGCACACTATGAGAAACATAGCTCTATGTTTGGTTAAGGTTAGGTTAGGCTATTATTAATAGAAAAATGTAAGTTATACCAACAGTCTACTTTCTCAACGATTTTCACATGAGTTAAAGTGACTTTTGATAGGCAACTATTTTTCTTTAAATAATTTAATGCCTTTAGAATCATAAATCATAAGTATATTTAACTAAAAAATGACAAAATTGCAAAATGAGACTCAATTATGCTTCTACAAATATCTGTTTAGAAAAACAGATAGTACTAGAAACAGCTACTAACAGTATACCAATTAAGTAATAATTTTTGAAAGATCTTACCCAAGAATTTGTTATATGTGTTCGGAGTGAAGAGCTCAGCAGGTTTGTAGAACAAGAATCTAAATGGAAGGAATATCTTCACGTCAGGTCGGTCTTGGAGGATGCCTTCGTCGATGTGTTTAGCACTCTTCAGGTTACTCACGCATACGCCATCAGGACGCTTAACGTTGCAAATGGCGTCCAATGGGTTCATCACCTAAAAAGAAAACAAAAACGACTTGAAATTATCTTCCAAATTGCTTCTACCTTTTAACTACTTCCATATAATTAAATATTTATGCATATGTATACTATATTACAATTCAATAATAATTAAAACATATTTTTTTATTATTTAATTAATAATGTACAATAAGAAAACACTTACTATTTTTACATGTATCCTTAATTCAAAAGTCCTCCAATTCTACGGTGAAAAGTACATTGTACAATAATCTGCGTTATGTATACACAATCAATGTAGAACACTACCAAGTTCTGTTGATTTTTCATACAAGTATTTTTCTAAAATTGTGCAAGATGTTTAAGTACTTTTATGAAGTACCTACGTACTGGTGAACATTTCAATAACAAAAGTGCAAGCAATTAATTACTAATGTAATTGCTGTCTACCAAATTTTGATTTAATACTTTCATCCACTGAAAACTAAATTATATTAAAAATAATTTTGTACAAAAAGAAGAGGGAAATATACATTGAGACATTAGTAATTATATTCACAAAAAATCACTAAAGTAAATGTTTTATAGTTGTGTTTTTAGATTTTTTTTACATTATCTCATTGTATAGTATCCCGTTCTTTTATATGTCATACAATAGTATTACAATAATGAAATATAAATAAAATTGAGTAAATAAATCAGTACCCGATTAGCATAAACATGTATGGCACTTTTTTAAGTGATTTTAAAGTTTTTGAATGAAAGTTCTCTTCATCATTTATAACAATAAAAATTGATATTTTAATGGAAATTATGATGCGATCTAAAGAATGATAATATTATTATTATGTTGGCAATGGTTGGTATACGTAAATAAATTGCAATGTTTGCTTTTGCCAAAGAGGTACATAAATATATACTGCACATCTGAAAATTTCAGAGTAAAATTGGGTCGATTTTTTAAAATTATTTATTATTTATTACAAAAATGTTTCATATGGTATAATAAATGTTTACAATATTGCAGTTCGAAATATGATAGTTTATCTCGATGTGTCCGATGACTAGTTACATCTTTAGACCACAAGAAAACATTATAGTAGTATGCATATTGTGTGTATGTATGTGTGGTATATTTCATTAAATTATTATGTATGATGAAAACGTACGATACAATATCGAAAGATGAATCGCAATGTAAATGCCGACATATCGTACATTTATACACTATTGAACAGTTATATACAAGTATGAAAATGAAAATTGGAATGTGTAAAATTTTCTATGAAAAATATTTATAAAAAATAATTAGAAAAATCTTCGTATTATCGCTATGAGAAATAATTACATTATTGAAGAGTATAAAAAAGATGCAAAACGTTCTCTAAATAATTATGTACATAACTACTCACCCCTAGCGAAATACACACCACCCTTCTTTGATCGCCGCGGCGTCCAAAATACATCGCTCAAATATTTACAACAATTGACTTAAGTACATTACATACAATTATTATTATTCATATAAATTAAATGTATTCGACGAATCGGCAAAATATTGCCCGATAGAATCTAACTGTTAGTAGGAAAGGAAAACTAATCGCGTCGATCGAGCCTTCCCCGATCAAACCGCTATCGAATAAATATTAAGAGAATGAGTATTTTTTCAAGATTTACAAAATACGATGAGCATGTTCACAGTGTGAACCGGCCCACGGCAAGATAATTTGACATAAATAACATAAAATGAGGCATTTTTTTGTAACAGAATTATGTTCGAATCTAACAAAAGTGAAAGGCTAAAATATTTCGAACAATGTTAATTGTTCAACATACTAACTTCGTCTCTTCTAAATAGGCACTATTATTCCGAAAATATTCGGATTGGCAATGGCAATAAGTTAACAATTCAACATAAATTTCTTCCGACAGGAAAAAGAAAATATTTGAAAATAACGAATGATCGATTTCATTAATTTATTTTAATTGAGAAAAAAAATCCTTCCTTAAATTAAACGCAGAAATTATTCGTATGACTCAAATATTAGGAAAAAGTATGGACACCTGAGAACCTTTTGAAATAACTGAAAATTTTGAGAAAATTAGAACTTTAGTTGTATTATTGAAAATCATTACCAATATTATATGTATTTTCGTCTGTAACTATTAAAAATCACTGGACACTTGTTTTTATTAAAACTGTACGAATCGCTTTTATTGGCAGCGCTGGATATTTATTACTTTGATAGATAAATTTATTGCATCAGACGAGAATTTAAAGTAGGCACCTATTAACCGAACGTATTATTAAAATTCGTTCTATTCAAATCACTGGATAGTATCTATTCGATATTATTTATAAAATTATGAAACTTTGCGTTATTTATTCTCTAATCCACTTTAGGAAAACAGTGTCAAGTACCCGAAAGGCTGTCTATATGAGCAAACCATGTTAAATAATAAAAACACAGTGTCGAGCGATGGGGAAATACACCGTCGGTCTATACTACTAATACGCCTTCTCGTTTGATTTAGTTGATGGGAATAGGTGGCAAGTGATCGCCGCAGGTCGGGAAACCTGGTGGTACGGGAGGAAGGTCGGAGTGTGTGCCGACTTGAAGGACGAGGTCCATGCCTATGACTATGTGGAAGAGGAAATGGCAATGAAGTAGCCAGAATCCAGGGTTATCAGCTCTGAAACGGAGGATGACGTAGCCGTTGTTAGGCACGGCGATTGTGTCCTTTGCTGGGGGGTGGTCGCCTTCCTTGAGATGACGGTGCAGCAGACCGCGTCTGTCGAGGTCCAGGGCGTGTTTCAAGTTGATCTTCTTCACATTCTTGTCAGGAGAGCGACCGATACCGATCACGTTGAAGGCGTATCCGTGCAAGTGGAACGGATGCGACAGATTAGCGATTTGGACTGGAAGTTATAAAATAGAATCGTTATATAATCGATTATAATGAAACCGGCTGAAATATTCTATAAAATGATTTTGATCAATCTCAACATTGCGAATTATAAAAAAAATACGATGCAACGAATGAAGTCAGTGGGCAGTCGGCTGGAAAAATCTAGACAAAGAATCGTCTATTCTTAGTTGATTTTAAACACTTGCAATTTTTTTAGGAAGTAAAACATTCCTAATTTACCGCAGATAATTAAAACTGCAATGTGAGGACAAAATATCATTAGGAAATTTAACAAGAATCTGTCAAAAGAAACTAAGTAAACTGTACGATTATAAATTGAATATTGTGCAACTTAAAACTAGATAAAAAAGATATAAAATATAATTCTTAGTATTAATTTGGTGTGGGACATAGTATTTGTTAGCTGATCTTGGACACATTATTATTTCGGTTAAGTATTTATTTAGAAACTAGTAATACAGTCCGATCGAAGGTAAAATTGACTAACCGTTATGTTTGGCGAAGCAGAAATATGCGTATGAACAAATCGTATTTATGAAAAAAAAACGACATAAGCACATACAAGGTACCTAAAAATTGTATAAAATGTAACTTTTTAAATGAATCAATCATATGACCAATAAATTAATATACTTAGATAATATTTATCTATTTATTTACAGCTTATTATTTATATATTTAACACGCTCATTTCAATAAAATGCGCTTTCATAATTTATATTATTACACCAGAGAGGTGTATACGATGACTGCGGTGTGGTATGTTATTAATGACTGCCCAATATTAGAAAATTGATATAGGCTCTCGGAGCTCTGTGCAGAAAAAATAATCACTAAACCAACCTAACTAAAACCTGACAACATATTAAACAACAAAATAACATAAGAACACTACACAACATATTTAATTTTGACTATTAAAACATTAAATATATAAATAAGAGGAACCTAACTCACTAGAAACATCACCTAAAACTCTAGCCAAACTCTAGCAAAATTTTAATATCTTGTAACAAATACATACCTAATTAACTATTTGTATAATCTCTATATATTAACGGAACCATCTTGTACGAAGAAGCAAGGGCATGGTTCGGAATAAATTATTTTTTAAAAAATACAAAGGTTAATTAATACAATGTTGTCTTATATTATTATTAAAAAATGTAGTTGATAATTAAATTGACTTTTATTTAGTATGTAATATGTAGTGGTATATTAATTTATATACATATCTCTCAAATGCGGCCCACTTCCATAAGACAAGAATCTACTAGGAAAATTAATTGTTGGCATTTAAGCATTTTCATGAATACAGAACTAAACTATTTCGTGGAATGTTGGTTGATTTTTCATATAAATGACGTTATCATTGCCATAGACAATTTTCAGTTATCGGAAGAAAGTTCCATTTTTGCGATTATTTTATGAAATTTGACTATATTCTGCTGCCGATTTTCAAGCCACAGATAAAGTTAGGTATGTATTGGAGTTAATTGGGGAAGAAAAATATAAGCATATAATTACCTTCGTCTACGAGTACAATTTCGACGATGGCGTTGAGGGGAATGTCAACTTTGTGGGTGCACATGCAATTAGGTCCACAGTCAGCCGGTCTGTTGTCGCCATTGCAGAACTGTTCGGGGTTGATGTCGTCGTACTGGGTGAGGAGGGGCGCTGGGGCGGCCAAGTATGAGATTTCGTCGATCAAACTTATAACGTGGTCTCCCTGAGGTGCCACTGGAAACACACAGTAAAAATATAATAATTAAGCATTCGACAATATATACATAATATTCTATAAATGATTGTTGTCATACAATAATAATATCAATATGCCTTGTATAAGTCGCTAGTGTCGTCTAAGTACCGTTTTTTAGAATAATACTAAATCTAATGGGTGCGCTGTCTTTCTCTACATAATGCAACTGATTAATTACACTAACACACAATTTAATAAGGCTTTGAAAGTAAATATGTACTTAATATCTTCGTAACTGCCATTTAGTAAATTCTACACCGATGTATCTACAGTTACCTACTGAAAATAATTCTAATATTTGTTATTGAGTTTTTTTGACATTTATAAGATAACTAACTGAAAATGTAAGCTATAAATAATTGATATAATAATTAATTTAATCCGGTTATACGCACTGTATTAAGCATAACATTAAATTTATTAGTAAGTATTGGTTCATCCACGTATGACGTAACACGATTTTGGCTATTTTCGAACTCCCCCCATTGTCACATTTCGTCACATATCCTTTTACCGTCTATATTAGGTCAAATTTTTGATACCCCCACTTCTAAACGTTAAAATTGATAGAAAACATGTTTTTTAATACTTATCCTTAAATCCCTGATCCCCAATATTGTGTTTTTAGATCTTTTATAATTTTTGTTTACTTTGTGACGTCACATTATAATATCAGACCCCTACCCCCCCTCGAGTGTGAGTCATATCGCACCCTTGCAACTAAACTGCCACAATCCAAAAAACGTCAAACAGAGAAAATCAGCTTTGAAGTTTTTACCCTTCGCATTTTTGTACTGTGTGAATTATTGAATGAAGTTTAGACTTGAATTTGATGATATATAAAATTTTCGGTACATATACTATGAACGATAGACGATGAAATGTAGTCAATAACTCAAAACACGTAAATTTGGACTTGTGGCAGTTTAGTTGCTTGGATGCGATATATGGACGGCCTCTAATGTAAAAATCACAGATATATTGGGTTAGCTCAATTATGGGTTTTTATTACTAGCAGTATACTTACCTATCATAAAATATTTCAACTAAATAAATTAATAAATTAAAAATTAAAGTGTATTTTCTATTGCAAAATCATACTTCAAAATGATTCTGAACTGTAAAATGATTGAAACAAAATTATAATAAAGAATTAATGTCATATGCACAATTTAAAATCTATTAATTTGTCCAATCTTTTTATTAATTGTTTATTTCCATTATGCAAGTTGTAAAACATTTCGCAACTCAAAATACTAAATATAATGTATTATTTTACACCAAGGAAGCCAATGTTTTGCTTGATTGTGTTATAAAACAATAAAAGTATAAATTTCGTTTGTAGAAAGTTGTAAAATTAAAAAAAATGTAATTTAGTGTGGCTTTAAACATAAATATATCAGCCATGTTATAAAAATATTATACGACTGTAACAGACATACATATAATTTAATTTATGAAGTCATATATGATAACTATATTTCAAAATTTCCACAGACAAATGATTTATAAAACTGTGATAAATTACAATTTCGAAAACGTAAAATCAGCACATATAGGAAATACTGGAATACCGTAAGAATGGCACTATATTATTACCTACTCGTTTAAAATAATGGTAATGGTTTTATCTAAATGTGAAAAGTCAAGCGTAGGTTTCGATTGTGAAGACGAGATTAGAAAAGTCAAAGTATCCTTGCGAAAATAACAAATGACATTAAAAAATTAACATAATTTGATTATATTAAATTTTACATTATTGTACTACCAGTAAAAAGTTAATTAACTAGTCACTAGTAAAATAAGGCCCGTTTCAGACGGGACACCGGTGTCGCGCTCGATATAATATAGGAGGCCTTTGTATTCGAATAAAGGGGCGTTTGTATTATGTTTATGAACGCTCCAGAGCTAATGAGTCAACGCGTATACGGTACACTTTTTTGTCGGCCGCTACATTCTCAAGCCGCCGATACACTTGTTTTTATTACCGCAGCCAGTTTTATGTTCTGATTTATAACGCGAAATTATGCGTTGACTCATTAGCTCTGAGGCGTTCATAAACATAATACAATAGCCCCTTTATTCGAATACAAAGCCCTCCTATATTATATCGAGCGCGACACCGGTGTCCCGTCTGAAACGGGCCCTATATTGCTTACCCAACTGATTTTAGTGCTAATTAAGGCAATAGAATCAACTGAAAATGGTAATCATATTGGCATCTAACAGGAAATAGAAAAAAGTAATAAAAACACAGTATCGCAATTGAAAATAAATAATAATAAAATGCAGTGTTATTTCTATGAATAACTGTAATGTTTAATATATTTTATGCCTACACACTTAATTTAAAAGACAAGATATTTATTTAAAATTGATGATAATTAAAAGTAAAAAAAATACTTATATAATGAAGAGTGATATTATTTACATTATTAAATAATAATTGATTAAACTGATAAAAACATTATTTTAGTCAATATTATTTTTAAAATGGACTGAGTTTATTCCTTTTGTTGTCATATTGTTAATATTCTTATGATTCACAAGAATTACCTACCGAAGCATATATTTTAATAGTTAAAATAACACAATTTTCAGATGTCATCATACAATGAATATCCATGAGCATGACTAAAGATATTAATCTGCAATCTTGCATATTGTTGGAATTTTTCATTAGTCTCTTCATCTTTTAAATATTATTATTATTTAAAATGATTGGAAGACTATAATTTCAAAATTGCCATTTTATTGTCTATTGATCATTTCAAGCTATTGCAACAACTAATCGTGGGTGATTTGATTTCTTTAATGCATTTGATGTGCCTGACAGTCATGTAATGCCGTAACTGCTGCAGACGGCGACTTAAAACGGTGTACAATAATTATATCTAGCACACGTTTATTAAGAAAAGGCGTTTTTTTCCTCTTAAATACTGTGATTTTCTTGTAATCGTGAGAATCAGTTCATAGAATAAAGAAAAACAAAAATAAAATAAATAAGCCATTCTTCGCTGTCTCGTGCACTATTTTCTAAGCTATCGAATAATGATATTTTATGCCAAAGACTGCAGCAAAAACTATAAATGAATCATTCGTAAAACAGATATTCATATTTCTGTTACTTGAAGCTTAATATTTTTAGCTAAAGCTAAAAAGGTTTTTCGTTTAGTTATCATTTTTTTAATAAGGTTTTGTAAAAGCCCATATCAAAAGAAATTTGTATTGAAGTATTAAAGAAATAAAAGCGGTAGTCATATTTTTATACTAACTTTGTCATTATACTATTTAAATACTAACTAATACTATTAATATTATAATTTTTGATAAATTTAGAAACTAAATTGTAACATTATTAACTTGAAAAAATGATGACGTAGCTACGCAGTCGGAGTAAATCCCCCAAAACGGCAGTACATTTTTTTGTGCAAAAGTTTCTCGTTAATTTGATCGTAAACTTTATAGTAGATATCATTACAATCGATAGTAGAAAGTGACGATATAAAAAGTACATTTAAGTTATATTTAATACACCAAAAATGATTATTTGAAACATAATAATGATAGACTTAACTGTTAATATTTGTGTGTTGACCACGAAATACAGATACATTTGGGCATTCTTAATGACATATTATATATCATCGAAATATAATCAATGAAGAACATTAATGATTGAATGTCTAGTCTTGAAAAATTTTATGATTGTTATACCAACTATAAAATATACAATTTAATTAAAAGTGTATATATATAGATAGAAACACGTGAGTCATAGCAAATCAAAAAAGAAAAAGTTTCTTATAACTACTCCAAATTTGCAACGCCGTGTTTGTATCGATTCTTATTACGTAGTAAAATCACACCAATTAATTTTATTATTTTTAACGGCACGATTTGGTAATACATAATTATAATTAGAAGTTATTCAATTTTTCGCATTATTTTAATAACCAACACTAAAATATTTCCTATTTCTAGTGTATTATTAGGCATGTAATGATTATCTGCCCACAATAATAACCAATAATCATTACTAGTGTATTAAAATTCCTATCCTGACTAGTTATAAATTTATATTTATAAAACTGGAGTAGGTAGTATTAAAGTTATATAGATATCGTTAAAAAAGTACGTGCCCTTGAATAAAAGGAAAGTCAGTTGAGAGCTATAATCCGCTGAGAGATTAATGTTATTAATCCGTATTTATCAGGTTGAAGTACAAAGCGCGAGGTTGCGAATGTAACCCGCAGTTTAGAAACTATACTATTAATCGACTACCTTAGGCTAAGCTAGTGGTATCCAAAAAGGTATAAATATTGTGGAAGGTACTCAGCCTAAACCTCAGCTAGGTCAAAAAAACATTAATCAGCGATCGTTCAAGTAGATTACTGCATCTCAAACTGTGGTACATGAAATATGTGAAGCGGTGAAACTATATACTTATTACAAATTGTTATTTTAAAATATTGGTTTTCTGCTTGTAATATAAACCTTTTCGACGATCAAATTTAATTTTAATATACTTATTCACGCGTAGAAATCTATCTCGAGGCTTGTATAATATACCGATTGAAGTTTAATATCAACCCGTAGGGGTACTACAATAAAAGAATTTATTCCAAATAATCACTTTGTTGTTAACACATGTTGTTTCATTGACGACCTGTCGCAAATTGGATATTCTCGGATATGTTAAATCATGTTCCGTTATCAAACTATATTTTATAATAGAAATTTATAGTTTAATTATTGTAATATTCCCATTTTTAAAGAGAGAATGAATCTTTATATAAAATTTTTATCAAAATAATATTGCAATGAATTTATCAAAATAATATGAACGCAAAATCTTGCAATTTCTTTAAATTACCAGTCGATTATAAAATCCTTTTAAAAATTTACCGAGTATATTTGACTAACACATTATGTTAAATTTGATGCAAATTGAAGATATAATAAATTCATGTGTTAAGAAAATAATAATTTGTAAAAGTGCTATTATAACCATATACATATTCTGTATCTGTACCAAATATGCTTTTATTCTCAATTTTAACGCGACGACGTTTACAACAAGTAATACTGTTTTATGGTATTAATATATTTTATGTGATGATAAAATATTAATTTATAAGATTAAAATAACAAGGTATTATACTACAAAGTTTACAGATTATCTAGGCTAAACTCGCAAAGATACCTTAAATTCTTTATTTTCGACCTTCACACAGCACTCCAGTCTATAACTTTTGGTTAATTAACAAAACTTCAGAAGATTCAAATCTTAACGTGTATGCAAAAATTAAATATTAACTTATATAGGCTAAAAACAAAAAAAAACGCATAGGTACTAGATAATATATCAATGATTTAGCTGCCTTACCAAGGAACCGGTTGTAGGTATTAGGCTGGAAAAGCATCTCGGGTCTGTAGACGAAAAACCTGAATGGCAAGAAGATCTTGACGTCAGGTCTTTCCTGGAGGACGGCAGGGTCGATGGACTTTGCGTTTTTCAGCTGGCTGACGCAAATGGCGTCCTCTCTCTCTGTGTTACATCTCGCGTCCAGTGGGTTCATTACCTAATTGGTCACAGAGCATTTTCTAAACTACCAAATTTATAATACAAAGCCTATTATAAGGCGGTTGTCAGTCACTTACCGTCGCGTGGTCATGGGTGACGTCAGTCTATTGTCTCGAGTCGAAGAAAGTTTACAGTACCTTGGATAGAAGGAAATAAATTGACAGATATGTGTCAGTAAAAGTGTTAGGGGTTATTAATAATTGTAAACAGTGGTGTAGTGATATGGTAACGGAACTTTCATTTTGCACTATTTTATAAAATGAGGAAAAAATATAATAATTATTAATGTAATTAAATAACTTGGATTGCATGATAGGTTTTCTGATAATATAAGATGTATCGTAAATAGAGACAATATTAATACTATCGACCGGAGGTACTTGATGGAATTTAAATTTAAATCCATTAGAATGTTAAAAGATACCTTCTAATAAGAGATGTCCACATAATATGATGTGATGCCCTAGTTAGATGGACGGTGTCTGACATAATGTGATGATTTGCAATTTGGAAATAGGGAGATCTATTATAGAAAACGTGACAAAATATAAAGTCATTTTTTGCTGAGAATATGTTCAGAAAATTATACGGAAATTAATCATTTTCAACTATAAGAATGCATTAAAAAATGTGATTGAATTCAAATATGAGGGGGGGGGGGGGTAATACCGAAAATCATGTGACGTCATTTTTGACGACCTCTAAATGTTATTATTGGAGGTGGTCATGAAGAAGTCGATTGCAGTTATGGTTTATGATAATAACCATATTTTGACTTTATCAACACTATATAATAAAATGTAAACAGATTTGAGGGGGGGGGGGGGGTAGAAACCAGGGGCAACTATATTAACATAAATTAATATAGTTCACAGCCAACGATAAAATTTCTTTCAATTTGGGATTCGCCGTAACAAATTAAAGCAGAATACAAATCATACAAACTAATAAACGATAAGCAAAGTTGCTTTTGGGACACCTGATAAACTTTTAAAAGCTGTCTAATGTTTGGTATGCTACCGTATATCCTAGTATATTGGGTGTTGGAATGTGTTGATTGGTTTATAGAAAAGCAGGCAATGTGTTTTATTTTAAACATATAGGTATTGTTTTTACGAAATTAATATTGATAAAAAACACTACACCACTGTGTTTAAAAGTAAAAGTAGATTTGTGTCAGTAAATCAATTTTATATATTGATTTAAGATGTCAATACAATAATATGTCAGTCTGTTTTACAATAGTATGTACATGTTGTATAAGTCGGTAATGTTGTAAAAGCATTGTACAAGGGAATCGAAAATCAAATAATATATTATTGTATGACGATATTACTGTATGTATATCCTTGTTATATGTATGTATTTCAATGTGGGTGTATAAGATACAACAAGAAATTTAAATCATACATAAATAATAATTTACATTATTGTTTTTTTTTTCTGTTGATGGATTTTTAAGTACAGTTAATAATATTCCACCAAATTAACTAGGTAGGTATATACAATACACACTACTAAGTACAACAAATTTATAAATTTACACACACAGATAACAATCATTTAGATTTAAGTGCAATGAATTATTTTTGTGAATAAGGTACACTAAATCAAATTACTAATACTTTGTAATAGTTGGTACTCAAATATAATACTATATAACACTACTTAAATGAGATTGTACAACTAAAATAGTATTTTAATTATATTATAAGTACGCAACTAGGTTGTAAAGTCGGTTTCTATTTGGTGTATGAAACATAAGCTAGATATTTATCAACATGCAACATTTATTTTTTCTATGACATTACTGTAAAATACTAATTATGATCAGCATATTTCATTAGAGGAAGTGCGTATGTGGACATATAGTGCATACAGTAAATCGTTGGCAAATGAATTAATTAATATAACTATAATTACATACGCGTTTCTGCTTTTAGCGAAGGTTTCTGTTGATATGCTTCCAATTATTAGACGGAAGTTGCACTTATAATTTTATGAGTTGCATTTCATGACTTTTAAAATTGAGTCAGTTATTTAGAGCAATGTTTTAATCAAATAATAATAACTGTAACACACATTTATCGTGGTCGCGTTATTATTAAACCACAAGACATTAAATTAATGCTGTTAATTACAACAGTACTAAATTAACAAGGCGTGTTGATTTCAGAAAGTTTATGTGATTGAATATTATATTAATACAAAAATGCATCACGAATCTAACGACAAAAATTCGCAATTACTACTAAACATAAGATTATTTATTTCAATATATTCATTATGATCTTTAAAAATAAAGAACGTTCTCAATTTTAGACTAGACTGTAATATAAAAGTGATTCATTGAAAAAAGTAACAGATATAAAAAGTATTTAACTGGAAATTTTATTGTTAGTTTCGCTATCTCAAAGAAAACGTGTATATCCCAAGCATGATTAAATGATTTTGAAAATGGTACTCCTTCACTATTTAAAATTTATAATTTGTGTTTCTTTTCTAATTCACAACTGTATACGGAGTTGCTGTAAATTTTTCTTACAGCAAAAAACATTTTAGAGGTATGGGTGCTGTGAATGAAATATGAAAAATAATATTTTTCATAAAAAATGCATTTAAAATTTTGACAAAAATAGAAAACAGCTATGACCGTAACACGACTTAAATAGTAAAAATAAACGCGTGAAGAGAATCATTTACATAGTATTTTAAAATATTTGAATTAATAATATTTGAAAGATACACGTTGTTGCCTAGGCAGTGAACAAATTTGAGCAATCTAATCTATTACAATTCTCTTGATAGAGTATGGGTAGGTTTTTTTGTTGTCTAAATATATTTTTACAAGGGCCATGAATACCTAGGGTTCTTATAAGTCATTGATTCATTATATGAAAAAATGGTTGCATTTTATCAAATTATTTGTCATTTTTTATTAAAAAAATCATGGTTGAGTGAATGTCAAAACGAATCCTTCGATGAAAGCAGTAACCGGTCGTCAACTTACCACTCCTTGAGGGAGACCGTTGTCGTACGTTGGCGTCTCTGATGATGGTTGATAAGGTCCTCGGGCGTATCTCAAAATACCAAGCTGTTGTACTCGCTTGATGCCGCATTCTCCCAGACCTCTGAGTTGGATCCAGTATGCACCAGCTTGCTGGTTTGCTTCAATGACGAAATCGTATCTTTCTCCTGTAAATGGAAAAGATTGTTGTTGATATCATTTTCATAATCGAAATAAAAAGAAAGAATGATTATTGTTGACTGATTACAAAAAATGTCGATAAATAATAATGGGGAAATAACGAAGAATTAGGTACTGTATAAAAGCCACCCAATATACCAATTATAAATAAACTAAAAAGAGGTTTTAAAAATATTATTTTCACAGCCGTGAAATCATAAATAATCCAATTAAAGAAACGTAAAAAAATATTCATGCCTGTGGACCATCTAGACTAGTCAGTCTAAATTTATTAATTTGATAATTTGTTCGCATACCACTCACTTTTTAGTGTCTACGATTATAAACAAAATATTTCATCGTCTCAATTTACCACACCTTCATCATTATATGCACCATGCACCAAACTATATCGAGAGCTATATAACTTTATAATACAGCATAAGCAGTACTTTAAACTTTCAAAGTCTTTATTAAAGGATGGAATCATTTTAATATGTTCCGCTGAAAAACTAGTCTAGGTAATTAATGCAATATACTTTGATTTTAGTCGCACATTTTATTAGGTTCAATTCATTAAATCGCGTGACAGGCTGTGTATTATTGTGTACACATGCGTTGGTAAAGGTGTTTTAAAATTCATACAGATTTAATTGAATTGTTAAATTGAAATTATCATTTGAAAATATTATTAGGTCACTGTAATATTTATAGTAAATTAAAATAGATATATAATTTTATGGCTTCGTTATAAATATTATGACCATTGATAATTTTACAGTGTTGGAATATTTTCAAACATATCGTCGTTTTGATCAATTATTTTTGCCAATTTGGTTTAATGCAACGTTTACAAGTTGTAGGTCGGACAGTCATTGAAACTGTAATAATGGTGTCGGACTATATTGAATGCAATGTTAACGTCATTAAAATTATATATCTAATGGTTCGGCAAAAATGTATCGCATTCGCAGGGCATAAAGGCTTTCTGTATCACGAACAGTCAGAAAACTGCTGTGTCATACGCCCACAATATTGAATTTTATATGAAATATATAATGAAATAAGATATTCGAAAGTGGATAGCATGAGGTCATTAAAATAAATTAAATCACGACAGGTCCTTTCCCTTTATCGCAATGGTTCTTAATAATGCAACTTGGAAAAAATAGAGGTATATAGTAACATTACTAGCTGATATTCATCTGATTAGAGCAACAATTTTCCTCTACTGATCGTATCTGAATTAATAGTGTTTATCTATAATTAAGGTTAAATATAGTATAGCAGATGCAAATATATTCAAAGATAATGGCTTATTTACGCCGAGATGACAGTTAATTAGCTGCTAGTTTGTTGTTTTATTCATAAAATTTATACCAAATTTTCATTTATGTATGAATGTTTTATAAATATTATCATATTGTTATTACAAATTAATGTTATTTTAAATTATTATTCGGCTAATAAAAATCTAATACTATATTTTTATTAAATTATTGATTATTTATCTTACAACTAACTACTTTCTTATGTATATTACAAGAAATGAAAATATAATTAATATTAAATTCTACAGGTTTTAAAAAAAGGTTTATTGATAGCTATTTGGGTTGTTACACCATTATCAAGACTCTAAGACTGTTACAAACGAAACAGCTATCGACAAACCTTTTTTTAAAAACCTGTAGAATTTAATATTAATTATATTTTCAATTCTTGTAAAATGGAATTCTACCAAGTAAATGCTAGCTCAATTAATATATATATATATATTACTAAAAACTAGAATAGTAAACTCAGTGGATTAACGAGCAACTGTAATTCATAACAGGTATACAACCAAAACAAATAATAATTAATCAACCATTATTTTAACAGGTATCTTAAAGATTTTTATTAATATTATTATGCTTTAAATATCCAGAAAATTATATGAAATAATATAGGTACTAATGAGATAATGTTTTTGTATCATAATAATATTATCATACTATGCTGGTAGCGTTCTGGTAAATCCCCCGAAATTATATACTTAATTATTTTATTCTAGCAATATACGAGCAAATTTAATAACGGAGTATAGACACTCGATTGAAAGAATCTGCTTGTAATGGTTGAGATATTATCAGTGATGTTCCTGGGCAAATTGCTTCCCTTAAGCGGACCAATATCATCAATTTACTTATATAGTTATTTATTTTTGACTGGACAAATAGATACATTAAAAATCTTTAAATTTACATAAGAATAAGAGAATTTTCACGATACCTAGTCTCAAATAGTGGCGGTTTTAGGCACATCTAGGTCTGTCAAAAAACCTCCATTAATGGGAATTAAAATACAACAAAAGTTATACTTATTGTCAGGATGTCTTGTGCTTCGGTTATTTTAAAACTAAGATGTTGACACTTCTCGAAAGTTTTAATATTTGTATTGGTTAGTCATTCGCAACCCTTTATAATGGGACGCCCCTATGCAACGCATGATCTACCTACCCCCACGGTACGTCAATAAGGTATATATGTTTTTATATTATTACATATAAATAAAGAATATATTTTACAGAAATGCGTTTTATAATATTGGTATTACGGTAATTCAGCTCGTATACAATTTTAACACAACAAAGCAGCAAACATGTTGTTAGCGGCACTTGTACGCTTGTTACTGATATGCTAGTTAGTCGGCATGATTTTTAAAGGCATGTATAAATATGGAGTGTAATAAAATAACGTATTATTCATATTTAATAGTGACTTGCTAAATTTTGTAGAAAAAACAATGGATTGATTAGTTCTCGTAAAGGTTAATAATTTATTTTGAAATATTGATGAATGTATTATTAAATCGATGTTTCAAAAAAAAGACAAACGTTTAATTCGCCATAACACGATCTTGTAAATCAAATAGAAAAGTTCCGCCCACCAATACTGGCGTTTCAAGGACTATTTTTTTTCACTGCCACAGAAACTAGATACGCATTTAGCTTATGTAATAGAGTCTTTAAGAAAAGATAATTGAATTAGTTTCATACAAGAAAAAACAGTACTCCACTGAATTTGCAAGATATTGCCAGTCACAGAAAATAAATATGTTCACTAGCAAGGTTTTAAGAACAAAAACAAAACATTGTATAGGAAACAATAACTTACAGCCAATTTATTTCTACTATATTATAATAAATGTTATTACATTAGGTTGATGACCATCGTTGGATTTTACCTGCATATAATTAATAGAGAATCAGAATTAATGCGTTTCAGTGGTGATATATACAGTAATACCCCGACTTAGGCGAACTCAGAATAATTAGGTAGTTCTTCATCCGACACTTCAGACCCATTTCCACCAGAGAAACATATGATAATTGCAAGCTTGACAGAAGACTCCAGCTCAATTAAAAAAAGCTTATGTTTTTTAGAAAACATAGAGTCTTACGAAGAATGCGTTATAGATACAAAGCAAGGAATAAAAAAATATTAGCTTGCTACAAAAAATTCTGCGTGAAAAAAGAAGTAATTGTGTCGTCAAACGAAATAACCTTTTTACGTAACTCATTTGTTTTTTTAATATTTTATACATATTAATATGAACAAATAACTGCTATATTGAATATTTTATATTATGTGCCCACTAGATATCGCTTTATAAATACAAAAATGTATCTAAAAATAATCATTTTTAATTTTATTCAGAATTGTTTTACTATTTATTTATATTTCTATTAAAAGAGTTTAGACAATATCTAGAATAGATCGTATAAACTTTTTTTTATAAAACGTTTTAGTAATGGTTGCAGTAGAACACGTAGAAAGGTAATTTTATCTTCACTGACAGTATTTTTTAGCATAGAAGCCCTATAAACTGGAGACTATTACAGGAGAGTTATGTAACTGAATGGAGGGAGCCAAATCATATTTCTAAAAAAGAAAATGACGTCCTGCTGCGTTGTACGCTGTACTTTAGTGAGGTATGTATTGTTTTCGATTTTATGTGATTGTTCATATTATAGTTTTGTTACAAGAAGGAGTTTTTGTTTTATTTATGCACATAAATATGTGCAAGTGTGAAGTTAAACACACCTAGTGTGAAGCTTGCAACAAAAAATATTATTTCTTTAATCATAATTAATCTCGGTAACTCTATTTCAGATTTACTGTTATTTCGAAGAATATATTAATAAACATTATTTACCACATGTGTGTGGTATGTATTTATAACTATGTATCTATTTAACATACATAATTTAAAAACTTTTCTGAAAAATATATAACCAATAAAAAAAATCTTTTTTGAAAAAATATGACACCTAACAGGAAGCTTTAGAGAGTATTGTAAGAACCATAAGTTAAAATTCGCCGCAATTAGATAAGATTCTTATAGCATAGTGGTCAATACACGTGGGTGCGAATCCCATGAAAAAAGATTTTTTTCTATTGATTATATATTTCTCAGAAGTGTTTTCAAATTATATAATAATATGTTCAATAAAAATAATGTTATATTCTTAAATCTAGTGAATTATTCGTTTGAGTAAAAAAATAGTTATGTAGGTATTTATATAAAAAAAGGTAGATTGCTCTAGCTCTAACTTGTAAATATTATGTAGGTATACTTTAAATTCTAATGTAGTTCTAGATTATAAAGTTATACAGTTCATGTGGTTGATTTCCTAGCACGATATCATTTAAATATTTTAACGATTGAGATATCGATATAATATAACCACGTAGCCTAAATTACTGGTACTTAAACTTTGTAACTTCACAAATAACATGAAATCAAGAATAAATGCAGTGGTTGCACTAATTTAAATCACGTTTATAGCAATGCGGAAATGCGTAAAACCTGCAATTAGTTTTACGCGTCAACATGTAAATAATCTCTTACGCAATATTATATGCAAAAATATTTTATATGTAAATCGACTATTTATTCAGATAAATTTTACAGCAATTTACTGTCACGAGCTTGCCACTAAGGGGCTGTTGGTATTTAGATATCACATTTAACATGAATTTAGCAATATACGTTTTTATCGTAGGTAAATTGCAACTATTAACTATACGTAGGTATGTAAAGTGAAACTAGATGAGGTTAATACTGTATGTAGATTATTATAATGACAGCTATGAAGGTAAAAAAATAATAAATTTGACTAATTGGAAGGCATTATGCATTTATACGCGATATTTTCGCAAAATGGACATAATTTGATTTAATAATATCGTTTATTGAATATTTCACTCACGCACTAGCCAGAACACCACTAACATAACTCAAAATATATAATTTTTAAGACAGAATGCCGTTAGATGGAGTTTTTTTTATACTATAAGCAAGATATTAAAACCGTTTAAAAATACTTATTAAATGATATCAGCTAGAAATTTATATACTTATACAATTAAATTAAATTGTGATTTTTATGTAAAAAAACACACCGATCTGTCTATCACTGATTATTTCAAAACTACCCATTATCTTCGATTTGTGTGGGTAATGTAGGCAGCAGCATGAGCATTTAATTCAACCAATATTTTTTTGGATTACATTAAAAATTGTGTACAACAATTTGTATAAATACATTTTAAATGTATTCCGTAACTCTGCCACCGATGGAAAATTTATGCAAAAATACTGATTATTTCATCGGAAGTAGCGGTGCATGGTCTTGTGGGATGTTGTTTTGATTAAATTTAAACGGGCCTGGTGTTAAGTTATGTTTAAATTGATATCGGTATTTTGCAGGTAGATAATATTTAGAAATCATTTCTATCCGGACATGTCATGTGTTCATACACTTTAGACACAAAACGGAACGTACCATCCAAGTACACAGTGTAAAAATAATCAAAATATATTTTTACGAGTCTTGTTAAATAACATAATATACAAATAGTATGTAAATTTTACACAATATAATATAATAGGTACGCGATATAGTCTACACTGTATTGGTCAAATTTCATCATTTAGAAAGAACCAATGAGGAAGTAAATGATGCAATTAATGTTTCTTTTAAAACAGTCGATATCTGATGTTATTATAATTAAAACTTTTCCAGTTAAACTTTCTTTGTAATTATTGCTAACATTTTTTTTTACTAGCAGCATTAAATTGATTCGATCAAAAATGTAATTCCAATGCTACATTTGATTTGTTAATTTGTTTTATTGCTAATTCAAATAGTTATCGTGTAGATATTATAAATGATATAGATAATCATTCTGTTGTAGTAAATTTTTATTTCATTCTATACGAATTTTGTTACTTAACAAGCTACAGTTCACAATCTAGATGAGAGATGTAAGTAGGTGCTCAGTATAATAAAATACTACAACCTGTGCCTATAAGGTGTGCTCTCACGATCTCGACACAAGGGCATCATTAACTTTTGCTCAATCGTTTATGACGTACAGCTAAATGGAAAAAAATGCTACTTTTATTAGATTCTTATGTAAATCGTAGCAGTTTCATAATAGAAACATAAATGTCGCTATGTAATACAATCGTTTATTGGTGATATATTTTAGATTTTAAGATTTCTGAGTACAAACTCAAACATCAAATTATTATTAGCAAAAATTATGCGTTTTTCATATTATATAAATATAGGGATCGAGTGATTTTGGTATTCTAAATATCTACAAAAGAGACGGAAACGTTGAGTAGCAATGCATGGTATGGAGAGATGTCCGAAAATTAGACCTAGGGTTTGAGAAAATAGTCAATTTTAGCGAAAGTACGTTGAAACGAAATACACATTACGGAGATTCATGATATCAATTTGGAGAAGCTTTCATCCAGCAGTTAATAGATTTAGGCTGATTCTGATCATAATCATGATGGTGATAAATCAAAAACTGTGCTGGATCTACATATATAATGCTGGAAGATCGGTGGGGTACTTTATCAGTGTAAAAATAAATGACGGTTGTCACTAAGGTAACTGAGAGAGTCGAAGATTCTCTGAGAAAATAATTGAAATGCAATGATATATATTATCCGTTACAGATAAAATTTTCAGATGAATCCAAGGACTGTGTCATATAGTCAAGAAAGGTAAATACTATTCAATGGTTTGTTATGTTGTGACGTTTAAAATAATATTATGATATTATATTTAAGTACCTATTTAATTAAGTTTTCTGTTGAATATTTTTCACTAAACATTCTTTAATTTAATGAAAATCGTGCAATAATTTCATTATTAATTATATTTTCCCACTCTGTGTCACATTTTTGTATCGATACTGAATGGCCGCATTTTTTGAGTGCCTTTCTTTAGTAACTTTTCAACTTTTTCTTTGTATGTAAAGCAAATTTTATTTAGCAATCCAGACCACAATATTAAACAGATCTTAAAAAATCCGCCGTCAATATAAAAAGATATCGCGATTGCACTGCTCTAATTTTTTATACCTATTCAGCTAAAGTGGCAAGAAATATTTTAGTTACTATGCAGTTATCATCAGTGTTGTTACTGTTAGCGATGTTCAAATATTATTTTTATAAAATTATTTAAAAACTTAAAAAAAATCGCACGGATCGATTAACTGTTAGTTGAATGCCTCCTCCAAGTTGATTCTTTTCTTGTAAGTTCTATGCATTGCGTTCCCACGTACCTACATACTACCGCAAAACTTGACTGTTTAGTCTAGTAATTAGTCTAGTAAGCTACCTCTATACCTACGATTTGGAATTTTTAAACTTCTTAGTTACCACTGGACGACTAAATTTTTTCAGCTATTATCTCTTCTCCAAACTATGTGTACTGCCGATTTCTATTATATATTTTTAGCAAACTCTATTATATCGTATATCGTTGTTTAGTTATGGAATTATTCCGTTTTTTATCCTTAGCACGCTATTTTTCTTGATTTCTTTTTTATTGGAGGTCCACGCAATTGAGATAAGTACTATACAACCCATTTCACATACATATAATATGGCTTAAAAAAAAGTAAAGGGCTATTCAAAGTTGTGCTCACTGATCCCAAGAGAGGCCTCCCAAGACGTACTGGAAAGAGTAATTATATTACTATTCTAATATTATAATATATTATTATGGTAAATCTTTGGCGAAAGTAAATGTTATCGTTCGTCATAAGACGGCGACATGTTATTAATAGCCTAGACGTTTACATAATAATATATATGCAACTCCATTGATTAGTCATCACTTATTAATTATATTGCAACCATTTTAGTAATGCTCATTCTACGTAACACTGTTATATAATTACGAAGTCATCTTAATCATCCATATTTAAAGACAATTGTATTTTTTTAGTTCCACTCACGATCGTTAGGACGGTATAAGTATTGTTTGAGTGGTTCTAGTATTGTTTTGGCAAATATATAAAAATAGATATTATGAAGATAAAAATTTACTAGTATAATAAAAAAATGAATATTAGTTATTTAAAATGATCATTTTTATAGAATATTAGAAATACCCAACCACGCAGATTGATTATTTCGTTGCCAATGTCGGTACTAAAGTGTCAATGAAAAGTGAATTAGAGATTTAAAGCCAATAGCTGTCTTTTTATAGATTTCTCTACTTAAAAGGTAACTGATTATCTATCGATGTAAACTTGATGTGAAAGTTAAAAGCTTTTAACAATAAATATTCAATTACACTTCTTACTTGATTGGAGTCAGATTTATAAATGCAAAGACAATTTTATATGATTTTTAAAAAATAAAATAAAGTAAAATAATACTCGTCAATGACATAATTTGTAAATGTATAATTAGACAAAAAAGAAAGTGAGAACTGTATGACTGTAATTACTTATACTTCTTTAGAAATAATATAATAATGATATAAATAGCGAAAAGAAGATTTTGATTACTACCTTGCTGAAATGAAAAAAAGTGGTTTTAATGACCAATGATGATGTGCGATAATATTTATTCATCTTTTTATTACGAAATCATCGGATATTACATTATTAATTGCACATAGCTGTTTTTATTACTAGATAATCAAATATTATCTAAAGATTCAAAGAAAGTAATATAATCTCCACTAAATATGATTTTTCATATTGCTTGATAGATCGTAGAAATCTCATATATTATCATATTTATTTACTATCCATTATAATTATTATACTTGGAAACTAATAGCGCCTGTACGCGTACATGGATTTACTTGCACCAATAGTATGCATTTGAAACAATCGCGATAATAACTTTTAACATTTAAAAGTGCTGACTGTCTCGCCAATACCATTCTTCAAGATTAAGCGCGACAATCTTCCAATTTGCACGATATGTGTTTACATGTGTATTTTTTTTATTATGGCCATGATAATACGTACTGTCAGCAGTAAATCCATGCACGTGTAAACGGGTATAAGGTTATTGATAATTTTATACAAATATTTAAAGATCTTCAATAATATCAATAAACATAGATGCAGCAAACGAAATATATTTTAATTTTGTACTATTGAGTAGAATGGTATGGCTTCCCTACCAAAATCACAAAAGCAAATTTAATTTGTCATAAAATTACTTTGAATATAGCAATTAATGCCTCTCTCAATTTTCATAGTTTATATGCAAATTAGTGGATTGGGGGTCCTTCGTGTTGCTTCACTTTAATATGTTTAGGATCCTCCTTCATAGAAGAAGGTTTTATACACAATATTAGTCAGGGTTGTTTTAAATTATTGTAGTATCTTTCTGTCTTAATTGTTGAATCTATCATAAGATATATATCCAAATAAAATATGGAATACATTTTCATAATAATATAAAATTTGAAATAATTCCAAGAACACTACTATTAGAAATAGTTCAAGATAAAATACTATATTGAATAAAAAATGAGCTCACCCTCACATCTATTCTAGTGGTGAGCTTCACCGATTAAACTAGATACTTAGATAAATATATTATATTCGAAACATTTTGTTCAGTAATTTAAAATTATTTAAAAAAGAAATTTTTTTTTTTATATTTTGAAATTGAAATACAATACTCTTTCTCGATATGTTTCTTACAAGAATATGGAACAAAAACAAATAAAAATAAATTGGTAAAAAATCCTACCTGAGAATGAAATGATTGTGTTGACGTTGACGGGTCTCACTGGTTCTCCGTCAGTAGCGATGACTGTGAGTCCATGACCTTCGAAGGTGATTTGGGCGGGGCATACTGAAGCGAATGCGTTGATCATTCTGAACCTGTACTTTCTGCCGGGGGTGATGGTGAAGATTTCCAATGGGGTGTTAGTCATGAATCCAGTATTGGGATCTCTGAACTGTCCCTTTCCGTTAATGAGCACATTCTCTGGGTCTTGGCCAGTGTTGACGGCAAGACGACCTGGATATCTTTCGGCGGCATCTTCGTGAAGCCAATCGCTGAGCAGCATGACATGCGTCGTTAAATCGAAGTCGTAGAGATGGCTGTTGGGATCCTTGGATGGTGGCTGACGGACTACGATGCTTCCAAGAAGACCATCTAACTTCTGCAGACCTGTGTGCGCGTGCCAAAAGTGGGTTCCTGCATTTCCTGTCCATTGGTACCTGTTAAAAAGTTTTATTTATGGCTAAATTAGCATTATAGTGCTAGGATATTGATGTAACTGTGTATTAGTAGGCACCCGTTGATTTAAATATGATATGAAATATTAGGAAGAATAATATTCAATATTGCGTTACTATAAACTATAAAGTCTTTTACAGACAAAAATTTTCAGCAATTCGTCAGAAGCGCATAAGCTGTGTATTATATCAATAATTCTGATCTTATAATTTTTATACCAACTCTTCCATATAGGTATTTAGAATAGAAACACTACAATTTATGAGATTTGAAACTTGGCGCACTAAAGCACTGTTATGAACACGTGTTTAAGAAGCTTAAATATTGTGTTTTGTATTTATATTAATTGAAAGTGTCCTTCAGAAATAAAATTAAAACTTAACATTATTATCTTAATTTTAAAACATATTACACAATCAATTTCTCTATATATAATCAAGTACTATGTATATTATGTACAAACTTCTAATTGCAGTATATTTATAGATATCTACCTATTTAATACTAATATTGGTAATTGTGTCGCAGATGTCCACATGAGCTTTTATGATTTATTTTAATGAAAACAGTTTTTTCCATGTAGACAATAATTATATTAAATACCTTTTTCTGTCAGCGCGGATGCTTTTCAATCCAATGATTGTTACTTTAAAATTTTCATACATTTTGTTGCATTATTATTAGGTTGTATTAGGTTGGGGTAGGTTAGGTTTGGTTTGGTCTAAAAAGAAAGTTACAAAATCTCAATCTCTGCGGCATATTTACCCTAATATTATAATATGGACTTACTAGGTTTTGATTATTTAGATATTTTAACTTTTGATTGAACGTATGCATTTTTGCATATTCGATATATTGAAAAGAGAAAAATACCTACAAAAAAACAGTTTTTAAATAACTAAATAATAAAAATGTATTATAATAATAATACCTGAATGTGTTTCCTTGTTGAATGGGGCACTGCGTAACGAACGGCACTCCGTCATAGTACTGAGATCCTCGTTGGAAGATTCCGTGCCAGTGGATGGTCACCTCCATGCCTTCCATATGGTTTTCGACGTCAATTACAACCTTGTCGTTCTCGCAAACCTGTATGCTGGGTCCTGGCAACATTCTGTTGGCTGTGAGGATACCCCTTTCGACACCATCGGCCAACACGCATTGGCAATGACTCCATACTACGTTGGTTGCGTTTGGCGTGCACACTTGACAGGCCCTGTTCGGAAAGATGATTGATGTTTATATATAACGAATTAAAATAATAAAATTATCTTTTAAAAATCTAAAATGGTGGTATTTTATTTACTGATAGAATAACATAAAAATCACTCACTCGATTAAAATGCATGAAAACAACATGATACATTCATAATTTGGTTGACATAGAATGCTTTGGATGAAAGCTGATTCAGAAATAAGTAAGGGAATGTAAGTATCTTATTATGTGAAGAATGCAGTAACCAAAAGATACTTGCATTCAGTGATAATAATGAATATTCATTGTTGAATCACTGCAATATTATTATGCTCCCTCTTCGCAATGGCCCAAGTAAGACGAATTTTAGCGTTCTTTGATAAGTATTAAAACACCAACACTGTGTCGAAATACGGTGAACATTTTACGGCATTTGTCACTCTATTTTTAATAGTGATCCATAAACAAATAAGTGGATCACAACAATCAGTAAGAAAGTTCTATATTTAAATTTAGATTGATTTTATGTATTAATTATTTATGAATAAAATTACTCAATTTATGTTTGCATTAATTTATGCACGGAGCTAAAAGCTTATTTGTTCATTCAGTATTATGTGAGATTTAATCAAAAGTAAAATAAAATACTTTTTTTTACTACAAATATCACATTAATTTTGCAAGCAGCGCGAACATTTTAATAAAGTATTTCTTATGGCTGCGTAACGTAGAAAAGGTTGGGAATCTTCGCATGTAGGCTGGGAGGTAATCATCATAAAGAATGCATCTAAAAAGTATTTCTAAATAAACTTTTCAATTACCTACATAATTACTTTTCGTTTTTATTGGTTAAAATTTATGGCAAAAGATATTTTACTTTCTTATATTAATTAGTTGGCAAAATTATTAATGAATTTTATGACAATTATTATTGACTAGTTATATTCACAATTGTGTATTTTCAATTATAATTTTTTATGACTTATTTCGCTTTAAATTAAAAACTGAGTAATAAATAAATGATCATATATGTATTTATTTGTGTTGTAAGTCTATCCTATGCTGTTAATTGCAATTCTCTTAAAATTAATTGGGTAGTAAAATTTCTTAAAGTAAAAAGAAATCGAATTGTTTGAATCGATGTGAAAGATCAATGCTTTCATTTTAATGGAAAATGAATATAATTTAATACAAATTAATAATTAACTAATACGTGTTATTAAATACGCACCATTGTTATTTTGTGAAATATTATTAATAAAAATGATTATGAAGAATTTCTCATATATTTTTTTATCATGGGAAAAGTAATTCAATAAGATAATATATTCATAATTTAGGCTTAAAAGTCAATTTAAACAATGCGTATTATTAATACATAACATTATTTGAAATTCATTTGCAAGTTCTAAAGTTTTTTCATTACTTCAATGAACACATTATTTTAAATAATATTGTTTCATGGCATATTATGTAACTTAAAATATACTGATTTACATATCGAATTGTTTCAATTATTCAATTACAGTGAAAGGAACATAGTTTAATTATTTGCAGTTTTGTATATAAGAAACCGATGATAAATTAATTATGTATCAATTGATTAGACATAATATATTATGAAAGAATACCCAAAGCAGTGCATTGGACTGTTTGCGTGCTTTCTTACTCTCGAATAGAGTTTCAAGAAGAGAAAGAATTTTATCACGATGGCTATGAATGTTAATATGACTGAAATACTTACGCTCCAAGAACTGTGTAGTATTCAAGGGTGAAATGATAGTAGCATACTCTTGGAGGTTCGTTCTCCCTGCAAGCTCTGGCGCACTCATCGGGCGCTGACAGAAGAGGGTTTCTTCTGAGTTCAGCTGTCGCACTGCTGGTGAAGTCCAAATGCCTGAACGGCGACTTGGAATTGGCGACTGCTGGAGGAAGGGGAGGCAGAGGACTGCTTCTTACTCCAGCGCTCAGTTTACCAGAGGATCCACTGCTGAATCCACTGGCAGAAACGAGACCAGATACGTCTTTTCCGAGACCAGGATGAGTCTGAACGAGACCATGTGTTGATGAGAAGAAGTCACTTGATTCAGGGATTGCTGTATTTCCGCCATTCCACCATGATGCGGATGTTGATTGGTCAGTAGGAGAAACTTCTGTAAGAGAGAAAAAAAGAAATAAGGTTAATAACTATTGTAGAATAAATTTATTGTAATAATAACATAGATTATTGCATCAATCTGTGTGAATGCAAGTGGTAGATAAGTCGTATTATTTTATAAAACGTGCAGAGCAGGCTGATTAAGTATCTAGGTAGCGGTTGAATGCAGTGTTTATGGGTAATAATTATCTTATAAAAACTTCAAACAGCTAGTAAACTTTAGGTACATTCCTTCTTGTTAAAGTATGTTACTTTTAAATTTCTTGATACGTAATAATATTATGCGGAAACATTGTATTTGAAAAAAAATAAGAATTTAGCGACTGAGTTATGTTTATAGAATATAAGCCAATGCAACGAAAAAATGATTAAACAGTGATTTAAAATCTAGGTATGTACACATACTGTATAAATCTAATTTGATTTATGTATTGTATATATGAAAGAAATAATAATAAAGTAAGTAAATAGAGTGATCAATATTTATTAACAATCCAATCGCCGCTATGTGATTTAGAAAAATGTTAAGGTTTAATAAATAATTTTATCATTGCTTTATTTAAAAAAAGATTTAAAATGTTTTTTTTTGTATTTAGTAAGATTAAGCCTTAGTATGACCACGATACCGTATCTTGGTTCGTTATAATTCGATATAACACTTAAAGATTTTTTTTTTAGAAAATACGATGTTATTATATTCAATATGAAGTGCATAAAACTAAGTATGTAATATTATTTAAAAAATATCGGTGTGTGTGTACTTATGTACTCGCGTTAGAAGTTATACTTCTTTGGCGTAACAAAACAAAAACAAAACTTGTGACAAACTAGATTCTCCGACTAGCTCTTAATTATCTTGTTAAATTACACACTCAAGAAAAAAGACCGCTTATTGGAACGCCGTTGGTTTATTTCTATACATTTTAACTTATATTACTAAATTATATAATTTTAATTATCGTTGTTTTTATTTTTAAAGTAACAACTGCCACTATGACGTTTAATAGTTTGTTTACGTAAGGAATTGCAAATGGCCGACAATAATAAATTTGCTGCCTAGCAACGGAACAATTATATACAATAATATTATACTGTTTAACCATCTTTATTACAGTATCATTCTGTGGCGTAATGGTTGTGCGTTCGGCTGATAACCGAACAATCGTTGATTCGAATCCAATCGAGTGTGTTTTTTTGTGTGAAAAAATAAATTATGTGTTACATGTCACATGCCAAAAATACACTCTGATCTGATTTTTCAAACGCGCCTAAAGAAGTATAACTTTAAAAATATTTATTATCTCCTAACAAACTAGCTAGAGATTTAAAAAAAAAAATTAAGTGTACAAATTTGTATGCTGCGTATTTTTTTTTTCGATACCGCTAGTAGTCTTTTAAGATAGCCAAGAAGAAATAATAAAATACAATAAGCAATACATATATAATTTAAGATTAAAGTAAAAGTGATCGGAATTTTAATTCTACTTAAAGGTTAAACACTATCTACGGACTTCACTGGCTTATTATATCAGATGGAAGCTTAAAGTTGGATATTGTAACGAATATTATCCATACACGTTGTTAACATATTGATATTATATACTTGGCTTTAGTTATTTAAAATAAAACGTTTATAACACGATTTAATACGGCGTATTAGTCGGTATACAAGACACGATATTTATTGTATCCATAAAACTGAAATTTATTTAGAGATAAGCTCGTATAATTGCTGATAGTGAAAATATCTAACATGAGAAATTTAATTTAATAATATTTTAATGTTGTACGTTTTAACATAGTTGTAAAATTTTATTTTGATTTATAAACACAATTTAAAATAAAATTTTAATTAAAACCAAACAAGTAGATTGCAAATTTATGTTGCTTTCACCATGGCCACAAAGGTATGAGGGCTTTTGAGACATGTCAAAATCCACTACTCACTTACGATGCAAGACATTAACGATTGTAACGCCTTTTTCACACGCTGAATTTTTTTGAGATTGCAATTACCATACACATATAAATTATTCACTCATTGTCAACAATCATAACCATGAAGTTATGTGCTTTGTTTCAAGCGTCAGTTACTTATCAGTGTTATCACTTTATATAAGTTTCAACTTTCATCACAATAATAATGACGTTGATAACTTGTTTTATAATTTTTCGAAATACAATAAAAAGGCTATTAAATTTTCATATTGTAGCGTAATATCTCGATTAATTTAGCGTTTATTATATAGTAATTCATTGTAATATTATAAAGTTCGCCACATATTATGTATTCGCTACATACATTTTTAAGAGAACTCACCTAATTCCGTACACATCTAACTTTTATGTTTGAATTTTTAATTATGTATAAGTAAATATTTAAATATTTTTTAAATGCTACAGAAGTAAAGGGTAGAAAAAGAGATATATACCGCGAGAAAGAGGGAACTGATACAAATTCTAAGTTACAGTTGAGCTGAGGAGGTGCGAATTTTTTTATGTGGAACTCATGAAAAATGTGGAGATTGGTGAGGATGCCGTGATCATTTTTCTACCTACCTTGTAAAAATATAGGTAGAAAAAACTATACAGCTTTACAACAAATTATTAATAAACAACTTCTCATATACACCTGCGATGGAGAGGTTTTCTCAAGAAAGTGTTGATCAAATGTTTAACAATCGTTTTTCACAAAAAAAAATTGAGAAAACCTATTAATAGGTTCATAATATATGACAATGGTAATTTAACTTAATTACCATTTGACTGCTTAATCTGCAAACCAGCCAACTACACTTTTGACTAAAAATAAGATTTTGATGGCATTTTGTTATAAAGTATATTTTCTATACTCCTAAACATATAAATAAATGCGTTATCGTTCTTCAACCAAAACAGCCAACCGCAGGTGCTAAATTTCCAATATCGTAAATGGAACAACTTTGCTCTTTATATAAATTTTCTTTATATATAAAAGGGTAGAAAAATAGTGTATTACTTAACTTGTAGTGCAGCTTATTTGTAAAAAGAATCTAAGTGTATTTTTGGAATTTTTAAATTCCACTCGATAGTTAAATTATTATGTTTTTTCTCCTTCCTGGACAAAAATTTGCCCAAATGGAGTTAGCCGGTTTGCACATTGAGCAGTCGCGTTGTGTTTATATATATATATTTATTTTATACACTACTTATTATAACTAAATTCTCTAACTCAATCTAATCTATATTGGAAATAGATAGATAGTCTTTGACAACGCATACATAATTTAAATGTTTTATTTATAATATATCTACAAGACTTATTAATCTGTATGTATACAATTTAAAGCCGAAGACAGGGTTGACATGATTGTATTACATTTAAATCACGTATGTCTTTTCGACGTATTGATTAAGCAGTACCTACCTTAATATATGTCAATTATTTGAACTCGTAAATAAAACAAATATAAACCTGATCTGAATAAAATTACAAATAATTTTTACTGTTAGAATTCCTTGCTATTTATTGTTGTCTTATATAAAACGCTCTCGCATTTGCGCCTATATTAATTTATAGTATAATAGCTGATTTTTTTCATTTTACCGGTCGTTAGGCATACGTAAAAAATCCGGAGAAGTTGGTAGATATTAAGATTTTATTTGTATATCTATAAAATGCTAATGGTATCGAATTAGTTTCGGACTTATCGAGATGGCCTGAAACGGGCGTTTAAAGTTATCATCTGAGAAATCTCGCTGCGAATAAATGTATTTTAACCGGTGTGTTCACCAGTTAATTCAATACCTAACGTGATTAGAAATACTTCATAAAAATATGCGATCACCAGAGCATCTACAGGTATTGTGTTATGCAAGTTGCGATCGCAAGGCACTTTCTAAGTGTTAGGCAAACTTGGCGTGAAAAAAATGAATTTTATATATGAAAATATTATCGTCGAGAAATGGTTTCATTTTCATAATTTTAAGTTAAGATTTTTATACAATAAATTACGCTATTTAAAATAATTTACTACCTACTAATGCAGGTAAGTATAAATATGTAAATACTAATATGTGTTTGGATCCATAATAAGTTTTAGTGCATAGAACAGATTAATAAATACAATAGATATGCAATTATAATATACTACATTTTAAAGCAAATTTTTGAATGTGTGAGTATCCTACGAAAATAAACTACACAGAGTAGTGTGTGTTGCAATCTTCAAATACTATATTGAATTAGCGTCAGTGCATAAAATGAGAGCAGTTGTCAGAACGAATGACAAGCTTAGAATGACGTATTCTTGACACGCGTCCAAGCTCAAGATTGGTTGTCTGTTACTCGATACTTCTGAGGTATATCAGTACCCATTTATTTTGTGTTCCCTGGTTGTGTGAATGGCTGACAACCACGATTATTTCTCATTAAAAACGGTAAAAAACCGTTGGGATAAAAGCGATCTACGATATGCATGACGATGGGCGTAAACTTAGCGATTGACTGAGAAAAGTGGTGCAACTTTGTGCTTGCTTTACGTGATGATATTGGAGAATTACAGGATGCAGTACCTAAGTAGTAAATAAAGTAAACCCGGGTACATAAGATTGTATAGGGAATACCACATCCCCTGGAAATGTCCTAAAATATATATGGAAAGGGAAGAGTTGCGGGGGACGGTTAAACCAACTGTTGGTCCCAATAAACTGGCCGATTTGGTAGCCACAATGGCCAATTTTGTTGAATTAAAAAAAAATTGCGGCTTCATACTATCAACGTGAAGATCTTTTGAATTAGATTGTTTGGAATTTTTGTAATAGATTTTATATTTACCATTTTTTTTAGTCTCATATAACTGCTCCTGAGACATTCTCAGACATAAAAAATACTGATGCTTTACATCCAAACGTAAGATCCCGTGATACGCCTGATTAATACCAGGTGTAGCTTGGCGGGGCCATTAATTCAATGTGAAGAAAATGAAAAAAAATATAACTATGAAAGCTGTATGCAAAGAAAAAAATATCATTTTGAGTAAATGATTTTTTTTAATGACATGAAATGACAAATTTAAGCTTTTATACTTATTAAACACCCCCTTCTTCTTCATTACATGTCCAAAAAGTTGTAGCAGGAAGTAATTGTCAGATTTATTTCTAACCGTATCTTAGTGGATTAGAATTATATATATATATATATACATGAACTGAATATAATATGCTTCAAGAAATTATATACGGTATGATTAAATTACTACTTTGAAGACGTGCTAATAATAATAGTTATGAGTAGTCTTCAAATAATATATTCCATAAGATATAAAGGTTCATTACAATTATATACATAATACCTAAATGAATTATATTGACAACTGCTGTAAGAATTTATTTATATTATAGTTGTTTATAGATACTTTATAGTCAGTGAATATGGTAAATAAAGCAAAAAATAACGATATTAATTATGTTCGTTTATGATAGAATACATCTGTAGGTATTTTATATATATTATATATGTATAATATAATATGATCGCAGATAATATTTTAAGAAATAAAATGTTAATTGACATGTCGTGATGAAAATCTAGCTCAGCAATTTTAAATGCTTTTAATTAAAAAGCTGTGATAAATATCAATGTAGAATTACAAAATATAATTAACTCATCTATCAGCTGAGAGGTAGGTACTTATGATAAATGAATAACCACGAATTATTAGTTATATTAATTTTTTAGTTTAATTTAGAAAAAAAAATGTCATATTATGTAGTCCATATCATTATTTAATTATTCTTTTCAAAATTATAAAAGGATGTCTGAAGGCACACATGTTGCAAAATAGATTTTTACAGGTAAATATATATTTAAAATAATTTTAACAATTATGAAAACGTCTATTATATTGATGGTATAGTGAAGAGAATTATTTTTGTTAACATATTATATTAAAAAGAAAGTGTGCTTGTCTATTCAAAACTAATCAAATATTGTGTGAATACTGCATGTTACCATTTTTTGCTCCTAAGAGGATATTCCAACAGATTTAAAAAAAAACTATGAACATTTGTTAATCATTCAAAAACTACGTTAGGTGTTTCTCCTGGATTAATCACATATTGACGTTGGATTTGATCTGCTACTAAACTATACTCTACTACATTTGACTTAATGTTTATTAAAACACTCAACAAAGCAACAATGCTAAATAGCTATTGTTTTACCGAAGGTTATAAAAGAGGAATATACTATAATATACTTTGCTTCTGTATATTATGAGAATTATTTTGAAATACAAAAATACTAGGAAGAAAAGAAACCCATTGTTTGATCGAATCCACTTTGAGTACAAAGTGGTTGTACCTATAGATATACAAACAAACGTTTTCCTACGCTTTCCGCCACATTAGGCATATACTGTGGCGTAACAAAGTTACAGAATTTTTAACTATCGAGAAATTTAAAGTATTTTTTTCAAGATCTAATAGCATTGGTGGGTATATAACAGTGGGGATGAACATATGGCACTCGAAAGAATTCTGTTGGCACGTGAGAGAATAGAAAAGTCTTATAAAACCTGAAACTCTGGCACACACAAGACCCAAAAAATTTTAGGATGAAATTTCACTGAAAATTTTTGATTGAAAGACCTAAAAAGCTATCATTTTTGATTGTGCATGAAATTTTGTAAAATCCTGAGAGTTTGTCTGAGAGAGAAATTAAAAAAGATCTTCACGTTCAATCTGGACTATTTTTTTTGGCATGCCAGTCATCGTTACAAATTAAAAAAATGACACCTAGCAATAAAAATGTTCATCACCTCTGGTCAACAATATCAATAAATAATAATATTTTTCAAAGGCTTCGCAAAATACCAGTAATGGCACTGTATTACACGAATTACCATTACTCAAGACTAGCTAATGTGTCAACGTCCCGTCGTCGTACATATCCGCTCCACTTGGCGCAATAATGATTCAAACGAAGCGTTCGTTTCCCTCGCAAATAGCTTTTAAAAATGTCCATAGATTTATAACAAATACGTGATTCGCAGACCGTATGTAATAGCAGGCGTTGATTGGTAGGTAGTGCTTGAAGATAATTATGGCTAATTGTACGAGTGTGACGATCGTCGATCAGCGAGTATTTATTGCGAAAAATCAATGAGAGAATTAGACAGCTTTATTTTAAATATGTTTTATACAGATTAGTAACACCACTATTATATAAACAACAAGCAATAAACAAAAAGGGGGATCAAGGTAATAGATTGGCACCCAAAAGAGTAGAGGGATAGTGTAGTTTTACAGATCTATCAGATGACGTCTATCGCCATGTTATGTTGTTGTTTTTTTAATCTATAACTATGAATGCGTAATTGAAAGAAAATTGGTACGGATATCATATCAGAAGTCAGTTTGATACGTACAAGTCGTTAGTATTGCTATCTTGTTATTGATCAAGTATTTCTGAAAAAAAAACTGTAGTGTGCCTTACTATTTTATATTTATCACAAAATATTTTTTAAAATATCATACCTACTATAATTACAATCAATCAGGCAATGGTAGCAAAATTATCGGTATGTGTTTCTATCGCTGTAGTAACAAATCAGGGAACTCGATCTCGAGCTCGGAAGAATATGCGATAAACTTAAATATCTATCAAGAATTTGCTTGTTCTTCATTCTGACAACTACTCTCGGTTTATACACTGACGTTCATTCAATATCGGCATATTTGAAGATTGCAACACACACTATTGTGCGTCTATAATGTGTAGTTAATTTTTGTAGGACGCTCACACATTCAAAACCCTGCGTCAAAATGTTGAGTATTGGAGTAGGTATAGCCTATCGGAATTCAATTGATTAATCTATTCTGTATCAAAAACCCAGCTGTACATAATTACTTACTCAAAATAACTCAATAGAGAATAAGGTTGACATGAGAACGTTATGTCGGCCCTCGTAGTTTATTGTGTAAGTTTCTGGCTTTTCATCTGGGGGCTCCGGATTCGATTCCCGGTGAGATCAAAATATATTTAGGTGTTTGTGATTGTTTCACTTATATTACTATTTACATTACTATTTTTGGGCCTTTTACACATATTTTTTTCAATAAAAAAAATAGATATCGCCAAACTGATTAAAGACAAGTCACATAGTGGATACTAAACAACCACACAGCCGCTATAACTTCTGCCTGATCTTATTCGGCAAAAGTACATGAAGGTACATTGACTGCAAAGATTGGAAGGAGCTAGGAAAAAGCTTCACACAGCAATTAAATAATCCGGATGATGAGATGACGATAGCATAATACAAAAAATAATGATTATGAAAGAAAATTGACTTGGATTATGAAATTTATCATAAAAAAATGATAAAGTGAATAATATTATCATTTGATCGAAGGGTTAATAGTTTTTTTTTCCAAAGATACTCAACATTGTAGTAAGAAAATGAACCATTAATTATAATATTACTAGCCTAAGTCAGTTTAATATTAAGTTGGTACGTAGTAAGTATGTTTAATGAGTCGTGTAATTCAATATGTAATGAAATACACTGTATATTGTAATGGTATAATTAAATGGTTGTTTATGAAATTTATCGTAAATCATAAAATAGACTCGGTAAGTTTATCCTGCGTATCACTGGATTGAAATAAAATTATATTCTGTTATAAAGCGATAATAATTAAATGTATTCTAATACGTTTATCGTGTTCAATATTAAGTAGATGTAATCTTACACTAGTGCGGCTTTTGAGCTTTGAGAATCGATGTCTCCACCGAATCTTAGGGGTACATTGGTACGACCGCGTTACAAACACCCGAGTTTGTGAGCAGACACAACAGCCTTCGGTGATTGAAGTTATCACGAGGAGACGATTTACGTGGCTGGGACACGTATTCCGGATGCCGCCAAAGAGTGCGGCACTTCGTACCCTTGTGGCACAGCCTCAAGGGTTCCGTCGCCGTGGCCGGCCCTTCCTCACCCTGCAGCGATGCTACAAAAGCGACCTACGTGCTGCAGGTCTGACATGGCGGGAGGCGCAGGAGTTGGCGATGGACCGAGGGAAGTGGCGCCAACTTGTGCTTGCCCTATGCCCCAATGTTGGAACGTGACAGGGTGGAAGAAGAAGAAGAATCTTACACTACGTAAATGAGTTTTGTATGATATGTAGGTAGATACGGTATTCATATTATGGTGTCTGTTTGTTGATGATAAAATAATATATACTATGTATTCATTTACATATTATCCGTACTCAATTTGTAGATGACTTGGAGTAAAAATAGCTGTCCTATTAGTATTAATCGAAAAAGGTACTGTCAAGGAGAAGGGAGAAGAGAAAGGAAGGGGGAAGGGGGAAGGGGAAACAAATATTTGGATCAGTAAAAACGATCGTCAAGGATAAAAATAAATTACGAGTCGACAGAGAAATAAAAAAAATAAGACGTACCTACACAAATAATGATTTAGACAGTTTATTTGGAAAAGATGCAAATCCAAAAAGTTAATAAAACAGATAAAATAGAAAAAACTAACAGGTAACAACTTTACAGGCCCAGAAAATATGAAAAATCTGGGGGAAAGGACCGTAACCGCGTGGAAAATAAGGCATGTAAAAACTTATAGAGCCATTAAATACCAAAGAAACTATTATAGATAATTAAATTGTAGATATCAAGCATGATAATATAATGTATGAATGAGTTGCACGAATAATTAATGACACATAGCAAATTATACAGCATTTTCAATTAGTTCTAACTCTCACAAAACAAAAACAGTAATAATTGATTGTGATCAATAATTTTAATATATAGTTAGGAACTGAACATTGCTTTTTTATGAATCGTATGTATTGTTACTATTATGCAAGAACATTACATGATTTTGCATGCATCATTCTTTTTCTCATATTTTCCTGATTTTAATTCCGGATTGAGACAATTATTATTGAGGAATTTATTTTGTTCATTATTATTTTTAATTATGGCATGCCAAATAAAATTTGTTGTTAGAAAGGAAATTAGAAGTCGGTGTTAAAAATTAACTTAATGACGATAACTAATTTAAAATTATTAACCTATCAGAAATTATCTATCTTCCTGTGATAAATTTATAACCTGTAGCAACTAAAAAATGGAAGGTTACTCAAATTAAATGCTGCATTAAATATGTATGTTATTAAAAAAAACCTTGTATACGTCACTTAAATTACACTAAGATTTATTAATTTAAATTATTTAGTTACTTACTGGAAAATGGAAGATATATAAAAACTTTACTATATTTAATAATGAATATATCTAATGCAACCTTTTATTCTAAGAGAAAATTCGTCCAGTTATTTCAGTCAGATTTTTTTATGGAATAATACAATTATTGATGACTTGTATAATAATTATTATTTTGATGGGCTTCGGATACTTTAAGTCGTGTATATACAACGACAAGATTATCAACTTTATAACTATAAATAAATGCAATATGTTATTGTGATAATGACAGGTTAATTGTTACTACTTTTCGTAGTACGAGAACAAGTTGCTATTTTATTACCATGTTTTTATTAGCTTGTATTTTTGTTTGTCCGGTACAGATTTTTTTCTTGTGTGTCCAGTACAATTTTTTTCTTATTTTTCCAAGATTGGTATTGGACGATTGAAGATTTTTAACTAACTTTCCGGCTAGCTAGACATTTGAAACTTTTAGAATATATCAAAACAAGACGACAATGCATTCTTTTAATACTTTTGGCCATCTTCAAGCAGAATTGAATTCATTTTCAGTTAATTCTGTTTTGTATGTTTCGGAAAAAATTCGTTAAAAGTAAAACACTACTATTATTGGTTGCTAAGGGGGTCCTAGCAACTAAATTATTAATTTATAGGTGCGTTACTATGGAAATCAATATGAAATGTCCAAATTACATTTCAGTATTCTATATTTATTCAGTATTTCTATCAAGTATAAAAAAAGTATTTATTAATACATAGAATTGTCAAGTTTATATAATTCAACAGAAAATTTAAAAATGGTATATAAAAAGTTCGTTTTATCTTGTAATTATTTATAATGTTGTCAACTTTTGTAGGTACTGTCATTAAAAAAAAGCTTCATTCACTAATTTTATAGTGCATAAATTGAAATACAAAAACGAAATAACAATAAAATAAATTTCTTAGTAATAATAATTATGGTTTATTCAATATAATTTGTCCGGTTTGAAAGTGTTCTTAGCGTGATTTATTTTGAAAGCATAAATAATTTAAACAATAAAATTATATCATGTAAATATTGCCTGATGAATAAAATCGAGCAGCGAAATTATCTGTCTCTGTGAACGAAAACTTTCGTTTTGTTATTTTAACTGAGCGTTTTGATATTCGTAAAATACAGGCAATTTTACAAATTGTAGACTGTTATCGGACAATAATTCTATACACTGAAATAAATCACTTGAATCAATAGAAGCAAATTGCTATGAGAAATCATGTCAATATCTCGCTCAAGAAAGCGAAAATTAAATGATTTAACGTGTCGAAAATTTACTATTTGAGAGTTAAATAATAAGATAGAAAACCAAATAATAATTCTAACCATTGAAAATATTTTATGTTCAAGAATAATCGAATAGGGCCATAAAACAGATTTGTATTTGTATAAACAGTGACTAACAATAATTTCGTATGATAAACTTTCGTACATAATATGTATTTAAATTTTATTCCGCATATGATAGATAAATATTAGTTCTTCTTTGTCGGGTTCTCATAACTGAGGATTATCACTCGGATGACTTGGCCATTCAATTCTTGTCCTTTGTCTTCTGCACGGTTTTGCTCCACATTTATCGGCACTCAATGAGATAGTTGTTAGTAGAAAATTAGTCATTTACTACTGTCGATATGACCAAATTTGTTTGAGTTTGCCAGATTGTAATCGTCCTTGGGGACTATATTGCCAAAAATTAGAGCTTCCGGTGAAATACAGAAGAATTTGTTTACTGGTCAGCTTAAAATAAAAGAGCGCAATTGGTACAATCTCTTTGTATGGACCCAAGAATTGCATGATAAAAATAAAGAAATGAAACCGAAAGAAAAAAGTTAAGTTTGAATTCTTGTGGAGAAGAAGGTATAGGTAGAAGAAGTTTTTTAAAAACCTGGGCATTATTTTACTAAAAATTTAGGGAGATACACATGAAATGAACTCAACATGACATGCGAATAAAAGTTTGCTGTCGTTTTTTATTGTAAACAGCATGTAACCACCGAAAATAAAAATGGCATGAAATTGAATGAACAGTTCATAAATAATGTGTCACTATAAATAATAGTGTAGAGTGCCGTCAGCAGATTACACACTAAGTAAATATCGCAACTTACAGATTAGGTACCTCTCGCTAAGTTGACAGTTTTTTCGCTTACGGGATTAAATAAGTTTATCTGCTGATTACATATAATATTCGCTACGTGTAACTACTTAGGGACCTCACGAAAATACTCCAATTGGGGCTCAAAATACTCACATCTATATTTTTAGCAGCAAACTAGTTTTTATATTATATTAGTATTATTAGGATGTTTATAAAATTGATTTTATTAGGCTAAAATTATTTTAAAAACGAACAGAAGAGTGTCATATTTCATAGAGCAGTGCTGCCAATTATAAATAATAACTAAGCGATCATAGACTAAATACTAAACCATGTTTGTGCATTAACACTATCCATAATAACATAACACAAATACGTGTCGGTTGCCATTACTTACTAAATATCGGTTGTGTGCTGGGTAAATATAAAAATGAAACGTTTTACTATTTGTATCCAGTAAGTGTATTATATAAGTATAAGTTAGTGGGTATAATTGAATAAAAGATGTATTTTTCTAATAATTTTATAACAATTACTTCCGATTTTAAAGTTTAAAATAATAAGGAAACTATTAAAATTTTGATAACAAGTAAGCATTAATTGTATAGTTTTGTCAGAGTTGTTCTAGTATCTTAGATTTGATTCTTATTTCATAAGAATACTTTTTTATCTTGTGGTAGGTATCTTTATGTATGGATCGAGCATTGTCAAATATTTTAGTACATAGATTTAAAAAAAAATGATGTTATACAAATTATTTTAACAACATGATTGCCTGAATATAAGTATGTAACAGTGCTTAATATGTTTTCATGAAAAATAAAATATTATTTTTACTGTTAATTTGTAAAGTAAAAAAGAATCAAAATAAAGCGAGTACAGTAAGTGGCCAATTAAATGTAACGTGATACAGTTTCGTTGCAAAACCATTGCATTGACCTCTTAAAGAAGGCCACCTTAGTATGGGTAACAAAGAATCCTTACGCAAGAGGAAAAATAACTTTAATACAACAATGTAAGCATTCTGACATGGTCATGCAAATAAATTCTTCACTATAAAAAATAATGCACACGTTTTACAGACTTCATCAATCAAAATGTCCATTAGTATTTAGATACAGTGATTCATCAGGTGTAATGCATTTATATCAGTGTGTATTATAATATACGAAAAGTGTTTTTACAGCAAATTTAACTATAATTGATGTTGCACTAATTTGACCATCTGGAATATAACATTAAATATTATGTTATAAATATTATACACTATTGCATTTGATTATTCTGTGCATATTTATGTATTATCATAGATCTCAACTATTACTAGTGTCTTTAAAATTGGGTTAAACATACTTTGGTAATAGAAAATTACTCATAATAATTATTCAAACGCGCATAATAGTTATCTAAGTATTCATTGATAATTAAACCTCTCACTTCAGTTATATCTTAAATATGCAAAACATACCGTTATTGATCAATGTCCAATCAAATATATTTTTATAAAAGAACACATAGCAACTTTGTAATAACTAGATTTGTAATATAAGTACCGTAAATCGGGGTTATTTTACTCCACTTTCCCACCAATGTTTCCTATTTTATTGTCATAAAAATTAACTAATACCTTTTTAATGTTTCATTTATTTTATACGATTAAAGCATTATACAAATTAATTGTTTTACAGTTCAAAACAGTTATTGACATCACATTTTATTTGAAAAAATACTTATATATTGGGGTAAAGTAGTCCTTTAAAGAGAGTTACTTTACTTCACCAGTAGCTATTTAAAAATGACATTCAAATTATAATAATAGCACAAACCAAATATTTGTAGAAAAAATGTCTGCATAATTCATAAATTATTATTTTAATTTGAAAGGTAAATTTACAATTAAAAAAAAAACTGTTACCAAATCAATGTTTACTGAACCGAAGTATTATTTACTATCTATTGAAAAATATTTTTTATCTATTATATTTAGATTAGATGAATATTTTATTATAATTATTATTTTCCACAATTTTAACACCAAAACTAACTCGTATCGTTCATTCTAATTATAGTGTTACTTTGAAGTTTCCGTCTCTAATACCATGTGTTAATACTGAAAAAAGAAGAAAGTCTAACCTAAAGTCACTCTAAAAGCCAACTTATATTATGTTCTCGGCAATCGTCGGTCCAACTATTACTATTTTATATTTTTCATATAGTTTCCATAATTTTAACAACAAAACTGACTTCATTATAATGAAGATTGCCATCTGGAAGTTGCCGTCTCTAATACCATGTATTAACATTAAAAAAATATTTTACCTAAAATAATTCTTAAGGCCAAATTACCTTAAGTCCTTGTCAATCGTCAACCAAACTATCACCGATCGTCGATTGATTCATCCGCGTAAAATATGAAATTGTTATATTATTTAATTCACGATCGGAGAGGTGATCGAGCGAATGATCATAGTAATTAATAGTCTAATAGTGTAATTTGAGCTTTCGTATAGCTACCATATGAATCACAATACATGTTTTTTAATACTTACCTATTAAGATATTGGAAAAGTTGTACAAATAATATTTAATATATGTAGCAATTCCAATCAAATATATTAATTGAGATAGATGAGTTGTAGGGAAACCTTCAGAGATCACATAAAAAATAGATCCTATACATCAAAACATCCGCTGGCCTTCGTCCTCCCAGCATACCACGGAAAGATTTAAAGATAGGTGGAACTCAGCTTCGAAAAATCTGAATAAAATAGATTCAATAGCCTACAGTAACAATTATTATCCGCAATTATAATTATATGGAATAATTTATGATATCCCATGTGCTGGCGTTTCTTTGATAATAGTAGTTGTGATAATTGCTTTATAATTCAGTTTATATTATTAAATTTATAATATTATGTACTGATGATGTAGCAAAGGTGTTTTTCCTGTAAATAGATTTTAATTTATAGTCTCGTAATTCCGTCTCTAGGTGTCTTTTATATCGATTACACTTCACCTTGAGTAAGTTAAACAACTGGTAAAAAAACTTATTACAAAATTCAATTTGTTAAACTTATAAACAATGGCCTCAAAATCAATAAGGGGTAGAGCAGTGAAATACCTTAACTGATCGATTATACTGACAATGCGATTACAATGTCAGAGTAGTCATATTATGTAGAGCATTTAGGGCAAGTTGGGCATTCAAAGCTTTAGGGAAATTGGTAAATAACCCAACCTCGATTGAATCATTTCCTTTTTGCAACTGAACGAATATTTTATCGAATTACACAGCGGAACTCGTTCAAATAGCTCACGTACGCGTGCGCACTTCTAATATGATTAATGATAACATTATTGAAACTTGTACAAGTGTATTAATGTGAATAATATACATATGCAATTCATGAATAATTCATTTAATGATATAGTTATTATTTTTTTTTTTACTTAAGGATTGCTTCAGTTTTGTAAATTATTTAAAACTAACACCGTTGCTTTGACAGTCTTAAATCAGTACATTATTGTGTTTAAATAATTTTAAACACCTTCAATTCAATTCACATATTATACTTAGTGAACTTTACAAATTAAAAATTTAAGACGTTTACAATGTGACATATATAAGTAGTATTAAAACAGTATCTAAATATTAAGAATATAAGCAGTATAAAGAGTAAATATAAAAATATATATGTATACCTATACAATGGAAGTATGTCAAATAAGCTGAGTAGATTCGGTTTTAAGAATTTATAAAACAATGTCTATGCTTATTCTCAGGTAGGTGGAATATATCAATATTCGAATTTGGCTTAACAGAGTTATCGCTCTCTCAATAAGTATTGACTTTAAGACCTCTTGAGTTCTAAGATAATTATCAGGGACTACAAAAATTAAGTACATAACTAAATTATTATGACTTCTGATTTTAAGACTAAGTATGTCAGCATACCTAAGAGCAAGTCAGTTAGATTATTCCACGGATAGTATCCATACAGCCTATAAGTAAAAGAATCTTTAAAAAAATTATTCTAAATGCTCCCTACTCATAAGACCGTACATCAACTGATTCGGTGCCCAAACAATAAACTCTCCCCCATTCTCAAGCCTACTTTGAACTAAGAAATTATAAAGAAACATAACTATTAGAAAAAAATTGTGTTTATATTCAAAAACAAACTAAGAATTATTTTTGAAAACTGTTATGAAGTTATCGTTGTATAATTGGAATGTAGTTTGATAAAGTATTTAAAAGATGTCATCAATTTAATATTATTAAATAGTTAAAATTATGGCTTTTGAGGCTTACACGGTTGTATTTTTTATCGTAATATATTTTTGGGTTGTTAACGCGTGTTTTTCTTTGTTTTTTCTTCTTAAGAATATTTCTGGTAAAAGACCTAACCGTCAACGAAAGAAAATAAAAATCACGCGTAGATAACCCAAAAATATATTATAATGAAATTCATAGTTTTATTGAATTTTGTAATCATAGGTTTTTATTGAACATGAAAATGACGGAAAAACATATATCGAAACGATCTTTCATGTTGCGACAAAATGTTATATTCATCACATTCTTGCAGTTTTTATCATATATACATTTTGATTGTATTCATAGCACGAAACAATCAATATAAAATGTTTTCTGAAATATTTTAACATTTATTAATATCCCACATTCTAATATGTAATCATCTATCACAATATATGTATACGAGGCATTGTTATTTTAGTGCAGTATTATGCATTTCCTGATACATTAAAACAAGAATTCATATGGTGATATAAACATAATATTGGTAGAATATGAAAGTGTTTTTTTCTCCATTAATATGTCATCGCCTTATAAGCGTGAATTTGGTATGACAGATGTCAAGATATGAAGAATAATACCATAGCATTTCACAAAGCATTTATCGTTACGGTGCCAAACAAGGCTGGATTCAATGTTTAATTCTTTAACAATGCTTGTCAAATCAAGCAACTTTTATAAAGACATTTTTTTATTAATGTGAAAACAACATTCTCTCACAGTTATAACTATATATAATAAATACATCATGATAAAATTAGCATTTCTATCATGTAATTTATTACACTTTTATACACGTTAATACAATTATTGACAAATGTTTTAGTATGAAAGTGTAGAATTTTGCAAACGTTTTCGGTCTACTGCCCCTTTTTAGAGCATATATTTTACAAAGTCGATGATTAATACATTCTAAATTAAATAACCGTGTTGATAGCCTCATTATTATGATAAATAAATGCTGATGAAATTCGCAATGAGAAAAGCCCTCAGTCACGCTGATGATATATTTAAAAAGGCTTTTAATATGTCAACAATATTTTTGGTTATCTTATTTGTAGAGTAATTATAGAGTAATTGAGCAATGGTTACTGCCAGTTAAAGATATTGCTATTTTATAACATTTGATATCTTTTTTAAAGTAATTATTGTCTTAGAATATTGAATTTTATTTACTTTTACCAAAGTTTGTCAGTGAGATAACATTATAAATGAAAAAATCTATAATTATTTCAAATAATATATTAAGAAAAGCATATTAATTACAATGAGGTATGTTCAAAATAAGATGTGTAGTCGAATAAGCATTTAAGGGAGCAAAAAACTTCTACAAAATTAATATGGAAAAGCAGTACTATGTAAAAATGTACGCCAGAACGCCTGTTTAAGTGAGTTTCTGTTCTTTGTAGTATTTTATTATAGAGTTGAAACTTAAAAATAAAGCAAAAAAGGCATATAATTCTGTTATATTGTTGTAGATGCTAAGAATTTCATCAACGAGGATGAATATCTCCGTTTTGTAAAAAAAATGTGGATGATCAGCTCTCTAAAATATGTCTTCAGAGAGTTTTACAATAATTGTTTGATCACACAAAACTTTGGAGAGACTTATTATCAGCACACATAATATAGAGGGTACTACTTGATTTTTGAACTAATTAAATTATTCTGCAGGATATTTATCTATGCGGATGGTAAGATGAAAGGATACACGAAGAAAATTAATGGGAAACATGTGTCACGGTATTACATAATGACGTAAACGAAAAAAAGAGTTGAAAGACTAAATATTTAAATACATTCATTTTCTATATCATCATATAATATGTTTTTATTATATTAGGGGAGGTAGGTATCATATTATTTATGATTGGACAAGATATCAACTGAGTATTTCTGCTCTAGTCTAGTCTGGTTCTAATTGCCGGTCATAAAATTTTTATTAATCGTAATAAACAAAGTTTGCAAAAATTAATCTAGACAATTTAAATAAGGTTGAACTAATTATTCATTTATTAAGATTGTACGAAATAAAACTCTAATTTCTTATTTCAATATCGATTCGAAACAACATGATCTTATGAAATAAAGAAAAGACGTTTTGATTTCATCAAATTGCATAAATGACGATAAAATTGTTGTCATCATAATTCAATAGTCAATGACAACATAATATGAAAGAAATTAAGAAGAATAACAACTTCTTTAGAATAGATACATTTCAAAAGGTCTTTAGGGAACTGGAAACGCATTTTGATATAGAAAAACTGTTATAAAAAAGTGCTCTTGTTTGGAGGAAAAAAAAAGTCAAGATAATCACACGAAAAAGTCGAAGTTAAAAAGACAACTTTCACTGATAATATAATAATACATATACATTCTCATCGCGCTGCAGCTAGTGCTGGTTCGATAACAAAAGCAACTAAAGAGGAAGCGGGTTTTTTTCATTTCGATCGATCATACAAAAACCGCCACGATATCGGTGCTCGGTTTTATTCAATTGTTGCATTATTACTGAACAGTTTTTACTTTTTATTGGTCAGCGAAGTGAGACCAAATGAAAGCTAGCTCGGGAATATCTGACCAAGGCTTATGTTAACCAGAGGCTGTCAATTAAAGGGTTCTCAATCACTGAAAATAACATAATGAAATATTAATTAGTGTTTTAAACTAAATAATACGTACAGAATTGAAAAAAAACCTTAATTAAATTTTCAATAGTTTGTTGAATTTTACTAATCTTATTGTGATAATAAATTAAATAATCCATTTGATTTATTATAAAAGCAGTAATATATTATATACTCTTATTAACGCTATAGCAGGCTATAAGGCCCAATGACAGTAATGTAATTAGTAATAGAAATCAATTTCGATCATACGTACTAAGAGAAAGTCACAATAAATTTTAATACATTGTGTCAAAAGAAAATTGAGTCCGAAGCGGCATCAGCATCTTACGCACATGACTACGAAGGACTATGAGGGACGCTGAAAATACCGAAGGAGTGTCATCTACCTTGCTATTATCATAGTATAGTTCTGTACTATATTTTTACACGTAACATGTAAATAATGCTTCATTTTTACGCCAAATTTGCTGAAAATACTATAATTTTAAATATTTAATTGCTAAAAATAACTAGTAATTAACAGAAGGTTTTTTCAGAAATTTTTGACTCACTTTTCGTGAAATGCAGTAGAATTTTGTGAAAAAGGAATAAATACATAGTATATCTATATATTTGTTATGCCATATTATGTATACAGTATGTCAACCTATATAGTGTGTATAAAATGAAGATGAATCATTTTTGAACCAACTTTTTTGGATTATTATACAATAATCATTGAAAGCTATTACATATTACAATACCATATTCTAAACAATAATACTTCGCAAATAAAATATTAAAGTAAATTGAAATACAAATGGGTTTTGATTTGTGAATAATAAAAACTAGTGGCCTACCACTAATGCTTCAAATACACTCTATGACGATCGGTCATATATATGTCGAAAAACTCGTTTCTTATGTTGGCGTCCTGTGTCACAGGGTATCACAGAGTGTAAATAGGATGTCATACCTGTCATACAATATGTATGTATAATATGTCGGAATGGTATAGATTTGATCATAGACACTAAAACGCTCTTAGCATATATGTGCCCGATCGTCATATAGTCTATTTGAACCTTAAGGATTAATAATTATAAGTATTAAGTTCGTGTCCCACTCGGTACAACTTTTTCTACACCTTTTTTCCAATAGGTGTACCTATTTCTGAAGTTTTTCAAAATGATGTATTTACTTTACATATTCATGAGTAAATTTTCTACGTATTAACTGCATTACCAATATATTATTATTACATATTAATTACAATTCAGTATGTAAGTAATCTTATATCTAATTACTGATGATGATTTGAGTAATAATAATAAAAGAAGAAACGTACGCACAAAGATATTGTTTCTCGTGCAATATTTTGCTTTGTAAATCATTTTCAAAAGTTATTACGAGATATTACTATTATTGCGTTTTGAGAATCATCTAGCTAGAGATTTTGATGAGCCACTTCTAATGACCGTAAACGATTTTGCAAGGCGTTTGCTTAGAAATAGATGCACAGTCCAATCAAGCAAAATAATTGCGAAGATATACAGATTACTACAAATTTGAGATATTTTAAAAATACATCAGACAGGTATGTTAGTAAAAGCATCCACTACTTAAAATATTTATATATTTAAAATAAAGGAAGTAGGTAGTAAAAGCATAAGTTAGCAATTAATACACGTCGAAAGAAAATTAATTATGATTTGAAAAACTCTTTCTTACACACAGACACGTGATTGCTAATCTATTATAACACAATATGAAAGAGATAATTATTGTTTATTTTCACGTACAGTGGGTATTGGTTATTCATATAACAATATACATAATAATGCCTTTGATACGTACTAATTCTATTTAGTTTGAAACTATATACTGTTGCGTTAACGATGCTCGTTAACGATCCAGTCTATATGTTCATCTATAGAGCTATAAATACTATATAGATAGAATTTATTATTTAAATCGGTATTCAGTTTTTAGTTAGGTATCGATAAATCAATCTGAAAATGGACGATATAGTCTAAAACAGATGAAAATACTACTAATAAAAAAGCAACTTTAGATAATGAATAATATAGGTCATAATAAATTGCACAACTTGATTTATGAGTTCCCATCATTAAAATAATCATCGAATATTATAAACTAGCCTGTAGAAATTAATATGTATTATAAAACATTTTTTGCAAAATGACATTAATGACATTACATTAATGTCAATAAAATTATCGAATCAAATTAGAGTTAGTTAATTCTACATATTTTTACTAAGAGTAATGTTATATTGTATGTATGTATGCTAAACTTTTGCTTGACTTTTTTACAATATAAATAATAAACGAATCATGTGTTTTAGATAAAGGATAAATGATAGAGGCAAAGTGATTGATTTATTGTTTCTGATTTTCCGGCAAAGAAAAATAAAAAAAATCAATAAACTATGAATTAATTAATCTATATTAGGTAAAGCCCACGCATTACGTTTTTTTATTTAACTATTGAGTAGGTAATAATTATTATTTAAAAATATACCAATTTATGCGGAAAGATATTCGAATAAGTCGTAACGTACCAGTGGATACTTTATAATTATTCAACAAGTAAGAGAAAATTAATTTGTATAGAAAATCTTCTTCCGATATGTAAAAATGACAGCTTTGCATAACTTCAAATCACGCTCCGGAAAACAGTTAGACTATTTCCTGTCACTAATTTAATTTTTATACACAGAAAACATGCCATTTTATTTTATTTTTTAAATTATTAAACATTATAATTAAGTAAGTAATACGTTGTTTATGATTTGGAAAATGCTAATTAACAAAAGAAAACGTATTTAATTTACGTATTACAAAAGTAATCACGTTCAATTAAACATACATAGTTATTCTAGGGTTGAAAATATTTATTGATTATTTTATAATTAAGGAAGATTGAAATAAAATTACAACATCAGTTGCAAATAGATACAACAAAAATCCATTAATAAAATTAAGCCTGCTAAGTTTTGGTGTTATCACATGCAATCTTTTTATTATTTTTCTTAATTGGAATATTTTCATACTGAAATGTAGGTAGGTACCAACAAATAAAATAATTTTACTAATTAATGTAAATATGCGTATGAATCGTGTGACCATGCTTATTGGCAAACTTGCATATTCATGTATGCGTATTTACACTAATAAGCTTATTATGTAAAATTATATAAAATAAATTATAACTTCATGTTGTCATGTCTTTTATTAACAGTACAAGAATATATTTGTAATTGTAAACTATACATACAACTAATTGAGGCAAAATAATAATATATAAATTCAGTACATTTATGCAGCAGTATTTTGATATTATTATTAAATTCCATACAATCCAAATATCTAATTATTGTGTATATGTTACACCGAATGTGCGAAATTGACTATTACATGAAATGGGCAAAATTTTGGCTAATTCATGTAATAGTCAAGCCTATTGCCTTATTCATGAATTAGGTAATTTTTCTGCTGAGTACATGAATTCGCCACGGTATGGAATTCTTGAACTGTCAACATGACAGAAGAAAAGGTAAATTTAATACGGATGGTTTTATTAGTTATAATTGGACATAATATAATATTATTATTATTAGGTTAGGTTAGGTTAGGTTAGGTTAGGTTTTGTAGTTCTGAATTAAATTATTCAACTGAATGTCCATTTTGAGGTTAGCTATCAAGTGTCAACAAACTATCACAAACATTCAATCGACCATTGCACTATTGATACCCAAGCACGAATCAAATCGCGAAAATACTTTTCAATAAAATTCTTCCGTTATCATAATATTATAGTTCTAGAATTTTTTTGCGCATAGTAAATGGTAATGAACGTCATTGAAACATGACATTCGACACATTTGTTTAGTTGCAAAAAACACCACGGAGCGCGATCATCTATTTTGACCATAGCTAATATAAATGTACATTTTGACCAATCCATGAGCATTTGATACATTTAGTTTAGTTGCAAAAAATACCACCGTAGCGCTACTATCTAATTTGTCCAAGACATGAAGTAGGCAGAAAAATTACTGCCGATTTCACGCACTCTCCAGCTATTTTGTCTAATTCATGAATAAGGCAACGGGCTTGCATTTTTCATGATTTAGGCAAAATTTTGCCCATTTCATGTAATATTCAATTTCGCACATTCGGCGTAACATATACATTGAAGTGGTTTTAAATAATTGTCTATATATAATAATAAAATATCAATTGGCACATGTGAAGATTAGTACTTAATAACTATATACCATAATTTATAATCACAGTTTTTAAACGCTGTTTTTGAAATATACAAAAATAAAAAGTGTATTGGTATTAACATTTGTTGTGTTATATTGCCTTGCAAAATTTCGTGTTGTCATAAAACGATCATTTCAAAATAGAGACATTGTGCGACTATAATAAGTAATATAGTACACACACCACCTGTCCACGGCAAATTAAATACGTCAATTTACAACATTCCATCAAAACAACTCTTAAATAAGACCTTATGTCAGAGCAGTGCTCAACACAACCTTCTGTATGGTTATAAAAGCTACTATCAATTAGGTGGATACTGGTTTCTAAAAACATTTGTCCAACTATCAGAAAATGACCGCAGGGGACAAAACCCATAAATTAATACTTATTTTGAATCTCGTTTGACTATGTTGTCGACAAGTTTAGTTTAGGGCAGGGATGGCAAACCTATTACACGCCCACCATTTTTGTATAATACGCGGGTAAAGTTTCAATTTTGTATGCAAAAGTTTAGTAGAACAGTTTTTATATTTAATTTATCTAAAATCTACTGAGTAACTAATAATTTCATCTGGCAGCACTGGCTTATTTTATCAACATTCTAACAGACTAACACGTAATATTTTTTTAATGATTTATATCGTTGGCAATATGTAAATAAAAACGCAATATTGTTCAATAATATTATATTGTTAAAAGAGTGAATACTTACTCAATGAAAAAATAGCGTCCTGATATTTGAACCCTCTTTGGGTAAAACATATGACTACGAACAACTATTTCGACGATGAATTATTTCAAAGCGAAAGTGAAACATCGCCTTAGTAATAATAGTCTAACTAAAACGTAATGTGTACGCGTTTCTTATAAACATTATCATCGAAAAGCCTTAAATGATAAACCGTGAATACATAAAAGACACCAAACAAATAATAAAGAAGTATTTCCCTTAATTATTATAAAATATATATAAGATACCTAATCTTTGAAAAAACATAGGCACTTTAATTTGATATTTTATTTATCTGACAGCACATTATTTTTCAAAATTTTTGAATATAATTCAACACAGTTGTAGAAAAAGGTTCGCCATTCCTGAAGTACGACATAAGTATTTATACACTGTATATGTTAGTCATAGTAAAAAGAGTAATTTTAAACATAATAGTAAACTTTTTTTGTAATTTAATATTATTAGGTATTATATTATTAACTGTGTTTATTATTAATATTGTTATATAACTATGTTTTTTTATCCCATGATCGTGTCTAATTCACATGTATTTTATTTAAATGAATTATATTTGTGTATGTTGATCCAGAATTTAAACGCATTTTAACAAAACGCCCAATAGCCCTATAAAAATGCTAATATATTATATAATTTTCTACTGTGGAGGTTTAAATACTTTATCTTATTATTAAAATTTCATTGGAAATGTAAAATTTGTAAATATTTTTGGTAATATTATCTAACTGCAATATAAATAAGGTTTAGATTTAGAAAAAAGGTTATATTATCTATTCAGAAAAAAATATTCACAGCTGTTATTGAACTTAAGATTTATGGTAATTTTCCGATTTGATAAAAACTGTTCACGATTGACTGAGATTAATAAGAACCTAAAAAACTAATACAAAAATCGCTCGATCTAAGCCGCTTATAAAATCAATACCCGAGCGCCGTCAAGTTTTTGTTTATGTGAAACTCATACCCATGTATAATTATATTATTTTTAGCCGAATATGTCGATGGAAAATAATAACTATTAGTACCTAGGCTATGAAAATGTAAATTACATGCACGTAATATAACATTACACGCAAAGAAGCATAGATAATAATATTTCAAGAGAAGTATGTATGCTAAAAAATAAATAGTTGCAAAACAAGTTTGACTAAATAAAATGATTTTCGCTTTCGAATATTTTATAAAATGTGACACAACAAAAATGCGTTTTTTAATCTTTTTATTTTAAAAAGCAATCGTGTGAGAAATACGTTCTGTAGAAAATGTAATATAAATAGTTGACACATCCATACAACATTTAAAAAAAGCTTTCAACCAAGCTAAAAATAAAATAAGCTGAATATAAAATAATCATATTACCAAATAACTACCTATATAATATTAAGAAAAGAGTAAGTACAAGAATAGTGAATCAACGATTATGTTTAAATCATTAGGTGACACTATAACAAGTAAATAACTGGAAAGACTAAATAGTTCTGCATATCATCAAGACTATAAAACTTTAGTAACTCACTCACATTATGAAATGACAAAATATAAATTTTCTTAAGTTCTTAATTTCTTATTTCAAGTTGTTCAAATTAAGAACTTAGTGAATTGGGTAGCAGATGATAAATTAAAATAGTTCTAATTGTAGCTGACAATGACGTCAGAGCAAGTCAAGATTCTTTTTATTTTATAAAACTCTTTAAGCACTAAGGTGCATGGTTGTTACATCAGTCCCGTGCAGCATCGCTTCGAGACAAGAAAGTGTGGCACTAAAATCTTTTCATTCTGACACCTTTATAGCGTCATGGAAAGCGGCCATGCACAAACCGCGGCTGCATATACATGGCGGGTGGAAATGGGGAAACTCAAATCATTGATCTCACCTATACGGGAAGGCACAAGAAGAAGAAGTATATACCTAAATAAAAGCGTCCACGGTGGCCAAGTGGCAACTTATCTGTTTGGTAAGCGAGAGTTTTGAGTTCGAATTGCGGGTCTAGGAAAATTCACAGATTATTTTTAATGTGTGTTTGAATCCAAAAAATAGACTGGATAGGCTGAGCAAGTGCCCAACATAAATTTCTCTTTAAAAAAACTGTCAGGAAACCTCTTCGAGAGGCATGCTGGATCACATCGGATTAACGAGCCAAATAAAACGAATGTTAATTAACTAATGAATAATAACTTTAATTTCAAATATTTTTAAGAGACAATCTACACACTCGGATACATTATATGAATTAAAAATACTTACGTATTATGAATAGTAACAATTATTTAATATTAATTATAAATGTAGCTTACTTCCATGTGAATAAAGAAAAACATTTCTGTTTCAATTTTTTGTTTAACTTCCAACAAGATAGTTGTCAATTTATAATAAGGAATGTAACAAACACGGTGCAAATAAAATATTTAAAAAAAATCGTACTGGTTTGTTAATTGATTAATGGTATAGATTTAACGTATACTTATTTTTAAGAGGGTGTGGCACATGAGGAAGTAAAGTAATACCTACTCGATTAGGTAAAAAAAAACGCAAAACAATATAAAGTGAAAGCAAGGACGTCCATGCCCAAATGTTTAATAGTTTGATATCACACTGACCGAATGATTACACGGTTGATTTACAGAAAGTTATCTTATGTAATTCAAAGTTAACAATAAATTATCAAATTAAATCAGATATTGATGGTTTCTAAATTACTTAGATATAAAAAACGACATTGTATATAATACAATTACTTCGCGCCTTTAAGGGGATTGTTTTAATTTTTTCACTATTTTAAATAAACGCGTATCTTCCAACCATGATGAAGCGATAGCTATTAGCTACGTTATTTTTTAAATACTATCTTATAAAAAAAGTATTTTCACGTTTGTTTTTACTATTTATATTTTATAACTTTAGTAATTTTTTTCAATAGACGGCCAAAAACTACAAGTGTTTTTTCCATTCGATCAAAAATACTCTTAGGCCAAATATATTAAAAAAGCAGTAGTTTTAAAGATATGAAGCACCATACTATGAAAGAAATTAATTCTTTATTGTTTTAAAAAAATGAGATAAGTAATTTTGATGTAGAGTAGGAATGTTTTTCTCTCTGATTTTTTAAATATTGTAGTATATAGTGTTTTTTTTATTACAGAATGTATTATAATTAATTGAACTATTTTATTAATACACTATTGCATTGTTGTATAGCTGTGATGTTTCAGACGATTATTAAAATGTGTAGTAAGATTAATATTATCTTTTTTTACCATTTTCGATCCTAAGAAGATCATATTGGCCTCCAAATGTTGGAAGCTGTATTAACAGGTTTTTGTTTTTACGAGAAATCAATGTTAACTACTTCATCAATTAACATATTAGGACTATAAATACTCTGAGTATAAGCACACATTATAAAACAATGTTTTATACTGTATCAAATTTTAATTTAAATAACTACATGAATGCAGTAAATAAAATTTGACATGAAATTAAAATTTAGGTTAAATATAATAGAGACAATAATATGAGATAAATAATACTGACGTAGTTTTCCCATCTTTGTAATTTTTGCTGCTTAGTCATAGAAAAACTTGTGAAAAATAGTTAAAATTTCATTTTTCGTTAAATCATAAGTGATTGAATATTATCAATTTTTATTCCTACAAACTTCTTAGATATATAAAAAAATTAAATTAAATGTGACTGCTATTGATAATTATTTATTAAGTTTTTTTAGAAACTATGGCTATTAGTGTTTTCAAACGGGATAAAAAAGTTTGTTTTTTTCAAAATTAATTATTGCTTTATAAAGACAAAAAATGTATGCAGTCAATATAATATACAGCTAGATAATATTATTTATAGGCAGTTAACGTTTTAAAATACTTAATATTTATTTAACAACTTCACTTTCATCCGAGGAGTATTAAGTAGTAATTGGTTAATTTATTTTTTTAATATTTTTTTTGACAGGTTGTATTAATCTTCACTCATAGGCCTGACCATATAAACTTGTTTTAAACATGTTAACGATTAGTTACTCATATTAGAGTGTCCAAATATAATTAAAATATATAATTGGAGGCATTATGAAAGTCTTGCATGACAAATATCGATTGGACAATTATGTCAAATTAAAATATAGAAGGAGTTTTTTTTTTATATAGAATAGATTCAATTTTCAAAGAGAACGTTTCGAGTATAATTGAAATCTAACATTTTTTTAACAATATGAAAGACGAATACAATTTATAGTAGGTTGTTATATTGTACAGGTGTTAATTTAATTTCATTATAATATGTTTGATAGTCACGAAGAGCCGCGTTTCGTGGCTTTGATATATGTTCCGGATGCCGCCAGAAGGTGCGACAGTTCCTAAGTGTAGTCAAGAATTTGTTTGCCGAAGCGGACCTTCATTAACCCTACAGTGGTGATACAAAACCGATCTATATCCTATAGGTATCACATGGCGGGAAGTGTGTGAGAGACGAAGGGAAGTGGTGCGACCTTGGCGCTCACCCTATGCTCCGATGGTGGAGCGTAGAAGGGTGCAGTAGTAGTAGTAGTAGATATTCATTATATAACTAGACTTCTCGTCTCTGATGCGTCTGGCAACGCAAAAGATCCAATGAGTTAAAAGAATAAGTAACAATCATTCATTGTAAAAAAATGGTATTATAACTCCCACATTGTGGAGGTCTACTAAGTATACTTAGATGCAAATTGATAATTATTTTTTTATCATTACTTTTCAATCTTAACCTTTAAGGTTTATTCATGATTTGACACTTCTAATTACTATAATAGCGTAAATCATCCAATAGATAGTTGAACATACTTATTTCCTTCAATTATACATTAAACGTATGTTAACAATGTTGTAGAGATAGTCTTTATTAATCTGTATTAAAATGTAGGTTGGGTTAAACTATTCTTAAAATATAACTATTCTTTTTCATGAGTTTCAGGATTTATTTGGTGTTAATTCGTAATATTTTTTTATATAAATATGCAACACTACGTAGTCACTACATACTATTATAATATTATATTAGTTTTTCTCGAAGTTTTTTTACAAACTTATAACCATTACAAATGAACAATCGAAACCTTATATATTATCAAGTAAGTAATAGTTTTATAACCATTAGAATTTATATTATTGAGAATTATAAATGTTACTTAGATAAATGGTTTTCAAACTTTTATTATTACTATGGTATTTTGTTTGTATCGTATTAATAAAAAAGTCGAATTATATTGAGTACTATATTTAAAACACATACTTTGAAAGACGATCTGAAACATTCATATTAGGAAAATTGCCATCGCAAACTGGATTAGTTTTAAGTATAAAAACTATTACTGAAACACTATCCAAGTAGAGTTTTATATGCATTTGAAACAAAAATACATGTTATTTAAATTTCAATAAATATTTCCAATAATCTTTAATTTGTAGATTTTCCATCTACCTATTTTCTTTATTTTTATTAAAATATAATAATTGGTATTATACAAGCAGTGTTTACTCACAATAAACACAAATGATTATCAAATTAATCATAACAGTACTTTAATAGAAAGCACGATTGGATAACAAAAACACGCCTTTGTCTCTCCGAATACTCTTTAATAACCTGCAATAAAACTTTAAACACCACCCTCAGGTGATATGTAATTAAATCTTTGCCAAGTTTGATACACATTTAAGTGTTATTATAAATTATGATTTATGTGTCCCGATTCGAAGTAGACAACTTTTAATATTTGCACTGGCGGCGGCCGTCGACAGGTTTTTTTTTCTATTGCGATTTTTAACTGTCGGTATTTCCGCATTGGAAAGTAATACAGTTTTCGACAAGTGTCTTTAGAAATAATTAATAGTAATAGAGACCAATAGAGCTCACCCCCCAGATTTATTTGAATAAATTAACATATTACTTACTTATTGAAATTAAATATTTTTTGTTAAAAACTTAAGAAAATAAATATTTATTTTCATTAAACAAACGTTAACTCTAATCTAAAACTAAAGTCCCTTAAAATTAGTTTTTAAAAAATATTTTTTTATATTTCACTAAGATTCTTTGGTCGTATTCACGATTGCAAATACCTAATTGTTAATATACCAATAAAAAGTGCGCTAATTAGACATTTAATGCGCTTTTTATAGCGTTTAAGGATTTATTTTGGATCCCTTTAATTATTTTTTGGAAAAAATAATAATATAAAAAATATTTTTTTGTGTACCTACACCTACACATGAAATGGCAATTTTATGGCCTACATTGGTCAATCATAGTTTAAACTTAACCAGAATTGCCGATAGATTGGACAATTGTTTGTGACAAGGAGCGACCAGGGTTGCTAACTTACATTGATATAAAGATAGCTGGGGTAAACAAAGATGTTATTAGGCGGTAAAAATACTAGATTGTTTAAAAAAAATCTAAAGCAATAATATTATCATATTTGTATTTTTTCAGTTCCCTTTTTCAGAACCCTCTTTGACATTGCCCCAGTAATTTTGGACCTTTTACACATCTAGGGATGTGTATGGCACCATGTATAAGTGACAATTAATATTAGGACATTTTTATAATAAGTTAACATAGATTTTTGTGAATGTTGAAAAATATTGAGAATTGATATGGAAATATACGCAATGAAAAATATTTAAACATATTTTTTACAAAACAAAAAAGTATTGCTGTCATATATTGCAATATAATATACCCCCCACTAGGATCATAATCTACATATTATTTGGTGTATAATGTCGAAAAAAAAACGTTTTTTTGTAATGAAATAAAAATAACTGTAATTCGAGTCGTACGTTAGAATTAATTTTATGTTAATTTGATTGCAAAAAAATATTCAAAAAAATAATCATACGTGTACAAATTAAAACGAAAGTAAATATGTAAATTGATATAAAATCTAGTTTACCTTAAGGCTGTATTGAAATAATTATTAAATTTGTCCAATTAAAATGTATTCAGATTTTATTTTGGTGTGGGTAATGAAATTTTGAAATTATATGGTTACATAAGGTCAATTTTACATTAAAGATAGAAAAACAATTTTCTATAAGGATTTGCGGATGTAGTTTTTTGATGATATTAATATGTATAAAATATATGGTATTATCTTATATTAGTAAGTATTATGGTAAGTTAATAATGGCATTGTAATTATATATGATTGTGTAGGTTCACATAGAAATAATTAATAATAATGCATATATCCAAGGTTTGTAGTTTATTTTTCAGAGTAAATTTTAATTCCGGCGAAATTAAAATTACTAAGTAGGCTTACCATAATTATAAAACTATTAACTGGGACAGGAATGGGACATATTATGCCAAAGAAACAAATTTAGCCACCAACAATTGTTTTATCGTATGTACAAAGAAAGAAAGCCGACTTTCTGCAGCAGAAATTTAAATTATTTTATTTATTTATTGTACCAGTCTATACTTTTCGCTGGAATGAACTTTTTTCGCACCCTTCCCCGCTGTCTCATCAAATTTTATACGCTACTACGGTCAATCATTCATACGAGGAATAGCCGGGACAAAAACCAACCAAACCGGCCGGGACACCGTGACCAACGTGTGAAACCGGGACAATCCCAATTCAATTCTGCCATAAACGAAATTTCCGTCTAGAACTAAGATATTTTTTAAGAGGTCTTTACTTAGTTTAGTGTTTCAGAATCCGATTTGATTTCCTTTTTTTTTACAGTTAAAATTTTGCATCATTCTGATTAAAAATCTCCAACCTTTTCGCATATCAGCAGAATTTACACGCATGCCAGATATGATGCACGTTCACTATCGCTGATATAGAGCATGGATTTAATAGATTAAGGGAACGAGTGACTATCAATAACAATCTTTTGTAAAAACTAAGGCTAATAAACCTTATTGGTTAATTTAATCATTCAAATATTTATTAATAGTTAGCAATAGATTGTAAAGCTAATTGAAAGAGTTTATTTTTATTTTTGTAAAATTTAATAAATCATATAAAAAATAAGATGAACTGCAAAGCATAAATACCTTGTTGCATTTAAATCAAATTGGTTTAAATGATAAAAATACGGTGTTGTAATTACTTTAATATGCTCTATAACCTGATGTGGATCTTGGACCTCTAAAACCTCAATGACATTGAGCTATTTTACAAGCTGCTTGTTGGCAAATTTACAGTCTGCTTGTAAATTCGCCCAGTGTTATCATCCAACAAGCTAACAAGCTAAACAATCTACCGACAAAAGTTGAAAGCCGGTCAACTTTACGAGCTACACTCTGGTGGTGGGCCTTCTGCGTCTGCGCAGTAGAGCAATGGTAGCAACTTCCCGGTAAAAATTAATACGTCCTATCAAAAATAGTACCAAAAATGACGGTTTCAACTCGCTAGCTTGTTGGCTTATGAGCGAGTGGAAAGTTTTGTGTGTCATCATCACAATCGCACTAGCTGTCTCGCCCGTTTTTAAATTCGCCAACAAGCAGCTTGTAAAGTAGTTCAATGTCATTGACGCTTTACGAACAGCTTTATTAACAGTTTATTAACTTTATTAACCACTTGCTCAACCTTCTGGGTATACTATGCTCCACACATTGCACATTCATGCATAATGAAAAAACAATATTTTAAATTTTTAGATCCAAGACTCAAACCCGAGATCCACGACTTAATAAGCTGACATGTTACCGCTCAGCCATCGCAGATGCTATGAAACTGTGAAAATATATTATTATTGTGAATGAATTATGGATATTTTTATTGTTTATATATAATGTAAGTGAACTAAAATTTGTTTGTTTCTACCAAAAACGGTACTTTAATTACCTATTATTATTTGTTAGCAAATACTGTATACAAAAATTAACGAACTCTAAGCAGACAAGTGGAGAAAAAAAGATAAAAAATATATAGCAGTTAATTATTTATTCCATAATGGTTTATGTGGCATCGCTATGGGTCACAAACTAAACGATTCTATTGTTTTATAGTGGGAAAACATCATGGTGGGACCATAAATAATTACAATGGAATCTGGGTTATCCATTTTTGAGCATGATTAAGTAAGGTTTTTTTTTTGACATAAAATATTGTACTAAATACAATGAGTGCGAGCGTGAACCTGCCAGAGATACGCGGTTATTAATTTCACTTTGGATAATTAACGTATAAAAATTGGTTGATATATTATTATGATACAATGACACCTGTCATGGACGTGTGCATGTGCGCTTCTAAAGCCAGCTTGTCTTTACGCCTGCATGCTTCAATGTGTGTTTGGATCCAGAGCCTGGACGTAATAAGTTGACTTATGAGTAATATGTCGTAAAATATATTGATTATTGAAGTAGTCAAGATTTACATGAGATTATAGAGCGATTAAAAAAGTATGTGCGTAAATAAGTTGCTTTATTGTATATGTATATGTATGGATACTGGATAGTTATTATTATTTATTTAAGAATTCGCTATAGTAATTTATATAGATAATATTCGGTCAACTTCAATTGTAGGATACACATGCTAATTTATTTATGCTAATAAAACCGTATGAGTATCTATTTTGATTATTTCTATAGTTTTTTTTCTAAAAATTATATTTGTTTCATACATTTTATCAGGATATATACTCATTAAATTATAAATCTTCAACTATCTTAAAGGGCAAGGAAGATACGTACTTATTAATTTGACCAGTGTCAAATATCTAAAATGGTAAAATAATTATACTATATAATATCATTTTAGATATTTTATAATATTAAATTACCGATTATGTTTTTGTTTAGGCAGGGCTTCATGAATTTTAAAATACTAACCTACGCCATCTCAATATGTATTCTTAATTCAACGAAAACAAATAAGTAAGACTGAAAAAGTGTGCACTATTTTTGTTGGATCGCCTATTGTATACCTAAACTCTAGTGTGGCTTGGTTAAGCCAGGGTTTAATTGAATTTAAAAACGAACCAGTACCATCTGCAAATTATATTCTTAGTTCAATGAAAATAAATAAGTATAACTGAGAAAGTTTAATATGCACTATGCATGTCGAATTGTAACAGCCTACCCCCATTCCTCGCCACTGATACTGGTACAATCTACCATTTTATTGATAGTACATATTTTGTAAGTATAAAATTTTATATACAATATGAAAGCTTTTTTTAATGTGTACTCTATCGGTTACATTAAGGTGATGTAATTATAAAGAGACTTTCGTAAGTAGTCTATAGGCATACAAATAATGACAAATTGATAATACCTATTAATGTCATGGTACATTGTTGATTGAGCCAGATTCCTCGATAGATATTGGCGAGAATCGAGATTCGAGTCGATACTGTTTGTGTTGTCTCCGAACAAAGGAGTTTATGGGAAATTAGAAACAAATTTACACATAGCAACGAGGTTGCTTTTTGTTGATATTAAAAAGGCGTGAATCGGAAAAATGTCTCACACAATTTTGCAATGTGATGTTGAAATGCCATTATTGTTCTATGGTGGCAAATAATTATTGTACCTGTCCACCTGACAAAAGAACATGGTCGCGGACTTAGCTAATTAAATCTTTTTTTATTCGGTACGAATTGAAATTAAAATAAAATGTAACACGGCTAAATAATTAAATAACGATTATTCATTTTGTGGTAATGAATTTGTTATAATAAACATATGCAAATTAATGACGTATATTAAAACATATTATATGTGATACATTTTATATATTACGTCATTCAATAAACGATATGCGGATGAGATTGAGGAAAGTAATACATTTATAAATAAATATATTAAAGTATGAAGTTTCGTTTAGATTTTTTTCTTACGAATACACGTACACACTCCACTGACTACATATAGAAAACAATTATTAAAAATTATTTTACACTGATATTACTATAATTTGCTGAATGCAGCATTAAAGTTATGCCAGAAAAGGGAGAAGCCTCCATCAAAGGCAGGTTCACTTATATATTTTTTTTCAAATATCAAATTGCAATTAGAAATAACTGCTTTGACTCCAGACCATTATACCTATCAATTTTTGACTAGACATGGTGGCTTTACTGGGATGCTCTAAGAGCTTGGTTTTTTTATCCGTCCATTATGTCAATTCGGCAGAGAAATACAGAATGCAAGCCACGTCTTATGGGAATATCCTGAAATGTGGTAAGAGAAGCGCTGATCAAGTCAGTTAAACTAACTATTGGGCCCATCTGACCATCTGACATGGTTGCTACAAAGGCCATTTTTGTTGCATTTAGAAAATTTGCGTCGTCATACTGCGAACGTAAAGATCTCTTCATTTAGATTGTTTGGCACTTTTATATTAGCTTTTGTTATAGGTATATTACAAATGTTGCCTCTACGTGCTCTTCTATCCCATGGATACTCTTAACTTGAAGACATGCAATTTTAATCAAAGCACATTTGAGTGCATGTTCCATTCAAACTTGGGTAACTGCTCTTGAAATATTCTTCACAAAAATGTTACTTCACATTCAAACGTAGGGTCTCGAGATACGGTCGATTAAGACCGGGTGTGTTTTGATGGGGCCATTAACTTTAATGGTCAACGTGTACATATGTCACTGAAAACAAATGTCTATATACATGAATATTATGATGAGATTGGTCGTATATTTTTATTGGTATGGAGTGCATTCGGGCTCTTGATTATTTAATTATTTTTTCATTGTATATAAAGCGTAAAATGGTCAACAAATAGATGATATCAATAATAGCGTATGTATGCAAAATATATAATCTTACTGTAAAATATTATATACAAAAAATGGGAGTAGCGTAATGTCGCATAGAAAGGCTAATCACAGATATAAACTACTATAATATAAGAAACTACGGGTAAGAAGTAATAAAGTAGTAATGTACTAGAAACGTCATTCGCAAAGTGAATAACCACCGGACATAATGTAATCGTTCAGTGGTATACCAACAGCACATACTCGTAGCAAGCACGGAGCCAACCCTTCAGATTCGCCATATTGACAAAACCGTTATTTTTGGCTGAAGTACGTGGCAACGAAAAATCAAAAGGAGTGGAAGAACCTGACCTATAAATGTTAAGAGACACCTTAATTCAGCAGTGAATTGTACATAACTGGTTATTATTGTTATAATATGTGATAATAATACAAGTGATTTTTCACATCTTCTTGAAACTTTCAATTGTTGGATCATATAGTTGTTCAATTAAGATTGTATAAATAACTATTGAATTAATATATTGCATAAACGACGCTGATCACAATAATAACTGAAACGTAAGTTTTTTCTCTTTACTATTCTTTTTTCTCATCTCTGTTCTTACTTACAATATTTATTTATTTACTTAGAAAAGAGTATTATGGCATTATAGCGATTGACCGATGCACCATAATACATAATAAATACAAATTATAAAATGATCCAATGACAAATAACAACTAATATAAGTATGTGCTTATATACGAGTAGATATTAAAGTAAAATGATAAATACAATAATTATAATTTAACTTATTTAACACGTCCACAAACGTAATATAGGTACTTGATAAAAAATAAGTCAACCTTTATGGTGCCATCAAATAGGTTGATCGCACGATACACAGCATCATGAAACATCACAATCCGTTCTGCAACGGGGTACAACAAAGACCGCTAGTAAGTACGTATACATTTCAATAATATCACTGATACATGAGACATTAACTTGTCTGTTAATATTTTTGTGCTTATTTAAATATATTGCTAGGTTTTATTCTATTATCTTTTATCTGTTGAAAATTCACTAGTTGCAACATTTTCGTTTTTATCTATTTTTATATTCATTTATAGCTAATGTAACTGTTTGTTTTCCTTAATAAAATAAAATAAATACAGTCACAATTTTAATTGTGTTGTAATTTATGAGGTGCCCTGGTTTGTAGAGTCTTCTTTGACGAGGAATGAGCTTAAGTCAATACTGAGGCTAAGAACAGGGCACACCATGGGCAAAAGATTTGATGTCCTCATGGGAAGAAGCAAATCGCAGCTCTGCGATGAATGTCATGTTTTAGAGGACATTGTACATATAGCACTGCAATGCCCCAAATATGAAGTTCACAGAGTACAGCTGCGAACTGCAGATATCTATGAGAATGTCGACGAATTGAAGGGTGTCCTGGCGGTGGGTAAGACGGAAGAGCTAGGCAAAATTGTAAAGTTATTTAACAGAATAGGAGTGAGGACCTGATCGACGGATCTCCTTCTAGAAGAGAAGAGGCGATATGACAGCGAGTCGCAGTCAAAGCCTCGGTAAAATCACAAAAAAAAAAAAAAATATCATTATGGTTTAAAGAAAAAATATTACAGCAGTTTTATATTGATTAATTATATTATGTAAGCTTATAGACATAAATCACAATGTATTTGAGAGAAACAAGTTACTTAATTAAGATTATATCGTGGAAAAAAATCTATAAATCCAGTTTTACATCAATAATAAATGTAAGATATTAATTGATATTCATTGCAGAACGGTAAGCATTGCATCGATACCGAGGAAAGTGTTGTTTTTTCTTCTCGTCGATTGGCGCTGTTTGCAACCACCGCGTGTAATACTTTCTTTGATTTTTTTTATTATACATTGGAAAGGTAAGTATGCGTGAATGATTGATTAACGGTGAGATAAAATAAGCTTTGATTCATCGATTGAAAATATAATAATGAATCATTTTTTTTTCAAATTTAATTACGACTTTAAACAGTACACACTATGCGATCGTTTTGTAAGATTAAATATAAAATTTGTAGTATCAGCTATTCATGACTTTTGTATCTTTAAAGTGTAGAACAGGTTTCACAGTACCTTACTAATATAAGCAAGATTGGATTGATATTACAGATTAGTTTTATAGTGTTTTAAATGAAATGATTAGATAATACTTTATTTTATATATATTTTTAGTTATGAGTGAAGTAAATAATAGTCAAAAACTCTTGACTATAACTAGAAAGTGCCTCATGAACTTATGTACTACAACAAATATAATTGATGGTGTTTTCTCAATATTTTTAGTGTGGTTGAATTTGAATATTTTAAATATTAGAGTATTAAATCAATATCTAATTAACTATTTCTTTTATTCAACAAATAATTCACAAGATTTAAGAATATATCATTCTGATTATTGAACATATCAGAATAATATATTCTTAAATCTTGTGAATTATTCGTTGAATAAAAGAAATAGTTAATTATAAATTAATAGCAAGTGCAATTAGTTACATCTAAAAAATATTGGAGAAATTCCACGACGTCGTTTAGTAATCAAAGTAATAAGTAAATAGTTATCTACTTTGATTTAAGAAACAAAAATCGATTGCCAAAGTAGCTTGATTTGGAAGAGCACTGATGAGTAGGTATTAAAATTGACCAATAGTTAAAATTTGTCGCAATTAGTATGTCACTTCGTAGCATAGTGGTAATGCAACGGATCAGGGTGTAAACCTGGGAGATACGGAGTTCGATTCCCCGTCCCCAGATTTTTTCTATTGGTTATAATATATACTCTTAGTATATGTTATTAAATCAATAGTTTTACCGCCAGATTTTGGGATGTTTTGACGTTTATTTATTATATCCAAATGTCATCATAATCAAAAGTATGAATTTTATTCATTTAATCATAAAGTGGCAGAGTATAGTCATGTGACAACCGGGGTAATTCATAACTTTTTCGCACTACTCTCTTTACATATCTTATTAGACTGCTTTTCAAATCGATACATCAAGTATTCAGTAGGTAGGTTTTATATACCAACTGAAATTCAAATTTATTTATTTATTTTACATTGAATGAACTTGAAAATTATAAATTAAAAGCGTTGCCGATATGGCATAAAGTAAGTTTTAAGAATTTTTAAATAAAAATACAGGGGAGGGGCATGTGAGTAAATAATACAATTATAAAATAAGAAAAATAAAAGTATATGGAAGCACACAGAGTGAACTAGGTTGATAGACCCTATCTTAAAAACTCATAAAACAATATCTATCGAAATTTACTCTTACGTAAGTGGAATATATCAACATCCGAAGCGATTTGATTAAACACAGTTATTGCCGAATACTCGAATATTTGTGATCTTTGATTTCAATATTTTAAATAATGACCGTTATATTTTATTGTAATATTCAAGTTTCAGTGTATGTTTTAACAATTCTAACATATTTAATTAACGTGATACTTGCAGTTTTTAAAAGATAATCGAAAATAATGTTTTTATTGCTACAAATGGTCCGTTATTACGAAGTGACTTGCAGTCAATTTAATGATTCGTATTGATAATCCTTTTTTCTACTTTAGTATAATATATATTAAGATGCTTCAAGAAGATTTTCTTCAAAGTCATTGGTTACGACCCACATAGCTGCAAAAAGAATATAAAAGTACATAATTAAAGAAAATCAAATTAAATTATTAATTTATCTTAAGTTATTCCGTAACATATTAGAATGATCTAAGTTTGACAGCAACATTTTGAAATATCCGTTTTATGTCCATGTTATCCGATAGATTAACGATAAAATATAATATTTTATTTTAAAACTTACTCAAGGCTCAATGACACGATAAAAATATTTCCCTGTTTGAAGAAGCAACTCTTGACGTACTCGTATATCTTTCTACTATCTGAACCATCGCATTACCTGTAACAAAGAAAAAAAAAACATAAATTAGTTATTTATTTCAATATAATACATAATCTGAGTCACGCATTTAATATTAAGGTAAGTACATAGTTATGTTAAGATTTTATCAGTGTAAGGCCATATATGAGGAATACTTAAAACCATACAGGTAAAAGCGCATTTTTTAAATGAAATTTGAAGACGCATTAAATTATTGTTTTCATATCGTTTTAAAGTTTTATCGCATTTGATCAGTATTTCAATGTAAGACAATGGCAACTTTTCTAATAAAATTTATCATTATTAAGAAAATATTTTTTATGTAAAGTTTAAAGAAAATATTTCATACGTAAATATTAAATTTTGTGTTTAACCATATAACAAAAACTATGTTTAACAGATAGTAGATCAGTAAATTGGCAGTAAGAGTGTATAATGGATTATTATGTGGTACATTAAGGACTAATGATTCAGTTAAAATTTAACAAGTTATTGTCCATTAATATTTTTATAATCCATTAATGTAATGTGCCACATTTGGTAATTATGAATAGAGTCAACTTGATTTTAACAAATGCTACGAATCTTAAATTATAGATAAATACGCAATCATAGTAAACTCATCTAATATTTATTTTTCCCTCATAAAATGGATAGTATTAACGCACACCTTAATCAATATAGAGTAAAGGCTAAGAAGTCCATCGTTATCTATAAAAATATTAATACTATATACGTTTTATAAAAAAATATATATAAATAAATAGTACTTAGTTGTAAATATCATTCTGAATGTATGAAACTGATTCTGATAATTATTGGATTCTTTGTATAATATTATATTTTTCTTTTAAAATTAAATGAATATAGCATTATATTTTTATATTTTAGGGTATTCGTGTCAAAATAGTCTACCTTAATAATCCACCATTTTGAAGTAATCAAGAAAAAAACTGTCAAGCACATTAATTATGACTGCAAATATAATATTTTATAATAATTGCTAATTTCAAATGCCTAAACAAATTTAAAAAAAAAACAAGTTTAAAATTGTTTGAAAAATATAAAAAATAGCAGCTGACTTTGTCACCAACCTACAATTTAATACTGTTTTAGTTACTAAATAAAATAAAAACATTGCATAAGATAACTAAATCTAAAAACAATAGCATCACGCATATATGCCTACAATTTTGAAACTATTTAACTCCTAATTCTTTTCATAATATAGAATTGAAGTAATTTTTTTTCAAGTTGATAGTGTAATAATATGTATCTAAATGACAGATGTTGCTGATTGTGACCAAACTATGCAAATTACTAATACAATATCTGAATCAAAATGCACAAGGGTTTTTAGGTTCTCACGGTTACCTATAGATTTAGTTATAATATATAACATGTCCATTTTCATTAATGTGTGTTTAAATACTTCACTTTCTAATCAGTGCAGAGCGTTGATGAAGAATGCTGATTTAATTTTCTTAGATTGAGTCGTTAAACGAGTGAACTGAAAAGCATTTTATTGAAATATAACTCAATTAAATAAGAAAACAAGGCATTTGGAAAGTGGGATCGAAAAATGATTATACTGATTTACTATTCATTGCTCTCTCTTACGGTGAAAACTGTAGACGCTTCTTGTAATACTAACTAAAAGATTTTCATGACATACCTGCAAACAACGCGTGAGCATTAATTAATAAAGAAAATATTACTTACACCATTGATATAATTACTTTACCATAAAATATTATGTTTATAATGCTGTATTAATTAATTATGAACGTTAGTAATTAATTATTATTGGAAAAAGAGAAAACACAATTTTACCATGATACATTAATATTAAGCCTTCATAAAATTCACTTAAAAGATATTTTAAGCATTATACAATATATTCCTTTAAGGAAAAAAGATAATTAAAAATATGTTATTCATTTATGTATCACTAATGGTGTATAAACCAGATATTTTCTAAAATTATAAGAGAACAGATAGCATGTATTTCAGTAAAATTTATTTTTACTTTTCTTATAATTATAATAGAATAAGTATACTATTATCAATTAAATTTAATATTATATTGTGAGTCGCGGATTCGATCTCGGGGCTGGTAAAAAAATGCATGCTATTTTATCAATGCATATTTGATATATCGCAAGGACCTAATGGTTTGGAGGAATGGCTAACTATTACTCTTAGTAAAAAAGTCTGTTAATAAAACATCTTCTTTGTGGAGGCTCATATGCTCCGCTTATAGTAATTTAATATTTACTCACTAGCTAGAAAAGTAATTGGCATACTTGTTATTATTGCAGATTTACTAACCTACTTATAATCTCTTAGAAAAGTAAGTAGAGGAAACCGGTCCTGAAATTTAATAAATGATGTAGAATGAGTACCTACTTAATCTAATTTACCTAATAGACATATTGACTGCTGACTAGATAAATATTTTTTAATTACCACATTTAAATTTAAAAAATATATTTCAAACCTTTAATTTAAAACTCAGTTCTTATATAGGTACATATAGAAAGATCTACCTGCAATATAAAAATTGGGTATTATATAGAAGCGTTTATTCGATAAAAAATATAAAAAAAATTGTCTCAAAATAATGATAATTTATTTTAATATTATTTCATGGATATTTCGAAAGATTTATTGAACAGGTGTTTCAGTTTAAATAAGCCAACGAGTTTCTGATTGTGATGAGCGAAATATTAATACCGTTCCGAGAGCATTACATGCTTGTATTCTGTTTTAAACCTTGGCCGACGCAGCCATCGAAATGCATTTTAAATTCAGGTCATTGGCGATGCACTAAGCTGTTGCATCTTGAATAACGGAAGATTCTTCGAATCACCGTGAGCGCGTTTACTTTACTGCCTGGAGACCTTGATCTTGCTCGAACGATAGTGAAAACGCGAGACGAAATCATTGCAAGATTAAGAAAGAAATTTTTGCAATGCAATATGATAAAATATACCTGATATAATTTTAAGTCTATGGATTAAGATGATTAGTTATATAAGTATTAAAAACTATGATTTATATTTAAAAAATATTGATGAATGTATGAATAAATCAATCATTTCAATTTATTTATTTTTAAAATATAGTGGAAATTACAAATTATAAGTTTAAGACGCTCACAACATGACGTGAAACATTATTATAAAGAAGAAGAAAAGAAGTAATAAAAGCGATAAAAATGAAAATATAAAAAGACAACATAATATAAACATAATAAAGCAGTGGCAATACTGACAATATTATAAGTACATATATTATTATAGAAGTTCAAAGAAGTACACCGAGTTCAATAGTCCATCAAAGAGTTCCGTCACCGAGTTCATCAAATTCAATTAATAGAAACGTAACTGGTAATATATCTACCAATGATTTCTAAATATGTGTACAGGCGGCTCTCGTGGTGCAGTGGGTAAGGCGCTCGCCTTCCACCCGAGAGTTCCTGGGTTCGATTCCCGGTCATGACAAAAATATTTATGTGTTTTTCTCAAAGCCTGGGTGTTTGTGATTGTTCAAAATTACTAACAACCACCTTGTACGAAAAAGCAAGGATATGGTTATTAATAATTCTAAAAAAAAAAAAAAATGTGTACAATTACGACAATTAAATGGAGTATTTCCAACATTATAATATAATATTGGAAATACTTCATTAAATACTACATAAAACAATAAATATATTAAATTTAATGTGATACTTTTTAATTAAATTTTATTATTAATGTAATACATGCAATTGTATATAAGTATCTACCTAGGTATAGATAAGTGTCATGGATATAACTAGGTCAAACTTTCAGTTTAGAAAATGGTATAACGGGTTTTTCGATCACTTTTAACTTCATTAACGTATAATATCTATATAAATGGTTAATATAAATAAATGATTGCTTTTATTTGTAGTCTATTTCTATACATTTTTTTGTTATACCTAATGATAAAGATATTAAATATTTGAAATTGTTTTTAATATAAATTAAATCTTCTAGAATGCCAATAAAACTATATCCTAATAAAATTCACTATAATATTAATATTGCATAAGTTATAAGAAGCTTACAGACAATTTTACACTATCGAAAAATCCTTTATAACAGTGTAGAGAAGGTTTTGATTTAGTAATAAATAAATGAAGATTTTTGTTAAGATTATAAGGATATTTGAGTGCAATTTTATTGAAATTCGTGAAAAAAAACTGAGTTAAATAATATATCATCATCATCATCATCATCAGCCTGAATCTATCCACTGCTGGATGAAGGCCTCTTCAAGTTGCTTCCACTTCTCTCGGTCCTGTGCATTGCGTTGCCACGTACTTCCGCAGAACTTTATCATTTCATTGATCCAGCGGCCTCTAGGTCTACCTTGTGGACGTTTTGTACTTCTTGGATACCACTGGATGACTAGATTTGTCCAACGATTGTCTCTTCTTCGAGCTATGTGTCCAGCCCATCTCCATTTAAGGCTTTTAATAAACTCTATTACATCGCAAACCCTTGTCTGCTTCCTTATCCACTCATTCCTCTTTTTATCCTTTCGCGTTATGCCCAGCATGCACCTCTCCATACCACGTTGTGCTACTCTAAGTTTCTGGATCTCTCTTTTACTTAGGGTCCATGTTTCACACGCATATGTCATCACGGGAAGCACACACTGGTTGAACACTTTGCGCTTTAGGCACAGTGGAAGGTCACTTTTGAAGACATTATTCAGGCGGCCAAAAGCACTCCAGCCTAGCTTTACTCTGCGAACAATTTCATCAAATATACATCCATCTATAGATACTTGTTGTCCCAGATAGATGTAGCTTTTCACCTGTTCGAGCTGAGTGCCATTGATGAGGATCTCTTTTTGGCCTGCAAAGCAGTTGAACATGACTTTCGTCTTTGTTACATTTATTTTCAAACCTACTTTGTTGCTTACTTCAGCGAGTTCCTGCATTCTGCTTTGGAGGTCTTCTGAGTCTTGCGAGAAAATTACTATGTCATCGGCAAAGCGCAGATGACTCAGGTATTCTCCATTTATGGGGATCCCTTTGTCATTCCAGTCAAGTTGCCTGAATAAGTCTTCAAGGGTAGCTGTAAATAGTTTAGGTGAGATTGTATCACCTTGTCGGACTCCTTTGCTGATAGGAAATCTGCGCGATGGTTTATGGAGAATTACAGATGCTGTTGCGCTACTGTATATATTATTGAAAATATTTATATAGCGTCCAGGGATTCCTTGTTTTCTGAGTGCGTCGAGTATTGAACATTTCTTTATCGAATCAAACGCCTTCTCATAGTCTATAAAACCCATGCATAGTGGCAGTTTGTATTCCTGGTACCGCTCTATGATTTCTCTGACGACTTGGATATGGTCCATAGTGCTGTATCCTCCTCTAAATCCGGCTTGTTCTCTCGGTTGGTTCTCGTCTAGTACATTTTGCAGACGGTTTGAGAGAATTTTTGTGAACGTCTTGTAGAGAATAGGGAGTAGACTTATTGGACGATAATTTGCTAGGTCTTCTCTGTCACCTTTTTTGTGAAGAATGACAATGCTGGCATTTTTCCATACCTCTGGGACATCCTCTTTGCATATGCAGGCTGTGAACAATTGTGCAAGTACTTCATTTGCATCCTTTCCTGCTTTTTTGAGGATATCTATCGTTAAACCGTCTTCCCCGGGGGCTTTCCCACTTTTCATGTAATTTAAAGCATGGGTTACTTCCCAGGATGTAATTTCGGGAGTATGGTCTTCCGAATTTCCATTTCTCTGAAGATCTAAGTCTATAGTCGTATTGTCAGTGTCATCACTGTAGAGATCGCTGTAGAACTCTTCAACTCGGCTTAACAAGTGTTCCCAATTTCTGACGATAGAACCATCTTTTGCTTTAAGTGCTGTGATTTGACGTTTTCCTATCGACAAGCATTGCTTGTTTTTGTTTAAACTTCTGCCTGCTTTCACAATTGCTTGTATGAGGTTTACATTGAATTTACGAAGGTCTTCTCTAATCTTCCTTCGGAGGGTTTTGCAAAGTGATGAAAACTCCATATCGTTTTGTGCCTGTCTATCGCTCTTGGTTTTCCTTCTCTGCTCCATAAGATTCAATGTTGCCTTCGAAAGCTTGGTGGAAGGTTTAACTTCTGAGCTTTTTATACCTGTTTTTTCTGCACATTGTAGAATAATATTCGTTATATCCTCCGCGTTGGATAGGGAAACGGTTTCGTTCTCATCTAAGAAAGCCGATAGTGCATTTTTGAGTTCATTTTGGAATTCAGTATTGTTCTGCAGGTATACGCGAGCATTTGACTTCTTCTGCAGTTTGGATCTTTCTGATTTGACGTTCAATCTTATCTTACATCTCACCATCCGGTGATCACTGCCGGTGTTAAGCTGATTGATCACCTTACAGTTTAAAAATGTATATTTTCTGTCAGTGAGGATGTAATCGATTTCGCTGGTCCTTCCTGTCGGGCTTCTCCACGTCCATTTACGCGTAGGTTTATGTTGAAAAAAGGAATTCATGATGTGAAGATTGTTGGTTTCAGCAAACTCCACAAGCATGTCCCCTCTACCATCCCTTGAACCATGTCCGAAATGTCCGACCGCTACGTCATCTCTTTGGTATGATCCAATACGTGCATTGAAATCTCCCATTATGATGTTGAAGTGGCATTTACTTTTATTTTTCAAGGATGTTATTTCCTCGTAAAACTCTTCCACTTTTTCATCAGGATAGCTCTGTGTCGGAGCATATACTTGCAAAATCTGAATCCGGTACCTAGCATTGATTTTAAGTATCACGCTTGCGACCCTGTCAGAAATGCAGTTGAACTCGACTATGCGGTCCCTCCAGGCTTTGTTGACAACAAATCCAACACCGCTCGTGCGTCCTTCATCGGTTCCTTTGGAGTACAGCACATGTCCGCTTTGTAAAGTAATAATACTCTCACCTTTACGCCTTACTTCGCTGAGTCCGACAACATCCCAGTGGATATTCCGGAGCTCTTCTTGAAACTCTACAAGTTTGGCATCGCTGGACAATGTTCTTGCGTTATATGTAGAAATGGTCATCTGTTGGCAGCCTTTTCCGGGTCTCCGGGGATTTTTAGCACCCTCTGCCTTCCTTCGCTGATCGCTGCCATGATCAGTATCAGGTTGGCCTCCGGAGAATGAGGGCCGGGTTCTAGAAGTTTTTGTTTTCATATGAAGGTTTTGGACATAACACACCACGCTGTCCAGACGGGTTGGTGTGTGGTTTTTCTGTCTGGGTGATCCTTCCCGTAGCCAAAGGTCTCTCGTTTTAAGGCGCCAGAGTTTCGCCTTGCACCCTTCTCTATTAGCTACAGATATTATGTTGCGTTATACAGCACATTATCTGCATTGCCCGGGGGACGCCACGCGGAGGCTAGAGATAGGATTTGCTGACTTTCTTGGACAGTGGCGTCTCAACATTTTTTAGAAGTATACCTATTGGCATCAGTATACATCATTAGCATAGGTGATAAAATAGATCAGATAATTTTCCGCAAGTCTCACCTCAAAACTATTTTGATATACTATCAGGAGAGCACGTTTCGTAGTTTATCACACTGTTCACGACACGATTTCTGCAGTAATAACTTTTCGAAGACAATTAAGTGCCAAACACGATTGTGTGCCAAGGCACAAAAAAATATCGTCTGATGAATCTATAGTGCGTGATATTACTGTAAGTGTCTGACACAAGATTTCTGTCTGACACAAGTCAGATGAAAATATACTGTGACCCGATCACATCTAAAAACGTTCGACATAAATCAAACCGTCTTACAGACTAACTAGCTATTAGTTAGCGTAATGAAGTAATGATGAAAGCTTTTAAAATTATAAGAGCTTAATATAGAAGACGGATATTTTAGAATTGAACATACATAAATATGTTCAATTTAATAATTGGTCTCGTGATAAATGACATGACTTCATAATTGCAGATGGTAGATTGCGAATTTCTCTTTTGTAATGATTTAATGAGATTTTGGCAATTTTAATAAATAATTTGCCTATTGAAAAACTCATATACTTAATTAAAGTGTACCAAAAATAAGATAAAAATATTGTTAGTTTTTATAAATTTGTCTTTATTTAATGTATATTTATATTTACTAAAAACATAATATATTATGAAGGGAGTAAATGGTAGATACTTAACGTAATCGCAAAAACAACGTATTTTGGTTGATTATTGAAGAATTTTGTAATAAAAGTTAAGAACCTTAGTACTTAATACATTGGACGCTAAAGACGCGCCCAGCGTGTAACGATTAGGTGACCATTCGATATAATTAGCATGATATTTAAATGTGGTAATTAATTAATTATATAATAATAATTAATTATCTAGTCAGCAGTCAATGTGTTGATGGAAAAAAACCAACAACAAAGAGTTTTTCCACACTCATCTTATACACCTACACATATATATATTCTAATCATGTCAAATTCTAATACGATTATATGGGCCTCCGCAGAGTGGACGTTTTGTATTACTTAACAAATTTTGTTTTTATGAAAAATGGATGATAGGCACCTATTAGGTCTATACTCTGACTCAAACACAAATTGAAAAACCATGTGTATTTGCCAGACCCAAGATCCGAACCTGAGGACCCACGATATTGTAGGCAGATTGGTTATTAAATATTGTATTATTAATCAAAATGTTTGCCACTATCCAGTGATCCATATCGATCAATAATTCTCGTTAAATCTAAATTCTAATTTCAAAATAATAATATTAACTTACGTATTTGATTGCAGATAAAATAAATTAATCACCACATTTTTTTACACTTGACCTAACGTACGTAATTTGTAGATACGAGTACACTAATAATTCATTTAAAGGTAATGGTAAAACAAATAACAACTTGTAGGCATCTGGAATAAAGCAAGGTTTAATAATGAGATAAAAACTGATTTGACTAAATAGCTAGAATTAATTCATAATGCAGTAATGTGATATTTTTTTAACATGATTAACTGGCTTAGATAATTATTATATATGCGTACGAGATTTTGAGATAAAATACTTCAATGCCGATTACAACGAAATATTTCCGTGTGCCAACCATATTATTTCAGTACGTATATACTACTTAGAATGTAAATATTTTTAATACATTTTATCATTCCTAACGCACGCTATGAGATCACAGTTATGATAATGTTCTTCATCCTATATAATTGTTTATGATAATATAATTATTTAAAATATATCAAATAATGTAGAATTGACTGAACTAATTGTAGCATTATTCATATCCATTATTAGTGTATTGTAGAATTTTGAGCTGTCGTGGAATTGGTTTCGGATGGGAGTGTACCCCTTTGATTTTATTATAGTAGTAGTTAATTTTATGTGAAGGGGTTGTATCACAGAAGATATAATAAATAGAATACCGATAGTTCAATACGCTACTTGCTGATGCAGGGTTTTGAATGTGTGAGTGTCCTACGAAAATGAAACACGCCTTTTGCACGTGCAATAGTGTGTGTAATACACCAATATTAAATGAGCGTAAATGCATAAACCGAGAGCAGTTTTCAGTATTCGACGTATAACATATTCTTGACACGTGTTTAAATTTATTCCGTATTCTTCCTTACTCGAGATCGGTTGCCTACTTCTGCTTACCCGTTAGGTATTTCACTTCCCATTATTTCTGAGTTCCCTGGGTTGTATATTTTACATACTTTAAAAAATCAATTTACAGATTTAGTGCACTGTTATTTGCATTCTTATTTTTTTTTATTTAATCAGTCAATTTAATTTACCATTTTACATGCTGTCAACGATGCAAGCAATTCTTTTTAATACAAAATCAATTTTAAATTTATCTTAATTGCTTTAATAACACTTGTTTCCAAAGAACTACCATCAAAATAATACCAACCGTAATCAATAACGGAACCAACCGAGCACTCAATGCAATGAAAGTATAAAAATTAATTTATTCAATGGAGCATGTATTACGATCATTACCTGATATAATAATTGAACTTAATGGATTTTATAATGCACGAATGATTGATAAAGAATTTAAGAGCATTCGTTAATCTCCCGTCAGCTGGTCTACTGAACGCTAACAATAACTCAACGAAAAAGAAAACGAATCAAGATTACGGGAAATGACATACACGAATTATAACATATGTACACGTACAACATCGTATCTAAAAGAACGCAGCGAAAGTAGAAAGATGCGTGAAAGTTATTTTAAAAGTTATTCATAATAATATATTATATTATTTGGGATCACGCATAACTTACTCATTCCTCTTTGCATCATCAGTTAAGAAGTTACTAGGAGAATTATACAAAAAAATAAACCTTTGTACGGTGTATAAATACACTCCACACCAAAAAGGCAGCCCTCGTATTCTAATGCTTAGGGTGCAGGCTTAATTCTTAATGAGGTCAAATATTCGTTTATGTGATTTAAAAAGAAAAGCTTCTACGATATGTTTATGTGAGTGTTTCACTTGTAGTATTATATTATTGTCATCGAGCCTCATTGGCTAAAAAATAAACATAAAATAAAACTCTACGAAGTCTTCATCAAATAGGTATAAGAATAAGTAGAATATTTTTAGAAGAAAAATATTGAAAAGGAATTCTGGAGCCTTAAAAAAGATAACATTTTTTGGCAAATAAGGTCCAACCATGAATTATATGCATTGTAAAATGTGTTAGATCGTCTATCGACTGATACGTGAAATTGGAAAAAGAGTTAACTAACGGACACTTCTTAAGGGCTCAGACACATGAGACTGCAGTTTACTTGTCTCAATACGTGTTTTATTTGATCCCGAATGCATGCGATTAAAATCTCCAACTTGATTTTTATATTTATTTTTTATTTTGTTGAAGTAGTAGGATAGAACACAGTATCTCTGAGGTTATAACGGTTGAGAGATTTGCAACAGACAGCAGGTAATGTGTTGATTATTTAATGTCGAGCAGTTAAGTGAGATAAACATAACAAATTTACTATACTAGTGAAAAAAAGTCGCCTGTGGCGCGGGGTTTTCATAATTAAAGACTATCAACATTTTAAAATGCGACACCACGTATTTGATGTGGTATCATAATTGTTATAATTATTCATGTCTAGAATTGTATTTTATAATTATGTTTCGTGTCTTTCCAGATTATTAAAAATGGCTATCTATCCAATATGGTGAAGGATCGCATATTATTTGGCTACTACAAAAGGGTGCTGCGATCAATGCTTCTAATATAATGACAAGTGCCGATAATTTAATAATTCAAGCGGATGGATTGATAAATATAAAAAAAATCGTAAAAAAACATAAGGAATAGCCTTAATTTGGGAGAAAACTACTGTATAACAGCACACTGCCCTTAATTTTAGCAATACGTAGGGAGAGCCGCTTCAGGATGTGGGTCCATGAGTGGTCATGATAATATATATGAGACGGTATAATAAAATAATGCAGCGAAAGTAGAAACATGCGTGAAAGTTTAATGTTAAACAAAAATTGTATCATCGTCCATCGGCAAATTTAAAATTCAATAAGATTTTATTAGGTATATGATTTATTACCGCAACGCGTAATGATACGTTGTGAATCAATACTTGGATGATTGAAGCTCAACGATGCCATAATGTGAAGGAAAACGATGAATTTACAGAGATTTATCGTTTAATAATGAACATTAAATGGCGTTTAGTGTCCGACTTATATAGAAGAAGACCTCTCAAGTAATTTTTTTTTCACAATATAACTTATGACTTCTCATTGAAATTTGAAACTGCTTTATGAGGGTAATTAATTTAGGCATTTGATTTATTTTGTACATCTAGTAATTACATTACCAGTTATACCGTTTCAGTCAATAGTAATATATCACTTTGAATTAATATGAGACACACTTATTTTCTCTTCTCTTTAGAAATATAAATGCCATGTTGTGAACGCCTTGAATTAATAATTTATAACGTCTATGATGTGTAAAAATAAACAAATAATTTATGAAAGATTAGATAACTATCTTAAACTACAAATTTATTAAAGAATTTGAAATTAATTCCACATATTAATATTTTTACAATGTTCGATCCTAAGAAAGTCATATGGGTCTACTCACGGTAGAGGTTATATTAAAAGATTGTTGATTTTTACGTGAAGTGAATATTAGCCACTAGCTCAAACTATTAACTATTACGTCCATATTCTGGGTCGAAACTCGAAATAGATATTGAAAAACAACATGTTCATCTGTCTGATCCGGATTCGATCTTGAGATACACGACATTATAAGCCGCAACTGTAACCGCTTGGCCAATTTTAAAAATATGTAGATTTAAAAAATAATTTAAAATGAATTACACATCGAACTTTTTTAGGCATGTTAAATCCTAAGAAGAACATAATATGGGCCTCCAAAGGGTGGAGGTTGTGTTAATAGGTTTTTTTTTTTTACGAGAAATGGATGTTAAACACTTGTTCAACCCAATAAAAAAATAATCTGGGTTCAAATAAATACTGAAGAATAACATGTAGATTTATCAGACCCGAGATTCAAGCCCGGGATTCATGACAATATAAGCCGACGCGAGGAAACATGTACTTTCAGTATTTATTTCCCAAGCCCAATTTTTTTTAATTGATTAATATTAAAATAAAATAAATCACTTTCTTTTCATTAATAATATAAAATAGAAAATGGACATTGTATAGTTATAATGACGTTAACCTCCTCAATTGGGATTTGAACCTAAGATTTAACTGATAAAACCAAGATACTGGCTATTGTTACTAATATTGATAAAGAAATTTAAGATTTAAATAGTAGTCTTAATTATAACTCACTGTCTCACGTATACCAATTAAATTGGCTATGGTAGGTATTAATTATTACAATAATTATTATGTTGTAAAACATATTCGACAAATTTTCTACGTTTAAGCAATGTCTTTATCGCAAGACTCACAAGCGAGTATATTCACACATAATGCATATTCGGAGAAAATATTGTGTTGAATGCTTGTGGGAATATTTCCCATGCCAATATATTTTTTTAAAATAGCGTTAACATGTTACTTTCTTCTGACAAGCAGGTGAGAAAAAACGTCGGGTCGCAATTATTATGAGATGTATTGGCACGAATGTTCTAATTTTGCGTCGCTGGGAACTAAGGCGATAGTTTTATCACAATAATTTCTCTCACCTAACAAATCTTATTAAAGAAAATCCATATTGAAATTTAAAACGAGCGTATTTTACATCTTTATTAAAAAAATATTGCTATATAAAGTAGTTAGATACTATATTTGAATTAATTTATTATATTGGTAAATATCAATAGCGTGCGGTGACTTTTGATCGTGGGGATACTGTTGAGATAATACATAATAATTGTTAAATATTAATGTCTTGTATAAAATTTAGTGTTAGAAAGTTAGTAGCCTGTTATATTCTTAAAAATATTAACGTAACATTATTAGAAACTTACTATAACTACAATTTACGATAGAATTATACGATGGACGTATAATATTATTACATAGGATTTTAAAGTATATTTATGGGGATGCTCCGTATTTACAGCATATATGGACCGCACGCCACTTGTAACTACTATAGAATATGTTAATATATGGATATTATATACGTTTTGAAAAAAATATTTGTAATAAAAAACTAGATTAATGTCTTCAAAAGTGATCACTTATTCTACCTAAAACGTAAAGTGTTCAACCAGTGTGTACTGTAATATTTGTATGCGATAATAATAAAAAAAACTTAGAATAAAACAGGGTGGTATGGAGAGGTGCATCCTGGGCAAAACGTTTGAGTACACAACATGAAATAATTGAATAAAGAAAGAGTTAAGGGTTTGTAATGTAATAAAAATCTCAAATAGAAATAGGCTAGACACTCATCTCTAAGAAAAAAAATCTCTGGATAAATCTAGGTATCTGATTGTGTACACAAGTTGAGGTAGAAAACGTCCGAAACTTTTGGTCGCTGGATCGATGAAATTGTTCTGTGGAAATATGTTGCAAAACAGCACATATGACTGAGAGGAGTGGAATCAATTTTGATAGGTTTACATCCAACAATTGATAGATGAACTGATGATAGAATGCGATTTCAAAATTTATTGTAGAAGTAGTTAAATACCAATATTATAATATTTAGTTTGATTAGTTACACCAATTTAAAAAAATGACAGTATTTTATTAGGTGATTATTATTTTTAAACTGACAGGTGTCGGTGGTGAATTTTCTTTTTTTTTCTAATGTACCGGATTTTAACGGACGTAAGTGATCATATTACAGTGGTATTTCTATCCTTACATCAGAACTAACTCTCGATTATTCCAAAGATTGTCCCAATTTTCTAAATTATATAGCCAAGAGATCGTTTATTTATTTACACCTCTGTTACCCTCAATCTATCTTTAAACGATACTTGAAAATGGTGTTCAAAATATTTTTTGTCCACAATTCTTCGACCACAACTCATCTCGATAATATATTTTTTTTTAATCCTATTAGTAATTATTACATTTTTAAAATTTGTTACTTGGCGCTATTTTTTATTTCGACAAAAAGATGATTATGTATACATACATAGTTACATAGCAAAATAGAATTACCCGGTCAAAAGAAACTAATTATTTAACAAATTTTAAACATTATTTCAAAAGATGTAGATGAAGAAACAATGAAAAAGTGGGTAATATAATATTTTCCTAGACATCGTTGAAATATATTATTATCAGAGTAAGCAACATTCATTTGCTTAACAATAATATTTAATATAATTGATACAAGAAAATCAGAGAGTTATTTTAAGACTAATTGATTTTAAGGAATACATTTTGATATATATATATTTTTGTTTGTATTATACGTAACTGGTTTATACTACAAAAGTATTTATTTAATCAAACGCACATATTGAATTCTTTATAATGATATGATTATAATACCAAGTTAACGTTTTACCACTGTTGAAGATAATTTTATTTAAATAACGTTTTATTTATACGTTAGCTATGTAGAACGGAAATAATTGGTTAAAATTAAACTCATCTTACTAAATGGCTGGCCAATTAATTTTTCAACAGGAAATGAAAACATCGGAATCAGTGATACTAGAAAGTGTTAATGTGCACCATTTAAAATCATCATTGGTCAAGAAAATTTATACGCATTTTTACAATAATCAAATAAATTTACTATAGAGCATAAAAAATTGGGACGCCAAAAGAGTGCTTTTAAATGTATGTTATAGTTAATATTTTATTTGTAGGTCAATTAAACATTTAAATAGATATTCAACTCATATACATATATGGTGATATTTGCTATAAATACGTGATATTACTGTAAACACGTTATATACTCACATAATAATTAGTAATTTGAAGACTATGTTGGTGATATAGTTAATTTAAATAGATAATAATTATTATAAGGATAAAATAAATAACATAAAATAATAACAATATTAACAAAAAAGATATCATACTCTTCTTTATGATAACTAAAATACCATGTCGAGAGAGTCTCGACTGACGAAAATATTATGTTGCCATGACTTGATCCTGGAACTGAGAATGAATGGTAAGGTCTTTTCGTTTTTACTGTACGTAGTATATAGTATGAATACCCACAGTTCAAAGCTCAGAAAAGATGAAACTTTCAAAATGTGATTCTACAGATGTATTTAATGTAATATAAGAAGAGAAAACGTTACGAACGTCGAGATGATATCGTGTGTGAAAAAGTTTAAAACAATAATCAGAAAAGTAAAAACTAGAAAATAGGGTTGCTTTCGACAAATCATTCGATATCACAAGAGTTGTCAACTTCTGCATATTATCATGCAAGAGTATATTTACGGAAAGCCAGGTCTTAGCAGAAGAATAATGTATTAACTTAAGAATATCATGGACTAATTTGAGTTCACCAGTACATACCAGTTATAGAGCAGTAGCATAATGTGAAAAGTCCAATAATGAATATGCCACAAATAAAATAAAAAAAGGGATTTGTATTTAATGTACTATAATAGTCTAATACGTAAATATTTAAAAAAAAAATACTATAATGTTTTAAATTTAATTATTATTATGATCAGCTGGGTGTTGGTGAACTGCTGGACGAATGTCACTACAAGTTCAATATATTCCTCTCGGCCTTAAATTTTTGATGCCACATAGGTATTTTTGCTTAACTTAACCAGTTTGTCGGTCCAATGGAATCTAGAGCCGCCCTGCGGCCTTTTAGTGACCTTGTGCACCGTTGAATGACTGCATTTGTTTATCTGTAATCCATTCACCATACGACATTAATATTATTCTAGTATTTATACTGCAAAACTAAATGCGATAATTTGTTTTACTACGGTATGTACTGGAAATCTAAGATGATTCGATAATACAACTATTTATCGTAAATCTTGTGAAGTTCATATATAATTTAAATAAAAAAAAGAATGTAAAGAAAATGCAAGCGATGAGAATTTTTCCCAAAGAAAGTGAAGATCATAATTGTTATTATAAAAGTCCTAGATTTAAAAAAAATAGAAAGTGCTTCATGTAAACACAATACTTTATTCTAAAAGATATATTGTATTCGAATTATTTCACATTTTAAAATTTAAAGTAATAACATATTATCTCCTTAGTTGATAAAAGTGGTTTTAAAATTATTGATATTAGCCAGTGTCAAAATAATGGGTAAGAGAATTTATTAATTCGTAGGTAACAATTATTATTGTAATTTAGTTTTATATAGTATATTAAAGTAGGTAATTAATCTTGTTAATCATAAACGTCACAATGTATCAATATTTTTCTAGTACTTAAATAATTTTTCGCAAGACAAAGTAACACTAAGTATATCGAGGGTAATTTATTAGTATCATAATAATTATTGCATTATCGACGTATCGTGTCTTTTTTAGTAATTATTAATTGTATTATGAATTAAATTATTTGACATACTATTGTTTAATGTTGGTTAATTTATCATATCTGCAATTTAATCCTGGATGATTAAAGGACAGTCTTAATCTAGAGCGAAATCATGCGGATTACAATGAAGATGACAAATCAATTATTATTTGCAACTTAAAACATCCACAAAAGCCGTCAAAAACAGCTGATATAAACAAGACTTTACATTCGTTATTTTTTCTTGTTACATCGTACAAAATAATATTTTTTAGGTTGTTCCTAGTACATTAACAATAAAAATATTACAAAATCACCATTCAATGTAGTAATATAAACTATTTATAATATTATGACTAGTTATTAGTCCAAACATGATTATTTTTCCGCCTTGTCTTCGTACATATTATGCGGATATGTTATACATGAGAGTGTCTTAGCAGAAACCTCCTAAGATCATGTTTGGTGCGCACCAGAGGGTGCGTAAATCTTTTTCTGATTTAATCTATTATAACCAAGCTTTCTCACTTGCCGTAAACACCGCAAATGTTTAAATGTATAGTTAGTATTTGAAATATACTGTCGTTGTATAATATATTAATTATTAATTAAAGCTTTTAAATTATAGTGAATTATTTTTATGACAACTAAATTGACGAAATAAATCCATCATAATTGAAACGTTTTCCTCCTTCCGTAGACGGGTATTAGAACTAGTGCTTTAAACAATATAAAAAAGCATTTTCACGAACTTTCAAAACATTTTACGCCATGATTGATTTATGGCGAATAAAACGGAACAGGTCGTTGTTTGTGTCAATAGAGTTTAATCCAATAAGATAACTTAAAACAAGAGAAGTGACAATCACGAGCATTAGTAGGTACCTACCTACAATCACATTGCTACATTTTTTTTCAATTACTGAACCCTGAAGGCCGCTTCACATCCGCGTACAGTGTGCTTTGAGAAGGCCGATAATCTAAGCAAATTCTCAAACTTCTAAGGCTATAATCTATTGAGTTATATTTATTAAACTATAAAAAATTCATTCTCAATGACAACACATATTTTTTCAACTAGATACTAGCAAGAAACACTATCAATATATTAAAATATATTATAGACAGTCTGTATTAGGTTATAAAGTTTCTAAGCAACTGATAGAATTTTTTCTGTTTTTAAAAGAAAAGGGCAAGGTAAAGCAGGTACCTATATTTTTTTTTATTAAAAACTTGCAGGAGATGTTGAAGCCCATGTATATCAAAGGCCATCAGGCAAATGCATTCTACGCCCCTAGGATAATTCATCACTCCTTTTAATGTTGAATAACCGTAAACATTGCTATATATACGTTACTTTTAAAGAAAGTATCTTGTAATTTGTAATGAGCTAGGATTTATATTTGGCGGATATATGCGATAATACTAAGCGTACAACGGTTAGGAAGACCCACAAGATATTTGGCAAACAATTCTATTTATAAAACAGATATTGGAAAATAGAACAATTTGAAGATATGATTTTAATTTATCATCCTGATTTTTATAATAATAATGTTTGTTTTACCCAATTTTACGTATAATATCTTTTTATCAGTTGTAATTTTGGTAAAGAGTATTTTATTTTGATTATGCGTTGAACAATATTAATTTGTTTGACTTTACTTTCATTGTATTAAAAATGTTTTGTTTAATGGGCAAGTTAATAATTGGAATGAACAACATATCATAATATACTATGAGATATACAATTATTTACTTTGGACATACTATTGCTTGTTAAATAAATTTCCTTGCTTTATTAATATACCAAGAGTAGGAAATCAATTAATTAAAAGCGATTAATTGGGTCTATCAACACTGTTCCGTTCGATGAAAGGTGAATTTTATTACTTTTTGATTATAATATATGATAACATGGTACGGATATTAGATATGTAATACAATTTTTATCTTTTAGCTTCATAATAATATGCATTATATATATATATATACAATGTATATGTGCATTGGTATGTATATTGCCTTATGTATATCTTTTTTTTAATATCAGAAGAATTAGATTAAATATTACCATTATGATTTTATATTTTTTCTTTAAAATAAATGAAATCTTTTCTAAATTATATAAACGAAATACAAAAATTAGCTCCACTAAAAATATTATTTTTTATATAATATAGTATTCATTATATTATAAAGATAAAAGCACGGAAATAGATATAAACATTTTTAACGTATATTAAAATAATCCAAGTGTCAATAGTAAAAACTCGTACACGTACACTAAATTAAAGATAATACATTTAACAACTATACTCATTATTAGGTTTATAATAGATCTATCGATAGCAATGTCAAAGATAAACTTTAACATCTTAGCTTTAACAAGCCTTACCCTCAATAATGATTTATGTTACATTTGGGTATTTTGAGATTAATCAAATAAAATCTTATTGAGAAGAAATTATTTATAATTAAAAAGCCTCTCCTGAGTTCTTTAATCATTTATTTTTATTCCTATTCCAATTTTTCGTGTAATTTTTTCTCTGTGAAGTCGTTTTGCATCCGCAGGGTTAACATAAACTCTCGTGTCACTCCATTTTTACAGATTCATAGATCATTATTGTAAGGAAGCTAAGATAAGGGATCAACAAAAAGTGACTTAATGTTGCTAGATAAAAAAAAATAAGCCAAAACAGAGGCAATGTGATGTAGATCATTGTTGCATATAACATAGATCATTATTGAAGGGGATGCTTCAATTGAAAGCAATAACGCAATATATTTTTTAATCCTAGGATATCAGCATCTACCATAAAATAAATATGATCGTCTACTTATTTGCTTAAAAGTGACCGCTGAGATATTAATATATAATAATATAGGTACTCAAAATTACATAATATATAATGTGTCTGAATTTTTAATAGGTTTGTTATGTATCAGTAACTCCCCTCTCTAGGATATCTCCCCAATGACAGTAAATTGTCTTTTGGTTAACTTATCAATCAACACCCTAATTGTTAAGAATATTCGATCGGTGAGATTTCGATTATTGCAATGTACTTACTCAATATTATATTATTGATCAACCCCAATTTATCTACCCTATCTAGCTGTGTTACTACACACATATAAACCCTTGTACATGAACTAAGCGTCACTTATATTACTTACCTACTTACTATTTCATAAATGAATAAGCACCTCTGAAGATTAACATCCATCAAGTCGTATTACTGACATATACCTTCCACTGGACCACGTGAAGGATTGGGGCATATTGGAAAGAATTTCCGTTACTGAAAACATAATAGGTTTTACGTTGATTATTTTTTAAAACCGATCTTCTCATTAAAATATAATACCGTATTTTGATTTATAGTAAATATATTAAACAGTATTATTATTATTAAATAACTAGTTGATCAATTGTTAATAATAATATCGTAGAAACGTTTGAAAGTCGAAGTAACTCTGGTCTTGATATTGTAATTCTCTTATTTATGCGACCGCAATTTAGTATCTAATTTAAATCGAATGCATGCTTTATTGACCGGAGCTGTGTACCAGACTTAATGATAAATAAATCTGATGCGTGCACTTTGCTATTATTATATCGCAGGGCGTTGGCAGCCAACCATTACTCTGAAACACCAGAGCATGACTCGGAACATTGAAAAGTACAAAATTAAAATCATGAATTTGCAGCAACGGTGCCCTCGGTGGAATGTATGGGCCGTGTCAACTCTATCAAGGATTTTCCATTTACTCTGCATGCCTACTTAACACATTCAATCATACAAAAAAGGTACCAACATTTTTTATTAGATAACATCTAATTCTATAATATCATCACAATATTATATAACAATAATTAAACGTAGATATCTGATACAATCTCGAGTATAATTTTTGTAAAATAAAGTACGTACCTACCTATATATTTACATATATTACATTTAAATATTTCTTTATTCTAAATAGAGACGAATTTACTTTAGCAATAATAGACGAATCTTTTTTTTTTGATATTTTTTAAAAATAATTATTGTAAAATATGTTGATAGCCTAAACATATTTTACAATTATTAATCTAGGTTGCATACACAAAACAGATTTATAAATATAATGAGGATAGGCGATACCCCATACACTACATTTTGAAGCAGGGTATGAGTGTCCTACGAAAATGAGCCACACATTAGAGACCTGCAATAGTGTGTATTGCAACCTTCAATTACACCAATATTGAATGAGCGTTAATGCATAAACCGTGAGCAATTGTCAGAACGAAGGACAAGCGTATTCTTGATACGTGTTTAATTTTATCCCATATTCTTCCACATTTAGATCGGTTTCCTGTTACTCCACACCCGTTAGGTATTTCCATGGTTGCTTTAGTCGACAATGCTATTATTTTACATTTGTTTTATGATAATAAATTTTCCGACACAATACAAAATTACAAATAATAAGTTTTAAAGCGGCTTTATCATTATATTGAACAATTATTATTGGTTATATTAATGTTTAAAAAAAGAAAATTTGGCATCAGAAAAGAATATAAATAAAATACACATAATTTGAAAAAACATCGGAGAAAAATATAACTAAGTATTCGATTTTTTTTGAAAAAATTCGGCGCCAAGCGGTGTTCACTGAATTTGCGCCAATGTGCACTATATTTTCTAGTCATAATTATATATATTCAATAAAGAATGTTACATTCTCAAATCTTATAAATTATTCATTGAATAAAAACTCAAAATATAAATATTTTTGCCCAAAAAATATCATTATTATTATAATTCATTTAGTGTTGTTAGAGCACATCTGCATGTTAAGGTCTGAAATGAAGATCTTTCTGTATCTTTGGGAGTTAAGCATAAAAAATCTGTATGTCATGAGAGCTAAGGTAGGCCTTCATCCAGCAGTGGATCGACATCAACTGTATACACGGCACCTGGACCCATAATAGCGAAGTCTTGTTGAAAATTTATTAATAAAAAAAACAAGTTTTGAATTTAATACAATAAATTGTTTATATGATTTAATAAAATTCTGCACAACAAACCTGAATTATTTTATTTATCGCAGTATACTTGATGGAGAAAAAGTTTTATTATTTTATATGATACTAAATTTATATAAAATTTAAGAATGTTAGATTTCTATTATTAAAATTAATTTTTATGATTCATTAGAATTAAATCTAATATTTTCGTCATCGTAGATACACTACTTATACCCTATATAAAAATTATATATTTTAAATAAATAAAGTTCAATAAATTATTTATAATAAAATTAAAACAGTTTTCAATGCGTTAGATTGAAAAAGGGAACTTGTTATCATGGACATAGCGAAAACAGAACTCCAATCAAGGTAAGTAGTCGGCATTTTTTGTGATTCAAACACAGTCACGATGTGTTATTTTTAATATAAGTATCATATCAAAGAGATCAATTTATAGTTTGTATACATACATTTCAAATGTATTTTGTTGTCATAAGATAATTATATTAGTAACAGTTCCAGCTGATAAATCTTTAAATAATGTAAAGTCAGAAAAATAATGCAATATGATACATTAGAAATGCACGGATGATTATTTATTAAAGAAGTACATTTTTTTACAAAAAATAAATAAAATAAAATATTATGACTATTACTCATTGACCGTAAAACAGACCGATAGGCAAAAATTAAGTTATAGTTATTAAGTCATAAAAACATACTGTTTTTTGCAACTATAACAACATTTTCTTCTTTTTTGTATTGAGGAGAAATGAATATAATTCAAAATACTTCGATTAGTTTAGTGATGAAATGTTCTTAACGAAACATACTACTACAAAATCTTCACGTATTCAATCGTATTGCGACAGTGTGTCATTTACAGTCACAGTAACACAAAATCACATTGTCAAGAACACTACAGAGGCAACAATAAAGGCTCAGTTTATGGCAGTGTTTTCATCAGATTTTTGAATGGCAGACAGTCATTCAAAGAATGAATGGAAGGAAGATCATAAGAACGTGCTCAGTGATTTGGATTTCTCCGCATTCACACATAATGGGATTTAATTACCACTTATGCATGTATTTTGCAAATGAAAGAGCCCTGAATATCTTTAAAAGAAAAAAATGCATTTACGAGGTGATCAGGAGAATATAATACAATACTTAGTATAATACAATAATAGTCAATACGAATATTGTAGTGTAGTTTAATCAATTATTAGTATTGTATGACTGCGCTGGATAACTTATGTGTACAGTGTGAAATGAAAAATAATGAACCAGTAAATAGGGTAATGTCGATAAATCTAATAGGCTAGATGGAGACTATAATGACTTTATATTAAAAATTATAAGCTAGAAGAAGCCACAACAGATAGGGACATGTGTAGACCTTTGTTGGAAGATATCATGACCCCTACCAAGTTGTTGCACTCCTGATGATGATGATGATGATGATGATTATTGTAAATGGTATGTTATTATCATATAACGCTGTTACTAATAATTAAGACACATAAAACATTATTATTATTACCCTGTATTTACAACATTTATCAATTTTAAAAAAACAGTATTATCAAATGATAAGGGCTTCATATTTGCTGAGTAAATTGCCTTTAACTACCTCCAAGTGTATACTTACTTAATGTAATTGCAGCTATTTACGCAATGACTATAATAGCTCACGGCCATTACGACTATAAAGAAAATATTTTCTTATTTACAAGTAAACCATATTCTAAAAAAATCTATTTATTAAAAGAAATCGTGTAAAGCAATTTATTTAACCGCAGTTTTGATTGAAAATGACCATATATTTTCAAATACTTAGCAAAAAGTTTTTCGCAAATGGTGTAATGTATAAATTGTATTTGAATTAGTTTACGACAAAAAGTATGATATTTATATAAGCCAAGATTTGAGTAAATTTATAGTCTATGTATGTTTGTATTTTACCACGTTTATCTTAGCTCGTATTCTTGTGTGTCCGGTGGTTCTTTATCCAGTAAAAATCTTGCAATCGATTTTTACTAACTTCCCGATTAGCTATACATTTGAAACTTTTAGAATATATCAGAACACGATGCCAATGCATTCTTTTAATACTTTTAGCCATATTTAAGTAGAGTTGAATTCATTTTCAGTTAATTCTGTTTTGTATAAAAAGTTATTTTGGAAGAAATCCGTAAACCAATCCACTATTATTGGTTGCTAAGAGGATAATCCTAGCAACTAAATTATTGATATATACGTGCGTTACTATGGAAATCAAAATGACATTTCAATATTCTATATTTGTTTGTTTATTGCAAAATAGCAAAAAAAATGATTTGTTGACTTATTTGTCCTAAATTATTAATACATAGAATTGTCAAGTTTATATGATTCAACAAAAAATTTTAAAATGTGGTATATAAAAAGTTATTTTTGTCTTGTAATTATTTATATATTATACCAGTTTTAGATTCAATGAAATACAAAAAGTGGAAAAAATACCAAAATATTTCATTTGTTCATCGTTTTCATCGTTTTCATCGTTCATCGTTTTTACATATAAAGTAAGTATTATTACTAATGTATGATATTTGAAGATTGTTCATCTAAATAGTTTGTTTAATTAATGATTCTTCGTGATAATAAAAATAAATAATTTTACACTTTGTTTTAAAAATGCATGACATTTATTTTAGTGTAACCTTGGAAAATAAATTCAAAGTTGAAACATTTGCAATGTTACATTATTATTTACATACATAATAATGATTTGCCATCCATCCATAGCAAGTTCAACTCTCAGGGGTAATATCGGTAGTATCTTCACTTTTAATATAAAAACGAATTTACCGATAGAGTCAATCTAAAAAGATGTGTGCAAGATTGCGAGGGTTGCTGCAAACGAATCTGCAATGCGAAATGACTTGAAACTATTTTAGTTATTTTTTTTAAGTTTTAGACTCGGTCCATATAAAAAACGTTTTCTTTTCAACGTCTTTAAAAATTAAGCTAATATTTTGATTTATGTTTATTTATTTGCTACTAGAGATGAAATCACCGGTGAGTGATGGATGATCCAAGATATTTCATGCATACCTACTCTTGAAAAAGCAAAACAATGGAGGTTTGTTTTTGAAGGATTTTATTTGTTCGTTGTATTGCAATCGAGATCGTGATTTATTTACTGTTTCACAAATATTGCAATGATACCGCTGTGAAATTTCATGATGTCTATTTCAATATTAAAGATACAAATAAATTAATAAAGGTAAAGTAGCATCACTTATTTGTTATATTATTATAATATCATTATTATTGTTACTCGTTTGAAATATCTTACTTCAATAAAAGGAATGATGAAATACAATAAAGTATGTATTTTAAATTACTATTTTTTGTATTGCTTTATTATAGACTGCCAATATTTACTATATGTAAGTACATATTATTTTTCTAATCAATCACATTTCATGTTTAATATATAAATCAACAATGATACATGCGAATAAAAACTATAACTATTTAAAATAAAATTTCATTCACAGAAAAAATATAAAAAATAATACAGTTTGTTGCTGAAATGCAACACCATATAATTAAGGGTTAACACTGCACTGTAGAGGTAGGCTGTGGAAATCTAAAAAAATAAGCACCCTTTGTCAGTCATAGTTATTTGTTTTCATTGAACTAAGAATACAAATTACAAATATAGAAAATATATTTTTATTGAAGAATATTTTTTTACCTAATAATATCAATAATTTTGGTGTGGTTAGGCAGGATTTTTTTAATTTTTAAAAATCTGCAATTTGTATTCTAAGTTCAATAAAAACAAATAAGTATGACTGACAAAGTTTAGTGTGTACTGTCTGTACTATTTATGTTGGAATTCCACAGCCTACCTCTACTCTTCGCCACTGATTCATACATTCAATAAGAATAAAGTTATTATACTATATTACTGTCATTATAGGTTATCATTATTATAAGAATGGATTGATCTTATTATACATACAAAACTGTAACTGAGTATTATAGTATTGTTATTGTATAAATACCGCGTGGAGTATTTTTATATACTGTTAGGTCAAACAGTTATACTATGAAAATGTGTAATATTTATTAATGTCCTAAAATAAAACTTATTCTGTTAGTCACAATCAAATTTCCTAACGTTGACTCTAATACAATCCGAAAGACCGGTGCACTCCTGTTCACGTTTGCGTCGGAAATCAAACGGAAAGGAATCTAAAATGATAGTTTTTTCATTTAGTGGCATTTTGATGGACAATGGCCAAATGTGGGTCATACTATCGTTGTGTTTATTTTGTGTACAAATCCGACAACTGCTTTAGTTTTCAATCAAGTTATTAAAATGGCTGCCAAATCAAGCACCATTCAGTCTCTTGTAAACGAGAGATCTATTTTGTTCATATTTTTGAAGACTTACAAAAACACCTTTCGTTGGCAGCCAAAAAATTCGAGTGACCCATGCTATCCGGTTTACTTATTTTTACATGATTTTTAAAACTCATTCACTGTTAATTTGTTTAAACAAGTTTTATTTAGTTCACACGTCTGTAAATTTTAATAAATGGTACATTTTTGAGAGTGAAAATTACCACACACTTTATATTTATTTCAATATTATAATCTTTGATTTTAAATACCTATATATATTTTTTTAATTTTTAAGCAATTTTAGTATATACAATAAAATTTATTTTCTTATTATAATAACAAGAATAAAATACCAGATGGCAGTGTTACCTGTCAACATTATTCAATTCACTCAAAGCGTTCAATGCGCAGACAGAAAATGTGTGTGTGGGTGTTTTGTACTGTGCTGTATATACGTACCTTTGGCAGTAAGACAGAAAAAGAGAGTGACTGTGTGTATCTCTGCCTGCGTGCTGTAGTGTATTTTACTGCGTTACAGATAGATAAATCAAGACAAATATTATGTAATTTGAGCATAGTAAAAAGTACAATGAGTTCTTTAAGTTCCAATTGCTACTTATTTTAAAACGACAAACTTTCATATAATTTGAGTGTATCAAAACTAATACTCTAGCAATAATCTAATAGCTACTTTGACTTCACTGAATATAAAAAAATCTTAAATGTCTTTAATTCGAAGTTATCACAATCTTGTAAATGTAATTTTATTTTTTACCTTCAACGATATTCTCCAAAATTAAAAAAAAAAATGATGAAAATTGAAAAATAATATAAAAATGTTAAAATCATATTCTTGGCCTTCATTAAAACTCTGGAACTCAAAAAACAAGTGAAATTGCGCTCTTCAATTTATTTAGTTCATCAACAAAAGAACGATTTTAGGAATAAGTAGTTTTTGAGATTGCAAACACCTTATAATAGAATATTGATTCAGTATTAATTATTGTTATATTTATTTCAACCATATATTTTCTGATAATTGATCAATCAATCTAAAAAAAAAATACTACTTTCACTGCCTAAGCATATAATAAAAGTATGATTCTACTTGAGTAGAGGTTGTCTCAATAGACTATTTTATTGGAACTACATTGGATCAAATCCTGCTGAAAATTATTGATATACAAATTTTATTTTGATTACAGGCATTTCGCCAATATGTACTATAGGCTTGTAGAAGTACCAATAATATTTGTTCAACAAATATTATATGTCATGTTCATAAACTGTACGTCAGTCAGTATAAATAAAAACTAATGATATAAATTACGTTGATTTTAATACTTATGTGTAAAAATAAAAATAAAATATTGCTGTAATTAAACTCCTACTGCTTTACACATAAATTAAAAAGCAGTTTGTATGACAAACCTCCAAAAAAATTACAAACGTACAGCAATAAGTAATGGTATTTGTAGGTAGGTACATGATCTAGTTTGGAAAGTAAAAGTGACCAACGAAAGAACGGCACAGTTTGTGTGGTCCACGAGATATTGTAATGAAACGGTCAGCACGAAAATTTCTTGACATAGGCGTTAGACTTCTTGAGCTATAATATCCTATAAACATGAGTTCTATTGGCCAGATAGGCTTTTATGTAACTCGATACGTAGGCAGACAATGTAGGTACTTAATCCAAAACAAGCCTCCGCTTAAAATATTGTGTAATGTTTGTTGTATTAAATGGGCATGATCCATACTACTGAAAACTACTAGCAATATCTTGAATGCATGTATAATTAAGTATAAATTTTTGTGTTAACAGGTGGGATTCTTATTAAGAAACTTTGAGCTTTAATACAATAAATTAATGTTCATTGATTTTTTTATAAAATGAGATTGAAATAAGAAATAGTTATAAGGGAATGAAAAGAATTGGAGAAGAATTAAATAACATTTAATGCCGAATGGAACAATTAAAAAATATTAAGAAACTGACATCGATAAAGAAAATATTGTTTTTTAAGTAATTGAGATATTTAATTGAATTTAAAATATATTAAAATGTGTATTTGATCAAATTTAACGACCCAATGCATTGGGTTTATGGCTCATAACCATTCCAAGTAAAACAAAAAAAAATAATCGTCGAATCAATTATAACAATTATTAATAAAACCTCCACCCTACGGTGGCTCATAATATGAGGCGTCTAATTACAAAAAGCGACAAGTCCACAATTCAATATTTTCGGGAAACAACGTTTTTATGTTTCAAGCTTCAATTATTTGTTTTAACGTGAGATTATTTTTCCGTTGTATTCTATGTCGAAATTAGAACCAAATGGCAATTTGTTTCAGCCGATAAACTCTTAAATGTAATAAATATAGGCAAAATAAAATTGGACGTAGCGCTATTTGTAGCTCACTTTTTAATTTACTCCGCATAAGGCACATATTTCCGTGGCACTGTCATGAATTTACCAGATGCTACAGCATGGGAGACGCCCTTTTCAATATTGAACGTTCCCTTATTGGTTGACTTAAACACGCGCGAAATCAACCAAGCTTTAAATAATATGAAACACGGACTTGGCGCTTTTTGTAATAAATCGAGAATTTTTTTTTCGTAGGGTTATGTCACGTTTTGGAATTTATAGATCAATACATATTGTGTAAAATTATACAAAGAATACGTGCGTATTTTTTTCTCGATTTATACCAAATGTGGATTTATCGCTTTTTCTAATTAGACGCCTCATATGTTCTTTTCAGGAGTGCATATAGTATTTTATTCTTTCTTTCTTTTCACATGTCCAATCCTAATATGACCATATGGGCCTCCACAGAGTAGAGGTTTGTATTGACAGATTTTGTTTTTTACGAGAAATGGATGTCAGCCATTTGCTCAAACTATTAGGTCCATAATACCCAGACACAAATTGAAAAAATATATGTGTACTTGCCAGACCCAGGATTCAAATCCGGGACCCACGGCGTTATAGTCCAACGCTTAAGCCGTGCGGCTACCGTGGATATCTTAATTTTACCTAATTGATGTATCATTTAATTTCACTTAACGATAGTCTGATTTTCATAATATGTTTGATTCTAAAAAAATATTCTGTCGATGGGTAATTCTTTATATCATTGATATTTGAAGGAATGCAATGGATAGTTTCAAATATTTTACTGATCATAATCAGATCAAAAACCATAATAAAACCTCTTTCGAAAACTGTCCTGTACATACTAAAAATAAAATCATTACTAGTTGCCTGTTAATTAAAATTGATGGAATTTGATAATTGTGAATCGACAAAAATCATCACATTTTTGAACTACCTCCTCACATTCATTATAAAACAAAATAAGTAGAAAATGACTGATTTTACAATAATTTTAATATAACTCATCCCTTTCATATCAGAACAAATCGACACAAACTTCCCCTTCCTTTAGGGAGTTGTATTACAGAAGACAAGTCTAAGGAGTTGTTATCAATATTCAAAACTGTATAGTTTTGTATAGGAACGTTAAAATGTGTAAATTAATTCATTTTAATTATAAAAGCATGCATTGTTAAGAAATATTCTTCAAGTCATCGTGTAAAACGTGTAATTATTACGTAGTTTTCTAAATTTGCAGAATAACATTTAATTTACTAAGCAGTTAAATTTAAGTTTCCGTCTGGTTGTTTTGGCAGAAATAATTACCGGCTATTATATAACATACAACTTAAAAATAAAAAGAGTTAATAACGAACGAATGTAAGCATTGTTGACTGTGTTAATTGCACATTGGAAACTTGCCAATTAGTCGCATATGTCGCGTATGACATGTTGTTTTTATTTTTGAAATACCTAGATAATAATCGATGTATGAAATTTGTGCAACACTTAAATATTTTAACACTACAAAGTGACAGAAGAAAACTTGTCTTAACACGGGTCATTCATACTTATCATATTGTATTTTTATAAGATTGTTATAATTCAAAAGTGTTAATATGAGCCGCGTCCATGAAGTACGAATAGACAAATATTGAATGTTGATCGTAGAGTAAAAAAATAAGACTAAAGGGTATTTTTCGGCTGTATACGGCTATTTTCTATGTGTACTAATCAGTCGCGTGCGATCCATAGATGCTGTAAATGCACAGCATGCCCAAAATAATGGATAAGGTAAATGTAAATACCTAATGTATTTATTGTTGTGGTAGTTATTATTTGCTTCTTCATTTCTATATTATTAATATTAGGTACGTAAATATTTATAAAATAATTTAACAAGTTTATAATTGATATAATATGTAGTAAAATGTAGTTATATTTTCAACTCTATGAGAAAAAATTAATGCATGCTACTACGGTTAAATTAATATGAAGGTGACAAACAGTAGAAACTCAATTATCGGAATATTTGAAATGAAGCTCGACTGGGACCAACAATAAATAGGTAATGAGATGCTATGCATGTTGAGTCCTATTATAATAAATAGAGTGGAGGCGTGGGGACTCACAGAAAAAAATCTCAGAAAATTAAAAGCTTTCAAAATGTGAGCGTGGTTCTCTGTTTCAGCTGTAAAGATTAGAATATTGAATTCATATCGTGGATAAAAAGACCCAAGAAATAAAATCCAGAAAGATAGCTGCTTTGGTCACATCATGCAGCATCCCGAGAGATATCATTAATAGGAAAATGTTCTGTAAACAAAGCCATGGTAGAAGAAGAACGCCCTGGGTTAAGAATATAGAGACTAGAGAGTATATTAAAGACTTATTTGAGTTCGGCTTATTTAAACCAGAGACATATAGTAAAACAGCCGAAATCATCACTGACATTCTGATAATAGATATGGCACAAAAAAGAAGATACTTGGGATGAAAGTACTCCAGACATGGCCTCCACATCTTAAAGCGGACCCCCAGGCCAGGATCTTTGGCAGCTCCCCCTATCCATAGCTAGGGTTAAAGGCAGTGGGACTTTTTTACAGAATCGTTTTCTAAATGTTGTTTCAGGTACAATTGTGGGTATTCGGTGTATTTTTAGCGATTTTTTTATTCTTGAATAAATCCATTTGAATTATGGAGTTGTCGAATATCAATACACAGTAATCAAAAAATTGCATCACACAACTAAACATTTTAAAATGTTAAAACTCTACCGATTAAAGAGCTCCACATGCGACGTCAGCCCCTCCCCGGGGCCACGACTCCAGATAATGATAAATTTATATTATCTTTGATGTTAGTATGTGGGTCTCAAAGTCTAATATATAAGAGACTATGTTCTCATTCCAAAAGTTTCAGGTTTGATTAATGGTGAAGTTATTATAATAAATATGCGATTTTTTCAAATTTAGTATAGCCTTATAGTAAGTATATCATAACAATACTGCCATTGTGTAGTATATTTATTTTTGGCATAAGGTTAACTGTATTCCTAAGAATGGCAGTGACAATACTGTAGTGCGCATGCCCTTGCGTCACTCTCAAGTGATCATATATGCCATGCCACATGTCATGTTTATGTCAAAAGCACATGTAGGTAGTCAGATACAATACTCGCGTGCTTGGGTAAGCTGGCGGCAAGTCTCTTTCTAATTTAGCGGTTTTCAACGGCCGGGGAAAGCAACTCTAGTTATGGGAATCTCAGGTGTGACTAACGGTCAAGTAAGTATGTGTGTGATACCTGTCAAAGCAATTTTCGCGGTCTGCCGCACACCGCAGTCTGTCAACCGACAGAACTCTAGGCGGATATTTTACCTAGTAGGATATACGGTCTAACTGTATCACTGCTAGTCGCTTTATTGCTGCGTTTTTTGTTTGAAACGGTTTGTAGATACTTACATACATCAATGCAAGGTTGAAATGATAATAGAACAAAGCACCGTTGAAATAAAAGCAAGAAGCAAATATAATTCTAAAAAAACAAATATTTTATTGTTTATATATCAAAGAATTAGTATTTTTATGTAAGTGTGGGAAAACCCTTTTAATCGACAAATTTAATATTATTAAGCTAATAGTGCATAATATGAGATATATTATAAGTGGATTGGTCAATTTTTATTTTTTACCAACGTCCTACCAAAAAAGTTGTAACTTCCTCAGACACCCTGGCGAGTTTTTACATTTTTTTAAGACAAAGTAATATTACGTATACCACATAATATGTAATAATATATAATATATTAACACTAATAACAAGATATCACGTCAAATGATATTAGTGTGGTGAAATAGTAATGTAGTTGTAAAAATGAAATGATCATAATAAACATCCAGACTTTGAGATAACCATACAAATATAATCAATCGCCTACCGTAACTCAATTTGGAGAGCGCTTATGAGCAGGTATTAATTAAAAAAGCCAATAGTTAAAATTTGTCGCAATTAAGCATGGCAGTCGTAGCAAAGTGGTAATGTACAGGGCGTGATACCCAAGAGACACAGGTTCGATTCCTGCCGGGTGTCTTACTTTTTTCAAAAAAGATTTTTTCTATTGGCTATATTTTCTCATGAGTGTTTTCAAAATTATGTATGTTACATATAATATTGTTGTAACCTCACTAAAAATTTGGCAGAAACATGTGCCCCAAAGATTGACCTATAACGTCAGCAATCCCATAACTTACTGACTCTTATCATAATACTATTTTTTAGGCCAACGTGACTTAGCATCTTAATTGAAAAAATGATTATCTTAAAGATTTTTTTCAATATGACTGGATGGGATGAATGTTTTAATATGCTAAATTATCTAAGAGGTATTATGTAAATCACACTTTTTAATAACTAACCATTTTACTACATATTTTATGATAACTGGAGCTTGTACGTAGACAATTATAGCATATACTAAAGATAGTATTTGATACTTAAAATCTATTGTTTTTGAGTCGCTTATGGAGATATTGGAAAGTAACATAATTGAAATTAAGTAGGCGTACCAGTTATGAGATAGTATTTTTATATTATATAAATAACATTATTATTAATGTAGAAATATTCCAATCATGTAATATTTAGCTTTGTAATGTACAATTACTACATGGAAACAGTCTTTCATTATTATTATGTATTGAAATAAAAAAAAAACGTAACCGACTGAGCAGTTGTTCGGTTTAATGATACATGGGCGTGCAACTCGCTTAGTTCTTTTTGTAAGCTCTGTTATAATATGACTTGGAGATAATATTTAAAAAAAATACGCGGCGTTTCTCAAGAGAGACAGAACGTTACTCTACTTTTGCCACTTTCGCAATGTCACAGTAGTAATTTAATTGAAACCGCAGATCTGCGGTACGCTGGACTTTTAGCTTGTCACATGTCTGGGGGGTTTGATTAACCAAAAAAATATTTAACCCAAATCTCGGATTGGTTACATAAATTAAATCCTTACAAATTCATTGCTTGCATAAAATTAATAACACGTCATCTCTGATTTCAATCAAAAAAAAAATAGAGTGAATAAATTAAAAAATGAAGTAATTATCAAACTGGGCTTTATAATACTTACTTCGAAAACAAAATTAACATATTATATACGATTTAAAAGTAAACGCAATAATGACTCATTTTATTTATAAATAACGTTAATAATACATATTTAAATAACAAATTTTTAGGTACCTCCCTACCGAATGATTTGTATCTAAAACTAAATTTATCTATTTAAAAAAAGCTTTTATAGTTATAAAAATGAATTCCATTGAATAATAATTAAAATAGCATCTAATTTTGAGTACCTGGGTAGTATATAAGAGCAGGATGGAATTTCATATAAAAATAATAAACTGGCATGAAGTATTTGATATGTGGGACCATAAAAGAATTCTATGAGTATTTTAGATCATGAGAATCACATACTTCAAAAAAAAATAAGTATTAATGCAAAAGCATGGAAAGGATTACTTACCATCCACAAAACAGTCAAAGGTTCATAAAGTTAAACAATAATGTATTCATTGTTACTGACAGTGATTGTGCCAAAACGTTTGGGTATCTTGTAAAAATATTGCGTCCATGACAAATCCAAGATACTGAAATTTATATGGAAAGATTTAAGGATGCTGAAGTAAACGATACAAGAAAATATTATAGCTATAGACTGGTTAAAGACTGGATACAAAAGTTCCAACTGCCAATATGCTCTTTTAGAAAGCTCAAGACCGAACAGAACATTAGGGATATATACGCCACACAGAAGTGTAAATTAATTTGTCTTTTTATATTAAAAACTTCTTATAAAATTTATGAAGTACAATCAATTATAGTTATGGAGAGGTTTTAATGCATATTATATCAGTTGTTTTTATAATGATTTATAATTTGGCGTGTATACACTAATTATAAATTATCTACGATTTAAAGTACGTAGTAATCTGTAAATTATTTAAAGGTAGGTATATCTACTCATATTAATAATATTTGTGCATTATTTATTAATGGCATCCGCAATGAATAATAAAACAATTAGTATGTGATCTCAAAAGAATAAACCAGGAAACCATTTTTATTTTTCAGTTAAGTAAATTAAATTGTTTTAAATACTCCGACAGTTTTACATATTTCATTTTAATTAATTACTAACTTATCAGATTTTATTACTCATGAGGATTTGAACATCGCAAAAAATATATGTCTGTGTTGTAGAGTAATGGGAGAAAAATGCTTAAGATAACGTCATTCGTAACATTGGTCACTATAATAATAACTCAGATAGATACACAGATAAACACTTGAATACTATACTACCAATTTTATATAAATCATGTTAAACTAAACATGAAATAAAATTTTGATAATCTCACCTAAATTAAGATAACGAACCAAATCAACACTAAAACAATTAAAACGATTTCACGCAGAGAGTGTAATGTAATACAATTGCCTGTTACATATTTGTTTAAATACCTTCTATGTATTTTTAGTTCTCTACTGTTTATTAAAGGAAGATAAATAATTATTCATAATCAAAACGAATAGTACAGACTTTATCAGTAAATGTATGCGTACGATACTTAAGTACGTAATAGTTAAACATAATATATTATGTTACCTACAGTTATTGATGTACATATTATGCTGCATATTAAATCTATGAAATTTTAAAAGATAATAAACAATATCAATAAAATAACTAAATCCGACCATGTCCGATACTAATAGGATCATATTATAGGCCTCCACAGAGTGGAGGTTTGTATTAACAGATTTTTATTTTTACGAGAAATGGATGTCAGCCACTTGCTCAACCTATTAGGTCCATACTCTGACTCATACACAAATTAATTAAACAATAATATGTGTACCTACTTGCCAGACCCAGGATTCGAACCTGGGACCTTCGAAACTATAGACCGGCGCTTAAGCCACGCGGCCATCGTGCGTGTAATAACTAAATACACGTGACGTAAACTCTAAATTAAGTCGTCGGTGATTATGAAAAAAAAAACAAGATTTAATCCCACATATTGCTCGATCCATCGACGTTTTTACTTTTATCTCTAAGCCTGTCTTAGCGCATTGAACACGCACGATATGCTATCTTTCATACAGTCGAATAATCTCATTTATAGAGTTTGCCACCACTGAATCATAACAATATAAACGTCGTTAGTTTACTCGTGCCGTGATTAATTAAAATATTAATAAAACAATTAAATTATTTGTAGCACTAATTACATATTGTTGTAAGTAAAGCACTTCTTTATGAGTCAAGAAAAACGTTAACTAGATACTCTGTCACTGTTTTACAAAGTGACCTATATTTGTGGCTTCAATTCAGTTTACTTTTCAATTGTTTGAACTAAAAATTGACGTTAAATGGACGTAAACTGTCTTGATGAATGTGAAAGCGACAGTGAAACAGTTTAATCTGCGATATTTGGTGTTAAACTCAGTAAATATTCCTACTGCGACGAAACGGATAAGTTTACTAGACCGATTAATTGGATTTTTGTTTGAAAGACTTGCATAGATAACGCTTGAAGTAATTGAGGAAACTTCAAGATAGATCTCTTAAAAAATATAATCCATCCTTCCAAAATCGATCAATCACCACACCGATCGATGAGTTGAATTAAAATCATCATGATTAATATACTGCTGCATTAATTAAAAGTAAGATGGTGCTTTATAATTGGACGTTATTATTTTCATTGCATAAACGTATGCTAATGGGATGACTTTTAATGCAATAATTCAATTTCCTTTCTATAATAATAAATTTATCGTATTATGCACGTTGAATTTAGAATTTCAAATCATTATGCAGGTATTTTAATTGAAAACTTTTACATTATAAAATATTGGAGAAAATACACTAGCCTAGTCTGACTGAGGTTAAAATGTATACTATATTCTAGTTTTTGGATGACTGAATGATACTTCTCCTCCTCGGTATTCCTTTCTTAAGACAGTTGACATATTTGAAAATCCTTTGAATATATGGGTTTTTGTAAAATAAAAATACAATATTTGGACAGCGCTACTTTAGTCTATTCAAATACAGTACGTATTACAAGTTACAATAAATTACCGAACCAAATAGTCTACAACAAAAATGTTCAACTGAGGTGCGGCGTCCGGAACGCGCGGGATGTTTGAATAATGGAACCGAGAAACACCTTACAAAACTATAGCAAATGGTCTTGCGTTTCTAAGGAGACAAGTATGGGTCATTATGATATAAAAAGAAAGCACGCTTTAGATGTTTTAAAACATATTATAAAATATAAATATTTCTATACATCATAAATTCTTCATCAGATGACTCTATCTACTATAGTTTTGTGTGCGAAAGGAAAAAAGGTGATAAGTCTTAAAAATAACAATGAGTTGAATGGGACTAATAAATGTGTAAATGCATAAAATGATAAAAGTCAATTTACCGACCAATAAATAAATTTTTCACAGTATTTCTCATTAAAAGTTGAATAAAACTAAATTTTCTTTCGGCTCTCCCAAATTATCGTATTTTAACAAATCTTCATATACTTATACAAAATCGATATCTACATGGTTTTATCTTCTAGAACGGATTCTCAGCATAAAATATACCACATTCTGCAGCGATGTTACAAAAGCAATCTACACGCTGCTGAATTGAAATGGCGAGGATCGTAGAATGTGTCATGAAAACTAGACCAAAGCTGCTCTATGCCTGGAGCCTGGAGTGTGATAGGTAAAAGCAAAAAGAATAGTTAGTACATTTAATTTTCATTATCATTATTATTATATTATTATAACACTAGATGACATTAGTTTTATAGGATATATTTTTGACTTCTACTGTTCACAAAATAGTGTTATTTCCAATTAAGAAAATTAACATGAATAATAAACATATTACTATATTGTATTGGTATATTGGTTATAAAAAAATAATCATATTACACAAATTAAGATCACAGTGAAATAATTATGTATCAACGCAAGAAATTTAATAATTAATTATTTCACAGTTTGTTTAATATCAAGTCAATATGTCGATTTTAACATCATTATCAATACTCAATTTTATGATCAACGATGTGTAATATTTCTTAAACGTCTGTAGAGAAAGAGATAGTAACGAATTAATATGACTTACTTATGTTCGTTATTGATTTTATCTAAAAAATGTGTGCATGTACGTATGTAATTATTTGACAATCCAAATGGTACAATATATCTGAAATATAGATTAATAATCGGACCACTTAAATATTTTTTGTATGTTTTAAGTGAAAAAAACTTGTATAAAAAACACCTGTGCGCTTGTCATTTGATTTGGTTACGATGGCAACATTCTCTTAAAAACCTTCAGGCTAATCGATCAGGTAATATGACAGAAAATCAATTGCACACATCGATTAAGCCATACTTCTTTCTCAAAAAAAAAAAAAATGGAATGATAATATAAAAAAAGAGAAAGACAATCGCTCGAATAAATTAAATATAATATTATGTCTACTTTAATCGAATAAAATAGTGCCAACTCATAATTTTAAAATGAGCTATTTAGATAAAGAAATAAATATTCGAAGCTTTGAATCGAATATTACGTTACAAAAATAGTACCACGTATTCCATACATAAAAGTGTTACAAATTATTTTTTTTTAGTTAAAAATGTTTTCATTAAATTTATCAATAAAATTAACACTTCAGTTGGGCAACGTATCTTTTACATTTTTCTTTTGTTATCGGCGGCTGGCATATTTTATCAAAAATTACGTGTCTTGCGCATTTCTGTTTTTTTTTTTTTTTTTTAATTTATTACTCGTAATCGATATTTTTTAGTGAGATTTCTAGACCAAAGGCACTTAACTAGTTACACTAAAGTACAGTAATTCTATAATTCTTCGAGATTAAAATAGATATGCCGCGGAAATGTCGGTCAAATTACATAATTTACTAGATAGGCTGTGTTAAATTAATCTGACAGATATCTTTTAGCAATAATTTTGATACCAACTTCTCAAGCTGCAATTTAAATAGGTCCAGAAAAAGTACTTGATGCAATGTACAAAATATTATTACAACATAAATTTACCACTTTTAAATTATACATTATTTTGTTTCTACTACTATATCTAACACTGTCATCCATTGTAACAGATATGTAAACATGATTCAATAAGGTTACAGTGAGACTACGTTCAAGTTAACCGAGTGGTATCTAAAAAAATATTAACCCATGTGTTTTTTTTTAAATTAACGTATAATATATTAAAAAAGGTTTCAAAAGTAAGTTATTACGGTCAATTTTTTATCTGTGAATAAAGTTTAAGTACATGTATACAAATACATTACAGTAATGAGTATAAGAATGCTCTGTACTAATAAATATAATTATAAGGAGGTATTCAAGAGTTAAACTGAAGTTGAATTGTATAGAAAAAGATACGTGATATTTGAGGCTAATGCATAGCAAGGAGCTTTTTGCAAAGAAAAAAATGATGACCGGTTTATATCATTATAATTTGATATTATTATCATATAGTTGTTCATCTCTATCCGTTGGGATTACAATGTGATTATTCAATTGAGATATTATTATTTGTGAACTGTTCGATTGAAAGGTTTGATATAGACTAAACATTATATCTAATATAATATAATACATTTGAGTGACAAATACTTTTCAAGTAATTAGACAAATAATTTTTAGTTATATTTTATATTGATAGATGTTACGATAGATATGTACCAACTGGATACAATTATGGAAAAAAATCATTAGCTAAAACGATATATACCTAAACTAAGATATTTTTACTCAATTCAGTAATATTTAAGTAAGCATAGGATATTGGTGATATAATATTTCAGTGATAGTATTAAAGCGTGAAATGTTTTATTTATATAATAAGAAAATAAAAAAAGGATTATAATTAAACGAATCCACCAGAGTGCCGCTTAAAAAACAATTTTAGTTTCAATCAAATTAAATTTCTAATATAATTTTGTAATTTACTTGAAAGTGCAGAAGTGAAGCGTCTCCTAAAAAATGATACTATCAGATCAACGCATCTATGTCTCTGAGAGGCACGAAGAATATTTAAATTTTTTGGAAGACACACTTTCTTAATTTATTCAATTATATAATATTCTGTAGTAGACTATTTAGAATGATAATTTTCTGTAAATATCAATACGTAATATGTAAAAAAAAATAAGGGCCATACCGTTAACTACTGTATTTTCACTATAATAATATAATAACCCGTGTTTTCGAAATGTTTTATCCTCGTACAGGCATGCCGCCCTTTCTCGCCTGATTTAGGAAAACTAGCGAGGTAAATATGTTTCATACTTCAGAAATAAATCTCACTGACTACTAAACTTCTAATTAGAATCATTGTTTTGATCAATGAATAGTAATAGTATTTTAACGTAGGCAGTAATCTTGGTGAGCAAACATAATGCATTTATTGTATGTAATACAATACTGAACCACTACCGATAAGATGGCGCAATTTGTCCATTCCCATGGACTGTTGCACAAATTGCATGAATTAGATTTTGATACGCATGTATTATTTGTAATAATACTCAATATTGTATTTAATGAGAATAGAAAATATGCTTATTCTTATATAACAGTGAATAAACAACGTTATTAATATTTTGATCTACTTTAAAACTTTCATTCAGTTAATATCTTTTGATAATTAGGTATACAATTCAAAGAAATATTTATCCTATAATTTATTGTACTAATAATTATTATAAGTATGTCTTGACCGGAAACTTTGAAGACGTGGCTTTATTAGCATACGATGAGAATTTATTGAGACGTAGTCAATGAGAAGGTTTTAAGACGAGTCAATTGAACTTATAGCGAGTTTCCATAAATACTGCATACTTTAGCTATCGCAATGAAGAATATGATTTACTTCTTAGTCATAATCCAAAAAAGCGATTTTCTTGTCTACGCAACATAATTTATCAGCTGTTTTTTTTTGTGATATGACTGGTCTAGTATGGAGAGATATATCCACTATAATTAGGTTGTCAACCGTTGATAGAAGAAAAAAGCAATAGAAAGGTAAGATTGAATTAATACTGAAGGTAGTTCATCATAATATATTATCTAGGTGCAAAGATAAATTATTAACAGGCTTAGAGACCCCATTGCAAAAAATATTGCCACAACAACACAGAAAATTTTGACAAAACTTATTTTTACTTTGCTCGATTTTTAATGTTGTGGCCGATTTTTACGTTTAGATTATCAAAAATATGTATCTTTATAATTTATGACGAAACAACTACCTCATCTACTTCATGGAAAACTACCATCCATTCCATATATAAGTATGTGAACCAAAATAATTAATATATTACAGAAAACAATGCACGTTATGCTATTCAATTAAATGAGATTTTTCCATAACATTCTGTTATAGTTTTAATTATTGGAGTGGCATAATTAAAAAGTAATTTGTGATTACAGTAGTTACTACTATATTATATACATCGATGGTAAAGGTACCTATTAGTTAAACGTAATAAAATAATGTGGTTTCTGAGCACAGATACATTATTGAATAATACGGAAAACAACATGAATAAAATGGAACATCTAAAACCTAACTTAATATTATAATTTATGGCGGAGCGATTTGCATGGTTGTGATTTTGCTTCTGGTTATGATAGCTGTAAAGTAGCAAAAGTGAATATTACAAGTAAGTTTGAAATGCGTGGTCCATTAAGTACACGGTTGAATTGCAATTTGAATATGTTCACACGAACTATGTTACCTATGTACAAGTTTCATATTATACAAATAAATTATACCTTGCTTATATTAATACTCAATAATAAAATTGATAGTCATTAATATTGTAATTTGATAAGCATTTGATGTGGGACCTACTAGTTTAAATTGACGCAATTAATTGGTTGCACGAATTGCAGGCGTTGAATAACTACCCACTTTAACAGAAAGAGTTCTTTTTAGTCCCAAAGTAGCCCATGAGTCAAATTTTGTCAACTTTTAATATAAGTAACATATTTATGAAAATGTTTTATGTCTATTAATAATTTTTACATGGCCCGCTGTATTTTCAGCCACCGGTAATTATAAAAAAAACTAACAGGTTTAAATAAGCTTTTCTACACAAATGGAGGCGGTTTTATAGTGTATTATTTTATTACATTATACTCGTAACAATAACTATTTCAATGTGTACTTAGACTTAAAACATTATCTCTGTGTAAAATAAAAAAAAAGCCATGACGTGCAGGTTTGACCCTATAGCTGGCCAAAAAATTATCATACAAATAATAATATCATATCTCATGAAATAGTCTGGAAATAATAACATCCACATTGTGGAGACCAATCCAACCAGTCGATTTGTCGAACAGAGTAATTTACTTTTTACATAATCGAGTAAATTTCAACTCACTTATTGTATTAACTAAAATCATAAACTAATATAACATCTGATCGACTACGTACTACATAGTATGTAGTCAGATTAATCTTTGTGTAAAACATGTTTTGTTATCATTGAGATCAAACGTTTTAATAAAGTATATTGCATTTGTCATATTATGATGAATGGGATGTTATGTAGAATAGGTATTTAAAAATGCTATTTACTGGTTATAAAATATGAATTAATTTAAGTGTGTATGTAACACACCTATTATAGTTACCTTCTTGATCGATAAAGTTCAACAAATATTTTGCGCAACTATTTTTAGCAATACTCCATTTCTATTAGAAACCGAATTTAATTATGCAAATTCACTATGAAAAAAAAACACGTAATATTTCGTTAGGTACTTGTTATAAATACACCAAAACTATCGTCGTACAAGGTGTCATTAGTGAAAGTGATATTAAACTGATCCAAAAAAAAACACCACCAATAAATTATTTGACAACTAAAAAATATTGTTAATATAGATTGGTTTTAATTATGCAAATACGTATAATGCTTATTGAAAAGGCGTATGCCGGCGTTTGTATTGAAGTCTGAAGGCTGCAGAAAAAATTACAATTAAAAAGTTTCCAATATATATATATTATACTCGCCCTCAGGCAAAACCTACAAAAAATTTATAGCACGCCGTATAACCTTGAGACGAGATTGAGTTTATGTTTAATTAGTTCAAGAAATACATTTTTACGTGAATTGCATAAGACAGTAATATAATGAATTCAGTATGAAATTTCAGTGTACAAATAAAATAAGAAAATATTTGATCCAAAAAAATGACAGATCTAATTAATACAACGCTTGAAATGCTACCATATTTTAATTATTTAAAACTAATAAAGTCACCAAATTTTTAATGAATTTTAAAATATAATACATTTTCCATATCTTTGATTATAAATACAATAGTATATGGGGTGGGAACAAAATATTTTTACAGTCAAAGTAAACAAAAGATCGAAAATATCCGCAAGTATATAGTGATAAAGGCATCATAAGCGAATATCTGGTATATTAGAATTATTTGTTCTAATGCCTGTTTCTATGGTAGCAAACAATACTACTACAACTGCAAGACACTTTTAACATGCCCATGGTGCCAATTTATACTGATTTACCTACACTGAGAGCAAGTCAAGAAGGTAACTCGGTATCAGTTGCCAATTATTATAGAAATAGGTATATTATTATATTTTTCACATTAAAAACTATAATGTATTCCAACTCATAGTGCAGGGAACTGTAGTAGCAGAAACACGTGGAGAAAGATTTTTTTTGCCACGTAAACGTTTGTAATTTTATTGGTTCAACGGTCTCGACATTAGTGATTTGATACATCTGGTTCAGGATAAAGGGATGTACGGTATTTTGGTTGCAAACTTTCGATAAAAGAGAGAAGCAAGAGTAGAAAAGTGTATATATAGATACAGCAAATATAGTTTTGGCGCTATTTTTAAATATATATATATTTTATATTACTAAATACATAATTTGAATTATTATTAATAATAATATTATTGATAGAAATGCGTACCAATGGCGAATATTATATTCTTACTTACAGAATAAAATTGCAATATTATTGACGAAGTGCGACTTCTAAATTCTGCGAAATGTTTAGATCATACCCAATAAATTGTACACAAAAATGGCATGGTACCTAGTAAACTTTGTATTATTATTTCAACGCATAGGCAATCTATAAACCTGAAAATAATGTCTGTCGGGCTTCATCTCAATACAAGACGATTTTCGTCAATATATTTGATCTTATGGCATTTTCGCAATGCAGGTAATGTTCAATATACGTGTGTAATAGGTTTGTATGTCACCCACTCGGTAAAATATTTAATATGGGCTGACTGTATTTTGCTTGTCTAGAAGTAAAAGACAATAGAAACGACGTTACCGTAAAGATAAAATCTTAAATTACGTATGTACGTATCTTCGGGTGTTATTCTCAGACCTCTAAAGTTGGCAGATTAAAAGATATTATTCCATTGTCTATGGATAAGATTTCGTATCTAACATTGATACTTATTATAATAATGTTTTAATAATTAGTTTCTCGTTCTATTTATTATGAATTAGTTGCCAGCTTGGGGAAATAATAAATAACGTTAAATCTTACCTTACCAATTGCATTCATAATATCAATTTCAAAACAGCAATTCCATGAACATTTTGTACATTATTATACTTTATCGATTACTGTCAAAAATATCAACAGTCATTGACTTATTAAAGGCCTGATACAAATTCCATTGTACTCAGTTTATATTGAGTTTAATTTATTATATCTATTTTCCTTTGCATAATGTCCTAGAAACGTTTTATTACTATCGGGTTTGAATAGTATTATTAAAATCGTGGAGCACTAAACTTTGTTATTGAAAAAAAAATATTACAAAATTCGCAGTGCTAATAATTCTATGACTAGGATCTAGTATATCTCAAATATGATTTTCCAAAAATGAGTTAGTACATATTTTTTACTTAAAGTATAAAACATAATATATTAAGGAGAAATTATACATTTAAGTCAATTTGTAACAGTAACTGGTAATTATTAAAACCAAAAACTTATTAATAAATTCACGATAAGTGCATGAAAAATAATAAATTATGTTTTATTGTTTGACTTAAGATAACGTGGATCTCTTAAAGTATTGATATTAGTTTCAATTATATTTCAATAAAATTTGATTGTTATAAATTTATACCACGTTTAGTTGAGTAGACAAAATCTATCATTTCTGACGATGCCGTATTTACGTCGTATTTATCTCTATTTTATTTTTAAACTATTTACAATTTAATCGGGATTTAGGTAACTTGTTTAACGATCATAACCGTTATTATCGATGCAGTGAGAAAAGATAAGATATCTATATATAAAATATATATACAATTTTTAGTTTTAATAAGGGTTTTTTTGCTATATTGAAAATAATGGATATAAACTGCTGTAGATAATTATGTAAACATCAGTTTTATACAAAACTACAAGTTAATTTTTATTTCCAACTTAATATATTCTGAAACACCAAGTTGTCGAAATATAATACTATATGCATGTATAGATATATTTCATAAATGGAATATATTTGAATATAAAAGTAATATTTTCATACGAATTAAAAATTACTAGTTTAATGGAGTTGTCAAAATGCCAAATATCAATCATATTATAATGACAGCATACGCGACATACTTACACATACCTTCATATATGAGAAAATGCTTACAGTTTTTTTTTTGTAAATCATATATAACACGGTGAATACAAATTTAGTTATTATACATGTAGAAAATATAATTAAACAATTGTTATATTTTTTTTAAACTTGTAGATAGTGTTATTTAATATTTTTACAATTAAGTATTCATTTTTAAACAAATCTTAACAAACACCATAATTATGAAGTATATCTATAATTTAACATACATTTTAAGGTTTTATTATACAATATAAGAAATATGTCGAAAATAAAATGACCAATAAAATCAAAGGGACTGCTAATGATTAAATCATTTTCATTAATACATTAATTGAACAACGTTTTTTTTATAGTTAGAATACAAATTCCATTCCATAGTATTATCTGGTATCTGCCAGTAATAAAGTTACCTATTTATTAGTCTTTATAAGTCTTATTTTACGTTTTATAACCAAAATATTGGGTTCACTAAAAATTAAAATGTTAAAATATGAACAAAAACATATGAATAGAAAAGGGTTATTTTGTAAATTGTTAATTCCGTTTAAAAAACATAGGTTTCCCACACCTGGTCTAGAACCTAACATATATTTTAAATGCTGAAGGAAACAAACACTGATCCGATTTAATGTAAACATAGTATTATAATGTTACGTGAACATAAAAAGTTAATTTATTCCATTCTTGCTATAGTTGATCTGTGTCTCCCAGGTAGCACTCTCAGAAACTAAAACGTGAGTTGTTTGTTCACCCAACACACAGAAATAACACAATAACTTGGAGAATAATAGCTGTGTAAAGTTAAATTGATTTGAATATCGATATATTCTACTTGTGTTGAGTAGATTCTCGTAAACATTATTTCATACATTCTTAAAATATGATATATATTTTTTATTTAAAAAATTGATTGACAAATTTAGATATATGTATAAAAGAAGTAGATTTTTATTAACCCTGTGAAGTAAGAATGTACAGTTTTTGTATTCACGACTGAAATATATGTAGCTACAATATATTATTATTGTAAGGTAATTCGTTCTCTGAGTAGACAAAAGTTATGCCTATTTGTGGCAGACAAATGTTGTTGTTTTATATAGCTTTGTGCAAGTAATTGTACCGATATATTTAAAAAAAAGCTATCAGTAAAACACAGCTCGATATGGCGCGACTCTAATAAAACTCTGTAACTAGAGCGGTGATTAATTGCAAATAAGCAACTTGGATTAATCCATATCAGTTGTATTGCAATACAATAAATAAAATACATTCTGACATAAGTAACTTCATTATTTAAACATAAATACTATGATGTTATCAGGTTGTTTAAAAAATAAGTGGTTTTTAATAACAGAATGTTTTTGAAACTATATTTGTCAGCGATCTATTGACACGTTTTTATTATAGTGAATGAGCATGCGACGACATTGACACACAGTGTAATGGGAAATTATTGTCATTTCTAAGAACTTAATTTTTAAATAGATATTACTGATAAAATTATTACTTGACTGAAAATTTGGTAACATGAAATAATAATATATACATACATACATAGATATAAATGTTGATATTATTTTTAAAAGTATTTAACAATAATTAAAACCATCAAATAATTATGCCGACATTGACTTTGATTTGAATAATAAAGGCACAGTTAAATAGCTCATATACCATACACAAATTGTATTTCTTTGCAGTAACAACTTAGCAGAAATAATTTCAAATTCTTAATAAATAATAAACTATTTCTTTTATTCAACGAATAATTCACAAAATTTGCGCATATATCAGCAAGCGCACGTACGTTATATTTAAAATTTAGAGAGATCCAGACTTCCGTTAGTAAGTAAGGCATTTAATTGATACCTAATTACCTTAATTTAATATACAAAAACCGATAGCCAACATTATTAACAGAATTTGTTAAGCATTTCTTGTGAGAACTACTAGTTAACACTACACCCGTGGCTTAATTGGAAAAAGTATATTGCTGCAAATTCAGTGGTTACAGGTTCGAGTTCCATTGGGTGGCGTATTTTTTTAAAATGATTTTTTCTAGTGGGAGTTTTAAAATAATATATGTTCTTAATAAATATTTTTTCCGATAATTAACTGATCTGACAATCTTCAAATAGTAGGAAATAATGTTTAAAAACGGATTTTTTTTGTAAGTACATCCTACTTGCTGTAGAAAGTTTTTTTTAAATTATCACAAGTGCTACATTAAATAATATATAATAGTTATCTAATTATATTTTGAAATACAAAGATGTAAGTATTGTAAGGTGATTTAACATTTTTAAAGAATGGAATTTATAGTCGCTGAAAAGAAACCGGTTTTATTTGAACAGACAATATTGTTACTCTGTAGAAGTTAACATAATTTATTATATAACAATATATTGAACATAATAACAGTACCTACCTACTCAATGTAAGTATTATGACAGCGATAATCCAAGTATGAATATTGAACATTGCTTAATCCCAGGGTTCATGTAAAAATAATAATCAACCAAAGCCTTTATGAGTACTTTTATTAATCGATGTAGTTTAGATTTGTATTATTAAAATAGTACACGTCAATTGTAGATTCTTTAATATTGTGTAGTCATGCAAAATGTGAAACAATGTATAATCGATAAAATAAAATAAAAATGAAAATTGCTTTACACTTTGACAATGGAAAGGTACACAATTTAGATACTTGATATGCTTTGTGGATAATAATCTTACGGCAGTATAGTATTTGTATATTGTAGATATTATACACTATAGAATATAGACTAGTCCTTGAAATGTATAGCTTTACGTTCTCGTATCGAAAGCGTAAAGGTCAGAGGACAGAACGTTGCAAAATAACTCACTCCAGTTATATTGGTCGCAGTTATTTGAACACCATTTACAGCACAGGATATTAATCAGAAAAAAAGTGGTAACATGACATATAATCGGGTACCAAAATCGTGATCTGAAACATGATATCTACGCTTTTGTAATGAGATTTATAATAAAATCAAGATTGTTCTAAATATTAAGTAGTGGCAAGCCATTTTTTGATGTAAAAATATATACATCATACACAATGATTTCCGTAAACAGTCCTGTTAATTTATTAGATAATTAATTTATAAAAAAAATGATATCTTATGATTTTTTTTAAATCGTACATATGCATTGGGAGTACTACCTACTAATTTAATATTTCATACGAAGAGAATATTTAAATATATATATATAACCTTATAATGTATCAAAATTATACCTATTATAAAAAAAATCTTACTCTGAGATCCGTAATAATCCGAATAATATATAACTTTTCTTTGTCTAGCGAACGGTTTAACAAGTGCTATCAATCTAAGTTCCAACATTTTTTGTAGGATTTTCTCATACGTACAATAAGTTTGAGGCAGTTCGCTTTTCCGTATATTATTTATTATTATAATTATTCTATACATTATTTAATATTATATTATATTTATTCTATATATTATATATTTTCAAAAAATAGTATTATATTAATAAACCTTGTGTATATTTTAGTCTCAATAAAAAATAGCTAAAATAAGAGGCCATCCATGGACTGAAACCCTATGCGGTTTATATCTGTGTGCCATACTAAACTTTTGACTTTTGTTCATGAAAATATATTTTCACTAAATTTGTAAGTGTAAGTGTATGGTATAAACGAATACAATCAGATGCTTATAATATACTTTGTGGAAATATATTTCCATGACCAGAAAAGATAGGCTTAGTATAGCACACGGTTCGAAACTGCATACGGTTTCAGTCGATGGATGGCCTAAAAATGATTTTCCGATTGTAGAATAAAACATATTAATTCAATTCCATTTTATAAAGTTAAAATATAGTACACATAGTAAACTGAATCTAGTATAATTTAAATGTGGTGTATATTAAACTTATTTAAATATAAGTATTTTGTTTACTTGTTTGCATGTTTTGTTTAAAATTTTAACCTTACATTCATTAATTAAAAATGCTTTATGATATTTTCTTATCGGTTAATATATATTTATTAGCTACTAAGTAATTCGTGATGAATATCATTAATAAATTTAATGGAATGCAAGAATTTGTTGTAAGACAACATGCACGTCATTTTCCTTATAAAAAAACGACGTCCGACAGGTTAAGTGGGTGAGCAAATGAAAATTTCACAATATAAGACTGCATGAATAGTATACAATGTTTCTAGCCAACCTAGAATAATTATTTCTACAGCTTACTGCTTGCGAGTAATTCCATTGAATTCAAGTCAGATTTCACATCTGTCATTGATGGACGTGCCTCAACTGTGATATTAAAACATGCCCAGTTTTTCTTTTATCGTTACTTATTTCTATAATTTAGCTCAGCCATTACAATTAAAGGTAAATTAACACCGTAAATAAAACCAATGTTTATTGAGCAAGTTGATTATAATTTATCCGAGCTTATAATTAAAATGAATTTGTTACTTCCTCTTGTGTTTGTTAAACGTAATTGCACAATCTGTGCTAAATTTATTATATTATTAGCTTATTGACTACTTTACTAATAAAACATAAGAACAATATATATAATTAATAATTATTATGATTAGGTATGTAAAATGAATTAATGATACAATTTTATAATATTTCCAAAAAATAAACACAAACAGAAAACATTCAGTGTTTTTTATCGGAACATTAAACTAGTATGATACTCATAAATAAAGTTACTACTTATAGTTAAAACTTCAGACATCTCAATATTTTTTCTAGTTTAATATACTTACAAAAAATTGTGTGTTACAATATATTACAGACAGAATTTATTATATAAGTATATTAATAAACAAACAAAAATGTTAATAGAAATTAATAAAACCATATTTTTTTTGGTCAAATAATATCTTAATATAACTAATACGTAGATGTTACTGACTTTGCGACTATCTTCCGATTTTAATTAACCAAATTATATTCTAGAAAAATAAATTGCATTTGATAGAACTTATATAAAATATGATATTAATATACTTTATATTTTATAAACACTGTTCAAAAATAAGCGTAAGTAAATTTGTCACTAATACCTTAATATACAATGTGTTTTAATATTATGGTAATAGAGGTGCCAAAATTTTAAAATACGGTACCCATTTGACAACAGCATTGAGAATGCAATTTTTTATACGTTATTTTTGAAACTGAATATTATTCGTGAATATAAAATTACAAGTTTATACCTACCTTGAAATTTATCTCGTATTAATTAAAAAAAATAGTTCATGACATTTCTATAAATACGAATATTATCATGTTATAGGCATTAAGCAGTAGAAATTGTACGAACGGGATAATTTAGACTTATGTGAAAGTAAAAGATAACTTGAATGATAACTGTATCAATCAATATTGACTTGAGTCAGTTATTAAAGCGTACGTTGTCATTAAAATAGTCTGCATTTTTTATGGCAGCAGAAAATCGTGCATGATTTCAGTGGCAATATCGGGAAAGTGTCTCCCGTCGCTTTTGAAAATCGAAACAAGTCGCGCCTTTTAAAAGCGAAACTGACCGATGGCGATTGATGCATCCACGGAGAAAGTTTGCAGAGGCCATCAGCCGCGGTGGCAGTGGTGCGTCGCGACACGCAACATCCGAAGCACGATGCAACAATGATGGGTGAACCACGATGCGACAATCATCCGCGATCGATTCCATGCGGAGGCCATGGTCATTCGCGTGACATTCGCGTTGGTTGTAACGGACGGTTCAATGTTTTCTGCCAATGATGACAATGGCGTGTTTACCACTACTACTTAGCACTTCAATTTACATGCTCACATTGCTTACGTGATTAACTCTTTATATTTTTGATGATATTATAATTTCAACTAAAGTATAATTAGTATTAGAATCAAATTTATGAGACACGCGATTGAATATGATTTCCTGAAATGGTTCCTTTTGCACAACATACCTAGATTAACACAATGCTTATGGGCCCTTTTAATTAATTTTGTAATTAACGTGTTAATTTGGATTTGAAAAGTAATTAGCAAAAACACAATTTTGTGCGGCCCGTAAGCTATGGGTTAAGTAATATAAAATGATTTATAAAATACATACTTAATAGTAATATAATACGTCAATAATTAATTACCACCTACATAATATTACCTAATGTAGATCTTTTTCTTTTATAGTGTTAATAAAAACGTAAATTCTCAGTGAAAACATATTGTACTAATTAAAATAAAACTCAATATGTCGTATTTATTCCACTTAGTTTAATATCGATCAGTGTCGTGAAATAAGCAATGTTAATATGCTCTTAGTAGATTATTATTTATAAAATAATATTGAATATTTAAAAAAAATATTGTCATAATTTTCCAGCACTATTAATTAGATTTGTAGTGAAACAAATTTGCTAAAAAGATATTATAATAATTACAAGATAAAAAGAAGTTTTTATATACAACTTTTTAAATTTTCCATTGAATCATATAAACTTGACTTGACTAGCTTAAACGATGAAAAAAATTTGTACTTGATAGAAATAATACTGAAATGTCATATTGATGTCCATAGTAACGCACTTATATATTAATATTAATAATTTAGTTACTAGGACCCACTTAGCAACCAATAATAGTTTTACTTTTTACGGATTTCTTCCGAAATAACTTTTCATACAAAACAGAATTAACTGAAAATGAAATCAATTCTACTTAAAGATAGCTAAAAGTATTGAAAAATGCATTGGCAACGTGTTCTGATATGTTCTAAAAGTTTCAAATGTCTAGCTAGTCGGGAAATTAGTTAAAAATCGATTGTAAGATTTGTACCGGAAAAACAACCACCGGACAAATAAGAATACGAGCTAAGAAAAAAAACGTTGTAAAAAGGTTCACAATGGCAAAGGTGTAATTGATAAAATGAATCATAAAAAGTAATATGAGTAAAAACAAACGTTTCATAACATAAAAAAAATTAGGTTTATTTAAATTTTTTAATGTCATAATCACTATAATATTGTTTTAATATTTATAATAATAAAGTCACCGATCGGTACACTCACCCTTAACATGAGTTTATCAATACAGTTACACTCCTATACCCTTAATTATTTCGCTTGATTTTACAATACAGAAGTAAACAATAATGAATTAATATAATAAATAGTGCACATCCATAAAACAATCTCTGTCAATAATTGTTTTATTAATGTCAAGAAACTATGAATTAGACCGTTACATTTTATATCTCGGAGTTATATAATCTGAATAGAATAGTGTTCTATTTTTTAAATCAATATTGATAAAGCCATCATTGCTTATTAAATAAAATTAATGACAATGATGCTTTTTTGTATAATTTAATAAAATTATATTATTATAAATAAATGAATTAACATCTTGAAGTTACTTAGGTTTTTATACAAATTATAGAATCACTCAATATATTTACCCTATTATATTATTGTATATATTATTTAAAACGTTCCCAGCGTTGTGGTTATATGCACATCTCACGTATAAATCATTTATAAATTTATATGTGTTATAGAATAATGTAAAACAATATTTACATATAAATATATTTGATCAAGATCCAACTTGACCTATTGAATATTAACGGTTGTTATTATGCTAATTTTAGCTGAAAACGAATACATAATCAGTACAATGACATGCGGATGTTTTATTCAAACAATCCCATTCAACTAGCCAAATTATGTTGAGTATTTTTTTACTATACGAACAATATGTCAAACAAACATTATCAAATAACACTAATCTCACTTATATTGTTGTCCAATGCATAAAAAATAAATTGGCTATCGTAGTTGAATCAGTTTTATTTTGACACAGTGCTGATTCATGAATACATTTCTATTTTCACAGTTTTATAATATAATATAATATTATAAAACAAACTTAACACAATAGAAGAAAGAACAAAACAATAGCTAACTGTTTATCATTTAATAATGTTAACAATCAATCACCCTTTCAGAGTAAAATCATAATATATAATGTAATGGAACATGTTGTATTACGGAAATTTAACAGATGTACAATTCAATAAAGGTCAAAAGTACCTTCTTACATATTATTGTTATGTAAATAATATTTCATAATTAGTTATATTGACTGTTTTAAACTATATTTTTATTGTAAATACATAACATAGAATAATAGCCTCAGAAACATTAAAATAAATATAATAGAAAAAATATTCAACCTTTTATCTACCAGGCGGGTTCGTTAGCTATTTAACCAAGTTTGTCTTTCTTGCAGATTCTGTACAATACTTACATCATAATATGTAATAATAATAATTATGAATCCATGGTATTTTAAACTCTATGTATTTTATTAAAATTTAGTGTCTCTAATAATTGTCAACTACACCCATTCCTAATGAACCTATTATAAATATATGCATATTAATACACTTATGGTATGTTCTAATTAAATTAAATCGGGAATAGTATTGACTTAAAATCCATCATTTCTTCTCGAATTAAGTAATATTTATTATTAATATTATGTAACGTTTTTATAGAAAAATATCAATGTAATCTTTATTTGAATAAAATATTTAATCCTTTATTTTTTTACAATAGACGCTGCTTAATTAAATTAAGTATTTCAAATGAGCTAAAGTTTTAGATAAATATAATTTATAACTGAGGCAAAAAATATCTTCAAATGCACTCATCCGTTTAAGCAAATAAATCTTATTGCGTTTCCACTTCCTTGTTTGAAAAACTAAATCAATAATATCGATGTAAGTATTGTAGGTATTATAATATTTAGCAAGGACACGCACGGATTGCTGTGTCGCTAAAAATGCAACGGTAAAATATCCAAGTTTATTAATATTTTGTTCCCAAAATAATATCAAAACCACGTCTCTTGGTCGTAGCAGAGGTCATACTATAACGGGAAAATAATAGCAACTTTCATAAACCAGTAGAATAATCTGATTAAAATGTCAAGCTGTATGTAAAAAAACATATCAATAATAGTAGGATTACTGTCTTGGTATGTAATAATGTAATATTATGCAGGCAAAGGGCCAACAATCCAATTAAGTTAAACGCAATATATGTTTACGAAAACCGCAAGAAAAGTGGATTTTATTACGTAAATAAATAAGAGAGGTGATTTATATTTCGCTCCGAGGATTTATTAATTCAAAAATTGCGGAGAAAATTTAAATCGTGGCATATATTGAAGATTTTAATCGATATTTTACGTATACGAGAATACTTGCCATGCGGGTATTTGTTTTATGTTCACCGCCTGGTTTGTTATCGATTCAATATAGACACTATTATTTTTGTTAACTGATTCCAGTAAACTTTCAAAGTTTGTACCTTTATTACATATTTTTTTTTAACGCAATTGTAAATATAAAATACAGAGTAAATTTATTTAATAATAACCTTATAGATTTTTAGCACCGATTGATGAATTTATATGACTCAAAAATAAAAGGACAATATATTAGTCACCGGAACCCTTACATGAAGTTGTGTCTGCCTACATGCAAGTTATGTCTCTGATATGTTATTACATAATCGAAGTCAGGTTTTAAATATATGCATGGTAACTTATCTTGTAGTCGGCAGTGAATGTGGAGTGATAAAAATTCCCGGGAAAGTAATATAGGTATATCATTAATATAAATTCTGGCAACATCATGTACCTTAATCGTAGTCATTTGTTGTGAATCATGGAATTTCCCTTTTATACCAAGATGCAACACCTGGTATAAATTGGTGATTCAAATATTATAACATCTGAGATATTTATTCTCATGTGACTAATTTTTGTTTCGTAATAATTTGGATATTAATTTATTGATACAATTTTGATGTTGAAAAAAAATTTGCATACGTAGGTAGCAAATTTCATTTAAAGATATTTAAATTAATATAAATTTCAAATTTGTTTCGGTTTTTTGTTTCTATAAAGCTTAAAGGCATATATTACTTATTACATGATATTGTAATATTTTATATTACAAATATTTAACAATTTTCAATGGAAAATAGTTATGTGTGCTTGTATTATAATTTTATTATTAACATAAAAATATTGTTTAACATTTTTTTTCATGCGGTGTATTATATTAGTAATCTGTATTTTTTAAAAAATATATAACCAAAACTGAATATTAGGCGATTATGAATTAAATAGTTTTTATACATCAGCATGCTCATATTTCTACAATGTGTTGTTTCATACTAAAGAACCTTTTATTATATATATAATATTAGATGATACCGCATTTCGTGATTGGTATGGGTGTAGCTCCAGTAAAATTGGGAAGCAAATGGAAAAACGAAGATCGACCTAGTGGTGTCCGATCTCCATTAGGAGATGGCACAATAAGAATAAGATCATTTTAAAATAAAATTTAACGTAAGCATCTACTTGATTTTCATATCATAATAATTAATAGAATTGGTATTATCCGGTTGAAATAATATTACTAACAGTTTATGAAAAAATATTTTTGATTAAGAAATTTAAATATATTTTTGCTACCTATGTAAAAACTTATGCAAATATTTTGTTCGTTTTTGTTATTCGTTTTATGAAGGCAGTTGAAATAATCCTACTATATGAATCACAATGATTGGTAATACAAGCGTCTGAATAACTTAACTAATAAAACTAGTATGATATCAAGTTCGTAATCGATGCTATAAATCTGGTTGATACGTTTGTCATTATCTTAAACATACAAAGCAATTTATTTTAGTTACAAGTTCTTATGTAACCTGCGTACTTACTTACATACATTATCGAATGAAAACCAAATCGCGATCTGCAGAATAAATCCAAGTTACTTGCACGCCAAAGGCAAACTCAAAAAGTGGAGCAAACATTGAACTGGTTTTGATTATTTTGTACGCGTAACAGTGTCCCTTATTTTACGTAAGAAAGTTTTTTTTAATAACCAATGTAAAATCGTATTAAATTACAGTGTTTTAGATAGTATAAATTATAGCTGGTCATGTAATATGTAGGTTTTTAAATACTACGTCATTAATTTTAAAATAGTCCACATTATTTACTCTTATTAAAAAAATAGACAGATATGATCTTTGTATAGTAGTTTATGTGACAAATTTTATTGCTTACTACATATTATTATACTGCCTGAAGTTATTATGTATCTAAGTACTTACATATTATTAAATATTAAGTATATTTTAAGCAGTATTGAAGAGACATTAAATGACAACAGGGTTGTACTAAAACTTGTTGGATAGAAATACTAGAAAATAAGAATAGTGGAAGAAGTTAGAGAAAGCTTTCACGATAATGATACATCGTATATAATTTGTAACACGTCAGAATGATGAAAATATTTTCACTAAGTAGGACTTGGAATAGTAGGAATAGGAAAAGAAGAACAATGTCATTTAAACTGGGTATGGCAGTAACTTTGGTTTTAAATGTACAAATATCGTCGGTGTATTGAAAAAAAGGCGAATTAACCAAAATGCTACTTTACATGAGGAGGATTTTTAACTTTTAACATTTATTTGTTTTTTACCTGTAGATGATTATAAATATCTAACAAGTTTATAATAAAGCTTAGAAAGAATACTGTCATTATACTAGGTATTATTTTATACTATTTTAAAAGGCCCAATATGTCACATTTGCTTTTTATTTCGTAATTTTAATTAATTTAATTTTAGTCGATTATCGTTTTTAAGTACTTTCCTGTAAAGATAAAAATTCGCCGTTTTTACACAACAAAGCTAGTAGGGTATATATTGTATTTTCATTAAAATCTCGATTTCGCCAAAATGGTTGATTCGCCCTTTTTACAAAACACCAACGATATGCATAGCATCCCTGATTAAAATCCTGATATTTTAATTGTGTAATTCCAAACATATTAATAAATATTGTATTGTGGACTAATATATTTAATCCAATCGAATACCTAATTGTTTTTTTATTTAATTAAAAAAGATCGTTTTAAAATATTAGATTACACAATCATTTTAAACATGGATAAATTTCGCGTGTAAAATTCCAATCAAGGAAACGGTATTAATTTTGTTGTGTAAAACAAAAATAATAATAAACAGTAATACAGTTTGAAAAATACACATGCTAGATATTACAGTTTTGTGATTTGCATGAAATCGAAAGCGGAAAAAGGAAAAAAAAAACGTAACACATGAGCATACCTTTCATGCTTCAATTATTATTCATTGGAAGGACGCCCATTCGAAATAAATCTATCATTTCACTTTGTTACCGGGCAATTTCAATCGGAGCTCTAGGCACCTGATTCAACAATAAAATTGCGAATATCTACTAGACTGGTCGTAAAACTGAGGCTGGGTTCGAGATACGCAATTTAATATCATTTAAAATGATTAACGTTCAAAAATGACCCAAGAATGTATGAACTTTTACTTCGACAGGATTTCCGTAACATTGTTTTCTATGTCTCACTAATTGCTGTTAATAGTTATTTATTACCAGAAAATATTCCGTTTTCTTTTAAATTTAATAAATTTACAGTTTAGACTTAATTCATTAATAGAGTTCAAAGGTTTAATTAATTTTGATAAACCGTAAAAATAAACAGAAATGTTAAAATTTATAAAATAAATATGACATATTATTACCATTAATTTAATTGTTTGCATTGACCAAATAACACAGTTCATGTTACTTAGTAAAACTATATACCTGATGCTCACAGATATTTGCTTTACATTTTGGTGTCCTTACACTCATTGAATTGATTTATTTAAAAAAGTGAATTATTACGTTTTATAACAAATTTTACAAAATAATAATTTGTATATAGAAAGCGTTTATGCGTAGATCTTATAGGGGCACTCGTATTTTAATCTATTTAATTTATATAATTTTATTTTACGTTAGTAATCCATTTAATTCATTATTTAATAATTGTATTTATTATATTAGTTAGACTTTACTAGACGCTGCTAGAGTATTGTTTATGAGTTGTATTATATCAACAATAATATTTAAGAGTTTTGAGTAATAATATGTTATGTTAAAATAGTTTTTTAATCTTTGAACTCTGAAAATGTAAAATAAAAATTAGTCATATTCTCAATATTATGAAAAATATTATAATCCCGATTTCAATGTAGGTCGAAAGTCATTATTAATTCCACCACTTTGCATGATTCATAATATGCTTGTATCGTAACGTGCTTTTTAAAAGCTAAACGATTATTTTGATTGAGAAAGTATATATGACTCACATCGAAAAATCTGTCAGTTTCCACATTATATTTAAAAGATTTTTTATCACAATTTTCTATAGTATTACAATAGTTTACTTAATGATTTATAAATATGTTATTCATACGAGTATATATATATACATATATATATATTAATATACGATATATTATCACACATATCTATTCTTATCGACATTATTTTCATTATAATGATTTTATATTTTCTTAGTACCTAGGTTTTTTTTATCAATTTACGGTTTTTATATATTATTATGATTCAATTGTTTACCTTGATATTTATCAATGAATGATAGTTATATATATAACATGAAATTAGTAGTAGATATGATCCATAATTATACATTTCAGATAATATTTAATAAAAAGAAAATCTTTCTAATTCACTGGCATTATATAAAATTTGTTGTTATACAAATCACGTACAGTATATTTAAAATATATTGTATATATTTATGTATTTATGAAGCTATAAAAAGAACATGTAATAAAGTTGCAACTTTGAGATTATTTTTAATTTTTTTACATGAAAATATCAATTTTTTTTAAGCACCGATTTAAATTATCACAATTCTGATTGCTGATTTAAGTTGAATTTGTATACTTTGAAATGATTTTTTGGGATTAGTTAAAAATTGCAAATCAGTTTTATTTTAGAATTTAATTATTATTCAATTAGAATATCTTTTCTTACAAAATATGAATTATATTCAATTACAAAAAAATAAAGAACTATCTAAAATTGGCAAATATCCCCCTATTCATTGTTTTGAACTTGGTTGGATTTACTTTTAGAGTTTCATGTAATGTAAAATTTCTGTAAAATGTAATGTAAAGTAGGTACTATTAAATTTTCCATTTGATTAAAATAAATACGCATATAATTGGGTTATATTCCGATTACTGTATTATATTGCTCTTGATTACGGCTTAAAAGATAAGTATATTTTATTACTGTGTTTTATACAATAATTCTCTCACGGATACTGCCAAAGCGCTCTCGACTGCAGTAAATAATATCGGATGGCTGCTCCATTTCTGATAACATAAATTAACGGGTTGCCGCTGACAATTCTCAAGTCAGCTGACCGCGCCAGGTTTCGCGCCGCCTGGTTCCAGCGCGTTGATGTCTCTTTGCGGTCTACATGCCACTTTTCTCAAGACAAACTGGTTTAGATTTTACTTTTCATCTTGCGCGCTCATTAAAAAGATGTCTTACGCGAGAGAGCAGATTCCTATTGTGGATGTAAATTGATCATCAATTATAATTATTTACGAGTATTTGTCGGCACCTGCCATACTGGGCTTTCATTATAATATTATATTATGATATATTATACACCAGCTGGTCAATGAAGTAAATAGCTTTTTAATATATCGGAATGAATAATCCAAATATAAATATTCTTTCAGTGCAAGTTTGACCGAAAAATGAAATCAATGATTTTTTTAAAATACAGTCAACTCAATGTAAAATAATAATTAATAACCATCATAGGTATATTATGTAAAAATAGTTTATTTATATTTGGTCCCAGAATATAAATTTATTAGGTTAAATAAACACATTTATTGTAAAAAAGTTTTACTAAGAAAAATTGATAATATTAATACAGGATTGTAGAAATCATCTCAATCATGTAAAAATTGACATGAACCAAAAACAATATATCTGCAAATTATTATTAGCAACATACCTATATCCTGAATTAAATATGGGTATTATAAAGTATATCTACTATATTATTTTTTTGAATACATATTTGAAAATTAATTTGTTACAATTATTGAAGCTTTTATTATTATCGTTATTAAAATCATAGAATTTATTTATTTACGTAACTGTTAAAAAAACGTAAGCCATATTTCATATCTCCTTTTTATCACAAAAATGTAAACTCCTTATGTCATATCCTTATATTGCAGAGTGTTCTTTATTAAAAGTTTAAAAGCCGCTGATTATTTGAAACGTCTAATTTAAATGTACCACTGAAATACTTGTTTTAAACTTTCACGATAAAGCTCATAGAAACTCAGTATCACTGCACATGGCACAGCTTAACACTTGACACTTTCGTAATCTCTCAATCAATCTAAGGGTAGTTTTCACGCACTCACCTTTTTTCCTTTTAGGCAGCACTCTAACAGCCTGCGATAGTTCTGTCGCGACGACAAGAAGCGCCAAAGCCGCGACACAGCGACTTGAACCCTTCATAGTTTACGCGAGTGTTTTTCGTATCGGGTAAATCCGTTCAATTGGGACAACACTTCACAACTTTGGGGAGTGTCAAAACACTCTGGCACACAGACACTAATCGTCCACCGACACCGTGGGACCTACTGAACCGTCCGCCTAGTCTATATTTTCACTTATACCGACAACTCAGTGCCGTCCGCATCACTATATAAAACCTTTCGCTCCACCTCGGCCTCTCCGATTGGCAGACTCCGGCCAATCACACGCGAGCGCGGGATTTTGAACTGCATCGGTAGCGATTCTGGCGGTGAAAAGTAACATTTTTTAAGCTGAAAGAGTAATTTACATAGTTTTGGCAATGTTATGTTATTGCAATAATGACAGGTGTCATTATCCTACATTTATTAATGCTGGTAGCATTAATATAGTTTTTATATAACATTTCATTTGCATAACTGAAAAAAATATACTAACATACTTAGTACCTACTTACATACTTGTGTAATAATAGAACAGATAGATATAAAATATATGTTTATGTAAGTTCCGATAATTCATTTAAAATACCCTATTCTCTCCATATAAGTTTATAATGCACCTGGAAAATACACTAGAACAGACAGTTATTAGATTAGATTGCCTGCGAAAAAATTTACAAGCTTTCTTCAAAATACCATAATATGTTTATTCACTGCTATAATAATATTAATAATAACTAACTATCAACAGTACTTTATTATGTATTGGGAACTTTGCTAGCGTGTGTTTTTCAATAAATAATGTAAACATTCATTCTTTTGAAATACATCAGAAAACATACATAAATTATTAGGCAAATCGATAGCTCAAAGGACAGAACAGCCATCCAGGCATTAAAACGGTATAATGATCGAAGTCCTTTGAACACTTTTTTTCTATTTTTTTTTACCTAACCTACGTTTTCCAGGATATTTCAATATTTGTAAATCATGTTTATTTAGTATTGAATAAAAAATATATATTTGAAATATCATTGAATTTGATAACAGAGATAGTACATAGCTTTAGAATATTGAATAATTTGAGTTACATCGGTGGATTTTCCATTTTATCCATATACGCCCGCGATGGCCGAGTGGTAACGTATCCACTTGGTATGTCTTGAGTTTCGGGTTATTAACCTAGGTCAGGTAAAATTCACATTTTGTTTGAAACCAGAGCATGGACCTAATAGGCTGAACAAACATCCATGTCTCAAAAAAAATGTCACGAAAGCTCTTCGTGAGGCGGCCAAGATCCACATCGGATTGTAGAGCAAATTTTATTATTATATATTCAAATAATGCACAAGCCATTTGATGAATAAAGGCATGGTAAAATTGTTGAGTGAGTGAATTTCACGTTTATCATATTTTTAGTTTTTTCATGTATGCTCCATCTAAAAGAAGAACAAAAATGGATAGCGATAGTAAAAAAGTTAAATACGTTGTTCGAAAGGAAATAGTCATTAGGAAACAAAATCACAAATAAAATCACAGAACTAGCAATACAACAGGTCACGGTTGAATCGGAAATGTAATTAATGTATGACAATTGAGTTGCTGAGAATTAAGGTAATACAAGTGCACCGCTAACGAAGTCAAAGAAATCGACATCAAAATTGAATATGCGTATTAATTTAAATAAACCATAGTGTACTTCTGTTATAAATATATAATATATAAAGTAAATATTATCTTATTTACAAGGAATTAGGTATATGTGTAATTTATGAACTTTTATATTTTAGCAAAAATTAATATGCTGATTTAAAAAAAAATATGCCACTTGTATTACTTGAATATTCAGCATCTTAATTATCTTTTGTAAATAAGACGAATTTTACTATATGGAAGCTCATCTGATTAAGAGTAAAAATTGTAATTAAAATTTTGACCTAACATTGGGTACATAAATTTATTTTAATACTAATTTAATTATTTTTATCGAATATATATTCGATTAACTTGGATTTACTGTAAAACACAGTAGGCATGTTGCTGTCTCCGGTCATTTAATACAAATAGGTCAACATTATTACATTAATGACATAATAATATAATACAAATTCTATGGTTTTTTATTATCCTGTTGTAAGTGTCATTGAGAAAAACCTCACTTTTCTTCCTGCCAAGTCACGCAAGCTAGGGATTCAATTGCGTAACCAATCGAGTTAAGCAAGCAATGCATCTACTAATGAATGACAACGCATTCATTCAGCCGTACATGCATCTGAAGAATGTTGCACCGCTTAGTCCCCACCATTTACATAATTAAATAATGTTGCAGGCTGTGTTAAGTGTAGTTTAATTTGTCAATTTCCTAACTGAATTGTGAGAAGAAAAATGCATTTTCCAGGTATTCTCAAGAGGGTAACATGTTACTTTAAAAAAATAATCATTTTTTATTTGATTCAATTGGCTTTTATAGTAAATTCATTTAGAATAATATTAATTGTATACTGCAACTTCTATAATATTCTAACCAATATGCAACAGCGTTGTATGTAGTAGGTACATACATATTGACGATATGATTTATTATCGGTAGGGGTGTATGTGAATGAGTGGGGAAGGAAAATTTAATTCAGCTCTGTACCTATATTTATTTGATTTCAGAGGTATTAAACATCATGTCAGTGTCTCTCGTGGTGCAGTAAGTAAGGCGCTAGCCTTCATCCGGGAGCTCCGGGTTCAATCTCGGCGAAGACACAATATATTTATTGATTTTCTCAAAGCCTGGGCGTGTGTGATTGTTTCATTTCTATTTCTAAATACACTACTATTTTTGGTGTTAATAATATCGAATGATACATTGTTATTTAGATAATCATTGCATAGTAGCAAGTGGAAGTACGTTAAAACTTATATCCGGAAATTTGTACGTATTCAGTTGCAAGTTCACCATGAGACGCTTAATCGAAAATAGATGGCCGTATAGTATTGAGATCAAATTCATGTCTAAATAAAAAAAATTAAAAAATATGTAATAACACCATACATGGGGAAAACAGAAGAAAATAGGTAAATTACAAATACAATCAATACTATAAATATTTATATAAAATTCTGATATGTGCTCGTAGTCGTAAGTATTAAGTCGTATCCATAAAAATATTTGATAATAATGATATTGTCAGATATTAGGTAACAATTAATATCAACTTACTGTTATTATTGAATCTTATAGAACATTACTGACTGCAATGCTCCACAAATAATCCGTAAATTTTTGATCTCGATGCTATATATCCATCTTTTTCCGATAAAATAGATCATGGTGATGTATGCTATGGCGTTGTGTAATATGTATAGTTTACGTGTAACTGTTAAAACAAGGTTAAAACTAAAATTTGGAAAGATCTTTATGCAATCTATGGAAAAATCATACAATATAGTAGGCAATACAATAATATTAATGGTATTAAGGATAACATAGATGCATACTTGTTAATAAATTTGCATACGCGATGATCAATTTTTATATTAATTTATCTTAAATTATAGAGTAACGCATGAGAAATGAAAATACTTAAGAAAAAGCGAGATCGTAAGAAAACGTATTTAATATACCTACACATGACGTACCAGAAAATTCTAAATTTAAAAATTACATAGTGGAATTGTTTATTTTAATCGAGTCTCAAGAGAAAACAAATGATACTCATAATAATTTTGACAGGTGATTACGGAGCAATAAAATCATAATATTATCGAAGGGACATTAGTATGTGATCCAAGAGATATAAAGCGCAACCCATATTGAGGTGCATATCACGGTCCATGTCGCCTACTGTCATGCTGTCGCGGCGAAAATCTAGTCTTTGGTTTCGTCATTTTACTGCATATTTTAAACGTGCACCATCTCGTAAATTCATTGAATAATGACACTGATGAAAAGTGCCTATTATAATGTATTAGTAATTTGAACTATTATTAATTATTCATGCCAATTTCAATTAATTTTAACAGTTTATACGTATGCGTACTTTAAAATACATGCGGCATGACATTCATAGATAATAGAACTCAGCCTATAGACCATAGATAATAGACAACATTCTCATAGAAAATACATAGTGCCAACTGCTAAAAACAAAAAAGAACGTCAGTTTGACAGTTTGATATGACAGACGAAAAATGTTGGCATATGGAATATGATAAAAATGTTTAATTGTCGTTCATTGAATCATGCAGGTGCCGGTGCACTGAAGTTCAACGTAAAGTGCGCTCATTCTTGTTTTAGTGATTACGGCAGATTTTGCCAACTGACAATGTTCGTTTAAAGGTTCAAAATGTGTTATGGAATAGGAGCATCAGTTTAAACACCAAGAACAACGACATTACACACTTTTTTCCCGTAGCGGCAGCCCGTGACAGCAGGCGACAAGCACCGTGACATGCACTTCAATGTGGGTGGGCCTTAAGAGTCATTATAATAAGGATATAATGCTGTAAACTACTGTAATATTAAACAGCATACAGAATCAATCATAAAATAAAAACATTACGGATGATAAAGAACCAATATAAACGGATTACGCAGTTCTACCAGGCTAGTGCAGCAGCTTACAGATAATTAATTGAGTCTAAATCACAGGAACAAAAACAGTAAGGCAGAACATAATATACGTAAACGTAAGAAAGATAGTGGGAAGACGTATAAGAATGTTATACTTACTGATAATATTTGCTAGTATATATAATACTTATAGTGATCGTTTAAAAATAAAAATTAAATCTAGCGTTGAGTATTATGTAATGATAAAATTTTCATTAATATGCAAGAAAGCCAATAATTATTATTAGTAGTGCACACACGGTAGCAAAAGCGTGCCATGTCATTGGAATTAAACAGACATATTATTATTACGTTGGTAAATATGAGATATTGTTCCACTACAGTTTTCCAGTTACTAGTTTACGTTGATTGGATTTGGATTTATGAGATATACCTGAACATTTAGTCTGAATTTAATCAAATGAATTTCTACAGGCCTTCTTAACGACCCGTTTCCTTAATTAAATGATAAAATTGATTCACGACCGTTGATAATGTTTTAAGATACTTAATATTTTACATATAAATTACTATGGAATATAAATTATTACAATTAAAAAATTTGAAGGCTATAATATATTACAATAACAATTACGCAATTATTTACTCTGAATGCAGACATGTTAACTAACTTATTGTAATTTTTCACACTTATTACAATTTTGAGTCATTAATAGGTACCTACTTACATTTTTTTTTGATACTACGTATTTAAATTAAATTATTATTTGTTTTCAGATTTGTCTCTTATTGTAAAAACCTACTTCTCTCTAGCGCTACAATCCTATCTGGATCTCGACGTCCACCAACATCAACCTCAATCCAGATCTGTCCAAAGCTGCGTCTCTCCAGTTTAGGATGCCTAAGGATGCCCAAAAATACAACTATAGCCTAAATACATGTTTTAACATAAGTTTAGACAAGTTCAATACAATATTTTTTTGTCTTCTGAAGTCTTCTACGACTATTTATTGAGTATCTGTCTAAAAGTTGTATTTTAGTGGACGTGCTTTGTATAAAAAGAAATTGTCCATGCTTTTCATTGTGGCAAACTTTTAGGCTTGGGTTGGTTGTGGAAAATTCCTCATTTCACCATACAATACATACATACACCAGAGTTCATCATTATTATGTCTCTGTTGTCTGCAACATAATTATTTGACATTATTTGAGATTTATTTTTTTAGAATCACAAGACAAAATGGTCAGAGGTATCAATGGTTGTTGCCATAAAGTTTTTTTAATGTATTTACTGCTTATTTTTTTATATTTGGAACCCATCCATTAACTATTATTTTTTATTTATAAGGCTCTTTTCAATAAAAAAAACCAATGCAATGAATTTAAAAAATAATATTTATGATTCCTACAATTTTTTTTATAGAAAAATTAAAAAAATATGTGGACATTATTGATACTTCTGTATTATGTTTAAAATTGTCTAATTATACGTAATGGTTTTCAAAACGAAAAATCATGTGTACAATTAATAACAAAATAAGTAGAAGAAAATATCTAACTACAATGGGATAATATTATTATTATGTTGTCAATTAGTACTTACATAATCAGTAAATACATTAATCATTTTTCTCTACCTAATTCTTGTTTACTGTCAATTGTATAGTGAAAAGCTATTAAATATATTAGGTATATAAAATAAAAATAAAACAAATTGTAACATAATTAATTATTTATTGTGTAATGTATTGTATTTTTTATTACCTACATGCGTTGAATCCTTGAACCTTCATAGTTAAATGAAATAATTATTTATAGTAAAAAACTACCTCAATACCGAGATAATAATTTGAACAGCCCCGCTATGTCAATATTTAAAACACGTTCATTATATTTTAGTAAGAAAGTCACCTTAAGTGAATATAATATTATTTTGTACGTATATATTTGAAATATTAATTTATCATAAAATTGATGTAAATTTATCGTTATTATATTACGTATATTTAATTTATAAAAGCTATGTTCAATAACCAAACTATTTGAACAGTGTAAAATTATTGTATTATTATATGACATAATTTTACTTGGGGAATCAAAGTTCATCAAATTGATTTTTATGACTTAAAAACCTATTATGGTAGTAGTAAACTGATAATATTAAAAATATCAATTCGATTAAGAGTATTTTAGATCACAGCTACTATGGTATATTAAAGCATTGTTTATCATGATTGATTTTACAATATTCCTTGAAATATTATTTACAGAAATATAAATTTAATATATATATATATAGAGGAATATGGATATCTTTGAAAGGAAAGTTTTGAGAATAATCTTTTGGGCTGTTCGAAAAAGTGATATTTGTAAGTCAAGGTATAGGAACTGTACATTCCTTTATAACATATGTCATATGTCAACAATGTCATATATTTTAAATTATTATTAATATATTATGATAAAAATAAATTACAAATTATCTGTAATTTGACAAAAAAGGAATTGAATGAAAATAAACATTTGAATAATAATTAAATACATATTAATTATTAAGTAAGATAAAGTATTTTTTATATAAAGCAAAAAACTCAGTGTCATAACTATCACTTACTTATTTTACACCATCACCGTTATAATATTATATATGTCTATGTGTGTCTTCATCTCGATACAGTGAAGACCAAAACTATGTCTAAGACATGCATTGACTTCGACTGGATTTTTGGCCTGTCTAATGATCAAGTTTAAATACTTATCTGTTACAGTAACTACTATGCATACAGACTATGATAGTTCTTTGATTGAACTTAGGAATTGCATTGGCATGGGGAGGATACATTGAATTAAATGAATTGTATGGAGATCGCCGCTGCATAAGTTTGGGACTAAACGTCGATTGTTAAATGAATGCATGCTCCCGTAGGACTTGGTATCTCACAAAGGTTCAAGTGTTTTTAGTTTTAATGCTTGCATGTCGATGTCACAATGATAATACAATTTTATTCCATTAGGGTGTTAAATAAAACAAAAAATGTAATTATTATTCCATAAATTATTTAAATACCGATCAGGACTGGTCTCGTCGGCTTTAATATGAAATTCTCAATATCAAATTGAAGTAGACAAAACTGGTTCTTATCATTATTACATATTATTTTTTATTAATATAATGTAGCTACACTGAGCATTGATAGTTTAAACCGTTAAAGTGAGCAATAGGTAAGTAGTAGTATCGACGGGTATTTTTAACGTAATTGTTGTCAATAAGTATATTGTTTCTACAATATACACAAATATATATATATTATATTCAAAACAAATTAATATGTCATAATATACTGTCATTAGTTTTAAATTTAATTATGTTGTTGAAAGTTATTTCTTATAATAATAAATAACAGTTTGAAAATTATAGAAATTGTGAAAAAAAAATTGCAAACATTCTGATCACTTGTATAATTTATTAAATTTATTTATTATAAAATTTTTACACATAATACTTCTTAATATCATACCTACGTTTACTGTGCCGGAAATACAATGTATGATCATTTTAATTAAAATTTTTGCTGAATAAAGATCTGTTTAAAAACAACTTAGTATAATAATTATAGTTTTCACTACCAAATAGCGAGCTTCATACAACATCATAATCATTATGCTTCAGTACCAGGCAGATACTTAAGTTATTATAAATGTAGGTAAACTTGGGTTGTATTTGAACGACAATTTTGTATTGCATTTGTGTTTTGTCTAGAGGTAACTAGACTTATGGAATTACGACAAGTAATTCTGCGATAATTAAAAATACTTTTTAATTAATATAATATTTAGTAATCATAAATTCTTGGTTTAGCAATGAGTTATTGGCAGCGTAATTAATTACATAAATAATAATTGTTGTACACGCTGTGAAAGACCTGAAAGAAACGAGTACAAGCTTGTATGTGTTTGTGGGCGTAATTTATGAATTATTGCATAAAAATATTGGAGAAATGGTGCAGACCACTTACTTATAGGTGACATTTTGTTTCAAAAAGCGGACTCGCCTTAATGCAGCGGCGACAGTAATTAACTAGGATTATCGCAGTGATTTCTATGGAAACTGGCTTGATCGCTCGGACAAGTGGTGTTGGCCAATTACACCTATCGATTACAAACTACGTACATTGCACAACTATTTTTCAGATATTTTTATGTCATTCTCAGTTATGCTATACAATTTGTCAATGTGAGTTTCCATTAAATCTCTTGGTGGAATTCCTGTCACAGCAGTTATGCCCAGAATGAATGACAGTTTATTTTATGTCTCCTATTAATGATCAACTTACTACATTGACTAGTATCCGGGCTAATGAAAGAGTTTTCTCAAATGATCAAATAATAATTAAAGATAGTTTTAACTAATGATTTTTATTATTATCATTGAATAATACATGAAACTAAAAAAACCAATATTATTTATTAAACATAACAAAATGTCTAAGAAATAACACCCCAAATGCATAATTATTAGGAAATTTTGCGGTGATCATGAATTGTATTGATAAATCTCACCACCTAAAAGGCGATAATATAGTACTTTCGTGGTTTCAGACTCCACGATTCGGTGATTGTTCTGAATTACTCTCATCTACTCTTAGTACGAATATTTTTCTTACTATAAAAGCATAGGCCTAAAAGTGATTTATTCTCTTTTGAGAGTTTAAATATTGACATTACATTGTAAAATTTTATTTTATCAGTATTTTAGTAAATAATAGAGAAGTTAAAATGATCGCTCTTTGGAAGGTGACATGAGCCTTCATAAAGCGGAAGTTATTTTAAAAGACGTTTTTACGATATTCATAAAACTGATTGGGTCTTTGCTCTGGACCAAACACACATAAAAAAGGCTTTTGATGTTAACCAGACATAGAATTTGAACTCACATATATGGCTTTAGATACTTTGATACTAGTTAATCGGGGTTCGAAAATATTATTAGTGCTAAATTAATTTTGAAATTCTTCTTTTTTTTCTTCTTTGCCCATATCCGCCCCTTAACTGGAGCATATGGACACCACGCGGCGCCTCCAAGAATCCCTGTCGCTCGCCAGTCTTCTTGCTTCGTTCCAGGTCAAACCAGCATCCCGTAGCTCCGCCGTATACACTCTGTAGATTGTATTTAGCGGCCTTCCAGGACGCCGGAATCCGGTCGGCTTGAAGAACAGGCAAGCCAGGTTAAAGTTCTCTTCTGGCATCCGCAGCACGTGGCCGAGCCAGGTCCAACGTCGCCTCTTCACTTTCAGCGTGATGAGAGGCTGCTTGGTACGTTCTCTTATCTCCTCGTTGCTCCTAAAGTCATACCACCGCACACCCAGTATTCGTCGCAAACATCTGTTTTCGAAGCTCAGTATACGGTTGCTCTGAGCCTTCGTAAAGTGCCATGATTCGCTACCGTAAAGCAGCACCGTCAGAATGCAAGCGTCGAATAGGCGGCATTTGGTTTTGACCGAGTACAATCGTGAGTCCCAGACATTTCGCATCGAGTTGAATGTTGCTCCAGCCATTCCCATTCGGATAGCGAGCTCTTTCTGCAAAATGCCATCTCCCGTGATGTGTACCCCCAGGTACTTGAAGCTGTCGACGCTCTCGATGCTCTGTCCATCGCTAATCAGAGGGAAATCTGGATCAGGACAGGTGCTATTGCACAAGACGTTGGTTTTCTTCGCGTTGATTTTCAAACCAACGCGAGAGGAGTTGTTATGCAACCTGTCGATTGTCTCTTGAATGCCCTCGATTGAGTTGTCGAATAGGACAGCATCATCGGCGTATTCCAGGTCGCATAGCTTCACCGTGGGGGTAACAGGTATGCCTCGGTCGGGTGGTATTGACTTCCGTAGTATGAAGTCAAAGAGAATGATAAAGAGAAACGGTGCAAGGACACAACCCTGTCTGACTCCGGTCGTGACCCCGAACCATTCCGTGACAGTGTCTTCAATTCTGACACAGCATTCGCTATTCTCGTGCAGGCTTTTGATTATGGCAATGATCTTGGGAGGGATCCCGTATGCTCCCAGTATCATCCAGAGGGAGGGGCGGTGCGGACTGTCGAAAGCCTTCTCATAATCCACAAAACAGCAGGCCATCGGACTGTTCAACTCATGGCTCTGCTGGAGAAGACATCGAAGGTTGTGGATTTGGTCTGCACACGCTCGACCAGGTAGAAACCCGGCTTGGTTTTTCCTGAGGACGTGCATTATTGGGTCCCTTATTCTCATCAAAATGATGTTTGCCAAAATCTTTCCCGGAACACTGAGTAGCGTGATGCCTCGGTAATTGTCGCAGCTTAGAGGGTCACCTTTTTTAAGAAGTGTGATGATTTCACCGTTCACCCAGTCCCTTGGGCAGCGCTCTTCTTCCCACACCTTTGTCATCAGATGAAACATAGGGTGCAGGATTGCGCTCAAGCTGTACTTGAGGAATTCAGGATGAATCCCGTCTCCCCCCGGTGCCTTTCCGTTCTTGAGCCTTTTCACAGCCGATTTTATCTCGGTGTGCGTGGGCGGGCAATCGGAAATGTCGGTCGCTCGGGGAATGTCCAAAAGTAAAGCTTCCGCAGATATGTCAAAGGGATCCAAGGGGGGTGGGCGGTTCAGCACTCCGCAGAAATGATTCTTCCAAATCTTCTTGACGCATTCTGCGTCAGACTCTATTGCTCCACTGGGACCACGAATGGCTCCGGGAGTCGGTGGTTGCCTGCCGCAGACTTCACGGGTGATTCGGAAGAGTTTCCTGGTGTCATTTCTGCTTGCTGCCTCCTCTGCCGCTTCAATTTGCCGGTTCATAAAATTGCGCTTGTCCAACCGCACGGATCGTTTGACTACCCTGTCTTGGGTCTGGTAGTCAGTCCGGCGGTCCTCGGTTCGGTCGGGGTCTCTCTCCTCGTCTCTCAGGGCTTTCAGCCTGGCTCGTTCACCAATTTCAACCCACGTTTCGTCAGACATCCACTTTGGCTGCTCACTCCTTCTGGTACCAAGGACGGTACGGGCCGACGACACAATCGCACTCTTTATGAGGCTCCAGTCCGCCTCAATGAGGTCGGATTCAGATTTGTGCCGCTCGTAGATACGATCTACACTATCTCGTACAGCAGTTTCGAAGTCGGTCCGAATTCTTCGGCGTCGGAGCTTCTCAACGTCAATTTGTTCGCACTTTGGAGGCCTCGCCTGGCGACTGAGTTTTACTCGGATGTTTCCAATAAGTAACTCATGATCGCTATGGATATCGGCGCCTCTGTAAGTACGCACGTCGAGAAGTTCCTTTCGGTGCTTCAAGCTGTATAAGAAGTGGTCAATCTGCGTCCTCGTGCGTCCATCAGGAGACGTCCACGTATATTTGTGAATGTCTTTGTGGGGAAAAACAGTGCCTCCGATTGCAAGCTCATTCAGAGTGGCGAATTCTACGAGCCGCTCACCATTATCGTTGGGGTCACCGAGGCCGTGTCGTCCCATCACCGTGGGGCCAAGCACCGGGTCTGCTCCTACTCTCGCATTATAATCCCCCATTACAATCACGCGGTCTCTTCGGGGGATGGCGGAGACTGCCGCGTGGAGAGAATCGTAAAAAGCATCCTTTGTCTGCGCGTCGGCATCCTCAGTGGGGGCGTAGCACTGAAAGACGGTCAAGGAGCTACCAGGCGTCTTGAAGGAGGCACGTATCAGTCTCTCCGAGATTGGTTCCCATTTCACGAGGCAACGGGCCGCTCTCTTTGACATCAACACTGCCACTCCCTGGCGATGGTATTGCTCCTGACCTGAGTAGACAATAGAGTAACCCTCAATCAACTTTCTCCCGGCTCCTTTCCAGCGCACTTCGCTCAGCCCTAGGATGTCCACACCATAGGTGTGCATGATGCGTGTGGCGTGCAGGTCCTTTCCGGGGGTACGCAGGGTGCGAACATTATATGTCCCAATGCGCATACTCGAGTTGTTAGAGAGGATTACTCTACCTGTTTCATTGTCCATTTCCATGCAAGGTCGTCGTTTTACAGAGCCGGTTGTCGTCCGAGGCTGCTGTGTAGGTGTTTTGTTAATCTGTTTCGTTTAAGGAGGCAAGGTGATTAGCCCAGCGCTCCCGAGGCCTGAGCCACGAGGGCCCTGAAGGTCGGCTCGACCAGGTTTTTCTGTCGGGGATTTCCTTCCCTTAGCCAGAAGGCCAGTTTTATGGCGCCGGTCACTCGCCCTTCGCCCCCTGCTGTTAGCTACAGTGTACGCTGCATTGCCCGGAGGTCGCCACGGGGAGGCCAGCAGATGGGACTTGCTGGCAGTTTGGCATTTCCCAACTTTTGCCATGAACACATCTACTGGCGTCAATGTGTCCACTTGGGGCCGACCAGCCGTTACGATAACTAAATCTATTTCAAAAAATAAATATCTATATTTTAAATTAAATTAAAATATATTTAACCTAATTTTTATAACATTTTTATTAGTTCGTATTCTTGTTTGTCCGGTGGTTGTTTATCCAGTACAAATCTTGCAATCGATTTTTAACTAACTTCCCGACTAGCTAGACATTTGAAACTTTTAGAATATATCATAACACGATGCCAATGCATTTTTTTTAATACTTTTAGCCATTTTTAAGCAGAATTGAATTCGTTTTCAGTTAATTCTGTTTTGTATGAAAAGTTATTTCGGGAGATATCCGTAAAAAATAAAACACTATTATTGGTTGTTAGGGGTTTTGGGTCCTAGCTAGGGCTCGAAATGGACCGGAGCGCCGTTTCGGGTTGTAAAATCGACAACATTGTCGTTCCGTCTCGTGAAATTTTTTTTTAACCGTTTGAGAATGACCGTATAACAAAAAATCTAGCTCACTTATTTTTATAAAACACACATAAAACTAGATTACTATATTAATATTTTCAGTAAAATTTACGAGCGCTCCGGTTCGTGAGATTCTCCATTTCGAGCGCTGGTTAACTAAATTATTAATAACGTGCGTTACTATGGAAATCAATATGAAATGTCAAAATTAAATTTCAGTATTCTATATTTATTCAATATTTCTATCAAGTACAAATTTTAAAAACGTTGTATATAACAAGTTCTTTTTAAATTAAATTATTACAGTGATTCTTTCATATATATTCTTATATTTTCTTTTAAAATCAAATGACATTTCGTCTTCTGCGTTAAAAATATAAGACATACAAATTAAAATTAGTTCAATTGAAATAATTCATGGTTTTTGTTTATTATAATATAATCATTCTAATCGAATATGGATATGAACTATAAAGTATTAGTTTTTTTATTTTTTGTATAAACGTTAACATAAATCAATTTAAACATTGTGGTTTATCATTCAGAATATAAGAAAATTCAATACAAAATTGCAAATGGTGTGGTAAAAATGCATGTAAAAACACATAAAAAAAACACTTTCATTTATATTATTCTCTGACGTGAGAAATTTAATTAAAATTAACTCGTTGGTGATTCAGAACGGTGATTTTTTTAATTTATATTTCATCGTTATTCTGTTTAACTAGACGACTAAATAGTTACGTGCAGACACTAAAAAAGTGATTTTGCTATAAAAATTCCATAAAAGTTGTAAACAGTTAATGGTTTGATTTATTCATTTATTTCTAATTCTGGCTTATTATAACTGAAAGTTGTCCAGCCTACTTACGCGGGTAATTGATTTCGAGTAATACGTATATTTGCGATATGAACAATTTAATGCATTTTTAGAAGTCGTTTGATTACGGGTTTATAATTATAGAATGCGACAAAATAATATAGACGTACCTTTACCGTTTTAATAATCGTTACCTATTTAGACAACTTAAATAAAACGCGAATTGAATGGATCTAGATTTAAAGTTATTATTTATTTATGCAAAAAAAACATTAGTTATACAATATTACGTGCATCTTGACCGCCTTTCGAAGACGTTTTCTTACAGTTGTTTTTGTGAGAAATGGGTGTCATCATCTGTTTAAGATTCATGTTATGGGTTATGGGTCAAAATATATATTGAAAAATAATGTGTGAATTTTTCATATCCGGGATTCAAACCTAGACCCATTGCGTTTATTGATAATAACATAATATAGTGGTGTGTAATCTAATATATAAAAATTAATATTTGTGTGTTTGTGTGTTTGTTTGTTCGTATTTAATGCGCAGCCATACCGTTTATCCGATTGCGATAAAACTTTGTAAACTTATTGCTTGCACTTGCGGGAAGAGTATAGGCTATACTAATATATAAAAATGAATGTCTGTCAGTCTGTATGTCTGTCTGTCTGTGTGTCTCTCCCGTATGCGTTCCTATACCATTCATCCGATTGCGATGAAATTTTGGTAAGTGGTTGTATGCACACCCATGAAGGTTTCTGAATTAGAAAAATCATCATTTTCTTTTCTTTCTTCATTCTATCTTCTTTTATTCGTATGGTCCTTATACCATTCATCCGATTGCGATGAAACCTTCGTCAGTTGTTGTGGTAACACCCGCAATGGTTTTTGAATTAGTACAACTATCTTCTTCTTCTTCTTCTTCTATTCTATATTCTTCTATTCGTATGCGTTTCTATTCCATTCATCCGATTGCAATAAAATTTTCGTCAGTAATTGTGCCAACACCCGCGAAGGTTTCTGAATTAGTACAACCATCTTCTTCTTCTATTCTATCTTCTTCTATTCGTATGCGTTCCTATACCATTCATCCGATTGCAATGACATTTTGATCAAGTGTTGTGCCCTTGCCCGCAAAGGTTTCTGAATTAGTACAATCATCTTTTTCTTCTTCTATTTGTATGCGTTCTTATGCCATTCGTCCGATTGTGATGCAATTTTGACCAGTTGTTGTGCGCACGCCCGCGAAGGTTTTTGAATTAGTACAACCATCTTCTTCTTCTTCTATTCGTATGCGTTCCTATACCATTAATCCGATTTCAATGAAACTTTGGTGGGTTGTCATGCGCATGCCCACGAAGATTTCTGAATTAGAAAATCATCTTCTTCTACTATTCGTATGCGTTCCTATACCATTCATCCGATTGCGATGAAACTTTTGTCAGTTGTTGTGCGCACACCTGCAAAGGTTTCTAAATTATTATTATATACATTACAAAGTTTGTTGTTTGTTTGTTCCATCCAATTTTGATTTTTTTTTTACTACATATTAATATAATTAATAACGTTTTCATATTTTGGATTCGATTTTAATTTAGTGTTCTTATGTTTGACCTTTACTCCTATTAGAATTATTTTCATATTGCCATATTGTATTACACAGATATTTTAATATTAAAAAAATAATAACCTCTTATTATTTTTCAAATATCTAAAATAAATATAACCACGAAGCGACCCTGTGCGAAGCCGGGTACTTCAGCTAGTAAATAATAAAACAAAATATTTTAATCAATTGCTCGATTCAGTCTCGATTCCCTATGACCTCTCATGTTATAGCGTCTATATCTTCATCCCCTATAGCAAGGATGGCGAACTTATGGCACGCGTGCCACTAGTGGCAAGCAAGATGATTTTTCATGGCATGCGAATGTTTCATTTTGAAGAAAAAAGAAATTACTATTTTATATATATTTAAAAAGTGTTTTTTTGTATAATATTAAAAAATAATTACGACATAGCCCTGCGTATTTTCTTTGGTTTTTCATATTATGATTACCAATCGATGCGCAAACGGAAACGATGAAATTCATGCATGAATGACAAATCGCATTGTATAAAAAATAGCAGGCAAATCTTTTTGAAGAATTTAGATCCTTAGGACCTGGCAATTAAAAATGATACCTAATATTCAACCAACAGAGCTTTATGTAATTCTTTATCGGTAGCCATTCAAATATAATAATTGCTTATTATTTTGCCTGAAACATAATCTCTAAAAATGGAAAACCGATCAGTGATGGAGAATATAACATGAAAGAAGAGTGGTTTAAATGCTTCCACAATCTCTTTGAAAAATTAGAAAACATGGAAAAAATATTCAAAGAATAAAAGATATGCCTTCAGCTAGAAATAAAATGAAAAATAGAATTTCAAGAACTCAATTGTAATTTTAAAACCTTTTTTTCGCAAGGAAAAACTGCTTGGCCCTTGAGACAAAGATTATTTGGGAAATTTTGGCACGCGTACGTTCACCATCCCTGCCCTATAGTAATCTCGTTTCGTGAAATTGCGAGGTCCGAACGTAATGTTTACTCTTACTTATATTGGAAATACAATGCTGTAACCTGATTGCTAAGCGAATTAATATTTTTGATTGGAATTATATTTCGTTCATATTAATTAACGTAATAATAATCATTTACTACACACAGTTTACCATAGTGCATTTGAAGTATCAGCAATAATTAGCACTATGATCAAAAAACATAATTTATGAGTGTGGAGAACCATGCTTCAAGCCATAGAAGCAGTCTTATATCGGCATTGATGTCTCGATAACTAAGGAGGCATTTAATTTTAAAAGAAACACTTAATGGTATTTCAATAATAATTGAGAAATAATTAAGAACTATTCTTATTTACTCAAAAAATATTAGCATGATTAAATGACAAACGGTAACATCATAAAATGTATGGGAAAAGACCAAGATGTTCTATATTGTATCATTATTGGAAAACTAGAGCAGGTACCTCGCCCACATTATAAGATGAAAAATTTTACAGGTATCAGACGAAAAAGCAAAGATCACCTTGATGGTGGCCGACTTGCGATAGGGCAGTGGTTTCTAAAATTTATGTTACTACACCTCCTTTTTAAAAAAATCTAATCTTGGCGCCTCCCCCCCTCTTTATTTCATTAAATAATACAGACACCTTTTTAAATAGCCAAAAATGTACTACTTATAAATACAATGAAAAAAAACTTAATTATAAAAATAAACAAGATTTTATTACTTTTATTATATTCATTTTTAAATTAATTTGTTTTTCATGCGATGGATGTGCTTGTTTATTAGCACAAAGTGCTCTTTTTCTACTAAACGGGGTCGATATTTGGATTTCATTGCAGCTAATGCAAAAAATCCCGTTTCACATAAATATGATGTTACGAATGGTAGGTAGCAGTCTTAGATTATAGAAAAAGCAGTACTTTATTTACAACTTGTATTATATTATTCTTCACTTCGATTCAATCAAAATTGAACTAGGGTTTTTATTTCAATTAATTATTGCATGATAATTATATCATTTTTTTTCCTTTTCAATAGTAGGCCCCACATCTTGAAGCGGGCCCTTAGGCTAGGATCTTCGGCGGGCCCACCTACCTATAGCTGAGGTTAAGGACAGTGTGGTGCTCTAAAATAGTATTTGTACTATAATATTTAATAGTCTTTAAACAAATTAGCACTTTTTTTTTTACTATTAGAGTAAATTTGTGATATTATCTGTTATGCCCGGGCCCCCAGGCTCTTTATGAACTATGCATTTGCAAACTGAAAACTTATGGCTATATTTGTGGTAAACTTTTCGCGCCTCCCTTTGAAACACTCCGCGCAGTTTGGAAATTGCTGCGATAGGAGATGGCTCAAGAAGGATAAAAATTGATTATTATTATCCATAGGTATCATATATTTGTATAATTCTAGCTACAGTATCCGGGTTTACATGAGATTACTTCATTGCTTGATATATGTTTATCTTTTACTTTTGAAGAATATAATTAAAAATATATTAATGATATTCTTCAAAAGTAAAATATTTGTATCTAGTCATACAACATATCTAAATGAAAATAATACTGACAGCCAAGTTTAACAAAAGAATTTAAAAACTAATCCAAAATATAACAACTTTATGTGTCATATAAATTGAAAATTGGCAGGAAACATAATTTGAACAAAACAAACTTTGTATTTTTTATATCTGGGAAAAGCAGGAAAAGGAAATCAAACAAACATAATATTTTGACTTATATATAGGTATATAATATATACCTAATGAAAGTAAAGCGGTATGTAATACTGGTACCCGCATATTTTTATGCGTATTTCATTACTATCGCAATTCTTGTATTTGGTGTGAATAATTTAATATCTGGTTAGTAGGTATAGTACATATTATTTCATATTGGTACAATGTATACAGTTATTTTCAATTAAAAAACAAAAGTGAATCAATCAGTATCAGGGTCTACAAGTTGCAAACAGGTTTAATTAGATTGAAGACAACTGCGGTACACTTTCATCGCCTTCATTATTATAACGCGTTATATTAATTTATACGTAATATCTGCATTAATAATTGATAATGTTAATGTTTTAATTTTGAAAGAAAGTGACAGAGCAATGAAATAAAATATTTTAATTTATTCATTTAAAAATATATTATTTATATTTACTTAGCTAAAATATTATTAGATACATATTTTATAAAATATGAGATTACAATAATAAATAAAAACCCACGTAATCCTGATAAGCTTCAAAGAAATTAGGGATATCAGTAAGTTGTTGGTATTTGCAGTGTAACGAGATAATCTTCAATTATTGGTGATGCTAATTAGAGGGCCAATACTTATGTGTTTTAGATAGCTTTAGACATTGATACATTAAAACTCATGCAATGCTGATGACACGGTTGCCGTGTTGGCATTAGATAGCCATTAGATATCATTATCATGTTATTTAAATGTGGTAATTAAATATTAATTAACTGGTTCGTAGTGAATGAGTTTTAACAAAGGTTACGTGAACAAGAGAATCTTCTTCTATCCATACTTCTGCTGCCCTATATCTTTCTCTGTATAATAAGTATTACTTCTCGTTTTGGAAAATATAGTGAAAGTATGCAGCTTTTCTGCGTTTCGTAGTTGTTATAACTTCTCTCAGATAATTGGTTCATCTTAAAACCATCTCATTTGTAATGTCATCAGCCAATTATATACAGTTATATCTCGAAAACTTTCAATCTTATTATAGTCCATACCTTTAACGTCTAGCTACTGCATTTTATTTAAAGTTTCAAAGTGTATTACAATTTAATAATGTAAACACCCGAGAACATGTACTATTTTAAAAGCGTTTCAATAAAAAAAAGTCTGAATAAAATCACGTAAAAATAAAGTATATGTACCTATGTGGTATCTAAAAAATGCAAATAATGTATTATTACTTTTTTTTAAATGTTTGATAATGCCAACGTTATGAACCGGAAAATGATAAATACGTGGTATGTACCTAAAATGTCTCAGTCATTATTAATATAAAAAGTAATATCGAGCTTTGATTAAACATGCAATATTGATGAATGTAAACCTGTATTGAAAGTAAACCGTGATTTCCTTTAAACCCGTATCCAAAGATAATCACGTAGTGTGTATTCGTAACAATTATATTAATTAAATTTTAATAAAGCCATAACAATCTTTCAATGTCTTTATTAAAGGATAGCATTATGTTATATATGCGCTTAAAGATGTTGAAAAAAACCTTCTTTTATTAATCATAGTAGCTATGTAATGGCTTTCTCTAAAATTTTGTTGCTTTTCGTTATTCAAAATGGCTGTTTTTTTAAATCGTTACTCCAAAAAACGAAATTTCAAAGCTATCCCATCTGTACCTGCCGTGTACTTATACAGTTTTGTGTTGTGAATGGTTAACTTCCATGATGCTGTAAACGTGTCAGAAAGAAATAAAATTAATGCTTCAATTTCGTGCCGGAAGACGTAACCATACGGGACTGATGAATCAACCGTGCTCAAAGTAAGAATTTAGAAAGAAGAAAAACTTTTTACTTGGTCAGTCGTTAGTAGTATTTTTCAAATACTTCATGTTAATAAGTTAAATAGCTTCAAAGATTGATTATTTATTGGTTAACTACATAATATGCAATTTGTATAATTTGAAGGAGTTAATACAGTACATTATCGGTTATTTAATCGCGTAAATTGAAATTATATCAAAGTAGAGTATTAAAAATCATCATTATATATATATCATATTATTTAAGGACCTCAATGCTGGTTATGGTCAATAAAAAACATAATATGTAGAAGAAAAAATATACTTGATTTTTTAACGTAGAAATACGCCTTTTTATTTAGAATGGTAGGTTTCCAAGTAGGTAGGTACTCTATATTGATGTCCAAAAGATGTTACATCAGAATTGCTTATACATAAAATAAACATAATTAAATAAAAACAATACTACGATATACATAAAGGTATTTTCTGACGGAAAATAACAGATTTTAATTGGTCGAAATTTCAAGATTAGCGAGACGAGTGGGGTAATAAGGTCTTAATAACTGTATTTTGACAGCCATTTTATGCGTAAAATTCCGTGAGATCTCTATCAATCCGAACGATTACATCGTACTTTGTTAATCATTAATTTTGTCAATGAACTAAACTTAGTCCATAAACTTTCCGGTTTACTCTGCCAGTGATTATTTGCACCAATTACGTTATAAAATCTTTCAGGAGATGCTATTGGAGATGCCCATATTGGCAACAATTTTAGAGCCTATGATTAATTTTTCACTTACAGATACCTACTTAAATATTATCTATATAAAATTTCATTGAGTGTTTATCACCTTATAGTTACTAATATGCTGACTAAATAATAATATTGATTGACTTACGAAATGTCAAAAACTATGTGAATTTTCCTAAAAACCTAACCTGTATAAATAGTGTATGGTAAATCGATTATTTGAACAAATTAATAAATTTCATTGTAAAATCGTTGCGGGCGTTGTAATATTTTGCATGCTTCGTGAGTTTACTGTATGAACGAAACCGCTGTAATTTATAATATGTATTGGTTTTGCTTCAAACTACATTCGAAATCTATCGAAAAGAAATGGAAAGTAAAAACGCAAACGAGATTGAAAAAGTGTAATTCATTTTGTAGTATGATACATAATAACAGAGTGCAGCACTTTTTTTGTAATCTATCTAATGATGTATTTTGGTCAAGCTCAACTGTAAATAAACTAATGAAGAAATAGTTTTTTTATTCCTTCAAAGCTCAAGAACAATCATAAAAAGCTCTAATGTGAAATAGTTATTATATTAATTTAACAAAGTATTGTATTAAATGAAAAAAACCAAATCGATATAAAAATTTTACACGTTAAAATAATATTATATAGTTAATTAAATCGAAGAAATAGTTAATGTACATGATGGATTTCTCTCTAATAAAAGGAGGCGAAATTATTTTACTATACAATTTAGAGTTTTATAACCTTCTTCAAGAAGAATCTACCTCTTAATTCATGTAAGTTGATGGACTTCTAAGGGTAGGGCCAAATAGCAAAATTGGACAGTATCCAACCATTAAAATGTATCCTATAGGCCCAGAAATTGGTAGTTGAATGTCGTCAACAAAAACTTTACAGCCACAGATGCAGGCACTGGAAAACAATGGCCCAGGATTGAGGGAGATGAAGAAAGTTCTTAGAGGAGTTCTATGACTCACCCTGGGTTAAGATACCAATTATAATGACGGAGTTAAATTGTTTACGGTACATGATATTGTAGGCACTTACTTAATTTAAAAATATAAAACTAGTGCCACATAAAGCTTTAAAAGGCATTAAAGTAATTACACTTTGTCTAAAATAATAAGTACAGATAGTAAAAAAATATTATTTCCATAATCATAATTAGGAATTAAATTCCTATTCTTAATAATTAATTATGTTGTTGTACACTCTTGATAATAATATGAACATGTAAAATTAATGTTGTCGATTTAAAGTAACAAATTTGTTAAATGTATCTATATAATATAAATATCAAATATATCAAGCATTTTCTTCGGATTGAGGTAATACATAATATTATGATCTTAATATGAGGAGTTATTTAAAAATATTTTTCTTTATTTTAATAAATTATTTATTTGTAAAGTAACAAAATATTTTATTTATTCATGAAATAATTCATAAGATTTAAGAATTTAACATACTTTTATAGAACATGCATAATTTTAAAATACATCAGAAAATATATAACCACTACAGAAAATGTTTTTAAACAAAAATGCTGATTATTATAAAGAAATGGGTGATTTTCTTTTGAAGAAAATATTTTAAATAATATTATTTATTTTTCACTAGCAGTACTATCTATATATATGATATATGTATCTATAGATTTAAAAAATATATATGTTTTTATAATTGTGTCTAAGGTGTTCAAAATATGTATAGTATTTACAATATAAAATATAATAGATTCCTTTGAAAGATTGTAGTTGCCTAGCGAAAATTGATTTTTAATTCAATATTATAAGTAAATATACATATGTTTAATGAAAGAAATAATGGTTGTCAGCAAAGATAAGCTCATATCACATCAATTTTACCATACTTGTTCAAACGTCAGAGTATAATAGTCTTATTCGATGAATAATGCCTGTTCATAGTCAGACAGGTGTCTGTACTACTTAAAGAAAAAATTCTTTTTTGACATAGAGCATACAATTGCTTGTTTGATTTTTAGAACATAATAATGTTATAAACTCACTTTTCGTTCCGACCATATCAATCTTATCACAGTATTAATATTTATTATGTGAAGGTATTAACTCATTCAGTCCCATTTTGGTTGACCACAAAATTTTAAATAAATGGTGGGTATACATTATTATATTTTGGTTACGCATTTTATGTGTGAAATTAATAATATTGCAGTGGTCAATTTGAAAATTAAAATAATCTTCTTAAACAAAATTATTTTTAACAGCGTATTTTCAGTAATATAGAAAAATAACTTAATAAACTTAAGTAATTACTAATACAAATAGGTTTGTATTTTGATGTAGATAAAGAATATTTATCTATTACATATTTTTATTTAATAAACGATAATATTGTCAAATCATCAACAAAACTTTATCTTTTACTACACCGATATTAATAATATAAATGATTTTATTGTTTCGTAATATTTTGATCACATAACATTGAAGTCTACAAATTTTTCACAAAGTTTTTTAGTAGATGACTATTTCAGTTGTAACACTACTATCAATTCATATTATCATAGTTTTATTATTGTTAGTTACTCATAAAAATAAAAATAAAATATTTTATATTATATTATATCATGCGACATCCTGAGAGATATCAAATGCTACATAATATTATGATTCAAAGAAAGATCTCCAGTAAGAAAGACCCTGGTACTGGTAGAAAAATAACATGAACCTCAGAGACTGGTTTGAGCTCAGCACTCTGACCCTATTCAGAGTAACGACTGACAGTAAAATGGCCGAATTCAACGTCGACATACAAAACTATTTTTAAAAAAATATCATCAAAGTAAATCATTTTAATTTTATTTGCATTCAGAATTTTCTAGATATTGCTGTGTTTAAACACTCCAACATTTTAAAGTTCCCACACAAACCTCAAAACCCAAATTGCAGTGGTCGGTTGGCAAAGCCCAGGATGTCTAACCGCTTGGGATCCTGGAGTAGAGGAAGATTCTGGAGAGTAGGCCAGACTAGAGAAGATGAATTGAGAAGGCCAGGACTCACCCTAGACTGTTGCATTATAAATAATTAACATATTAGTGTTAAAATCTATGCAAATGAAATTTCTTTTTACTAAACTAATTTAGCTTGTTTGATGTATCGATAATTTTTCTAATAATATACTATGCATGCTATAATGATATTAATTATAATACTATATTAAAATTCGGCTAAAAAAGGACAAAGAAATGTAACTAATTTTTTTCTACTTTACATAAACACAAGTGAATTTATATTTCATTCACATTAATATTAAAGAGTTTTCAAGAGATAAACATTGAATTATCTTTTATTTGTTGAATTTCACTAAACGTAATAAAGAATAATGTCCTACAGCACGTAACTAAAAATTGATAAAATATTAGATAAGTACGTTTTTTTGACTCGGATCGGCCGAATTATGGTAAGAAAAAATACAAAAATATTATATACTATATGATATTATTTCGAAATAATATTGTATTTCAGATCAAGCTTGTTAGTAAATAAAGATTTTAACGGCTATTTCTGAAATGAACATTTATAAATACTTTCATATTTATACCTTTATTGCATAATACTTAGACTTTTTTGTAAATTGCAGATACATAATATTTAGTAATATTTGCTTTAGTCGCTTTTAATTAAGTAGGCACGTTTTAAAATGCGACTGTTTTTCATTACTCTTAAAAGTATTGCAGATATAAAAAAAATTATAATATTTTGCGGAGATGGAGCGGTTTAAAGTCTACGATAATCGATTAAAATTGCCGCTAAAAGTTGACTTCCGTGATCAATTTTGACTCTAACCTGACGTTTCGACCGGCGTTTTAAGAGTTTTACAGAGTGTAACTAAATTATACCTAAAATGTCGCCTTAGGCGTAACAAATTTGCCCAAACTACTTACGGAAATGATAAAAAACCATTAGCATTATTAACCTTGAAAGGTACATGTATCCACAATGTATACATTATTTTATAGTGTTATAGCTTCTTAGTGTGTCCACGTAGGTTTTATCAGAAATAATTTATTAATATTAACAACCCGACTGACTGACTAATATAAATTAAATATACATGTGGGCTCTCAACACATTGTAAAGATTATTTTATCTCCTCTGTATACAAATAAATATCTACTCTGCTAGCCACTATAATTATACAGAGATTTTTATTAAAAAAAACAAAGTGACTAGGAGATTTTAAATATTTTTTTCTACATTTAAAACTGGTCTCGTTGTTGCAAGTTTCACACTAATATTAATTGTTTCTATAAAAAGATGAGGAAAAAATTGTTTATGTATGTACAGCAGCTTTTTAATAATATGCCTTACATATCAAACCAAAAATAATATCCAAATAATATCGGTGTATTTTGATCCATATTGCATAATGTAATTATTTTAATAACATTTAGGTTACTGAAATTACTACCGCAGGTGATTGACTTTGTCATAGACAATGTCATTCTGTATTAATATTAAATATTATATTTTTTATGGTTTTTTATGACTTATGATAATATTTATATTATTTTTAGTTTTTGTTAGAGATACTTACACAGGCTAAATTTTTTCTTAAAAGCTTTTGGAAGCTTGGTTATTAGCCTACTGAAACTGAACTTTTCACAGTGGTTATTGTGCAAATTATATTAAGTCATCAAATTCCCAAAAAAAAAAAATATTATGAGAAGGTATACAATTTTCAATGGATTTACCTAATATTAAGGGTACTTAATAAAATGGATCGCATAATTTTCTAAATTGCCTAAACATATTTATGTAAATATCATTATTAGTAATACGTTATTTATTTTTATAATATTCTGTGAATATAACTGAAAGATATATACTGTGACAATTGTGGTCTAGTACGTAAAGCACTGGTTCTTCACCCGGGGGATCCGGGTGTGATTCCCGGTGAGGTCACAATATATTTACGTAGTTGCCTTATGTGATAGCTTATGTGATCGTTTCACTTGTGCTATTGCACTACTGTTTCACCACATTGCTGGTATTACGACTCGTGACCTGTTGTAGTGATAAAAATAATATTTATATAGTATATTTGGATTATGATAATATATCTACTCACAAAATTGCATACATCATGTTTATCGTACACGAAATGTTAAGATAAGGAAAACTCAAAATCAAATCACGAGATATACATATCTATATGGATGTGTAGGAAACTTTAAATTATTAACCGGTTAAGTGCCCAAAGCGTCTTTGGACGCCCTAATTACACCAATTCTTATGTTAATTACTATCAATTAACTAATTGCGGCATAGAAAGGATTACATTAAATTTTTTCACCCTTAGTCGGTAGTATTTGGTACTATTTTCATTTATGAAATGGCAATTGAAGAATTTAAAAATCAATATAAGCAATAAAAACGTAATAAAAAATCAAGGAAAAGATATGTCAACACTTTTATAATTTGGACCTTTTACTTTACTTTACTTTTCATACTGTTTTTGTAATACTGCATGTATTTATTTCTTCTTTACACTGTTTCTTTGTGTTTAAACGTCATGTTGTGAACGTCTTGAATTTATAATTTGCAATGTTCACGGTATGTAAAAAAAAAAAAAAAATTTGAATTTGTTACATGTACTACTTATATCATCACCATCAGCCAAGGTTAATCCACTGCTGGACGAATGCCTTCCCTAGCTCCCACCATTCTTCTCGTTTTCTAGTTCTTTGCTGCCACGTATATCCACCGAACTTTATGAGGTCATCTATCCAAGGGGTTTTAGGGCATCCCTATAGGCGTTTAGTACCTCTTAGGTACCACTGTATGACGGCATTTATCAAGCGTTTATGTACTTATATGTATCTAAAATATATTTTGGATATTATCACGCAATACGTTATAAATGTTATATGTAAACATGTAATATACCAAAGGTCAAAAAATCTTTCATGTAATATAACCATTATATGATTACAAATAAAATTACAATAGGCTGGGTATATAAGTATAAGCAAATGCAAAAAGATTCCATATCTTTTTCATCTTATTGTGTGTTAAAATTAATATAAGGTTTCAAGTTTAAATTTAGCCTGAAGATAAATTTGCAATACGTTTTTAATTATCTACTTAACATTTTTGAAGGTCTACAGTGTCTATACAGTATACTGTCTACCTAATTCTAGGTTTATTATCTGGTGCAAAATTTGAACAAAATATGTTTAGTAATTTGTAACAATAATATAACAACAATTTACTCTTAATAAAATATTATTTTTTATGTAACTTTTACTTTACTTAAGACAAGTCGTAAATCTTTATATGGAGAACAAGGGAAATGGCCTTCATAGTTCACCGGCTCCAAAATAATATTATAATGTGCGGTCATAGAAAAAAAACCATAAATACTAATTGTTATAATCACATAATCACATAATCTGAATATTGGTTTTTTATTGTATATGTGTAAAATAATTATAATAAACATTACATTTAAAATACATTTTCAGATATATTATATTGGTTCTCTAATACCTGGCCAGAATAGAATAATAATTGCTTTCCTTGTGCATTGATAAACCAAGTGAAAGTTTGACCATTTTATTTAATATAATACTGTCTTATAAACTATTTCTTTTATTCAACGAATAAGATACAAGATTTGAGAATGTAACATTCTATATTGAACATCTATAATTTGAAAACATTTCATACATATGCACTAGAAAAAATCATTTTTTAGAAAAAAATACGACACCCAACGGAACATGAATATGTATTCGCTGGATCGTGCCAGTGGACTTTTCCAAGTAAGCTACGGGCATCTTACTGAATTACGATGACGTTTTTCTTCTAAAAAAGATTTTTTATAGTCTGTATTATATGCAGATATGTTTTCAAATAGGGTAATAAAACAATATTTAAATCATGAAACATATAGAAAAATACATATAAGATATGCGTAGCATCAAAACTAAAAAAAAAACAGTACCATTACTACATTATAATAAGACAAAAATACATTATTCCTCAGATTATTTTCCAAGGATTTAAGGGCTTAGAACCCTAATAATTGCAGTATCACCAAATTATTGTTGACAACTTGACGTCATAAATCTTTTAGTAGATGGTAGACCTCCAATACTTGAACATATCAAAACTTATATTTACTTATGTTTTATTTGTCTTCTGGATAATACGCTTTTCCCACTTATTAGGATTGACAGATTCTATATTATAATCAGACAATTTGACAGCGGTATGTTAGTGTTCCACAGTGAAAGCCTCGCTGATATGTCTTATATAATATATTATATAAAAATATATATCGAATATAACAAAATGATAGATACAAAAAATATATACGCGTATAATCAAATACTAGTAAAAACACGATACAATTTCTACACTCTATGGTATGCGGTACCAAAAAATGATGTTATTTTATGTGCTTCTTTTTTAAGATTGGAAACTTTTGTCTATCCACTGTATTCCATAAGCCCTACCTGATATTAAGGATTTTAAGAAAATATCATTCTGAAAGTCCAAAATTTATAGTTCCAGTTATTTTGCCTTCATTTAAACAAGCTCTGCAATTTCATTCCCCCAATCTGTGGTCTAACAGAGTAGCCAGACAAAATAAACATGTCAACTTATGAAGACAATGAGTTCGATTTACATATTAATTAAATACGTTTTTATTAAATTGAAATTAAAAAATAGGAGGTGACTTTAAGAAAATTGTAATTCTATCCATAAAACTTTATGTTCAGTCATGTAAGTGTGCCATACAAAATAGAAAATAAAACATATAATCATTCCCTTGATCCACGTATAATAAAATTATATATTTATGTATTAAAAAAAATTGACTTCTGTCAGATAATTAGTAAAATTGAATACGTTTGTGCCACAGTGGGTCGTAATTTATTGTGTCCAGCTTTCGTAATAGTTTTATTTTAATCCCAATTAAATATAAAGAAATACTCTATTATTAATAATTATTGTCTATTAAAACATAGACCATGAAAAATAGTAGTAGATTTCAATGTTTATATAGCATTGATAATAATTGATATTTAAATCAAAATATTATGTAAATGAACTGCATTATTGCAAAAACTCCTACAACATTAAAGGAGAATGCTGTTTAAATTTCCAAGATATAGATTTTTGAAACTTTGAGTAATAATTATATGACATAACCAAACTACTTGTTAAGAAAATTGCATATTGTATGGATTTAATTTACAAAGCCTTGGAAGTCTACGAATAACTTTTAGCGATGCAGGTACTTATGAATAATTTGGTTTTACCGTAAGTTTACTCAGTGTTCATATTGTATTTTTCACACTACATGGTATTGACGTAATAATTATTATTGAAGTACTCCTTCTTCCTCATTTTTTTCTGGCATAACAACTTAATGTGAGTCTTGACCTCTTCCAGCATCTATATTCATCCATGTCTATCCAAAACCGCTACCCTTCAGTTTAGGATGCCCAAAGTCTCCTTGTACAAGGTAGTCCAGGTTTTTTAATGAATTACAACTTCCCGAATGTCACTTTCTTTATCATACGTGATTAATATTATAGTACATGGCTAGACCATCTAAAGTGGCCCAATATTAAAATAATTCTATGATAATATTATTATAATGCTACATATCTTCGTCAATGAATGATATGTAGGTACATAATATCGAAAAAGAATTGCATCCCACATGATACGAGTATTTTAAATACCGGGATTTTGACATTCGTATTCTCTAGCTGCATCCTAATCGTTCCGTCCTAGTGCCCGGGATTAGTGAAAAGAAAATTTAATGTTTTCGCACAAATATTAATAATAATTGTTGATACATTTTAGGTGGGTACTTGGCTAATATATATTTTTTTATTTTTTTATTAGATTTAAGAGGCATTTTATGTATAATATAACTAACATACCGATCTCCTATAGATGATAAAATAAATACGTAATTATTAAAATACCTACTTGATTCGACTTTTTATAAAACCTAAATAATATAGTCGTCAATGTAAAATCTATATATTATTAAAAAAAAAAATAATGCCTACCAACTAAATTTTATACATTTATTTTATAAAAAAGAAAGTACATACCTACTACTAAAAATATAATTAAAATTTTCGGTATTCTTCCATTATCAAAATAATGAGAAAAAAGACCATTCAGCATTTTTAAGATTTCTTTTTAGATTTCAAGACAAAAATATAATAACCTCGACAAAAAAATATAAGCAAAAATCTCAAGTAACAGAATTCTATGTACTGATCTAAAAAAATCGAATTGGATCCCTGGGTTACAAATCATAATATTGATACCTGTTCTCGAATTTTCACGCAATGCTGTTTTTGGCATTTGTAAAATAAGTAGGTATTTAAAACATTGTTAATAATATTAATTTAATAAATCTTATCAACAAAGTTTTATGACAAGCAAATGTAATGAAACATGCTATAAATTAATTTAATATTATGACGTGGCAACACCACGCCCGTTTTGTATCCTGGTATGTGAGTGTTGCCAGAAAAAAATATAATATGCTCCAATACACTCGTAACGTCTACGGTTGATTTGACCTCGATAAATTTTTTAACGTTAAATATTGCAATGTTTCTTAAACTGTGATAAAAAGTGCCAAGTTTTACCAAGTGACCCAAAAGCTTTTTTGAAAGTGTTGTGTAATAAAAAGGTATTTTTTTAATATGGATAAGTATCTATCTAAGTACTTATTATCATAAAACTACAATGAAAGAAATATTTCAATTACACGTTTAAATATATAATATGTATATATTCATTAATTTCGTCTATGCTGATCAATTAATTATAATACGAAATAATTTAAACCTAATTGTAAAATATGTATTAATTTATAAGTATTTTGTTCTCTCATATACATCTAATACAAAAAATATTTAATAAAGCTTTATTATGTGGGACGAATGCTTCTGTGGTTTCCGTACAAAAAGGACTGAAGTATGTTCCAGTTTCTCATAAGTATCATTTTTATATGGAATGTCAAGGAACTGCTTCTCGATGTCTTAAGATAATGAAAAGTAGTATTCATATGTTAATATAACAGTTATTTTATGTGCCTAATAATTAATCTACTATTCAGTATCAACACTTGTAGTGATGTACCATATTGTCTCATTATCATTCAACTTAAATAAATGCAGTACACTTTGCTGATAGAAAATAAAAAAAAAACTTTATATCTCATTAAAATGATACGTTTTGGTCTTCTTTTGAACACTCATTTAGTACTTATCGTCAAATTATTCATCTACTATGCAAAGAGTATATTGTGCAACGATAAGAGGAGACTATACAATAGTATAAAGCGAGGGGATTCACATAATCTCTTTTGCTCACTACTGTAACCAACTGTGATATGATTGATGAGGTCACGTGATTAATTTAAAAACGACTTTCAAGTTAGTTAGTTAATGATATAAAAATAGATATAATTAAAAGCCCTTCAAAATCGGTAAAAGATCAGAAAAAGGTTTGATTTAACGTCTTTGATAATTATATATTACATGAATTTATGATAATAAAATAATCAATTAATTATGTATTAATTAATTATGTAAGTCTTTTATTTATTCATATTTTTCTATCATAATTATCTTGAATTTAAAAAAATATATTATTGTAGAAACACTGTAAATGATATAAGGTATCTATCTTAATTGTCATAATGTGAACTTATTCCGGTCAGCGGTAACCAGGCAACTAAATAGCTGAAAATACGACCAACTTAACCTCTACACTTCTAGGAAGAAAGGGTTTTTTCAATGAAAATATTTGGCAATGATATTGAAATGTGAGCCTTTTAAGTTTCCGGAACATTCTTTAAATATTCAAGATATTAGCGACAAAAACTGCATACTATTGAAATCTAGAGCAAGTTTCATTATTTTCTCTGCAATCAGAAAAACCAGCACTTTGGCAATGTAGAACAAACAATATTGATTTACTTATTATATATTTTAAATCTTTTTCATCATTAATCTTAGCTTTATAAAAATATGAAAATCTGTGTACTTTAAAATGCTTTATTATAACGTGAAAAGTTAGATAAAACATGCTTGTAAAAAATTAACTTTACAATGAGATCAAAACTTCTTATGAATGTTTTGAACCAATTATTAGTAAGTTAACCATCGCTTATCAAACCAAATGCGTAGATTGTGATCATAGAATATACAGTATTAAGATTAAGATACTTTTAAAATGAATACCCATTGTAAATATCCCATCGTCATGGATAAGGGATTTATTTGTATCGATATAACAATATGATATGAGGTGATTGAATTTTTATTTAATTCAGAATTTAGACATTAGTATTGTGTACCTATTGAATATTTAAAGTTTTTGGCCACACGAGACAAAGGCGAAAAACTTCTATATAGTTTAATAAGGGCTAGTAAAAATATATTTTAGAAGTCGATTTGCTTATTGCATTATATTTTTTAAATGTATAAAGTAAATCAACTTTCTTCTTTTAATTGCACTACAACTAACCCAGCCATGGGTTATTTAATTCTCTTCCATCTGTATCTGGTCAATCATTTTCAGCAAACAGCTCCAATATGCACGTCTCTTCCATCTATCGATTCAGCCGTCCGGAACCATGGTCTATGCTTCTTACACATTGGTCTAACAATAAACAAATTTCGAGTAATAGCTAACATCTATATTTGGTAAAAATCATCCATTTTGTGGAAGCCCATATGATTTTTTTACGATCGGATATAGATTATTAATTTAGTAGTCTCATTTAATTATTAAAAACTTGAAAGTACTTTTTATTTAAAGCAGTATTTTATTATATAATTTGATATTTTTACAATATTCCACCTACATAGTTAATCTATATTTTCTTCTAGAATCATTAAAATAAATGCAGCCTGGAAGCCATGTCTTTTCACATATTCTGTGGACTTTATTAAGATTAAATTTCCTCTATTTTATATCCAGCACCCATGTATCTTTCATTCCCTATTTCTACGAAGTTAACAAGCATTGACTATCTAATAGGTATATGGAAAATAAAAGGAGTCACGTAAACGACACTACTCAGACATCATTGTTCTGATGAATGTGATTGAAAAATGAAATTTACTAACATTGCGATATGAGTCATTATTTCAAAGCTGCGTTCAAGCCTTTGTGGCATTGTAGTTATATTTTGCTAGTATACAATGTATAATGTAATATTATATTGTAAGTATGTTGTTGAAAAATTTACACTAGGTACGGAGATATATAGACATAAGAGTGATTATTGCATATTTTTGTAATTATATGTTTTGAGTTTTGACCTTTTCTCTTAAGGTGTTCAAGTTAATGTTTTCAAGTTGTATGTACAATATTGCTGTATTTATTCTGGTAATAGACACACTCTTTTAATTTTTATGTGGTCAATGAAATATTTAAATTCGTCTAGTATTTATAATAATTTAGCGTGTTTAAAAATGTCAGCGTTATAAATTAGCAAGAGTTTTTTAAAATTATTATTTATTATACGGAAACGATTTTAAATATTTCATTAAAATGATTGATTAAAAGTTAAAACGCATATACAACTAATATTATAATAAATTGTATTTAATCTCAATCTCATATAAGTATATCGATATAGTATGTATCCTAACATATAATGATTGTGATTATTTTAATTGACATGTTTTATTTCAGTATTTTGCAAATTAATTGGCTGAAGTCATGCGCATGAAACATAAAACAATGATTTTATCAGCAACAAGTGTTCAAAAATACCATTAATTATAAATGAAAGCACAAAGCCAGTGCAGAATAAATGATTTAATGTTTGTTAAACATATTGGAAAATCGCCTACGTTTTAGGTCAGTTCTAAGATGTCTATGGATAAGTCTATGAATAAAAAATAAATTTACACATTTCGATAGATGCACATAATAATATATGAGATACTAACAATAAATTGATGTAGCCAAAATGTGTGTATTAATAATATTCAATACTAATGTGTATCTACATACATCGTAGTATACGTACATACGTCCTCCTACACTACGATGAGATGGATATCGTATTTTTTTTTTAAAATTCGAAAACTCCACTGAAACACATAATGTGTAGAGAAAGCCTGAAAAATACACCAATATCAAAGTTCTTTGATATTGGTGTGTTAAGTGTGTAGTTAAGTGTAAAGTGCTTTGACTGAAATTAAATGACGTTAAGTGAAGAGGGCCAATGGGAAAAAGGGTCACGTAGAAGCAAAATTAAAAATTGTAACAACTGACAAAAGCTAATATAAATTGCTCTTTGTGGCGACTAGGTATGGCAGTCTGATGTATCTAACATCTGGTTGGACCGACTTGAGCAGCTCCTCTAGTTCTCCTTACATTTTAGGATATTTCTAGAAGATGTCATTTGCTCCCTGCAATTCTTCGCCATATGAACATGTTGAACGGGTAATTGAAGATTTAAGTTAATGACCCTACCAAACCATATCTGGTCTTAATCAAGGGTATTATGGGACCCTACGTTTTATGTCAAGGATTATTATTTTTTATGTATGAAAATGTCTCAGGTGCAGTTACCTAATACTGAGGTCACCATGCATTCAAGTATACGAGTATAAAAGAACATCCAGACTCTTAGTGTATCCGACTTGCATTCTTATGTAAGAAAAATGGTGGAAAGAAATTTTGGAGATGGCCGAGCCCTACACTGGGCTGTAACTAAAATATTAATAATAAATAATACTTACTTAAATTGGTACTATAGCCTATTCCTACAGCCATTTCTATCTCGAGCTTCCTCTAAATTTAATTGCATTCAGCTTCTTTTAACCTCTATTACGCGGTCCGCTCAACCCTATTGGAGGCGATCACTGATGGAGTTCCTTCATAAACCTTATAGAATGATTTATCTAAATTTATCACATCTAATGATATGTCTGGTCTAAGCCCATTAATTTTCTCAGTCAGGGTGTTTGAGATTGTGTTACTTATATTACTGATTACACTACTGTTATTGAACCTTATGGCTTGTTAAAGTATTAAAAAGAGTAAATATTTATATATATACATACATATATAACACCCAACGTGGCCAAGATAGTATAGTGATCTCGGGTTTGATGACGTAGTTAAGAAAACGAATGCATGTCGTGTTTTCCAATATATGATTGGCAAATGGCTAACAACTATTTCTCGTAAGAAATCTGCAACATAATAATATTCTCTACTCCGCAAAGGCTCATAATATGCTTTGCATAGGATTGACCATGATTTAAAAAATATATTGCCTAGAAAGTATAAGAATTATATATTGATAAAAAGTGTCGTAATAGGATTGTAATCATTAATATTTTTTAGTTACTTCTACAGCATATATTAGCGTTATTATTGTATATTAATAAAGTTTTCTTGGTGCATACTTTAAGTCAATATCCGTGAATATATAAATAACTTCTGCAATATCCGGGACACGATATCAGTGCGTATCACATACAAAATCAATTCCGGACAATTACGTAAACTGTATTAATTTTTCCCTTATCCTGAAACTATCTGCAGGATATAAAAAAGTAGTTTTTAAATAATAAATTTACTACTTTAGTTAGTGAAATAATGACTGGTAGATTTGGCCTGTTAATTAACTGGTAGTTAGGAATAAATTGCCGGATAAAATGAACCTTACAGCAATAATTTATCATATAACCCAATTTAACGGTCATAGCGTCAAGGTTGATTTTTTTACGAGTAATTTTTATCTAACAGTATCAATTAACAGCGATACATATCTATTTCTTTTATTGACTACCAAATAATGTATGATTTTTCCTATCATTTGATTTTGATCTGTATAATCAATGAGGATAATAAATGCAGGTAAAAAGTATTATATATTTCATGAATAGTTGTTTTTGCATAACATTGAAATAAAAAACATGAGTAGATATACTTAAATTATTTTGTAACAATTAACTTGGAAATTCTAAACAATAATTCTAAGAAAAACTTTTCAACATGCTGATTGCCTCGATACCATTTTTTTAGTATATAGTTCTTCTCTGTCGTTTAATTTTAGTTAAAGATTGAGACAATAAAAAAATGCAGTCATCTTCCAAGCGACTAAAAATATCCACCCCTTATGATCACAAGGATGCTCTTTCGCTATTTTCTTGGTGGCTACCCAAAACCACCAGTCTCTCCAGGTTATCTATTCAATTTCAAATAATACGTCATAGGCTATTCCTTTATCTTGGATTTTTAGATGTTTGACCGTTTCGTCCTGTGCTCGGTCGAAGAAATAATAAGCAATTGATGCTAAGAACACATCTTAAGCATAAAGTCCACTAAAGCGGAATAGAAGCTAGTACGGGGCGGTGAATTATCAAAAATACAACGTAATCAAATACGCCAGCGCACACTGGATTTGACGACGCATTGTGCCCGCCTGCCCCATGAGTCACCGTTGGGTGGCTTCTCAGCGGCCGAATTAACGAAAATACAACGTAGTCCATTCATTGAACACGGCAAACAAAATCACGCTTCTTGCAGCGTCGTCGATAAGACGGACGAGAAGGCATTATTTAATAACAGTGAACTCTTTGTTTAGTTATTGCGTGCCGATATTTCGCTGGTAGAATGATGTCATCGTGAATATTAATTACAAGCCCCGAGAAATTTAATAATATTTTTATTGCTTTGTTATGAGAGACGCTGATAATAATAATTATTTTGTGCTCCTTGAGCCCATTATTACATAAGTGAAGGGTAATGCGCGGGTGGGAGGGGGCCTACTTCGTAGAGAGCGCACCGAGCGCCGCTTTGGTGGGTTTTATGCCTTAAAGGCATCAATTGCTTTACGTTTTACTTTACCTTTCGGATCCATGACTTGACACCGTACAAAAGTATGGAGAGCACTGAGGTTTTCACAAGCATATTTTTTGTCGCAATGAAAATTTGTGCGCCTCCTTATTTCTGCTTTATATATGCTTTTTTCACTAATTGTCGATCCCAAATATATAAACTCATAAACTGCTGTTGTAAGGTAATCCCAAAAAATTGTGACGCATAACCAGGGAACTCGAGAATTATAGGTATAGACATTTTTATGGTAGGTTCACCTTAAGAATGCTTGCAAAAAATCTACAAAAGCATAGATAATCAATCAAATCAAAATACTATTTTTATGTTATCACTCAAAGTGCGGTTTGACGTATTGGTGACATTTTCGCAAAGGAGCTGCCATTGGTCCCTTCCACCCAGCTACCATATTCAAGAAATATAAAAAAACAAAATTATTAAAAGCATTTATAGTAAATAGGTACTGAGTAGGGATTCCAATCCCGGGATCCCGAGCTATTTTCGATACCTATGAATCCCGGGATTGATGAATATAATCCCGAAGTTCGGATTGATTTTTTTATCAATTTTTATGGAAAATAAAATAAAAACGAAAATATAACAGAAAACATACTTTTAATAACAAATAACTACATTAGAAATAAACTGAGTTTGAATGAAGTTTGATTAATACCCATGTGTAAGTTTCCGATTCATTTTATTTTTTCACATAAATTAATAAAAATGAGAAAGATTGGAAAAAACAATGCATCGCACTATTAACCACCATGATCTCATACGTTTTACGACAGTTTCATATTTGACTGACTAATTAGATTTATGAAGCAGAAAGGCCATTAGTACACCATGATTTGCTTTACTATTATAAATCTCGCTAACCCATTCATTAAGTTATCACTATAAGAAACAGCAATCTCATATTAAATTCACATTATTATTTATATTATAATATTATTTACTCCATTAAACTTAAGTATTTCCAAAATTAAACGTATACAATATTAATAATAACTGTCTTAAATAGTATAAATTATAGTAGATTTATTTTTGACCGATTTTATCAATGTTATTTGTAAATATAAAATTTTTATATTAACAATGGAAAAAAATTTCAATCCCGGGATCCCGGGATTGTCAAATTGTAATCTCGAAATCCCGGGATCAGAATTTAGGCTCGGGATTGGATTCCCTAGTACTGAGTGAATATTTTTTATATATATATATTTTAATCTTTATTTCAATTTACGATTTGTAAAGATTTGGCGCGTGTGTCAATCCAAACCAATTTATCAAACGCAACCCAAAAAAAAGTGTTCTGTTATATTTTCATAATAATATATAGGTATATTAAGTGTTTGTTAATACTTTTTGCAGCACGTTTGTAAAGTTAATAAAAAAACATTTCCTACTTCCCACCGGAAAAATTGTAAATTAATCTATTTGTACCATTTATCTAATATTACGAAGATAAATTCTTAATATGTAAGTAAGCAGTTTTTTTAAAGTTTGGTGTAATTAATTCATTTTCGTTTAATTGACGAGATTTTATAATAGCTTTATTTCATCGTCAAACAATTATGCTGAATTGTTTATAACACAAAAACATACACAAATGTAAATGAAATAATTTTGTATATTTTCTGTTACTGGAGATTTTATTAGCTTATGACTATATAGCTAATATTAGAAATATGACGTCTATCATATAGTATCGTCAAAAAATATTCATGGAATCATATATATTCGAATATCAGGAATTAATCTAAGTTAGATGAATTAGAATTGTATGACTTTATTTACTTATACTAGTATAATATTAGTAATCTTATTTTAGTAATTACTATTATTCGTATTAGTTATTGCTGCATAATAATAAAAGTTGTCTCGTATCAGATTGAAAATAAGTGCGTATAAAACCAACGTTTTGTGTAATTTACTTTGTAAAAAGAGTTCACTATCCAAATGGGAATTGCTGGAGCAATAGTCAACTGTGCTCGGTTAATCGTTTTCATTCGAGACGGTATTGCTTTGGGGTAGTTTATGATTGCCATGAACAAACGTATACTTAACTTCGATATCAAATGTTTGTGGCAGATATTGGTATAAGAGATGCTAGACCTGGCTAAACCATATGCTATAAATGCCTCCAGAAAATTTCAATCTGCTTTACCTGTTTTTCAATCCAAATGGATGCCGTCTTCCTGGAAGATCGCTAAATATCATTTACAGAGTATGTATAATGGAGCTAGATAATACTGGCATTATCTGAGAAGATGCAAGACGACAACGAGGCACCACGTTGTATATGCCTTAATTGAGTAACATACTGTGGTTAAATAAGAGAATAATATTATAAGGAACCTTTGAAAAATTCGTGGACCGCGTGAGATTAAAACATACATCTTTTAACTTAAAAGTAAAATATCCTCCACGTAACCTTCCCATTGTACACAGTAACAAGGATTTGTATATATACGCAACCGTATAATTGTATTAGTAAAAGCCAGGCACTCGATTGATTTAGTCATGTACGCCGCATAATCGTATTAGTAAATTCCAAGCACTTGATTGGTTTAATCACGTTTTAATTCAAAAATATCTATTCCAATTGGCAAGATTACGTGACCACTACTCTATTAACTAATATTTTTATAGACAGCTCCAGGAATAATCCAAATTTTAGAGTAGGTACTTTCTTGGACTCACTATTCAAGATTGAATTAATATACACAAGAATCGGAAAGTTATTAGAAATTATTCATAATAAAGACATAAGTTATCAAATATTGCATTAAATTGGTAAAGACCATTCTTCCGGAAAGAGAAACATGTGCCTCACTCAATCCAAAATATTTTTTTATGAATTTTGATGAAATGTATCTGAGACTTGTCGGGGGGTATTTTCAATATAAATAATTGTTCATTCTTATAATATTGTTATTATGCATGCTTACTCAGTGTTGAATAAAACGTAATTCAATCTATATGATACGTCATGTTCATGTAAGTGAGTTCAGACTTATGCTCGTGCAGTGGATGTGGATACACAGAAAGGTGTATAATAATTTTATTGTTATATCACATTATAATATAATCAAATAGTATTTGTTTAACGTTCGGTTAGTAATTAAATATAATAGTGTTATAAAATGCAGTCATACATTTTTTTTTATGTCTAGTACAATTATAATAATTAAGGAATATAATTCAGCTATACCTGTGAACCCTCGTTAAGCAATTTTTAATATTGTTATCTTTTTTTTTGTATTTTTTTCACCATGTAGCCGATTAATTAAAAATAAGTAATTTTATAGCCAAGCTATAACATAAGTATTTATACGGTGATCAAAAAATACATAACAATTCGAAATAGGTATAATAATATGTATAGCGAAGGTCGTAAGTTTCCAAGAAGGTCACTCACTCATAGACATTTAATATCGAGCATTATTTTTTTGTCCACCCTCAATATCCGGTTATGTACAATACTTCACTAACAACAAAGATATATGGGTACATTTTTACCGCACCATACTTGATTATTATAATATTTATTTTAAATCAATCTTAGTAGTGAAAATATTATAGACTTAGTGTATAATTTTTATGATATCCTGTTAAATAGGATTTGGTACGAGTATAATGTGTCATATTATTAGATACACTTTTTATTGACTGTTGTAGCAGGTATTTTCAGGAATATATCAATATAATACCTACATGTTGAAATATATGTACACATTTTAACATGCTTACGATGGACGAGTGTTAGAGTCCGCTTCTAATGGGTAAGTCATCTCCAAAATAATTTACATGTTGTATTCCATTCTGTACTTGGATCCAGAAAATTTAGCTTCAATAAAACTTCTTCGGGAGGTGGCTAAGATTTACATCGTTTTGTACAATGACATTAATATATGGACGAAGGATCTGGAAAAAAAATGACACTCACTTTTTTGTCGGGTCTGCCGAATGGCATAATCTATTCTAACGCCATTAAAATAAAAGTGATATTGCTATAAATTACCGATGCTTTTTTTCGGGTCTGCGGAATTGTTTGGTTCGAACGGGTTCGCTCAAATAAACATTGACACTAGAAACACTGTTCTAACGCCATTACAATAAAGGTCATATTGCTATAAATTCCCGATGCATTATATCGCATAATGGAAATTGCGTGACGTCTACCTATACATGTGCGAATGTTACTATGCGCGAATTTACTTGCTAGCTACTGTATTGAGTGCGTTGTCCATTAATAATGTCATTGGTTTTGTATACCATTTTTCTTCTCTTAATAATGTCTATTGTCAAGAAAAAGTGTTGTTGTCTCGCTTACGATCTGTATGTTATAATTGTGAGGTACAATTTTATTAATATGTCAATATTTCATAATATCTTTTTATATTCGTTGTGAACCGTAGGGTTTATTTTTTTTGGATTTTTCAGATTTTTTCAAAGTAAAATTTAATTCTTAATTAATTGATTGTTATATAAATTCAATAATACCTACTATTTTATGTAATTTCATTAATGAATTATCATATAATTTATTATCAATTATATTTAATTTGTAATTTAATTGATAATTGATTACCAGTAATCTTTCCATCTTTTTTCTTAGGAGATCTGGTGAAAGAACGACGGCATATGAGTCAGAGTTTTATTCATTTTCTCTCCTATATGACCACGCCTTTAACATAAATGTTTCGGATTTGTTTTGTTTTATAATGATCTATGATAATTATTATGCCTGGCGACTTAACATTTTAATAATTTTAATTTAATAAGCCAATGCTTGTCAAATAATGATAGACTTCTTTATAATTAATTACTATTAGTTTCAAAGCCGGTAACCACCATTTTCAGTTGGTTGATAATTTTTCCAGATTCTGATTGTGTAAAATTACTACTTTTCCATCATAAATATCATATCCAACTCCGTTTATGAAATAAATAGAATTAAATCAGAGATTGGTCGCCATTTTTATATCAGGCAACTAGTTTTAAACATGATTTTTTATTAATTTTAATGACGTTAAGAATATTTTATTTTGCTTTTCGCCATATGTTTTTAAGCGGATGACCTGGCAAAGGAAGCTAGCCAATCAGGGATGCCATATCAGTGGGTACCAAAATACCTGGACTAGAATGAGGCCATAAAGAAAATGTGCCAAAGCATGTGGATAGAGTTTCACCAGGGCATCCCTAGAAAAAGGGAAATGGAGTAAGTCGATTCTACCATCCCCACGTTCGGTGCCCTAGCCACTGGGTAAAAAAAATGATTTCCTCATGGAAAAAAGCGATCTGCAGCTCTGCGATGAATGAGATGTTTTGGAGGTCATTGTACAATGCCCTAAAATATGAATGACACAGAGTATAGCTGCAAATTGCGGATATCTTTGAGAATGTCGATGAATTGAAAGGTGCCCTGGCGGTGGGTAGAACGGAAGAGTTTGGCAGAATTGTAAAGTTGTTTTACAGAATTGGAGCAAGGTCCTGATCGGCAGATCCTTTTTTAGATGAGAAGAGGCGATATGACAGCGAGTAGCAGTCAAAACCTTGGTAAAATCATATAAAAAAAATATATTTTCAAAAATATTATATTCTATTAGTTTGCAGTCCTGAATGTGTTTTTTGTTGGTGATTATATAAAAAAATGGCTGAATATTTAGATTACCGACTTCAAAACTAATAATGTTACTCTTCACAAAAATAAACAAGAACGTCAACTGGAATATTGGTTTCAAATATTACCACGACTTGTTCCCATATAAAAGTTCTTTACTTCATTAAAACAATTATCACTAATTTATAGATAGGTTTGATTATTGAATAATCATTTAAATAAATGCATATAATATACGTTAATATTATATGCGTTCATTAAATCATTAAACAGTGTTATTGATATTGTTTTATAACATGTCCACTTACTTTCAAAATTCCATTCCTAATGGCATTGCCAATTTCTTTTTTTTGTTTTTGTGGTTGAGTAACAAGAACTGGCCGCAATGTTTGTTTGCAATATGTGTTTGCTTTTAAAACTGTTACATTATACAATTTTTGTTACAAACTTGTTAATATCAAATGTTTTTTTTACGAAAACATTTTATCTAGGTGTATTGTTAAAAAAAGTAAACTAGTTATTCCGAAGATTTTTTATACAAAAACACGTTCTCATGTAAATTATAACAAAAATTATTATGTCATCGATTATCAATAATATTATGCAATATACACAGTATCTTGTATTCACTTGAGTTTAATATAATATATTACATTCAATAATATTAGTTATGTCAATTAAAATAATATTAATTGATAAAGTTCACACACTGTGTTAATGTTATGATTATTTAACTAAATTTATATTATTAGGTTTAATGTTATCAGAAAAGTATATAACCTTGACATTAACGATGTTTAAAAATAGAACCATTATTTTTATCACTATGCCAACCACAGAACAAATTTAATAAATAAGATAAAAATGTGAAAACCAGGATTCGAAGCCATATTTGGTTTAATACTTTATAACCGTCATGCCATAAAATGTTAAACCATAAAATAGTATTTAATAATAATATTGAATGCGCGTTTCGTTTTCGTGTCAAATTTTAATGCATATTATAATACAGACGTTACTATTGAAAATTACATATTTTTGAAGTTATACTTATTTTGGCGCGTTTGGGAAATCAGATCAGAGTGTATTTTTGGCGTGTGACATGTAACACACAATTAATTTTTTCACACGAAAAAGAACGCACTCGATTGGATTCGAACCACCGATTGTTCGGTTATCAGCCGAACGCACTACCTTTATGCCACAGTATGATACTGCAATCGTGACGATTATACAGTATAATATTATACTTTAGAATTGTTCCATTGCCTAGGCAGGGAATTTATCATTGTCGGCCATTTGCAATTCCTTACGTAAACAAACTATTAAACGTGACAGTTGGTACTTTAAAAATAAAAACAACGAGAAACCATTATATAATTTAGTAATATAAGTTAAAGTGTATAGAAATAAACCAACGCTTTCCAATAAGTGGTCCTTTTTCTTGAGTGTGTAATTTAACAAGATAATTAAAAGCTAGTCAAAGAATATAGTATATCACAAGTTTTGTTTCTGTTTTGTTACGCCAAAGAAGGATAACTTCTAATGCGCGTACATAAGTACACACACCGATTTTTTTAATACTACGTATTTATACACACTCAAGAATAATTAAACCTTCGTAGAGCCACATTCAGGAGACAACCCACGTTTCTTCAACGAACTAAAACTTTCGACGTAGTACCTACCTGCTAGAGTGATGGAAGAAATCCTGGAACAAAACTTATGAATTGTGACAAAGCCGACTATATAGTCAGCGAGTTATAATAAATTGTAGTGCTAGTTATTAATTATCTTCAAATTTAATACGGTAACCTGTTTATAGTAAATGAAAATTCTTGATTGAATATATTTAGGTCAAATTAGTTAATCTATTACCATTACACAATCATTATTTACAAACAGTTTATCAAATTTCATTTATGTACTAAGCAACAACTAGACTATCATCAAAATTTGCAGCTTCGTGCCCCGGCCTGTATATAGTCAGAATTGGAGTTGATTTATATCCCCGCAGTCAGTCCAAATTCAATATACATTATTGTGTTGTGATAGCAAAGATATTATACACAATGTTTTAAATAAAAGGCTAACGACATTTCTCCCAACAAGGCGGCATTAAATTTATGTCAGATTATATTATAGTTAATGGAAAATAAAAAGCTTAATTAGCATACACAAAAAAAATGATATTGATATTTGCGACTGATAATATTTCTTTTTGTGAGACCGGAAATTGTAAAAATTGACGACTTTGAAAAAAAATATAGACTTTCTTTAATAATTTAATTAGATCAGTAATTAATTAGGTAGGGATATATTATTATGTAAATTAGGTTTTTGTGCTATACTAGTTTGCACACCTAAACTGCCTTGAACAGCGAATGAATAATCTGTGTTTAAATAAATACATGGAATGTGAAAATTATTAATTATCTTGCCAATAATATAATTAGGTACTTACATGTTCAATACTGTATAATTTATATACGTCATGACAAAGCAGACTGGTATAGAGAAATGCATGACATAAAAATTTAGAATTTTTTTTAGAAAATTTAGAAAAATTTATTTACACGAGAATTCAGTAGGTACCCCAAAACTCACTTGATTGACAGGTTAATCAAAATTAAAGATTGAAGGTATGTATCAATGTAAGATTAAAAACTTTAGATAGTAAGGGCAGAGTTAGGTCTTTGCCCAATAGTGGAAATTCGAGATGCTGTACGTAAAAATACCTATGCATATAGAACTTAATGATATATATAGAGATACCAAGCACAATATTTATATACAAAAGAGTACCACTATTACTTCATCATGTTCTTAGAGGATCATAATATGGGTCTCCATGGAGTGGAAGTTGTATTAATAGATTTTGTTTTTACCAGAAATGGATGTTGGCTAATTGCTCAACCTATTAGGTCCATACTCTGACTCCAAACACATATTGAAAAACATTATGTATATTTGGCAGACCCAGGATTATAACCTGGGACCCACGACATTATAAACCGACGCGGTAATCTTGGGCATTTTAATCTAGAACTTAATTTAAAAATATGTAAATTTGAAATGAATTTGAAATGAAGTACATCAACTTTTTTTTTACCATGCCGCTCGGCCATCATGGGCGTAGTAACAAAAGAGTAGTTAGAATTAATTGATAACATATTAAATGTATAATTTTGAAAAACCTCAGAAACATACACATTAGAAAAAAAGAAAACATGTATTTCGTTAATAATAAAGAATTTTACATTCTTAAAATCTAGTGTATACTCAGTAGGTATTGAATAAATAGTAATGTAAAGTACAAGAGCGTCAATAATAAAATTTGGTTAGCACCAGACATCTGTTACGATTATTCCTGCTGGATACAGCCAAGCCGCCAAAATTATGATTTTCAGATGCTCTAACCATTGTTAAAGTGTTATAAACTTTATTTCGATAAGCATACAATATGTATTATATAATTATATCTACAGTACAGAGGCTATACTTTTAATTAATAGTGATACTGAATAAGTACCGAATTAAATTGACCGTTATAATAGCGTATAAAATTGGTTATACAAATATTTTTCTCAACTTATATTAGAAATCGATGGCAGATACAATTTCGTCTCGTTATACAGTTATACATTTTTTTTTATTTGTAGAAATGCATAAATACTATAACGTAATACGCATTTTTGTACGTCTTTTTTTCTTTGCATGGTTTTAAAATGTCATTTGGCAATACCGCAACTGTTGGACGTACGGACTTTCTTTTTACATTTTGTCATTAATTATTCATGGAAAGCAAAAAGGGAAAGGAATGTGTCAATCAGCTTTCGACTCGTAGAATCTTTAAAGCAGTAAACGACTGATATAATTTAGAATTAACTTATTTACGTTACGCGATCATGTAAATTGGTAATCTAATTAAGACTCTCAATCTTTTCATCATACATTAATTGAACATAAAGATATTACACATCCAAAAATAAACAAAAATAGTAATTTAATTATTAACAGCTGTTTTTGACTATCGCTACCTGAAATCTAGTTACTTACTAAATACTAGTTTCTAGATAATTAAAATAAAATAGTTAACTATATGTTTATTTTATTATTCACCCGTTTATAACAGATATTAATAGGAATATTTTTTTGCATAACATTAATATTAGTGGATTATTTCAGTTATCCCACTGTTACTTTAATTACAGTAACAAGACATTTTTGGTAAATGCAATATTGTAATTCTTATTTTGGATGGGGAATTACATTTTTTTTATAAATCTCAGTTATTCATTATGTAGGTATAGCTTTCAACAATTGATGATTGATGAATGACATACTTATATTAAAATCGGCTTATTTGACACTATATTCACTGTTGTTTTTATGCAGAGATATGTAGGTTATGCTTCTAAATATATTAATAATGACAAATAGCTTTTAATATCATTAGGTCGGAAATTGCAGGAATTAACAAAGTTTTGAACAAAACCACCACGTTATGGTCAGTTCAATTAATATAAACATGTGCCTAGGTAGATATTTAAATACAAGTGTTATATTTTTCTCCACAGACACTTCAATCAGGTGGATTATAAACCACTAATTAAATATACATAATATTTCATTAGATATTTCAAGATATAAATGATCAGTTTGAAAAAATAGTAACACACGAGGTCCCTTAATGTTCCGTACCATGATTGACTAAAAATAGACCGGGACACTGAATTCCGAGTTACGAATGTAGTGTTGGATATTGATTATTTTTAAATAAAATCCGGTAAATAGATCGCACATTTCCTTCATATTAATTAAAGTTTAATGTATATTTTAATATGAAACAATCTTCATTTTCTACAAACACTTTTTATCATAATATTTTACTCTAAGTACGAATACTACGATCAAAATTTACAGTTTCATGTCACAGCTTGTCTACAGTAGATACGTCTTGTAGCAGTGTAATAATATAATAGAAACTTTTTAGTAGTAAAAACAAATAAGTAAAATCAATACGTTCAGCAGGTTTTGTTGTAAAATACATTTAATGAGGAATAATATGAATTTAATTAATATCGTTACTTCTATATCAAGGCATTGTTAAATAATTTTTGATAGTTAATACAGCTTCTTATAAATGAAGAGAAATAAATGCTGTCAAACAATTGAATAATTTATTAGAAGTAGCTACATTTATTATTGAGTTTTGCTAATTTCCCTTTTAAATTTAAATAGTTTATTTTCTCAGTAATAAGCAAAGCATTGCATAATAATCAATAAAATACAATTTCATTTTAAAGGTAATCTTGTTAGACTGATATTAAAATTGAATTGGTAATAACTTTTGATAGATTGAAGAATACAAAATTTTACTTTCATTTGGATATTGTTTTTGTCGAGTATTAGAAGAGATTTAAATCTAAACTGTTACGTTGCATTATTTTATGTAATCAATATAAAAAGCTAAACAATATCAAAATAATAATGTATTTTAAAATGTAATAGTCATTTTTTAAACAACCATATTATAATATGTCTACAATTATTAAAGTAGAGTCGTATTATTTTGTGATTTGGTAGGGATATCAAGAAGTATCGATAATTTTGCACCGATATTTGGATCTTTTGAAATCCACACTATGCTTTCGATACTTTTTATAGATACCAATACTAAAATTGCTATTAATATCAATATAATACTATCTTTAACCTCGTACATTTTTTTAACAAAAAAATAGTTACAATTATTGATACTTTTCTTCCAAAACCAATAGCAATATTGATACTTATTTTCGGTGTCACATCCCCACATATATCACTCAGTCAGCGAAGGGTAAATATACACTGTTAATATCCGACATAAATAGTGCATACTTACTAAATTTTGTCAGTCAAACGTATTTGTTTTCATTGAACCAAGCCTTCAATGTGTATATAGTGTTTGTTAGTTTTTGAAATTCAATTAAACCCTGCTTAATTTAAGCAGTCTAAGTATCTTTAAAATATCTAAAATCATGCCATTAAACTGTACATAATTTTGGATAATATAAAAGTACCTATATGTTTTATCGATTATGATTTGGTTTAGGCAGGGCTTAATGAATTTAAAATAACTTACCAACACCATAATAATATATATATATATATATATATATGTATTCTGAATTCAAAGAAAAAAAATAGTATGACTGAAAAGGTGTGCATTTTTTTTATCGGATCACATAATTATAGTGTACCTAAACTAACATGGTTTGGTTAAGACAAGGTTTAATTAATTTTTAAAAACTAAGCAGCACCATCTGCAAATCGTATTCTTAGTTCAACGAAAACAGATAGGAATGACTGACAAACTTTTAGCCTGCACTAATTAAGTCAAATCTTAACAGCCTACATCCGCCCTTCGTCAGTATACTCAGTACTCACTTAACTTTCTGGATTTCACCAAGACTCTACAGTAATACCATATAGTTTATATTAAATGATAAAAAACTTTTTGTGATCAAAAAGTACTAATAAACATAACAACTTAATCAATACCGCACAGTATTCTATACATTGAAATTTAGTACTTTATTAATAATGTCAAAATATATTAATCAAAATAATTGTTGGTAAGTATTTTTTACTTTTACTTGAATTTGTTTCATTTCAGATGTGAGTCTATACAATATTCGCCATTATTATCAATGAAATAATATTTTAATAACCATGTTGAGATCTATGTATTAAATTTTCATTAATAATAAACACACATTCTTTCAGTATTATTTATTCAGTATTCAATAAAAAATAGCTACGTATGTAATATAATTCAAGTTCCTTATTTGGCGTGAGAACAATTATTTGCAAACAGGTAAGTGCCTAAGTGCTTAGAAGAAAAACATGTATAGATAAATAATCCGTACACATAATCGTATTTACTCTTTTCCATAGTTAGAGTTTGTATCATAGTTACATTAATGTGACATTTATTAATTATGAAAATAATTACACCATAATTCTGATCTATATTCGTGACTTTACGGTGGCTAGTGTAATTTCTTGGAGGACAAAAAATGAACTGCAACTCAGCATACTGCGTACGTACTAGTGACTTTAAAATTAGCGATTGTTGTAATATATGAGAATCATTATCCTTACAATGTCGCAGATATGTTTACTTTTACTTATGGCCTAGTTTCCGATAAAAAAAACTATTCATTTCATTTGAATAAGGTGAAATTCCGATACACTTATAAAATTAATATCACCAAGAATACATAGTGACATACAGAATGCACTGCAATAAACTGCAACATTTATTACATATTACAATAATATATATATATATATATAATATCTTCTTCTTATTGTGCCATCCCCTAGCGGAGGTCGGCCACTATCAAGGCGATCTTATCTTTGTCGTCTGCTACTCTGGAGCTGCACTCGTACCAATCACGGAGGTTCTTAAGCCACGAAATGCGGCGTCGTCCTCTGCTATGCTTCACATTGATCTTTTCTTGAATGACAAGTTGGGGAATGCTGTATTGTTGTCCTCTCATAATGTGGCCGAGGTATTGTAGTTTCCTGGTTTTGATACTACGTAGAACTTCTCGGTTCTTCCCCATTCGATTGAGAACTTCAACATTTGTCACCCGGTCAGTCCAAGAAATTTTGAGGATGCGTCTATACAGCCACATCTCGAAAGCTTCAAGTCTCCGTGACATCTCTCGGTTTAGCGTCCATACTTCCATACCATAGAAAGGAATTGAGAGCACATAACAACGTACCATACGTAGTCTCAGACCTAGGTTAAGATCTCGATTGCTAAGGAGGCGTCTCATTTTGAGAAAGGCGCTCCTTGCGATTTTAATTCTAGTTTTTATTTCCTGAGACTGGTCCCATTTCTCATTGACCCATGTACATAAATATTTATAATGGGTCACACGTTCGATTGGTTCGCTGTTAATGACAAAATTTGTGTTGGCGTCTGGTGTCACTGTTTTTGATACTAGTAATAGTTTCGTTTTCTTGAGGTTCATTTTGAAACCATAAGAATTACTGACCTCATTAACCTACTATATATAATATAACAACATAATAAATTCTATCTAAATACATATTATTTTTTTTCGTTAAATCTACAATCCGTTGTAGAAATAATTGGTCACCTCAAGAGGTTTTGTAACATTTTTTTACGAGAAATGGATGTTAACCATTTGATCAACTTCTAAATTTATTATGCTAAGGTCAAAACACTATTGAAAAACTACATATTCATTTTGCTAGACCCGAAATTTGATTCCGAAACCCTCAATTATACACTGGACAAATTACAAATCTTTATATTATTAGTGTATATTATGCAAAAAATAAATATAAAAATTATAAACACATTGTAAATACGCCATCGTTATAAATGAATAGATAATTTGATTTACTTTTACATTTGCATTTGTCGACAAAATATGATAGGTACTAAAATGTTACAGAAAAATTACAAAAATAGTAGGAAATTTCATATTTTTGGAATTGCAAAGATATGTAAGACATCAAAATCATTCTATTTCATGCATACCGTGTATTAATTTTATTTTCACAATGATACTTAAAACACAATAAAAATTATCTTTCTTTGTTTCTGAGCCATCATATACCTTTGGATAGTAGTCTTTTCTCAATCTACTCACTTCGATAGAAATCAATGTGCAAGTAAATCCAATACCGTTTGCGTATGCCCCATCGCGTGAGAAGTATATTTCTTGTGACAGTTCTGCCGACAGTTGAATGAAGTATGTTTGCTCCCTACATGTCTATTTACTAATGCACTTGTTTGACAAATCAGTGGCTTACATACATTCATTAACAAATGAACATAACACGTGCACAATATAAAGAATAATAAATAACATAAAATAATATTTTACTTATTCAGTTATATATTATTATTTTATTAACACACCTACTTATTAGAAAAAAATTAATATACCTAATAAAACAATATTTTTCTACTAAACATGATTTGGATTTGCGTCTATCGCATTCCAGGTATTGTATTTTACAAATAAAACAACCGATGCAATACCAATAATAATGCAATATTCTTATAATATGCAACCGAGGTGTTATTTAAAATATAGTTAATATCAAAGACGATCTTTTGCTAATTTAGAAAAGACATTTATCATAAGTATGATTATTTTTTACTGAGGAAATTATTTTTCACAGCAGCACTGATAAAAAAAAGCTTTACGCGTAACAACAATTACTCTAAAAGAAGTTTTTTGTATTATAATTAACCATAATAATTATTTCAAATAACCCAACCATCTACTTCAACACGCACGTTGGCCGCGCGGCTTAAGCGTCGACCTATATCGTCGTGGGTCTCAGGTTCGAATTCTGGGTCTGACAAGTACATATGTTGTTTTTCAGTTTATGTATAAGTTAGAGTATGGACTTAATAGGTTAAGCAAGTGGCTGTCATATATTTCTCGTAAAAACAAAATCCATTATCACAAAACTCCTCTCTGTGGGGGGCCATATGATCTTATAAGGATCGAATATGGTAAAAAATGTATATATATTAATTGAACTGGCGTTTACGGGGTAGGCCTCCATTAAAATGTTTTTGAAACAAAGCTATTTTTGTTAATTTTACTTAACTTTAATTGCGTCATTTACGTTGACGGCTGTTTCGGGCTATAATTCCATCTTCGGAACAGCTGTCAACGTAAATGACTCAATTAAAGTAGAAATAACAAAAATAACTTTGTTCCAAAATTAATATTAAGATAGAGTTATAGTGGAACAATTACATAAATCTTGAACATGAGCAGATGCAATTTTTTATAGTGCAAACAGATAACGAATGTGATTATTATTACGCTTGTTATTGCCGTCTGGCATCAAGCCTATTATATCGATTATTCTCGCCTGGCATCAATGTCACGTTTTCTGTATTACTAACTATTGTATGGTGTATTTATAGTATCGATGTAAGTAATTGTAGACACAGGCAACCATATCTTTAATTTACTTGTAAACAATCCGATAATGTCAATGAATATATATTATCTTTACGAATTCAATTACCTATAAATCAACACGTTCTGGAATCGATAACAAGTATTGTATTACAAACTGCTCCAAAACTACCCATAGGAAAGTAATTAAATCTACTGATTATGAAAATGATCCTTTACAATATAATATTAAATCAATTCTCTTTTAAATTATTGGCATACGATGTATTGATAAAGTGCACTGCACTGCACTAATGAAAGTGAATTTTTTTTATAAGAAATAGTATGCAATGAATGTTATACTTATTTACATTTTAACACACATATGCGAAACAAATGTGGAAGTTGGCTAATCATTTATTTCATTTAAATTATAATATTATAATGACACTGGTTACTCGTAAGTAGGTATGCGGTTTATAAAAAAACATGTTTTTAGATAGTATTAAAAATTGTCGGGTATATTTTGTTATACGTCTGTTATTACAAATGCAAATAATTATTTTAAATACACGTGGCATTGAATATTCTTTGCGTTTTAACTAAACAATTTACATATGATTATAATATACCAAATTATTTAATTTTCTACTATGTTATAGTCCATACTAATATAAATATGTGTAATAATAAATTAACGCTGTATAAAAACTGTTCGACAGCTGTATGAAAATTTTTTATAAACATTTGTATAAGATTGAATATTCCGAGTATTGAACCGAATGCTTGGAAGTAATTAAATCGGAGATTGTGATATATTTTTGATGTAATATATAGGTAGTTACTTTAACCCTAAAATTTCATTACATATAGGTTTTTATAATTACATTTTAAATTCTGTAAGCCACTAGGCAAACAAAGAACTGGTCATGTTGGATTTACAGACCTGAATGGAGGCAAAGGCTAGAAGAAACTAGAACCGACATATGTGTAGAAGCGCTAGGAAGAAAATGATTAGTTTTTATTATTATAACAATGTATTATACCTAAATTAAAACTGAAACAGTTAAAATAAATCTCATTAACCTATAAGTATTCAAAACTTTATTATCAAATCTAAAAAAATACAAAGAAAGATGGCTTTGATGAAGGAGGTAGGTATCTAAATATTGACATATCTTGGAGAAGATTAGGAAATCTTAAGATTTTTTAAAATATTATAATGCCATTTTCAACGTTTAATTTTGTTAATTTATTTAATTAGACTCAATAAAGTTAAAATGTTACGAAAGTCAATTAATGCATAATTTGAAATTGGTTCTATTTTTAATTATGCAGTATTTCACATTGATTTTTAACAGCTTAAAAATTACTGATATATATACACAATATAGTATAATATATAATAATTATATATCCGAAAAAATCACATAATGTCAAAACTCATTTTCGACTAAATTCAAATTAGTAATGTAGTTTTTCCCATACAAGACAGATACTCGCATACATAGCCCTAGAGTTAGTGTAATATACCTTATATATTATGAACTATCATTAATAATTATTGAATAAAACTTGCAAACAATGCTGCCAATATGAAACATATTAATTGCTTGTATTATAATTTATTATCGATTCAACAAGGTACGTATGTTGTGATACAAAATTTGTATCATACAATATTTAATATTGTCTATATTTCTGAGGTTTTAAAATTCTTTATATTGACATTTAGCATAAGGATAAGATCTATGCGCATATGTTGTATGTAGGTAATACCAAAGTATCTGATACACTAAAAATATTTTAAAAAAAGTTTCACTATACACAAACATAATAGCCGAAACTTAGGTACCTAGGTAGAAAATTATAACATGTATCATTTAAAAAAAATGATCATTAAATTTTGCAGGAACTAGTTTTTGTAATAATTATATATTGCATGTGAACTATTTTTAACGCCTGCTAGTAATGTACACAGTTGTATAAAAACTTATCGAATTTTTAGTTGCATAATAATTAATCTTATTTGATAATCGTTTGTTAGTACTCCCACTGCGAAAGTATCGTTGAACAGTCTAGGGTAACAAAAAACACATAAAGTTGACACTAATTATATTCATCGCCATAATTGAATTAGTTTTATTAGTAAATTTTACTGCACTACATGTACAATTTTTCTTTTAATTGTGTAATAAAATCAAACAATACTTTCATAATGCATTACAAAGCGGTTCGTTAAAAATAAGATCCGGCACTTTGTATTATTTAAGTCTCTTAGTAACATTAATTTGACTTAGTTTCAAAGTCGGTAGACTCCATATTCAGTCATTTTGAAATAATGACAATAAACTATCATGCGCATTTAGAACTACAAATCGTCACCTCAATAGAGACCTAGATAACTTGATTTTTCACTGTTTTTCAGATAGCTGTTGAATATGATTCTACATTTCCTTCTTTACAAAATAATAACAATAGGTAAATCAGAAGTTAATGGTTTGAAAATGAAAATATTAGATAACCTTAAAACCATACATGCAAAAAATAAATAAAATAATATTTACTATAAGCTTAATAATACGTATAAGCTATGTCTTTGACCATTTAACATCATTTTACTCCCTACCTCAATTATAGTTTGTCAATTTATGGCTACAGCCGTACGTTGTAGCTTAACCACTGGGGAATGCCAAAAGAAATGGCGTATTTCAAAAAAAACACTATCTTATTCTTAGGTCAGAAATTATTATAAAGCAATCAATATTCGTAGAATGTTTATCACACTTGAATGGTCAAAGAAATAGTTTATAATGAGTATCTTTAGAATTATCTTCAAATGTGTTAATTTTGCCCATTTTTTGAATAATAAAATGCCTAATTCTTGTCAAATTTGGGATCACAGAGATTATCAATATAATTTTTTATCGTAAATATTTCACTATAATAATGTCGATATGAATTATACTGATGGTTTTATAAATGCGTTTAAAAATTAATAAACTTAAAAAATCTTAACACCACTGCACATTTATGTACTGAAATATGACTATATTCTAAAACATTAGAGCGAGAAGTTTAAAAGAATACTATTTTATGTAATAAAAATACTTTATGCAGTCATCAAATGTTTAAAATAAATATAAAAGATAATAGGGCTTAAAAATTATATAAAAAGATTATCTACATCGTTTAAGGTATGTCCAGGATGATGCTTTGAAAATAGAACAAACGCTCCACTTTGACCTACGCTGAGCATGTCCCCCCTTTTAAGATATTCAGGAAAACATATTAAATCTAATTATGGGAGATACAGCTTAACAGTATTGTTGGGTTGACATTTTGCTATATTGCATTTGCACCTCTACTTAGGGACCTCGCGCACATGCTCTAATCGAGTCTCGCAGTAGTTTCTCATAACCAGTTTTTCAGTTAACCCACCCGTCACCAGGTCGGATGATATGTTGGATGTTATCTACAAGTGAATAATACAATTTATTTAGAAAATGTCTCGCAATCGATTAACGTGATGTTTCATGATGCTGTGTATCGTGCGATTAACTTATTTGATGGCACCATTAAGGTTGCATTTTTTTATTAACTATATTATGTTTGTGGACGTGTTAAATAGGTTAAATTTATAATTGTATTTATCATTTTACTCTAATATCTACATAAACATATACTGTCTTTTCTATTTTCTTGTTATAAATACTGGTTATTATTTTGTAATTAAGTAATTTTTAGAAAAAAAATAAAATATAATGCATTATGGTGCATCGGCCAATCGCTGTGATGCCGTAATACTCTTTTTTAAATAAATAAATAAATATTTTTAGTAAACTTTATTACTTTGCTTACCCATGTAAGTCCCTTGCACGATTGTTTAGTTTTTACCCTCACATGTTATGCCCCGCATATTTTAGTAACATTTTTTTTAATAAGGCTAATAGTTGAAAAAGCACAATAACATTTGTTTTATTTTTTTGACCATGTCCGATCCTAATAGTCATAATCATATGGGCCTCCACAGAGTAGAGGTTTGCATAGACAGATTTTGTTTTTTACGAGAGATGGATGTCAGCCACTTGCTCAACCTATTATGTCCATACCCTCACTCACACATAAATTGAAAAACAATATGTGTACTTGCCAGACCCAGGATTTGAACCTGGGACCCACGGCATGATAGTCCAACACTTAAGCCGCGCGGTCACCGTGGGCTTATATAATATAAATAATATAAAATAAATAATATTTAGTAGAGTAAAAAAAGTCTAATGTATGAAAATATATATATATATATATATATATATAATTAGGCCCACTTGTTAGTTTTTATTTTCAATTTTCAATTAATCTAGATCATGAAATGATTTATGGCATTAATATTTTTTGATACGCTTTTAATAACAAAAAAACAATTAGTCGAATATGTAGGTACTTAGTTTCATATAAGGTGTGAGTATTATATAAAAAATAATTATTTTTGGTAGTTTCCGGAATCTGAAATCAATATTACGATAACAATAATAGTATGTGACAGGCAATATTGTAAATATTATTCGTCAAGTATTCATTTGAATAATATAATTGCCTTTTTTACATTTAGCAAGCATTGGTAATGAAAAAAAAATATGAAATATATTTTTATGTAAGTAAACTGAATTACTTAAAAAAACAGATCAATTAATTAATTAATGTCATAAAATATTTCATGGCTGAAACATGTATAGCCGTTAATTAGTCATGTTGTTGCATTTCATTATTATTGTATGCCTATATGAATAAAATATGGATCATACAATTTTCCTTATTAGTTAGCTATAACGCAATTTTGAATTTTAATTCGCACGAAGCATGTGGAAGTAAATTTCCGAAGTATTAATAATTAAGATGTTTTGCAAGTTTTTCTTTCATGAATTGATTATGTTAGTGGTGCGTGTGTATCGTCCAATGTTTGCGTTTTGGAAAGTGTGAATTATCAATAATAATTATCACACGAACAGTAAAACGCCTACCGTTTATATTATAATTATTATTATGATAGATGTATTGAATTAAATTTATGAACAATTGATGTGCTGAGAATTGAACGAATACAAGAGCAGCGTTGACAAATTGAGTAAATATGCGATTGTAAATTCACAAAATAATGTAGCTGTTTTCAATATTTTAAATAATTGCTTGTTGTGTTTCGACATTTCAAAATTATGTACAGTTGATATGAAAATAATAATGATATTATAATATACACTATGTTCATGGAATATATTCAAATGTTGTGAATAAAATGTTTATATATGTTTTCGTTAAAAGCAGTTCAATGTTTTAATTATGTTTCATGCATAAATATGAATGTGTGGTATAAAAACGGTTCTTAACTTTTTTTAAATTATATGTCACTTATTTGTTTAATCTTTAGTAAATTAAGACGTTATTCCCGCTATAGAATAATCGACTGCTTAATCTGTAAACCAGCTAACTGCACTTTTAATCAAAAAAAATATTTTTATGGTATTTTATTATAAAGTATGTTTTCTATGATCTCACAAAATTTCAAACTATTAAAATTATAAATAAATGCGTTATCAATCTTCACACAAAACAGCAAACTGCATGCAGGTGCCAAACTTTAAATATCGCAAAAGGAACAACTCCGCTCTTTATATAAATTTTCTTTATATATAAAAGAGAAGCTAAAATAGTGTATTAATTCATAGTGGAGCTTATTTCTAAAAAAAATCCTACTATATTTTTGGAATTGTTAAATTCCGCTCGACAGTTAAATTATTAAGTTTTTTCTCCTTCCTGAACAGTTTGCCCGAGTGGAGTTAGCTGGCTTACAGAATAAGCAGTCGAAATAGCAGAATGTCTGGTTCTGAGTCACGACTTTGAATCCCAGATATGACATATTTACACGTTGTTTTGTTCTCAAAAGATGTAGATTATCTACACATTTTTAACATTACCTAGAAACACACAAATGCAAAGCAATATTATCGATATAGTAGCGTAGATTTTTTACACATTGTGAGCATGCGTAATAAAATGAAAAAGCAAATATTATAGTATGGTAAAAAAACATGTATTAACAAGGTGTTTTTTGGGGCCCCTATTAATTATTAGTCCAGGGGTACTTAAACTATAATTCTGGCCGTGAACAACGTTAAATAAATTTATCTAGTTTTATTGAGAAAATTTCTTTACTAACATTTTAAATGACATATACCTAAGTACTATTATCGATAAATGGTTGTCAGATGTCACATTTTCAAGGATAAAATTTTAGATTTTATAATTGCATTACTTAGTTGAAATCGGCTAATACCTACCTAATTGAGGAACGAAAGTTTTTTTTAATAGAAAAATCTTTAGCACTTGCAAAATTAAAAAAAAACTTTTAAGCCCCATTTCGACACGTAAACCAACAAGAAACGGTAATCCGTTAAGGAATTCGAACGAAGGTTACGCGGTTAAAAAGTAGACTACGATATTAGGCAACGCCGATCAAATTGAATATTCAAAATAGTTATGACACCTTCTCGAGTGTATGAGTTTCTAATTAACACGCAATGTATTGACTTATTTATCAAGTGAACGATTTTTATAGAAGTAATTACTTTATTTTTAAAGTATACCTACATCCAATAATCAAACTTTTGTTTGCTAGCCTCCCAACGCTGAATTAGTATCATGATGGATTATCAATAATTGTCAACATGTTTTTTTTTTCATTTTGAGATTTAGCAGGTCTTAGAGCTACATAATTATATTTTTTGAAATATTTGGGTACTTAGGTACTACAGGAATAAAAAAGTTATCTCCGCATCGTATAACTCAAAACTAATACATGTCGGGTCTCAAACCTACGTTGAAACAAACTTTTTTAATAATACTATACATTATTTTTGTAAATGAATATGTAAATTAAAATATCCCAAGTATAAATCTGTTGATTGATTTTAAGATTCGAATATAGGCTTAATAAATAGACACACACATATGTGCCAATAGAGACGTAGTACCATAAGCTAATTGACACTCACTATGTACCAGAAGCGTGGATCCGTTTAAGTTTTTAAAGAAAAATAATCAATTACAAAAATTCAATAAATTCAACGTTTAGACTCTATTGACATTAGAAAAAGTGAATGAAGTGATGGTGTTGCTTTATAATTTTTAATTAGTGGCATTTTATAAATACTTATTCTTCTTACAGGTACTAAGACCCTATGTGAGTCTTGACCTCCTCCAGCATCTGCCTCCTCCAGCATCTGCCTCCTCCAGCATCTGCCTCCATCCATATCTGTCCAAAGCAAGTTCTGTTCAGTTTATGACGACCAAAGCATTTTAAGTCTAACTCGACCCTATCCGTCCATCTTATAGGTCAACTAGGTTTCCGATTACCTTTCAACTTCTCAAATATCATGCGTGACTCGTCTGTCCAGTATACATGAGTCAGTCCTCTAAGACTTACGATGTGCGGAGTAACGTACGAAACGTGCAGCTCGTAGTTGCATCTTCGCCTCCATCTCGACTATGCCATTAATAAGTCCGACGATACCATGCAGCTGTTACAGACAAATGAGCCCAATAGTTTTCCATGTTTTTAGCCTTGCACCAGATTTTAGAGCCATATATAACAGGTTTTATTGTATAAGATGCATTTCAAGTGTCGCTTTAACGGCCCACATGATCAGCGTAGGTCAAAATGGAGCTTTTATGGAATTTTCAAAGCATAACCCTGGACATTACTTAAACGTTGTAGATAATCTCTTTATATAATTTTGAAGCCTTATTATACTTTATGTTTATTTTAAATAAATAATGACTGCTAAAGTATTTTTATTACATAAAATAGTATTCTTTTAAACCTCTCGCTCTAATATTTTAGAATATAGTCATATTTCAGTACGTCCATGTGAAATGATATTAATATTTTTTAGTTTTATTCATTTTTAAACGCATTTACAAAACCATTAATTTATTATTGTTAACATTATATAGTGACATATTTACGATAAAAAATATATTTTAAAATCTTTTTGATCCCAAATTTGACAAGAATTAGGCATTTTATTATTCAATTCAAATCTTTATAATACTTATTTAAAGCAAACATTATTCATATGATGTTTATCAGATTTGAATGTTCAATAAAATAGTTTATAATCAGTATCTTTAGAATTATCTTCAAATCTGTTAATCGTGCCCATTTTTGAATAATAAAATGCCTAATTCTTGTCACAAAGATTATAAAATATTTTTTTTATCGTAAATATGTCACTATATTATAATGTTATTCGTTTAAAAATTAATAAATATAAAAAATCTTAACACCACTGCACATGGATGTACTGAAATATGACTATATTCTAAAACATTAGAGCGAGAGGTTTAAAAGAATACTATTTTATGTAATAAAAATACTTTATGCAGTCATCAAATGTTTAAAATAAATATAAAGGATAATAAAGCTTCAAAATTATATAAATAGATTATCTACAACGTTTAAGGAATGTCCTGGGTTATGCTCTGAAAATACCATAAAAGCTCCATTTTGACCTACGCTGAGCATGTAGGCCCTTAATGCTTTGGAATTTAGCAACTTCATCAGATTGATACAAAATATGTTGCTAGCTTTGTTTCGATTTATAGGGTACTCTTACTGTTAAAAAAGGTCTCAAGTAAATCAAAATTCTTTACCTCTCAAAAACGCTGTTGTGTATCCAGAAAGTACTACAAGGTCTGTCTGGCCCTTTTGTTACAATCATATATTTGATTTCATCCACATTAACTGTGAGTTCTAGAGTGCTGTTTATTTTTTACAAGGTCTACAAATACACCCCTCGTCAATTAATTCAATTTTAAAGCTCCCGGGTCCTTGATAACTATTAGGCTCTACGCCATGGGTCGGTAGCCCTATGATTCTGCTGATCTTAACCTTAGGGGAGCATGGTTAGATCATTATCAGTAAGTTAGAGTTTTTTTTTTAAATTTAATTACATCAATATGCGGCAGAAATATATATCCAAGGCATGGAATTGTCATAGAGTGGATAAAGTAATTACCATTATTTACCTACCGCAAGAATTTGGATTGTATAATAATGATTTATTTTTTGTATTGAGGTAATTGTATGGTGTTATAATGAACTAGGTGTATAATAGCTAATTTAAATTGAATCATGGTAAACTTAAACAACATCTTTGTCGATTTAAAATACGATGAAAAATATGATAAATGGCTAGATAGTTTCTATAAATGGATTACTTCATTCTTAACATGATATTAATATTATGTTTTTTTTTAAATGACGCACGTATATGGACACATTTTTGTTACGAATTATTATGACGCTATCTTTTCTATGCGATAAACCTGCATTAGAATATAATATATAATATTACAATGGGTATTATACGAGGGTGGGTCAATAATTCCTTAGAAAAAAGCATTAAAACAGTTTTTATTTTTGTATTTTTTTTTTATTTCTCAACATAATCTTCTTGGAGCTCAATAGGTACACTTGGTAAGACGTTTCTCAATTTTTTTTAAACCGTCAGAAAAATAAGTTTTCGGAAGGTCCTCAAAATAAGCATTTGTCCGATCGATGACTTCTTCATTTGAAAAAAAAACGTTGTCCACTTAGCCATTTTTTTAAGTTTGGGAAAAGGAAAAAGTCACTGGGGGCTAAATCTGGCGAATACGGTGGGTGGTCGACCAATTCGAACTTCAATTCTTCAATTTTAGCCATTGATCGTAAATATGTGTGAACACGGGCATTGTCCTGATGAAAGAGGATTTTTTTCCTGTTTAAATGAGGCTGTTTTTCTTCAATTTTGTTTTTTAGCTGGTCCAGTAAAGATGCATAATAATCCCCTGTTATTGTTTTTCCTTTTTCCAAATAGTCAACGAAAATAATTTCACGTGCATCCCAAAATACAGTAGCCATAACCTTACCAGCTGATTTTACGGTTTTTGCCTTCTTTGGACATGGTTTGCCTTCGCAATCCACTGCTTTGACTGTTCTTTCGTCTCGGGAGTATAGTGGTGTATCCATGTTTCATCTACAGTCACAAAGCGACGAAAAAATTCATCCGGATTGCGTTGCATGAGCGACAACAGGGCGTTAGAGGCCACCACCCTATTGCGTTTATTGTCGACTGTGAGCAAACGCGGCACCCATCTTGCAGAAATTTTTTTCATGCCCAATTTGTCATGTAAAATAGAAATGACGCTACCTTTTGAGATCCCTGTAACCTCAATTATCTCACTCAACTTTAATCTTCGGTCACTTAACACCATATCGTGGATTTTATTGATCATTTCTGGTGTAGTCACCTCTACAAGACGTCCTGAGCGTGGTTCATCCTTTGTTGATGTACGACCACGTTTAAATTCATTTAACCAGTTATAAATAGTTGCAAGTGAAGGAGCAGATATGCCGTGAACTAAATCCAACTCATTTTTTATTTCCTTTGCTGTTAACCCTTTTATATTAAAATGTTTAATAACAGCTCTAAACTCAATTTTCTCCATTTTCCATTTTTCCATTTTCCACAAGCAAATTTTGTTTTTAAATGTACGAGAAACACACAACAACCCGACCAATCTGATTGAAACTTCGCAGCATACTGAATCGGTAGTGCCGCTGCATGAAAACAAACCGCTTACAGTACTAGTCGCGCCACCTGTCGGCTTTTCTAAGGACTTATTGACCCACCCTCGTAATAATACAACACTGTTATGCAGTTTTTTATGCTTCGATATTTTTTTAAACTAAGATGTCGATACTTTCTAATGAAGCGACTGCAATGTTTCATGGAAAACGACCACTGCTCTCAAAAAATTGTGAAATTTATATTCGCCTTCCTTTATAATATGGCACCCTTATGTAATGTATGACCTGCATACCATTACGGGATGTCATTGTTTATAATAATATTATGAAGGTGTAGGCAGATTGTAAACAATGTGGTGACACGTATTACCACTATATTGAAGGAAGAAGGAAATTTAATTCCCACAAAAATGATGCTTGTCAAAAAAATAAGTAGTGTTCTCAATATTTTTGTACGGTATCGATACCTGAGAGCAAGGGAAAGGAAGACAACCAATTCCTTAGAATATGGTGTTGGCGTCAAAACCGTTGTATTTCTTGGACAGAGCACAGGACAAACAAACCAATCAATCGTTCAGAGACTCCAGATAAAGGAACGGTTCTCGATAATATGTCTGAGACTCGTTATTTAGTTTTTTTTTGACATATTATTATATTACACCAGGGAAAGTGAAACAGATGAAGAGTGTCGGTGCTTTAAAGTGACTAAGTGAAAGAGCTTACTGGAGGTAGTATTTTCTCTGCCCTAAGAGAAACAGAGGGCCAAAAAGGGTGGAGAGTCTTGGTCACTCGAACATGACTTAATTTTATGGAGGTCACGATTCTCAGACACAAGAAAAAGACAGATGAGGGTGTGTATTCATAACGAGTGGTAAAGTGTCCATTTGTGTATTTAGATCAAAATAATGGACCTAATAAATTAAATCAGTTTAGATTTATTTCATGGTGGCTACCAGTATCCACACCGAATTGTACATAGTCAATATGTATTCAATAGTATGTTATTACACGCCATCCATTATTGTAGGTAGCACTAGCGAACGGTGGAGATACTACATAAATAGTTCACACTAAACTTTGTCAGTCAAGTGTATTTGTTTTCATTGAACCAATACAACAATATGTACATAGTGTTTGTTAGTTTTTAAAATTCAATTAAACCCCTGTCTAAATTACGCCATAGTACGAGTAAATAATAGAAAAAAATATTCGTTTATCTACAAAATATCTAAAATTATCTCATTGAATCATACATAATTTTAGATACTTTATAGATAGAAGAATATTTTTATCGATTATGGTTTGGTTTAGCCAGGGCTTAATTAAAAAAACAAACAACGCCATCTGTAATATGCATTCTTAATTCAACGAAAACAAATAAGTATGACTGAAAAATGTGCACTATTTTTGTCGGATCGCCCATAGCATATTTTAAACTTTTATGTTTTTTATTATTTTTAAAAACTAACCGACACTATTTGCAAATTGTAGTCTTAGTTCAATAAAAACAAATACTATGACTGACAAAGTTTAGTGTGAACTTATTTATATCGGATCTACAGCCTACCTCCACTATTTGCCACTGGTAGGTAGTCATTATCTTAGTTATGTTGATAATTTTATGTATAACAACCTTTCTTGTCGTGTTTGGTAAGTTTAATTATTAAGTTGATTAGTTTTTTTTCTGTTAATTAAGTATATATTATGAAATTTAATAGTCTAACCATTAACTTGACGCAATATACTTACATCCTGTCAATGGAAACAGTTGAAATGGTAAGTATAGATAAATTGAAGCGTATGATACAAAAAATGATACAAATAGCGTACTTAACTATAAGTGTGAAGGACGTAGGCGATTATTTCTTAACGCAACAGTTAATGTGACTTACCGAGTTACAGCTAACGAGAAAATAATTACGTCATAGATTTTTTTAATGAATGTATCAACTGCAATATTTAGAATTCCATATTTGGTCTAATGCTACAATTTTGTATGATGCTTAGATTGCGGCCAAAGCCGACGACGTCACGCTGCGAAATCACTTACCTGGCAAATATTTTGAAAATTAAAAAAAAATACAGAAGCCAATTAAAATTCGAAATGAGTCAAATAATTACCCGTTTTAAAAGTAATGCACCGTTCATTCTTGAATGGCTTAATAGTTTCTGGGGCCATTCATAAATTAGATTTTTATGATTAGGGTCACTATCCAATGTCATAAAGTTCAGGTGTTCTAAATAAATTATACAGACACAATGTAGCGCTAAAATTTGCATTAAAGAACAATTATAATCATTACTTTTAGTCGTTATAATTTGTAAATTTAATAGTTTCTCTAATATATGCAGCCATTATCATGATTAATCAATTTTTGTTCCGTTTATTCATACTATAATATGTTTAATAACATTTTTTATGCATACACAGTATACTAATTTGTTATATATGTATATCTACCGATTTAAAAAATTCTACAAATTACTTAACGTGGTCTTGATGGTGTCATTATATCCAAACATCAAATTACTTAGCAACTTAAAAATGGAAAATATACAATTATTTAATTCAATGTAATTATAAAATTATTATTACATGGGAGGCTAGTATTAGACTATAAAAGATTTTACAGTTCAATAGTCTATATTTTATAAAATATGTCTTTTTATAAAAGATAATGGCATAGGTCAGTAGAGTTTTTTTTTGTAAAGGGTTCAAATAATAGTAAATGTTGTAAGCTCTGCGAGCCAATAGTCAAAATCTAAGTTATTCACATGAGGTCTATTTATATAATATCAAAGTATTTACCATATACTTAAAATACACCCACTAATTTAAATAATTCTACGAATTAGTTCTACTTATTGTGCCATCCCCTAGCGGAGGTCGGCCACCATCAAGGCAATCTTATCTTTGTCGTCTACTACCCGGAACAGTTAAGTGGAGCTGCACTCGTACCAATGACGGAGGTTTTTAAGCCATGAAATGCGGCGCCGTCCTCTGCTACTTTTACCGTTGATCTTTCATTGAATGACAAGTTGGAGAATGCTGTACTTTTGTCTTCTCATAATGTGGCTGAGGTACTCTAGTTTCCTGATTTTGATACTATGTAAAACTTCTCGGTCCTCCCCCATTCGATTGTGAACTTCAACATTTGTCACCCGGTCAGTGCTAGGAATTTTGACGATGCGTCTATACAGCCACATCTCGAAAGCTTCAAGTCACCGTGACATCTCTTGGTTTAGCGTCCATACTTCCATACCATAGAAAAGAATTGAGAGAATATAACAACGTTCCATACGCAGTCTTAGACCTAGGTTAAGATCTCGATTGCTAAGGAGGCGTCTCATTTTGTGAAAGGCGCTCCTTGCGATCTCAATTCTAGTTTTTATTTCCTGAGACTGGTCCCATTTCTCATTGAACCATGTACCTAAATATTTATAATGGGTCACACGTTCGATTGGTTTACTGTTAATGACAAAATTTGTGTTGGTGATTAGTTAACGTGACCTTAATAGATCACCAAAATACTTAATCACCCAAGAATAATTATTTTGTAGAATTTAGTTCAATGTAAATATGAAAGATTAAGTAAAAATTGATTTTTAACTTCTCGTAAACTGCTAAATGGATATGTGAGTCCATCGTCAACTAGCTGAAGATTCAAAACAGACTTTTTTTGGCTTTCTTCCGCCTCACTCTTCGGATATCTTAGGCATGACTTTGAATTATTACTATAATCCCTATTAGGAATTATAATTATTTTAATCTTCTACACAGTTTTCATCGCTAAATATTGAATAAATCTATATTAATAATTTGTCGGCGGGGAGAGGGAAAAAGAGATATTATGTCAAATGTAGCAATGAATTATATATGCCTTCATATTATTATTTTCATAATCCATTCTCCTAAATATTAATATTTTGTGAATTATATTCAATCCTCCTTCTGTAGGATTTTCTTTAAGATTTTCCTGCATGTTTAGATGACACAGTTTTTGAGAGTGAACGTGGTAAGCCAGAGTCATTGTTTGAAATACTACAACCACCAAATACTCGGAAACGAACATTACAAATTTTGCCTTAGATACAAACTATCAATATTAAAATGGACACGTTAAGAGAATAAGTCAAAGGTTTGCATGCGATTTTATTGCAATATTTCTTCTTTTAATTTTCTTTTCTTGTTATTAGTCGTACAATCCGATGTAATTCTTGGCCGGCTCCTAAAGAGGTTACTTAACATTTTTTTTACGAGAAATATATATTAACTAACTATTTTCTCAACTTATTAGGTTCATGCTCTGAGTCCGAGCAAATATTGTAAAAAATAACACTATTTTTGCAATATAATGTAAATAAGATTTAAATTTCAACCACATACAATATGATATTATATTGTATTAATTCTATGTGCCAAAATTGAAGAGAAACCGAAGCGGAAACATCATCATAATACAAAATCAACCCTTGTAATTCTTAAAAATACCAGAAAAAGTGGAATTTTGCATCTACAACGATAAAGAAAAACTTGATATTCTACCTATAATATACGTGCCTACTATGGCTGAGCGGCTCAAGTGTCAGCCTATAGTATCGTGGGTCCCAGGTTCGAATCCTGGTTCTGGCAAATACACAATATATTGTTTTTCAATTCGTGTTTGAGTATAGACCTAATAGGTCGACCAAGTGGCTAACATCCATTTCTCGTAAAAACAAAAATCTTTTAATACAAAACTCCACTCCGTGGAGGCCCAAACGATCTTCATAGGATCGGATATGGTCAACAATTTATTAATTGAACAGCTGTTTACGAGGTAGACCTCAATAAAAATGGTTTTGAAGCAAAGTTATTTTAAAAGTTTAGTTAAAAAATGTGCGAGACATATAGATTTACTGAGAAACTCGAATGGGTAGTCTTTAACGTCAGATAGAATGAGTAATGTAGAATTTGTCTATATTTTTTTCTGGAATTTTCATATACATGTAATAGTTCCTCATTGTGCTATTAATATTCTTGTTAATACGATATAATATAACTAAAATAAGACTTATTATAATAGAAATATAATGGATAGTATGTTTTTGTACATCAGAAGTCAAAGCTCGGGTGTCACATATTGAAAGTTTTCAGGTGTATTATCAAAATGTATAATAGTACGAGTATTTAAACAATTTTGGCACATATTTATATATGTATTTTTTCTTATCACTGTATAATATTATATTTATTATATAAGTTTTTAAGTGTCTTGACTACATAACTTTGATTTTACAATAATTTGAACATTGTCGATTTAACTTTATAGTGTTTTATTGCCATGCATAAATTCTTTTACTAAAAATAACACAAAACAGTTTTAAGAATGTTCAAGTTCACAATATATTTTCATATAAAATGGACATATCACTTTTTTGTATTATTGAGACACACCTTTAATGAAAACGATGAAGTTAAAAATTTAAACAAGTCATTTAGTAATATTATATAAATATATATAAATATTTATTGCTGTGCAACTAAAATGCACCTATTTTTTGTGGAGCCGAACATTCTTTCAATTCCATTTAATAATCTACCATTTTTATGGTCACATGAATTAGTTCGTTAACAAACGAATCGGAGATAATATTTTTATCTGTTCTGTATTATTGAGTGATCATAATTTCATTGATATCAAATTATATGTAACAACAATGCTTCCGTGTTCTTAAACTGCAATTTTCTTCACGCAACCCTAAGGCAATAGACAGACTATCACAAATACTCATATGTAAAATTAAATTTATTATCTCAAACAATTTTAAATGTCAGTAAACTGTCATAACATTGTATGGGCGTTGTGTCACATTTTAATTCACAAAAAACTGTTCTACTTTCATGTTTTTTCAGATCTGATACTTTATCACCAATACAACTTAAAGAACAAAAGGTTTAATGGTATGCCTCTTGAACGAACAGAATAAAGGATTATAATATAAAATAATATGATTTTTACACCGAAAATATACAATTTTTTTTTATTTTTTACATGGAGACACATATTTAAATTACATACAAAATTATATAATATTCTTTACATTTAGCTTTATGGTGGAAAAATAACTTCGTCATATCATATTTAAAAAAATCGAGTGAGATTGGTAACACAAAATAGTAATTACAATATTCATTTTTTAAGATTTTACCGAAGCTTTGACTGTGACCCGCTGTCATATCGCCTCTTCTCATCTATAAGAGGATCCGCCGTTCAGGCTCCTATTCCAATTTCGTTAAAAAACTTTACAATCCTGCCAAGCTCTTTCGTCTTACCCACCGCCAGGGGGTCTAGGACGATTTGGCACCGCGAACTGGCCTCCGCCGATTGGCCTCCGGTAATTGGCCGCCGGTACAATCGGACGCCGGCCCAATTGGACGCCGACCCAATTCGACGCCGACCCAATTGACCTCCGGGAGGATTGGACGCCGCACAGTTGAATTAAATGCGCAAAGGAATAGACGTACGTTACGATTTGTTGGAGTAAATAAGCAAGTCAGTTTAATATGCTTCTATCTTCTCAGTAGTTGTACCTTATACATTTTGCGCTTGACACATTTTTAATATAGATTGAGAATAATTATTATGCCTTATGATGTTTATTAAAAGAAAATAATTCTTCCCTCGCTAAAACTTAAATATGTGCATAATCAATTAATTTATTGTCTATACATGGGTACTTATTTATATTTACAACAAATATTAAAAATAATGTTAGATGTTAGAATGAAAATTACATTATATTTCAGCGTTTTATCGACTTAATAATATTATAATAAAGCTTAAACATGTAAGTATATTATTATGCATAGATGCGTATTTTAAGATAGTATGAAATTACAAACAAAATATTAAGTAAGTTATCTGCTAAGTATAAATGTTTCAGTAGTTTGATTGATAAATTACTTAGGTACTGGGTGCTGGACGAAATCCCGAAGGCCAAAAACCCGAATTCTGAAATCCCGAATGGCCGAAATCCCAAAAAATAAAAAAATACAAACATCAATAATTGCGCAATTTTTGCAAGAGAGACAAAAACCCATTTTTTGTGGAAATATAAAAAAATGTAAAATACAAACATCAATAATTGCGCAATCGTGAGCGCAATAATTTCAGGAGAGACCATTTTGTAGAACGAATGGATTTTGTGTCTCTCAAAAAAATTGCGCAATTCACGATTGCGCAATTATTGGTGTTTGTATTTTAGATTTTTTTAAAATTTACACAATAAATGGGTTTTGTATCTCTTAAAAAATTGCGCAATTCTCGATTGCGCAATTGTTTGTGTTGTATTTTACATTTTTTTTATATTTCCACAAAAAATGGGTTTTGTGTCTCTTGCAAAAATTGCGCAATTATTGATGTTTGTATTTTTTTATTTTTCGGGATTTCGGCCATTCGGGATTTCAGAATTCGGGATTTCGGCCTTCGGGATTTCGTCCAGCACCCAGTACCTAAGTAATTTATCAATCAAACTACTGAAACATTTATACTTAGCAGATAATTTACTTAATATTTTGTTTGTAATTTCATACTATCTTAAAATACGCATTTATGAATAATAATATACTTACATGTTTAAGCTTTATTATAATATTAAGTCGATAAAACGCTGAAATATGATGTAATTTTCATTCTAACATCCAACATTATTTTTAATATTTGTTGTAAATATAAATAAGTACCATGTATAGACAATTAATTAATTGATTATGCACATATTTAAGTTTTAGCGAGGGAAGAATTATTTTCTTTTAATAAACATCATAAGGCATAATAATTATTCTCAATCTATATTAAAAATATGTCAAGCGCAAAATGTATAAGGTACAACTACTGAGAAGATAGAAGCATATTAAACTGACTTGCTTATTTACTCCAACAAATCGTAACGTACGTCTATTCCTTTGCGCATTTAATTCAACTGTGCGGCGTCCAATCCTCCCGGAGGTCAATTGGGTCGGCGTCGAATTGGGTCGGCGTCCAATTGGGCCGGTGTCCGATTGTACCGGCGGCCAATTACCGGAGGCCAATCGGCGGAGGCCAGTTCGCGGTGCCAAATCGTCCCATTCCCACCGCCAGGGCACCTTTCAATTTGTCGAAATTCTCAAAAATATCCGCAATTCGCAGCTGCACTCTGTGTCGTTCATATTTAGTGTATTATACTGCAATATCACATTCATCACAGACCTGCGATTTGCTTCTTCTCATTAAGACATTGTACATAATAATAATTTGACAGTATGACATAAGACTTGGGAAGGACTTATATTTACTTGAACACAAATGAAGTCTTCCTATTTTCTTACACTATTTAGAATAATTCATATTTAATGTATGCATATTAGGCTAGAAACAGACTATTACCACGTTATATAAGCTTAGATGCTACCACGTTGATACATTGAAATTGTGACAACACGCTTAGAAATACACTACTTCCATGGCTTATCATGGCATATTATGTTTTGTATTATCACTTAGACAGCTTGTTCTTGTATTCAGTGATAAAGAGTGTCATCTTAACTATTAACTATAACCGGATCATTTTACATTACTTGTTTAAGCTGAAGTAACTGAATATTGTAAAGGAAACGGAAAAGCGATTCCAGAATTAGCTATGTCAAATAGCGCGTGTAATGGGTCGTTATATGTATACATGTGCGTTGTTTTATATTGCTATATTCTAGTATGGTAGACGATGACATTAAACCTTCCCGACTCGCCGCACAAGAAAATTCGGGAAAAACTTTCTGTCACGTAAAGTATGATGCCATGTTGAGGCATTAATCAGCTATAAATTTATGTGATACTTGGCATGTCAAATGTTGGTAAGATTCTTAAAATAAATAATAATTATTATATATACGGCAAAATTAGTATATATTGAACTGTTTCCGAGGTTTTTAAAATGGTGTTAATAGTTATATTAGGATAATTCCGTATCCGTAAATTTGTACGTAAACAGTTCACCGCAGGACACTTATCCGTGCGCCGCAGTACGCGAAACATGAGTTCGTGTAACATTTAATCAAATGACGAGTTCTTCGTTGAACATTTTACCGTGGAGTATATTTGTACATATGCTACAACATGTGGCGAATTTTATGAGATGTCTTTACTAGGTTAGGTTAGGTTAGGGTTAATCTAATTGGAACAGTACTATTTGCAAACTATCGCCGCATTTTGTAATATACGTACAAATGTATTCCACGGTGAAAATGTTCAACGAAGAACTCGTCATTTGATAAAATGTTAGACAAACTCATGTTTAACGTACTGCGGCGCACGAATAAGTGTCCCACGATGAACTGCATACGTACAACTTACATGTAACTGGAGAATTCAACATACCTCATGATACAAGTAGATAAAATGGATAAAGTGGTAGGATGAGGTGTGTATAGGGAAGAGTGCATGTATATTCAACCATTGTCGAATGCGCGGGCCCACTCGAGCTCTCAGTTGAATGTAAACAGGCACCGACTGGACATTTGCAGATATAAAATTGAGGGTAAAGGCACGGGCATCTAGATTCACCTATTGTATATTGTCACGTGGATGGTTGCTTATGTAAAGTATATTATTAATGTTATCTGAGTGCCTATGTATATAAACTAAACTTGAATTGCAGTAAAGTTTAATATAAAATTTATTCAAATACATTTTCTTTCATTAATGATGTGTGGAAAATGCAATTTTTATTGTAATAAGTGTACTGAATATTGATTGTAATATTATATGAGATATAATAAATCATATTGTACACCATATAATTAATAATTTATAGTAAAAAATTCCTCTGGATTGTTTAGCTTATTTCGCACAAGTTGTGCAACGCTTTTGCCCGACTTCCGCGTTTATTGGTAACGATAATTTACTAACAATATGGGCCGATAAATTTATATTTAATGTACTAAGGAACACAATTTAGACTATTAACTTGTGTCTAAAATAATAAATTTAATGTTCGTTTACTAAAGCTTTTTAAAGGTAGTTAAAATGATTAATTTACGGATTTTAATATGTATTATTTAATCACGTTTTTTATATATTTTAAAATGTATGGGAAAACATAAACACTTCTAATTGACAAAACTACGTATTATATTTTAGCAAGCTTAATAAAGTCACTGTTAAAATTCGGATTGTTTAAATTTATTTGTAAAGGGTAACACGTACTGATAAAAATCAGCGTATATATCTGTAGTTCTGAATTTGATTTATATACATGTTAATATCGCTTATAGCTGGGCTGGAGTGATTTCGGCTAACTGAATAATGTCTTCAAAAATCACCTCCCACTGTAGCTAAAGCGCAAAGTGTTCAACCAGCGTGTGCTTCCCGTAATCACGTATGCGTGTGAAGCATGTTCTCTAAGTAAAAAAGAGATCCAGAAACTTAAGAGTAGCACAGCGTGGTATGGACAGGTGCATGCGGGGCATTACACGAAAAGAAAACACATACGGATTTGCGATGTAATAGAGGTCGCTAAAAACTTCAAATATAAATGATATGGACACATACATCTAAGGAAGGACAATCGCTTGACAAATCTAGTCATTCCATGGTACCCAAGAGGTACACAACGTTCTTAAGGTAGATCTAGAGGCCGCTTGATCATTGGAATGATTAAGTTCAGCAGAAGTACGTGGCAACGCAACACACAGGATCGAGAGAAGTGGAATCAGCTTGGAGAGGACTTCATTCTACAGTGGATAGAATACAGAATATTATAAATAACTAAACGTCAAAAAAATGTAAAAAATATACTATATTATAATAGGAAAATAAACAATAAATGGCATTCACGCATATTTATAATAATTAGAAAAATTATAACTTTAAAAAATCTCAGATGGATTGAGCTCTAATTATTCACTTTCCGAGTAAGTACTCTTGCCTTTATGTTATAAATCCTACTACGATGTATGTGAATTATTTATTATAACTAGATTATAACTGAGATATTTAAAATTCCGCCAATAAGGAAGCAATCTGTTTTCATTACTACCTTAATCGTAAGAGACGTCTGGCGCGAGCCAAATTTTATTATTTTAAAAATAATAAAACAAATTACATTCTTGAACTTAGTGTATATTCAGTACGTTTTTCTTAAAAAAATATTCAAGTAGATAGAAGTTATTATAAGTCATGTGATAGGGAAAACGTTAAACCTTATATAAAATCATATCGTATAGAGATTTATTGAAATGTTGAATGTCTTTCGGATGATAATCGGTAAAGTGAACACGTATGTAAATCCACATGATGTTGATAATGCAGTCATTGTCTTGGGGATATTTAATGCTACAAGAGAATAATTAGAAGAAGTGTTTCAAAGGGTGAATGATACTGTGACAATATGACGGTACCTCTTCTATTACTATCTCTTAAATTTGGTAGTTTAACATTGACATATTTTTTTCAATATACAATAATCTGCTATATATTTTTAACAACCACGGTGGCCGCGTGGCTTAAGCGTTGGACTATAACGCCGTGAGTCCCAGGTTCGAATCCTGGGTCTGGCAAGTACACATATTGTTTTTCAATTTGTGTGTGAGTCAGGGTATGGACCTAATAGGTTGAGCAAGTGGCTGACATCCATTTCTCGTAAAAAAACAAAAATCTGTTAATACAAACCTCTACTCTATGGAGGCCCATATGATCCTATAAGTATCGGATATGGTCGGAAAAAATATATTATAATATGTTAGAAATTAGATAAAACTGAAAACTTGTTTATTTTTATTAAATATAATTAAATCAATTTTTTGTGATCTTAATGTGTTGATTACCTTGTTTTATATAGTTCCAGTATTATTAGATAATTTGATTACATAAAGAAAGATGAAATGTATGGCCACCCAAAACTTTATTTGATAACGACTGCATATTTAGGAAAATGACAGATTCATAAACAAACGATAAATGATTGTAATAAAAGCTCGTGCCACGATTAGACATAATTATTTCAACATGAAAGTATTATTAATTGAGATTAAACTGTCTAAAATAGCGATGTAAATGCATTGCATTCTTTATAATTAACTTAGGAAATAACTGTATTTATTCATTGTCGAATAATTTTATGTCAGAGACTTGAAGAGCCTAGTTTCAAAAGCTCCTAAAAGACTTTAGGTAGTTTTGATAAAAATGAGAAAAAATGATTTCTATTAAATATGTGAACTTTATGTATTTATTTTTTAATTTGTTACATTCTAAAGAGTATTTTGGCTTAACATTTTAGGGGTATTTTAAAAGCATAACCAACCATTTTAGCGAGTTGAAATTTACCCTAATTTTTGATCATACGTATTGACTGTTTTTGGCGTTTTTAAAGTTCAATCATTGGTCACCATATAGGTAACAAAAATATCCATCTAAATACATATCTAACTAAAAAAATTTCAAAAACCATTTTCGGGGCTTTTGAAACTAGGTTTTTCACTTATGGGTTATTTAAAATTATCTTTTACATCCTTACCGTGATATTAGATGAATTCTTTAAAAAAACCAAATCATAAAGACTTTATAATTAGTATATTAGACTAATATACCATACTTTTGCTACTACGTAAGTAGTGTTTAAGATATTATAGCAATACAATAGAACATCTTAAAAAATACGTTGATAAGTAATCCTGTAATTATTTAAAATTATGCTATTTCAATCTTTAAATGCCCACGATGGTTGAGCGACTTTAATGTCGGCATATAACATCATGGGTCCCGGGGTGAAATTCTGGGTCTAGCAAATACACATATTGTCTTTCAATTTGTGATTGAGTCAGAGTATTCACCTAATAGTTGGAGCAAGTGGTTAATATCCATTTGTCGTAAAAAACAAAAAATCTGTTAATACCAACCACCACTTTGTGGAGGACCATTATGATCTAATTAGGATGGGACATGGTATATATATTTAAATAATTATAGTACCTACGAGAAAATTATGAAAAATATAAAATGAAAAAGTAAAACCAAACAAATTAAAAACAAAATACAGTTTTTACCTACATAACTGTTTGTCTCCATGTTTTTTTTTATGTAAACATCAGCAAAATTATTTATATCTACTTTCAGACATGAGGGGAAAATGTTATGCAATGTAAACCAGTCAATCGAGAAGAATATGTACCTACTCTTTAAAAATCATACGAAAAGAATGCTTGTTCAAAAAATATGTATAAGCTTTCAAACTGATAAATCTCTGAAATTTATATGTTCAGCATCGAAAAAACTATGGGATATTTGACAACGGATATGACGTATTATTGATTGTATCGTTAAGTTGTAATAATTTTAAAATATTCACATATTGCTGATTGAGTGTGACATTGATATATTTTCTGATTTTTTATGTAAAATCATTAATCATACTGAAAATTTAGGTACTTAATAATATATCTCTTAGTAGTTATGAAAGTCTATTTTTTTAATAATTAAAATATTTATTATTGAAATAATTTATGCGTCGGATAAAATGAACCTGTGGGTTGCCGATTTCCTGTTTCTGATATATGGTATTAGTCTGATAGTTGTCACTTAGATGCTGTGAAACTGAGCTGATGTTAGTTTATGGAAAACGTCAGGAAACTTGATATCATTTCGATACGAAGGATAGATAATTAATAATAGGGACCTACTTATTTTACGGTCGTATCAATAAACACATTTATTTTGATACTGAATTATATCAAAGCACATTTAGGTATATAGTAATTATTCATGGTTATGGAAACGTTGGCCAAGAAATTAGTAAAAGAATTATTTTGACAAAAAAAAAACTACTAAGGTTTACAAAGAGACTTTTGATTAGGACTCTTTTAAAATAAAACTTAAATTAAGCCACACAAAACTGGTCGATAATGACTTATGGGCTGAAACTATGGATCTTTTCAAAAAAAAATAATATATTAATGATGAAAAATAGTGAAGAAAGCTATAATATGAATCATATACCTTGTATAATGATCACAGCCGTCGGCTCATACGTAAACGTGGAGGAAAATTGTTGGGAAGCCATGTATTAAAGATGGGAGACAACCAACTACCCAAGAGGCTCTTAATTAATTACCAAGAGGGAAAATACGGTTGGGGCATCAAGCCTGCCCTGCGGTGGTTGGATTGCGTTGCATGATAGACGGCACCTGAGAATGAACTTTACGGTAGACAAGGAGAAGTGCGTTTCATGCATGTAGTTAAAACCTATATTGGTTTATAATGGGGTTTGTCTGTTTTTTTTATAGGTAAAATGTTGCATTGAAAATCTTTTTTACGACAGTCAGTGTTTTGTTAATTTCTCAGAATTAAGTTTATTGATGGAGCTAAACATATTACATAATATAATATTATATCGTCACTATTCTGGCAGAAGACACTAATTCGAAAAAATGTCATATTGAGTTAGTTATACAAAAATGTTTCTTATTTCAAACTTTACCGTCTGGAAATCTTCTTAATAAATAAACAGTCTTTAATTTAAAAGCATCCTTACTTTTTATTTATTACTTAATAAACTCACATGATAGATCATTTCAAACATTTTAATAACTTCAAAGTCAAATTACTCAAAACTAGTATTCTCCAGTTAGTGTGTTCTGCCAGAACGGAGACGATATAATATTTGGTTATCAGAAATTGTATATTTTTTATTATTTAATGAATTCATCGTTAATAAATAATAAATACTAAACTTTGATAGTACCTTATAATTTTAAATATTGCGATTACTAACTCTTATAGATAGATAACTTAAAATATGAACCAATAATATTCAAAAAAATACATTACTTCGCATATAGTATCTAAGTGTTTTTAATGCCACAATTTGATATAATATTAATAAAAATTAAAAAATGCTTTGAGAAAAATGCAGGCTGTATTTATTTATTCAGTGAAGCAAACAATATTATGCCACCGCTTTAAACTGTCATGATGCATGATCGCTTAAGGCTAGACTGATATTATGACGATGAAAGTACAATAAAACTTACACAGATGGAGAAATAATTTCTTATAATAGCCAGTTCATGTCGTAGAGATTGAATTTCGAATATCGTAGAATGTTACTAATGAAAATTTATTTTAACAATCAAATTTTTAATATAATAATATAGTGTCATATCATGATGATGTGTCTACGTATTGGTAATAATCTTTTTTTAATGCTAGAAATCAATTAAGGTTTACATATGATATACTAGTTGCCCAATGTAGATGATAGATATGGACCATTGTCCTATACAACCGAATGCAACATTAAATAAACAGTATTAAAAGTAAAGAATTGTGATAACACCACATATGAAAATGATTAAAATTTATATCATAGTATTTTCGCTACTTTAATTACTTATCTACTGTAATTTTGTATAACTTGTCTTTCATAAACTACCACCATAAGAATGCATAAATAAATTTCCAATATAACATCATGTTAATTATTGTCAGACTTCTGTTTTACGAAAAAAATATAAGCGAATAAATTATGTAATCCAATTATTGATCAATGCCCTGAATACATAATTAAATAAATACATACATAGATATAACTTGAATTGCAGTAATTTTGCAGGTTATAAATTTCCAATATCGTAAATGGAATAACCCCGCTCTTTTTATAAATTTCCTAAAGGGAAACTAAAGGTGTATTAATTCATAGTGCAGCATATTTTGTAAATAAAAATTCTAAATGTATTTTTGGAACTGTCAAATTCCGCTAGATAGTTAAATTATTAACTCTTTCTTGAACAATTTTCTAAAATAGAGATAGCCGGTTTGCAGATTAAGCAGTTGATAAGTCTTGGGATTTAACTGGAGTAATTGAAAATATAATTTTTCTTATAAATTTTCAAAAACAAAACTATCACAATAAAAGATTAAAAATAGTATCCATATCATGTTACGTAAAGTAAAACAATATTCGATAAATAAATAACTGTTCAACACAATTATATAATTTCAACTTTTACATCTACTGGAAAAGTTTTACCTTTAGAATAAACTAGTTTACCTCTAGGGTTCACTACTATAATCTCCCTCACCCCATATCTGATATTTTTTTCATTTATGATTGATTAATTTACGATTCATAAGTAGTTGGCATTGCGAATAGATTATCATGTAGAAGAAAATATATTTTTGTACACTAAGTAGTCTAATAATTGTCATTTGTCAATGTTACAATCATACATCATTTTTTCATAGATTTTATTTATTTTTAATACTTACTTATTGTAGAAAGTACTAATTAAAATAAAAATATAAAAACTTATTCTAGATTATTTAATAAATGCCAGGATCTGTTTTAATAATTGATCAGATAAATATCATACTTTCCAAAAAATATTTTTTGTTTTTTGTCTGATCACCTCTTGTTTTGTGGAGTGAAAAGTAACCTTACCTAACTTAACTGTATTTTAGTCACAAAAAAATTATAGGATATACATTTAATGAATAATTTATTTTATTCAACAAATAATACACAGCATTGTAAATGATTCTAATACCATTCAACTTGTTCAAACTTAACACAGTTCAACTATCCGACTTATTTAACTGCGGATCAAATTCTCCTGAGTTATTTCCCTTTTATTTACAGTTATTCCATGTAACTATACTTTTAGATTAATTGATGAACAAACAACACTGAAAATTAACATCCACTGAGTTTTATTGACGACATATACTCCTACCACTGGACCACGTGAAGGATCTGGGGCTATTGGTAAGGATATCGGTGTAGCACGATGGCCGCGTGGCTTAAGTGCCGGGCTATAGTGTCGAGGGTCCCAGGTTCGAATCCTGGGTCTGACAATTACACATATTGTTTTTCAATGTGTGTATGAGTCGGAGTATGGGACTAATAGGTTGAGGAAGTGGCTGACATCCATTTCTCGTAAAAATTAAATCTATTTATACAAACCTCTACTCCGTGAAGGCCCATTAGGATTAGGATCCTATTCCGATCCTGTCCGATTCCTATTAGGATTGGACATGGTCAAAGAAAAAAGAAGAAGTAATTCCTTGTAAAAATTGTTACAGACACCCTTTATTTTGGTGTTCCCCGATTTTGGTATTTTAATGGTCTTATAAATTAAAAAAATATAATTGGCTAAGTTAAGATATTTTTTATACCTATTGGAGTAATTTGTTTTAATATTTTAATTGCATGAAAAATTATTACTTCGTGATAAAACGATAGCCAATAGCGTTAAAAAAACAGTGTAAATTAAACACCTTTTTTTGATAATAATTAGGTAGATACTTACAATGAATGCGTAACTGTACCATAATAAACACTAATCAGAAAGTATCCGAAAGTACTGGTCCGTATATTGCATGTTGTACTTTTTTTACATAAAATTTGTAATAGATTAAAAAATAATCTATAATAATGAAAGTGTGCCATTTTTTTTTCAAATGCTTAATGAAAGCTTGCATGGTATTACAATGTAGGTATAGATAAAAAAAATATCCACTGCGATTGATATTGACAGATACACTAATTTTAAACAAAGTTACAAAATTTTGTGCCTATTTATTTATGTTGATACTAAGCAATAATCATGATGGTTTAATTTTCAACACAATCAAGTATTTATTTACTCAGATTCATTTAATATCAACCGGTAGTCATTCACATATTATAATTACATGGACGACGTATATGAAAATTAATAAAATTACTACATTTTTAGTGTCCTCTAAAAAAGCTTAGTCTGCCGGAAGGCTTGATTAAAATTATGCCAAAAAAATTATATTTCGTATTAAATAGATAAATATAGACGATAATAACGGAAAAAATAATTCTACCTGCATTATAATATGGGTCAATAACCAAACTGCGTTAATTTGTATACGTCATTATGTTTTTTTATTCACTTGTAATTCACTTGTACACAAGTAAGTACTTGAATGCCATGGTATGTTCTTTTTCCAAATACATATTGTATCCATTTAAACCTGACGTCTACCTTTATTGCAATAAGAGTGATTTTTAAAATTTGATGTCTAAATTGTTTTTGAGAAGAAGTACCTACCCATCTATGTTCAGATATTGTATAAAGTGGTGTATACTATAGATGTATAGATAAAGCATACTATCTAATTATGATGAAATTAACTAGTATGCAGTATTCAATAGTATATAGATGCACAATCACATATGTCTCCATTGGTAAAGCACATTGGCACGGATCCAGTGGATGCAGGTTCAAGTTTCGCTGGGCGTCATATTTTTTTTCAAAGATTTTTTTAGTCGGTATATTATATCTTTCAATTATGTATGATTAATATTTCTGTTAAGCTTTCATTTTTTTGATTCTATAAGGACAAAGATTATTATGTAAATCATTATTATTATTATGTATATCGATTTTTCCATTAGCTGAAAGCTTTGATACTGGTAATGCGCCCTATAAAAGGACACAGCATGTATAACAATCACAGATAATAAATAGAATACCGATTGTCTATATTCAATACGCCGCATCTTGATGCAGGGTTTTGAATGTGCGAGTGTCCTACGAAAATGAAGCACGCATTGTGCACGTGCAATAGTGTGTGTAATACACCAACATTAAATGAGCTCAAATGCATAAACCGAGAGCAGTTTTTAGTATTCGACGTAAAACGTATTCTTAACACGTGTGTAAGTTTAACCCGGGTTCTTCCTTACTCGAATCGGTTACCTGCTTTGCCTTACCCGTTATGTATTTCAGTTTCCATTATTTCTGAGTTCCCTGATAATAATATTATGGTCGTCATAATTATTTGGATGTAAGCTTAAATCTTACATAATATTTCAATCAATAGAGATAAAACATACCTAAATATATAATATAATATATCCAGACTGAAACTATTATTACTATTAAATACTATTGGTATTTTAAATTAGTTTCTGTCTGTCAACGTGTTACGTGTTCTATACAAAGACATTTGGCGGTGGCAAATTTGAAGTCCAATACATTCTGTATGGAAGTGACTTAATCTGGTTTGAAAATTATTTAATTGACATAGTTCAATAATAATGAATATTGTATTGTTTTATTAGAGTATTATTGTTTTTACATTGAACATTCAACGATTAATAATACGGTATGTTTTACAATTTAATTGGATAATTAGACTAATTATTCAATATTAACAATAAATGTGTATTCATTTTATTATAATAGAAAGCTAAATCCTTGTCAAAAAGTTTGATATTGACATCTGGAGATTTAACACTTTTGTAAAAAGTAGGTTACGTATATAATATAATCATTATGACCTATTGGACGGAGGTCTTGCTAAGTTGAGTCCATTTCTCTTGATTAGGGATTCCAATACCGGGATCTCGGAATCCCGAGCTATTTTCGATACCTATGAATCCCGGGATTGATAAAGATAATCCCGAAACTTTCGGGATTGATTTTTTTTATCAATTTTTATGAAATATAAAATAAAAACGAAAATATAACAGAAAAAATACTTTTAATAACAAATAACTATAATAGAAATAAACTGAGTTTGAATGAAGTTTGATTTATACCCATGTTGCCGATTCATTTTATTTTTTCACATAAATTAATAAAAATGAGAAATATTGAAAAAAAACAATGCTTCGCACTATTAAAAAAGTAATTCCACCATGATCTCATACGTTTTACGGCAGTTTCATATTTGGCTAACTAATAGGATTTATGAAGCGGAAAGGCCATAAATACACCACGATTTGCTTTACTATTTTGAATCTCGCTAACCCATTCATTAATTCTTTACTATCAGAAACAGCAATCCTATATTAAATTCACATTAATATTTATTTACTCCATTATACTTATGTATTTCCAAGATTGAACGTATACAATATTAACAATAAATGTCTTAAATAGTATAAATTATACTAGATTTATTTTTGACCGACATCAATGTTATTTGTATATATAAAATTTTTATATTAACAATGGAAAAAATGCCAATCCCAGCGGGTCTATTCTATATAAAAGGCGACTATCGTGCAATCGTGAATATATCGTGAATAACGTGCTAACGTGATAATGTGTTAGTATTTGTTACATACATTTTATATTGAAATACTATAATTGTAATTGTATTGTAATCAGTTAATCAGTCGAAACTGTCCCTCTCTCGCTCTATCTCTATTGCTTATGTTCTAAATTTTAGCGCAGGCAGGGGGCATGCCGTTAAAATATATCATTTATTGCAACAATCAATACCGGCTAATTATAATTGTTACAATACGTGTTAATAATTTGATACAAACATACACTAGTTAGCGGTTTTAGCGAACGAAAGCAGCCTTTTGTATAGAATAGACCCGTAGGATTGTCAAATTGTAATCCCGGGATCAGAATTTTGGCTCGGGATTGGATTCCCTAGTCAATACTATAATTTTATTCTTCCTCATCGTAACCTCCATAACTGAGATTTGTTATTATTACAGAACTGCAGTAACTTACTGTCATTCAATGGTGTACGGAAATGTATTAAATTATAGCTGTTAAGACCAAGATGCACTCATTGTAGAGAGTTGGAAAAACATTTACTTTGTCTTTCTTGAATACGTGACTTTATTAGATCAAAAAATATTGAATTGTGATAAATTTTATATTGATTAAGATCCGATTATAAAAGTAGCGTGTGAAAGTAAAGCAGCAATTCATTTATTACCCCGCAAGTGTCAGAACGTAAACCGAACGAAACCATGCGATAACGCTAACCGTTACTCGATTCGCCGTTAATAAATCATATCATTGTAGACATAAATGCAATTCATAGGACTAGCTTTACAATAACTCGACCTATCGCGAGGGTGCCAACCATGGAAAAAGATAAAATAATAGAGAAGTATATAATATCACCAAATATATCATGAGATAGCTCATGTAGTCATTCATCACTTTTCGCTGGGATCACTACTTGTAATCGTTAGATATTTTAATTTGGTATGATGCCCAACTACTAAGTTTAATTTTATATGGATACATATTTGATTAATAAACACAAAACTGTTTTAATGGTTGTTTATTGTTTAATGTATATTTTAATATTACATGATTGTGTGACTGTATTATTTAGATAGTTTAATGTGTATTGCGGACAAATACAAAAAACGATTATTTAATTGAGAAATTACTTGTGAACTGCTTGATTGAAAGGTTTGATATCATCTCAGATCATAAGTTTTATTTTATGTCGATACATTATGTTTACTATACTCGCAAAACCAAACTGGCAAAAAGCGTATTTTGGCGCCTAAATAGTGTCTTTACACTGAATTTTCCTTGTATCTAAAACGTAAATTATTCTACTAATGTTTGATTGATACTAGTGTGGCCACGTATGCATGTGAAATATGTAGCCTAAATATAGGATAAATCAAAAAACTATAAAATCACAATATTGTTAAACCAATTAATACGAAGGCAGAAAAGAGTATACGATGTGATAGCGACATGGCCCCCACATCTTGAAGCAGGCCCCCAGGCCAGGATATTGGGCGGGCTCCCCTACCTATCGCTATGATAACACATCAAATTATGGAGTTGTCGAGTATCACTCAACACGTCACAACAGCCATATATTTTAAAATGGTAATAACTCTGAAGCGCTAAAACTTTTTTAACCAATTTAAGATGTGTGTTTATCTCATTTATCTGGTTGACCCATCACGCCGTGCCCCTAGGCTAGAGCCCTATCAGCCCCTTTTTGTGGGGGGCCATGGATAGCGGTTGTCAAGCTGATGAAATAGTAATGATCCAAACGTTTCGTTCGGTTAGTCAGATTAGTGGTGTAAATACAGTGGTACCCAAGAGGTATCAAATGGCTACAAAAGCATCGAAAGGTCAAACAAAAATGAAATCACAATATTCGTTGGATATGTAGCAGCGCAAAGCTGGTGACTAACTAGGGCAGGGGTATCAAACCTATGGCACGCGTACCACTGGTGGCACGCGAGATGATTTTGCATGGCACGCGTTTGAACAGAAAAAAATACCTATAATAATAATAAACGACAGAACGCATTGTATAAAAAATAACAGGTAAATACTCTTCAAGAATAAGCATTAGGTACGTTTAATATAAATATATAATTCCATAGGTCGGTCTTTATGCTTTATGTGTCAGATATAATATTATCGCACTAACCTCATCAGATGGTGGGAGAAGCCGCGCCGCGAACCCCTGATTTTGATCGATTTACAATGCTTGAGACCACTGTAGAGAGAAAATGCCTCATCTGGTCGGAGCAATTATGGTGTCAATTTGTGCGTAAAGCACCAAACTAAGTAATACAGTAACAAAAAAAAAATATTTATACCCACGAAAACAGCTGTACCAAATAAGAAACAGTGGAGCTTGATGTATTAATTCTGGCAGACTGTTTCAAAATGTGAAAAAAAGTGAACCGAAATGTATGGTGTAATTAAAAAAGTAATAAATCGATATGTATGCTATGTTCTGTAAGTATCTTGAACACCATCTTTTATAATAGCATTCTTAAAAACTATTTTTTTCTCCATGAAAAACTGCTCGGCACGTCAGACAGTCGAAAAAAAATATTTGGGGAAATTTTGGCACACGTGCGTAAAAAGGTTCGCTATCCCTGAACTAGGAGTTAGTTTTGTTATCCAGCAATTAATTGACCCCGGTTTATGATAGTGATGACAATAATTATTATTATTGATAATCAAGGCATTTTTTTTAAATAGGTGTCGATTATTTAAACTGTACAACAATATTATTATTATCAATCGTATGGATATTGCTTGACTACACAATCATTGTTAGGTGAAATAACAATAATACATAACAGTAATATTATAGACACTCCAGCTTTGATCGTACAGTTTGATTTATTAGTTTTGAGATAATCGACATTCTAGATTAAACATACGTGATGTTGGAATATACGTCAGTTCAATTCCGGGTTATAAAATCGTAAGCCGATGGATCAAATTATTAATCTGTCACTGAAAAGAGATTGCAACTATTTAACTACAAATTATTTTTTAAATAACTGATAATATGTAGAATGTTAATTTTAGAAACTTACACATATTTTCAGTTAAAATAATATTCTACAAGGCAGTAGCAAAGGATGGTTAAGATCCGCCATAAATAGTGCACATTAAACTTTGTTAGTCATACGTATTTGTTTTTATTCAACTAAGACTACAATTTACAGATGGTATTGGTTAGTTTTTAAAGATCAATTAAACCTTTCATCAAACCATAATAGTTATGGTGTATTTTGGGCGATACGACAAAACTCTGCACACTTTTTCATTCATACTTATTAGTTTTCGTTAAATTAAGAATATATTATATTACAGATATTGTTCGTTATTTTTTTTCAAATTCATAAAGTCCTGCATAAACCAAACTATAATAGATAAAAAATATTATTCTATATATAAAATTTTCAAAGTTAAGTGTGATTTAATTGCATAATTTTAGATATTTTATAGATAGACGAGTGTTTTGACTATTTTCTATTAGGCTTAGTTTTCGCAGGGTTTAATAGAATTTTAAAAACTTACCAACACTATTTGTAAATTTATTATAGTCTTATTTTAATGAAAACAAATACATATGACTGACAAAAGTTAGTGTGCACTATTTATGGTGGATCTTTACAGCCTAGCTCTAAACTTCTCCCCTGCTACAAGATTACCGGCAAAAACTAAGGTTTGGCTTCGGTAATTTTTAAATTTAATAGTTAACTCTTATACCTACCAAGAATATTTACATAACTTTGTTCGTATGAGTTTCTTAAAAATAAATAGCAAATGTATTTTTTGATTATGTTGTTTATCAAGTTCATGAAGTTTTTTGTTTTGTTTTAAAGCTGTCAGTCGGTATATATGGTTTTACGTCTTTACTTATAGTATGTAACTAATTACAGTAAAATTATAAAAAAGTATGACAAACTATAATTAATTATTATGGAATAAATATTAATTATATTTAACTGACAGCTTTATTAATACAATATATTTACATTTTAAAATACAGCCCTCCGATGTTAATTATTATTGGTAATTCATCAAAAAAGTCCATGAATTGTTACTATTATTAACAGTATAGAAAAAATACACGATAAAAAGTGTTCTCATTATATCTTAATAAAATTAAAATACTTGTTTACACCAAAAGAAAAAAATGAACAATCTTTACATATTGTAAAATAAGAAACTCATTTCAATTTTCTTGGGAAATAATATTTTTTCCATAGTGAGGCTGAGAAAAGTTTTATATTATATAAAATATCTTCAATGCAGTATTGTTGTAATCATTCTGTTATTATGTATATAACCTAAGATTAATTTCAGTAAATATACTTACGAGGGTGTGGAGTGGAAAGTGGATAGGCTAATCTTTTGCAGGAAGAATTCGCATGGGAAATGTCCGGTAAGATGAGTCGTCCTTGGTGCAGACTTAACTTTCACTATATCTAGCTGTTGGAGTGCCGCTCTCGAGGTAAACTATTTACCTTAACGCGCCTCGTTGCTTTTGTAGTGGTTCCCGACCATGTTCCGGTATCAATTTATTATGTCTGGATAGTATGTACAATTATGCACCTGGCCTATGAGCTGGCATACCCACAAATAGTTGTGGTTGCCCATAAATAATTTTTCCTAGAATCTAACGCCGCGCACACGGAAGATTTTTATTCGCATTAATTAGTGATGCCAACTCTTGTCGAAAAAAATATGCGAGACGACATAAGAAAAGAACACATTTGACATGAAAAAAATCTAGATTTTTTTATAAATTTAATTTTATACGTGGTAAAAAAATCGTTATATATATATACATCTAAAAAATTTGCTTATGCATTAATCGGTAAAAAAATATATACACGGCGCGTGTACGAATTTAAAATTGTAGAAAAGGCTGGCGACCTCTAGAGCAGTGTTTCTCAACCAGAAAGATGCTCAAATCGGTTCAACCAGCTGTTGACCCATCGTGAAGTCAATCTGGTTATACCTATATTGCATTTAAAAAATTAATTGCGGCATCTTATTTCAGAAGTCAAGTTTTAGTGTGTTTTGTGTAACATTGTTTTTGTGTGTCCGTATTATATAGATTAGTTTTTGTACTTATTATATTTAGAATTAAATTTCTTTTATGTTAGTTCTCCGTGCTTTTCTCTCATATGGCACTTTTTATTAACTTAAGTCAACTCAGTAAACCCAGTCAAAGCTCACTTGAGAACGTGTCTTGGGTTTTAGGTATCTGCTCCTGAGATATTACCAGCCATAAAAAACTGTCGATTCTTCACATCCAAACGTAGGGCCTCGTGATACGCTCAATTACGAACCAGTATGGTGCGGGGTGGATCGGTTTGGAGAGGTTTATGTTGTCGGTCGTCAAACCATTGTCACCTATTTTTAAATACATGTGCTAGAAAATCCAAGCAAATCGTCATCCAATATACCTATACATTTATATACCTATTTTAACACTTTGGGATAGTCACGTATAAAAGAAACGTGTTTACTTTTTCTGGAGTTTTTAATTGCTGCTGACTGGAGAGTTATTTTAAATATAATAAGTCAAAATTTAAGGGCAGTAGTTCAAAATTTTAACCGTTATTGTTCCGAAAATTAGGATCCTCGTAAAATTCTCGATTAATCGGAAAGCCCGGAAAGAAAATCATGCGAATTGAATACTAAAGAAAAATTAAACTTAATCGAGTTGACTTTTAATGTCACTTTGGTATTACAACATAAAAAAACAAATACAGTCTCAGTTTTGGATATTACTGTAAGAAGAATACTCATCACAGCAGCAGATTTCGCACTATTTAATCAGATTAATATATCTATGTGTATCAGTAACAACATAAGATTTGAAAACTAATTAACCAAATACTAGAGTTTAATAATAATAATAGTTTTTTTTATGTTAGCGGTCCGTGAAATATGGATCCTATTTTCACCAGTCCGCAGGAGTAAAAAGGTTGGAAAACAATGTCTAGATTCTATCAGAGCTTTATCACTTAGTCTCGGTGAGTGGTGTATTATTTAAATAAAAATAAATTTAATGAACATCAAACAATTAAGTCGCTGTAACGAAGTTATAATATGACGAAACGATATGATATTTTATTGGTTTTATTACAAAAATATTGTTTGGATATTTGATTGGTTTGAAAACTGTATAAAAAGTTACCGACAATAGATTGTACGCTAGACTAGTAATTTTCATTGTAATTTTAAAAGCATAACGCAAATTAATATAAAACATATTAAAGTCATTACAGTAAGCAGTAAAAAATTGATTATATTATTTAATTTGGCATACGATTATGAATAAATTGTGACCTAGGTAGAAAGTAAATTATTAATAATAATAGCACTGTGTTTGCAACAATAATGGCGGCTGGCATAACAACTAAAGTTTAGTTTCGTATACTATTTTGTGTATTTATCAAATTTAATATCAATATACTTTAAAATCTACCAAAAAATGACAATCTATAGGTACCAACTAATAATAAAATATTAGTATTTGTCTATGATTTCCAAAGTACTTCTAATTTACAACTTATAATCTAAGAGCTTTTAATCAAATAGATAATGAAGAGGCAACGCCAAACCTGGTTAGGCTACATGCTGTATATACTTCAAGAGAATGTCAACCTGGACGCCTGTTTTTAAAATTCAGCCAAATTACGGCATCCTGGAAGGCCACTAAAGTGTATACGACGAAGCTACAGGATACTGGAATAGCCTGCAACGTGTCGAATTCTAAATGGAGTTTTGCAAATTTGTGGAATGCGACTTTTTAGTTTGAAAAAAAAAGACTAGTACTGCTAGCAACAAATCGCATGCGTCTCGGACTGCGAGTCGAAGCCACCAGCATACTGTATATGGACACGCTGCGAATTGTTCCATCTTATACCAATTCGCCGGTCGCCATATCCCATACATATTCACGTTTCAAGAGGTTACGCGCGACTGTCGCTAGGTGCCTCTGTGCGCGGTCTTCATATGCAACATCGAAGCGACGTCTCTAGAAAGTTTGATTTATGGCTATGCGGCAGACGAGGCGAGTTTAGATGTGAGGGCCTGCTATGGTGTTATCCATACGCTCCAAAACTGAAGGGTAAGCATGATCAAAAAAAGAAGAAAGAATGAATTATTTACGGTAATTTTCTGGCTACTGATATAGAGACATATTATTTAATATTGAGTAGGTTCTTATCGTATATTTAGCCTTATATTTTAATAAAACCAGGTAAATACAATTTATTCAATATTTTTCTTTATATCAGCAATATTTCTTAACAACTATGTGCAATGTGTTCGTAATTAAATACCAGCAAATGAAGTGTGCAAGATAATTTTGTTGCACTAATTTAAATGAAAATTATATACCTGCCTACACATTCCGATCTCAATTGACTATCAATCATATAATATATTCAACTGTACACCTGAAGTAAATTAATCGTTCAATATTCGTACTTACATTGAAATAAAGCTGTGTGCTTTACATTGAACCATCAAATACCCACTGTTAGTATAGCAAGGGGTCAAAAATACACTATGAAATAATTCATGCAAGCGCAGGACCAAGAATGTTGCTAATATGTCGGTACTTACTTATTGTTCATTCATCAATGTTTGTAATGATGTAAATGGAGCAAATAAAACGAGTATCTCGATTGCCAGTTCGTGTATTCAGCATTATTTTAAATGATATATAATGCAAATTAAATGTTTGTAAAATAACATGTAGGATGTAGGCATTGTGAAATAGTAATTAACTAAAACTCAAAACGACTGGATAGGTACGTTATATTGTAGATAAAGATAATAGTAAAAACATTTATATTAGATACGTGCATAAAAATCGGAATGGTAAGAATGAAAAAAAGTGAATACTATAAATGAACAATTTAAATTTAAAAAAATACTATACTTATAATTACTGTCTCTACAGCTCGGGTGAGTCGTGGACATTTTTTTCACCTTTTTTTATTGATTTTACACCATCTCTTTAACTTTGCATACGATTATCAGTTAGATAATCGAATACCAGGTATGAATCACTTATTATCAGTTATTATAATTAGTTTCTTAGCCTTACAGACGACTATTGTTATAAAATAAATAACGTATTATTTCATTCATTGTTATTTTTTAAATAAATAAATACTAATTAAGTAAATCTGTATATAAATTCGTTGGAAATAATAAGGTCAAAATAGCATATTGTGGTTAATAAAATGACGGGCGCTTAGTAGCTCGAAAAGATACATATTTGAAGACGCCTTTGAACAAAATTGATTAATGTTCTCATGATCTTAACCCTATACTTACGCCAAAAATATTACTAGCGGCGCATTTTTATTTGGTTTTGTTTAATTATTAAAATGATAACACCAACCATTGATAGTAATGACACGAACATACTTCAACAATAATGCATATTTTCGATATTTTCTTCTTTTTCGAAGTTCCAAACAGCCAAGGTAACCCTCTGATCCCAAAAAGTAAAATATCACTATCCTAAAGCCTTACTGTATCGTAATATTGTTATGAATAAGCCAATATCGAAGTACCTAATATATAACATAACTAAAATTAAAAAAGTATATAATATTCAGTGGGGAAAAAGGGGTCAGTTATCAGAGTAAAATACTATATAAGTGCAGTTGTAAGGGTTTTGTGAAAAAGCTCAATTATAAACATGGAATAGACTGTCATATGGGTATTTAAACAGATCTTTGATTTGAAATAAATAAAGCAACCACATACTGAAAGTATTTCCAATACGCTTAATAGTAGACTTGTATACATAGTATTTAAATAATACATAATATTATGAATATCTACATAAAGACATGTCGGACCGAAAATAAAGAGGTTACATGAAACGGTCTTCATCTAATAAGTGATCGGTCAAAATTGATCATATTAAAATCAGTTAAGGTATTAACACTTACTACCTACTCTAGATCAAGATAGATTTGTCCATGAAAAAAAATATAAAATATTTGTAAACATCTCTCTTCTGTGCTCGCACATTTGTTTGAAAGTTTTGAAACGCACCTGCAAACATTGGCGATTAAATCAAATTCAGTCTGGATAGTGGATGTCGTACAAATTTTTGGGGTTTAATTAAAACGAAATTCCACAATATCACGCGTCGCTACTTCTGATGAAACATTAAAAAATGTCTACACCACTTTCTTGTTTATCAGTATATTTGCACACGATTTCCATTTGCTGCGTAATACGAAAACACATGGAAAATTATTATATCAATACATTTCAAATGTTCTTACATAAATGTTCGTAACTAGTTTCAAACAGTTTCTATACAATGCTCATTAATAATTGTTCACGCACATATGTATCTTGGTCTGAACTGGTCATGTGCCTTAACAAATTCCTGTGAAATAATCACAGTGACATTGCGGTAGTTAATCGATTGATATTTTTTTTTGTGACTTGTATTGCAATGAACATGGTATGTATGTATAACTATTTTCTCGAGGAAATTATTAAAACTTTATAAGTATATTAATGGTTATGAATACTTACGAAATTAGAAAGCAATAGAGTATGAAGTTAGTTACTAGTAAGTACTACGTATTATCAATTATTTAGGTGTTCGCACCTTGAATTCATAGCACTTTTACAGCGACTATTATAAATATCTATCTACTTAACTGTCAATAATCATATAGTTCATAATCTTATTCGCCTAACAAAAAAAACATTTAAATAATATGCAAATATGGTAAGTCATTATAGTCACCCAGTCATAATAGACGGTGTAATTTTTTTTATCTTAATCATGCATTAAAATAAATTATAGCGGATACTGCCAAAATATGTGCACTACACGATCATAATTGCGTTGTACATGCATACGTTCCTATAAAAGTATTTCTGTGACGCCCATGAGTTTTAATGCTATTTCTGAAAAATGTTTACTTTCATTTACATTTGAATGCCTTTTTAAAAATAAAATTTGAATATACATGAATTGCACCATCGAGAAGAAATCTGAAAATTTTACAACACTTTTAATTCGGAAAAATTCGAACAACTTCAAGATCCTGCCTGGAAAATGTTGGATATATGTGAATCAACCTACATAATAATATTATGTAAACAAAAATTTACAATATCAATATCCATAAAAACTATTTACGATCCAGCATCTCCGATGAACATTTACAAGCAGTTTAAAGAATTTTAACGACAAAATTAACACGTGAAATTAAACATTTTCATTCAATTGTTGGCTATTAAAGAATCATTTATTTTTTTGTTGTAATTATTTTTTCATGCTAATAAATAATGTATATCTAAAAATAGTATCTTGCTTGCGACCCGCTGTTTATTTTATATTCGTAATGTGGCTCTTCATCCAAAAAATTTTCCCATGTCTGCAATAAATAATCCATACAATATAACATTCCATACCAATAAACATTGATAAGGTTAAATTTGTAGCTATTGTATACACAAGTGTAATATACAATATATTAATTTATCTTAATAAGTAATGTGGTTACGGTATTTTGGCATAAATAGTAAAAACTATTATCATATTATATAGATAGTTTGTTCATGGTTACATATTCATGATGCCGACAGAACTTTCATAATTTTGACGTATCATAATAAATTGTTATGTATGTTATTTATAGTATGACGTTTTCATGTATTTTCATGGATTGTTATGTTGTTTTTACACAGGAATAGCTTTAATAAAACAGAAAAGTTGTTAAAAAAATTCACATGTCATAGTGAATAATTCTCGACATAATTGTATTGATACTAGGCAAACATGATAATGTTCAAATATTTTACATACGCAAACCAGCATGCATCCAAATGCTAGGGTACCTAACAATTTTAATCATTTTCTTTTCATGTTTTAATAAAAAATTACGTCACATAAAAATATTAATTATGTACCTATGGACTTTCGCCGTTTGTTAAGTTGTCAAGATTTAAATAATAACTCAATATCTATGTGTATCTTAGTGAACGTTTTATTGAATAGTTAATTATGAAGTAGAATATTTAATAAATATTGAAGTTTGTGTTCATAAATTCCATACATTTTTCGGCTACTTTCTTTCCGCGTTCATAGATGATATTTATTGACTTGTAAGACTATATTATTATGGGTACATCATTGAAAAAGATCAGATCAATAGCACTTTATCTTAATGTAACGCTGTGAAATCGAATATATACATATTCCCAGTAAAATATTCCTGTTTTCAACTCTATAATGTAAAGTAACAATAATAATGTGTCATAATATTTTGATTTAGTTTTAGATAAAGAAGTAAATGTATTATATATATATTTTCAGGTAACATTTAAAAGAAATTGAAGATATTAATTTAATCATAATATTATGTATACGGTATTTAAAACATAGTGAATGATGCTCACTCTTAATCTTTAATGAATGACAATAGAAAGATAATATGTAAAATATGACATTTTCCATTTTTTTTTATTCAAATGAAAATACAAAAATTAAAATTGTTTCATTATTTGTTCACAGAACCGAGAGAAATGGAATAAGCTTTAAAAGACCATCTTCTAACAATAAATTGTTGTAAAGCTGTCATAGCACCTACATAGAATAAATACTTTAATGATGGGATTTTTAAAAATAATTACGTTCTTGCTTTTTCTTACAAGGTGGATGATGATGGTTACGGGTGATTTAATTATTTATTTGTTGTTATTTTGAGTGTAACCACATAACAGTATGTTTCCTGTGTGTTGCTGTAGAACACTTTATTATTTTAAACATAATCTTATGAATCTGAATGAATTATAGAATATGAATGATATTGTAATCCTTTATAATATGAGTGTTTCACAAGCATAGTGAACCAAGTCCATTCTGGTTATTTTTGAGTAAGCTAGGTTAAAAGATAATATTTGAGTATTTCTTATTCTGTGAGGGTATGATTTCTCTTACATAATAACTTAAATGGACTCAAATTAACACTTCAGAAATGCAATCGTACCCTTCCAGAATTAAAAATACTCAAATATTATGTTTAAAACTAGATTACTCAAAAACAGAATGGACTTGGTTCACTATGCTTGTAAAACTCTCATATATAGGTATATCAGGATGTCCAATGCGTTGATCGTGGGATACATTTTGGTCGATCGCACCATAAGCTATTTGAAATTGAGTCGTGAAAATGTGAAAATCATATACATTCAGTGCTGTAATATAATAAGAGGATATTGAAGAGGAAGCAATAATTATTCATATTTTTATTATGCCAACCAGTTTAAATGAACATTATATTCTAATTAACAATAAGAAAGTCCGTGTTATCTTGTCGTATCACTTGGAGTTGCCACAGGAGTGAGAGAGAGAAAATATTTTAATCACTGTACTTTAAACTGAAGGGTAATTTGTCCTTACTATTGCGTAATAGACTCTTGTTACTATAGTATAATAGTTTGACGATGAATTCCCAAAAGAAGACAAAAAATATTATCTTCACGAAAAATTATAAATTAAGTAAAGAGCTGTTTTTTTTGTGTTGGTGAAAGACAATATCGCAATGCAAGACGTTTTGTGGATGCTAGAAGAGAATTTCCACCTAGATTGCCTGTTCTTCAAGCCAACCAATTTCCGGCATCATGGAAGGCCGCTAAATACTATTTATAGAGTGTATACGGCGGAGTTATGTGATGCTGGTATGACTTGGAATGATGCAAGAAGACTGATGAACGACATGGATTCTCCAAGGCACCGTGTGGTGTCCATATGATCCAACTAAGGGGCAGACATGACTGAAGAAGAAAGACAAGACGATGTCGTTTAATGTATAAACGCCCATTGTCCTCAGTCTGACCTAATATTATTATATCATACATTAATTTTCAGATAATTGCCAGTTTTGATATTGGATAGTAGATCATAGTCAACTTGCATGTTGTATATCTTTGTTAGCAATTTTTCTAATATGAAGATTTATGATATGTCCGGTTATGGCTGTTTTTTTTTTCAAGGAGCAACCACTGATTATTTCCGATTTGGTAACACTTGTAAGGTAGGCAATATCTCATGCATTTATAAAGTAATAACATAAATCTATTGTGATTCAAAATAACAATTAGGTGACTGTTTCATAACTTGCTTTGTTTTAATTCAGTTTAATCGGTCGTTTAGATAGAAGAAACAACGTGATAACAACTATTTTGTCGATCAAATCTATGCGTTTGCTACATATTGCCTATTAAAGCCTAAAGGCATCATCTGATCTTAATCATACGGAGTAAACAAAGAAAATTAAATGCAGAATGTAATGTTTTTAGTGTTTTGTTGCTGGTGAACACAATAATTCATTTTTTTCATTTGTAAAATAAATTATAAAATAAATTCTCAAGGATTAGTGTTTCGTGGTATGATTAAATATAAACAAAGACTTAATTGATCATTTTTTTCTGATTGATATGACGAATTACTTGATTTAAATTATTAAGCATTCGGGAAAAATCGTTATAATGATACACGGAACTGTGATTATATCTATCTCTCGTAAAAATAATGTGCTTTATCTCATAATAGTTCATTATTTTTGATAACAATCTACTTTTTGTTCTTTTGTCTAAAACGATTGATTTACATATTATAATATTATAATAATAATTGCAGTGCATTATGAGGTATTTTATGCATAATTTTAAACTAGTAACATACTGAGTTTTTAAGTAAGTACCGATTAATTCATCATCAACCTGAATCTATCCACTGCTGGATGAAGGCCTCTTTAAGCTGCTTCCACTTCTCTCGGTCCTGTGCGTTGCGCTGCCACGTACTTCCACAGAACTTTATCATTGTCTCTTCTTCTAGCTATGTGTCCAGCCCATCTCCATTTAAGGCTTTTAATGAACTCTATTACATCGCAAACCCTTGTCTGTTTCCTTATCCACTCATTCTTTTATTTGTCCTTTCGCGTTATGCCCAGTATGTACCTCTCCATACCACGTTGTGCTATTTTAAGTTTCTGATCTCTCTTTTAGTACAGGTCCATATTTCACACGCATATCTGATTACTGGAAGCACACACTAGTTGAACACTTTGCGCTTTAAGCACAGTGGAAGGTCACTTTTGAAGACATTATTCAGGCGGCCAAAAGCACTCTAGCCTAGCTTAACTGTGCGAACAATTTCATCAAATATACATCCATCTATAGACACTTATTGTCCTAGATAGATGTAGTTTTTCACCTGTTCGATGTGAGTGCCATTGATGAGGATCTCTTTTTGGCCCGCAAAGCAGTTAAACATTACTTTCGTCTTTGTTAATTCGCATACTTATAACATTATATATTAACATTGCTACTCCGCCTCCCGCCCGAATCCCCTCAGGGTATTTACGTTTCAATGTTTCAAATCATTAACAAAGCCGTTATTTTTTTTTTTTTTGAAGAAGAACGTTGTTTGGAAAACCCATCAAAATAAAACAATACTTAAGTTTCATTATCTCAAAAATTAAATAGGCAACAACCATTTTTTTTTTTTATTAACATCGGAAAATTATAATTAGGTACTACTACTATTTCAAGAACCTTACATGCAGACTCCAGTACCAGATGGCCCACAAATTTTAATAAAATTTATTGTCACCGTATACCATCTGTATCTATGAATATACGGAGAATAGGCGAAAATGTAATTTGAACTGGACATAAAAATGTGACAAAGATACCTAATTGAAAAACATTGCACATTTTAGCTAATATTTTTATATTATAGAGTAGATACATAATAATAATATGTCCCATTTATTATTGCTACTTTAATCTATACTAAAATTGACTCTGGATATTGTGCTATGATCGGTATAAAATGATGGTCGTTACTTAAAAATAATATGCATATACCTAGCTATTTAAATGTATAGATTAGTGGTAATATCACCTGTGTAAGCTACTTGGTGATACTTACCAAACGTATTAGGGGTTGATAAATTCGTTGGTTGCATTAGAAATTACCTACATTTTTTGTTCTCAACTAATAATATAATATGCATGTTTCAATGCAAATTGGCACATCGGTAATTAAAATAAAGCTGATGTATATAATATGATGAAAAGAAAACAGACAGTGATACACAGACATATTTTGTTTTTGATGTTGATTTATTATTTTTGTTTTTACTGAATAATATTTTTTTAAATTTTTTGTCGTTTTTTTATAAATGATGAACTTTGTATCATCTTTTTTAAGTGAAATATTTCCATATTAATAAAAAATACATTAAAAAATTATTTTATTATACTTATGTGGCTCTAATATTTTAAATATTATTGTTTGTAGGTTTGTAAAGGTTGCTGACCCCTGTTATATATCTACTATACGAAAATTACATAGTAATAGATACGTATCAACCTTAAGTTGCAGTTATATAAAATTTTATTTATTCGTTTTATGTAAAAGAATTAATTTTGTTTTAGTATATTTTTTATCGCTCCCTTGTTTTTTGACTCCTTTAATGAAGTTTATAAGCTTTTTAAACTAAAAAGTATTAAGTATTATCTACTTACATAATAATATAATGTATTCGTAACGTTGAGTCAAAAACGGGATTAGAAGTATATAATGCATCTAATAATAATTAATGCCTAGTTTTGATCGAAGAGTTTGGTTACAATAAGAGGAAGCCTTATGGGTTTTTGTTATCAAAACACGCGAATTGACTGATTAAAATTAACACATGGCGATTTGTTTATAGCCGCTATTTTTGTTTTTATTTTTTGATTGATTCGAATATTATGTGTGTTTTTTATTAGGTAATTATGTTAAATTATGTATGCATGAATGTTTAGCTAAATTGATGACATTGTCAAAAAATAAATGAATAATTACGATTGAATTCCATAACAAGAACTGATTTGACTTGGTAATCATTTCAGGATAGAATGTCACTCATCATCGCTGTATGTTGTCAAAGTATGATACGAGGGTGGGTCAATAATTCCTTAGAAAAAAGCATTAAAACAGTTTTTATTTTTGTATTTTTTTTTTATTTCTCAACATAATCTCCTTGGAGCTCAATACACTTGGTTAGACGTTTCTCAATTTTTTTTAAACCGTCAGAAAAATAAGTTTTCGGAAGGTCCTCAAAATAAGCATTTGTCCGATCGATGACTTCTTCATTTGAAAAAAAAACGTTGTCCACTTAGCCATTTTTTTAAGTTTGGGAAAAGGAAAAAGTCACTGGGGGCTAAATCTGGCGAATACGGTGGGTGGTCGACCAATTCGAACATCGATTCTTCAATTTTAGCCATTGATCGTAAACATGTGTGAACACGGGCATTGTCCTGATGAAAGAGGATTTTTTTCCTGTTTAAATGAGGCCGTTTTTCTTCAATTTTGTTTTTTAGCTGGTCCAATAAAGATGCATAATAATCCCCTGTTATTGTTTTTCCTTTTTCCAAATAGTCAACGAAAATAATTTCACGTGAATCCCAAAATACAGTAGCCATAACCTTACCAGCTGATTTTACGGTTTTCGCCTTCTTTGGACATGGTTTGCCTTCGCAATCCACTGCTTTGACTGTTCTTTCGTCTCGGGAGTATAGTGGTGTATCCATGTTTTATTTACAGTCACAAAGCGACGAAAAAATTCATCCGGATTGCGTTGCATGAGCGACAACAGGGCTTTAGAGGCCACCACCCTATTGCGTTTATTGTCGACTGTGAGTAAACGCGGCACCCATCTTGCAGAAATATTTTTCATGCCCAATTTGTCATGTAAAATAGAAATGACGCTACCTTTTGAGATCCCTGTAACCTCATTTATCTCACTCAACTTTAATCTTTGGTCACTTAAAACCATATCGTGGATTTTATTGATCATTTCTGGTGTAGTCACCTCTACAGGACGTCCTGAGCGTGGTTCATCCTTTGTTGATGTACGACCACGTTTAAATTCATTTAACCAGTTATAAATAGTTGCAAGTGAAGGAGCAGATATGCCGTGAACTAAATCCAACTCATTTTTTATTTCGTTTGCTGTTAACCCTTTTATATTAAAATGTTTAATAACAGCTCTAAACTCAATTTTCTCCATTTTCCATTTTTCCATTTTCCACAAGCAAATTTTTTTTTAAAATGTACGAGAAACACAGAACAACCCGACCAATCTGATTGAAACTTCGCAGCATACTGAATCGGTAGTGCCGCTGCATGAAAACAAACCGCTTACAGTACTAGTCGCGCCACCTGTCGGCTTTTCTAAGGACTTATTGACCCACCCTCGTACCTTCTTTCGCCCATGTCCGATCCTAATAGGATCATATGGGCCTCCATAGAGTAGAGGTTTGTCTTAACAGATTTTGTTTTTTACGAGAAGTGGATGTCAGCCATTTGCTCAACCTATAAGCGATGGTGCCCATAGAACGCGTCGGGCGGGCGAAGTCGGCATATGAAGTGTTTATTCATAACCATAATCACACGTCTCTTCCCGCGCATTACCCTTCACCTATGTAATAAGCGGCCCAAGCAGCACAAAATAATTATTTTTACAGCGTCTCTCATAACAAAGCAATAAAAATATTATATTATTTTGGGGCTTGTCATTAATATTTACGACGACATTATTCAACCAGTGAAATATAGGACACGGAACAATGATTTCTCTGTAATTAAATAATTGCTTTTCGTCCGTCGATCGACGACGCTTCGCGCAGCGTGATTTTGGTAGCCGTGTTCAATGAATGGACTTCTTTGTATTTTCATTAAATCGTATCGCCGAGAAGCGAAAAACAGTGACTCATACGGTAGGCGGGGCGCAAGGCATCGTCAAGTCCAGTGTGCGCTGGCGTATTTGATTACGTTGTATTTTCGATGATTTACGCGCCACTTGTAGAAATTTTGCGCGAGCGCCGCACTCGCTGCGTCAATGGGCTTTATGCCTTAGGTCCATACCCTGACAGACACAAATTGAAAAACAATATATGTACTTGCCAGACCCAGCATTCGGCACACGGCGTGATACTCCAACGCTTAAGCCGCGCGGCCACCGTGGGTGGTAAATATATATGATATATATTATAATATATATGAGATTATTGTATATTGAAAAAATATATCAAATAGAAGAGGTACCGATATTTTGCCACAGTATCATTCACCCTTTGAAACACTTCTTCTAATTCTCTTGTAGCACTAAGTATTCCCAAGACAGTGACTGCATTATCAACATCATGTGGATTTACATACGTGTTCCCATCACCGATTATCATCCGAAAGACACTCAACATTTCAATAAATCTCAATACGATATGATTTTATATAAGGTTTAACGTTAGCCCTATTACATGATTTATAATAATTTTAATATTTTTTTATTACAAACGTACTGAATATACACCAGGTTTAAAAATGTTAAATTCTTTATTATTTTTAAACCGTGAGTATCATACCATTTAAAGTTAATACTAAAAGATACAACAACTTTAATTGTATTCAAATGCCTTTTGTCAAATACGGGAATAATAAATTTTAAAATTTACTACAAATTAATCTGTTTTTTGAAATGATTAAGTTTTTTTTTCAGATTATATTTAGGCTATGTGTAGTAGAGAAGGTTTTCATAAACGTCTTTGATGTTTTCATACGTCTTTTTAATATGTTAAAAAATAAACTGCTATATTATAATATGCATACATAGCAATAGAAGGTCGTAATATGCTTTCTGCACGACCACCTCCCTTAAAAGTGAAATGAAATATAACAAAATGGCGATATAACATACGAATCGTGACTAACTTGTTGCTCTAGATACTGTTTTCTTTTTTCTATCAATACGAGAAAGCAAATTTGCTTTATTGTCTTTACAAGAGTTAATAACAATGTGTCTGTCTGTACTGGCCAATAAATGGCACGATATTTTGATAAACGCGTTATTACCTGTCAATATTCGTCAAAAGCTAAACAACATGGCTCTCATATTAAACGTAGGCATGCTTTTCACGTATGCATAGGGAACGCAAAAATCATGAATAGTCTGGGGTTACCTTCTAAGTGAGGCTGAAATAAATGTTTAATTCTCGAGTGTGGAGAAATATGGAATAAACGTAAACACTTGTTATGCTATTTTCAATAATTATGACTACATCATGATATACATTATATCATACGAGTATATATGTAAACGAACCATATAATGTTTGTGGACATTCCGGAGGCTTTGTTTTCTTGGGTATTATGTTATGACCGTCATAAAATAAATCTCGCCTCAAATTATTGGTAAACATATCGTCACTGTTCTGGCAGAAAACACTAATTCGAAAAAATTACAAATTGAGTTAGTACCAAAATGTTCCTTATTTCAAACTTTACCATCTGGAAACCTTCTTAATAAATAAACAGTATTTATTTTAAAGTCATCCTTTTTACGATTACTTAATAAACTCACATGATAGAGCATTATTTCAAACATTTTAACAACTTCAAAGTCAAATTACTCAAAACTAGTATTCTCCAGTTAGTGTGTTCTGCCAGAACAGAGACGATATGGTAATCGATTTTACCTTTTTATGTACTGATTTGTTTTGTGGAAATGTCAATCAAAATTCTGACAGTAAAAATCTTGAAATGTAGAATAGGCGAGGTGAGGTTAGGTTAGATTCCAACACCGCCCGTCTCACAAAACATGCCACTCATTTGTTACTACTTTATACTATAGGAAAAATAATTTAATTAAACGCTGTGTAAAATCCTACGTATTTTTTGATTGTCGGAAATTTATAACTGATATCCGTTTTTCAATAATAATTATTATTATTTGTTACAGAAAAAATCATAATATCATATCTGAGAGTAAAATGTGTATTACGACGTTGACTTTCAATCGTAACATAATAATATGATCATTTCTATAGAGTGAACGTTATTACCGAAACTTTTTCGAAGAATGGTTGTTAGAAATTCCTTAACCCATTAGGTTCATACTCATACCCATTACGATCAGTGTTTTTCAATCGCTGGTCCGCTGAAAGTATTGTTTTACATTTTAAAATACAATTGCCAATAATTCCAAGCAAATTGTCATCCAAAAATTAAATATACAAATATTATTAATCTTCAAATGCCACAACGGTATACAGACATAAAATACAAACATTGCCTAAATTTTTGATATCACTAAAATAACTTATTTTACAGATTTTCGACTACATATTCATGTGAGAAGACATTTTTTGCAGTTTGTCAGTAATAATAATTAAATAGAGAAACCGAATGAATACCAACGCAGCGTTTCATCTCTGAAACAACACTAAAGTCACGGTATTAGCCAGAGGTAACTATTCTGCCAAAGATAGAATAGCATATTTTGCACTATTATTGACAATTTTATTCTGATTATGTTAACAATATAATTGCGTAGTAGGGATATATTTTTTGTATTAAAAGTTATACGGTTATAATGTATCTGATATGTCCAACTATTAAACAAAATACAATATAAATAATAGTTTTTTTTGCGCTAGCGGTCCGCGAAATATTTCTTACTATTTTCACCGGTTTGCATGAGTAAAAGGGTTGCAAAACACTGTTCTAGATTAAACACATATTTTGAAATGGTATGTGAATGGAAGATGATGAATAAAACTTTAAAATTTAAATTATATTATTGTTATAGAAATTTTGAGTCTTCCATAAAAACTGTAACTTGAGTGTTTTATAAATATACATATTTAATACAAAAAGGTGGGTAGGTATTCATTTCTTATGTTTAATATACTGTTACCAATATATTGTTATGTATCGCCGTTCTGGAACCAGACCGTAGTTTGTGAAAAATCACAGTTTTGAGATAATTGAATACAAAGATTTTAGCCTTACGAATAAACTGTAGTAAGTATTTCACTACAGTCTACTCCAGTGCATGCGCGTAATTTCATTAGTAATTAGACACTATTTTATTATTACAACGTTTATCTTAGCTCGTATTCTTATTTGTAACTTCCCGACTACCTACACATTTGAAACTTTTAGAATATATCATAACACGATGCCAATGCATTTTTTAATACTTTTAGCCATCTTTAAGTAGAATTGAATTCATTTTCAGTCAATTCAGTTTTGTATGAAAAGTTATTTCGACACCATTATTGGTTGCTAGAGGTCTGGAGCCCTAGCAACAAAATTATTAATATATACGTGCGTTACTATGGAAATCAATATGACATGTCAAAATGATAGTTGAAGCTAGTCAAGTAAAGTTTATATGATTCAACAGAAAATTTAAAAACGTATATAAAAAGTTCTTTTTATCTTTTAATTATTTGTAAGTAACTCCAGAATAAGATTAAATCTAGATACCTACGACAGTTTTACCATTTGATAGAAGATTGAATAGTTATAAAAAAATATAGTTAACTTAAAACTGCATTTTTTTGAGATACTTACTACAGTTTGGTTCCATAACGGCGGTATAATAATTATTACATTTAATAGTATCTAGTTAATATTACATAATAATATATTCCGAACATTTTTATAATTGTGTTATATTTACAATATGTAGTGTATTTTTTATACTGTATTGAAATTGTATTTTTTCATTTATCTAGCTATTTAATAACATATTATAGTGTTGTTAAAGTATTCAATGCCCGGACAGTAAGTAATTTTATAATTCTTATTTATTGTGAACGATTGATTTATAACATTTTATATGAGTTACAACGAAAATAATAACTCTTAATATGCTTTTCTCTCAAGGTAAGCAAGATTACTGAGATAGGTATATTGGATATTTTAGACCTTGGATGGTGTTTTTTTTAGTGTAAGATTGTCTTAGGTAACATGCGGTCAGTAAGATCCAAATATTAAATAATTACATCAATTGCTTGGGATATGTTTGTTTACTTCTGGTAAATAAGTAATTAACATTTTTAATTAGTACTCATGGGTATCAATGATTAATTTGTTTAAATATCATAATGTAGGCTCTTATATATATAACTATAAAAAATCGTTAGATGCTCGTACATAATACTTTATGTCTTCAATAGTTTCAAATAATTAATTTAAAGTAAATCGCAACTGTCATATATTTTTAACAATGCAAAAGGTCAAGAGCAGCGTTGCCAACTTAGCGTTTTTTTTGCCAGATCTATCATTTTTCGATACTTCAAACAGATTAAAACTTTTCACAATAAAGCTAGAATATTATTATACCAGATTTGCATAAAAAACAATAATATGTGGTTTTTTTGTACCTTATTTATGAATGTGACATACAAAATTATGACTAAATTTCTTAACTACACTATTTTATTAGTTGCATCATTCAAAATTCTTCTTCGATATTAATAATTGTTCTTGTAAAAAAGGATTAACAATTATGAGATATTTTTTTGAAATGCTAGTTTCTAGACACTTCGAATTTTGAGAAAGTCTACCATTTTTTTCTGCCAACTAACTTATTTTCTTACCTTGACTGGCATATTTTTATGAATGACAGTTGGAAACACTAGTCACGATGCTAAATGATAGTAGTGTAGTGAAACAGTAGTGCAGTAGTAGCAATGAACCGGGAATTAAACCAGAAGCACCCAAGTGAATAGCGAATGCCTTACGCACTAGACCAATATTAGGCTGGTTCGATTCACTGCTGGCGATGGTCCCCCCAAACTTCTTTCATTCCTCTCGATCGTTAATTGTTTGCCAATAGCTTTTATTAATCTCCTATATATTATTATCCTAAGAGATTTTGGAAAATGCACTAACAGCTCATTTAAGCGACATTTTATTGTTATTTTTACATCTTCACTTCGAAATGTGCGCAACCGATTCATCTACCGATTGAATTGAACACATTTCAGAAATTTTCAATGATTTTACATGTACGTGACGTTTATATCCGATATTTTCTTACACACCGTATACAATCGCCATATTTACTGTTTCCGCCTCACAGAATGATGTCTTCGTCGCTTAAGACCTTCTAATCCTTTATTTGACAAACGGATACGATTATTTTTATTCAAATATCGTAATGTAGGCATTCATTGGCGCACTTTTTTCCGGTGAAAAAACCATAATCTTGGTACAATTCACTACGTATAATATCTTTTGACAGCGAGGTACGCCACTGTCTGCCATTTCATAGATAACGTGATATTCCAAATTTGATTTTTTTTAAATACTTTGTGGCTGTTCACTCAATCTTTTTTTATTGAATAATTACCTAGGCTACTAATTTCCATAGATCAGATAGTCATATTAAACTAACAAAGTTGCCATTGCAAACAATGAAAGAAATTAATACGAATTGTTATAGTCATCAAAATGTGTGATATTGTATAATATCTACCTATTTTTATCGTCCCTATCATCATCAATCTTGACCTATCCACTGCTGGATGAAGGCCTCCTTAGCCTTATTCTACTCCTTACTTACACATGAATTGTTATATTTATCAAAATCAGTGATATTATATTATTATCTACCTATCTATATATAATGCCATTATTATCACGAGCCTCAATAAATCCACTGCTGGATGAAAGCCTCTCTACGTTGATTGTATTCTTGACAGTATTGAATTTCTAATGCTATTTATCTACATATCATATCGTCATCATAATCATCATCATCATCAACCAGGATCAATCCACTGCTGGATGAAGAGTTCCGCAACCTGATTCTACTACTATTGGTTTAACAAATTTGTGATATTATACATATTTCTATCCATCTTATCATCATCGACTTGAACCAATCCACTGCAGGATAATGGCCTCCCTAGCCAGAATCTACTCCTTTCTGTCATATGAATTGCTGTATTTATCAAAATCAGTGATACTATATTTATCTACAAATTCATATTGCTATCATCATCATCATCAACCAGGATCAATCCTCTGCTTAATAAAGACCTCCATAGACTGATTCTACTCCTTTTTGTCATATGAATTTCTGTATTTATCAAAATCGGTTATATTATATTTATCTAAATATTCATATCGTCATCATCATCATCAACCAGGATTAATCCACTGCTTAATAAAGACCTCCCTAGCCTGATTCTACTCCTTTCTAACAAATGAATTTCTGTATTTATCAAAATCGGTGATATTATATTTATCTACATATTCATATCATCATAATCATTATCATCATCATCGACCTGAACCAATCCACTGCTTAATAAAGACCTCCCTAGCCTGATTCTACTCCTTTCTGTCATATGAATTGCTGTATTTCTCAAAATCGGTGATATTATATTTATCTACATATTCATATCGTCATCATCATCATCATCATCATCACACCGACCTGAACCAATACACTGATTAATAAAGACATCCCTAGCCTGATTTTACTCCGTTCTGTCTTATGAATCCCTGTATTTATAAAAATCGGTGATATTATATTTATCAGCATATTCATATCATCATCATCAACCAGGATTAATCCACTGCTTAATAAAGACCTCCCTAGCCTGATTCTACTCCTTTCTGTCAAATGAATTTCTGTATTTATCAAAATCGGTGGATATTATATTTATCTACATATTCATATCGTCATTATCATTATCATCATCATCGACCTGAACCAATCCACTGCGTAATAAAGACCTCCCTAGCCTGATTCTACCCCTTTCTGTCATATGAATTGCTGTATTTCTCAAAATCTGTGATATTATATTTATCTACATATTCATATCGTCATCTTCATCATCATCGACCTGAACCAATCCACTGCTTAATAAAGACCTCCCTAGCTTGATTCTACTCCTTTCTGTCATATGAATTGCTGTATTTATCAAAATCAGAGATATTATATTTATCTACATATTCATATCGTCATCATCATCATCATCGACCTGAACCAATCTACTGCTTAATAAAGACCTCCTTAGCATGATTCTACTCCTTTCTGTGTTATGAATTTCTGTATTTATCAAAATCGGTGATATTACATTTATCTACATATTCATATCGTCATCATCATCAACCAGAATCAATCCACTGCTGGATGGAGGGTTCCGCAACCTGATTCTACTACTATATTATACCTATTTCTATCTTCCTTACCATCATTGACCTGAACCCATCTACTGCTGGATAAAGGCCTCCCATGCCTAATTCTACTCCTTTCTGTCATTTGAATTGCTGTATTTATCAAAATCGGTGATATTATATTATATCTATTTATATTTCCATTATCATTATGAGCCTGAATCAATCCACCGGTGGATGAAGGCCTCTCTTAAGTTGTTTGAATTTCCGTCGGTCATATGAATTGCTATATTTATCAAAATTGCTGATATTATATTTACCCATTCATAATATCGTCATTATCATTATCAACCGAGATTAATCCACTGCTGGATGAAGGTTATCCCAACCTAATTCTACTCTTCTTGGTCATATAAACTGCAATATTTTTTTTAAATTTGTGATTTTATATACCTACCCATTTATATCGTCATTATCGTCATCAACCTGTATCAATCCACTGCTGGATGAAGGCCTCTTTAAGCTGATTCCACATCTTTAGGTCTTATAAATTCCTATTCTTATCAGATATAATATGCATTGCTTCATTATTTATCAACATTTGTGTCGATATGAATGTCCCGCACCGGGAAACTATATTGTTAAAGGTTAATTTTGAAATCAAAATATGATTTTTAAAATATTATTCTATGACTCCAAGCATTTATTTTTAATAGAGAATGAAACAAAATAATGTTTAAATTTATTTTTTATGCTGCTTACCTTTTTCTATTATGTAAATGGGACCCGTAAGAGATTAATATTCGCGTTATATTGGATCGCTATTTATGATAATCACGATTGAGATGTATAATTATTTATCATATTTAAATGCACATACCTACACATATTTTGTATTAAAATTAAAATAGCAGTGGTAGCAATCGGCGATTGCCAGTTGTTCTGCTAAACCTAGCAGCCTGAAATGGTGTCAGACGATATTGAGAAGGCCAGACTCCAGAATAAAACACGCACATGACTCCATATTTGTATTGGCAGTGACGACATGCAGATCGTAAAACTGACAAATCAGCTAAATTTTCAACTATCTGACGTGAATGAAAATCCATCCCGAAGAGAAAACTATGGCGCAGTCTATACACACTTTACAATTATTATATTAAAATCCAACACCAAGTCACTATGACGAAAAGCTGTCTGCAAGACCTAGCAAGACAGACTGGTGAGAGCCAGCTGGCTCAGCTAGTTATTATAATTATTCAGAATATTTTAGGTTGGTCTTGTGGCCGTTTATAATAGTGCATCTTCTGTACCACTGTATGATTGCTGTTGCCCACTAGTTATCAACGCAATAAAAAAGGTGTCTAGCTAATTATTAAAATATCATCGGTTTGGCCACATGTATAATATTTCATATCTACTTAGTTTTGTCCGCTTCCTTATCCAGCGCTCATTGGTAACAATATAGTTCGAGGAACTTCATTTAAGTCCACTAACTATTATTTCATATGTATAATAGCACCCAAGTATTGCACTTGCATTATTTACGTCTTGAGTAAACATTAAAAAAACGACCTGCAACAGAATTAATGGGAACTTAAATACCTAACTAGTGTGGAGTAACAAGCAACAAATCTCCAATGCGGGAGAATATGGGATAAACTGAAACACGTATCAAAAATACGTTATTCTAAGATTTTCCTTCATTCTGACAACTGCTCTTGGTTTATGCATTGACGTTCATTCAATATTAGTGTATTTAAAGATTGCAACACACACTATTGCACGTCTATAATATGTGTTTTATTTTCGTAGGACACTCATACATTCAAAACTCTACTTCAAAATGTAGTAAATTGGGGTTTAGTCTATCTGAATTCTATTTAATAATCTGTTATGTGCCTACAACTATTTGATTGGTCTAAAATGTATGTTACATACTTTTAGAAAAATTTAATTCTTTAAGTATCAAAGTGACGATAAGTTACGTTAATTTAAATTAAGGCTATTTAGTGACTGTAACTAAAATAACAGGATACGAAATAATTTAAAATAACCCACACACCTATATTTGTTTGCCCGTTATATATTTGTGCAAGAGAAAAAAATCAGAGTAATTTATTTCGGTATGTATGTGTAAAAACGCAAAAAATAAGGCAGTTTTTTCGATTCAATTTCAACAAAAACTCGTACACGGGCGTTGCCTAAAATTGAAGCAGAATTGCGCCCAGGTTATTTACCTAGGCATGTGTAACTCGAAATGTAGTCACGCAATACATAACAATTTCAAATACGAATATCAGTGCCTTGAAATACTGCTAAATACATGAAAAAACGTGCAATACTTACTTTCGTAATCTCGTTAAGAATAACTAAATCATTGTTTGTGATAGTTTTTAATTACTTCTACTTTAATAAATATAATATGATATCCAATTTAATACTCAACTCTCTTATTCCAAGCTACTTCAATGCTCCTTACGGCTAGAGTAAATATGGTGATGTTATTTGGTTGGTACTGAATTTAATATTACAAGAAAGTGGAATATTGTTTTATTTTAAATTTTTTGGGCCTCTACAATCTACATTCTACATAATGAACGTTGTAGTAACAGATTTTAATTAGAAATAAATGTTAGCCACTTGATCAACGTATGAGGTTCATACTTTGGATCCAAACGCACATTGAGAAACAGGTGATTTTTTCCCCACTAGATCCGGTGTTTTCAGACCATCACGTTACCCGCTTGCATACCATGGGCTTCAGTTTATATTAATTTCAATATATTGGAATATTATTCTATTCTGTAAAAATAATAATAACATTTAGTATCCCCACTCCATCTCTGTGCACAGTGGGAATGATAGCCAATGCTATATATATTTTTAATCCGTCTGTGATTGAAAATTAAGTACAGCGCCTAAATGAACAATTTTACTAAACTGACGCTCAATATTTTTTCGAAAATATTTACATACTTAGTTATTTAATTATATTTATATTGTATAAAAATAAGTAAATGTCAGATTTTTTGTTACATGCCATATCTAGCTCAAAATAAATTTGATGGTCAAAATATTTTCTTCCACTAGACAGAGTAATAATTTTGGGAATTTTAATAGACTGGAATGGCGATCTGGTGCGCTCCGGTCCATTTCAAGCCTAATTTATGTAGAAATAACGTATTTCATAATAAAAAAATAAATAAATTATTGAGTAGATAACCAAATATGCTTCAATGGTATATAATTATGATATGTTAAACATAATATGGTAAGTAGGTATATTGTTTTTAAACAAATATATAAATTTAATATTAATGATAAGTGGACGACGTAGTATTTCGTGATTGCTACAAAATATGTAGCTACACTTCTGAGTAGCAGATAATAGGGCAAAGATCGCCCTGCTGGTTAGGTGATGACACGGAAAGAAGAAGAATAGTAAGTATCTATGCACAGTGCTCGAAATGGAAAATTTCACGAACAGGAACGCTCTATAATTTTCCGAAAAAAAAGTCTGCTTGATTTTTTTTGTTACATACGTACGTACTTTGGATGTATAAATGCAACAATAAACTTTGAATTTCTGACGTGGATGTATATTGAGCAAGTGGGCAAGGATTGTCAGCGCCGCAGGCGAAAGAACCTCATCTCAACAAAGGATACCGTCAAACATTGTAGTATTCTTTATTCTTACTTTATTTATCACCCATAATCAGCAGGCATGATACTTCTACCACCACTCGTCACTGCTTATAACTTATATTACTGTCTCATTTGGGATAGTTCAGTTTGTTAATTAATTAGACTTAAAAAACAACATATCCACATACCTACCATAAAGATTCAAATTAAAAATTAATTTATATATAGCAAATTTTACAGATTATAGATTCAAGACGAGCACAGAATATTTAAAAAAAAACAAAGAAATAGTATTAAAATAGTGTTTAAAAAATAAAGAAATAGATGCAGTAACCATTAGAAAAAATAGTAAGTACCTATAAAGAGACGAGTAAATACAACATGTATACAGAACATATCTGTACACCGATAGAGCTAACTACGCCATTTAATTATTTAAGAAGTTATAAAACTAAGAATTTATAAACCGTTTACATAAACTCGGTCTTACGCAGGTGGAATATAGCAATATTCGAAGCGATTTGGTTGAACACAGTTATTTTCTGCCCAATCATTATTAGCAATTGCAGATTAGTTCTGCAGTACAGTATGTAAGCATACTTAAGATAAATCGATCGGATAAAGCCATGGATGGTATCCACACAGCTTCAAACAAAGGATCTTCAAAGATTTCTTTTGAACCTTCTCCACCATAAGGGCCATTAGGCCATACCTACTACTAAGAAAAGTTTCAAGCTATCATCACCAAACAACGTAATTATAGCATTTTAAATTGCCAATGGTGTATCATTTATTATCGGCTTTTGAGCTTTGAGAATCGATGTCTCCGCCTAATCTTAGTGGTACATTGGTACGACCGCGTTACAAACCCCCAATTCATGAGCAGACACAACAGCCTTCGGTGATTGAAGTTATCACGAAAAGACGATTTACGTGGCCGGGACACGTATTCCGGATGCCGCCAAAGAGTGCGGCACTTCGTACCCTTGTGGCACAGCATCAAGGGTTCCGTCGCCGTGGCTGCCCCTCCCTCACCCTGCAGCGGTGCTACAAAAGCGACATATGTGCTGCAGGTCTGACATGGCGGGAGGCGCGGGAGTTGGCGATGGACCGAGGGAAGTGGCGCCAACTTGTGCTTGCCCTATGCCCCAATGTTGGGACGTGACGGGGTGGTAGAAGAAGAAGAAGTATCATTAATTATATAAGATAAAACATGACGGAAGGTGTCACTCGAGTTGCTAAACACGATTCCGATACAATAATATAAAATTGTCGTTAATCAGTAGGTACCTACCTATATTCAACATTATAAGGACTAATATTGTAGTGTATGTATGTACCTATATCATGGGCCCCACATCGTGAAGCAGGCCCCCAGGCTAGGATCTTTGGTGGGGCCCCCTTCCTATTGCTAAGAATAAAGGCAGTATGTACGCGGTAACAATAATCTGTATATTTAGTGTTTTATTGTATATTTATTACATCCATACGAATTATGGAGATGTCGAGTATTGATACACAATTAAAAATTGTATCGTATAACCACATAACTTTAAACAATATTATTGTAAGAAAATAGCGCCGCAGGCGACTTTTTTTACTATTAAAGCAAATTTGTGATGTGTGTTTATCTCACTTATCTGGTCGATTCGCCTCGCCGGGCCCCTCCTGAGCCCGTGCCTCCAGGCTAGAGCCCTCTCAGCCCCCCCTTTATGGGGGCCATGACCTATATGTTACAATGATGATGATTTGGTTACCATTATTGTAATATACCTACACTTACCACCTCAGATTAAAGAACTTACCACCGTATTTATTTAATCTATGACTACCACCTACAATTATTAGATGTCCGCACTGAACACGTACCTACCTAATTTGTGAGTGTATTTTAAACTAAACGATTCAATTTATGATGTTTGTCCTTACCTAGCCTCAATATTATTGCTACGGTGATGAATGATGATAATACAGAACAATAATTTATTATTATGATAGTACTTAATAAATTTTTATTGGAGGAATTCCTATTTTTTTTAAAACAAATTTACAAACAAAAATTAATTAAAAGTTCTCTACATAGTAGGTATGTATTATTTCTATTATTTTTAAAGTAGCAAGTTACAACGTATGTAATTATAACACAATAGAAACGTCCCTTAAAAATAAACTAATTACGGTAGGCTATTCAATAGTTTCATACCAAAAACATTTTTGGTGCATTCATTCATTATTCATTGTAAAAATAAGGGTTTACGACTTGTCATAAATATTTTTTAACACGAGTCAATTGTTGAAATAACATTGAATTAGAAAACCCTGTGTCCACTGTATTGTCGATCTTAAATGCTTATCGGAGTGAATTCTTAATGTTTTAGCAGATTTACACGAAGTACCTACTACTTAATTAAGCCTTCATTAAATTTATAAATATCCACTCATATTTATCATTTTCAAAATGATAAAATTCTGCTTGTGGCCACTGGTCAACAGCATTATGTTAAATCAGTTTTGATACCAACGACAAAAAATATATATGTAATGTATAGAGAGGTATCGCCTGCTGAGATGTTTAACCAAATTTTAAGAGAACAAATTTAAATAATACAAAATGTTTTAAAAAACAAGCGATGATCACTAATAAGTATATTTTAGCGGAATTGTACGATTTAAATTACCAAACTTTATCATATTAATTTTACCACCGAAAACTCAATTCATTTGCCCGCAGAAATATACGTGGGTATAAAATTAGCACGGCAATTAGATGGCGATGAAAATAAATAAGTTTTATCACTCACAATAAAATATAAGTAATAAATTAGTAGGTAAGTAAATTCGCAATGCATACCAGTCAAAGGTAAAAGCGAGACTGTACTGAGATGTTTCATACGTTAGAAATTATTATAAAAATAATATGTAGGTGCCTACTTTATTTTTTATTGAATTTAAGTTATTTAAGTACAAAAGGTTTTCAAACAATGTTAGCAAAGGCACATTTTTTTTGTAGCTTGCAGCTGCAGTTACTTTTTTCATGTAAATATGCAATTATTTGGAGTGTTAAGACAATGCATTTAGATACGGACGTATCGATACAAAAAAAGAAAATTGAAAGAAATTTAGGGATGTCATAAATTTTATTTTTAACCCTTGCATGCCCGGCATAACAAAACTTCGTTAATTTTTAATTTTGAGAAAAACTTAAAAAGATACATTCATACATAATTATCTCAATCTAACGAACCGCAACGCAATTTTAAATTAATCCACGAGCCGGAACGGTATATTTATGAATTCCACGAACCACAACGGCGCTCCGGTGCGTTCCGGTCCATTCCGAGCGCTGTCTATGCATTTATAATATTATCATGTGTACAAATTCAGTTATAAACTCTAATTGTCTGCTTCTGCGTACATATTTATTACTACGGAATAGAGATGAGGTAAAAATCTTGTTTAAAAACGGTGGTAGAACTGTGTTATGAAAATTGCTCCAATCCACAAATTGACAGGGAAAAAGTGTAACGTACAAAAAAATATGTATAATAAATGCAGAGTTTTTTTGTTTTTTGTTATGACGGCATAGATAATACTATTTTTTTCTAAGTTTTTTTCACCAGTGCCTTGTTGAATGATCTAAATTTCTTATTTTATTTTAAGAAAGTTATGCAACACTGTCTTATATCAGATCAATATGAATAAGTATAATATTTTTTATCTTTAGTCTGCATGCAAAAGTATTATATTGACAAAAGAGTAATCAAGGCATTAGCCGGTACTTGGCAACGTGCACCAGTTTCATTGATTGTGTCTTGACAGTTGACGAATAACTACTTTCATTATATAGAATTTGGCAGGTGACCACCTCTCCCCACTCTTTTTGCGCCACACATCAGGAAATTTTACAAAAAATGTGGTTATGGTCAACCTATCTGAATATTTTTGTTACAGTGACTAGATAATAAATAAATACGCAACGACGCTGGTAAAAAACTCACTGCAAACGTTTTAAGTTCAATTCCAATATAAAAACATCAAATTTAATGTTTTATACAAAACTGCGTTTACTTACTTTATTTAAATGGTTTCTTTGTTTTATTTTATATAAAATTCTTTGATTTCTTTATATTTATTTGCTTTACCTTACAACAATATGACCAAACGTTATATTAATAGAATCAAGTTTTATTCTACTGTGGTTATATTTGAAAAATATAACAAAGGTATTTTACCACGTTTTTCTAAGCTCGTATTCTTGTTTGTCTGGTGGTTGTTTATCCAGTACAAATCTTGCAATCGATTTTTAACTAATTTCCCGACTAGCTAGACATTTGGAACTTTTAAAATATATCTGAACACGGTGCCAATGCATTCTTTGAATACTTTTAGCCATCTTTAATTAGAATTGAATTCATTTTCAGTTAATTCTGTTTTGTATGAAAAGTTATTTTGGAAGAAATCCGTAATCCAATCCACTATTATTGGTTGCTAAGGGGGTAGTCCTAGTAACTTAATTAATAATATATTTGTGCGTTACTATGGAAATCAAAATGACATTTCAGTATTCTATATTTGTTTGTTTGTTTGTTTTTTATTTACTTCATATCAAGTACAAATTTGAGCATATTATTGAGCATAATACTCGTAATTCATCAAAAAAATTAAAAATGTTGTATATAAAAAGTTCTTTTTATCTTGTAATTATTTATCATAATAATACTACACCAAGAATCGATTCAATTTAGTAAATTTAGTTTATTTTTAGGGAAATAAAATATATATTAATTAAATTGACGTTGTCCTATTACCTAGATTTATATTATAGTAGTTTCTAATTAAAATATTTGGTCGAATTTTGGATATTTAATAAATCAGGGATTAACATATAACATATAACTTAACAAGATGTAACCATAAATATATAAAGACGTTTCCTGCTGGGTTCTTACCTTTTTCGAAAAAGATTTTTTCTATGGGCTATAATTTTTATAATTTCTATTTTCAGAATTATGTATATTCAATAATTAGAATAGTACATCCTTACATCTTGTGAATTATTTGTTGAATAAAGGAAACAGTTAATTGCAAATATATATTATTAAACAATATGTGGTTACACTGTTTATGTTTCAGTTTAAATTATATATATTGGCTACTACTATAACAGGAATGTAATATTAAAAATACGTAAATATATTTATTTAATTTTGTATTATTTTAATTTCGAAACTCAACTTTAATAATGACACATTGAATATTATTATAATACTTAAGGCAATTTATATAGTTTTCATATAATTGTAAATTAATCGTACATACCAGTAGAAGTCTTGGTCTCTTCCAAATTCCATGTCCTGGGCAGCTTCTATTCAGTTAACCATTGCTAGTATTCCACTTAGCATTATCTATCCGGCGAATACGTTATTATTTTATTATATGAGTTCCAAAATGACAGTGTTTGCCACACATTACCACTCTGTGTACATAGCCCCAAACAATCATCTGAGACATCCTATTTAAATTGGTCTTACGATGTGCAGGACGTTTTATAAATTATTAATACATCGTTTTAATATACATAAGTAAAGTATCTGAATTTTAAAATTAGTAAATTTCTACAAATATGATTTCTGGGTTTATAGATTAGCAGTAAGAACTTATGACCGGCAAGTGAAAGATGTGTGTTTGAATTCTACTACTAAAGAAGTGTAGTATATCTTAAGGCTATACCTTATTTGAGGCATGGTCTAAAAATAGCGTGACTAGGCGATGCGCGGATTGTGCAAATGACGCGTGCCGAACGAAATATAATTTGTCATATAAATCCAACATGCGTCCATTTAATGTTCTGTTTATTGTTTTATTAGTAACAATAATAATATATTCATTGACATGTTTTCTTTTTCAAGTAAATGGGTAACGTTTTTTAGTCATTTTTACATGATTTAAGAATTAATACCCCCGTCGCCATCACGAAACAATTTGATGTGTTCACAGCTCGACGTTCGCTCTACGATTGCCAGCGAGTCCAAAATTTCGTCGCATCTATAGTTGAAAATTATTTGCCGTTTCACTGAAGTACCGTTTTCAATAATAATATCAAAATGACTATTGAATTAGTTATAAAAATTTTCTAAAACTTGGAAAGTTGTATTTTGAGATATCAGCCAAGATCAAGTTGATAAACTTTTAATGAAAAAAATGTTGCACAATTAATCAAGATTTATCAAATAAAATAGTAAAATAGTGTATTAATGAAACTGTCTCGATAATAAATACCTATTTACAGTTATATTACAAAATATCTTATAAAAAGTAGCGGAATGTAATAAAACGATTTTGATCTATTGTTCATGAAGCCAAATAAGCATCAGTTTTATTTGAACAGACAAGTTTTTTTCGATAAAATCCTCGCTTTAAAATAGCGTAATACAGTTAAAATTTATAAGAACGATTTTTCCGGCGACCATAGCTGATCTATGTCACCATTTTTTTTAGTGACGTGCAACTCGTTATAATATGTAGCATTAATTATTTTTATTAATAATTGAAAATAATCTTTTAAATATTTTGAATATATTGAAAATAATATTTTATATTTTATGAAACTTATAGCATTGTAATTGTATAATTTTGAAAAATTTCTGAAACATAAATATAATACCTATCATATTTTGTTTTACCAAATGCGGTTTATAACTAGTCACATTTTTCATTTTCCGTGCGACAGTTTTATTCATTGACATGCTGATTTAAGTTGTTTAAAATTGTGCCAAAATCTAATGGGCACGGACTTTTTAAGTATTTAATTTATATTTAGTAGGTACTTACATATATTTATCGAATAATTTTTCTAAATCAAATTTTGCCTTTGTAAAAAGACACAACATTATAAAAATATGCCTAAACAAAGGTTTTCTTTGATAACTTTGTGTCTTATTTTCTTTAACATTTAGTTTGTTTTTTTTATAAACGTATTTTAAGGGGGAGACGCATGCCAGTAGAGAACCTAGCGGAAATATACGAAGCTTGCAATTTGAGATTTTTTTTTTGATAATTTACAATTTCAACTGTATTAATTAATAAATATGTATCCGAAAACATTAAAAAGATTTTTTATTTTTTTTTAAACTTAAAGATAAACTTACAATTGTAAAAAAATGTAATAAAATGTGAATTCGTCGCAAGGTCAAATCTTATTACTGCATTATATTTTATGGTCATAAATATCATTAAAATTTATTTTATTAAGTTTCAGATTTTCTGTCGTTTAGATTTTTGACTAATTCATCGTTTTCATATTTTTTATATTTATTTTTAAAAACATCGATTTTTATAAAAATATAAATGTGTATAACTTGAAATCCTTTTTATTTATATCAACTCGACCTTCAATATTGTGACCACGCCTAAAATAAAATTTAATATACTTAAATAAAAAGGATTTCAAGTTATACACATTTATATTTTTATAAAAATCGATGTTTTTTAAAATATATATAAAAAATAATAAAACGATGAATTAGTCAAAAATCTAAACGACAAAAAATCTAAAACTTATTAAACTAAATTTTAATGATAAATATGGCCATAAAATATAATGTAATAATAAGATTTGACCCTGCAACGAATTCACATTTTATTACATTTTTTTACAATTTCCAGGTTACCTTTAAATTTAAAAAAAAATAAAAAATCTTTTTAGTGTTTTCAGATACATGTTTATTAATTACTATAGTTGAAATTGTAAATTATCAAAAAAAAATCTCAAATTGCAAGCTTCGTATTTTTCCGTTAGGTGCCTCTTTTCGCCTCTGATCGATGATCTTCGACAGTGGCTAAATATTTTTTTAAATTCTTTAATAAATATAATAAAGTACCCTCGATAACATATAATTATAAATAATATCACCCGATTTCTAACTTGTTTTAAATTGTCATCAGTTATCACAAATGTATGTAGTGTTGGTCTCTTATCAGTGTGAGTCTTCTTTACTAAGCCATTAAAATTCTACTTGGCCATATTTTACAATAAGGCATTTATTTGAATGGCATTTTTTTGTACGTTATCCATAAAAATAAGTTATTCTTCACTTGGAACGCCACTGTCATGGCGGCTACTCTGTGAGGCAAGAAGCAATTTCGCCTTTACGCAATACTAAAATTGACAAGTCATACCTTCCGACGTCTAATGAAGTGGTTAGAGTAAGTAAAGCATAATTTCGTGTACCTTTTATTTACATTACACGATGTTAAACTAATCGGTGGCCATGCATAGCTTTGATCTTATTATCTTGCAATATGGGAAATATTCAGCGCTCGAAATGGAAAAGTTTACGAACCGGAGCGCTCGACAAATTTTTTGAAGATATTTACTAGTCATCAAATCGTATGTGTATTTTATAAAAATAAGTGTGTCAGATTTTCTATTCTATGGTCTATCTAGCTCAGACGGTACTATTTAGTTTAGTTTACTACATATTTTTTCCACGAGACGGAGCGATAATTTTACAAATTTCACGAGCCGGAACGGCGCTCCGGTGCGTTCCGTTCCATTTCGAGCCCTGGAAATATTTTCAGTGTGGTAATTAAGCTATTTCTTCTATATAAGATGAAATTTATATTATTTATTATACAACCAATATTAGTTACTTTGACTGTTAGTACTATGTATTATGCACAGTAGTCTTTATATTATGTTGATTACAGTTAAGTATATGAAATATAATTTGATTCAAAGGTGTATCAGTGTCTCTATAAATATATACAAGGATTTACCTCCAGGCCTTCATTCAGTAGTGGATCGACCCTGGATGACGATGATGATTATACGTAGCTAAGAAAAATAAATAATATTTATGAATATAAAGAATATTGTATCCTTAAATGACATTATATTTTTTATTAAAGTTTATTAAGAGATATTAGCTTATTTGCATTTCTTTATTAAACAACTTCCGAATTAAAATTATTTTATTGGTGATACCTGATTATTATATGATTAATTACGACAATTATATATCTACTTAATCAAAATTACTTAATGATAAAAGTATTTCAAATATATTTGACGTACAAATTGAGAACTACGAAACATAGAATCACATAACTGTGAAATAGAATGAATTTGAATGATTGTATAGTTTTTTAATGTACTTAAAAATATATAGAAAAATAAAATAACAAATGATGCGGTATCACTGAAGATGAAAAGTTAACTAGAACAATATTAAATACCGACTCAGTAAGTAAATATGAAAGCTGAAGAATATAACTACTTACGAGTAGTTTCATAATATCATATCACGTTGTTTACTCACCGCTTTTTATAATAATATTGTAGGAGTCGCACATAAGTAAAATACGTTAATTTATAATGGCACTACCGTAATTTATTTTGTTTAATTGTCTTAATCAGCAACAGTCATTATCTTTTTCTGTTTTCTCCAGATCATACCAGAATTAGGTACGTAGTTTCACCGAAAACTTACATATGAATACTTAGTCTTTTGTGTCCTTCCATGATGATATCATTTAATCGGATTAGGTAAAATACAGACTATGTTTAAGGGGGGACGTACACCGCGTTGGTCAAAATGGAGGTTTTATCCTATTTTCAAAGCATGATCCTGGACATTCCTTAAACGTTGTAGATAATCTATAATTTTGAAGCCTTATTATCCTTTATATTTATTTTAAACATTTGATGACTGCATAAAATATTTTTATTACATAAAATAGTATTCTTTTAAACCTCTCGCTCTGATGTTTTAGAATATAGTCATATTTCAGTACGTCCATGTGAAGTGGTGTTAAGATTTTTTGTATGTATTAATTTTTAAAAGCATTTATAAAACCATGAGTAAAATTTATGTCGACATTATTATCGTGAAATATTTACAATAAAAAATTATATTGATAATCTCTGTGATCCCAAATTTGACAAGAATTAGGCATTTTATTATTCAAAAAATGGGCAAAATTAACACATTTTAAGATAATTCTAAAGATATTGATTATAAGCTATGGTTTTTGATCATTCAAATGTGGTAAACATTCTACGAATAATGTTTGCTTTATAATAATTATTGACCTAAGAATAAGGTAGTATTTTTTTGAAATACGCCATATCTATTGGCACTTCCCAGTAGCTAAGCTACAACATACGGCCGTAGCCATAAATTGACAAACGATTAATGAAGTAGGGAGTAAGATCATGGTAACGCACGTGTTTGAACATGTACCGTTTTTAAAAAAATATTTTTTTTTAGGTATAGATTTTATTATAGGTACTAAGTAGCTAGAAACTACATAGCGTCTTAACGTTTAAATTGATAAGAAATTTATCAGTCTTATTGATTTGCTATGATAGAACATTTAATAATGTAAAAATATTCATCATGATATTCCAATAGCAACTGTTGATAATTGATGATGAATATTGGTTATTTTTTTGTATTGTATTTTTATTTACAGTATTTTGTTTACAAATTTATAATTACCTACATAATATGAATATTTGTGTGATATTGGTAGACAATTTTATTTTTATACTTGGCATGCCATCTGTTAATCAGGTCGCGGATATCATCACAACGATCTTTGTCTTATCATCTGCTACCCAAAGTAGTTTGGTGAGCTGCACGTGTATTAATCATGGAGGTTCTTAAACTATGAAAAGCGGTATCGTCCTCTGCTACACTTACCGTTGGGCTTTTCTTGGATGACAAGTTGGAGACAATACCTACAATTTATAGTACACAGTTTCGGAATCTGGAGTTTCAGTCTTAAAAAACAGACCGTTGATTGGCATCGTCAGCTTAAAATCAGAGAATTCAGCTGAAAGTGGAAATAGTTTCAGTATAAAATCAATAGTAATAGCGATAGTAAAATAGTAATAATCAATAGCGATAGTAAAAAAAATATATTTTACAGTGAGAAAATTGACATTATTTACAATATTGTGAATAAAAATTGGATGATTAATAATTCGAATATAAAAAAATATTTTATGGTTACCTTAATTTACACAGTGTAAAAAAGTCGAAGGTTACTTGGCTATTATAAATGGCGGTCGCGATTCAAAAAAGGTTTGGAGCTTGGGGGTATAGGTACTATAACTCTGGCTTTACTTATTTTCTATTTGAAGAATAATAAATGAAGCTGTATGTTTCAAAGTCGGTAACCTCCATATTCTGCCATTCATAAAAATGGTCAAGCACATTTTAAGACTGCAAATAGAATATTTTCTGTAAATTGAGTCAGCAATCCCATTTTAAAAATAATAATAATATAAATTATATTAAATTCCACATGATGTTTTTAAGCCGATAGCTATTTCGGTTGTAACACCATTATCAAGACTGCTTTACTTGCTTATCATTTGGAGAATATTTTCTTTTTGCAAACATATTAGTAAATGATTAATAAAAGCAAATAGCGAAATAAAAAGTCATTAATGTGATAAAAAATAATAATAAAACATCTTCAAAGTTTCTTTTTACGACCATATATGGGCCTCACAAAGTGGAGATTTGTATTATAAGATTTTGTTTTTACGAGAAATGGATGTCAACCACTTGCTCAACCTATTAGGTCCTTACTCCATACTGTATATTATACACAAATTGAAAAACAATATGTCAGACCCAGGATTCGAACCTGTGACCCACGACGCTATAAACAGACGCTTAAGTCGCGCGGCTATCGTGGGTGAATCTTTGAAGTTAGCCGTATAATATAAAAAATGGCGATTGAAATATAAACAACTTTGCAATCAACTTCTGACTTAATTCTATTTAACTGACAAACAGAGCTGCATTTGATATTTAATGAGTATACATACACGTGATAGAAAAGTACTTACATGAAATTATAATCACGGAAATATCAAAAAAATAAAAATGGAGGTTACCATCTTAGAAAATAATAACTCCAAATGGTATTACAGAAAAATTGTTTACTTTAAAACTTATTTAATATTAATGAACATGCTGGCATTTTGCTTAGAGAATTTCATAAAACTCATAACATGTCGTATAATAACCGCTGTTCTAAATAAAGCACATGGTTTTAAAATGTAAGTGACGTGACGTTTTAATAATATCGATCAAAAAAACCGTCTTGTTTTCTATTATCTTTAACCCAGACAAGTGTTATTGTGAAATTATGAAAGGCGGCAATACTCAACTGTCAAGTAATATTTTTAATACTTACATACATTTTACTTGCTAACACATAATGCAACACAGTGCACACATACTCTATTTTAAATTTTATGTTGCGAAATTTCTATTATTTTTTTATGACTTCTCAAAATAGATACCTACTTGCAATGAAAAGTAATAGTATTATAAAAATATTATTATCTATGAAATTATATTATGCAGTGAATGCTTTTTTAAAATTACATTTGTGATACAGATATGACAAATTTATTTATTAAATTAATTATGTACAAAAAAAATCTACTGTAGCCCAAATAAAATGTCAATATAAATCATATTGATTTTGATCATGTACAAACATATGCTATTTTTTTGATTTATTATTGAGTAATGTTTTAATTTGTATATTACTGTAAATTTATTTGATGAAGTACTGACTGATTTTTGTAGATACCTACATAGACACATTAGATATTACCTATGTTCATGTATGTTATTAATGATGTCAAATATTACTTACACTATATTTTTTAATAATATTAAGAAGCACATACTACAAATTAATCTACATTTTTGGATGATAATATTACAAAAAAATCATCAGATAAAACACGAAAAACTGTCTATGAGATGATGTAAACATCAATTATTTTTAATCACCTAAGTAAAATGAATATTTTACGAGTTTGTTAGTCATATTTATGGAAGTTTACTTAACTTGCTTTACGTGTTTACGTATTAAAAGCGCGATGCAAAACCATCAAAATTAACTTGGCAATAACACCATCCAATGTTGCTAATTTAGGTCGAATTAGTTAAGTGTGTCCTTGACCGTATTTTAAACCGTTTCGTTCTGGACCAACGCTTTTTCCGTAGATTCACTGCCTACTGTATGACGTATTATTGTGTATGTCCACTGTAAGGGATGCAATATAAATTGCCGATATTGGCCTCTAGTGCGCTCACCGCACCTGGGCCAAGGCCATTAGAGGTCATTAGTATTTTATCCAAATGGGGTAATTAATGGGTAATTAGAGGCTTTGCAGTGAATGTATTAATGAAAGGCGCATTGGACATTTCATTGTGGTTCTGCATCATACTCTAATACTGATTTAGAAAAAAAAATGATATATCTTGTTTTGATTTTATTAGTCACACAATAATGGATGATCCTTCCACGGATGATACGATTCTTCAGCAGGCCCGTGTTGTGGCAGCGCTCTCATACCAAGTCACCTCTTCGCCATTGCCATCCGAGCATGAAATCGGTGGCATTTTCAAAGCCTTCACGCTGGGAAAGCACCTGGCCATGATTGTATTGACACTTTGATGGCCAAGCATGTTTGGGCTGTTGCAGCGCCAGAAATAACGTCTCTTTTTTTCGAATGCTTTTCCAGTAGTATTTTTCCGGATTGGTGGAAAAATTAATACTTAGGATAATCCCTAAAACCGGCAGCCGCCCTCCCTCTGACCCTAAGGCCTACCGCCCTCTGACACTCTTGCCTACATTCAGCAAGGTGCTGGAGCGTCTTATGTGCACACGACTTGAGACTCACCTCGCAGAGACCACACCACTCTCCCCGAACCAATTTGGCTTCAGGCCGCGTAAATCTACTGAGGATGCGATTCGAGAAGTTATCAACTACACTGAAACAGCAACAAGTAAATACGTACTAGTCATTCTTTTAGACATAGCGGGTGCCTTTGACAGTGCCTCCCGGCCATTAATATTGTGTAAACTTTGATTAAAACGTGTACCGGGAGACATATATGCACTAATCCAAAATTATTTCAGTGACAGATCTATATTATATTGATACCGGCAATACAATAATATCTAGGAAATCTACAATGGGGCGTCCCCAGGGATCAGTTCTTGGACCCCTTCTATGGAATATTCTTTTTGATGACCTTCTGTCGACCCCGCTTCCAAACGACTGCAGTATTATTGCCTATGCGGATGACGCGTTTCTCCTTGTGAGTGCGAACAGCCGCAATGGTCTTGAGCTAGCTGCTAACGAGGCTTTGGGAACCATTATGATCTGGGGTTTTACTAACAAACTCACTTTTGCTCCGCATAAAACAGAATCCATCCTCCTCAAGAGAGCAGCCAACCTCACTTCAAGGTCGCCCACCATCCATATGGGTAGTACTTTAGTTAAAAACAAAGATAAGGTTAATTATCTAGGCATTTTACTGGATGACAAATTATCATTTTTGCACCACGCCAAAACTTCGGTGGCTAAAGCCAAAGCAGCTTACCATCGAGTCTCCTGGCTTACTGGAAGTAATTGGGGTCTTAATTTCAGATCTCTTAAAATAGCTAACGATGCAATCTTTATGAGTATAGCTGGATATGCCGCCAGTATGTGGTATCATAGATGTAAGTTATTGTCCATCTGGAAAACTCTTCTCAGCGGTCAACGCTCAGCATTACTTGCCCTCACTAAGGCTTATAAGACGACTTCTACCGACGCGTTGGCTGTCCATGCTGGAGTGCTTCCGTTAGACCTGCACATTCAAGTCCGTGGTGCCACGACCGCCTTGCTTGGAAGTCTGGGGGCGGAGGTTGGTGGTATCTTTATATCGCCGCCTTTAGGTCTTGAATCCATGAGCCGGTGCGCTCGAAAAGTTATTGTACGCGACCTGGCGTATGACACGGCGCTACGTGCGTGGCAGGGGCGATGGACTACTTGTCTTCTTCCAAGGGCAGACAAACGTATTTGTTTTTTCCTAATATAAAGTGGCGCATGGAGATAACCAGATTGACTCCAGACCATTGGACTTCTCAGTTCTTAACCGGGCACGGTCGTTTTGCCTCCAAGCTCTGTCAGCTTGGCCTAATAAAATCTCTTATGTGGTGAATTGCAGGATGCCGATCACATCCTCTGGGAGGAAGAGCTTCTCAAGTCAGTCCGACCCTCAGTTGGACCGGTTGGCCATTGCGACTTGGTATCTACGAGGGAAAATTTCTCAACTTTGTTTGCGGCATTATACGGCGAGCGAGAAGGTTTTTCCTCATCGAGAATTGACCGTATTACAAAATATGGAAGTAGGGATCTCGCACACTATAGTGCACGCCAACCAAGGTCTTGAGAAGTTGCTCCTGGGACACTTTCGGCACAAATTTGAACAGCGCTTATCGCTCGTTACGCCACGGTATACGCCCGCATAACGGGTGTAGAGACGTGGCGGGTGGTAGAGGGAAAAGAAAGTCACACAATAATATCATGAATTACGAAGAAGTACTTAATCAATGAGAAAATATATAAAATTTCTGTAAAATATGTAGCCAATAACGAAAAATGAGGGTTTAATCGTGGTTAAATCAGTTTTAAATATTATAAAACCAACAAAAGTATTACCGTAAAAAATATTGTTGAATAAACCCCCCCCTTACGGTACAAATGATAAAATAAAGAAATTTAATTGTTTGGCATCATATTTTCTCTTTTTTAATATTAGAGTATAAATGATAAATTTCATATTCATTTTATTTACAAATTGCTTGAAAGTTTTTCCTTAATTTTTTTGTCATATCGTTATTCAAATACATAATGATTTTTTTTTTAATAATGATCAGAAAATATTAAATACTTAATACAATATAATAGAATATTTTATTTACTTACTTAATTTAAAACGTTCGACTTGTTATATAATTTTATTTGCCCAAATATACTATAAAGTAATAAATTTCAAAAGGTATTGACAGAATACGGTTAAGAATTTCAAATACATATAAATAAAATTACGAACCTTGAAATATCACGCCATGTTGTTGTAAAAGTATTGCTGTCATAAATTTCCTGTCGGAATTAAATACCGATAATTCTAAATAAAATCACTTCTACGCAAAATATTCACAGCAAAAACATTTTTTAAGTATGTCTACTTATTCATTTATCGGAATATTTCGCTTATTATAATATTATTATGAAATATATTAGTTACTTATATTAAATTTAATAAGCTGAGGTGGTGTATAATTGTACCAAATCAACAGTTGACCATGTTAAAGCCAGCTGCTGACCACTTAACATGTGTTTCAATGATTTAAAAAATTATAACATTGGTTACTATTACATAGATTTTCAATTTTGTGTCACGAAGTCCTTATTAATAAAATAAAATATTTTTTTGTGACAAGCTTTTGCGTTAATAGAAAAAGTATGCAATCTAAGATCTTAATTGAATAAAATACATTAGAAGAAAAAATCTTAGGTAAATTTATGTTTAACATTACACCAGCTGCATAATGTTTATTTCTTATTAATCAGTTATATAAAACTGATTAGATACATTTTCTTCTTACATACATCGTTCTTAATAGATTATCTTCCTAGATAAATTATCTCATATATCAGAAAAGTGTACTATCACTAAACTTATAAGTCAGGCGGGAACAGTGGCAATTTTTATAGCCAATTTTGGCAAGAATTTATGAACTCAAAAATTTTAACCTAACCTAACTTAACCTAACAAATAAACCAGTATATCTGCTACTTTCAAAAAATTGTTTTTCGCTGGCTTCAACTACATAGGCAAAACCAGAATAATCGTAATATGAAATATATAGCAAAAAATATATAATTACTAATGTTGACATTGCATCTGAAGATTAAAAACTAGTAAGAATACACAACGATAGGCACGCTGCTTAAGCGTCAGCCTATAGATAGCGTCGTGGGTCCCAGGTTCGAATCCTGGGTTTAGAAAATACACATACTTATTGTTTTCCAATTTGTGTTTGAGTCAGGGTATGTATCTAATAGGTTGAGTAAGTGGCTGATATCCATTTCTTGTAAAAACAAAAGTGCCATATTATGTTCTTATTAGAATCGGACATGGTCGAGAAGTATTATCATATTTAAACGGATGTGCAAAATAATATCCAATAATTTGATATACTCGTATTATAGTGATCAGGTATAATAATATTTCTGTAACCGGTATGGAAAATCAACGGTTATGATCAGAAAATTGTAATTTTCTATAAAATTACGGTAAGTAAAATATTATAAACGTAAATCAAGATAATCCAGTTTATTGCCAACAGGCTTTCGGCAACAGGTGTTCAAGTACCCATTGTCATATTGTTTCATACATTATGAGCTATGGTCGAACATCTAAAAGATAATACTCATTTATTTATTTCTGTCTAGCAATCGCCCACGAATTCGTCCGCGTGAAATACATAAAGAAAAAGAAGTAGGCAGATATACACAATAAATAAATGGACTCATTTATCGTGCCTCATTTCATATTGTTGCAAATTAATAAATGAAATTTGTAGTGCGTTATTTTCGAGAAGTTTTTTGGGATACCAAGAATCGAGATGAAAATCTACTAAAAGCAACTACAAGTCGTCAAAATCGGCTTCTTAAAGTTAAGTTCGTATCTTAAGGACTTACGCGCCTAAGTATGGTACTGCATCACGCACTAATTTGGTACGAGTAACATAATATATACCTACGCTGTGCAAGGTTCATCAGTACTCGTTTATTAGCTTTTGGGTTATACCTATGTTATAATCAAATAAACGGATAATGCAGTCAGTCAGAATCAATCAGCTGCTAGATAAAGGCCTCATCCAACTAATCTTATTCCTCTCAATCCTGTGAATTACGTTTCCATTTATGTATATCATTATAGTGCAATGGCATCTAAGCCTACCTTTTTAACGTTTTATACTACACTAGGTGACTGGTTTTGATGAGTGATTACCTTATTTAGCAAACATTAATGTATCTTATATCTTTGTTTGTCTGAATTTATATATTATGTCCAGTAAGAATTCTTATAGTTTATATCTATTTGTTACTCTTAGTGTTTAAATTTGACATATTAATATGTGGTTACGGGAAGTACAGACTGTTTTAACAGTTGGCAACAATGAGCTACTTACTCTTTTTTAATTACTTATTGAACTGTATTATGATAAAATCAGACTACTAAGTATTATATGGTATAGACTAATTATTGAATAATAAATAATATAATACATTTATTAATAATAAAACAATTTTTTTTATAATAAGGTAGGTACGTAATATTATTGTGTAATTTCTTCTTTCAGCAAATATTTGACATATTAATATTGATACAAGACAGCCTTAAGCACATTGCCTAAAGTTAAGTTAAAAAAATGCACCGACATTGTTTCATAATCATACTAAAATAATCTACCTATAAAATATACCTATTATTAATATTTATCTCAATTAATTGCAATTAATTATGTAATTATAATAAATTAATGCTAGTAACTTTGTTTTCGAAGAGTTTTCGGTAAGCTATTTTAAAATAAATATTTGATAATATAATTAGATATGAATGTCATAACACTCATAAACAAATATATTATTTTAATACGACTTTCAACGCGTCAACCCACATAAGCGGTAGCAAATCTTTTTATGCTGTGCCAAAAAACAAACAAATATTATGTCATGATGAAGGGAAAATAGAAAAGCACTTTTAACTTAATCCACGCGCTTTTCCGACCAAGATTTTTTCAGTAAATGACATACCCTCGAGGTCTGATGATATACCAGCTCAGTCGGTGGACCCGATGTGTCAAAGATATTTAAATTTACATAAATTATTCTAAATATTTAGAGGAGATGAGTTGTGTGTGAGTGTATCATAAATCATATTATAAGTCCAACTTTCTGTCATCGCTGGGCTAGATTGAGCGAAGAAGAATTTTCTTGGGTGGCGCACAATGTTTTTCTATTCTTTGTTTATTCCGTACCAAAAATAAATCTTTCATGCGATCAGCTTTTCCGTCAAATATTTGATACAATTTCACACTTTCTAGATGCTTCAATATCGTTAGTAATCTTTAAAATTCCGAGATTATTTCACGTGTTAGCAGAAATTCTTTGAGTGTCAGATGTGGCACGCGTACCGTGGGTTTGCTACTGTTGACATAAACAAACATTATGTAGGTGTTATATTACTAAATATAAAATGACAGGTACACTGCAATTAGGATGTTAATAAAGAAATACCGACAATTTTATTTAAATATTCGCAATTAAAACTAATTAATAACCATCATATTATTATTATTTACACATTTTCAGTAGGTACCTTCCTAGTTTGTAAGTAGTGATATTATTTTTACGCTTTAAATATCTGTTTTATTTTCGTCACAACATATTTCCATTTTGTATATTTTTAAATGTACTTAACAGAATGGCCTAAATACCGAAGTTTAATCAGTCCAGAAAATCATTGCGTAGCACGTTTTACGAATTCTTGACAGTTCGCCCATATTAACTGACCATTCGTAAAGTACGTCATAAGTATATTTTATATGGAAACATATGCATGAAAATCTTTATATCATACGAATTAATATACTTATGATCAAACATATTACAAAAACATTTCATTAAACATTTTTTTATTATTTTTAAAAAAAAAAGTAATTGTTCAAAAATATAATTGTTTCCTGGCTATATTATTTAGGCTCAGTTTAACAGAATGTTTTATTAATCTTTTATTAGGCACAACCGAAATATAATCTGCTGGTTATTACTGCTGTCTTTAATAAAATAATAATATATAATTATTAATACCATTTTAAAAAACGTGATTTTATGTATGTGCCACAGTACTTTTATATTCATACTACCTTGCACCTAGAGCATTACTATATACAAACATACATACATATTATATAATATATATATATATTATTTAAATGCGTATGTCAGTAAACAATATACACTTCTAAATCAAAAATGTTGCATAGATTGAACAAATTAAGTCGATCAAAATACCTTCGGCTAAAATCTCGACAGTCAACATTTCTAAAATTATAGCAAATTCTTATTAATGGTATTTTTTATAAATATGTATACTATAATATGATGTTTACGTCAATTTTATTCAATTAATAATACTTAGTAGATATCATTTTGATGCTTTAGACTTCCAAAATATATTAATATTGTAAACATTTTTGACCTTTATTTTAAAAGTATCGTATTTTTACGGTTTTTATTAGTATGTAAGTGTATTTAAAGCTATTTAATGTTTTTTTAAAACTGGGTGATTAAAAATAATCATTAAATACCTATTTTGTTTTAAATTTTGATGTGACGTTACAGTAAGTTGAATTTTTTTCGTGCAAAGTATATTATTGATAATAAATTGTTTCAAATTTGAAATTGATAATATATCACCCGGCGTAAAAATGACACCACACTAATTTTGAGATTTCAAAACTAAAACGGCAAGTGTATATTATATTATGTGTTTACTAACTAAGTTGTTCCAATATTACGTCATAGAATAAATCTTACTGCTGCACTAATATTATCGCCAGCTGCGCTTTACAACCTTATGGCTTGTCAGCATCGTATAAATTTGAAAATCCTTTACATACACACTTTGAGTGCCATTAGCTTCACACCCTTTTTCGTTCACAAGTATACGATAACTAGGTACCTCAGTCAGTACCTACTCATGAAACTACGACAAAGTTGCTAATGAAATCTAGTCACCGATTATATTCCATACTTGTTTCAATAAATAACTTATGGCCTACGTGTCAAAACATAAATTAATGTTATTATTTTCATTACGAAAACACACCATTCGATATCTTAAAATGGCTTTAATCCTATTTATGGCTACCGGTGGATTACGAGTAATCAAGTCAAATAATAAAGAGACATTTTTGAAAAATAACACACTTAAAATAAATTATAAAAAAATGGATATTATCAATTTGGATTTTAAAATATCTTAAAAACTGAAAGCCATTATTGAATTGAAAATTTTGTGTAAAAAATTTAAATAGTTGATATGAAATAAAAATGAATGTCTGAAACTGCGCAGTTCCAATTTTAAAAACTTCATTATAATGATAATGAGAGATGCACAAAACAAATGCATAGCATTGCTTTAATTCAAATTACGCACTGAAAAAAAAGTTATTGATTAAATTATACGTGAATATTTGTGAACCAAGGATATTTTGCAATGTAGAAAAATGGTTTATTGGAGGATTTTAGAAGACGTACGGCTATTTGGATTAAAAATCAATACTTATAATACGCAAAACCTTTTCCTCGGCAGTGGTAAAAAAATGACCATGTTATTGTGTTATTAGACATATATTATATTATTATAGTGGGACTTTTCGCAATATCTTCTGTTTTTTTTTTGTTAGTTTTTAATTATATATTATACTCGTACATACAAATTTCTAATAATTATTAATACTAATTGAAATATTTTTGGTAAAAACTTCAATAGGCTTTTTTCTACCTAGTTAATTAATAAAAATACATTTATGCAACTTCTATATTGATACTATTTTCAAATCTATATTTGTTTAGACGATTAGAACATTTTTTGTTTATGTGTTAACCAACGAATCAATTTATTTAAAAAAAATATGTTGAAGAAAAATAGATTGTTATCTGTTTTGACATGACAATACGCGCAGGATGTAGTAATTATAAGGAAATAGCAAGATGTCTTATATACATAATAGAATAGATGGAGAGCATTTTTGGTAAGTATTTAATATTATTTTATAATCATTTTCTTTTTCAGATGTATTTTAAATGAATATACGTATCTCACCAGGAAAATTTTAAAATAAAAAAAATAGTAGTTACCTAACTAATTGTATCATATTGAGTTATCTGTATTAGTGGATTATTAAGAAACTTGCTGCTGTGGAACCCACGTATTGAACAATTCAAATTATTGTTGTATATTTGTTTGGATCCAGAATATATCCCTAATATAACGAATATCGGATGGTAGTATAAATGAAAAGTAATGTTTTTGCTAAAAAAAAATTTGTATTATTACACTATTATACAGTATAAAAATATCATTTCAAAATATTTGTTGAAGTATTGGAATCAGTGTTGCCAATTATTGCCATTCATAAAAATAATAAGTTAGATGCAGATGATAGAAAAAAGTGTATATTTTTCTCAAATTTCAAAAAGTGTCTAAATACTAATATTTAAAAAAAATATATACCATAGTAATTAACATTGTTTTCGCATTAACAAAGATCAAAGACTTTAGAATTTTACAAATAAATCATAAAACCAAATTAAAAATGAATGCAGGAAGATGTTTAGTCACCATTTTGTATGTAACATTTATTATATTTTATAAGAAGGCATAAAAGATGGCACAACATATTGATTTAAAAAAAATCTGGTATAATATTCTAACTTTATTACGATACGTTCTAAACTGTTTGCGGCAATGACATTATTAATGGACAACGCTCTCAATACAGTAGCTAGCAAGTAAATTCGACGAATCGCGACATTCGCACATGTATAGGTAGACGTCACGTGACAAGATTTCGAAATTTCCATTATGCGATATCACGCATTGAGAATTTATAGCAATATCACCTTTATTGTAATGACGCTAGAACAGTGTTTCTAGTGTTAATGTTCATTTGAGCGAGCGATATTGATATTAAAATATGAATTATCCCATTCGGCAGACCCAACAAAAAGCAGCGGGAATTTATAGCAATATCAGCTTTATTGTAATGGCGTTAGAACAGATTATGCCATTCGGCAGACCCGACAAAAAGTGAGTGTCATTTTTTTTCCAGATGCTTTGTCCATATTAATGTCATTGGTTTGCGGTGCTTAAAAATGATAGATTTAAAGCCATATGACAGATGAACATTTTTAATCTAGATACATACTTATTTAAAAAATTCAAGATCTGGTAAGAAAAACGCCAAGTTAGCAACGCTGATTGGAATTTGGTAATGTTTAAATCGGTTGGCCTCAAAATCATCATATTATTTATTATTAAAATCGACCATAATACATAATAAATGTTCGATCCACTTTTAAGGTGGTCAATTAATTAAATAAGTATTACCGGAAATAGACGTACCAATCGACAAAAAATAAACATCTTCGCGGTTTAACTAAAGACAAGACAACTTTCACTTCAATTAAGACACATCAAAACAAGAGGAAATACTTAATGAGGTTTCTGTTCATTCCACTTGATAGTTATTGTTTGGCCAACAGCAGCCATAAACGTCGCTAAAAAATCGCGAGAAATTAGTTTGGAATGAGCTTTGCCAAATTAACGGACATGGACATTTGATATGCAGGAAGGACACTTCCCGGTAAAAATAATTTAGTGTTTTATTACATGTATAAAAGGCATTTTAATAAAATATCGTGTCAACATATTATTATTTCTTCGTGAAAATATGTAAATTTTCTAATTTAAAGGAAATATTATCTTTTGATAAAAACAACATCATATCCATTTAGATTACATATTTATTTTTTTTCAATTAATTCGTGATGTCACCGAAAATATTAGAAATTTCTAAATATTATATAACATTACCATTTTAATCGAGTGACATAAATTTTTGCTTGATACCACATTTTGATAATTTTTTTTACACAATTGCTTTACTTCAATTTTTAATCGCTATTCAAATCTATTAAATTCAAATTAAAATTTATTTATATAAATTTATTTATTATTTACGGTGAACATTACAAATTGTAAATTTAAGACGTTCACAACATGGCATAATAAAAACAAAAAAATAGCATTAAGCAGTGTAAAGCGTAAGTAAATTTATATGCAGTATCACAAAAACAGTATGAAAACTAAAGTAAAGGATACAAAAATTATAAAAAATATAAATTATAAAGCTATAATTATCATAGTTACCTAAATATGTCGAATTTCATTTTTTATAGTTAAATTGTATGATTATCGATTATTTTTCATTATAAAAAAGCTCTAAATATAGTATATTTTAAATAGTTGATCTTATTATATCTTATAATTTGTAGTTTCATGTTTTTTTTCAACGATTGAAGTAATTATTTCAGTATTATTAAACCTTTTATAAGATAACGACACCCTTTAAAACTAATAAGGATTATTTACACATCAAACTTGAAGTTTAGAAAAAAACAAGCTTGAAGTAATAACACATATGAACTTATTATAGTTTTTAAAAACAAACTCGACACACTGTTTGGGAAACACGGTTTTATTGCAATGCATACACAACATATTATACATACAGCCATAACTATTAAAAATGGTTTAAGAACCTCTGTGATTGGTACGAGTGCAGATTCACTGAACTGTTCCGGCTAGTACATGATAGAGCAAATATAGATTTCCCTGGTAGTGGTCGATCTCTATTAATTATGTGATGACACGTTAAGAACAAAAAGAAGAAGAATCAAAATTACTGGGAACACAAAAAGGCACACTCAATTCATAGGCAGTTGAGCATGTATCCTACAGAAGAGAATTATTTCTGAGTTCCCCGATATATCCATTTTCAACAGTTTAGTGGCTGGCACAGAGTCCCTAAATGAAGGCATATATAACTTAAGCCCCGGAGATATTTTTTAGTCTATATTATAATATAATATAATATTATGTTATTAGTGAAAAATATATTTTTATTGATTTAACAGTAAAAAATTTGATAATAAATGGTTTTAGATCAAGGTAGCTGTCATCATTTAAGAAATAAAATAATACTGTAGAGGTATTTGTTGTATATTGAGAATATGAGAATAAAACTCTTATTTATATTTCTATATTATAATATAGGTCAGTGTTTCAGGTTTTTTCTTTGTTATAATGTAAAAAAATTGAAAACATCGCAAAGAAACAGCTACATAAAGACATGGAATATATTATTTTATTTTATATGCATACCTTCATAATAAAAAGATCATTGATCCTTGCAAACAAGTCCATTGACGTGGTTGATCGAGACGGAGGAAGGTCGTCTCGTCTGAATCATCAAACATGGTTATGTAACGGTGTCTTCCTACATCGTCGTCGGTTGAAAAAACCTTGCGATCTTCTTATGGCCACGCGATGACGCGTTACGTATATATTAATATTTTAAATAGGGTCTTCACACAAAAAAGAATGTTTCGAAATTTATAACATAATATATAATATTATTTTTCAATATACCAATCGATTACCCTCTCTTCAGTGTTAAAATTATATGATGATATAATAACGGAGATATAGGTTAATCTGTATTCCAAAAAGTTATGTAAAACGATAATTTCTTAACCTAATAACAAAATCATAATATTCACCATGTACCTAATATAAAAAAGATTTCCAATATATAACTATATTTCTTCATAGACATTAATTATTATATTGGAAATATATTTGTCTTGGCAATTTTATTACAGTGACAAAATAAATAAGTATACATTTTAATAGTCTGAATTGTTTTTTCAATATCTTTCATTAAAATATCTACCGCTTCATAAAAGTGACAGGGAATACTATTTTACAAATTTGTCACACATTTTTTTGCATCTGTATTACTATTAAACGTGAAATTTATTTTTGAAAATAATGCTGAAAATAAACATAAGTAAGTCTTTCATCGCTTGATATCAACACAAAAAGTGTAAAAATAAAATTACAAAAAAGTGCAGCATAAATAATAGAATCTCGACCTATAGTACATTTTATTTGACAATAATAACGCAATATCAAGACAAAAATAAACTCTATACTATAAACTTAGGCATTGTCATTCAATATTGTGTAATAACTGGAGCTGAGTTTCTAGGATGAAAGACATCTAACCATCCAAAATCTTTCGTTTTAATAGGTAGACAATGAAAAAAAAGGTCGGGAAACATATACTGAGGTGGTACGACTGTGTGAAAAGAGATACATAATTTCTGATAGTAACGCAATGGAGGAAGCGGTAGACAGAAGGTAGTAAAACTATTTCGTGAAAGTGACCATGACACATATTGAAGTATTTTTTATTATTATTATTTGTTTCTTTATTAAACACCACAACAGGCCGTGAAGCCCAATAATAGTGGTAAAACTCCCAGGCTTGAGGAATTAATTTACATATTAGATTATGTAAATATATTTTGACCTCACCGGGAATCGAATCCAGAACTCCGGGATGGAAGGCTAGCGCAAGTAGTCTTTACAATTAATTATATTGGTTTCATTTGTGCTATGGCAAGTTGGGATGAATTATTGCTATCCGCAAAAATATGCTAAAACCAAAACAACCCGTTCTCTGCATTTACCGCATTCCCGTTAGGTACTCCTTCCTATAATTTGTAGTCACGTCCACCTTCCAGTTTATTATAATTCAAAATTATATTCTCGAAACTGTAATTTCATATATTTTTTCTTGAATCTAAATTATGTATGAGAATAGAAAGAATAAACTATTGTAAATGTACTCTCCCTCTTAACAATATAATATGTTATCTAATGACCCCGAAATTAAACTGAAAACTTTTCACTGACATAATTCTTTTAAAATAATGAACACGACAATTAATTAATAAACATACACCATTTGCTAATTAGGTTACAAGGTTATCAAATGCATGATTCAATTTGTCATTTATTTAAACCTTTAGTTAAATATAAATATATGTTACACATTAGGTAGTTATGTCACCTTGACATAATATTTAAAAGAATTTATTATATGGACAATAAGTGATACGTGCTTAAAACAATAATAATTTATCGTTTAAAATATTTTGATTTATTGACACACGCCTCTATGTATTAAGATGTCTGATTGGTATCGGATTTTTGTAATATGAGTACATTTAAATTACTTTTCACAGCAGTGACTTTAGCGTCAACTGGTTTTCATCAATGTAAACTGCAGCTCTGTTGAATATTATAATCATTATTTTTTTTTGATGCTATTTATTATACAGTAGAATCAATTATTTCACTAAAACGTATTTGCATTAAAGGGAATTATTATATAGTAAATAATAAAGATAATATACATACTTCCTAAATAAGTCAAATATAATTTATGTCAGTTGTATTAAATTTGACTCTTAATGAGTACAAGTTTTTTTTTATATAAATAATTAAATTCAAATACTATTTCGAGAATTTGATATTGGTATTATGTGAAATGAATATTAAAATTAAAAAAAAATAGTACACAAAATTTTACTTACATTTTTTTATGTGATATATTTGTATAAGTACACTTAAATATATGAGGCAATTATTAAAGCTATGGATTAAGACGTATGTGTTACTCGTATAGTAAATGTATAGCATAGTTTTAATTATTATGATAATATGATGTTATGAGTGGTCTCTGAGTACCTATATGTCGAATGTTTGTTGAAAATAAAAAGTACAATGAATTTAGAACATGTCAAAATCAAAGCAAGGTATAATAGTATAAAAGAAACCCTTATAATTTGTACCTACTAACATAAAAAAGAACTTAATTTATATTCTTATAAATAATTTAATCGTTTTTAAATGATCACTTTTAATTATGTTTTTGTTGCGACCATTTTTTATTCACCAACATATTTGGAGCAATTATTATGTTAATGTAATACTACATACAAAGTAGGTAATTGTATGTTATACTGAAATCTTCTATGTTTTCCTTATTACCGATAGGACACAACATTTACGTACATATCTCATAATAAAAATATCAATGCAGAATCATTTTAGAAGGAAGGAGATTATTGAAAAAGCCTGTATATTTAAAGAATGAGTCAAAGGGCGCGAAGAAGGATACTATGCTAATATTTATTCGATAGTCATGTATATTGAAATGTACATATTATTTTTTATTGTCCTTAATTCTCATACATATGTGTTGTAAATGTTACCCGATGAGGTTAATAATTACGAGATAATCCGCGAGTCGGCAACCCTAATTGTATCGCGACCTTTAGATGATTAAATGGAGGCTCCGCAGATGCGATTTAATTATACGCCTGTACCTGAACTAGATATATAAATAAATAAACAAGAATTCGAACGATCAGCAGATTGCGAGGTAGATGATTGCGCAACAAGTTGGATCCGTTATGCGGAAAAATAAAGATGTTCACCGTGAGATTTTTCAATGGCACACTCAATGGAGAAGACAAAGAATGTTGTATAGCAACCACGTGCTCTCACTTAACTGAATAAATTTGAAACAGCTAGTTGGAAAAGTGATATTAACTTTTATTTTAAAACTGTCACTAAAATATTATTAATTATAATTATTTCAATTTGTTTATAAATACATCCTTATTTGAATAGCTTATTGCGCCAGTAGCAGCTTCAGTTGTATTACTTTTTTTTCCTTTATTCAATGAACAAATTCTAGACTAGTAAATGATGACATTTTTATAAATTCGTTAAATAAAATATACTTTACCATTTGTCTAGTCAATAAAATATATATTTTGTAGTCTAAAAATGAAAACATTTACATCCATCGTAAGAAAACTCCTCAAAAATCACACATACATAGATATACTGATATAAAGAGACGAAAAAGATATTTAGCCAAATCTGATGCAATAAGTAAAATTTGATGTACTCGTATATTCCATATAAGGATTATGATAAAAATGTGTTTAAAATTAGCACGTTATATATAAAGTCCTTTTTAAAATCCGTGTTCTATATTAGAACTCTTAAATTATTCATTTAAAAATGTAGAAACCGTATTTCAAAACACTAAACAAAAATTTCGCAATAATTTACTTCTAAGATTGTAAAAATAATTATCTCAGGTATTCTGAAAATTGCATTGCTTAACAGCAGGTCACTTCAATTGCCATCGCAGGCAATTGGCGGAACATTCTCTAGGTTTAAAATATGTAACTACAAGGTGGTACAAGGTACCATAAGGTGCCATAAGGTGCGAAGATCTCCTAAAATGGATCTCATTAGATTCGCGTTTCCGTCGACGAGTCTAGAGTATTTTTGAGAGAATCGTCGAAAGAAATAACATGCCAAGACATACTTATACATAATTAGGATATTAAAAAATATCATGATATAATAATAAGTATTATCAGCGAATTCTGTTTTAAAGAACATATACCTTGATATCATTACATGTTAATGTAGATCAAAATTAATTTTCCACATGTTTTCTTCTGTATAATATGCTTTCAATACAATCCTTGTTCACGTGAAGAGTTATTTTTATTGATCTATTTTGTCATGTTTTTATATACAAGCCTTCTGTCTCGATACATGGCAGTCGAGGTGGTCGACGTCCACCAAAGGACGATAAACGTATCTGTTTTTTCCAGATGTGTCATGCAGGCTTCAGATGAGACAACTAAGACCAAGACACTGGGTAAGCCAGTTCCTGACAGGCCATGATAACTTTGCTAAAAGCTTAAGCCAAGCTGCATGGTTTTCGTTTGATAGGACATGGGCAGGAATTCACATGCGAACACGACCATTAAGACGCTGAACATGTCCTCTGGGACTGCCCGTTGATGAGATCCGACCAAACGGAGCTGTTTGCCAGGATCCGTTCACACACGGGCCCTATTAGCCACGCCGACTTGATATCAACCAAAGCCAACTTTGAGGCATTTGAAAAATTAATTTGCTACGTCATATGGAGGACGGAATAATTCCGATCCCTCCTTAGATTCATCACTTTCTCTTCTCCTCTGACTCCTCTGTTTTGGCAAAGTTTCAGTATACGGGTAGTTACAGAGGATACTTCATGTCATTAAAGATAAATGACGGCACAGTAAGTCAAGATTCTTTTTATTTTCTAAAACTCTTTCTTTAAGCACCAAGATACATGGTTGCTACATCAGTTCTGTGCAGCATCGCTTTGGGACGAGGAAGCGTCACACGAAAATATTTTCATTCTGACACGTTTATGGCGTCATGGAAATCGGCTGTGCACAAACCGCGGCTTTATACACATGGCGGGTGGAGATGGAGCAACTCAAATCTTGTAGTCCGTATTATTATTCCAAAAACTTGCTTTTGGGCACCTGAATCATGTAATGACCTTCCACTGTTCCTAAAGTGCAAAGTGTTCAACCAGTGTGTGCTTCCGTAATCACATATGCGTGTAAAACATCGACCCTAAGTAAAAGAGAGATCCAGAAACTTAGAGTAGCACAACGTGTAGAGGTGCATACTAGGCATAAATAGAAAATAATATTGAAAAATAATAATTATACCAAATATTACACGAAATAACATCTAATAGATTCCGGCCAATGTTCTTTAAAAATTAAGCAACCCGTAATTCCGTTAATTTTGGCGACCATTATTTGTGATTTAGAATCAAGCGTCAGAATCTCTTAAATTTTTAAAAGTAGGCATGTACACGTCTTCCTTATTAAAAAAAAAAAAAAACTATGTAATATTATTCTTTATTCAGTAATATATAGAGACCCGGATTCTCAAAAGAATGAGTACAAAACGTAAATAAATAAGACTTGAATTCAAATTACATCACGTACCCACAGAGTTAATAATATAATTTTTCTATGTTTTATGTTTGACTTAATGTTTAATTATAATTTTGGATAACTAATTAAATTTAACGTAACCTTTAATACTTTTTGTGCACATGTCTATTTTTTAATAATACTAGTGTTGGTTTGTCACACTTCACTTTAGAGCGGATATTGCATTAACTTAATTAACTTAACATTAAATTAAATGCAATATTCCAACAGAAAACTGTGATAAAAACTTTAAACATAATGTATAATTTAATATCCTTATAGGCAACCTACATTACTAAGGGGCAATATTATGATAATTCACTACTACCTATGTCCAGCAAGATAAATTTATATTTTCAATCTGTCAATAGCCAAAGTCTTTTAATCATTATTTTGTAAATTTAATTCAGTAAATGTGATAAATTTACACATGTTCGCATGTTTAATTCAGAAAAGTATATGATCGCATACGGTAAAATTTATTTTTATAAATTAATTCTAAGTTATTAATAGCTCCAACAGCGTATTTAGACATAAAGGTACCTAATCATATTCCCAATATAATGTTGCCATATAAGATTATTAAATAAATGCAATTAAAGAAATGCGCTAAATAGTGTCTGTATATGCGAACTACTGTCAGTTTGTCCGAAAAGAACACTTTCGTGATTACATAATTTAAAAATTTTCTGCCGCTTGATGTTTACGGACTTTTGAGTTTCTGGTTTTATGAATATCCTGTTTCTGTTATAAACAAATTTAAAGAGTAAATTATTGACACTGTAATGTAATAATATATGCCCTGTATAGACTTACCAGTATATAATCGCTATGGGTGATTGATGGACCTACAAACCCCCGTTTTTTTTAAGTAGGTAAGTATCTATCCCCAATCCCACTCTCGTCCTTTCCAGAATTTATGATTAGAGTAGTAATCGTATTTGGTTTTATTTCATGATATCAACTTCGTATTTCTATCTGCCACGTTCCAGCATCTGAGCTCAGGGCAAGCACAAGGTCTCAACAATCTTTGGGTCGTAGCATCGATCCAGAATAACAGAATTTATCTCCGGGATATCACTACGCTGGCCTACCTTGAGTGCTAGTAATTCAGTTTTGAAAATATAATCTGATGATATCTTTATGAATTCAGTCAATCTATCTCAACGTATGTCTTCTAACTTGTATTTTTCTCTTCGGGCTTATTGTCGTAAGTATTTTTGATGTCTGTGTTTCTACTATCCTTGTGATAGTACATATCCATCGTAAACATCCCACCTATTATTCTTGACTTTTTAAATATGTGATAAGCTGTAGACTATAGAGCTTATAGTTATCCCTCATTTGACAGGAATTATTTTCTTTGTTCCACGTCTATAAAATAATCATCTCAAGATCTTACTCTCTAACATATTATTACGTTTCCTCTCATCATACATTATCGAAATAGAAATGCTGTAAACTGTGTTTTTCTCCATTCTTAAGCTAGTATCGGTGCTACAAGTGCGATCTCCATGCTGCAGGTCTTACATGGTGGCACAAGAAATGGCGCGACCATTACTCCAACACTGAGGCGTAACAGGGTGAAGTAAGTAATATGTAAGTAACACGTTGATTATAAATTATACCTACCAAATTTACACATAGTTAATCACACCCATTTAATTACTTTATTTAAACAATATTAAATCAACATTTTTAATTATCTTTATAATTAATTAATAATAATTTTTGATTAAAATATGAATAGTAGTTATTCGCACAATATTAATGTACTATTTATGCGACCTTACTTTCTGCGACGATAAAAAATGCGGGGTCATTGTATTTTGTCTAGGACATGCAGTTATTTTAATTGGAATAGAAAATAATTAATATAACATGTAAAATTCAGTGATATATCCGTCGACACGAGTCAACCTTTTGTTCCTTCAATCATTCCATATTAAACTTATTATAAATAATTTTACCTGTTTGACATATCCAGATCAAGTCAAACGCACTCAATAATTATCATACATTAATATTTGTAATGCAAATCTATTGCAGAATCTAGCACGCTAGTACAGCAAAAGAAAACTATTAAGAATGTTAAACTTTATCAATATTTTTATACTACAATGACAGTTTTATTCTAATTAAAAACATTATTAATTTTAACTAGTAAAGAAACAAGAATACTGTCATTTGTTGAGTACACTCATTATATACAATTGAATATCTAATGTAACTTACCTTGTTTACTTGTTAACTGGCAAAAATTACTCTTGAATATAATTCGACATTTGCGAGTTAGTCTTTATTTTAATAATTAATTAACTGATTATGGCAATAACAAATATTCAAAAGATAATAATATACTACCTACATTTCTTAACAAAAGCCTCTTTATTACTGGTGCCGATGAAGGTGAGGTTTGCATAAAAAGACTATATAATCATATTATATACCTACCACATACTGAACTTCGAAAACAGATGTTTGCCATGAATACTGGGTTTGCGGTGGTATGACTTTAGGAGCAACGAGGAGATAAGAGAACGCACCAAGCAGCCTCTCATCACTCTGAAAGGGAAGGGCGATGTTGGACCTGGCTCGGCCACGTGCTGCGGATGCCAGAAGAGAACTTCAACCTGGCTTGCCTGTTCTTCAAGCCGACCGTATTCCGGCTTCCTGGAAGGCCAAATACAATCTACAGAGTGTATACAGCGGAGCTACGGGATGCTGGTTTGACCTGGAACGAAGCAAGAAGACTGACGAGAGACAAGAATTCTTGGAGGCGCCAAATGGTGTCCATATGCTCCAGTTAAGGGGCGGATATGGCAAAAGAAGAAGAAGAAGACATAATTCAAATTAATATCCAAATTGAAAACAAATAATTTAAATAAAGCCAGTTTTTCACAAACTGTAAAGTATGTGCCCCATCTTCGAAATCCTTCAATTCTGGTAACAAAAAGTCAGTTATATTTCGTCTATAACGGACGACGGACATTATTGACTGTCATTTTCGTAGAAGTACCGCCCGATAATGCCACCAATCCCCAAAATCCCACCACTAGCTGTTGAGCATGTAACGGTCTCTCTTGAATCACGTGTGGGTTTTCCTCGCCCCAAATACGGCAGATTTAATAATTACCGTACCCATTGAGGTGAAAATATGTCATATCACTTGACAAATACCATCGGTCGACCTGTTTCCCCAAGGTCCAATCAGCAAATCTACGACGCTGCCTGTGGTCTATCGGCTTCAGTTCTTGTCTTATTATGATCGTAGGTTTTTGACAAATTCGCCATAAAGAGCAGTATGAGAATCCAAGTTCCGACAATCCTCTTGGAATCGCCATTTCAGGGTCTTCGGCCACACTTTTGTATACAGCAGTAATGTTTTCGCGTAAATGGGCTGGATGAACAGGTGCTGGTGTTAGGCAATCCAACATACTACCTTCATACTACCATACTTCAATTTTTTAGTTGGAAGATGACTTGATATACCAAATTCTAACCTTAATTTTTGCAGTACTGTCTAGTAGACTGTCGAAGATTTGCCAGTTTCATAGACGATAATATAATATACACGCAGAATATAAAATTTTATAGGTAACAAAATATGACAGGACCATGAAGTTCTTACCACAGGTTGGATAACCATGTCTATAATAATATTATTATTATTGTAGTAAATAATTAGCATAATTATCAGTAGTTTAACAACTCACGGTGGGTCCTAGTCAGCATCCTCCAGACATCTGTACAGCTCGCTAGAGAATTTTTATTTTCACCGTTCACTCACCAAAGTTTGGGTCTTCTAGTCAACCTCTAACTCTCTGGTCTGTTATCTATGATGCTCCTCTGCGGTTGACTACTGTGCATAATTATTACATATACCAGGTTGAACAAATGTGGAAATACATTCGGTACTGTTCGGTTATACGGAATACAGCGGAAAACGCATTTTGAAAATAGCCGATAAACTGGATTATTTGTTAGTTTAACCTAATCTAACCTAACCTAACCCAACCTAACCTAAACTAACCCAAACTAACAAATAATCTAGTATATCGGGTATTTTCAAAATGTGTTTTCCGCTGTATTCCGTATAATCGAACAGTACCATACATTCTTCTTGAAAGAGATTGTAGAGCTCCATATTATCTCATATTTTATATCCTATTCAGCACAGTTCTCTCATGATTATTACTCTTGATAAGTGAATAATCTATTATTTACTGTAGTTATTGTAATAAGCCACCAGTAGTTTTTTTTTTGCATTTTTTCCTTATTATTGTTTAAATTTTCTTTCCAAGGAGAAAATTATATCTATCTTTAATTAGTTTAAACTTAAGAAACAAATCCCATGTTTTTTTCTAGTATCTATTATTTATTTTATTTTTCACTATCACTTTTATATCTACAATTTCTTTCCACACACTTGTATCACGTGTATTCATACCATGATGTATTCGAGAACTCGTGAAATGTTACTTAACGACTGTTTAATTGGTGTAAATAACTAACTAGACAAAATAAAACAAACTAATTCATAATAAATACATTTGCATGTCGTCGATCTAAATTAAATACAGTTATTGACTTTTTGATAAACGATAATTCGATAATAATTTAATTATTTTAAACTTTCTTTTTAAAACGGGTTATTACGAAACCAAAGCAACTACCTACTGTCTCCGGAAAAAATCGAGTCACTATATCAAGGCTTGACAACTTTCGGACTATTTACCGTTTATTCAAACTGTTAGCCTAATTGATTGAACAAAATAATGAGTAACAACTTGTGACATAACTCCTCTTATTTTTAAGCTCTCGCCAATAAATAATTGTAAACCCACAGATGGTTATTATTTCATCTAATTCAATTTTAAATACATTTTATTTATTTGTTGATTTTAATTTTAATTTATTTATAATATTAACAATAATTATTATATTGTTATAATCTAAGTCTTTTCTATTGTGGCTCTGAGAAGTAATTGTGGTTTGGTAAAACTACTGTGGAATCATAGTGACTAAGTACTTCGTAGACTCGAAGGCAAGATAACTGAAATAGCTATCGACTGATTTTTAATATTTTCTAATGTACCTACATGCAATTTTAAAATCTATTATTTTAATTCGGTACTGATTTGGTTCTTGAAGTTATACTTCTTTAGGCGCGTTTGGAAAATCAGATCAGAGCGTATTTTTGGCGTGTAATATGACGTAACACATAATTTATTTTTTCACACAAAAATAAATGCACTCGATTGGATTAAAACCACCGATTGTTCGGTTATCAGTCAAACGCACTACCATTACACCACGGTATGATACTCCAATCGTGACGATTATACAGTATAATATTATAGTTTAGAATTATTCCGTTGCCTAGGCAGCGAATTTATTATCCTCGGCCATTTGCAATTCCTTACGTAAACAAACTATTAAACGCCATAGTGACAGTTGTTACTTTAAAAATAAAAATAACGATAAATAATTATATAAGTAAGTAGTATAAGTTAAAGTGTATAGAAATAAACTAACGGCGTTCCAATAAGCGGTCATTTTTCTTGAGTGTGTAATTTAACAAGATAATTAAGAGCCTGTCAAAGAATCTAGTTTATCACAAGTTTTGTTTTTGTTTTGTTACGCCAAAGAAGTATTTGCTCAGCATTTTTCCCTACTCTCACGTGGTATCGTTTTCAATCCCAATATTCTATAAAAAATGAATTTGTACGCACCCGCCAATTACATGCGTGGTCGCAGCCATGACATATTTTGGGTGAAAGCTGTTTCCTCGTGTCAGGCTCACCAGGCACCAATAGCGAGGGCTGTGCGGCTGGTCAATGCAATCCCTAGAGATGTAGATATTTTTGGCCATCCATTATATTATATTCTTTTTTTTTTAATTTTTTTTATTGTTTAATTTGTTTAATTTGTATTTTTTGAATTATTGTTGTTTTTTTTAAATTTTATTTCTTTTGTATAAAACTATTTTTGCTTTCTTTTTTTTCTCCATCTTGTTTTTTATTTAACTGATTACTTGTAATTTTTATTTTAAATGTCATGTTGTGAACGTCCTGAATTAATAATTTGTTATGTACTCAACGTCTCTTTTTCAAATAAATAAATAACTTCTAACGCGCTTACATAAGTACACATACCGATTTTTTATTCGTTGTTTCATAGTTGAAAGTCTTAATTTCATTACCCACTGCTTATATTTATGGTAATGATTATCCATGGCTATAATACACCATGTATTATATACCAAGTGATATAGTAATATTTTTTATAGGTTACGTACCAAGTGATTAATACGTCATTATAATTATTTCCCGACCATTAATATTGATAATTTATCATTTTATTGGGGAGTATGCATAGTGATTCTTACTCTTCGGGCAATGTGATATTGTATCGTATAGCTCACACATAATAAGAAAAGTGGAAGTAGAGGATGAGCTCTTGAACTCACAAGCTATGTAACATATTCATGATTGATCAGTTGTATTCTCGGAACACAAAATTAATGGGAACGACTACACTATCGAGTGTGATATAATAGGGTACAGATCTCGAGTGTATAATAATATAGTATATACTTAAATGAATGTTAAAGAATATGTTATATTCAGTACTAGTTGTCATAATATGTATTGAAGTTTTTCAAACATAATGCGCATATTCAATATTTGCAGAACTTCGGCTCCAACATCATGTTGAAATGATGTTAATAAAGAATTATCATTACTATAATTTGCGATTTTAACTAATTACTGTATATTAATATTGACATAGCTTTTGGTAAAGCTACTAAATTTATTTTAATTAAGATAATTGAACACAATAAACTTAGGTTTTCATTTCTCTTTTACATTCACAATATTTTCATCATTATTTATGTAACTAAGTCACCATTACTCAAACACTTAGGCGTCGTTAAACATGCCTTCAACACTTTAATTACAATTTCAAAATAATAATGATTTAATTAAATACCTACGTCTCATTCAAATTACTTATAATCGAGCAAATAAAATATATTCAAATGTGAGTATAATAATTTGACTAGGTATTCAGTTAGTTGCTGTATTCGAAAGTTTTTCACTATAATCTATAGCTGTCTTGAATATCTGTTTCATATTTATTTTGTCATACGAATTCGTTATAGGTGGTCATAATACTAAGTTAAAACATTTTGTGAAAAATACACTTCTAACAAATGACTAATAAAGAATTCTAACAGTAAATATACAATGAAATTTTTTAATAAATCTAACTAAAATCTAGAATCATCTTGCGTTGTATAAAAACCTGACTCAATAGTAAAGTTATTGTTTTCTTAGGTACTGGTCCGAGTATTGGATTATTATCAAGAAAAATGAAGTGCACAAGATGTATTCTATAGAAAGATGCTGTGAATGATATTATATAGATTAATAATAACGTTAATTCGTAAAGTTTAAAGACTCCAATAGTCAGAATATGCAGCACAAATGGGTAGTGCCCAACCAGCGAGGTGGATCCTGGATAGCAAGACAAATAGTCGTTGATCGACTCGCAGTTCCTAACATTGGTAGTTTAGCGGTGTCAATTTGGAGTCTATAGTGTGAGCAATGCAAACACCTAGAAAAACTAGCGCAGTATAGGGTGAGATGAAGGATGTTTTTGGAGGAAGTGGGTACTTGTTCTTATTTGACTATTCACAAATAAAAAAAAAGAAATATTCGACTCATGCTATTTATTCTTTTCGATCTACTTTTATATACCACCTGTTAAAATCTTGTGACACACTATTATTATTTAACAATAATATTTCCTACAAATTAGCATAAAATTGTCATTTGTCTATTTGTTTAAGTTTATATATCTATTTGATATACAATTATGATAACGAATATTTTAAATAATAATTATAATTTACATTCAGTTGGCACTATCTATAAAATAAGGTACTTACATCAATTTAATATGATAATGTAGCTATTTAACTAAATTTGATTCATTTATTCTACCATGTTTATAATACCATAGTTACAAAAATACTTAAGGTAATTATGCATATATTTATAATTAACAGGATGAAAAATATACTGTAAAAGTATATCATTCCATAACATAAGGCCATATTATGTCATTCTTATAAACTACTCTGCATAATGATTAGTGTTACCAAATATCACAATAAATGCTTAAATCCCCTATCAATCATCCTTAAATCGACAAATTTTCGAAGAAAATAACTCGTACATATCAATGTACGTAACTTTAAACGAGACGATCGTCGAATGCCAGACCGAAATGTACAACAAAACAGTGAAATAGAAAATAGTGTAAAAATACCGTTGTTTTGTCTCCACGTGCTTGTATTAGAAAGTTGCCAGTTGGAAAGCAACCCTTGAAACCACCTAACTCGCCGCCATTACTTTTTTCGCGCCAAAGTGCGTGTATCTACTAGCCTAGTTTTGATAATAACCTAAAATATAAACGAATAAAAACGTGTTCCATCAGTAATAATGACAAAGTACCCGTGTAATATCGACAATCATTATTAAACAAAGTTTCAGTTACCTTTGATCCATTCTATACCTTATATACCAAATATACATAATATTCAATTTCCCCGAGTTTGTGGTCTTAATAATTATAATTGTAAATAAACCCTCCAATATAAACCTATTATATAATATATAGCAACAGGTACGTCCTACCTACCCAGTTTTAATACATACGACAATTATAATAAAATACATTTACTTAAGTATGTATTAGTTATATGCTAAGGTCGGTGCTCTAGTAATTGGATAGGGTATAGCTATTGAAAGCTTCAATTTTTAACATACAAAATGAGGGTAACTGAGTATAATACATATCATATCACATCGATAGACAAATCTATCGGCTGTTCTTTATATGACTACAGTTTCAACTATTTGCTAACGGGTAGAGTATACGTTTTATAACTTTGTTTGCACTTTACTACACTGATATGCCTTTTTGCCTGATTGCCTCGCATGTAATTAGATCAAATTAATAATATTCTACAATATTATATGAAGTACCTAATTCATAAATAAATAGATAATATACTTATATAAAAAAAATATTTTTAGAATATATTACATTACATCCTAGAGCCGGAGTGCAAAGTTATGAAGCATACAATCTACCTCCACTGATAAAACGTTATTTATATTTAAATTCATGCTAAAATCTTAAATATTTATATATTAGCAACATACATAAGTGAAAGAGATTTTATGTTTGTTTTTAGAATAAAAGTTTGGTGTACCTATTTCGGGATAAAACTTCTCTAAAAAACTTAGATTCACGTTATCCTTATTATTCTAATAGTGTATTTAAAAACATAATTTGCGATAACATTGTGTTCTATTGTATAATAGGTCAAAATGACGTGGTATTATTACAAATTAATAACAAATTTTTATTATATTTTTTGTAATTATTTCCACAATTTTATTTCATGGTTTATAAGAGGTATGTGGAAATAACGCAGAGAAAAATTATCTACCGATACGTCATACAGTTAAAATAATATTTATTCACGTACGGTCAATCACCCCAAGCATTATTAATAAGATAAGAGATTCCAATAGTTTTACGAAAGGAAATGTTATATAAAAAAGTTAACTAAGGCATGCAAGCCTAGAGATTGTCGTTTATATATAATCCTGATAAAATCACAAAATGACAACGGATACATAAAAAATATCAACAGTTAATCCAGTCTCCAAAAGCGTGAGTTAAGACAAAAGCATTAATAGTCATTAAAATAAAAATACATTAAAAAAAATCTGAAAAGAAAGCAGTTTTCGCTGACCCTGCGTGTGTTGGCACATACCAATAGGGCAGCGGTTACCAATATTTTTGTTAAAGGAACCTTTGAAATATTTTGTTAAATATCAGAAAACCCATATTAAAATCGAAATTTATTTATTTTACATAATATAATGAACATGATAAATTATAAATTCAAAACGTTCACGACACGATAATATCCGTACTTTCGAAAGTAAAGGAGTCTCAAAAAATTCGTACTGTATACTTGCTTACTTCTTAGATTCATCAAATTAAAAAAAAATATTCATTTTTTCACTTTATGTTTGGTTTAGGTACCAGTTACAAACAAAATACTGTGTTGTATTACTTACATAACTGTATTATATAATTATCATTTAAGATTATTCTATATTCATTGCCGGGTGAATACCTCTACTTGGTGTAGCCATACTTTTAGATTCCACGACTTTCGTCGCCACACTTAAACTTGATTACATCATTGATCCTTCAGGCTCTTTATTATTCTTTAGGTTTTTAATGTCTTTTGGTTACTTTAGGATCTAGTTGATGAATTTAATATGCACCTATATGAAATACTTTGGCTATTAAAATAAATATTATTTAAGGGCGGACGTGCTCAGCGTGGGTCAAAATGGAGCTTTTTTTCTATTTTCAAAGCATGATCCTGGACATACCTTAAATGTTGTAGATAATCTATTCATATAGTTTTGAAGCGTTATTATCCTTTATTTATTTATTATTATTATTATTATTTAATGACTGCATAAAGTATTTTTATTACATAAAATAGTATTCTTTTAAACCTCTCGCTCTAATGTTTTAGAATATAGTCATATGTCAGTACATACATGTGCAGTGGTGTTATAATTTTTTACATTTATTAATTTTAAACGCATTTATAAAACCATCAGTATAATTTATATCGACATTATTATAGTAAAATATTTACGATAAAAAAATATATTGATAATCTCTGTGATCCCAAATTTGACAAGAATTAGGCATTTTATTATTCAAAAAATGGGCAAGATTGACACATTTGAAGATAATTCTAAAGATACTTATTATAAGCTATGTCTTTGACCATTCAAGTGTAATTAACATCCTACGAATAATGATTGCTTTATAATAATTATTGACCTATGAATAAGGTAGTGTTTTTTTGAAATACGCCATTTCTTTTGGCATTCCCCAGTGGTTAAGCTACAACATACGGCCGTAGCCATAAATTGACAAACTATAATTGAAAAGGGAGTAAAATGATGTTAACGCGCGTGTTTGAACACCACTGCACATTTATGTACTGAAATAAGACTATTTTCTAAAACATTAGAGCGAGAGGTTTAAAAGAATACTAATTTATGTAATAAAAATACTTTATGCAGTCATCAAATGTTTAAAATAAATATGAAAGATAATAAGGCTTTAAAATTATATAAATATATTATCTACAAGAGTTTAAGGTATGTCCAGGATCATGCTTTGAAAATAGAATAAAAGCTCCATTTTGACCTACGTTGAGCATGTCCCCCCTTAAGATAAATCCAGTTGAAATTATTATAGAAAAAAATTGGACCAATAGTTTTCAAATTCACGTTTTTTCACTTTCCTTTTAAGTGCTTTAATCCGTTCTTGATCTAAAGATACGTTTCTAATGTTTAGTTTGGTAGTTTTTAATTATGTCTAAATTATTTTCAATAATAATTAATTATCTAACAGTCTTAAAATTGTATATGTTAAATAATAATTTTGATCAGCTCAATGTATATGCCAAATCTTGGGGGTACACTGGTGCGACCGCGAATCACGAACAGACGCTTCATAGCTGGGACATATGTTCCGGATGCTGCCAGAGAGCGCGACATTTTTTACCCGTGTGACACAGCCTCAAGGGATCCGTTGCCGTGGCCTGCCCTCTCTCACCCTGCAGCGTTGCAGAAAGCACAAAAAGTTGCACAAAAGCGACCTACGTGCAGTAGACCTGATATGGCAGGACGCGGAGTTGGCTATGGACCGAGGGAAGTAGCGCAAACTTGTGCTTGCCTTATGCTTAAACACTGGGGCGTAATAGAGTGAAGTAGTAGTAGTAGTAGGTAGGTATATTGTCTTTTTTTTTATAAATTTTTTCAATATTTTTGTTTTCATATGTATATTCATCCCATTCACTGCGGAACCGGAAACCATCTACTATATTATTTTATTGATAGTTTAGGTGAAATTCTGTATTATTTTTATTTTTTAGTCAATTACAAACAAGTCTTAATTTATTTTTTGACAAATCTCTGCAGAACCCCGGCACCAGTTTGCAGATATCAGACTTCCGCGGAACGCTAGTTGAGAATCACTTCGACACAGAGAATGATATTATACAATGGAGAAAAAACGTTGTAAATTATCTTACAACTATTCCGTCTGTTATACTGTTATAGTTTATATTTTTACGTCATGTGTAATTGGTCAGATGCTTGCAAAAAAAAGAACACTACACTTTCATTATTCCACAATAATTATTATTCATCATTCCGTATTTTAAATACATGTGTTTGCTCGCATGATACTGTATTATTATTATTGTAGGCAGAAATTGATAGTGTTAAGTAATCAATGATTATACGATTTAAAATTTATTATAATAGTTATAAATCCGAGTCAGATATTATAGTTAAAGTGGTTGTATCAGTTACGTGTTTGTTTTCGTAAAATAAATAAAATAAAATGTATTTTGCAGGTTCTATACACTTACTAATTTGGTGATGTACCTACTATTTCTTATATTGTGTAGAAATAAATTTACCAAAAATAATAATGCCAATTATTTGTGTATGTTTATATTTTTCATATTATTAGGTACTCACTTATGTTAAATGGATGACATTTCTGTAGTGATTCATTTTTTATACTGTTATCTTCCATGTGGACACTTAAAAAACTAGGAAATGTGACAAAAAGTTGAGACCTTCGAGGTATTCGATTATTTCAAGAATTCTTCAATTAAAATTTCTTGGACTAATAAGAATTTTCACGCTCTCAGACGAATGGAAAAGGTCTCATATGTTCCGATATAACTAATTATTATATGAAAAAACGAAACTGGTTTTGTTTCTCTATTTTTTTTATTTTTATTCATAGCTGAATCAGTAATATTATTAGTTACTAACTACCTTTCAACAAAAAGCGCCTGTACACGTCCATGGAATTACTGTCTGCAATGGTGCTTATTTTAAACTATCATGACAATAACTGTTTACACGTAAAAGTGCTGACTGTCTTTCCAATCTTATTCTTCAAGAGTAGTTCACGATGTTGTCATTTTATACTACTATATTCTGATAGGTCATATTGAAAATCGGTTAAGCTCAAAATGAGTAGTTTGTTTTTTTACCAGCATGTTCGCCCATATCGCTCTACTGCGCAGACGCAGATCGCAATTAATCATACTTATGCATTGAATTCGGAACCTTCCAAACTTGTCTGATTTATACATGCAATCTTGCCAACTGCAGAATAATACATGTTTCAAAATACATGTTCATACTGTGCACAGTAAATCTATGCACGTGTAAACGGGGTATTACCTCTTCGAGTGTGTCAATAGTTTTGTTTTCCTCGGTTGCCTAGTAACCAACTACACTGTCATAAGTGAGGAAATAAAACGGAGAGTAACGAACGAGTGCTACTTTGGTCTAAAAAATTAACTTAAGACTTGTAACCTTTCCCGTCTTACAAAACATATGATGTTCATGACGAAAATCCGACCAATAATGACCGATCAGTCATAATATTCGATTCTCACCAAGGCCGATAAGCTTGCGCTTGATATCTTTGAGAAGGTGGTGCTACATATGATATATGGATCGCTGGAGCTCTACAACTTTTTCATTCGCATTCGTTAAATAATATGGTAGACTCCGATGAGCGGGCCATATAGTAACAATGGACTGTATTCCTGGATACCTGGATACCAGACCCGATGGTCCGAGGTAGATTAGAAGACCCAAACTTTGGTGGTTGGACGGTGTCAACCTACGTGAGGATGAGTATATTCGGTGGGCATTGTTTTATTAATTCTTGAAATAGAGTCCACTTAGCTTAGCCCATTTGGTGTGCTTCCATGCTAAATATATTTTTTTTCTATTTACTTTTTATACTGTTTTTATGATATTAAATTTATGTTTCTTACTTCTTTACACTGATTTATTTCTTTGTTTTAAATTGCCATGTTGTGAACGTCTTAAATTTATAATTTGTAATATTCATTAAGTACATGCAAAAAAAAAATGAAAATGAATTGTAATTTGCTGAAGATGCTAGAACGGCCGGTGCAGATACCTGGAGAACACTGGCCTAGTATAGATAGAGGGAGACGGAGGAATCTCTTGGAGAAGGCTACGACCCGCCCCAAGTTGTTGGGCCATTAATGATGTCAATGATGATGAGGAACCTATTTCAAAGGAAAAAATAATTATTTTATAATAAAAATAATAGCATTATGTATTGGTTTCCAACAGTGATATAAGTCATTGTTTTTTTATTATATAAAATCAGACATTACTTTTCATTTTTTCATTGTTGAAGAAATTCACTTCAGGAAATAAATCGCAGAAAAATGGCTATCTGCACAATGAATGCACAGTGACGCACTAGTGGTAAAAGTATATAACATTTCCACACCGGACAAAATCGCTTAGAGCGATCGGTGAAAAAATATCCTATCGATTTTTTATAGTTCTACGTACTCGGCAGGCCATTTAACGCTATACAGAGGGAAGGGGGCATATTGTCAATACAATGATCTCATGACTTCCCTATTGTATTACACAGAAGTAGGTATGCGCACCGCGATGTAGGGCAGTGATTGCCAAGCGGATGCTGAAAATGTGCGAAATTCCGCATGTAAATACCACTGTTGATTTTTTATTATGTACGTATTTTATTTTGCCTGATTTTGTTACAGAATGTTTCAACGAAATATATATTAATATAGAGCTTTAATATAACATAAATATAAATTACTATGTAGGTATATATTTATATTTAAATTCAAATGAAAATGTATTTATTTAATATATTATTTTTAACACTATTGAGGTTCAATGACAGAAGTATAGATGAAACTATCAAACGACTAGGAGAAAATCACTTAAATATAGCATTGTGCCATCACTCTGAATCGAACAAAGAGCCTCGGATAAACTTAACATCCACTATATTGATTCCCCATTCAGAGATTAGCTTGGAACCACGGCCTGAACAAAAACGATGCATAAGTGCGAGTGAGAAAGTATTCGGCACCCTTATAATCTCTGCGACACGCGCTAGCGTAAGATAAAAGGTTTACAGATGTGTAAGATGATTTGCTATGGTGTCGCTGCCAAATCTTAGTTTGTTGCTTAACTAAGCGTCGATCACCTGCGAGCGCGTGTTGCTAAAATTGATATTTTTGTGTTAAACATAAAGTCAGTGGTAAATATTTTTAGTTAATTAAGTAGAAAAGATGGTTCTGTATGTTGTATTAAAATTTGGTAGCCGTACTGATAAGCGAAAAGATGGCATTACGTTTCATAGGTAAGTTGATACATGTTCGTGATAATTTATTTGTATATTATTATATATTTTGATATCAAGTGACCTAGTATTTTTTTTAAATAACTTAAATTATGAATATTTTTACCTAATGGTTGCATTTTGACCGCTTAAAAATACTATATAACGTAAAAAAATAGAAAATCATATTTTAATTCTGAGCGTTTATTGCGAGCACTTTGGGCGAGCACTAGCAAAATGGTCTATGGTCCCAAACATTTGTGTACGAATGTGTTCGCTTGCCCACAAACCAAACACACAGCATGCAGCTTCATTTCGCAATGCAATGGGTGGCGTCTAGATGTATCTATAGTCTAAGCTCAGAACCGACTTCGGATGGTATTATAAAAAGGATTAAGCTTAAATTTAAAATGTATTAATTAAAATTTAGTTAGTATTTTATATTTAATTTAGTTGTTGATTTAAGAATAATATTATTGTGTAAAATAATTTACCTACCTGGCCAAACTGAATTCCGAGAATTAAGTCCAATGTTTGCATGTATAGACAACGCTGAATACGTCTGGGGTGACTACATTTTAAATCTATAATTATTTTATATACTAGTTATTTTAAACTGTGTTACGAGGGTGGGTCAATAAGTCCTTAGAAAAGCCGACAGGTGGCGCGACTAGTACTGTAAGCGGTTTGTTTTCATGCAGCGGCACTACCGATTCAGTATGCTGCGAAGTTTCAATCAGATTAGTCGGGTTGTTGTGTGTTTCTCGTACATTTAAAAAAAAAATTTGCTTGTGGAAAATGGAAAAATGGAAAATGGAGAAAATTGAGTTTAGAGCTGTTATTAAACATTTTAATATAAAAGGGTTAACAGCAAAGGAAATAAAAAATGAGTTGGATTTAGTTCACGGCATATCTGCTCCTTCACTTGCAACTATTTATAACTGGTTAAATGAATTTAAAAGTGGTCGTACATCAACAAAGGATGAACCACGCTCAGGACGTCCTGTAGAGGTGACTACACCAGAAATGATCAATAAAATCCACGATATGGTGTTAAGTGACCGAAGATTAAAGTTGAGTGAGATAATTGAGGTTACAGGGATCTCAAAAGGTAGCGTCATTTCTATTTTACATGACAAATTGGGCATGAAAAATATTTCTGCAAGATGGGTGCCGCGTTTGCTCACAGTCGACAATAAACGCAATAGGGTGGTGGCCTCTAAAGCCCTGTTGTCGCTCATGCAACGCAATCCGGATGAATTTTTTGGTCGCTTTGTGACTGTAGATGAAACATGGATACACCACTATACTCCCGAGACGAAAGAACAGTCAAAGCAGTGGATTGCGAAGGCAAACCATGTCCAAAGAAGGCGAAAACCGTGAAATCAGCTGGTAAGGTTATGGCTACTGTATTTTGGGATGCACGTGAAATTATTTTCGTTGACTATTTGGAAAAAGGAAAAACAATAACAGGGGATTATTATGCATCTTTATTGGACCAGCTAAAAAACAAAATTGAAGAAAAAAGGCCTCATTTAAACAGGAAAAAAATCCTCTTTCATCAGGACAATGCCCGTGTTCACACATGTTTACGATCAATGGCTAAAATTGAAGAATTGAAGTTTGAATTGGTCGACCACCCACCGTATTCGCCAGATTTAGCCCCCAGTGACTTTTTCCTTTTCCCAAACTTAAAAAAATGGCTAAGTGGACAACGTTTTTTTTCAAATGAAGAAGTCATCGATCGGACAAATGCTTATTTTGAGGACCTTCCGAAAACTTATTTTTCTGACGGTTTAAAAAAATTGAGAAACGTCTAACCAAGTGTATTGAGCTCCAAGGAGATTATGTTGAGAAATAAAAAAAAGATACAAAAATAAAAACTGTTTTAATGCTTTTTTCTAAGGAATTATTGACCCACCCTCGTACTTTGTATCGCCTTTTGTTAAAATAATTACTTCTCTGCCACAAGTTCTGTTGAGTATTAGGCATAAAGCCCATTGACGCAGCGAGTGCGGCGCTCGCGCAAAATTTCTACAAGTGGCGCGTAAATCATCAAAAATACAACGTAATCAAATACGCCAGCGCCCACTGGACTTAACGATGCATTGCGCCCCGCCTGCCGCATGAGTCACCGTTTTTCGCTTCTCGGCGATACGATTTAATGAAAATACAAAGAAGTTCATTCATTGAACACGGCTACCAAAATTACGCTGCTCGTGGCGTCGTCGTTCAAGGGGCGAAAAGCAATTATTTAATTACAGAGAAGTCATTGTTCCGTGTCCTATATTTCGCTGGTTGAATAATGTCGTCGTAAATATTAATGACAAGCCCCGAAATAATATAATATTTTTATTGCTTTGTTATGAGAGACACTGTAAAAATAATTATTTTGTGCTGCTTGGGCCGCTTATTATATAGGTGAAGGGTAATGCGCGGGAAGAGACGTGTGATTATGGTTATGAATAAACACTGCATTCGCCAACTTCGCCCGCTCGACGCGTTCTATGAGCACTATCGCTTAAACTCTTCTAACTCAAGCTGTATCCTGATGTTAAAATAATTACCTGTGTACTGAGCACAAATGTAGGCATTCTTTAATGTATTTTAATAAATCTGAAGTTGAGTAATAGATGGGTTCGTAATCTAACGCTTTTCTTATAAAATATTTATATCTACAATTTAACAGTTAAAGTACTTAGATATTTAATCAATTACCATAATCGTCTACTAATCCATTGCTGAATGAAGCCTTTCACATAAATCTGTCCAATATTCTCCGTTACGGTAGTCTATCTCTGCGATATATTATTATGTTTGCCGATCTTGTTAAGTTCGTCAACTAAAATAAAAAAATGTTATTGTCAAGATTAGGGAATCCAATCCCGAGCCAAAATTCTGATCCCGGGATTTCGGGATTACAATTTGACAATCCCGGGATCCCGGGACTGGTCCCGGGATTGGCATTTTTTTCCATTGTTTATATAAAATTTTTATATTTACAAATAACATTGATAAAATCGATCAAAAATATATCTAGTATAATTCATTATATTTAAGACATTTATTGTTAATATTGTATACGTTCAATCTTGGAAATACACAAGTTTAATTGAGTAAATAATATTGTAATATAAATAATAATGTGAATTTAATATGAGATTGCTGTTTCTGATAGTAAAGACATAATGAATGGATTAGCGAGATTTAAAATAGTAAAGCAAATAATCATGGCGTACTTATGGCCTTTCCGCTTCATAAATCTAATTAGTCAGCCAAATATGAAATTGCCGTAAAACGTATGATATCATGGTGGAATTACTTTGTTAAAAGTGCGAAGCATTGTTTTTTTCCAATCTTTCTCATTTTTAATAATTTATGTGAAAAAATAAAATGAATCGGCTACCTACACATGGGTATAAAACTTCATTCAAACTCAGTTTATTTCTAATGTAGTTATTTTTTATTAAAAGTATTTTTTCTGTTATATTTTCGATTTAATTTTATTTTCCATACAAATTGATAAAAAAAATCAATCCCGAAATCCCGGGATTATGTTTATCAATCCCGGGATTCATAGGTATCGAAAATAGCTCGGGATCCCGGGATCCCGGGATTGGAATCCCTAGTCAAGATCACTTAAAATAAGGTAGGTACAATTTAATAATTTTACCTTAATTAAACCTTAAAATTATATTTTAAAAAATCCACTGTTGATATATACTGAAAAACAGGATTAATAAGAAGAATAGTTGTAATAGTAATAAACAACGTCACACGATTTTCGGTATGTTGAGGTTATTGTCATTCATCGTCCCACTCATCATAGAATCTTTTACCCCTTTATGAAAACGAAGACACGTTTTTTTTTTTAATAACAGCCCCCTCATTAATCTATCAAATCATCAAAAAGTAAATTCGTTAAAAATGCTCGATTTAATGTTCTCACGGTATATTTTATTCCCAAAAGAAGAATTAAAATATTCTTGTATTTGCGTTCCCTTTAATCCCTGTTGAATGGAAATTAAAACTTGACACATTTTTGGCAATTCAAATGTGAATTATAAAAAGTATTTTCTGCTACTGAAAGTTAGAAAAGAGATAAAGATGTGTAAAAAAAAATTAAAAACTGCCTAAGTAAAAAGTTTAAATTATTTTCTATTAAAATATACGTAGATAAAATAAAATCAGACATTGGATAATGGGGTACCTGTTGTTCTAATGGACATCGTTTTATTTTTCAATTAAGTTAATTAGTGATAGCTGGATAATATTAAGTTTTAACTGAAAAGCCGCTCTCGGACTCAGTCTTCACCTCCCTTGTAATAGTACGAACTTTATATGACATTATTATGACATTGAATTATAATTTATATAGACATGACCGGTCGTAAAGCAGTTGCTAAAATATTATTAGTTTTCTAGAAAACTAATACGGTAAAAGGTTGGGACCCACTATTATCAAGATATCTGTGTCGATAGTAATTTTTGCGAAATTTTATCTTGTCAATGTTGTGCCAAACTCGAACTTTATATCTAGTTCAATTATACACAACGAATTGAGTAGCACGATCCATTTTGATTTGATCAATTTGATCATGCAAAGCAACTGGAAAGCGTCGGTGCTAGATCGTCCAGGAAAGAAAAAGTTTTTGGTGGCCAAAACCTGCCAAGGGCTGTACATGACGATGATGAATTATTATAACATACTTTGTAGTATTAATATGCAGTGTGTTGCATTGGCTAAGATTATTATTAATCAACATCGGCTGATAATGATGATAGTCTATATTAGGAGGTCTTTAGTCAAAAATCTTTTATCGCATTTCTTTTATAAAATATGATACACCTAAATTGCGTAAAATATTTTATAAAGTTAATTTTAAAAACGAATGTGTGTTGGTTTGTGTGGTTATATCTACAGTATTTTATTTGTAGTTTTGTAATTAGCCAAAGCTCATTGCCGGCTTTACTAAAATTCTAGTATATATACAGATAATAATATTAATTCGGTGGATGTACGTGGCAGCAAATAACTAGGGACTGAGAAAAGTGGAGATAGCTACAGGTGGCCTTGATCCAGCAGTGGATTAATCACTGCTGATGAATATGATAATATAGGATTAAATTCTAGATTCTTGTAATTTTTTAAGATAGTTACTTGCAAGATTGCAACAACAGCACGCTTTGAAGGCCGTTAATCATCATATAAAATCGTAGTTTTTTATTACAACGTTTTTATTAGCTTCTCGTTTGTCCGGTGGTTGTTTGTCCAGTATAAATCTTGCAATCGATTTTTAACTAACTTCCCGACTGGCTAGACATTTGAAACTTTTAGAATATATCAGAACACGATGCCAATGCATTCTTTTAATACTTTTAGCCATCTTTAAGCAGATTTGAATTCATTTCCAGTTAATTCTGTTTTGTATGGAAAGTTATTTCAGAAAAATCCGTAAAAAGTAAAAGACTATTATTGGTAGCTAAGTGGGTCCTAGCAACTAAATTATTAATATATACTTACGTGCGTTACTATGGAAATCAAAATGACATTTCAGTAATCTATATTTGTTTGTTTTTTATTTACTTATCAAGTACAAGCTTGAGCATATTGAGCATAATAATTCAACAGAAAATTTAAAAACGTTGTATATAAAAGTTTTTTTTATCTTGTAATTATTATACATTTTTTATCAATCAATTAAATTTTGATAATTTCATCATTCTATCAATATTACGACATACGTTTTATTATAGATAAACTAATCTTTGATAAAAGATAATTTCGTGGTACCTATTACTAATTGTTATAAAAGATTTTTTTTATAAAGTATATTTATTGATAGTCTAATACAGGCCTTGGGTGGATTGATATTCATAATTGGTATGTTACACGTGATTGGTTCTCATTAATAATTATTGATAAACACTTGCGATTAGTAGTATTAAAACATTCTAATAAAATAATACACTGCAAGCTCTACTTTGAATGATTTCGCAATGTAACAATTTCCTGTTGTCTCAATATGACGCAATCTACAATGCAATAATTTATTTATTGTTACTTGGGGACACCTGATAGTAATTTTTTTAATATCGGTAAATTTAATCTATTAATATAAGTCACTAATTGAAAGTAATTATTTTTTTATTTAGTCGAATTGATTTTTTGTTACATATATTAATAAAAAGTAAATTTCAAATGAGTCTGTGAAATTGAATAACACCTAGCGATTATTAAATTGATACTTAATATGTATTTTAATAATACACAATACACAGAAGAGTATGTATATGCAATACCACCTGTTCATTATTCTATGATTTTCGGGTTTCAAATTCTATGGTTTCTTCTTTTTATTAAGAGCATACATAAGTGAAACGGCAAATAATTTTCAACACTAGGTGGAACGAAATTTCGCAGTCATCACCAATCGGAGACTGACAGTCGAGGGGTGAGCACGTCAATTTGTTTTATGATGACGTCGGAGGAATATATTCTTAAATCGTGTAAAGATGACTAAAAAACGTTCCGCATGTACTTGAAAAAAAACATGTCAATGATAAACAATAATATAAACATAACATTAAAAGGATGCATGTTGAATTTTTATGAAAAAATATATTTTGTTCGGCACGCGTCATTTTCACAATCCGCGCAACGCCTAGTCACGATCTTTTTAGACCATGCCTCAGCTGAAGTACAATAGCCTTAACTCAATGGGTTGATTAAATTGGTAACAAACGATACTTGCAAAAGTCTGTGTATTTTTTGGAGTAATCTTGGTGTGGTAATGGTTAAATACTTTATAATTATACTTAACAATTTCGTATTATAGATTTTAATAATAATATTTTATTGTATGTTATATAATACATAATATTTTTTATTTTACTAAATTTTTATATGAGGATACTTGAACAACTATATATTTTACCACGTTTTTATTAGCTCGTATTCTTGTTTGTCCAGTACAAATTTTTTCTTGTGTGTCCAGTCCTAGCAACTAAATTATTAATATACACGTGCGTTACTATGGAAATCAATATGAAATGTCAAAATAACATTTCAGTATTCTATATTATTTTATTCAGTATTGCTATCATGTACAAAAAAAAGTATTTATTAACACATAGAATTGTCAAGCTTATATGATTTAATAGAAAATTTAAAAACGTGGTATATAAAAAGTTCTTATCTTGCAATTATTAATATTCAAATTCAAGATTTAGATGCAATCATAAGGTGGGTTATTTTTTCAAAAGTGTGATAAGCAGACTACTAATTATATTGTTCCTGAAGTCTAAGGCTTAAGTCAAAGATGTAAAAATACCATTCTTCTAGAAAATGGAGCATCTTTCAAAATTGCTGCAACAAGTATGTACCGATTTGACATAAACCAATTTTAAATTCTAACTCTTCATGGTCTGTATGATAATTTTATTGTTAGACAATAGGTTCCTTCTTGTCTATGCTCCATCTATGAGAATAAAGTTATATTTCAATACTTTTATTCTAAGAATGAATTTTTATACATTAGTACGTTTTATTAAAATAATATGTTATTTTTTTATTCTGATTGATCTTTAATAAGTTAAACAATATTATAGCATTTCTGTTAAAAGTGTTATATAATAATATATGTCTTCTTCCACGGCGCTACATCCCGGGGTGGGATTTGGCCTCCTCCACAACCGCTCTCCACTCACTCCGGTCTCTCGCCACACTTCTCCAGTTACCGGGTCTTCCTATATGAATCCAGTCCTCTTCTACGGAGTCAGCCCATCTCCTTCTTAGTCGGCCTCTAAGTCTCTTCCATTGGGGTAGCCACTTCGTCATGATCCTTGGCGCTCTAACTTCAGGCAATCTCTCCGCATGTCCCGCCCATCGTAGTCTTTGGGACTTGCAGTATCTTATGATTGTTTGCTGTTCAATCAGCTCTTCCAACTCATGGTTCATTTTTATTCTGTAGTTCTCATTTTCCAACGTGGGTACTATAATATATGTATGTTGAGTAAATTCTGCACCTATTTTGAAAACACAGATTCAATTAATTATATTATATATACGCCGCACTGCCACTTTCTTATGTTTTATACTTTTTCTATGATTTCGTCATTATTTAGTGCATGCCCAGTGATCGGCACATACACTGACGTACACTGACATACACTGATTATACTAGTAAAACCAAAACACTATAGTAAACTACTATAACATATTTTTTATAGTAACTGATTTTTTTTATTAAGGCTATACTTCAGCTGAGGCATGGTCTAAAAAGGCCGTGACTAGGCGATGCGTGGATTATGCAAATGACGCGAGCCGAACGAAATATAATTTGTCATAAAAATTCAACATGCGTCCTTTTAATGTTATGTTTATTATTATATTCGTAATAATAATAGTATATTCATTGACGTGTTTTCTTTCTCAAGTACATACGGAACGTTTTTTAGTCATCTTTACACGATTTAAGAATATATTCCTCCGACGCCATTACAAAACAAATTGACGTGCTCACATCTCAACTGTCAGTCTCCGATTGGCGACGACTCCGAAATTTCATTCCACATACTGTTGAAAATTATTTGCCGTTTCACGTATGTACGCTCTTAATTGCTATTGCCTGTCTAGACAGCGCCACTATAAAACCATCCGCGTACCACTTTGCGGCATGCATGTCATAGGTTGCCGATCACTGAAGTGTAGCCATCATTTTTACAAAATAATTTCCATAAGTAATAAATTTTATGAGAAGGCTTACGCACTATTTCCTATAGTAAATAATAATTTATTAGTTATACAAAATATCTGAAATATATAAAAAAAAAAAAAACAATATACCTATCTATTGCATGTCATTGGCATTAGAAAAAATACTTTACATCTGAATCTACAATGAAAATTTACAATTTTCTTCTTGAAACGTAAAATAGAACCCATTAAACCCCAAAAGTGTGTAAATTATGTAATTTACAATGTTAAAAATCTATCTCTCAACAACTATCAACTAACGTAGTACCTACCTGTAAAAACTAGCATATACATATACTATAATATATAACTATTTACACACTAAAGTTCTTACGTTACTATTGTTCTAAAATAAACCAAGGTTACATTGATCACACTATATCAATATCTACTTTATTTTATTTACGGCAATAAAATTATATTTAACACCTTTTATTCGCCAAAAACGTTCTCGAGATCATAAATAATTGTTGCAAGGCAAGACACCTGCTCTGAATAACGCAACCATATATTACAAAGGTTTGCGTTACTGGAATTATTGCTTGTAATCTTATGCAAAGCGAAACGCATAACGTAAAAGCAATATTGATTATTATAATACCAGAATATGCTGTTGCTAAGGTTATAAATGCATCAGTAAAAGATTTAAGCTAATCTATTATTGTATGTTTTTAATTAACTATTTTTTTATTCAATGAATGATTCACAAGATTTCAGAATGTAACATTCTAATTCTGAGAAATATATTATAACCAATAGAAAAAATCTTTTTGAAAAACGTAAAACACCACAGGAATCAAATCTGCATCTCTCGGGTATAGTGTTTTCGAAATTATGTATGTTCAATAATTAAAATGTTACATTTTAAATCTTATTTATTCATTATTCATTGAATAAGAAAAATAGTTAATTAAAAATTATTAGCAAGTTCAAGTAAGTTACAACAAAAAATCTTGGAGTGATCCGTGACGTCGTTTAGTAATTAAAGTAATATCTACTTTAATTTAAAATACAAAAGCCGATAGCCAATTAATAGTAGCTCAATTTGGAAAGCGCTTCGGTGAATATTAAAAGCAATCAAAATAATTGTTAAAAAACATGTTAAAATTGGTCGCTATTAAGTATGACTCCTTCAGCATAGTGGTATATGTGCGTGGGCGCAATACCGGAGTGATGCAGGTTCGATTCCTGCGGGGTGTCTTACCTTTTACAAAAAGATTTTTTCTATTGGTTATAATATATTTTCTCAGAAGTGTTTACGAAATTATGTGTATTATTTGTATGGTTATATTTTTTGACATTACATACTCTTTTTTATATTTTTCTGGTTTTTTTAGAGATTTAGATACGAGATTTAAGTACCTTTGAGTTGAATTTTGATAAAACGGTTTGTTACCAATTAAAATATCTTTTCCGATAGAGCCAGTCTTATGTGTAATATAATGTATTTGTGTAATAAGAACCTGCCTGCAGTAAATTCTTAAAGTAACACTAAACATGAAACGAAGTGTTTGTTATTTTTAATAACATATCGTTACTTCAAGAATTAACAGTAAAAATACGTACTTACCACATATTGAAAAATTATACGTATTATTAACAAGTGTTAATTCTGACAGCATACACAACTATTGCTATATTTCTATAACTCGTTTACTAATGCATGAATTTACAGGTGGACAGCGCGACATTCATCTTTAACAAATTTGTTTAGTAATTTGTCAGGAATAGGAATAGTGATGTTTTTTTTTGTATGGACTTCATGTCATGTGACCTCAAGATGTCTAGAACGTTGTATAAAAAACGATAAGCTATAATGCGTAAGCCTAAAATCTTTGCGTTTAATATAATATTATTAAACTAATTAATAATTAGATAATTTAATAAAAATCTATGGCATTCAATCACATATAAATAAATAAAGATTGTGTTTAAAAATAAAAAAAATAGTTTAATCCAATGATTATTGATGTGTATAAATGTTGTATATATGTTAACTGATCGTTTAATTTTATGTCATCAGTGAGCTATTGAAATGTTATCGAATTAGTGTGCCGTTATCATAGTGCGTAGGTAGTAATATTGTATTATCTTCTTATTTCCCGTACAGTTAGTATACATGACAAGTGTGTTTTTCTTTTTTGATCTCCACAACCTACCTCGTTCCAAAAGTCGCCCTTCGCCACTGGTAGACAATGCTTTGTTTCTTAATCAATAAATAAATAAATAATTACAAGATAAAAAGAACTTTTTATACACAACGTTTTTAAATTCTGTTGAACCATATAAACTCGACTTGACTAGCTTAAACAATTAAAAAAAATTGTACTTGACATGTCATATTGATTTCCATAGTAACGCACGTATATATTAATAATTTAGTTACTAGGACCCCAGACCCTTAGCAACCAATAATGGTGTCGAAATAACTCTATACATCTTTAAGTAGAATTGAATTCATTTTCAGTTAATTCTGTTTTGTATGAAAAGTTATTTCGCAAGAAATCCGTAATCCAATCCACTATTATTGGTTGCTAGGAGTCTGGGGTCCTAGCAACTAAAGTATTAATGTATACGTGCGTTACTATGGAAATCAATGTGAAATGTCAAAATGATATTTCAGTATTATTTTTATCAATTACAAATTTTTTTGATCGTTTAAGCTAGTCAAGTCAAGTTTATATGATTCAACAGAAAATTTAAAAACGTTGTATATAAAAAGTTTTTTTTTATCTTGTAATTATGTATAGCATTAGTTTAGTAAATATTATTAATCCCTTTAATTTTGTTAACAAGCCTTCACTATAACACTTGATCTAGTTTCTTTATCTGGCCACTTGTATGAGAAATGTATCCATTCTCCGATAGCACAATAAACGTTTGCATTTTTTGAAACGTTCATTTTTTCACCGGCCAGCAATAATTACAATGCGAATTTTGCCGGAAGCGTATTAACCTAAATATATCGCATTATTATAAATCGAGTGAAACGATATCATAAATGAGACATGTCGATACTTAACGTGATCATTGCGATATACAGTTATTCAAACACCTAGCGTAGCGTATTTAGCATAATGACCTCCAAACATTGCAATAATGGACGTGCTATTTTGTGATTTTGAAACATATGGCACCATACGCAAGCTACACATATAATAATATACATTATAAATGCATTTTTTTAACAGTATGCATTCAAAAAGTCCCTTCACTTGATCACGTATTCTTATCTAACAAGATTAATAAAACCCAATTAGACTATTTTATAATTTATTATCACATTATTTTGAATTAACCAAAGTTACGTTTAATATAATATATTTAGAATCACGTGAGACTTATACAGTATACAATAATAGTAAAATACAGTGTACACTGTAAGATTTATACAATATATTATATTATATATGTGTTATATTGCTTTATAAATTTGTCTGCCTATAACGTACGAGAAAAAACATATTATGTAAATACGTAGCTGCCATTAGTAATGCCAATTGAGAGAGCAGTAACCGTGTTTAATTAAATCGCTTCGGATATTGATATATTCCACTTACGTGAGGGTGAATTTGGGTGGACGTTGTTTTATAAGTTTTTAAGATAGGGTCTATCAAAGTTCACTCTGTGTGCTTCCATCTACTTTTATTTTGTTACTTATTTTATTTATTTTCTTATTTTATTACTTATTCTCTGTATTTTTATTTTTAATAATTATTAATACTTATTTTATGTCATGTCGTGAACGTTTTGAATTTATAATTTGTTATGTTCATTATATGTAAAATAAATAAATTTGATTTGAGAGGGGAGACTGGGAGAAAACGTAATAAAATAAGTAAGGTATACGCGGACGTAAACGCAAGTTTTAAATTTGAAAAATCAACTGATACGATAACAAAATAATCGTAATATTCAATCGTGTTGTGAAAGAAAACAAATGATAAAGACTCTCATAATAGTTTGACAGATGCTTACAATCTAGTAGAAACATATCGCTACATCCAAGAATGTTGAAAGGAAGACATCATTACCGAGTGGTTTGGCAGTTTACCTTGTCGATTACAAAGTAGTTCTACATCAAAATAATATTAAGATAAACTTATATCATTCAGATAATTCAGATGTTTTTGAGTTAAGAGCCAGAAACGGCGATGTGACTTTTCAACAAGAATTCCGGCCGGCCAAAATCGCTGCGTTTGACCCCCCACATGCCTGTCAACCTTTCCGCCGTGGCAATTGTAGAAACTAGCTGGGGAAATGTGCCCTACGCGGTTATGGGGGGGGGGGAGTCATTGAGACCGGTCAAAGTAGTGGGCTCTTGCTCTATGTCAAATGTGATAAAACAAATAACTGCTTGTTACTTGGCGTCTAAGTATACATAGTTATAATTTTTGTTTACCTCATCAGTCAGTCTTCAATACTGATTACCTAGGCAATTTCTTCGTTACGTAAATAATGGTATTTGAATGATCTTTAATTTATTTAATTTAATATTTATACAGTAATAAGTATCCAACTATAATCTTTTTCAACTATATATTTTAGTTACACTCATTCGATTTCTATGGAATTATACAAACATAAAGGTTCATTTATTCATTCATAAAACATAATATCTCTATACTTATTTTATATAATTTGGAAAAATAAAATATTATTAAAGTGATTAAAATGCTCTAGTAATATCTGATGTCTTACCAAATTTTACATAATATACCTCCAACATTTGGATGGTAAAGTCAAGACGTATTTGAATAGTGTGGTCATCACTTAAATGTACTATGTGTAATTCACTTATGTACTTTTAAGTTTTGAAAAAAATAGATAAAATGAAAATAATATGATGTTACTTAAAAAATAATATATTAATTGTTTTTTTTTATGGAAGCGCTAGTTGTAGGCTGGAAAAATAGTATGCACGTTATGTGGGAAAATTTCTACCATTTAATTTCACTGCTTGTCTAACTTCATGTGGGAATCGGCACAAAAATAATATTATCTTCTTATACTATGATACTATGAACTAATGCTAAAAAACTGCAAAATCATATTACACCTAACTGAATGAGAGAATAATCTCATAATACAAATTTGCAGAAGTTTTAATTATCACTTATAATTTCAAGTTTCTCTGGCAGTAAATTATAAAGATACGCAAAAAATTAAATCTAATAGATATCTGATTTATTTTTTGTTAAGATTTTTACCGTGGAGTAAGGTTTTCTATTATATGAAGACGTAGGTACTAAATTATTTTAAGTGCTTAATTATCTCTTTGAATTACTCAGATCTTTTCTTTTTTAGCAATAATCTCTTAAAAATAACAATAGTAGGGAAATTATTTACCTACCTACATCAGGAGTTGTCAAGTTGTTTGCTGTTGTAATCACTTTTTACATAAAAAATATAGTCACAAAATACCTGTCTATTAAAAAATTACATAATAAACAAACAATGCTATTATGGTGTTTCATCGGTATGTGATGTTTTATGTATTTTAAAATGTAACCATTTCATAGAGCAAGTATTATATTTGTAAGGTTTTAATGTTATAATTTTATATTTTTTAAGATATCTCAGTAGTCAGCATTTAAATAATGATCATTTCTCATTTATATGTTTTTTTCAGAGTACCTATGTTAAGTTGTACGTGTTTTAAGATTTAAATATTCATTAAATTTATTTATCTGTTGATTAGTTCTAGTCCTGAAATATATCTACCATGAATATATTGAAAACTAAAATATAATGTGTAGTGGTAATCGATTTAGGTGTGTGACTTTTGAAAAATGATTATAAATCATTTTTTTGACCCGGGTTTCGCTTTTCCGCATATTCAGGCAAATACAAAACTTAAACTAAACACAACTAATTACCATTACAAAATCGAGAAAACATTATTACTGAGAACCTAAAGAATCATCCAATCATATTGTGAAAATTTAGTATCGGATATTTTGAAATGTTGGAAATAATTTAGACACAAATACCAACTATTAATACCATCAAAAAACCTATTAAAATTTTATTACTCTTAAGTATCGGAAACGTAAAGGTAAATAAATATTGGAAACTATAATTATAATAATACATTTTACAAAAAATGGCAAAATATTAATAATTACAAACGCATAAAACGATTTTATATATTTATAAGTGAACAATAATTTGTAACTACCTGTAGGTATTATCCAAAAGCTGATACATCAAAACAGACTATGATAAAATTATATTTACTCAGTAATACAATAATCATAATCAATACTAATAATCACATGCATAGCAATAATATAATATCAAAGTTTACGTAGATTTTATATAAATTATACATATTATATATTGTTAATGTTTTCAAGTGTATGCATTTTTTTATACATTGCCTAGGTATATTAATTGTTTTAATGTTAAAATATTCAGGATGATATTGAAATATATCATTAGAACGTAAACTATGTTTCGATAATATAAAATGTTAGCAGTATTATGTTATAATCTACAACACGTGTTAACATATTAGGTATTATGTATATAATTATTTATATTTAATTCATGTGCAAAGTACGCTTAAATGGTTTCAATAAATAACAAATTGTAGCTTAGTATTTTTTAATCTGCAGTATTTGAAACATAAATGCCGTAACAAAAAAAAACATGACAGGTATATTATTTTCGCGTGTATAATTGAAAGCCAATTTATTTTGAAGTAAAGATAAATCTCTCTGTTTTTTTAGGCTAATTTCCGAATAAATTTAAGACCAATAACCCCAAAATTGCAAGAAGTTTCGAAATGTAGTATTTCGAAAAAAAGGCGACACGTTGGATTCGATTTATTTTATTATCTTAAAATATGTGTGTGTTGCCGAAAATGGTGGCCATGAGCGGTTCAAAGTCACGACTCTATTGCTCAACCACACCTGCGAACAATTAAAAAAATATGTTTGCACACATTGTCAAGAGCAAAATCTCAAAATATCCCACATTGTTATACCGCTTTTGTGCTCTACTTCTCAATCACGATTACCCATTATCATGCACTATCATATTTGGGCTAGCTAATTACTGCAACACTATTCCAAAATACACACACGGGAAGATTTTCCCATTGATAAACTGATTGCGAATTTACATAATAATGAACAAAACATTAGATTCAAGTTAAATAAATTACAATCTTTTATTATAAGATGTCAAAGACGGCGTGAATAATTGAAAAAAAAATAATGAATTAAGTAAATATTTATTATAATTAACTATTTCTTTTATTCAACGAATAATTCACAAGATTTAAGAATATATCATTCTGATTATTGAACATAATATATAATTTTGAAAAACACTTTCTGAGAGAGTACATTATAACCAAGAGAAAAAATCTTTTTTGAAAAAAGTAAGCCACCCGGCTGGGAATCGAACCCTGCATCCCCCGGGATACGCCCCATCCGTCGCATTTAACCAATATGCTACGGCGTCACTTACTAATTGCGACAAATTTGAACTATTAGTCAATTTTAATACCTACTCATCAGCGTTCTTCCAAATCAAGCTACTTTGAGTAAGAGTTAAGTTGAGTTAAGAAAAAAAAATCGATTGCCAAAGTAGCTTGATTTGGAAGAACGCTGATGAGTAGGTATTAAAATTGACTAATAGTTAAAATTTGTCGTAATTAGTATGTCACGCTGTAGCATATTGGTTAAATGCGACGGATGGGGCGTATACCCGGGATATGCAGGGTTCGATTCCCGGCCGGGGTGGCTTACTTTTTTCAAAAAAGATTTTTTCTATTGGTTATAATATACTCCCTCAGAAAGTGTTTTTCAAAATTATATATGTTCAATTATTTATTAAATTAATCACGGTTTTCATGCAATCCCGACCAGAATTCTAGATCTCGGCATTGGTAACATAACGTTTTGTTAAACATAATCAGTATTTTTAGCAAAATAAGTTCATACATTGATATTTTGATAAAAAATCTTTCATTGAAATAGATATATTACGTAGTTCAAAGTTTGAGATAATCACTGAAGAAATTAAGCCCTCCTATGGTTACCAAGAAGTAAGAAAAATTCCGAAAAGTACACTTAGTAGTATAGACACAATTAAACTCATAGAGGCTGAGTATGACCGATTAGAGATAGATAAATAGCTAGGGATAGAGATTCCTAGAGGGTGGTTATGCAATACCTGAATGGTCTACAGCGCCAACTAAGTAAGTATAGGGTTAAATTCAAATATATTAGTAATTTATTATTTTAGATAATAAGATCACACATAACGAGCGAAACCAAACTTTGTACCATATCAGTCGTAGCGGTTCTAATTATGCACAAAATTTGTTTAAATTATAATATGTATTTCTCCACCGTTGATCCTTTTAATAATTCACCTGTTTCATTTAAACATGCTATCTCCAAAATTGTGTATAAATATATATATAATATATTTACTTATATATATATTTATATATTTTTTTAGGTTACTTTTTTTGTAAATAATTTAATTATTCATTATTCTTCCTCATTTTTCTCATGTAATTTTCTTATGTAATTTCTTTATATTTATGTTATTCTTACTCTCTATCTTGTCAGGCTTAACTATATTATAATGTATATATGGAAACTTTGCTGGTTGCAATAACTTTTCATTATTATATTTTAAATTTCTGTAATCAATATGTAACTGTTTGTTTCCTTAATAAATAATAATAAAAAAAATAATAATAATAATATTATGAGGGAATAGGAAAACCGGACGCCAGGACAATTGAGCGCCGCACTGTCAAATGAAATAAATTAATATACGTTCGTTACAATATTTTAAACAGAAAGTAGACAAGGAATTTTAATAAGTTTCTATCTACTACTTAGCAGTTTTATTTCATTTTGCTAAATTATAATGTTTTTTTGCGGATTGAGAATTATCATGCCTGAGGTATAAAAATGAAAAAACATCCTTCTTGTTGGAACCTAAACATATGCACAATTAAATCATCATTTACCTGGGCATGTTTAAATTCTCACCAATATTTAAATAATAATAATTTAAATATCAATATAATATTAGATATATATTATAAAAGTAGCTATAATTCACGAAAGCCTATTTATTTTCGAATTTCATTCGATTGCGTGGCGCCCAGTTGTCCCGGCGCCGAATCGTCCTAGACCCTATTATGATACTATCATACATCGGGTAAAATAAATATTTCAGATTATAATAATACTAATTAAATCCATACGTGTATGAAACATTATTGATTTGTCATCGACGACAGCTTTCAGCTGGTGTTGCAAGACAAGAAAATTATTTATGAGTGCCGTAAAGCATTTTACCTTGAAAACAGCTGCTTTTCATATAACAGGATACAAATCTTAATATATTATGAAGGATATCGGAAATTGGCTGAAGCATTATTATTAATTTTCAGCCTATTCTTACGATGTATACAATAGATAAGTGCGTTATAGACTTTGTACATAAGTGAGCTATATTTTTCTTTAAGAAATTATGTATGAAATCAATATTGGTAGCTATATAAAAACAATATGTAAGGTGGTTAATAAGTTTCTTTCAGAGTTGGTACTTTATATTAAAATTACAATATAATAAAAAATAATAGGTTCTAATGTACGAGCGTGTATATAAAAAAATGGTTTTCTAAAATTTTTAAATATCTACCTATTATATAATTTATTATCGATCACAAAAGTACCGCAGCACTTAATTTGACAAAGTATACAGAATAATTAATGATATATTATTATAATGAATTTAAAAGTTTGGTTTATTATCGCTGTAAGCAGTTAAGTATATTAAGTACTTTCATTACTATTTAAAATTATCGAGCTTTTACAATGTTTCATCAAATCTTCTCTCTCATCTTGCAGCACCAGCCCTTCAGTTTAAACTGATGCGTAGTTCCCTTTACCGTCACGCAGTATATTCTTTACATAATAGGAGAATAGTTTGTCGATAAGTACAATGAATGCACAAAATGACCAAAGCTTGTTATTTTCTCTACGAATAGGAAATCGAGTACCTATTTATTTATAATGACAAAAGACAAGTATTGTTTAATTTATAAAGCCTCAGTGTTGTTAGCCAAATATAACCCATTTGTTTAAGTTTAAGAATGGTAATCATCATGAGTGTAATAGATTACAGCCTATTTGAAGTTTCAGATACCTGGCATATTGCATCCTTAAAATATAGAGTATTATTTAGTAGATATTTAACTATATTCACGAGTGTTTACGGAATAATAAAATTGATTTGACTAGGATACGTTTTAGGGGACGCTTATTCTTATTATGAAATTATAAATAAAATATTAATGTGATAACTTAGCATTAAAGAATAACTTTAAAAGCAACAAAAAATAAAATAATTAAAAATGAATTGGTTATATTATATTTAGTTTCAATTTCGCGGGCATGCTGTTTTTCGTTCGACCTTAATTTTTATCAAAACTGATTAAAATACTGAATAACATTAATTGCCACATAATGTCTATTATTATGTATCTGAATACATAAAACGGCGTGATTGGTTCACAAATTCCCCAATCAAGGTTAAGTATGCTGACAGATAACAATTAATTATTGCCCTTTGAAATCTTTCACTGACTCGACAATAATCAACGCTACTATACAGCTACCGCTGTGCCACCATTACTCAATGATAGTAATATTTTTTGAAATTACATAAAGTATAAACCAATTATATGTCATTATTAAATAAACTTCTATGTAATAATATAATAAATACTCCTAGAAAATATTATATTCATTACTCATCAGTTTTTGTTAATACTCGTATACTCGGCAAGTATAAATTGGTGTAGTAAGAAATGAAGTTCAGTTTCCACCTTATTGCTCATTAAAGAAAGTATTGTAATATATTATTAATTACATATTCATTGTTTTTAAAAAAAAATCTTCCTCTCTTATTTTCACAAAATCGCGAATAAACTTATGTCCATTACCGATTCTTGTTATAGACAATGAAAATATTATTGACCATGGAATACCAAATAGAATAAATATTTGCTATCTTTCATAATGTTTGATTTACTGCATGTTTTGTTAACCGAGACATTGTTATAACTATTTTTGATTGAATGAATTTTTAAGAGTCTCCGCCTATTACACGACCCGCTTCAACGCTGCTTATAAACATAATATCGTCTGTACACGTGCATGGATTTACTAGCAGCAATAGTGCGTATTTTTAAACTATCGTGACAATAACTGTTTACACGTTAAAGTACTGACTGTCTCTCCAATCTCATTCTTCAAGAGTAAGCGAGATGCGATGTTGTCATCTTACGGTACTATTTGACAGTTAGTGAAAATCGGTTAATCTCAAAATGAGTAAAGTTTATTGCCGGCAGGTTTGCCACTATCGTTCTATTTCGCATGCGCAGATAGAAAAAATCCCTACTGTCGCATGAAAATTCAGAAGCTTCCAAACTTTTTTGATTTATGCATGCAACCTTGGAATTGCAGGATAATATATATTGTTTATTCATATATTTTCTTGTTATGGCCGCGAAAATACTTACTGTCAAGTATTAGTAATAAGGTGAGGTAAGGTATGCGTGAGATCGTACAAGGGTAACGGGAAATCACTGTGCGTCGAAAACATCTGGTGGTTAACCCATCCACCAGACAATGTGTTGCAGCAGCAGGCGGTATTAACTGGTGGAGGCTGTAAGCACTCTATGCCGCAATGTTTTCTTATTCATACGATGAAATAGCTACGTATTTATATGTATATTTCTATCCGTAAAAAAATATTAAATACAATGAAAACAACCTTTTTAATGATGCATTTGTAAAGTAAATACTGCGATCCTAGGGTTTAAGGAGGGACATGCTCGTCGAAGGTCAAAATTGAGTTTTTATTGTATTTTAAAACCATGATCCTGGACACTCCTTAAACGTTGTAGATAATCTATTTATATAATTTTGAAGCCTTATTATCCTTTATAGTTATTTTAAACATTTGATGACTGCATAAAGTATTTTTGTTACATAAAATAGTATTCTTTTAAACCCCTCGCTCTAATGTTTTACAATATAGTCATATTTCGGTACATAACTGTGCGGTGGTGTTAAGATTTTTACATTTATTAATTTTTAAACGCATTTATAAAACCATAAGTATAATTTATTACGAGATAATTTTTGTAAAATATTCACGATAAAAAATTATATTGATAATCTCTGTGATCCCAAATTTGACAAAAATTAGGCATTTTATTATTCAAAAAATCGGCAATATTAACACATTTGAAGATGATTCTAAAGATATTTATTATAAGCTATGTCTTTGCCCATTCAAGTATGATGAACATTTTATGAATAATGATTGCTTTATAATAATTATTGACCTAAGAATAAGGTAGTGTTTTTTTGAAATACGCCATTTCTTTTGGCATTCACCAGTGGTTAAGCTACAACATACGGCCGTAGCCATAAATTGACAAACTATAATTAAAGTAGGGAGTAAAATTATGTTAACGCGCGTGTTTGAACATGTACCGTTAATGAATAAATTTCATATATTATAATTGGTATTTTGTACCTTCAAAATGTATTTAAGTTATATGTATATTTCTTAGGAAAATAGGCTTTAAATCGACGGCCCTAGGTAAGCTCGGACATCTACCAAAAAATACTTAAAATAACTTCCCCCTTGATATAAAATTAAGAGAAAAACAAATCTCACTTAATTTCAGAAAAAAATTTACGTAAAAACGGATAAATACTGTAATTTTATTAAATGAACCACGTAAACACGGATATGTTAATATGTCCGTATTTACATCGGACTCCAGACAATCGCTTCCGGTCACATAAACAGATAAATGCCAGTTGTCTTTATGTATGTCGTACAGGTGGCCAGTTGTCTTTATATACTCCGTGCAGGTAGCCTAAACAAAGTACGTTAGAAACGCACGTGTATTATTTTGACTGTTTTCGTTCGGTATATCAGAAAATAGGTATTTTTAAATGAGCAGTCACATAACAAAAAAAGTCGAAAATAAAAAATCTGAAAACCATCGTATAAATCCCCGAAACAAGCATAGCCTTCATAAACTACAAAAGATGTTGCTTATTGTAATGAACGCTGGTAGGTACCTACGGACTTCACAAACCTATACCAAACCATAATATGCGTAGATACTTTTTCATTATTGTCGGCGAAAACAACAATTAGGTAGGTACTTAGACACTTAACTAGTGTCATAAACGAAATCCGTCACCGGCGGCATCCTTTTCGATCGGATTTTATTGCTTAGGGTCGAAATGTTCTTAAACGATCAACACATTAACTATTTTAGCTCGGTATATCCGATAAGTTGCTCGGTAAAACATTGAATAAATGTATGGAGAAAATCATAAACCAAAATGTCAACGAATGTTTCCTCATTACATCCGAGATCTCGCTATGTCCGAGATCGTAATAACCGAGTTCGATTGTAGTGTGATTATTGTTTTATTCGCTGAATGATACCAGTCTCAAAAATTTTTAAATATAAAATATTAGTTAATAGGAAGATAATAATATTCTTCTAAATAGTTAAGATTATGAGGATTTCAATAGTGATAAGTAAGTAAAGTTGCTAATAATTGATATGAATTCTTTCCCACGTAAAGTGAGACATGTGGTAGTTGTCTCATTAACGGGTGTTTGAAGTCGACGTAAAGTCGGACAACTACAGTTCCAGCAAAAGTATATAATTTAGAAATAATGTAATAATGAGTAAATAAACTGTGTATAGTATTTATAATACTCCCTGAATTTCAGGTGCCAAGTAATAAAAACATAGAAGTTTAGTAAGAAAACAAACTATTTTTACTTCAAATAGCTCTCCTGTAAAATTACGTTTTTGTAGATGTCCGAGTTTACGTAGGGACCGTCAAAATAATCACTTAGTGTCTTCGCCACTGATATTATTGCTATGATACTATTACTGTGTCACTAGGTATGAAGGAAACTATGTATTTAATTTTTTACGAAAAAACCATAAAATGTGAAAAGTTATCTATTTCCATTTGCGAATTATTTCAATTCATTCCAAGGTGATCTACTTTTGTTTCAATAACTTCCAATTATACTTTGCATTATTTGTTATAGAAACGATTGCATTGAAATTAAAACCGCAACACGTATTGTTGAAGAATTCCGTATTGTAATTTAATCGATTATTAAATAACTATATTATAATAACAAAGTCTCACCAATATTATTCAGGTACTTCAAGTACCTACTTATACGAAATACTTACCTAGGGTTAGTTATTTAGTTACTTGCATATAATAATATGTACTGATATTGAGAGGTTTATGATGGAGGGCGTGTTTTAGCTTTAAATTTAAACCACTGATTCAAGGCAATTATATTTTAGGTATATCTTTATTTTAATACAAGACATAGGATATACATTATGTGTATGCAAGTAACAAAAATATGTGAAAAAGTTCATCTATTAGTTGTCAAGATGTCAGAGGCAAAACACAATTTATTTAACATACTTACATAGTTTGATAACACTTCTGAGAAATATAATATAACCAATAGAAAAAATCTTTTTTGAAAAAAATACGACACCCAGCAAGATACAAACCTGCATCTCTTGGGATTCGCGCTGATATGCATTGACCTCTATGCTATAGGAATCTTATCTAATTGCAAGGAATTTTAAATAATGGTTCTTTTAATACTCTCTAAAGCGCTTTCTAAACTGCGAATTTCAAAAACTATTGGCTGTATATTTCTCAGAAATGTTTTAAATTATGTATTTTCAATAAAAAGAATGTTACATTCTTAAATTTTGTGAATTATTCGTTTGAATAAAAAAATAGTTAATACAATTTATTCACTTTATGCACTGACTTTCGTCGGGTTAATGATTATTTTTAAAATAATGGTGTATATTATTATGTGCACTTGGTTGGTTTAAGGCATTCAAGGATTACTTGCCGATAACCGTTATCTTTTCCTTTCCGCCATGCGACGGTACAAGACGTAGCTGTAAGCTTCTTTTATTTCAAATTTCGTAGAATTCTTTGTTTCGTTGACATAGCGATCCAACAATTTCGATCATTTCGTTTCAAAGATGTACCTAATTATTCAAATGGCTTAAATATTGTATTTCTCTAATTCTGTTGATTACAGAATATTTTTTATATAAAATTTAGACATTTCTTACGTTAATTGGCAACAATATCTGTATTATGAATTATTTTATCTGTTCAAGAAAACTTTATAGCAGAGACCTCAAAATTCATAAGTCATATCATTTTTGAAATTGCATACGTACTAGTATTAATATTATTCTTATAGAAAATTGATAGCAATATTTTTCAGATTATTGTTAAGCTGCATACACATAAATGTTTTAAAAAGAATGTGTATGGTTTTTCGCATACTACCTATCACTAGTTTTTATGCGTTTGAGGGACAAAATCTTACAGAATCTAACTCACTTTGACGCAACTATGAATACAAAAGTTACCTATGATGCATCACTCTTGAAAATAACGGAAACTGTCACTTTAGATCTTAGATTATAGAAAAACTTAAGATAATAATATTACGTTAAACGGAAATCTTTTAAATTGTGAGTTAACTCTTTAATACTCGTACCTACTAAGAACTCATGGAATTCATTTATTTTCTGCGATGTAATTTGGACAATTTGTGTGCAAAACTGATATTTTTAATAAGAGTTTGGCCCTTTAATATTTTTCTATACTTAAATTTGATATAACCCTATAAAATACTTAAATAGCAGGTATATTTTAAATATAAAAAAAATATAGTTTTGATTGGAAAAATGAAAGTTCTTACAAAAATTAATATTACTCTAGACTTATCTTAAAATTACAAATATTTTACTTTCACAGACTTACTAAATTCTACAGATCATACTAAAACTAATAGGTCCAAAACTAGTAGGTATTTTAATTAAATTGTTAACGAATAGTGTTGTTCATACATATCAGCAAAAATGTATTATGTGTTATAGCAAGTAGGTAACTACATGACGTACACTCCAGCTAGTTAAAATATCAAACAGTTTGGTTTAGGCTTGGCGCAAAACAAATGAATATTTTTTCTTTGAAACTAAGATTTTACCGATACAGCTAATGGATACTAGATACATTATTTATTTATTATAATGAAAAAAAATATTATCTATATATTGTCACTGTTCTGGCAGAAGACACTAATTCGAAAAAATGACATATCGAGTTAGTTATACCAAAATGTTCCTTATTTCAAGCTTTATCGTTTGGAAACCTTCTTAATAAATAAACAGTCTTTATTTTAAAGTCATCCTTTTTACGATTCATTAATAAACTCACATGATAGACCATTTCAAACATTATAACAACTTCAAAGTCAAATTACTCAAAACTAGTATTCTCCAGTTAGTGTGTTCTGCCAGAACAAAGACGATATGTCTTCTTCTTCTTCGGCCATATCCACTTCTTAGTTGGAGCATATGAACACCACGCGGTGCCTCCAAAAATCCCTGTCGCTCGCCAGTCTTCTTGCTTCATTCCAGGCTAAACCATCATTCTGTAGCTTTGCCGTATACACTCTTTAGATAGTATTTAGCAGCCTTCCAGGATGCCGGAATCCGATCGGCTTGAAGAACATGCAAGCCAGGTTGAATTTCTCTTTTGGCATCCGCACCACGTGGTCGAGCCAGGTCCAACGTCGCCTCTTCACTCTCAGCGTGATGTAAGGCTAGTTTATGCATTCTCTTATCTCCTCGTTACTCGTACCACCGCACACCCAGTATCTGTCACAAACATCTGTTTTCGAAGCTCAGTATACTATTGCTCTGAATCTTTGTAAGGTGCCATGATTCGCTACCGTAAAGTAGCACCGTCAGAATACAAGCATGGAATAGGCGGCATTTGGTTTTGAGCGAGTACAATACTCCGCATCGAGTTGAATGTTGCTCCAGCCATACGGATAGCGAGCTCCCTCTGCAAAATGCCATTTCCCGTGATGTGTACTCCCAGATATTTGAAGCTGTCGACGCTCTCAATGTTTTGCCCCTCGCTAATCAGAGGGAAATCTGGATCAGGACAGGTGATATTGCACAAAACGTTGGGTTTCTTCACGTAGATTTTCAAACTAACTCGAGACGAATTATTAGCTTGGTATCAAAGTGGGACAAACGCCACCTCCCACTAAATTCATGTTTTATTGATTATGGTAGTGCAAGTGATGCTTTTTTCAAAAATTTACCAAAAGTATCGAAAACGGTAGTTTTCATAGAGATTTTTGAGTTTAAAGTTTGTATATTATATGAAAAACGGACACTTTTCACACATGTTCATGAGTCTCCTGTAAAATTTTGTAAATTTTTTATGTTCCACTTTGATACTAAGCCTACTATTGTTATGCAACTTGTCGATTAAATTTTATTTTTATTTTATTTTTGGACCATGTTCGATCCTAATAGGATCATATGGGCTTCCACAAAGTGGAGATTTATATTGAGAGATTTTATTTTTAGGATAAATGGATGTCAGCCACTTGCTCAAACTATAAGGTCCATACTCTAGCTCATACACAAAGTGAAAAAAATATGTTTACTTGCCAGACCCAGGATTCGAACCTGAGACCCTCGATACTAAAGACCGGCGCTTAAGCCACGCGGCAATGTGGGTGTTTTTTTCTGTTTTTTTGTGTATTATTTATTTATTTAATTTTATACATTTAGTAACTAATGTATTCTGTATCTGTAGAAATAAAAGAGAATCATAATATATTATTTTGAATCTCCTCTCCTCTATAGTAACTTGTAGAATTAGTGTACCTACATTATATTGTAAAATCTCAATAGTTTAAAAATAAACATCGAAACATATATTGTTATATAAGTGTATCACATATTCGCATGCAATGTTTTTAATCTGTTCTCCTAACAAGTCTACATTAATATTCAGATTTCATACGATAGGGTATGTTCCAATGTAAGTCAATGATCTCATAAAATGAATTCTCCAAAATTTTAACAGTTATTATTTAATAATGGACAACGGTAAAATGCATATAATATATACTCAACACATTATTAATACATGTAAGTACATCCACGTATATAAAATAAACTACTATCGTAATAATGTGACCTATATGTTATGTAAATAATTAGTATATATAGAGTTACGGTATAACATTGTATCCTTAATGTATTCTATTTAAAAAAATGTTCTAAATGTAAAACATGCCCTGATAATAATACTATGTTGTATGTCAGATTTAATATGCAGACTTGAACAGTCAAACTATAACACAATAGGTTATAGAAATCAATAGGCACCCATTGATTGATTGATATTGAAATACTTACCTCACAAAATATATTGAACCTTGTAATAAATTAATACGTATTCGTTGTGTTTATGCCCTCAAAATCTGTGTATGGGCATTTTCGCCAAAGTTTGTACATGTTTGAAATTTGGGTAATATTATTTTTTCACTCAAATTAACCATTTTTATATAGCTAGCAGATTCCTTGTTCTATTGCTGAATTGGTGATAGCAATTTTTCAGCAAAATATTGATTAATACAATATTTATATCATTTTTATTATGAAATTGGGCATAATAAGTTTCCGTTCCGTGACTACGAAACTTAGCTTTTAAAACATGAATGAAACACTTTTTATCACTTAAAAGAGCTCTATTAGATTAAAAAAACCATACACTTCAAAATAAAACTACAAATAGTCAAAAAATATTATTGAATTTTAATTCTTGGGCACATTTCGTTCCCCTCCGTTACCCTATGTCTATAATGGCAGAGCATTTTTCCTTTAGTATTTGAAAAAACCAATCAATGTTCGTTCTGCTATTTTTTTAAAGACAATAATCACTTTTACTAAATTTTATTGGAAAAATAAATAAGTTTCGTTATTTAATAATCAAATGAAAAATAGTTAACGTTCAACTTTTTTGGGGACATTTTCGGAATGGAACGAAATGGTAACGGAGTGTAATTTGTAAAGCTTAAGTTACATGTTACCATAAAAACAAATTTTTGTTTTATGAAATTTATTTGAATTTTTTGATAGACAGATAAATATTCAACGTGCGTCAAAATAACAAAACAAATCAAACTTAATCACTAAAATAGACATATTTTATAATAAATTTCACAATACTTGTAAAATAAGGTAGGTAATAATTTTGACACACTATACATTACCATAACTTTATTTGGCATTTATATTATTTGTAACTCAGATAAAAAATATTTTTAAGCAAATTAACAATATATGAAAAAAAAAATCAGCAAGGGATTCAGACGCGAGTTCCTAGCGCGGCACGGAGTATATAACTTTTACGAAAATAATTATAGTCAAACTCGGTTATTACGATCTCTGACATAGCGAGATCTCGGATGTAATAACGAAACATTTGTTGACAATTGGTTTATGATTTTCGCCATACATTTAATTCTTTCACTGTTATAACGAGCAACTTATCGGATATACCGAGCTAAAATACTGTTAATGTGTCGACCGTTTTAAAACATTTCGACCCTAAGCAATAAAATCCGATTGGACAGGATGCCGCCGGGGTCGGATTACGTTTATGACACTAGTAAAGTGTCTAAGTACCTACCTTATTGGTGTTTCACCGACAATAATAAAAAAGTATCCACGCATATGGTTGAAAAATCCAAGGTTTGTGAAGTCCGTAGGTACCTACCAGCGTTAATTACAATAAACAACTTCTTTTGTAGTTTATGAATGCCATGCTCGTTTCGGGGATTTTTACGATGGTTTCCAAATTTTTTATTTTCGGCTTTTTGTGTAATGTGACATGCTCATTTAAAAATACCTATTCTCTGATATAACGAGTAACGCTTATAACAAGCAAATTCAGTCGGTCCCATCTTCCTCGTAATAACCAAGTTCGACTTTATGTTGTCTTGAAATTTAATTGTATTCATCAACATAAAATGTAGCTATACAGGTTGATTGTAATCAAGACGTACTTTTCTGACATTTCGTGAATACCTACAGTTCTAGGTATTAAATCTAATCGAGTACACATTTCTGTTAAACGTGACAAAAAAATACTTTTTCATACATTTTTATAAATTTCTATGCCTAAAATGTATGGAGAAGTTTTAAAATTTTGGTGGCGTATAACAGAAAGAGTATGACAGAGCCAGTGCCTGTCTCGCAATTATTTCAGTCTGGTGTTTTTTCTTTTCCTTCTGTTGTTTTTTTTTATCTCCATACTTTTATGTGCGCTATTTTTGCGTATTCAGACATATCACATACTTTTTTAATCTTTATTATATTATTATATTATAGTCAGGTTATTTTTTATATTTTTTAATGAAAATATTTTTGTTTTTCATACGAACAGACAAAATAATTTTTTTTATAATCTATGAAGAACTAAACACACACTGTAAACCCAACTTTATGCATGCCATTTCGTTACTTTTACATTCCACATATACGTTACCACCAATATAGTTTCGGAGTGGAAGTAACGGATTCTGTTTCAGAAGTGTTTGAAGCCAAAATTTAGCTTAGTTTTATTGTTAAACCTGCGATATGTTTTATTATATCTGTAGTATGAAAGATAAGCTCCATATGTGTAGTATGTGAAATAGAAATATGTGTTTTCTTACCTTATAAATCGTGGTAACAGTAGTGGAACTTCTTAAATGACCAACCCAGAAAGCAACCTGTTCCGATAGCGATACCGACACACACCAACAATTTAAAGTGTACATGGCGATCAGTGTTATACAAAAATGTTGCTACATTAAAAAAAAACATATTTATAGTGAAAATTTTTCGCCTTCATGCTAAAATCGTGGTAACGGAATGTGGAGTTCCACTTTTTCAAATATCCTGGGACACACTTTAAACGTGATTTTTTTTCAATATTGGTACAAATTTACGAAAAAACTATATATTTTCCAAAAATATATAATGTAAGCTGTTGAAAACACTACGAATTTAATTTTACACACTCAAAATTAATGACGAAATCAGACTTTGTTTATTTGAATTTATGGGTGGGACATGGTAAAAACGCACTACCTTTCGATCTAAATAATCAATTAAAAATATATACAGGTCAGATAGTTGTATTTAACTGATTGAATAGAGTAAATTAATAAATTTGCATGTTAAAAGTACATAACTTTCCAACATTTTATAATATAATAACTATGAAAAAATCAATCAAAGTCATGGGACATGCCAAAAACGCAATGTACAAACTTTGGCGAAAATGCCCGTATGCACAAAAAATATTTTACGATAATTTTAGACAGTAAATTGGATAGTCAAATCTATTGTTTGCTGGGAGAGATTAATGTAATATTTTCAAATTTAAAAATAATACAATACAAAATATGTAAGCAACCTAAGCAATATCCTTGTAGACACAGCAAAAAAAAGAAAATTTACTTTCAGAGTTTAATATTATTATTACTGATAAAAACAATTCATTATATTAGAACTAGTCAATGCTTTATGATAGTAGATTATCTTATCGTCATTTTAGCTGAATGCTTATCGTCATTTGCTGAATTAAGAATTTCTTTACTGTATCATTTTTTTTCGGACCATAGTCTTCAATAATTGTCACATAATTCTGCCGAGCCTGATTATATCATCTAGTCTGCGGATTTTTGATCACGCCTGAGGTCTTTATACATGAAGTATACGTGTTAACAAATAATAATTTATGAAGACTTTTATTGAAATTTTTAAGAGTCACCATCTCACAATCTGAAGCGTTAAGGTGATGCCTTTACTGAGCCTTTTTTAAAGAGGCACCTAGCGAAAAAATACGAAGCTCGCAATTTGAGACATTTTTTTGATAATTTACAATTGAGTCGTATAGTATCAAAAGTAGAACTGTCGCAGATATATCAAAATTTAACTAAGTATGACAAATTATTCTTCTGACCATAATGTACGACTAGCAATATAATATTCGAATCAAAATCATATTTGTGTGGTATAAAATTGTGATGGCACATAGGGCTTGGTATCATAATTAGAACTGTTCAATACTTTGGAAACATGAAAAAGAAAAATATTTTTTATTTTAAGTCAAAGATATACCTACAATTTAAGAAAAGTGTTATAAAATGTTTACATATTTATTATTAATTTTAGTTTATTAAGTTTTATATTTTCTGACGTGGAGATTTTTGAATAATTCATAGTTTTAGTATTTTTTATATTTATTTTAAAAAACATAAATTTTTATAAAAAATATAAATGTGTATAACTTGAAATCCTTTTTATTTATATCTGTAATTAATGTTTTCAGATACATATTTATTATTTAATACAGAATTTGTAATTTATCAAAAAAATGTCTCAAATTGCAAGCTTCGTATTTTTCCGCTAGGTGCCTCTTTAAAGAAGGCTCAGTAAAGGCTTCACCTTAAAGTTATATAATGTGATATCTTAGTCCCATGGGTATAAAAATGTACACTAAACTTCAGAAGACGACAAAATTCAATTGTAATACAACATGAGAAATGCATATCGGACATAATGTGAGAGTCGAAACATGTACGCCTATAACACCCAGTCGGTGTAGATTGTTTATTCTCTGGGTATGGAGAGAGATGAACCTGATTTAAGCGGGCGTACCACTGTGGGAGTAATAGGGCAAGGTAAGGTACGCATAGGACTAAGATAGAGTCGAAAACATCTGGTGGTTAGCCCACCGATTGACCGTTGATGGCCGATTGGGTCGAACTCTATCAGCTAATGGGCGTACAGGCTAAATAAGTAATGTAGGAATTTAAAATGTTGGACATAAAACAATATTTGTAGAACACACAAACAGGACATCAATAGATAAATGTCAAACGACGGAAAAGGTATCAAACGACCAAACTTATTGGAGAGCGGGAGATTAGAACTCTTAATCCAATGTTGTCAATCTAAGCCTAAACTAACATAACCTGACCTAACGGATGTTTCAGGGTTTAACTATGAGAATTTTAATCCAGAGACAGTGTTAGACTTTCCGTTATAATATGGTTAGTCAGTTATAAGATTGAGGTTTTTACGTTTTTAAAATACTTTTAGGCTAATGCCACATAGGCAAGTGCCTTTGCTAGTTGGCTACGTGCTAGGTGACATATCCTAGCAAACGGACGCACACTATACTATTGGAATGGCCACACTGCACGTTTTGCGCCTCGCTACGTGATTATTAGTCACCTAGTTGAGTCTCCCGGTGAACAAACGTGTTGGCGATTTTTATTGTGTCACCTAGTGATTTTGCAAGATGGTGGATGTTTCTTTAGTATGACAAACGTCAAACACCATATATTTTGAGGGTATGAATAATGACGCATGAAATGAATTGACATTATGCACCCAACAAGTTAGAATTTGAAACTTTAAACATAAATTCTCTGTGAGAAGTAGCTTTGTGTTTAGTTTTGAGAGTGACATATCTTTGTTAACTTGAGCGCTCCCAAATGTCAAATGAATTTGTACCTAAGCACGTAGCGTTCAATGTGGCAGTAGTGTTTTTAGTATAAAAGCATAGCACCTAGCTCATTATTAGCGAAGCATATACCTATGTGGCCGAAGCCTTAATGATTTGTGGTGGAAAAACAAGTTGGAAATATGGGTTTAATTAATATGATGCATAATTTTAGTGATATTTTTTAAATGTATAATCATGAGCTTAAGCTGATACTGAGGCTAAGAACATGTCAGACAACGAGTAAATGGGAATTCGCAGCTCTGCGATGAATGTGATGTTTCGGAGAACATTGTTCATATAGCAGTACAATGCCCTAAATATGAACGATACAGAGAACAGCTGCGAATTGCGGATATCTTTGAGAATGTCGACGAATTGAAATGTGCTCTGGCGGTGGGTGTGACGGAAGAGCTTGGCAAGTGAGGACCTAATCGGCGGATCCTATTCTAGATGAAGCAGTCAAAGCCTCGGCAAAATTATTAAAAAAATGTATAATCATACTAGTTTTCAAGAAAAAAAAATTAATACTTCGATTTAAAAGAAAAACAAGTGTATGAAGGAGGCGTATTGGAGGTGTGATATTTGTGGATAACATTAAGTATAAATAATAATATATCAAACTAGCTTTTAATAACCATTACTGCTAATGTTCACGGATGATGTATATTATTCTGTTTTTCATTCAATTATTTCAAGTACCTATCTATGAATAATGAATATAATTGAATCCAATTTAACAAAACATGGAGTTGTAGATATTGCGTCACACATCATTTGAGAATTATTGCCGCTGTTTTTTAATAAATATATCGGCAAACTAATCATAATAAATTATTGTTTGATCAATGTGCTCCATATTGCGTTCAGGTCTTATTGGGCAATGCTCCATCTATACAATATTCATATGAAAATAACATTCGATAAGATTTATATGAATAATCTTTTTGACGTTTAAAACAATGGCGAACTGGCTTAATTTATATCTCAACCAATGCACAAATGAATTCAATATTACTGAGCTTATAATATCAAACATCACAATTACTGCCTATATAAATTGATTATCGACACATACAATTTCAATTGCTTTCAGATAAACTAATTTATAAATAAATTAATATACCGTAACATAAAAAAGTCAAAATAAATGTTGATATATAAATAAAGCAGCTTGAAATGAATATTAGTTGAAAAAGTGCTCATAGGGTAAACCAAAGATTATATTAACTCTTAATATGAGTATCAATCCATGGAAAATCTCCAGTAACACACTGGTAGACGAGGAGTGTCTTGTTTTAAGTATCTAAGAGGCTGGTTTAAGCTCAGTACTCTATTTAGACTTTAGAGGAACAGTAGGCAGGGAGAGAAAGACCGAACTCATTACCGATGACCGACAAAAGATATACCACAAAAAGAAAATACAAATATATATCATCCATATGGTTACTTAATTTGTCATAGATTCAAATACAATATATTATGATATTTGTAAAATTTTCCTACTTTATAACTGTTTATTTAAATTTATAAACATGTACCTATTATAATAGAATAAAATAAAATTAATTAAATCTAATTTAATTTATGAAATAAAATACTAAGTATAGAAAAAATGTGCACTGACTTGCAATTGTGCAATATTATGGAAAAATTCATGAAAAAATGTTGATATTTATGTTGTGAAAAGCTATTCTTATATTTTAAAATCGTGAAAAAAATATAAATAAAATAATTACGGAAAAGCTAAGACTTAACCATATTTGGTTGAATATTGTTAGATAATTAGTTAAAAAAATAATGATTTATTTTGTACTTATACTAAGTAGGTAGGTACGTTTTTCTTAAAACCCCTTTAACGGTTGAGTTTTGAAAATGTAAAAAAAAACTTATTTATCGTACCTATACGGATATTTACCAAACATTACCACTTCCTTCAAAGTGAAATACGTAGTTTTAATATTTAAGTTTTGTTATAATATCCCTTTTTATGTTGAAGAGAAATACTTGTATGAAAATATTTTAGCCAAGCTATCAATTTTGAACTATTTCTATTTGTAAATCCTATTTGTTTACCGAATTTTGTAACAATTGCATTATTTACATTAATTTACTTTCAATCAGATAAAAAAGGTATCGACATAATAACGCTGATCTGTTTTTTAAATGATTAAAGATAATATGTATTTTAACTTAGTAGTATCCACACTTATGAAGAAATATGAGCCATAATAATTAATAATAATCTAACTACTGCAACGCATTGCGATACTCAGTTGCCTATGTCAAAGATACTGTGTAGGCTAACTACCATGAAAAGATAATCAATATTACAAAACGGAATATACGCATGTGTTTTACTCTTAGTTTCATTAGCTTAAGGGTCAACTTCAGAAAAACACAAAAACATTCGAAACAGTTATTCACACGGCAAAATGATCCACAAATAAATCAAAATCTGAAAATTTTAATATATACATAGATTTATGTGTACGGTATCTAAATATTTGAGTTTTCAAATATCAGGTTTTTTGAAAACGCCACGTATAATAAAATGTCGTAATCATTGTAATATTTAACTATCAATATTTTTTTTTTGATTCACATGCAAATTAAACCTCCGCAGAATTATTGCGTAATCAGTAGGTCTACAACATAAGGCGGCTACTGTTAGTAACGTTAGTACGGCTAAGTTAAAAATATAATCTCTTTACCATATTTATTTATTAAGGCGTTTAATTGTTACAATAAGTTAACCATCTAAACTGTCAAAAATATCTATCCCACTGTAAAAGTTAACACAGCCAAGAGAGAGGGTGTTAAAATATATCACTTTTTGACACACCTCAATACATGTACATATTATAAACTAGCGTCGATACGAACTACCGTTTATATAATAGCTTCGCATTTAGTTATAGCATGCTTGTCAAAGAATATAGCATCTTTCTGTTTGGTCAAAGGCTTTCTATTAAACTTACAAATACGTCACTAAAAAACTCTATGCTTACACTCCAAAAATAAATGATTACAAACATAAGGTCGTTTTCGTAGTCGAATGCGTAATGTACTGGCTTTTAGTCTGGGAACTCCGTGTTCGATTCCCGATAAGGTCACAATACAATGTTTATATAATCGACTTACTTCTACTTATACACTACTGTTTTATTGCTCTAATATTAAAATTCATGGTCTGTTATTTATAAAAATAAATAATGCCTAATATAAAAGTACCTGCCTAAATATGTTCACTTTTTTATAAGTAGGTAGGTGTTTATTTTATAATGGTAATAACTGTCAATAATTATTGATGAAAAGAAATTTTATTTATTAAAATATCTAATTTTGAATAGAGAGTATCTAAGAATTTTATTTAATTTATGCCAACAACTTTTAAAAATGGAACTGTCTACAAAATGTACAATAGACAAAATGTACAGTTGACGATGTCCCATTGCAGCGAATGAAACCGGTTTTGATCATTATTAAATTAAGTAAAATTAGTACACATATTGTGTTTTATTTTAAGGTGACGCATCAGTGAAACGCCAAATAATTTTCAACTGTACGCGCGACGAAATTTTGTACTCGCTTTGCATTCATTGAGAGAACGTTGAGTCAGACACACGTCACTTTGCTGCGTGATGGCAACGGGCCAATTAATTCTAAAATCGTGTAAAGATGACTAAAAACGTTACCCATTTACTTTAAAAAGAAAACATGTCAATGAATATATTATTATTGTTACTAATAGAATAATAAACAGAACATAAAATGGACGTATGTTGGATTAATATGAGAAATAATATTTCGTTTGACAGGCGTCTTTTGCACCCGCGACCCGCAATCCGCACATCGCCTAGCAACGATCTTTTTAGACCGTGCCTCAACTAAGGCCTTAAATTGTCTGAGCTTGAAATTTATGATCATTAGAACGATTGACAAAATTCATATTTGTCTGCATCGCTAACGTATTATGTATTATTATGCAACTGGTGGATAGCCTTAATGGCCAAGTATAGTAAAGTAGTAACTCTAACCACGCTGCGTATTTTTATGTGATCTAATTCTACGCCTACATTATTACCATTAAGCGATACAGGTGGTAAGTTGTAACATGGACGGACACGGATCTATCCTTTGCTTAAGACATTGTGAACATTTTACCGCCAACAAAAGTTAAGCACATCGATAAATTGCGTGGTGTCCATTTTCGGAAGAATTACCCGGATTCAATTAAAAGTATTTGTTGTCGAGTTTTATTGAGTGTTGACGTAATCAATAAGACGTAACCCGGATTCATCTTGAGCAATAAAAATATAATATCTTCTGATTAATATAAAAAAATAAAGTGTATATTATGTTTGAGAATCGTAAAATATTTCAAGATGTCATGTAAATTAAATTCCGACCATGTCCAATCTTAATATGATCATGTGGGCCTCCACAGAGTAGAGGTTTGTATTAACAGATTTTTTTTTACGAGAAATGGATGTCAGCCACTTGCTCAACCTATTAGGTCCATACCCTGACTCATACAAAATTGAAAAACAATACGTGTAGATGCCTGATCCATGATTCAAACTTGGGATTAAATTACCATCAGTAAACAGTAAAGAGATTGTTAGTGTATTTTTGACAGTTTATTTATTAACCACAACAATAGATAATAACATATTCGAATTTTGTTCTCAATTCATAGCATCTCTCAAAGTTAAATAGTTTATTAACGCTAATTAACGGCCTCACGATGGCCAAGCGGTAACGTGTCGACCTATGCTGTCGTGGGTACTGAGTTTGGCAAAATATCAGACTTGTATTAATTGGACTCTGAATAATATATGTACTTAATGGTGAGCAAGTGGCTAAAATCCATTTATTGTAAACAATAAAATCGGTTAATAAAACCTACTTATACTCTGTGGAGGCCCATATAATCTTCATTGGATCGAACATGGTAAAAAATATATATAATATTTATATGCAAGATATAAACCACGACAAGACTAAATTTGATAAAAGCAGTAACTTATACCATAATTTCTAATGTCTTTGGAGGCAAACAAACAATAGTTAATAATAACGCAATTTAACAAGCATTTTCATGTAGGACCTACTAGTCTAAATTATCGTAATTAAGTAAGAGGCCTGTAGCTTAATTGGTTAAAGCAAATTGGCGCGATACTAGTAGATATACGGGTTCAAATCTGGTCAGGCGTCGTATTTTTTTCAAATGTGATTTTTTTAAGTAGGTGTTTTCAGGTTATGTATGTTGAACGTAAGTGCATTTTTTGTATTAAACAATAAAACTAAAAGGAATATAAAACGAAAAATATATCTTAAAAAAGAAATGTAGCTACTTACATTAAATTATCTCATTAATAATATACCAGAAGTCAATGCGTAAAAAATCACTAAACTGTCTCTCTTGCAAAGTTTAATCATATTTTACTTTTAGCATACATAATAAATATTATCTTCACGTCATTTTTCTTGAAAGATTTATTTGAAACTGATTTCATATGTTGATCTGAGAGTTATTTGTAAATAAATATAAAAACTCATTGCATTAATGTAACAAGTCTAAATAAAGTTTTTTATACAATTTTACCATCATTATTTAGATAAATAATCCTGTAAAATTGCCAATAAGAAACCAAATCAGAATGAAAAGTCGCAATTCGAGTGCTTAAAGTCAGACAACGTTATCCACAAAAAGGTGTTTTTTTTTTTGAAATAACTTTATTTTACATTTACGGCTACATGATAGTCAAACAACGCTATGTCATTTTTTTCTAATTTCTTATTAAATCGCCGGTAAAGTTTAACGCTAACAACATAAGTAACTCTTGTTTTCATATTTTTTTAAAAAACTATCCCTATAAATTTTGACATCATCATAAGCAAGATAAATGTACAATACACATTAAATTATAAAATATTAACATTAGGTTTTAAATAAACATTTGCCTTGTTGAGTAACAAGAATCTAAAATAACGATTTTTGGCTCTCCTGTAAAGTTGCACTTTTGTAGATAGTGTTGTTTGACACTAAGCACTCGAATTTATTTTTGATTTATATGCAATGCATTAAATGCTTCCAACGGAGAGAACATTTTTATATTAATACCAATTTAGTCCCACTAGCATAATTAGTATTCAATCTTTATGATCTGTGCATGTAAATATTATTAAAATACATTTCCAATCATCCTCATTATATGTTTGACTTGGCTTTCCATACTATATTAAAACTCAAAAACTAATCGACGAAAATTTATCGATGAAACGTGCGTGGCTTTTTGACTATAATTATAAAAATAACTTAGTGTACTTAAATCTTGATTTTTAGTATTTTAAAATTGTATGAAGTGATGTAGAAAAGCCCGTGCCTAGAAATCGAACCATAATTATTAATGCAAATCCATATTTAACGTGGTCATGGAAAATTTATTGATAGTTTTTAATATACTTTTATAGACCGACACTGATGTGATAGTAAATAGTTATACCCCTCCCCCCAAACTATGAAATTGATTCAATAGCGTTGGATTAATTGTAAATATTTTTTATCGCTTCAACTGAATGAGAAAAAAAAAGTAAAAGAAACTTATTTTCTGGATTTTGATTGATTATTAAAATATAATGTTTTTTATCGTGAATAACAATGGGGAATTAATATGCTATGTAACTATTTTAACAGATTCCGTTGTAGGACGCATTAAATAATATTTATATTCGAAACATTATTTGGTTCCATTTTATTACATTCTATTATTACATTCATTATTGGGTTATATAAGACTTTATAATATACTTTGTAAAAGATTTTTAATTTATACATTCAATACTTGTAAAAAAGGCTGAAACAAATACGTTTCGTTCGAGCCAATGTTTCCGAGAGCGAAACGGAAAACTGGAATCAATTAGACTCTTGTTTTCCCATAACCTTGGATTTGTTTTTAAACATTTATTTTTATTCGCTTATGCAGACAATTACTTTGATTAAACTGTTTTTATTCTGTTTAATACAGAAGTCTATGTTTTATAATCTTTTTATCACGATTTACATTGTAATCTAGACTGGACAACGTGGATATAAATTCAACCTATGTGACCTGTGGGGAAAGAATACTGACACGATTTTTATATTAAATTCCTAATAAAGAACACAATATTATATTACAAGACCTCAATTGTGTTGCATTTATATTATGCATTTTATTGGTTTATATTGTGTGAGTTATTTAAAAGGTTAATATATCAATATATACTAGGGCCAAGTTGTTATGTGAAGGTCGAAAATGAATAATTTGGGATATCTTCGTATGCTATTATTAATAATCTGTAGACTAGAAAATACGTGTACGTAATTATGCTATATTAGATGTTAATATTAAGTACATGACCAAATGAAATAAATCAATATCTTAATTAGTATTTTTGTAAACGTTACCGTATTAAAATTATTGAAATTAAAGTCATATATTCGATACATCAGATTTCCCTGGTTATAGCACATTTTCAATATTTTATTTTGTCAACACAAGATACAATACAATAATATTAAAAGTTTGCAATTTTGTTACTTTGGAGAAATTATTTCAGTATTTTCCGTGATATATGTATGTATTTTATGACATTTTATCCAACGGCCTAACCTATCCCTTTTTAAAAATCCTCACAAACTGTAATGTGTATAGGCCTTTATTTACACACCGAAAGAGTGAGCATAGTAATTTACCTTATTGGTAAGTATATATTTTTATTTATATTATAATGTACATATCAAGTTACTATAATATCTTGAAAATAAATATTTTGAAAACATCTCATGCATACACACACTAGAAAAAGTTTTTTTGTAGAAAAAAATACGACACCCAACAAGAATTGAACCTATAATCGCTGGGTTTGCGCCAGTGATATTTTTCAATTAAGTTACGAGCATCCTATTTAATTTCGATGATTTTAACTAGTAGTTGTTACATGAAATGCTTATCCAATTCCGTTATAATGATGGCTATCGATACAAAAGATTTTTTATAGTGTGTATATGCATGAGCTATTTTCAAATTGTATATGTATGTATATATAGAATTTTACATTCCCAAATCTTGTGTCTTTTGCTTAAGGGCCCACATGCTCAGCGTAGGTCAAAATTGAGCTTTTATGGTATTTTCAGAGCATAACCCTGGACATTGCTCAGACGTTGTAGATAATCAATATATATAATTTTGAAGCCTTATTATCCTTTATTTTGACGCCCACAGTGGCCGCGCGGCATAAGCGTTGGACTATAAAGCCGTGGGTCCCAGGTTCGAATCCTGGGTCTGGCAAGTACACATATTGTTTTTCAATTTGTGTGTGTCAGGGTATGGACCTAATAGGTTGAGCAAGTGGCTGACATCCATTTCTCGTAAAAAACAAAAAAAAATCTGTCAATACAAACCTCCACTCTGTGGAGGCCCATATGATCCTATCAGGATCGGACATGTGGTCGAAAAAAAATTAAAAATTATCCTTTATATTTATTTAAATGTTTTAAATAAACATATTATCTAACATAACATATATAAACATAACAAATTATCTACAACATTTAAGGAATGTCCAGGGTTATGCTCTGAAAATACCATAAAATCTCCATTTTGACCTACGCTGAGCATGTGGGCCGTTAATAAAAATAAATAGTTTATTAAACTATAATATCTCTTAAAACACTATTTAATGTAAGTATTTGCATTCTTAAGGGGGGACATGCTCGTCAAAGGTCAAAATTGAGTTTTTATTGTATTTTCAAACCATGATCCTGGACACTCCTTAAACGTTGTAGATAATCTATTTATATAATTTTAAAGCCTTATTATCCTTTATAGTTATTTTAAACATTTGAGGACTGCATAAAGTATTTTTGTTACATAAAATAGTATTCTTTTAAACCTCTCGCTCTAATGTTTTAGAATATAGTCATATTTCGGTACAGAGCTGTGCAGTGGTGTTAAGATTTTTTACATTTATTAATTTTTAAACGCATTTATAAAACCATTAGTATAATTTATTACGAGATAATTTTTGTAAAATATTCACGATAAAAAATTATTTTGATAATCTCTGTGATCCCAAATTTGACAAGAATTAGGCATTTTATTATTCAAAAAATCGGCAAGATTAACACATTTGAAGATGATTCTAAAGATATTTATTATAAGTTATGTCTTTGACCATTCAAGTGTGATAAAAATCTTATGAATAATGATTGTTTTATAATAATTATTGACCTAAGAAGAAGGTAGTGTTTTTTTGAAATACGCCATTTCTTTTGTCATTCCCTAGTAGTTAAGCTACAACATACGGCCGTAGCCATAAAATGACAAACTATAATTAAAGTAGGGAGTAAAATTATGTTAACGCGCGTGTTTGAACATGTACCTAACCGAATTTTTTTTTATTTTTTTTTAAACGGTACATGTTCAAACACGCGCGTCAATATCATTTTACTCCCTACTTCAATTATAGTTTGTCATTTTATGGCTACGGCCGTATGTTGTAGCTTAACCACTAGGGAATGACAAAAGAAATGGCGTATTTCAAAAAAACACTACCTTATTCTTAGGTCAATAATTATTATAAAGCAAGCATTATTCATAAGATGTTTAGCACACTTGAATGGTCAAAGACATAGCTTATAATAAGTATCTTTAGAATCATCTTCAAATGTGTTAATCTTGCCGATTTTTTGAATAATAAAATGCCTAATTCTTGTCAAATTTGGGATCACAGAGATTATCAATATAATTTTTTATCGTGAATATTTTACAAAAATTATCTCGTAATAAATTATGCTAATGGTTTTATAAATGCGTTTAAAAATTAATAAATGTAAAAAATCTTAACACCACTGCACAGTTATGTACCGAAATATGACTATATTCTAAAACATTAGAGCGAGAGGTTTAAAAGAATACTATTTTATGTAACAAAAATACTTCATGCAGTCATCAAATGTTTAAAATAACTATAAAGGATAATAAGGCTTCAAAATTATATAAATAGATCATCTACAACGTTTAAGGAGTGTCCAGGATCATGGTTTGAATATACAATAAAAACTCAATTTTGACCTTCGACGAGCATGTCCCCCCTTAATGGTTCCACGCCTAGTTTTTACCAGTAAAATTGTATCTAAAGGTTGTCACTGGACAGTAACAATTAATTTTACGCTGCGCCGGCTAACAATCGATAAGCATCGTCAGTTTATACGGTGGCGAGGTTTGTTTGAGTGTAAAGCTACGAATCACGAAACTCAGTATACACCTTTGTAAAGCACATTCTACTGTTAAGCGATTGTATCATGTCATTATGTAGGAATTACACGAGATTTTAATAAAATAATATTGGTTATAATAAATACCGGATCTAGGCATTAAATAATAAATATTGTGTTACAAGCTAGATTACCTCATCAAAAAATAGCAATTATATTCAATGAGTTTTTAGACCATACCTAAAGAAAATCAAGAAGTTGCAGAATAATTTTTGTATGCTTGAATATTAGTAACAATAGAATAAATATATCTGCAATGATACTATTACTTTTAGTAAGAATAAACAAATAATTTCAGTTAAGTAATCATATTTTCTTTACGTGATTATTTATTTAATTAATAATGATGGTTAATTTTATTGTATAAACTATTTAAAACGTTTTAATCTGAATGTAATTGTGTAAAATAAATTTCAGAGAATGTGTGTGAAGCACAAATGAATCTGCAATTTGATTATAGATAATTTAAGCATAGGAAGCTTTTTTTCAGCTTTATTTTCATAGTATCTGTATAAAGATAATATTTAGGCTCTGTATTATTAGAAAAGGTTTTTTCTTGGTCAATTGGAATATCTTTTGGTAATATTCTATTTTATACTATTTGAACATTTATGTTAACTCTAATATTATTGTATAGTCCATGTTTATGTATGTTTTAACTAAATTAAAGTTAATTTAACTTACCTCATTTATGACAGCGTACCATTTAATATTGTGGAAATAAATCTTAACCATTTTAATTTATATAAATTAATTTCTAAACTATATTATGTTTCGTATGCCAAACACAAGAAAACCTTGAATTCCAAGAAAAGAAAAGACATAACGGTAGCAAATAATAGTCATTGGAAGGAGGTTAAGTGTTAACTATTCATTCTCATAATTATGTCATACTTGCTAAATTTACATATATGCAAATATCATTGATATTATATAACTATTGATGAATGAACATACTTATGACAACGATACACAAAATCGATAAAATGTTACAAACATGCTATTAATAAATATAGAAGTAGGTGAAGAATTTTAATCGTTTTTTTTTTTAAACAAGTATATATTATTTTATAAGAGATAATCATATTACAACTAATATTTCAAATATTACCATTTTATGGTATACATACTCACTTACGTTAAATTGTTGTTCATTTTAAATTATTCAAATTATCATACTAAGCTATCGAATAGTCTGATCGAGTTTAATTTTGATAATCGTTCGATATTATGGTGTCGTCGATTTTATTTTTTATTATTTTATGATTTTATTAGCCTTTTATATATTCAACAAAAATGGTGTTGTATTGGTTATATTGTTTTTTAATGTATCGGAGTGATTTAAAATATACTATGTTTTTTTAGTTAGGTTACGTTCATATTATTATTAGTTATAATATTTATGATGTAAACAATGGTCAAGTGTATTTGTTTTATTTTTAGATTGTTTCGTATATTTCCACAATGATGCGGTAATGTTACGTTGAACCTTTAATTAAAATTTTATTGGCAGCACAGGCAGCGTAATTGAAAAAAAACACGCAACTCTCTCAATGTATTATACAGTAGTGTTTTAAGGATTTAAATAGAGAAACTGCTTTCTACTGAATACGAGTATGCCCATAGATCATAAACTAATATACTTTAACCGCGATGATACTGCAAATAATCTGGCGTGAGGAACTCCCTCCTAATTTCGGATCAACAAAGTGAGATAAATCCACGGAAGTGTAGCATGTCTGAACCAAGCCCAAAGCCCAAAGGTTACATGTAAGTTGTACATATGCAATTCATCGTGGGACACTTATTCGTACGCCGCAGTACGTGAAACATGAGTTCGTATAACATTTTATCAAATGACGAGTTCTTCGTCGAACATTTCACCGTGGAATACATTTGTACGTATCTTACAAAATGCGGCGATAGTTTGCAAACAGTACTGTTCCAATTAGATTAACCTTAACCTTACCTAGTAAAGACATCTCCACATGTTGTAGCATACGTACAAATATACTTCACGGTGAAATGTTCAACGAAGAACTCATGTTTCATGTACTGCGGCGCACGAATAAGTATCATGCGGTGAACTGTTTACGTACAAATTTCCGGATACAAAGCCCAAAGGGCATTCCTGATGTCCTTATCTTATTGTTATGTTGCATTAGTAGGACATTAAAAAATCTCCACTTGTTATTTATACCAAGCCTAACCGTAGGGTATTGCATGTTTTGCAGGTTTTTCTGTGACTTGTTTTGCAATTTAATTTTTTTATGTATTTTTTAACTTATTTTTTACCATTGCCATTTTAATAACATAAGTATTTATAATATTTGTTTTATCATAGGTAAATATATAAAAAATTAAGTATGTCGGTTTGTTCACTTCCAATGATTTACGGTAAACTGACGTTTAGTGGTCATATAGATACCATTTGTAAAAAGGCGCTAAAGATGTTGGGCTTTGTCTTGCGTACTTCCCGGGTCTTTTCGGATGTTACGGTATTAAAAATTCTCTATAACTCCTTAGTTAGAAGCAGACTTGAGAGTGGGTCTATCGTTTGGGCCCCGCATCAGTTGAAGTACGGCCTTATGGTGGAGAGAGTCCAAAAGAAATTTTTACGACTCCTTTACTTTCGGTTGTATGGATATTATCCGTGGCTCTATCCGACTGATTTTCTCTTAGGGATGCTTACATACTGTAGCTTAAAATTTAGAAGGGATCTTTATTTAGCTACATATTTTTTCAGACTTATACGCGGCGTAAATGTGAACTCTGCCATTCTTGGTGGTATTGGCTTGTGTGTCTCTGATAATTACCTTAGGAATCGAGGGCATGCGTTGTTTGTTCTCCCACGGTGCAGAACTAACCTGCCATTAGTAATGCCAATTGGGAGGGCAGTAACCATGCTTAATGAAATCGCTTCGGATATTGATATATTCCACTTACGTGAGGGTGAATTTAGGTGGACGTTGTTTTATAAGTTTTTAAGATAGGGTTTATCAAAGTTCACTCTGTGTGCTTCCATCTACTTTTATTTTGTTACTTATTTAATTTATTTTCTTATTTTATTACTTTTTCTCTGTATTTTTTTTTTTTTTTTTATTATTAACACTTATTTTATGTCATGTCGTGAACGCTTTGAATTTATAATTTGTTATGTTCATTATATGTAAAATAAATAAATTTGATTTGATTTGATTTATACGAAAGCAGTGCATTGAAATACAAAGTAGAAACTGATTTTTCTTTACAATATTGACAGGCTGTATATAATTTACATTTGTTTTCTTTATGTCGGCACATACATCAGTTTCTTTACCGTTCTAAATAACTACGAAACGCTTGCACTACGACGCAAACAAAAAACAAACATAACCTACAATAATTATGATTACGAAAATATTTCAAAATAATACGTACTATAAAATCGTACACAAATTATTAATACAAGTGGCAAGAGTTGTATCACCTATCTTGTGGTGAATTGACAAAACATGACAAAACAGAATAATAAAGAGAAAAAACACATTTCGAGTGTTGTGCACTTCAAGCTTACGCATTACATGCAATGCCAGGTGCAAAACTCTATCACCAATGAAATCGAGCGTAGAATATACATTTAGTTCCGATACGAATTTTGGCTCAGACTATTTCCATTACGTAATATTACATTGTTACTAGTCGCCTACAGTAATTATTATTCTAGAGTGTTTTACCTTATATAACTTTTTATTTCAATAAACAAGAATAATTTTCCAAATTTTAAAAAAACCTACTTATAATATGTAAATGTATTTTTTTATACATATTGGTTATCCATTGAATATCCAAACCAATACACCAACCAGACAACCGATCTCGACTGTTGAATAATATGGGATAAACTTAAACACGTGTCAATAATACTTAAGTTTGTCCTCTGTTCTAATAACTGCTCTTGGTTTATGCACTGATACTCGTTCAATATTGATGTATTTGAAGGTTGCAACACACACTATTGAACGTCTATAATGTTTTGTTAAATTTCGTATGATACCCACAAATATAGTGAATTAGTATGTCATATCTGAATTATATGTATTAATCTGTTCTGTGACACCAATTATTAGAAGTAGTAGTAATAATAATAAATAGAATAATTAGTAGCATTATTATATAATACTATATACTGATATCTTCTTTATTTTATGAAAGTTTCCGAACCAAGAGGGAATCCGTCGGGGATTTATTTTATCTTCTCAAATATATTTTTAATAATATATTATATAATGAAGTTAATATAATGGGGAGAGCCCTAGATCATTGGTGGCATAAGAGTTAGTGGCCATAATATAAATAATTTAGATTTGCAGATAATACTACGCTAATCACTGTGGTTGAATGAGAACTCACAGAGTTGCTACACCGGGTAGAGGAAGAAAGTTGCCATCCGGTCTCCTTAAAAACAAGACCAAGTTAATCGTTATCGATCGGGGTAACCTTCTACTAACAGCTAGTATGCTCCAAATTTTTAAAACAGTGAACGCATTTGTATATCTGGGATCGACCGTTGGTGGAAAAATTAGATGTAAAGCAGAAATAAGAAAGCGCACACAGAATTCTAAAAATGTAGTAACGCGTCTTATATGGAATAATTGAAGAATTTCAATTGCCTCAAAAATCATAGTTTTGTATGGTGTAGAGTTATTGATGCTTCGGAATAAGATGGATGCTTCTTATTTCTTGGACAGAGCATAAGATAAACCAGTCAATCATCGAGAGACTCCATATAAAGAGAATATAGTCAATAATATGTTTGAGACGCATTCTGCAGTTTTTTGGACGTATTATTCAGCGTGGACTGAATTATCTGGAGAGACTTATGGTTTTGGGTAGTCGACAGGAAAGGCGAAGCACAGGAAGAGAGTCAATAAAAGGAGTGGAGAGACTTGGTCGCTCAAAAGATGACTAAATTTAAACCTTTTGGAAACGACCAAGAAGAGAGAAGAGACATCTTTTAATACACGTGAATACAAAATAAAATAGTATTGAATTAAAACTATATTAATTAAAGTCCGCTTTCTTGACCGTCGGTATAGAACATTATTTTATATTATTTGTCAAAATGGTTTTGCGTCCTTTTTATGCTTATATTTATACTTATTTTGGAATGGTGTTTAAATTTTGATAAGGTAATTTTTATTCTTTAAATTCATATTTTGCTAGTAACTCTGTAGGCTGAAGTGTATATTACAATAATTGTGCATCCAAAACACAATATTTATGTAACAAATTTTAAATATCATTTCAAAAGAATTGGAAATATATACGAAGCAGGTTTTACAACATAGTAAAACGATCCGTAAAAATTCCATGCCGTTACAAATGAAAATAGTCAATTTGTCAAATGTATAATTATATTGTTTAATATTTGCGACGAAGAATTTTCTTGTCGAATAATCGTTGAGACATGCCTGGTTTATAGGAATATTTAAAGGTCGACGAACATATATCCGTATATATATATATACGTATTATCAAATAACATAGTAAAAAATAATTTTATAGTATCAATACTCCAGCAAATTTAATTAATTAAAGAGTGTCTCTCGAGAACTCTTAATTTTATAGAAATATATTTAGGTAACTTGTAATATAGTTAGGTACTAAAAATCTCAAATCGTTATACTGTAATTTTACCACGTCAACGCCAATTCAGTTAATAAAACAATGTTGTTAATCTACCCCATTAATTATCATAATATACAGTACAAAGTATTTTTTACTATACAAACTAGAATAAAACATTGGAACATTTTTTTTCTAAATTTACCTCGTTTACCTTATCGCTAAAATAATGGTTATTTATACTCGTAAAACTTTATTTAAAATACCTAGTAAATAATTTGTAAAACCAATGAAAGTTATCAAGATTTCACAAAAATTAACATATTGCACGTTTATTTGATACTACCATTATTTTGCAAGAATATTCATGGAATCACTGAATCGAGAACACAATTTTTGAGTAAAGAATGTACCTAGATGAATGTAACATAAGAAATTATAATTATTAAAAAAAATGTTGATGAAATTTGCAAACACAAAAATTTAAATAACATTTTTGTGGTATTTGGTTAAAAATTGTAATGCAAATTTTAATGAACGAATATAGTCAGCAAGGTAGTAAAAGAAATTTACTAAATTAAAATTTTATTTATATATAATATATGCTTATAAAATTAATAATTTATTTAATAAGCAGGAAACCATTAATCATTTTGTTAGATTTTTTATCTTCACATAGCACTGCATTTATTATGATAAAATAATAAAAAATAAAATTACTTTCTTACTTTATAAAGAGTCACGCGAAGAATATATTATAATTTAAATATTTATATTATTAGGTACACTTGACTCACCAATATGTATACTACTAAATCAGTAGTTTTAATGAGACTGTTTATTGTAGTTTATACAAATAATAATCATGTAAATATCATGTAGTTAACATAAATCATATTTCAATTCTAATGGGTTTAAGTTTTGTACTATTTCATTCGAGTACTTAAATTCAAATAAATCCATTAGAATTTAAATTCAAATTCCATCATGGTGGATAGTATTAATATTAAATCATATTTCTATTTTATTAAGCACTATTAATATTTTCATATATATTTATTCCAATCTAACAATATAACACCAATAATATTTCTAGTATCATCAGAGGATCCCCATTATCCCCCCTTTATCTCCATAAATATTATGATGGTCGCAGCAATATTTAACTTAATTGATATATGACATGAATATTGAATTGATTATAACTTATTCATATCTTTGTTATATTATGTGGATTCTTTTTAATTTACTTATAAAAATATAGTGTTTGATACTACACCTAATAGTTCAAGTTTAGTGTACTTTGACTGAGTATACTGAGGTATAATTTAATCAAAGTGCCATGGGATACAGGAACACGGAGAATTAACAAAAATATATGATTCTGATTAATTTACATACAATATTTAAAAATAAAGCTAAAATAATACGGACATACTAAACTATGTGAAAAGATCTACACGTCCGCAATAAGACGCAGCATTTAAAAAATGTATAGTTGGCCTTTGCGTCCACCAGATTGGATGGCCCAATGGGTTCAACAGATAGTTAGTTGGACCGACTTAGGCATCTCTTCTCTTTTGTAGAAAATTTTCTGACATTTCCAGAGTGTTTTGAATCTTGTAGTTCTCCGACACGTAGACAAGTCTAAACTCAAAGAGCTTGGCAGCAAATCCACCGTATCCAGTAAAGAATTGACTGAATACTACAACCATTTTACGTTATTAGTTGTAATGTCAGTTACTTTTAAAGAGCTATTGTAGCAGATACAAAACATTCAGTCAATTCACTTAACGCCAATTTATTTCTGGTTGATAAGTTTATAATGTTATTTCGTAACTTTAAATAGTAACTAGATTTCTGATCAGAGATAGATGTATTTTATTATTGTTATTTAAATTATGTTATCATTTCATGCGAAACATAATGTAGGTAGTTATTTGCAATCAATACTATCGAAACTGCTGGTCGGTGTCCATCCGTGAAACTAGATTGTATTATATATCTTTATGGGCATGAGTGATCAACACACCATAGCAGTGGTAGCAGAGAATAGTGTTTTGATAATGTGATTTTATATAAAGCAATAAATAATTGATCTGTCACGTGAAATATATTGCCAAAATTTTCAGCAACAAAAATAATTATAATATATATTTCGAGGTAACATAACGACTGTAGAAAGGGAAAAAGACGTAAGCATCATCTCAAAATAGGCTTTATTGGATAATATTGTACACAATTAAATACACAATGTGCTCAAGCTCAAAGGATGTAAGCTACAAATGCCGATTTGAAATGTTAACTAGCATTTAAAAAAAAAGATGAAGGAAGTGAAGTGGGGAAAACGACTTAACCATAGTTTTTGTTGGTTTTTCTTTAATTAACTCAATAATTAACATCAGTGGAATATCAAAACCAAATTTATTGTTATCGTGCACTTCATGGTTATGTATATTTTACAACGTTTATTCTTAGCTCGTATTCTTATTTTTCCAGTGGTTGTTTGTCCGGTACAAATCTTGCAATCGATTTTTAACTAACTTCCCGACTAGCTAGACATTTGAAATTTTTAGAATATATCAGAAATTGATGCCAATGCATTTTTTAATACTTTTAGCCATTTTTAAGTAGAATTGAATTCATTTTCAGTTAATTCTCTTTCGTATGGAAGGTTATTTCAGAAAAATCCGTAAAAAGTAAAAGACTATTATTGGTTGCTAAGGGGGTGGTCCTAGCAACTAAATTATTAATATACCTATACGTGCGTTACTATGGAAATTAAAATGAAATTTCAAAATGACATTTCTGTATTCTATATTTGTTTGTTTGTTTGTTTTTTATTTACTTCATATCTTGATATGTACTTGTACAAGTTTGAGCATATTGAGCATAATAATTTAACAGAAAATTTAAAAACGTTGTATATAAAAAGTTCTTTTTATCTTGTAATTATTGTGTTTTAACTTTGACTGAAAACCATAAGAAAAACGATTTTATGTCTCCTGTAAAATTTGATTTGTCTGGATTACGTCCCTTTTTCTTTCTACAGTCGATAATATTGTCACCCCACTTCGATATTTTATAAGGAAAAATGCATGTCGTGTAGCTCTCTCTATTTATTTCGCATTGTTATAATAACTATTAATCAACCGACTACTTGGAGTAATTCTAATAGTATCACATAATATGTCATATACATAAATGTCGGTTCAATTTTCAAACAAGAATAAGTAATTAAAAATAAAAACATGGCACACACAACAAATTAGAACTCGGATAGCGAAAAAAAGGATATCTATTATTGTCATGTTAGTTTTTCATGTTTGTTATATTATATCTACAACTATCTTTGCAAAAAAAAATCTGAATCTCAATCGTAATTCAGTTGTTAACAATATGCGACAAAATAAATAGGTACCCACGTATATATTTATCTGTTTTTGAATACTGCTTTGAAAATATATACCGAAATAAAAAAAAATCTAAATATAAATAGATCCGCAAGCTCATATAGATTATTGGCTTGGTTCTATTTAAATATACGTAATTAGGTAATACCTCCTAAAAATACCTTAAAAATATGGCGCCATACAGGGCTTACATTAATCGTAATCCATGGTAAAGTTGAGCTCACCGGGCCGTCCAACCTGATCGCCACGAAGCCCAAATATATTACATTAAAAAAAATGCGGAGTCTTATTGCGGACGTGACGATCTTTTTACATAGTTTTTTGTTTGTCCGTATTGTCTTAGCTTTTTTGTATATTATATAATCATTAAATTCATTTATGGCTGCTAAGTTTCCGTGCCTTTTTTTAATTACGTCTTTCAGTAAACTCAGTCAAAGCTCACTTGAGACCGTGGCGACCTCATACACAAGACTTGAGTATCTGCTCCTGAGACATTTCCAGGCGTAAAAAACTGCTGTTGCTTCACATCCAAACGTAGGGCCTCGTGATATGCTTGATTAAGACCAAATATGATGCGGGGCGGGTTAGTTTGGAGGGGTCCATGTTTGTGTTGTCATTCTGGCTTGTTCAGCTTTTAATGTGTATTGTTACTTAATATCATAATTTTCATTCTTTGTAGATGCGGAAAAAGAAGGAAAAAAATATATTACCTTTTCTAAACAGATGCATAAATTGTTTTTAAGTAATCCGTAAACATAATACACCAATAAAATCTGCCCCGCACCACACCCGGTCTTAATAACGTTTCACATGTCACTGAGTTTTAATTTGAGCACCTTCAGATTGTATGCCTATGAAAATGACTTGATAATGAGATAGACACTAATTATTAAAGTATGCTTTGACTGTGCTTAATAGACTTAAAACTATGAATTCTTGTGAGAAAAGGGAGAGCGAAATGAAATAATCATAGTAAAATAAAACTTAACTAGGTAAGTATGTCGAAAACTAATAAAAAACTGTGTGCATATACGTATTTTTAAACGAAATCAAATTGACCTTTTGTCGCTGTAGGGTTGGTTTCCCGAATAGACCAAATGTTTAGGAGACGAAAAACAAATTTCATAATCCTATATTTAAATACATGGGGATATTTAAATTGTTATTTTTACAGGATATGAATGATGTATTCATTACCATTTCAAAGTAATTTAAAGAAAGGGATGGTTCTAGTCCAAATAGATACAAAAAACATTCTGCATTAAAAGGTCGATTTCGACAAAAACGGATATTCGGGAAACCAATCCTATAGCGACGCTTTGTGGCGATGAGTTTAAGCCAGAGAACACATAATAATTATTGGAAACTGAAATACCTAACGGGTTTGGAGTAACAGGCAACCGATCTCGAGCGTGGAAGAATATGAGTTAAACAATAATACCTCATTCTAAGTTTTTACTTTGTTCTGACAATGCTTTCGGTTTATGCACGGATGCTTATTCAATATTGGTGTATTTGAAGGTTGCAACATACACTATTGCAAGTCTATAATGTATGGCTCGTGTTCGTATGACACTCACACTTTCAAAACCTTGCTTCAAAATGTAGTGTATTAGGGATATAGCCTATCTGAAATCTATGTATTAATCTGTTCTTAGGTTTAAGTACATAATCCACATTAATGAAATCAATTTATATCAACGATGAAATTGTAATAATTATTACTTCACCGATACATATTTTGGTTTGTTATAGATTATCTGCCTACGCCACTGTTCAGTTATATCGATTACTATAATGTGGAGCAATATTACCCAATAGAATTCACTTAACGGCCCACGTGCTCGTCGTAGGTCGAAATTGAGTTTTTATTGTATTTTCAAACCATGATCCTGGACACTCCTTAAACGTTGTAGATAATCTATTTATATAATTTTGAAGCATTATTATCCTTTATAAATATTTTAAGCATTTGATGAATGCATAAAGTATTTTTATTACATAAAATAGTATTCTTTTAAACCTCTCGCTCTAATGTTTCAGAATATAGTCATATTTTAAAAAAATTATGTTAACGCGCGTGTTTGAACATGTACCTAACCTAATTTTTAATTTTTTTTTTTTAAACGGTACATGTTCAAACACGCGCGTTAATATCATTTTACTCCCTTCTTCAATTTTAGTTTGTCAATTTATGGCTACGGCCGTATGTTTTAGCTGAACCACTGGGGAATGACAAAAGAAATGGCGTATTTCAAAAAAACACTTCCTTATTCTTAGGTCAATAATTATTATAAAGCAATTATTATTCATAAGATGTTTATCACACTTGAATGGTCAAAGACATAGCTTATAATAAATATCTTTAGAATCATCTTCAAATGTGTTAATCTTGCCGATTTTTTGAATAATAAAATGCCTAATTCTTGTCAAATTTGGGATCATAGAGATTATCAATGTAATTTTATATCGTGAATATTTTACAAAAATTATCTCGTAATAAATTATACTAATAGTTTTATAAATGCGATTAAAAATTAATAAATGTAAAAAATCTTAACACCACTGCACAGTTATGTACCGAAATATGACTATATTCTAAAACATTAGAGCGAGAGGTTTAAAAGAATACTATTTTATGTAACAAAAATACTTTATGCAGTCATCAAATGTTTAAAATAACTATAAAGGATAATAAAGCTTCAAAATTATATAAATAGATTATCTACAACGTTTAAGGAGTGTCCAGGATCATTGTTTGAAAATACAATAAAAAGTCAATTTTGACCTTCGACGAGCATGTCCCCCCTTAAAACATGCTCACTTGACGGCATAGAACTTTCCTTAGATGGTTCTGGTCATTACTAATTGCCGTATGTTCATTAGCGGTTGGCTAAGAAAATTGATAAAAAAAACTCAATCACTTATTAAGGAACTAAATAAAATATTTTTATCCTAATCACAAATATCTACTTACGCCTTTTTTATGAAATGCATTTTTATTCTTTTGGCATTAAGTTTATAAGAGTATTTTTTTATATTGGCAATATACAAGTATGTATTGCAACCGCTGACAATAATTTACTTTGAAAAATTTGTCAAGATAACAAGATATGGTCATGTTAATCGAAAATATACCTGCTTTATTTTTTTTAAAGCAACCTTTGATAGATTAGTAAACCCCTACGTGTGAAAAATAAATCAATCAAGCTTTTAACCAGTCGGTGATTATTGGCTAATGCTATAACACCTACTAAAAGAAATAGCTTTTTATTTTTCTTAATTACATATTAAAAATATATATATATCCGTCGTTTATTAAGTTCATGTAATATATTAGAAAAATGACTAAATAAAGAGTTTTGGTAATTAATTATTGAGTATATTTATTGTATCTATATTAAATATATAAATTATCTTACAGAAAAAAATTGATAACTTATTACTTCAGGTTTATTTTATTAATATATTATTAATATTATGTCGTGCAAAAATATCATATTTTATAGAGAAAAAATATTGAAAATGATATCTTTGGGTTACATGTAAGTTATACGTATGCAGTTCATCGTTGGACACTTATTTGTGTGCCGCAGTACGTGAAACGTGAGTTCGTATAACATTTTATCTAATGACGAGTTCTTCGTTGAACATTTCACCGTGGAATACATTAATTGTACGTATCTTACAAAATGCTGCGATAGTTTGCAAATAGTACCGTTCCAATAAGATTAACCCTTACCTAACCTAACCTAGTAAAGACATCTCATAAAATTAGCTACATGTTGTAGCAAACGTACAAATATACTCCACGTTGAAATGTTCAACGAAGAACTCGTCATTTGATTAAATGTTACACGAACTCATGTTTTACGTACTGCGGCGCACGAATAAGACGTGTCCTGCGGTGAACTGTTTACGTACATATTTCCGGATACGATAAATACATATCTATAACGGGACAAGAAGTTAGTGTCTATAGATGAATATTGGTGTGGTAAAATTGTTCACATGTAGATCATAATATAACTACGCTGGAGTTCTTTTAATCGCATGAAAATAATGTTCATATTATTATAATACCGACATTACATTAAAATCTTGATAAAATAAATTAGTTTCTAATTGATTGAGTACACATATTCCATGGAAATAAGGGGAATTAATGGTTTGGGATACCACTGTGGTGGATACACTCACGACATCTTGTCTGAATATATCAGTATATTTATTAAGTATATTAATAATTCAATAAATAAAAAATAATATGTTCAATAGTACTTACTATGGCGATTAGATACTTAAATAACTTATATGAATGTTTTGAATACTTTTTTCAAAGGTTAAATTTCATACGCAGTTGCCCAATATGAAATTTTCCGCATTCTCTCAGTCATTTACTGTAGCGAGGTCAACTAAATAATACGCTCGTGCGAAAAAAATCCTTCAGGGGTTGCGTAGGAGTTCAGACACAGATTGCAATACTAAATGGACATTGGATAGTACTTGCTAAGTAATAAATCGAAATATTTGAAATGAAATATAACCATAGAATTGATACTCCCACATTATTCATTACATTGAAAAGATCCATCGTCACGTTAAACCAAATACCTACTTACATAATATTATTATCTACCATTGTAAGTAAAATTGTATTTTTCAGTTTTTAAGATAGATGTAAGTAGATTTCATGGTGTATTTTATATTACTTCCAAAAAAAAATTGCATAAATATAAGATAAACTTTAATTGGTAAGATCACAGAGATAAATACAATAAAATAGTAGTGTGGAAATGCGACGTCTTTATTACGTAATGAAATGTCGTCGTGTTTTAAGTCGTGTATACAAATTTCACATCACAAACATTATTAACAATAATAACAGATAATAATTGTTAGTTCCTAGGGCGGCTCTCGTGGTGCAGTGCGTAAGGCTCTTGCCTTCCACCCGATAGTTCCTGGGTTCCATTCCCGGTCAGAACACACAATATTTATGTGTTTTTCTGAAAGCCTGGGTGTTTGTGATTGTTCAAAATTACTAACAACCACCTTGTACGAAAAAGCAAGGATATGGTTATTAATAATTTAAAAAAAAATGTTAGTTCTTTAAAATTAATCTAGGTAAAAAAATATAAAGGAAAGACTTAGACTATAGATAAATTTACCAAACCTACCTTAGACCCAGGGGCGGCTCTACCTTAAGGGTTCCTAGGGATCATCCCCACACCGTTATCATGTCAAAAATACATGCCCGATATTTGTATCATTGTCATAATATACCTGCTTAATTACATGCTTATATAAACTATTTTATTTATTTTATCCATCTAAATATTCGAAGCCGTCGCAATTTTATAAAGATATTTAGTCACTCAGTCCCATCCCATCGCCGCGGTACAAATCTCGTTCTACAAAGGATGTGAATGCATTAGCGTTAGTATAGGCATATGGGGGAACGAATCAAATAACTCCTAGGTGAGTTAAAACGTTCTCTGTATGTCGTTGTTCAAAACTGATCATGGTATGTTTATAATAATTATTATTGATAATTAAGTTATTATTTTTAAGCACGCTTTTTAGATGTACTTATGTAACGACTTAGATAATCATATTATTATATATATATAGCTACTAGGTTGGTACATAATGTATAATATGAGAAAGTAGGTATGAATCGATATTTAATAATTAATGGCTAAACCCCACCACCTAGAAAGTCGTCGAGCCGCTACTGCTTAGACCTGTGTTTGTTAACCAGTATGTCGCAAAACCAAAACTTTTTAATTTTAAAATTAGGTAGGTATGTTACAAAATCTTGAATAATTAAAAAGTATACTTTATTACTATACTTATTCAGCCGCACGTACCAAAAACAAAGCTGGTCATTTTTTTCTAATCGAATTAAGTTTATGAAAAATTTTCTATAAAAAAAATGTCATCGTTATAATATAATATATATGGTTAATAAAACTTAAATGCCAAAACTAATAGAGAGTTAGGGATAACCGACTGTTTTAATCAGTGTCTAGTATAGGGGTTGCGAACCTATGATACGCATGTCACATGTGGCACGCGCGGTAATTATGCTGGCGCGTAAAAAAATCTTAGATGAAATCAATTTTATAAAATAAATTTGCATTTTTACATTGGCTATTCTTCATCATACTTGCTATATTGCACTCGAGTCGGCCGAACGGTCGTCATTGTAATAATATGGACAAGCATTTGGTTTAAATGGTTTGTCACCAGTAAATGTTTTTGGGTTGTCATAGATTCTAATTGTAAATGCATTGCAGTGGCATTTAAATAGATTTTTATTAGAGTATTTTTAAAGTTGTTAAATTTCTAATAAAACAAGTTTTATGATGTAAATCACTTATCATCACTTTTCTCACCAGCATGATATTTTGGGTGGTTATACATTCTACTTGTAAATTTAGAAATATATTATAATAACTATTATTATCAAGTATTTGTTGTGGTTTTTCTAACGAATACCTATGTGTGTTAAACTGTTCAAATCTTCTGCTTGTATGACAACAAATATCGAATTTAATTGAGGTTTCACCAATATGTGTCATATTATCACATAAGATTAAACATTATAGGCATGGTATGACGACGGCAGATCGGAAATCAACCAAATAATGTTAATAAATGCATACACACAGGTTAATGATCTATGGTGAGGAAATCCTGGGAGAATACCAATGCGGCTTCCGACCAAATAGATCCACCATAGATCACATCCATCTCATGAGGCAAACTATGGAGAAAGTGCACGAATACAACCTGACACTCCACTACCTGTTTATTGATTTTAAACAAGCTTTCGACAGCGTGAATAGGGATAAAATTCTACAAAGCCTAAAAATACTGGGAATTCCCTTAAAACTAGTAAAGCTAATAAAAACCACACTGACGGATACTCAAGCAGTTGTCAGTGTGCAAAATAAGCAAACTGAAAGTTTCAAAATTGAATCAGGTGTGAGACAAGGGGATGCGCTATCCACTATGGTATTTAACCTTGTGGTGGAATCTATAGCTCGTAAAACCAACATAAGAGAACGGGTAGATAACAATACAACGCAGATGTGCGCTTGTGCTGACGACATAGTAATTACAAGCAAATCCAAATAGAAGATGATCGACCATGGTGGCACTATGAAAATAAAAGCAGAAAACACTGGGCTGCATAAAACCAGTCAAAAACTAAGTATATGGTCAGCACACGCGATTAAGTACTGCTGCAGAATATAGACATCGAACAGCATGCATATGAAGGGGTGGAGAAGTTCACGTATCTCGGATCCAGCCTAAATACCCAAAATAAGACAGCAGAGGAGATAAAAATCCGCCTTATCTCCGGGAATAAATGCTGGCATGTCTGCAAGCAACTGGTGGGGTCAAAAATTCTAGGCCGAAGAAGTAAACTTCTAATTTATAAAACATTTATAAGGCCAGTGGTCACTTATGGCTGTGAGACTTCGTGCTTAACTCAAAACGAGAAAAAGAAATCAGCTGTCTTCGAGCGCAAAATACTCCGCAAAATCTTTGGACCCACGTTGGAAAATGGGAACTACAGAATGAAAATGAACCACAGGTTGGAAAAGCTGATTGAACAGCAAACAATCATAAGATATTGTAAGTCCCAAAGATTACGATGGGCGGGACATGTGGAGAGAATGCCTGAAGTTAGAGCGCCAAGGATCATGACAAAGTGGCTACCCCAACGGAGAGACCCAGAGGCCGTGTAAGAAGGAGATGGGCTGACGCCGTAGAAGTGGATTGGCTTCATATAGGAAGACCCGGTAACTGGAAAAGTGTGGCGAGAGACCGGAGTGAGTGGAGAGCGGTTGTGGAGGAGGCCAAATCTTACCCCGGGATGTAGCGCCGTGGAAGAAGAAACATACACACAATGCAGTTCCTAATTTATAATTTACCCCCAATATTAGCCATTGGCACGCCACTCCTTATTACGAATATTTTGGCACGTACATATAAAAAGGTTCGCCATCGCTAGTATAATATAAATAGATCAAGTATCCAATATAATAAGTAATTAAGTCAAATTAGGAAACTTGCACCGTACTAAATTTTATACACTCGTTGAAAAAATGCCAAAGAAATTGTCTAGGAATGTAATAAAATAACTGTTGTTTATTCATAGTCACACACTTGTGAGTGTCCTTATATAGAAAAATCGATCGAAACAAGTTAAGAAATCCATTGACAGTTCTCATATAAATTGTTCTTGATTAATAAGCGGTATATCGTCCAACACTTTACGCTGCAATAACTCTTACGATACCGTACCCAGCAATCATAAAGCCTGTTCAGATGAGAGCTTAATTTTATATAATATTTGCACGGTGCAGATTTATTTCTTAGAAATCATTAATAACTACTTTTATGAAATTAAACTTTAATGATTTTGGATTTTCAATAGGTACCCATTACGTAAAATATAGTAAATTTTATCTACTAATAGACCAAAAACATTATCATCATCATCTTCAGCCTGAATCAAGTCACTATCGATGGAAACCTTAATCTATTTTCATTCTTATTGGTCATGTGAGTTGCGCTACCACCACAGAAAATAACAAACATAGATCCCTCCAAACCAACTCACCCAACACTGCACTAGATCTTAATTAAGCGTATTACGAGGGCCTACATCTGGGTGTGACGCATCAGCAGTTTTTTTACGTCTGGGAATGTCTCAGGAGCAGATAACTAAGACTGGGGTCGCCATGTCACGAATAGAAATGGATGAGTCTACAGAAGAGTCGGGACTATCTCGCTCCCCATACGACGCTGCAAATTTCTCAAATGCCACAAAGTTGGCCTCGGTTGCTACCAGATCTCCATGACCAATTGGCCGTGTGAGGACGGACCCTGGCAAACAGCTCCGCTCGTTCTAATTCCATAAGCGGGCAATCCCAGAGGATATGTTCAACATCTTAGTGGTCATGCCCGCAGGTACAACCCGGCCCATCTACTATCAAGTCAAACTCGTGGAGTCTGGCGGCGAAGTTGCCATGGCCGGTGAGGAACTGGCTAATCCAGTGCAAAGGTTGGAGTCTTCTAGTTTGGTACCTGCAGAATAGAGTTAGAAAAATAAAAAATTCTAATTATTAAATATAATAGTACACAAAAAACCAAGCTAATACGGACATACAAATCCATCCGCAACAAGACGCCGCATTTTTTTAAACATTACAAAATTGACCTTTGTGGCGACCAGGTTGGATGGCTTGATGAACTTAACAGCTGGTTGGATCGAGGATAGATTAATAAGATAGACGTGCAAAAATCATTCATCGTAAACCAAGACTTTTAAGCTAATTTTGGTTTATTACACAATGACAATAATGCGAAAAAATTTCAGAAATATAAACCCCGCTGAGTGTGCTCAAATATTAAGAATATTGAATACGCATTTCGTTTACATGAACTTTAATGCATATTGTGATACTGACGTAACTATTAAAAATAACATTGTCTTTAACTCGTGTTTAAATTTGACCGATGATCCAGCAAACTATAGGTCTACATATTGGATATTTTTAATCACTTGGGCACCACCTAATTACTTAATTTATCTTCGAGATTACGCGTTGTGTACATTTCCACTTAAACGTAAAGCTAAATAATACTCAATTGAGACTTCGTAGCTTAATAATAATAAAAAAATCGGTGTGTAAAACAAAATAAAATAATCGCACACCGCGTTAGTCAAAATTCACATCAACCAAAAATATTTAAACAGTTAGAAAATAGTTTTCACATAAACTAAATATGTAATACCAAACAAAAGTAACGTACCTACCACACTTCAAAATATTAAGCTTAGTTTTGACAACTAATCACATATAAAAAGGAGTAAGTACAATTCACAATGCGAAAAAAGATTTTTCACCAAGCAAAATATACCATAATCTTTATTCTATGGTCACTATGGTCGGCCATGATCACATCATTGTGCGAGACGTCATGTTTCAGATCTTTCAAAAAATAAAGTATGATATAAGATAGAACGATAGACGTTTCAATAGCCCCATATCAATAAAAACTAGAATAAAGAAGGGCCACTTATTCGAGTGCCGCTGGCTTTTTTCTAGACACTTTAGCTTATACCACTAAATAAATTATACAATTATTTCTCGTTGTTTTTATTTTATTTCGGCCAACAATAATAAATTCGTTTCCTAGGCAACGGAACAATTCTTCGAACATATAATAATAAATTCGCTGCCTAGGAAACCGATTAAACTATAATATTGTACTGTATAATCGTCACGATTGCATTATCATATTGTGTCGTAAAGGCAGTGCGTTCGGCTGATAACCGAACAATCGTGGTTCGAATCCAATCGAGTGCGATTTTTTCGTGTGAAAAAATAAATTATGTGTTACATGTCACACGCCAAAAATACACTCTGATCTGATTTTACAAACACGCCTAAAGGAGTTTAACTTAAAAAAAAAACATTGTAAACTTTGTCCAATTATGTTGACTGTTGGACATCCATATTATGCATTGTGCATTGTGTACTTTCCTAAGTTTTTCGATATCTAATCATAATATCAACAGGAGAAAACAACATTATTTATAAGTGCAAGAACATCAGTAATACTAATTTGGCAATCGCCAGACGTCTGTTTTAATTAAGTTAGTAATGGCATTTATTTTAATTGATCATAAAACAGATTGCCTCCTGATTTTTTCAATTGAAAGCACCTTATTAATTATAAGAAATAATTTTGCATGAATCATAGACGAATCGATAGCTTAGGGGCAAACCACTCACCTGAAAAGTGAAAGTTGCAAATTTGAGTCCCCTTGTTTATATGCATTAAAATATCAATATAATATATAACGTATTATTCTACTCTGTCTTCCTCTTTATGTCTTCCTTTAACCAGTGATTGTAATTATTTTTTGAATTTGCAATTTTAAACAAGAATTTAATATTGCACCTGAAATTCAATATAGCCAGTTTAATATAATTTTCGCATGGCTATAATACAATGGCACCTGGTAGACTCATAATTGCGTGAATGAGCCGAAGAATTTTGCCGATACTGCGCCAGGGAAAATAAATCACATGTCGTGATTTGTTCGCTGGACTCTAGAGCAAGTCAGAGTCACGTTTTTGCAAACCGGTCGAAGCACGATGAAGCACGGTTAAAAGCGCACCTCCGGGAACGTTTTGCATTCATGACTTGCATTTTTAACACAATTTTTCTGAAGGTACTTATGCTAAATTTTAATTAACTACATATTGAATGCTGCATATTCGTGCATTTAATATTCACATTTAATGTTAGTCAATTCACATGTAAAAATCAGCTTTTTGGAAAACTTTATTCGTTTATTGGTCTAATTTAAGGACAATAAACAAACAACCTAAGTAGAGGAACTTTTTTTTATATATTTTACCTTAAAAGCATTAACTTTTAATTCATGATACATTTTCTATAACTAATAATACACACCCACGGTGGCCGCGCGGCTTAAGCGTTGGACTATACGCCGTGGGTCCCAGGTTCGAATCCTGGGTATGACCAAGTACACAATATATTGTTTTTCAATGTGTGGATGGGTCAGAGTATGGACCCAATAGGTTGAGCAAGTGGCTGACATCCATTTCTCGTAAAAAACAAAATCTGTTAATACAAACCTCTACTCTATGGAGGCCCATATGATCCTATTAAGATCGGACATGGTCGAATAATAATAAATAATAATAATACAATTAAAATCAACGTTTGTGATTTCTAAATATTGACTATTACCATGAAAGTACAACATATTATTAAAGTTTTAAAAGTTTTCGCTATCTATTTGTTCCTTTATAATTAAAAAAACAAATACATAATGATAGTACATACTTTCTGACCTTGTAGACTGTTTCAAATTGAGTAGAGTATCATTTTGTTATTTTAAAATGATCTGAAATAATACATTGGATATAATTCATCATGAGCAGCTAAAGTGGTCAAATATCAGCGGTGGAATGGTGAGGTGAGATGTTCGCATCTATATCAAACCATTATCAATCACGCGAGCTCAATCGAACGGTCAGTTAAGTATGATAACGACGCACATGTCTACATGTACGGACTGGAACGGAGCCGGTAGAAATGGAACGATTTGTTACATAATATAGGCCATGTACCTAAATTCAACTATATTGTCTTTTCATTAAAATGCATATCTACGTAGTTTTAATTGACGTATTATTAATTTATGGTGGCGAAAAGATCATTTGACAAATGAAAATGTACGTGCATAGAATGCCGGAGAAGTTACAAGAGAGGCGGGTTATGTACATATTCTCTGAGGGCAAAAGAAAACCTGCTCGGCCTAAATTGAGATGGTTAGACTGCGCCACAGGAGATTAATTTTAGAATTCTTGCCCAAAGTAACTGGAAAATATTGGTGCTGGAACGTCCAGGATGAAGAAAGATTTTGAAGGAGGTCAAAGCCAGCCATGGGTTATAATACTGTAAATGATGATTAGTTCATGCAAACAAAATTGCACGAATTCCAACATTTATCTTGCACTGAAACTAATTTAAAAACATTTTTTTTTCAATGAAATTTCTGAATTAAAATTCCGAAAAATAAGAAAATAAAACAATAAGAGGCACTGAATTAAAAATGATTGATTATGTCGATGCTATATTTTAAAGATACCTCTTATTAATTACGAACCGTCTATCTCGTTTTCTATATGATGTCTCAAACGAGTTTTAGACAAAAACTGACCTAGCATACTTCGAGTATACTAGCATAATCGAAGTCGACTTCTTTGATTATACGAGAAAGTGAATTTATGGCGCATAAAGCCATAAAATACGCTTAGTGAAACAATTACATTTTTTACAAATTAAAACGTAAATTGTTCGTAAATATTTTTAAATGATCACTAAATAATGGGGGGTTGTAATAATTTACTTTTTCTTTACTGAAATATTGAAAATAAATAATTAATTACTATAATTTTGGAATGATAAAATTTGTTATTTTGACTATGTACATAAAGAGACTGCAAAAATTTATAAAAAAGTTTAAATGCAATAATATAAATAAAATAAACTTAGTATAATGAAAACATTAAGGTTTACTAATTTGTGAGAATACTTTGGTCTTTACTCAATACAACGACTCAGTTCTTAACAACATCATTTGAATTAATTAATAATAGCGATGTCTTCTAAACTCTAAAGCGATCATTAAAAAGGGTAATATAATTCTAATAAAAAATATATAATTATGAATATCGACAATATTGCAGTTGTTATCGTACTAATAGATTTTTTGGGTATTCACCGTGTGTAATTCTTCCTTCTTTCCTCGACGTTTCGAGCTTGTTCCAGAAGCCATTATCAAAAGATGATGAATAACAACACTTGATAATGGCCTCTGCAACGAGCCCGAAACGTCCAGGAAAGAAGGAAGAAATACACACGGTGGAAACCCCAAAAAAACTATTACGATAAAAAAAACAACCGTGAAAGCCTCAAACATTATATTGCAGTTGTGTCCATAAGGTAAAAGGGTGAATTACCATATTATTACGAATTGTTTTTAAGTGGAGCATAATATGAACTTCCACAAAGTGAAGGTTATATTATTATTCTATTTTTTACGAGAAATAGTTGTTAGCCATTCGGCCTACCAATTGGATGCTTGCACTAGATTAAATACACACTAAAAACAAAGGGGATTTTTTTGACCAGCCACGTTACCTTAGTATTTAAAGTGATTTATAACCTTGGCCACCAGTCAGGATCGATTCACCACCAAATAAAAACTTCCATTCAGTGTCCAGTTCCTTGGTAGTCAGACAACTTATCATTAAAATATAGTCATTCACGTGTTATTTGAGACCAAGTATCTTCAGTTTTTATAATTACTACTAATATAACTGTTACCAACATTCCCGGCTTTTTAGAATCATAGTTTTGGTATGTAAATATAATTCGATGGTGTTTGGGCATATCCTGATAACTGCTTTTTTGGTAATTTTTGGTTAAGAGTGGTTAAGAGGGGTCACTATAGTATTATATTCCATTTGTTAATAAGCCGATATCTATATTTCATTTAAAATGCTCAAAACGCTATGGTAATACTATGATAATATATGAACAAACACAGCGGTTAGTTTGGCCAAAATATGGCCAAAGACCATAGTTTGATCACTGATAAGTGACATTATTTCTTTAATTAGTGGGATATTTGACAATATAATTATTGTCATATTTTTCTTCAGTTATTTATTTTAAAATGTTTTCTCAATGTCAACCAAGATTTATGTGGGTAATTAAAATATTAAAATTGCTCTTCTGTAAATTCAACATTTTGCAGGTAACAGGTTATGCCCAAACACACCGATATTTTTGAGACCAAAGAATATAGAAGTAAAAAATTGATGATTGCCAGTGTTTCATTTACTTACATCAAAATCATCGTTACGTGCTTAACTAAAGTATTTTATTAAATTAAAAAAATCAATAATTATAATAATATTGATGTTTAATTTAATAAAACGCATTTTTTTTGTAGTACTTATTCCACTTTTATACAATAAGTTAGGATCGGTTTCGTCCGCCTCAGAGGGACATTTTCAACTTATGTTGTCACAATGCAGTTCCACCATGAATTGACAGTTAACAAAATAAAAGAAATTATAATAATATTGACTAAATATGACCTATAGTCAACAAAGTTTCCTTTATCCAATGCTTTAACTAAACTACCCACTCGGCCGTGGTGATTAATGCATGGTGTCCACATTGTATGACCTTTGACAATCGTGGCCACAGCGGTGACTGGATTTTTTAATGCTAACCCGATACATTGTTCATTTCTGTTGATATAGATATAATAAACATTTCACAAAAGTTAATAAGTACCTACTCTGCGGCCTTAAAACCGAACAGACTAAGTGAAAAATGTAAAATCATGGTAACGTAATCTAAATGATATGGCCCAAAACGATAATGGTCAACTATTAATAATGTAATTTATAAAAGATATCCGATAAAAAAAATATAAAATGGTTTTTCATACAAATCGCCAGTCTCTTTTGCAACCGTTAAGCCATATTTGAGGTCTTAGTTTAATCATGCAAGTGCGTTTTTTTGTATTAAAAAAACAACTTGAATTACATACATTATATTGTGTTGCGGTTTTTGCATTAACAAAGTGATAGTTTGAATCAGAAGTGAGCTTTCCTTTTGAGTCAATAACAATTTGCTGTGCCCTTTCTTCAACTAACTAATGTATGATTTCCGTATTATTTTACGAAATCTATGTTTTATAAGGAAATGCAATAATTTTATTTTATTTCAACACAAGTTCCTATAATATATAAAATTTTAACAAAGATTAAAGACAGCTGAATTTCTAATATAATCGGATTTGCAAAACAAAATCAAATTGGAAAATAGTTTTAATTTTAAGATAGGTGCTATGCTACATTAATTGACAAGCTATAACTGATGCTGATGTACGATACGACTAAGACTTATTTTCAGTAGCAACATCACGTGTCAACAGCAAAACAGCAAATAGGAACATTCTATGTTCAATGAACTGTTCAGATAAAGAACTTTGGAGATCATTTTATACCTTCATTCATACGGATAAATGGAGAAAATTTTAAATGAATGAGATAAACAATAAAAGACGATAAAACATATTGAAACTGTGCTCTCAAAATAGTTCTTGCAATTCACCATTGGTTCCTCTTATACGTTACCAAAAATACCACTACGTCTGTATATTTAATTATTAGCAACTTCTTTTCGGTGGCTCATTTATTCAATGTCTGAATAATTGATGAAACATGAAATGCATTTAGCCCACTTATCTTTATGTTTGTCAAAATAATGAATCAATAAACAATTGATGTCTTATTATAAAAGGCATGTAACAAAGTGGATTATTTGTCATCTGTTCAAAATGAATTAGCTCTAAGTATTGGATGTCGAATCAAAAGCATTCTGATTGCATCGAATTCGATTCGTGAATTGTCTTGATCTCGATTGTATGATCGAAAATAGAAATGGACCACTCTTAAAGCGGTGCAATGGTCAAAAGCGGCAGGACACGACAAGCGCCCACTATATAACTCATACCAGTGGCTCGGTAAAGGATTTTAATATTGATACAACCAATTATGTAATTGTTATTGTATCCATTTTATACACATATGAAAGCCTTATCACACTTATTCAACAGAGAGAAACGAAGCCTCAATATGATATAAAAATAAAGTTAAGACTGTAAATTTTATGACATCAAAATCATTGACCAATTAATTTGGACTAGAATGAATTTCATACATAAACCATCTATGTCATTATTGCTATTGGTAAACTGTAAGGATATTTAAATCTTTATATTGACATTTACGATTACTAACTCTAGTAACACATTAATAGTGTTTACACTTATTTAATACCTCTAGTGTTTACACTCTTTACTTACACCAATTCATAGGATTTTCTAATGCATTTTTTTCGACCATGTCCGATCCTAATAAGATCATATGGGCCTGACAGATTTTTTTAAAATATAAATGGATGTCAGTCACTTGCTCAACCTATTAGGTCTACACTCTGACTCAAACACAAATTGAAAAACAATATGTGTATTTTTCAGACCCAGGATTTAAACCTGGGACTCGCGACAATATAGGCCGACGCTTAAATGGTGTATTACTGGATATTAATTTTCTACACATAGTGATAGTTGTCTTTTTATACACCCTGTAATTTGATAAATAACCAATAATAAGCAACCTTACATAATCAAAGAAAATATTTAAGAGAATTTTAAAGAAAAATATTGTATATAACCTTTGGACCAACTTTATAAAATGTGGCCTACAGAAGAAAAATAAAACATGGACTGGACATGCACAAAACTAAGCCATTAGTAAATTTGTCAAGTCACAGATGCCTTGAGCGGGTCACACTGAGAGAACTCCTGATGACAGTTAGTGTTCCAAAGATAACAAGGTATTTTCGCCGAGGAATAAAAAATTTAAACTCGACAAGCTATTTTATAAAAACCTGATATTTTTTAGATATTATATGCTTTTGCTGATTTTTTAAATATACACAATATTGATACAGGACTTTAGTGGCTAGGGGTGGAGGTGGGCTATTAAAATCCGACATAAATAGTGCACACTAAACTTTGCAAGTCATTCTTATTTGTTTTCATTGAACTAAGAATAAAAATTGCAAACGGTGCCGATTTGTTTTTAAAAATTAATTAAAAACCCTACCTTACCTACTTTAGGGGATGTTGTTTTAATAGATTTTTATTTTTACGAGAAATTTATGTTAGCCACTAAAACATGTATTTTTATTAATCATTTTCTGTGATAATAATTTACGGAAAAATGGTGACTAAATATGTTAAATTGATCGCAGTATTGTTTTTTTCAGTTAATTTTTATGAATATTTCTTTTTCGGATATTTCAAAATTCTAATATCCGAAACATTCGACATCTTCATATTGTATGAGTCAATGATTGTTTTTTAAGGTTGGAGTTTAAAAAAAATCTTTTTATTATTTATTCCGAGGTGGAAGGGACATCACTGCATATTGTGCAACAACTCGTGAGACTCTCCGACTTGCACTCTCCCTTACATGCATGCAATAACAGCCGCAACGGTGCATTGAATACCTTAACCTGCATACTAAACATCGTCACAGCGCCAAATGGACGAACGAGCCGCAATAAATTGATAGCATCGATCGAATAATATGCAAAGTGGAACTTTGCATTCAAACATAATGTTACCGAACTGCAGTTAGCTCTCGCCTCCTGACTTCTAAGGACAGATAATAAACAGTTTCACTTTAAAACGACGCTGTAATAATAATAGTATTATATTAAAATGTACCAATGATATCAGCTATGAAATAACTGGTGCTAGTTGAAATTGTGTACTCAGTTTACGGATTCAGTAAATTGATTTCTATTTACGATAAGTCAAATAGTTTACGTAGGTACATAATATTATTATGTGCAGTCCTGTCATAATACATAATATTAAGTTAATTTATTTGCTATATCAAATACCTATTATTCAATATTAATAAACAACTTCAATAATGAATTATGACAATATGCCTAATTTGCATTTTCATTAATAAACCACTAAAATATAAAACAAACTAGACATTCTAAATATAATATCTGTTTTAACATACGGAACAGAATGCTCGATACTGCGCAAATAGAATTAAAGACAAATGGGTATCTTTAGGAGTTCTTCGGTCTTTAGGACTGGTAAATAAAATGGTATTTGGAGGTAGAAATATAACAAAGAGGTATAATTACTTTACAGGGTCGATAAGATCACGTAAATGTTAAAATACAGATTCTGCTGGGTTGGGTATGTGATTACAATGCCGTAAAATATACTAACAAGGCGGATTATGTCTGAATTCTTTAAGGGCATAAAAAGACCTCGATAGCTCATACTGAAATAGTTCGACATCCCCGGTTGAGTATCCCCAGAAGAGATTTGGGGATGCTCGAACAAAACAGAATAAAGCTTATCGTAACAGATTCATTGAAACATATTTTCGGTCGAGAAATTTTTATCCGGGGCTCATGCATTTAGAGATCAGTATTTATTCCAATACTCCACTGCGAGTAAGTGGATAACATACCACTTTTGTCTGATCTGATCTACGCATATAAATAGTTGACTTTTATGAGGTTTTGCTTTAACCATTGAATTCTTCTTTTGGGTAAAATATAATATTTTGTACGATTCTGAATAAGAAACCGCGTCAAACCGCTTCAAAGATGGACACATAGTTATTTCGGATACGAGACGCATGGTAAAAAATAGCAAACTAACAAATAGCTTTCTACAATTTGTCATACAGAGGAAATCTACAGAAAAAATAGGTCTGAGCAGAGGAGAAATATGATGGCTGAACATGAGGTCTGAGGATATGGTTTCATAAAAGCACAGCCACATTATTTCAACCAGCAGTCGCAAATATAAAAAAAAAACGTTTTGAGGATTGGCAATCTTCGTAGAGGACACATACGACACTTAAAAGAGAAAATAATTGAATAATCTTCTAGGATTCGAAATAAAATGCTAAAAATATATGACATTAAAAGTATCCCTTAATTACCCTTAATTATGTACATAATTTATGATAATTATTAATGTCAGATAACATTATACCTTGGAACGACGACAAGAGATGACGCTGTTTTGCGAACCAATTTAAATTATTTTTTCCATGTCGTAAATTATGTTGCACATTAATAATTTCTAATTCAGTAAAAAAGTATGCCTATGTGGGAATAGAGAAAAAAATAATCATAAAATATAGAAAATGTATACACTTAGTACGCGTACGTGTTAGTACAATACTTGTAGTTACAAGGTAGCGGCTCGGCGTGCGAAATATTTAGTAAAAATGTTTTATGTCGGTCACCGCTATTGTTCACTGTTCACCATACTTTAAGTTTAAGGAAATGGTTAGGATCTCAACAATAATAATTGTTAGAGAAAAAAAATGTGTTCATTGAAACCAACGATGCGTTTTACTACTTGGACTTTAAGAGATTGTTCACACATTAAAAATTATTATTTTATTACTAAGATTGCATAGAAAATTAAATGCATCAAATGAATGACGTTTTAAATGCAATGGCTAGTTTTGTGTAAGAAAGTATAGAATATATAACAATGACTTTCTTTGTATAGATATTAATATTATTATAGTTATTGCAAATATCAAAATACTATAACTTTATTGGATAATAGATTTTATTGAAATAGTTTCAAAGTCAGTAATCTTCATATTTAATAAATTATTTTTATTCAGCGAATAAGACAGGAGATTTGAGAATGTAACATTCTAAACAATGATTTTTTTTTCTACAAAATGTTTTTTTCTAGTGTGTATATTATATATGCATGTAATGTTTTCAAATTATCTTAATATTTATTTTAAAATAGTTTTCTTCATTCTAATTTTATAAGTCGGATATAGCCATTTCATCGTATGTATGTATATTAATTAAATGTCTAATCCAGTACCGATTGTTAATTAAATAAAATTAAACTAGAAGTTAATCGCAAAGTTGTCTATTTACATCAACCGTATATTTTTTTTAATATTTTTATAATAAATTATTGGTAATTGTAGTGCTATTAAAAATACTTTTTATTGCTCTTTGCCTATTTTAATTATTTACATATTATATATTTTTAGAAAGAAAATAGTAATTATACTATTTGTCCTGAATGTGCTTGACGTTTTTTTGCGATTATCTAAAAATTGATAATCGCAGCATAATATACAAATTAATATTTTTGATTGAGAGTACTTAGTGGAATATTAATAAAACAATGGTTTAACCACTATTAAGATAATATTATTTTCTGCTTATACCTAAGTACAAGTAGGTACAAAGAGCACTGGAAAATCTAAAATCATTAATAAATATACGACTATTGCATCGGGTTGTGCTTTTATTGGCGTTGACTATTGTGCTTTTCCAAACTACAGCTCTCCTGCGAGCAATATGGCCAAAGAATCAAGAGTACTACTTACGTATACTGCTAATACCCACTAGGTACTGCAGGGTTCCCAAACTATGTGCCTCAGAATATTCTATGATCTGGAATTTATCAAAAGAGTACCACAGTGTATCAAAACAACCCATTATTGTTTTACTTCCGTTTACTATGACATATTTATGCGAAGCAGGATTTTATAATTATGCTGCAACGTATTCAAAGTCCAGGAACAGGCTCGACGCCACACCAGATAATATAAGAATTCAACTTTCTATTAATATTGTGCTTAATATTAAAAAGATGTATTATCAAAAATAAACAAGGCATTTCGTTAAAATTTCAGGATTTGCAGTGTTCCATCGCAGAAAAAGTTTGAGAAACCTAGAGTCTACTGGATGTGTAGTTCTTCCGAGATTAATGGTATTGATGAATTGGAAGCATTTTCATTCAGCACCACATCTCGATAGGTGTGCAGTCGTTTTTCTCTTTCTTGCCTTCAGTGTAAATATTCTACCAGGGACCAGATTACAATTAATTTTATATTTTTGTTAACTTTTGTGTAACACTCATAAACAATGTATTGTACATATATATTTATGTTATACAAAACAAATACTATAAATAAAAAAATATAGTTTAATATTATAATATAAATTAAAATATTAATTTATGATTATTTCCAATAGCTCAGACCGTTTTTTTTATTCACGTCATTAATATAATGTAATCATAATAATATTAATTGACATTGAAATTTTAATCGTTTTTTAGATAATAATCGTAAATATAATAATATAATAAATTTATTTTTTATTACTGATTAATAAAATGTGTACACAAAATTAACAGATGGAAGGTGACTTAGAATTTTTAGGGGCGTATGCATAATAGTATTTATTGTCGAAATAAATTAGTTTTATGTCTAGTCAGCGGATATTCGAATAAAAATGATGCGCGCATGTTGGTTGATGATAGCGGCAAAATACTGAAAGTAACCGACAGCTGTCAAATAATTACATTTCGTAAACATAAATAGTAAATATATTTCCGAATAAAACAATACTGTATATTAATTGCCGATTATCTACATAAACACCAAACAATAGTTGTTAATTATTATAGGAAATATTAGAAATAATTAATTGTCGATGATTGATGGATTTTGAACCATGACGTATCAACTTACTAATATATGGTTAAACACAATAAGCGGGTTACCCTTTACATGATGAATACAATTAGTTATGTTTTGGTAACACTGATCAAGTGACCATTTAAATATTTAAAATTCATTAATTATTTTATATTCCATGTCCAAATAAAACGGATTTCAAGTTATACACATTTATATTTTTTACAAAAGTCGATGTTTTTTAAAATAGATATAAAAATATTAAAACTATGAATTAGTCAAAAATCTAAACGGCGAAAATTTGAAAACTTAATAAAATAAATTTTAATAATAAATATAAACATAAAAATAATGTAATAATAACGAAAGCTATGTACCAAATATGTGACAAATATGTGTTTTTTTTACAATTGTAACTTTATCTTTGAGTTAAAAAAAAAACTTTTTAATGTTTTCAGATACATATTAATTAATTAATACAGTTGAAATTATAAATTATCAAAAAAAATCTCAAATTTCAAGCTTCGTATTTTTCCGGTAGGATCTCTGTTGGCTTATAATATTATGTGCACCAACTGAGTAGCTATAAATGGGTCCAGATACCAAACTTATAATCCCGACAAATCTTTAATCACGACATGACCAATTCCTATGTGGTATTTGAAAGGGAGCTTTTGTGGATAAGTCTTCTTTGACATGATTTTGAATGTATTGATGTTATATAATGAAATATCAACTTGGAGAAAGCTCTCAAAATATTCATGAATTAATTTGAAACCGTTACTTCAAAAATCGCTGCATCAATAGCTGAATAACTACGCCTTTTTATATTATTTAAGAAAATAAAACAAATATTTTTTAATTGATGACTGACAGAATTAAAGTGTACAAAATAATGATATAAACGTATATGCGTCTAAAACGAAATAAGTGGTTGTAGATATAAATTTTGTCGAGCAAATATTTTTTAACAACGGACCGAATCAATTTGATTTGATAAACGTTTTGTTTGAGGTGATTGAGAAGTAGTAAGCGCTGATCCTCTATAATCTATAATATTATTATATAATTTTAAATAAGACATTTTATTATTTAGAGTATTTAGACGACCATATTTTAACAGTGTAAGAAATAATTATAACATTATGTCACAGAGAAACTTTTAGCCCTGTCGCATATTGAAAATCGTCTCGAATGGTATATAGTCATAAATAAAAACTGGCCACAATATTACATATTTCTTCTGTACGCATAGCCCATAGATGATGCCATGCCGGAACAGTGACGTCACGCGGCTAGCCAAAATGAATGACGAATTGCGACATTTTGAAATTATACTTGCAACACATTCGACGAATGTCGCATTCTAGCTATGTTAAAATATTTTTTTTTTGTGAATACCAACAAACAAAATCACATCGACAAATTTGACGCGTTGCAGTCGGACGAGTTTTATGTGCGACTTGGCTTAGGATACCTAGTTACCAATAATTAAAACATACAAATCTTTCAAGTGTATTTATTTTTATTTTCATGCATTTGTAAGTGTAGATATCTCATTTATAATAATACATGAACTATTGCAACAAATTTGTCCACTATTGACAACATTAAACTATTTTTATATGTTGAGAGTAGACCTAAATATATTATAATGCCATATTTGAGCCTGAAATGCGCACGTGTATTCAAAATAATATTTTTAAGTTAAATAATACGATGACATTAATAATGCCATCATTCGTATTACGCACTGAAAAAATACTATAAACGTAATATAAAAATTCTAGTTGATGTGAGTTATGTAAATACAATTCCACTTAAAAATCTCCTCAGCAACTCAGTTAATGGTAACCTAATAATAATGTCAAATTGTTTTAAAAATTATTAAACCTAAAATTAAATAAATTGTTTGTAATTAACTCAATAACTTAAACAACGTTAAATTGTTATTCCAAAAGTGATCATAGACAACTTCTCGTCAGTTGCCAGTCTTCGATGTTGATTATTTCGTCAGAAAAACGTGCATGAAAAAAATATCGACTCAATTTTATTGGGATCTGTTGCAAAAACACAGTTTCGGTCTAGAAAGTGCAATTATTATGTTCGCGAATCGTATACTTTTACCTGTGCTGCTATTGTTGTATGCGTCTTTGTACAAGGATTGATATTAATTTATGCTCTATACAATTTCGAATAACAATAAAATTAATATAAAACAGAAAAATATTAAGTAGTTACTACAAAAGTTTAGTATTTTTCATGAAATTCACAAAAAATATTATTCAAAATAAAAACGGTTGAAAAAGTTGATATTCAAGATGAAAGTCTTAAAATTTATAATATGCGTAGGTACTTACCAATTTTTTAAAAAGTAATTATATTTTTAAATTATCTTCCCATCGAATTTATTTAATCATAATTTACTCTCTGCTTTTTTCATCAGATATTGGACACTAATTTCATCACTAACATGACGTAAAAAAATATTAAAAATAAACAAAACATTATTTCACGTAAAATAATTGGAACTGTTGTAAACTTAAAAATATTAATAACTATAACAAAAAAACTAACTTACTAATTAATACCTAACCTAACATCATTTCAATTGACCTAATCTAACCTAACCTTCTGAAATCTTCTCGATTTTTCTATTTATTAGTTTTTTTTTTTAGAATTTATATACCACCTTTTGATAGGTACAATTAAATTCAAAATTGAATGAAAATCAGATACTATGCTATTAAAAACCACCAATGTCATTTTTTGTAGTTAAAATATTATCGGTATTATAAGTTACTACCTACCCAATTATATACTTCTATTTTTTAATTAGACCATCGACTGACAGTTGGTAAGTACCTATTTGATAAAAATTAAATTTATTATTATTGTGCACTTCTTAGTTAAATATCAATATTATTCCTATGGATTAATACTAAACTTTGAACGATTAGAATAGATATGAGCATACATCTGTTTATTTTTGTTACTAAAATCAGTGTTTTTTCATGTTAGTAATAATCGTCATCCTAATGTTAATGCGAAGTAATCATAGCCAAAATTCCTAAGACTGACCGGTTGACAAATTCTACAGAACCTCAGGCATAACTGTTTATCCAAGGACAGATCAATGGTGAACGTATCAGATGATTAAGAACCACTTCCATTGGTCCGAGTGCAGCTCCACTGGACTGTTTTGGGAAAAATATAGTACAGCAAAGATTACCCTAATGATGGCTTACCTCCGTTAGGGGATGCACGATGAGGGAAAGTAGTAATCGTGAGTATAAATATAAATTTCTTTCTTTCGACCATGTCCGATCCTAATAGGATCATATGGGTCTCCACACAGTAGAGGTTTATGTTAATAGATTTTGTTTTTTATGTCAGCCACTTGCTCAACCTATTAGGTCCATACCCTGACAGACACAAATTGAAAAACAATATGTGTACTTGCTAGACCCAGGATTCGAACTTAGGACCCACAGCGTTATAGTGCAACGCTTAAACCACGCGGCCACCATGGGTATAATAATGTAATGTAAATTACTTCGGGAAAATGTACTACCTGTCTAGCCGTCCAACCTAGTGGTGCCAATACCAATTTTATAGCATTTGACAAATTTAGCAGCGCATTATTGTAGACGTGAAGACCTTTTCACATAGTTTTTATATTTCCGTATTGTTTTAGCGTTGTCTTTTGTATTATTATATTATATGCCTTTTAAATTCATTTATTTTATGTTAATTTTCCGTGCTTTTTGGAAAGCTCTGTCAAAGTTTATTTGAGAGCTTGGCGATCTCATTCTTGTGTATATACTCCTAAGACATTACCAGGCGTAAAAAAAGCTTCACATCGAAAGTAGGGCCTTGTGATATGCTAGATTAAGACTGAGTGAAGTGCAGGACGGGTTGGTTTGGAGGGTCTTTGTTTCGTAAAAAATCAATTAAGATTATATTTAATACAATACTTACCATATAAATGTCAGATTAATTAATATACATACTATAATCACATAATTTTGAAAAACCTCATAAGGTAATATTTTAATAAAAATATTATAATTTAATTAATAATATTAAACGTAAATTTATTTTCCGGTTGTTTATTTATACCTCGCTACTAATACATTAAGCTCCTTATAATACAAATTAATGTTATTTACACGAGTTCAATAAAATCACTAGTCATTCTTTTTATTAGTGTTTTTTTTTTTAAATAAATTATGTTTTGTTCTTGAAAATTGCAAGGTCATTGCTATTACAGTGCTTGCTTAGTATTAAAATATTCAGCTCGATCAACAGCTTCAGGAAGTTTTCATTTAATCTTATGAAACATCTTTTAAAAACAATTGTTGTTCATGGCCATTGTGATCATCTGTATGCACATTTTAGGGAGTACTTAACAAAATGACGTGCTGAAAATTCAACAAATACAAGTGCATCGACGATCAAATTAAAAAATATGTAAATAGGCGATTATTAATTCTTTCACAACTGTTATCAAAATTTTGTAAATGAGATACTCGTAGATACTTATTATTCTTAAATTTAATCCTGTATTACTAATAATAAATTAGTACAAAACATTGATAATGGTATTGTGTTTCTATACAAATTCAATTCGATTTTCTTTTTTTCCATTTTGAATTATTTTTTTCATACACAACCAACTAGATTAACTTTAAAATAAACACCACACAGAGTTACCATTTAACTCGACTTATTGTTGAACAAGAATTTTTTAATTATTCCCTCCAGTGTAGCCCGCACTTTCGTTTTCAAATGAGGAACGCCCCCAAATTTGTCATTTCATTTTACACTCCCGTGGTGTACGTCATATAAATTTAGGATAATTTGAAGTTTTTTATAATAAAAATATATCTGAAACGATCAGAAGTGATGTTGGAAATTATTATTAGTAAATTTTTAGTTTATTGCGAAGAAGAAAAATCGTCGCAACTAAAAAGAGAGCCGATACGTCATTATTTAAATACGCCTGCCATGCGCGTGTTGCCGCCATGACAAGACAAGTAATGCAGTAAGAAGTCTTCTATGTGCGACTTCAGCGATTGTCATTGCCGATTTCTTGTTGTCGGACTATAGTAAATAGTTAAGCGTATTTTTTTCGTATTTTAAATGGTTTCGTTTTGGGCCACTGCCTTTTTCTGTAGATTTACTACCTGTTATAATTTAATGTATGGATACTGTAGGTGACACAATTTAAGTTGCCGAAATTGGCTTCTTAAAGTAAGGCGCGTATCTTAGGGACTTACGCGTCTAAGTATGGTGATGCATTGCGCTCTTAGGGACTGTGCATACAAATTTACGGGTACTCAAAAATAATGGAAAGTGAAATAATTCTCTAGTGTGGAGAATTATGGAATAAATTTAAACGCGTGTTAAAGAATATGCTATTTTTAAAGGTTACGCTTGTATCATAATGTACATTAACGTTTGTAACGTAGGAAAAACGTCCATTCTATGTTAGTAATATCAAGGACACTAAACTTGGCAAATATTTTTTTTTTTCATTTCATGGCCTGTCCATAATAAAGCAATAAAGCTTATCTGGCTTCAAAGCTTTGGTCCATTGTGATTGGCTTTCGCACTTTATCTTATTGATCTGTTTTGTGAGTACAACCGATATGAAATATATCTAATCACAATTTTGACATTTGCTATTGCTGATCTGAGGTGAAACCTAGGTCGCAAAAAACGGCTGAAATGGAAAATTAAAGCCTTTAATCAACTAGAGCTTAAATTCTATTTCCACCAATTGATTAGTAATATTTATTCATATTTATATTGTATTTAGTGTTTGGATATGGACACATCAGTTTATAACATTCAAATTGTATACATTTATATGAGAATAATAACAACATTATACTCGAGGCTCCATTTAATGGAGTGTAAATCCATAATAAAGACTACAACTATTAATATTATAATAAAGCAGTTATATGTTTCAATTTTGTTTAATGTATAAATAAGTATGTCATTACATAAAATCTGTTCCTAACTTTTTTTAGTAGTATGTCACTTATAGTGGTTTAATCCCAAGCACTTAAATTATTTGTTTTACTTGCGTATAATCCGAATGATTTATTTGTAAATAAATTCTAAGAATTGTAATCTGTTATGAAACACATTAAAATTAATTAAATCTGTAATCAAGACATTAATAATCACAGCATGCAATAGATGTAAGTAATCCGTGAACTCATTACGCCTTCCATAATTTTGATTGAAATAATTTTTAAATTACCTACCTAGGTAATTGTAATATGTAAGTACCTACCTAACTACCTACAAAAATATTATTTTTAAATGGTTAACCATAATGTAATTTCTATTATTTTAATAGTCGACCCGGTTAAGGATTGCAGTGAGCTGGAATAAACACAATGTCCAGCTTTGATATTTTCCTGGCACAATGGGCAAAAAGAATTCAGTACGGTAACACGTGGTGTCTAATATAAACATATTGTGACAGTACGATGTAATATTTTACAAGCGTCAATAGTATTTTAATTTTAACGAATTTTACATTTATTTTGTAGTGATTGGTTGGGCCAATTATGCTGGCCCTCATTCCTTTCTTCCCACCTACTTTGAAATCCCTTATTATTGTCACAAGACCGGACAACCAGAAGTTACGGGTCATGAGGCGACCGTAATTGCGAATAACATTTAGTGACATCAAGAAAACGGACGTGTGCAGGCTTGTTATATATAGTTTTACCGGTTTCACTTGGTTTTTGATGATGCATGATGATGAAAAGTTTAGGGTGGATGATAGACGCGACGTATCATATTTAGCGCAACGAAGGTCGAACATAATGTTTTGTCTGAGTGAGTCTGTGGTTAACGACGGCTCAGCTGTAACAAGCCTACACGCGCTCGTTGTCTTGATGGAACTGCCTGTAACGTCGAAAGGGTACTCTATGGACAAATCACCCTATACGCACACCGGGCTACGAACAATACGAGTGCCAGTTAGTGATAGCTAAGCTATAAAAAGCCTGAACGCGTCCGCTTTCTTGATATCACTCGAGATATCTTGAAATCACGGTCTACTCATGACCGGTAAGTGCTGGTCGCCCTGGTCTTGCAACAATAATAAGGGATTTGAAGTAGGTGGGAAATAAGGAATAACGGCCACCCCAATTGGCTCAACCAGTGATCTTGTGCTGTGTTCTAGTTATTAATAAAATCGCATGAAAGGCTTATAATATACACGAAAACTGTATGCACTCATAAAGATATTATTTTAATCTCTATATATATATAAATCTCGTGTCACGATGTTTGTGGTCGAACTCTTCCGAAATGGCTCGACCGATTTTATGAATTATTTTATGTATATTTTTTAGGTATGAGAATAGGTCAACAAGTATATTTCATACCGCTAGGTGATAAGGGTATCTCTATCCAGAAAAATTTTCTTTTATTTTTTTGACAATTTTTTTTATTATTTGGCATAAAAAAAATACCTATAAATTCACTCTCCTACCCCCACCCTCCCATTTTTTAATCGCGATTTTATTATTTTTGTATGAACAAATTTAACCGTCGTTCGTATTTCAAACAGAACGAAATTATTAATGTTGTTGAATGACAGATGGCGCTACGTCCGAGAAGAATTCAAGAGAAGCGTCGCGTCATTTTGACATTTCATTCGGCATATCACAACGCAGTGCGTGCAAAATTTTGTATGATATATTTTAATTTATCTATTTTTATGTGACGCAAGGGGGGGCCATTTGGGCCGTTGAACGAATAAAGCAACAAACATGAAAAATAGTAGAGCAGAAAGAACAGACGAACAAATCCAACAAGATAACAAAAATGTGCGTGTAAGCATGTCGCAATTGCGTGCATTTCAATCACAAGAGGTACGAGCTAAACGAAATCAACAACGACAATTGGAACGGAGCCAAGCGCGCCGGTTCGTAGTTAACACACGCAGAGCAAATGACCGACAACGCCAACCAGTACATCGAACATTTACATCCGCTTCGTTCCTTCGTCTCGCGTTCGAGTACGAGCCAGATATTGAATATTCCGCTCATCCAAAAGTGCTGATTGTTGCTATGGACAAAGAATGTCCCCATTGTCATGCGCTCAAATTCAAACATGAGTCAGCCGGGATGTGTTGCGCATCAGGAAAAGTGCAACTACCAGAAATTGAGATACCACCAGAACCATTGGCTTCCAGATTCAAACCTGTTCCTGAAGTCCATTCGCACATTCAATTCATGCTTCCAAATGACTTCGTTCGGAGCAACAGAAATAGTTCACAATACTGCGGCAAATGGTCAACAATTCCATTCTACGTTCAAAATCAAAGGCCAAGTATACCACAAAGTAGGCTCATTGCTGCTAATGCCAAACGAACCACATAAATTTTTACAAATCTACTTTATGGGCGATGAGGACATCAATCATGTGGATGCACGTTGCGGCTACAATAGCCTCAATTCGCCTAATGCCAGGCGCGTCGTCGGCGAACTGGACGACCTGTTGAATGAGCACAATGAATTATTGAAATTCTTCAAAGCACACATGCACGAATTGCAAAGTGACAATCACGCTATTGTCATCAATACTTATAAAACACCAGCTGGAGAGCACGTGCGTCGATTCAATGTGCCTGTTGTTGACGACATTGCTGGAATCATGGTTGGTGACCGCACATCGACGCGAGAAATCATGATTCGAAGAAGAAACAATAATCTGGAGTTCATCGCTGACACACACCGTTCATACGACGCTCTCCAATATCCGCTAATTTTCTGGAAGGGACAAGACGGATATTGCATAAACATTAAACAACGAGATCTTGTCACAGGTAATTCATTCATTATCAACATCATTACTCATTTTGAATTGAGAAAATGAATGGTTGATGTTTTTTTGTTTTTATCGGCGGTCATCGTCTACAGCGCTCTATTCATCTTTCTGTCATAGATCCCATCCCCACACACTTACGATACATTCGTTATTTTTTATTTAACAACCAAAATATTCACTAGAAATAATTTATATGGCAGAACAACGTTTGCCGGGTCAGCTAGTAATTGTATAAAATTTTGATTGTATTAAAAAAAAAATATTCGATTGATTTTATCCATATAGCAATATCTGGAAATCCTCCCGGCGATGAAAATATCATATGAAAACTGGCTTATACCAAGAAACCCCAGAAAATATAGTCATTGCAGGCTGTATTATAATGAAACTAATTAGAAACACCTTACAATGATACTGAATACTAAAAAAAATATTTTCAAAATATTATATCTTGCTAAATTTGTGGAAATATTAGTAAGAAAAATATTTATGTTTACCCTAGGTATCGTCTAATCAGGTCTGAAGTAGTACCCTCATGGGTCCTAAATACTTCTAATTATGGTGACCCCAGTATTTTTCGAAATGAAACAAAACTTGCATTGAGATAAAAAAAAGTTTACTTTTGTATAAGTATATTTTTTTGTATTATTTCCACGTATTTCAAAAGCTTCATAGTCGGTTATATAATTTCCTATTTGTAGACCACTTACCACCTGGTATGGCAGGAATGCGTCATAAAGTAAAATACTTAGTGGATCTCGACTTTTAGTTGGTTTTAGTAAACTAAGTAAATTAAATTCTGTAGTGCCCCATTTCTAGTACCCTAAGCACGAGATTATTGCTTATAGGTTAATCGAGTGCTGCTTCTAATGTAGTTATTTTTGCGCTTGGTTAAATAAAGTAAGTAGGTAGTTGTCTATGGTCAAAACCAAACGCTATTTGACACGTCTTTTCGATTTGCCTGTTTACGTGACGTTTATCACGAACTAAATTCTTCTATCAAACCTGAGCGAGAAGAAAGAGAAAGAATTATCGAGACATTTGTGGTTCCACGGTTGCTCACAGTAACACTTATTTTCTTTTGTTAATTTTATAATGTCTCTTAATGCGCGACGTAATATTTCAAAATGAAATTTAATTTCAGTTTGGCATAATCGTTGCATCATTCGGACAACCAGAATTACATTCAATATAATCGGCTGTTCATGTATTTTGATTTCATTTAAATGATTGATAGATACCAATAGGTATATTTTTTTCTTTTGAATGTATTTTTTGCAGGATTTTCAATAATACTTGACAGGTTTTAAAATGAAACTTTTTTTTGTAAGTTTTTCGCATACTCTGAATTGAGTTGAAGCTTTCTAAAGAAATATATTCAGCGCTCGAAATGGACCGAAACGCACCGGAGCGCAGCTCCTGTTCGTGAAATCCCCGAAATTATCGCTCCGTCTCGTGGAAAAATTAAATAATGCATTCGTGGATTAATAAAATTAATTTACTTTCTATATATGTTTTAAAGTTCATACAAAACTTGTCGGAATCATAGAAAAAAAAATCGTCTACGGGCGCCGACAACGTTATGCTCTAAACTTGCATGCCACATGTTTTAAAAAAAGGTACTCCATTTGACTATCTGATCTTGGCAGGTGTATTTCCATACAATACATACAAGTACTACGTAAATATGTAATTTCGGGAAATTATAGAGCGTTGCAGTTGGTAAAATCTTCCATTTCGAGCGCTGAATATATTATATTAACCTACATTTTTCATATAAATTTGTATGTACCTACCTATATATTTAGGTCATAATAATTTAGGATACCTACTTTTTTCTTTATTCTTAGGACCATGTTCGATCCTAATAAGATCATATGGACCTCCATAGAGTGGAGGTTTGTATTAACAAATTTTGTTTATACGAGGAATGGATGTCAGCCACTTGCTCAACCTATTAGGTCCATACTCTGACTCATACACAAATTTAAAAACAATATGTGTACTTGTCAGTCCCAGGATTTGAACCTGGGACCCACGACGCTTAAACCGCGCGGCCATCGTGGGAGGTACTGTAATTATTATGGTATGCAACTATTAAACGTAAATATCAGCATTGCCATCTTTACATTTTTCTTGCTAGCGCACCTATTCTACTAGGGTAGTTTATCATATTTATGTATTAATGTATTATAATTAAAACAATAAGTTAGCCGTCCAACTAAACTGTCAAAACTGTCTATCTCGCTCTGAAAGTTAACACAGCCAAAGGAGGTGCTGTTAAAACATAGTACTTTTAGACAATTCAGACGGTTAACTTACTCCGTTGATGAATATATATTTTATCTTACTTAACAAAGCAATATTAATTATATTTATCTACATCAAAATAAGTATATCTAGATAGACAATATATTATAAAAATGGAAATAATTATGCCAGCAGTAAAATTCCTTATGTATATGATGATTTTCTATAGCCTTGGGCGGACAGAATTGTGGAGTGCGTAAACCCGCTTATGGAATATACAACTCGATGATAATAATGATATTAGGTGTGATGCGGTAAAATAAAAATGTATGTTAAAATCCTATTAGGTCCAAGATTTTTTCCAGGTATTTTTTCTAATATGTTAGTACATTATGTATACTTATTTTATATTATGAATAGTTTATAATATCCTTATATATAGCTAAGTCTCATTATAATACCATTACACGATCGCAAAATAAATTTACGTTAGTCACATTTTTAACTGTGCTAACTATGAATTTTCCTTTTCAATCCTATGTAGGGAAATTGTAAGTAGATTGCGAAGATAAGCAATTCTCTAATTTTACCATATAAGGATCACAGTAACTGTAAAAGGGATAAGTGCATTTATAGTAACCCAACTGTTTGGAATATTAAGTGGTTTATTAACTACAATGTTTCTTATGCTACCTATATATTATTATAATGTTGCTCACACTCAAAATCATGTTTTATTTCGTTCAATTATTATATAACAAGACGTTTCTAAACCAAGTCGTTAAAAATATAACAATTATTAAAACCGTATTTTATTTTATTTATTTTATATTATATACTGTAATAAAAGCTACAATTTTATTTTGCGATATTTAAATAATATGTTTTTTTCTTTGACCATGGAAAAACAGTAAATTAATCACACACACACACAAACACGCTTTTACAGTAAAATTCAAAATATATCTTTGAATTATAACAAAATTTTGTTATATATTTTTTGGACTCCATTAAATTAATATTAATTTCATATATATTCAATAATCGTTAAAATTATACCCAATTTTTGTTATATTATATTATACATTTTATTTCATAGTATTTTTATCGTTTCATATATTTTTTTAAAGTGAATGTTTTTAAATTCGTATAAAAAATCTTTATCAAAACTCTATTAATTACAACCTTGACACACACTTGTTTTAAGACTGTATATATGTAGCATATATAATACACTCTTAAAAGTAGATCACGGGTGGCCAACCTATAACATGTCCTATAATAAAAATAATTATTATTGTATACCTCCGCTATTATATTTGTATTATTCTGAATATTTCTTTATGTAAAACTTTTATAGTAGCTTATGTCTGAAATGAGATCATCATACAATACTTTATCAGAGCAATGGTAATATATCATATTTATTGTTAAAGATACAATTATTGTAAAATTCATATAAGCTAGAGAAAACCTTGTGCTATAACTCGGTTAAAATCAAATTGTAACTGAGAAAATGGTTACTATGGCTATTGATTTAACTGTAGCAAATATCATCCGTTTATACTTTGAGATATATTTGCCAGAGCTGAACTGAAAAATAGACGTTTTACATTAATGTTCCATGAATAATCATAAATATCGTAAGTAGTAGTACCTGCGTACGGTGGTGAAATTCTGTCGATCCCAAAGACTAAGGTGGGCTGGACACGTTGAGAGAATGCCTGAGCACAAGACGCCAAAAATCATGACCAAGCGGATCCCACAGTGGAAACGGTCTAGGGGCAGACCAAAGAAGAGGTGGGCTGACTGTATCGAAGAGGACTGAAGAAAGATGGGGAGGGCTGGAGACTGGAGAGAGGCAGCCAGGGAAAGAAGCGTGTGGAGGACAATTGTAGAGGAGGCCAAATCCCGCCCCGGGATGTAGTGCCGAGAAAGAAGAAGAAGTACCTGCGTAAACAAGGTCGATGGCCACATAGTCAGGCCGTGACGCGATCCTATAAATTTACATAGTAGTGCTAGTTATGGCTCGTACTTTGAGTGAAATATGAAAAATGTTTATAGAAATGATGAAGTGTTTGTCTATGATTTTTTCTATTGTCCTATTTTCTTTAAGTATAATTTAAAAACTACTGAACGAGTATTGATCAAACTTTGCACAAGTTAAAGACTACATTGTTTATACCAATTTAGCTGAGTTTAATTTCGACATCGCAAAATTTTAAGATAAAATGTCTCGAAAAAACAATTTTGCAACAATTTACTAGTAGGTAAAGTATTTAGATAGTAACGGTGGGGTGGTAAGATGAAGTGTGAGTTGAGAGGCGCGCGTTTACTTCAACAGTCATCATTCGCACTGACTTAATGGGAGTTAATAATACTATTGAATGACGAGTAGCTAAATTGGTCAGATAGCAGCTATGAAGTGATCAGGTGAAGTTTTAGTGGATCGGCGCATCTAGATCCAGCTGCTGTCTATCAGTCTATTTCTATATTTTGTATATCGGTCTACTTCTTATTTTTGCATTTCACGCGGCTGAAATCGCGGACTGCCACTTGTCAGTAATAAAGAAAAGAAAATATTGTAAGCCTGTAATAATTACTTGCATTGCAATATTTTTATTCGTAGATCACTAGTTGACGACTATTGCCCTAGTTTGTGTATAATAAAAATACTATATTAACGTATCTCCATATGATTAGACCAAACTCATTAACATTATGCTACAATAACAATAATTATATATGGTTGTTTGAAATTTATCTCACTCCGTTAAATAAAATGTGTTAAAATTACTATTGTAATAAACTAATATAGTAACCTATCTGATAATAATAAATAAAAATAAATGTCGAATGAAATGGTTTAGGTTTCTGTGTCTTTTTGTCAAGGTAAGAAAATGAATAAATTGGGTATGGCATTGCGTAAACGCAGGTAACTTCAACCAGTCTCGCCAATTAGAAAATGCATTTCTATAAAAAAAATACTAGTGTCTTTAATGAGTTTAATTGATTGAAAAATAAACGTCGTTCGATTTTATAGAGTGGTCTATTTGATTTCATACAAGTTTTTTTTTGTCAAATGGCAGTTACCTATTGGACTACTTTAAAATAGTACAAATTTAATAAGTTCAAGGCGAATGTCACAAATTGTAGCGAAATCTATCACGTAACCATATCTATAATTTCAACTATAATGACCAAAAATAATTTCCTAGTTATATTATATTATTAAACATAGTCAGGGAAGGGAACGTTTGTCGGCTTGAAAGAAAATGTATTAATACTTGATATCTATTGGTGTTGAAAGAAAATATCGTTACTGATTATTGGAAGAAAGTTGTGGATACTTTTAGTATAATATTATAGTATTCAAATACTTTGTCCACAAGATTTTCTTATGACGTTTGTATTACCCACATAACAGATTATTAAATATAATTCCAATAGGCTATACTCCAATACACTACATTTTGAGGCTGGGTTTTGAATATGTGAGTGTTCTACAAAAATGAACCACACATTATAGATGTGGAATAGTGTGTATTGCAACCTTCAAATACACCAATATTGAATAAACGTCAGTGGATAAACCAAAAGCAGTTGTCAGAACGAAGGCCAAACGTTTTATTGAGTCGTGTTTAAGTTTATCCGACATTCTTCCACACTTGAGATCGGTTGCCTGTTACTCCAAACCCGTTAGGTATTTCAGTTCCCATTATTTTGGTATTACCCATATAGATGCAAAAATATTGATACTCATACCACAACAGAAAAAAATATACTTAACTATTCGACTGACGTATTCTTTAAATCTTATGTAAATGCAAAATGTGATGAACTTTCTACTACCGTAAGATATTTGACATTATATATTTTCCTATAATACCTCTCTAAATGCAGAATATGAACAGCATGCGGGTCGGATCATATATAATATATACTATTGTATAGGGTGATTTTATTTTGGACAATATCACATAGGCAAAATTCAGAAATATAGGCAAAAATTATTCTTAGCTATTCGACTGACTTCTTCTTTGAATTTTATATTAATGCGAAATGTGATGAACTTTATACTACCATAAGATATTTGATAACATATATATTTTCCTATAATACCTCTCTCAGCATGCAGGTCAAATGACATACTTATTATTTTATATGATGATTTTATTTTAAACCTATATCACATCTGCAAAATTCAGAAATATAAGCACTTGAAAATAATACTACTCGGATATATACTACAAGCGCGTATACGTGTATCCAATTACGTACGCGCAAGGCCAGCTATAGAAAATGAGCGCATATACACGCCCGGTCGATTGTTTTAAATAATTTATTATATTGTACACACATTGCCATCTTTTAGAATCATGATGAACTACTTAACCGAAATACAAGACTTTATGACATACCTACTTTTCATATTATATTTCAAATAAAAGATATGTTTATAAGGTTTAGTTCGCCACCCACTTGATACCGCCATACTAATACCTCCCGGAATTTAAAGGGGTCTACACTCATATTATATTTTTGTGTATTAGATAATTAAACATTTATCGCAATAAGACTTTGGCCTAATACCTTTATTCACCACCAAGGCAATGTTATATTCTTATGTCGTGTTATTTCTATAGTAAGTATATTTTTATTCCAAACCATCAATTTGTATATTTTTACAACGTTTTTCTTAGCTCGTATTCTTATTTTGTCCGGTATAAATCTTGCAATCGATTTTAAATTAACTTCCCTTAAAAGTTATTTCGACACCATTATTGGTTGCTAGGGTTTGGGGTCCTAGAACTAAATTATTAGGTCCTAAGAACTAAATTATTAATATATACGTACGTTACTATGAAAATCAATATGACATGTCAAGTACAAATTTTTTTGATCGTTTAAGCCAGTCAAGTCAAGTTTATATGGTTCAACAGAAAATTTAAAAACGTTGTATATAAAAAGTTCTTTTTATCTTGTAATTGTTATAATTCTAAACAAATATTATTTACTTTTGACATTGTGGAAATATTTAGTTTTAAATAGCTAACCATAAAAAGATTCACACTTTTTTATTGTAATAAAAAATACTTTCTTTTCTGATACTGACTGATAAATAAATACTACAAATTAAATTAGAGCAAGCTTTTGGTATATACTAAATAGTAAGTAGGTACTTAATTGGTCTAGTTACTAGAATTATGTAGTAATCATGTTCATCTCAGTAAAGTAATTTTTGGCAAAGGAATAAATATTATTGTAAAATTAAAAGATTCAATATCAATTTATCCATATAAGTAAAAGTAATATGTTATTATAAAAAAATAAACTGTTTGCATTTTTAAATAGTTGTTTATTATAAAAAAACTTATAAATATAATTAATAGGTTCAATGGTAGTCGATGAATGGATACATAGGCATAGTACAATGAATGGAAATAAATTAGCTTATAAATAAATGGTATTTATTATACTAAGTATGACTTACAAATATTAATGATCATTCTGATTGATCAGTTAGGATGATCTTATCAAATGATCGCTGAGGATTCATAGGTTTTATAGGAAATAATGACATATTAGTTTAAGTGTAATTTATCAATCTATAAATAATAAGGTAACTTCGTATAAAAAAATTGATTTCGACGAAAATATTTTATTCTCCAGTCATGACCTCAAGGAACTCTGAAAATAATAAGAATAGGTAAATATTAATGAAAATATATAATATAACTATAAAATATTAAGAATATCTTAAGTTAAATTAAAATAACTACATCAGTTTTACATTTCTATCCCATTAATTCAATCTACGTGTTTAAATTACAACATAATATGTATCAATAAATTATATTATGGACTATGCTTTAAAAAGACGTATTAATATATTATTGGCCTGTTCTAAAATGCCATAGTAAATTTAATGATTATGATAGTCATAATGTTTTAAATAAAATTATTTTTAATTAAAAATATTATAGTATGAAAGAAAAAAAATAATATGATAACGATTGCTTTCTACTGCCAAAATATTTATAGTGTATTGCCTCATTTTTTTTTTCATTTTTCTGATTGTAAGTAAGTTATCAATTATTGACGAGAAAATAAATGTTGTTTTTAAATAAATACCTTCAAAGTCCACTGTACCGGATCCATCAGAGTCAATTTCCTCAATCATGTCGTCCAAATCTTCGGTGGTGATTTTGTCGTCAAGCTCTTTGAAAATTTCCCGGAGGACATCTGTGGTTATGTAGCCGTTACCTTTAGAAAAGAAAAATCATTAGAGCAAAAGAAAATGTTGCGAGCCTAAAACATACGACGACAGATGTCGGTAGTACCAACGAGGAAATAAATAAATTAAATGAAGTATGTACAAAATATTAAATTTATTTTCTAATTTATTTAAATCGGTTTTGTAACTACTATTTTTACGTTAAATACAATATTTTCAAAGTTACCCATGCATATTAATAAAATGATGAAATAGTTTTAAAAATGCAAGTATTTATTTTACCTTCTTTGTCGTACATCCTGAAAGCTTCTCTCAACTCTCTGACCATAGCTTCTTGATCTTCCTCTTCTTCTGTAAGGAACTTAGCAGCTAGCCTACAAAACTCCTCAAACTCAAGCTCACCAGACCCTGTAAAATGAGCAAAAAAATATACATTACTAAGCAAACATTACATATTTGAAAGGGAAAATATCGTATTACAGTAAAATAGATATCAATTTTTAAATTCGTCAAGGGCTTTACGCGTTACGTTTATTTTTTACAATTTGCATAATATATTTTTTAAATTAAATAATAAATTTATTCACCCATTCGAAGCGTAACAGGCGTATTTCGCGACGAATGATGGATGCTACGGTTGATTAGGCAGGTATTCTTAACCACCATAACAATTAATTATACTATTATTCATTTAACACCTATTTAAATAGGATGCATCGGTTGCCAATATAAATTATAATTTAATTTTGTTTACTCAAAACTGAGAAGATTGGTGCGCTTGGAATATTTTTTTTTTCGACATAACAATATTGTTCACTATTTAAAAATATTTTAATGTAGTTATTTGTGTTTGCTTTTAAAATTGTAATGCGGATTGTATATAAAAATAAGCCTCCGCCATGACAATGGTTTTATCCATTGCCGTGACCAGGAGTCGAACCTGGGTTACCACGGCCACAACGTGGGGTCCTAACCACTAGACGATCACGGCTATCGGAGACGGTGAAAGCGCCGAGAAACGGACAAATTATATTAATATCAACATTTTATTGGCACTTGTTCAAATGACCTACTTTTACCGTAATGACATTTGACGTATTAAAAAAAAACACTTTATAATATAATTACTTATACTGATTTACTTTGATAGGTATACATAATTAATAAATCTTTGTCAAAACTGTTTTTTGTCAATATTATACGAAATTTTTTACGTGTTTTTTACGTATGATTTTTGATAAATTATAATTTTCATTAAAAACCTATTATTAATCTAGTAGTCAGCGTTGAAAACCAAATAAATATAAAAGTAGTTTTAAAGCAGCAGATGAGAAGTAGGTAATAAAAAGTATAAAAAATATTTTCCTGATTTTTTTTTACAATATGTTCAGTGGGCATCTAAGTATGTAGTTAAATAATAATGTGTCCATACTACTATAAGTAAAAAATAATTATACGCCTTATATAAAAAAGTCAATTTTAAATTAATTGTTGTGACGTACTAAAAACAACAACTCTTTTTGAAACTAGTTACACAATAAATATACTAGAATAAAATACTCTAAAATATTAATTATTTACGCTTTTTTCATCGCTATAAATAGCAGTGTTTATAAGTAATTAATATTTACCGTCTTCATCAACCTCATCAATGATTTCTTTGAGTGTGTCGTCATCCAGTTGATGTCCCAACATCTCCAAGATTGTACCAATCATGTCAGTGCTGATGACACCCTTCTTCTCCTGATCGAAGGCATCGAAAGCGTTCTTGAGAACTGGACATGGAATAAGAATGATAAAAATTGATCAGATCTATTTATTCTATTAGTAATAGTATTATAATATAATTACGACAAAGTTCTTTCGATATTAGTATGTTGTAGCTATTCTGTATATTTATATTTATGTAAACAAGATTATTAATTCAGTTAATTTTAACATAAAGATATTTGAATAATTTAAATAACTTAAAATGTGTATATTATTAAAATACGAATAATTCATTAAACATCTGTATTATACCAGATAAAAATTATACTATTGCGCTTACATAAATAAAGTTACAAATATCTAACTACATACTTATTACATATTTTAAAATATTTAAATTTAATTATTGCATTCTGCTAATCATTATATTTTCAAAAGTATAAGTTTCTTTAAATAACATAATTCATTATAAAATTAATAATAATTATTTAAATTTTGGAGTCAAAAATCAATAGATTTAATAAACCATACTAGTGTAATATATAATGGAGTATAATAATTTATTTGTTGAAGTTAGGTTGAATTATTTTATTCTACCTCAGTTGTTTTACAACATTATCTTGTGACAAGGGTCATCGATTATTATTCATGCATGAAACAGTAATTGTAGCTCCAAAAAACCAATGCGCCATATGTTTATTTAATAGAATTTAGTTTTAGTACATAATAAATACCTACTATGAAATTAATTAAATATATAAACTAAGTAAATTTTTATAACGTAGTTTTCAACTTACGCTGAATTTGTTCCTTGTCAAGATCCTCCTGAAATAATGCGCCACAAGAAAATATAACAAAAAGAGTGTAAATTATTATGTTTGCATAAATATTATAACAGATATTATACAAAAATCAAATTGAAGGAAAATAATCAATTACATAACATAACATAAACATAATATTTTATCTCATATGATATATTGATCGAGAGGATATTATTAATAATGGATTATTATACTCAATCAATTATTATTATTATAATACAGAATTTAACTTTTATGAAATTGATAACATTTAATTTTGAATTACTAGATACTATTTGAGATAGTTGATTTTAGTTGATTATAACTAATATATTCAAATTTCGTTCCTACAAAATTAATTAGGTAGTGTTAAAGAGCTTTCTTTTATCCAAAGTATTTTTCAGCGTACTATATACATAGTTTGTAAAATTATTGTTTTTATAATAATATATTCTACAAAGTTGCAATATTTAAAATTGAAAAAAATGTTGTTTCTTTACAAAAGATAAATTTTAAATCGTGTAAATATCGAAGTCATTCAATAATAAAGCACTGTTCGAAATATTTATATTCCTATAATGTAGAATTGAAATTATACTTGACACACACCATATTTAATCACTGGTTTCGTAAATTACGAAATAACACTATTTGTTAATTTTAAACTGTTGCTGAAAGCACTGAGACTAATTTATCAAAAGCTCTTGGTGAGTTTTGAAGAATCTGAAGCTGAAACTACTTGGTAAGCCTTATTATACTAAAGATTCGTTGACGTCCAATGTCGATTTCTGCATAGCTGGAATCATCGGCGCCCCAATCAAATTCCGGCGTCGGTGCACCGAGAAAATCAGAGACGGTTCAAAATGATTTATCTAATTACTTAATTTAGATGGTAACTAAAATGATAATTTAACACATTTAATCCATAAAAAACCTTGCAGTAGATAAAACTGCCGCTTTTGAGCCAAGCTCGATAAAATAAAGTAGAGGCTTTCAATAAATTATAACATTATCAAAAAATCAATTTTTGAGAGTAAGAATCCATAGATTAAGTTAATAGATGAGATTGTACAATTTAATGAATCAATTGAAGTCGACATTGAATAGTCAATAAGTGTACAAATATACAAACGTCCATATTCTTTTTTCCTTTTCCTTAATATACGTACAATTATTATCCTAAGCAAACTGTTATTTTCCACATTGTCACGAAGTAAAAAATATTTACGTAATACTATTAGTAAAATTGATTAAATTAACTGGTTAATGTCGAGAGAGTCAAAAATGTTAGAAAAATGAAATTATAAATAATTATGCAAACAAAAAAAAGAAGAGAAAATGAGGTTTTTATCGGAGCCCAAATATCACAAGGCCCCTCTAAGTGTAAAACCGGCCTTGTTATTTACGTGGTTAACATGAAAAAAATCGGACATTCTCGGAAAAATAATCTAATAACTATCTTAGAAATGGGGAGCATGGTGCAGAACTAATCAGCTATTCGTAATGCCAATTAGGAGGGCAATACCTGTGTTCAATAATATCGCTTCATTTATTGATATATTCCACTTGTGTAAGTTAAGTTTGGGACAAGTTGTTTAATAAATTCTACACCGAAAGGGACCATAATGTCTCTGTAAGTGGATTTGAAACTGTAATTTAAAATATTTTATTGACAAATTTTTATTTTACTAATCAATACGTATCTAAAAACAAATTTATTAAAATATAACTATTGTGAATAATTGCGTGTTTGCTGAACGGATTTATATTTATTATTACATAATAATATGTATTAGTTTTCTCATTAATATGTAGTAAAATAATTTCTGTAAAACGTTGTAGAATTTTTTTAAATATATTTTATTAAATTTTTTTTATTTAAAAATATTTTTTTCTATAAATTATTGATATTGATACTTGATATTGCTTTTTATTTATTAAAACTTTTGCATTGTAATTAAGTACATTAAAGCTCGATTAAATCTCTATAATAATATGCAGTACATACTCCACATTAATTAATAACATGCAGGACCAGTTTATTCCATTTCAATGAGATCAATTCATCTAGATCTAGTAAAATGCTTGGTTTTGTTATGAGGGTTTCAAAATCATTCGAAAACGTCAGAGTGCTACGTACATTATACGTATCATTTGTGTTGAGTATTCTTGAATATGCGAGCATTATTTGGAGTCCTAATAGGTCCATCCACACAATTAAGTTGGATCGAGTCCACAATAGATTTCTTAGATTTCTCTACTTAAGAACATACGGGTTCTTTCCTTATGATAATGACAATAAAATGAATTTCCCGACTCGTTTTCTTCTGGGTATGCTATCAATGCAATCCCTGTCTACCCGAAGAGTGATTGTTCTTTTAAAGCATTTCTTTTTACTTCTTCGTGGGTTTATTTACAATCCGTATATACTGGCAAATATTAATTTTCATGTTCCCACCAATATCACTCGTAGCTCCACGGTCTTCAAGATACCTCGTCGCAGGACAGATGTTATGTTTCATGATGCTGTGTATCGTGCAATTAGCTTATTTGATAGCACCATAAAGGTTGATTTGTTTTTTATTAACTATATAATGTTTGTGGACGTATTAAATAGGCTAAATTTATAATTGTATAAATTATCATATTTCATTAATATTTACACATGCTGTCTTTCTATTGTTATTTGTAATTAAGATATTTTTATACATTTCTATTTATTATGTATTATGGCGCATTGGCCAATAGCTGTAATGCCGTAATACTCTTTTTATAAATAAATAAATAAATAAATTATAATTATGCCATTTACCATCGATAAAACATAGATCTTACAGTTAGCTGTACTATTTTTTTTTTTAATATTTACTAAATATTAATTTGAATTATTTTTAAACAGAAAAGTTCTTTGAATACTGTTTATTATATTGTTCACGTCTTCAATTAATATTTTTTACTGGTCCTCATCAGTAGTATAGCATATGTACACGTCCATGGATTTACTTGCACCAATAGTGTGTATTTTAAACTATCGAGATAGTTACTGTTTATACGTAAAAGTCCTGACTGTCTCTCCAATCTCGTTCTTCAAGCGTAGGCGAGACGCGATGTTGTCACAATATTGATGCAATTTGACAGATTCAGACAGACTCGGACAGGTTCGGACAGGTACGGAAAAATTCGTAGATAATCGGTAGATGTCAAAATATTCTGTGCGTTGTAGTTTGTATTTCATCCGGCAGGTTCGCCACTATTGTTCTACTGCGCAAGCGCACCACTATGACAGTACCAATTACTGAATTATTGAAAATTCAGAAGCTTTCTGTATTTTTTTGATACAAGAATGCAATCTTCAACTTGCACGATAATACGTATTTACACCAGCATTTTCTTCTTATGGCTGCAATAATACGTATTGTCAGCAGTAAATCCATTCACGTGTAAACGGGGTATGCTATATTATGTAGAATAAGTTTTATATAATATATTACTTTAATTTAATTATTAATTACAATAACTAAATCTATTTGAGCACTTCGATATAATATTATATATTATACCACTTGATGATAATATTTTACAGCCATAATATATCATAATTATATTATAAGCAATTTGCATATACATACGCATATACAAATTTAATATTCACCTCTTATTAGAAAGCGCCGATCGATATAATATATATTAATGCTTATCTATATTTGAATGTCTAATATCAGAAGATATTATATATTATTATTCTACTTATTAGTAAAACTAGTGTCACGTGCAACAACAAAAATATGTGATTACTGATTAGTGATTAGCAATCGGTTTGATTGCAGGAATCGTTAATTTAGTTAATCACAGACAAATGCGCATTAACTACATCAATCAATCAGTCCAACACTGTTTGATCTAATGACATGCTTGAATTGCAATGTCAATGCTAGCATTAGGGCATTCTGTTCCTGTCAATACTTGATCAGCACGAGGTGTTGCCGTGAGATTGTATTTCAAAGGAAAAGTTTGTCCCATTGAAAAAATCATAATATAGTTGTTTGCATATATCCTAAAAGGTCATCTACTCTGTACTAATGCCATATTACTTTCTGTTTCTTTTTCCGTATATATATTATTAAACTGTATACAAATTTGTTAACAGCAGTTTTGTTTCAATACATTAAAAAACACAACGAATTATTGATTCTAGACATTGTAACATAAAATTTAAATGAACTGGTTAATTGTAATAAAGCACATCAAAACAAAAATATACAGTAAGAATTAATCAAAAAATTAGAGATTAACGAGAATCTATCTATATTATACGTATATAAGATATATATTAGGTAATGTTTGTTTTGATTTTTTTAAGATTAAGAAAAAAATTTCCTATTTTGAATTCGATTTTAATTTGGTGTTATTTCGTTTGACTTTTACTGTTGGCATAATTATTTTCATTTTGATAATATTATAATATTGTCTGTCTAGATATAGTTATTTTCATAAATATATGAATATTATTATTATTGCTTTTTTGAGTAAGATAAAATTTATATCGATCAACGAAGTAATAACTGACAAGCCAGTGGGTCTATTCTATACACAAGGCGAATATCGGCGGCTATCGACGGTGGTTTACCATGTGTATGTATTGAGGTGGTAAATTGTTACATTAAGTTAACCATCTAAACTGTCAAAAGTGAAAAATTTTAAAAGCCCCTCTTTTGGCTGTGTTAACTTTTAGAGCGAGATTGACAGTTATGACAGTTCAGAGTGTTTAGATGTATAACTTATTGTGACAATTATAATACTTCAATACATACATATGATAAAATACCATCGATAGTCACCAATAGCCGCCTTGTATATAGAATAGACCCAGTGGTAATTTAGCTAGTTTTAAAATAAAAAATGGCTTATAATAAATTAAAACTCTACAAATAAAATATTACTAAAAGCGTCCTTCTCTGACGAGTGCATTGACTAGTCTCGGATACTTGGATATTTGTACCCGATACACCTGATATGAGTAATAGTTTTAATCCATAAGAGGCTGCATTTACTTCTTCTTCTTCTTTGGCCATATCCGCCCTTAGCTGGAGCATATGGACACCACGCTGCGCCTCCAAGAATTCCTGTCGCTCGCCAGTTTTCTTGCTTCGTTCCAGGTCAAACCAACATCCCGTAGCTTCGCCGTACACACTCTGTATATTGTATTTAGCGGCCTTCCAGGTCACCGAAATCCGGTCGGCTTGAAGAACAGGCAAGCCAGGTTAAAGTTCTCTTCTGGCATCCGCAGCACGTGGCCGAGCCAGGTCCAACGTCGCCTCTTCACTTTCAGCGTGATGGTGCGTTCTCTTATCTCCTTGTTGCTCCTAAAGTCATACCACCGCACACCCAGTATTCGTCGCAAACATCTGTTTTCAAAACTCAGTATACGGTTGCTCTGAGCTTTCGTAAGGTGCCATGATTCGCTACCGTAAAGCAGCACTGTCAGAATGGAAGCGTCGAATAGACGGCATTTGGTTTTGACCAAGTACAATCGTGAGTCCCAGACATTTCGCATCGAGTTGAATGTTGCTCCAGCCATTTCCATTCGGATAGCGAGCTCTTTCTGCAAAATGCCATCTCCCGTGATGTGTACCCCCAAGTACTTAAAGCTGTCGACGCTCTCGATGTTTTGTCCATCGCTAATCAGAGGGAAATCTGGATCAGGACAGGTGCTGTTACAATCACGTATTAAATAATTAACAGATTCAGCATTCAAATTCAGTGATTTATTATTTACCATTTAATTCTTAATTTCTATAAATGAGCAATAGTATACTCGTATCATAGGAAAATAATAATATATAATGGAAAGATTCCAGTGTCGACATCTGTTAGGTATTGATATAATACGTAATTAAAAATTTCGTAAGCACGTCAATTTTAAAGCTTACTGTTATGATTTATCTAATTCTATTTCGACCACTGAAACTTTTATGGTACCATCTTTGGAAAGTCAACGTTCTATATCTGATCAATATTTTCATTTTAAAATTATCAATGGTTTTGTTGACTCGCCAAACCTACTCGAAGGGTGGGTTTCCATTGTCCATCAAGATTTACGCGAAACCAAACTTTGTACCATATCAGTCGTAGCGGTTCTAATTATGCACAAAACTCTTTTATTCGGCGCTCTTGTTTAAATTATAATATGTATTTCTCCACCGTTGATCCTTTTAATAATCCACCTGTTTCATTTTAACCCGCTATCTCCAAAATTTTATATAAATAGATATATATACATATATATATATATATATTTTATGTTACTTTTTTGTATACAATTTAATTATTCATTATTCTTCCTCATTTTTCTCAGGTAATTTCCTTATATTTATGTTATTCTTCTCTCTAACTTGTAAGGCTTAACTATATTATGATGTATTAACTTTGCTGGTTGCAATAACTTTTCATAATAATATTTATAATTTTTGTAATCAACATGTAACTGTTTGCTTCGTTAATAAATAAATAATAAAAAAAAATACCCGTATCGATATTTTTTTCAATAACCAATAAATTAATAATTTTAGAGGAAAATTATCTTGCATGTTGCAATTATCATACATACTAATTTATTGAAAGTATTTATTCTTTGATTCAGTTTCATTATCAGAGAAATTATAATATCGAGTATCGATTTCGATCGCTTATCGCTTTGCGTTGTACCATACGTAAACAAGCACCGTTATTTTTCAATATCCTACGATTTATATTTTATTTCATAGTTTTAAGCGGAAACTTAAAAGATATATTTTATATTTTAAAATGTTCATCATTTTCCTTCTCTGGTAAATAAAATTATATAAACATTCAAACATATACTTATTCACGGCCAAGGAGATTTTCATCTTAATAATATAGTCGTTGCGTTTCATTACAGTATTTTTATTTGCGATATCAGTAATTGGCAACCATTTATTTTATTTATAAACGGCGCATGAGCTTATAAAAGAAAATAAATCGTTATAACAAAACACAGAGAATAATAATAATATATAATGAAAAACCAGTTGAGCATATACAGAATAAAAAAAACCTCATTTACTGCAGTATTTTGTGCCCGGACGGAGGTATTGAACATTTCAATAGAATAACTAGTTAATGTCTGTATTCTATAAACTGGCGTACACGTCACACGGAAAGCATTGTGCCTTCGCGTTCAACTGTTGCATGTTTTTAATGGGAGGGAACGAGATGGATGCTGAAGCGGGGGTGGGGGGGGGGAAACCGGCACGCCAGCTTATAGAAGACAGACTCTAGTTAGATTATTTTTATCTGGCTATGTCGTATTAAGTCGATAGTGTATAAATGTATGTAGCAATATGCGCAATATATTCAGTTATGGCACTTAAGAATACAGGTGACAAGACTGATCAAAATAGAGGGATATTGTGTTTGTATCATACTCTGCGGCTATGTAATTAAGAGAGTAACCAATCAAATTAATGGGAAATTAATATATATCGCATAGTAATAATTATATTATATAATATTATTATATAATTAAATTTAATATTATATAATACGAGGGTGGGTCAATAAGTCCTTAGAAAAGCCGACAGGTGGCGCGACTAGTACTGTAAGCGGTTTGTTTTCATGCAGCGGCACTACCGATTCAGTATGCTGCGAAGTTTCAATCAGATTGGTCGGGTTGTTGTGTGTTTCTCGTACATTTAAAAAAAAAAATTGCTTGTGGAAAATGGAAAAATGGAAAATGGAGAAAATTGAGTTTAGAGTTGTTATTAAACATTTTAATATAAAAGGGTTAACAGCAAAGGAAATAAAAAATGAGTTGGATTTAGTTCACGGCATATCTGCTCCTTCACTTGCAACTATTTATAACTGGTTAAATGAATTTAAACGTGTTCGTACATCAACAAAGGATGAACCACGCTCAGGACGTCCTGTAGAGGTGACTACACCAGAAATGATCAATAAAATCCACGATATGGTGTTAAGTGACCGAAGATTAAAGTTGAGTGAGATAATTGAGGTTACAGGGATCTCAAAAGGTAGCGTCATTTCTATTTTACATGACAAATTGGGCATGAAAAATATTTCTGCAAGATGGGTGCCGCGTTTGCTCACAGTCGACAATAAACGCAATAGGGTGGTGGCCTCTAAAGCCCTATTGTCGCTCATGCAACGCAATCCGGATGAATTTTTTCGTCGCTTTGTGACTGTAGATGAAACATGGATACACCACTATACTCCCGAGACGAAAGAACAGTCAAAGCAGTGGATTGCGAAGGCAAACCATGTCCAAAGAAGGCGAAAACCATAAAATCAGCTGGTAAGGTTATGGCTACTGTATTTTGGGATGCACGTGGAATTATTTTCGTTGACTATTTGGAAAAAGGAAAAAAAATAACAGGGAATTATTATGCATCTTTATTGGACCAGCTAAAAAACAAAATTGAAGAAAAACGGCCTCATTTAAACAGGAAAAAAATCCTCTTTCATCAGGACAATGCCCGTTTTCACACATGTTTACGATCAATGGCTAAAATTGAAGAATTGAAGTTCGAATTGGTCGACCACCCACCGTATTCGCCAGATTTAGCCCCCAGTGACTTTTTCCTTTTCCCAAACTTAAAAAAATGGCTAAGTGGACAACGTTTTTTTTCAAATGAAGAAGTCATCGATCGGACAAATGCTTATTTTGAGGACCTTCCGAAAACTTATTTTTCTGACGGTTTAAAAAATATTGAGAAACGTCTAACCAAGTGTATTGAGCTCCAAGAAGATTATGTTGAGAAATAAAAAAAAAATACAAAAATAAAAACTGTTTTAATGCTTTTTTCTAAGGAATTATTGACCCACCCTCGTATCACTCGTAACTCTACGGTCTTCAAGATACCTCGTCGCAGGACAGATGTTATGTTTCATGATGCTGTATATCGTGCGATTAACTTATTTGATGGGACCATAAAGGTTGATTTATTTTTTATTAACTACTTGCTGAAGTACCCGGCTTCGCACAGGGTCGCTTCGTGGTTATATTAATCTTAGATATTTAAAAAATAATAAGAGGTAATTATTTTTTTAATATTAAAATATCTATGTTATACAATATGGCAATAGAAAAATAATTCTAATAGGAGTAAAGGTCAAACAAAAGACCACTAAATTAAAATCGAATCCAAAATATGCAAACGTTATTAATGTTATTAATATGTAGTAAAAAAACATCAAAATTCATGGAACAAACAAACAATAAACGTTGTATTTTACATAATACTAATTTAGAAACCTTTGCAGGTGTGCGCACAGCAACTGACAAAAGTTTCATCGTAATCGGATGAATGTTACAGGAACGCATACGAATAGAAGAAGAAGATTTTCTAATTCAGGAATCTTCGTTGCAAAATCATTGCGAATAGAAGAAGATATAATAGAATAAGAAGGAGATGGTTATTCTAATTCAGAAACCTTTGCGGGTTTTGGCACAATTATTGACGAAAGTTTTATTGCAATCGGATTAATGGAATAGAAACGCATACAAATAGAAGAATATAAAATAAAAGGAGAAGATGGTTTTACTAATTCAAAAACCTTTGCGGGTGTTACCACAACAACTGACGAAGGTTTCATCGCAATCGGATGATTAGTGTAAGAACTATACGAATAAAAGAAGATGTAATGATGAAGAAGAAGAAGATGGTTGTACTAATTCAGAAACCTTTGCAGGTGTTGGCACAACCACTAACGAAAGTTTCATCGCAATCGGATGAATGGTATAGGGACCATACAAATAAAAGAAGATAGAATGATGAAGAAGAAGAATAAGAAGGAGATGGTTGTACTTATTCAGAAACCTTTGCCGGTGTTGCCACAACAACTGACGAAGGTTTCATCGCAATCGGATGATTAGTGTAGGAACTATACGAATAAAAGAAGATATAATGGAGAAGAAGAAGAAAATGGTTGTACTAATTTAGAAACCTTCGCAGGTGTGTGTACAATAACTGAGGAAAGTTTCATCGCAATCAGATGAATGGTATAGGGACCATACAAATAAAAGAAGATATAATGATAAAGAAGAAGGAGAAGAAGAAGAAGATGGTTGTACTTATTCAGAAACCTTTGCGGGTGTTACCACAACAACTGACGAAGGTTCCATCGCAATCGGATGAATGGTATAAATAGGAACCATACGAAAAATGTATAAGTATAAAGAATAATGTATAAAATATAGGAACCATAAGATATAATGAAGAAGAAGAAGAAGAAGATGGTTGTACTTATTCAGAAACCTTTGCGGGTGTTATCACAACCACTATCAAAAGTTTAATCGCAATCGGATGAATGGTATAGGGACCATACAAATAAAAGAAGATAGAATGATGAAGAAGAAGAAAAAGAAGAAGAAGATTGTTGTACTTATTCAAAAACCTTTGCGGGTGTTACCACAACAACTGACGAATGTTCCATCGCAATCGGATGAATGGTATAAATAGGAACCATACGATTAATGTATAAAGTATAAAGAATAATGCATAAAATATAGGAACCATAAGATATAATGAAGAAGAAGAAGAAGATGGTTGTACTTATTCAGAAACCTTTGCGGGTATTACCACAACCACTATCGAAAGTTTCATCGCAATCGGATGCATGGTATAGGGACCATACAAATAAAAGAAGATAGAATGATGAAGAAGAAGAAGAAGAAGAAGAAGATGGTTGTACTTATTCAGAAACCTTTGCGGGTATTACCACAACCACTATCAAAAGTTTCATCGCAATCGGATGAATGGTATAGGGACCATACAATTAAAACTAGATGTGATGAAGAAGAAGAAGAAGATGGTTGTACTTATTCAGAAACCTTTGCGGGTGTTACCACAATAACTGACGAAGGTTCCATCGCAATCGGATGAATGGTATAAATAGGAACCATACGAATAATGTATAAAGTATAAAGAATAATGTATAAAATATAGGAACCATAAGATATAATGAAGAAGAAGAAAAAGATGGTTGTACTTATTCAAAAACCTTTGCGGGTGTTACCACAACCAATATCGAAAGTTTCATCGCAATCGGATGAATGGTATAGGGACCATACAAATAAAAGAAGATAGAATGATGAAGAAGAAGAAGAAGAAGATAGTTGTACTTATTCAGAAACTTTTGCGGGTGTTACCACAACAACTAACGAAGATTTCATCGCAATCGGATGAATGGTACAGGCACCATACGAATAAAAGAAGATATAATGAAGAAGAAGTAGAAGAAGGTGGTTTTTCTAATTTAGAAACCTTTGCGGGTGTGTGTACAATAACTGACGAAAGTTTCATTGCAATCGGATGAATGGTATAGGAACCATACGAATAAAATCAAATAGAATGATGAAGAAGAAGAAAATGATGATTTTTCTAATTCAGAAACCTTTGCGGGTGTGCATACAACCACTTACCGAAATTTCATCACAATCGGATGAATGGTATAGGAACGCATACGGGACAGACAGAAAGACAGAGAGACAAACAGGCATACATACAGACAGACATTCATTTTTATATATAAGATATAGCCTTTACTCTTCACGGAAGTGAAAACAATAAGTTAACAAAGTTTTATCGCAATCGTATGAACGGTATGGCAGTGCATTCAATACGAACAAACAAACAAACAAACAAATATTAATTTCTGTATATTAGAAGATATATAATGTTTGTGGACGTGTTAAATAGGTTAAATTTATAATTGTATATATTATCATGTTTCTTTAATATTTATATAAACACATGCTGTCTTTTCTACTTTCTTGTTATATTAGTTGTTATTTGTAATTAAGATATTTTTATAAATTTTTATTTATTACGTATTATGGCGCATTGGCCAATCGCTGTAATGCCGTAATACTCTTTTTGTAAATAAATAAATAAATAATTGTGAGCATGCGGTGTAGGTATATGACAAACATAGCTCCATCTTTTATTTTATAACTATTGCATTCACGGTGGCCTTATTAGTAGAGCGACAGTCTGTGTAGCTATAGATCGCAAGTTCGATTCCTCTGCTGGCAGAAGAAAATGTTTATTGATTTTTATTAATATGTGCTACCTATAGGACATACTCTATGGATGACCTTAATATTATATTCTGCTAATGTGTGAACATGGAAATTTATAACTTTACTTTTTTTAAATGTAATATTCCTGTTAATCAACTAAATTGATATATTCTATTGCTAGTTTTATTGTATAAATATATAATCTTGAATTTTGTAAGTAGCTACTTTATAAAATACAATCGGGATATTGTAATCATACCGAAATTAGATGCGATAAAAAGGATTTCAAGTTAACCACATTTTTTTATAGATATAAATGTTTTTAATTCTATAGAGTATAGACTATAGTACAGTTTATGTGAATCATTCAATTAAGTTATAATACTTATTATTTACTCACTTTCAAAATGTCGTTAGTTGATTAAAATCTACTTTTATTAAATTTTTTCGCTATAATTGCCTAGTATGGAGTCTTCGCCACTGGGCTTCGTAGGACATAGTGTGTATAGTGACCGAAGATGCCCGAAGGTAAAACCTGGGTTACAAAAAACTATCCATGAGCAAAAGTACAAAACTCTCTCAATTGGTATAAAATAAATTATACAAAAATAACACAATAATAACAAATTATCGTAATTCAAAGTGTGTATAAATAAATTATATTATTAGTTATCTGCTTACACATTGTACCTGTGTATTAAGCGTTATCTATTTTGGTGTAGGTATTTATAATTGATTTTTTTTATATGTGACCATTTTTAACATGTTCATTTCTTTAACTTTATATTTACCTATCTAAAATCAAACAGTAGGCACACATAAACGTGTTGCATAAAATATATCGAAATACAATTTTTGTTTAGACTTTAGAGTAACTATGTAAAATTATTTCCTGCCTGTTGTCGACCAATGTCGTAAAATTTATAGTTTATTCACTGCATTAGCTTGGCTGAGGTATTTCCATGCTTTAATTTTACAGCAGTTTTGATTAAGTGAATAAAGATGTCATTCACGAGATTTTCTAATTTGAACATTGCAACCGGGAAATGAGTAGTACAGAATATGCGTTGCCAATCCAAATCATTCAAAGTTCAAGTCGTATTTACTCAACTATATGCTTTTGCAGACTGAACAATTAAAATATTATAAGAAGTACAACTTGTGCATCCCTTAACAATATTTTTATGAATTGTTATTCTCAAGGAAAGTGTAGATATAGTATTTGTGTCGATATTTTTGTATGGACTGTAATCTATCGTTGGCCTTTCGGATGGGTATGGTGAACTTGGGGACTCTGGGCACTAACCTTGAGTTGATGTAAGACCCAAGTCACGGTTATATATCACCACTTTACTTTCATGGCTTTGCAGGCCTGTGTTTATTGGATTTGTTGAATTTAATGTTGAATATTGTTGGTTTCGCTATAGATACGGCACTAGTTCAGGAGTTCCCGAAAGAATTGCAGATGGGCATGGTTTTGGATTATTAGATGGGGAATTAGACAAAATTGACTGAATCAATTACAATATAGGTAATATATTTTTTCTTTGATCATTGCTCATGAAATGCGGGTTGTAAATGATTTAAAACGATATATTATATTATATCGGCACCGATGTCTAATATTTATCAAATGTATTGTGTTAGTATGTTTTTCGTTTCTTCATATTATAATTCGTCGCCCCAAAAGCAAAAGGGCACTTGTGCATAAATTGAGTTTTGAGAAAAACGCATTTTAAGTATTTTTGGAGTGAAAAAAAATCGTGGAGAGGTTATTACTTAATATTTTGAAATGAAATTTCGAAAACATGTGACCTAATTACTCAAAATTGAAATGCAATTTTTAATTTTTTTTTATTCATTCATTTTTTGATTTTTAAGAGGTTTTAAGTCACATGTTATCTTTTTCCTATATGCATTTATGAATAGCTTTTTCTTCATCTTTTGATTTGCGAGCGTCCACTTTACGCTTATTGTGATAAGGCCCTTATTGTGATAAAGCGCTTATTGTGATAAGGCCCAAATAAATATTTTGGGCCTCTTTGTCCGCTGCCAACATGTTTTTAAATTTTTCACAAATTTAACAAGTGCCCTTTTCCTGCAACGAAATTATTTTTTTTGTACAAAGGCCCTTACTCACTTTTAAATAATTCCACTTGTTACCTTTTCCCTATATTATTTTTGTAAACATTGCACATAGTTCCTATAGTCGTGTACATGTTACCTTTTTCCTATACATTAATTAATGAAGATCAGTTTACAAGTACACACAACAGTGTTTACACAAGTATTTTTTATTTTATTTGCTCATTTGTGAATTCATGGGTGTTGCTTCACAAATGCCGTTTTGCCCATAATGTAGAGAAAAAAAATTACGAAGAAAACTGCATTCATAACTCAAAATCGTCAAAATTGCACATGTGCCCTTTTGCTTTTGGGGCGACGATTTGTAGTTGTCTTATGTTTCTTATTATAATTAATGTCTAAAAATTTAAATTTCTGTAACAGTAATAATTAAATTGGATACAGTAATATTTAAGATTCGTGTTCGTATTGCTAGTTAAATCTCAATTTATACTGAAAGTTCGTGAATTCTCGCGTTTCCATAAGAAGCGTCATCAGTAATTTTACCAAACTTTTATAAAAAAAATACCATCAAAAGAGTTCTGTCTAACACACACAAGTTTTTTCAAAATTTTCCAGCGGATATAGGTTCAAGTTTCGTCGGGTGTCGTATTTTTCTACAAAAAGATTTTTTCTAGTGTGTATATGCATGAGATGTTTTCAAATTATGTATCTTCAATATATAAAATGTTACATTCTCAAATCTTGTGTCTTATTCATTGAATAAAAGAAATGGTTCAATAAATACTCAGTTTGTCTTATTTTGCAAGTTGAATGTTGAATTAATGTCCAATAACTATATTTATAGCAACTATTCTATTTGTATTCTAATGGATTCAAGCTCTGTACTATTCCATTTAAGTCGTTTTTTGCGACCCGGGTTTCGCCTTTCGGCATCTTCAGGCTCCGTGTACACTCACCAAAGGTAAACACATACTGTCAGTGTGTGTTTACCAAGTACAGAGTACAGTACAAGTACAAGTACAGGTGTGTCAAGTACAGATCTCGAATCCATTAAAATTTAAATTCAAATTCCATTAAGTATCTTCAGTCGATAGTATTAATATTATTCTTTTTTAATTTGCATTTTTGTAATTTTCTTATATAAATCTAATATTATAATATAGTAATATAAAATATTATTAATTAAATAATTTACTCATTCTTCAATACCTACCAACACGATGGCACCAATAATTTTAGAAAGACTATATTCTCAAATCCAAATAACTATATTTATAAAATAAAGATTGTAATGTAATAATATGGGTATTTTTTAAACTTGTATCCTACTACCTATGTATGTTACTGTCATATTATATTTATTGAAGAATTACTTATTTAACACCAATAATACTGATGTTTCAAAAAAGTCTCAATCTAGCCTGCCATTTCTACGGCCACTGTAGTATACCATCCATAGGAATCATAGGATATATACAACGGACATGACCTAGGTCCTGAGATGACCTAAAATGACTAGAAAGCGATAGAGATTATTGAGAGTACCGTGTAGGTAGAGATTTCTTCCTGTATCAACGAAAATATAAAACAACATTACCACACGTTTTCTTAAGGGTATATAAAAAATGTCAATCTCCATAAATCATCGCGCAGATTTCCTATCAGCAAAGGAGTTCGACAAGGTGATAAAATCTCACCTAAACTATTTACAGCTACCCTTGAAGACTTATTCAGGCAACTTGACTAGAATGACAAAGGCATCCCCATAAATGGAGAATACCTGAGTCATCTGCGCTTTACCGATGACAGTAATTTTCTTGCAAGACTCAGAAGACCTTCAAAGCAGAATGCAGGAACTCGCTGAAGTAAGCAAAAAAATAGGTTTGAAAATAAATGTTACAAAGACGAAAGTCATGTTTAACTAGTTTGTTTAACAAGTGTCCATCGATGGGTGTATATTTTATGAAATTGTTCGCAGAGTAAAGCTAGGCTAGAGTGCTTTTGGCCGCCTGAATAATGTCTTCAAAGTTGACCTTCCACTGTGCCTAAAGCGCAAAGTGTTCAACCAGTATGTGCTTCCCGTGATCACATATGCGTGTGAAACAATAATCCTAAGTAAAAGAGAGATCCAGAAACTTAGAGTAGCACAACGTGGTATGGAAAGGTGCATACTGGGCATAACGTGAAAAGACAAAAAGAGGAATGAGTGGATAAAGAAGCAGACAAGGATTTGCGATGTAATAGAGTTTATTAAAAGCCTTAAATGGAGATGGGCTGGATACATAGCTCGAAGAAGAGCCATTCGTTGGATAAATCTAGTCATCCAGTGGCATCCAAGAAGTACAAAACGTCCGCAAGGTAGACCTAGAGGTCGCTGGATCGATGAAATGATAAATTTCTGCGGAAGTACGTGGCAACGCAATGCACAGAACTGAGAGAAGTGAAAGCAGCTTGAAGAGGCCTTCATCCAGCAGTGGATTGATTCAGGCTCATGATGATGATGATGATATAACAAATATACTTAATGCAGACTTTAAGAGTGATTTTTATTTTAAACCGCTACTTTTTTGTGGAATTATTTGTAATCGTTTAAGACTATGCTATCAATTTTCATCTTTCCGCAACATCATTCGTATTTCTGCGGTCATCGGGTTACTTCATCAGTGAATAAATATGGTCTTACATAGATCTTGTAGTCGACAATATTTTAGAATGGTTGACATAATAATAATATGTACATATTATATTCTTTTCATATTGCATTCAATTTGCATGGTTCTGATATTGAATATGGACTTTCTGTTTTTTAGTTTTGGAAATTTCAGGTTTCCATCTTGAGTCAAAAGGCTTTGATATACGACACAATAGCTCTAAATCATTATTATCATAATATTGTGTTTAAAATATTTTATCAAATATTTTCCGACCATCCAACAGTATGAAACTCGGTGAAAATGCTCATAATACATAATATGATAAATATATTTTATTAAATTTTAGGAGCGGTCTGCTGATATACAAATATGACATACCTATATTATATTCTTAGCATAGTAGGCATTCATTTTTTAATGAAAATACCACCACTTTGTGTCATACTTCGTCGACACTAATACAATGACCTCATCTATGATGATGACGTGTTTATCATATTTTAAGATTTTAAATGTATTTTTATCTTTATGTAATTTATTTATAGACGATTCGATGCGATTATTAAAAATATATCTGCATGGAAACATATTATCTGATAACAAAATCACTTTTTTTTAACATGATTTTGTTTTATATTGATATTATGCTAATTAATTTTTAGATTTGTCCATTCTTTAATAATCTATAATATCTAATGTATTTTTTTATACTAGGGTTATGCCAAAATAATTCTGAATTATTAATAAAACTAGTTTTTATTCAATAAAATATTACCCAACACTTAAATATGTACTGATATATTATGTATCCGAAGTATGTATTACTGAATTAATAAATGCCTAAATAATACTTATATAAAATGTGTAGGTAGTGAATACTTATTGTTTATTTTATAAAGCAATAATAAAATACATAATTATCAATCAGTTATTATAGCAAACACTTACTATCTATAAGAATTACCTAGCCCGTCTCTTGCAAGGCGTAAAATTAATTGACTAAGCTTTAAGTTTGTTAAAAATAAAACGCTTAAAGCTGTCACGCTGCCCTTTAGTTGGTCACGAACAACAGTTGTAATACTAATCTCAGTACACAGACAGTATGGATTATTTTAAAATAGATGTCGACACAAAGTCATCTCATCATGCCGCATGCCAAACTTCATAATCAAACTATTAAAATATATTCACACAGTTCAGTATTTAACTTTCGGACCGAGTTAAACGTGACAAAAGTTTAAATTATTCCCCATCACCATTGTAAAGTGTTTTTAATATTTTAGTAACTAACTATCCATTAAAAGATTTATATACTCATACTTTGATGTTTGGAAAATAACATTATGCTAAGTGTGTATTTTTTAAATGTTATAATGTTTTTTTACATTTTATTAATAGTTTTATTGTTTGTAGACATGTTTGTAATTAAAATTAAAATGTTATTTATTTTAGGTAAATAGGACAAGTTGGAGCATATCATTTCGTTTATAAGTATGTACCTACTTATTTTCGGCTTAACATACATTTTATTAAACCGTTATATGAAAAAAAAAGTGGTCATTGAAATAGCTATCAACTGTATTTACCAAACTGTAGAAATTAATAAAAATTATAACTCTTATCATATCGTAAATTGGAATTCTACCAAATAGTATTATGATTATTTTTTTTAATAAGTAAGTAGGTAGATAGGTTCTTATACTATGTAATGTATAAATGATATTATTTTCTTTTATTTCGTTATCTGTCAATTCATGGTGGAACTGCATTGTATTGTTGTTCAATTTAATAAAACGCATTTTTTTGTAGTACTTATTCCACTTAACACTCCACAAAAGTGGAATAAGTACTAAAAAAAATTGCGTTTAATTAAATCAAACAACTTATTTTTTTCGTTGGCTCCTACCATCATAATATGTGTAGATCTTAGCAACCTAATGAGAAGGTTTAATATTATTTTTTTACGGGATACCTATATTAGCCATATCCTCAATCTACAAGGCTTATGCTTTGGCCCAACGACTAACTACTTCACAGGTAGACACATTATGACGTGCAACTCGACCATCTTGTGCGCATTTTTTAATTCTACATATATATGATATTACATATATATACATTATTTGAATTGTCACATCGAAATTCTTTCATGCCAATCGATATGTACCTATATTAAATAAAAAAGATATTATTTTAAAATTATTTATTTATAAAAATATATTATAACATACACTTTGTATAAAAAGATGTATATTATTTTAAATAATAATAACAAATATTAATAACACTTATTACATAAATGACACATGTATTAATATATAATATATAACAATTAATAATATCACGCTTTATATCAACACGAGCTTCTATTATTTTAATAGAAATGTGTAAATATTTTAGGAAAATGGCAGGTAAATTAAATTAATGTAAATAATTTATCTAGTCGTATTTTTTTAATTAATCGTCTCCTCCCGTCATCACCTCCATGAATTCTGAAAATAACAAAAAAAATATTTACAGTTAAGCAAAAGAAAATATGTAATATATAGTGTTTTTCATTCGACTGTCGATTTAAATAAAAGTGTAAATTAAATAAAATGAAAGTTAACTATAGAATCTACATATTAATCGGAACGCGTTTTTTTCATGTTGTACAGAACAAATATTTCATAATATACGTAACTAAATTCATAGACACGTTTCATAATTGCTAAGCCATGGGTGATAATATAAGTTTTCAACTTTACAGAAGACATTTTAAATCAGAATTGTTGTACTCCAGTAATGTACATAATATACAACAAAAATGTTGTATCTTCATCGCGTTATATATTTTCTGACAGTTTTTTTGGATGCTTAAAATATCTAATAATAACCATATACTTAAATAAGTAATTTTCCATTACGTATTAAATGCTTAGCAATCATGGTTAATCAACAAAACTTTTATAATTAGGTGAAAATTTTTTTTATTTAGATATTATCGTAAACGATTACTTTGATAACAATATTTACTTGAACATCTTAAATATCCATTATTTAATCAAACTATTTTTAATATATTTATAAATAATTTTCACTTATATAAATATAATATGATTGCGATGGTAAGTAGTAAGTACTACCACATAAATTTCCATATATAAGATATTAGGTTATAATTACCATCAAAGTCTACTGTTCCCGATCCATCAGAGTCAATTTCCTCAATCATCATGTCGAGATCTTCAGCAGTGATTTTGTCATCCAATTCTTTAAGGATCTCTCTCAACACCGCCGTTGTGATGTAGCCGTTGCCTATTAAAGAAAACAAATATATAATACAGTACTGTTTGACGTTTTTGCACGTTAATTTATATAGTTTTCTGGTAGGTCTCGAAATAACTAGTTTTGCGAAAAGAATCAAAAAAATTACATTACAACCTTTAATGTAGAGAAATTATTGGTAATTATTTGAATTATTATTGTATTTTTACATTTTAAATTTTACATGTTAAAATTACAAAATATTAATATGCTGTGTTTTTAGGATTTCATCCATAATATTCGTATGACAGCAGAGTAAAATAAAAATATATAAAATACGCACAAAATCACAGAAATATTAATTGTAAATTGAATTTATTTTTAAATTATTACTTTATACTTATTTTGATTTGTGCATATTTAGTGCATTTTTTAAGAACACAGCTAAGAAAAAAATCTTTTAAAGTAGGTTGAAAATATAAAATTTTATTATGGTAAATTTTTAATGAAATTTATCTTATTACACGTAATCCGATGAAGATTTGAGCTGCCTTAGACATTTCTTAAAGTTAATACTAGTATTTATTATTGAACTTGCTCAAAATATCGGTTATTGTTTTAAACAAAGATTATAAATTTAATAAAATGAATTTACCGTGACGCACGTTTTTAGAAACATACATTTAGCAATTTGGTGAAGAAAAATTAAAAACTTACCCTCTTTGTCATACAATCTGAAAGCTTCCTTAAGCTCATTTTGCATGGCCTCAGCATCTTCTTCAACCATGAATCTTGAAGCTAGAGTAACGAATTCCTCAAACTCCAACTCTCCAGATCCTGAATAAGAGAATATATATTTTTATATAATAACTTAATATTATTAAATGTTTTATTTTTTTAAAAATTAGTTACAACTAAAACAGACTATATTATTATTACAATACCTAATAGAAAATTTAGCATAATAGATGCAAATTTTTAAATGTTATACGCTTTTTCATTAGTAAATTATTTTTTATTGCATTTTTGGAACATAATTTACCAATTTTTTAATCTTTAATTAATGAAAAAAAAATATTTTGATGTTTTCAAACCATCATATAATTTTCGTCCATTTCTTCCTTTGCTATTTAATATTACCAATTTGTGTTAATCAAAAGAAACACAGTATGTAGTAGGTACTAATTTAACATATTTTTTAACGATCAGGATAGATTTTATATACTTCACTCGTTCTGATCACTATCAAAAATGATGTCGAACAAATACTACATGTTATATCATATTTCAATTATTGATAAGATGTCTTCCCACAAATTGATAGCCAAATTAATACCCGTTGTGTGAAAGTATCAAAATTTCCTCATTATTTCTAGTTCATTTTCAACTTTACATTTTTTATAGCATGGCTTAATGATATTTATTAATATGATTTTTGAGATTAAGTACAAACCATCCTCATCAACTTCAGCGATAATATCGGCCAACATCTCCTCAGTGAGGGATATGCCCAACATGCCCAAGATGGTGCCCACCATAACCGTGCCAATGCAACCTTTCTTCTCTTGGTCGAAAGCGTCGAAGGCATTCTTCAGAACTTATGATGAAACATAAAAATATTATATACAGCTATACAAAAAAATGATGCAGGTTAGCACAGCTATACGAATAACATTTAAGTGTTTAACATATCTTATTCTATTAATTCATTAATTATTTTACTAAACTATAAACCACACATAATAATATTAAGGTGACAATACCTACAGAGTAGCTTTTCATAGATTTTAAAGATATAATTAAATTCTGTACCTATTAATTTAATAAAAATCTTTCATAAGTATCTCATAATATTATTTGGGTATGGTTAAACCCATTAATAATATATAACTTGCTGAATCAAATAAGATTGAATTAATTTCTTTCTTAAATATTATTTCTTTATTATACAACGTGATGGAATTCTATCAGTATTTTTATATTGATTTATCTCATAAATAACTCTCATTCAGCTTAATTTCACTAGGTCTTCTAAAACACTTATTTATATAACATTCGTTATATATTGAAAATTAAAAAATATTCCTTGAAAAATATCTTATGTTTTTATTATAGGTGAATTTCGAATATTATGATTTACTCACGGGCAACTTGTTCCTTGTTAAGTTCTTCCTGCAATTAAAATATTCAATATGTTTAATATAAATCACCTATTATTTTATTAATGAAAACATACAATACCACTAGTATTGTTTAGTTTTTAATGAAATATTATAATATGACAATTTAAATCTGTTTTTATATATTAAAGAAATTGTATACTATCATGCAGAGTATTGTAGGGAATACCCGTATAAATAGTAAATCATGTATTATTTATTGTCTGTAACCATAGATACAACAATATTGATTTAACTTTTAGTTATGTTGCACTGTTTTATCTTTTCAAAGATATCGTTATCATGACGTTTATCAAATATATTATTATACAGGTAGTAACATAAATTACGTTTATTAGCAGTACTGAAATCATAGCCACAAAAAACTGAATATGGGAATCGATAATTTCATCCACTCCAATTATTAATCCCGAAAGATAACAGAAAGTATAATTAAAAAATATCACGCACCATTTTTGTGTATTTGTGTCTGCTAGTAACACTTCAGAAAAACAGACCGAACGTGTACAGAAGTAAAGCAAGAATGAATAGGAATATCACTGGTTTCACTTGAATGTGTTGCCCTACTTGGCGTAATATGTCAACTAATTCAGCCAGGCTGATGATAGCACAACGACTTGATGAGCTCTGATGCTGGACCGAAGCCTGTACCAAGTCTTATACTAAGAATTCCCAAGCGGGTAAGGGGTCGGAGGGGGATTGTGGGATTTAATCCCGCAATAGTATTTGATCTCTAAGGTGTATTTCCGCACAGAATATCTATATCCCGGGCTGGGCGTTTGCCATTACGTATTTTGTAGGACAAGACCGAGACAGCAAGGCCATTGTCGTAATACTCGGCTGCCGATACGTCTCGTATCAGATTTTTTTATAGGGAATCCCCTTCGGATTAGGATATAATTAAAAGAATTAACAAATACACAACAACAACAAAATATATCTACCAGTACCTATGTAAAATACGACTCATTGTCATGGATACCCCAATAATACCGAAAATAGTGACTGCAGTGTAATAATCTTAATATAATTTATTATGACTATATCAATTAGTTATATACCTTAGATCAGTGATCCCCAACCCCCGGTCCGTGGATCAAATGGTACCGGGCCGCCCAAGAAACATTAAATTATTTCCATAGTTTTGGATACCATTGGAAGACTGCTGTAAATCTATACATTTATTAATGTCATTTGCAACAACCTATACATGCGAAAAATCATTTTCGTCCATGTTGTTAATAAAATCGAAACAAAGGAATAGACTGGACGTGAATGCAGCCCTTCTTCTTTCAGAGACAGCACTGCAGCCAAGATTATCCAATATATTAGCAATGATGCAACAGCAGGTTTCGCATTAGTTTGTTGAAAAAAACCCATTATTTTTATTAAATTTCAATTGCATCAGACTGTTATATGTATATTTGTAAGTTATAGTAATGTCCATCTGTCACAATATAGGATAAAAAAATATTACCTAAAAAACTATTTTTATTTCAGTATTAGTGGTCCGCGAAAAATTTTTCCTTTTTTTACCAGTCCGCAGGTGTAAAAAGGTTGGGGATCACTGCCTTTGACTATTACCTACTAAGCCAAAATAATCGATAAACAATTTAGTGGTGCATGTTTGAATGCAGTTAATTATTACAATCATAATTAAACCGACTTATAAAAAGTTGACAATTATGTACTTAGATAAATATTTTTATCTTCTATCTCAATAGGTAACTAACAATGATAAAAAACTTTTATGAATATATAAATATGTAGTTAATAAATATCGCAACCATTCTAAAAACATCTCACTAGAATATAGTTTATATTGTAGAACACATTATTAATTAATAAACTGTTTTTTTTTCAACGAATTTCAAGATTTGAGAATGTAAGAATCTATATATTGAATATACATAATTTTAAATCATCTCATGCATAATACATACTGGAAAAAATCATGTTGTAGAAAAAAATACGACACCCGACGGGACTTGAAGCTATATCTGCTGGATTCACGCCAGTATGCTTTTCCAAATAAGCTACGTGCATCTTAGTTAATTACGACGATTTAATAAATAATATAAAATATAAATAAGGTGGGTATCAATTAATTCTTTAATCCTTTCTATGCCGCAATTAGTTAATTGATAGTAATTAACATAAGAATTGGTGTAATTAGGGCGTCCAAAGACGCTTTGGGCACTTAACCGGTTAATTACAAACTGACGTCGCGGATTACTCCTTTATTTAGTTTTAATAACGTACTTAGAGTTGCTAATAATTTAATAATAAATTATTTTTTTTACATAGGGTAAATATAACTATTATATTTAAGACGTTCACAACATGACATTTAAAAACAAAGAAATAGTATTTAAACAACTGTGTAAAGAAGAAATAAATATATGCAGTATCACAAAAACCAGTATAAAAAGCAGAGCGTTGGAGCAGACCCTTTTTGAGTTTCTCCGCTCCAGCTCCGCTCCAGGACCTAATACTTGCTCTGGATCCGCTCCAGGGTTTGCTCCGTTCCGGGTAAAAATTTGTATATATTATGTTGAAAAAATAAAAAAATAAGTAGTTTTAAAATAATCGTCATTTTCATTATTAATTCTATTAAACAAATTTTCCCGACAGCAAATTGTCTCTTATTATTTACCTTTTCTATCAAAAACTTTTAATTAACAATTATCAGTCAGCAGTGTTGCCATATTTCAAATAATTCCAGTGTTGCAAAGTGTCAAAATATACTATATTTATTGGATTTAGGACGAAAAATTAATAATAAAAAAAAACATCCGGAGCAGTGGAGCACTACAAATTTTTGATGCTCCGGCTCCGCTTCTGCTCCGGGTAAAATCCCATTGCTCCGTGCTCCTGCTCCGAGCTCCGCTACAACGCTCTGATAAAAGTAAAGTGAAAGGTACAAAAAATATGAATTATAAAGCATGGAAACACACCGAATGAAAAAATTAAAATCTGTTAATACAGCCTCCATCCTGTGGATGCCCATATAATATTCTTAGGATCGGACATGTTTGAAAAAAAAACAATATTTAATACGAAAATAAACTCCCAAAAATTGTTTCATTAAAAATATTGGCGAAGCATTGCAATTGTAATAAATAATGTAAATTGTATATGATGACCAATAATGGCTATAATACTAGTTTTAGGATTTTAAGAGAGAATTTAAAAAAAAATATTAGGTTAATTATTAGATAAGTCTTATCATTCTGTAAGTATGCTATTAACGCCAATTAACTATTCTAAATATGTCTGCCGTTAATTTCAAGGGTCAGCGAGTTGATTGCCAATCGAAAGTAAGGTTGACATTAAAAAAATAAAGTTAAAATATTTGATCGATTTTATTTTGATACTTTGCCTATTTACATATTATTTGTAATAAGATTTTTTTCTTTAGAAATTCTAGAAATTGAGTTAAGTACTCAATTTTATTATTATAATTATTTCTACTAAATACCAGTTTCTATGATAATCAGGCTGATACCTAATCAATATTATAATGGAATTATTCAATTATTCATTGTCTCTAATAATGGATAAGTATATTACCTGTTTTACACACCATAGACTTGATTTTACTAAAACTGCAAGCAAGTCTAATTTTTTCAGCCATGAAGCATATAAATTTTATTAGAACTCTAATATTTATATCTTCTTAGATAGTTTCTTTTACCAAAAGGGAAATGTTATTTTAGTCCAGTAAGTTGGTTCACTGATATCATAAAAATGATTCTGCGATTGGGAAAATAAAAATATTTACAAGACAAATAAAAAACTCTCAATTTTTGGATTTATTCGTAGTTTAAAAAAATGTGACTGATGTGACAAAAAATAATATATAAGTAGGTGTGAGCATCGTGAAATATCAGAAATTAAAATCATTGCAGTTTTTGGTTTACAATATTAAATACAGCCACTTTATATCTTAAACAACTGTTCATATCGCGATATAGTATAGGTACTTCTTCCAACATACCACAGCTAACTCAATTATTCTTTTCAGTTTTATTTTGTCTAAGATTAGTCCTACAAATTAAAAAGTAGTTCCATCCCATCCATTTTCATTCCATCAATCCGCCATCGATATTTTGTGAGGATAATTTATGGAGATATACAACTCATATGTGCTGCCTATATGGAATAATTTATTTTATATTATTATTTACAACAATAATATGACATATTATTAAACCTTGTCCGATCATGAGAAGATCATATGGGCCTCCACAGAGAGATGCCGTATTAACAGTTTTTTTTTTACGAGAAATGGAAGTTAATTAAATGGGTCCAAATATACATTGATTTTTCTTTGGCAGATTCGGTATTCGAATCCGAGTCCCACAAAATTACAGGTCGACACGTTATCCTCTCGGTAATCGTGGGCGTTTTTATACGTATTAATTATAATTCTAATATGTTATATCAATTATTATAGGTCAACCAAAGTTGTGTCACAAACAGCTAAAATAATGTTGTTCATTCTTAGGTGGAAATAAAATCTTACAATACGCGTGGTTGTCACTGTAAATTATAGACGATTTAAAACAACATGCATTCTACAATGTCTTTAAATATTATTAAAAGGTCGTTTAAGTATTTCGGCCTGCCAAACTTTATGACTAACTGACACAGTGTGATGATATGTAAGGACAGTAAGTAGCTATTGATAGGTGAATAAAAGTATAAAAAATTAACAACTTTTATTTTGAAATGTATAGGTAACTATTATATTAATACAGTTACAATATTACAATTATTTATTCATTTGAGAATACAAGGAAAACAAAAACCTTTTAATTTCAAAGTATTTTTTTTAAAATAACATAAAAACCAGCTAGTTGTAGGATTATGGATTTTACTATTATTAATACTGTAAGTAAATTGCTTAGTGGTTTCACTGTGAAACCATCATTCATTATTTTTGTGCTGATCTTGTCATCCAGTTAGCCAAAACTATTTACTATTTTAAAATAAAGACCCACTAATCGATTAGAAATTTTTACAAACTTAACAAGGATTCAACAGATTTATACATTATAAAGTTAACCTTACTAAACTATGTATATTTCTGTTACATGAAGGGATGTAAAAAATACTTTTTTTAAAGTTGATTTAGAATATTACTTAGTGTTATTTATATATTATATTTTACCTATAAGATCGCTTGTTATTTCGTGTGTGTTATCTTTTTGTTGTAGCTATTTAAGTTAAAGAAATAATCCTTAATATTTATAATAAATACATCTTATTGAGGTCTTGGAAAAGTATATACGTTGAAAGTACACTTACAATGCAATGTCAGTGTCAATGTTCATCGAGACTATCAAGAGTATTGTAATAATTATACACAATATTTTGATTATAGTATATGTAATGCAATCTAAAAATAATAATAAAAACTACCACAGCGCCAAAATGTCAAACAATAATACACCATTTCATTGAGATACAAACGTATACTTGCTTAAAACTAATTACTCTTGCTTCTGATTACTATAGGTCGAATGATATACTTGACAACTTCAGCTAATGCTTTCAGAATGGTTACCTACTACTTACTTACTAAGTTACATATTTACTTGTATGTGAAATTAACAGTAATATTCCATGCAATTTATAACCTATTATTTCAACTCAAATATAGTTATAAAGCTTTACAAAAGATATGCAGGTACATTTTTTTTCATATAATTATTTTTATTGCTGCAAGTTAACTTTATAAGATTTATTTCAATACAACAATACATATTTACTGTTAAATAAATAATTTATTTCAATAAACTATCCTGATTTTTTATTGAAACTATGTAGTTGTTATAAATAGCTCATACTTAATATGGTAAACTATTGAAAAAATGGTAATAATTGAAACGAAAATATATGCATTCAAAAATATTCACTTATTGCGAATTGCCGCATTGAATTTAAAGATAATCAATAACTAGTACTAATTAAAATAGCAAAATTTGCAATTCAGTACTACGACATAAATGTAGTCTGTTTTGTTGTTGCCCGTATGTTTAGTTTATATCATATTAATTCATATAATATGAAAATTTCACAAAATTCGAAAACAACTCAGAAACGTACCCATTAGAAAAAAATCTTTAAAATAGTATAGTTTCTATGGTGCAGATGGCAAAATTGGTATAGCACATTGGCCGGAAATTCGCCCGCCACTATATTTTGAGGTTGCTGCCAAAAGTTAGTAAGTCAATAATTTAGGTATTTAGTGTTAACAACGGATTAAATGTGTCTATACATACATAATATGTATGCTAGAAAAAATCACGGTCATTCGATATATTATGTATAGGTATATAATATATTATAAAACATGCACATAAAGCAAAAAGAAATTAGCATTATGGCTGATTTTAGAGGGCATGTCAAATTTTCAAATTGCAATTATTCCATAACATGATTTCGATACTTAACAACTTTTGGCAGTGAGGAATGTTATTTGAATTATTATTATCCAATAATATAAATAATGTTGATTTGTTGAATGAAAAGTTAGTTTAATAAACATTTTATTTTAGTCATAAAAAAGTTCAACGACTGTTTAATACATATTATATATAAATAATATAATATAATATTATTATATTGATGTAAACAATATATTTTCAATTGAGTTTTGTATTTTAAATGAGTTTTTATTATTAATTTAAAATTATGGTGGATATGCATATATGCCTTATGCGGTAACCTATGTACACATGGCCTTGCACCCGAGAGTTCTGGGTTCGATTTCCGGTCATGACAAAAACATTTATGTGTTTTTATCAAAGTCTGGGTGTTTGTGATTGTTCAAAATTACTAACAACCACCTTGTACGAAAAAGCAAGGACATGGTTATTGATAATTCTAAAAAAAAAAAAACCTATGTACACGTTGTAAAAATTACGTTACATATTTAATGTGTCATGATAATAGTATGTATATTTTAAACCTAAGAGTCAATTAATATTGATTTTAATAAATTCATGAATTTCCTAAACTCTTTTCAATAAGATATGATACTCTGATAGTATTATAACAATGTATAAATAAGCGAAATAAATAATGGCGAAAAGGTTTTAAATAACATAAATTATCATTTCATTAGAGAAGATTTATTTATGATACATACGCGAAAATAATTAATAGATTATTTTATCATTCCCGGGATTAAATCTGCTTAATAATACTACCTACGCCATATTAGTTTATAGACCATATTATAATGGTGGCATTTATGACGGTTGTGTCATTAGCATGCATTAATTAAATACGTAATAATTTTACTTTATTAACGACGACACAACTGTCATTGCTGATCGCTGACGTCGACAAATCTTATTTCCATCTTTCTCGGATCTCTGCAAACATTTTTCAATTTTTTCACGTGTTCTTTAAAACACAATAAGCCTATGAAATATTTGACAATCAAAATAATCGTTGATTTCTCACGCAACTGTATCCTCATTTTGCAGTCGATGGCTAATAATAACACAAATGAAAATTTTATAGTTGATTCAACTCCACACCAAAGCTGCCAAGTTTACTGCCATATCTATAGAGTGATTTATACTTCAATCTTTTGCAAATTCAATTTAAACAAATAATATTTTTAATAAATAAAGGTACTTGCAACCATAAACAAAATAATGAAATATAAGGATATTTGCACCAATTAAAATTATGTACATACAAGAAAACCATAACTTGTTTCCGGTACAAAAATATATCAATATTGGTCGATGAGTTATAACGACTTAGAGAGTAGATTTTGATTTTAACCTAATTTAACTAGTAGAAGGGGGTGTATTTGAAATTTAATGAAAACATAAAATTGAAAAGTACTAAAAAAAAAAAAGAAAAGTGGAGTTGACTCACTTTTCAATCATTATTCTCAAATAGAGTGACGTGTAGTATGATAGTGATAGCTTATCGTCTGTATTCCATCACAAAAATATAATGAATATAAATCGGTGGTATTAATACCATCCTACACTCATGTCCTCCTTTAAAATATGTGCATACAAACGACATTAAGCGATAGCAGAAATACAGATACCTACATATTTTATTGAATTTTACTTAGATATGCAAAAATAATTTTATCTCACACAAATAATTCACTTTTACGCACATACCTTTATTACAACGTTTTTATTAGCTCGTATTCTTGTTTATCCAGTACAAATCTTGCAATAGATTTTAACTAACTTCCCGACTAGCTAGACATTTTGAACTTGTAGAATATATCAGAAAACAATGCCAATGCATTCTTTTAATACTTTTAGCCATCTTTAAACAGAAATGAATTCATTTTCAGTTAATTCTGTTTTGTATGAAAAGTTATTTCAGAAAAATCCGTAAAAAGTAAAAGACTATTATTGGTTGCTAAGGGGGTGGTTCTAGCATCTAAATTATTAATATATACGTGCGTTACTATGAAAATCAAAATGAAATGTCAAAATGACATTTCAGTATTCTATATTTGTTTGTCTGTTAGTTATTTATTTACTTCATATCAAGTACAAGTTTGAGCATATTGAGCATAATAATTCAACAGAAAATTTAAAAACATTGTATATAAAAAGTTCTTTTTATCTTGAAATTATTTTTATACTATTTTTGTAGATCGTCAGGTATATTTTATTCGGATTTTTCAAAACTATTGGATCATTTGCACCCAAATGCGTAATGTGTACCGCAAAAACGAGGGAGTGTCTGCAAGCTTACAGGTAAAAGCATTATGACTTTAACTTTAGATGATAATATTATCATTGATGTAATGAAATTACTACGTTATTTACTTTCCGATTTTAAATTTATATTTTAGTTTATCATATCATATCGAGGCTGCTAAAACAAATAGGCGTAAGGGATGGTTTGGTAAAAATCAAGTATTTCTGTAAAGTTATAAATTTTCATAAACTATTTCTTTTATTCAACGAATAAGATACAAGATTTCAGAATATAACATTCTATATACTAAATATACATAATTTAAAAACATCTCATACACACACTAGAAAAAATTATTTTGTAGAAAATAATACAGCACCCGACGGGACTTGAACCTATATCTGCTGGATACAAGCTGGAAAATATACTGGCGCAAATCTAGCAGATACAGGTTCATGTTCCGTCGAGTGTCGAATTTTTTTCTACAGAACGATTTTTCTAGTATGTATATGCGTGAGATTTTTTCAAATTATGTATATTAAGTTATATATTGTCTCTTGACATGTAAGCTTGTCAGTCCAATTTATTATACCTCCCACAATATTCATGGTATATCAGACATAGATTGCATTATACCAGATTACCTTGTTCGATCGTAAGAGTATCATAATATAGGCCTTCACAGATCGAAGGTTGTATTAACGGATTATCGGTTTAATGAAACTTATTACATCCATTATCTAACTCCAAACACATATTGCAAAACATCATGTGAATTTGCGAGACCTGAGATTCGATCCCAGGACCCACGATATTATAATCCGATACGTTCAATGATATAGGTGATGAAAAGTGTCATCGTTGGTAACCCAGAAAGATGAAGGCCAGTGAGGAGGCAAAAGATGCGTTGGGCAAAGAGCAAGAGCGTCGCAAGAATTATATTTTTTAATATCGATGACTGAAGAAGATTACATCAGCTAGAAGCAAATGATGGACAAGACTTATGCCGCGTTCCCACATGTCGATATTGCTGTACAACTTTATATTGAATGTTTTATGTTGAAAAATAAAATGATATGAGTATCCCCACAAATCAATATTTAAGTTAAATCGATAGTTGTCTTTAATATGGCATCAAATTAATTTATTAGTCCAGGGTTGCTGAATCTATGGTACGCGTGTCATAGGTTTGCCTTTCATTTGTTATCCATTAGATATCTGGACTCATTTATATTTCATCTTTCCGTACACCTATATTAATAATTGTTATCATTATGTTTATAATTGTTTAAAATTAGACCCAACTGGTGTTCGCCATAGCAAGTCGTCGCTATAGGATTGGTTTCCCGAATATCCGTTTTTGTCGAAATCGACCTTTTAATGCAGAATGTTTTTTGTATCTAATTGGACTAGAACCATCCCTTTCTTTAAATTACTTTGTAATGGTAATGAATACATCATTCATATGCTGTAAAATAACAATTTAAATATCTCCATGTATTTAAATATAGGATTATTAAATTTGTTTTTCGTCTCCTGAACATTTGGTTTATTCGGAAAACCAATCCTACAGCGACAAAGTGTTAGTGAAGACAAGTTTGTGCATTTTATTTTATTTTAAAAAAAAATATTTAACATCGCAAGTGCATGTAAAAAAACAAACTTATTAGAATCTAGCAGCAGAGCCAGTAGTAGATAGGTATGGATTTTTATTGGTTATGATTTTATTTTTATGAAACTCAATTGTATTTTTCTTTTTCAATAAAATTCTGAATTACTTTTTTTAATTTGTTTCTCTCCATTATAAACTGCTCGGCACTTCAGATAGTCTATAAATAATATTTGGCATACGCACGTAAAAAGGTTCGCCATCAACAGTTAGTCTATCGTTCGACCACTTCAAAACATTTTTGGACGAAGACGTCACATTATATAATTCAGAAACTAAAACAAATGTACTATATTATGACACACTTAAATATATAGTTTCCGCACCTCAATGTAATATTGTCGACTCGAGTGATGATTCACAGTTGGATCGATTAAAGTAGAAAGGACATCAATTCTATCCAATTCAATTAACAAGTTGATCAACTTTGTTAAAATGTAGTTTTTAATATTAGTTCAATCTCATAGTATTAGCACGTCGGAATGCGCCATAGGAATCGAGTAATTTTGTATCGCCATTCGACGAAGAAAACGGTACCTAAAATCAATTCTCGTTAAACCCCGTTAAGACACTCATATATACTATAAAGGCTAGATTGGCCTTTGTCTCATATTATAGAATATCTTTCTATTCCGAATAATCTAGCACTTTCTTCAAAAAATTCCTGTGACATACTCCAATCATCTCCAAGCCATACCAAGAGTTATATCTCTTACTCTCTTAGTATGAATTCATAGCCCGCCTCCCTGGCTGCTCTTCCAACATTTTACATGTATAATATTTTTTGTCTTTGCATTTTTATTAATTTATTTAAAAGTGACTATTGTGTCAGTATTTGTTACATTGTATTACGTAATTTAAAACGTATTACAAACGTACCAAGCAGGTCTTGAACCCGGATCAATATAAATAATTTCGGCAAATGTGCTTTACTCATTAAGTCCTCATATTTATTGAATACAAAATAGTGTCATCGGCAAATTAATACAGAAGATTATTAAGTAAATTTATTTATCAGTATTTTTTTATTTTCCTGAATTATTTTTAACTAATCGTTCCTCTTCTATTAAATTCAATACTTATGTTTATTATTGTATAAAATATTACATGTGTACTTTTTTATATTTTCGAAAAAATCGGTTACCGACAGTACCTAACTGCATTTTGTAGCACCCTAAGTGTTTTGATTCGTATTCTAGTTACTGACCAGTTATTTAGAGTTTTGAATTATTGCTGGCTTCATCAAATTTCTGTAATGCAAAACAGAATACCATTGTAATGTTTGTTTACAGACTCATTTTTATTTCTAGTTTCAGCTTTATTTTAATTGATATTGATTTTGAAATCTTAACCATTTCGTCACGTGTAGTTTCAAAAGAAACACTTGCCAATTTTTAAAATAAAGATTATTCATCACATATTTTCAGAAACAAATAAATTTTATGTGATGAATTCGTCCTTTATCTCCTTGGTTATATTTATATAGTATCAAAGGTTAATTTGGCATTTTTATTAAACATTTTTTTTTCAGTCCCAGGTATCTCCATAATTCATTTCTTTTCAAACACACAATTAATAATTTGAAAAGTTGTGTATTGTTTTAGTGTTATTTGAATTAAATAAACAAAAAAAATTGTTTAACGATGACATCTCAAATATTTCTCTTATCAGTGTATATTTCAAGAAATCGAATTAATTAAATATACTATGTAAATGTAAATTATGATGAAACACTTTAAATAATAATTGACGTCATATCAAAATCTTATATTCAGTACACATTCTACAGATTTAGCGTATAAAATTCTTTTCTCATGATTTTTATGTATGTTTTAATTATTATTTCTGTGTCTGCCTGTTATTGGGAATATTTATTTTGACCATATCTGATCCTAATAGTATCATATTATTATGAGCCTTCACATAGTGAAGGTTTGTATAAATAGATTTTTGTTTTTACGAGAAATGTATGTTAGCCACTTGCTCAACCTATTAGGTCCATACTCTGACTCCAATATGTGTATTTGCAAGACTCAGGACTCGAACATGGGACCCACGATATTATTAACCGTCGCGTAAGCCGCTCGGAACATTACTTACCTATTAATTTGTTTTATATACAATTGTATTGCTTACTTCCGTTAATTAGTTCTTAATAAAAAATTACTGATAATCTGAATTAACTATTGGATAAATAAATTATTAATACTAATCAATTATTAAATACTATTTAATTAATTAATAAAGAAATTAATTAATGTTTATTCATTCATAGTAATGTAAATTATCAGTTTCGCTCCTAAGCTGAAAATATGATCGTCGACTGGGTTTAGTCATTTACAACAATGTTTAGAGTCCGGTAGTTATCAATTATGCTAACACATTATGTACATGACTGTATTCAAACATTAATTTAATATAAACAACATGAATTATAAATAGACCGCGACGTGGATCTTGCAATATCAATTTGGCTACAAAACCCATTTCAATAGCTCTTAATATTAAAATTGTATATATAACATATTTAGATATTATTCAACTGAATGATACGCATTTTTTTTAATGTAATTAGTATTTCATACAATTGATACATGAGCATTAACCGTAATGAACATAGAAGGAAAACTTTTATCTTCGCTTTCATATTTCGAAAAAAAAAATATATGTAAAAATATTGAGTTACAGTAGTCATACATTCATATGAAAAAAAAATCTAATAATATTATTATTTTTTATTTATGTCGCATTTCCTGTCGCCGCGATTTTGATCTGAAAACGTACAACAGTTGCAGTGAATTTGGATAAGAATATTTTCATAAATGCATTACATTATATATCAAATATTTTCAATAGGTACCTACAATTTTTTCGTGTTCATAAAATATACAGTGTTTACTAAACTTCTTCTAAATTATAGTACGAGTAGCTTAATGAAAAGCACGCCATAAAATTAAATTATAAATATACTTTTTAATTCAATGGACACAAGATTATGCAATGTCATACGGAGTAGTCAAATTGTCATTCGGCAGTGTGTACTTCCGTCGGCTAAGCACTAAGGCTTTTTATAGTTTCTCAAACTTTTTTTGGCTCACCATTTTAAAAAAAAATAACTTAATTGGTGGATAGGATTCCATCAAAATGGTATTAAAACAAAGTTTCTTTGATAATTATAGGTACTATATCTGAGATATTTATGCTGACAGCAGTTTCTGAACCCTATTATAGCACAGTCTTTGATAACTTACTTTTTCACATAACTAAAATGATATATCTGCATTTTTTTAATTCATCGAATATTTATACAGTTTTTTTTACTTCAAAAAGCTTGTTTCGAAATTAAAGAAATATAAACTAAAGTTATACAACTCTATATTATGTAAATGAGAAGAATAAATTACAAATACTTACATTAGATTTTTCACTATCATTAGTTGAAATTGAAAATAATCACTAGTGAGAAGGATATTCATAGCCCTGTGCTATAAATTTGTTTATGTCATTCATTGTCTTTATTACTTATTGCTAAATAACTCGCTTGCTCCTTAACCCTGAGACCAAAACTGTTATCTAGGGCAACATTAAAATACCATGGTCTAAACTACTCATATCATAGAAAAAAGATAATCAGTAATCTTCTAGTCAAATTAAGAATAAAATATTATACAGTATTTCTTCCTGCCATATTTAAACATTACTTTGTAAAAGAAAACCCAGTAGGTAGGTGTACAAAATCATGGAGTATATTTTATACAATTTTAAATAACCTTATAAATATAAAAATCTGAATAAATCATAGAAAAATAAAAACAATTAAAAATCGACATTCATCGCATTTCGTGCAGTAAGACACACAAAAATTTCCTGACAACCATGTATATATATACTCCCTGATATTGGCGACCACCTTTTCTCAATTTAAATTAGGGTTTTAATAATAATTATTAATTATGAATATAATATACATTATAATAATTATTATATTGCGTACACACTATCATTCAATAGTTTTTTACATTAAAAATAGTGTAGGTAGGTAATTATTACGTTTAATATCATGTATGTTTGTTCAACTATTTCAATGAAAGATAATGTTCATTGTTTAACACATTGCAGTAAGCAGTTCTCTTTCCGCTTGCAGTCAGTTTCATTAAATGAATATCAAGATAACGTTTTGTTATAATTGATTTCTACATGTAAAGCTCTAGCCAACGGTGCGCACGGAGCTTACAACGTGCTATAAGCTTGTTAAATCAGCTGTCCGATTTGCTATATCAGTCCAAACATGTGAGTCGGTACTTATAGTCTACGATAAACATTACGGCTTGTGTTGTCAGTCACCCTTGGCATTGTTCTACCGAATATCGGTCAATGTGCCAAGATCAAAACCAAATGGTACTTACAGCAATAAACATTGAAACAGACCTTATTAAAAAAAAATACTGTCATAAACATCGGCCAAAAATGCATTTACCAAAAATTAGTAACTCAGTTCAATGCGTTAATTTTTGAATAAAAATACTGATAAGCCAAGACCGCATGAAAGTAATAGGTATAACATTACTAATGTAATGTGGAAAACAGTTTAGTTTTGACCGCCATTAATTAATAATATACTTTGGAATATTATATAATTTAGAATAAATGAGAAACTTACTAAAATCGAAATCTATGTCATTTACTAATTTATTATATTATAATATACATACCCATATTTTTTTTTCGTGTCTTTTATACATTTTCACTAATAGCTATTCACAGCAAATACGAATATAATGTAAAACAGGCTTTAGGAAGAAATAATTTTTGGAATTTTTAATATAAATATAGTCACCATCAACAAAGTGACCTAACTAAATATCATTCATCATGATAATCGGCTCTACAATTCATTGTCAATTTTGAGTTTTCGCAACAGGTTTTTTTATGCGAATTGATAGTTTTCTTTACTTATTCTGTTAAATCAATGCTATATATCCAAACATGAATTGAAAGACAATATATATGAATTTTCAAAATATTACCATATGGGCAATAATGTTGCGCAAATAAAAATTAATTATTTTTTACCAATAGCAACTTTCTTCTTCATACTACACTTTTTCGCCTCCATCATCAACCACGTCCATACATCTGATAATATGTGAACTTATATTTTTACCATCGCATCGCCCATCAGAGTTATACAACAAACTAAGTATCCTAGGAACAACTTCCCAAGATTGTCTGAGGTTAATTAATATCTGATTTCTTCATAGTAATTACTTATTTTTTACAGATGTAGTATAATAGGTGACCTTCAAAAGTCACTTCTTAATTTTAAAAAAATCACCAAAATATTAAATTTATGTAAGTAGATTGTAAAAATTATAAAGCTTTCTACACTGTAATATCTTACTTATAATAATATAATAATATAAATAATAATACTTATAAAAATTTTGATATACAAATGCATTTTTAACCATGTTTAATCCTAAAAAGTTCATAATTATGTATCTTCATAGAGTTTAGGTTGTATGAACATATTTTTGTTTTTACAAAAAATATATTTTAGTCACTTGCTTAAGGCCATGCATTAGTTGAGGCACGGTCTAAAAAGATCGTTGCTAGGCGATGTGCGGATTGCGGGTCGCGGGTGAAAATGACGCCTGTCAAACGAAATATTATTTCTCATATAAATCCAACATACGTCCATTTTATGTTCTGTTTATTATTCTATTAGTATCAATAATAATATATTCATTGACATGTTTGCTTTTTAAAGTAAATGGGTAAAGTTTTTAGTCATCTTTACACGATTTTAGAATTAATTGGCCCGTCGCCATCACGCAGCATAGTGACGTGCGTCCGACTCCACGTTCTCTCAATGAATGCGAAGCAAGTACAAATTTTCGTCGCGCGTACAGTTGAACATTATTTGGCGTTTCACTGATGCGTCACCTTAACCTATTAGGTCCATATTCACGGATCGAAAAATGATATGTATTTTTTTTCCAGACTCGGGATTCTAACGCAAGACCCAATATATTATAAGGTGGCTCTCGTGGTGCAGTGCGTAAGGCGCTTGCCTTCCACCCGAGAGTTCCTGGGTTCGATTCCTGGTCAGGACACACAATATTTATGTGTTTTTCTCAAAGCCTGGGTGTTTGTGTTTGTTCAAAATTACTAACAACCACCTTGTACGAAAAATCAAGGACATGTTTATTAATAATTCTTTAAAAAATATAAGACACGTTAGCACTTGACTGTCGTGCATTTATAGTTTTGTTAATTTAGCATACTTCGGTTTAAATCCACTAAGGGTACTTGATATAATTTGAATTAAAATTATAATTGATTGAAGTTTTGTATTATTCGATTTGAGTCATTTTTGGGGCATGTTCAGGCAGTGTGTGCACTCACCATGTACACTGATAACGAATACAGTTAATTCTTATAAGGTAATAACCATAATACAACTTACTAAGTATAGGATCAAGTGTAAAAATAAATTTTGAACACTCGAAGTATTTTTGTAAAAACCCGTACCAGATACATTAGATACCCATATGAATAGTGAATAATAAACTCTTGAATCTATTTTTTGTAATTTACCATTACGTTCATTGTCAGTTTACATTTACAATTAATTGGTGAGTATGAAAAGTGCCTAAAGATACATTAGTATAGGTACCTACATAAGTTTATTTTTTCAAAGTGTAGATAATTTTCATGTTACGTATTAAACTTGGGAATTATAAAGGATATCATGACATTCATAAGAATAAAAAAACAATAGAAGAATAATATTTTTTTTATTTTTCGAATTAAAATGTACAAAGTGAATCAAATGAATATTATATTAATACTATGTAGGTAATTGAGTTTGAAAATACAGCAGTATTTGTAATCCAAAGCATTCCTTTATTACATTTTTATCGCTCGTATTGCTACAGAATTAATTGGGTGGTGCTTTTTTTTGTTTTAATTTTTCCCGTATTGCAAGACCTTGGACGTTTATCAAGTTATTTTTTTTATACGATATGATTCGTTTTACGAAACACTTTCAGATCAAATTACCCTCAATCCAAGGTTTTTTCGTAAGTTTTTATTAATTTTTTGACAGATATTTCAAATGTTATCCTGGTAAGAAGTTGGATTCACAACAAAAATTATAAATAATTATAATAATTAAACTTCGGAGTGGCCGGCAAAATTTTGGATTTCATCTATTGTTAATCTTGGGGCAGTGGGTCTTTCTGATAGCCTAGGAGGTGGTGGTGATGGCGTTTTCTGTTTTTGTTCCATTTCCTTAGAAGAATACAAAAGAGTGCTCGTTTTGCTAATATCACAAATTCCACTGCTCCTCAAACGTTCTAACCGCCAATGAAGTAGTTGGAAAGCAGTAGGTTCTACTGCTGAAACATAACTCGCATCTATACTTCTGAGACTAAACATGCTTGTATCAGAAACACTTCGTCTGAAGTAAGTTCGCTTTGGAGAGCTTTGGAGCTTTTGTGATTTTATTTCGTCGATTTTTTCTATTTCTGAGTGACTTTTGAATTTTGACGGGACAACAATAGCTTCTGCTGCTCTATGTTTTACTACTATAATTCGCTTGCTTCCTCGCAAAAGAGCAGGATTCCTACGCACTAAAATATATATAAAAAGTGCTCCAATAAAACAACAAATTGCGTAACCTACCCCCAAAATTGTCAAAGAAACTGTTTTATCATCATTGACCAACCAAGTTTGTAACTGCCATGGTTTTTGTACTTCGTGTGCTCTACAATTTAACGGCGATATTTTTTGCTCATTTTGTTTTATTAAACAAAATATATATGTGTCCCCAATAATAAGATTATGTACTTTTACTGTTAAATACAAATCATTAATGCATCCAATTAAATGTGAATTTACTTGTGAATCTGATAAATCTATGTTGCCATTGAACCATATGAGAATATCATTTCCACTTATTGAAAAATCCATATTAATTTTTACACTACCCACTTCTCCATCGTCACTTAAATTGAAATGTGTACTTTGTTTTGGAATATTTATATATCCGTGTGAAAGTAGTTTCCTCTTTGAATTTATCTCGTATTGAAACGTATGTGCTGCCGTGATGCATGATATTTGTATTGAACTTTCCGTTGGTTCCGTTGATTCCGTTGGTTCCGTCGGTAACGAAGATGAAATGTTGCTATTTGGACTGGGTGTAGTAGGCGGTATTGTAGGGGGTGTAGTTGATTGAGTCGGTATATGTGGACAAAAATCTACATCCGTAAAAAAAGAACCTTCTACGTCTGATGGAGTTATACATGTTACATTGTCACGAACAGTACCATTTATTTTTAGATCTTGGAGCCATTTTAGTTCGCATACACAATTCCATTTATTTTTATTAATTAAAATACTCAAAGGAGTAGAAAATTTTGTAAAAACTGTACTGACCATTGTTGTTAAACTATTTTCAGTGAGATCCAATAACTCTAAATTATTAAAATGTGTAAAAGCTTTATCTCCTATATGAGAAATTTTATTTTTATTAAGATAAAGCAACCGACAATTAGAAATTCCTGTAAAGGATTCGCTTGTTATAATTTTTTGCATATTATTAAACCGAAGATCTACGGTAGATATAGATATGAAATCATTCTTGCCAGTAATATTGAGAGGATCAAATGGATTTACCGTTTCTAGAATTTGTAGAACAGTCAAAGTGTCTGCAATATCCTTAGCGGCACCCGGCTCAACTTCAATAATAGTACATTTTTCAATAGTTAGTTCGTTTAGACGTTTAAGGCCTAAAAATGTGCCGACTTTCAATAATTCGAAAGTAATTTGGTTTAAATTGAGAATTTTTGTGCTATTAAAAACATCGGAATCGAAAGCTCCCGGTTCAATGTTTTTAATATTTGCATTCATAATGGATAACTTTTTTATGGTAAACATTTTAGTATTTAACCAATTTTTACTTAAAGTTGCTTCTTTAAAACTCGTTTCTGTTAATATGAGTTCACTTAATTGTGTTCCACATACATTTGGATCAAGTTCCTGTAAAAAAATATTTTTATTAATTTTAATCATAAATTCAATCAGAACAAACATTACAATATTAAATCTTCTTTTACAAAAATATGCAGTACCTACCTATATATTTTTTACAATAATTAAAAAATAGATATTAGCCACTTGCTCAACCTATAAGATAAATTAATATCATATACTCTGGGTTCAAACACACATTGAAAAACAAAATGTGCTTGTATTCCAGACCCGGAACTCGAGCCCGGGACCTACGGCATTATAGGATTACCACTTGGCCGTTGTGGGCAAACATTTTTTTTACTAAAATAATATACTGAAATACGTCATTCAAAGCGTGTATTTTCGAAAACCAACAAGTCTATAATGTCATCTTTGTAATAAAAAAACTTTTAAGTGTTTCAAACACGTTTTGTGGTTGGTTTGACGTTAGTTACACAAATATACAATAATTAAATAAAAACAATATGCCCATTTGCAAACAATACTCATTCACGACATCGAATATAGGTACCTTAGCTAAATTATATTGGATATATAATATTAAGGAATTTATGTATATCATTTTAATTACCCGTTAGTCATTGAGCTTAGATATTTATTCGTGTGTTTACAATTCTATACATATATCATGGCGTAAAAATACTCAATAACATGTATTTTTTATTTTATATTTACGTAGACTTATCGGTTCTTTAAAATATACGTCATATTTATAATATCGAAAATATGTCTTTGTTTATGTTGTTTAATATACCAGTATTAGACTATCAAAGATATTTGCCAAAGGTATTTATTTCGGTAATTACGGTGCGTAAAATACTTTTATAAAAGTTATGTTTAAAAATAGATAACGAATGTATGTTGGCTTATACGTTTATGTTTCCAGTCATTTTATTTATTTATATTTTTGTCACCTGAAAGGCGATTATTATATAAATGGCATTTCATATTATGTGTTGTATTATATCAAAAATCTTCTGTTTTGTAATGAAGATGGGCAGATATGTCAGATTCAAGGTTTTATTTTCATATATTTTTAGAAAATACTTTGAGGGTGATTTGAGGGTGACTAATCTTTTTTTCATCAAGTAAAATCATTGATTTTCATCGTTTCATTTGGCAACAATAAAACAGCAAAATACTACAAAAACCCTTAAATGCATTCTGTACTACATTTATAGTACAAACTTCAATTTCGATTTTTTGAGCAAAACAGAAATCGATTTTACCATACATATTATATTCAATGGTAAAGTAGGATTTCAATATTGTCGATAAAAATGTCATTGACCCGGAGATGATATATATATATATATATATTATGTATGGGCCGGATTTTGACAGTTATTTTTAACGGCTATATTCAAATTCAATTTTAACCACAAAAATATGAAATTGTGATAAGGAAAAAAATATTACTGGATTTTATAAGGTAGATTGATTGATTATTTATGATAAGCATTAAAAATAATTTCAACATAAAAAAAATGAATACAGTATTTTTACGTGTCCGGAAATTTGTACGTAAACAGTTCACCGCAGGACACTTATTCGTGCGCCGCAGTACGTCAAACATGAGTTCGTAGAGCATTTAATCAAATGACGAATTCTTCGTAGAACATTTCACCGTGGAGTATATTTGTACGTATGCTACAACATGTGGATATGTTTTTACTTGGTTAGGTTAGATTAAGGTTAATCTAATTGGAACAGTACTATTTGCAAACTATCGACGCATTTTGTAAGATACTTACAAATATATTTCACGGTGAAATGTTCAACGAAGAACTTGTTATTTAATAAAATGTTATACGAACTCATGTTTCACGTACTGCGGCGTACGAATAAGTGTCCCACGATGAGCTGCATACGTACCACTTACATGTAACCGTATTTTTATAGTAAGTACAAAGTGTTTTTTGATAAAAATATATAGAAAAAACTATTAAATATTTTTTAACCATTTTTCCCGTAATCATCCGTTGTATATGAATATATTTTTTTTCTTCTATTAAATAATATAAAATCATGCATTTCAGGGTTACATCTCTGGTACTGTTCGGTTATACGGAATACAGCGGCAAACACATTTTGAAAATACCAGATATATTGGATTATTTGTTAGTTTGGGTTAGGTTTGGTTAGGTTAACTTAATCGTTTTGTTTGCCGCTGTATTCCGTATAATCGAACTGTACCAATTTTTTTTATTCCTTCTATAAAAAAGCTTTTATGAAAGACATACTTTACAAAATATATTATTGACAATGGTCTTTGATTGTCTAATACTGGCATTAAACATAATATTTCTTTCATAATAATAATAATAAAGACTTGTTTGTCTAAATAATTCTATTAAAATAATGTATTTATTAAAAAAAAAAGATGCTCACATTAAATCCTTCTTCTAATATAGCCGTGATATCATCACTATATCCCAATTTCATGCACGTTATCAAGCAATCTTCTTCGTAAACATCACATTTAGAATATCCAGGTGGCGGCATCTCTCTCATTATTTTCTGCTGGTACCTTGCCGTTGAAGATTTTGTATATTGTTGAATGTCATCATTATTATCATTGTCCAGTGTGTATATTAGCATCATCGCTAGTATCAGCGCAAATCCCACGATACACACGATTCCCGATAGAATCTGATTCCATTTTCCAAACGACGATTTTTTGAATGAAAATCTGGAATATATAATATACAAAATAATAAATTAATATTAATTTTGAAAGGGGAAAAATTATTTACATAATATGAATAAAATATTTAAGGATCGATGAGGGGGGTGATGCAGTGATAAAAGCAGCAGTAGTAGAGATGGATCTAGATGGTTATTATCTTGATGCAGAGTACGCGGTGTCGCAGTGAGCTAGGTGCTCTGACTGAGCCGCGATCCAGTAGCAATGATGATCGGGACAAGCTCGGAAGTCTGCTCTCGAGAGACGAATGTCGTATGATCATAAAAAATAATCGTAATCGGTAATCGTCCTTTGCTATTTATATAAAACCAATCAATCTATACCTTACACGAGCTACCTTTTATCAAGGTTAAAATTGAGAAACCATTTGACCGTAATATCTAACGATTACGAGGTGTTTTGATAAGCAAGCATGATATTGCTATTCCATTGCCTGTAATAAAAACGCTGATTCTAGATGAAGCAATTGATAGTTAAATGACTTTTTGATTTTACGTTGTCCAAATTCATGCTGATTCGGTGTAAGATTATTGACGGCTATAAATATTTACACAAATTTTATTATTTTCCATTTGAATCATTTTTTTAAGACCCATACTTGCCTTTAAATATCTTATGCCACTGTGTACATTGGTAATGGCAAATAGATTCTGAAGACGATAAAATCAAAAAGTACAAAACATAAATAAATAATAGTTTCAAATCCCATGAATTGCCATCAGTGGATAATTTTAATTTGCTTACTTAAGCTGGCATGAAACTCAATCAGATCCATGGCCGACTATCCGTTCGTCTTTCAGGGATCTATATACCGATTTTTTTCTTTCTCTCGTTTGGTCACATTTGGTTTCTCGTTATCTCTCTTAACGTTATTCTTCGTATTCTTCGAAGTTATCCCAGAGATCAAGAGCCCACAGTAGTTTCTTATAGAAAACTTAGAGAGCTTATAGAGAGAAACAATGTGACAGGCCCATCTGAGACATCGCTCAATCATGGTATCAATTATACCTACTAATATGCAATTGCTCAAAAAGCTCGGCGCTAGTACGAATCCAACACTGTTGATATTCTTCAACTGATTCCAGTATTAATTTTCGAATACTTAGAAAACCTTTTATTGTTTCTCCGCTCGGCTCTGGATTTTACATTATTATAAAATAATTGGTGCCACGGTTACATTGTATACCCATTTTTTTGTGTGTACCTGCATAGACTTAAGAACGTTTCATGAATATTTTTCAGTCTGCTGGCAAGTTCCATTTTCAAAGCATTCTTTTCTCATGATGCTGATTCCAATTTACTTAAAAATGAAAGTACTTTTGAATGTAGAATTAACCACTAAAACATACTTCTTGAATGTCCATTATTCCCCAATATTGTTAAGTAGGTGTTCGGTATTTTTAATATTCTCCCCTTTTCCCGAAGACTTTTTATTTAATTTATTCTTCCAATACACATGTCATGATTGTGCGCCTGTTTTCATTGTATTTCCCGTAGTGTATTATCAGATAACATAATACTTTGTGAGATTCAGTTAAATTTCCCCCGCTCTATTAAAAACTAGTCTTACAAAAGTAACCATCTCACAAAATCAAAGTATTTTGATAGAGATTTTGCACATATTTTTTATTTGTAAAGAAACATTATTTTGTTACCATGTTTGATCCTAAAAAGATTACATTTTGCTTTTTTTTTTACGACAAATGGATTTTAGATACTTCTTCAGTTAACTGCTCGGCCATCCATTCCTTTCAGTCAGACTACATTTTCAAGGTGATTTTCTTTTAAACTGTTTCCAATTTTTGCATTTAAATCACCTAGAATTATCACAATGTTTCTTTTAGAGATGCTGTACATGGTTGAGTTTAGAGCTTCATAAAAATGATCAATTGACTCATCATTTGCAGTAGCTGTATGTCCATTTATTTACAAAATGTGTAGTTTATATGGAGATATAAAGGTGAATGTTACGTTAATTGATAGGTTCGTACACAATGACTGTACGTTGAAGATGTGACACTGATAGTTAGTGTGCATTTAGTATTATTGAGTGCATAAAGTGAAACCCGGGTCGCAAAAAACGACTCAAATGGAGTACAACACTTAAATCCGTTAGAATCATTGTATCATTTTACAGTAGCATAATATGCAAACCAAACTTCAGTATACATTAATTGTTATCCAAATTGTATGTAGGTACATTTTAATTTTTACTTATGCCATAACCTAAAGGTATACATTAGTTACCTACACATAGGTATAGATATCTTATATAATGATTTTGAAAATTGAGGAGTTAAAGATTAAAAGTCTACAGGTGACATATAAGTAAAAAATAGTAAGTAGCAGTTTTAAAATCACCATGATTGTACCGATGCTTTGCGTGAAGAGGCTTTAAATATTTTAATGTAATATAATATATAAAAAATGAATTTTCTTATGATTCTGTCGATAAGTGATTTTATACATTTTCAATGCAACATATCTAATATTTTTTTAATGTGCATGTAATAAACATTACTATTATTTTGAATATCAGACTTCTTTTAAGTAGTTAATATTCAAAACAATTTTTGTAGAAATAATAGTATTTGCATTATTTAATGGTGAACTCGAATAATATAAATTGGTTAACTATACACCCAGAACCTTTAAATTATCAACCCTTTATCAATGGCTTCGTAAAAGTCTTTATAATATCGGTATATTGGCATTTAGTAATGCAAACTAAAAGCTCTGCAAGTTGAACGCATAGTAAATTAATAATTATTAGACAATGAAATGTGAATAATAATAATAATATCTAGACAACAGTTTAAATACTTGCTACTTAATAAATCACTTAATAATTTAATTGACAATATTACATTTGTGTATACAACTATTTATTCAGTCTATTATTTTAGTACTAGTATAAATTTCAGTTAAAAATGTCTCTGTGTGGCGGATGAAACCGGTCCAAATTTATTAAATAATAAAAGTGGAATAAGTACTAAAAATTGTACATTTTATTAAATTAATCAATAATACAATGCATTTCCACCATGAATTGACTGTTAATACAATAAAAGACATAATAAAGGATGTATACTATTTATTTCACATAATAATTAATAATAATCAAAACCACTTTCGTTCACTTTTAATTTTTTAAACCATCCTGATTATTATTAAATTATGCTTAATAAGTACTACATAATATTGAATTTTATTTATTTAATACAATGTCTTTTCGGCAAGCATTGACAGTTGACTCTGAAGAAAAACAATACGATATGTTAAATAGGAGCATTTTGATTTGTTAAAATTATTACATCGGAGATTTTAACAAGCCAATATCGCTATTATATACCTAATTAATATAAACATTTATTAAATAAATAAGCAAAATTTCTAGATTTTAACAATAAATTAATGGTATAAGTAATATAATATTATTGTAAAATAGAATTTTGCGAAGCACATAAGTACAATGATTTTTTCTATAATCAAACACATTTCTTACCTGACTTTTTTGTCGGGTTTGTTCAGAGATAAGCTGTTTTGATTTATACGCATTCCGTTTCTCGAATCACCGACACCGAGCACATGTTTGTTAACACTTTCTTCGAATGGCTATAAGAGATTTTTTAATTTGTGTGTGGTTTCCTTTCGCTCATTTTGCTGTGACTTTGCAATTAATAATTGCCGTCCGTTCATAAAACTGCACGGGCTGAGAGCAATGATAAGAGTGTGCAGTTTTGCCTGTGGACGCATGAAAATTTCGATAATATTGTCAATGTAGAGGTTTTCCAGGAACGAGGACCGTCCATATGGCTGGATCAACAAAGCCTTATCAGGATGCCTCGTTTTACCTTATCTATCTAATAATCTGCGAAACACGCTTTGTTAAAGCATGATCGAATATATTAATTAAATCAAATCAAATTTATTTATTTTACATATAATGAACATAACAAATTATAAATTCAAATTGTTCACAACATGACATAAAATAAGTGTTAATAATTTTTAAAAATAAAAATACAGAGAATAAGTAATAAAATAAGAAATAAAATAAATAAAATAAGTAACAAAATAAAAGTAGATGGAAGCACACAGAGTGAACTTTGATAGACCCTATCTTAAAAACTTATAAAACAACGTCCACCTAAATTCACCCTCACGTAAGTGGAATATATCAATATCCGAAGCGATTTCATTAAACATGGTTACTGCCCTCCCAATTGGCATTACTAATGGCAGGTTAGTTCTGCACCGTGGGAGAACAAACAACGGATGCCCTCGATTCTTAAGGTAATTATCAGAGACACACAAGCCAACACCACCAAGAATGGCAGAGTTCACATTTACGCCGCGTATAAGTCTGAAAAAATATGTAGCTAAATAAAGATCCCTTCTCAATTTTAAGCTGTGTATGTAAGCATTCCTAAGAGAAAATCAGTCGGATAGAGCCACGGATAATATCCATTAAGCCGAAAGTAAAGGAGTCTTAAAAATTTCTTTCAGAGTCTACCTTGTAGAACTCCATTATTATAGTTTTAAAAACACAACTCTTTGTTGATTCTAATATTTCTTCTTTTCTCTTATTTTTCTTTCTTCAAAACAACATTAAAATATCTAATTTTTGGAAATTAAAATTCAACCCATGACACAAAGAGCAGCGCATTATTCTAATTATTATTTATCTTCTTTGTTTCGGACAGCGGTCGCGTAGTTATTATAAATAATAAACAATTCAATATTATCTAATACACTTATAAAGAAATGGAACTAAGAAAAAGTTAGCAGTTTCAATTTTAAGATATATATTTTAACAACAAATCTATTAGCGCGATTAAGGTATTAAATAACTTGAATCAAGATAAAAAATATTTTTTAAATGTGAAACTATGACAAATAATGTATCATAAAAATGTATTCTCTATACTTACTGTATCAGTGTCAACTAAATATGCTAAATATTATGTTCGTTGGCTTTACAATTCGATATTCTTGAGTATGTCACAAAGACGTTTCTTAACAAATTTTAATGAGTAATGGATATTAACTTGTCATGACGTGGACTTGCCAAACTCAATTTAACTAATCCTTACTCAAGACTCCCGACTTCATATTAGGCATGTTATCACTCGGCCATCGTTGGCTTTAATATATTATGCTTATATCTACATATAAGAAAATAAGCCAGCACCGCCATTTGGTGGTCATCTAAGCCAAGTTACTTGCAACATTTAAATTTTATAAAAAAATGTGTAAAAATTAGCTGGTATACACAAAAACTATCTGCCTAGATATCTCAGATCTGATAAAGCAGACCATATGTATCACCACCCTACAATAGGAATGACTAATACGTTTCGATACCTTAGGCAGGGCCAGCCTCTATTAATTATTTAGCCTTCTTAATATAATGTTGTAAACTCATACGTCATACATTGTTCGCATTAATTTCGCATTAAATAAATACCGTTCTCCGCTACAATAATTTTATTATTGAACCCATCCTACACCGCGTCCTAAAAGATATTATTATATACGCCGGCATTGGGCATCGCCTTACATACATTACTACACTAAAAAACTATTATTGTCATGGTGCCATATTTTCTTTATTAATTATGTAATTGATTGTAAAATATTATGTAAATAAAAATAGATAAACCGTTACTTATGTACTTACGTAGGTATTTTTTAGGTAATTCTCTATAGAATAGAGAAAGCCATGTATCCAAACTAGCAAGAGACTTTTCTTCAATATACCTACCAGAAGGAAAAAATATAAATGTCGGTTTATATTGTGAACGCTTTGAAATTAGAATTTGTCATGATCACTATTATTATGTAAAATAAATTCATTTTAATTATAACCCCTACACTGTGATGGTTGGGTTGTATATAAAAGAAGACACCATCCCCGAAGCTGCCAGCCCGGTCGCACATTGATAATCATTTAGATTGTGATATAGTCATAAATCAAATCTTGGCGCAATGTTGCAACTTTCTTCCGTGCGTATAGGCGAGGCCATACCGGGACAGCAACGTTACGCGGTTAGTCAAATCGAACGAAATAACAGTTTATACACATGTGCCGATGTGACATTTTGGTATTATACGCCCCACATCGAGTAAAATTTATCCTTTGCGACGCTAGCTATTTTTTTTCAAACCACAATGTCGCATTCGAGCTGTGTGCGGAGGTATATTAAATTACATGTATTTTCTGAATACGAACAAAATCAGATATCCGATGTATTGGTGACGAGATGAATTTAGATGTGTAGCAATCATACCACCCAGCATTATAAGAGTAACACGCATTATCGATCATTATCAGAATTTCCTCAGTCATCCTAACCTAGATCAACAGTGTTTATTATGATTTATTCAATTGCAAAAATTACTCGTGTAATGTATTGATTTAATTTATATAAATAGCGATGATGATCCATAGTCGTCACCACTCATCTCGAGTCCGTCACTCGATACAGTCACCAGCTTAACAGTAGATCGGTAGTCATCGCTACCAGATTGCGGCTTGGTCTGAACAGGAGCTTACCGCGGTCACTCTACGCCGATCATTGTAACTCTCTGTACTTTGCATCAATACAATAAACATCTACACCACGCTGCCTCAATTAACTCACCCGCCTACCTTCTCATCGAACCCCAAAGAAGAGCTTTCACCAGGAATAAAGCAGTGGTGACTTTGTTTTGGAAGCAGCTAAGGAAAATTCGGTTGTAATTGCGTTGATAGTAATATGTAATTCGCTCGAAAAAAGCTCTCAAAATAGTGGTAAAAAGCTAAGTACTTATAGAACAATTTGTAAACGTAGCTAATAATAATGTTTGGTAATATAATATAATTACTATCTCCCAACAGTGTTTTTATCTGCTCATCACTGCTTAACACAGAAATCGGCTTTATAATAACCTATTATATTTTGATAACAGTATGATTGTTATAGCGCGTTGACAATGAGAAATGTCAATATCAATGGCATAGAACGAATATTGATCCGTAAAATATGCTTATCGATACCTAACGGGCATATACATAGGGAGCATGCATAGCATTTTATTAATATGCGTTCATCGAATCATAATAATATACAATATAGAATATAATTATATTGCATCATATTTTTACGGGGATTAATTATTTTTTGTACATAATTAAGATGTATTTTTAATTTTATAAATAATTATTATTATTGATGATACAGGATTTAAATGTGTTATTAAAATTCATAATTTGAAAAGACCTCAGAAACAGTTTGGCAGATATTTGAAGAGTGATTCTCATTCTATATGCCATAATTTTTGCCCAAAAGGATTTGAAGACGTACCGGTTGGTGGAGAGAAAGCATTTGCTTATTTTATACAACACTCAAAAATGTTGTGGACGGTAAGAAGATAAGTAAAAGAATAAGATAAATGTGAATTTCAGTTCAATGATATAACATTTTAATTATCTACAATTGTTATAAAAGTTGCTTGTATCGGTCCATATGGAATGGTATAAATTCTTTGAATTGAATTATAAATTAAGCATTAATTTAGCATATAGGTACTTATTGATTACTTGCTTCAAAAAAGTTCGGAACCTAGACTTAATTTATACCAATATTAAAGATTGGTCATCAGATTATAGTATATTCGTCTTCTGCCCTGCACTGATAACATATATTTTCCAATATTGTGAATAGGGATTCCAATCCCGGGATTCCAAGCTATTTTCGATACCTATGAATCCCGGGATTGATAAACATAATCCCGAATCTTTCGGGATTGATTTTTTTATCATTTTTTATGGAAAATAACATAAAAACGAAAATATAACAGAAAAAAATACTTTTAATAATAAATAACTACATTAGAAATCAACTGAGTTTGAATGAAGTTTGATTTATACCCATGTGTAAGTTGCCGATTCATTTTATTTTTTCACATAAATTAATAAAAATGAGAAAGATTGGAAAAAAAAACAATGCTTAGCACTATTAACAAAGTAATTCCACCATGATCTTATACGTTTTACGGCAGTTTCGTATTTGGCTGACTAATTAGATTTATGAAGCGGAAAGGCCGTAAGTACACCATGATTCGCTTTACTATTTTAAATCTCCCTAACCCATTCATTAAGTCTTTACTATCAGATCTATCATAGACATATCTAGCAATCTCAAATTAAATTCATATTATTATTTATATTACAATATTATTTACTCCATTAAACTTATGTATTTCCAAGTTTGAAGTAATAATAAATATCATAAATTGTACTAGATTTATTTGTGACCGATTTTATCCATGTTATTTGTAAATATAAAAATTTTATATTAACAATGGGAAAAAAATGCCAATCCCGGGACCAGTCCCGGGATTCTCAAATTGTAATCTCGAAATCCCGGGATCAGAATTTTGGCTCGGGATTGGATTCCCTAATTGTGAATACTGGTCCGATTTCTGTAACAGCTATGAAAAAATCCGTTAAAACAGTGAAGAGAGCGTGCATATTCATATTTTATTTTCATCGAGTACCTTATTGTCCCCAACTTCTCAACAGCTTATCACAAAAATAATTGGTACACGTCGGATGGATTTATGTGTGTGTAATATAGAAGAAATTAAAAACTGTTAGAATATTAACGAATTTGAATTTAAAAGTATTCAAATTATTGCAAGTAGGTTGAAGTCAATCTGATTTCCATTTAACGATAATTCCCTATTTGAGGTAAATTAGGAAGTAAAAAGTATGGTATCGGAGTTGAAACTATCGCGAGATCTTTCCTCCCCAAAATCATGAATTCTGATGAAAATTCATATTTTCATACAGTTGTCGAGTCATGTATGGTGGATGAAGAAGTCGAGATTTGGTGGTTGCTCCGATGGATGGAGGAGCGAGTTTTATTTGCAGCGTAAACAGTTGGTACAAGAGTATTTTACAGTAGTTATGTTACCATACTTATCATACTGTTCCGAGGTCCGAGTCTCGGTAGAATGAGATGTTGTGCGGAGCGATACAGAAACTGAGATACTAATAGAGACCGGGAACTTACATTCGAGTGACATCTCCAATGAATTATGATCCGCTATTTATTGACGTACTCACAATCAAAATAATATTTTGAAAAAAATATTTAGGAAATAATTATTATAATTGAGTCAGCTACTCTATATGGAGTTAACGTCATTGGATATGGCGGATATTGCGGAAATTTTCATTGCAGTCAGTTATTTACCGGGTTTGAAATAATTGAACACTACGGGAAATGGATAATAAAGAATTCGTAATTGCAGTCAGTTATTTAACTCGTTGGACGCGGGTGACACGGCTGCCGTGTCCCCATTAAAGGATCATTAGATGCAACTAGCATGTTATTTAAATGTGGTAATTAAACATTAATTAAAAGGTACGCAGTAATTGTGTTAATATCGCCGATCAATATACTGGCACGAATTGAGTGGTTTATCCCTATACAGTTTTCTATTTCAGTTTATTTCATTAATTAAAAAATATATTTATTTATTAATAATAATACAATTATTGTAGAACTTCTTCATCCATACGTCAAGATATTATATTGGATTTCAATTTTATATAAGTATTGCTGAATTCTTTTGTTATTATTATTTTACTGTGGCTTTTACTGCGATACTTCTGTCAAGTTGTCTCTTCTCCCCTGAGTAAAGATTTATTCTCTTTCTTATTCTATTCAGTTATACGGCTTTCACTTACACAAGTCCAAATTAATATCTTTATATTACAATCAACTCAAATAAATCTAAATATATTCTTGTTCGTGTATGTGTCGTAAATGTATTCGTCTTTATCTTGTCACCCACCACTACACCAATCCCACAATGATGCCATCCGACGAGATTAAAAACTATAATTACTTAAAAGATTTTCGTTCATCAATTATTGTTTTATGCTCCTTATATATTATAATTGAATAAGTTAAGATTTATTATGTCACATAATAAAAAATATTACTGTGATCTCATTTCATTAAGCATTCTACTACGAGGGGGGTCCTGTAGTAACCATGATTCATAGTCAATTTGCAGCCTTATATTATAATGAGCTCAAATAAAATCTTCGCACGTGTTTCCTTGGTTATCCACTCTATATACAAATTATCAAACAAATTGAGATTCAATGATACTACAGACTTGTAAGGCTTTTGTGTTTTTTTATTCTTTGAGTAAACTTACATCAATTTTACATTTTACATAGAGATAAGGATATATTTTTAGAAAGAATAGACACGAAGTGATAACAACAACTAGAATGTAGTATGAATAACACTTATACATTTCGCAATATATATTATGTAAATACACTAGCATGCTTTTTAATAGAGATCTTAATAACTGATATTGCATTGATACAAAAGCGCGATCAGCACACAAAGTCAAGTATGTAAAAGCTTTATAGGGTGATATTTTCAACGTGATTTAAACGGCTAAACATTTTTTTTAATATTTTATTTTAAATATTTAACACCAATGTCCTTAAAACAATTTCAATAAAAATGTGTGCAATAATTACATTTACGTTTGAACAAATTATTATATTTTATGTTATTTTTGAACCATAAATAATTTGATTTTTTAAGCTGCACCAATTAATATAGGCGCCAACTATGTTTGGAATAAAAAAGTAGGGCGATGTAAAACAATAAATGGTACTTATTAATTTAAATTTTAAATAATAATTATTATTCTAAATTTTTCATAATAACAATCTCTGATTCATTTTACAAATTTATTGTATTAATTTGAATTTGAAACAAACAGTATTTTTGTGAAAGTATTATTAAAATTACATTCATTTTAAAATAACTTAAATTATTACATTAAAAAAACTGGATTATTAAAAGGCAAATGTTTCATTTTCTTACGCCTATGAATACATAATATTAGTAATAAGGCTTCTAAAATTACATAAATTTGGTTTAGATATTAATCGTGATATGTTTGCCTAAAATGCATGTTTTAACATTACAATATTACATATTATAATATAAACTACGGTTTTAATTTATAATCACAATATTTTGACGAAAATATTGCGTTTGATATGTTTATAGGCGGCGGGCTCGCCTTTTAGGATATGTATAGACTGGTTCACTCATTCGCTGCTGGATGGCAGCACTTACCTACGGTAACAACATCAACGCAAAACAACAAACTGCTTTAAAATGGTTTGAAACTTGGGTTATATCTACTAAATGCACACAAAATAATAATTATATAAAGCGGAAAATGTTGTGTTTATTAATTTCTAATCAAATAATAATAATACAGTATACATATTATTATTTTAAGATTATGGAATATAATAAAATCATATTTCGTGAAGCATTAATCGGAATATAAGAAAGTAGATGTATTATTTACATGAACTTATTGAGATTATTCTTATGTCATGTTTTAATATTATATTATTAATATTAATTATTTAATAATAGTAAACATAATATAATAAGAACATTTATCATTAATTGGAAAATATTACATTGCCCCCTTCAACAATTAATTAACGAGGTATAATAGTTTCGTAAGGGATGTATCGTCATATATATTTTCACAAATTATGACAAATAAAATTCTTATATCGGTTTACAGAACCACCATGTGAATTTTCCATTGATTACATGCAATAGTTATCAAAGCATACACATTTACTGTAGACACGTTTTTAAATTATGCACGACATGGGAATTATTACACTGACATATACTTAGACTATTAATCAATAAAAATTATTGAATATAATATTTGCATGCACTAAATTATTCGTTTATTAACTATGAAAAAAAAACTTGCTGTCAACAGTAAATTATGATAAAATTGTGATGTTGTCATATTTTTTTTATTTTATCCCTATTTTGAGAACAATAAATTGTCTTTTAGATTCGTACGAGTATGTACGCTTTGTTTCGTTGCGTACATTTTTTAAATTACTTATCAGTTAATTAAAAAAAATATTTAACCCAAATTTTATCATACTTTACGATGTTTGTAATTCTTTTCATCAGATGTATTATTACAATATTGTGGTATAGTATTTTTAAACATATAAGTGCAATTTTCTACAATTCAATAAGTAAGTAATTAAACATTGTGAATTCTGAAATTGTAATAATAAAATTACAATCTAACTTTGATATATTTTTGTGACGTGATTAATATAGTTTAAAATGTTTTTTTTTTAAATATTTACTAGACGTGTATTAAATATTATTTGAGTACATTTTTTTTCAAATCCCGCTATGATATGTCTGCGATATGAATTTTAAAATGGTTATAAATTTATACACATTTTATAAAATAGGGTTCAGTATACAATTCAACAAGTACATACTAATTAAAATAGATGTAGGTTTTTCAAAAAATGACATTGATTATACAAAATATGTTAGTATATTATAATAAGTATTACAAGCTATATATCATATATTTTACTTAATATCAGACATATGAATGATATGTATCGACTCCCCCTGTAGTATGTTGTCCTTATTCAAGGTATATTTTATATTTTCAAAACACCCTGTTTTTGTGTATATTTGATTGTTAACTTGATAATATTTTTTAACGTCCAAATAGAATTTTCTTATAATGTTAGATGTTATATTGATTGAATGTTTCGTACAAAAATGTACTACTATTATATTATGATTTTTTTTAAATACTATTAAAAATCACTGTTTTTTGTAGTTATTAATCAAAAAATAATCATGAAGTATCTTCTCTATATTGATAATCATTTTGATTGCGACACGCTTTAAAAGTGTATTCAAATATTTTCAGTATGAAATGCTAAGTGAAAAATATGTAAAAATATATGCTTTCATAAATAGAATAAAACATAATTGTTAATAAAGTAAAAATACATTCACATACTCCCTGATTATTTTACTAATTTCGGGTATATTAATTAGTTCAATCTTCATTCATTATTTTCAAATACATATTTCAATGGCTAGGTATATATATTATTTGTTTTTTTGCTTTTTAATGTAATTATTTTCGCTCCTGACACTTGAACGAAAATGTATTACTATTAAATTGCTTTATTTTAGCCACAAAAATTAAACAACCCCATAAGAAAAAAAATCATTAAAATAAATATAATAATAACGGTTAAAGTCTCACCGTATTGATAAAAAAATCGTTATATAAGTATGATAAAATATTATAATATTAGGCCTTATTATATGCAAAAAACAATGCTTTAAAAATCATAAAATAATAACTACCTTTCAAATTCCAGTGTATAAATTACTTTACTGCATTTCATACTTGGGTATATTAACAATATTAAAAAAATTATATTTTCCCGTTCATATTATTATTCACATGAATGTCATATTTTGAAAAGTTTACGTATTTACGTGGATTTATCTATCCGTTAGAACACATGATTTTTACATCACGACACATAATATGACAATCAACCAATTAATAAAGATATATCTTATATAGAATATTCTCTTTTCTAATGAATAGTATCGATGCCTTCAGCAAATATTATCCGTTTTACTCCAAAAACCTAGTTTCATTTTTACGATACGTAAATCTGTTATATTATAGTTATGATGTAAAAATAATGATGCACAGTAGGACATTTTGTGTTTGATTTACGCCAGGATGGCGGCCAAGCAAAGAGCTGCTAAAGGTGCGGCTAGAGGCGACGCCAGAGACGAGGCGAGCGGGGCGACGAGTTGGGCAGCGCTGGACGTGGCGCGGCCAGCGATTCGCTTGCCGACACACGCCATGCGCTCTATCGGCATGTTCTGCACGGTAAACTCGCGGTGCTCGTTGGCCATCGTGCACAGCGTCCGTTTCTTTTGCATCATCTCGTCGTCGCGGTCTCGGAGCCCGCGCAGCCAGTCTCCGTACCAACGCAACTCACAGTCGCACACTAAAGGATTATCTGAAAATCATACGGAACATGAATTACATTTTTTTAACATTATAAAAAGTAAATTAAGAAATATATTCATTGTTAATAATACCGCAACTTTGAGGAAGTGCTGGCTTAGGATTTTACGGATACTCTTCAATGTGTTGTGTTAGTATTTAATTGCAACTGTTTATGGGATTTTAAGGATTAATAATTGGAAGCTAACATTGTATATTATAAGAATTTTACACTGCAAGAAATAGATAATTGATAAAATTAAGACTTGAAATGTTTTGGCCAATCAATTAAAAAATATTTAAATCGGAATATCTACGGAAACATATTATAGTGCAGGGCAAATAATATTTTAATGAAATGTACTGTAGGTGTGTGGATGAGAACGCCGCTTTAAGTATGTCAAACGAGATCCGATCAGCTGAGAGAAAACGTTTGCTCGCTACATTATCTCTTGAGAATGGCCTCTGCAACGAGCCCGAAACGTTGAGGAAAAAAGGAAGAAGAACACGCAGTCAAAACCTAAAAATCTTTTACGATAACAAACAACCATAAAAGTCTCAAACATCATGATAATATAATGAAATAGTATCTAAATAAGTTTATGAATGACACTGTCAAAATAAACAATTTAAATTCCAATTCATTTGAGTTTTTTTAATTAACGATTTAGTACCTAGCTATTTTTGAGCTTGATAGTGACAGAATGATATTTGAATTACAGAGGTTGACACAACTTTATCTATTGGTGTATCTTTACATTGTTATGATTTTCTTCCAAATAACACGTAGTTTTAATAAGAACATAATAATATAGTTTTCTTGTTAGTGTCGATCATTTCTGATAGTCGTCAGACTAATACTTATTAATTCCTACAATTGCATCGGTGCGGTGCACAAAGAACATTGTATACAAGACTATTCGAAGCATTACCTATCAAGCATCACTTTCCGAATATTTACGTATATTTTCAAATATCTTATATTGTTTATATACAGTCGTTAGCCGATGTTCTTGGTCTGGGCTAGAATTTAAAATATTGCATGCATCGGTTGTTCGTTTTCGCGTGGTGCAGAACAAACCTGCCATTGACGATGTCAATTGAAAGGGAAATAGATATGAACAACTAAATGAACTTGCTTCAGACTTCGACATATTCGACAGACGCCAGTGCCATTTCTCATTATATTTTTATGATCCGATGCGACTGAGACCCGCTCATATTTCAGTTACTATATACCTTCTACGTACCTTGCTACTTCAACCACTGACCTATGAACAGCTGCTCGAGCCGGTTCAATCAGCTGTTGCGCCCATCGAACCATCCGACCTGATCGCCACAAAGGCTAATTTTGTTGCAATTAAAAAAAATACGGCGTCATATTACCAACGTGAAGATATCTTCAACTTTTCGTTGCTTACTATAATTTTAAATATTGCCTCTATATACTCCTCTCTCCCATAAGTAATGTAAATTCAGTCAAAGCGCATTTTGAGTACCTAAATGGCAACCTTAGTCGTGGATAACTGCTCCTGAGATATTCCCAGTCATAAAAAAAAATGATCCTTCACACCAAACGTAGGCATCCTGTGATACGCCCGATTAATATCGGGTATGGTTTGGTGGTGTCTTAACTTAAATAACCTCCGAAATTTCAGACGCATACATTTTTTAACTACTGGTAGGATGCGCACTAACCAGTTATTGCAGCATATCACAAGCATAACTGATAACCGTGTGAGTGCGGCCTTTGCGTCACTAAATACAATTACTTACGTCGTATTTGTATGGAAAAGAAATTCAATAGTATTTCCACATACTTCAAGTAAGTTCCAGCATAAAATATCAAAAACGTTTTATTTTGGACATAAAGGCAATAATAAGTTAAATCCTTTCGAAAAGTTTTACAAGAAAACACATACGCTTCGTTATTATGAAGTTAAATTACATCAATAAAATTTGAGCTAAGTGCTTTCCGCGCTAAACTTTTTATGTCTAACACAAGGGGGCGCAGTAAATTTGATATTGACAATATATCTAAAAGGTCCATGTAACATAATATTGTGTTGTTATATGACAAGTTTCGCGTTTATGAAGTGATAAAGTATGTCATGAAAATGGTATTAAGCATACGCGTAACGGCCGCGCAACAGCTCTCGTATGATGTATATTCGTACACGAAGGGATGTTATTACATATATTGTTACTAGAATGTCTGTAACACTACCAAATAGGGAAGTAATTAATTAATGATTGGAATAGGGAAAATGAAAACCGGAAGGGAGTTTATTATAGGTAGTATGCTTGTTTGTTTTATGTATATATCAATAATGTATAATACTGAAACAAATTAGTTAATTATCATAATGACATAATATATTGAACAATAATACAAATTTTACCACATTCTAAAGATATGCGATATTCTTTGATGGAAATAAATAAGTAATAATGCGATTATAAAAATATAGTAAAATATTTAACGTAGGGATTGCAATACCGAATGAAAATACTAAAACCGGTATTCAATAAATATATGAAAAAACAGAAGTATCTACCAATAATACCATTTTAATGTATCAAATTATTCGACTGCAATAATATATTCCCAGCGAATCATATTCCAGTAAACAACTTTTAGCTGGATCAACAGATTGATTGGCGATATTAAATACGGTATCGCAATGGAAAATGAGTCGAATAATCATTTCCCATAGTATCATATTATCTTATGACTGTAATAATAAATAAAATTTCACAAGCTACTCGATTTAAACCGCTGACTAATTCAAGATAATTATGTACTAGAATATAATGTTTATGTATTACTTTTGATTGTATAAATAACGAATAATGATTTATCAAAATGTCACTCGAATCCAAGTACCTGGCTCGTAACTATCTCAGTAGATTATATGTACTGTCATTGTATTTATACTATTATACCAATCGTTACGCTGCTAATAAAACCCGCTCCTGCGTACATCAACTTCGACTTCTTCATCATCATCATCCTCAACACCGTAATCCACAGTGACAACACCGACAGTAGTGACCCAACATATATATATCTGTTTAAAATATTAATATTTTATACCACGCGCCATTGCTGGTCGCCAAGGACATTGAAGGGTAACTGAAGTAAACCACACATTGCGTAACCCGACAAAGAATACAGTCATGTTAAATATATTATGGCATTAATTAACATTTTGTTTCCACTTTTAATTTTGAATACATCGGTATTGGCTATTTACAATGGTATTTCGGTATCGAAAAATACTAGGATACCTATTTTGAAATACCAGTACTGCAATCCCTAATTCAACGGTAATAAAAAATAAAATAGTGAGATACTGTGAATTTTACATATATTTATATTGTAATAGGTGAATGACTAGACCGAGAGAAATGGAGTGAACTTGGGTTCGCCTTATGCTCCGATGCTGGAAAGTGTCAAGGTGAAGGAGGTAGTAGTGTTGTAAATTTTAAATTCTGTATTCTAAATTCGCTCGCTTAGACAAACATTGTCAACAGAGATCAGATAACGATATAGAATAGACGATATTATATTGGAACAGAATAATGTTGTGTTTTAATTAAACTTTCCACGAATAAATTGACAGTAAAGTTAATAACATTGAAAATGTAATATGACTTTCACGTAGCACTGAATATGGTCAGGAAGTTAACTATTATAATATGTTAGTAATTTACTGAATACTTAATTAAAAATTTCAAAATATGGTATATATTATAATATGGCTGGATAAAATTACTAATTTAATTACTTACCCATAATATCGACCACTCTAAGGGTGTCCACAATGGGTTCCATGATTTCTTCTGGGATGTGAGTCAATTTATTGTTCTGAAGATTAAGAGTTTCCAAGGAGTTCAGATTTTCAAATCCAAAAGCCGGAAGGACCTTGATGCTGTAAAAATACAAAAACATATTATATTTAAATAATCATTAAATCTATATAATATTACAATATATTATGTATCACATCAATTTGCCATTTTATTTTAAGTATGTAATACATAAAATAAAACAAAACAAATTATTCAAAAAATTGTTTACAGTCCAGTGAGTGGGTAACTGCAACTTGGTACGGTCATTTGACTGAATCCAAATTTTACAGATAAAATATCATTTGAATGCGTTTTTTCTTGCATATAAAGTTACAATATAATTTACGCCAGCATCACTAGAGTTAAAATCAACGAATATCTGTTATTCCATTATTTTCATACATTTAAATATTATTCTACATAATATTTTTATGAACCTATATTTAATTGAAGTTATTTGGGTGCTGCCTTATTGAATTACAGATAGATCAATGCGGCCTTCCATATTGTATTATGTCTTTAAGATCAAGCTATATTTTAATGACACAAATAATTTAAAAGGTTAAATACTCATAAACGAATGCTAATTTTACAATAGTTAAATTTTTATTATTGTATTATTTTATCTTTCATTAAAAAAATTCAGTATATTTTATACGTACTAATTAAACTGCAAACATATATTTTAATTTCCTTAGGTAATTGTATATAATTGTGTTTCTTCATGCCTTTATTTCACAAATTATTGTTACTATTTAACAACTCCAGCTAAATTAGCAGTTTTCATTATTTTTCTACAATTATTATACTTTAAGGTTGTCATGTTATGGAGCTCGCTATCCGAATGGGAATGGCTGGAGCAACATTCAACTCGATGCAAAATGTCTGGGACTCGTGATTGTACTCGGTCAAAACCAAATGCCGCCTATTCGACGCTTGCATTCTGACGGTGCTGCTTTACGGTAGCGAATCATGGCACCTTACGAAGGCTCAGAGCAACCGTATACTGAGCTTCTAAAACAGATGTTTGCGACGAATACTGGGTGTGCGTATGACTTTAGGAGCAACGAGGAAATAAGAGAATGCACCAAGCAGCCTCTCATCACGCTGAAAGTGAAGAGGCGACGTTGGATCTGGCTCGGCCACGTGCTGCGGATGCCAGAAGAGAACTTTAACCTGGCCTGCCTGTTCTTCGAGCCGACCGGATTCCGGCGACCTGGAAGGCCGCTAAATACAATCTACAGAGTGTATACGGCGGAGCTACGGGATGCTGGTTTGACCTGGAACGAAGCAAGAAGACTGGCGAGCGACAAGGATTCTTGGAGGCGCCGCGTGATGTCCATATGCTACAGTTAAGGGGCGGATATAGCCAAAGAAGAAGAAGAAGATTTCAAAATCAGCCAAGTCCATAATAGATGAATAGGAGAAAAACAGTCTTTTGTTTTATCAAATGCACACTCACAAGGGTGAAAGTTTATATTATTTCGAGTATAGAATATTTAAAATTAATAAATTCCACATTTTGATAATTCAGAAATGTTAGAAAGCAGTAGTTCTTCAGCAATTCACAAAAAAGTCAAAAATACCTAAAGGTGGACTAGGCTGATTTTGAAATGCAGCGACACAAATGTACCTAAACCAAAAATAGGTAAAGCGATGATTTAGGTCATGAAAAAATATTGATTTTTTTCTTTTACGGCAAAATGCAACGATTACGGCAGCAGAGAGGGCATTCGATTTCTAAGATTCGCTCACTTTAACTTTGACTTCACACATTGACGGATCTCTTTGATTATTTGTTTAATTTGACGTTTGCTTTTGGACAACTTTTTTTTAGATTCAGTGGAATATGTAGCTTATTTGCAATTCTTTAATAGAGTCAATTGTATGACGCGGTATGGAACGTAGTATGCTAAATATCAACAAAAGACAAAAAGAAGACACACAAAAATAAGAAATATTTCAAAAGCCACAGACGCTCTAATCCATGCTCAAAGACTTAAATAGAAATAGGAGGGTCATGTAGCGCGACTACAAGATGAGAGATGGTCAAAAATAATTACTTCATGGAATGGCCCAAAAGGGAAACGCTATAGAGGAAGACCCCATGCGAGATGGCAAGACGACATCAAAAAGATAGCGGGCCCAAATTGGCTACAAATAGCCAAAAACAGAGCCCAGTGGGACTCTTTGGATGAGGCTTTCATCCGAAGAGGGGTTCTTACAAACCAAACAAACTAATTACATATCACTGTTTAATTTATAAACATTATCTATTAGTATTATGTACAAAATAAAAAAATCTGAATAAATATATTTATTATACAAAAACATAAATAATAATAATAATTAATATTATATAAACTAGAAAATAAATAGTTAATACAATCATATATACCTAGATATATATACATAATAGATATATTCATTGGTTATATATGTATATTCATTAGATATAGTCAATTAAGTGTCCTTTACTTTTGTTTGTAAGAAATAAAAAGGCTTTTTTATTTTATTTTATTATTAAGTTAGTTAATAAATAAAGACGAAGGAGATTCTGATAAATAACTATGTATCTTTAACGTTTATATAAATTTATTGTTTCTGCGAATCAAAGATCATAAATCTCAATAACTTTTTAAAATACCATATCTTTTATTTTCATTGTATTTATTTAGATTAATGTAATATATATATTATCTTGTAATAATTGTCAACTAGGTACCTAAATAAATTGCAATGTTTTCTTTAATATCTGCTTTATTACATCGTGTACACATTTAGAAGACAACACTTGGCGTCCAAATTATTCATATACTTACAAACATAATAAATAACTTTTATATTTCTACTGCTATTCATTATTTTAAATTTTTCAGTGTCAGTCAAATCTACATTTGATTCCACGGCCTTATACGGATAGTCAATTTATTCTTTTCATTACCATAGGAGCACCTTTTTATAATATAATAGCTTTTCTTATTTACTTACATACTTTTTCTCGGCTTACAATACTTGCTGCATATTCTAAAAGTGATTTTTATTTTAACCCATTTATCATATTATGTCTATGGTGAGTATGTCTTCCATGACCTGATATTAATCTTCCCTTAGCCGTTTTATCGCGCTTTCTTATTTGACATCTGCATTTTTTTACACATTTTACAAGGTATAAAGCAACCACTTTTCTGTAGATTTATAATTATTTTTATAATGTACGAATATAAAACATAATCATTAATTTTGTCCTTGTAAGTAAATATTATGTATAAATTTCCAACAAAATTTTTGTGAAATATTTAAATTATTTTTACTGAGTAATATTTACCTTGACATTCTGTTTCATGAAAATCTCCAGATACATAAAAAATCTGAATAAATAAAAGTTTCATTACAGTCGCATTATTAGAATTTCACGCCAACTTTGCTGGATAACCAATTTACAAGAATTCTTTGGAAAATGTAAACTTTTTTCCATTTTACATGGTCTGTGTCAAATTATAAAGTCATTTGGGAGACCGGTTCTCTCGCAAATCAGCGCTATCGTCGTGGCTGTGCAGCTTTTTAAAACTTTTCTGATATAGCTTAATTCACAAAGTTTTCTAGCTTACCCATCCGAACTTCCTAACCTTACTCGCGTCAGCCATTTGCATCGTGAACTTTGAATGGACTGTAAATTTCCTTCGTAGAAAAATGTTTTTATTTCGAAACTTCGTGAATACATGCGGGTCGCAACTCCTTTTATTAACCTTATATTAACTTCAATTGGACTCTATATGTAAGGTCTCTCCTTTAAACTCCCAACGGCATTTTGTCAATTTTCCGCATAGTTACCCAAAAACTTGTACTTGATAAATTCGGAATTGAAATACCACAAACTTGTCTAGGTATAAGTCAACACTGATTGAATACGTAAAAAGTTGTCATATTTGGCGATGATATATTTATGATGTTTTGTTTTACATTTTAAATGCATGACTTATATTTATTTTACATTCCTATTAATTTAGTTAGAAACATTTCATATCATTCCAACATTTTCATGTTTTTGACGTTTTGGTAAGCCCAAAATTAATGCAATTATTAGAAGCACATAGCGGAAAAAATAAGTTGGTAATTAAAGACACTTCTTTGATAATTCACAGTTTAAAGTGTTTTAATTAATGAGTACCTACCAAAAAACTTTTATAGTCAAAGATAAACTCATAATTTGAAGACAAGTATAAACAACAATAAATTAAGAAGGGATATATGTGTATATATAATATTACTAGATGAATAAATGAACTAAAACTACTTTTGAATACATATGTATCGTTACTTGAAACAACAGTGGGATAAGTAAAAAATACTAGTTTCGAGATAATTTAACTTCAATGTTTGTGTCATACAAATGAAATAGTTAAAAATATTATGTTTATTTTGTTTTTTCTGGGGTTTATAATAGATTAGAGGTAGGATTATTTGGATAACATTATTAACAGTTGGATATCTCAATTATTCCACTGTTGCCTTGTGGTTACATGACAATTCTAATTAATGCAACAGCGGCATTTTTTTCTTTTAAATAGGATATTGCGACTTAAAAAATATCTCAGTGATTCGTTGTGTAGGTATAGATTTCAGCAATCGATTGGCACACTTATCTAAAAATCGTCTATTTTCACTATATCTCATTGTTGCTTTCACATATTATGTAAATCAATATGCATGTCTTTCATTTAAATGTTTATATACACATATTATATTGATCACATTGGAGTTCATAGTGGCTCCGTGTAAATCTGAGACATTTATATTGGAATACCAATTTAAAATAGTATCTGATAATCAGTCTTCAAATTTGTTTATTCAAATAATTTCTACAATGATACGGTAATATATAACTATAAAAATATACATAGCAGTATTTATAATCATTTCGTTTGTAAGTTTTTGCGACTTTATTTTAAATATTTTGAGAATGAGAAAGATTTTATTACCTCAACCTATTAGGTCCATGCTCTAAAGACCATATGTGAATATTCTATACTATGAAGTAAAAGTTATACTACTACTTCACCGCGGATGCTACATAAATGATTTCTTTTCTTCTTTCGACCATGTCCGATCCTAATAGGATCATATGGGCCTCCAAGTAGTTGAGGTTTGTATTAACAGATTTTATTTTTACGAGAAATGGATGTCAGCCACTTGCTCAACCTATTAGGTCCATACTCTGACTCATACACAAATTGAAAAACAATTTGTGTACTTGCCAGACCCAGGATTCGAACCTGGGACCCACGACACTATAGACCGGCGCTTAAGCCACGCCACGATATTATAAAATTGCATAATGAAAAATGAAGCGGTAATTTTATAAAATTTAATTCCTCCCATTCTTTTAAGATTGAAGGAAAATTCACTTAACCGGCGAAATAAAAAGGAGCATAATTGAAATTTATTAACAAAAAAAACTCGTTATGCAGCACGGCGAGTCTTTTGTTGGTGTGTTATTTTTCATCGACGCATTTTAAAATAAAGACGTACTTAAAGAACGAAAACGGCGAAGTTTTTTTCGAGACGCTAGAAGTTTTAAGCATAAAAATAGCCCCTCAGCAGTGATGCAAAAGCTTTATAAATTCAGCAAGTCTTCGTAATATTTCAATAAATTGAATTATATGTAAAATATATAGATAAAATTCGAATTACCAACGTATTGTATAATACTTTAACATATTTTACACAGTTTTTAAAAAAAAACTGACTAGAACTTTGCGTTTTAACTTAGAATTTTCCTAGCAGGTCTAGCATTTTTGACTATTGATAGATCAGAAACTAGAACTTGCAAAAGTCATATCTAGCTTGGAATGTTAAATTTAGGTTTTTATTCATATCACTATTAGAACTTACTATTATTAAAATTTATGTAAAAAATGATATATTTTCTGATAAATAAACGCTTTCACATTTTTTCTTACATGACATTTCCTTTAAAAATAATGACTTTGATACCAACGTGAGTTGATCATCGATTATGTTGTCCATTGAGCATCAAATAGTTTCATACTATGTTAGTATACTACATATATAATTTTGAAAATATATTATAAATAGAATAAAGAGAATATATTATAACCAATAGAAAAATCTTTTTTGAAAAAAAGTAAGCCACCCCGACGGGAAATCGAACCCTGTATCTCCCGGGTATGTTCAATAATCAGAATGATATATTCTTAAATCTTGTGAATTATTCGTTGAATAAAAAAAATAGTTAATTATGTTAGTGTAGTTTAACTAGGGTTTCATTTACGGTAACGCCATTTATTCATAATTAAGCATTTTGCAAGCACCAAATTTCAACAAACCCTTTGTACCTATATCAATATAACCATGTATTCAATATTAGCTAATAGCACAAACTATACAAAAACAAAGTAAACAGTCAATAATTTTTAAATTTCATACAAATTTGGCAGAGTTACTGCAGTTAAAAAATCAAATAGTATAGTAAGTACATACTTGTAAATAAACAAATTATAGAGTGGTTTCCACGCCAATACAGTCACTTAAAATAACAGCTCATAAATTTTGTTTGCCATTCGACTGGTGGAGTTTAAAGTAGTCCAATTAATGAACGTGGTTATTATAAATAATTCACTAGAATCAAAGACGGATAGTTTAAAGGAATAGAAACGGAAACTCTGTTCAACTTGATTATTTAAACATAGAAAAAATAACAAAAATAAAATCGTTAGCGTAACAGCCTCATCAAATAAATGTATGGTCAAATAAATTATGATTATTATAAAAACTATTTGTTGAGGTTTTCAACGTTTTCTTTGTAACCACACAACTTTTTTTTTAAATAAAATAATCATATGTGTACTTAATTGATATTGCCATTGGATATAAAACAACAGGGACGAATAAAAAAAATACGAATTATTTTCTACTTGCTTGTTTATGTTCATGAAATTATTTGGTATAAGGATACGTGGTCCTTGGAGACTCGTGGATCCTAATTTGATCACCACTGTTTTAAGAAGTGGGTGGTGCGTTATTCGTCATCCCTTATACAGTGACGCGGTCTTGTCTCATCTGGCCTCTTATACCGTCAGAGCACCCCCCAGAGCTTAGCCAGGGGTAGCGGAAAATCGAGATAAAGAATGTTGTTTATATTAGAAAAGGGTCACGCGAGAATGAGCTCATTTTATTATCCATAATCTTGCGCCGAAACAACATATTGTTTAATAAAAATACAGCCGCCTCCCAACGGCAATCATATCTGCCTATATAAACTTCTTTTTCATAAAATAATAAAATATGAAAAATGCTTCAAATTATAATATAGACATTCGTTATTTGTTTTGCCGTGAACTCGAACCATGTAGGTCTTTATCTGAATGCTTATCAAATTCATATTATGCAGTGCTGTGTAGGGTCAATACCCTACCATCCAGCATGAATTGACAGGAAACCATTAATTTATAACTACAATATAACTTGCAACATAATTTTGTTAAAATTCCAAAACAAGCGATTTATGTGAGTCAATCAAATTTCAACAGAAAACTAATTTAGCAAAATAATATAATAATTCAATCAATCAATAATATCGTATATTAATAAATAATGCTATGTGATATGCACAAAAAAATGTTTGTATGGAAATCAATCTTGCTCAATTATTAAAAACTGCATAATTGTTCAAATTAAAATCAATTATTTATAATTTACGAAACAATCATGCATTGCATAATAAAACTCATAAGCATGATTAGCAAAAATTTTCAAGTAGCGGATAACAGCATTTTCTATTGTATCGAATCAATATAAAACAGTCAGTAGAAGAAAGCAACATGGTCTTTCAGTCATCAAAGGTTGAACCGTAAGGTTATCGTTTGCTTCGCCCGATCGATTTAGTAAATCCATCAGAACGCGTACTCGTGATTTCACCCCACTAAATTATAATCTGTTAACTTATCTGTAATAATTAAATTAATATTTATTTGGAAGGAGATAATAAAACCAAACCAAATTCTGAGTTATTCATTTGTGTGTCAAGCCAATCTACCTTGCCTGTTCCTTATTCCATCTCATTTCTAAAGCTGCATGACGTATTGAAGCTCACACTCCTCTACAGGAGTCCAGTCTGACCGTACATCTGGTAACCAGGTTTAAATACTATCACATATTATGCTTGCTATCTGTGGTCCGTATTCAACTGATTTAAAGTCTCGTAGAGGTCAACCCTGTATTCTGTGAGTACCAAATAATGCCGTTTGTTCAACGCGTGCGTGCTAACTACGATATTATGGTATGTGACGTGGCATCTAACTAAGGTTCAAAGGTCTCGACTTTTAATTTTGAAAATCGATTTCAGGGCTACACCGATACAACCGCGTTTCAAAATTCATTGGCTAAGACACCAGTTATTGGTTTCCGGATTTCGTCGCCGTAGCTGACACTTCCTCACTCTACAGAGATGCTACAAAAGTAAGCTATGCACTGCAGCTTTAAAATGTGGAGGAAAGAGGTACGAAGCGACCCAATAGACCGAGGCAAATGGGGCGGTCTTGTGCTTGCCCAATGCTCTAATACTAGAGCTTTATATGAAAATTTTACAACCAGATTCAGAAGTTTATTAATAATTGTTTCTTACTCACTTTAATATACAAATAAATCTATAATCACTATTACAATAATAAATTTAATATAACCATATATTACTAAATTTTATATTACTTTATATTATTATTTTTTGACCATGTTTGATCCTACAAAGATCATAATAATATGGGCCTCCGCAGAGTGGAAGTTTTGTTTTTACAAGAAATGGATATTGGCCACTTGCTCAACTTATTAGGTTCATACTCTGACTCCAAACATACATTGAAAAACAATATAATATGTGTATTTATCAGACTCAATATTAGAACCTGGGACCCATCACATTATAAACCGCTCGGTCATCGTGTAAATTCTTTATAGCCATACTAATTATTCCATTCAAATTTAAATTATACATTAAAATGTATTTAAATAGAACAATGTTCATTGATCCGCGCTGTTACTGTGTTATGTACATAATATTATGTATGTAAAGAGTAGTTATGAAGAAGCTCTGTTTTCAAAGCAACACGGTCGTATCTCACCTTACTATCTGATGAGTCAATTCCTTAGAGTTTACTAACTAGACATGAGACGTTTCTCTTTTGTAACGATGTCTTGCGCAACAAGGATATTGTATCATACGAGAATGATATTTTATCGAATATAAAATGGAATGAAATAGTTTCATGAAGCTAATATTTTCACTTGTCTTGCTCTATCTACCGAGGTGGTATATTATTATTATGATCTACGATTTTTTTTTTGTGAATAAAACTCATAAGAAACGTCCAACAATAATTCAGTTTTAATATATATATGTCTATGTGAATAAATGTATCACTATTGTTAGCTACCACTGTGAAAGGGTGGAGGTAGGCTGTTAAGATATGACATAAATAGTACATATTGACCTTTGTCAGCCATACATATTAGTTGTCATTAAACTAAGATAACACTATGCTGGTTGTAGGTATTGGTTAGTTTTTAAATTAATTAAACCCTGCGTAAGCCAAGCAATAATTAGATAATTGTCAAAAAATAGTTGTCTGTAAAATATCTAAAATTATGCCAATTAATTACACATAGTTTTAGATACTTTATAGATAGAAGATATTTTTAATCTCTTATCGTTTGATTTATTCAGGGCCTAATGAATTAAAAAAAAAACAAATCAACACCATCTTCAATATGTATTCTTAATTCAACGAAAACAAATAAATAATAATGAAAAAGTGTGCATTATTTTTATTGGATCGCCCAAAGCCTGCCTAGACTATTATGGTTTAGTTTAGGCAAGATTTAATTGATTTTTAAAAACTAACCGACACTATCTGCAAATTGTTGTCTTAATTTCATGAAAACATACGTATTTTTTAGTGTGCACTATTTATTTCGGATCTTAACAGCCTACTTTCACTGACTAAGTACCTAGTCACAGCTTTAAGTCCAACTAGCTGCATGATTATTTATTTCGTTGTCGTCACAAATATAAATAATAATATTGTAAATATATATTTTAAAGATTATCTAAAAAAATCGACTATTTTTAACCGATTGATAATGTTTGTTATAAGTATCACTTATAGGTACTAGCAATTATTACTAATGAATTACTTTGAAAGTAAGTACTCTATTATGGAGCATGTGGAAAAATTGCAAACGCTTCCTTTGAATAAGCTTCGCTGAGTTATTTCCGCATTAAATAAAGGAATCTTTAAATTCTAAAGGCCGCCCATCATATTTACATAATAATAATTGTGCTACTTAATTAAAATTAATTTATAATGATAATCTTTATTTTGTGGAAATAATTATTTTAATGTTATTCATCTTTCGATTTAACTTTGCATCTCGGTGTCGATGGCGAAAGATGATATCATGCACTAATCAAATATGTTTGTAAAAAGTGTGATTATATTATTAAGAATGTATGATTTTTTATTGAACATAGATAATTTAGAAACACCTCAGAAGCATGCTATCTTTTTGGTAAGTGTGCCTGTGGTGTCTAAATTGGTAAAGCACATTGTCCGGAATCTAATGCATTCGGGTTCGGGTCTCGTCCGATACCATATTTTTTTCAAAATGTTTTCTTATATGTTTTTCCAAATTATTTAAGACCAATATAGTATTTTTTTAAATTATCTTTACCCAAATAATCAAATATTTCGATAATTTATCTGAAAATATTAAACTATTTGATTATAAAAAAGTCGATTAATATGGCGTTGATAGTCTAGTCTAGACATACATAATATTATTGTTTGGTCATTTTTCGTTAAATTTATTTACCTGTTCTTTTGTAGATTGAGGAAAGTGATTGAATCTCCGTAAGCAGTGAAAGCATCTTCTGATATGAGGGTAATGTTATTGGATCGAAGGTCAAGATGACGCAGCCGGTGGAGTGGTCTCAGAGCGTCCGATGGGATTGTGTGAAGGCGGTTGTCACCAAGACGCAGATATTGAAGATTTTCTGTAAGTATATCAAAAGAATTACAATCAAAATAAAGTCAAATAATAAGTATTTAATTTTGATGGATTATACCAATATTGTTTTCTTCCCCTATATCGACCACGTCTCGGTATATATTAATCGAGCGTATAATATCATTAGTGATAGCAATACCGGTATTATGAAAACTGGTAAACCGGTATTAATCGATACCGAAATACCGATTTAAAATATAATACCAGTATTTTTGGTATTAATAAAGCATATAAATTGCAGAAAGAGTACATGTAAAATAAATGGATCAACCGAAAAACGTTGGAATAATAACAAAAAAACTTATTACAAGAGAAGAGCTTTTTAAAAAACCTGTTGACTTACATACGTCGACGGAATTTTGCATAAGCTAAAAATAGGTCTCTTTTGATTAACAAAAGGTTAATAAAACTGAGAACAAAATATTTTTATACCGGTATTCTTTAATATGAAATACCGAAATACCGGTACCTATTGATTTTTTTATTCAATATTGCAATTTCTATATACCATCATGGAACAATCGCGTTAAATTAAGGTATCTGGCACACGTTATTTTATAAAGCAATTGTAAGTGTAATGTATTAAATACAAAATATTATCTTAGGGTGATATCTTTACCTACCAGAGGCACCTAGCGGAAAAATACGAAGCTTGTAATTTGAGACATTTTTTTTTTGATAATTTACAATTTCAACTGTGTTAATTAATAAATATATATCTGAAAACATTAAAAAATATTTTTTGTTTGAAGTCAAAGATAAACTTACAACTGTAAAAAATGTAATAAAATGTGAACTTGTTGAATCGGACCCCATTTTATTATTACATAATATATCATTTTATCGTCATAGTATTTATTATTATTTTCGTATCTTTCCGCTAGGTGCCTCTGATAGGTAAAGACATCGCCTTAATTAATAACAGTCGTTGTGTAGGTAGTCCTTAAATCACTTAATATATTCAAAAATAACTGACGAAATCTACCGAGATTTAAAAAAATGGGAGAAAACGTAAGAGTTCAAACAAAAAGAAGCATTACGACTTCAAAAAAGTCCGTATTTTTCCAAGAGAAATGAAACTGTTTTTTATGGTATGAAAATAGTATCCTCACAGGTTTATTTTTAAAATATTTTTTTTTGTAAATATGTTCCGGAAAATATTTTTTTTCCGACCATGTCCGATCCTAATAAGATCATATGGGCATCCAAAGAGTGGAGGTTTGTATTAACAGATTTTGATTTTACGAGAAATAGATTTCAGCACTTGCTCAACATATTAGGTCCATACTCTGACTCATACAGAAATTGAAAAACAATTATATTGTGTACTTGCCAGACCCAGAATTCGAACTTGAGACCCACGACGCTATTGACGCGCGACCATCGCTTAATCGACTACAAAATGATTTTTTGATAGATGGATTGAAAGCTCCGGAAAAGTAATTTACATAGAAAATCATTTTTGACATGTGATATTATATTTGATTGTATTAATTTCTTTTAGTGTGTTAATTAAGGTAAAACTCTCTTAGATATTAATAAATTCAATTTAAAGATAGCCAGATAATCAAAAAATGTGCAATTTAATCGTAAATTTAGGGCGATCTTCAAAATAAATATTTTAAATTGACAACACACTTAGTATAAAAAGCGCTGTAAGGGATAATTATTTTTTTCGTACCCACTACTGCTGCATGCCGAACAAGTGTTTTATCAAATAAGTTAGCATATCAAATTAATGCTTCCCAAGTGATTGTTTTATAGATTAAGCTATCGACTCAAGTTGACGTATGTAAAATAATAAATTTAAAAAAATCTAGATTTTTAAAATAAATTTCTGAAAATATTGTATCGTTTCCAATATTTTGATTCATTATATTTTAAGATCATTTTTATGAAATATTCCATTTGTATTTTTAAATTGATTATAGAAAAATACATATAAAAGTATACAAAAGCTACGCTTAAATGTTCTACACACAATGTGTTTTTGTAATGAATACTTAAAAATGACTTATTTTATCATGAGAGCATTGACATCAAAAAATTGTCACATATTTTAGAAATAATAATAACGCGTAGATTTTTCAGTGTTCTATTTTGCACATTTTTTCATTTTGATATTACAAACGCTCTTCGGGGCAAATTCAATCTACATATATGTTTCCCTTATCTCTGTTTCCTTTTTGTTTTTATTCCGCAGCTCTCGTGAAAAAACAGATGCTCGATGAAAATGCTTTTTCGATAGGTACTTGTTTACTACGAGTGCCTACTAACAAAATTGGGTTAGTTTTTTTTTTTGATTAATAATAAATTGTTTTAGTGTTTTCACAATTCTCGTTGAATATAAAAAAAATATACGTTGTTATCATGTACATTCATCCATGTGTCATATTTATAAAAAAATATACAGTTAAAACAGATCAATTGAAGGCATCCCTATAAAAGGGCTAAATATACAAAAACTTAATTTATAGTAGAATAGGAAAACACTTGACCAAATAAATAAAGAGAATTTTATTGTTTTGTCGTTTGATTTGTTTACCAGATAACACAGGGCTTATTGTTATTTATGTATATATATTTTGTCATCTTTACTGTAAAATTTTGGATTTTGTTTATATACCTACCCCTTTTATAGGGACGTCTTTAATTATTTATTTATAAAAAGAGTATTACGCCATTACAGCTATTGGCCAATGCGCCATAATACATAATAAATACAAATGTATAAAAATATCTTAATTACAAATAACAATAAAAAGACAGCATGTGTAAATATTAATGAAATATGATAATTTATACTATTATAAATTTAGCCTATTTAATACGTCCACAAACATTATATAGTTAATAAAAAACAAATCAACCTTTATGGTGTCATCAAATAAGCTAATTGCACGATACACAGCATCATGAAACATAACATCTGTCCTGCGACGAGGTATTTTGAAGACCGTGGAGCTACGAGTGATATTTGTGGGAGCATGAAAATTAATATTTGCCAGTATACCTATACGGATTGTAAATGAACCCACGAAGAAGTAAAAAGAAATGCTTTAAAAGAACATTCACTCTACGGGTAGACAGGGATTGCATTGATAGCATACCCAGAAGAAAACGAGTCGGGAAATTCATTTTATTGTCATTATCATAAGGAAAGAACCCGTATGTTCTTAAGTAGAGAAAGCTAAGAAATCTATTGTGGACTCGATCCAACTTAATTGTGTGGATGGACCTATTAGGACTCCAAATAATGCTGACATATTCAAGAATACTCAACACAAATGACACGTATAATGTACGTAGCACTCGGACGTTTTCGAATGATTTTGAAACCCTCATACAAAACCAAGCATTTTGCTAGATCTAGTACTGATGTCAAGAATATGCTGATTGAAAGTGAACTTTGCATCATACAATACACCCAAATCTTTTATGTATATATCTCAATTGTTCCAATAGTGTGTTTATTATTATTTATTTATTTAATAAAACAAAGCATTGTAGATAATATAGCAAATCTAAATTCAAGACGTTCATAACATGAGATTTACATAATAAAACATATTTCCCTCACAATACAGAAGAGAATATATATCTATATGTATGTATATATAGATATATATATATATATATATAAATAATAATAAAAATATAAGTACAATTATACAGAAAAATTAAATTTCGAATACAAAATACATAGAACGTCACCGTGTCACAAAAATGTCTATGTCTTTGGGAATCGCATTGACTAGTCTTGACTAGACTAGTTTTGCACTCCTCCTTAATGGTACCTGATAGGCTTGACACGAGGAAATGGTTCCGATCTGGAATAAATCATGGCTGCGACAACGTAGGTGATTGACAGGCTCATGTAAATTCATATTCTTTAAGACACCAGGATTGGAAACCATCCCTCGCGTTAACAGGCAAAAAATTTTCAAGAGCAGAAGAGATCTACGAGATTCAAAAGAGAGAAAAATAAGCATGCTTTGTAGAAAGGCAGTCGGAAAATAATCATTTGACGAATTATCGAAAGGAAAGTAGTTAGATGATTTAAAAAAAAGACATCATTTAAATGTCTTCTAGACGCATTCTAAATTAAGCTTATAGAACACCTCATAAGGACACCAGATAATCAACCCATATTCAAAAATGCTACGCACTAACGAGATGTAGAGTGTACGTATGGGAATGGTTTTATTATATTGTATCCTATGTAACTGAATACGTAGCAGTAGGCTGTATATACAAAGCGAAAATGTTGTAAATTACGAAAAGTAAAAAGTATCTATCTTATTATCTTATTTTCGTCGATAATTTCGACGTACGTATATTTCTCAATGTATTTTTTCTTGCGATAATATATCTATCGTATTTTAGATTTACGGCATGGTGCAAATGTCTATATTTTTCACTAGGCTAGAATAAAGCCTAGGAAGTGATGGAAGGCAAACGACGTCAGCCTACCCGCCCATCGGACGAAACCTTTTACCCTTATCCGCCCTCTGGCACTTCCAAATCCACGGGGATGTGAATGGACTTCCATCGCTCACTTTAGTCACATTATTACCATCATTATTCCGCTGGACTGCATGTTTCGCCGGGACAAAAAATATAAACATCTATTATTATGACGCAAATGGTATTTTAGATGACACTGGCATTTATCTATAAAATACTGTCATAGTGTATAATTAGATCTGTAGTAAATAAAATTGCTGTATATACCATAACTTAACATGTCCCTTACTACAATGTTACCTTCTGCTACCCAACCCATTCAACTGCAAATATTTCAGTTAATATAGAATCATTTACATGACATCTAATTAAAATGTTATTATTTTCAAAATTGATATCATTATCCAGTACATACATAAATAATTGATATATACCTGTCAGATTTTATTTACCTGTCATAAATTATAAATTCATATTCCAAACAGAGCGTCGCATTCCATTACGAACAAAAGAGATATACCTAAAAGTATTATCGACAAAGAGACATATACTCATATATCATACATATATGCAGAAAGTAGCCAGTCCACAAAAAATAAAAAATGAGATATGATATAGATCAGATGCGAGAAGGTTTTCTCTACATTCTGCTGAAAATAGCCAAGCCGCAAAAAAAAAGATTTTTTAAATAAAATACTATTTACAATTTTACATTTTGCATTTTACATACATTTTTAGCCATCATGTTGTTGCTAAAGTGCCATTATCTCAGCTCGACATTATTATGGACTGGCTAAATTCTGCATAACTACGTTCTTTGTTGTGAAAAAGAGACGTGAAAGTAATAGTTGAGTTCAAAATAGTATATTGTAACCTGTAATAAAGTATATTATCTAATCACAGTGTGATTATAATTAAATTTTGATGACCTTTTGATAATTTTATATATACAACAAATAATAAATAATAATGATAAAACCTTATGAGACTTATTTATGTTGCCAAAATAAAAAAAACCTTTTACCTACTGTAATAATATTGTCATCCTAGTACAGTTGTAACTCAAGGTGACATCAACGGAACGAACGGAATTAATTATAATCGTGAAAGAAAGGTTTAAAGAAAATATAAAATTTTGATAGCTATTTTTTATTTATTAGTATTATGTATATAGTTATCAGATAAATAATATAGTATTGAATTTATAACATTTAAAACTATATAATCCGTACACTATACTTAGCATGTAAATATGCCCAAACGTATCAGTCAATACTGCGATGGGTAATTAAATTTGCCTGAAATTAATTAAAATTAAATTCTTTTAAAGTTAATGCATAAATTATCATAATAATTGATGATCATCGAAAAGATTAAGTAATGTAGGTAGTTACATAACTTAAAAACACCCCAGATATTTATGACCAACCAAAAAAAATCTCATTTGAAAAAATACGACACCCGACAGGATTTTAACCTGTATAACCACTAATATCGTGCTAATGTGCTTTATCCAATTAAGCTATCGGCATCTTACTTAATTACGAATATTTTAACTGGTAGTTCATAAATAAAATATTTATCAGAATTTTCTCAAATCTTGTGAATTATTCGTTGAATAAAAGAAATTGTTGATTAAGTAATAGTTTATTATACTGATCTTAAAACGAAGTTATTTTTGTTAATTCTACTTTAATTGAGTCATTTACGTTGTCAGCGGTCGACTATATCTTCGTAGTTGGGCACCCGTAGTTATAGCCGTAGAGCAGGGGTTCATCGCTAGACTCAAAATGCAGTGTCTGGGTATGGGGTAAGTGCTCAGAAATGAGAGGGTCATTGGGATAAATGCGGACATCAGTGATACCCTCTTTATTGATCCTGTTCCATCCCACCTCTTTAAAAAGTCAATAATATTTTTTTATGGATAGTTTTTCGAATTGGATCTCCTCATACCATTTTATTATGTGCTTGCCTGTTTTGAAGTATCTCAAGACTTGTTATAGCATTATATTGTATGTACGTAAATTGTATTTATTAAGTATTTACTACTTTAAAATACATTATCTCTATTTTCGAAAATGCTATATTTGGACTTAGAATGTAAAAAAATAAGACAGTTCAAACCAAATGAACTACATTCTAAAGTCAACTTGTCTCCGTTCCAAGTCAAATAGAGATAGATATCCATTCTGCGATATTTCCAATCCAAAAAAAGAAAGACTATTTTAAAGCCTGCTTCAAAAAAGTCGTTGCGTAAGAAAAATGCAAAATTTATTTACGGATTGTAAAAAGTCTGTAGCTTTAGGCATAAAGGGTCGCAGGGTAAGTACGGCGATGATCGCACACTATGCAAATGGACCAAACCGGATGCGGAGAACTTATTTATGCAAATGTTCTACATTCAGTATGGGAGAGCCCGGATTTAAGGGCCGGGGACCGGCGTAAATTATTAACCAAGCGCCTGAGGGGGGCACCATTCAGGCTTTTGGGAGGCCCCATCGTTAAACGATTAAATTTAAATTTCAAATGCGGACCACGTGATGTTTTTTCGATTGCGTTTTGTATTTTCCGTATACGTCTGACCATAATAGTAGGTATGTTTAAATTTTGAAGGATTTATTGCTTTGTAAAGGAAGAGTGTAGGTAGGTAATGTTATTATTACAAAAATTTTGAATTAGTATTTTTAAAGCTGGATATTTATGAAATAAACATATTGAGTACAGTTGCATGGAAAAGACGGATGACATTCCTTGCACAAGGATGACAAATGAAAGTGAGACGAGTCCGTTAAGTAAGCCATATCTCAAAGAGGGAAGAATAAACTGGTAAGGAAAAGGGTGGTTAAGGTACCTTTACTGACACCCTGTAGAAAACGAAAAAGGCAGTGGAGGAAGCTTCCGGTATACGGAGGGGAATAGAGACGTTACCTGAAGGTAGCCATAATCTATATTGGATTTTAGTACCTACCCAATGATAATAACCTTTACCTACATATCTTTACTAATAATCGATATTGTATAGATTATATTAGTACGGAAACAATTGTATGACCGAAAATTGGTCTAAACATCACAATCAATGTGCACTAGGTAATAAATACCAAAGCGGTAATTTATATTTTTTACAAATTTAAAAAAAATAAGTATGTAATATTTTTTGAGATAAAATACTATCACTACTGACCTTTTAATTACCACGTTTAAATAACACGTTGACTATATCTAATGGCCAACTACTCCAAACGCGCCAGTCGCGGTGTTAGGACTAAATGAGTTATTATCATTGGCGGCTTAATCCGGAAAAAACTAGCAGGTCAATTTTGAATATATTATTTTAATTTGCCTTTTCGTTGTATACTGAAAAGACGTATTGCAAATTGACTTTTTATACAGTTTAGAATAAGTGCTAGAAATTGTTATAGGTAGGTACCTACTTACCCTTCAAAAAATGTCCGTTTTTCATAACGCCAACCCATCGTTAACCGAAATTGCACACAACGCGTTATAATTTTTTGTAAATTAGGTCCACTTTTCTTTCTTTGCTTTTTGAAAAATCATCAATCACACGATTATAAAAATTGTCTATTTTTCCCACATATTTTTTTTCAATACTGAGCATTGCAAGAGCGGTCAGTCTATCCTGGCCCTATTGCGTAGAAAGGTTTTTATTCTTTTGAGAGTGGAAAAACATCTTTCACTTTCAACTGTTGTCATTGGTATGACGCAAATAAATTGGAGAACTTTGATCGACTCGGAAAATGTTTCGTTGAAATTATTGCTGAGTAAAAAATGTAGAAGAGAAACTGCACTATTAGCGCCATGCAAATCATCTCGTTGATAAAACACCAATAATTCATTTTTTAACTTGATTATGTTTATTTCTTCTAACAGTTTTACCAAATTTACTTGACGTGTGGGAAAATTATTTTTAAAATCAGTGTAATTTTCTTTATTGAACAAATCGGATATAATGAAATGATCGTTGGATGCGAATTGTGCTTCCATTTCCATTATAATTGTATCACAGACTTCAATTGCTACTGCGTTCGTACTAACTGCTTCACAAAAATGTTATAAATCACTAAAAACCAAACGTTGTGTGTATATGCAATAACTGCACGAAAAACTCCTTACATATGATTAAAATAACCAAAGGCATTCGTCAAAACCTGTCAACGAATCCGAACCGCATACACAGTTGCGTCTTGAGACCAATTATCTAGTCAGTGTTATCATTCTGTTTCATTTAATTAGGTGAAAAAATCTTCTGTCTCACACTCGGGCATTGCCGATATTACAGTAATTCACGCACCGTTACAAGCTTTGATCTCGTATTTTGTGTTATATCGATCTCTGTCTTATGTATGAGAAACGAGATAAAAAAAGTTATAAAAATATTCAATTTGGGTCAATTTTCAGACTGCCGGCGAACACAATATTTTTGTTCGGGGAATTATCGCCCAAACAAATAAAAGCCCAATAGACTGGGTCGACACAATATCGCGCGCCCTATAATTTCAAATCCACCGATTATTATTAATATTATTATATATGACATTGCACATATTATTAATATTATTATGTCGATTGTAAGGTATTTATTTTGGCAGGTCAATGACCGAATGACCTAAGCAGGGAGCTGCCAGTGGTTATTATGACATCCGTTTAAAAGCCATGATATGTTGCTTAAATCATATTAGAAGATAGCAAATTCATAATTATAAATAAATATTTTATAATTGTAATTACGTTTGATACTTATTTATATTATTTTCATTTTGATTGATTTCAAAATCCGGAGCTTTAAATCATCAACGATAAGAGTTTTGGAAGTATTCATAATGAATAAAAAATAATAATTTAGTTGATAGGCTTTCTAATTGATATAAAATATTTATTCGATTTATAAATGGAATATTATTTTTTCCATAAAAATACCACAAATAAATACTAGTATTACCTAGTAATATTATTAATTCATACAATTATTTACATATTTGGCAAAGAGCTGATCCATGAATGCTATTCTAGCATTTGCGAATCGTATTGACGGTTTCGACCAATTTTCTTTCATACAAGTGTTTTCGTACAAATTACATGTAGGTAATCTTTTCACACAGCGAAAATCGTAAAGCATAATAACACAGCGTAGGCTCATTAGGCGTAGGTATATGTTAGTTATCTCGAACACGATCGCGTCTATAATGGACGGGCTTACTGGCATTTGAGCGCTTGTAATCCTATCACGGAAGCAAGTCTAAGCCTCTTTGTCGGGGCATGTTATTGATTCGAAAATCGTTTATCAAAAGCGCGCCAAAGGAAGCTACTAAATACCTACGTCACGGCAAAAAGATATCAACTTATAATATTTGAAATAACTTAAATTTCTTTCACAACCTATAATGTGAGCATTAATATGAATGGAAAAATGACATCGAATTCATTAATTTCATTGAATCAATCCGCAGCGGAATAAAAAAAGACTTCTTAGTATAATATACAACTTTTCAACCATTATTTTATAATGTTTATTTATTCATAGATACAATGATATATATGTCGATTTGGACTGACTAGACCAAGTGGGCAGTGAAGTGCACTGCTGACATTTACTATGGCCTACCGTTCAATTTTCACTGGCGCTCTCCTTATCCTCGCCGGGATCGTCCCTCTTACTCCTCAAAGGTAAGAAGGCCGTTACTGGTGACTTTCATCTTGCCCCGCTTCAAAAACCTTGACGCTAAATAAGTATCACTGAGAAAGTGAACAATACGTCAAATGAATGTACCTACTCCCAATTTCTAATAATATGCAATGGTGATTAGAGATAACCGCTTTGACTTCTGACCACAACAGTCCAGTCATTTTTTGACTGAAAAAGGTGGATTTTGTGCCAAGCTCCAGGATTTGATACCCAATTGAGAACTGTATGATGTAAATTACATCCTTTGTGATTGTCCCAGAACCTTTAACGAGAGGGTATAAGTTTCTCAAATCGATCCTATCAGCTATTGGGTCCATCGACCCATCCGAACTGGTCGCCACAAAAGCCAATTTTATTGTAGTAAAAAAAATGAAGCGTCTTACTGCAGATGTGAAGATTTTCTCATATAATGTCTTAATTAGTTTTATTTTGTGTTATTATTTAAAAATTTTGTTTTTTTAATTCTCCATGTTCCACTCCCCCACTAACATTTTTTGTTTGAATAAGTCTTGGTAAACTCTGTCAAAGCACACTTGGGTGCCTGCTCCTGAGATATTCCGAGGTATGTGATGTGAGACCGATTAGTTTGGAGGGGTTTATGTTTGTGGTCTAGAGTATAGACTAGGCTTAACGTAATTGAGAACATTGTAAGAAAAATCTCATTCAATTAATTAAATAAAAAAATATTTATTTTGTTAATCGTCAATAAAAAAAATATATGTACGCTATGTATATGATAGTTGTAAATTAATGTCTTTATTCTCAGTTTTAAACATTTTTTAATCAATGCTACAAAATTATACGATTTATCTAGTAAGATATTCAGTCAATACATTTTGTTTTTCAATACCTAGTGCAAACGAATGTAATAATTAGATCTCAAGTACAACACTTGTTTGAAAATTAAAGAGGGCAAACCCCAAATGAATTGGCATATTTTTTTCTTACAGAGTCTTTTCTGTGAAGAAATACTTCATCCAAGTAAAGGCTATTTACCCTACAACTTGTTTGCCGTGAGTCTGACATTGAAAAATAAACGTTGTTTAACTTTGACATGTTTGGCAAGTCTACGGCTTTAGCTTCGAGGAAACGAGCTTTACTTTTATCATGTTTTATCTACTCGTATGTAGATGATTAATGTTTTTTTAAATGACATAAGATAGATGTTTTATTTATGTATATTTATTATTACCATAAATATTAACTTAATACATTTCAGGCAATCGGTTGTTATCAATATCGAGTAACTTTTAAATCGGTCAAAATTTTAAAATTGCTGTACTTTGATATAGAAACCCCAACAACTATGATCATATATAATATGTAATAAACAGTTCTCAATATCTTTATTACTATTCGCGTATGCTGAATTATAAGCAACCCCAACACACAGCTCAGCTTTATTGGAAAAAATCAACTTGAACACACATCCATCTACGGGTGAACTTTAGTGTACTACCGATACAGTTTTCTATACATGAAAAATATGCATTTGAGGTTTTATTTCATACTACTTCAACTTTTTTCCGTTACGTTTATGATTTTACATCAAGGTATTGACAATATAAAAAAGCATTAAAACTCTGAAATAGTAAATAATCTTGTGAATAAATGTAAATAATAAACATGTCCGTAAAATAATATTATGGAGCAGTGGTTCCCAAAGTTGACTGGACTTCGACCCATCTAACAAAAATTTCCAATCTTGGGACCCACCTCTTAGCTGTCTTAGAGAAAAGAGGGCATACATATTGGTAATGCTCAGATTCCTTAGTGGCGAGTCGTGGAACTACTTACTGCTGTCTTATTTGTTCTAATTGAAATAAAAAAAATATTTTTTATAAGTTTTACCAATATGAATGAAAGACTGTTGAAATAAGAAATACAACTTAAATAAAAAAAAATATTACTTAAATACCTGCAAGGTTTTTTTACACAGTTATTTTAATGGGAAAGATGTATTTGTTTCTTATTTTTCTTCATTAAAGTTTTAGCATCAACTTCGACTTTAGTTACTTTTAATCGCAGTGAGTTTGATATATCCAATTTATTTCGGTATTAATGTTAAGTTAAGTTTTAATGTTAACCATAGCCGAAAATCTGACCTCACATAGATATGAAGCAGTAAAGAGGAGGAAGACTTCCATAGCGTCATCGAACAGGAAAGGGTAATTATCAGCAAATGAGAGCCAGAATTTCGTAACTTAAGTTTATTTCAATTTTTCTATAAATAGCGGAATGAAATATCAAATGTGTCACTTACTATTTTTTTAATTCATGTATACAGTGGCGAGAGGGCCCACTCAATATTCACTCATGACCCACTGGTGGGTCGCGACCCATAGTTTGGGAAACCATGTTATGGAGTATTAAGTAAATGGGATTCTTTAAAAAAAAACACATTTTATGTCGTTTTATTAAATTGAAAGTATATCTTTGACTTATGATAAAAATTTTTCATTTCTTAATTAAAACACTTTAAAATGTAAATTATCAAAAAAAAAACTCAAATATGGAAGTATCATTTTTTACGTCTGATAGGCGGAGCTTTCACTTAAATTTAAATAAAATGATATTTTTTAGTTAATTAAGAAAGGCAAATACATGCTTATTTATACGTAAATATTGTATACAAGAATAACAAGCATAATATATAAAATTCTGATATTGTTGCGTTATATCCTAGTGATTTTGGGGGTCCGGCTCTAGAAAAATAAATGGGGCAATACTTGAAATAATTGAAAACCTAAAAAAGGTCTAAATGGGAATTGGATAGCTTGCACTTGAAACCGTTAGGACCCTGATGAGATGACCCATGAGGAAAAAATACGGGTGACGTGGCATAAAAAGGTGCTGAAAGGGCCACAGTTAAGGTAACATAACGAATTTTAGCAACTGAACTCTACATAATAGAAATATCATAATTACAATATCGATTAAATTAAATTTGAAATAATATTAATTACTTTTTTAATATGACATAAAACTTAACAGTTAACTACACGAGAAATTATCAGACATTTCAAAACGTTTAATTCGTTATAATGATAATATTATATTGAACATACAACTTGAAAATACCTTAGATATATACCTACTAGAAAAAATCACATTTGAAAAAAATACGACGCCCGACGAGATTTAAGCTCGTATATCCACTGGTATCACGCCAATATGCTTTAACCAATCAAGCTACTTGTCTACTACTAAATTGCGATAATTTTAACTATCAGGCTCTACATGAAATGCTTATCAAATCGCGTTATTTTTGACTATCGGTTTGATATATTATTTCTGTGTGAACATAATGCAATCAGCATATAACTCGGTTACACGTAAATTGTACGTGTTACATTTCACTGTATCACAATTCACCGTAAGCTGCTGTACTGGGAAGAAATGGTCGTATTGCGTTAAGATCAAAAAATGACACGTTGTTAACATTTTGATATTTCAGTGGGTAACAATCAAAATTGGACATGTCCACTATTTACCGTTCAGGGATAAATTAACTTTTCTATAATTCGATTTGCCTACAATGGTGTACTAAATAAATGTAAAAGGTCGTGTCTCATTGTGAGTATCAATAACGTTGGACATATTTGAAAGTTATTCCATTTTTTAAAGTCTCTTGACATAAAATATGAAATTGATGTTTTTTTGGCTATTTTTGTGTGCGTGTAACTATTATAGAATTATATTCCGAGAATAAATAATTTTAGGTATTGTATACATGGGACATGTCCTGTTTTGATTGTTAACTACTGACTTATAATATAAGTTAATGATAAAATAATAGAAAAAGTAATGTTTTCCAGTAAGTTGTGTGCTTTGTATTAAACGTACAATTTAATTTAGCAATAATATAAACTACTTGTGTCGCTACATTTCTAAATCGGCCAAGTCCACTTTTAGGTATTTTTGACTTTTTTGTGACTTGCTGAAGAACTACTGCTTTCTAAAATTTCTGAATTATCATATATTAATATATTATTAATTTTAAATATTTTATACTCGAAATAATATAAACTTTCACCCTTGTGATTGTGTATTTGAGAAAACAAAAAGCTGTTTTTCTCCTATTCATCAATTATGGATTTGGCTGATATTGAAATCTAGCGACACACTTATTGTAGTATTGATATGGCATATAAATATCTTTTGTCGTGTTCCTAATTTTATTTCAGCACTATTTTTATGCTTTATTTATTATAGGGGATGTATAGAAATTACAAAAATTAAACTGTTTATCGATGGTTATCTGGCATTATTATTAATATAAAAAATATTGAAGTAACAAAATGATATTATGACCAATAATTAGTAATAAAGACAAAAATATATTGTTCTTATAAATTATAGTATTTTATTTAAAAAATTGTATCAAATAACAATACAAATCCGTGGATAATATTATTTAAAAAAAATCATTTATATTACGTTATTCTATCAAAATTGTAAATAATAACTGGATTACACTTGGTTTTTATTACGTCATTTTAAAACATACAATTAGTTTAAACTTATTTTCCTTTTTATGATAAAATAGAATTTGACAAAGGAAACTGTTATGAAAAATTATTATTTAAAGACATTCAAATTATACGGTATGCATTGGTGCCCAACCTTAAGTCTAACTTGGGCAAATTAAGAATTTTAAAAATTTAGGCAAGCCACACATAGGGCGATGACTTTTTTTTTGAAAAAATCAACACAATTGCTCAAAGAAAACAAAATAATATTACACGACTACTGTTTATTACTACTTATATAATCTACTACATATTCAAAACAATACAATATTTTTTCAATTCCTACACTTAAATTTTCTTAACCTGCTGTTAGTAGGATATTCAGTGCCATATCTTTTATGACCCGTTGTAAAATGTCGTTCTACATTACACTTTTTTCCAATAGCAACTGTTGAACTGCAAATCAAACAAATACATTTGTTCTTAAAATAATTTAAAAAAATATTTTTCTTCCCAATCTTCTTGAAAAGTGAATGTCCATTTTTTCTTTTTCTCTGTCTCATATTCAGACATAATTATTAAGGTAACTATATGATAAATATAATTGCCAAACTGATATCTGAAACTACTATTACTCTCGCCTTTTTGCCAGTAGTGATTACCGACGAGGTGTTACCACAGTGAGTAGCAATTTTGCCGATATTTGACATACAGTGCGCGCTTAATACATAATCTGAATACGCGAGCCGCGAGCCACCTTAGAACAGTACGCGAGCAACACGTTGCTCGCGAGCTACGGGTTAGGCACCGCTGCTGTATAGTATATATACGTCAATAATAATTACCGATAGTTGTTATAATAATATTATTATTTACTTAATATTATATTAACCGCTATACACTAAATAAATAGTCTACAAAATAATAATTACTTTTGAGCGTAATAAATAATGGATAATTAAACAACCTGTAACAAAAACTGATTGCTTAAAATAAACTTTTATTTTATATAGTTTGAAGGGAAATTGCTTTCATAATTAATTATTCAAATAGGTACTAGTAGGTAGTCTATTTTAAACAAAATTATTTCTAAAACGGATACAAAACTAAGTGTTAACCTTTCCACGCGTTAACCTTTATAATATTATGGCCAAAGCTTGATGTAGTTTATTATTACGTAATGACGTAATGTGTATTAATTATTATTTCCGTTACTTATACCACAGTAGAGCAAGAGTAGATAGTCAGTTTCTAAATCAATACAATAACATTTGATACAAAATCAATGTTTATTAACATCTGACACAAAATCAATGTTCAATATGATATTTAATTCAAAGTATCGATGTTCTAACATTGACACCTCCTATCTGAAATTTAATGTTTTTGATAGGGGGTAGTTGTTTTTATTTAATATCATTTAATAGTTTTTGTATAACATTTTAACTACCCCCTGTCAAAAATATTGATTGTCAGATACGAAATGTCAAGTTTGACCATCGGTTTGTCACGTTGCAAATATACCCAATCTACACTAGGTATAAGTATGATCTAACAAAACGATAAATATTGGAGATTGATTTTCTCTTTCGCACAAAATGCGACGCTCGCTGCAGAAGAAAGGCATTCGATTCCTCTACTTGACCACTTTAAAAACCTTGACTTCACTCATGGATGTATCTTTTTGCTAATCATTTTTACCTTGATAGTTGCTATCGTATGACAGCAACCATCAAGGTTTTGAAATTTTGAATAGAATCAATTCATATAAAAGGACAAATCAATGAGGTTCAGATAAGTAGTAACTACGTATTTTTATTATTTGTATTAATTCAGTGTATCTGCAAACCAAAAATCGTAAGTCTCAATTGTTTAAAATACGAAGTATTTTTATATTTTTAATGATTTTGTCTATATATTTTTTATGGTGTAATAAATGTTTGTTAACTACCTAAATTACAGTGTTTTTTAACATCTATATTATTTTATTATGTCCATATATAGAATTACCATATTAAATTTAATAACTTTTATATTTCTTCTGCTATATATTCACATATCTATAGGTAAATGTTTCACTGTTATTCACGTGCCAGTACGTTCTCACTCCATTATATTAAGAGTAAATGAATTAATTTTTGATTAACCGTTTTAACACTCTTTTTTTAATTTTTCAACATTGCATTCAATGTTACGTTACGTTAAGTAAACGACTAACAAATTAGACACCTAAAAATATAGTAACATAACCTCAACTCTGTGTAGATACGTAAATACGTATAAACAGATTTTTTGCTGTATGGAGGAGAAGAGTTTAAAATATACGATTTTTTCAGTCCTACAATATGTTTTACCATAAAAACCCGACTGTATAATAATATAAAATGAAATTCTTTACATTTATAATAGTTTTTCACATGGTTATAGTTAAATATAAAATTCGATACCATCAAAAAATATGAAACGAGGTATTGTCTTGGATACGGCGATGTATCATGAATTAGGAGCGGGAATGATGATTTACTTTGTTTATAATTAGATTCTTAATACGTACCTATAATTAAACATTAAATACTGAGAGATATATTATATTGCGTGTGATCAACTAAAAAAATGTATGTAGACTCCGGCTTCTATATCGAGACGTACACGTCACAGCGGCCGTTTCTGGAACTAAAACCATTGCTATTGCAAAGCATGCAAAAAGTTTGTGACATAATTGTGCGTGTCATCGCATATAGTGTCATGAATAAATAATTAAATAACATTTATGTTTGTATCTAGTTTAAATGTCAAATTGTATTTTTTACTTTGTATTTACCCATTTTATATCCAACTAGGAATTATTGATCGCAAAAAATTATTACAACGTACAAACTACGGTTTTTTAAGTACCTACATAAATACAACAATATTTTCAATTTAGAAGAGATAATATTTATTAAATTCACTCTTGGTGAATCTAAGAAAAAACTACAGTAATCTTATTTTTTATGAATAAATAAAAACTTGGATTCTTCAACTACATCTCTTGAATAGAAGACAAAGGAATGCCAAGTAGAAGACACATTAAGCAATGAATGAAAACTAGTGTCTGTAGTTTAATTAAAATCCCTTTTCACATCACCACTGAAAATATTATCCATTATAATCTAATCAAATTGTAAAAAAAACCACCTACACATTCTATAAATAAAAATAAATATATTTCTTATGAACAATAGAATCATAGCGCGAAAACTAGAGTACTCACTCGGAAAGGGAAAGATGTGAATTCGAGTTAAATTTGTGAGGTTTTTCAAAATGATGTATTTTCTATAATTTTTAAATCGTGTGCGTACTCGTATTGAATAAAAAAAATAGAAGTATTTTTAAAATATGTATATTGAATACGGATAAAATAAATTGTGGAATTTAATATTGTACCTATATTATTCTTTATAATAGTATTATAAAATCATGAAACATAATATACGTTTTTAATGTAAGTATATCACAGCACTCTGTCATATAAAAGTGTCTTATATTATGTCCGAGCTAACGAAAATAAAGCCACATTTTTTCGACGTCAATTCGAATGAAATGGCGTCGTTTTGTGAAGTCTCATAATCCCCTGAGGTATAGCCAAAAAGAACATAATGATTATAGCATTTTCTTATAGAAAACATAAATGTGAATACACTTAGTAATTTTGTTTGAAGGACTCTTACCTGAAATTCTTTAAGCAGAGTCTTCAGAATGATAATAAGTATTATTCTATTAATTTTATGATAACATAGAACTTAATGCCAAGCGCTGTATTAACATATCGTTACCTGAAAATCATTGTGTGGAAAATCAAAAGTAAAATTACCAATATAGGTGAACATTTACAATTGTATTGTAATTATTAAATACTCAATTAGGTTAATTTTATTTTGTTTCTTTAAATATTATTATTGATATTAACCATAATTAACATTGAATATACATAATTTAAAACACCTATTATAAAACCGCTTTTTAAATAAACTATATTTTTGTTTCAGTGAAGTAGCCTATCAAAAATTATTGTTAATTAAAATGGCTAATATATTATGTATATAACAAAAAAATATATACCTATGTATTTTGGCGGTTAGTTTAACATCTCAGTGCATTAAAATATTATATAGAATGTTTCCTTATACAAGTATTTTCTATGAGGGGTTCTCATTTGAATATTATACCCTCGTAAAATAAAAGGTAAATTTTCCGAACGTGGGTTTTGCATGTGGTAATAATATACCGATTTTAATGCGCCCATATTGACAAAAATTATTTTCAACCGTAAACCATGCTTCAATGAATTTATTCATCAGCGCATTGAAAGTCATAAAATTTTATGCTCCCATTATGAGTTTGATAAAGAGCAGACGAAGAATGTGTTTGTTTTCAATAAAAAAATTTAGTTCAGAAAACTGTTTCGATATGTTTCCATAAATGCCATTACTTTTTGTTATATCATACGTATCATACGGATCACGAATCAACATTACTACGTCTAAGTACAGTATATTACGATAGCCAATGTATTGTAATCTTTTTTTGTGTATTGAATATTATGGTAAACTTTTATGAAAACATACAAAAAACCCTTATTGATTATTAAGCTTTCGTTCCAATACACAATTTACATTCAAGTGTTTACATTTATAAACAAAGTGTATCAAAAACGTATATATCTAAAAATGTAAGTTAAAAATCATAATTCTTTTAAGCTTTGATGTGAACTGAAAAGCTACTGGTATTCATTTCTCAACTTTTATTATTTACCTACTTCAATAAAAAAAAAAGTTATATTTCACGTCACCTTCGTAATAAATAATAAACCTTTTTAACCTTACCCTCTCACACCAAGCTTATTAGAGACCTGAATATATGGTTATTGTTTTTTCTGATACTTTATTAATATTGGTAGATAGAGACGGAAAAGTTAGAATAAAATATGAAAAAACATTCGTTGCCAGTATAATTTAATTGAAAAAAATACAAAGTATCATATTATTTTCTAGCATGTCAGGTTATTTTAAATATTGCGTATTTATATAGTTTTGTATGACGCATATTGAGGTTTCCTTGTACAAAAGAGACACGATGATAATCGTATAAGAACTAATGTTATATAACTGATTTTCCAAAATATCTCCAGAGATATTTCTACAGATTTATTTCCATATAGGCAGAAGCAACGACAAAAATTTGGAGACAACTCATCGTCAGTGAAACAAAGAGGGTCAGCATGCTCTGTAGGCCGACCAAGTAAAAGCCACTACGAGCCTCTCCATACTGTTAGTGAGTGTAAGTTGGAGACGTACAATATCACTTATTGTGTATTAACTTGCTAATATTATTTTATATAAACACGATTACCAATGAAAAATAGTTTTGTCAGTTTTATTTAATAATTAATACAATGAATTTTCACATGGAATTTACTGTTAACATTATTATTGAAAAAAGTCTTATTTACGCTAAGCTCCGACGTATAACACCTCATTGCGAAATGAAAATAATCTTCTAATATCAATTGAAAAAACTTTTTATATACTTATGTACAATGTGTAGCATATAGATAACCAGATTGCCTTCAGTACATATTAGTTTTTAGGTAGATATCTACGGTAATTTTGGCTCCAAGGTCTGCCAACTTAGCCTTATATTGTTAAAGTTTTCGTGTTATAAATTACAGGATGCAAGTTGCATCTTTTCTGTAAGAGTCAGTATACTAGCCAAGCTCCTCAATTCCCGATTCGTTCGGTCATTTCAACCGAAGTGTTGGTACAGTGCAGGCTCTTGATATACTCTCAGTAAAACTATGAATGACGTAGAATGGATGTTGAGACGTGGATAATGGTAATAACTTAACAACGATAATAATTGATTGTATCAATCAAAATATGGTTATTGCGTGTGTAGTTGTAATTTAAATCGTATAATAAACCCATGCTATAAGGCAGGGATGGCAAACATATGGTACGCGTGCTACCAGTGGCACGCGATATGATTTTGTATGGCACGCGAATGTTTCATTTTGAAGAGAAAAGAAATATTATTTTTTATATACATATATTTAAAAAATATTTTTTTTTATAAAAACGTTTTACAAATAAATTTATACTGAAGTCTTATAATATAATATAATATTAGCCATAGCCATGCATATTTTCTTTGTTTTTTCATAATATCTTTAGGTACCAATCGATGCGCAAACGCACACGATGAAATTCATGCATAAATAATGACAAATCGCATTGTATAAAAAACTGCAGGCAAATCATTCCGTTTAATGCAATCTTACGATTGCAAATAAAATAAACAATCAACAAACTTTATGAAACTAATTATCGGCAGTCATTCAAATATAATAACTGCTTGTTATTTTACCTCAAACATAATCTCTAAAAAATGGAAAACTGCTCCGCGATGGAGAATATAATATTAAAGAAGAGTGGTTTAAATGCTTCCACGATCACTTTGAGTATTTTGAAAACAAGGAAAAAATACTCAATGAATAAAAGATATGCCTTCGGCTAGAAATATGGTGGAAGAGATAATATCAATAACTGAATTGTAATTTTTAAACCTTTTTAATAGAATTATTAACCATTTTTTATAAAACTTAAAAAAAATTTTCGCCATAAAAAAACTGCTTGGCACGTCGGACAGTTGAAAAATATTATTTGAGAAATTTTGGCACGCGTATATAAAAAAGTTTGCCATCCCTGCTATAGTGTAATAAATACGTGTGTGGTTAATTTTATGCTTTGTGATCCTCACCAAAAACACATTTTGTTTTATTCAATATCACTGAGGGTAATGTTCAGCAATAAACTAAGTCCCGTTACAAATGTGTTCAAAAGGGGTAGATATTACGTTAAACACACATACGGAAAGTAATAAAGGGATCCGGTGGAAACCGCTGTACAAAACACTGCAATAACGGAGTGCAAAGTTCATGAGATAATACAGTGGGCAATAAATCTGGGAGCAGAGTCTTTGCAATCTCCGTCCGTAAGTCTCGAAAGCTTGCGTATCTAAAACATTCAGTTTATTTTTCTTTTTTGTTTGAGCAATTGTGAACGCTGTCACGAAACCGCTTTATTTAATCGAGAAACGACGAACATTTCTACTGTACATGTTTGTATTTTCTATTGCTGCGTTAAAAAAATATTTCACCGTTAAAATAACGAGAGACATATTTTTTATTAATGTACAATATTTTTATTAATTTTTTTTCTTTGGCTATTTTTAAATCCATTCCTGAACAAAAATAATAAATTGTATATAAGAATATTTCATATTAAAAATACATATACTATCATAAAATTCAAAAATTTAATTAATTTTAATATGCTATAGGTAAGAATATGGTGTACGATAACATTTTATTGAAGAAAATTTTACAAAAACTATCATTTCTATTAACAAATGACAAAATAACATTAAACCTAATGATTTTTTTTATTATTTAGCTCCATACTGACAATTTCATTTATACGTAAAAATTTTAAGATAATAATAATGTTACATTGAAACTTTTCTTTTGTAATTAGCTCTACGATCTTATCATTTGTGTATCTTGTGATTTTTGTTCTTACGAGAAAAGAGTGTTAGCTACTTGCGTAAACTATTATTTTGGTCTATGCTCTGAGCTTAAATACACATTGATAAACCAATATGTGAATTTTCCAAACCTGAAATTTGAATCCGAGACCCACGAAACCCACGGTATTTTAAACCCCGAGTCATGTTGAATGGTAATGGTTCTCTTTACTAGCCCAAAAGGGTGAAGAAAGAATCATCAATATTTAGACAGAGCCAGCAGAGGAACTTTCACAGAGACATAAACGGTCTTTCGCTGTCTGGAAGGTATATCGGTATCTCGATATACTCGATAACTGAAGAGGCAAGGCATCTTAGCCGATGAGGATATTTATTTATCTGAGTGCGGTGAGTTACAAAACGCTAATCATAATGTTGGTCTTTCCTCGCTCCTTCGCAAAGAAAAGTATTCGTTAAAGATGAATGACAAAGCAATCTCCATTGCAATATTTTGTAAAAATAATTAGTGTCCGTTTGTGTCGTCCGCGTTGTTTTATTTTTTAGACATGCCGCATCAAAATATTAGATGTCCCATAATATGATTGTACCAATTTCATGAATACCATAGGCCTTACAGTGGCTATAATCCTTGCGTGTCGTCGTATGGAATGGAGTGGGAACGTTCCGTTTCTAAGGCTGTTTTATAGTCTAATAATCAGGGTCACGATCCTTGGTCATGAAATCCTGGCGGAAATGAAGACGAAGACAAAGTAATATTCTATTCAAATCGAAAACCCCGTCCTTGCCTGCGCGCCCAAATTATCATAATATACATTTTATGTGTACATTTATTAAAACGGATTCGTATAGAATGAGTATTTTTTTGAACGCTGTTTTCAATTTATTGACAAATTAACCAGTTTAAATAATTGTCCAATAAAAATCATATAAAAAAACTGTTTATTTAATTAATTTTTCAGTGGAATTATTGTATTTCTACACAAAAGTTCTTATATAAGCACACATTTCAAAATTTAATTAAGCTTACTAGAATTTGGTTGTTTGAAATTCATATTAAATAATTACTTTATTATACATTCAACATAATACATTATCAGATCCATTAAATTTTATTATTTATCCTATTAGTGTAAAACCCAAAAAAGCTACCATAATTAACTAAATTACTCGATTACGTATCGAATATATTCTTGAATTACAGCAAAATAGTTAATTGATATACAAAGATAAAAAATACAGAAATGTATTTGTTTTATTTCTATACTTATAAATAAAGTATTGCAATAATTTGTGCCGTAATGACGTAATAAATTAAATAGATTATTTACCTTCCAATCCATTAAACGCCCCTTCGTGAATGTGTGAGATGCCGTTGCCATCGAGTTCAAGCGAGTTGAGAAGATTCAGATGCGAAAATACTTTTCCGTCTATTTCCTTTAGGTGATTGTGGGCGAGTCCGAGAGAGTCCAAGTTTCGCAGGCCTGAAAATTAAAAATTAATTAAGAAATTATTTATATTGTTTTTGTCATCTAAATGTCATAATATTTTTGTCACACTGTCATGTCATACCAAACCGTGTCATCATTGTAACATCTTTATAATTTTACGCTGTTTAATAATTTCGTGCATTAATATTATATTGTATTAATATTTTTTCTTTGCTTAATTTCACCCCCTCGTAAAATATCAAATCCATTAGAAAATAACGAAAGATATAATATTTAAATATTTACAAGATAAAAAGAACTTTGTATATACCACGTTTTTAAATTTTATGTTGAATCATATAAACTTGACAATTCTATATGGGTTAACCCATAGCTTACGGGCCGCACAAAATTGTGTTTTTGCTAATTACTTTTCAAATGCAAATAACACGTTAATTACAAAATTAATTAAAAGGGCCCGTAAGCATTGCGTTAATAAAAACTTTTTATTGTACTTGATAGAAATACTGAATACATATTATAGAATACAGAAATGTCATTTTGACATTTCATATTGATTTCCATAGTAACGCACATATATATTAATAATTTAGTTGCCAGGACCCACTTAGAAACCAATAATAGTGAGTAGTAAATATTACTTGATTTTTTCCGTAACATACAAAACAGAATTAACTGAAAATGAATTTAATTCTCCTTAAAGATGGTAAAAAAATGCATTATCGTCGTGTTCTGATATATTCTAAAAGTTTCAAATGTCTAGCTAGTCGGGAAGTTAGTTAAAAATCTTGGACAAACAAGAAAAAAAATTTACTGCACAAGAAAAAATCTGTACCGGACAAACAAGAATACGAGCTAATAAAAACGTGGTAAAATCTGCTTTTGTCTGTACATCTGTGGCTACCTATTTGCTAATGTATAATATCATAAAGGTAAATAACGTATAAATAGTACACTTTTTAAAACAGTAAATAATGTTCGATATTCATTAATAACAACGACGTAATAAAATACGTAGGTACCTACTAAAATTACGTGGCAATGTAACGTAGAAAAAAGTAAAAATGCTAACCTATTTGAAATAATTAATATTCCTGAGTAATAATATAAATAAAAACATACGTTTCCTTCTACGAACTGAAAAAAATAGACGAAAATTCTTTCTCAAATTATAAAATTACTATTTAACTTTTTCATTTAAACGATACAATATATAATTACTTAACAATATACTGTTGGTATTAATAATAATATATTCTAGTCAGAATTACAGTGATCAAAACTATGGGCGGTTAAAAGCCGAATCGAACAATATATCGGTTTATTTCGACTAATAATTTTAGTTTGCTTTGTTTTGTTTTCAACCTTTTTTGTATGTACCTACCTACATGAAATATTTAACGACACGTATGAGAGTAAAATTTATTACACTTTTTTGATAGCAAACTGCTCGCTGTTACGAAATTTATTTTGTTGATTTTTCCTGTATTCGGGGATATTTTTCTTTAATATCAAATGAATTTACACGCATCATCAATTCTGCGGTTTATTGTTCGGTATAAACGCGTTTTTAAAACAATACTTATATTGATTTAGAAATATATTTATTTTGCAAAAAAATGACACTGACTTTCAAGCATTACCCACTACTAGTATTAAAAGTACGTGGAAGTAAAGTATATGCTTCATAACTTACATTCCGATTCTAGGATGAAAATGATGTAATATAATATTCTAAAAATATTTATTTTACATATATTATCTATTTATTTATTTATTACTATATTTTATTGATGCAAGTGAATATCATTTGATCTAATTTTATGCGAGGTAATCAGGCAAATAGGCGTATCAGTTTAGTGAAAAATGCGAAAAAGGTGCAAAGCTATAAAACATATAAGTACTCTAATTTATTATTATATTCAGTGCGTAAAGCACTAGCCACTCTTCCAGGGGCTCTGAGTTTGATTCTCGGTGAGGTCACAATATATGTATGTGATTTTATCAAAACCTGGGTGTTTATGATTATTTCTGTTCTATTACTAAATAAATTACCGTTTCACTAGATTACTATAATAGCCTGTAGAAGTATTAAAAAAATATACTATAATACAAGTATAATAAATCTTTTTTATTTTTATTTAATAAAATCTTTTCATTAAATTAAAAATATTGAATCTGTAGAATAATAATATTATTATAAGTATTTTTAAAGAAACGATATACTAAGTGGATCTCGACTTGCCTATTTATTTTATAGAGCCTGGCATTCCGATCCATAATATAGTCTTAGTCTGCAGAACCTCCATAAGTAAACCGTAGTACGATTTATTTGCCAAAGTAAATATTGTACTTGTACTACCTACCCCCTTGGCAGATGTTCTTTTGAAGACTAATGCATAAGTAAAATAAATTATTATATTTTATTTATTTTTAAACAATTACCTACCTTTTATTTACTTACAAAACCCAAAATTCTCTATTCATATATTATTCAACTTAATTTTATTTTTCACCTCTTTTGGCAGAGTGAAATAATAATCTAAAGTGGTTATTTTTTAATTAGTAAGATTTTCAGTTGAAACCATTGAATAGAAGTCAATAAAGTTTTCTGTATTATTTCGAATATAATTGAAAATCCGGCGTATTTCTCAAACAAAAGTTTCTTTTCAAATGAAATTAATTATTCTTTACCGTAAACATAACTTTGAAGAGTGAATAATTTATTGTCTCGTCAGTGAACTTTTGATGTTATGTCAATCAAGATAAACTTTCAGTTTTTAGACATTACTTCTTGTGAATGTATTTTCCTAACTCAAGCATTTATTAAAGCACATGCTACAAAAGTTAAAATATTCGTAGGTAACTATACCAATCTGTATACGATTGGCGCACATTGTTTCATAAATTAACTTCCACAATCTTTACATGTATTTTATAAGTAATGTACTTTACAAAATTGTGTAATTTAGACATTTTCTATGTGCATTCAATATTTTCAAACTTCTATACAATCTCAAATATGGCGTTAGAAATATTATGTGCTATGCGTTTTGTTAAAATGGACATCAATTTATTGTATACAAATTATTGAGATTACATACAATAATAGAGTCATAGTCCTTTCATAGGAGAATAATATATCGATGGGACATACCCCATGTTTTAGGTAACAGTATAAATGACAACACTTCTCTCAAATTGCTATAATCATTTTTTTTTTAATTTTATAAAATATTCATGTTAACGGTACGTAATCGAATTTATTACAACAATGATTTATTGAATTTTACAAGTTTACAGCGTTTGTGTTGAATAACTTTTTTTATAATCATTGGCATTTTTCCTATTTTATTTCGTGTATTTATTTTACTATACCATATCTTTATAAACATTATTATCCAGTTTTTTTACCTACAACTTTTACAATTTTATTTAAATAATTAATCTATCAATATATCCTAAGTATACACATTAATTCAAAATTATTCTGTGTTTAAAAAATAAAATAATTGAATTTACTTGCACCGCATAATATTAAAGTATTACTTATATTATTATTGTGTTTTATTTTTATTATATAGCATGTATTTCTAGCAGGAATTTGCAAGTTAGCACCAGTAATGTGATTATATTACATACATATGAGTAAACAAAGAGAGAAAAGGGTTCACAATTAGGCTGATTGTCAAACAGGTCCGAACAGTTTTTCCGAAGCAAATAAATTCTTTTTGTAAATGTCACATACGGTACTTCCGCAGTCATTCTATTTTTACATGAACTACGCTGTAAATAGCATCAAAGCTGTTATATTCTTAATATATTTTTGATATTGCATTGAATCTAATAGAGTAAAACTTATTTTTATACACACGTTACACGTTTTGGATATTATTTTCAATATCATAATAATATACAATAATGAATTTTTGGAATTAGTTTTGGACATTAAAAATAAATAAGCTAGGTACCTTTAATTATATTTAAAATAATTCAATTCCTATTGTTATTATGTTGATTCAACTTCTTTATTTCTAAAACAAAGTAATAAAGAAATAAGTAATTTAATTATTTTTTATTAAATAGTGAGTTCGCAAGATTTAAGAACGTACCCAACTTAACTAATCGGCTCCGCACCACATTCGGTCTTAATCAAACGTATCACAAGGCCTTTTGCTTCGTGTGAATCATCAACATTTTTTTTACGCCTGAAAATATTTCAGGAGCAGTTATCCAAGACTGAAGTTACCATACACTCTAGTGTACTTTGACTGGGTTTTAAAAGTACCTATTATTTAATAAAATGTGCATATGGAAGACAGATTCACGGAGAACTAATGAAAATAAATAATATAAAAAGTAACACAAAAAAGCTAATTCAAAACTTAATAAAATTCTGAAAGATGCCACATGTATTTAAATGTAATAAAATTTGTCTTTGTGACAACTCAATAGGCCTGACAGCTCGTTCAACCGACTTGAAGAATGTAACAATCTTTATTTAACATACATAATTTACACCTGAATTATCATCTGAAAGCACCTTAGAAACATACATATTATAATATACATATATATATATATATATATTTATACATATGACTCCGGACAGAACTCTGATTTCGCCTTTACGCCATATACGACATACCTAGTAACTAGTTATACAACTATAATTGACAGGTTTCATTAGCATTGTCGAATAGTTTTTGTAGTTTGAATGAACGTACAAATCATTGATTGAATAACGAATTAGTTCATAAATAATTTAGAACAACGTCAAAGCCTATACTTTAATGTATAAAAAATAATGTATACAAATACTTAGATGAATTTAATTTAGTGATCGGTTAATTATAATTATATATTAAATTGAGAATTAATCTAAATTAAATTATGACCTTCAGGTCTCATAGTTGATATTTAATGTGGCAATAAGAGTGAGACATAGTGTTAGACCGACGGAAAAGGCGTGACCATGAGCTATTCTTATGCGCAGATTCTGGAGCATGATATATATGGTGACGGAAATGAGAAATAACTAAAAATGTACATTTTTTTTTTCATGTAAAGCTATTGCAGATTTGATAAGACTTTATAAATCATGTGGAAAGCAATGCCACTGTTCTGACTATTTCTCAAATGTATCTTTTAATCGCCGTAATCAAAATGATTTATTATACGAAAGTTTATTATACTATAATATCAAATACAGGGTATAAATCTAGATGTATTAATTATTTACGCCATTTAGGAATTAATATCATACCCAACACTCAAAGTTGTAATTATTTAAGATTTTATGAATATTCTTAAACAATATAGAGTATTAATCTTGTAAAACTCCGACAATCGAAATCCTAAGATGACATTATTCTAACGAAGGTTTGGAGGCGTCCGAATGATCACCACATTATTACATATTATATTGTATGACAATTTTTTTGCTTAGGAAAGATGGTTAGTAGCAACTGCAACCAAACCTAACCTAACCTTATCTAACATATCCTAAGCTAACCTTATATAAGCTCATCATCATCACTGTGGAGTTTGGCTGCCTCTATAAAATGTCACCAATACCCACAATATCTGACGCAAGACTTATCTAGGGATATTAGGGATATCAATCAGTCCAAAAAGTTGTCAAAGTTATCTCTTAGCCACCCTTATCAATTCTAAATATTAACTATACTAACCGAAGCTGAGTGACAGTTTTGAAATGTTAATAAGGGGGCTTAAACTTTTTGATAATTTGACTGCCCAATCGGGACCCAATAATATTACATTTTACTCTTAAAATAATCTCTCTACAAAATGAGTGAAACATAATATTAGAAATATGTCCATCATATTAAATAAATTAAGTTTTAACGTAATTACTAACAATCATAAAATCGTGAAATATGTTATTTAATGTTAAAAGACAAGTTAATTGTGAAATGTTACCTAAATTAAAATTGAAATAAAGAAAAATATTACAGTGGAATATAACATAATTGACAAAAATAAACTTTTACCTGCAAAGTCCCCTTCAGAAATTGTAGAGATCTTATTTTCTTGCATTTCCAACTTCTTCAAGTTGTCGAGGATGGCAAGGGCTTTTTGAGGGATGTGGTTGAGATCATTTCCGCCAAGGTTCAATCGCTTGAGTTTTCTGTAAAAAAAAAAATGAAAATTCAACTTCGTCCTAAAATAAAAGAACTGATTATTCATCAGTCTAACACAATTACAACAGGACACGTCGATATTGAATGTGAATAAATGAGTTCTTATAAATATAAATTTTGTAAACGTATACATTTTTCATTGTGACATGATTATTAATAAATTTATTATTTGGTACCAATTACCTAAAATATTAATATCGTTTTCTATCATTGTAATATATAATATATAATTCTATAACCTTGTAATACTATGTTAAGCTAATAATCTAATACTGATAAATTTATTAGTATATTAACTCTCACGTATAATAAAATATAACGTCCATAGAATAATGATTAATTTATTATCGAACTATGTTGGCGCCAATTATCGTAACGTAATTCCCAGCTTATATTTCCACCCTACCTACTGTACTCATTGTTGCCATCCAGGCATTTTAATCAAACAACGAATGACTATAGAACTGTGTTTGAAAAAGTTAGTTAGTCTGACCGCGATAGCACACGCGGTGTAATCGTGAGAGTGGTTTACCAGTTGTGTAAGTGCGTGACATGGAACCAGCTTCAGCGCACCAGCCATCTCATCATCAAATGTTAGTATTTGGATTAAATCCCTATGTATGTGTAACCGCCCCCCTCCCACCGGCATCTAAATCATCTCCTACCTACAGTCCACTAAAAGCGCCGCCAAATTAATTATATATATATATGTACGTATGTTACCTTATAAAATGCACCTACTATGTTTTAATGGTTATTTTAATGTGTAATAATAATATACAATCAATATGATAAAGACCTTTTTTAAATTTTCTACAATATTGTATTCAATTCAATTCAATTCAATTCAATTCATTTATTTTACATCTTGTGGACATTACAAATTATAAGTTTAAGACGTTCGCAACATGACATTTAGAAACAACGAAATATTAAAACAATATTAGGTACATAACAAAAGAGATAGATCAGTATTAAGTTATTCTACAGTATAAATGTGTAAATACAAAAAAATATATAGGTACAAGGAAGTACACCGGATGAGTTAAGCAGACCCTATTTTAATAATTTATAAAATAACGTCCACCTATACTCATCCTCACGTAGATGGAATCCAATCGGCATCACCAATGGCAGGCTAGTTCTGCTCCTCGGGAGAACAAACAACTGATGCTCCCGATTTCTAAGATAGTTATCAGGGACACACAAGTTAATACTACCAAGAATGGCAGAGTTACTAACTACTACCAAGGCAACTTACTAACAGTAATACGGTGGAAGGGCAGCTGATCTTCTCATGTATATGAATTTTGAAGCGAAAATCAATCTGTTTTGGTCAATTAATCACGTTTGCAGTGATATATCATTTCACACAATACTTGGTATTGCCAAAGCGTTGTTACTATGGTAACAGTACATATAAAATCTAGAGACACACATTATTGTACAGCGATATATTAATTAAATATTTAAATGTACAGTATATCTTAAAAGTAGTATTGCTATTCGTTTTAAGGGGGGACATGCTCAGCGTAGGTCAAAATGGAGCTTTTGTTCTATTTTCAAAGCATGATCCTGGACATACCTTAAACGTTGTAGATAATATATTTATATAATTTTGAAGCCTAATTATCTTTTATATTTATTTTAAACATTTGATGACTGCATAAAGTATTTTTATTACATAAAATAGTATTCTTTTAAACCTCTCGCTCTAATGTTTTAGAATATAGTCATATTTCAGTACATAATACTGTGCAGTGGTGTTAAAATTTTTTACATTTATTAATTTTTAAACGCATTTATAAAACCATCAGTATAATTTATATCGACATTATTATAATGAAATATTTACGATAAAAAAATATATTGATAATCTCTGTGATCCCAAATTTGACAAGAATTAGGCATTTTATTATTCAAAAAATGGACAAGATTAACACATTTGAAGATAATTCTAAAGATACTCATTATAAGCTATGTCTTTGATTATTCAAGTGTGATAAGCATCTTACGAATAATGATTGCTTTATAATAATTATTGGCCTAAGAATAAGGTAGTGTTTTTTTTAAATACGCCATTTCTTTTGGCATTCCCCAGTGGTTAAGCTACAACATAAGGCCGTAGCCATAAATTGACAAACTATAATTGAAGTAGGGAGTAAAATGATGTTAACGCGCGTGTTTGAACATGTACCGTTTTAAAAAAAAAATCGGTTAGGTTAGTATACCCACGCTGAGCACGTCCGCCCTTACTGAGTGAATCTCGATTTAGAATATCTGGTTCAGAATGAAACATAAATAACTTCTTTATATCACTCAAAATACTAACAAACATGACACCACAGAATACGAGCAAGGGAATCACAAAAAACGCTGGGACGAGTTCCTGGAGAAATATTTATATCTTCCTCCAGGTAAGAATAAAAAGTTGGTAGGACATGCCCAAGACTACAATCAGTGGAAGATAAAATATGTGGAATAGATTTAAACTTACAGAAAATAAGAGAAAAAAAAATGAAAAATATTTTGTATGGAATGATATAAATGTTCATTTTTCTTCATTCTATTCTCTGTTTTCATAGTATTGTATGTACAAAAACAAACAGAAATTTAACGACAATCATATTTTCAGTTTATTTTTAAAGTTGAATGTTCTCTTTGCGATGTTAAAGAATATTATTATGAAATGTTTTTGTAATAATTCTATTTTACGGGTAAGTTACTTTCGCCATAGTTGTGATAAAATGCTATCCTGGATGCTGTAAGTACTCTCGCGAGACTGTTTATAGTGCATCTTATTCTGCATGCAATATGCTTCGAAGTATATGAAGTGGAAAATACAAAACCGGCATCGTCTAACGTCGTTTAGATACACGGCATCTAGCGGATATCCCAGAAAATTCATCAATAAATTTGCATTTCATGCAGCGCCATGTTATATAAAATAATTTGAAAGAATTTTGTATGTAGTAGCTAATATAATATACATATAATAATTTTCCTTATAACATTTGCATAGTACGAGTATATTCTTATTTAGAATTAGAATGATATTTATAGTGTCTTGACATTGTTAAGTATGCACTTGGCCATATCACAGTTTACGGTGAGTTATTGTATCGGAAATAAGTGACCGTATAGTATTAAGATCAAATTCATATCTAAAAAACACTTAAAAGTACGTTATAATAACTACCGGAATCCAGATAGACAGAAGAAAATAGATAGGTAAGTAAATTATAAATACAATCATATTGCATAATATAAATAACATTCTGGTAGGTGATCGTAAGTATCAATTATATCTATTAAATATCTGATAATAATAACAACGTTATTATCAAATATTTGATATCAATCAATTTCAAATTAATGTTCTTATTGCATCTAATAAAATTAGAACATTACTGTAATTATGTTATGTTCATCGGACAATGCATTATGTTATTATCTCAATGCTATACGACCATCTCTTCCCGGTAAGACATCTCACGGTGAACTGCATGTTACGGCGAAGTATAATTTACTTGTAACCGATATTTATATAATTATGTAATGTTATACTAAAGTTAAATAGTTTTGCATTCGCTGCGGGATAAGGAAGCGTCGGCCATGTCGGTAGAATCTTAAAGCTATGCCACGAGGGTGCGTAGTGTCGCACGTTCTATCAGCATTCGGAACAAGTCATGTCCGAGCCATATGAAGTGTTGCGTCTCAAAAACGATCCACGAGATGCATTTCTCGCGAGACGTGGAAATAGTTATTAGACTTAGGAAAGTGGCGCGACCTTGTGTTTGCCCTGTGCTTAAATGCTGAAGCTTAACAGGATAAAATAAGTAAGTAAGATTTTAGATCAAGAGATCAACAGATTTTAGTATCTACAGTAAAACCTTGGATTGTGAGCATTATTCGTTCCGGATAAGTATTTGTAATCCAAAATACTCGTATATCAAATTTTCATCTCTCGCACTGCTACGGCCTTACACTATGCTGAATATGATACTTAACAATCTACTCTAGCAAAATGATTATTTTTCGCCAAAATGTCTCTTACACTCTTACTTAGCAACCTAGATAATATACTACAGTAGCGTTCTGCGACATATTAGATTGGGTACAATTTTTCGCAGAAAGTAATATATTAATGCTGGGTTTGAGGCGCTGAATAATCTGACCCCATAAATAAGTAATTTTTGTCATACGTCCCAGACGCGCTTTAGTATCAGAAATCTTGAAATGTATACAAATCTTTTAACAATATCAATATTACTTTTATACAGTTATAATTAAAAAATAAAAAATAAACTTGAGAGAAAATCAGTAAGTACATAATATTATAGATTATCTACACAAAGGTATCACTAAAAAATATTACGTTAAAAACAAAGATTCTACATAATATTGTATTGCGCACTTTTATAATATAGGAACTCAGTATAAGACATCTTTCAGAAGTAGTGACTGACCAGTCTTCATCTTGAAACGATACTATAAAATCGATCTAAGTACTTCCAATCAGAAATGGAAAGGAGAGTGGGATGTTGTATTTAATGAAGTATGTAGTATAACAATTATTATATTATATTCAGTCGTTGAGTCGCAAAATGCTCTCTAGATACTTTTTCTACCAAAGAAAAAAACAGATAAACGGTTTTTATTTCAAACCTACTATTTCCATGTTTATTGACATAAACCGATGATTACAAGTACCTTAATTTGCAATGAAATGTCAGGTAATTTATAATAACGGGGGATTTTAAAATTTCCAGAGCGCATTTTGCGCGTCGATGACTTAATTATTAGTAATAGGTAAATTAAATGTGCCTCGGTAATATTATTGATGAAATAGCATTGTTGCATAATATAGCATTCAAATGATCAATTAATAATATTAATTTTATTCGGTGTGACGTAAGTAAGAAAGAACTACGTGCTTAGTTTTCTTAATTATTGTACGAAGGTCATTTATTATATTAGGTATCTACTAAAATACAAGGGCATTGAAACGTTCATCGTTTGAGTTTAATGGGATTGTATCATTCAATATAACTATCATAATGTATTTATAAATAGATTTTTTCGAGTCTGTTCTTATAAACTATAAGGCCAAATTTTGAAGCTTGCATTAGGGTTAGGGGTTACAAAAACACGATACTAGATGACTTGTGAGAGAATCACCCAAAAACACTTGCAAAAAAATTGAAGGTTTGATTTTAGTAAACAAACGATTGAAAGCTTTTCGAAAAACTGAATACATTTGAATGTCGGCAGGTACAGTTTGAAAAATAGTTCAAAAATATCGGTTACTGCGAGAGGTATCCCGTGAATTCTGAATACCAATGCTGCCACGAGAACTTGGATCTGGGTGAGAACACAGTCTTTTTTTTCATCGTCTGATGACTGGAAATGAGACACGGTTGCAACGTCTTTAGTTAAACATAGAGTATATGCACTGTGGGCACAAGACTTCCACTCCTCCAAAAAGTTCAAGTTAGAAGAACCTACTCATAAAACTATGGCAACTATAACAACTATAGCGACATGATCGAAGAAGAATTTGCATTATTAATGTCATGGAAACGAGTTTGTCTTGAACATCTTGGATTATTTTCTGTTCCTATTTTTAAAACAACAATTATTTATGATGACAGCACTTTTCAAGTTATAAAAAAGTTAGTAAGGCGATGCGAGACTGATTTTTAAAACAATCGATTTTTTTTAATAATATGATTTCCGTCATTACAAGTAGGTCGTAGATAAACCGCATTCAACTCCACAAAAAAACTGACCTACTTCATTTAAATGCGCAATTTTTAATATATTGTATGATCGACTAAGATCGTAAAATAAATATATTCTTTCTGTTTTTTGCTATCGTTTATGCTATGATGTTAGGATAAATTATATTATTTATTATCCGTAGAAACAGGTATGTGACTGTTTGCTTTACTCAATAAAATTGACTATAACTAAGTATCAAGATTATATTATTAAAAAAGGAATAAAAACTGTTTTGAGCTGATATTGTTTTAATAATCTGGTAGATAACATAATAAATGCCCCTCGTATGTGTAATATTATATTATTATATTAACATTTTCATGTTACTTATCTGGCTGTTAACTACATCTCAAATAACCCTTTTCGATACATTATTCTGCATGCATTTTTAGTCTAGCATTTGTCTATTCTGAGAGCAAAGTAGCAAGTGCTTAAATTTAAATACCGACTGTGACGTTTTGGAAAGTTTCAATGCAGACTTCTTACAAATAGTTACAGGTTTATGCATAATAAAGCACAAGTCTGGGTAAGTTCTAGAAGCCATTTTGAGACTTGATACGGGTCTGACATACACAGATATTAGTTTTCTCTGTATGTAATCTTTCACCTTCAAAAACTCTTAGCGGCCCTTCTCACACACTCTCCTTCGTTATTAATTTTTAAATAAATAAATGGTTGTACAGCGATTTTGAAATGCGATTATTCAAAGATAAAAAATATGCAAATATGTTTTCATAAAGGAATTACATCATAAAAAACACGTGATAAATATGTAAGTATCTAATTCTTGAGAAAACACTACTCTAAAAACTCTTTTTTTTAAATAATGTGTTAAAAAAACGTAAATATCTGCTTTATATATTGTGTTTTGTATATTTCTGGTAATATTCTTTTCGTAGAATTTTACAACTTACAATTTTGTTATAAAATGATGTAAAATAAATGTGGTATCTACAAATTTTAGTAAAAGATTTTTTTATGCAAAAAGAACCAATTTTAAAGAAACTTTTATTGTATGACTACTTACAAAAATGGCTGTTGACATCATATTGTCCAAGTTTCATTGAACATTTATTGAACATTTGAGGCGTCACACATGTCAACACATACAGTTAAAATTTAATAAAAAAATATTTGAGTATCTTCAGATTATGTGTGCAATTATATATATATATGTTATAAATATCTAAAAAGTGCCAAAGTTACATAAAAAAATATTTAAAAATACAACAAAACAGATGATTTAATGTGATATCAATAATGCTCAATTTTGTTTTTGTACATTTATTGCAAACATGGGTTTATCAGTAAATTAGCAAATTGTTCTAATTATAAAATAAAACACGATTGAAAAAATACAAATTTTAAACCAAACAGTTATGTATGCTTGGCGTACAACAACGTAATTTAACAAAATATTGAAGTTTGAAATCAGTTTTTGCAATTAGACACCTAATTTATTTTCCTGTTGATCATCAAATCTGGAGAAATTTAGAGGTGTGTTTTGATTTTTTAATAGATGTTAACCATTTTCTTAACTAAATTGGTTCTAGCTCTGTATAAAATTAATATAACTACAAGTAATAAAACAACGCCTAATTTTTACTATATATCACAGAATAGAGCCTTCACTCACGGTCTGGAGACGCGTGCACTGCTAGCTATAGAGACATTATTTCTATGTTCACAAAGCCGTACAAGTTTTCAGATTTGTATTACTAATTTAAACGTAATACTATTTTAATAGAACTTGTTGAAATATGTCGTAAATACTTACTTCTCCAATCCTTTGAATGCGTCCGACTCTATGTTCGTGATTTTATTCTCATAAAGCGTAAGGATTTCCAAAGTATCCAGTCCCTCGAAGGCACGCCCATGAAGCACCGACACCTTATTGTGGTTCATGTTGAGGATGAGCAGATGATGAAGACTTCGAAGTGCTGCAGAAGGGACTACGGCGAGCGAGTTTTGAGACACATCCAGTTGAGTGAGACCTTTACCTATTGGTAGACATATATATTAGTCAATTATCTATTTAACGACTCCAACACCGATACACACATAAAGCCAAACGACGTCTAAGCAAGTCAACTGATTTTCTTTTAAGATACTTTTATATATCCAGACACGGAATAATTGACGCATTAAACATCATTCTGGCATATATGTATAACGATCTCGTGAATAAGATGAACCTATCAACATTAATTATTCCTAAATAATTGAATAATTATCAAAAACTTTTTTTATAAAATTCCATCGCTATCTAAAGGATGATAGTGACAATATACTCCTTTAATCTTTCTAAGATTAAAGTTGTTTTTAAAGCTATCGTCTATGTATTAGATAGTATATAATGTACAAGTTGAATATACCTAACTAAAAAGTTGAACTCTGTTCAAGTCAATCAGGCAGTATGTATTGTCGCAATAATAAAATAAAATGTAAATACTTATTATCGTGCAAAATGCAACACTGCACGCATGAATGAAAAAAGTTTGTTAAGCTTCTTAATTTTCACGCGATAGTAGCAACTCGTGCAATATGTGCGCACGCACGGTTAGAGCTTACTCTTAGATAATATAGTGACGATAAAAACAAAAAAATACATGAAAAACCATGCAGCATAGAGGATAGTATACAATTACAAAAAACGGTCTCGCTTACACTTGAAAAATAAGATCGCTGAGACAATCAGGATTTTTGTGTGTAAACAGTTATTTCCGCGAAAGTTTAATTTAGACACTATTACTGGCAGTTAATACCTACACGTGTGTAGTATAATATATTTATGAGACATTTTTTCTTTGGTTTATTTAAGTTTAATATAAAAAAATCAGTGTGTGTACTTATGTACGCGCGTTAGAAGTTATATTTCTTTGACGTAACAAAACAAAAACAAAAATTGTGAGCTTCTTTGACAAGCTCTGAATTATCTTGTTAAATTACACACTCAAGAAAAAAGACCGCTTATTGGAACGCCGTTGGTTTATTTCTATACACTTAAACTTATATTACTAAATTATATAATGGTTTCTCGTTGTTTTTATTTTTAAAGTACCAACTGTCACTCGGACGTTTAATCGTTTGTTTACGTAAGGAATTGCAAATTGAAAAAAAACAATAATAAATTCGCTGCCTAGGCAACGGAATAATTCTAAACTATAATATTATACTGTATAATCGTCACGATTGCAGTATCATACTGTGGCGTAAAGGTGGTGCGTTCGGCTTATAACCGAACAATCTGTGGTTCGAATCCAATCGAGTGCGTTTTTTTTCGTGTGAAAAAATAAATTATGTGTTACATGTCACACGCCAAAAATATACTCTGATCTATTTTCCCAAGTGCGCCTAAAGAAGTATAAATTAAAAATATATATTATGTAATATAACTCTATTTCTTACCCACTGAGCTCAAAGAAGATTCCTCCACCACTGCCAAACTACTATTATGAATTGTGAGGTGACGTATATCCAATCCCAAGAACACGAACCCTTGTAACTTAGGCAAGTTGTTGTGCCTTAGTTTCAGATAGAAGATGATGGCCGACCTTCCTTTCAAGACGGCCATGGCCTTGGTGATATGCGAAGGGTCAGTGAACTCGCAGAGTATGTCCAGGCCATTTTTCTTCACACTGCACGAGCATGGGGATATTTCTGCGTGCGGGGGGCACTGTTGAGCGGACTGCGGCGCTGCTTGCGGGACGCACAGGGCCGCCAGCGCAGCGAGAGCGAGCCACCGCCCCGCCATGGCAGGGCCGGCGCCTGCGCCCACCCCCGGAAGTGACGCGAGCGCGCGTCTGAGGACACTACCACCAAGACATGCCCTTGCACGCCGGACGCTGCTCACACTGCAAAAAAAGGAAATAAAAACAATTAGGAAAATGCGTGAATATATTTGTAGCTAGCAACACACAATTTAAACTAAGCCGGCAATATTTCTTTTTGAAAAAAGTTTTGGATAGTTTTGTATGAGACTTTTACATTTCAGTATGAAACTTACTAATTTAGTGGAGTTGATTCAACTCGCATTTTTCCTCCCGTATGTATTATGATTAATTTACAATAATTTATTCTTTTTGTCATTTCAGAATTATCTCCCTTTTCCTTTCGCATACATAATTATTCTTTTTAATTTTATTTTCATCAAATAGTTTAATTCTGTCTTGATATTAATGTAAAAAAAATATTTAACAAACATAATAATTATTGGAATAATTATACAATTCGGCACAATATTTCAAAACACATCAAAAACATACTTATTGGACAACTAATATTTCGGCTAATGTGCTTTACCAATTATTATGCTACCTGCACTATACATGTGATCCAGTATTCATAAATTTTGGAAATAATTAATCATTGATGAAAAATAGTAATTGTGTACTAAGTTATTTCTTTCAACTACTGTTGGCTAGTGATATTCTTAATATTATATTTTTTCTTTCTTTTGACCATGTCCAATCCTAATAGGATCATATGGGCTTCCACATAGTGGAGGTTTGTATTAACAGATTTTATTTTTACGAGAAATGGATGTCAGCCACTTGCTCAACCTATTAGGACCATACTCTGACTCATGCACAAATTGAAAAACACTATGTGAACTTGCCAGACCCAGGATTCGAACTTGGTACCCTCGACACTATAGACCGGCGCTTAATCCACGCGGCCATCGTGGGTGTAATATTATATTACTGTTAAGTAACCATACAGTAGACAATATATAAGATAATATTATATCCATTAGTAATTATTATTATATTTTGTTTGTAAATCGTTATAAAATAAAATTGTATGAAGGAACCCCTGTAGACACTCGAACCCTGGGTCACCTTTGTAGGAGATGGGTGGATAATGTCAAGAGAGACGCAGAGAGGCTGAGTGGGCCATATTGGAGAGAGAGAACTCGGGACATAAACTCCTGAAGCACAGTTGTGCAACGTGCTATAGACTTGATTGCTCTGTAGTGCCAGTTTAAGTAAGTAGGTATGGAACTGTGTACATTGTTATTACTCTGAATTCTTCTGTTTTTTTAAATTTTATATTTAATAAAACAAATGTACATAATATTTAAAGATTTAACAGTATGATTAAAATAATTACGAATTATACATTTTATATGAATAGTTTCTATAAATTCACGAAGCTTTTATAATCGTGTTAGCATTATGGCGTTTTTAACCGTAGCAAAGTGTGTTCCTGTTCTATGCGTACTTCACAAGGTGAAACTTTTATCTGAAAATCAGTAACATTCTTATCTAGATTAGTGCTATTCAACGTAATTTATCACAAATGTAGTGGTCTATGTATAGTATAAAGCTCATGCTACATACTAGCGTTTTTATTTAAAAAATCTGTAACCGAAAATAGTATAGATTAGTGGTTTACAAGACAAGCGTTAGAAGTTATAAGCTTTTTTTGTAAATATACTACATTCGCATTGTCCGTTGCCTTACACAAATTATCAATATCATTACCAATAGCATAATAATAAAGTTTTGATTTTCCCCTCAGCTTTTTCCCCCTTTTCATATCCAAAATAACTTTTTCCAATTCAGTAAGTACTTTAATTAAACGGAAATCATCAGTGACCAGCGATTTTTAGCATGAAGTAAATAAAACAAAAAAAATGTTATTTGAATATTTCGAATATCCACGTCTATTTAATAAGTGCATTTTATTTTTTCTCGTTTCTATTATTATTAATTTTAATTTATCTGTGCTTGCAAATAATATCAAAACATAAAAATTAATGAAATTATTAATCCGTATATTATTTAAACAACATATTTACTTTATTATACAATATATTATTTACATTTTATTAAAACTCTATGCGTATTGTAGAGTAATATTTATGTACTTTTTTGTAGATACCTACATAGGCTTATGCGTTAGTCAGCCCATATTTGAATTCATAACAAATACGCTTAATGAATGAAACGAATAGGTCCTATAGCGGCTAAATTAAAACATAAGTGACAACTGGAGTCATTACCTGTTACAAAGCGAAATCAATTATGTTTTGTTTCGAATATCAAAAAAAAATGAACTAACCGCCAGATTAAATATTGTAATAATTTTTATAATACAGAAAAACTGTTGCAGTGTTTTATTAATTATGTTTAATTTCAATATTTGTTTATGAATCGTGTAGTAATTGAAATATTTAAAATTATTGATTTTTTTAAAAATATATGGATTACATGACAGAGGAGTCAAATTAGCGCTTATTGTATCCAATAAGTTAATTAAGTAACCAATTAATTACTCAAAGTTTTTTGTAAAGTTTAATTTTAGCAATTAATTTGGAATTATTCAATTTATATATAGCAGTTTTAATAAAAGTATTTACAATTATATAAGTACAAAAAAATATAGTTTATGGAAAATCGTAAATAATAATAGTAAAATTTTAGATCGTCCAAGTTTTGGTCAACTGTCATTATATGTGTAGGGTTTTAAATTAGTTTAAAACAATTGAACAGTTGTCTAATTTTTCTTTTATTTCTGTGCTTTAAATTTAATCTAAAAAAAATTAAGATAATAATAATTATATTATTCTCTTACACCAATCAGGCAAGTTATATTATCCAAAGGAATTATAAGAATAAGAAGAAATATCGGTTGGTTCGACATACTTTTAGTAGTATGATAATACGTTTCTTACTAAAGATGACATATTATATTCCGAACTACCGCAATGCTTCAAAACTAAAGTCATAGATCAATGTGTCTTTCCGGAAATGATTTATAGATCTGAAACTACGACTTTAACGACCAGGTTAGTATACAAATGAAGCGCGGAGTAATTCCAAAAGACTTATATAAAAATATTATTGACAAATAAATATATCCCTTATATAATGTTTGAGGCTTTCACGGTTGTTTTTCATCGTTGTAGATTTTTGGGTTTCCACCGTGTGTCCTTCTTCCTTCTTTATTTGACGTTTCGGGCTCGTTGCAGAGGCCATTATCAAGAGATGATATGTTCTATGATAAAAATGTAGTGTAGGTATATGAATATAAACGTTGCTCTAAGAATGTCAAAAGGAATCCGATTAGCTAAGAGCAAACGTGGTTCAGAGCTCTTGATCGGTTACATAAATGTAAAAATTAACAGTATAAGATAAGTACGTAGTTAAGTTTTATATATTTTTTTAAAACTTGAAACGTGAACGAATTACAATTTAAAAAAAAATACCTGAAAGTTTTTCAATGATAAGTCATATTCGTTTTTTGTTAATCAAAAAAGTTAAGTGCCTTATCGAAATCGTCCACTACCGGAAGTTCAAACATCTATAACGAAGCATTAGTTTAAACGGGTTTTTAAACTGCTTACCTGATGAAAATTTCATTCGGCCTTTGGTTTGAGAATTTTCCCTTTTACCGTATTTTAATTTTGTAAGACAATTTCAACTTTCTAATCGACGAGGCTTAACAAAATTATTATTCAATCTTGTAACTATAGCATCTAATACTATTAGCTTTTTAAACAAGGGTAAAACTTACGAAGTCTAACTTAAACATCATTGTTTAAAATAATAAAAATCAATTTCACCCTTATTAATCGAGTTAGAATAAATTAGTGGAATAACATTTGACAAACTGTGTACATTTAAGTCCACAAATTATTTTTTATTCAATATCTATTTCGATTATCGTTATTACTAAGTTAATTTGTTATTAACTAACTAGATATTATAGGATTTGGTATTGACATTTCAAAATGCTTTATAAAAATTCCAATAATAAATGCAATGCCATAAAAACGAGCTTAAATTTTCCGGAAAAGTTTTATTTTCAGGGTCGTATTTAATTGTAAGATATTTATTAATGTAAGTTAATTATTTATTCAAAAGTACCTTAAAAAGTTAGAGCCTTGATGAGCCAGCTTAAAAATTGATACTGCAAAAAGGCTTTCCCGGTGAAAGTCGTTTTGCGCTTTTGGGAGTGAGTGAGAATTTTTTTCTTACGGGGCTTAATGGACGGGGAGCTTTTTTACCTAACCTATAAAAAACGATGCGTAAAACGTGTTGAAACACATCCGGCTTCCGGTTCTTTCGTTTAAGGAAATTCTGTATTATAAGTCAAATCATCATTAAATAGTATTTAGTAGCTTTTAAAGTATTTAGTACTTTGCTATATGATTTTGAATTTTATTTCTTGAGAAAATTTTTACATTTATGTTTATTTCTCATGGCAATATTTAACAACCAACATATCCTAAAAATGATATTAAAAGACTATGCTAATGAATATTCTTTTTTGTTTTATATAGGTACTCAGTTTTATTTTATATGACGACGTTGCATTATTGAAAATGAATTGTAAAAACTTCTTGCAGTTTTACATTTAATATTTAACTAAGAAAAATAATAATATTATTATATTCAGAGAATTATTGATAGATAAAATATATTAAGAATAAAAAAATATCCTCATACAAGTGGTTGATAAAAGACTTTTTTACGAGAAATTTTTGTTAGCCAATTATCCAAATTAGTGGGTTCTTTCTCTAGACCAGGATCGTGGAAACAAAATTAAATTACACCAAATTTAGAAAATATGAATGTTTAAGAGAAGTTATTGTTTAAATAATGCTTCGAATAAAATATAATCGTCAACTGTCTAGCTAGATGATTTATGCTGGAAGAAAATGTAATAATGCAGAGACACTTTTTGAAATCCGTTCCAAAATCACGCATGGAATTTAAGGATATTATGTATGATAGATGATTCAACTTATTTTACGTAAAAAGTGCAAACGCTTTTAAAATTTTACAGCGGTAAATGATAGAAATGCTGTTACTTTTTACAATACCTCAGTTTTGTGAATAAGGATTTTTACATTATATTAGCATGAAAATGGCGTATAAAAATCAATTAAATTCCGAAAATAGCATCTAAGTTGCTGTGATATTAACACTGTTTTATGAATAATAAAATTACACCATTTTACTTAAACCCTAACCAGATGTTGAAATGGAATGTTTCAGATGTTCAATCACATTTTTTTTTATCTTGATCTTATACCCTGCGTGTCCATGGATTTACCGCTGGCAGTACGTAGTATCGCAGTCGTAACAAAATTATATTATACCAGCTGTCAACACGTATTATCATGCAAATTGCAAGATTGCATGCATGGATCAAAAAAGTTCAGAAGCGTCTGAATTTTCACGCGACAATTTGACTATGCGATATCTACGCCTGCGCAGTAGAACGGCCAACCTACCAGTAAAAAAAAACTAACTACACCGCGCAGAGGCTTATTTGAGGTCAACTGATTTTCACAACCTGTCAAATAGTACCATAAAATGACAACATCACGTCTCGCTTACTCTTGAAGAATGAGATTGGCAAGACAGTCAGCACTTGTACGTGTAAATAGTTATTATCGTGATAGTTTCAAATAATATACACTATTGGTGCAAGTATATTATCCATGCACATATACAGGCGCTATTAAGATAAGCTTATTATATATTATTTTAATTTACTTTTGTTCACTTAAAGTCTAGGCTAAATAATATTATTGAACACAAATTAATACATTTGTGGTAGGTAATAAATACCTGATCAAGTTTCCCGATTACTACTCAAGATCAAACATTAAAAACAGCATTTTTTACAGATACAAAATTAAATCCTGCAATCACCGTTTTCGTAGATGAAACTACTCCACCAAGGGATTTAAATGCTTCTATATAACGATGATGATAATATGAATATTGGGCGACCTTTAAAGGTTGCTGAAATCGAAAAAAATATTGGTCCGCAGATATTTTCACAAACTTTAATTAAATTCTTCAGCATTTTGGAAAAATCTAATATAAATTGTACTGTGAAACATAATTTAGTATCATACAAACGTTTGGCAGCTTTTTTACAGTATATGATATGGATTTATTTCTAAATTAGAGAAGCAGACAACTTTTTTTTATATATTATGTAGGTATGTCTACTTATTATACTCGAAACAATAATATTTTTTTACAAAATACTTTTATATTCTATTCCCAGTATATTATATTAGATAACATTTTTTTCAGATTTTTCATGGAATTTTGTTTTTGAAGAAATTCATCTTTGTCGAATATTACTTTCTTTACAAATGAAACCCACATTTCTGGTAATTAATCAACGAAGCCTAACTAAATTAGATATCGGAAAACTATCAAACTGATTCCTTGGTTAAACTGACCTCTGGGGAAATTGATCGGATTGCATCATACTTTTGCTACAGCGTATTACATAATAAATTTTCTTTCCTACAATTTATCAAAGGTAAGTGGGTTTTTATTTTATTTCTACTATAAATGTTAGTTTCTATATAGATCACAAATGGGCAACACATTACACGGAATTACCTACTAGAATTTATTTTTAGCAATTTCTTCATACTCTTAAAATATGTGATTATTATAGTTATTTCATATGGGAGTTGAAACTGTGTGGATATTTTATTTAAAAATAATGTGTTATATCACAACACTACATTCAATTAAATAATAATACTCAAGGAGAAGTGGTACTAAAGCGCAAAGTGTTCAAGCAGTGTGTGCTTGCCGTAATCACATATGCGTGTGAAACATGGACCCTAAGTGAAAGAGAGATCCGGAAACTTATAGCAGCACAACGTAGTATGGGTAGGTGCATGCTGGGCATAATTATAAATGACAAAACGAGGAATGACTGGATAAGGATACAGACAAAGGTTTGCGATATAACAGAGTTCGCTAAAAACCTCAAATAGAAATGGTCTGGACACATAGCTCGAAGAAGGGACAATCGTTGGAAAAACCTAGTCATCCAGTGGTACCCTAGAGGTACAAAACATCCGCAAGGTAGACCTAGAGCTCGCTGGATGGATGAAATGATAAAGTTATGCGGAAATATGTGGCAACGCACAGGAACGAGGGAATTGGAATCAGCTTGTAGAGGCCTACGTCCAGCAGTGGATTGATTTAGGCTGATGATGATGAAGGTGAAGTGGGTCCAATTTAAGAATTCGCTGCAACCTAATATGGCTTTAATTGAATAATTTACTCATATTTATATCTGAGGGATTAAAAACCCGTCATTTTATGTAAACCATATTATATAATTATTATATTATACGCTTTTCAAAATATATAGCGTTGTATTATTATTCCAGAATATAGAGATTTGACCCTGTCTGTTTCTGCGAGTTAAATATTTAGACAGTAAAATGGTTTTTAATGTACATATTAATGAAACTATCAATAAATCAATAATAATACTAGGTTATACTCTTCAGATCTCGAAACCGTTCAGATAAGTTCTGAAGGTACTTTATATTTCATACATTCGATCAGTAGTTGAGTACGTTTCTGCAGTATGAAATACACAGTACGTTACATTTTATATAAAACCTCTCGAATGAGTACAAAATAGATTTAGGAAGCACGTCAATTTTATTGCTTACTGTTATGATTTATATAATTACAGAAACGACGCAGGAAATTCTATCTTGACCACCGACTGCGTATTTCATGTTACGATCTTTGGAAAGTCGATGTTCTTTTTAGACCAGTAGTTTATTTTCAAAATTATTAATAGTTTTATTGACTTTATGTAGATATAATATATTAAAAACACATATTCAAATACTATTGCAAGCTAAGAATATTCTATATTTAAAGTAATGTTGAATTTTTTTGAACACAATATAACAGTTATAGCATACTATTGTACATATTTTAGGGCCCAGCGTACCTATTCAATACACAAGGCTATTTTCGGTGGCTATCGAGGGTAATTTATGCATTGAGGCAGTTAGTTGTTACAATAAGTTAACCGTCTGAACTGTCAAAAAGTGCTACGTCTGTTTTAACAGCACCTCTCTTGACTGTCTTAATTTTAAGAGCGAGATAGACAATTTTCACAGTTTAAAAAGCAAACTTATTGTAATAATTATAATATCTCAATACATAAATATGATAAACTACTCTTGATAGCCACTGATAGCAGTCTTATGTATAGAATAGATACGCTGGTGCCATATTAAATTATGTCATTCTGATGCCATCTTTTTTCGTATTATAAAAATCAATATTTCATGAATATCACATAAAATATATCAAAAACCATTATATTCTAACAAATTTAATATCATATCTTATAGATCTAATATCAAATAAGTTTTTAATAATTTAAAATATTTTTAGTTGTCAATGTTGTTATCAGCGAATGATAATAATCTTTATCATTTTTCAATTGTGTCTATAAATACCATTTATATTGTTATCTCTTAATTTTCATAATGTTAATTCCATAAATAATTTTTGGCAGGTAATAACTGCCATTAAAGCCATCAAATTGTAATATATAAAAAATTCATTTAAGCAAATGAAAAGAATAGAATTGGGTCACAATTGTTTTGATTGTCAAACTTACTCGATCAGTCGAAGAAAATATGTTATTTATATAAGTACTACGTGTTCGAAACTCAACATCAGTGACGGACTGGTCAACACATATAGATGAAAAACTTCAGATAAAGAATGTTACGTTTAATGGAACATACGTTAAAGTGCCCACCACCACCCGTCATATATGCACAACCGTGGATATGCACGGCCGCTTTCTATGACGCTTTAAACGTGTCTGAAAGAAGTGATTTTAAGTGCTCATTCCATCCCGAGACGGAGCCGCACGGGACTGATGCTGCAACCATGCACCGTAGTGCTGAAAGAAGAAAGTTAAGAAAGAAAATGTTTGTTTTTGGACTGGCTCTGCTGTCCGCTGACGTTAAGCGCTTTGTGTACCCGCATACTGAGTGTCACGAATTGAAATGGATGAGTCTACAGAAGAGTCGGGACTATCCCGCTCCCCATACGACGCTGCAAATTTCTCAAATGCCGCAAAGTTGGCCTCGGTTGCTACCAGATCTCCATGACCAATTGGGCCCGTGTGAGGACGGACCCTGGCAAACAGCTCCGCTCGTTCGAATTCCATAAGCGGGCAATCCCAGAGGATGTGTTCAACATCTTGGTGGTCATGCCCGCAGGTACAACCCGGCCCATCTACTATCAAGCCAAACTCGTGGAGTCTGGCGGCGAAGTTGCCATGGCCGGTGAGGAACTGGCTAATCCAGTGCGAAGGTTGGAGTCTTCTAGTTTGGTGCCTGCAGAATACGTCTGGAAAAAAACGGTAAGTGTGCCGCCCCTTGGGGGAGGCGGTCCACCTCGCCTGCCATGCCGCAAATGCGGTCTTGTACACAATGTCACTTACAGTCTTCCTGTAAGGAACGTCCTCGGATCTCTGCGGTGGTGTCAGATGGACACCGGCGAGTATTGTGCTGATCCCCCTCAAGAGGAGGGTGATCGATCCTCTGACTTGGACGTGCAGATCGAGGGGTAGCACCCCCGCGAGTACGGCAAGCGCGTCAGTAGAAGTTGTGCGGTAGGCTTTGGTAAGCGAGATCAGCGCAAGTCGCTGCCCGCTTAATAGTGCGCGTCTCACGAGAGTTAAGGAGTTTACTCGAGAATGCCAAATGCTGGAGGCGTAACCGGCAATTCCCATGAAAATTGCGCCGTATGCAACCTTAAGGGCTCTAGGCTTAAGTCCCCAATTGCTGCCCGCCATTCGGGCCATTCTCTGATAGGCCGAATTGGCCTTAGAGACGGCCGTCTTGGCGTGGTGAACGAAAGACAGCTTGTCATCAAGAATTACTCCCAGATACGTAACCCTTTCGGAGAAACGCACTGAGGTCTGGCCAAAACGAACCGTGGGCGGCCGTCGAGTTATGTTGACCCGAGAACTACCCCTGAGGAGGACAGCTTCCGTTTTGCTCGGGGCAAAGGTCAGCTTGTTCAGCAACCCCCAATTAAGGATTCTGCCCAAGGCGTCCGTGGCTGCACGCTCAAGTGCCGGTCGGCTGGTCGCCCCAACAAGCAGGAGCAAGTCGTCGGCGTACGCAACGAGCGTGCAGCCCGGAGGCAGTGGCAGGGACAGAACGTCGTCAAACAGAATGTTCCACAGAAGGGGTCCCAGGACGGAGCCCTGGGGACACCCCATGGTGGTCCTCCTGTGAATCAGGCTGGGGCCGGAGTCGTAGGTTATCTCCCTATTGCTGAAGTAGCTTTGAACTAAGGCAAAGAGGTCCCCGGGGATCTGTTTCAGCCTAAGCTTTGCCAGAACCAAGGGCCACCACGCAGTATCAAACGCGCCCGCTATGTCGAGAAAAATCCCGGCAACGAGGTCCTTGCCAGAGCTCTCCACAGAATCGATCACAAAGCGAATCGCATCCTCGGTGGACTTTCCGGGTCTAAACCCAAATTGTCTTTGCGAGATTGGACAGTTTTCCGACAGGTGGGACTCAATCCTGCTGTTTATCAATCTTTCCAATATCTTCCCGAAGACGGGAAGGAGCGTAATCGGTCTATACGCTTTCGGACAAAGTGCAAGTACATTACGTCAGTGGCTTGAAAGTTTACAAAAAGAGAGCGAGTACTACGAGTGTCGAAGATCGGGCAGAGTGATCACTATTATCACTCACAAATCTCTATATATGTCATCAAATTACCGTAATCATGTTCTTTTTCCTACTGTACTATAAGACATGATGTTTGTTTATTCTTACATATTATTATTATAAGCCGGACCATCGAGTTTTGAGAAATCTGATGCCGGTAGGCTGAATAAAAAATCGCAGATCTAATGATTGTAATGATATCGCCAGATGCCATCTCAGAAGAAGGTGCCTCTTTTATTCTTGACAGTGTTGACTTGTATTGTTGTTTGATTTAATAAAACGCATTTTTTTTGTAGTACTTATTCCATTTTAATAAATAAATTTGTACCAGTTTCGTCCGCTTCAGAGAGACATTTTCAACTTGACTTGTCTGTTTTAGATAACTTAATCTTATAGTAAGTACACACGAACGTTCTTGCTCGATGGTTTTACACTGATTTCAATATGTCTCAACGTGTGTACCATCTGGCTCGATTGTTTTTTGTTCGACATCGAACAAATTGCGCTATCCAAAAAAGATTGATGGTCCGTAATTCTTGCGCGATGTAATTTGAGTGAGGGAGTGAGGATTCACCGGTAAGGCTAGTGTGGCCTCGCTCTCACTCGTGGTCGAAGTTATGGCAGTGCGACGGTGGCCTCACAGCGCCTTGTGTTGAGTTGCTCGACTGTGTGGACGCAACGACGGGCATGCTTCCAAGTCAACATGCTCGATCGAGCAAAAACGTACGTGGGTACTAGGTTTTAGACTTTGAGAAGATCAGTTGTTACTTTTTTTCTCCCAAGAAGCAGAAATAACTTATCATTGATAATGCCAATTGGGCCGGTAAATGTGTCCACATACCTTTTGATACTGATCTATTCTAACTATATCAGAATGAGTTTAGATGAACGTTGTTTTATAATTTGTTAAAATAGTACCTACTTATCTCATTCGGCGTACTACTTTCATGGTGTACTCAATTATTTTATACTACTCTATACTGAATCTAATTCTTTTTAATACAGTTTTTTATTGTTTTTTCATAGAATATAATATATGTATTTCGAATCATAGAAGCTACCTATTTTCGCTTACAATCATACTTTAATTCTTCTCTAATTAAATTAATCTATTTTTATATACATAGATTATACGTGGAAATGTACAAATCACAGCTATCTTTGTGAAAGTGGTAAAACTATGTATGATTAATACTGGTAAAATTTATTTTCGTTAATTAAACATTGATTCTATTTTAATGAGGCTTACGCGTTGACCACACATGAAGCTATACGATATTGGTGAATTTTCAATTTGACCGACTTCGATATCTGATTATAATTATTACTGAACCATATGCGTACATTAAAACATATTCGAGAATTTAATATACAGATATGTAAAAGTAAATTATCATTTTTTACTCTTAAATTTATTTATGGACTTCTACAGGGTTGAGGTTATATTAAGAGTTTTTTGTATGATATTATACAGTTAACATACAAATATGTAAATATATAGCTACTAGAAACCTTAGCCTTTTAAGCTAAATTGCGTTTTTGATATTTTGTTAATATAATATAATTCGTGTGTAATTTGTCAGGTGAGTAAATTTTTAACTTTGTCTGTTCATTCAATTCGATAAAAATATATTTTTTTTTAAAGTAAGTATTTGAAATAATAATATGATTATGATGTTAAAACAGAAAACATTAACTGATACCAGAATTTAAAAGTTAGTAACAAAAACATTTCTAAGAACGACAGTAAATTGCATAACTTCTGAAACTCAACGACACCTCTGGTATCTCCCAACAGGTAAAATACCTCTTCCAATCACCTTGCGGCGTCATGAACGTACATAAAACAGTGGCCAGATTACCTGTTTGGATTCCCGTGCTAATCCACTGCCCCAAACACTTACCGAGACAATACACGGCAAAGTAATTAAACGCAAGACAAAGGTACCTCCATAATTAAAAAAAATTCTATAAGTATTATGTCTTCTACAATTATTTTTTATTAGTGATAGTGGCGTGCGGTGATTTCTGTGTGAAGAGATTTCGTTGATGCTGGGATATATTATACCTGACACTTGTTGGGCAATTTCTAGTAGCATTGCAGAAAATGATCTTTGTACTGATGCGCTCATCGATGGTAGGTATTGTAAGAATAAAACCCTGGGTCATTTAAATATTTTTTAACACAACTTAATTTTTCAGTTGTAAAAAAATGAAATATTGTCCATAATAATGTTACAGCGTAATCTAATATATAAAAATCAATATTTGTTTGTTTGTTCGTATTTTATGCGCTGCCATACCGTTCATCCGATTGCGATAAACCTTTGATAACTTATTGCCTGCACTTTCGCGAAGGTTATATGTATTGTAACTTACAGTAGGTCTTATATATTAAAATGAATGTCTGTCTGTCTGTCTGTCCCGTATGCGTTCTTAAACTATTAATCCGATTGCGATGTAACTTTGGTGAGTTGTTGTGTGCACACTCGCGAAGGTTTCTGAATTAAAAAAAAACATCTTCTTCTTCTGCATTATATCTTCTTTTATTCGTATGGTTCCTATACCATTCATCCGATTGCGATGAGACTTTTGGAAATTGTTGTGCCAATACCCGCAAATGTTTCTGAATTAGTACAACCATCTTCTTCTTCTATTTGTATGCGTTCCTATATCATTCATTCGATACCAATCAAACTTTGGTGAATTGTTGTGCGCACGCCCGCGAAGGTTTTTGAATTAGAAGAACCATCTTCTTTTTCTTTTATTCGTATACATTCCTATACCATTCATCCAATTGCGATGAAACCTTTGTCAGTAAAGTTGTTGTGCGCATACCCGCAAAGGTTTTTAAATTAGTATTATATAAAATAGAAAGTTTGTTTGTTTGTTTGTTTGTTCCATCCAATTTTGATTTTTTTTTTACTACATAATAATAACGTTTGCATATTTTGGATTCGATTTTAATTTAGTGTTCTTTTGTTTGACCTTTACTCATATTAGAATTATTTTCATATTGCCATATAATTGTACTACACAGATATTTTAATATTAAAAAAATAATTACTTATTATTATTTTTTAAATAACTAAGATAAATGTATCCACGAAGTGACCCTGTGCGAAGCCGGGTACTTCAGCTTGTATAATATGAAAAAATCTCGGTAATCTTGAAAGTTTTTTGATCATGTCCGATCCAAATAAGATCATAATAATTATTATGGAGGTTCGTTATAAACAGATTTTTGTTTTTACGAGAAATGTATGTTATCCACTTGTCCAACCTATTAGGTCCATAATCAAACACAAATTGAAAATAATATGTATATTTTCCAGACCCAGGATCTGAACCTGGGACCCACAACGTTATAGGCCGACGCTTAAGCCGCTCGGCCATCCTAGGCGAAATTTAGTGACATTTAATAGACCTATAAACAATAAATTGTCAGTGTCGTTAAATTAATAACTTTCATAATTTCTTCTACACAATTATTTTCAAAATTAAGTTTTTAGAGTTTTTGGTATTATCTAAATATTAAAACCTAATTTTACTTAAATTCGTACTTTAGCATCATTTATAAAGAATGTAAATAATGTGATGTTATTATTCATTTTTAACCGATAACTGAGACAGAATTTGAAAGAAATTTTGAAAGAGAAAAACAGCCATCTTACGCCACTAAACTAACGTACGCATGAGAAAAACTATCAATTGACTTACATTGATAATCCTTCGAAGGTATTATAATATTATACATAAAAAGAAACAATATATTTATATACCTAGCTCCAATAAATGCACATACCGTCAAAAAAGCAATATTTTCTTAAACAATTTCATATGAATCCGTAGGAAATCCACACACATTATTTTTTCAATAAATAGGTCCAATGAATGTTGTCAAATCTCTTTTGTTGATAGCTTTTCTATTATGTGGTATTACGTGGTAGATGACCGCACGGCTTAAGCGTCGGCCGATAGCGTTGTGGATTTCAGATTTGAATTCCGGGTCTGGCAACTACACATATTGTTTTTCAATTATTGTGCATGAGTCGTATAGACCTAATAGGTTGAGCGAGTGGCTGACATCCATTTCTCGTAAAAACAAAATCTGTTAATACAAAATTCAACTTTGTGGAGGCCCATATGATCCTATTTTGGATATAACATGGTCGAATGAAGAAAAAAAAGAAAACATATTATATTAGTTATAAAATAAAAGCTGAACAAAGTAATAAAAAAATATTATTAAATACCTATCGTGTTTTTCTTCCATTATAATTATAATTTAAAGTATCTATGGTCATCTATCATTATAGACATTATATTTCACAGTATGAAAGTTTCCCAGTCATGTGGATATTCTGTAAATAAACCCCCTCATATTATGGTTTCCATCGCACATTTCTAACTTATATGATTTGTGCGTACGTGCTCGCTTTCTACAGAAAACTCTCTTGCCTGTCTAATAATAGATACTATATATATACATATTTGACGTAGCAAACCGGGAAAGCGGTGTGACGTTCATTCAATACATCAATGTTTTGCTTTTCATTTCTATTGAATAGTATTTTAGTATAAAATCTATTTCTATATATATATAAAAACAGGTACTCATTAACCAAAGGTCGTCCTAAGACCCGATGGATTGACGAAATTTTTAAAATAGGGTAAAAGTCCATGAAAGAATTTTTTTTTCTTTCGTGGGGCCAATCCTTCGAATCGTGATAAAAAAAAATATATTTATGTTTGCTTGCTTGCCACAAATGTAAGAACTGATTCAATTTAACCATCTGAGCTAATTAGGTAGGTTTATATAAAAATAATCTAACACACTTATTTTTATATTACTTTATATTAAAATTATCGAGTGCTCCGATTCATAATTTTTGCGTCTGCTCTTCCAAATTATTTTTTTTATTAAATATCGTATATTATGTTTTCTAATCTTGTAATTTATTTAGTTAAAAAAACTAGATTATTTTAAATAAACTGACTATTTTATTTCAAAGATTATACCTAATAATAATGTAAACAAATATTGTTTTAACAACAATAATTAAAGTTTGCCATGTATATTGCAAAACTTCAACTAAGCATTCGCTTGCATACAAATTCTGTTACGTGACTACATATTAAAAAAATAAGCAATCGTTTAACGATACATTTAAAACCTGGAAACGCCGCTTTCAAATGTACATATAAACAGAAACCTGAAGATATAGTTAAATTTAGTCTTATATGCAGATAAAGATATTATATATTATCTAACATATTGTGTAAATCGTTGTAACAAACAAGTCAAGTATTGGTTCTCTCGCATTTTGTGATGCATATCGCGAGAACGTGTTGCAGCTCCGTTTAAGGGGTCGGGTAGTCTCAAGATGACTTAAGCGGCTCTTTGTGTGCGCACTGGCAGACGGAACCATCTACCCGCCTGAAATTAGCATTAATGAGAGAGGCCACGGAAGTCGGAACACGAGCTCTACAACATAGTCACAAGTGGTCTCCACGAATGCCTTCGACCTCAGTTAGATTCATTAAACGGACGAAGAATGAGTTATTGACAAAATAAAATTAAAAAAATATATAAAAATAAGAATGTTTTTGAATTATCTATTTAATACTATAACACTTTTGCAGGAGTCTAGGTGGTTTAAAAGTACAGCAAAGCGCCAAACATATAATGATGCACGTAGCGTACTATCGCAAGACGTCACGTGTAATGACGTTTTTTTTGGTATTTAAAATGTTATCAGACTGATGGTTCCATTTTGTAGCACATTTTGAACATTTAAAGTTTTTAAACGAATATTGTCAGTTAGCAAAATCTGCCGAAATCACCAGAACAAAAATGGGGTCATCTCACGCATACCGCTTTGCATCGATACCCGCATGACTCAATGAACTTTTTTTATCATTCTCTAGATCACTCACATTTTCGACTCATGTCAAAATCGCATGTTTTTTTGTTTTTAGCGGTTGGCAATATGTATTTTCTATAAGAATATCGTTGGATGCAGGTAATATCGCAAGTAATTTTAACGTACGCACACGTCGAAAATCACAAGCACAATCGAAATCAAAGCCTTCAAATGACAATCCGGTGCTTTATACATTAAACTACTGTACAGCAGTTGCCTTACTAATGCTTATACTGTAACTGTAAACTGTTTTGTACTATAACATTTAACCTAATTCCATTGTTAATGTGTAATGACATTTTAATGCGCTTACTGAGCGTATTGATAGTGAGAATCTAATTTTATTTCAAAAAAAAATTTTTATACTCGCTCCTTTATTTAGAATACGGTTTTAACATTATTTTATTGTAATAATTTATTATATAAACGAGAATAAGATTAACTGTTTTTTTATTCAACGAATAATTCACAAGATTTAAGAATGTAGCATTCTTTTTATTGAACATACATAATTTGAAAACACTTCTGACTTCTGATATAACCAATAGCAAAAATCTGTTGTGAAAGAAGTACTTTGATTTAAAATACAAAAGCCGATTGCCAATAGTAATGCAATTTAGAAAGCGCTTCAGAAATTATTGTAAGTACCATCAATTAAAATTCGACGCAAATAGATAAGATACCAATAGCATAGTAGTCAGTGCACGTGGACGTGATTCCTGAGAGACACGTGTTCGAATTTTGCTGTGTCGTATTTTTTTTCAAAAAAGATTTTTTCTCTTGGTTATATATTTCTCAGAAGTGTTTTCAAATTATGTATGTTCAGTATAAAACTTAAATCAATTATAATTTAAATTAAAATTCTACCAAGTTTATTAACGTCATGATTTATTTATCATGTATCTGTATTTAAAACATATATATATGACATACGAAATGATGCTATTGTGTGCGCATAAATTATTGTTATAAATAATAATTAAATCGTTGGCGAATATTGCAATGTCACTCAGTTGTCAAGAATTACTTACTCTCTCCGGCATTTTGCTAGATGGAATTGGTTTCCCGTACTGCATGCTGAGAGGTGGCTTCCTGTGCAAGATTTACGGCTTCATACATCCCCCTAGCTTCATTTCTATTATACCTATAATACAGCATTATATAGAATATTGCACAACAGAGTTTAATTCCGGGGAAACAGATTTACGTGAACCTCATGAGAATTAACTGACTTAAAATATTAAATCGATCTTTTCAGTCTTGAAAAAAATATAATATACGATATTTATCATTTTCTAAAAGTTACTATGTTCACATTTCGGTAGAGTCAATAATTAAATTTCATACAAAGTTGTTTTTTATGTATTTATTTTATTTTATTCAGAACCACGTACTTTTTTTCTACTAGCCGCCATATCTTGACATTAAGGCGTATTCCGTGTCATAAAAAAAAGATAAATGCTAGTTATATTTGTGCTGGAAACGCCCCAGAAAGAAATTTATAAATTTGTGGTTGGAAATGGACTTACGTATAAAATATTTATAATTACTTCAATTATACATGGATAAAAAGATACCTTCTCTCTCACCGTACATTTATTGAAGTTAAAAAAATCCTTAGTTGAAACTTAATATAACCGATCTTCCCAAATAAACGTCAAAATGACATACATACATGTTCTCTTTCAACCAACATAATAATAAATTCATAGTTTTATGGTATCCTGTGATTAACCACAAAAATGTATTTGAACCAGGGTATTATCAAATATTTATCTAAATTATCTTTTATCCACTTACAACAACCAAACGCACTTTTTAGTATGATATTTACCACCAATACCGTTAGTAAGAGCGCGATGCAGACTCATTAGTTAATCTCAAATTAGTTAAACGTGAATAGTTTATGGTTAAACCATATTATTTGTCTTCTTCGTTCGTTATTTTACAGAAAATTATACCATATTAAAAATTTCAGTTTTCCTAAAGCATTTTTTAAATTGACAAATAAATTGGAATAAATGCGCAGGTAACTTATTTTATATATTCAAAGACAATACTATTTTATAACCCACTTTTAATAACCGTCAAATATCAATAATAAAATTGTTGACATATTCATATATTGAGTATTACCACGCAGCGACGTTGAAATAAAAATTACAAATCCGTATTTCGCCTTTAAATTAATATTTTTACATATCACTTCCCTCTAGATCTACCATCTACCATACATTTACTACTATAGGATAAAATATGACAGCTAAACAACCGTGAGCTAATGGTTAGCTATCACTAATGAAGATTATGATATGTAGGGTACTATATCTTTGTTTGCAAATGGATTTTAGTTATTTAGAATAACACTAAGTTGAGCTTATAACAGAACGGCACGTGTAGTGTTTCCATTGTTCTGTTTTCAAAATGATACAGCTTCCGTATAATTAAATCCTATTATATTGTGAAACGAGGCTTCACATTATTATCATCCCTTATTGTGATTGTCTGATGGAGAATATTTATACTAGACAGTAATTTATGATTCTAATTAAGAAGATGAACATGTGTGTATTAAGGGGGGACATGCTCGTCGAAGGTCAAAATTGAGTTTTTATTGTATTTTCAAACCATGATCCTAGACACTCCTTAAACGTTGTAGATAATCTATTTATATAATTTTGAAGCCTTATTATCTTTTATAATTATTTTTAACATTTGATGACTGCATTAAGTATTTTTGTTACATAAAATAGTATTCTTTTAAACCTCTCGCTCTAATGTTTTAGAATATAGTCATATTTCGGTACATAACTGTGCAGTGGTGTTAAGATTTTTTACATTTATTAATTTTTAAACGCATTTATAATACCATTAGCATAATTTATTATGAGATAATTTTTGTAAAATATTCACGATAAAAAATTATATTGATAATCTCTGTGATCGCAAATTTGACAAGAATTAGGCATTTTATTATTCAAAAAATCGGCAAGATTAACACATTTGAAGATGATTCTAAAGATATTTATTATAAGCTATGTCTTTGACCATTCAAGTGTGGTAAACATCTTATGAATAATAATCGATTTATAATAATTATTGACCTAAGAATAAGGTAGTGTTTTTTTGAAATACGCCATTTCTTTTGTCATTCCCCAGTAATTAAGCTACAACATACGGCCGTAGCCATAAATTGACAAACTATAATTAAAGTAGGGAGTAAAATGATATTAACGCGCGTGTTTGAACATGTACCGTTTAAAAAAAAATAAAAAATAAATTAGTTAGGTACATGTTCAAACACGCGCGTTAACATAATTTTACTCCCTAATTTAATTATAGTTTGTCAATTTATGGCTACGGCAGTATGTTGTAGCTTAACTACTGGGGAATGACAAAAGAAATGGCGTATTTCAAAAAAACACTACCTTATTCTTAGGTCAATAATTATTATAAATCAATTATTATTCATAAGATGTTTATCACACTTGAATGGTCAAAGACATAGCTTATAATAAATATCTTTAGAATCATCTTCAAATGTGTTAATCTTGCCGATTTTTTGAATAATAAAATGCCTAATTCTTGTCAAATTTGGGATCACAGAGATTATCAATATAATTTTTTATCGTGAATATTTTACAAAAATTATCTCATAATAAATTATGCTAACGGTTTTATAAATGCGTTTAAAAATTAATAAATGTAAAAAATCTTAACACCACTGCACAGTTATGTACCGAAATATGACTATATTCTAAAACATTAGAGCGAGAGGTTTAAAAGAATACTATTTAATGTAACAAAAATACTTAATGCAGTCATCAAATGTTAAAAATAATTATAAAGGATAATAAGGCTTCAAAATTATATAAATATATTATCTACAACGTTTAAGGAGTGTCCAGGATCATGGTTTGAAAATACAATAAAAACTCAATTTTGACCTTCGACGAGCATGTCCCCCCTTAAGAGTAAAATATATCTATCTTACCTATAAAGCTTTTACATATTAGACTAATAATGCGTGCAATGATGTGATATCAAAATAAATAATAACAAGACAAAAAGAACTTTTTATATACGACGTTTTTAATTTTTCTGTTGAATCATATAAACTTAACTAGACTATCTTAAACGATCAAAAAAATTTGTAAGTACTTGATAGAAATAATACTGAAATGTCATTTTGACATTTCATATTGATTTCCATAGTAACGCACGTATATATTAATAATTTAGTTGCTAAGACCCCAAACCCCTAGCAACCAATAATAGTGGATTGGATTACGGATTTCTTCCAAAATAACTTTTCATACAAAACAGAATTAACTTAAAATGAATTCAATTCTACTTAAAGATGGCTAAAAGTATTTGAATAATGCATTGGCATCGTGTTCTGATATATTAAGTTTCAAATGTCAAGCTAGTCGGAAAGTTAGTTAAAAATCGATTGCAAGATTTGTACTGGATAAACAACCACCGGACAAATAAGAATACGACCTAATAATAAGTATTAATTAAAAAAATAATATCATTCTACCTACTTGTAACTAAAAGACAGATTAATATATTTTTATAGTAATTTATATTCTTAGATAATTTTCAATAAATATGTAATATATTCATATATCTTCTAATATATAAAAATCAATATTTTTTTGTTTGTTCGTATTTTATGAGCTGCCATACCGTTCATCCGACTGCGATAAAACTTTGTCAACATATTGCTTGCACTTGCGCAAAGATTATAGGCTTTATTTTATATATAAAAATGAATGCCTGTCTGTCTGTTCGTCTGTCTGTCCTGTATGCGTTCCTATACCATTCATCCGATTGCGATGAAAATTTGGTCAGTTGTTGTGCGCACACTCACAAAGGTTTTTGAATTAGAAAAACCATCTTCTTCTTCTTTATTATATCTTCTGTTATTCATATGGTTCCTATACCATTTATCCGATTGCAATGAAACCTTCGTCAGTTGTTGTGGTAACACCCGCAAAGGTTTTTGAATTAGTACAACCATTTTTTTCTTCTTCTTCTTCTTCTTCTATTCGTATGCATTCCTATACCATTCGTCCGATTGCAATGTTTGATCAAGTGTTGTGCTTATGCCCGCAAAGGTTTCTGAATTGGTACAACCATCGTTTTCTTCTTCTTCTTCATTCTATCTTCATTTATTCATATAGTTCCTATACCATTTATCAGATTGCAATGAAACTTTCGTCAATTGTTATGCCCACACCCCCAAAGGTTTCTAAATTAGTACAACCATATTCTTTTTCTTTTTCTTCTATTCTAAATTCTTCTATTCGTATGCGTTCCTATTCCATTCATCAGATTGCAATAAAACTTTCATCAGTAGTTGTGCCAACACCCGCAATGGTTTCTGAATTAGTACAACTATCTTTTTCTTCTTCTATTCTATCTTCTCCTATTCGTATGCGTTCCTATACCATTCATCCGATTGCGATGAAACTTTTGTCAGTTGTTGTGCGCACACCTGAAAAGGTTTCTAAATCAGTACAACCATCTTCTTCTTCTTCTTTTTCTTCATTTTATTTTCTTTTATTCGCATGGTTCATATACCATTCAGTATTAAGTTAAATACAAAGTTTGTTGTTTGTTTGTTCCATCCAATATTGATTTTTTTTACTACATATTAATACTATTAATAACATTTGCATATTTTGGATTCGATTTTAATTTAGTGTTCTTTTGTTTGACCTTTACTCCTATTATAATTACTTTCATATTGCCATATTGTATTACACAGATATTTTAAAATTAAAAAGATACATAATTACTTATTATTATTTTTTAAATATCTAAAATAAATGTATCCACGAAGCGACCCTATGCGAAGCCGAGTACTTCAGCTTGTATATATATATAATTATAATTTATACTGTCATGTATACATTATCTTGATGGCTCATAAAAAAGCCATTCATTCTAACGAATCCATAATAATATACATTCTTATGGGTATTGTAAGTATTGATTTTAAACGAACGAAGAAACTGTGGCAGTAAAAGCCTTCAGTATTTCAGCCCACAATTTGTAATATAGATCCATTATTCATAAGACGATCTTCGTCCATTTTCATTACGTTAGAGATACAAATGTTAAAAAATCGTAGCTTTGTTCGAAAAAGCACCTGTGCATGTAAAATAAGTGGCTTATTAATGTTTCAATAAGTAATGCGGTATGAAACATTTTGGGCGTCCGGTATAATTTATTTAAAATATTCAAAAAAAATCCTCTCTATCTCATTTATTTTTTATATGGGCTTTATTTTAATTTAATAAAAATGTCTACGGTAAATTCAATAAGTTTAAATTGCTATACACTTGTGTTCAAATGAATCCTACGTGTTGGTTTATTACTATTTACAAAACTTAAAACTTGTGTCTCAGTGCTTTAAAATAGAAGTTGAACCTTTCATGAATATAGAATAAGATAATAAAAATTATGCAAAATATTTTTTTTCTTCTTTATAGGGTGACTCTAACAATTTGGCAGTTCAGCAACCTTCTCTTGGTGTGCAGGAGTTGTGACAGGGAAAACCCCATGGCATTGCTATATTAAGTGTTTTTATATATTTAATGTAATTGTCTGGTCTACCTAAGTACTTTGTAAATTCTTCATAATAATATATTTTGACTTTATCAAATACCAATATTTAATCTACATTTTTTTGCAAAACATAACATGATAATAATTATATATTATCATTGCATGATGAAGAATAAGAATAATATACATATTGGAAAGATGTTGAATAAAACATTAACATTAAATGATAAAATAAGCCGTGAGTCTGTTTGCATTTCAGATTTAATTATAGCAAAGATATAATTATCACACTTCAGTCTGAGATTTATTTACGACGATGACATTATAAACACCATGCTTATGTTTTACAACCTTAATAAAATTATACGTCGAACGATTATTATCTTTATCATTATAAAATAGAAAACGAGTAGCCATAAAAAGCGTTAGAAAGAATCGTCATTTTACATATATTTTTTAATTATGCCTCTAATGCAGTAAATATTATTTTTTTCTTTGTTTACCAATTTAACAATACTTAAATCATTCTTTCTAAGTATAGTCTAAAATATTTGATTTATTTTAAATAACTACAATATTATAATCTAAATTATCGGCGGGACTTTCAATTATCTTGATTCATATAATAATGATAATTATAAAAAATCAAAACAATAATAAAAGTAATGTTTTTATAAACCGTTCTGAAAGGGTATTCCATATTAAATTAATATTATAATACTGTATTTTAAAATTATCAATAGGTATATTGTGATTAAACTTCTATTATTTATGGATAAACGACTCGTATGTGCTTAAAAATTTAAGCACAAACGTGATAAACAATAATATTTTTTAGATCTAACCAACCTCGGAAAAAATTTAATGAAAATGTATCATTAAGTAGACAGAGGCTTATGTACGCGCGTTAGAAGTTATACTTTTTTGACGTAACAAAACAAAAACAAAACTTGTGATAACCTAGATTCTTCGACTAGCTCTTAATCATCTTGTTATTTTCCGTTGTTTTTATTTTTAAAGAAACAACTGTCACTCTGACGTTTAATTGTTTATTTACGTAAGACATTGCAAATGGCCGACAATAATAATTTCGGAACAATTATACTATCAAACTTACGTTTATACACAGCTGACTGATTCGGAGCTTTTTTTTTATATTGTCGTATCGGTGTGCGCGCGCCTCAATTTCACTCTCGCCCCAAAAGAAGTATAACTTCAAAATTATTATTTTTTAAATTTTCGAAGCACCCAAATTGTTTCGATAGGTTTTAAAATTTGTAGTTGTCAATAAAGTTAATAAATAGTCATACCAATATAGTTAATAATATGCGTAAATGCAGAATATGGAATAGGTATTCTTTTTTAATCGTCTTTAATATAAGTGGATGGTATGCAAGGTGACATACTTTAACTGATTTGCGACCTGCTTTTGTCTTCTTTCTTTAATTTTGAATAGAATGAGTTAATAAAGCGTTTTGAATTTGGAATGGTTACACTTCAATTATTATATTCAACATAATATATAGATATTGGAAAATACCTTTTACAAATTGAATATATTATAGGATTGTGGTTTTTCTTATTTTTTTAGAATTTTCATTTAATATAAATAAATTAATTTTAAACTAAATATATATCACAATTTTCTTGTGTCAAAATAATTATTAATACTGATAACCTTCAAACTATGTGTTAAGCTTGATTACTTTTCATAATGGTATAATAGGCAACAATATGTAATGACATTATTATATTGGTTGTGATATGATAACGTTACCTTTAACCTCGCCTACCATCCGTGTATATCAACATTGTTTGCCAACTGATTGACATCGTATCAATTTGCAGTGAGAGTTTGGCGTCGAAGCGACGATACCCTTTTGACGTACAACGTATGGTGGAAGTTTGTATGTTATCTGAGTACCTAACCTTAGGCGACGCAAAAGGTTCAAAGCGCTCCAATTTATCGATACGTAAAACGTAATTTCTAGAAATATACTACCTACTACGCAACGCTTTGAATTACACGTTCATAAAATAATAATATGTATTTAAATTCATTTAAAGTTGGCAGTAGATACTATCTTTACTTCTTGTGGACTAAATTATGTGAATCTATAAATTGCTAATACATAAAATTGAAGTATCTGATGATTTCAAATCCTTTTAATCATAGTTTTGAATATTTACATGATACCTAATATAGTTTTACGATGGTCTATGATTGATACCTCATAAATGTATTTCAATATTTTTGACAGAGTTGAGATAAAATGTTGTAAAAACCCCAGAAAAAATAAATAAAAATACGACCAGTATAAAAATAATATTTTTATTTTTATTTAAATTGATTACTTGTGGAAAAGGCCAATTTTCTAATACGAGGTGTCGAGGTGTAGGAGGTATTGTTAAATTTTGTCTGTCGTTCTGTTTTTTTTTTCTTATTTTAAATCAATAACTCTGGTGGAAAGACATTGTAATAGTTAAAATAAAAACAAAACATGTTGTAATTATTATCTAAAGATAATTTAATAATAATCGACGACCGGTTTCGTCAATTTCAATGTAATAATATCAACAGTTACAATATATGCTATTTTTATTATTTATAATGTCCGATTAAAGCGGACAAAATCGGTTTTAATGATAATTTAATTATGTGTAATATTAAGTTTAGTACTACATATTATTTTAATTATTAAATTAAAAACTATCGGATCAACTTTGACAAAAAATGCACATTGGTACCAAAATTGGTTCCATCTCGATATCTGAAAAGTTTTCAAAGTTAAATATTTTTTTCCTCAAATAACGTAAATAAACTTCTGACCTCATCTTGATACGAGTAAGTAAAGTAGTCAGATAGCGTTAGTAGAACTGTGAGGTAAGATACCGATAAAAGATTGCGTGCCTAAATCCAACCGTCGTCGATCACATGAGCTTTATTGAGCTCTATGTCGAATGTGATACTGAAGTACGTATCTAAAGGTTTTGACTGGAAATTTATAAAAATATTACTTAGATAGGTAATTAAAATTAATAAAATGTAGTTAAATTTAAAAGAAGACATTTTTTATATTTTTATTGAAATTTTATTATTACCTACTCTACTTTCTTACCAATACCAATTTTCATTTATATACTATTAACATTAAAAATAATAACTTATTTTAGGATAATATCAACATGTATGAATGAATACCTCTGAAACAAACCGTTTTGAAAAATATTGAGATTCATGGAACGTGTGAATCTAATAGTAGAGTATACGTTTTATAAATTTGTACTTTTTGTACTTTTTACTACACTGATACGTCTCTTTACCTGATTAACTCGCATAAAATTAGATCAAATGAGATTCACTTGTATTAATATGTGTAGTAATAAGAAAATAAAGAGATAATATGTACAAAAAAAAAAACATTTTTAGAATATATTACATCACTTTCATCCTAGAGCCGGAGTGCAAAGTTATGAAGCAGCAACTCTACCCGCATTCAATCATGATGCTTTACTAATTAAGCTATCTATGTTATACCTTTTAACAGGTATGTAACTGAATTATTATCAAATTTCAACCGATTTCGCCGGTTTGTATAAATTTAATGTACCATGGAAAGCGTGAAAATAGGATGACTTTAGTCGAAGTATTAAAGCTCAGTGCTTTCATTTTACAAAATCACTACTGCTAACAATGACCAAATATCTATTACAATTTCAATTATATATTATTTATTGTGATATAAAATTATCATAAAGTTTTTAATGTTTACCATAAATAAATTAATAATGTTTCCCTACTGTATGCGTACTTTTTCTTATTTAAATACTCTTAGAATGAAAAATTAGTCCAGAAACAAAAAAAAAATACATAAAGTCTGAGTCAGATAAAAAGGTAAAAAGGTGGATGGAAAAGAAATCCAATTCAAGTAGGTATCTACAAGCTATAATAATAATATATTTTGTATTAGTTAACGTCACGCGGACTTAATTTTTATATATTATGTTCCAAGTAGGTAATTTACTAATTTCATTAATTATACTTATACATTGCTTGTCAAAATGGAGCTTTTGTTCTATTTTCAAAGCATGATCCTGGACATACCTTAAACGTTGTAGATAATCTATTTATATAATTTTGAAGCCTTATTATCCTTTATATTTATTTTAAACATTTGATGACTGCATAAAGTATTTTTATTACATAAAATAGTATTCTTTTAAACCTCTCGCTCTAATGTTTTATAATAAAGTCATATTTCAAGGTATGTCCAGGATCATGTTTTGAAAATAGAAAATAAACTCTATTTTGACCCACGCTGAGCACGTCCACCCTTAATAAATTGATAAACATTACCCATTCTAATAAATAGTCAAAATCATTTCCCGTAAAAAAAATGTAAAGGAACCTCTTCAGGACATGTTCAAGACAAATTGTAAAACCAATGGTGATGATCTTACTACTACGGTAGCTATACAGGTATTGGTAAAAAATATGTATTACCTTTTATGAAATTTAATTATACGAGGTAGTCGACACCTTATAATATTCCATTTAATTGTATTACGAATATTTTGTCAAAAAATATTACGTAAAATGAGGAGATATATCTCACACATCACACAGAAACTTCTCAAAATAATACCCTTAAAACAATATGTGTTAAAGCGTGGGTTGAACACGCGCCTTGAACTAGATCAATTTATAATACAACTCAGTATTTAAATTCTAATGGATTCAAGCTCTGTACTATTCCATTTAAGTCGTTTTTTGCGACCAAGTACCTTCGGTCGAAAGTATTAATATTATAACTCAGTATTTATTTGTTATGTATTTCTATTTATTTTTATTCTCTGTACTTTACCATTACATTATAAAATTGTAGGTAAATGAGTGAGTCTTAATAGTTACATAGGTAATTATTTATTGTGTCGTAAAGAAACAATTTTAACTTTATAAATTAAAATAATAATTTTATGAACACATTAAACCTTTATTGGTATTATGAATACATATTATTCATATTACACTTAACAGCATTGTTTCATTAAGGTTTACATCGACGTGCCCTAGAAAAACCATGATAAGTCTGAAAATAGCGTTTTAAGTTTTATTAGCTTTTTATAATATCATATTTTTTGTGCATGTCCTGTAAAAATTTCAGGTCTCTAGCATAAAAATTGACAAAGTTAGGTTTTCGACAATGGTGCTCTATATCTACATATCGCATCGACCAAATTTGTGTTCACATAAATATCCGAGGAGTATAGTCATATATCAATAAAAAAAGTGTACTGCGTTTTATTTTACGAGTAAGAAGGTTGTTATACTTGCAATAACAGTCTTTAACGGAGATCCTAATATACGGCATGGTTTATATTGACGTATCACATTAGTTTTGAAAAATATATTGGTTTATCTTCGGAAAATATTGGAATTTGCAGTAGGTAAATGCAGTTTTAGTTAAAAAGCTACTCACTAGTCACTAGTACTAGTGTTTTATTATCAAAATATTATATTATTGAATATAAAACAAACAAAATAGAAAAGAATTATTTTGTACTAATATAAGTAGGTACTTTTACTATACTAGGACACAGTAATAATGTTTAAATATTGATTATTCATTATATTGATTCATCAGCCAATTTCAATCCACCGCAAAATAAAGACCTCCACAAGCTTTCTTCGACTATTTTCGGTTAATTACTCTTCTACTTAGATAACCAAAAAAAATGTTGTAGGTAATGTTTAAGTTTGAAATTGTTATATTATTTGATATTAAACAAATATCCAATAGAAAACGATATGGATATATCATTATAATAATTCACTGTTTCAATTATTTAGATGTGTAAAAAAAGTATGTAATAATAAATAAACTTAATTTAAATAAATACCCAGCAGAAAACGACATATTTTAATTAAATATTTTTACCTATCACTAGAAAACAAATTGTTTTGCAATTAAAAATGTACCCACCTAAAATATCCGATCATGTCCGATCATAATGAGGCCCCCCACAGATTGGAGAACAGGTTTTGTTTTTACGAGAAATGGATGTCAGCCACTTGCTCAACCTATTAGGTACGTACTCTGACTCCGACCACAAATTGAAAAACAATTTGTATCTATTTTTCAGACCCATGATTCAAACTCGGAACCCACGATGTTATAGGCCGATGCTTATACCTATAATATTATGTTTTAACTTCAAAAAATTATTTTATTTTCGGTACAGTATGACACATTTTGATTAAATTAGTCTTGTACATCGATAATAACAACTATGCAGTATTTTCATGTTTAAAATACAAAATATTTTATTATTTAAAAGGAAGAACTTATCTAGCTAGCAAATACAAGAGAGTTTATTTTATTATTCTCTTAGTAAAATTCTTACTAATTACGGAATAATATTTATGACTTAAGAAAGTGAAAAAAATCATTTTTATTACTCTTTCAAATGGTGAGAATTTCCGAAAGGCTTACTAATTAATTTGTACACATTGGGACCAACTTAAGCTCATTGTAACTTAAATACGTCCGACGTGTTAATTTTATGTTTGCAATAATATAAAAGGGTATATATTATTATTACTTTGTACATTGAATGTTTCTCGAAAACGAGCTCTGTGGATTATAAATTATTATTACATGTCGGTCACCTAAAAGAAAAGATTAGCCGGGTTTTTTGAAAACTTTTTTTATCTATTATTTTCAATAGAATTTTACCGAAAAACGTGTATAATAGTCAGTTTATGAATCATTTATTGTTGTCTAGAATCTAGGTAAATAATATGTATGAGATGGGATTAACATATTGTGGTATCCCCGGTAGGTATAATATCAAACAAAATATCAATTGGTTTTGAAAAATCTAGTACCTACTCTCATATATACTTACCTCGTATTAATTCATTGAATATGATTGTTTTAAAATATGAAAACTAGCATAAATAGTAATTACTATTTTTTATCTAAGTTAAATCGGTCGGAGTTATATAGATCGATCAAAATAGTAAGTTAAATAAAGTGCTATGAATGATAATTGATATTAAACTATGTTTTTTTGAGAAAGTATTTAATAAAACTCTACGTAATTGATTAGATTAGATAACAATATAATGTATCATTTAAAGAAAATACTAGTTAAAAGCCAACCGTTTAGAAAAATGCAGATTCGTACCACGATCATTTAAATTTTAAACTAAATATTACAATGTTGGGGAGGTACATATTTATTTTATCTTTCCAAATAAATTATTGCAATCATGACACCTCGTATTAATTAACATAACTGAGTTTAATTAAGACGTACTTATACTGATGTTTCATGATTTATGTTGACAATTAAATATAATTCAACTATGTTTACTAATCGATAATTAAACTCATATCAACAATAAACATTAGAAAAACAAAACGAAAGTTAATATGATCACTGTATCAGTATTTATAAGCTTTTAATTACAATTTTACAAGATCAATTACAGAAAGATATTATGTTGCAAAAATTGAATTGAAAAAAGTCAATAGAAGGTAGGTACTGAAAAGGTTATCACTCTTGCTACAGCAGAACTACATAATGTTGTATCAATGTTATTTTAGATAGGTAATTACCTTATCGTGATTATAGAATGTGTATGTAATACAAGCCTAGTATAAATTTTATATGAGTTTAACTTCTGCTGATGAACATTTTAATAATGCAATCTCATTTGATAACGAAAGTGAATTCAGCTGTCTTTAAATAATAATTATTAGGTTATAAATAACACTTTCCTTAGGTTTATTAGTATTAAAATTTTTGAAACTAATAAACCTACTTAAATATATTTTTTCCAACATTTCGATGCTTTGGTAGGTACATTTGTGCCAAATTGTTATGTATAATATTATATTCCACTAGTTATTTAATATTTTTGTATTTTTGTATTGAACAATATTAATTATGTGTGTTCTAAAGTGATAATTACTAATTTAATTCACTCAGTATATCCTTTATGTAAACCATTAACGAACATTGTACTGAATATTAATTAAATTAAAATTGTTCTAGCGATATACATGACCATTAACATTACATTGTTTTTTTCTATCTATTCTATATTTTTAATGAAAAATTTGTTACGAAGCAGGTATAAAAAATAGATATTTTATTGATGGTGTAGTAAGTAGTGTTATGTACTAATTTCCTCATAACTTCTTTATTATTCCATTATAAACATTTTTCCTGAATGTTTACTATTTCTTAATGTACATATTCTGATTATTTATAAAAATATCAATTATAATTTGCAAAAAAACATAAAAAGTCATACTTAAATACATTTAAATTATAAAAACTCCGTATAAAAATATATATATATCAATATGTCCCTATTTCCCTTGTTAAGATTTTATAGACACGCTGTACTATTTCGAGTTAAATATTGCGCAATATCAATTTTTCCGTAAAAGAGCGTTATAACTATAGTTGTAATTAATAAAATCGTATGGAGTAAGAAAAATGCGACGTAAAATAAGGTTTCTATCTCAGAATATGAATGTGTTATGCGGAGTCAGTAATCTATTTCGTCCGCGCAAAAGCATGTTGAATCGAGTCAAAATATAAAGTGCGTAATATTATTCCAAATAAAAACGATTTTTGGACATTATCTCAGCTGTTAATTAATGAATCACCATTAAATTTTGATAGGAATATAGACCATAAAATGGTCTATCTGATTTACTTAAATAAGAAAAGAAAAAACTTACTCATTTTATATGATGAATTTAATAGCGTAAATATTTTAGTTTTTTCGCTCTCCTGAACATTTATGATTTTAGACTTATCATGGTTTTTCCTGGGGCCGTCGACATATCCAGTTTATTTTGACAAAATAATCGTATTCCCATGACAAATCAAATCAATCACATCACATGAAAAATGATTTACTCAATGAAATATGATGGGTGGATTAAACCGTAATGGCTTTGTGTGTGGATTTCAATTTACGCCACTAGCAGTGTGTATCAAATTTTGAAAGGTAAACAAAGCATGATGGGATAATAATTTATCAGGTTTGTGTCTTATGAGGACTAAGAATGTTATATAACGTATGAAACTACGCCAGCAGGGTGCGATAATGTGCTACAAAGCTTTACAAAGCTCTTCGCTTTGGCGATCGGATAAGGTTGAAGCTCGCTACGAAACTCACACTTTATTATCGATTGCATTGTCTAATGTTGATTGCTCCACATAAATTGTCTTTGTGTAATATATTAGAGATCATATATTAAAATACTTGTATCATACCGTTGAAAATAATGTATCTGTTTTATAAATATATAAATTGATTATTTATAATGTGATTGTAAGTCTAACAATCCTAGAAGTACCAAGTAGTGTTAAAGTATCCGATTTAAAAGTCATAGCCATTATCCAAGCCATACGGGTTAAAATTAGGCGTTTGGTAAAATTTGAATTTGAATAAATGTTGTTTGATCCAAATAAAATTGATGTATTAAACAGGTTAATTCATCTTATTCGCTGCTGACTAGATAATGATTTTTTAATTACCACATTTAAAATGCACGTTAATTACATCGATCGGCCGCCTGGTCATTACGCGCTGGGTGCGTCTTCAGCGTCAAAAGTATTAATAATCATTCAATGGTTTAACATAATATAACTTAAAACGATTTATTTTAAAAAGCATGTTAATAAAGTACGCGCTCAACTCATGACTAAAAATGATTATTTACCTCTATTATTGAACATGGAGAATTTTTCTGAAAAATCTGATGATAATAATACCATATATATTATATAAGTATATTAAATAATTGAACTATCGTTTACGTGGTAGAACTCCCTTAAAATAGTTTTGAAAAATTTTGTATATTTGTATACTGTATACTGTTTTGTATATTGATAACTTAGTGGACTGTACTTTCCGGACTGAAACTTGAACTTTCCTTTTCGGACCGAAACAGAACTTTCAACGTAAATGACTGAATTAAAGTAGAATTAACAAAAAATGACAATATAGTACTGTTGTACCTATTTATTTAGAAATACTTAATATTATTTAATACATTAGACATCATAATTTGATTCACAGTGTCGAAAACAATTGAAAATTTTTATAAACAGGAACTACCTATAAAATTAAATTTATTATTTTTATAGTAAACATAATATCGCATTCTCATTTAGTTTTCATTTTCGTATCTAAATACATAGAAATAAAATATCTATTGTGTCATATTTATAATATCGTATCGTATTTATATTTTTTTTGTTTAATTTAAAACCATTGTTCTGTAAACATCTATTTACATTGTATAGTATATATAGCACAATATAATAAAAGCGATTCTGCGCGATGAACAACAAAGCAAAATATTAATAAATATTAAATAATAATCGTAAAATTGATAGCCTGACATGGAGGGGTACATGTTAATTGAGACTTGTTTGCATTTCATAAAGCTTTTGTGAAACAGGAGCGCCTCAACCCTCTCATACCCAAGCATGGAAACACTCGCTAAGCTTAAAACCCTTTCTCCATCTCATTTGCGTGGAGGCTTTACAAAACATTAAAAGCCTTTGTTACATTTTGCAATGGCCAAAGCCACGTTATAATTTAAATTTTTGTGGACGTAGACTGCTTCGAGTCATTAGGACGCACATATTTTGACTAAACAATCAAAATTATCATGCAAATTTTTCAGGCTTCTAAACACTTATTTGGATTATAAAAATATTTTTCTAGATTTTTCGTCCTTGGTATTTGGTTACCCAAAAGAGATACTAATGTTCATTTTTAATGTTTTTGCGGTTCTAGTATAATAAAATACTAAAATTAAATTAAAGGATCAAATTAAACTATGTAGTTAAGTATTTTTTGTTATTTTCATATTCTTATTAGTAAAGCAAGAAACTATAACAATTGCTCGATAAAATTTAGGAGCTGAGTAAAATAAGTGCCTACGTAATAGTATAATGTCATAAATATATTTACAATTTGAATTTTAGTGGTAAACTATATTATGTAGTCGTAAAATGTGAATGGTTTTTATGACAAGCCAAAGATGATATCAATATATTTAAAAACACTGTTATACGAAAACATTCTAATTGCACTTATCGATTCATGCATCAATTTCGCGACTGAAAAACCGCGTTATTCACATAACGCTCTCTATTTTTACAACGTTTTTCTTAGGTCGAATTTTTATTCTTCTTATTTCTATTCTTTTTTGTCCGGTAGTTGTTTGTCCGGTACAAATCTTGCAATCGATTTTTAACTACTTCTTGGTTAGCTAGACAGTTGAAACTTTATCAGAACGCATTGCCAATGTATTTTTTTAATACTTATAGCCAACTTTAGGTAGAATTGAATTCATTTTTAGTTAATTCTGTTTTGTATAAAAAGTTATTTCGATACCATTATTGGTTGCTAGGGATCCTAGCAACTAAATAATTATAATAAATAATATATACGTGCATCACTATAGAAATCAATATGAAATGACATTTCATTATTCAGTATTTCTATCAAGTACAATTTTATTTGATCGTTTAAGCTAGTCAAGTCAAGTTTACATGATTCAACTGAAAATTTAAAAACGTTGTATATAAAAAGTTCTTTTTATCTTGTAATTATTTCTTGTATTTCTGTGATATCGAACCAAAGTCCACATGATTTCAAGCAGGTATTTTTATTGTTTACAGGTTAGACGAATAATATTATGTATGTATTATGTATGTATTATGTATGTACAATAATTTATAATAAATAATTCTATTCTACGAAACTGCAATAAGGTATTTAGCAGAACACATTTATATATCGGGATTGAATATTGCGGTTAAACCAAATTCACAAATAATGTTATTTTTATGTATAATATCAAAAACTTAGATCAAAGAAATAATAATAACCTTGTAGAAATCCGTTTAAAAATTCCCTCACCCATTATAATGCGAGTGTTTATTTTTGTATCTACATGTCTAAGATTTGGGCAACATCAATAAATATTGTTTGCTCTTTTAAGGTGCAAAACTAACCTATTATTGTTAATATCACTTATTATTTACTACTTTACGACTATTTATTACTGTTAGGTATCATTATATTCTACTTGCATAACGGCGAATTTAGGTGAATTATTTTTTATAAATTATTTAAATTCTCGTATTATTTTGCGGGCTCGGTACACTTTCACATATCATTGTATACATCTTTGTTTATGTAGTTAGTTTCCTTATAAATATAATACTGTTAAATATATATAGATAGAAGTACCCATTATTTCACAGTTTTACTTGAACATGTTATTATAATTTCATTATGAATACGTTCTACGTTGGAGCGATAACAGTTAATTTACGTTTTATAATAATGTGATTAATTTTTATTAAAGTGAAATAAAATACTCTTTGCTTCCTTATCATAATCCTCATGACTAAAGACGGTAAGGATGTAATATTCTGGACCAGTTTTCTCCAGACACAACAAATAATAAAATAAGTTACCACATAGTTATATCAAATGCGTAAATCATTATTTGGGACGTGTTGCTTGCTTTTATTTGTTATAAAAAATCTCATATATTTTACATTTCAACAAAATCTAACTTGATTTTTTGTTTTTCTTCTGTTTGAATTTAATATGTGCTTTCGGAAAATGCCGTAATCCTTTTCAAACAATGCGTTGAGATTAAAGTGTCTGTTTTTTCATGAAGTATTGTTCCTTCTCGAAAAGCGAAAATTCCCTGGGCGGGGTATTTCACAAAAAGAATATGAATCACAAGACTTTCCTTTTTCACATGCTCTCGCGTGGGAAAATTTCCAAAATACCATGATTTATTCAGTTTACGTCAATCCAATTTGATGTCACATAATATTATATTGTTTGCGACTGGCAAAGATTTTATTTAAATCTTATTAGCGATATATTTTATTCTAAAATAATATTTTGACAAATGATAATAATTGCTATTTATCGATGTTCTACATTTTAAAAACCAATATACGTTAATATTTATATGATTTTATTTTTGATAATGCCAATAGAAATAAAGTATACTTACTCTACTTTCATTAAAATACTAATTCTATATTTAGGTGAACTATATTATTTTTGTTGGTCATAAACTAACATACATCTAAATTTCATTGTACCTATTTTTACCAGTATAAATTGTCCACTGATATATGCTAAGTACATACCTACTTATACCCTTAAAACATATTTGTATACTATAGGGAGCTTAGTTTCAACTTTGAAGAGAAAACAATTTTATTTATATTGGTTATATTTGTAAAAAAATCTTTACGTGCATTATGATATTTAACTTGTGATGCCTTCTAAATTGGCCACGTTGAAAGAGAACGGGTGAGGAAGGAGAGCAATGGCTCTTTGCTAATTCAGTTGGTAAACGTTTCAAATGTATGGATTATTATAAAGTGAAAGAAAGCAAGCACCATCTTTTTGAATTTATGCACTTGTCATCTAAAATATACAAAGGTTATTAAACAATATAGATTATGACAAATATATTAATCTCCGCAGCGTATTTTGTAGTTGGAATCAAACCACGGAACTTTTACATTATTAATTATAATAAAACAGAATATATATTAAAAGACTACCAATCACTTGATTAGTGATGAATGTAAAATGCACATCACTGTATGCGCTATTTGATAAACAGAAAGCTACAGTAGAAACGTTGAAGCACGTTACAAAACTTTATCATTTTACTCGCTAAAACTTCAATCGTACTGTCGCTTCATGTTTTCATTTGGTGATACTAGGTACCGGATTTTACGATTTATTATTTTAAGCACTTGGTGTTGCTGGAATATAATATATTGGTAATACCTCCCAAGAGTGCTAGAGTATTTATACTACAATTACGATCTACATGCTACTGATCATATAAATGTTATATTGGTCTGAGGAAAATTGTCTTACCTCTTGCTTCACCTACACTCCGATCCAGGATTGTGATAGTACGTTATAAAATATAAAATTACTTCGTCGGATCAATCAATGTACAGTATATACCTACAACTCGAGGTATTGTTTCAAGAAAAGAATAGGATTTTAACGATTATTATTAAAGGCTAATGAAATATTGTAAATACATAAATAATTGATGATATACCTAACATAATATTTTATGTGTCTTTCTAAAACGGATACTTTATGTTTAAAAACAAACATAGGTACCTCATGTACTTACAGATAAGATCAGACATATTTTATGTTTATATTGTATTAAAAGGTTTTTGTTTTTCTTCTTCTTAGACATGATACCTCTCAGTTGAGGGATTGAAATCTCTGGGGTATTTTATGAACCTGAGATTTTTGGATTGCATATGTATTATATTGGATTTTGAATAGGATTCACTAACAAAAACATTTATGTGGCTTTTTGGCTTTGCGGGATTAAACAAAATAAATCTACATTATTAGTATGTTACTATCTATGAACACCTATATTACTCTTATACAGGTACCTCGTAATCAGAAGATTTTCAAAAAAAAATATTATAAATTTTACTACATTGTTTTAAATAACCGAAAAAAACTATAACATTAAGAAGTTTGAACTCTTATTGTCTAGAAGCATATTGCAAATTTAATGAGTAATATTTTTTTGGGGGGACATGCTCGTCGTAGGTCAAAATTGAGTTTTTATTGTATTTTCAAACCATGATCCTGGACACTCCTTAAACGTTGAAGATAATGTATAAATATAATTTTGAAGCCTTATTATCCTTTATATTTATTTTAAACATTTGATGACTGCATAAAGTATTTTTGTTACATAAAATAGTATTCTTTTAAACCTCTCGCTCTAATGTTTTAGAATATAGTCATATTTCGGTACATGAATGTGCAGTGGTGTTAAGATTTTTTACGTTTATTAATTTTTAATCGCATTTATAAAACCATTAGTATAATTTATGAAGGATAATAAGGCTTCAAAATTATATAAATAGATTATCTACAACGTTTAAGGAGTATCCAGGATCATGGTTTGAAAATACAATAAAAACTCAATTTTGACCTACGACGAGCATGTGGGCCGTTAAACCATCTCTACTAGATGGAGACATTAAATTAAACCTGAAAAAATATGACGTATAAGCTGTGAGTTATTTAACACTGCAGAATTATTTATGTTTCACGCAATCTCCAGACTACCATCATCGTATCTGTCAAAAAAAATATTAATTATCACACAATTTATTTTAGATTTACTCAACCATTCGTTTTCAGAAATTGTTGAATATGCAGTAGATTAGAATAGAATAGATAAATAGTAGAGAAGAATAAAATTAAGCTTGAAACATGCATTTTCCGTCAGTGTTTTATTAATTATTACTACTTATTACTATGAATTACCAAATTTTTCACATTATAGTGCAAATATATCTATGCTATATTAGTGGCAAACGGTGCAAGAAGGCCGTTAAGATTCGATATAAATAGTGCACACTAAACTTTGTTAGTCACCAATATTTGTTTTCATTGAACTGAGAGTATAAATAAATTATGCAATTATTGCAGATTGTCAGTTCATTTTTTAAATTATAGATTAATGATAGAAGTCACAAATCTATAAAATATCTAAAATTATACCATTAAACCATGCATAATTTTAGATATTTTACAGGTAGAAGTATATTTTTTATCAATTATGATTTGGTATAGGCAGACCTTAATGAATTTAAAAAAAACTAACAAACACCATCTGTTATCTACATTCTTAATTCAACAAAAACAAATAAGTATTACTGAAAAGGCGTGCACTATTTTATCCAGATCGCTATTATAATCATTTGTATTAGGTAAGGTTTTTTTTTTTAAAATAACCAGTTCCATCTGCAATTTGCATTATTAGTTCAGTGAAAACAAATAAGTAAGACTGACAAAGTTTAGTGGCCACTATTTACGTCTGGTTTTAACAATCTATATCCACCCCTCGCCACTGTGTTATATATTATATACTACATAGTAGTGGCTTTATAAATAGCCTGTGAAACATCAATCATTGTAAATTCAAAGGCAAGCAAATTCACTAATTATTTAGAATATTTAGATGAACAACCAAAATTATTTCTGTATCATACGTATATTATAGAAACGTCAACTGCCAAACATAACTATAGTCTATGCGTACTATTATAAAACATATATGTATGTAGGTAGCTACCAATTAAATCGAATTACTCTGGTTCTAGAAACTTTATCAAATTTAAAACTATGAGGTTTATTTTAGATATTGTCAAAGCTTTTTGGTTAACACAATAATTATTCACTTACAGCAGTGTTGTACGTTGAATTAATGCTTAGCTATTTTTTTTTTCAATTTTAAACATTGATTAGTAACCATTTATTATTTAAAACGTTATAAAACAATATTCCGTAAAAGAATTAAAGTAAACGAAACAACTTGTAAGTAAAATACAATGTTAACTTAGCTGTAATTTAACATGTACACGCACATAATAAACATGTGTTTTCGTAAATAAAAAAAACATCACTCTATCGTGATTGATTAAGGAAATAAACTGTTTTCAGCCAATCTTGTTAACATAAATGAGGTGTATTTTTATGGTAACCACCTAAATTCTTCTAAAAATAGGTTTCAAATTATTGTAAGCAATTTATCAATCCAACTGTTAAAATTAAATTACTCTAAGCGCTATGTAAACTTCGCATTATATTTTTTTAGATTGTTAAATGTTGAGAATCAAACGTTTTATTATGCATTGAGGTAGCGTGAATGATGGAGTCGTGGTAATATTGTGTTCACTTTAAAACTCTAGATCACAGGTTTATATCCTGCATCTGGAGAAAAGTCACAACTTATTTTTCAATTTATGTTTGATCCAGAACGAGGACCTAATGGGTATGGCAAATAGTTAACTTTCCCTTTACGATGCTAATAAATTCCGTCCGTTTCTGTAAAGTCACCTTAGGTTACCATGCGAGATTTAGAATATTACAGTAAGTAAAATAGAAATCCTTAGTCAAATAAGGTTTCATAGTCATTATTTGCAATATGTTTTAACAATAAAATTTTCAAATAGGCATCAAAACTTAATTATAACCATACGAGCATTTCTATATATATTTTTACAGCCTACAAGCCATAATACTATCTTAATCTTACCTCTTTCTTTCATATCTCTTTCTCACAATTGATTATGTCTCTCTTCGTCGTATATATTTATAAATCTATCTATGTTTTGTAATGGAATGCCACGCGCTGTTTTCAATGTTCGTTTATAATAATTACGAGTATTAATGACAGATAAATAAAACCTGAAGGATAACTATTAATTATATGTTTTTTCTGGATAATCCTATCGATTTTTAAAATAATAACATTTTAATTATATGTAATATTGATGATTCTAGAAATAGCTGAAATATGAATATGACGAAGTGCCATATTAACTAAAATATTTTCAATTTAATGAGTTGTGTAACCTAAGGTGACATTACAGTAACGGGAGTGTTAATAATCATTCAAATTGTATCTGTTATAATAATTATAAAATCGATATGATCTCCGCTGAGTACCATAAACAATGATAATTAATTAATATAGGAATGTTAACAATGTATTGTTTTTGGACGTTGAATCTATTAGCATAAATAAATAGTACATTACGAAAAATGCCTAATACTACTTCATCTAACTATACATTCTGTAACCTTTAGATTCATCCAAAAAATACGTTTCTATTATCGATGAAACTTATAGCCTATAATGTAAGGTACCGGCTTCTCATCCAGAGGTTTCGCTTTCGATTTCCGGTTAAGCCACAATATACATGGGATTGTCTCAAAGCCTGGGTATTTCTGTGATTGCTTCACTGCTACTACTATACGACTGTCATTGAGCTTCGTTTATTATTGTAGCATTAAAATATAAAATGATAAGCATGCGAAATAATTTTCGTCTTTGCTGCGCAATCGCATAAATAGACCACACACGTTGCAACCCTCTCATGCGTGCTGCACTTAATTGCTTAGTCACGTATCTGTTTTATTTTGCTTACACGCTATTTCTTGTAACCCATCCAATGTATTATTTTAAAGTTTCATTATTTTTATAAATAAAAAATATATTTTTGACAATACTAATTAACTTACATAAAATATACCGGCTGTATCGAAATCAATATCAAACTATCTATATTGGTATTCAAATGGACGCGTTCTTTAGCTTTGAATATTATTACCTTATTAATGATATAAAAAATAATGTTACTGTTAACTAAATAGTATTACTGAACGCAACGCAGGTATTTTTTAGAGTTATATAATAGTTTCTAAACAAGGCTTGAAATTGACAGGACCATACCGGAGTGCCATTCCGGTTCATGAAATCCCCAAAATTATTGCTGTCACGTGGAAAATATATTTTGACCATCTAAGTTAGATAGACCCTGTAACAATAATTATAACATAATAAAAAATATACATAAAATTATAAGACAAATATGGTAATATTTTTGGAAAATTATTGAGCGCTCCGGTTCGTAAAATTTTCCATTTCGTCCGCTGTTTCTAAATTTTAAAATATATAAATAGAATAATAAGTTTTCTTCTTAGTAGTTGACCTACAATTAAAATACGCATTATGAATTCATACAAATCAAAATCAGTTTCACAAAAATCCAGTCATAATATTAATTGTCGTTAGCTCCCACCTACTAATATGTCGCATAAAATGTTGTATTATAAAATGAAAACCTTAATTTCTAAGCCGACGGCTGTTGACTAAGTAAAATCAATACAACTTATTACATATTTATTATTTACCTGTGTTGTTTGATTAGGTTGTGGTGTTGAAATGTAAACATTGATTAATTACTATTTGCCACACATTCTTTGGCCACAAATATGTTTTAGAAGTATAACTTCACGCTAATAATATAGAAAATAGTATGAACGGCTACATAATGTAAAAATAAAACAATACAATATACTTCTATACATATTGCGTAAAATCTGGGGCTGTGTGTTTTGTTCCACAAAATTATAGTGGTATAGTTAGATTAAATCTACAAAAAAAATGAAAACAATATTTTAGCATTTTTTTTACATCGCTTCCTGTCAACATGTTCGGATAAAAACTATGTAAACTACTGGGGTTGTACATCTACCATAAGACGCTATGGTAATACTTTTAACAGAAAAAAAGGAAAATTACAACATAAACTATTTAATATTTTATATTTGTTTCTATTTATAATTGTTAAATGGTACGGAGTTTCAATTGTCTAATGATAACGTATAGTTGTCTCAAACTCAAAATGGAAGTATAAAGGATTCAATAGTGGCTCTAAGCCTTAGTGCATAACCAAAAATATAGAAAGAGTGTTGGACTCGTTTGAGCGGAGTGTACTGCGCGGTGTTTTCTTTCATAAATGACAGACGGTCGGGGTGGAGACGAAGAAACTCATACTATTACAAGCTGTAGTATGTACTTATGTACGCTATTTATGAGGGTCCCCACATCATCGATCACATAGTCCATCACATGTGGTCAAATTTCATTTTTGTTTAAATTTATTTATTTTCACATACCGTGAACATTGCAAATTATAAATTTAAGGTGTTTACAACATAACATTTAAAAACAAAGAAATAGTGTAAAGAAGAAATAAATATACACAGTATCACAAAAAAAATATGAAAAGTAAAGTAAAAGATACAAAAATTATAAAAAATATAAATTATAAAACATGGAAGCACACTGAATGAGCTACGTGGACCCTATTTTAAGGGTTATAGATTAAGATTTATAAAACAACGTCCACCTATACTCATCCTCACATAGTTCGAATATATCAACATCCGAAGCGATTTGGTTGAACAGAGTTATTGCCCTCCCAATTGGCATTACCAATGGAAGGTTAGTTCTGCTCCTCGCCTTAGATAGCTGGCAAAAAGTAGTACACCAAGCGACCACCTTATCGAACTCGTACAAAATGGAAGGATAGTGTCAATTTGGGCTTAAAAATCTTGTGCATTCTAAACTGAAGAACTAATCTAGATGGTGGTAGATGCTGGAGGAGATCAAAACCCATATAAGGTTGTAGTGCCAGGAAGAAAATTATGAAAACGTATGTATTTATAATTTAACTATTTTTTATTCAATGAATAAGTCAATAGATTTAAGAATTTAGTATTCGTTATAGAATATAATGTTTGTAATTTGAATCACTTCAAAAATATACCTCATATAATAAGAAAAGGGCAAGTATGCACTGTGTTGTCTCGGTGGTTATCAGGTCTTCAAAATTTAAAATTCTTCGAGACGTTCGTTGAAAGGAAATTTCTACACATGGCACGAGACTCGTCTAGACTCTAGATATTAAAAAAATATTATAGAGGTCCTCCAGTATAAGTCAATGATTACTGCTACTTAGTTTATTAATCATTTATACAACTTTTGTTTTTATTCCATCATTATAAGCATCTACTAGTTGTAGTCCAGTTGTGATGTACCTTATACAAAATAACATATTGTAAAACAATATATAAATTGAAATTAATACTATGTCATCGATATTACAATCTACACATAAGACGAATTCCTATTCTGAACAGAGAAGAATAAACACACTGAATACTAAATAAAGAAAATCATTAATATGATAATACGTTATTAATTAGAGAAAAGAAAACAAAGGTTGCAGAAGGAAACAAAACGGAGAAAGATAATGAAATTCTAACCGAAATACCGTTGCAAATTAAGAACCAGAATAAAATAAGAAATGTTGTGTAGTCAGAAAAAATTTTTTTTTTTGTTTATCTATTTATCTCTTCTAGGCGGAGATTGTGAACACCACAATGTAGTATTGTCTTATCATTATATATTAATTATTTAAAATAATTGTCTGTAACTATTCCTATTAACATATTTATCTTTAAAAAGAGCATATATTATTATAAACGATGAAAAGTAAATTGTACGTATACAGTTCACCGAATACATTTTCACCGTAAGATTTTGTACCGATAATATTTGGCAGTATAATATTGAGACCAAATAACGCATACTTCGTGAAAAATTTGACCGAATGGTAGTTTTGTGCGCACGTTTATTTTGTTTTATGCAAAGTTTATTTTCTTGAAAGTGAGTGACTTTCCAATTGAATTAAAATACATGTTATATTTACATCATTTATAACAAATGTTTTATAATAATAACGGTAGGTGATAATTCAGAATTCTTCTGGTACTTACATTGTCACTAAATTATAAATATTGGATTTTTGGCATTCTTTTGTTAAGTATATACATTATTTGTCTACCAGGTATAATATTTCAATGCTTTTGTATTTTATACTGTTAACTAAAACAATAAAAATGTATTTTCTGAATAAAGTGAGACCAAATCTTTTAAAAAAGGAAAATATTGATATAAAAATAACCACAACTCATTGCATTAATTCAGATGATTGTGGGTAATTTAAACTAATGATTAACTAACAAATTTAATAACGTCATCTTTATATAACATTTCTATTTATTGCGCATTGTATTATTATCCACTTGCAACATATTAATATAAATTAATGTTCTATCAATTTTGATTAGAATAAAAAAAATAGGAAACTTACAACGAGTTTGTTCGAGTGGTTTCAGATCGATAGTACAATTTTAAAAAACTAACTTTGTTTAAAGAACACTTTTATGCGCAACTGGCTATACCAAAATGTAATACAAATTGTCATTAAATTAACACTTTTATACTGTAAATTCTATGTATATGAATACGTTTAAGTGCCCACCACCACCCGTCATATATGCACAACCGTGGATATGCACGGCCGCTTTCTGAGTGTCACGAATTGAAATGGATGAGTCTACAGAAGAGTCGGGACTATCCCGCTCCCCATACGACGCTGCAAATTTCTCAAATGCCGCAAAGTTGGCCTCAGTTGCTACCAGATCTCCATGACCAATTGGGCCCGTGTGAGGATGGACCCTGGCAAACAGCTCCGCTTGTTCGAATTCCATAAGCGGGCAATCCCAGAGAATGTGTTCAACATGTATATGAATAGTTATAAATATCCGTTAGCAAATTAACGAAAACATAATCGTAAAATATATCCAAGGTTTTGTTCTAAAAATTATTAAGTGGTACGCTAGTTTGGACTGTCAAAAATTACTATTTCCAGATAGGTAGCACCATTATCAATTTGTGAAAGTATATATTATTAAATATTGACTGTTATAATTTATTATAATATGTACGTACAAAGTTTAGAAAATCTTATTATAAAATTACCTTTAGGTTTATATGTTTAGTGTTATCAGTAAAGTTACATTAGTAATATTGTTATTATTTAGATCTTCATAATCGTTTTCTTGTCGACATATTTTGCTATCGTTCATATCAGTGACGAGGTCCGTGAAGATACCTTAATAATTTTGCATATGATTGAGGATTGAACTAATTTAGCAATGGTACTGTTCAAAAATACTAATCGTAGGCATGTTAACATAACATCATTACTTACATTTATTTATACTTGAGATTTGAATGGAATTTAATATAATAAACCTAAAAGCTTAATTGAGAAAGGTTTAATTTTATCTAATAAACTTTAACAAAATCATATAATAACACTTATCTATCTAGTCTTTGTTAATTTTTTTCGATATCACTAAAGATGAATTAATCTTCATCAGGATTTTACGCCCAAATCTAAGGCACCAAAATGTTTGAACATTTTTTCAGTTCGCTATCTTTTTACTCATTCATATTTTTTTTTATAAAATTCAGTTGAATTCCAAGTATGCATAAAACAACGTAAGTTTACCATATTGCTGCTACCTCATGTTTGTTAAATGGTACGCATGTGAATAAATTCTTGTATCTACATACCTGCCTATAGATACTATGTAGCCGAAGTGAATTCAGAATATGTTTATGTAGTAAAAATAATATATATGTACGTTTCCCAGTCATATCACAATCTTAAGACCTCGAACAGCAAATATAATATATTGATGAAATAATTTCTAACGAAATTTTCCGGAAATCAAAGCTGAGATAGAATGTATTCGGGTGTCTGTTTACAATATTAAAATAACGACGTATCGATTTGAAACATCGACATTGATTTCAAAAGAGTTTCAAAACTTAGCAGTAAGTAATATAATATAGAATTATAAGATGCATGTTGTATATAAATAGTTCTCAGAAATCAAAAACTTACTACTTAAAACTGTTAATACTTTGAAGTAGAGATGGTAAGACGCACTGCATAAAGAACAGATCATCGATATATAAATAGCTGTACCCAAGAACGTGTACGGACCATTCTCCTTGGCCATTTTTTTTAACCATGTCCACTAAAAGAAGACTATAAATGGGCCTCTACAGACTGGGGTTTGTATTGTTATATGTTATGTTTATTATATATGTTAGCTACTTGTCAAACTTGTCCATACTCTGGTCGAAAAATACATTTAAAAAAGGATTTGAATCCGGAACCCACAATTTTATAAGCCATCGTAAACATGCAATTTTAAATAATAGTCGATTTTCAATACCCAAATCACCGTATAGATAACTCATTAAAATAATTAATATGTTTAACTTTTTAAATATCAAATGACATGTATCTATCTATATAATCATTTTCTGACTTATTTATTAAGAATGGTTGAAAAGTATTCAACTGTTTTTAAATATTAATTTTTGCATATACGTAATGCGTGTTTATAAGTTTTGATTGTCGTATTATAAAAGTTAAAAATATTTTTATAATATAATATTTTGATGAATTGTTGTCACGGTGAATTGTTTTCGTGATAAATTAGGAGCGGTGAAGCGACTATAGTGAAAAGTACGTGAATCACCCGACAGATATTGAAAAAATATAAACGGTGATCTAAAGCCCACTGATTTAATAAATATAGGTACGTGGCAATGGAAGACTAAGGACAAAAAAGTGGAGATGGCAAGAAAATGTTTTCATTTAGCAGTATATTGAGAGTAAAAAACATGATTATGATATCACAAGTATTAATTATTCTTTCACACAATCAACGGTATTCGTTTTTAGTTAATTAGTATTTTGTAAATTGTATATAATATGTACGTGAATTCAAAGAAATATACTTTAATTTGACATTTAAAACTGATGACGATGTGTCAATGTCGAGTGATATATATATTTCTAACATGACACCTGTGTTAATGCGTTAAAGCGGGTACTTATCTATTTTTTCCTGTTCAAATTACACGATTAGTTTCCCGACATGGCGGACTAAATGATTGATTGCCGCTAATTTTCTTTTTTGTGTCCTATCGATCTGTGAGTGTAGCGTAAAACCAGTGCTTGAGCCTGTCACGAAGCAGGGTATTTTACCAGATTACAAATTTTTGTGGGGTTTGATTAGGTTTCGTATTAAAGTTTTATACTATGGCAACGTTAATTAAAACTTCTAATGCCTGCTTTAAAAATAAATATAGTATTATATTCTGTGTGATAACTCAAAGTTTTTTATTTTAACAACCCTTTTGAATACCATTTTGAAATGTATCAATAATCAACCAATCCAGTTTGATTTCAGATAAAAGATAGTGGAACAATATAATATCTGACTGCCCATGTCAAAGACTACAAAGGAAGTGAGGCCAGTTGCTTTCAATAGACAATATGAATATTGGTTTGGTATTGCAACTCAAATAAGGAATAACCGCACCCCAACTTACAACAGTTTATTGAAATATTTTACTATCTAGATTTAAAAAAAATCAATAGTCATTAAAAGCAAGTGAGTTTAATATAATTTCTTATAATATATACATTGTTAATTTACATATATATGTAATTATCTAATGCATTTTACATTAAAGTCTAAAATATTCTTTCTAATTTGCAATAAAATAAATATTATGCATTGTCAAAGTAATTTTACTAAATATTTTTAACAACTAAATAGAATTAATGTATAATCACAGAATTCAAAATATTTACTAAATGAAATTCTTATTCAAATAGGTTCATATAATTCATGATAAATTTTCTTATATTGTGCCCCAAATTTAATCTACGTGGTTAATTCTAAAATTAATTTACAGTTATCATCATCCGCGATGGATTTACTACTGGATAAATATACCTTCTATATCCTACCATATTACTTTCTAAAGTATTGCTCTATTTGAACTAAATTATTTTGTCGGTCCAAAACCTTGAATAGAAAGAGCCACTGAATTCTGCATGACCTTCAATTGGGTTGATTGACCATTACGACATCGTGGTTTCCACAATGATTAATTACGTAGCATTTAGTAAATTTGTTATCACATACAAGAGATAGAAGTATGGTTCATATCTAGAGTTATTTATTTAGTAGTAGATAAACTAAAAATCGTGAACACCTACGCTATTGACAACCAATGTCAATAAAAGAGTATTATTAATTAACAACATAAGCTTCTCCTAAATACAATCTAAATATTTTTTAAATTTATCCTATTTTGAATGTATCTTTTATTATTTTAACTAATATTACAATATTACCAGTTGAAGCACTGAGTATTAATATGTGGACTGTGTGTCAAAATTAGAAGCGTCATATAGAACACGTATCGAATGCTTTCGATTTCATTAATGATCGTGTCATGTCTAGTTTCCGGTATCATCATTTTTGCAATTAGAGAAAATTAAATGGTCTACCCATATATAGAAAATAGTAAGTAATTAGAACCGTATTGGCCTTCATTTATGTTTTATATTAGAAATTTTTCATACAGTAAATAAGTAATATTGAAAAATCATTCCAAGTGTTACGAAACGAAAAAATAAATAAAAGCTGTTAGTATTTAAATTAGCATTAAAGTATATTTTAATACATTCAATGGTGATGGTCCAATTAATAAGTATAAAATTAATTTGCCTTTTAAATTTATATTATGTACTGATACCAATTAATTAACGTAATAAATATCTTAATTTTCCATCAAAAATCCTGTACTTTAGAATCCCCAGATTTTTTTCCAGAATTATATGAATAAATATTTAACCCGTAATAATATTTGAAACTTTTAAACGAAACGATCAAAGAATACTATACTAGTATTTGTACACGACAACAAGACAAAACATTTCATGATTTTTGAAAAATGTACAGTTACATCTACCCTCGCGTGGCTGGATGAAACATATATAAGTTAGTCGGCAACTAGCCCTTGACTTCTGAGACGCATCCGAATCTTATATGCCACTTTTTTTGCGCCAAAGTGCGCAAACCTACCTGAAAATATTATATTTTAAAAATAATAATTAAATCTGATTTAAGTCAGTACATAACGTAAATAAATTGTGTTTCGTTCCTATGAACAAAAGGCCTTGACATGCTGACAAATATTAAATAAACTTTCAAACGTATTTTTGTTACCTCTATGTCCTATATTATATTATGTAAAAATTGAAATATAGTTAATATTCAATTGCCCTGAATTATTCATGGTTTTTTTTAAGTCAAGACACACCCCCGACATAACCCCTCCATATCATTACATAATAAATTATAAGAAACAATAACATTCACAATTACAATAAAGACATATAATAGTGGTTGTATCATATTTTTGGATTTCATAATATACGAGGGTGGGTCAATAATTCCTTAGAAAAAAGCATTAAAACAGTTTTTATTTTTGTATTTTTTTTTTATTTCTCAACATAATCTCCTTGGAGCTCAATACACTTGGTTAGACGTTTCTCAATTTTTTTTAAACCGTCAGAAAAATAAGTTTTCGGAAGGTCCTCAAAATAAGCATTTGTCCGATCGATGACTTCTTCATTTGAAAAAAAACGTTGTCCACTTAGCCATTTTTTTAAGTTTGGGAAAAGGAAAAAGTCACTGGGGGCTAAATCTGGCGAATACGGTGGGTGGTCGACCAATTCGAACTTCAATTCTTCAATTTTAGCCATTGATCGTAAACATGTGTGAACACGGGCATTGTCCTGATGAAAGAGGATTTTTTTCCTGTTTAAATGAGGCCGTTTTTCTTCAATTTCGTTTTTTAGCTGGTCCAATAAAGATGCATAATAATCCCCTGTTATTGTTTTTCCTTTTTCCAAATAGTCAACGAAAATAATTCCACGTGCATCCCAAAATACAGTAGCCATAACCTTACCATCTGATTTTACGGTTTTCGCCTTCTTTGGACATTGTTCGCCTTTCGCAATCCACTGCTTTGACTGTTCTTTTGTCTCGGGAGTATAGTGGTGTATCCATGTTTCATCTACAGTCACAAAGCGACGAAAAAATTCATCCGGATTGCGTTGCATGAGCGACAACAGGGCTTTAGAGGCCACCACCCTATTGCGTTTATTGTCGACTGTGAGCAAACGCGGCACCCATCTTGCAGAAACTTTTTTCATGCCCAATTTGTCATGTAAAATAGAAATGACGCTACCTTTTGAGATCCCTGTAACCTCAATTATCTCACTCAACTTTAATCTTCGGTCACTTAACACCATATCGTGGATTTTATTGATCATTTCTGGTGTAGTCACCTCTACAGGACGTCCTGAGCGTGGTTCATCCTTTGTTGATGTACGACCACGTTTAAATTCATTTAACCAGTTATAAATAGTTGCAAGTGAAGGAGCAGATATGCCGTGAACTAAATCCAACTCATTTTTTATTTCCTTTGCTGTTAACCCTTTTATATTAAAATGTTTAATAACAGCTCTAAACTCAATTTTCTCCATTTTTGTAAACAAGCAATTTTTTTTTTTAAATGTACGAAAATAAAAAACAACAACCCGACCAATCTGATTGAAACTTCGCAGCATACTGAATCGGTAGTGCCGCTGCATGAAAACAAACCGCTTACAGTACTAGTCGCGCCACCTGTCGGCTTTTCTAAGGACTTATTGACCCACCCTCGTATATACCGATTGGCTACCCCATATACTCACCCAAATGACACTCAATAGTTTAATCAACTAAACTTCATCCAGTTTATATTACTGTTCCATTTTCAACATGGAAAGTCAACGTGATTTGAAGCTTTCAGAATACTGCTCCTTCTAATAATATGTGCGTTTTAGATCGTATGTACAAGCTTTTAATGAAGGTCACATGAGAATTGAATGTAGCATATAACCCATTCGAGTTTAGTAGTGAATATAATTTGTTAAATGATAATAGATCTTAACACTACAATTATATGTATAGATATCTATTACTGACGGCTTTTAAAAAGTTTTAAGTGTATTTAGCAACCCAATATCATCTCTAGACCATACCTGTCTATTATATTAGTTAGACAGGTTTTTTTCTCACACAATATTCAACATAAAATTAAAAGAGAAAAGAATATTGTTTCTTATCTTATGAAATAATAATTTAGATTCTATAAAATTTCGTTGCGCTAAATCTGGTATGGTTTGAGCGAACGTCATGTCTTTCATCCATTCTGAACTTGCCAATATCATTTATCCCAAAACCCAAGTACATAAAAGGTCAGTGTCTGGAATCCTGTTTTAACCCCCCCCCCTTTATTTTTATTATGAAATTACAGGGTTTCTTCAAAATAGTTAAAAAAAAAAAAAAAAAAACTATTTCAAAAACAGCACATACCTACGTAGCTTTTATTATTCATATAATTTACATGTACTTCTGGTGACATTGTTTGCGCAGCTTTGTGTACCTTCGTAATAGTACAACAAACGTAAACTAACGATGTTGAGTTGTATTGTAAACAAAGAACATTACTCCGTTAGTATGGTAAATTGCCATGACTGTGGGTGTCATACATTTAATATAATATAAAAGAAATATTATCGAGTTTCATCTCAATTTGATAATAATATAGAGAAATGTGACTAGCGTACATTTGGATTGAGACACTAATACGTTTTATCCCAAGATGGTAAGATTCGTGGATTAACATAAAAGCAGGCTGACGTTTGAAAACTAATAAAATAATAATTATTGTAAGTGGTCTCTATCGATTGACTGTAGAACCATGATGCTAACTGAATGTAAATGACAAAGAAATGATCGATCATAGTAAAATTATTTTCTTTCACATTGTAAACGTTATTGTTTTTCAAAAATATATAATATTTTATTATTGTTATTTGGCAGTGACAAAGACATCGATTATCTATTAAACGTTTATTGAAGCTTAAAATAATACTCAAATTTGGTTAATATAGTATCTACAAGGACTTATCGTAAGAATACTTGGGAAAAACGCAATTCAAGGTTTTTCAGGTTCACAATAATATTATTAGATTTGCGATTATATGTATTAATTTTAGGTTATGAACAGGCTCAAACGTATTATGTTATAATATAATATAAGATATTGTAATTTATTTATATACAACTTTTGTACTTAACAAATTATTCATTAAAATCAGATTTAAGTAAGACATACTGACTTTAAGGTACAGATTTATTTTTGCGGAAATGGGTAATTAAATTATATTTTGAAAAACTAGTGATATCTTTAAATATTTTTTAATTTTTGGGTCTACAACCGTCACTCAAAACTAAATATAAATACACAAATAATAAAAATAGAGTTTCTACATAAAAATAAGATACTATACCTACTTATTTGTAAATTTTTTAAATTGTCAATCATCTTTTAAATAAATTATACTAAAAAATAGTTTGAGAACTAGAATAGTGATATAACAATCAGTCACAAAATGTTAGAATATGTTTCTCTAAAAATTACTATGGTTTCGTACTTAGGCTCTTTTGTTATCCGGATCTACAACTATCGTATTTGTGGAAGGTTGGAGTTGTCGAGCTTAGCGGGGAAAATTTGTTCATTAATGCGTTATATTAATTTTGTTAGAGTGCTTGTAGTATATGATTATATTGTAACGGTGCCTCTGAAATACGCCTTTGACAAAGGACTACGCAAACGTATGACGTTAACCTTACAAGGTACTGTAAATTTCATAGCGTGAATAGGCACTCCAATGTCACATGTGGATAATGTTATGTTCGTCGCCGCGATGAGGCGGGTTAGATAGCAAAGGCCAGGGTTGAATAAACGACTAATCAAATGAAATCCCTGTTCAATCTTCGGTCCCAATCTCTCCGTCTTGCGGCGAGTTAGTTGGGCCAATCTCGCGATACTCCCAATTACAATAGGACACAAGTGGAACAATGGGATACAAGTGGACCGATTGTGCGGTGAACGTTTCCTCCCAATTGTAAGTTGCGGTCACGCTGTCACATCCAGGCCCGTCTCAAGGATTCTGAACTGACTGACATTGATGAAGGAATAGAAAGAGATAAATTACAATACAAATATAAAAAAATACAATCCTTTATGTAGCATCTATTGTGAATGATAAAATTTATCTACAGAATAAACCATTTTAAAGAAAATTCAAGAAATACAAAGATACTATTAATAAAAGTCTTTAAAAGACAGAGTTATATATTTAAAACAGCTATTTGTTTCTGTAAATACTTTGACGTCATTCATAAAATATCAAATACAGCTCAGTTTGTTAGTTAAATAGAATCAAACCAGAGGTTGATGGCAAAATCGTTTATATCAGCTGCCATTTTTAAATAGTTTATTAATCTTACGGTCATTTTATTTATCTATTCAGTTTTTCTAATTGTTCAGTACCTAATATATTTTGCAATATAAAATTATTCTTTTTACAGTCCTAATTAATGTGTGTGACGGTTTTTTTGATTACCTCAATGTGACAGAATATGGATATAGTTACTGACTTTAAAACTTATTACTAAATATGTAGTATTTCGCAAATATCTATCAGTGCATTTTTTTGTTTTATTTACCAAACTTTATTATTTTTTTGCTGGTAGTGGTCTGTCAAGCCATCACTTTTCCTTTTATAATGTTTTTCAGATCTTAATCAATACATCACATAATTTCACATTCAAATTACATGGAGAATTCATTGATTATAATATATTGAAAAATTAAAAAAAAATTACATGTATAATTATTTTGCCTTACAACAGTTTTAGTTGATTCCAATTCCATAAATGCTATGGTTCTGGTACCTACAAACCGTTCTAAAATTTAAATAATCAATACAAAATTTATAAAACGACACAATTTACTTATTGTAAGATTAAAATTTTAGTGTTAATCTTGGCTATACCTTCACATCCAATAATGATTTATTGACTTACATTTATTACTATTAATAGATAGTGCTTACATTTTTGTCAGATACAAGTAGGTACCCAGCAACATGAAATTTGCTATAAGTTATCTACAATGCAAAATGACTTATCACTAATTTAATTATTGCTTTCAATCACATGTCCGTCAATTAGTAAACGTAAATATAACAAAATTTGAAATGCAATTTTATACCATTTACTTACAATCTCTTATTGATTTTGATATATAATTCACATTTAGTTTTGTGTATAATAATTAAGTACTTATTAAAACATTTTTGAAAAGTCTTTCCAATATATTGAATAAACATAATTTGAAAACACTGAGAAAATATTATAACTAATAAAAAAAATCTTTTTTGAAAAAATACGACACCCATCAAGGATTTTAAAAAATAAAATATTTTCCAATTATGTATATTCATGAAAAATAATGTTACATTCTGAAATCCTATGAATTATTCATTGAATAAAAAAATTGTTTATTTTTATTATTATGAAGTGCGCCTGCATTATCCTAGTTCAACCTTGAACATACTCTTTCTTTAATTTTAATTTCTTAAAATATCTTTTATTATATATAATTTTATACCGATATTGTTTAAATGGTGCCCAAATCTTGCGACGGCCCTACTTGCCATTCAAGCAACGGAAGAGTCTCAACTGACTGATGGGTAACTACTGTGATTGTTAAATCTCATTATATTGCTATATTTGGAATGCGTATTGTATTGTATTTATCTAGCTTACGTACCGGAATGCATTGTAAATAACATTTTATTTTAATATAATATTATTGCAAAAAACGTGTTTATAAAATTTAAGCTAGGCAAAATATAAAAAACTTTCTTCTATGTAGACGGAACCTTTATACTATTGCAGATAAATGATGTTGAAAGAACGTTGTTTACTATTGAAAATGCTTAAATTATCTTTTTTCATTTTAGATTTATTTGTGATAAACTTCCAACATCTCAGACATAATTTCTAAAACTGCACTGATATAATACAAACATGCAATATTCTTACAAAGTACGTAAAATTACAAATAACACATACGTAAATAAGTTAATAATCAAACGATGGTTATTAACAATAAATTGTAATTTTCATTTTATTTACAAATAATGCAGTCAACCAAATAAATAATATTTTACCCATAATTACCAAATTAAACATATAGAAAACGATTTATAATCCATATTAAATATGAAAATACAAAAGTTTACATCAAAACATTACTTAAGTACTTCGATGTTTTTTTTTTATTTACCGCGTTTTCATACGAATTTGTAAAATATTACAAAGCAAACCTACTTTTTTAAATCCATTCAAATGATGCAGCGTGGTGTAAATCCTTTGAATCAGTTTTTACCTTAACTTCAGAGATATATTATTGTTTATACTGTCCAACAAAGTCATTTTTAACACTGTATATCTCATATTAATAGTTAATTATATTAAATTAATCAACGACACTAACACAAGTTCACTAAAATCACGTTAACAAAACTAATTCACGATTAACTATATTGTGATTGCTTTTTTATTTCTTTATCACAAATTAACAATAGAAAGGTACACATTTAGTCGTATAAATTTTCGTGCCTTTTATTTTATTTTTCCTAATGTTTATAGTATTTTAACAATAAATAATTGTTATAATCATTAAATACTCAAAATATTATTGTTTAAAAACTTCCGTTCTGGTATGTATTTATTTTTATTTATAATATACAACTAAATAGTGTTGTCCAATTTAGATGATGTACTTTTATCATTACCCTCTGAAATACGTTGGACTGCTAACTAAATAAATTGCCAATTCACAGTGCACTGTTCCGGTCTCACAGGAGCCAAACAACGTATACACGTTAGTCAGTCAAATCACAAAGGCAAACTAGCGTTTTTTTTGTCGCGAGATGAATATTTAATGAGGCGTCTCTCCTCCAATGGGATTCCTGGATAACTCCCTATGACAGAGATTGCGCGGATATTCGATGCAATTTAAATATATCAAATAAAGAGACCAAACTGAAGATGCGTAAGATATATTATTCTTTGAAACATACAGGGTTACTACAGAAAAAAAACAATATTTCAAGCAAATGAGTTTACATATTACATAGAGTTAGTACCCAACTCTTTTGGAAAGAAACCTCTTACCAGTTATGTGGATATTTAATAATAATAACATCATAATATAGGTATTTTTTAAGTAATATTTCTTTTAGCGCGCTTGGGAAATCTGATCAGAGTGTATTTTTGGCGTGTTACATGTAACACATAATTTATTTTTTCACACGAAAAAATACGCACTCGATTGGATTCGAACCACCGATTGTTCGGTTATCAGCCGAACGCACTACCATTACGCCACAGTATGATACTGCAATCGTGACAATTATACAGTATAATATTATAGTTTAGAATTGTTCCGTTACCTTGGCATCGAATTTATTTTTGTCGGCCATTTGCAATTCATTACGTAAACAAACGATTAAACGTCAAAGTGACAGTTGGTACTTTGAAAATGAAAACAACGAGAAACCATTATATAATTTAGTAATATAAGTTAAATTGTATATAAATAAGCCAACGGTGTTTCAATAAGCGGTCCTTTTTCTTGAGTGTGTAATTTAACAAGATAATTAAAAGCTAGTCAAAGAATCTAGTTTATCCCAAGTTTTGCTTTTGTTTTGTTATGCCAAAGAAATATAACTTTTAACGCTCGTACATAAGTACACACACCGATTTTTATTTTATTTATCTGTCTGTAACGCAATAACTATCTCTCTCTGATGCACGTCAATTTGCAAGCAAAAATGTTTGCGACTTTTTCGCGCGATCGCATAAATATTACGCCTACATTGCATCCCTCTGATGCGCACTGCACTTAATCGCTTAATCACGTATATGCATTTCACTTACATGCATTGATATTTAAATCGACACGTTCTTTAATTATGAATATTGTTTCCATATATTGCTTTGCGTATGATATAAAAAAATAGTATCATTTTAAGATAATATTTAATCTTATTGAGCGCATTGACATGTGGCACTACCACCTCGTTGTTTTATGCTAGTGTAAATAATAAATGCTGAAATAATTAATAATGTTAAATATAAAACTAAAAATATAGATTTTTTTTAAATATTTTAATTCATAAGGTACCTTTGCACTAAGACACTTGAAATTTTGAAAATACTTGTCTATTAGGGGATTTTAAAATATTTCAACTATAATTAATTTTAAAACATAACAGTAAAAATCGTTAAAAACATACTATTAAAAAATTTGTACGACCGACTGGAAATAAAATTGAATACACGTTTTTCCTTACACATACAAAAATGCGACCCTTTTAAATCATGTCTAATTCAATGTATTCAATTTTAAATCATTAATTAATTCCACATAGTATTTAACGGGGTGTTCATTACTACTACAATACACTTGCAAATAGAGGCGTGTAATATACTATTGTGGCGATCAATAGTCCCGTGAGAACCAAGCAGTGTCAGCACAATCCTTTACATACAACTCATTCTCAAATTAATATTATTTTTTAAATATTGTTTATTACGTGCATTTTCTTTGAATACAATTTTCACTCAATCGAATTACTACGTAGTAATTACATTTTCACCTCAGCAACATTTATTAACGTTACTTATATTAAAATATATATTTTCTCACCGAAGCTAGAGATACTCAGTGTAAGCATTTTCCATCGTGATGGGTTTAATAAAATAATCCTTATTGTATCTTAATCATGTAACTGTTACTCTGCCTCGCGCTATCTTATAACGTGTAACATTTTCTGTATGTATGTACCTAGATTTGGGTATTTCCCGAGAAAATCTCAATCTCGAGATTTGGGATTTCCTGAAAAGAATACTCGAGAATTCTCGAGAAATTGGGAAATTTAAAAAAAACTGTAAAAATCATAAAATCAATGTAAAAACAGACAAATTCCAAAAAAAATATGATTTTTTTTATTTATGTAAGAAGACAAACAGAATAGAAGAAGGAAAACAAAAATAATTCAAAACATTACTTATTAAACTAGAATTCCAAAAAACACGCTTTGCGCTTTTGACACACAAAATTCCCTGATGTCCCTGAAAAATTGCGCTCGTTTTGAGCCAAGTTGACTTCATTGTGTTAAATGCCCCGATCAGTCCTTGAACATTTTGTGTTTTCTGTCCACTTTTTTCATATAGATAATCGTTTTCCAATTAATATTTGATAATAAAGAATTCCCGAATCCCGAGAAAAGATTCTTGACACCCGGGATTTCCCTAAATGTTAAAAAATTCAATTCTCGAGATTCAGGATGGAAACGGGAAAAATTTCTCGATAATTCTATTCTTATGTACCTATGCAAACTGTACCTGTCAACTTGTCAAATAAACTCGCCATCTCCATCAGCAACTACAAGTCTTAACAAGCCATACATCACTCTCCTCACTATCACACCTACAGCCAAACTAGATATCTACATTTTCTCAAATACATTAAAATTGAATAAACTTTCGACAATATTCTTGTTTTTACATAATATTATATAATTTCTGTAAAAATTTGTACCATTATAAATTTAATGTATTTGATTATCATCAAAGAAATCTACCTGTAACTAATGAAGAATCGTGAACAAATTAGAAGACCACAATCCTCAAAAATGAAGCAGCCGCTGTATATGAGAATAGATAATAAATAATTAAATATTTATGTATAAAAGACGATTAATTATAGAAATCAATTTAATTTTGATATACATACATAAAAGGTATTATTGAGAAAGCGAATAAGCAAAGAAATCCAAAGCAGTAATGTAGTCGCTGTTTAATGTATTCTTGAGGAATCCAGGGGACTGGAGAAGTTATTTTATAATACTTGGAGAAACCTAGTATATCAATAGTTTTTTAATTATTATTTTATTGCTTTATATAGTATAATATTATGTAGATACTTACATCGTTTAATTTAAAGCTTTTGTCACGTTGTTTTACTCTTTTATTATTATTAATATTAGGTATTATTTATCTATATAATTTAGTAATTCTTTACATAATTACCAACATAATATATATATATAATATGTAACTGGTTGTTTGTACTATTATTTAATATTTTGTGCAATGTAGTGTAAATTGTCAGTTACGCACGTGTTTCAAAAGAAACCGTATTTTTCGTTAAAAATAATATTCTTCGTACCTACGTATCTAGTATAGTTCGACTTAACTCCATTTGTTGTGTTATTTTCTTTTCATTTTCCCTTGTATATGAGCTATCGCCAGTTTTCCATGAGATAGTTATCCGGTCTTGATACAAACAACAATCGTAGGATTTCTTTTGCCTTATATTGTTATACTCCAATGCATGAGTATACGGAAATCTTTTGATTTTATTTGCAATGCTGCCAATCCTTGTGATGTTATTATTTTGTTTCGTTTGTTTTTTCTTAAGAATGTCAATGAAAAAATCAAAATCTTACTACATATGAGATAAATAAAATAAATTTTATATCATCAGTGATATTAGATAAATATGTATTTTAAAACGAAATCGTTTACTATTGATTTTTCTTTTATTTTTCATCAGAAGATTTAATGACATTTTTTGCATAACATACTTTACCATTATGTTATACTATATCATAATACGTAGGCACTATACCCAATTTTATTGCTCAATACAATAACTATTCTTTAGTGTATTATGATACTATTGTACCTTTATCAATAATAATAAAAAAAATGTGAGAACCAACATATCGTACGTGAAATATTTTATCGAAAAAACCGAAGTATTAGTATTAGTAAGAAGTATCAAAATTATATGAATAGATTATCTACAACATTTAAGGAATGTCCAGGATCATGCTTTGAAAATAGCATAAACGCTCCATTTTGACGTACGCTGAGCATGCCCCCCCTTAAACCTTTTATGTTAATTAATATATTTTGTTTCCACTTTCAATAAAGAATATACTTATCGGTATTATCTGATTATTAAAACCGTCTTTCGGTATTAAAAAATAGTGGGATACCGGTTTTGAAATACCGGTGTTATATTATAATATTATGTTATAATATTTAATTTCATGAAACAATACAGAAGATAATTGACATTATTCAATAATATTAAATAAATTATTTATTTCATATTTAATTATGTGATTTATTTTACGTTTAATAATAAATGTATTCTATGCAACGGGAAAATCGTTTAAAATATTCCTTTGAATGGCATATTTTATAAAAGTTTTTTTGTTTTTAATCTATGCACTATTTGATTTCGTTATAATAGGTGCTTACAACAAGTATTGATATATTATTAGATTAATTTAATAAAACCAAAATAGAGATAGATGATGACATTTTGTTTATTTCATTAATAATTTTAAAACTGCATCACAACATCAGTCAAAAATAAAATTCAAGTAGATATTACAATATTTAAGTATTATAATTATACAAGTCAACTTTTGGGTGTGGGAATTGTATTATATTGTTTTAGAAAATTATACCAACCTTTTACGGTCACCACTACATAGTAAACTTTCACACAGATCCCACTTGGATCCCAACAAAGTTACAGGCCTATTCCCAAAACTAAACTATCAACCGAACTCCCCCAAAAAGGGTCCCAGAAAGTAACGATTCCACATCTCCGGGTCCCTTGGTACATATTCAAATACTATATGAATGTCAGTCCTTACCGCTACGAATATCTAAGTCCAAAGGTTTATTTTGAAAACCAGAAGTTTGATCGAAATTCACTAACACGCCAAGTGTATCGGTTAGTGATATATCATCCGGTAATATATTATGACTAGAATGAGATACATATTCATTTCTATTAGGATTTTGAACATTTTCTCTGTGGTTGTTTTGTTTGACGTGTGGAATTCCTCTGTCTCTTTCTTCTTGGTTGTATTTTTCCTTTAATCCCAATCGAACAAGTAATGAACTATCAGGTAAAACAAAATCGTAATCGTCGTTTACGCGGGAAGATCTTTTGAATTGTGATACTTTTTTTAAAGTATCGCTCTTCTCTTTTATAATATGGTTGCACTTTTTATATTTGCAGTTATCACTAGTGCCATCTTCTATGTCTCCATTGAAATCTTCTTCGATTATTTCCACAAAACCATCGTCGTCAGTAAATGCCGGTCTGGCTTTGATTTCAACAATCAAAATTGTGAATAAAAGCACAATTACGGTGAGTGAGATTAACTGAAATGATGAAAATAACACAATTAATAACATCAACTTTTTATTGTACTTTTTAATTAGAAAATTTACTCTTTACAACACCGTAAATTTTAAGCTAAGAATTTCCAAATCCACATCATTTAATGTATTATAATGTAGGTATTCGTATATAAAATTAAATAATAATGTTATCTTGAAATAAATTAATTTGAGAAGACAATTGACCACATTAAACGATATTGAATTACATTATAATAATAATATAAATAGTTAAAATTATCAAAAACAATGACATCTTATCATCAGCTGTCAAAATTTAAATTAAAAAAAAAGAGTTTTTTAATGGAAACATCGATTTCGGGTAATTTGTCTTCACTAATATTATAGATACATTTACAGGAAAATAAAAACAATTCAATATATATATATATATATATATATATATATATATATATAACATACCGACCTATGCTATATTTTTACAGTTTAATTATCTTTTCAATTAAACTATTTTTATTCAATGAACAATATAAATGACTTAAGAGTGTAGCATTCATAATTGATGAAACGTAATAATATGAAATACTAATTACAACAAAAAATATGTATACTTAACATGACATGAACCTGTATTTATCGATTTCCTGTCAATTTACTTTACTATAGTAATATTCAGCATACTAATCGTCCTTAAATTTCCTAACAACAATCCGTCCGTTACAGCAGTACCTCTTCATCTTTTTATGTCGTGAAATCGTTCCTCTTAAAATAATTTTAGGTAATATGCTATATATTATGTAGGTTACATTATATATAATAACTACCTATTTTTAACCATGTCCGATCTTAAGAAGATCATATGGGCCTCCACGGTCCACGGAGTAGAGGTTTAATTATAATAAAATGGTTTTACGAGAAAGGAATTTTGACCACTTATTCAATCTATTAAGTCCATACTATGGTCTAAACTACAAAACAGATAATAAATAGAATACTGATAGGCAATATTCAATACGCCGCATGGTGAAGCAGGCTTTTGAATGTGTGAGTGTCGTACAAAAATGAAGCACGCATTATGCACATGCAATAGTGTGTGTAATACACCAACATTAAATGAGCGTAAATGCATAAACCGAGAGCAGATTTTAGTATTCGACGTAAAACGTATTCTTAACACGTGTGTAAGTTTAACCCTGATTCTTCCTTACTCGAGTCGGTTACCTGCTATCGCCTTACCCGTTGTGTATTTCAGTTCCCTGGTCTAAACACTCTAAACAATATGTAAATTTTCTAGACTCGGGATTCAAACCCAGGGTCCACGACAATATGAGCATGACACGTAACTGGTCGACCATCGCGAGCATCTACATATAGGTATGTTAAAACTTCAGAGGTTTATCACACTGATTATAGCACATTTGCTATTATCTGTTATTTGTATACATATTTTTATAATGCTATAACTATTTTTTTCTGTAACATATTGTTTAGAATTCATATTTTTTATCCACTGTTAAATACGTTGCACAAAAATTAGTTATTTATTTCAGTAGGACTATACTAACTGTTTTATATATCTTAAATTAGAGAAGAACGTATATCCAATTATAAAATTTAAAATAAATAAAACAGGTTCAATTATGATATTTATTGTATTATTTTTAAATGGCTACAGGTTATGAGCTTTTATTACGTAATCAAAGAATGAAGTAAAATTTTGACCGGTATCCTGGCTAAAATTTTGTAATTACAAAAAATAATTAGATTGTAGGTAGGTGATTTTTACGCGTAGTTGTATGAAAAAAGAAATATTTAGATCTATTATACGGAAGAAAAATAATTAATTATAAATATAATATTAAGTATATAATTTTTTTCAACAAAATAATTTATAATAAACGTACCTATGCATTAGTATTTTGGTATTACAGTTGATTTATTAGATACATCATGACTAATATATGTGTTTCTAAATGTGATACACTATTATATATTATATTTTATATATTGTATAGTTAATTAAATTTAATATTGACTTATTCACTCACCTGCATTTTAATTATTTTTTATATGAGTAGTTTAAATAGTATTTAAATATTATGCTGTCAAACATTGCACGTAAATATGAAACGATGTGTGATATTAAAGCAAGGCAATATTAAAGTGATTTCATTATAACACCAGATACTATAATAGCAAATATTGTTTGAAATCTTTTCGATTAGCTGTGGTATTCTCTAATTAATTTTAACAGCTAACTGGTTTCGTAATTATCATTAATATACGTGCTCGGCAACCAGTTAAAAATATACAATATAAAAATGCATAATATTTAATCCAGTCATAAAGAAACATAAAAATTTACTTGGACCATGAATGTGGACTTAATAATATGTTAAGCATATTTTATTTATGATAAAAATAAAAATTTGATAATACAACCTTCATTCTATGGAGGTCCATAAATTATGATCTGTTTAAAATTAAACACAGTAAAAATGTATGACCTATAGATCCATTTTATAATAATAATTTATATATAGTGTGCAGCGTGCAAATTATTGAGATAATAACATTGGCCTGAATCTGATGAATGTAAATTCGTATCCCACTTTGTAACATAATATTATTTTTTTCTAATAAGCATTTTTTTTGAGGTACATATTTAAATGATGTACGATAATTTATATTCTTACTTTTAACTTTAATGCAAGTCAAATAAATAATGTATAGATGACGCACTGACGCGTGCAAATCAACAATACTAAAATTCTAAATTATAGGTACAGTTTTTCAATTATCTATCAAATTTCCATTGAATCTAATAAATTTGAAGTATCTTTCTGCGATTTAAAAATATTTGCGTTTTGACTATTTTCATGACACTAACACCCAAAATAGAACCTATTTTTTTATTTTGTCTGACTGTTTGTTCCGTTGTAACTAAAATTTTTAACCAATATTGATAAAAACTTACAAATTTTATTTTGATTACAAGGAGCATGCCTTAACCTAAGCATTATAATATCTAAAATATTAAAAAAAAAAAAATCTGCCTATTTTTTTTCATTTACTACCTATTTCACGCGGGCATACCTAAGTTATTCATAAAACAGCTGAATATACTACAATTTACAATGAATATATATTTTTAATGTCACACATTAGTTCGTCCTCATAACGGTTATGTCTTAAGTGGAATAATACATAATATTATAAAGTTCACAGTTCAAATCATATTGCAGCACTATTATATTCACATTTGATTTTTTAGGACTTGTATATTGGATACTAACAATAAACCAATCATCGTTAAAAGTCGGTAAAGATAACCTCTACTCAACGTAGGCCCATGTACTCAGCAAAAACGTCAATTTAAATTTTTTTATATAGAGATTAATAGTACCTACCTAAACAAAAAAAAAAATACAACACATAAGAATATGAAGGGTGTTTGAAACTTAAAAGAACACATTCATAAATAATTTAACTACAGATAACGCTGTAGAAATTTATTACAATGGTTTTAGTTTTGTTATTTGTTTACAAAAACTTTTTCATATAAATAGGTATTTATAAGTATATAAGAAAATATGTTCTTGAAATTTAGTCATGGAATTAATGTCCACGGGGTATGGCTTTGATAGTTACGAGTTACTGATCTCTGAGGTAAATTTCGACAAGCTATCGGCTAATTTGAAGTAACAGAGTTCGTCAACAATTATTATTATTATTATTCGATCTTAATTGAAATTTAATGTAATGAGATTAACATTCGGTGAATAAATTTGTATAAGTATTTGATAAAAGGAGCTGTCGTCATATGATAAATAAGTAGTTATATTACTTTTATTCACTTTGAATAATACTATTCCTAACAATGTCAATTATTAAATTCTTGAAAATAATATGGAATAACTAATTGAAGAATGGTAACACTTACAACATCAGTATATTATTCTGTAATAATATAAATAATTTTATTATTGTCTCTTACTCTATTGTTAATATTTATCACTAAACCATGTTAATAACAATATATTATTGTCATTGCACTTTTAAACCGGTTATGTGCGCACTTTTCATAAAATAATATTATTTTAACAAAAAAATTACATAAGTCAACACACCGTTCTTTAAAATCGGATACATTGTGTACACCAAGTGAATTTATCAAGTGATTCGTTTTAAATTAAACGGTTATGTTATTTTCCCCGCTTTATAATTTGACTGAACGCATATAACAAAACAAAATGGGTAACATATTTAAAAACTAATAGTATAACCAGAGAACAAAAATAATAATAACATATTCTTGGATGGGTATGACTGGTTTTTGAGTCTTAACGATGATATTTATAATTTTAGATGCGTCCTTATCAAATTACATTTTATTAATAAAAATCTGCATTCCAGAAATTGCACATTTTTAATATTTCTTTTTCTAAATTGTCAATTTATTGTGTAATTAAAAAATAAAAAATATATTTAATGTTTTTACATACCACGTACAAATAAAAATTATCAATTAAATATGTTATTAAATTATTAAAGTAAAGTTTTCAAATTTATTCGCGGAGACGTTACGATCAACTCTAAGGAATCATTTTGGTCGAATTATAAAAATATATTTTTATAATTTTTACGTTTAAAATGTAAAATTCCGTTCATACATAATTTATTATAGTTTTCACCAAATTAATAAGTTAACAGAAATGAATTCTTGTGACAATTAACACATAATTTGACATTACGTCTCAAGCACAGAAAATCTTCCCAAACTTTCAATTATGTAAATGCGTATGGGTCGACATTTTAGAAAGTTGGTTATCTTTCTAGAGACAGACATTCGCACAACTATTGACACGTGATTTTTTTTTCACCTTGATATTCCTGTTTAGTAAATTGTACGAAAACCAAAAAACCCTACTCACAAAATGTGCTACGCAGGCTATCATTATCTAACATTTATATATCGTAAGTATACGTTTATGAAACGACGTCATATTTGTCAACGATAGTGGTAATGAGTTTTTTTAACATGTTTTCAGTTTATTTACTGTTCTAAATATTAGAGATTATAGATTAGTATTTCAATATGATGTTCACTTTGGTTTAAACATCCATCTACATAATATTATACTGTATGTACCATATTCTCCTAATTTAAAATAAAATTATGTTTTTAGAAGTTATTTCTATATTCATCTTCTTCTTCTTTCACCCTGTCACGACCCAATGTTGGGGCATAGGGCAAGCACAAGTTTGCGACACTTCCCTCGGTCCATCGCCAACTCTTGCGCTTCCCGCCATGTCAGACCTGCAGCACGTAGGTCGCTCCTGTAGCCCCGCTGCAGGATGAGGAAGGGCCGGCCACGGAGACGGAACCCTTGAGGCTGTGCCACAAGGGTACGAAGTGTCGCACTCTTTAGCGGCATCCGGAATACGTGCCCCAGCCACGTAAAGCGTCTCTTCATGATAACTTTCAATCACCGAAGGTTGCTGTGTCTGCTCATGAACTCAGATGTTTGCAATGCGGTCGTACCAATGTACCTCTAAGATTTGGCGGAGACATCGATTCTCAAAGCTCAAAAGCCGCCGAAGAAAGCCGAAATAATCCTTTATTATATAATTACTATTACTTAGATCAAAAAAATAGATATACTTGAAATATAACATTATGACAATCGCTTAAAATTTACGTAGGTCAACATGATTTGAACGAAATCAACATTCTGATATATGGTTTTTATAATATGGTAGATATGATGATATTTTTTTCCTTTTTTTGTACTCATTATGATCGTATTGACTAAAATTTTAATGGCACTTAACCATAAATTCTCTGTCGTACAACGACTTTTTTACATGTGTAGAAAGCTGTGGCAAAGAGTGCCTATTAAAAGAAGGTACATTAGTAACTTAAAAAACAATATTTAATTTTACAATTTACTGAATATAATAACTGCAACGGATTTAATCTAAAATTACACTGATTATCGTAAATATGTCAATTTCTATCGATACGCAATTCGAAATACCGAAAAAGCAATTTTTTTATGCATTTTTGTATTTTTCGCGGGCGGTTTTGTCTATACTCTATGTGGATTTGTCCGGGCGGTATTGACGAGCACAGGTACGGGTGGATTTGGTTTGGTGGCAATGTTTGGATGAAAATATTTGGGAGGCTTTGTCAGGGTGGCACTAAAAGCGTACATTATTAAGTGTAATATTCCATCTAAAAAATAAGTTGCATTTTGGCATTAGCAATTTTAGAATGAGTTCCGTATATTAAAATAACAACCATGGACATAATGGTGCTAAACCATATCATTAAAAAAAACCCATAAATATTTTCCCCCCCACGTAAATGACTAGCATCAAATACCTCCGAATAGAAAGTAAATACATTTATCCGTCCCTACAGAAGAACATTCATTAATATACATATTTCATAATATTATGCCTCACAAAATTGCTTTCCATTTTAAGCCATTTGTATAATAATTCTTCACAAAAACAATATTGTACTCGAGTACACACTTCCATTATACAAATACATTGTAATTTAGGGCACTAATTGACTAATATCAAGCGATTAAGGTGAAACATTCTTGCCACCTGCTCTCTCTAACTTCCCCCTATGGTCCCAAATGCCTATATTCCGACCATTAGCGTCCATTAGTTCGCTATTCCGAGTGTCTCCTGGGTACTTCTTACTTATAATAAGTACATAAAGTCTGTTTCATTTCCACTTTGGCCTTACTAAAAGCCACGTGTTGTTTCAACTGAAAAATTCACACGTTTATTATGCCATTAAAAAAAAAAATAGAAAACTGAGATTAGTTTTTTTCTCGTAAAATATTTATAATATCAACATCATTATGTCATCGATCAATATAGCGAGTAGTGAGGGCTAAAGAAAATATGCAATATAAATAATTATAAATAATTTGAAGCCTTTCAAAATATTAACATAAATAATCGGTAAACTCTACAGCAATATAATTATATAAATAAAAAACCTACGTTTTTCATATAAATTTAAAAAAAAAAGTATCAATGAATTGTATATAATCATTATAACTAATTAGGCACCATGGTTTTCATATTAATATTATTCAAAAGTTGTAAACAATATATCTTACGATAATAATATGGGATATACCTATAGCAATATCATAATATATTGTCTAAAGCAGAGGTTGGCAACGAAGACCTTCCTTATAAATCTTGTAAATTTTGATTAAAAGTAATAAATATTTTCCTACACGCTCTCATAAATTTGTTCCTGTAAAATTATATATTTTGATATATGGTATGTTACATATTTTTTATGTATTTATACATATAAAGAAAATGTATAGTATTTTCAGTTTTCACTGATTATTTTTTATGAATATACAGCATACATCCATGATGGACAAGTCTAGTAGTGAAGCATCCGTTTATGAATTTGTCAGAAGCGGGTCCAAATCACAAGTCTGGAAAATTCACACATTGTTCTTAGTGTTTTGTGTTTTTCTACAGAGCATAAATTTAATGAATTGAGCAAGTGCGGTGTGCAAGATATTAAACATCTGATTGTAAAGCCAAGAATATTATCGTAGTAGATTTTTGAGTTTCCACCGTGTGTCCTTCTTCCATCTTTACTCGACGTTTTGGGCTCGTTGCAAAGGCCATTATCAAGAGATGATATATCATCTCTTGATAATGGCCTCTGCAACGAGCCTGAAACGTCGAGTAAATAAGGAAGAAGGACACACGGTGGAAACCCAAAAATCTACTACGATAAAAAACAACCGTGGAAGCCCCGAGAATATTATATTATATATCTGCCCTTTGTGAAAATAAGGTTATCAACTTCTGGTCTAACGCCTTGGAAACTATAGCAGTAGTTAAGAGTCTATTACGTAGGCACTAACAAATTTAGTGTAAGTTATGAGACACACTAATATTTGCAATATATCATTGAGATGGTATCTAATAGTAATAACATCGACATATATACAGTAGCATACATTCTAATTACATATATTTCATACTAACGATAGTATATTATTAATGTTATGATTGTTATGTTTATATAATTCTGTAAGTACATCAGAATTAAATGGTTGGGAGTCCGTATCTTATAAAAAAAAAGTTATGTACGTAATGAATCTTCTTTTTGTTGTCTACATAACATTAGTATAAAAATGGATGCTATACAATGGAAAATTACTAATTACAAAGTTATTTCAAAGTGTAAAGTCGAATTCATAAAGTCAAAATTATTTAGTTCGAATACATGAAAATTTAAAAAATATTTTATCTTTGATTGTGTTAACTGGAACTTGAATTGTGTTAACTCATGATGGAAATGCATTATTTTAATAATTTTAATAAAACACAATTTTTTGTACTGAATCAACTTTTTTATTAAATAATTATACCGATTTCGTACGCCTCAGAAGGACATTTTCAACTGATATAAAATAAAACTAACATTTATAACAACCGAATTCAAGAAAAGTAGTCTATACACAATATTAGTCACTCACATTTAGTAAATACGAGTGAAATGAATAAATTAAATGTTAATAATTTTTCAGTAGACATAATTTTATTAATAGAACACTAAATATAAACTTCTAGAAGTGGATTAAGAAAAAAAAATGCGTTTTATTAAAATTACTGATTAAAAATATCAAATTTTAACAGAACAATAATACTATGTTAATAATAAGAAAAATAGAAAATTACAGACAGAGTATGTGCCTAATGAGTTTGTTTTTTTAATTTTCCTGTATACTATACAATTTATTATAATATGTATATTATGACACCCGATCATTTGCTTTTGACGTACAGATTATTAATAGCTAATATAAAATCATGCTATTTTGATTAATTCGTTACGTTCACAAGTATTTTAACACATGAATATTAATTCAAAATTTGAATATAATAACCACTTAATTATACAAAAAGCAATACGGCGAATAAAATTAACGTATTTTGAAAATACTATTTGCATAACGTAATTAAGTTTTCAATGATAATATTATTAAATTCGCTTTGCTGGATAATGACCAAAATAACTAATTTAAAACGCTAAAGCAAACTTCAGTTTTACACAATTTAAACGGTAACAATATTATATATTTTTTTCTCTTTCACATTAACACAAATTGGTATCATTTAAATTTAAAAGATGCGTATTTTCATAGTTATATAAATTTTCATAAATAGGTAATATCAGTTATATTATATATTTAATTATATATACATCATATTAACCATTTCAATGATCTATTAAAATAATTACATAGCTATAATAATTATGTAAACTTATGAACACTATGTTGAAGTAGGTATATAATCATACTGGCTGTAAACCTATTCTCGATATAAATATAACAGAAAATCATATTATTTATACTACATTCTCCACGATAAAAAAATAAAATAAAAACCATAAATTCCAACTACCAACGTTACTAATAAAAATATCAATGTATATATTCCCAATTAGTACTGAAAATGACAATGATGATACATAATAATATTAGTGGGTTTCTTTTGTTGCTTAGTACTATAATATGTTATAGGCCCTTTTGATGTTAGCTGGAGGGATTTTGTTGTACTTTCAGTAATATATCATACTCAATTTGTAATTTAATAATAAATTGTGTGATTGGTTTAATTTATTTCGATGGCTAATTTTTTCTAATGAAATGATTACGTCATCTGAGACAAATTAAATTGTCGCTGCCCAGGTGGGGATTTGGTTTCACAACAAGACCTGTTCTCTACTGGCAAATGTTTGTTATCATGATTCTCCAGCTTTTAGACATTATGTTTCCTTCTTCCTCCACACAGTTAATTGCAGTCTGCCCCCTTGGACGTTCCACCGTCTAAGTCGCTCCACTGGACCTCGATTGATCAAGATCTATGTTATTCTATCATATTATATCTAAATTATTTCAATACATTTACCTTCGCAGTTGTATCATCTTATGATATGCTGTCATTCATCATTGATCGAAATCAATAATCGTGCAAAAGCATTTTGGTTGTAATTTTAGCATTTTAAAAGTTTTTATTAAGCCATTATTTAATCATTGAAAATGGATGGAAAACCTAAAAATAAATTTAAAAAATATACTCAATTTAATATAATATCTATTATGTCATATTATTTATGGCACTGCCAACACTGGTGGTCAAATATCAAAATATTCAAATATTCGTCAGTTTATTCCATCATTGTATTATAAGAACAATACTAAAACATTACTGTCAATATTTCATGGTACAGACAATTATGCTATAAACCAATGCCCCACTAAAGTCAGAACAAAGCGCAAAATAATAGTAAATTTTGATCGTGGTACTAGTTATTGTTTATACTACAAATGCATATATAGTAAATTATTTATAGAAAAATAAGATTATTTCATATTGAAATACACTGTTCGATCTTACAAAGACCATATGACCGTCCACGGAGCGTAGGTTTGTATTAACATTTTTTTACGAAAAATTGATATTAACCGACTTGGTCCATACTCTGACTCCAAGCACACATTGAAATTATGAAAAATATGTGTATTTTGCCAGACACCATGAATTGAACCTGGAACACACGACGATATAAGCCAAAACGTTACCCGCTCGGCCATCTTGGCCATAAAATATTATTCATTCTAAACGAAATATGCGATCGGAAATCTTCATTTACTACAAACAGGTTAACGCATTGCATTTGAAGACAATCAATAATAACTAGCACTAAAAACTAACCAATTTCATCTTCAATTTGTATTATTAATTCAATAAAAATAAATAAGTATGACTAACAAAGTATAGTATGCTCTATTTATGTCAAATCTTACAGCTTACCTCCACCCTTTGCCACTAAGTACTACTATCTCAACACGTTATTTAGTCCTACGGTCTGACTATAGAAGGTTTTGATATAAATCATTAAACCATAATTCCATCAAAAACTTGCTGGAAACTCTCCGACTATTTCAGATTGTAATTGATTATATTAAGGGAAGTTTTCATATCAATTTGTTGCCTTTGAAGTGTCATACATAAGCTTAGTAATTAATTTAGTCTAAATATTAATTTGTACTGTCAGTATTCGTGACGCAAAGCTGGTGAGAAACCTTAGCAGCTTGAAAATATATTGCGTCAAAGACTAAATTAAATGTTCGTGCTTTTATTCAAAACAGCGCTTAGCAAACCAATTTAAAGTGAGAGGAAAACCCTAGTATGGCAACATAGCGCTCTAAATAGGGTGAGCAAGCTTGGACAAACACCACTAAAAGGAAAGCGCTGTAAAAAAACAGAAAAATACCCACTGAAAAATAACATTGGCGAACCATTTACCTCTTGATTATGGCGTGCAACGCACATGAAAACTTACACATTTTTGCTGGCTACAGTCTATAATTTACATACACAACGTACCCAATAAAAACAACCCGTTTTTAATTGGTCTGCTACATTATGCAACATTGCATTATGAACAAAATATGTTATTATCAAACCATTAGATACAATTTTAATAGAAATTTAAAAAATATAGAAAAACTGATTCTAATTTTTTTAAGTTTCGTATCATAAATTTTATTTAACTTTAATTTAATGTGGTAGATATTATAGAATTACATTGGTTTTGTCTCGTTATCTGCATGATTTTAGTTCAAAAGAAATTTCAGTATTCAAAATAGACGTTTACAATAATTATATTAATTAAAATTTAGGTACGAGTATCATATTATTGACAATGCTTGTTATGATACTATGATATTAGTTCCGCTAATCTATTATTAACAATTATAAATGTTACTTATTAGTTTATTCAATGTATTTATAGTAATACGTAGATAGGTAATTATCTACGTTTCAGCGATATTTTCTGTCTTATTGTTTTAACCAAGTGAATAAAAATATTCGTTTTTAGTACTTACGTACTTGGAATATATATAATACTAGCTGACCCGGCAAACGTTGTTCTGCCATATAAATTATTTCTAGTGAATATTTTGGTTGTTAAATAAAAAATAACGAATGTATCGTAAGTGTGTGAGGATGGGATCTATGACAGAAAGAGGAATGGAGCGCTGTAGACGATGATCGCCGATAAAAACAAAAAAAAACACCAACTTTTCATTTTCTCAATTCAAAATGAGTAATGATGTTCATAATGAATGAATTACCTGTGACAGGATCTCGTTGTTTAATGTTTATGCAATATCCGTCTTGTCCCTTCCAGAAAATTAGCGGATATTGGAGAGCGTCGTATGAACGGTGTGTGTCAGCAATGAACTCCAGATTATTTTTTCTTCTTCGAATCACGATTTCTCGCGTCGATGTGCGGTCGCCAACCATGATTCCAGCAATGTCGTCAATAACAGGCGCATTGAAACGACGCACGTGCTCTCCAGCTGGTGTTTTATCAGGATTGAGGACAATAGCGTGATTGTCACTTGGCAATTCATGCATGTGTGCTTTGAAGAATTTCAATAAATCATTGTGCTCATTCAATAGGGCGTCCAGTTTGCCGACGATGCGCCTGGCATTAGGCGAATTGAGGCTATTGTAGCCGCAACGTGCATCCACATGATTGATGTCCTCACCGCCGCTGCGCCCATGAAGTAGATTTGTAAAAATGTATGTGGTTCGTTTGGCATTGGCAGCAATGAGCCTACTTTGTGGTATACTTGGCCTTTGATTTTGAACGTAGAATGGAATTGTTGACCATTTGCCGCAGTATTGTGAACTATTTCTGTTGCTCCGGACGAAGTCATTTGGAAGCATGAATTGAATGTGCGAATGGACTTCAGGAACAGGTTTGAATCTGGAACCGTGCCGATGAGCAAGCCGTTCAATGGTTCTGGTGGTATCTCAATTTCTGGTAGTTGCACTTTTCCTGATGCGCAACACATCCCGGCTGACTCATGTTTGAATTTGAGCGCATGACAATGGGGACATTCTTTGTCCATAGCACCAATCAGCACTTTCGGATGAGCGGAATATTCAATATCTGGCTCGTACTCGAATGCGAGACGAAGGAACGAAGCGGATGTAAATGTTCGATGTACTTGTTGGCGTTGTCGGTCATTTGCTCTGCGTGTGTTAACTACGAACCGGCGCGCTTGGCTCCGTTCCAATTGTCGTTGTTGATTTCGTTCAGCTCATGCCTCTTGTGATTGAGATGCACGCAATTGCGACATGCTTACACGCACGTTTTTGTTATCTTGTTGGATTTGTTCGTCTGTTCTTTCTGCTCTACTATTTTGCATGTTTGTTGCTTTATTTGTTCGACGGCCCAAATGGCCCCCCTTGCGTCTTGCTGGCATTGTGCACTGTAATACACGCACATAAAAATAGATAAATTAAAATAAATCGTACAAAATTTTGCACGCACTGCGTTGTGATATGCCGAATGAAATGTCAAAATGACGCGACGTTTCTCTTGAATTCTTCTCGGACGTAGCGCCATCTGTCATTCAACAACATAAATAATTTCGTTCTGTTTGAAATACGAACGACGGTTAAATTTGTTCATACAAAAATAATAAAATCGCGATTTAAAAATGGGAGGGTGGGGGTAGGAGGGTGAAAATTTGGGGTTATAGGTATTTTTTATGCCAAATAATAAAAAAAATACAAAAAAAAATTGTCAAAAAAATCAAAGAAAAATTTTCTGGATAGAGATACCCTAATCACCTAGCGGTATGAAATATACTTGTTGACCTATTCTCATACCTAACAAATATAGATAAAAAAAAATCATAAAAATCGGTCGAACCATTTCGGAGGAGTTCAACCACAAACATCGTGACACGAGATTTTTATATATATAGAGATATTAGAATATCTTTAAATTAATACTTAAATAATTATGTATTCAAAAAAATACCATCTTAAATCAAAATCTTATAATATATGATAGTTATTAAACTTATAATTTTAATACTACATAGGTACATGTATCGTTTTTAAATATTTGAAGGAATTAAAAATCAATTCTAACTCTCAATTATAAAATAATTCATTTTAATTATTTTATTACGTTAAAATTATTTCCAAAATATCTTCCCTTTTCTATCATTTCTGAAATACATAATAAGTAAATTTAGTGAATAAATAAGATCTTGTATCCTTTTTAAATATGTATGTAAAATACTGAAACAGAAAATAAGAAGATATCTATTCGGCGAGTATCTGGGGTAGCGGATTAATATTGAAATACAATGAGAAAATACAACCGCTGTTTTGGGTATAATAGATGCCACAATGGGGTTGGAAATGGTACTATACATTATGTCATTAATACCATTGAAAATAATTATATATATACCTACCTATATGGTATTTTACTGATTTTATTATTAATAAATCATACTGTTATGAATTTAAAAAAAATATAATGAAAAAATTAACGTTACGTACGAGTACACTGTTTGTTGATTGTACGTCACTTTTTTTTAATATTCACTTAAAAATGTTGTCTGTTCCTTTTGTGCCATTGAGCCATTACACGGTTTTTATGAGAACTTTTTGCCGGAAATTGTTTTAGTCATAGATGCACATAGTAGGAAGACAAACCATTACAGACACCCGTACACATATGAACTTGTGAACTGATATAATAATTGTGAATTTATCTCAAAGTACTTTCAACAACAATTTGAGTTTTCCATCTCCACCCGCCGTGTATATGCAGCCGCGGTTTGTGCACGGCCGACTTCCATCACGCTATAAACGTGTCAGAATGAAAAGATTTCAGTGCCACACTTCCGTGTCCCGAAGCGATGTAGCACGGCACTGATGTAGCAACCATGCACCTTAGTGCTTAAAAAAAGTGTTTTAGAAAATAAAAAGAATCTTGATTTACTCTGCCGTCATTTATCTTTAATGACATGAAGTATCCTCTGTACCCGTGTACTACAATTTTGCCGAAACAGAGGAGTCAGGAGTTGAAAGTGATGAATCTAAGGAGGGATCGGAATTATTCCGTTCTTCATAATATGATGCAGCAAATTTTTCGAATGCCTATAAGCACATCAATGATCAAAAACAACAGTAAAAACATGATTTGTTTAATATAAATATTATGTATTTAGGTATAACTCCTCAAGCCAAACAGGTTTAAATATGAATACATAATAATAATATAATATTATAAATAATATACATGTAATACAATAAATATAATACATGAAAAAATATACTATTTTATTCTAAAAAGGTTCAAATTTTGAAGTTTGTATATAGACTAAATGAATTGGCACGTACACCTCCAATAGCAGCATAAGAGAATAAACTTTACTATTGGCACACACATTATGTGACAGCAGCGATGATTGGTTTAATGCCTCACGCTGCATCGTTTCCAACAACGTTTTTCTCAATAGATCTTAGTATATTTTAATAGGCATATATCTAGCTTGCAAAATACTCATTTCAATACCTTAGTTTTATAGTGGAACAACTCAAAATACCTTGTTCTAAGATAATGGCGTTTGAGAATAATTTTGCACAAATTCTCATTTCAATGTTAATGCATTGATGTTTGAAGTAAGTGTGTTTATTTTTTATTAAGTTCAAATGAACTTAGTAATGCACAATGAAATTTTACAGTTTAACATATTATAAACAACCCAAAGATTTCTGTTTGTAATTGAATCAATGAATAATCCCCGAAAGGGTCATTCGATTTTATAACACATGTGTGATGTTTTTAATTATTTTTTTGTTCAATTATAACGAAAATACCTTTTTAGATCGAATGGCATTATTAACTCAAAACTTTGAAATTTTGAGTTGATACTCTTTAGAACTGGGGTATATAAACAAAAATATAATATAAATAAATTTTAATGTGTGAAATAATATATGATGTTTTTCATCATCGCAAGCAGCTTACAATTTCTGATAAAAAATGTATAATAAATTATATCAGATTTAATTTAAAATCAACAATCCGGCCCTTTTATTTTTAATATGACTTATTTATTTTATTAAGTATCTTTTGGAAATATTTTTTCCTGCCGTCTTTCCAATTTTCTTACTCTGCCTGGCATATTTAAAACAGGGAAAGTAAACTTAGCAACGACACTTTATAGTTATTTTAGGGGAATATATTATTATATTTACACAATTCAATAGACTATTTTCTTAAGGGGGGACATGGTCAGCGTAGGTCAAAATGAAGCTTTTATTCTATTTTCAAAGCATGATCCTGGACATTCCTTAAATGTTGTAGATAATCTTTTTATATAACTTTGAAGCCTTATTATCCATTATATTTATTTTAAACATTTAATGACTGTATTAAGTATTTTTATTATATAAAATAGTATTCTTTTAAACCTCTTGCTCTAATATTTTAGAATATAGTCATATTTCAGTACATAAATGTGCAGTGGTGTTAAGATTTTTTACATTTATTAATTTTTAAACGCATTTATAAAACTATTAGAATAATTTATGTCAAAATTATTATAGTGAAATATTTACGATAAAAAATTATATTGATAATCTTTGTGATCCCAAATTTGACAAGAATTAGGTACCTAACCGAAAAAAAATCTTTTTTTTTAAACGGTACATGTTCAAACACGCGCGTTAACATGTTATTACTCCCTATTTCAGTTTTAATTTGTCAATTTATGGCTACGGCCGTATGTTGTAGCTTAACTACTGGGGAATGCCAAAAAAATGGCGTATTTCAAAAAAACACTACCTTATTCTTAGGTCAATAATTATTATAAAGCAATCATTATTCGTAGAATGTTTATCACACTTGAATGATCAAAGACATAGAATATAATTAGTATCTTTAGAATTATCTTCAAATGTGTTAATTTTGCCCATTTTTTTGAATAATAAAATGCCTAATTCTTGTCAAATTTGGGATCACAGAGATTATCAATATAATTTTTTATCGTAAATATCATAAATAAAAAATCTTAACACCACTGCACATTTATGTACTGAAATATGACTATATTCTAAAACATTAGAGCGAGAGGTTTACAAGAATACTATTTTATGTAATAAAAATACTTAATGCAGTCATCAAATGCTTAAACTAAATATAAAGGATAATAAGGCTTCAAAATTATATAAATAGATTATCTACAACGTTTAAGAAATGTCCAGGATCATGCTTTGAAAATAGAATAAAAGCTTCATTTTGACCCACGCTGAGCACGTCCGCACTTAAGCGCTAACAATATTAAAAATTCAGTGATCACGTTTGAAATGGATGGTTTTCACAAATCAAGAACAGCAGCTATCAATTAATGAGCATTTTTTACATGAAAAGGAATAGTTTTTTATTAATAGATTATTATAACTAATTACTCACAACAAATTTACAAACGGTTTAATTAATTCAAAGAATATTTTGACAGGCAAATAATAGTATTTAGAAATTTATTACTTATCGTGACTTTTTTCCTCTATTTAGGTATTATACATATAATTATTAATAATAATGAGTTTTGACTGATTTATTAGATTGTCTACAACGTAATACAATATGATTATTAATTATTATTCATATCAATACAGGTCATCGATTGTCAAAATCATTTTTTTACTACGGAACGGCAGACGATTACCATGCGACTATTCTGATAATAAAATATTCCTTAATGTCTTCCGATTGTATTGAAATAGTTAGTAGTTTTTATTCATAAGGTTATAATAATAATCTATTGCCAAATAATGACTGTTCTTTTAATTGTTCAATAATTAAAGATGTTTGTAATTAATAGTTGTCGTTGATTTGTGAAAACCATACATTTCTAGTGTGATAACTTGTCAAGACTTAGGCAAGTGTTTTAAAAAATTGAATTATTGTTTGGGTTTTGTTATATTATTGGCACTATTTTAGGTGATATTAATTTGCGAAATTATTTATAAGTATGTGAAAACTTTGTTCCAAAAGTTGAAACGATTTTTATTATCGTAAATTTTGACTAATTCAAAGTGCTATTAATTCCTAGACGACATTTTACTAAGAGTGTTGCTATAATATTACCAGTCCAAGTTTAGTAGCAGGCAGCAACAAAAATTCAATAAATACGGCATTTATGTCGCTCTTTTTTTATGAGTCAATAACAATGAGTGTTGTTAAAACGTTGTGTGTAGAAATGTAGAAGATATAATAAACCATCAGTTACCGTGTACCAATAAAGTTATTTATCACAACTGAAATGAATTTCCTATATTCTTTTATGCTTAGCGTTATAACAATAGAATTTTTTTATATACCATGCTTCATAAAATCTATTTATCTAGGTACTTCGTTATGGCGTCGAAATTTTCAGTTGCGACGTCATTGCATTCGCTAATATATATATATATTAATATTTTTCATTTCACTATCCGTTTAGACACTCACTATATATTTTTTATATTACCTAGTCCAGAAAATTGTGCATAAATCAATTATACAAGTAATTTTCATTGAATATCTGTTCAAAAAAAAACATTGTTATCAAATATTAAATGTAGCACTCACTTGGGTTGCAAACTCAGATTGCATCTTTCTCCAGATTTTCATATTCAATACCAACCCGTATTAATTCGAAACTCTATAATTCTGCCCTCTTTAAGTAAATCAGTTGCATTTTTATAGCGTTTGTCTCAATATCAAAAATAGAAAAATTCTGATTGACAGAGTTGAGAGGATAACAAAGGCCTAGGTGTGCCAACTAATATTATTAATGAATTTTATTAAGCTTGCAAGAAAAGAATTTTCGGGTTTCAAATAACTGTTATTAAATGATAATAAGCGTTAATAGAGTCATATTTTTCTCGGCGACTTTTTAACGTTATATATGAGATGGTAGTTTCAATTTCTTATTTCGTTCTAATTGATTTCAGTTGTGTATTCTTTCATTATCTCAGCATGCTGAGAGTGAAGAGGCGATGTTGGACCTAACCACAACCTGGCTCGCCTATTTTTGAAGTCAAATGGATTCCTGTATCCTGGAAGGCCGTAAAATACTATTTATAGACTGTATAGAGCGGGATGCTGGTATGACTTGAATCGACGCAAGAATACTGAATAAGAAGTGCTGTGTGGTGTCCCCATATGCTCCAGCTAAGGGGCAGACATGGACAAAGAAGAAAAAGATTTCATTTGAGTATTTTTATGTGACCCGAGTTTTGCCTTTTGACATCTTCAGGCGTAATTATGTATGCTTAACCAATATAAATATACCTTCATAAAGCCTGATATTTTGGTGCCACGGTATTCAATAGGTAGATACATATATATTAAAAGATTTCTCATTAGTTGATTTTATTAAATTTATTAAACACATTCTTTAATTATATTAATTTATTGTATAAATGAGAATCCAATGTAGTTATTGACAGTATGCATTTACTATAATTGAATGCGCATAGTGCCTGAAAATGCCAAAAGGTGAAACCCGGGTTGCAAAAAACGACCCAAATGGAACAGTACAAAACTTCTATCGGTTGATAGTATTAATTTTCTTATGTCGTTTTTTTGAAATCCCGCATGCACGTTCCATATAGCGACGTATGTCTCACGAGCCGACATTTTCTGACATTTGCTCTATGGCATTTTAATTGATTATTTCCATTAAAAAGAAGTTATCTTTTATGTTGTTGCATATTAATTCAAATTCAAATCAGCCAATAAAACTTCCACTTTTCCTCTTATTGCTTGATTCAAGTAGGTATTCAAAACCTCATTTAAGTCTTTTATATGTTAATAAAATATTCTAGATCAATTCCAGACGATAAACCATAATTGATCTCTTTTTTATTGAAATATGCTTTCTTTGTGAGGGCAAATTTTTCCATGTTGATTGTTTTCAACAATGAAAATTGCCTGCGTGACATGAAAAAAGTTTTTGTCACAAAAATAAATTCTTTCGATACGTTTTAAGTCTACCATGTATCATAACAACGTGTCTTTTGAAAAAAAAATACATTTTTTTTATCATTTTACAGATACACAAGTAACAGCGTCATCTAAGTAGATAAAATATAAAATTGACTCGAGAATTTTTTTACAGGGAATATCAAATTCAATTTAAGAAATAATTCATTTGAATATGGCATAAAATATTTAAGATTTTAATAAAACGAAAATAGTCTGAGAAAACATTTTTAACACAAAAAATAAATATTTTTAATGTTGGTAACTATTTGTGTTTCTTTATATTTAATTTAATTATATTACTATATGTCAACATTTTAAACTGTGTAGAAGTATAATTTATCATCATGCCTAGTTCTACAAAAATCTTGATTATAGTCTCTTCAATCGCGGAATATTGCAATTTTCCGAAACCCCCCCCCCCCCCCATCTGTATGCGTGTATGTGCGTACATAGTCCACTTTGTTGATAACTTTCGCCATAAACATGTAAAATACATTATTTTGGAACAAAACCATTTTATTTTTTCCATAACCTCTTTTTAGGCCTACAGCCAAACATTTTTTTTCATGTAAAGTGAAAAACAGTTGTCAAATTCTACAAGATAGTCAATGTCTATGGTGATTAGAATGAACGAGGTCTGAATCTGGGGAAAATGGTGAATGAAAACCCAGCAAATTCGATTCCCATTCATGCATTTTGCCATTAAAGCGATATAATCGGCGCATCCTGGTCCAATCTTCAACTCGTCTTGCAACACATATTACTGTTTTTGCTTTTTTCAAATAATAAATAATAATTATCCTTGATTAATCCCAAAAAACAGTAGGCAATAACTTCCCAGCTTACAAAAAATAGTATAGTTAGGTACATGGCCGATTCAGTGTAAATTTTGCATTAGTATATTCCTCTCCACTTCGAACGGTTATATTATTTCATACCCACAAAGTTTTCTCAGAAGTGTTTTCTCAAAGATCAATCTTCTCAGTATTTTCAATATATATATATATATAAGTATGGGCTTAATGAATATCATGTTTCTAAACTATTAACTACACATTGATATTTACTATTTAAAACGAAATACAACAATATTAGTACCTTGTAACCACTATATAATTAGGAATGTTAATTTTCAGAACTCCCATTATTCATAATAATATTCCCCACCTACCTACCTACCATGTGCTGATAACTAAAACACTAAATACTTCATGTTGCTACTAAAAGTATACGTTTTTAATTTGCTAATGGATATTTATTTCGGTATTTTGTTTTCATGCAAAACGTGACGTATTTTGAAAAATCTAATTACATATACAGGGCAGTTGGATTACAATTATATTTTTTATTCAAAAATAAATTATATGTAATGCTAACCACAATGACAACTAGCATGTTAGTGCTGTGTACGTATTCTGTCACTGTTTCACTTGGTAATTATTACTTATTGTTGAATTTTTACACGAGTCGGCTGAATATTTATTTTTATTAAGTTTGTATATGAATCATCGAATATGATACAAAAACCATTCTGGGCGATATTTTATGAAAATTACGCGTGAATGCAATTTACTTCAACTTGAAATCTATTTAAGTTAGCCGGGTGAAAGTTCCAATTTTTGTTAAATTTTGTCAGAAAATCATTTTAAATATTACGGTAAAAACCACTCTGTTTAAAATAAAGTTTAATGCTTGACATCTCGAAGCTTTAAAAAGCTTCTAGAGCACTGTTTGTGACTATTATAATAATACTTTATATTTACTGTAAATTGACTTCACTTGAGCTCTATAATATGTAAATATACTAAATCTGATAGCCATCTGAATCGTACACTTAATGGAAAAAAAGTGTTAACAGTGAATAAAATCATAACTGCAGTAGGTTCTCTGCACCAGCGTTAATTTTTTTTGGGTATTGTTTAAGTTAGTTGACCGTAGTAGCATCGAAAATGAATCGAGCTCTAGACTTCTAATTAAGGTCATCATGGGGAAAGTAACTGAAATAATCCATGGTATTGTAGAAACCGCACATTGTATAAAGAGGAATATTTTGAAAATTCAAATACAGAATAATATTTAAAACAACCTTTATATATTATTCCAGTTATACAACCATTTTAGTTGTAAACCTATTGAACTACATTATTAGAAATTATTAATATAATATTGTTAAAAATATTCAGTCTATTACTATATCGGTACGTTTTTTTTTTACATTTAAATATATGTGTGTTAATTGGTAGTATGGAGGTAAACAACTCAAGCCGTGTCAGCATTTTGATCGGTGATAATAAATAGCTGACCGCAATTATGAATTCCTTAATAACTATTTCCCGTAGTGTTCAATTATTTCAAACTCAGTAAATAGCTAACTGTAAATATAATTTCGGTAATATCCGTTTCCCATTATAGTCAGCCATATCCAATTAGCGCAAACTCGATACATAATAGCTGACTCAATTTATTATAATAGTTACTTCCTAAATATTATTATCAATATATTATTTTGATTATGAGTACGTCGATAAATAGCGAATTACAATTGATTGGGAATGGCACTCTAGCATAACAACCCGGTCTTTCTCTATATCGCTCCGCACAGCGTCTCACTTATCGAGCCTATTGTAACACACCCTTGTAGTGACTGTTTACGCTGCAAATAAAACTCGCTCCTCCATCCATCGGAGCAACCACCAAATCTCGACTTCTCCTCTTAACTCCTGGTCAAACTACTACAGCAGTCTCGCCCCTCTACAATGAAATCACCAAAGTAGTATTAAAGTTTATTTTGATTTAAATTATTGTGGGATGATTATCGCAATAGTTATTTATTTAATAAGAAAATACATTCATTACATACCTACATGCTTAGTTTCATTTTATTTACAATATTGCAATACGTTTAACGTTTTTTTTATTTTGCTTTATCTATCACTACGTTTCCTATAATATTTATTTAAATTATTAAATAGTAATATGTAAATTGAATTTCAATAATAGGTACCATAAACTATTACGATAAACGATATAGGTATATATCATATTCACTGTTAAATATAATTTTAATTGAATATAGAATGGTGTGTCGTTAAATAAATTTTGAAATGCCAATTAGTATTTTGCCCAAATATCATAATAGCATTCGCAAAATTGTAGAATTCGGAGCGATGTTAACATTAAATTTTATTTACGATTTCAATTAAGCATACTATGTGAACAAGAAAAATAATTGGCTTCAACAAAAATTTCGTATGTTACTAATTTAACCACATTCAACAAAGAGTGTTTTCAGGCTATATTGGGAAGTAAAATCAATAATGGTTCATTAACGAACGAGGTGATTTTTTATTTGAAGTGACATTCAAGCAATACTATAATAAAATTATCTACCTACTTATAATATAATATTATAAGTTGATCTCGAAATCATGTTATGGACTAATAATTGCAATTTGAAGTTTGACATGCTCTCTAAAATTAGGCATTATGCTAATTTCTTTGTGATTTATGTGCATGTTATATATATCGGACGATCTTGATTTTTTTCTAGCATACAAATGTATATAGACACATAATCCGATGTTAATTCTAAATACCTAAATATCAATTTATCATTTTTTGGCAACAACCCCATAAATTATTACAGTGCTGGAAAATATAATAATTATATCATGATCATTAAATAATAAATACAATGAATAAACAGAAAAATCAATTTTTATAAGTATTAATTACTACCAATCACTTTTTTTAAAAGTCGGTTCGCTCGCATTTACGATATGTTAAAAACATCCTATACCTTCCAAATAATATAATCAAAATGAACCGATACGTAATTTTTACTATACTTCTTAATTAATATTTAAAAAAATCATTTTTTTAGCAAAATTATTCAATTCAAACTAGGTATGTGAAAAATTTTAATAAATAAATCAGTATTTTCATGTAAATTTATTAAAGTTGATGAGGTTTTTATTATTTAATTTAAATCAATATCTGTATTTATTTATAATTTTAAAGCTGTATTTAATGGATTATAGTTATAAATTATATTCAAATTTTATTTAATATACGTCAAAATTTTACAATTCATTGTATAATAATATAATGTAGGTATGTATCTAATATTTTTTTCACTTTACGTCAGTATACAATATTTTTCAATTCCATAACGTATCTAATATTCATAACACTGGTAATATTACTCTGGTGGAGTAGAAATAGAGAATTCGATTGCCCGAAGGCGAAGTAATAGTCTGCGCAAATAATTATAGCTTATCTAGATGGTATAACTTCACTATTAAAATGAGCTTTTTTCAACACATTGTGCTGCATACTATAGTATGCGTTATATCGCCAAAGTTTACCGAGAAATAAGGCAATATTTCAAAGTGAGATTACGAAATGGGTTGACTTAGTATACTGAATTAGCGATACCGCTGTCAACGTTTTTGTTTATGATTTTACTCAAAGCACTGTCATCTAATTTTTTGGTTCTCAACCTGTGTGTCACGAAGCGCTGGTGTGTCGTAGGTAGGTTTTAGGTGTGCTACGAAAAAAATAGACACTTGGATCTCATTAATTTTACTATAGAAATCTGAGACGTGGTAAAATGATAGTTTAGTACTAATAGTGTCTGACATATTATAGCAATGGAGCTACAAAACGTGTAAATTAATTTGTGTCATCTGATATTATCAAAGCTTGTATAGATAGATACCTATAAATAAAATGATATCAAAAAAAATATTATCAAAAAATTCAAAAAAATTAGGTTTTTAGAATGAAATAAAAAATACATAATAATAATAAGATATATAAATTAATAAAAAATATATAATCGTAAAATGAATATTTTTGACGGATTTTCATTTTATGAAATTTTTAAAGTGCTATTGTTGAAATTAATAATAATATTTAATATATACCTACCAACGTATTTATTAAATAACCAGATGAAATCGTTTCTGACTAGTATAAAAATAATTGGAACTAGTACTACATACATTGTGTTTAATGTTAATTAATATACTTCATTCCCATCAAGAATTGACAGTGAACACCATAAAAAATATTTATTAATACTTAATAACTCTTTTAAATTTGTAAATTTGCATTAAAATGTATGCATGTATACATTTGATGTGCCAGCAATAGAAAAGTTTAAGAATCCCAAGTAGAATAGAGTAATTACACAACTTTACATTAAAAAAATTATAGGCTCGTAATACCTACAATGAAATCTAATAATATAACAATATTGTCATACCATTGGTTTCATATAATTACATCATATAATATTCTACCTAACAGACTATAATTATTATGTAACAAACTTTATTCCTATGTTATTATGTGTTAATATATTATTTAATTGGCATTTATGTTAGCGTTTTAATGGGTGATGGTTTTAGAACGTTAGGTAGTATTTAATATTTTAATAACACATAATATTGTGTGTTTATTATTATCGTAATATTACAATAAAGCTACAGAAGTCTAGTGAATAAAATACTTGTCTCTTAATATTTAAATCGCAGGTTTCAAGCTCCACAACTAGATCAAATTTATACGTTATATTTTTCAGTGTGTGTTTATTACACACCATGAATGAGTAGAGCGTATGTTTTAATAACGATCCTTCACAAAATCTCAATTAAGAAACCTCTCCAGGGAGCAACTAAGATTTTAGAGCTAAAACAGAGTGCTACATGCTATTTATTGCTTACTACTTTTGTGTTATTGATCAAACTGCAAACGTGATGAAAAGGTGTATTTTTTTTTTATCATATTTTATAAATTTAATGTTAAAATATTTTATGCGTTACAATAGTTCACTTTGTTTAAAATAAAAAAATATTGTTTCATTCCCTACAGTAGTTTCCCTACTATGATAGATAACTTCATTTATCTAAGGCTATCCTAAAGAATTCATAGGTCATATTATATACCACCCACATAAATTTTCCAAGTATTACGTAGGTATGACTATTTTCATGGCTTTTATTTCCACGAAGTTTTCTCTGTAAGACAACCTTGTATAATTTTATACTTTCTACATCTCAGCACAAATCTAAATATTTCGTATACATATATAATTCTCTTCAATTTGCCTTAACACTTTTTCATTTCGAACTTGTATTATTTAATCCTCGTCGATCGGTCAAGACTAGGGATTCCAATCCCGGGATCCCGAATCCCGGGATCCCGGGATCCCGAGCTATTTTCAATACCTATGAATCCCGGGATTGATAAACATAATCCCGGGATTTCGGGATTGATTTTTTCATCAATTTTTATGGAACATAAAATAATAGCGAAAATATAACAGAAAAAATACTTTTATTAAAAAAATAACTACATTAGAAATAAACTGAGTTTGAATGAAGTTTGATTTATACCCATGTGTAAGTTGTCGATTCATTTTATTTTTTCACATAAATTATTAAAAATGAGAAAGTTTGGAAAAAAACAATGCTTCGCACTTTTAATAAAGTAATTCCACCATGATCTCATACGTTTTACGGAAATTTCATATTTGGCTGACTAATTAGATTTATGAAGCGGAAAGGCCATAAGTACGCCATGATTATTTGATTTACTATTTTAAATCTCACTAATCCATTCGTTAAGTCTTTACTATCAGAAACAGCAATCTCGTATTAAATTCATATTATTATTTATATATATATATATATATATATATTATATTTAATATTATTTACTCCATTAAACTTATGTATTTCCAAGATTGAACGTAGATATACAATATTAACAATAAATGTCTTAAATATTATAAATTATACTAGATTTATTTTTGACCGATGTTATTAATGTTTTGTGTAAATTTAATATATAAATTGTATATTAACAATGGAAAAAATGCCAATCCCGGGACCAGTCCCGGGATCCCGGGATTGTCAAATTGTAATCCCGAAATCCCGGGATCAGAATTTTGGCTCGGGATTGGATTCCCTAGTCAAGACTAAAGCCTGTACTATAGAGCACTTCAAGGATCTTGAAAATGTTCTTAATTCAGGAATTATTAATCTCTCGTTAATGGGTAGTTCAAGAAGCAATAATTTCGTTATATTTATGATTGCATTATTTTCACATGTAGTATTAAGTAAACACTAAGTAGAAATAAAACAGAACGATGTTAAACTAAATAATTTTTAATGAATGAATGGTCATAAAATATTTTGAATAAACTCTTTGTAAGCACGTCATCATTACACACTATGCAGCTATGTTTATTTGCTTATTGCTTCAGTATGAGGTTGTGGCATTATTATTTGACTCAAAAAATTCTAAACTTATATTGTTGCATGCATACTGATGCAGTGCACAAGGGAAAAGTCCATCTCGTAAAGTAGATTTACAACCTTATTGTTCCGTATATTTTTATCTGCAAAACCATTATGCGGAATCTATTGGTGCTTATAAATCGATAGCATCAATAATAAATATGTTAGTTATTTTGAAAGAAAGTTTTATTAAAAGGCTATGTGAAGAGTTTTTCAATATAATATATTTTTACCACATTAGCATAAGACTTAACTAAATTTAAAAACTCTGGATACATTAAGTTATTTGAGAGATTATTAGAGAAAGATCCTGAGGCGGATATACGGACCCATGAATGATGGTAGGGAGTAGAGAATTAGGTACAACACGGAACTATACCGCTTGTACCAAGATTCAAAACTCTCCACCTTCATAAAACTCTAGAGGCTAAACTGGGCAGAGCATGTCCAGCGCATGCGTGAGTCACGGATACCCAAGAAGATCCTCGAAGAATACCCAAGGGGGAAAGGCCAGTGGAAAAGCCACGCACACGATGGGGTGATAACTTTACAAAAGATACCAACCAGCTGCTAAAAATCAGAAACTGGAAAAGACGTGCGGAGGACCGTTCCGGCTGGAAGACGGCGGTGGAGGAGGCCAGGGCTCGACTTGAGCTGTAGCGCCATCGAGGAAGAAGAAGGATACATGAAGTGTGAAAAGGCCGTTTACATACATATTATTATTATTATTATTATGCATAATTTAGAGCTCATGTCAAATTTATTTAACGTTAGTTAATAAATAATCTTTAATAAACAGTGAGTGAGTATATTAAATGTATACGTATATTATAAATGTTGTTATTACCATTTCTCTGCGGCAGAGGATTAACTTGAATTCTATGAATAAAATAATCTACACATTTCGGAGAGTCAACAAAACTTCCCGCCAAAATAGAAATAATATATTTTCAAATATTTCAATTTCCTTTTGCAGAACACCAATTCACAACATTTCCGGGAAAGTTAATAAATTCTCTTAAACGAATTGTATACCAACGTTTCGGAGCTAAAATATTATTTTGCCAGCTACATAATTATTTAAAGCTACAAAATTCTTTGAAGGAATTTTTTAAATATTTTATTTTTACAACATTTACTAATGTAATACCTAATATAATATTGTAAGCGAAGGTAAAATTTAATTCATCATAATAACATATTATATTAATTCTATATTTATATAATATATCTTACGCGAGGAGTGTAACTTACGTCATACTATAAATGAAAGTGAGCAGGGTAATTGATACAAAAGTCTAAGGTATGGTAAATCGGTATGTACTAGTATGTTCTCTTCACAATACATAACAATATTCAACTTGGCTTGATCTTAACCCTTGGGCCTCCACAGTATGTAAGTTTGTATTAACAGGTTTTTGTTTTACGAAAAATTTATGTTAGCCACTTGTTCAATCTATTAAGTCCATACTCCATAGTTAAATTAAAAAACAATATGCGAATTTTCCATACCCAGGATTCAAACCAGGGACCCACAGCATTATAAGCCGATGCGTGAGCCACTCGATCATCGTGGCATTATTATTGGTGGATAATATTTGTTTTTATTGCGAACAAATTTAAAGATATCATGGACTAAATGAGTGATAAATAAAGCTATTCTATACCAAATAGATACTGATACATTTCTTGTCAAAATATATTTATTTTTATCGCCTATTTTGGACACTTTGTGTGCAATCTAAAGTATTAAAACCTCGAAACTGTAATTAAAGGAAAAATATATGCACAGCGATGAATGTATGTCGTAGGTATTCAAAACACATACAATTATTAAAAATGTATATACAACGCAATTAATAGTTGGACCAGTTTCGTCCATCTCAGAAGGACATTTTCAATTAGTTCTTCTGAAGTTGATGAAATCGATCCAATTTATTATTTTTATATCCTATATATATATATTTTAATATTTAACACCATAAAATAAATATATATAAGACATTATACCGAAATAACTCCGGTTGAGGAGCAATTCCATTAGTTCCCAGAAAATACGAAAAATTTAACACCTGAATCGAACAAACAGTCACCTGAATATTTTTTTGAATTAAATATTGTATTTTGTTTTTAACTGTATTGGTAAACTAGTGCAGTAATTAATCGTTAATGCCATATTTATAATCTATAGAATTTTAATCCGTTTTAAGATAAACTTTTTCATTTATCCCTGGTGAAAAGTCAGAAGCACTCCATAGCTTGTAATAATTTCATTAAAGGGGTCCAAAGCAAACACCGTTAAAACTGAACTGCCTGAAAAACTTTTCGCTAAAATTGCTTTTTTTGTTTTATCAATGTCACTAGGGTGTCATTTATGTTTTGTAACGAAGATGGAGATGCAGGGGATTTCGCAAACAAGCATACTATAAAAATACAGCCAGGCGTATTTTATTTCAGGAACAGTCTTTTTTTCCAATTTTTATTTTAAAATTAATGTAAAACTATCGATAAAATATATTATGTAGCGACTTTGTATTGAAATGAAAATAATATCGTCAATACATAGATATAACACCACATAAATATAGTATAAAAAAAATCTTAAAGTGCAGGATGAGACTGGTACTCGCACACATCGGACTCCAGTACTCACTCACCTAAATAGCATCCGAATTATGTATGTTTTGTATACTATTAATCTCAATTCCAACCATTATTATGACTATAATAGTCAAACTGTGACACAAAACAATAAATTTCGATCGTAATTCTAGTATATTGCTCATACTTCGAGTGAAATAATGTGATTAACTGTTTGATTGATTAATTGTTTCATATTGAAATATATGGTAATACGTTTATTAATTTGAGCGAAATATTCAACCGGTCTCCGCATTCCATTCAAAATAATCGACTTAATCCTTATAAACGCAAAAAAAATACTGTTGTCAACTTCATCATAACATATTTACTATTGTTTGTGTTGTTTTAATACAATGTGTATAAGTAAGTGATCGCTCTAACAGATAATGTTAATAGTATTATTTTTTCCGATATTTAATGAAGGAGTCGAGTGGGGACGCCGTTTTTATGATGTTATAAACTTGAGTGCGCGCTTTGTATTTCTAGCGTTTTGTGACATGACAGTCATAAAGCAATAAACCAAATCCAGCTTCAAGCTCTTGGCCCTTGGCGGCGAGCTTTCACATGTCATCACACTATTTTTTTTAAATTAAATCTAATCTAAAAGTTAACTATTTATTTATTTGACGATCAATAAATATACTATGAATCAAAATAAAAAAATAATTTGGGATATTATTTCGAGTATCAGTGGGTCTATTCTATACTTATCGAACACTAAATTGATAAATAGTATAAAACTTAGGGTAGGTTTGTATCAAAATATTAGCACTTATTGTAACAATTACACGAAGCCGGTTTTTATTGTTGCAATAAGTGCGATATTTTAACAGCAGCAAGATAGGTGCTGTTAAAATATAGCACTTATTGCAACAATAAAAACCGGCTTCGTGTAATTGTTACAATAAGTGCTAATATTTTGATACAAACCTACCCTAAGTTTGATAATATTTTTCACTTTATCACTTTAGCGGTCGATAAGCATAGAATAGACCCACAGGTCTAATAAATTATGATCTTTTTCAATAAATATAGACATCATTATGTATTATAATAACTACTATCCTGACATCAAACACATCCACATTTTATTTAACCCTTAATTGCATACGGTACTATGTATAGTACAAACTTTAGTTTTGGTTTCCGTGCAAAATAGAAATCGATTTTACCATACATTTTATATCCAATGGTAAAGAAGGAATCGTTATTTCAATTTTGCCGATATAATATGACGGCATTGTTAGTTGTAGCTGTTGAAGCTGTAGCGAATTTGTAATCCAACGACGCAAGCCGGATGTGATATTTATTATTTTATGTATGAGCCAGATTTTGGTAGTCTCATTTTTAACGGTTATATTCAAATTCAGTTTTAACCACAAAAATATTAGATTTTGATAGAAAAAAAATATTACTGGATTCTATAAGATAGATTGATTGATTTTTTTTATCATAATATAATTGTTAAAAAAATCAACATAACAAAATATTGAATACAGCATTTTTATAATACTAAGTGTTTTTTGATGAAAGTATAAAGAAAAAACCATGAATATTTATGAAATATTATTTTTCCCGTAATCACACCTATTCATAGTATATGAATATATTATATTTTTATTACATAGTAAGAAATCGTGCATTTAAGGAATTTATTATTCCCATTTACTTTATTTTACGTGTCACCTTAAACTGTAAGTAAACACAACACAGTTGAAGTATCTATGCAGTTATACATTAGTGATAGTTATATTTTAAAAATTTAACCTTTTACCTTCACTCTTGCAGTCAGGTCAATTGACGCTCGCTGTAGTCTAAAAATATATCTTACCCACCATTCACCCCCCTACGATCTACACTATTTGAAACACACCTAACTCCCAATTTACGTGCCTCTTCTCAGATATATACCCGTTGGTATAAATCACGAATTCAATGTAACTAAACAACTATTGAATCACTATAGATACACCCTCATAAATCGTCAGGTTTTTGAATTTAGAACTAAGCTCATCACAGTACAAAAGTATTCAATGATAATGTCAAATGTTAGCATGATACGTCCTCACTCAGCGGACAACTTATACTAGTGGATCTATACCTGCTGTACTTTCTAAATATCAAGTATCGGTTAGTTATTTTATATAAGATATTGTTTAAAAATCATTTTTTTGTTTAAAATTTTGTTTTTTATTTATTTAATGTTTAGTAATTAATCACCTCCAATAGATAAATATATCAATATGCCCAATATAGTCTCAAGGGTACAAATAATAACGGTCACGGTGCTAGATACGATGAATCTAGAGCTCTCTATAGAGTTTATGAAGGAACATCTATGAGCACTCAGCCCCTGGGCCGCCTCCGGAGAAAATGAGCGGATAATATCGAGAACAATATAGAGAGGTTAAGTGTGATCTACTGGAGTGAGAACTCAGGGTAGAGCCTCTTGGAGGATGATTGTAGGTAAAATGATTTGAAAAGCAAGTAAAATATAAAAATATTATAATATAAGAGTACACGTTTGAAAACTTTACAATAATACTTCTCTTTATTTATTAAAACTAAATTATATTATATTATTATAATTTGAGATTAAGCATATTTTTTATCTTTTTTTAACATTATTACATGGTAAAATAATGTAACTTCTTAGGAAATGACAAAAACATTTCAAAATTTTTATTTTAGGCTCACAAGTTTTTATTGCTTGGAAAGCCGTAGAATATTTTAACACTCAAAAGCTTTTTGGGCAATTACGTATTTTCTATTCAGATTCTACGTTTTGTGAAGATTTTATATCTTAATGTCAATGTATATCATTTATATTTTCAAAATTTTGTTAATATAATATTATACTAAGAATATAACTTGTAATAATTAGTTCAGGAGCTGATTGGTTAGCAATAATTATTATTTATTATTTTATAAAGAAATGTTGAAAACCACTTTTTCAATTCGGGATATATGACGTATAGTATAATTAATTTAATTCAATAAAATGCATTTTTCATCGTACTTATTCCACTCTTATTTAATATCTGGAGCGGTTTCGTCTTCCTCAGAGGGACATTTTCAACGAAATAATATTCAACATAACAATCATATCTTTAAACATTGATGTATGTGAATATTTTAAGTATTGTAAGTGTATATTGTTTTATATTTTTGTTTTATGTCAATAATTAAGAATGTTTGGTTTTAGTGTTTTTTAATGAGGTATTTTGAAATAATACCAAGTGTTAATGACGACAATATATAGGATACTTCAATGTTATGGTCGATTGTTTTTGTCACTTTTTGAAGTTGTAATTATAAATATCTATTGTGTTGAATATTCTTTAGTTGATAATTTCCCTCTGAGACGGACAAAAACGGTCCAAATATTAAATAAAAGTGAAAACGTAAATTAGAAAATTTGATTTTTATTAAAAAAAAATACAATGCATTTCCAACATGAATTGACAGTTAACACAATAAAAAAAATAGTATAATTTTATCATACCATTACACGTAAAAATCTAGTCTTAATAATGTATTATGCAATATATTACTATAGTCCAGTTATTATAATATTACATGAAACATAATTTCAAGTCATCAATGAAACGGAAAATGGTGTGCTGATATTTGGAAGAAATTTATTCTAAAGGCGATATTTGGAGGCAAAAATGAAGATTGAATGTGACACATACGACGTAACTATGAAGTCTATAAGGAATTCGGTAAATTTAATACAACATTGAATAAAGCATCACGATTTCCTAAACTAAGATGGATTACTTATTTTCAATGAATAAACTTAGTTTCTGATGGGAAACTGTCTGGTATTAAATGTCGGGTCGTGTGGTGTTGGTAAAAATGATAGTGGAAGATAAATCGCATTAAAAACAGCAACTAAACCAAGCCAGGACCCCATACAATGTGGTTCGTTACAAAATATTATGATAGTTAAGTTTTGGTCAACTGAATATTATGCTTAATTTAAGTATTAAAATTACATTTAAACATGTTCCTAATGTTAACTATTTTGTATGTATTATACCACCATATGAAACTATGCTACTGCAGTTTATAGATGACTGGAATCTTTTTTCTACTCTACACGTTGGCAATTTCGCATTGTGGTGAAAACTATCCAACCGATTCACCCATCATGCCTGGGCAAACCTGCACCAATCCGCTTCACCTCCCACTAGGCGAGTGCTTTCATAGAAGCCACCTATTATTTCTCTGTAATTGAAAAATCCACACATTCCCACTAGCATTACAGCTTTTGGATTGCACGACGTTTAGCCTTTGTTTATTTTTAAACAGAAGTTTTTTTTTTCTAACGCAGACTACTATTAAATGATTAAACAAATAGGTAGGTACGTTATATTGAGTCAATATTGACGAAAGAATAATTAAATAAGTACAGGTGACATAAATAAGTAAAACATGAGTTGGGAGCAGTTTTCAAATGAAAACATAATATCTGCCTATTTATGGATACATGAAATAGAATTTGAATTTGTAACTACTGCTTTTTTGAAAAGTTTTGATCATTTTAATATACAACGTTGGATGTACTCTATGAACTCTTGTGCTACTATAATATGATATTATTAATTTCATAATAACGTGAATATGTATTTTTTCCAACATCAAGTCCTAATAAAGCAAAGCTCATAATATAAATATTTTTCTTGGAATAATGGAGCATTTAAAAATACAACTATGTTATATAATGTTGAAAAAACTATTTAGAACTTACTTACATTATTTTCATGTTAGTTCTTTTCATCCTCAGGTCCTTAGATGTTATTCTTATATAAATTTCTGCTTTATGAATCTATATATAAAAAAGTTACAGTTTATAGCAATAATAAGTAAAACGTACGTATACACGACGTGTAAAATAAAAGAAAAATCTTTGAAATTTCATACTTATTGTATGGTTATTAAGAGTGGCAAAATAATATTCATGGGAATGGATATCATAATATATTCGCCATCACAATAAAAATATCTTCCAAGTATTATTAAAACTAACTGAAATTTATGAATTACTACGTTTTTCAAAAACAGTAGAGGAGGTGTAAAACTTTACTATTACAAGTACAAAACATTGGGAATACAACAATAAAATATATAGTATTTCTTATTATTTTCTAAAAATATTTTTTCTAGCCAATTAAATTTTATCGTAGATTGACAAAATTTCGACAAATATCTGAAAATTGTCAATATATTTTTAAGAATTTAAATTTAATTACATGAAACATTAGTCAATAATCACTATTTTATATTTTTTTACGTTTTTTCACACAATTATAAAATTAAACATTTTTTGTACAAACTATGACAATTATATAGATGATAAAATATATTGATTATAATATAGGTACTATCATACGTTTTATGTTTTGAAAATAAATAATACCCGCCTTTTAGACTAGGTTAATAATAATATATATACTTAAATACTTTTCAATTTATATAATAATTTGATGATACATAATTCCCCGCCTCTTATTTAAAGTCAGGTAATAATAAAGTTCTCGTAAATCTAAGTTAATATTAAATTATTTCGTTTGTTCGCGTACATACGAGAATAACTCAAAAACCAATTGACCAATATTGAGGAAACTTGCACAGCTTATAGACTTTGGTACCAATTAAGTGGAGTTTTAGTAAACGCGGGTTGAGAAACGTGCTCCAAAAATCAAGCATTTTAAAGATCAAATCAATAATTTATTTCATCATTTTGTTTAGCTGACTATTATTTCATTTCTTATTTTACACGGGCAAAGTCATGGGCGATCGCTAGTATTAAATTAATAAACGATAGCATTTTCCAAATCTAACTAGCCATATACCTATTTCAGAAAGTATAACACATTGCCTCTTTTAATAACATAATAGACCCATGTTGGCTAGAAAATAATATATGAAAGATACCCTAAAGTTTTTCACTAAGCATTACAATGTCATTTTTTCCTGTTTGACACGCCAACTTCCTTTTCCTCACATGGCATGGCTAAAAACTTTCTTTTTTGTGAACATGGCATTAAATAAGTTAGACACGAAACTTGACATGTAATTCATTACATATCCAAAATGGATATCGTTTGTCTTTTAATGAAATATATTCCGTCTTATAGCATAGATATTTTTTAAGCCTTTTAGCGTTATATAAGTACAGAAAATTTTTCATAATATGTTAATCTACCAAACATTACAGGAAAAATACAACAATATTCTCAAAAAACATGTAAATTTAATAACTAAATTATCGTATAAAGATGGCAAATCCTTTTATAGAGTGATGATTTTACTTTTGAGATGATCGTTATGGAATTTAATACGTGCATTCAAATGGCAGACATTTTATTTGTGTATTAGATCATCTTACTCGGTTATATATGTTATGGATTTAGTATGGATTTTGGCAAAAAATTGTCAACACAATGTTCACATAATTATTAATTTCACGAAATAAACGATGTGTACATTTAAATAAAAGTGGTTTAACTTCAGGTACATTATAATGTAATGCAAGTATCCATCGAATCATTGTTTTTTGTAAAAAATGTTTTTATTTGTAAGTATACAATTATTTTAATTCAAGCAATTGCATTGAACAAATTTAATAATTTGTAATACTTTGTTTAGAAAATATAACTATAATAAATAAATTATACACTTTCATTGACTTGCCAAGATTTTACAAGAATATAAATTATGTAATTTTTTTTCTTTTCAAAACCTTCAAATCAAGTGTGATGATTGCATAAGTGAAAATACACACCGCGATGCGATCATTGCATTATGTTTCATTTTATTGATTTGATTTGATTGCATGATTCACAATGCGATCAACATATGCGATCATTGCATAAGTTAAATCACCACTTAACATATTTTTTAATGTAAATTAAAATTAAATTAAATTAAATCATCATAACAATTATGATTATTTGCATCACCTCATATTCATGCTAAATGTGGTATAATCTCTGTCTATATTGACAATCGCAATAATACTTAATGATAGATTATTTCAGTGGGTAGGTATATTATATATATTATGTAAACACTATCCTATCCTATAAACAATGTTGAATTATCATCACACATGCCACGAGCAGCAAATAATAATAATTGTTATTAATCCAAGCGCTGATTAGACTAAATCCAGGATATATTCTAAGTAAGCACCTAACAAATATATTTTAATGTTCGTTATATTATGATAATTATAATTGAAACTAATACTTTCACAGACAATCATCCCACGTAAACTTTCTTCAAATTAAAATAATTTTAGGTATTTAATTTTGTTATTAATATTATTCTCACATAATTTTCCAAAATGTTTATTTAAATTGATGTATAGAATAAAATTATTATAAATTAAAATATTCATTTTTCACTCCTTGATTATAAAATGTATTCACATAACTTAATATCAAATTTATTTTAATCATCATAACGATGCATAAAATATTATTTTGAGAAATTATTATGCATAATTTTCTAGAATAAAGGTTTGCTTAACCTTATTTAAATCTCCATATAAATTCACCGCAGTTAACACACACATTTGCCAAAGACTTTAAGCAGTGTATACGCCAGATCCCAAATACCCCGAAAATGTGAAACGTAAATCACAATTTATGCTTTAAAATAGAACAAATGGACTATATATATTATTATGTACGTGGAGATATCTTAATAATAAATAATAAAAAGATAAGATAAATTATAGTAACGGAGACAGATACACTAATAGTGTTAAAGTTCTGTATAATTACTAATTATAATGAAATGAGCCTACCTTTTAGTTGTCATATACAAGTACATTAGAGATATAAAACGATCAAATGGTTGTCATAACGTGTCATCCGCAGAATTACGTGACAGCAAAGAGCAATGAATCGAGACGAATAAAGAATATAATTTGAAAAGATTTTCACCGGTGGATAAAGATCTCAATAATATGATAATAATAATTATTTTTTATAGTCGGCTACCTCCATTTTTATGTTTTTAATATTATTCATGATTTTGATGCTGTTAATACTTTTCAAATCCAGCTCAATTTATCAGTAAAATATTACTTAGTATTTAATCGAAGATTGATTTCATAGTCAGTTGTATTCATAAGTCTGGTCATAAAAATGGTTTTTACCTATATGTTTTGTTTGATCAACTTAAAACATGATTTTTAATGAACATTTATAAAAAGGAAATATTTTCTTTAAAGCCCTAATATGCATGATATTTTTTTTACGATAATGTTAAAATAGCAGAATATAGAGGTAACCTTAAAACTAAGGCCTCAATGATTTTTAATGAACATTTATAAAAAGTATATATTTTCTTTAAAGCCCTAATATGCATGATATTTTTTTAACGATAATGTTAAAATAGCAGAATATAGAGGTAACCTTAAAACTAGCCTCAAATAGAATTGAAAGTTGTAAAAACGCACAAATTGTTAATAGTAGGTATACATACTAATTGTTGAAATATTTTTTTACTTCTATTTTATCATTTATTTATTTAACATAATAAATCAACTTTAAATACATTTTATGGGCGGAGTGTGCAGTTCAAATAAACCATAACTCAGACTTCAGGAACAATTACCCTCCCTACCACACTAAGCTCTCTCCAACCCACCATAAGCTAGTAGTCAATTGCTGAATATACAGAATCTATAGAATGGATTTAAACACACATAGAACAAAAGAGAAACACTACAGAGGTACGAATTCGATTAAAGCACATCATTCAATCGCGCGAACTGAGGTGTGTTAAGCTCTGCGTAAAGAAACTCCAAATATGACTTATATTGTCTTATCGCTTGCGATCGACGATTGGTAACGTATCCGTTTATAAAGTTTTGGGTCTCCGATTCAAATCCCGGCTCTGGAAAATTCACATGTTATTTTTCAATATGTTTTTGGATCCACATAGGGATTGCAATCCCGGTTTTCATCGATACGGAAAAAATGTTTTCTCAATTTCGGTTTCTGTATGGAATTTGTTATTTTCTGATAAACCGTTACAAGAAACCTCTTATATTTATATATATACATAATATAACACAGATAAATATAAAGGCACCTTGAAAACTATTATATCACTAAAAAATATTTATATATAACTTCAATTACTTTCTCATAATAAATTCATTATGTAGTACGTTATCATTGTAAATGCATTATATTTCTTCGATGATAATTTGTGTAAATTTGATTCCAATAAAGTAAATAAAATACTTTTAATAATCAAATGCTATCAAATAAGTTTCTATTTATTTGGATAAAAATTTATACTGTCAACATTTTTTATTAAGTATAAATAATTTCATTTCTTTCAATGCGCGTATGTATAATGCATTCTTTACGCTTTATGATGATGTAATAAAATATAATATATGGATGCTGTAAAATCTTTATTTTCACAAATCGTAAAATATCCATCTAAGCCTTATCAAAAAACAGAATTATTTTATATATTTCAATATCGGTAATCATACCTACCCATATAATTTTACAGACAAATAACAAAGTTTGGGTAACATTATTATCGTAAAAGATTGTTATATTTATTTTAAATTACAAAATCATCAAAAAGTCTTGTGTGTAAAAAAAGTAGTAGCTAGTAGCTACACAATATAATATATTTTAGTATAAAAATATTACGCACCCTTAGATAAATATTAATCTTCAAAGCATATATTATCATCTAAAGACTAAATGCAAAGAATGCAACGTTATGCAGAATGAAACACATAATCATTAACCATATGCGTAACACTTAAAAAAAACAATATAACTATAACATAGCTACTGTACGACAACATTATTTAGGCAACAACAGGAAGTCGCACTTGTCGCGGATAGAATATTTCTCAGTGTTGTCATTTTTTGAGAAAACAAATCCCGCGAAATTAGGTTTTTAATTTATATCAATCAGTAAGTTCTCAGTAAGTAATTAATTTAGGAGTCCAATTATTGTTCGATAAGTATCAATAGAAAAATTATTTTAAATAATTTCACCTCTTAATTATTACTATTATATTAGGATAATTAATACAGCGTAATTATTGAATTTGGAAGGAAATATATCATTGAACCCACATTAGCTGATAATATTGCTGCAGGTATTTATTAATTAAATAATTAGGAGAACACAAATTATGACTAAATAAGTAGAAGTGAAAGATATAACATATTCAATATGATTTTGATGACCCAATCACATTTTTTTATAATTTACAAATGATGTCTTTTATAACGTATTTTTAGTAAAATTGTTGTCGAAACACATACCTACTGTGAAAATAATTTTCTAAGTATAAATTAAATTATATCCACCTAACATTATAAATTTTAAAACAATATGTACCTACTTATCGGTAAAAATACAAGGACAATTAATTAACTAACCGTAAATACAAATAAGATTAAAATAATTGATAACGTCATAAGGTCATCAACACAACTTTTAAAAGTACATTTCCAAGGACACGACATTAAAAATTGATTAAATCAATCATCATGTGAGGTATTCTACACCAGACATATTGGTTTCATCATCACTCGATACTAATTTACTTTCACTACTGCTGTCAAAATCGACACTAAAAACTAAACTCATAGTCTCACAACATCTATCTTTTACCATATAATCCTCTTCCAAATGTATTGTGTGTTCACATTGTTTTTTCCAATCGTCCGGTGTTATCGTTCCAAAAGCATCTTCTGTTAGCCTCTGCGTGTCAGCTGTTCGGCAATCAACATTATTACTTGCAATTCTTCTTTTCACAAGTGACCAGATAAATTCTATTGGGTAAAGATCACAGGGGTATGGTGGTAGACGAACTACTGTTGAGCCTTTTTCTTTAATCAGCTTGTCGAATAAATACTTTGGTGGTGGTTTATTTCTATCAATTATTTCTTTTAGAAAGGCTTTTTTTTAAATTAAACCCCTAACTTATGTAACCGTTGCCGTAAAAATTCTTTACTTCCTTGAAAATCCATGCACTCTCCTAAGGAAACCAGTAAGTTTTGCAGCGTCGGAACTTGTTTGTGGACTGTATAAAACTCCTGCACTTTTTGACGTATGGTACATAAGTCTATACTGTCCAATGCAATCTTATTTTTTCCAGGCGTTACGATTTTTGAAGAGGAGGCACTCGCTGTAGTCATTTCTGTAATGATTCTAGAAACTGTCCTTGGGATATTCTTGTAAATTAATGATACACTACGTATAAGTATCTAGATAATTTTAAGCATTTTTGTAAATTTGACATCTCCGTAATAATTGATTTAATGCCAATAATGTTTATTCTTGAAATTATTCTTCTTGCCAATTTATTATTACACAGCCAGTGTACTTAAATGATCATTTATACTTATTTATTATACGTCAAAAATAATAATAAAATAGATTACAATACACACAACTATATAATATGCAAACATAATTCCCAGTTTTTGGGGAAATATTTCTAGTATTACAACACTGAATTTTGACATACCTGACAATGAGAGCAACCTGTGATATGGTATTATATAGGCTCGCCTTTTAAATGCGACTCTTTTTCTTCTTCACAATAAATCAAAAGTTTACTAATAATTTTTCGAACATGACTTCGTATTGTTTTAGACATCTTTTGAATATAAAAAGCTTCAAATTACGTAATTGATAGATGCATCCAATACGACTGTCAAAAATGTAATGAATAATTTGGGGGCGTTCTTTTTTTGAAACCGGAAGTTCGATTAGCTGATTGTAGTTCACAGTTTTGCCACGTAGCCAAGATGAAGTTGCCGGACAATACGTCGTGGTTGGCGATCAAAAATATTGCCATTTTTTAAATTCCAATGTTCAATATATTTTTTAATTATTGATAGATAATGAAAAGTACAAAACAAAAATAATTAATAGTTTATATAAACTTAAAATATTTGGCGTCGTAAATGGTTTATTTGAATAAACGCAAGTACTGCACATAGTGTGTTGGTAACATTATTTGTATAAAAATAGGATCAAACTTGTTCATTGTTCACAATTTTTGTGTGTCTACTTCACCATGTTCGATCCTCAGAGGATCATAATAAGAGCCTTCACAGAGCGGAAGTTGTCTTAACAGATTTTGTTTTTACGAAAAAAGGATGTGAGCCACTTTTGCTCAACCTATTAGATCTATACTCTGACTCCAAACACAAATTTAAAATCAATATGTATATTTTCTAGACCCAGGATTCAAACCTAGGACCCACGACATTACAAGCCGACGCTTAAGCCATTCGGCCATCGTAACCATGTGTGAATTTACATAGTAATAGTAAATGTATTTAAATTTTGATTCCAATTCTCTTTTTAGTTTCATTTTGCGTATATACTTGTTAGTCGTAACAATTTTGATGTGTCCAAAACCATTGAATGATTTTCAATACAAAAATAATTTACGTTAGCTTGATTTTTGTTTACAAAGCGTATTTATTTGACATATGTCAGTTTTATTTCAACATCGGAGCCACTCATTTAACTCGCTGTGCGTTATATTATATATATAATAATATATATATATTATGCACCCAAAATCGGCTATATAACACATTACATAAATATGACTATGCGTAGAACTATTATTTACTTACACATATTAAAAAAAACTGAATAGTCATAATACTGTAAGAATAACTATGTACACTCAATCTCTTCATGTTGAGAGCAGACCTGTATTTATTATTGGAAAAAGTTAGATAGCTTGTAATAAAAGGTTAAAGAAAATTTTAAAGAAACCATAACTTAAATAAGATTGTAATCAGAGAATCACCGGTGAATTCTAATATTTGATATGAAAAAATATAAAACAGGAACATAAGTATTACCTAATGCTTGTGAATTCATTGGCCAATTTTCTATTGAAAAATACTTGTAGCTAGTGCGTATCTATTAAATATATAAACAATACTGCTATCGGTGGCTATTGAGGGAAGTTTTTCATATTTTTGTATTGAAGTATTATAATTTTTACAATAAGTTAGTTGTAATTGTTACAACAATTTCACACCTGCACACATCGTTAACACCACCTCTTTTGATTGCGCTATCGCTTAGAGCGAGATTTTCGACTGTTTAGACGGCTAGCTTATTGTAACAATTATAAAACCTCAATAGAAAAATTTGATTTACTACCCTCGATAACCGCCAATAGCGGTTGATAGCAGTCTTGTGTATATAATAGATGCGCTGATCTTCCAACGTACAGTATAAAGATATAATGCACTAAATTATCGATATAGTTTTTTTTTACAAAGTTTTTCTTAGCTCGTATTCTTATTTGTCCGGTGGTTCTTTGTCCGGTACAAATCTTGCAATCAATTTTTAACTAACTTTCCGACTAGCTAGATATTTGAAACTTTTAGAATATATCAGAACACGATGCCAATGCATTTTTTAATACTTTTAGTCATCTTTAAGTAGAATTGAATTCATTTTCAGTTAATTCTGTTTTGTATGAAAAGTTATTTCGACACCACTATTGGTTGCTATGGGTCTAGGGTCCTAGTAACTAAATTATTAATATATACGTGCGTTACTATGAAAATCAATATGACATGTCAAGTACAATTTTTTTTGATCGTTTAAGCTAGTCAAGTCAAGTTTATGTGGTTCAACAGAATTTAAAAACGTTGTATATAAAAAGTTCTTTTTATATTGTAATTATCTTTGTACTTATTTGAGTAATTGGCAGTATGTTGAAATAACTTTGTTTCTCGATTTTATTATTGATAAAATATTTCAATATTAAATTCTCGCAATATTTTATGGATCGAAAAACGAAAACAGTTCGTTAGACATAACGTTCACTTTGATGGCAAGCCACACATTATATATTATTCTAGTCAAAATCCCATACAATGCGAGCGTTGTATCAATTAACCTATTGCACTAATTATTCTATATTAAGTATGTATCTTCTTCTAAATAGAGTGATATGTACTTACGATTATATACTTCTAAATAGAGTGATATGTCAAAGCTGTTAAATTATCAGTAAGAGTTTTGTTATATATTATGTCTAGTTTTCATTGAAGAGGAATAAATTGGTAGTTAGATAATACATGCATAATATATTTAATAAATTAGGTAATACTATCCAACGACGGTACTTAATAGAGATTAATTTTAGTTGATGAGAAAAGAATACAAGCTTAGTCTTTGGCATCTTCGTCTCGCATAGTAAGTCTATAAATTTATATGTTTAGAGTCAACAACTATTTATAAATATGTATGTTAAAAAATCAAGGTCATCTAATATATCGAACATGTACATTAATCACAGAGAAATTAGCATTATGCCTGATTTTAGAAGGCATGACAAACTAAATTGCAATTACTCCATAACATGATTTCGAGACTTACCAACTTTTGGCAGTAACCCACGATATATTAGTTTTATACACATCATAATATCATCATAAAGTAAACTAGGAATTTGTTAAACATAGCGAAAGATAAAACTCGGCTCAATTAACCTAATTCTATGAAACATCAATTAGAAATTATATACTTACTAATTTTGAAATCACTTTATTACAATAATAATTTTACTATATCATTTTATAAATCAGAATAACTACCTTACTAATTTATAAAAATTATGCGATTTTTTGATTTGCGACACAATTGAATCAGCCATACGATATAATTACTGAATATATTCAAATTTTTTTTAACAAAGAAAATTTCAGTTCAATCTTCATCAATCATATTCTAAGACGGTGTTAATTAGACTCTATAGGGGGGGTTTCTTTTATATTAAAAAAATATTTCTAAATTAATACTGAATTGCTTTTTACCCTGGTGTATAAACTCATTATTAGCCTACCTAATACATAGAATAAAAGGCATTCAGTAGCCAATGGGCTGGCCTAATTGCTACAGTAATTAAGTTAGTCAAAATTACGTGACAGCTAAAAAAACTATAGCATAATTGCCTACGCAATAGCACGATATGAAGTTTGACGTAGAAAATTACGATGTCTTGACGTAAACAGATGCACGGACATTTTTTTATTTCCAAATATTAAGTATCGTATGAACAAAACTAAACTGCGACCACGATGAATGACCATTAAGGCGATGTCTTTACCTACCAGAGGCACCTAGCGGAAAAATACGAAGCTTGCAATTTGAGACATCTTTTTGATAATTAACAATTTAAAATCTATTAATTAATAAATAATATTGAAGTATCTGAAAACATTAAAAAGAAAAATATTTTTTTTATTTTAAGTAAAAAAAAACTTACAATTGTAAAAAATGTTCTAAAATGTGAATTTGTCAAAGGACCCCAACTTATTATTACATATATTGTATGGTCATATTTATTTATAAAATTTAGTTTAAGTTTTCTATGCTGTACTTAAGAGATTTTTGACTAATAATTCATAGTTTTAATATTTTTTATATTTATTTTAAAAAACATTGATTTTTTATAAAAATATAAATGTGTATAACTGGTCAAAATGACAAATGAAAACTGCCTTTTCACACACACATATAGAAATAATGGACCAAATAAAGTATTTTTTTATTATTTATAACACAATATTTTCCATTAAACTAATAGTAACGTTGCAAAAAAGATTAATCTATTACAATTAACTCTGACTTTCATATTTTTTTTCTCAAACGCATTTAACTTATACCACTGATGCAACAATGTAACTATGTAATTAAATGATGACTATATAAACTTTACTTTCAAAACTATAATGCATATTAATAACATTACCATAATAAAGTTTGCTTGTAACATCACGGGAGACAATCACAAAAGTATGCACGAAGTCTCGTTTGTTACGTAGGTACCTACATTGGATCGTACCACAGCCATACAAAAACTCATAGATAATATACTTGGTAAGTTTTACCTCTCGTATCCATGGCGACGTGTCTTGCCCTGAGTTTGAACCGCTTCGCTGAACTTTCGGCTCCAATATTAATTATCATTCAGTTAGTTGCTGCGCATTTCTAAATACACGCTGAGCTAACTTTGTCTTGCGCCATATTGATTTTATTTTCAATGTCGATGGTATCATAGGAAATTTGATTGGTTTTGACTGCATACCAACTCGTCGCTTAAATTTCTACTAAGGATTATTAAACTTTTTTTCATTGAAATCTTTTCAGAATTTACAATAAATGTAATATTTGTATTATAATATAATTACTTACGCGATACCTAAAACTATTTTATCTTTATAACTGACTTTATAATACCAAATCTTCTGGGTTATGTATAGTAGGGTCGCTGCCAAAAGTTATTAAGTCGATAATTTTGGTATTTAGAGTTAACAACGGATTATGTCACATAATTTATGTGTATATTATATACAAATATGTATGCTAGAAATAAAATCATGATCTTCTGATATAATTATAGTATATACCACATAAATCACAAAGAAATTAGCATTATGCCTGATTTTATAGGGCATGTCAAACTTCAAATCACAATTACTCCATAACATGATTTTGAGACTTACCAACTTTTGACAGTAACACGATATATCAGCTATAAACGCATCATATTATTAAAAAGTAAACAAAGAATCTGTCTTATCAACTTTTGGCAGTTAATCTATGATTTAATATACAATGTCATCATTACGCTTTCAAAGCCAGCTGTATAGTTTTGCAACAAAATAAACATAACTGGTTTTGAAGGTGAAATGATGAGAATCTACCTGTATATATTTCAATTAAACTGATAATCTGTTTTCTCCTCCACTCGGTATATAAAAAACTCGATGTTGTGTATACAAAAAGATAGGTACCTTACGTTACTTTATGATGAACTAGTGCAATACTGTTCATCTATTAAGCTATAAGTGCTGGTTTGAATCCCGGTTTTGGAAAGTACTACTTATCTTAAAAAAAATGTTTATTTATATTATTTCCATTCTATAAATGCCCGAATACTCCGTTAACTCCGAGCTAGTTCGACGCGAATGACACGGCTGCCGTGTCTCCGTTAAAATGGCCATTAGATGCAATTAGCATGTTATTTAAATGTGGTAATTAAAAAGTACGCAGTGATTGTGGAAGCAAAAATGGCAATTTACTGTTATTACATATGACACCATACAATCACAATGGTACAGTTCGGTTATGAGGAATACAGCGGAAAACTCATTTTAAAAATAGCCAATGTGCTGGATTGTATGTTAGGCTAACCTAACCAACCCTAACCTAAACTAACCCAAACTAACAAATAATCCAGTATATCGGGTATTTTCAAAATATGTTCATAGCCGAACTGTACCGGTGTAGATCTTTTTGGTTATAAAGATCTTAATTAAATGGAAAATAAATATTGCTACAATCATTTCAGAATGACTACAAGATATTGTTTTCAAAAACAAAAACATAAAAATTGGATGTAAAATTGAAATTTAGAAAACGTACATAAAACCAAGTATGACATATTATGGGATCGAGGCAAGGACAAACATAGCCAAAACAAAATATAACATGGTACGGAGCCTAAAAATGACACTTACATGTATTATAATCAAACCCTTCAGAAATTACACGAAAAAAAAACATATCCGTAAATTTTTATAAAACTTTTGTAATGAATTCTTAAATGTACACTTAAAAGGCATGGAAGAAACTAGGATTCCTCATATAGTATTTCACTAGCATGGAAGACCTCCTAAAAGATGAAAAGATACGTAATAATAATAAAATACTTCCACTTATAATATATTTTTACCCGAAAATCCTTTTTACGCTCAATTGAGATTTTAAACAAAGTTTCATCATGGAAAACAATTTTTCACAGTGGTGGATATCTCTTTTGTAAAAACAACCCGTTTGACCTGCTTTGTCGGTGTCATTAAATAAGCGTGCTTTTGTGAAAACTAGAAATAAAGAAGACCATAGACATTTTTCTCTTTGACTCGGTACTGTAGTATGTCGCAATAATAATAAAACGGTCACACTATAATGAAAATATTTCCGAGTATCATATAATAATATATTAGAAATAGGTATTGCCAGATGTATCTATAGGTCGCTATAACATATTATTATATGATGCCAAATTCCAATTTTGAAATAAATTTTCTTGGTGTAAGATTTTTAAAACATAATACCTATTATTAATATACTATTTTTTCTTTTATTCAACGAATAATTCACAAGATTTGCGAATGTAATATTATATATACTGAACATACATAATTTGAAAACAACTCATGTATTACTCACTAGAAAAAATCTTTTTCTAACAAAATGAAAAGAGAAAAAGTCAATTCTACTAAAAAAAAAAAAAATCTCAATTCTACGTGGTTGTTTTCATTGAACAGAATTATTTGCAGATAGTGTTGGTTAGTTTTTAAAATTCAATTAAACCATGGGAACTCTAAGCCACACTAATCAAAAAATATCTAAAATTATGCCATTAAATCATACATCATTTTAGATGTCATATAGATAGAAGAATATTTTTTATCTATTATGGGTTGATTTCGGCAGGGCTTAAGGGGGGACATGCTCGTCGAAGGTCAAAATTGAGTTTTTATTGTATTTTCAAACCATGATCCTGGACACTCCTTAAACGTTCATGTTCATGTTCAAACACGCGCGTCAATATCATTTTACTCCCTACTTTAATTGTAGTTTGTTAATTTATGGCTACGGCCGTATGTTGTAGCTTAACCACTGGGGAATGACAAAAGAAATGGCGTATTTCAAAAAAACACTACCTTATTCTTAGGTCAAAGATCTTTATCACACTTGAATGGTCAAAAACATAGCTTATAATAAGTATCTTTAGAATCATCTTCAAATGTATTAATCTTGCCGATTTTTTGAATAATAAAATGCCTAATTCTTGTCAAATTTGGGATCACAGAGATTATCAATATAATTTTTTATCGTGAATATTTTACAAAAATTATCTCGTAATAAATTATACTAATGGTTTCATAAATGCGTTTAAAAATTAATAAACGTAAAAAATCTTAACACCACTGCACAGTTATGTACCGAAATATGACTATATTCTAAAACATTAGAGCGAGAGGTTTAAAAGAATACTATTTTATGTAACAAAAAAACTTTATGCAGTCATCAAATGTTTAAAATAACTATAAAGGATAATAAGGCTTTAAAATTATATAAATAGATTATCTACAACGTTTAAGAAGTGTCCAGAATCATGGTTTGAAAATACAATAAAAACTCAATTTTGACCTACGACGAGCACGAACAACGTTTATAACATGTATTCTTAATTCAATATAAACAATTAATATGTATGACTGAAAAACTGTGAACTATTTTAGTCGGATCGCCCATAACATACCTAAACTATTATGGTTTGGTTTAGGCAGGGTTTAATTTATTTAAAAAAAAAAAAACCAATACAATCTGCAATTTGTATTTTTAGTTCAATAAAAACAAATAATGATGACTGAAAAAGTTTAGTGCGCACTATTTATGTCGGATCTTAACAGCCTACCCCTACCCCCTCGCCACTGTTAGCTAGGTATATTATATTATACAATTTTAAAAGAAATTTAGAGTGCAAAAATATTCATAAAAATTTCCGGGTATTTAATTCACGTTCTTTTCTCATTATGACATCAGGGACGTTTCTAATTAATAACCAACTTTAAACATTCAAAATAATTTTTATTGCTCTTTTATGACAGCGAGAAAGTACAAGCTTATTTTGTAGGAGTAATTAAATTTTCAAAATGTTTTTAATTGCCTTAATGTAGAAGTATACCATTATGTACTCTTGCTTACATATAAATATTTTGCGGTAAATAAAAATCAATAGCGAATTATCTAGAAATTCTGCACGATATTATTGCATGCTTCGACTGGCATCGTCCTATTAAAATAATTGGGTTACTTTTAAACCGCTCGGATTGGTTTTGAGGTTAACCGCCGTTCTATATAGGTATTATTATAACACCGCAATGATCTTTAACCTATACATGACAAAATTATGCAATATTTGATTTTTAAAATCCTACCTTACTGGTTGAATTTGGTTATAAATAATTTATTCAATTGACGTTTGAAAACTGCAAAAAGCGTGGTTATTTGAATTAATTCGAATCATTTATAGGTACTTATGTATATATATATTAATGCTGACTATATTATTTAGGCCGTGTTTGCGATAAATGAAGATTTTTGAGTGCATATTACTTTGTTCAAATTATCACCATTTTAACACCCCAGTTACAATAATGTTAACGCTCACTGTGTCCGTGCGGGTTAGGCGTCTGGGTCTGGCAAATACACATACTATTTTTGAATTTGTATCTAGAGTTGGAGTATGGACCTAATACGTTGAGAAAGTTCCTAACATCCATTTCTTGTAAATACAATCTGTTAATACAACCTCCATTCTGTGGAGGATTCTCTAAGGATCAAACATGGTGAATTACTATAATGTCACCTTAGATTACGCATCCCAATAAACTGCATAAATTTCATGTAATATTTGCTCCTTCATCTGTATATTTCGGGTATTCTTAGAATTATCAATATTACATATAATTACATTGTTATTATTTTCAAAATCGATAACATTGTCCATTAAATATATATACTGGTAGACATCCTTCAGATTTTATTTATCTGTGACAAATAAAATATAAATGCCCATTGCAAACAGAGCATCGCAGTCCATTATAAACAAAAAAGATAGATCTAAAAGTATATGGGACAAAGATAAATAAAGGTGTGTACTCAATTGTGTAAAAGAGATACAAAATTAATGGGTGAGATCAAGTTAGTATTATGACTTGTAGGTTGGAAAAATGTATAGAAACACTTTTATGATTATGTAATGCCTTTTTGATCATTTTAAAGTATAAATAATAACAAATAATGACGATAAAACCTTATTAGATTTATTTATATTGTCAAAATCGGTATTTCCCTTTTATCTACCATAATATTATTGTCAATCTTATATGGTAATCCAAAGTGACGTCATCGGAACGACGGAAATTATTAGCACCGTAAAGGGGAGGATAACAGACTCTACTGATCTAGTTGTGATTGAGGAAATGCTGACGAATTTTATCGCCCTATTGTTTTGTATTGACAACAAAGCATATATATTAAAGTATGTCACTCATTTATTAATGCTAAGTGGTATGATTGCTACACCGTTATAGTAAAATAAATAACTGTAATTACTATTATCATTATTATAATGTTGTTTAGTTAACTAAGATTTAATTTACTACTTCAACAATAAAACCAGTGTAAATTAACATTGTATTTAGTATTTTCCTGTCACTTTCAGAACCAACTGTAATAATTTGCATAATTAATGTAGATACTAACTTTAGTAGGTAGGTAGTCAATTTTCGTAAGACTTTTCCACAAAATTTTGTAGGTACTTAACAACGAAAACAATTTCTTTTTAAGACTTTAAAAGTAAGTACCTAAGTGCGCAATCAAATTTCATTCAAAAATATAATGATGACCAGATACATTTTTTTAATTGCCTTTACAATCCAGGATTATGGATCTGGGCCACTTCACAAAAAGGTTTCATAACGATGCTCTGGGTTCAAATAAACATTGTAAAATCAACATTTGAGAATTTACGAGACCACGTATTTAAATCCGATACCCATGATTTTATAAGTCGACACGTATCTGCTCTGCCATCGTACACATCTAGGCACCTATCTATACTAATAATAAAATAGGTGTGCCAGTCTGATTTTTAGGTAACAACTCCAATATTGATGGTACTAACTTTTATCTTGATTCCCGATATCTCAAAAGAAACTTCCCTAACATAGCACACTTCCAAATATATAAAGGGACGCGCGGGTTGAGGCGAATACTTCACATACCAGAGGCGCCTATCAGAAATATAATATGAATCTTATATGTTTTACTTTAAATTAAAAATATTTTACTTTTTAATGTTTTTAGATGCGTATTTATTAATTAAAATACTTTAAAATATAAGGTATCAAAAGAAAATGTCACAATATGCAAGATTCGTATTTTTCTTCTAGGTACCTCTGGTAGGTGGATTGTTTGTATTAGAATTGCGCGCCTAAAAATTTAACAAATTCTGCTTCAATAATTTGCGACAATATGAGATCAAGTAGAATAGCGCACGCCTATAAAATGAACAATTATGAATAACAGAGTATTTCTTAGCTGTGTATATAATATGACGTTCATGTGAAAATATAGACAATCAAATATATATAACTGGTATGCGATCAGTAAATATTGTGGATAAATAAGTATAATAGTATGTTATTGTGATTACTGCAGCATTGATTATATAAATTCAAAATTACAGGATAGGCGATCAGATAACATAGAAAAAACAGAGTTTATCAAATTCTTAAATTCACGTAACATTATAAAAAAAATCGTAATTATAAGAATCAGAGGGAAATGAATAGTACGTTACCGTCAAATTGTGACAGTGAGCGGATTTATTATAGTTGAATTTTGAATAATTTTCTTGGAAATATCTAGGCTTAAAGGTTTGTGAAAAAAATGGTGACATGTGAAATGTAAATTAATGCTTTAAACGTTTAATTATGTACACGCCGAAAATATGTAAAGCTGTTACGAAAATGTGTGTGGCGGAATCCCATAAAAATATTTGTCAATTTACTCTGTATAATACGTTCATGTTGTATTTGCCTAAATTTATTAGACAGTATTGCGTTGTCTTCGTCGCGTGACAAGGGTATGGTCCCACTGGGACTCAAACGTGTATGTCACATAATATTTTGATGTTTAATATACATTAAGTATTTAATAAAGAGGGTGTGAGTGTTTATTTTTTCTGTCGTTCTCTCCGTGATTATATTTGCATTGTTATAATTTTTTGTTAAATACTGTTCAAAATTCAATCTTATAATAAACAGTTACAAATAATTACAAGATAAAAAGAACTTTTTATATACAACATTTTTAAATTTTCTGTTGAATCATATAAACTTGACTTGACTAGCTTAAACGATCAAAAAAATTTGTACTTGATAGAAATACTGAATAATGGAATGTCATTTTTTATTGATTTCCATAGTAATGCACGTATATATTATTTAATATTTCAGTTTTTAGGACCCCCTAACAACCAATAATGGTATCGAAATAACTTTTCATACAAAACATAATTAACTAAAAATGAATTCAATTCTACTTAAAATGGCTAAAAATATAAAAAGAATGCATTGAAATCGTGTTCTCATATATTCTAAAAGTTTCAAATGTCTAGCTAGTCGGGAAATTAGTTAAAAATTGATTGCAAGATTCGTACCGGACAAATAAGGATACGACCTAAGAAAAACGTTGTAAAATATACGAAATCTAGTAAAAAGTTAAATAACAAAAATAAAGAAAAACTCTGTTTGAGACTTTCCTGGTTGTTTGTTATTGTAATAGATTTTTCAGTTGTCGGCGTGTATTCTTTATCTCCTTGACGACGTTTCGGGTTTATTGCAAAACTAGTCTTACTCGCATACTCTGAGCAACGTTTGGACTCAACTAATCATATCCCATTTCGAAACATTTAGTGCAAGAACGTAGTGGTCGCGCGGGGACGGCGCGGCGGCGTCTTGCGAAACTCAAACGTATAACCGTGTGTAAAATGTGCGTAGACAGTGTCTTTTTGGGGCATAATACACACGGTTATACGTTTGAGTTTCGCAAGACGCCGCCACGCCGCGCCCGCCAAATGACTACGGCCGAGCACTTAGAGCGCATTCACACACCTTCAATACATTATTTTTTGAGAGTAGCATTTGTAACTAACCCCAAATGTTGAGTAAGACACGATGACAAGTCAAAAATGTATTACTAGAAAAGCTCTCCATGAATCAATTGAAGAAATATATTATATTTGAATCCTGACATCAACAAAGATCGCAGGGCAGTTTAATTAATTATAATTGAAAGACTACATTGTCAAGGTCATATCGATACATAAATTTTCATTCCTTGGTAATATTGATCAGTATTGATTAACTTTTTAGGAGAAAAATAATATTACTATCTTAAAATTAAATCTATAGTATTTTTAAAAACACTATTTTAGTCGCAAAACTTGTAAAATTATTTTGATGAATTGCTATAAAAATGCTGAATATCTTGAATAGATGCATAAAAGTTTATTCTACGTCTCAGATATAATATGGCTATTTGAATTCATATAAATATTTGAGATCGCTTAAAAACTGAAAGTAAAACATAAAAAAGCTCTTCATAGGAAACCTGCATTCAGAAGCTTCCGTGCGTTGCAGTTTGCCACTTCCCAAACCAGTTGCGATAAAACTCTCCATACAAATTATTTGTGAAATGAACAACGGCATTTGAAGCGAGTTTTCCTTTGCTTTGTGTAACAAAAAGCTTCCTGAAAGTTGTAACTTTAGCACAGATGTGGAGCAAAGTCTAACAAAGCTTCTCTTGTAATAGGACCCGCTCAGGTAAAAAGTATCTCTTGAGTCAATGAAATTTCTACAACTTGACATAGCTGCGCTGTTTTGAACACGTTCAATGAAGGATGGGATCTAATACTTAGGCTACATCTAGTGATGGAATAAAATTATAAAATTTTAAAAAACGATTTAATATAATCAGTTTGTGAATGAGGAATAAAATGATTGCCATTACATACATATTAAACTAAAGTACCTTCACCTCAATTTAATTGCACAAAGGCCTTTCCTTTTTGGATCTGATTTCAAGCAGGGCCGTTAAAATATTTGAGTTTTTTACCGTTAAATGTGGATATATTATAAAACATTAATTACGGATGGAATTATCCAAAGCTTATTCATAAAACTCTTTTGGGTTACTCCGAGCTTGTAGGATTAATTTGTCTGCTTTGAATTAGCACGATGATTCAACCATTTTCAATTCAAAAATATTTAAATATTTTAAACGATCTCTTCAAACAAGACAAAAACGTTGCAATATTTTTTAAATAGAAAAATATTTCATACTGAATATTTTTTTATATTATAATATATATATATGCAAATAATATAATAAAAAGAATATAAATGATTAAATACTTGGTTTACCTTGATTGATTCGTGTATGTTAAAAAAAACATTGTTTATGCTGTAAATTACAGTTATTTTTAATGACCTCAGAAAATACTCACTTACTTAACTTTACTAAGTATAAAGTGCTGCTATAAAGTTATTTATTTTCAATATTTTAATATTATAATTGTTTTACGTGACTTTTACTGCCCTTTTCTTTAGATCCAAATGTTCTTCTTCTAAAAACTTTCTTCTAAAAATAGTTTTAATGTTAAGCCAATATTTTATATAGTTTACATAATCGTAGCTTGTTTAATAAAATACTATTATCTGATAGTATTGTTTGTAAAAGGCATTTCAACGCCATGACAGTTAAAATAACTTCATCTCGCATTGAATAACAGTTTTAAAATTTTCACAAAGACCGAGTTTTAGATCGAAATCAACAAAGGTTCCGCTATTCTTTCCTGTTACTCTCAGAACTCTTTCCAACTTGAAAAATTCTCAACTGGACTCGTAAAGAAACTATTGTATTATCATTTCTAACAAAACCGTACAATGTCTGTTTAAAACGTCTTTGTTATTAATAAAATTATGTTAAATAGAATCCAATTATTATTTAAAAAATTGGTGTGTGTACTTATGTGCGTGCGTTAGAAGTTATACTTATTTGGAGTAACAAAACAAAAACAAAACTTGATATAACTTAGATTCTTCGACTAGCTCTTAATTATCTTATAAAATTAAACACTCAAGAAAAAGGACCGCTTATTGGAATGCCTTTGTTTTATTTATTTACACTTTAACTTATATTACTTAATTATATAATTATGTATCGTTGTTTTTATTTTTAAAGTGACAACTGCCACTATGACGTTTAATAGTTTGTTTACGTAAGGAATTGCAAATGGCTGACAATAATAAATTCGCTGCCTAGGCAACGTAACAATTCTATACTATAATATTATACTGTGTAATCGTCACGATTGAAGTATCATACTGTAGCGTAATGGTAGTGCGTTTGGCTAGTAACTGAACAATCGGTGGTTCCAATCCAATCGAGTGCGTTTATTTTTGTGTGAAAAAATAAATTATGTGTTACATATCACACGCCAAAAATACACTCTGATCTGATTTTTCAAACGCGCTTAAAGAAGTATAAAAATATATATATAGCAGAATATAATATTTGGTGTAACATTTTTATTTATTTTCAACATATTTTTAAGACTTCAATTTATTATCTTTTCTATTACGGTGCGGCTTGAAGAGTATTTACAAATATTTTTATTTCTATAGAACAATCAAAAACTGTGAAGATAAAATAAAAACATTTTTGGTTGTCAACGGTAAAGTGATGTTTAAATAACCTGTCAAAAATAAAATGGTTTCGTATCGTAAAAAATGAAACCAATATATCCGTCTTATTTAATATAAATAAAGAGAATGTTATTATTTCATTTACGTTTTCCTGAGTTTCCTTTTATACTGTTTCTTGGTAGTGTATATGAATTTCCACTTTATTCAAATGAAACATGATATTATAATACAGTATCTACTCGTATTTTACCAAACATACGATCATCAGGTGGTTAAATTTTTTCGATTATTTTTACAGACTTTAATAAGAAAATATGTAAAACTTCAGTGAATCGGAAAAAGTTTCAGGTTTTCGAGACACTTCAGCATAGCATAGACGGTAACCGGACAAAACAGAACAGTGTCAAAACAGAACATGACAAAACAGAATAGTGCCAAAACAGAACAGCCAGGGGAAAAATGAAACATTAATTTTTGTGGAATCTATTTAGGTTAGGTGAAGTTAGCTTAGGTAATGTTGGGTTAGGTTAGGTTAGCTTAGGTTAGGTTAGCTTAGGTCAGGGTAGGTTAGGTCAATATTTCGTTGTACCTGGTCACCCAATCATGTTGAACATATTATATTGATTAAGATGAGATATCCTAAGCTTGCCGGCAAAGTCCCGTTTATTTGAGGCTTTCTAGCGATTAGGAATGCAGAAATTAGGTATATAATTTGATTTATTATGGCGTATTGAAAATCTGTGCTATTAAAAATCTATCAACATAATAGGGATAGGACAATTTCAATATTAAATTTATATTTTTCCTGAAAGGTCATAGTTATATGTATCGTTGTTCTGTTTGTCATGTTCTGTTTTGTCATGCTTTGTTGTCATGTTTTGTTATGCAATAGTATTTTTTTCAACCATCAAATACACCAATATTAAATGAGCGTCAGTGCAAAAACCAAGAGCAGTTGTCAAAACGAAGGATAAGCTAAGAATGACGTATCCTTGACACGTGTTTAAGTTTATCACATATTCTTTTACACTCGAGATCGGTTGCCTGTTACTCTACACCCGTTAGGTATTTCAGTTTCTATTAATTCTGTGTTCCCTGATATACATAATATATACATTAGAGAATATATAATATATATTTGTAAATAGAAATTAAATATAATTTCCTCAATTTTTCATTCGGTTATCAAAAATACATGTTTTTTTTAAACCATGTGAAACAAAATATCAAAAATTGATGAAATAAAAATAGTCATCATTTTTTTTATACTCAATTTATTATAACTATTCATTTATGTTTTTTTATTCATTTGCATACTATTATGTAATTTAAACATGACAGCAATATTTTTCTTTCAGTAGATGATTGCGTAATTACGCAGTCGAATCAATACTACCATAGTGGCAACACGTATGTCTGTACTATTATTTTTTTAATTAATTTTACTAAAAACTTTAATAATAAAACATTTCAAAACAATATTATTGCAATCTATATAAAATTCGTCACTTTAGTGACAATAAGTAACATATACCTAAATAACACGTTTATTTTATATTTATTCCTATTTGAAACATCATTACAATCATATAAATTCTCACATTCATATATGTTTATCGGTTGTGCATTACAAATATTTTTGCGACTAGTATTGATAGCTTGAATATATATACCAAATAACTTGAAAAATGGGTAAGTATCATATTTTAGCAATTGTTTAAACCAATATCGTATAACAAAATTCTTTTTTTCACATTCTCTATACATAAATTAACGTATTTTTTCCAAATGGTATTCCATTTTTCTTCTATTTAATAGAATAATACAATACTATTTTTTTAAATGAAACATAATTTTATACGAAACTTATGATCGTTAATCATCAAAAATATTCAAAACAAATTCACGTCTTAATTATTTTTAATGAATACATATTATACATTGAAATACAAATATACTATTAACCTAATTTAGAATTGGTGGAAAAGTGTGCGCAAGAATAAACTTTTTTGGGTTAGAGCTAATACCACGACAGTTGCCGCATGCACGCAAAAGCTCACGATGGACTTTGTCTAAAAGTTTTCCAAAAGTTTCTGTTTGTATGCAACAACTCAAGACCTCTTGAATAGTTATGAGTTATATAAACATTATTCACGAAGATCAAGAGCAGCAAAAAACCTAAAAAAACAAACTGAAAGGTGAACATTACAGAGTTTTAGTTCTAATTTAAAAATTTAAAATGTATTGAATAATCAGAATCTTATGTACGAATATTCAAAATATTAAAAAATGTAACATTCTTTATTAGAGAAGGGTCGCGAATCCGCATCCATCGGATTCCGGCAATTATTTCTAAGAGCGCGTACTTAAACTTCTAGACGCTGTCTATGAAAGGTAACTATCTATTATTAGTATTTTGATTCAAACCAGGAAAACCGGTCACCAATATTAACCAAATTTCAGAAACGATTCAGTTACACGATCAATAGTTAATTTCATCATAATAAGGTACAGTGTAGGTTGTTAAATTGGTATACCACATTGGTCGAAATTTGATGGATGTGTGAGTTCCGCCTGGCACCTTAATATTTTTTTTAAATGGCATATTACTAAGGTGTTTCCAAATTATATATCATCACCTCAATACTACAACTAGATAACTTGATTTTCACTGTTTTTAAGATAACTATTGAGAATGATTCTGCATTTCCTTTTATACATAATGATACAGCGAGGAAAGTCTGAAACTGTATTAATTGTATTAATTTTGTGTTTGAAAATATTAGATGTTAGCATGAAGTATTACTATTATAATATAAGCTACATTCATACTCAAGTTCGTACATTTAACGAATGTAAGCCAAGATGAAATTCCGGTAAAGTTGTTATCGCATAAAACCTTTGATGATATAAAGACTTCAGGTCAAATTTCTTATTCACATAGAAATAATTTTGAATAGCTTAGACTCAACGGATATTTAATGACAAGACTATTCTCATGTTGCCGATACTCTACAAAATTATTTAAATGTTAGCCGAACTTTTACTCTTGATTTGATTTAACAGAACGTCTCGGCACTCGAAGAGGCAAAGGAAAATTTCGAATCAATGCCTCCCATCAGTTTTGCCTCGTGTTGGTGGTAACTTTTTCAAAAGCTTCGGGGCACGGTATCTATCTACCGTAAAAGTTGTTCTTGCGATTTTCTCTCTTCCCCACAAAAAGGTTTTAAAATAGACAAAGCCTGATATGGCAAGCAGCAGTGGCGAAGGGTGGAGGTAGGCTGTTAAAATTCACTATAAATAGTGCACACGAAACTTTTTTAATCATATGTATTTGTTTTTATTGAACTAAGACTACAATTTACAGATGGTGTTAGTTAGTTTTTAAAAATCAATATGCCTAAACGAAACCATAATAGTTTTGATCTAATTTGGGCAATACGATAAAATCGTGCACACTTATTCATTCATAGTTATTCGTTTTCGTTGGATTAAAAATACATATTACACATATTGTTGGTTATTATTTTTAATTAGCCCTGACTAAACCAAACTATAATAAATAAAAAATATTATTCTATTTATAAAATATTCAAAGTTATGTATCATTTAATTGCATAATTTTAGATATTTTATAGATAGACATGTATTTTTTGACTATTATCTATTATGGCTTGGTTTCTCAGGATTTAATTGAATTTTGAAAACTAACCAACACTATCTGTAAATTGTAGTCTTATTTCAATGAAAACAAATATGTATGTCTGAAAAAGTTTAATGTGCACTGTTTATGGCGGATCTTAACAGCCTACCTCCACCCTTCGCCACTGGCAAGCAGCGTACCTTGTGGGCCATTTTATTTAACAACTAAATTACGATGCAATGGAGTGGTAGGTAATTAGTAAATTCAAAAATCAATTTATGGAAATGAATTCCGAAAATTCAATTCATTTAAAATATAAGTTCATCAATGCATAAACTTTTATTTATTGTTAATATTTAATACAGATTAATTTTAAAATATACGGATATTAAATTTATTACCAACTACACAGTTTTCTCATTTAACTCAGTGAAATATACAGATTTTATTAATGAAATTAATACTACAGTTTATGAACCAATTCAAAAGATTTATTTTGTATACTTCTATAAAAAATCTTTTGAATAACCCATGTTACACTTTCTCGCATTTTCAGATTGTATTTTGTATAAAGCTCACAAAGAATAATATGTGTTTTTTTTTATTGTTCTACCTAGAAATATCTATGTAAGCCTGGAGCCTAACGGACAAACAATAGCCTTAAAGCTCTCTAAGTAATCTTAAACAAAATTCTCCAAAGTATACTTGGACCGATTTAGCTAAACCAAACGTGATATCTGTATCCGATTGCTAAGATCTGCCAACAATTTAACCTTGGTAAAGTCAATGCCTCGAGGACGAGAAAACGGATAGTAGCCGGTTACGTTCATGAGTTCTGCCAATAGGAGAGAGAAGGCTTAAAATGTTTGGGCAGTCAGCTATAAATTTAAATGGTTTGTAACGTCAGCTTAAGAAGAAGAAAAATGTAATAAATTTAAGTAAAAAACGATCAAAAAATAACATGGGTAAGTTGGTACCAAGGAATTTTTATATTGTCAGATAAATAATATAATTGAATGTACTCGATATAATTATACTTTAATTACTTTACAGCATATTTTTGGTTTAATATTGTACCAAACATTCAATGTTAACTGTTATATTAAATAAAACTGCTTGAATTAAATAATGTTTTATCACTCTAACTTCATCGTATTGTGGACACAGAGCAGGTACGCATATACTCTTAAGGTAGAGTAGGTAACATAAAACGTTAACTAATCAACACTTGCGCTTAGGTGCCATCATAGCGAATTAAATTGCATACAAAGAATGAGACTGGTGACAGCATCACAAACCGTATCTCGATTAGATGATTTTGGTAGACATTGCAAGCACATCACATTGCTGACTGTAAGCGATATATTAAGGGCCACCGCACATGTCAACAAGTACCCGCAGCAAGCACCGTGGGCGTTGGCTATAAGTGGGTGTTTTATTTACGAGTATACGTGGTCTAAACTTAAATTCATCGGTATACAAACTCTTGGAAAGTTGTATCAAATATGTTACATACTTGATGATACAATGAACATTTTATATTCTGATAAAAATAACTATATATATATATATATTGTTTTGCCTCGCGGATTTAAATAATTATTGTACAGATATATACAAATGTAGTTGGTCTATTATATACTAGGCTTAAAACTGTAATTTTTTATTGTAGTGCTAGTTATTACCCATACTTCAAATACAACATAGGTAAACTGTTTGTAGAAATTGTTACATATTGAAAAAAATATCATAATTTGAACGAAAAATGCAATCTAAAATCGTTATATATTAACAGGTTACCGCATTGCATTGGAAGATAATCATTGCTAATGAGTACTATCACATTTGCGACAGATACTGGGTATTCGGTGGTATAACTTTAAAGGTAACGAGGATATAAAACAACAAACCATGCAGTTTCTCATCACGTTGTGAGAAGACGTTGGACCTGGCTCGGCCACGTGCTTCGGATGCCAGATAGGAACTTCAACCTGGTTTGCCTATTTTTAAAGTCAACCAGAATCCTGCGTCTTGGAAGGCCGTTCTACCATATACTATATTTAGAGTATATACAGCAAAGCTACGGCATGTTGGTATGACCTAGAATGATGAAAGAAGACTGGCGAGCTAAAAGGATTCTTAGAGGCATCTTGGTGTCCATATACTCCAGCTAATTGGCGGACATAGCCGAAGAATTGGGGAATGGGATAACTGGACGCCAGGACAATTGGACGCCGCCCTGTTGTAGACACGTAAACAGAACGCAGACGATGAATTTTAATCAGATTCTATCTATTACTTAGTAGTTTTAATTTATTTAACTCTTAACATAATGGTATTTTTTATTGCGGATTAAAAATTATCATGCCTTAAGCTTTATATAAAAATAAAAAACTCTTTTATCGTTGGAACTTAAACATATGCACGATTAAATCTTTATTTACATGTGCATATTTAAATTCTCACGAACTAATAAATCATAATATAATAATTTAAATACTAATAATAATATTAAATATTTTTTTTAAAGTACGTATAAATACCTAACGTATATTTATTTTTGAATTGCGTGGCGTCCAGTTGTCCCGGCGCCAAATCATCCTAGACCCGAAGAATTGTGTGGTAGTTACGTAATTTACAATTCAGCGTCGCGGAATAAACACAGTCGGCATTGGGTTGATGATGTCAGTACGGATCCTATATGCATCAGTATTTAGGACCATTAAGCATGGAATCTGCTAAATAAGAAGACCATGATCTACCCTGAGTTAATGGTGATGATACTTTATTTAATTTATACCTACTGATTGTTGCTTTTATAATATTACGAGTATTACGTAATAAGCTTTTTTTGTATTTTCCCGTCGTATTGATGACATTCTGGCAATTTTCTAGCGTAAATATTCATTTTAGTGAAGTAGTTACGCAATGCTTACTTTCGTTACTCAATATTCTTTTAACCTTTGACTGTTGAGCTTCCAAGTTTATTAATAGTAGTTGGCACGCATAGTAGGCATTGTATTACTTTCCATCGTAACATTTGAAATATCAAACCCAAGTCAGTCTATTCGTGGCTATGAAAGATGATTAATAGCATGTAATATGAAGTAGAAAGTATTCAAGAGATTTATTAAGGTTTTTTTTCTAGATCAAAAATTATTTTCTTTGAAGGTGTAGCCATAAGAAAAACCATTGTGCACTTCAGAAACTACTAAGTATATTACCTACTTACTGCCTTAATACTTACTTATTTTTAAACGAAAACTAACAAAAGTAAAATGACGCGAAAAATTATTATTTTTTCTCAAAATTTAATACCTTGCATCAAAAGAGATTTATCTCCATTTTTTATTTATTTATAAATCAATAAAAAGTAATTTTAATGTTTTTTAAACTTAATTTTATATTTTTAGTTTTCATGTTATTGAATAAGTAAGACAATATAATTTTAAATTATAATATCCAAAAGATAAATAATAAATCGTCGTGGATCTAAATCATTGCTCCAAAATAGTAAAAAAAACTTCGTTATTATTTTTATTTATCATCGGTGACAGAGGTACCATTATCAGCATCTGGAGCTAGGGGGCGCAGGTTATATGAAAGTATGATGAAGCAGGTTGGTATGGTAATTTTTTTTTTATTTTTAGATTTAGATTTTATTTACAACTATATAACTCGATTATTAAAGTATAAGAATATTTTCTAATAAATAATTACAAATTGCACAATAAAAATTAATTCTTCCGAATTAAAAACTAAGTAGCTAGTCACAAAACGTTTTATGTGTTGGTAATATTAATTTATTCGAATAAATTTTAACATTACTTTCACATTTCATAGCAATATATTATAATGTTAAAAGTTTCTAAGCTAAGAAAAGTCTTTACTCCTTCAATCAATAAATATAATAATGATCTCAAAAGAAAGATTCATCGAAATTATTACGATACATTCCAAATGTGTAACGTTCAACCTATCATAAATACATCATCGTCAAATATAATCTATTTTTTTATCTCTCAATACATCAGGTCAGTTTAATGCTGACGTAACATCATACACATATAGTTGTATTAGTATTTATTATATGTATATTTGATTCTGAATTTATCAAAAAGATGCCCAAGTAAAATTAATATTACATAATTATAGTATAGTATAAAGTAATAAAGTTGGTAAAAATGTTGACAAAACACCGTTTTCTTTTTATAAATTTTAAAATAAATATCAATTTAAAAATGACACCTTCTTTCTATATATTATTTTTATTGTAATTTAATTTAGATTTGTTTGGAATTATGTATATCTGTAGTAATAATATCACTCAGCATTACAAGTTTGAAACACTTCGATATTCTTGTTTTGTTTTCAAAACAAATCGTTGTAACGGAAACGATTGTCGACAGTTTTCTCAATCATAACCTAGATCAACAGTATCTATTATTATTAATTTAATTGCAACAATGACTCCTGTAATGTATTAATTTCGTGTGTATAAACAGCGAGGACGATCCGTAACTCGTCACTCCACTCAAAGCCATTGACTCGACTCAGTCACTAATTGGTTCTCACTCGACCACCGGCTTTCAATATTATCGTTAACAGTAGATCATCAGTAGATAGTCATCACTACCGGAATACAGATTAGCTGAGCATGAGCTCACCGCAATTACTCTACACTCTAACTAATCTACACTAATCTGTACTCCTACCGTTGTCACTATCTGAATCCTAAATAAAGTTAATAAACATCAACATACATCTACACCGTTGCTGACTCAATCGACTCTCTCACCTGCCTACCTCTCATCGGGGTGCCGGACGAAAACCAAAAGTCCGAAATCCCGAAGAGCAAAATACCGAATGCTCCCGAATGGCCGAAATTCCGAAAGCCTAATTCCCGAAATCCCGAAAGCTGAAATCCCGAAAAATAAAAAATATATAAACAATTATAATTCTCAACAACTAGGTACCTACCCCAAAGTAAAAATTCTACTTTACTATTACTTAGTGGGGAATCAAATTTTTAAAAAGTTACTTATAAACAACATTTGCATTTAATACCAAACGATGTTAGAGGAAAATCCAAAATAAATAACAGAATTTCTATGTAATAGTTACTTTTTAATCCAAGAGTTTCTAACTTATTTGCATCATGAGCTCATTTATTTTATGGACAAAGATGGAATGGCGGGCACTATTTTTTCGGGATTTCAGCATTCGGGATTTCGGCTTTTAGGATTTCCACCCAAACCCTCCTCATCGATGCCCAAATTTAATATCCATGTTATTCATAAAATAAAAAAATACATAATAATTTTGTAAGTTAATAATATACTCAATAAGAATAAAATTGTAGAAAAAAATATTTTATTCAATCTTATCTATATCTCTTATATTATATAGTTCATATATTCATAGTATTTTGATCAGTTAGGTGAATAGCAGGATCTCTCTTGGAAAAATATAGAAGATATCTCGTAAGATACTGTCCAATCTCTTTTTGGAAAGCAATATGGACTACATATCGAATCACAAATACGAATTAGTCTCAATTTCAAAAATATATTCCATATTATTATAATTTTCACATGTATTTCAAGAGTGCAATACCAGTTTTATTTCATATTGAAGACCGGTATTGGTTTAATCATAGTTTTAATGCGCCGTAATTTTTTTCAGTAAGTACTGTCAAATTTCTCCACAAATTAAAAACAGATTCGAAATGTACCAGATTTTCAAGTCATACATCTATCGATCTCAGATATATTTTGAATCGAACTTAAATCACGACTCATTCAAAGCATATCTCAAAATAAGATGAAAATGAGTCGACGAAAATAAAAAAGGTTAGATACATAACAATATAAATGAAAGAAAAACACAGAATCTTTCGTTTATAAAGAAATATTGATGTGATTATGAGAATATTTCAATCGTTCTCTGTTTTAAATTTAAATCCATGTAATAAAATAAAATGTGGTTTTAGATTTATGAAATATCTCGAAGTAAAGTTAAAGGCTCAATTAGAAAACAGTAAATATTCACTAAATGTAAACGTCGACATTTTCTTTCTAAACTTTAAATCAAATTTAACCATTTCCTAATATGAGTTTGATTATATGTTGCTGCCTAACGAGAGGTTTACTAGGGTAAGTAGCGCCTATTTATTATGCCGAATTTATTACAGTACCCTATGTAAAGACTAATATATGTACTCTGTAAAAAAAATCACGTAAAAGCTGCAATAATATGATCACTATCGAAGGATATAAATTAGTTATACAAAAAGTCTTTTGAAACCGTTACCAAAATAAATATTGGATGTTAAAAAAGCTTTCGGCTTGATCGGTTTATCTACCCTAAAGTTTTCAATAAAAATACTATTTTTTATTATTGTAAGGTTGTATGTGTCGATAAACTACTGTAGCGTGTTTCTTTAGAATGTATTACTACTGAATTAATTTATTGAAAAAAGAAATCTATTAACTCTTCGATATTTTGTTCGTATATTATTACAATTATATTCATACAATATTAAACGTTTTGAGCCGTTGCTACATTTAATCAAATGAGAAAATTATTAAACTATCAATTTCTATTAGCTCTTTACGTTATTATTGTTGTATCTTGTGTTAGATACTATTTAACAATGTATAAAAACCACCTCTTTTGTATAATAAAATTAAATATTCAATTTGCGATAAGGCTTGGAATATAAAAATATATGCTGTTTTAAGGAATAAAATAAGAATGCACACAAATGAGAATTATTTTACTTTCATAAAAAAAATATTACGCGTATTAATGTTATTAAGTTAGCATGTATACTGAATAATTAGCAAATGTACTAATATATCGATTTGAAGTTATGATCATACAAAAAGCATTTTCATTAAATATCGGATGTATGATTAATATTTCTGACATCTATGTGTAAATTGCATTTTTTTCATGATGTACACTCTTTTATAAGAAAATTCTGTACAATCATTCGCTTTAATGAAATGAAACATAATTAAACTCACAAAAGAAAGTGAGATGAATTAACAAGCGCCATTCCGGGAGGATGAATGAAGATAAATATTCCCATTATGGTAGCCGCCTCCGTACTAGCAGACTAAAGGTAAATTTTATTTTACACACGAATAGTACCTACCTACATATCATCAACCATTCGCACCTGTAATAATAAGTTTTGAATTGATGACTTTATTCACACTGGTTTATTTCAGGTGTATTTACATAGATATATTATTTATTAATTAGGAGGTTGTATACTTATCGTTGATATCGATTAAATAAATTCTTTATGAAATATTGTTAGTTAATTTGATGGTGATATATTTTATTTACAGAAGAGTCTAGATATTCTTTCTTATGCACTTTCAAACATAAAACAATAACTATACAAAACTCTTCTGCACCTAGTATTAAAGTATAATAATTAATGATGATCATAACATTCAGCAAACAGATTGAGGAAAATATGCATGAGTGGAGGCTATTTTAATAAACTGACATTTGGAGATCAAGGTGTATTGGGGGAGCCGTACACACTTTATGGGTGTGAAAAGATCACGTCGCATATAAAAATGCAGAGACTACGTGCATAAAATGCCGAAGGACATACCAGCAAGGCAGGCTATGTAAGAAACCCTCGATGTAATATAAGGAGGGCCAAAACTGAAATGGTTGAACTGTGCCACAGGATATTTAAGAATACTCGGTCAAAGCAACTGGAGGTCCAGTGCTGGATCGTCCAGGAAGTTTTAACTCATTTAGTGCTGACAACGCGACTGGCGCGTTTGCATAGTTGGCCATTAGATATAATTAACATGATATTTAAATGGTGGTAATTTAAAAATAATTAACATGTCAGCAGTGATTGTGTTAAGATAATATATTCTGACATCATTACCTGAGTTATTAACATAAAAAATAAAATTATCCCTAATACCTATTATCAAGCTGCACCAAAAACATTTAAAAAAAAAAATAGGTGAATAAATAGATAACCACTTGGTTGAGCTTATATAGAAAAATATCACTGATAACTATAACTAAAATTTTTATTGTTAGTTAACAAGTCTTGCTTTAGCTGATTTTGTAAGTAACCCAAAAACGATTCCATTTAGCATGTGAGAATGATTTTTCAACACCTCTTGACATTGTCAAATTAATTTTAATACAAGTGATTAAATTGGTATATCATTAGATTTTTATTGAAGTGCAATTATTATATGTAATATATTAAATCCCTTTTGTTGATATATAACGTACCTTTTATTCTATTTTCCTCTCAGATAAAAATGTGTTATTTATTACTTACGTCCTTGTTTTTATTCAAGGATATTAAAATTTACGAAAATTATATATTCTGAAAAGATTCTCTCTGCTTATTTTTTCTCTGAGTACGGATGAAACTAAAGTTTTGCAAAGTTTAACGATGATATTATGGCATTTTTAATCCACTTACAAAACTAACATTTTTTTAAAAGTGGAATAAATAGAGGAAGCGAGAATCATAAACTTGGATTATTTTTTAAGATTTATGTTCATTAAAAGAGTATAATATACTTCCTGGGTTAATAATTTCTAAAGTGTGGCTTAACAATATATACTTTTTATAATAATTTCTCTTTGTTCATAAGTATGCACAAGTTCATAAGTTCACAAATATCATATATACTCGTATTATGCACCAGTAGCAAAGACTCCAACTAGGCGATTATTTAAAGCCTACCTTCTTAAGAAAAATATTTTTTAATTACTTAACATATTTATAATCACTTGATTATTTTATATTCTATAAAAATAATTTAATTTACCAACGACAGATGTCGTATATGTAAGAATGTATTATATAGATTACAAAACAATCTGCAAATGTTTAAAAATAATATACCACAGCGTGCCATCCGTTTTGACGTAAATAAATTTCGGATTATTTGTCGTAGTATTAAGAATGCTGATATTTTTCTTATGAACTTTACGTCACGTAACCTCGGTCAGTCTACCGAATTGTATGAAATATGGTAGGTTCCTATCGCACACCTTTGCGTATAATATTGTTGTCATGACTGCACTGCACTTTATCCAAAATAATTAAAAATTAGATAGGTAATTTAAAAAATAATTTCTATGGCGTTTAATCGCATATTAATAAATATAAATTGTTTTTAAAAATATCTATAATATTTATATGTATAATAATTTATCTAATGAATTTTGATGTGTATAAATGTTATAAATGTTATGTTATATATTATAAATGTGTAAAAATACGTAATTTAAATTTTATCGCTCAATTTTATGTCATCGGTGAGTTTTCGAAGTTTTATTGAATTAGTGTGTTGTTGTCATAAGTGTGTACATATTCATTAGTAGTAATATCGTAATATCTTCTTATTTGTCGTAGGTACATCTGATAAAATCTCCACAACCTATCGCTTTGCAAAAGTCACCCTTCGCCTACTAACACAAGGGTCGCTAGATTTCAAAATCCACGTACAAATCCAAAGTCCACCTTTTGACTTTTTTGTGAATTGCTGAAGAACAACTGAAATATCAAAAAATCTTTTTAAGTATGATCGGTTAATGTATAATAATTTAAATATTATATTCTATGTTCGTTATCTAACATTTACATTATCTATTACCGCAAAATGGACAAACTGTGTCTAATACCTACCTAATAAATTAATTGTGATTGTTTTTCTCTCTTAATAAATAAATTAAGCTCCATGACAATTAGGCGTAGTACTGGATAATGGAAGTACATTAGGCCTACGTGGAATTACTTGAAAAAGCTTTTATCCGGTAGAGCTGAAAAGTTATTAGTGGACACTACATGTTCATTGTTTTGGGCTGGCATTCTCTACATAGTCCATCGTTTGACATTGTTTTAATATTGTTTTACAACATGTCCACATCTTGACAACTCTTTTAATCAAATTTCAACATTAGTACTTTACTTATCAAACTGTGAATTGCATTTTTCTAAATGTTTTTACACTTTCTTAATCAATTGTTTTTTCACGTATTTTGAGTTTATTATATGTATATTTTGAATATATTATACTTTTATATTTCTTCTGAATCCAGATCTTCATCTTCAGTAAGTCCTTACTTAAATTTGAAACAATATACAGCTATAATCAGTATTGAAGGTGTCAACTATTTGAATTGTATAACTGTATAATATACCATTACCCTTTAGTTGGAGTATTATGGACACCAAACGGCACTTCGAAAAATCCTTGTCGCTAGTCAGTCTTTTCCCATCGTTTCAGGTCATTCCAACATCCCGTAGCTCCACTGTCTACACTCTATAAAATATATTTTTTGAATGTAGCATTTTTGCTATCAATACTTGCCTGTATAGTATGCAAGTTAAATTAATAAAATAGTTATATTACATAATACTGTTATATGATAAAAAAAAATATTTCATGTTTTAGCAATATTCAATCCAGTGCCAAATGGCCTACATAACATAACATTTGTTTCCATAGAGACCAGTAGCCAACACCATGAAATGAAATATGGAATTTTTGACAGTTTGATACAGACATAGTTGTGTAAAAATGCCTGTTGTCATAAAATTTTTGAAGAAGTGTAATCCATATCTTTGGCGGCATTTTCTAAGAAGTGAAGGACAATGCCTGATTCTATTAAAATCATATAGGTTGGCCTATACAGAGGGGAGGTTTGTATTAACTATTAACAGATTCTCATTTTTACTGAAAATAGATGTTAGCCACTTGCTCAATCTATAAGGTCCATACTCTGACTTCAAACACAAATTATTGAAAAACAATATGTGTATTTTCCAGACCCATGATTCAAACCTGGGACATTATAAGCCAATATAAAAAAATATGGTATTGATGAGTTATATGCCTACAGTTTTCAAATAGGAAGTAGGTATAATTAGAAATATACAATTCATTTCAAACATAAAAATATGAAAGGGTTGCGTTTGGCTATATCGTTGCAAAAGTAAACACGATACCACGGCATATTAGCCATATTGATATACTTCCATTTAAAGAGCTTTCCATTGATGTAAATATATATTTTGTATTTATTTTTCATCTCAGCTAGAGAGAAAACTTGTGAAGACGTATTTATTTACCCATGTGTTTTTATATACTTTTTCAGACCATTACCCACCAAGCATATCAAATTTCACGCATTAGATGCTTTTGAGATATATTATACGCCGGATAAACAAAAATACTTACTGTCATCATAAAATATAAAACAAAAATGTATTCAAGTGAGCCATAAAGACTCTCAACTTTCTTTTACCCCGTACTAGGCGAAATTGATTTTCGACGGTTTGGAATAATAATAATATTTTCATCATTTTTCCTGTTAATAAGGTATACACTCGCCAACATGTCTTTTTTTTCTCGTATCAATTTATTATTTTCTGAGCACGTGTAAATAATATTTATCACGCAACTGATTTATAAAATGACTTTGAAAATACGTAATGTCATCGTGGCAATCAGCTTTATTTCATTTTTATAAGTCACGTTAGAAGCGAACAAAAAATAAAAAGATAATAAACACGTAATCTAGTTAAATAAAAAGTATCATAGGTTTTCTGTGCATTTTTAGTAGTTAAGTACTTGATACAATTGTATATTTACTGGTAATCATTAATGATTTGATTGGATTCTGGACATATTTCTGACAGTCAAGATCCAGAGTATTAATATAAAAGTATACGTAATAATTACAAGATAAAAAGAACTTTTTGTATACCACGTTTTTAAATTTTCTGTTAAATCATATAAACTTGACAATTCTATGTATTGATAATTTAGGACAATTAAGGCAATTGTCAACAAATCATTTTTTTGCTATTTTGCAACAAACAAACAAACAAACAAATATAGAATACTGAAATGTCATATTGATTTCCATAGTAACGCACGTATATTTTAATAATTTAGTTGCTAGGACCACCTCCTTAGCAACCAATAATAGTGGATTGGATTACGGATTTCTTCCGAAGTAACTTTCAATACAAAACAGAATTAACTGAAAATGAATTCAATTCTGCTTAAAGATGGCTATAAGTATTAAAAAAACGTATTGGCATCGTGTTCTGATATATTCTAAAAGTTTCAAATGTCTAGCTAGTCGGGAAGTTAGTTAAAAATCGATTTCAAGATTTGTATTGGATAAACAACTATCGGACAAACAAGAATACGAGCTAAGAAAAACGTGGTAAAACACATTAAAACGCAATCATAATAATATAACAGAAAATTTAAAAAAATATATATATGCGCCGGGTATAACTCAAATTTGTATTCATTTGATTCCGGCTAATGTGTTTTACCAATTTAACCGTCTATACTATATCTACTTGTGACGAAATAATTAACTAATAGCTAAGCAACTAAAGTTTTTATCAAGTTTCATTAATATTGGCGACCATCTTTTGTAATTTGAACCATGGTGACAATAATAAGTATTTACATTAATTTGTGTCTAGATATAGATTCTTACACTCTTTTTATTTTTTGCATAACATTTGTGTTCTTATCTATATATATATATATATTTCTATACTTATGTGTGTATGTATATATATATATATTATATATATCTATGGTCTTCCATCATCAAAGTAAAAATTTAATTTTGATAGTGATGTAATAGAACACGGTTTTTAATTAGATTTGAAATTAATTTATTGCTAATTTAGTTTATCGGTAATTTGGTTATTGGAAAGTTGGTTATCTAGGTAATAATCAAACTCCCAATAGACAACATCAAAAGAGAAAATTATAGGGATTCCAAGGACCTAGTAAAGGGCAAACGTCCTAAAAATAACACGCAAAACTGGACTGGAGTTAGAAGATTAGAGGATATATTATTATTATTTCACATAATGCACATAAGGAAGAAAAGCATGACCATTAATAATCTCATGATAATATTTTAACAAAATAACAAAGTTACATTATTATAATAGTACCTACTAATTATTCGAGACTAATGGAGTTTTGGTTTTAGTTTAATGTTTTAGTTTAGAATAATTATTATTGTCGAGGTCGTACATAAGTTAAAATTCATTACAATAATTATCATGTACCTATATTAGTGGAGCCTCATAAACAAGCTGAGTACATCACACTGTTAACAATATAATAGTTTTTCCTAAATAATTCAGAATTACATAAAATCATTCATATTATTCAAAAATATTATATTATCAATACTTATCTATAATCAATTTGATTATAAATATTCCTCAATCAAAGTATAAAATCCATTATGAATATGAAAGATTATGATTTTACCAATAAAACTAATGGTAAACTAGAAAATATTTGTGATTTTGCAACACGTATTCTAATAATAATTTACACCTCATATTAATATATCAACAATGGGAAGGATAGTTATGTTTAGTTTACAATTCTATAAAAAATCATTTATCATTACGGTGTTTTTAAAAAATCAAAAACATGTTTTTAATAATATCTAGCCTGCTAATACAAACAGGTTTAAAAGACATTTTGGAATAAATACGACCCATATAAAGTTAAATGCTTTAGATCAGAGGTTTGCAAAGTGTGTCCCGCGTGACTTTTTGATGTGTCCCGCGAGATTTATGTTAAATCTATATTATTTTTTATTCTTCATATCGCAAGCCTCTGGCAATAAAGTATGGTCCAACACTTAGATATTTGCGTATGCGGATGTGCAAAGTGAGAGGGGTTTGGCGTAGGCGAAGTCACGGGCGCGCCGCTGCCATAGTTGTTGTGTTGTTAGCTAGCAAATTTTACCTTTTCTGATAAAAAATATAACCCCAAATCATCACTGTAAGTCCAGTAATGTTCCAATTGCATTCAAAATCTGTTGCAGTAACGGGCACACCGATGCTAGAGTTATGTTGTTTTTACAAAATATTTCACCAAAATGAAGCATCAGTTTTCAATTAAATATTTTTTTATTTTTTTGACTTATGTTTTTTAAAAACAGAAAATATTTTCAATTAAAACAGCGGTTCGCCAAATTTTTTTGATTTCAAAATAATTGTCCCTTTGACAAAAAAGTTTGTGAACCCCTGTCTTAGTTTTTTGAATATAAGTTTTGGCATCCCAAAAATCTCATCAGCAAAAGTTGTAAAACTGAAAAATGTATCGCTGGGACTAACATTGAAAACAATATTTTATTTTACTCTATAGTCAATTTTATAAATTGTCTTTACTTCTTTTCATATTTCAATTTCATTTACTCTGTTATATAATATATTATGTGGTATAACAAAAATCCAATTACAATTTTAAAAAGAAAATACTTAATCGTATAAATTATTCCGTAAAAACACTCCCGTTCACTAAACTTCCAACTAGCATTATTTATCATTCAAAGAAATAATGACCAAACGGAAAACTTTCATATAATATCGAGTATCGCCTTTCAGTAAAACGATAAGATGTTTCACAAGTCATCTTCAGCCCCTCATTAACAACAGTCAGCCTTCCGACATTTGTAAATAGTACAAAGATTTTTCAGCTTTAGCGAGGAAAGACTTTTGTTACCACCCTCCCCTTCCGCATACAAAGCCTGGCTTTTCTCATATAAAAATAATGTTTACCTTCTTCGTCAAAATTTAACACTTTTTATTACTATTTGATCTTTTAAATATTTTTCACATTAATAAAACGTTAAATTTCACAGTAAATTATGTCGTCCATTGTCACGCAGACATGTAATAAAAGTCAAAAATATGACAAATTGGTAATGAACTGGACATGTTTCTTGATCTTTGAATAATCATTGGATAAAATACTGCAGGCTTATATATTGGGTGCTCAATGGAACTGAATCACGATAAGTCCAGCTAGAATGACGAAATCGTAAATATATGCTAAAGTGCCTGGCAGTATTTTACTTGGAACCAAAGAGAGAAGAAAAGCGATATAATATATTAGTTATAATGACATTACAAAAGATTAAATTGTTGGATGTGGTTGTAAAGTAATTTGATTTGTAGTTGAAGTCAATTTTATGTAATAACATCGAGAGCGCCAACAGCTTCAAGTACCTGGGGGTACACATTACGGGAGATGGCATTTTGCAGAAAGAGCTCGCTATCCGAATAGGACTGGCTGGAGCAACATACAACTCGATGCGGAATATCTGGGACTCACGATTGTACTCGGTCAAAACCAAATGCCGAATTTCTGCCATTCTGACGGTGCTGCTTTACGGTAGCGAATTATGGCACCTTACGAAGGCTCAGAGCAACCGTATACTGGGCTTCGAAAACAGATGTTTGCAACGAATACTGGGTGTGCGGTGGGTGTGACTTTAGGAGCAACGAGGATATAAGAGAATGCACCAAGCAGCCTCTCATCACGCTGAAAGTGAAGAGGCGACGTTGGACCTGGCTCGGCCACGTGCTGCTTATGCCAGAAAAGAACTTCAACCTGGCTTGCCTGTTCTTCAAGCCTACCGGATTCTGGCGTCATGGAAGGCCGCTAAATATAATCTACAGAGTGTATACGGCGGAGCTCCAGGATGCTGGTTTGACCTGGAATGAAGCAAGAAGACTGGCGAGCGACAGGGATTCTTGGAGGCGCCGCGTAGTGTCCATATGCTACAGTTAAGGGGCAGATATGGCTAAAGAAGAAGAAAAAGTAGGGTACATAAATATAATGATAAGAGGGTTACCTTCTGGGTGGGGTAAAATAGGATTTATTTACCTAGTGTGGAGAAATATATGAAAAACTTAAATACTAAAATAATATAAAAAAATGGTATATTATTTTCGATAGTCACGTCAGTCATTATACACAATATACATTAAATTTTGTCACGTAGTCAAAACGCGCATTCAATATTGGTAATATTTGATCACATTCTGGATGCTTTATATTATATATATAAATGAATAAATCAAATCTTGCTTCAGGTTCTTGGTCTATAGTGACTGGTTTCAAATTTCTTTGTATCAATCTGTTCTCTTATTTTAATAGTGATGACTTGAATAAATGCAATATTCTAGCCAAGTATATCTACTTTTTTTTAAACCGCACTAAATATGTTTTCTGACTTTAAAAGCCAAGTGGTTATATTATACAAGAAAAAATAACTGGGTGGCAGTGCTGCCTGTCCACATTCTTGGATGTGCTTTAACTTTGCAACATAATTTATTTTCATTAAAATCACATTTATACTTTGTCATTGCCTTACCATGCCGTCAATCTTTCACAGACTAATTTTAATATCATTTAATAGTTTTTTTATGTAATACTCGATATCTTATTTGTGCATTTTTTGTTGTTGCAAAAATTTTATGAGAATATTCTATCATATTTTATTTTCTTTTACGACCAGATTAAAATAAGTGATATGTTTATTTTCATGTCAGTTTATTTTTCATATTTAGAATTTACGTTTGCATGTATGTTTTCTCTCACTTTTTTCCGATCTAAACTACCTTCTCTCTGTTTTGCTCTCCTCTTCATATTTCCACATATGTTCTCTCGCGCGTTAAAGATAAATCAAGAAAATAAGATATGTAATGTAATAATATCACCAAATAAATATTAATTATATCCTGCTCACCTAAGTGTATCTCTTTCAAACAGTGGAAAAAGTTCAATGTAATTTTATTCCATATGATATCAACTGTTATTACTTACAGGTATGTAACTAATTTTTTTTAAATAATTTTACATTAAATTTTAAGAAATGTTACAAATTCTATTACCCTTTACATAGTCACATTTTCTACATTAACACGTTTTTTACTGAACGCGTACTAACAAGTCAGCGCAGAAAGAAAAACGGGATCATCTTATGTAAAATATTTTCCTTAGAATGGGCCCCATGAAATCCTCTAATGAATATTTAATGTTATCTCTTGCCTTGTAACTTGTAAGCACCGAAACACAAGCACGGGCTACATGATAACTTGCTCCACGCTAAACACGATGCAAATTCCCAGGGTAACGATAATTTCCATAGAAGGTCACGCTAATAATATTATCAGTAATGAAATTTACCTCATTTCATTATATAAAATAATATTAAATATTCATAGAAAATGAATTATTCCAATAAAATGAATAAACAATCGATTTATTTATTCAACCCAGCTACTAGATCAATATAATTTCTTGATTTTAAGGTAAAACAAACCAAAGGTATCATTATTATAATATGAATAGATTCACAGTTCTACTTTCTATGAGAAAAAAATATGTTGTGGCATGGGATTTGGTTTGTGAAAATTTGAATTTTTATTTTAGTATTATAATGTAAAAGTGAAAAATTATTATTGAACTCATTACTGTTTTTCAATAATTTAATAAAATATAGCTCGTTCACCTTACACATAAGCTTATTCCAGCAACGTATAATTTAATTAGTAACTACACTAGCAACATTAAATTTGTTTGTTTTCAAATTATGTCTTCTGTATTCAGTATGTATGTACAACAATTTATTATTTGTAAATTGGAATATCCATCATGATAAAAAGTGGCTCATCTCCAAATTTCACTTACTGTTTTAATATATGATTTTTACGAGCTTAATTTTAATAAGACTAGTCATGATCGGCAGTGCCATTAGCCCATATGATATGAACGCAAGTTTTTCAATATCTGCTCCTATTGCAACGTAAATGGAGTAAGTTCTTAATTTGTTTATCCACATTATAGTTGAAGAAAGATTCTTTAATTCTTCTCATCGTAAGTATACGTATTTAAAAAAATTAGGTCAAGACATGCGAGTCGAACCTTGCATCTTTTTACTTGCAAGGCTATAGCAACTGTAGCTCTGTGGATAAATCAGTTATCCAGACAGTGAAAATTTTTAAATTCGACCACCATTTGGCCTAAGTTTTGAAAAACTGTGTAGATATTTTCAATACAGTTGATTTTTAGTCATCTGTTTTCGAAAGAATAACATTTTGTATGAGCAGAGTCGTTTATAAGCAGTGGCGGCTCGTTGATAAAAATAATAAAAAAATGTTTATTTTTTATTATATTTTACTATTAACATCAAAATTAAATATAAATTATTAATTATATTAATAAGTAATTAAAATAAAGAACTTTGCATAAATTGCTTGCAGAAATAAATTTTAACAATGTTATTAAATCATTAAAGCTAAACGCAGAAACAGCAATATATACTGTCGGGCCCGCAGTACCAATCAAGGTCCCAGCTACGTACCTTGCTCCCCACACCCCTTCTCTGACAATTCGAGCATATTCGTTTGAAAATGGTACTGCAGTACCGCGGTGTATGATAATTGTTGGATATATCGGTGCGCGGGCGAGCTTAATTCACGCTTAAATAATATTGATATTTTCATATAATATACATAAATTTATGTATATTATAATATTCGATTTTTCTCAATTTTCTTGGGGGTGCTGCAGTTCTGCAGTGCATATGGACGAGCCGCCACTATTTATATAATTAAGTCGATTGTTCTTGAACCAATTAATATGTTACGGCTGCAATTTTGTAGTTTCATATAATAATGTAGACTGTAGAGGATAGAAGCGAGAGATTGAGATCATGTGTGTATATCTAAAAGACCGGGATTACCGATAAATGGTAGACTAGTGTGTCACTTTTTAGATTATAGAAAAGGAAATATTATGTAAATTTTATTATAAGAGTAAAAGTATGTACATATAATTTTTTAATACAAATTAAAAACAAACCTTTGATAATATAAACAAAAAAATAAATAAAACACCACAACATTTCATTACAATATTATGGCACTGATTAACCCTGCATAATTTAGTTTCATTCCTGTTTTTATAGCTCGTTAAGTGCTTCGCCAGGAGAACTGAGACAGTTTTATTGGATTTTTCGCTCGCAAAAGGTTAAATCACATTTAATACGGGCATTTGAAAGGGAATAGATACTTAAGTAAGCTGCTAATACTGTCTAAATATACATTTTTATATACGAATAATAAATAAAGATTATATTTATCTTTATTATAATCTACGCTAATAAATCAATCCAGATAAATGCTTTCCTAACCCTATTTTTATTACTATGTTTCACAGGTAGGTACTTATTTGAAACGATTTTTAAGACATAAAAAACTTCGAGCTCTTTAAAACAACAGATCAGTATCTAAAAACAAGTTTGGGTAATTAAAAGATTTAATCAATAACCGAAAAATTGTACTAAGTGCTTTACGTAATACCTCAACATCTACATAACAATATTAATTAATTAATCAACGGAGCTTATAAATTTAGATCTAATAATAGTAGGTGGTGTATAACCGATAACTAATTAGAATATATATAATCTCATAACATTACAATGCAAGGGTTACACAAAGAAAACGTTATAGTAAGGTCATTAAACAGATATTGTTGTCATAACCTGGTTACACGCGCTGTATGCACAAACCCAAACCTGGTAGATATTTTATCAGTTCTTATAGTTCAATCAGTTATTTTATAAACAAAAAAGTTCAATGTAAAATGTTATAAAAGAGAAATATAACTATCAATTATTTAAAGATAGGTACATTTTTACATTGAAACAAAAATATTAATATTTTTTATCAACGCTACACATGTTTCCTAAAATATAGAAGGGCTCCGTGACTAAATTTAATATTGAAACCATGTTCTAAAAATAGAAATGCTAAGTCAGTCATCTTAGACCAAAAGGCGTATATTTTTTTATGTCTTAATGATAGTTAGGCCATAAAATGCTTGAAATATAAAGCGTCTAGAATAGAAACTTTAGTGCTAACGGTTCCATGAATAAACAAAACATGATATAACAGAACATGAATAAACAAAACATGATTAAACAGAACATAAAGAAACAGAACAGTGACAAAACAGAACAGTAATAGAATAGAAATTAATAGAACAATGACTTTTCAGGAAAAATATAACATTTAATATTAAAATTGTCGTATCTCTATATATGTTGTATAGATTTTTTATAACACAGGTTTTCAATACGCCGTAAAATATCACATTATATAATTTCTGCATTCCTAATCGCTGGAAAGCTTCAATTATATGGGACTCAACTCGGTGTTGCCGGCAAACTAGATATGTCTCGTCTTAATCAATCTAATATGTTCAAAATGCTTGGGTGACTAGGTACAACGAAAAAATGCGTTTAAAAATTCTGTGAAGTTGTGCATGATTATCAAAATCAAGCAATTAAATTGAGGTTTTTACTCCGAATGGCCAACATTTAGAGATAATTATAATAATTATATTTCTTTTATAAATTTTAGTTTTGTAAGTATTTAATTAATTAATAGATACGTCAAAAATTATTATCCTATTTTTCCACTGGCTGTCCTGTTTTATCACTGTTATGTTTCTTCATGTTCTGTTTCATCACGACTTGTTTAATCATGTTCTGTTTTGCACACATATTATGTAACGATTGAAAATAATATAGATAATATTCTTTAACACAATAATATGTTTAAGTTTTCGCATATTTTTCTACACTCGAGATTTCAAATTTATTATTACCACAACCAAAACTTTCTATTACTTATTTTTCTTTTCATTGGTTCAAAATTAGAATAAAGAGATTACAATAGATATTGTTGTAAGGTTTTTTTTTAATATATTGAGTTACTTTTTAATAATAACGAAATAGGTATCCACTCTTGGCAATCAAGATTATAAAGGTATGTAAATTATCTAAAGCACGAATCCCTTCACTATATAATACAAAAGAACATTAGCTGAAGAATGAATGTAAGCTATCATTCAGGTAAACGAGTATAATAGAAATGTCTGATGGTGATTAGATTAGAAAATTGATAAAAAATCGTTATTATCATAAATACTTTAAAAAAATTAAATTGGTGAATACCTACAATACAAAAACTATATTAATTCAATGATATTAGCACTCAATTAAAACATGACACTCATTTTAAGAGTTAATGAAATCTGATTCATATAATATGAATTCCAACACACCATTCATGTAATTTTCACAAATTTAATTGATATGCTGAGTATCGTAGTACATTTTTAATTAAACATAAAACCTCATAACAATTTGTTTTATACAGTAAATCTATTTTTAATTAATTAAATCATGTGAAGTAATATGTAAAGAATTGATAATTTTCCACGAGAAAAATTGTAGTTAATATTTAAGCATTAGTACTCCGAATCTTGATACAGACAATGAGTTTTATCTTTAAGCTTAAGGCTATACCTCAGTTGAGGCATGGTCTAAAAAGGTCGTGGCTAGGCGATGCGCGGATTGTGCAAATTATGCATGCCGAACGAAATATAATTTGTCATATAAATCCAACATGCGTCCATTTAATGTTATGTTTATTGTTCTATTAGTAACAATAATAATATGTTCATTGACATGTTTTCTTTTTCAAGTAAATGGGTAACTTTTTTAGTCATCTTTACACTATTTAAGAATACCCCTGTCGCCATCACGAAACAAATTGACGTGTTCACAGCTCGACGTTTGCTCTTCGATTGCCAGCGAGTCCAAAATTTCGTCGCACTTATAGTTGAAAATTATTTGCCGTTTCACTGAAGTATGCTCTTAACTGCGTTATTATATTTATCACTAAAAAATTGAAAACTATTTGACGTACAAATGTAGACAGTTGAAATAGTGCGTCCAATACATTCAATATAAGTCATATGCAAAATTGCTGTGTGAAAAATTAAAATTGCAAGTTGAATGGAACTTGAAGACGAAAGTGACCAATTAGTGTAGACGTAACTTATGAATGACAGTGAACCGACTAACACAATAATGTCGAATAGATAATTTAATAGGCTGCAAAAGAAGAGGTAGGCCAAAAATTTGTCCGTTAATGGAAGCCACTAATGAGCAACGTATACTTTGGTTATTGAACTGGAAAGCGACTACTTTAGATAAGGATAAGTAAAAAAAGTTGTAGTAAACAGCCAAGTTATTTACCGGGTTATTGAGTTATTGATGTTGATGACTCATATTACCAACATAATTGGTATATTAGTCATCGACACTTCGACACATAGACAGTTCGATTTTTTTTATTAAATTCGCACCTTTTGTGGCTCCTAGTGCTTCAGTGAAATGGACGAGGCAAAAACGGTAAAATACTCGTAGCAAACGAAGCGATCGTTTCGGTATATTGTCCAACGATTATTTTACCTTACTAGGAAGTATATAATTCAAAATAAAATTTAACCAGGCATATTTTTTGAGCAAGGCAACGCGTGCTGTAACCTAGAGCACTTTTCAATAATTTAAAATCAATTTCATAATCGTGTTCAACTAACATAATATAAGTGTGCTGTGTCAAATTTAAAAATATTTATAAAAAATAAATTCCTCCGTATAATATGACTATAAGAGAATAAATTAATGTTTATCTGGTATTAATTACCGCACTACTTCCTCGAAACTAAATTATAACGTATAGTTTTTGCCGTTCATTTTAGCGTGAAGTAATGGAGAATATAACAATAGATACATCGCTATATATTTAGCGAGTTACATAATATATTAGACAAATTGTCTCGTACAGCTAGTAAATATTTCGAAGCGCCATATTATTATTCTCTTGAGTTAAGATGCCTACGGCAATATTCATATTACAATGAGGCCAATAGACAGGGTCTACGCTGCTACGCTATTTATCGGCATTAGATCTATTATCGCACCGCTCCCTTAGAAGCCGAGCAAGACATCAGATTTGACCGACAATAATAGACTAAGCTTAAGATCACGTACGTAGACTCGTCGTAGTGCGCATTCAACATGCCACGTATTGGGCTGTAATAAAGCGCACTGGAATTTATTCGAATAAAAGCGCATCGGAGTTATTTGAGTTTGAATGCATTATTGGCAAGAAAAATCCGTTTCAGGATTGAACGTGCATTTAAAAGAATGTGGGAATAATACTTTTTCTATTTTTTTATTTACTGTAGATATTTGTTATATATACGTGACGAAGGGTGGAGGTAGGCTGTTAAGATCCGCTATAAATAGTGCACACGAAACTTTGTCAGTCATACGTATTTGTTTTTATTGAAATAAGACTTCAATTATTTAGATATCGTGTTGGTATTTTTTTAAATTCAATTAAACCCTGCGAAAACTAAACCATAATAGATAATAGTTAAAAATACTCGTCTCTCTATAACATATCTAAAATTATGCAATTAAATCATACATAATTTTAGATATTTTATAGATATAATAATATTTTTTATCCATTATACTCGTAGTTTGGTTGGGCAGGGCTTAATTAATTTTTAAAAATTAACAATCACATGTATGAATATGAATAAAAAAGTGTGCATAATTTTGTCGTATCGCCCAAAGTATACCAAAACCATTATGGTTTATTTTAGGCAGGTATTAATTGATTTATAAACTAACCAACACCATTTGTAAATAGTAGTTTTAAATCAATAAAAACAAATACGTATGATTAACAAAGTTTAATGTGCACTATTTATGGCGGATCTTAATAGCCTACTTCCACCCTTTTGCTACTGCTATGTATAGTAATAGAGTATTTTTTAATAATACGTATAATATTGAGAGTTTTATTTCAGATACTGATTGATTGAAAATGTTAGTGTTCTGTATGGATGTCGGAACGTAAAAGTGGAAACGTGAAAACTCATACGGTAACCTTGTTATTGAATTTGACAATTCTTATGCAGTGTGCCAGTTGATTTATAACTACCCTGTTGACAATATTATCATGTGGATCGTAAAGGTGTACACTTCCTTAAACACGCCTGTTTCATTGACAATAAATATAAATACTAACCGTGCTACTCCACTTAACTTGGTAGTGTTCCATACGCGAAGTAATTATTGTACCGCCGTGAAGGTAAGAAGGTAAGTATGGATATGGGAATTAATACAAACACTAATAATAAAACTGGAGTATCCGTCGTTGTTATATGTCCCAACTTAGTATAATTTTAGTTAACTTGTACCATGATTCTATACATCCTAAAATAAACTCGTTGAAGAAAATGCACTTAAAGCAATGTGAGATGTGGCGAAGGCAGAGAATCGCGCGCATAGAAATCAAATAATTAATTATTTGAACTAGTATATTTCTTGATTAATATTCGTCTACGCTTTCTTCCCATATTTCATACGGAGAAAGTCGTAGGCGCTCACTTTTATAAATTCTTACATTTAATATTATTCAGTTTTGAATAAAAAATATAATAGGCAGTACTTATATATGACATTAGTTCAAAATAATATAAATTTCCAGGTACCACTTAGTTACATCATAAACTTAGCAATCTTAATAGGTTAATGTATACTATGTAGCTTAATATAGTGCATAAATGGTTTTAAAAATACTATTTTCATTTTAGGCCAAGTAATAAAAGAAAAATAATTTGTGATTCTTTGAGTCTATTAAGCATATTTCCAACGTTTAAATATTCAGCTTTGGACTATTTTAATCTATAATGCTATTTAAACGAAATCTTTTATTCATACAAAATACTTCGTTGTATTATCTACCATGAATTTCACGTGAGTATTTCATTCAATTATGTTGATGGATACTATTGAGTTTTCCATAGTCTTTACTGCGGCCTGTCGTATACACTAAGCACATTACGTTTAAGTGAATACATTTGAAAAATTCTGTGTTATCTACGCTCAGCGTAATGTACCCAAGGTTTTTTGTAATATAACATATATTACAAAAACTTTTTCATTACCCAAAAAAAGTAGTAGGAATCCAATGTATTTTATTCAAACCATAAAACTGCTTTACATACCTTTACAAAATGTAATATATAAGTTTTTGTTTAATTGGCTCTACAATTGGCCGCTTTTCTAAAATGTCTTAAGTGATGATTTTTATGTTGAAAATTGGTTTAACGACATTCAGATAATATTATTGTTTGTACTTTCAATCCAAATACATAGACAAATTAGTTAAATGTGAAGTAAAAACCCGTAGTCTACGGCTTTAGATACCGATATTATGTCCCATGTTCAAAACGGGTCTTCTATTCCTGGTATATTTCCAAGTGTCATATAGAATCAAAAGATGTTAATGCGTAAATCCAAAAACAAAGGTAATGTAAACACATTTAAAATTATATATTTTTATTCAATGTATGTTTGAATTCATGCCGATTCTATTTCGTATGCACAAAAAATACTTGTTTTAATACGTTTGTAGTTTATAAATTTACCTACTCTACTTATCGTATAAAAAAGTTAGCTAATTGGCTCTATATTTTTAGGAATCATATCAAATATTTACAAATGTGTACAATGTTTGCGCAGCATGTAGACTTTGAATAGAGCTATAGCAAGATAAATTTATGAGAAGTAAACTAAATAGTAGAATAAGTTTCATACGTCCTATAAATTTTAATAAAGTATTAAACGCGATTTACTATGATTTATATTATAAAACAAGAAATGCGAGGATTTTGGTAGATATTGTAATCCTGTAACATTAATTTCAATCCCGAGATTACCATTTTCTAATTATTAATTAACTATTAATAGTTTATAATTAACTATTTCTTTTATTCAACGAATAATTCACAAGATTTAAGAGTATATCATTCTGATTATTGAACATATATAATTTTGAAAAACACTTTCTGAGAGAATATATTATAACCAATAGAAAAAATCTTTTTTGAAAAAACCCCGTCGGGTTGGCTTATTTTTTTTCAAAAAAGATTTTTTCTATTGCTTGTAATATATTCTCTCAGAAAGTGTTTTCAAAATTATATATGTTTATTAATAGTTTGCCAAAATTTGGATTAGAAAAAAACATATTGAGTTCTGCCTAAACAATATATTATTTACAATATTTGTACCAAAAAGTATGTATTTTTGTGAATATTTTAGTAAAAAAATTTAAACAAAAAAAAAATATCATCCAAAGCAACTTTTTATTATGGGAATAAGTTTTATGGTATGTAAAAAAAAGTTGCTAATCCCGTAATCTTGAGAATATAAATACGTTTGCTCGATTTATAACTTTTTTTTGGTTACAATCCTTCTTAGTATGATGAAAAGTCGTAACGTCTACAAAATTTTACATAAAAAGAAAAAAGTTTATTAGATTAACTGACTCGTATGAATTTTAAATATCACCAACTCGACATTTTTACCATAAACAATATGTATTTATATGGACTTAAATTGTAATTTTCAAATATTGATTTTTTTTAATTGATAAGCAGACTACTTTTCGTGGTTAATATTTTTTCTACATTAAACATAATATAAAAACTAAACCAAAAAGATTGAAAAAGTTTCAATACCAGAATTTGGTGATAAAAAAATAAACTCTTGCTCATGCTAATTTTATGTTCATTTCAGATATTATATCATACTAATTTATGGTAATCATTTAAGCTATAAGTCATTTTCCGTGTTTTTACATTAGATAATTCAGGGTTTTCGGCCGTAAATTTGATTGTAATGATAAAACTTCATTAATAAAATTACTTGAGTTAAATTTTATCTGATCGACTTTAATTACGAACGGCATTATAAATAACACGCCATTTATTCTCATAAGATAATGTATTTTTTCAAATAATGAGAAACATGAAAACCAATTTTGCTGCAACAAATGCCTTATTTTTTTTTTAAATCTTTTTTTTCTTCTATGTACACACTCGACAACTATTTGAAAGTACAATAAATTTAATATTTCAATAATAGAAAAGAATAATATACTCGATAAATGTATTTGTAATTAATAACTATTTAAAATTCGATACATTGGTATAGAAACTAATTACTTAATACAATTTAATCTACATACATTAAATTTTATATTCTATATTTGTAATGGCAAGCGTTATAATATAATGGAAATATGCGCATGTATTCTATACATACGACTGCTATCGAAGGTAGTTTATCATATTTATGTATTGAGGCGGTTAATTGTAACAATAAGTTAACCGTCTGAACTGTCGAAAAGTGCTATGTTTTTTACAGCACCTCTCTTGGTTGTGTTAACTTTCGGAGCGATATAGACAGTCTTGACAGTTTAGACGACTAACTTATTGTAAACATTATAATACCTCAATACATAAATATGATATTCTTGAGGATATATTAATAACTAAAATGGTGAAAATTCAATAAACACAAATGCATTAATTAATACCCAAATTAAGTAAATTGACTCAAAACTTAAAATTTTTAATCGTTTTTTACTCGTTTAACACTCTGTCGCAATTGACCTATTATCACTTTAGTCAAATATGTAATATTTTATATTCTTTATGTTTTTTAATCAACACAAGGGCCCATGAAATATAATCCGATGTTAAGAATAAAATGCTTGTTACGTCTTATTGTGATGAGAAAACTGTTTCTAGTTCATTATTTATTTATATTATGACACGTCTTATACAAACATATTTAATATAAAAAAACATTTTAGACTTATGACGTTTTACTAGAATATCTCTTATTCCATGTTTCAAACAATTATTCTCAGATCACATGCTCTGTACGTAGGTACTTAAAGTAACTCGTCTATCCATGTTATATAAAGTTATTTAAGTGCATCTTGAACCTCTGTGCATTTCAAAGTAGGCTCGGGACAATGCTTTTACGACTCTTCACTCACCGTCACTAGCTAAGCAAACTTAACAATTAATACACCATTATTTTATACGGAACCATAATCGTCTGTATACAGTTTTGCTTAAGTGAATATTAACGAAACTTCTCCTATAATAATATCTCGACGGGTTAATGCACAGTTGCTATATATACAGTTTTGTATTTATAAGATTCGAAAGAGAAATATGGACGAAATATTATTGTGTATTTAAACGAGATGATTAATTATTTTCTTCTCATATTATACGTATTTGGGTGTTCAATATTTTTACAGCATAAATTTATGATGCAGTAGAGATTTTTTAAGTACTATATTATAATATATAGTAGTTTATACTACAGTGTATTATATTATAATATACTGTAGTATAAACTGGACATACAATATCTTACACTAATCCAGTGATGACTTTATCATTTATATAAGTAGAATGTTTTTATTAATTAATCCATCAAATTAATTAACATCTATTGCATTGATTGTGTAATTGTACGAAGATTGCAGCGCAGTTATATCAATTAAGATTGGGAGACTGCGATGGCTAGGTCATGTGCACCGTATGAATGACAATAAACCGGTAAGGAAAGTGATGTCCAGCAATCCAATAGGACGTAGAAGAAGAGGGAGGCCAAAGAATCGCTGGTTGGATGGAGCTACCAGTGACTGCCGTATTCTGGGGGTACCGAATTGGAAAGCGGCCACACTGGATAGGGAGAGGTGGAGGAAGCTGTTGGAGGAGGCCAGGACCCACACCGGGTTGTCACGCCCCTGATGATGATGATTGTGTTAATAAAATATGTAAAAAATATTTGCCACCCTCCTAAAACACCACATTAAAAATAATAATTTCAATTGACAATGCTACTGTTACAAAAAAGTTAGTTCCGAAATTAAATATAAGTAACCGAATTTTACGTTTTGAGTGAGGTTTGAATTCCAGTTCAATAAAAAACACATACTTCTGATTTTAACCGAAAAAATTGGTTTTTTTATTCAACAATTAATTTGATCAAATGAATAAGAACAAATCGAAAAAAATCTGTTCCACTCTTGCATGTTTAGGCATATTTTATTATTTAAACAACATTCTGTATAAATTAATACATTGAATAGGTGCTTACTGTTTTTTAAGAAGAATAAAAATAAAAACAAAACAATTTTTCACGTAAGTAATAGAAATTGACATCCGTTCATCATTTCATATTATACTTGTACAATATTTACTTAGGCCTACGGCCAACCTTATATTATTCCAAAAGTTTTAAACAAGTTGTCATTTTTGAGCCGCGAAAAAAGCTTTTTTGTGTTTGTTTGGAAGCGAGCTTTATCGATTTTACGCTGACCTCGATCAAAAGCTTCTACGCAACGGGGCTATACGCGTTTCTGTTATTATTAGCCTAAGTTTCATTTTACGAGATGTATAAAAATACGTCACTAGTAAAGTCTTTTGATTGTGTCGACTGTTTCCGGTACTTTATGGCGGGAAATGCTTATCTGACACGAGAGCGGCGTGAATCACAACTACCCGTTCGCACGGTGGCCGAATTCTTATACACGAGTATCACAGAATCGGTGACTTAGCATGATGTTTCAATATAGTAAATTTCATATAAAATTACAGCCAAATAATACATAAAATTAAGTAATAGGTATATACCTCAAATAAATCAACATCTAAATAATAGTGTTCTGTAATCGAAAATTTTTCTCATAATATTATGTGTACACTATATGAAAAGAATGAGACACTCGTACCACAAATATGTTTATTTTATTTCAGTTGTGGTATCAAATGACCTCAAACTTTAACAGGTAGTTTTAATTTAAGTTGAAATTAAGTAATATCTAATTGACAGCTTGAGTGCAAAAACATTGATCAATTTGGGAAATATTAAATAACGTAGATAAATGATAAAGGAGATTCTGCATTTATCTGTAATAACAAGAATGCTTATTTATTCTTATAAGTTTAATAAAACTTATAATCGTAAGTATTTTCCCGTACAAAATTTTCAATGCATGGGAATTCTTTACTTGGGTAGTAATAATGTATTTTCACAATAGTGTAATGTTTTTATTAAATATCTACGTCATATTATAAAGTAAGATACTATATTGTATATTTTGCGTCAGTTTTACATTTGGCATTGTTGAGTGTCAATAGTATTTGAAGATCCCAAAAGGCGAAGCCCGAGACGTAGAAAAATAATTTAAATAAAACGTTATAAAACATATAACAATTACCAACTTTAATTTAAATTTTAATTCTATAAAATAGCTGCTTTTGATATTAATATTTTTTTTTTGTCTAGGTAATATAAATATGTGTATTTTTCCATTTGATTGTCAACCAAATCACAATAAATTGAATTTATCTATTAATATACAATCAGTTAAAATGTCACTTTTCAATTGACTTTTTAAACTTTTTTCATTAAATAATATATGTATACATAATACATAGGTTGCCGTTTATATTTCGGGAATTTGCAACACTGGTGTTGCTAGGTGCAATTTTACTTCTGTATTTTAAAGTTTGACATTTTTAACGGCAAAAGTACTCAGAACGTTTTAACAAACGGACGCTTTTTGTTTTTTTTAAATTCATTTGAAAAATTTATCTCATCAAATTTATTTAAAAAAAAAAATCTTGCGATTATTTTTAACAACTTTCAACGTAGATTAACACAGACACAGTGCATCGTTGAACTTAATGCTTTATGTGGAGATAAAACACCATTAAAAACTACGGTATATCGCTGATTTAGCGAATTTTATCGTGGCTGTCCTTCACTCACAGACGAGCTGCGTAAAGGTCGTCCAAAATCAGTTGTTTCTCTAGGAAATATCGATGCTGTGCGTAAACTGACGTGCGCGACTGTCTTCCAAAATGAGTTTAAACCAACAAAAGTTTCTCGCGCTCGAAGCACTTCGAAGCAAATGGTCGCTTGTTAATTCAGAAAAACGGGCCATGTCGCAACTGTATCTTTAGAGAATCATAGAACAGTCAATTTTGAACGAAACACAACCATTTGTTTTCCAGAAGTTTTTGGTGAAATGAAGAAAAGCAACTGTCGGCGTCAAATCATCCTTTATCAAGACAATGCGAGCTCTCACACATCGGCTCAAACAAGCGCCTATTTGAGCATTCAAAACATTAAATTGATGGGTCATCCACCGTACAGACCCGAGTTGGCACCAAATGATTTTTTTTATTCCCGACAGCCAAAGATAAATTGCGTGGTCAACGATTTTCTACACCAGAAGAGGATCAACCCCCATGCATTCAAAAACCATGTTTTGGAGCTACCTTCTACAAAGTGGCAAAAATGCTTTCCAGATTGGTTCAAACGCATGGAAAAGTGTTTAAATTGTCGTGGAAAATATTTTGAAAAACAATAAAACTGTTTTTATTGTAAAAAAATTCGTTTTTGTTTGTTATTCCTGAAATATAAACGGCTACCCTCGTATAATGGAGTATCGCACTTGGTAGACAAAAAGTTTTTTTGCTCTTGTATCTTGGATATGTCATACATCCTATGAAACATTTTTTCTTTTGGCGTGGCGACTGTTTAGACATAATGTCTAAATTATGTCTAGATCTTTTTACGTACAATCAAATTATTCAAAATTCGAACAATTTGAAAATGAATAATATTTATGCTGACATGTATAAATACTATTGTTCTAAATTCGATACTCGTGTGAACTCTAAGGGTGATTTGACAAAAGTATTTTTTTCTCTTGATCTATACATGACTATGTATACGCATAATATAATGTATGCATCCTTTCACTATACGCCTTTATCGTGATATGGAATATTTACATAATGCCGTATTATTACGTAACACAATATAGGTTCCTGTTTGTTTGCATTCAAAATATTCATACATATTTTATATTCTCAAATGAGAGATAATTATGAAATAAATGACTCATTCTGTATACCAATAGAAAACCTAAAATATATATTACATACACTACCAACTGAATACGTTAGAGAAATTTAATTACATTTTTTTACATTATTTGTTATAGGTAATTAATAAAATATTAATATATATCAATGGGCTATTTCGATCGCCTAGTGTTGAACAGTAACAACTCAAAAAATGTAGTCATGTTTTATTATTTGAATATTTTACAACACACAAGATTTGAGAAATTTTAAAGAGAAATATGTCAGAATATGTCTATTCAAAATTGAAACATATGGTAAATGGAAACAATTCGAAATGGATCTGTACAAAACTGGTTTGTTTGAAAGTTTGTAATATTTAATATGGGTTTTTTGACTCTCAAGGTATGTAAATTATTTTTTTCGAATTGTTTCTATACAAAACTGTCAAGAGCTCATTTTTACGAATATTTTATACCAATATCGCGAAATATCGAATATTTGACTTGTTACCGTTCAATACTGGGCCATCAATTTATTCGTCAAAAAAATGATCACACTTTTAAAAAAAAATATTCCTTGAATGGTAATCCGGTAGATACAGTAATACTAATAAAGTTTTTTTTTATTAACTCTACAATAATTGAAATATTTATTTTGACAGTTGTTTCGGGCTATGAAGTTGTCTTCAGAACGTCACGAAAATAAGTTCATAATATCAATTATCCTATAAACGACTCAATTATCGTATAATCCATTATAGTGGAGTTCTACCACGTAAACGGTGATTCAATTAATGGATGTAGTAATGTTTATTTTGCACCAATAACATTAATTTATTGCATTATTGGTATATATCATAGCCAATCTTACTTTAATTTTGAAACTGAATAACATGTTAAAAAAAAAGTAATAGCTCTATTATTTGTAAGCTAATCACAACAACATATCGTCTCTGTTCTGGCAGAACACACTAACTGGAGAATACTAGTTTTGAGTAATTTGACCTTGAAGTTGTTAAAATGTTTGAAATGATCTTTCATGTGAGTTTATTAAGTAATCGTAAAAAGGATGACTTTAAAATAAAGACTGTTTATTTATTAAGATGGTTTCCAGACGGTAAAGTTTGAAATAAGGAACATTTTGGTATAACTAACTCAATATGTCATTTTTTCGAATTAGTGTCTTCTGCCAGAACAGTGACGATATTATAAATTTACACTTTCTTAAAGTGTTTCACTATATAGTCAACGTAAGTCAACATAAAACTGATAATATATTAGACACTATAACAAAGTGTTATTATTTATAATTTAGATGTGAATAGACTTCGTATTGTAAAAATGATGTATACGTAAACACGTCAGTAAGTAAACTTCATTAATTATTATTACGCATGAAAATCGTAAACACGTCAGTAAACTTCATTAGCTATTATTACACGCATGAAAATCCGTATTATTTACATCGATGTTAAAAATATTAAACGATATATTATATTATGTATAAATACATTTTAATTTAACAATGACATCTTACTTGCCTGATCACGCACCCTGTATATAAAGTTATTATGTATAAATATATATTTAGCCGATCGCAAAAATTACAAAGATGTCAACACGACTGTAACAAATTGTCGTAGTGAAACGCAATTTGGGTTACATGCAAATCGACTTACCCTGGTTTTTTAGAGGTACATCCTTCCTCAGAAGCCTTCTTAACAATGCCGCAGGGAGTGTTTGGCGCCAGCACTTTGCGAAGTATAATATTCTTTGAACACTTTAGCACACAGCGCGGCTTTCTAAACTCGCACCACAAGACTCCCTGTCAACTGACACCGGATGATGTTTCGTTCGCCCGCTTTCCTGAAACAAAATTGCTCGAGTTCAGTTTTCTCGTTACATACTAAATATTGATTACGCTCATAATTAGGTGCTGTTGTGACATTGTGAAGTTGTGACAATCATGTGACTTTTTTAGGAAACTAAGATAATAAACTTAACAAGTATGATCGATTTATTAACATTTTAAATCAACTACAATGTCTCACAAGAAATGGAATTCTACCAAGTAAATGCTAACTCAATTAATACAATGTCTCAATTACACACAATATTTTAATTGTTGTTTAATAAGCACGATCATGGTATAGTAAAAAGTATATTATTTTGGTATTTGACCATTAAACACAATTATTTGTGGCTCCTTTTTTATTCGTTGGGCCCTTTAAATGAGTATATAGGAATCTTGACAAATATATATCGCAAAATTATTCCTAATTCAATTGCAAACTCCAATAGAAATTATACTGACTATATTATATGCTACTAATATAATAATAATAATATTAATTATATAATAATTGATCATTTAATAGGTATATAACCATGGATATTATAAGATGAAAATTACTGAATTTTGAAATGAAGACGCTTAAAATACCAAATACTATTTTATGGTATATTTTTTTGTATCGTAGGCACATGCACCGTTTTAATTGTTTATGTATACGATTAAGAAATATAGTGCATTATAATGACATAAGCAAATAAACTTCCTACAAGGTACACGAATTATTCATGCTGAAACCCTTAGCATCCCCGACATAACACCAACTATAGATTGTTAGTATAATGAAAACCCTTCTAAAGTGATGAAGGTGCAGTTTTCTTCATTCTAATTGATAATGATGTAATGTGAAATACTGTACAAATTATAAAATAAAAGATGCTGTTGCCAACCGCATTACTACATAAAATCACATGTTGTCAAAATAACAAAATAAAATGCTATTATATCAATAAGAAAACCGTTTATTTAATTTGTAACACTCTTTTTGTCACCACATCGTCTTTCTTCACCTTTGCTTGACGTATCGGACTCGTTATAGACACCAGTCTCAGAAAATGACTTCTTTCTTGAGAATACCCCATACAATGGGCCTCAAACAATTACAACCCAAAAATCTATTTTTCAATTTTTTTTCAATTTATTTATTTTTTAACATATTGTGGACATTACAAACTATAAGTTTAAGACGTTCACAACATGACATTTAGAAACAAAGATATATAAATATAACAGTATTACATAAAAAAAGAGATAGATGAGTAGATAAATTAGATAGGTACAAGGAAGTACACCGGATGAGTTAAGCAGACCCTACTTTAAGAATTTATAAAACAACGTCCACCTAAACTATGATAATATGAGGTCTGACTGTAAAGATATTTAAAATATAATGGTTAGTCAGTATTTCAATCACATATCAACGTTTTATTATATTTTTTTACAATTGTAAGTTTATCTTTGAATAAAAAAAAATCTTTTTAATGTTTTCAGATACATATTTATTAATTAATACAGTTGAACCTATTTTTATACCGGTGTAAGCTTTGAAAATTATTATTTCGTACTTAATTAAGTAATATAAATAAAATAGTAACATATGTAGGTATTTCATTTATATCTACATAATTATCGTAAATAATTAATTAGATTGTGAAAGCTCGTAAAATTCTGCTACGTCCAAATTACTAAAGAAAATCATGCCTTGTCGAACAACGTATAAGACGACTTAGTAATCCATCTGAAAAGGAGACGGGGCTTAATTGCTAAGGATTATGATCTACATTCTACTACACGGAGTCTTTCGAGATAGTCTTTCATCGGATAAATAAAAAAAGCATAGCCTCTTTCATTCGTCCGAAGAACATAAATGGTACTTTTTTTAAATAATAAATATAAGCGGTATAGAAATAAATCAAGCGGAGTGTGTAATTCAAAAACCAACCATCGCATAAAAAAAACTTTTGAGTATTAAATATGACGGCAAAGTTTACTGAGTGATTTTAAAGTTTTTAACATATTTTTCTATGCTTATACTTTATATATTGCTAATGATTTTATTGTTGCGATTAGTTTTTGAAATACATATGATTTCGGAATTATTCCAACTAAATCATGTGTTAGTTAGTACTTAAAATAATAGATATAACCTGATTTTTTGAAATTGGTAATACTAAATTGATACACAAAAATAATAAATTAAATAATAAAAATTAAGAATACATCTCGTAAAGGGGTTATCAATTTTTTTCAGTTCAAAGCATTCTTATTACATCAGAATTTTTATCAGCGTACTAAACTAGATTTGACTCGTTTTGTCTTTATATTCATTTATTGAAAGATATATATTATTATATTACTAGTCTGATAAATTCTTATAGATGATCCAATTATCCAACTCTGATACTTTCCAATCTTTTGCAATGCAAACCACATCCTCTTAATGTCCTAAAATGTGTACGAACTCTGACTGTCAAACTCGGTTGCCACTTATATTTATCGGCAGTTTTGTTACTTATTACAGTTTTTTTAATTTTACTTATACGTGTTCCCTTCTCGTATGAGCACTTTTTATAATGAATCACAGTAAAATCAGTCAAAGTAAACTTGAGTGCGTGGCGAACTTAACCTTGGGGAACTGCACTTGAGACCACTTCCAGTCATTAAAAAATGATGTTTTGTAGTGTACCGTGATACGCTTGATTAAGGCCGGGTATAATTCGGGGTGGAGTGGCTTGGTTTGGTGTGGCCATTAACTTCAATGTTTAATCCTTTAACTTGTATAATTTCTTCATACGAGATGGTAGACATTATGCAATACCATGCCATTGTCCTTTAAAATATGTATATATATATATATTATATTTGTGCTACTATTTTATTAATACCTCCTGAATTTTTAATTTATATGACATAACATCAGACGTAAGCATATCTGCCTATAATAAATTAATAATGTTATATAAATTTTGTAATTTATCCATGATTTAGTAAAGCTCTTTACATTATACGCTAATAAAAGTTTTCACAATCTTATAAATCTCAGTAACAACATTTTTTTCTTTGTTCTTTATTTTGGTTTTGTTTAACTGATGAATATTTTAACTAGCTTCAATTAATGCAATAGCTTAAATTATTAATAAATTATTGAAATATTCTGCAGCATCCTTAGGACTAGTTCTAGTCCTAATCAAGTATATAAAAAAGGTTATTATAAATAATTCAACAATGTAATACGAGTAGTTAAATAAATTACTTTTGCAATATTATAAACTAATTAGATTTTTACGTGAAGAAAAATCTTTGATCTCCTCGGCATATATTAGTAGCCTATGTCGTTGAATTTAATGACAACTAGCGTAATTCAGTTAACCCACACCAGACTACTTCTGCTTGGTTTTCTCTACATCTCTCTTGTGCCTTTTCTTCAATTATGGCGGTGGGTTAAAACTCAGAAAGGATAATTAAGTTTGGAGATTTACACAACGTGCTTCGGTTTACACACGAAATAGGCTCGACCAAGGCTAGCATTAACTGAATTCTTGTAATTTACTCCCAGATTTGGGTTTATGACTTCTCCGTTCATTTCAGATATATTATATTCTGACAATGTAGATTTCGACTGATTTATAGTCTTTTATCATACTTATTAAATATGATATTTCGGGAAAGATTTTAAATTCAGATGGCGTTTTAAGTCTTGGGATTCTTTGATTATACCTAACTGAATTGCAAAATTATACTATTATGTAAAAAACTTATTGAAATAAATAATAAATTCTTATCGTATTATTTATTGAATTATAGGCTAAAAATACATGCTGACAATAATTATAAGATACAGGGAAACTCAGTTATTTTAGAATTTTAACATTGTGTTAAACTATTTAAATCTATTTTTAAAAAATAAATAAAACCGAACGATGGCCTGTAACGTCGTTTGCGTGAAATACATAAATAAAAAGTTTACAAATATGTATACAAAATAAACAAATAGATTGATTTGATTTGAATTTTCTCAAATCGATTAAATATATACCGGTTGACTCACTCACTTTGTCTACTCGTGTTTCAATTTTAGTATTTGATTTTGGTGTCTCACTTCTTTGTCTCTAAATGAAACTGCACGGGACTGGTGTAAAAAGTATGCATCGTAAAACTTGGTTGTTGCTACAAACGTCCAGAAACTCTAAATTTGCTGGAAGGAACGAGTGAAATTTCAGTTTTAATGACTGAAAAGAGGTCACAAATAATCACATCGATTGCAGAAAATCATTGAAGAAGGCTAAGACACGACTTGAGCTAAACTAATACCAGAAGAAGAATAATATGATTTCTGTATATTATTATAATAATATCAACATGCTGCTAAATTTAAAAAAATGTTCAGGTTTTTATTTTTCGTATATCTCGGTTTCATCTATTGAAATTTAAATGATTTTATACAGAGATGTAATATACATTTTCGTGAATTAAATACATAATCTGGCACTTAATCCAGGCACTTAATCGTATTTGAACAAACGCCTATCATGTTCTATTATATGCGATAAGAAAAGAAAAATCGTTCATTTATACCTTAAACCAACATAGGGGCTTCACATTTTTTTTGAATAATCATTCTGCTGAATAAATATTATTTTTCCATTCGCATCCATTCTAAACCAACGTTGCGCTCAACCAACTAATTATAATGACGTGAAATTATTGCTCGTGATTCCTTTTTAAAATGACGTCAGAATGTTCCAGTTCAATAAAATCAGGCTTTATTCAAATGGGAATTTTAATCAATAAGGGAATACTTGTTTATTAAATTCATATTCTAAAATGTTATACATTCCATTGGGTATATTTTAAATTAATATATAAACCCTTATATTGTATGTGGTAATGGATAAATTTGTATCACTATAGGAGACTTATCAATATATTCCCCAGAGACAGAAATGTTCAGTGATGTGCTGTGTGCCTACTTTGTTTTTAAAATTTCATTTTATTATTAAATACTATTTCTGTTATTTTTGTCTTCTCTCTTCTGAGGGTAGTGTTTAATACATATATTTGTTAACTTGCTTGATTATAATCCTTTTTAAATTCAATAATCATGTACACGTGTTTTCTTTAAACATAATATATAAACAAATAAATAATAGCATTATCATTAAAATTTCTGCCTTGTGTAATTTTGTGACGCCATACCAGTCAATAAACTATCGAATGCCTTGATATGAAATACCTAAGGCTCTTCTTATCACGAACCAGTTGTATCCCGATAGTAAAACTTACTAGCAGAAATGCTTACTTTTACAGGCTTTCACACTGATCACCTACTCATATAATGATAATACTCACATAAAGATTCACAGAAGAAGTTGTATTTTTATCTAATTCATCTAAAAGCAGATTTGAAATGAATTCTTACCAAAAATGTACATATTATGTGTAAGTACTAATATTTTATATCACATAACCCTTATTGTGAAAGATAAATTATTAGACAATTGAATGATATAAATGATGTCGATATCAATCGTTATATCATCTACCATAGTTACAATAAAATTGTGATGTTTTCGAGTATCAACGTTGCCTTAAAAAAATTCTTGTGATGATTATTACTCATCGGTTTATTAGTAAACAAAGTGAATTTCTTGTGGTCTAAATTTAAAAGATACCATTAACACACTCTGCTACTTGGTGGACAGTACAAAGATACCTTCATGAAATCGGAGTATATAGACAAATTAACAAGAAAACTGCAGAATGACAATACAAAACCCCATGCAGCAAAAGTAACCAGAAAAAATAAAATAGCTTTACTAAGAGCAATTTTACCGCATTCATCACATTATTCACTTAAAGTTATGACATCAAAATATTATTTTTATAGATATGGAACCTTCCCTCAAAAATAAAAGATTTCGAAATGTCAGTAATGTTCAAGTTTACCTGGAATCATTTTTCGTTACAACTAGCACATTTTTACAACCTTTTTATTAGCTCGTATTCTTGTTTGTCCTGTGGTTGTTTGTCCAGTACAAATCTTTCAATCGATTTTAACTAACTTCCCGACTAGCTAGACATTTTAAACTATTAGAATATATCAGAATACGATGCCAATGCTTTCTTTTAATACTTTTAGCCATCTTTAAGTAGAATTGAATTCATTTTCAGTTAATTCTGTTTTGTATGATAAGTTATTTTGGAAGAAATCCGTAATATAATCCACTATTATTGGCTGCTAAGTGGGTGGTCGTAGCAACTAAATTATTAATATATACGTGCGTTACTATGGAAAACAAAATGGCATTTCAGTATTCTATATTTGTTTGTTTGTTGGTTTTTTATTTACTTCATACCAAGTACAAGTTTGAGCATATTGAGCATAATAATTCAACAGAAAATTTAAAAACGTTGTATATAAAAAGTTCTTTTTATCTTGTAATTATTATTGAATGAAATGATGGCGATTATGTAACCAATTAAAAAATATTAATAAAAAAGTTATTTCAAATATCTGAATAACTTTAGGTATAGTATTTTGTACAATGACATATTAATTTGAGGTTGTTTTCATTTGTTACAATATGTATCAAAATATTATGGGGTAGTTTTTAAATAATAATATAGTATTAAATATAGATGCCATTTATTAAATGATCTTCACAAAATTCACGAATATTTTCTATTCATCCACCAAAAATATTGCTTTTTTAAGATTTCCATGATAAAAAATACTTTTTGAATTTGTATGTTTTTTATGATCAACATTTTTCCAAGATCAAAGCTTACTTATTCAGATAGAAAAGTAAGATTTCGGCTTATAAATGCGAATCAATCTAAACATGTTTTATGCCCTCACATATATTTCCATGATAATAAGCAAATTCAAATATACGTCATCGAAATATATAAAAATACCAGTCAAAAACAATATGTACGCATAAATCTACACAAATATATTATTATTTAAGATTCTATTTATTTAGAATTGGAATAAAAAATATTTAAATGTTTTCCATAGACTTTCAAGGCTAACGATAAATTTAATTATAAAATAATATTTCCTTTAATACATCTATTCAAAACAAAGAAAGCAGAATACCTAAGTGTGGGGTTCATTTCACAATAGTAAATATTTTATTTTATTTACAATTTTCTGTTAATTATTTTTATAAAAATATTTTCCATCAACTTTCAAGGCTGACAATAAATTTAATTAAAAAATATTTTTCAAACGAATAAGGCAAAGGATAGCAGTGTGGGACTTATTTCATAATAGTGAATATTTTATTAATTTATTTCATCATCCACAGGTTTTTTATATTTATAATTTTCATAAAAAAATATTCTATTCATTTATTATTGAAAATAATTTACATAGACTTTCAACGCTCGCATTTAATTTAATTATTTTGACATTTTACAATCAAATAAAACAGTGTGAGTCTTCATTTCATAATAGTGAATATTTTTATTGTTGTTTAATCATCATTAATGGTATCTTTAGTTAGAGCAGTGATTCCAAAAATTTTAACATGCTAGTATCTCTTTATAAAATATAGATTACACACGCGTATCCGTTCAGTGTGTCTCTAATCTTTTTCTACTACGTACTATTTTACATATAATACAGACCAAGATTATAATAAATCTAGACTGACAGATGCTCGTAAAAAAATCAGATGATCAACTATTATCGAGCGTATTTGTTACAGAGTACTCGTTTTGGCTTTATTTGCGTCATACAATATATAAAATAAAATATTATAGACAAAAATGATTAACAGCGTATCCTTTCAAATTTTATTCGCACTCACAGTATGTACACTATGTTATGGTAATTATTCCGCACATGAAAATTTCCTACACAAAAACTCAACACTAAAAAATCTGCAGATAAAAATTCCGAACACAGAAAATTGCATTTTTTTTTCAAACAAAATACGAGATATAATTAGCGGAAATCAGATTAACTCTTCAAAAAATCGTTTAAAATCAAATACATCAAACACATGAGCTTTTTTAGTTCATTTTCAAAATATATATATACCATCCGAATTGAGATCGTCAGTTTTTTTATTTTTTATTAAAAAAATGATTTATTAAAAACATTCGATGCATCCTCTCAACGTTTCATTTGCTCTGAATAATAATTATCTATAATTAACTTGTTCAATGAATATTCACAAGATTAAAGAATGTAACAGTATAATTATTGAATATACATCATTTTAAAAACACTTCTGAGAAAATATACTATAACCAATAGAAAAATACACCCAGTAAAATACAAAAGCCGATTACCAACAGTAGCTCAATTTGGAAAGCGCTTCAGAGAGTTTTAAGAGTTCGACTCCTGCGGGGTGGGGTGTCTTACTCTTTCAAAAAAAGATTTTTTCTATTGGTTATAATATATTTTCTCAAACAAGTGTTTTAAATCTATGTATGACCAATAATTATCTATAAATTGACAAAACCATAGTATTCCAAAGAAAAATGAAGTACAAAAATACACAATAATTTTCACAGATCGCCAAAACATTCTATCACGATTTTTAGCCATGAGATTATTCTAAAAAGATTAAAATATATAGGGGGGATGGAAGAGAGTGAGCGCGTTTTAAAATATTTACCAATATACAATAAAAAAATATCTTTTGAATTATATATTTATTTTTTATTACATAATTCAATTTATTTCGTGCTAACGTAAATAACATAAAAGTAGCTATAAATAATATAAATTATATCTCTGGTAACTAATTATGCCGCATTTCATAAATTTAATCACAGTGCCTAATTAATTAAATGGAAATTTAGTGAGGTAACTCCTTTATTGTAGTTTCAGAAGGAAAAGGGGTGCTTGTATTTTAAGTAATTGTGTGAGGTGTGGTTAAAACAATGGCAACACATTTGCCTATATAGCTTAAAACACATTTAAAACTCCCATTGTAATTGTAATTATGTGTAACTTAACCGTTTTCAAAGTTATTTCGAAAATAAATGACGATACTTATGACAACTTACAGCGTGCAAATATGTTTATTATTATTTTTTTATATTCAACAAATAATTCACAAGATTCCAGACTGTAACGTTTTTATTGAACACTCGTCATTCAAAAACACCTCATAAACATTCTTATGTCCGAATCTACCTCCATCGGATTTCAACAAATATTATCTAATATAAATCACATTGAAGATCGAGATTTAGTCAGGTAATTTAGTAAAATCATTTAGTCGAGTCAATCAATTTTGTTCTGATTTTTCAGTCAAGTAGTGACCCCCACCACCGCTCACTAAATACTAAACAACCCGTTATCTTCAGTCAAGTTCATTAATTGTCGTAGAATTTCTTCCTCCAATTCTTCTAATATAGCCATTATAAATGAAGTTGTTGTGAATTTTTGAAAGTGAAGTTGTTAATCCGAACCGGCATTTAGGCAGGATTTTAAGAGTTTTTCTAATATTATGTACGGTTTATAAGTATATAATATAATAATATATTATAATATCCGTGTTAGTATTCTTCATATATTTTTAACCATAATATTTTCTTTTGACATTATTTCAAATACAAATTTTATTTCTCATTAAATATCTTCAAGTGTGTTTTTCTTTAACTTCTTAAATCTCGGAGGTCATTTTCTTTTTGAAAACAGTTTTCTAATAATGTAAGGGATAATATGTGTAATCCAAATATTCTTAGGTGTATTAATTTATTTGCTCTTAATAGTCTAACCAGACCTGTAAATGTCAGGTGACAAAGATTTTTAAACTGATTGTGCCGGTTGCCTCTATGGTATTCTTACACAAAACCGCCATCTTGGAAAAATGACAGCAGAAAACGGTTTTTGGGTAATATGTCATTAACCATTTGTCTTACAATAATTGTTTTATGCTTAAATAAAATAAAGTATTAAGTACGCATATTTTTCAAAAGATTTACGGTTTTATCACAGTGTGAGAAATTATTCTTAGCAATTTAACTGTATTACATACTAAAATAAATCAAATAATCATTCATTAATACATTTTACAAATCACAATCCAAACTGTGTATTAAAAATTATCACACGTAGGTATTATTGAAGAATTCAAACGGCAAACATTTTATAAGAGTTAACTAAACTAAATAAAATCCGATATGGAGTCGGAAATGTATTGGCTATGCAACTCTGGCGCTGGAACTGCAGTGTGGTCAAGAAGGATAGGAATTAGTATACTGATCCACCCCTAAGAACACTACCAACAGCAATGAAGACTTTTATTGGGAATCTAAAACGGATACCTATATTATATCTTCATATTATGCACTGTTACTCGGCTGGATTCCTAAACTAAGACGTTCTGACGGAAAAATAATATCCTGGCTGAAAGAGACTGGTTTGAGTGCAAATCATCGCCGATGTCTGATAATACATATAGTATGAAACAGTGGGAGAACAATTGATTCATTTCAACAATTGAATTAGCTTTTTTTAAATATTAAATTATATTAATCTTTCTTCTTTTAATATTGTTTATTTTTAAACCATCTCTGATACTAAAAATATCAGACGAACAGTGTGAAAGCTGTATTAACAGATATTTTGTTTTTACGAAAAATAGACGTTAGCCACGTACTCATTCTATTAGGTCCATACTCTGGGTCCAAACACATATTGAAGTGTTTTTGCCAGACCCGGGGTTCGAACGCGGTAATCACGACATTGTAGTCTAATACGCTATCCGCTCGGCCATCGTGGTAATTATTAACGGATAAAATCTAATTTCCAGTAGTCATATATAAACTAAAAATTAAATAGGTTTCCAAAATACGAGTATGTCACGTTAAATTATGTTACGAGTGAATTTAATGATTGTGGGTTTTTGGGAAATTCTATTTGACTTTTTATTTGTCAAGAATTTTCTATGCCGTTTTCTCGATTCGTCGGATCAACATCTTTTAAATGTATTTATCTTGCTTTATATCTCTCAACTGAATGACCTTTGCAGCTTGAATAATCAAGAGGGAAAGTTTGCGGATTGTGTTATTTTTAACGGGATAACATCATTATCTCCGATTCAATGAACTTAACCACTCACATTCAAATATACACAAATACTTTTAGGAAGTACCTAATACCAAACGTAGTTGTATTATTTATCAGCAAGTGATAGGGGTAAGTGACTTACAAAGGATGTCGGAAGATCGAGTTGAGTGAGGTGTTTGATTGAAATTACTTAGTTTCACCCTTCACCGTAGCACCACAAAAGAAAAAAATATCGATATTAATTAAATACACTGATATCACTGATACATATAATGAGTTTAGATGGTTATTGTTTCATATAATAATTATATTTATTATTTTCTTATCAATATCAATAGTTAAAAATATATACATACGTATTGTTTTCTATGTTATGTCCAGGGTTTCCAACCGAAACTAAACCGAATACCGGAAAACCGTTATTATTGTCGGAATGAAAATCGGAACCGAACCGAAAAAAAATATCGGTTTTTCGGTCCGGTGCATGTTCAAGCACGCGCGTTAATTTGATCTTATTCCCGACTTCAGTTATCGTTCAGTTGTCGTAGTATTAAAAAATATATGGTTACTGTCATATGGTGCATCATAACTATTGGTTTTGGAGCGTGGCTGCGGGCTATCATATAAGTACCATTAAATGTTCTAAATTATGGTAGAAAATATTTTTTTTAATATAAAAACATTGAAAAATTAATCACTCGGAGCTAACCGAAAACAGGAAAAACTGTTTTTTTTTTCGGAACGAAAACCGGAACCGAACCGATATATATTTTTTTACTTGAACCGAAATGAAAACTGAGACGAAAAAACAATACGGTTCGAGCCCCTGGTTATATCGTAAACATTGTCTAGTGGGTGTTAATTTTTATATTTAAAAAAATAACAAAAGTTATTTTTATTTATAAATAACAAACTAATTACATTAAGTACGCGTATTATAACGTCATGGATGTGACCTGAGAATATGCTTATCTCAGATTCAGCACTTAGAGTAAAGATGGATCCGAAGCTGATATTAAAAGGAAACTAGAAAACCAGAAAACCCTATGTTAAAACTGAAACCAATTCGCCAGAATGCTTTAACTGAAGGGAGTCCATAAAAAATTGCCAAAGTAATTCCCATAAATTTTTGCCACAGGGCATCTCTAGGTAAGGAAAAATTGAGTAAGCCCATATACCGCCCCCATGCCTGGCATCATAGTTTTTCAAGTCGTTTCTGAGTAGAAATGAGTTCATATTGAATCTATGATCATGACAGACTATGAATGAAAGACATTATATTCTTATGGAGTAAAACATTTTGCAGTTCTGCGATAACTGTAATGTTCCAAACGATATTATACATATATCGACACATTGTTTTAAATTTGAACAACACATATTATGTCTTTGAGAATGTTATAGAACTGAAATTTAGCCTAGCATCGGAAAAGGTGGAATAGCTTGGTATAATTATAAAATTCTGGAACATAATTAGAAAGAGAGCCTGAACAACGGATGCTCACTTATATAATAAGAGGCAATATGACAGCAGGTCATGCTAAATCTTTTATAACAACTTTTTTTGTTTTTCTAATTAATTTAAGTGTAATATGCGATATTTAGGCAGTAAAGGCAAATTAAAGTAAAGATTCTCTATATTTAAAATTGCGGTTCTTGCAACGGATATTAAAAGTCTCGTGTACGGTTAAAAAATGAAGGAGATCATCGTCATCAAAAACAAAACCTTCAGATATCATAAAATAAAAACTATCAATATTTTCTTAGTGACATAGATTCTGCGTGCCATTGAATGCCGAGCCAAATAACGAAAATATCTGATGTACACTAACGGTATCCTCACAAAAAAGAAACTTTAGAAAAGAGTTCATTTGGACTGTAGGGCAGAAAATTGTAGAAGGAAAATGCATTACGTGCGGAAGCCGAATCTTTTGGTTGGAGAACTTTATAATATATTTCGGACGTATTTTAAAGTTGTTTAATCAAATATACTTAAGTCAAATTGGTTTTACGTGATATTGGAAATATTTTATGTATATATAGGCACATATGCCACTCGGTAAGATCAATATCGGTCTCGATAACATATCAAACCTTTTCAGATATAGCCTCAATTCCATAATGCCTTCAACCCTACTCATATATTTTATTCGAAACTTATTTGGAATACAAAAACAGCGACAACGGAGAACGACTTAGTATTCCATAAGATAAAAGTTGACACAGTATTCTATAAATATTATTCAAAGGAGATACCCTACTGCTGAAATATTCATTTTTCCTTCTGTTAAAAACACAACCACCACCTTTTGTGTTACCAAAAAAATGCGCCACTTTGATGTAATAAAAGAATAAATGAAAGAAGAAAGTATAGAAAGCGATTGTTATAAAAATCCATTAGTCTGTAAAAGCTTTTCATAAATCCATCTTGCCGAACATTATACCGCATTTGTGTTCTCCAGATTTAAAAACATTATAATTAATTTTTAAGGTTGCGGTAATAATAATCGTTATAATATGAGAAGAAACTACCACACAATACTAAACTATAATATAATATTATGTATATTGATCAATTTTAATTTATTTCGATCAGTGCAATAACTTTAACACTTTATGATTGTAATGTATTAGTATTTATTATTTTCTAACATAACATACTATTGAAGATACATTATATGTTTTAGCACTCTGACTCAGTTCAGACTAAGCATTCTGCGATCCATTAATTTGGCCTACCTGATTGGCCAGTTTTTTGCCAGATCATCCGTTTTTTCATTTTCATCAATTCCCATATAATATGATGCCTTTCATTTGCTTTTTCTACGTTCATTTTTCAACCACAAAAATAAACAATCTATATTTCGTGTGGTACATAAGCAAATAAATACTTATTAGTAAAACAGGACAATACTAGTATACATACCACAAATTTTTACTATAAGTAGAAACCATATTATTTAAAATACATTCATTTGTTTTTAAAATAATGAAATTTGTATAATTAGACAAGTTTCCTTTAGCAGGTTTGTCTATACGAGGTTTCTTTTATTTTTCACATTGTACTGCGTCAACTGATAAGTTAATTGTAAAGAAAGACTGATTATCTCAGTGTCTACCTACCTCAGACTTTTATCACCAAAAAACTCACATTGAATAAAATTTCCAAGAACCAAGATGTCTAAACTATTTTTTGTCTCAACGAAAAACTACTGAGAGGTTTTTTAGCCTACGTAAATAAATAATTACCGTGTATTTTTGTTCTTGCTTTTAAAGTATAACGTATGTTCACGTGAAAGCCGTATTTGATGTAAGCGCTACAGATATAAAATCCATTTAAATATTCTGGGGTTGCGATTCCTGGAACTATTTTAATATTTTACGTACTTGCGTATACTTTGTAGTATTTTAATAACATATAAAAACGTCGGATGTGTTATTAGAATGTTTTGTACGGCTATTATTATAGCAACATGTGGAAAGCTGACCCATTCTATAAAGCAGTTATTAAACATTATCTATGGATCTTTACGAGGCGACATACATTTCAGTTATTTTGTGGTATCCGTAAAGGAAGCAGATAAAATATTCTCAACTACAGTACCTTCAAATTATATGTTGAATATATAAGATTTTTTTTATATTGTAATAAATTATTTCTTTTTACGAGTGGGTATAATCAATATATCTACCTACAAAGAATATTCAAGAAGTGTGTGGCTCGTTCCTTTGGGCTAACGTAATTTATTCTCAAGGTGAGAACAGGATGTTTAAAAAATATAAAACGGTAATACATAATTAATTCTAAATACAACAGATATAGGTACCCACTAGAAAAATCTTTTTGCAAAAAATACGACGCCCATCACTCTAACCCGCATCCACTGAATATAAAACAAAAATTATAGTACCTATATAGAAAATTGTACACTGTCTCCCTTGTTCTTTAACATATAAGCCGTTTTGTACGCAATTTGTAATTATTGAATTTTCCATCTCCAATTCTTAGCAGTACGTAATTTGAAATATTTTTAAACTTAATGGATTCTTAAAATATATTTTTTAAATAAAATTAAATATCATCCATGCACATAATAAATGTGATATTTTATTTTTACTTTAATATTATAGGTTAATGCCACAAAACACGTTGCATTTAAAGCTTATATAACAATAATCACTCCATAAAAAAATACAAGATGAAAAGAACTTTTTATATACAACGTTTTTAAATTCCGTTAAACTTAAACGATCAAAAAAAATTGTACTTGACATGTCATATATTTTCACAGTAACGTATGTATATATAAATAATTTTGTTGCAAGGACCCCAGACCCCTAGCAACCAATAATGGTGTCGAAATAACTTTTTATACAAAACAGAATTAACTGAAAATGAATTCAATTCTACGTAAAGATGGCTAAAAGTATTTAAAAATGCATTGGCATCGTGTTCTGATATATTCTAAAAGTTTAAAATGTCTAGCTAGTCAGAAAGTTAGTTAAAAATCGATTGCAAGATTTGTACCGGACAAAGAACCACCGGACAAATAAGAATACGAGCTAAGAAAAACGTTGTAAAATGCACGCGCAGCATGCTGTGCGAGCGACTAGCATACATGGAAGAAATTATGCGCTTACAATATTTATTATTGTGATGTCACGTAAATAATTCATTTTATTCTATTATTTATGTTGATTTGTTAAATCATATTTAATTCTTTAATTAATTATATAATATACAAAATTTAATATATAACACATATTAAAATGACCAGCATTACGAACCTCACCGCACGCCTCTGTTAGATACATACATTGGTAATATATTGATTCGTATATATAATAATATTTCAGACGTCGAGTCACAAAACCAGCTCTGGCGACTTTTTTACTTATAATTTATCCAAATGGCGCGTCTCTTGCTACGCTTTACGCACAAATACCAAATGTGTGCTGCGTCCAGATACCTACGGTATTTCTTACGCATTTTTAGACGTTGACGAATCGCGTAGTCACTATGTGCAAAATTTGTCACCGTCAAAAGCGTCTGGCGAGCGCTCTCGTATTGCGCACGAGTACATGTGAACAGTTCAATAAGGTCACATGCACCTGGGAAATACGGGAATTGATACGCGCGAGTCAAATCGCTCAATCTGGACAAGCTCTTAAGAAAGAATAACACAAAATAGTTTTAATTTCATTCGTTTTTCAAATATTCATATTTACTGATATATAACGATGATGACAATTACTCAAATTAGCAAGTAAATTCCCGATCATGTCCGAACCTAATAAGGTCATATATTATATAGGCCTCCACAGAGAAGAGATTTGTATTTACAGATTTTGTTTTTACGAGAAATGGATGTCAGCCACTTATTCAACATATCAGGTCCATACTCTGACTCATACACAAATTGAAAAAACAATATATTATGTTACTTGCCAGACCCAGAATTTGAGCCTGGGACCCACGACGCTATATGTCGACGCTTAAACCGCGCGGCCAGTGAGGGTGATGGGTAATTTATTTATATAAAAGAATATTTTAAAAATGTCTAGAGCAGATTTTGCGACTCAACGATATATTTATGGGAATGTTTCCTAATAATTATATCATAACTCTAAATTCTCTCAGTGACACCGCAAGTGAAATTCTACAACTGCTTTGTATAGAACGTGGCTCGTAAAATTTTCATAATATTATGCTATTATGGATATTCCTCTAAACCTGGTTTTAGCATGTTAGTCGACCACGTAAGAAGGTGCCCAATGTATATTTAAATATTATTATCCGCATAAAAGCACCATTTCAGTTATCATATACTCTGTGTACAAAATCTTGGCAGTAAATGAGTACGTACGTGCGTCAAAAGTCACGTTCTACCATAGAAGCATTCCCAAGATGACATTTTTCCTGTAATATAACTGCTTACGTGCCTTGCGTATAACGTTTTAAAACAAGGAAATTTGGTTAACCATAAAAATCTAGATAAGAGGAAATGCGATTTAAATGCCACTTAAAATTTAATGTATGATCATTTTAGACAGCCCAATGCGTAAACCTTTCTTTTCGGGGATTTCGGTGACGCCATAATAAATGTGGGTGTTTTTGTGACGTATTTTGTTAACATAATTACACGTCATAGGTTATTTTAGTATTAAAAGAACGTCATTATCAATACGGACCGACAAACCGTTATTGGATAAAGTCATCCCCTAGTCCCATATATTATTTTTCACCCTTTTTTTCACCCTTTTTTTCACCCTTTCCATCACTTTTGCGCTTTATGTCTAACATGAAAATTACCATGTTATCTTGCACTACTATTCATTTTTGGAATTCTTATATATTAAGGCTATACTTCAGCTGAGGCACGGTCTAAAACGATCGTGTCCACGCGACGCTCAGACTATGCAAACGACACGTGACGAACAAAACATAATTTGTTATAAAAATTCAACATGCGTCCATTTAATGTTATGTTTATTGTTATTTAAGTAATAATAATAATATATTCATTGATATTTTTGTTTTTTGTGTAAATGCGTAAAATTTTTTAGTCATCTTAATACGATTTAAGAATTAATTCCTCCGACGCCATCACTAAACAAATTGACTAACTGAAGTTAACAGGTCGACTATCGCTCTCCGAAATTACGTCCCACCTATTGTTGAAAATTATTTGGCGTTTCACTGAAGTATGCTCTTAAGGATACACGTCATTTAATATGTATACAATAATACTGGTGGCACACTTTGTTTGAACAATTTACACTTTAGGCAGAGTAGGAGATTACTTTTGAAAATATTCCGGCGCCCGGATACGCTCCCCGCCAATTTGGTTTTGCGAGCAATCATCATTTTTATATAGGGCGGTTTATAGACATTGTTGTCCGAGGTTGACGTAGTTTTTGACCTGCTCGATTTAAGTGCCATTGGTTAGGATGGCTTTGATCATTATCTTTGAAACATTACTGCTTACAATGTTCAAATACCTAACAATTATAGAGTCTTAGAATGAAATTTTAAACCTCCATATTAAGTAGGAGAAAGAAAAATAAAGTCAATAAATTGTATTACGATTAAATCGAACATGAACATTTTAGAAGATTACGATGAATACAAATATTATTATGAATTAACATCTCATTGATAATAATATATTTTAAAATATATATTATTTAGTTAGAAATGAATAATAATTGTATTTAATTCACTATCCGACCATGTCCGATCCTAATAGGATCATATGGGCCTCCACAGAGTAGAGGTTTGTATTAACAGATTTTTGCACTCACACACAAATTGAAAAACAATATGTGTACTTGCAAGACCCAGGACTCGAACCTGGGACCCACGGCGTGATAGTCCAACTTTTAAGCCGCGCGGCTACCGTTGGTGGTCATTATTCAAAAAAAAATCCAAATAATGCAATTCATGAAAATAATTTAGGTTTCGATTGTCCATTGTTTTCATTAGAATCGTGTTCTAATTTTTTAAATCTTGCAGCACTTTCACTACTTCAATATCGAATCGATGTACATACCTACAAACTTATCTAAAGAATGAGATGAGGGAGTCACTGTCGAAAACTACCCAATCAAGACTCGTAACTGGACAAAATCTGACATTCGAATGACATTTTCAAAATGGCGTCCTATAGTAGTTCGTAGTACCATTGTTGGCCATTCTACAGATAAGTATGTAGGTCTGTAAAGCGTTGTATTTATGTTAATATCTATTGATATCCTATATCGTTTAATGTGAATTATAATTTAATTCTTAATTAAGAATTATTGCCCTCACAGTACAATATGTTCTACTATTTCGTAAATTCTGACAAATTAAAACATTTATCGATTTTCTCAATATCTTTGTAGCCAAATGTTTAGAATTATATAAACGTTCTTAAATATCTACTGATCATTTACTATCCTAGTCAACACGATTAAATACATACTCAAAACATATAAATTTATATTTTTATTATTTTTCTGCAAACCCCTCACAACTGTCATATTATTTTAAGTATAACTAACTTCTTGTCTAGTATTTTTTTGCTTCAATTTCATACATTTAAGCTCCATCTGTATAAAAGAAGGTTTTCACATTCTTTTTATATATTTTTATATAACTCTTTGAAATTACGCGTGATTCATTATATAAGAATTACGTCATGCTTACATATACACTACGAGTAGTTTACTTATATTTCTGTTGTATCTGTTAATATGATGTGACTGCATTTAAAGTGTATTAGATATTTTTTTTCACCATGTCTGATTTTATTAGGATCATACGAGTCTCCACAGTACATAGGTTTGGTATTAACATATTTTTGTTTTACGATAAATTTTCAGCCACTTGCTCAACCTATTACGTTCATATTCTGAATATAAATAAAAATTGAAAAACTATATGCGTATTTTACAAATCCAGGATTAAAATCTGGGATCGACAATATTATACACCAACGCATAAGGCTCTCGGCTATCTTGGGAATTGGATAAAGTTTGAATAATTATTGCATATCCCTTGAGGATCACTGTGACACTCGGAACGCTTAATTTTGCTAATTGCATTTATGAGACAAAATATGAAATTGCAGTATGCAACTAAATTAATATAATGTACTTTCTCTAAAGCTGCTATTCGGTGTACTAATGTAATGCATTAATTCAAAAAGTTAGTCGCACCATGAAAGTTAAATAGTTATAATTCATTTTAATTCAGTTGGGATGCAAGTTTTGTTAATTTAGTCAACCTAATAATTATCTACATTATTAATTACACTTGACTTTGACTAAGTATAATATTACCATTACATTTCAAACAGAAAATATAGATTTTATAAGAAAAATGAAGGTACACACAGATAGGTATATAATTAATACATTATAATATAATACCTTTAACTAACTAACTAAACCTAATAACATTATAAAATAATATTATATAACAAACTATTTTTTTATTCAACGAGTAATTCACAAGATTAGAGAATATGAATTTATTATTCATTCAATAAAATATAATAGTTTATTAAATTATATTTTAACAAGTGCTAGTATCTACGTTATAACTAACATTTTAAGAGTTCTGATACCGGTTGGTAATTAAGGTAATTGATACTTTGATTAAAAAACACAAAAGCCGACAACCAAATATTAAACCAATTTGTGAAATGCTTGAAGATGTAAAAACTACTAGTTGACTTCGTCAATTCGCATGGTTCAATTGGTAAATGGCATTAACGTGAATCCAGTGAACGCAGGGCGGGCTTGACTTCCGCTCAAAAACATTTTTTTCTACTGGGTTTATAATATTTGATGTGTTTTCAAATTATTTATGTTTAATATAATAATATTGATAATGTTTTTATATAAAAAAAAAAACAATTTTTGGCAGAACTGACGCATTACACTATCACTCACTGTTTTACTCAAAGTTACGTTTGATAATTGCTAAACAGACATAGGGTTTGAATTCATAGACTTTAATAATACACTTCAATATTATCTCTTGAGAATGGCCTCAGGAACGAGCCCGAAATGTCGAGAAAAGAGGCAGAAAGAACACGTTACTACAAAAATATACATTATAATAACATAACACACATAATTAATCCGTAAACCGGCTAACTCCATTTGGGCAGATTGTTCAGGAAGGAGAAAAAACATAATAATTTAACTATCGAGCAGAATTTAACAGTTCCAAAAATACACTTGGATATTTATTTTTTTTACAAATAAGCTACACTATGAATTAATAGACTATTTTAGCTTCCCTTTTATACCTATAAAGAAAAATTATATTTAGCGCGAAGTTGTTCCATTTACGATATTGGAAATTTGGCAAATGCAATTGGCTGTTTTGTTTGAAGAACTATAAATGTTTAGGAGTTTGAAATTTTGTGGGAGCATAGAAAACATGCTTTCTAACAAAATGTTATCAAAATCCTATTTTTGTTTAAAAATGCATATGCTGGTTTGCAGATTAAGCAGTCGATACGTGAAATTTTCATACATTATAGGTGTTCGTGTTTATAAAACACAATTTCAATCAATTATAATGAACGACTCCATAACCAGCAAATTCGAAAAGTTGTTTTTTTTTTTTAGTCATATAGTCAACAGAAAAGATGTTACAACTTAGAAAATCTCGTATAATTGTATTAGATTAACGGTCGTAGAGGGCAATGGATAGCTTTTTTTAGATAAATATAGCATATTAATGTGTCATTGAATGCCGAGGGGGATGAAGTAAAACAGAGAAAAGGTTTTCAGATACCAAATTGTCTGTGTATCGATCCTCAGTCATAAGGTTCCAACGAAGAAGTGATGGCCAATAAAAAAATTCTTTACTGTTTGAACTAAAGTTTAGATACTTTAATAATATAACATATTTTTATGCATTCAATACTTTCATAATATAATACTTAAATTTCTTCTTAACAAAAATAAGAACATATACGAAACTACGGAGTGTGTTAAACAGACCCTGTTTTAAATATAAATTACGTTAACATAATTTCACCCTCATGCAAATAGAATATAATGATAGATGAAAAGGTTGACTGAATAATATAGTCTTAGATTAAATATAACTATGTCTCTCTAATTTGACATCATCCATGACAGGTTAATTCCATACCTTGACCAAAATATAATCCACGGATGCTCCCGGTTTCACACACAACACAGTCAAGAATGAGATAGTATTGATCTGCACACAGTACAAGTCTAAAATATAATGTAATACATATAATATCTTATACATTTTACATTACAGGATTTAATAATCTACAATATGTTATAGATACTAAATTTGAAAATGCAAATTCAAAAATAATGGTAAACTGCAATACAGAAGATATTTGCCTATCGAAAAAAAAACTCTATCAGCCATCAAATATTGGAAATACAACGATACGTTTGTGGCTATAGCAAACTGTAAAAAAATATATCTGATAATATTTAAGCTAATTGCATTATATCTGTGCCCATCTAAGATATCTCAATATAAATATTGTATTAATTAAATAATATTTTATTCAATACTGAATGTTCAAAAATTGTTATGAAGTTTCGTTTTATTTCAAAATAAATGCGAAAATTTTAAAATAACATAGAAGTATACAAATTATATGGATTCACAAAAAACTCTTTGAACCAAAACGGCATTCGAATACCAAATATACTATTGTTTAATGATGAAGTCGTTTATAAAAAATATAAACAACAGTGGCTCCAAGTTTAAGCCTTGAGGGACACCAAAAGATGTCTTAAAGAACCATGTAAAGGTATATGTGATTAATTTTATATGCAGTATACAGTAATTTTCATTTTTATATATATTTATATATATACATTTTAATTTTTGATATACACAAAATAAAAACACGCACCTAAAAAATATATTTATTATTCGTAGTTATATTTCTTGATAAACCGTTAAAGAAATTTAATAGTATTCTACTTGGTTACATTAATTAAATATGTAGTTATTTGGTTATAAAATAAGTTACCGGATGCTGTTTTTCATACTTGTAAAGAAAGAAAAGTTTTTATAAATACTTTACAGCTCAAAATTGCATTATGAACGACTTTTTTAAAACCTTAATATACCAAAATAACCTTAGTAATAATAATAATAGCATATCGTTAAGAAACCAGATAAAAATATGAATTCCAGTGCTCTCTTTTAAGGCAAAAATTTTAAATCATTGCCTAACCTTCGAAGATGTTCCCGTCGGAAGAAAATAAAATACTCTTTTCAGATTTAATTTAATTCTTTACTTTTTTATGCTTCCAAATGTATTTATTTATTTATTATGATTATATATTTGCTTAATTCAATCACGAAATAATCAAATTTGTATCATTTAATATATTGTGTATAATAAACTATAAAAAATATTTTATTTATGACATAAAAAATACATATAAAAATCATTTAAATCACAAACTAGAAAATATAGTCATTAATATTTGTTTTCAGTAAAGTATTCAGATAATAATATCTTCAATGTAAAATGACTAATCTAATACTTTAAATTTGACAATGACTAAAATTATTTTCCTCATTGAATTATTAATAATATAACATATATAAGTCAATATTAATGTTTTAAACCGTTTATTTAAGACTTGTTCCTACTATTAAAGTTATTTTATAAATTTTGTTTATTTTCATTTATTTATGAAAAAATACATATGCGTATATCGACAACTTTCTTTAAACATGCATCAAATAATTAGATATCTTAATTTGAATATCACTAACATAATTAAAAGTATGTGTCATTTTATTAATTTTATAGTAGAGTGCTACTTAGTTGATGACAAGGTAGTTATGATATATCAACTAGTATCAATATGAGAAAATAATATCCATACCTTACTGCACGGCCGTTTATCCTCGAAACCCAGAACTTGCCGAATTCAAAATTCGTATTCACTAAATTTTTTTATGTTCGGTCTGTTTGAAATTTAAAAATTAGCACAATCCTGTATTTGGCTCGAATCAGTTAGCCGTTGCAGTGGAAATCCGCGTTTAGTGTGTGGCGCGCGGGCGCCGGTTGCTAACGTGCGGCCTACTCGGCGGCGCTCGCTCGACTCGCCGTCGCGACGCCAGGGGGCGCTCCGTGCACCCCCGATCAACCACCCTACAGCCACTACGTACGAAACGTGTAGTCGACTTTCTGATTTCGCAAGCTCTACGAACATACCAAAAATTCCGAAAGATCCGCCATATGGGATCAGGATTGCATCGGAATTCAATTTATCGTTAAGGGTTATTTTTATACCCTTTTTTTTCAAAGGAAGTCTCAAAATAGTCACTTTTTTGACCAAACATTAGGTACTTATAGATCGATATCTCTCCGTTGTCTTGAGCTATTCTTATTTGTCTTCTTTTTTTCTATAATTCATATTATCTACATTAACCAAAGATGTTCCTAATTTAAAATATACCTATATATTTATCCTGCACATATAAATTAAAGAGACTTAACTTACATTTCTGTCAAAAAACAGTTAGGATTGCTAAATTGTTTTTTTAGTTTTACAATAGGTACATTTTAGCAAAATGTTAATAATAATCATGTTTTTTACGATTTTATAATTCTTTCTGATAGTTTTATAAATGCGTTTAAAAATTAATAAATGTAAAAAATCTTAACACCACTGCACATTTATGTACTAAAATATGACTATATTCTAAAACATTAGAGCAAGAGGTTTAAAAGAATACTATTGTATGTAATAAAAATACTTTATGCAGTCATCAAATGTTTAAAATAAATATAAAGGATAATAAGGCTTCAAAATTATATAAATAGATTATCTACAACGTTTAAGGAATGTCCAGGATCGTGCTTTGAAAATAGAATAAAAGCTCAATTTTGACCTACGCTGAGCATGTCCCCCCTTAAGAGTTATTAATTTCCTAATCCATTAGAATCAAGTTATAATTATTTATTTAAAAAATACAATATAGTAACTGCGTTTCCATAAATAATTTATTTCGATTTTTATTAATTTATCTTGTCAAAACATCATTACGTGCATCTGTAAAAATACTTAATTAATAACCATTGCACGTTATGAATTAAAAAGAGCTTTTGAAAAATATCTATAAATGTTTCAGCAAATTTATTTATTCATACTGATTGAAACGTGCTGTGCATATTCATACTTCCTTTATAATATTTATAAGATTTGTTTTGTATTTACAAATTTCAAAAAAAAATATAAGTACATAACTTCGATTTAATATTTTCATAAAAAATATATATTGAATAATTATATTTACCTAGTATGTCAATTACAGTGTAATTGAACATACATAATATTGAAAAACACTTTCTGAGAGAATATATTATTATAACCAATATAAAAAATCTTTTTTTGAAAAAATAACCCACCCCGGCGGGCAATCGAATCCTGCATCTCCCGGGTTTACGCCCCATCTGCGCATTACCTCTATGCTACGCAGTGACATACTAATTGCAACAAATTTTAACTATTGGCCAATTTTGATACCCACTCATCAGCGCTCTTCCAAATCAAGCTACTTTGGCAATTGAGTGTGAATTTGGCAATAGAGTGTAATTATTCATTTTTTAAATCATATTAATGATATAATAGATCTTAATAGAAATATTTTAACAATCTCTGTATATTTAAATTTGATCTTCGGTCACGTTTCAGATTCACAGCTAGCATTAATTGGGGGGACATGCTTGTCGAAGGTCAAAATTGAGTTTTTATTGTATATTCAAACCATGATCCTGGACACTCCTTAAACGTTGTAGATGATCTATTTATATAATTTTGAAGCCTTATTATCCTTTATAGTTATTTTAAACATTTGATGACTGCATGAAGTATTTTTGTTACATAAAATAGTATTCTTTTAAACCTCTCGCTCTAATGTTTTAGAATATAGTCATATTTCGGTACATAACTGTGCAGTGGTATTAAGGTTTTTTACATTTATTAATTTTTAAACGCATTTATAAAACCATTAGCATAATTTATTACGAGATAATTTTTGTAAAACATTCACGATAAAAAATTATATTGATAATCTCTGTGATCCCAAATTTGACAAGAATTAGGCATTTTATTATTCAAAAAATCGGCAAGATTAACACATTTCAAGATGATTCTAAAGATATTTATTATAAGCTATGTCTTTGACCATTCAAGTGTGATAAACATCTTATGAATAATGATTGCTTTATAATAATTATTGACCTAAGAATAAGGTAGTGTTTTTTTGAAATACGCCATTTCTTTTGTCATTCCCTAGTGGTTAAGCTACAACATACGGCCGTAGCCATAAATTGACAAACTATAATTGAAGTAGGGAGTAAAATGATATTGACGCGCGTGTTTGAACATGTACCGTTTAAAAAAAAATAAAAAAAAAATCGGTTAGGTACATGTTCAAACACGCGCGTTAACATAATTTTACTCCTTACTTTAATTACAGTTTGTCGTTTTATGGCTACGGCCGTATGTTGTAGCTTAACTACTAGGGAATGACAAAAGAAATGGCGTATTTCAAAAAAACACTACCTTATTCTTAGGTCAATAATTCTTATAAAGCAATCATTATTCATAAGATTTTTATCACACTTGAATGGTCAAAAACATAGCTTATAATAAATATCTTTAGAATCATCTTCAAATGTGTTAATCTTGCCGATTTTTTGAATAATAAAATGCCTAATTCTTGTCAAATTTGGGATCACAGAGATTATCAAAATATTTTTTTATCGTGAATATTTTACAAAAATTATCTCGTAATAAATTATACTAATGGTTTTATAAATGTGTTTAAAAATTAATAAATGTAAAAAATCTTAACACCACTGCACAGTTTTGTACCGAAATATGACTATATTCTAAAACATTAGAGCGAGAGGTTTAAAAGAATACTATTTTATGTAACAAAAATACTTCATGCAGTCATCAAATGTTTAAAATAACTATAAAGGATAATAAGGCTTCAAAATTATATAAATAGATTATCTACAACGTTTAAGGAGTGTCCAGGATCATGGTTTGAAAATACAATAAAAACTCAATTTTGACCTTCGACGAGCATGTCCCCCCTTAAACGAGATTGGAAACATCAGTTTACATAATTTCAAGTTGTATTTACATTACCAAACAATAGGTCTGCAAACAATAAATCCAGCTTAGCATTATTTCAAGAAATAGCGAAACAAATAATCGTCAGATATGATAATGGTTTATATTTAACCTAAATCATTGTGTTACCTAATAGAACTTCGGACATTAATAATAACTTTTATAAATCAATATTCATAGCAATAATTAAATTATAGAATGAAATTTCCAATATTTTCAATATGAAATCACACATTACGAATTTTGTAATTGAAAAAAAAATACTTCAATTTTATTCATAAGATTAGATGATAGTGTAGGTATATTTAAATTCGTCTTCAGTTTCATTGCATACATTGCCGTTTAAAAACAGACATTTGAATATAAACCATATCTAAGACACTCCCTTGTTAATTTTATGTACGAAACCAAAACCAATACTTCGACTATTAATATGTTTAAATGAGTTATCAATAAAACGCTGAAAAACACGTACAAATATTATATAAACAAAGCAATATATTTCAAACAAGAACGCAATCCGCTATTTTGTTTTCTGGGCTGCTAATAGAAGAAATAAGATAATGATTTTTTATCAATACAACCACATGTACAAACCTTCGATTCGAAAACAACTATTTACAAAATTCTATAAGACTCATTAAGAGTCCAAATTACTTATTATACTTATTATACCAAATTACCACCCATTATTCTCATTGATTTAATAAATTTATTAAATAATATATTTAATATATGTTATTAAGAGTCGGGGTAAAGAATATTTTGTAATTTATATTTAAAAAATCAGCAAATACGATTATTTACGAAATCCGAACGATATTTCAGTATTACGCGCAATTACATTATTTAATATCGTCGATTAAATAGTGTTCATTGAGTCGTAATAAACATTTTTTTATGTCTGTTTGGATTGCTGATAAACTATTCTGGCCGTACTTATTTGCCGAGCGAGAATAAAATTTATGGTCGCTCACCATTAATCGAAAAACAATAAAAAAAATCACCCTCAATTTATCTTGTTTTAACAAGTCATCCAACTTTTCCAATATAACTTATTATTTATTGAAAAAGTTTAATCTTCCCATCGTAAAACCCTAATTCAATCGAATATGGTACTTACAGACATATAAATGAAATTGAATGCAATTTTTGAAGTAACACTAATCCACTTTTATAATAATTATTGCATGTGTATACGTTCTGCCCGTCAAGCTGGTATCCAGGTTCAAATACTTGGGTGCCACGGTTTCCGACGATAGTGGTATTTCTAGTGAGCTTGGAATCCGCATGGGTATGGCGGGGCCTGAATTCAACCAACTTGGAGTCGCATGGAGGTCAAGACTATGCGAATAACTATGCGAAGAAAGACTGCGATTTGGAGTATGCAGATAACGCAGTCGTTTTTGACTCGACGATCAAACGGTTAGAGGTAACCGTGAACAGGCTCGCCGCGAAATCTCGGCTCGATAAGGTCTCGGATTTTGAGCTTTGAGAATCGATGTCTCTGTCAAATTTTAGGGGTACATTGGTACGACCGCGTTACAAACACCTGAGTTCGTGAGCAGACACAGCAGCCTTCGGTGATTGAGGTTATAAATATGCAATAACTGTGATCGGGTTTTCATCAAAAATACCTAGTGTGCCTACAATATTACAGTTACTGCATTAAATTTGTGAGTGCGCATTATGGAAGATGGCACTTTCGAATTGGAATGACTGGAGCAATATTAAACTCGTTGCGGAATCTCTGGTCTTCACAACTGTACTCGGTTAAAACTAAATGCCGTTAATTTAAGGCTTGAATTTCTGCTATACGATACCGAGTCATGACACCTTACGAAGGCTCAGAGCTTGCGGTGGATGCTAGGTATGCGGTGATATAACTCTAACCCGACTCTCACATCTAAACTCGCCTCATTTGCTGCACAGACATAAATCAAACCTTCCAATAACGTCGACCAGGTGTTGTATATAAAGACCGCACACATTTACCTAGCGACAGTTACACGTAATCTTCGAAACGTATAGATATTTGTATGCAGCAATCGGCGAACTGGTATAAAAATGACCAAATCATAGGTGTTCGTATACGTCTTGGCGTCTTCAATTCGCAGCCTGAAAAGCATACAACTCGTCGATTGCAACAGTCGATGTTTTTTTTCAAACTAAAAAGTTACATTCGACCAATCTGCGGACCTCCATTTGGCAACGTGTGTTTTGTGAATAATGATAACGTCACATCGACTTATTCAACACGTTACAGGCAATACGAAATTTGATGTGAGAGCCAGCTAAGAGAAGCGAAGGGTTAAAATAATAGAGCATGAGAGCATCCCTTCACGCTGAGAGTAATGAGGCGACGTTGGCCTTGGCTCAGACACGTACTGCGGATGCCCTAAGAAAATTTCAACATGGCTTGCCTATTTTTTAATGTCACAAAATTCCGGCATTCTGGAAGGCCGTTAAATACTATCAAATATATACGGCGGAGCTATGGGATGCAGTATGACCTGGAAAAATGAAGACGACGTATGAGCAACAGGGTTTCTTGGGGGATGATCCTACTAAGGAGCGGACATGATCGAAGAAGAGAAAAATATAATTATTTTGTAATCTAAATAAATATATAAACAGTAAATGTATATAACAGTTTTAGATGATATGATCCAATAAGACAGCATACATAATAATACATTGGCATTGTTTTGTTTTGCTTTCATAACACACAAGGGCTTGGTACTCGGTGTAGAACTTTATAATATCCACAACACAATCACCATACTACATTACATGTTACATTAAATTTACCTTCGATAAACAATCTTACAATATTAAATTTGTATTTCACAAAAAAATCAATAACTTTTATTCCTTGAGAGGTAGTTTTGTTACGTAGGAGTATTTTTTTATTATCTCGCGTGCTAATTTTAATTACAGTAATAAAATTACTATTTTTTAAATTTTATAATACTCCCTACGGTGTTTACTTTTTTATATTTTTTAATTACGTTTTAAGTAGAAAAATAATTTTTATTATATTGTTATCTGGATTGTATTTGATGTATATACATTTAATTTATTAAAATAAAATTAATGTTAGTGGATAAATCTGTATAATAATTAAATGCCATTGAGAATTATTACTGAAATATCCTTATTTTAATCCGATCCATATTAATTTACTTGCAAAATATTTACAAGATGAAATTAATTTTACTTCGGTATAATTGAACGACATTTTAAGGCAACCTGACATTTATTATTATAGTATTTTACAACCTGACTAAACTGCGAATTTCAAATAACTCAGTGTCGTTCATTTTTTGGAAATCCTTAAAAAACATTGTTATAATTATGTAAGTATATTTATAATTTTAGCTTACTTTATATTATTACAAACTCTTTTATCTTCTCAGTTATTCTTCGTGATGAGGACCAAGATCATTGTGATATTCAGTTATCTTTGAGCGGCTTTCCACTTCTTATATAGTCCAACAGTTATCTCAAAGTAGAGTGAAAACTACACTTAGTAAACTTTTTTTATCTTGTCAGTCTACCGCGACGATCTTTTTTCCTTTACTTCGTTTTCCCAGAAAGCCACCCAACTCCACCAGCTTATCCATATAATTCAGTCTACGACGAGCTTTTTTTCGAAAGCTTTCAGGATGCATCTTCAACTTATTGTCGATAGTTTTGATCGGTTTGTCATGGATTTTATCAACCAGAAGAATTCAACACATTGAACACAGCACCGTTTAAAAGACACTAATTTTTCTGAACTCTTTTATTTTCACAGTCAACGATTTTAAAACCGTTTTATGTAGATATAATTTTCTATTTATACATTAATATTATAATATAAGTAATTTATGTAAACACATAGTTTTGCGATATTAGTAATATGAGTCAGCAAATTCTGTGGCAAAGGTATAAATTTTGGGCAAGGTACGACCACCAGATGCCCGCAGACGCCCCCTCCCCCCCTTCCCCCTTCACGCTATACGTGGCGCACAACCAGCTATATTGACATTATACCCTAGTCACAACTAACACCCAGGAATAGTTTTATCAGATAAAATAGATTAGATAACACCACTCTCCGAATAAGTTAGAATCCCACTCGGCTAAAAACAAGTTTAAATAATGTATTTTCATTGATAAGTATCTAAAAAAAATATTTTCGTGTATGTGCAGTATAAAAAAATAATACAGATTATATTACACATTTATCTATTCATAAATATATGAATAATTCAGCAACATTTTCACTTTTGTAATAATATGAACTTTAAATATTTAAATAATTTGTAAGAGCTATATTTATCGGATATAACATTTTCTGATTTTAACGGGTCATAAACTCGGTCGCTTTTCAATTCGATGTAATTAATTATTATCAATATCAATTTATCAGAATAAATCTTTTATTAGCATTACTATCAAAGCTTTGCCTTGTCATTTAGGAAATATACGTCACTGGGGGAAGTGCCTACCTCTTCACAAGTTAGTTCAGTGACAGCCATAGTCAAGAGGTTATCAATCAAAGTGGAATCCTATAGCGCTTTTATTATTGCAAGGGTGTCGGTAAACTTTGTTACTTCCTTTTAACTGTGCCATTTTGATGAATATATTATTATTCATCGCGGTAGAAAATTTTATAGCAGTGGCAAAGACTCAATACTTAACGAATGCTTTGACTCGTAAAAATAATATATATTCGAGAAATAAAAAAAATATTTATTATTCTATCTGTAGATAAATCAGTAATTAAATTAAAACGTGAGAAAATACTAACGTCTATAGTACTATATTTTAGCAAATCTATCATCGTTTCTAATAGTTGTTTGAACTTACATAGGTATACAGGTAATTTAAATTTATACGTAAAGAAGCTTTTCAACCTATGTTTATTTTCAAGTAAGACTAAATATTATAGAACAAGTATTGTTTACTTGGCGTTAATAGATGAATATTTCTGGTAGGTAAATTATAAGATATAAATAACATTACTGTTTATATTAATATTATTTTTACCACGTTTTTATTAGCTTGCATTCTTGTTTATCCAGTACAATTTTTTTCTTGTGTGTCCAGTATAAATCTTGTTATTTAACTAACTTTCCGACTAGCTAGATATTTGAAACTTTTAAAATACATCATAACACGATGGCAATGCATTATTTTAATACTTTTAGCCATCTTTAAGCAGAATTAAATTCATTTTCAGTTAATTCTCTTTTGTATGGAAAGTTATTTCGGAAAAAAATCGTAAAAAGTAAAACACTCTTATTTGTTGCTATTGGGCACTACCAATAATTTAGGGAATATATAGAGGTGATGTTTATAAATAATTTAATATAATATCCGACAACAAGAAATCGGCGATAACATGAAGTCGATTTAGTTGCACGTAGAAGACTTCTCAGTGACATGCCTGTCATGGCGGCAACGCGTTCTAGAGGTGTGTCTAAATATTATATTGGTTTTCTTTTTAGATGCGACTCCTTTTTTTATTCGATTTATACAATACAAAATTTTACTAATAATAATTCTAACATCACTCCTAATCGTTTTAGATATATTTTTATTATTAAAAGCTTCAAATTACATAAATTGATAGATTCGTACACCACGGGAGCATAAAATGAAATAATAAATTTGGGGGCGTATCTCCTTCACCTTCTTCTTATTAGTTCACAGTTTTAACACGTGGATAAGAAAATAATAAATATATATATAAATAATAAATAAATAAAAATAAAATAAATTTTGTTCGACAATAATTATAGTCAAAAATGACATATACAGATTCATAAATAAATGCAGAAATTTCCCGAACAATCGTATTATTAATCGGAATTAGGTCGGTGTTGATAAATACTTAATGAAAAACTGGTAACGTTAAAGAAGAAAATACAAATTATCATAGTTTTTAATTAAAGACCTTTATAACATAATATTCGTTTACATTTTATTATTCACATATCATTTACATCCAAGCCTTTTTTTATTCCATGTCATAACACTTCTGAATTTATTGCTATGTATAGTGAAAACTATCTACATTTATGTATGTAATATTAATTTGGCCATATTACCTTTATTGAATTGCTTATGTCATCAATTAATTAGTTTAGCACTTAATTGGGCCAAACGTTCTGTTAATTGGAGTTATAGTGAAGTCATTAATATAATCCATTAGATACAATGTCGTAATACCCATAATATTATATAACTAGATTTTTTTATAACTGACGAGAAAAACGACTACTCTAGCTAAATATGTTTATCTCAATCACATTAGTACTATAGATTGTGAGTACTTCGCGGAATTAAAAATTGAATCCACCTTTACATTGTTATGAACACGTACCTCAAAAATAAACATTATAAAATATTCATTATGGTCAAAATATATATATATATAATATTTGTATACATTCTTTTAAACACTATAACAGGCCAAGAAGCCCGATGACACCAGTGTAGTGAAACGTAGTTCAGTAGTAGACGTGAGAGATTATTTCTAGGCTTTGAGAAAACCTCATAATATATTGTGACAAAACCGAACCCGGAGTCCCCGGATGAGAGCCCAGTGCATTACGCACTGTACCAAGAGGACCATACCGTTGTAGTAGATACCTACTAATAGTACTATTTACATGACATATCAAACAAAAGCGGAAATTAAAAACTTCTTTGAGAAGCTGGCGCGTGAAACATAAAATAAAATGTTGGCCTTAAAATTCACTCCTCAAAAACTAAATACGTTATATCCTTCAAAACCATAAATATGAAAATATGTATAACCATTCGGAAATCAAATACCTGGGTTCCATTTTTACCGAAATCAAAAGACGTATACTGATAGCCATAGTAACACGTAACAGTAACCAAGTAACACTTAAAACGAAAGTGCTATCTCGGAACAATACTGAATTCTGTCTGAAATAACGCGTCTGAAAATGGTCTGATTTTCGAACGAAAGATTCTGAGAACGATATTTAGAGCAAATAATAAAGGTGGGGTGTGGCACACACGTCAAGACCGCAAAATCTACGATGAATTTAGAAAATCCAACATAATCTAAACCACCATATTATATTTATCGTCTAAAATGGACTGGTCATGATCAACGAATATACCCGGATCGATCACTGTGGAAGGTTTTGGATGATAAGTTTAGTGTTGGTTGTATGGCGTAACCCAGAATGCACTAGTCATTGGAATCTTGGATTGAAGGAGAATTACAAAAGATGATGATGCATAGGTACTGAGCGAGACAGGAAATTATATATTTACTCAATTACGAAATATGCCACATTCTTTAATCTATGTGTTTAATTTAATTAATAATAGATCTTCATATTTTTATTTATATTTTTAACAATAATATTTTGGTGATAATAATGAATTGTGACGATAAATCATAAAATATGCCATTAAAATCCGAGAACCACCATAGCGGGTCAAGGATCATAGTTTAAGGACGATGAAACACGCATCGTGTAACGGAAAATGAGGGAAAATACAAACTAAATAGGTACCTATCTACATCATAAATTTATTGGACGGTCATACAGTGTTTTGGGCGCTGTATATTAACTGAAACAACCTCATCCATAGACAATTTTGATCAAAATAATATAATAGCGCTGACGACCCAATTGAGGTAGAAACGTCATGCAACCAAAATTAATAATTTATGTGATTCAGGTGAACACAGAAAACAACAATGATATTATTTACAATGTGTTATTTGGTTTTTATAAACAGTAAGTAGATTGGAAAAACTTTTTTTTTAAAGAGGCGTGTTAACAAAATAGTACCATTTGATTGCTATTATGATTATTAAAAAAAACAATACTATCGACCAAGGCTCTAGTGGTGCTGTGCGTAAGGCGCTAGCCTGCCATCCCGTAGTTTTGGGTTCGATCCCGGTGAAGTAAAAATATATTTACATAATCTAATATGTAAATTTCTCAAGCCTGGGAGCTTTACCACTATTATTTGGCTGCACGATCTGTTGTGGTACTTAATAAATAAACAAATAATAATATAATATAAAGGCTACTTGATGGAATTTAGATTCTAATTTATTTGAGTTTTGTACTATTCCATTTCAGTCATTTTTGCGACCCAGGCTTCGCCTTTCGGCATCTTCAGGCACTATGTCCACTTGGCATCAATGGCAAATACACACTGACAACGAATACAGTTAATTATTGTTTATATAGCAATAATTTAATACAATACAATTTTTTACCATATTTTATTCTTGCAGAGTCTGTAGAATCTCTTGACTTTACCTCGCAAGCCATCAATAAAATCGTTCATTTGTGAAGTGGCACCGCATAGCTGATGGTTCTTTCTTGCCTCTAATGTTTCCATTGTTGATTTATTTTGTATGTTTACTAAGGTTAGAAAAGAAGAGAAGACACCATATGCCTATTATAATTACCCTTAATAATAATTTTCCGATACTCTAATCACTCGATATGATATTATGGCACTGTTTCATCTATCAAAATATTATTAGAGTATCATTTTGTATTCTTTCATGACTCGATTAAAATAAACGATTACTATGATTTTTCAAATTTTGAATTTGTGTATATACGTTTAATACGTTTCTCTCGTACGATACAGATAACCTCAGTCAAATATATTATATTATATGTGCTTAAGGAAACCCTTTTTTTTAATTCATCATTTTTTAAATACTATAATAGTAGTAGTAATGGCAGCTAATATATTGTCAACACGTGCATTATACGTTAAATTTTATTGTCAAATCAGTATGATTGGAGTTTGAAATTTCCTTGTAATTTTGGATAAATTGAAACATTTTGCATTTTGTATTTACTATAATTTATGATGCTTTTGTTATTATGTATTACGTTAGGATTTTTTTTCTTAATATGCTAGTGTTCTTATTAATCTCATCACGATGTTGATAATAGTCGTATGTTATGGTAGATATTGATAGAATGTTTTATTTAATTCATATGATGAAAAAAGACAGAACATCATAATGACATTACACGAATATATTTTCTTTCGAATTTTACAGTCCCCAAGTTACACTTAACTCTTAATTTGAGTCATGTATATGTCATCTTGCCCTTAATGGACGAAAACATATTTAATAAGCAGTCCAAAACATTTTTCTTTTGTAAAATTTTCTCAGATAATATCACTGCCCGCTATACTAATAATATAGGCAGAGCTTTCGTTACTATCACCCCTTAGAGTACATTTGCGGGGTTTATTTATTCATAAAAATTCATCCGTACTTACCAGGTAGAAAGCGGAGAGGCCGCTCGAAGATTATATTTACGTAAAATATTAAAAATTCACGCGGCGACCCAAAGTGATTTCAATTTAGCCTTTTGTTCCGATAACAATCGGGATTTGATTAGGGGAGCCAATTTGTTTCTATTCTCTATTACCTGCGTAAAACTTGGTATTTATATTATATTATAATGTAGCAGTATTAATTTGTTTAATAAAAAAAATAATTTCTTTCGAGATACGGTAGCAATATACGGATTACGGTTAGAATTTCTTGTACTGGTCACGTTGCGAATGATTTAATATAAGCCAATAATATAAAAGAGCTTTTAGCTACTATAAAACGTCTTTCAATTTAAATTTTTTCTCATTATTTTATATTTTTTAACCCAACTCATAATGTGGGAAATAGTAAAACAGAAGCATAAGTAGAAAGATATTTAATTTTGCTACGCTATCTCCAATCCACGGCATTGGACATCTGATACGACTGACTGAATGATGTTAGGGAGAGTTACTGAAATAACGACACAACGAAAAGACGACACTATAAACATATCACACGTGCCTAAAGCTCGATAGTTTTGACAAACAATATGACATATTTGAAGCGAAGCCGAGCGATAGAAAATTACGTAATAGGCTCCACGTAAGAATAGTCGCAAATAGTATCGGTAATAATATGTATTAACCTGTTTAATTTGTGCCCACTAGAAGATATCTCTGAAACATTATTTTAACCAATGGCAGCTGGCCCTTTAAGTCAAATGGTCATTGACCCTCCAAAAATATCTATAAAATGTCAATTATAATTATTACTAGCGAGACAGACTGGCGAATATCAGCTGGAATTATTATTACCTATCGGCTAAGGCGTCAACGTTAGATGCACGCTAATGTATATTATGTACGTGTTTGCAGTTACAATACACACAAGCTTCACACGCAACGTCCAACTTCTCGTCTCAATGCGCTTGGGTTAATTTAGAATTTGACGGAAATATAAAATATTTCTTTCTCTCTCTTTTTCATATGTGAAACGGAGAGAAAGCTAAAAGCCTTTTTTTCTTCATAATATTTTGCCGCACCATTAGGCTTCATTTCGTTCATTGCCGAAAATGAAAGAGAGACATATTTTCAATGTGTCAAATGAAACAGATATATTATATCGTTATACACACAGAAAATAATTATTTCTGAGTTCCCTGGTCGTACAGTAGGTACTACAGTACACGACGATGATACTTCTGACAGTAAAAAAAGTTGTTTTAATCTTATGTATATACTATTTCGTACTATTATAATAAATAAACACACAAAGTTTGGTTTATAGTGATTTATAACATTTTTTTGAAGTTTTGTGGCATTGGCGACATGGTAAGTGGACCTAATTTACAAAAAATTATAACGTGTTCTGTGCAATTTCGGTTAACGATGGTTGGCGATGTGAAAAATGTAAAAGTATGTAAGTATCTACTTATAACAATTTCTAGCACTTCTTCTATAATGTAAAAAATTCCAACTTTAAAAAATAAAGCATACAAAATATGTAAATAATAATAACTAAAAATGTCAGCAACTAAATAATAATTGTAGCATTCGACCATGGCAAACAATAACCACCAGTAATTGGATAAAATAAACGATCACCCACCAATTGCGTTATGTAGCCTTGGTGTTGGGTATGGCAGATGTGTTTATTAATAAAAACCCACACGTGCGTCTGAGATTGATTTCAATAATTATCAAGTATTTAAAAAAATGTGTTAAAACAAATTCAATTTTGAATTTGAATATACAACGTTAATTGAATTTTGAATATTTTAGAGGTATATTGCGGAAAATAAAAATGTAAAACCGGGAGTTAAATATACTAAAATGAAACAATACTGCATAAACTACCCGCAAATAGCGGGAAATGTGAGTAATAGATGTAGTAGATCAGGGATGCCGAACCTTTTTAGGTACGCGTGCCAAAATTTCCCAAATAATATTTTTCAACTGTCCGACGTGCCAAGCAGTTTTTTATGGAAATTTTTTTTTTTAAATAGTTAATAATTCTATTAATAAGGTTTAATAATATTATAATTGAGTTATTGCTACAAATTACTCAAAGTGATCTTGGAAGCATTTAAACCACTCTTCTTTATATTATATTCTCCATCACTGAGCGGTTTTCCATTCTTAGAGATTATGTTTGAGGTAAAATAAGCAGTTATTATATTTCAATGACTGCCGATAAAAAATTTCATAAGGTTTGTTGATTGTATATTTTTGTGTTTAATTTCCCGATCCTAAGAACCAAACTTTGCAATCATATGGCTACATTAAATGTAATGATTTGCCTGTAATTTTTTATACAATGCGATTTGTCATTATTTATGCATCAACATCAGCAACAATTTCATCGTTTCTGTTTGCACAACGAGTGGTACCTAAACATTTTATGAAAAACCAAAAAAAATACGCATGGCTATGTCGTCATTATTGTTTAATATTATAAGTAGTAATATTTATTTTCTCTTCAATATGAAACATTCACGTGCCATGCAAAATCATCACGCGTGCCACTGGTGGCACGCGTGTCATAGGTTCGCCATCTCTGTAGTAAATGGTATTCAAATTAAAGTTATTTAACTAGTTAGGTTAGGTTACCTACCTACTATACTCATGAGACTAATAGTTACGTTTTTTGCAACACCTCATACCAATTTCAGAAATTTATTAGTAAGGTTGAATTAATAGTTATGTAATCAAAGAAAAAATATTTTTGTCTGTGCTGACAGGTTTGAATCCATTACTTATAAATGAAAAATAAAATGCCACCCTGCTGTTTACGTCTTCCTTGTGATTCTTATTTACCTACTTTCATTCGATTGTTTATATAAATAATGATGGTCCATTGTGTAAAAAAAAATCCTTTCATTCTGTAATACAAATGCAAAATGTTTTATTTCTGTGTAGTCCTACCAAATAAATCACTGAGGGGATACGTATGAAGCTTGCTACAAATAATTTATTCAGCAATGCAAAATTATTTTAGCTAATTTAATCATTAACCGTATAACCTTTCTTTAGCTACACAACAAGCTCAGTCTGCATTGAACAAGGTTTTTGTTTAGCATCTTTGGTCGATGTAATAATATTATGTATATATTAATATTATGTGCTTTTTTTGAACTTTCTTCAACGCGTATTTCATCTGTAGAATTCTGTTGATAATGAAAAACAAATCGGATTTGTTTCCAACAAAAAAGTTTCCACTCAAAATGTTTTCTCTTCTTTTCAAATATAAAATATCTAAATATGCGTAATATCGTCAAAACTTTTTAACAATGAAGATTGATTTCTTCCCGAATACAATTTTTACTTTTTGAAATTTAAGTTTTTGACAAGTTTCAGGTCATAGGATAACTTACTTACTTCAAGTAAGTACCTACATAACTAGTTTGAATTGTTATTATTATTTTGGTGTCCTAAATTTATAAAAAAGCAAATAAAGGTACACTTAAAGTTTAAGTATTTACAATTCTGTTTTACATAATGATAATATAAATTTTATTAACTTCTACCGGTTATTTTTTAGCCTATACTTATACATCAAGATTGAAATACAAAATTGAATAATTATTATTATGATTATACACTATTAAAAATATGTCATTTGAGATCAGTGAAGCAAAATTATTATTTATTTACTAAATAAAATAAATATACTCTATGCCTTAAATCTAAATATGACAATGAAAGGGAAGTTGGTCGTAAAAATGATCAGTTTAATTAGGGAATAGGATGATGTTCATATCAATTATTATCGTCGATAAACAAATTTCCATGCCCGCCTGTACATTGATGGTACGTTAAAGTTCCCACGACCACCCGTCATATGTGCACAGCCGTGGATATGCACGACCACTTTCCATGACGCTTTAAACGTGTCTGAAAGAAGTGATTTTAAGTGCTCATTTTGTCCCGAGACGGAGCCGCGCGTGACTGATGCTGCAATCATGCACCGTAGTGCTTAAAGAAGAAAGTTAAGAAATATTTTCTTTTGTTTTTGGACTGGCTCTGCTGTCCGCTGACGTTAAACGCCCTGTGTACCTGCATACTGAGTGTCACGAATTGAAATGGATGAGTCTACAGAGGAGTCGGGACTATCTCGCACCCCATACGACGCTGGAAATTGTATAATCGTGTGAAACCAAAAAGGCCTGAACAAAAAATAACCATAAGTACTAGTGAAAAAGCATTCAGCATGCGTATAATCACAGCAATATGCGTTAGAGTAAGTTAGAAGATATTTGAATAAATTAATTAAGTTTTAAAATATGAAATCGATAAATATTAGTTTGAGCTGAGCTGACGCTGAGCGAGAACGTATTGTTGAAATATCTATATAGTTTTTGTGAAAAATATAAAGTTGGTGATAAACATGGGCGCGTTTTGTTGACGCAAACTATTCATCATAAAATTTAATAGGGGACCTTCGAAAGGCTGATGAATTAAAACCAGTCATAAAGTTATTAAATTATAAGTATACATTTTTTTAATATACGTATCTCATACAATGTTAATTTATTTATCGTAAGGGGCCTTAAAATTAGTCAGTGCATCAGGCCTGTATGTCACTAAATGCACCACTGATGGTAAATAACTTTAAGTATCTTAGTAAAAAATATGGTTATCAGTGCTAATTATATTTAAATGTGATAGCTATATTATAGAGAATCAAGATCATAGGTAAGTTAACGCATTCGCTGCTGACTATATAATGAGATTTTAATTGCCCCCTTTAAAATGCACGTTAATTACATCGATCGGCCGCCTGATCATTACGCGCCGTGTGCGTCTTCCGCGTCCAAAGTATTAATAATAATAAAATTATCAAATAATACTAATCTAATACGAGTGATACGCAAAGAAACACCTTCATATAGATGGACATTATCCTCTATCTTTTTCTATGAGTGATAAATACTTTAGTTCAAGTTTACAAAAAGACTGGACCCGACACTATGAGATCACGAATTAATTAAATAAAACAAATAATTATATCCATACTGGTTGGTCTACGGAGTCGAAGCCTGTACGTATAAGGAATGGACTTTCATAAAACTGGAAGCTTTGATGTATTTGTATCAGCGTACACCATCAAGTGCATAAAGCATATTATTTTTTTACCGTTCTTAAGAAGATCATAATATGAAACTCCACAGAGTGGAGGTTGTATTAACGGATTTTTCTTTGTACAAGAAAAAGTTGTTAGCCTAGTTATTAGTCCATACCTTGAGTCCACACATACATTGAAAAACACCACGTGACTTTTTGTGCCAGACGCGGGAATCGAACACGGGGCACATGACATTTTAGGCCGTTACTACACGTCCATTATTGTCTACTTTTACCATATTATTCGCCAATGCGAATATGAATATTACAGTTCAAAATTTAGGAAAAGATAGTGTCTAGCAGATGCGTAGGTAGAAGTAAATTCTTTTGATAATGTCCAAGGTGTTAGTTAAGATTTAAAATAAGCATTTTTCTCTAACAATACTTTCCCTCTGTACATGGTCTGTTATCGGAATAAAATGCAATACAACATGTGTATTTTGTTTTACTCTTCAGTAAAACGGTAACAGTTTATTGTGTGAACACATTCAACACATTTTTTTTCTCCGTGTGTTTACGACAGAATCTTAATTTTTCTTTTCCGTCAGACGCTGCGACTACAATACACTCTGACGTTTCTATTGACATAACTTAAAAGATGCTGTCGCTGCAAAGGCATCTGCTACAACAGCTTGGTATACTTACGAGATCACCCCCTTCTCCGATATTGCTTTAGGGCTGATTGTCTCTAACCTACCCTGTTCAATCAAGCATCTAACGCATCACCCTTTTCACCTCCGACAGTAAAATCAATACCACTTATTTTTCATCCTTCAGAGAACACACCTGAGACAGCGAAAATTGACTCTTTAAAATTATGGTATTTTTATTTTTGTAATAACTTGTATAATCTATTATAACATAAATATTTTATTCTGTTGGCTTATATTTTTTTGGATTGCTTAATTATTAAAATATATGACGACTTATTTAAAGCGACATAAATAATTTTAAATAATATTAGCTGTAAGGTACATATCGATGGTTTAGTGCGCAGATATTGAATGTCCAGTTTAGTATGCTTTGAGAAAATCGAAGTTATAAATTTTAGATGCATGAGAAATGGACATAAGTTGTGTAGGTATTTGAATGATACAGTATCTTCTAAAATATCCTATTTGGAAATACAATATTTTTACAGCATAAAGATATGATACAGATGAACATTTTGTGTATGTTAACTCAATTTCGACAAAAACTGGAAATACAATATCTTTACACTAAACCATCGATATTATATATTAATAAATATTATACACATAAATTCTTTTTATCATAATCAACATCAGCGGGGGTCGATCCACTTCTGAATGAAGGCCTCATATTATTATGTCCTTTCAATTCATCCCAGTTACTTGTTCTTTGCTAACATGTACCGTATCTAAATAAATTTGTACTAGCTTCCAGTAACAACTTCCTACGAGAGCAAATGTGTAAAGCTAAATAAAATCGGTATACTCAATGAAAATTTCAATTTTGGTCTTAATATTACATAAAAGTGGAGTTAATCTGTCGAAAAATAATTAATAAATAGGTTAATAATGTTTAGCTTGCCTATTTCCCTCGCATTGTTATTAAATGAAAATTGAAATGAAGAAGCCAAAAAACTGAATAAAAATGTATTATAAGTTACAGAAAATACATTTGAAAAATTCTGAGGGCGTCCAAGTTATTCTGCTGAATCACTAATACTTTACTCATTCAACATGTAATTTTGTTAGATAGGTGATATTTTTTTATATTTAACTAAGCTCAGGGGAAAAAATAAAAATTTATCATAGGTAGACAAAAAAACACATTTGATAATTCTCACAGCACCCAAAATTGTGATTTAACCTATAGGAAATAGAGTGTTTTTAAATTATGTAGTCTTTTGGTTTGATCATAATTGGGTTATCAAGTTTCGCAAATACATAGCGTCTTGTGTACACAAGCCAATGTGAGATTGGAATAGTTTAAGTAGACTCCCTGATATAATGTTTATTACATCATGGTATTCAATCAAACTACTTGTGAGAAAAATATGTAAGAATATGTCGCTGATAATTTAGTTATTTTGATAACATAGTTTCAAACAATATTACCCCGCTTTTAACTTGTATGGGGAAACTAACTTTTCTAATTATCACTATTTTCGTCAGTATTACAGTAACCTGGACAGTAAAGCAATCCCTGGTGGCATTCAAAAAAAGAAGGTTGTGATAGCATGCACTTTTCAGATAGAATGACATCATCCAGTAAAAGACTGAAGCAATACAATCAGCGCAGGATCGTTCTAGATGGAAGGAGATTGTTGGAACGCCTCTAATTTTAGTGAATACCATCATCATTAATGAAGCAAAAGAGAATAAAAGAATTCTTTACGAATTTATATAGTTAAGGTTTATCTTAACTAAACTTTACTGTATTTTAATTCGTCATACGAATATCGGAATACATTATTATATGCAATGCTAAATCTGGACCGCAACAAAAAATTGTTGTTAAATTCATCATTATTTTTATTTCTGAGAATCAGTGTATCCATGGATTTATTTTTTACGAATGTTAGGTTTTTGTTATGGATATCCTTATAGTATGAATTGAATATCTGCATTAAATTAATTTTCGGCAAAATCGAACAAAAGCATACTAACTATTATGTAGGTATAGATCTAATTCTGAAATAATCAAATTATACTGAAAAATAAAATTTAATTAAAAAAAATATTCTCAAAGTTTGACAATATAAAAAATAATAAAATTATATAAATATATATATATATATATATAGTCTACGACATTTTCGGTACATTTATTGGAAAACATTTTTACACTGGAAACCGCAATTGAGGCATTTAATCAATCCGTTTACACGAAATGATGATCGTTAAGTTTGTACTACCTTTCATGAAAAGGACAGCCTAAAAAAGGTCTAAGTGTAAGTTGTAGATCTTACAAGTAATATTATTAGACCTTTCACTTATAAAATACTAAAGTATTGAACATAGCAGCTTATTTGCTATGTTCAATGCTAACTTTATTTTTATCATTATACGTCACCGCAGTAATAATAACATACAAATACCGAAATAAGTCTAATATATGTAAGTCGCTTAGAGTCATAACTCACATTTTGCATTTTGTCATTTTGTCATTTTTGAGTTAAATATAGCAAGTGATTCTAAAGGCATTAATATATATATTATAAAGAAAAATAGTTGGGTATCAAAATTCACTTTAAACCATGTGAAAATCGTTGACAAAGTTGACTGTTGGTGTCATAAGTCAAATTTTTCAATGTGAGCTCTATCATCAAGACCTTTTTAACCAATCAGGGAGCTCTATTTCTCATATTGTGCTGTGTTTCTGCAGCCTTGGAAGTATTATATATTATATTTTTTAAATAATTTAAACCAACTAACTGTCACGTTAATATTCAAGGGAGTCCAATACTTTTCTTCTAATTACAAAAAAACAGTGCTCTTGTGGTTTTTTGCGATTATTTCAAAACTCGATTTTTGAAATATGTGAGTTATGACTCTAGGCAACTCATGTATAGGTGAATATTACAATAATGTCTTAATAGCGTTGAAATGTTACAAATGAATAATAAATCACGCATTGTACTTGAAATTGGACTAAAGGCGTACTACTTTTCTACAAGTAGTTGGTCAATAATGAAAAAAGTTTTTCCGATGAAAGAAATACGGTAGAAAATGTTTCGAGCGGTAAAAATATTTTTTTGTTATTTCCATCGCGCTTACAAATTTTTACTCGCATATATATGTAAGTATTTACATTCTAAATGAAATTTTGTGAAATAAATATATACATATTATTTTTTCTTCATATAACTATATTTTCATTATATTGAAAAAAATATATTGTTTTCTTTACAAAATATATTACATAATTTCATAAACAAATAATAGAAAAATATATTTCCTGAATGGGGCTTCAACTCATAACCATCGCTTTATTTATACCGCTGGTTGTGGGTTCAAATTTAAATGTTTCTGGTGTATTTTAAAAATTTTTAAAGTATATTTTATTTAATCGACAGTATTACATTTTCAAATATTGTGTATTATGCAATCAAAAAAGAGAGTTTATTACATGGTACGTATATAAATTGTTTTTAATACTACGATCCTCCCCTATGCGCACTCACCGATGGTAATTGCACACTGACACAGAATACAGTTAATTTTTGTTTATATAACAAATTACTACAATAAAATGACCATGAAAATTTTATTACTAAGTTAAGAAGCAAATATAAAAACTAATGTTGTGAAAACCTTAATAGATACATTACGTAAATACGTATTAATATATTCAGAAAACGCATTAAAATCTTGTAAATAATGTAACTAGGTGTTGGTAATTTAATATAATTATGAATCTAATAATTTTAGGTAATGATAATTATTGTACCTCTAAATAAATAAAATAAATGAACAACATTAAGGTCAAATAATTCATAATCGGTAAACCGAATGATTCAATAATTATACTATGAAATGGCAGGCTTTAAAAATGTTAAATAGATATATTTTTAGTTAAACTATCTTTTTCTCGCCCAAAAAACTATTCATAAATATTCACAAAAACGTGTAGCAAATAACATAATATTATTTTGTTTTATCCTAACGGTAAAATATAATTACGTCAAACACATATTATTAATAAGAAAACGATACCATACTTTAGTTGGAACAATATGTCAGTAGGCTAATGGATGTGACAGAGTTCACACCTTACTTCCGACTTTCAACCATTTTTATTGTGAGCTGAACCGCTACAATGACGTCTAATTGCAAACTTTATAGGAACATGTATTTAAATTTTTAAGTTTAATATTTTTATTATTATGCACATTTGGTAAAGCAAATGAATACGCAATGAGTTGCTAATAAACAAAATTATAACAGTTTCAAAAGATAGATTATTAACATCTAGATATGACTACATATTATATAGAAAGTCATTTATGTAGTTTACCGTTAAAGTAACCTTAATGATTACACAATAAAGATAAATTTATAAAACATTTTGATTGTGTTACATATCATTTTTAAATACTTCTCGTTTTCACCTCGTATTATAAATACTAGTACATTGTACCATTTATCAACATTCAGTATATAGAGTTTCAAGAAATTATTTTTGTTTTTGTATGTTAGTAGTGAGTTGTTAGTTAAAACGTAAATCAGGTTTTATTCTAGCGTAACTAAATTAACCAATTATTTCATATTTTATTACATAATATATAAAAATATATGTTTTTTTTTCACGACATAATATTAGGTAAAATTGTTTTATTTTTATATAAGGAGAGTACAAAATCTAAGGCTGAAATGGACATATTGACAAAGTCATTATTTATGAGGTTAAATTACTTAGATTATTATATTCAGCATTCTAAAAATGCGTTATCAATATTCCGTAACAATTTTATTGGAAAGTAATTACTTATTTAAAAATATACGCAAATCTTTATCATAATCCCACTGTAAGGTTGTAAATTGTCACTTTTAGTATAAAAATCTCAATAATGTAGCTTTTAATAGTATTTATTTATACCAGCGTTTATACGTTGTTATAAATTTATATTAACAACAAACTTATTATAAAATGATAAAGTGTTATTACTCGGTTCGATAAAAGATCTTTACGATTAAATTATGTAACAGTTTGGTTACGTTTAGTTTGAGTTAAATTATGTAACAGTTAACAGTAATATATACATAAATAATAATAATTCTATTGTATGAATATAAAAACGACATAAAATCGTTATATTAAGATATTTTTAGTATTTAAATCATTCAAGTAAATATTTTTCGTATAAGTATAAATAATAACATCATTCTTATAAATAAATTACAATTAAATCAGTTTGTGTAACTTTCCGCTGTCAATGAAAATACAACTCTCACTTACGACGCTGAAAATTTTATAGTAAAAAGCCTTTGCCTTGAACTTATATAACACACCTACATATCGAAGTGGAGTATTCATTTTTTGCGGGCGTCCTCGCCAAGTTATCCACTCGGCCCTCACCCCGACGTCGAAGCGTGGCGTCGGCGCCGGCGCGCAGCATTTCCTTTGTGTTTTCCGACGCCTCCGCGTACGCATGCGCCGTCAAGCGCGGGAAAATTCGCAATTCCACAAGTAGCAGGACCTTAAAGCAACAAGCAGGGTTCGCATAAAATATGGGACAACACGCTAACATGTATGTTTATTTTACACTTGTTGAAAATGTGCAATGGCACCGAATCAGACTATCATTATTTGAACAATTTGACTTACTTTGTTAATTGTTGTATATATTTTGGTTTTTATAAAATTCCTAATATTACTATACTATCTTTAGTCCGATATATTCTTCCCAGATATTCTTATCGAAAATCATAAGCATTCATAAGTTGTTAAACTAGGTCTGAGCAAATGTTTTGGATAAAGGACCACATTAAGAATATAAAATGAACGGCGGGCTGCAATTGAAATACTTCTTTTAGACATACATTATTTATTATCTTGAAAAAACGAATTAATCGCCATTTTTTGGGGGGATTGATACACTACAAATATTACGTTTACAACAAATACATAACTTTAAATCTTAATTGTATATATACATAATATATATACTACACCTGTCAAGAAAATACCTGAAGCATTGAAACAATGTACAACACACCGTCATTTGAATAACATGTTAAAGTAGAGTACATCCATTTCGTGTCATCGACCGCATACATACAGATGGGAAATTCTGGAATCTTAGACAGAACATAGAAAAGTATGTGATTGATGAAAGTATTTAAAAGTTCTTAAATAAACCATTCTTTAATATAAACGAATGACGAAAAAAATGTTTTTTCTTCAGTCAATCCCTTATACCAGTAATATTCGATATATGCATTGCAAGTAACTTGCTGGGGCGTCGCCGGTGGTCTTAAAAAGGTGGGCAACTACTGGACAGATTCATTTATACTAGTACTCAAAGGGCACTAAACAATCACCATAAAATTCGCTGAATCGACAAACTGGCAATTGGAAGAAGCCAGAAGAAACCTTTATACAGCAGTGAATCGACCCCGGTATAAACGTACATAGTAATCATAGCCGTGCCGTATTCATAGTGTAATATTTTTTTTCTTTCTCATTGAGGTCTGAGCTTGACTGCACAAATGTCCTCCAGGAATCTCTGACCTGAATTATATCTCTCCAATTAGGCACTCTCAGCCTCCCTTCATTTTTTTAGATTAATTAGTAGCTTAAACTACCAAATTTAAATAATTCGATTTCAGGGCTTCAAATTATTTTTTTATTGGTATGATCAGGGTGGAGTCTACGTTCAAGCAACAGATTCGCAAGGAGGTTATCGCTTTCTTTTGATTTGTATCATTCAACTATCTGAAAAGTAGGGACCACATTTCAAAGAAAGTTTATCAACTTGTGAGTTCAATTAAATTAAACATGACTCTTTTCTACTTTTAGTCGGTTCAAAATGTCAACATTTAAATTCGGAAAACAACATCGGCGCGCGGAAACCAATTATTTTGATTTAAATATTATTAATTGACTGCCGTAAATCATAGAGTAGGAGGTACCTTTGTTTGAGTTTGTTATAGTTACTGAATTGAGAATGACGTCTTCACTCAATAAAAAAATTGAACAGAATGATGAACCTAAACAAACTAAGAAATTTACTTGACGCTATCTTGATAACGACCATAAATATTCAATGTAAACTAATATGTGGGAACATTCCTATCAATCTATTTTTCAACATTCAACAGAATTTGGAAACTCAGCATTAGGATCAAATACCGATTGTTTATCTCATTCACTGCAAACCTGTTAATTACTAATTAATTACCACATTTAAATAACATGCTAATTATATCTAATGGGCAACGCAATAGTTGCGTTAGACGTACGTAATGAGTGAATGTATCCGTTCTATATGTGCTTCTGTATGGTTGTGAAACATGGATTTCGCCAAATATTCAGATTACATTGGAACAACCGTGTCACAAACGGTTTGAGTTTGTAGCCTTATTAGACGTTACTGACAGAAGACATGACACATAAAAATTTTACGTGGCTTGGATAATTACTCCAGCTGCCATCGTCATATATGTAGTGAACCCGTCTTCATACTGCAAGGATTTTACACGACATCGGGAAATTGCAGACTTTATGGTCGCTCTATGTTCTGATATTGGAACTTTATAAGGTCTAGTATAATAATTTGGGGTCCCGGACGACATCCCAAAGGCCGAAATCCCGAAATTTGCGCAATTCAAGGTAAGTGTTAAAATTGCGCAATTATTACCGTTTGTATTTTTTTTTTCGGGATTTCAACCTTCGGGATTCCGGCCATTCGGGATTTCGGCCATTCGGGATTTCAGCGTTCGGGATTTTGGTATTCGGGATTTCGGCCTTCGAGATTTCGGCTTTCGGGATTTCGGCCTTCGGGATTCCGGCCTTCGGGATTTCGACCCAAACCCAATAATTTGCAATCAATATAATTGTTTACATATAAAAACATATTAATAACAATTCATTCAATACTTACCTAGTTTATTTACACCCTCTAGCGTACAATATTACATAGGTATAATTAATCAGGCGCTAAGTAATTGTAAAAGGATTGAAGGAAAAGCGAATGAGTGGTGATTTCCTTAAGGTCTCTTTACGCAGTGATGAATTGGTAACGGAAATCCTTTGAAGTTGCAGCTCATATTTTACGAGATTTCAACCAATTTGAGGTTTTAATGGACTTTTATCACTCGCCTTATATTCAGCGATATGATTTCTTTGAAGTTAGACGTTCATAATATACAGTCAAAATTGTCTCGAAAATTAATGCCACTTATTACATTACGCCATTCTCTGCGGCAAGGGTAAATAATCTCGTCTAGTCTTTATTAAAAACCTTATAATGTAATATCTCTAGGTATATAAACATCATAACAATTCAAATGAAACTAATTAAATCAAAATAACCGTATATTTGACCTGCGATAGCATAGTGCCAGACCGCCCGTAAAATCTGTTATGAATCGCCTGTTCAAATCTTGCACCGGGCTAATAAAATTATTATAAGTATGCCAGTTATGAACCCATGACCTACAAAATATAAAATAGTTACAATATTCATGTAGAATATTTAAGCAGGCAAGCGTTAGCGTTACTCCTGAGCCTGAGAGGCTGGATTTGACTCCTACTCATTTATGATCTTCGATGAGCGGCAAGTGACGATAACTTTTCATCATCCCTTCTCGCTCATCGATGACTTTCTTCTTTACCTAAATCCATTGTGGTGGAAGTGCTATGTGCTCTACTAAGAAACGGCTCACTGGTAGAATATTACATTCATATAGTCACCTACATTTTTCAACTCGTTAAGCCAATATTATATATACAAAAATATATAATATTAATAATCTTATCTAAACTGTATTAAATTCTAAATTCTAAGACTGTCAGAAGCCAGTTCCAGTATAATTCTAATTAAATGTACGTCACAGGTATATACTATGTATTTGTTCTTTTAACCACTACAACTAGCCATAAGGTCTCACAGTGTAATGAAACATTAGTGTAGTAAAATAAGTGAAACAATCACAATCACACATGCTTTAAGAAAATTATATGAATATATTATGACCTCACCGGAATCAAACCCAGAGCACCATCAATGAAAGACCAGCGCCTTACACACTCGACAACGAGGGCCGCATGACAAGCTACGAATTCATGATTTATATTATAACTATAATTAATTGTTTTCTTAATATCAGAGAATATCTCAAGTGTAGTATTTACAATATAATAATATTATCATTGCATCTATGTGATATTGTTGGCAAACGTGTAGTCGTGTTTTCTCACAGAACGTGTTTCTTGATAATAGCGATGAAAAATATACAACAGGGAATAAATTTTGTACCGTACATTACAACGTGTGACATGGTACAACATTAAAAATTTACATATCAGAATAGATTGTCACTTAAAATAATGACTTTTGTGAAGTGGAGCTGAAAATTAGCTATGTTTCTTAGTAAACAAGGTAAGGAAATTGTTTTAGTATTTATGCTAAGTTACACAGTTTTGTGTTATATCTACTCGTGAATAAACAACATGAAGTAGTATTTTTAATAATCTAATATAATATAATATTATGATATACAGTCGATATACTTTAATATTATTATCCTTTGTACGCATGCATGTTGGTAGAATAAATTATAGAAAAAACAACTTTAATTTATTTGCCTATAAATCCTACTTAATATTTTTTTTTCGAAATAAGAATTATTATAATATTAAATAGGTAACAGACACTAATCATTTGTTTTTAACTATCCATATTAACTATATTTATTGCGTTAAATATTTTTAAAAACGGCTTGTTATTTTTAAAGAGTTAGTAAATCTACAATTTTTGCCATTTTTTGGGTCTAATTATTGAAAACTAGATAGGTACCTGTCTAAAAATAAATAATATTTCAAATCCAGAACAAACAACAGAAATTGATAAATTTATTTTTGGCACCCTGGTTGACAAGCAATATCCAGATTACACACAATTCATGTAAAATAAAGTGACGACATCTTAAAAGGTAAATTATCTTGGCTAAAGGCGTGTACTTTATATGTTTTTTTTTTCGTTTTTGATCTCTTGCATGTGAATCAGAAGAAATATAGGTAATATAACATTATAAACCAGAACAAAATGACAAACCAGCCGATACTTCGGGAACCATCGTCAAACCAAAACAATCACAGTAAAATCGAGATGTATAGTAGTATAGGTATAAGTAATATACATTAGGAGTATATTTAAATAAAATACAAGCAACAGTTATAATAGTTTGAATAACGTTTACCAATATGAATAGATAATCTTCTAAAAATATTGAAATGTCATCCAAGAGACAGCCAAAAAAATCTCTAACTTTCGCGAAAGATCGCCAGGCAATGGCGGTGTTACGTTTCTTAGGACAGTATATACACTCAATTTAAAGTAATATGGCTAAATTCCTGCACCTCGAAACGCGATATCTTAGGCTATGTGAGAGAAAACGCCGATAGAAAACCAAACACAAAATCGATGTATAGTGTACAGGTTGGTATACAATATCCAAACACTACATATGAATCTATGGCGATATTCTATAATGAAATAAATATTATATACCTATTCATAAAAAGTGTTATTACGCTAAAATAGATGGGTAAGTAACTGGTAGGCAATTAGTAAACCAAATCTAGCTACATTAGCTATTGTAGGACATCGTATGTGACCAAATCCTACACAAAGCTGTTTTAGTGTGTGTAACAAAGTCAAACCACCCACCCACACCCGATACGCACCGCAAATATCTGTTTTCGAAACTCAGCAATTCGTCGAGTATTACATGAGTATTTCAAAATATATCTACGTCACATTCTCATTAATCTCATTCTGAAATATATTGTTTTATTTCAATTTCAAGTTATTTACTTTACGTGAAGTGCACATTCTAAATTATATGTGTTCACAACGTGGTTTATTTCTTAAGGGGGAAGGTGTTCCATGTCAGCTATTTTATGGTATTTTCGGAGGTTAAGCCTGAATCTTACGAAAGATTTATAGAAAAACTATTTATATAATTATGAAGCTTATTCATCGGCAAATATTTATGTTAAACATTTGATAACTGCATAAAGTATTTTTATGACGTAAAATAATATTCTTTGGAACCTTGAAATGTAATAATGGAGAACGAAGCCATATTTTTGTGACATTAATGGACTGTGTTGATAACCGTTTTTTCCACTAAATATTATGTCAAACCGTTTATTATAGATAGTTTTAATGTTATCAAACATAATGCAGTAAAATATATTCAGTGTAATTATAATATTTGCAGTTTCTGTTGGCTCTAAATCTAACGGAATCGACTGGATATTTTGTTATTAAAATATGCGATAATTATATACATTCCAAATAATCTAAAGCTACGTATCAGAAGGGTTATCATTAATCATTGAAGAAATGATGAAATATCTTGTAAATTATAAATTTATAATACTAAATAAATACCTTTTAAAAACAACCATTTCACGAAATATTTGACCAACTTGAAGGTATGTTAGATCCGCCAGCAATTTGGCGAAAGATGTATGGAATTTGTAGCTGGTATTATTTTCAGTTTATATGACCAATAAAATACGCCAACCTACGAGTATTGTACAAAAATATGTTTATAAAAGTGAATGCTACAAATTGAGCACAAAAATAGGTAAAACAAACATAAATTCGAACAAATTAATCAAAAGGAAAACATATTTTGACATTTGAGGACAAAACAAAAAAACATCTGAAGAAATTTGTACTTTCGTAAATTCTACGTAATGTCATACTAAATCATACATCGTAATTTTTAACACTGTTGCAACCATTTGTGCCTAATATTGCAACATAGCAATTAGTTTTCTGTCCCTTTCTATAACTATCTCCCTCTATATTCAAAATAATTATTATGATGAAGTATGTATTTTTTAAAATGTGATAGATTTTATTTCAGTGAAATATAGCGGATCGTCCAGTATTGCCATATCTACTAAAATATTATTGGATTGATATTTTAGTAAATAAGAGAATGAAGTTTTTCACCAGTACTATTAGTTTTACTATTTTTTATTTAATAAATAATACACATGAGGTTTTACGAATTTCACATTTGTTATTAAACATACTTACATAATTTAGAACACCCCAAACACATCGCGAAGTAAAAATATCTATATTTTTTACTTAGCCAAAATTATGAATCAACCTGGGTTAGGTACCTACTGATATTTATTTATATTACAGAAAATTTAACTTTTACTAAATTATGAATTTGCGAGATTATAATAATACAGATGATTTTAAAGAATACTTTCATCAAATAACATAATAATGGATGCCTGTACTTACATAATATTTTCCAATGTAATTTTTTTTTTTTAAAATAACTTTAATTTCGAAACTTTAGCCTGGCAATACTATGAACGTCATTTATTTCAGCGGGAATGCGAAATTTTCATCCTCGGTTTTTGACATAGGTACCTAACAGTATTATCACAATTATTTATATCGATTGTACTTACAAAAAATGCCACGAACTCACTATCCGATGGCTGGAAGTTCCAAAAAAAGACGTAGGAGAAAAGATGGAAATACTAATACATTAAAATCACAAAGGTTTGAAATTATTATTTTATAATTTGACATAATCATACATAGTTGAAAAAACCACATTTCACAGAAAATTTTGGTTCACAATATTTTTTTATCTTGCAAAAGGAAGTTTTGCGTATTACTTATTAATACACACAATTAAGTATAATGATCATTTGTACTTATATTTTTTTTATATTATGTTTGTGCCATGTCTTATTCGACATTAGTGTGTCTGTGACAAAAATTATAATCTGGTACAATAATTAATACCAGCTATACATTTTGTTTTCTGTTAACTATCTAACTATCTACTAAACTAATATTTTTGAATGTATTATAGTATTGATATATTGCCGAAGACTATGCCTGAGCATGGAAATCCTCAAAGCATACTACCTGAACCAGAATTTCATCCCACATTTGAACACGAACACGAAGAATTTATTATAGAAAATAAAATTGAAGATTCAAGCCCTAAATTCCGTGTAGAAGGCCGTAGAATTATAGACTTTTCATATTTTTTCCAACAACTTCAATTAATTAGCCACCATGATTCTCCATTTAATTGTAATTTATCACATTTAGAAATTTTTGGGGAAAATCGGGAAAACTTTAGTAGTACATTTTTTATCCAATGTAAACTTTGTGGTAAAAAATTAAAATTATATACCACTGAAATGAACGAAAACAAAATGAATCTCTGTGACGCATTTGTATCCAGTATAATCAGTATCGGCAGTGGATTTTCAAATCTGGAAGAAATGTGTTCTGCAATTGATGTACCATCGATTACAGCAAGAACATACAGAAAGAGTCAACAGAAGGTGTACGAGTGGTTTGAAGAAACCAAAAATAAGAGTATGGAAAACGCTGCGAAAGAAGAGCGACAACTTGCAATCGAAAATGGTGACGTCGATTCTTCTGGTATTCCCATGATATCAGTTGTTGCAGACGGCTGTTGGTCAAAACGTTCATACAGATGCAATTATTCCGCAGCATCTGGTGCTGCCACGATCATTGGTCAAAGAACCGGGAAGATTTTGTACATGTAAGTGAAAAATAAATATTGCGATTTGTGCGCTAAAGCTAAAAATATCCCTGCTCAACAACATAAATGCTTCTTAAATTACACCGGTCCGTCAGCTGGAATGGAATCTACAGCAATATTAGAAGGCTTTAAAGAATCTATTAATACACATGGATTGATTTATTCAAAATTGATTGCTGATGGAGATTCCAGCACATAAAAAAAAATTCTTGATTGTCACCCTTATCCGAATGTAACTGTCGAGAAAGTTGAATGTAAAAACCATTTAATTAGAAATTATTGTGGCAAAATAGATTTTGGATTGAAAAGATTGAAAAAAAGATATATCACTTTTATATGAATTGTCTACTGCCAGAAATAGTAGATCCCAGAACCAGTAGATCTATGAATATTAGAGAACCAGAAAGGCTAAATTTCTAAATTTTATTATACTTAATATATTTTCAACAAGTCTTTATTACATCACTATTTTATAGTTCATCAAGATATATCTAATTTACTAATATAGTTTACTGTTGCGAGACACCCAGAACAAGTGTAATTTTATGAAATTCAAAATAATATGTATACTTACATCTACATAATGATACCTACAGATCTTGCTGGCGATTCCACTGTGCCATATTTTGTATAAGCATTCGTCTCTGCAGCCGTGGAGTTTGGTCCCGTGTAAAAAGTACATTTTGTTCTCAAGGTCAAAAACCAAATTGGTTGTGCCAATGGCTTATAACCATTCCTCATAAATGATTATAACTGATATCACCTCATAACTGATCAGTGCCACGCACGAGTTAACTCGCGGGATCTTTTAAACGTCATAACTTCTGAATGAACTGTTTGTGTATATTTTCTTAACAATATTTATCATTTTAGTGTGAAAATATTCACGTTAAACATGTTGATTTGGTAAATTTTCACAAATATATATCATTCTATTCTTATTTCATGTTTTTTAAGGGATTCATTTTATTCCAAAAATAGCTGACCTACAAGTACCCACCTAGTAAAAATTGGATTTGGATTGGATAGAATTTCCTAGTAGAAATTCCAACTGAACAACATGACGCTTTCTATATTATTTACTGTTAGTTTTTAAATTGTATTGTATTGTATTTGAAATAAATAATGTATCAATTATACACATAGAAATCAATAGATATATAAAATAGATATCACAGTTTAAAAATCAGAAAGATCAATGCATATTACCATTGTTTATGTTACAATATAAAACAACATTTATCATTGAACGTAGGTACCAAGAAAAATAGACTTCATTAAAATGTGTCAATATAGTATATACCCGATATAATTATATAAATTATTATATTGTTAATTACTCTGTGGGGTCCATATATACTTCTTCAATTGTAATTTAATTTTACAGTATAATTATTTATGTTAAGTACTTGATTTACTTATTATATGTACAAATGTAATATACTTACCTACTTATTAGGATATATCTTGGTGAATTTTAAAATAAGAGGAAATTAAATGGAGCTTATCGTGTCTAAGTAGATGTCAGCCGTTGTTAAGTCTTATATAAATATTTATACATTATTAAATTGTTTTTCTGTTTTTTATTGATGTAAAGACATGGCATGTATTCAAAGTAATAACAAATTAGCTGTGTACTATTTATTTAACTTATATTAAAACCCCAAGATTGATTTCGTCTTGCGACATATTTTATTCTTCTAAGTTTTACTATGACATTGTAATATGAACCATGGATATAGTATAGTACTTAAAAAAATCAAAACTGGTAATATATTATTTCAATATTTAATTGTCAATTTTCATTTGAAGTCAGCATTTAATTACTGGTATAACACATAATTATTAACTGTTATCTACAACTTCAGATGGACAAATTAATTGATATATCATATTATCAGTTTTCATTTCCTTTCAACAATGTATTCATTCTAGCAGTTATTTTGAATATCTTACTAGTTTTTATGTCATGGCACCTTACAAAGGCTCCGAGCAACCGTATACTGAGCTTCGAGAACAGATGTTTACGACGGATACTGGGTGTGCGGTAATTTTAGAAGTAACGGGAGATAAAAGAACGCACCAAATAGCCTCCCATCACGCTGAGAGTGAATACGCAACTTTGTACCTGGCCCGGCCACGTGCTGCGGGTGCCTGAAGAGAATCCCAATCTGGTTTGCCTGTTCTTCAAGCCAACCGGATTCCGGCGTTCTGGATGGCCGCTAAACACTATCTATATAGCATATCTGGCAGAGTTACGGGCTGCTAGTATGACCTGGAACGATGCAAAAAAACTAAAGTGACAGAGATTCTTGGAGGCGCCGCATTGTATCCATATGCTGCAACTAAGATGCGGATATAGCCGAAGAGAAGAAGTAATATACAGCATCTAGAAAACTTAAAGCCTTTGAAATGTGTGTGTATAGATACATGCACCTTTCATTGGTGTTGGAAAGACAATTTTTCTAATATCAAAGTGATATTGAGGCTGAAAAAGACAAGACTTGGAGAGTAAGCTCTACCAAATGACATACCTAATATGATACAAGTAACTGATATGCATAATTATATTATATTTTATATTACGAATCAAAATAGCAACTTTTATATCATTATCGATAATAAATTTAGTGCAAAAATGTTTTTATAAAATTGTTTTATTTTTTAAACATTAGTCACTTTATATTTACCTTGTGTAATTGTACTATTAAATCTATAAAATGGGTGTATATGCTTGATGGTCGACGTCATAAATCACGCCATGTTCGAATCGTACGCCGAAAGTTGGATTTATTTCATTATTAATTAAAAGATTTATTTCATTCCATCTTATTCATATGAAACCGTCGACAAGCAAAGATCTCGGTAGACATTTTCTCCATCTGCAAAAAACATAACATAGGAACTGTTAATAGTGTGATTTTTAATCTTTTATAGTTGGCGACTGTTTGAAGAGTGGTAATTAAAACGGATTAGTGATAATACAAAGCATCAAAAAAGATTGATTAACTAAAATAAAGTAATCAGGTAGGTAACATGTTTAATAACAACTAGAACGCCTTAGATTATATCAAACAAATATATATGAAATCACAGGTTTTATATAATTCTGGAATGAATGTAACTAACCTCAAAAAAAGGATTGTATTACGTCGGAATTATGAAGCATTGAAAGTATGTATAGACTAAGAAAACAATAAATAAACACTTGAATAATATATGCAAAACACACAGAATACTACGATAGTAATAAATAACATAATATTGTACTTACAGATAGTGTTTCTTATTCCTGATATAAAACACAATTGTTTTAGGTACCTTGCAATTTGCAAACATAATATTTGACAGCAGAGATTTTTATATTAGTCTATGGCCAAAAATACGGATTTATTTGGCCGGCTAAAAAAAAGATTTTAATATAGCAAGAACATTTTAAATATGCGACAAATAAATAAAAGTATATATAATATAGTTGTTAAAAAAATCTGTGTACATTATAAAATATATTTAATATTATAAATACATATATTTTTTAAATTTATGTTATAATTTGTAAACGACGAAGCACGTCAGCTAATACGCATAGTAAATGTTTAAACTTCGGTAATCAAATTCGAATGTGACAGAAAGAGAAAGAATAACTTTTTAATCATATTAGCATGCGTAAAAGAGATGTAACATAATATCACTTTCACTTTAAAAATCATACCTAGTATTCAATGTCATAGTTCAACTTTAAATGAAAAAACAGAAACTCTAGGTAAGCATGTGTGCCCTTAAACGAAAATTAAAGTCTATACCTTGATTTAAAATCACAAAATATTATTTAATGTATTTGAGATTTAAGCTATCGGGTAATTAGTTGTTGGGAAATTTTGAGAAAATTAGTACTAAATAATTCCTAAACCAAATGGCCCGGAATTGTATGGATGTGGGTTCATGCCCCACTCAATACAACGAATATGGTTTCTATTATCTATATTACAAAACTCCACTAACATTACCTATGTATGTAATGCATAAGCTGCGTCTATCTGACACAAGTAAATTTTCACGAATTTGCGTCTTTGTTGCGCGATTGCATAAATAGAACACCGAGAGTTGTATCTCTTTCATACGCAGCTGCACTTAATTGCTTAGTCACGTATATTTTGCATTTCGCTTACATGCATTATTATTCAAATCGACGCGTGCTTTGTTGAATATTGTTATGCTTTATTGATTTGCTTGTATTATACAAATAGTATTATTGTTAAATAAATTATATTATTGAGCACATCGACAAGAATGTTGGCAGGTGGTACTGCTAGTATAAAAAAATGCGAAACAAGCATTATAAAATGTTTAAAATAATATTTAAATATCTATTTATAGTTACATTGCAATATAAAACGTTTTAAATTTATTACATTCGTCAACGTCATAAAAACCGAACTTCTTTTTATAAATATAGAGGTAAAAAGTTTTGGAAAATTTCCCGAAATAAATTTTAAAAAAAATCGTGAATAAAAAAAACAGTAAAATTGCTGAAAATAAAATGTATTGGCTTTATGGCGACAAGAGAATTCATAAAACTGTTGGAATTGAAAACGTTACTTTTAAATTATTTACGTTTAATTCATTTCCAATAATTATTAAAAATACGCCACGATTCACGGCATATTGATTTAAAAAAATATCGAGGCTGCTACGCCAAAATTTGTTAAAAACAATTCGGCTAAAATGAGTTTTATTGGGTTAGATTATTGAGGGTGTCCTCGTCAACAATTCCTTGATGAATTTACGCCAATTTATAATTTGTTAAAAATTTATAATATGACAAATCAATAGAATTCTGATATCAAAAATTTCTGTAAAAATGCAAATTATTGGCATACTTACGCCTTTTTGACTTAACAGTCTCGATACATACATTTTTAGATAGGGATATTAAATTTAATACTCCTTTGTGTATTGTAATCAGGCAATAAATAATGCAAAATGAAAATAAATGATCTAAATACATCGCAAAATATTATTTTATTCCCCCAGTTGACCTTTAGTCAGTAATTGATACGAGTATTAGGGGCTGGCAATTTTCATAAATCACGAATACAATTTTACTACCACCATGCGACATTAATAGTTTTATGTCTTCCGTTCGGCAGTTTATGAGATATTACAATTTATTCTTTATGGGTTTTGGTAAATCTTTTCTAATCAATAGTAATAAATTTATTTATAAGAATTATAATATGTCGATTAGAGTCCAATAATACCTATTTTTATTGCCTCTATATTGTGGTGTGGATCACTCAAAGTGTTTTTTTATGGTAAATTGTTGTTAGTCATTTTCTTCTCACATTAGGTTCATGGTCTTATCCACATACATATTGAAAAAACAACATGTGAAATTACTAGACAGAGAGTTTTAACCCAGGATACTTTTTTCTGTAGCGTACCTACATCTTCCAAGTCAATGACAGCGGTTCCTAGGTTATATTATATGTTGTACGTACTGAAACCTGAATTCATGTAAAAATCATATTTGAGTGCAGTCTTAGGTAACTCCTCTTGAGTCATTCTTATTCATAAAAATATACTTTATATCCAACTGTTATGCTCGATTAATTTGGGTATAGTGCAGGGTGATTTTTTTTTCGATGTACCTACTTAACATTATTTGATTATCTTATATTATATTGAGTTCTCTTTTTTTAATGAAATCGGACGTTGGTCGCCTCAAGCAGACTTCTCAATTATACTCTCTCCTGCGCTCTTCTATATTAATTTAAGAGTATCCCATAGTAGTTTTCACGCAAGGGGGGATTACCCTTTCTATGTATTCGGAATAGTATAACTTCCTTGTTTTAGTCCTCGGAAAGTAATTTTATTGTAAGTTGCGCTCCAACATATTTAAACATTTCGTTATTGGCCATTTATTTTTCTTCCTAGATTAATTGATATTTTTATTTACACTTTGTTCTTTAAATCCTTTTCTTTGAAGTATAGATTAATATTAGGTATATATCTATTAATAAGTATCATCTGAATATCTGTATATAGAGCACGGTACTATGTCAGTTAATCCTGTAAATGAAACAGTTTCTAACAGTGAATTTTAGCTTACGTTTGTTGGTATTTAACCTTCCGTTTTTTTGGGTATTTTCGACGGATTTATACACAAGTATATATTTTGAGACAATAATGGTTTAATTATGTTGCATTACCATTTTTAGCCAATGAGTCACTTGCTATATTACTATAATAAAAAACATATATTTACAGCATTTATTAACGAAAATATAAATCATAAAAATATTTCATAATTTAATATGAACACAAAAAATATTTGCCTTTATTTATTATGCAGATTACCGAAAATAGATAACATACAGATTGATGAGCAATATAGTAAAAAAAATACACACTACAATGAATCACAAACTTAAAATATTTAATACTTTCGAAAAATCGAATAATTTCAAAGAAAACTACATCATTCGGTGCTATTTAATAATTCAATGGTATAATTCAAGGTCTGAACAAAAACGAACCATAAGTGCGAGTAAGAAAGGTATAATATGCGTTAGAGTAAGATAGAATTTCTACGGCTGAATTAACTATTTTTTGTACGCGTCGCCGGTAAATATTGATTTGAATGACTACGTTCATTTAAAAACTGCGAGCACGTGTTGCTGAAATTTATTGTTTTTGTGTTAAATATAAAGTTAGTGGTAATTATTTTAGTTAACTTAGTAGAAAATATGTATTGTAACGTGTAGTACCGTATAATAATAAAATTAAGGTTCTACTATGCGTTATACCCAAGAAACATGGCTTCATTTTTTTTAATATTACCCACTCTCTTTATATTATTACTATGATGTGACGTTAGTAAAAAAAATGAAAATGAATACTTGCCAATAGAGACATAATTATTATCAAATCGTTAGATACCTACCTATTAGACAGGTATAACTTAATTATTCTTAGATCCTGTGGTATAAAGCAATTTGAATTATTAAAAAAAAAATCCGCAATTTTGAAGCTTTCAAATATTATAAACAAGATTTTTTCAAATGATTTTTATGAGTTTTTTTCCGTTGATAAGGGTAATGTTATTTTTTCTGCCGGAAGATTAATTACTTCCAGAATAAGGCTACTGTGGAATTTTTAAAAATAACATTTTTAAAATTTAATAAGATACACCTAGCTATTTTTATATAAAATACATAACTTTAAAAAACGCAGAAAAAATCATTAAAAAACAGTTGGACAAAATACGATTCAAACTAGTTTATTAATATTCTGAATATTACTATTGTGGATTATGTTTTAAGATTCTTTTTATTGACAATACGTTATTTTGATAACCTCTTAAATGTACATAGGTATGTATTTATTATTTTTTTGAATAAAACAATTGCCATGATTTAAATTACAGAGTCCTTTACATTTCCTTGACAGAACAGGTCACACAGCTCAGCTGTTATCAACAATTCATATGTGTCATAGACGGATCTATAGTTGAATTGATTTTGAACATTTTTTCTAGAAATTTCTAATAGTATAAATTAGTTTTTGTGTTCTAAATTAAAGTATTTATTAATTTAATTACAAACCGTCGTCACAGATCACTCCAATATTTTTTTTTTGTTGTAACTTAGTTGAACGTGCTAATAATTTTATTTAACTATTTATTTTATTCAACGAATAATTCACAAGATTTTAAAAATGTACCATTCTAATTAATGAACATACATTGGAGAGCACTTGTGAGCAGGTATTAAAAAGGCCAATAGTTAAAATTTGTCACAATTAAGCATGACAATCGTAGCATAGTGGTAATGCACAGGGCGCAAAACCCAAGAGACGCATGTTCAATTCCTGCCGGGTGTCTTAATTTTATCTCAATTTTTTTTTTCTATTGGTTATAAAATATTTTCTCAGAGTGTTTTCAAAATTATGTATGTTCAATAATTCGAATGGTACATTCTTAAAATCTTGTGAATTATTCGTTGAATGAAAGATACAGTTTATCTGATAGTTATGTATTTTCAATAAAAATAATCTATTATTCTCTAATTTTGTTTATATTAACGCATTTTTACAGTATTCCAATAATTGTTAAATCGTTACATGTAAATTTTACGTATTGCATTTCGCCATAGCACAACAGTTCATCGTGAACCGTTTTATCGAAAATAGATGATCGTATATTTATTAAGATCAAAAAATTCCGCGTTGTTCGTGGAGCATTGCAGGCAGTAATATTCCAATTTTATTAGACTCAATGAGAACATTAATTTGATTTTAATTGCTATTAAATATCTGATAATAATGCTGGCATAATACTTACGAGCACATAGCAGAATTTTATATAAATATAATATTCAGTATGATTGTATTTCCAATTTACTAACATGCCTATTTTCTTATATCTTTTCCTTGTATTCTGGTGATTTTTATTACGTATTTATGTGTTTTATTTAGACATGAATTTCATCTCAATACTATACGGTCATCTATGTTCGATACAACATCTTCCGGTGAACTGTGGTATTCAATTCAATTTCAATTCAATTTATTTATTTTTTAACATAATGTGGACATTACAAATTATAAGTTTAAGACGTTCACAACACGACATTTAGAAACAAAAATATATAAATATAACAGTATTACATAAAAAAAGAGATAGGTGGGTATATAAATTAGACAGGTACAAGGAAGTACACCGGATGAGTTAAGCAGACCCTATTTTAAGAATTTATAAAACAACGTACACCTAAACTCATTCTCACGTAGGTGGAATATATCAACACCCGAAGCAATTTCGTTGAACATAGTTATCGCCCTCCCAATTGGCATTACCAGTGGCAGGTTGGTTCTGCACCTTGAGAGAATAAACAACTGATGGTCTCTATTTCTAAGATAGTTATCAGGGACACACAGGTCAACACCGCCCAGAATTGCAGAGTTCTCATTTATACCTCGTATAAGTCGAAAAAAATACGTAGCTAAATAAAGATTTCTTTTAAATCGCAGACTGCAGTACGTAAGCGTGCCTAAGAGAAAGTCAGTTGGATAAAGCCACGGATAGTATCCATACAACCTCAAGTAAAGGAGTCTCAGACTAACTCTGTACGTATAAATTTAAACACAAAAATTATGGTAAGCACTAAACATACATTAATTGTTTTTGACAACGGACATATGAAATATTACAAGTATATCCATACCTTGTCAAGGAATTCTTTGCAAGCTGAAGTAATTGTCAACCGTAACTTCAGCTTTCCTGCATATTTCATGTCAAGCAAGAATTTGCAACGATGTATTGCAGGGTGCACTTCGTGACCGGACTCTGACCTCACTTACCTTTATCATTTATCACGCACGGCGCACCAGGTGAAACCCGCCCACCATCATGCCAGTAAGTTTCCAAAAGCACTCGCCTTCCTTCCAGCGCTGCGATACTATCATTTCAAACTTTTTCTCCGTTTAATATTTGATCACGGCCGACTATAGTCAGGCCGTGACACGAATCTGTAAAGTATAATCGTAATAGGTAGTAGTTATTACTCATACTTCGAGTGCAATTTGGTAAATTGTTGATACAAAATGATTATTTCATATTTTTTTTAGAATTATTATTAATAACCATGTCCTTACTTTTTCGTACAAGGTTGTTGTTAGTAATTTTGAACAATAACAAACACCCAGGCTTTGAGAAAAACACATTAATATTGTGTCCTCACCGGAAATCGAACCCAGAACTCTCGGGTGGAAGGGCAGCACTTTACACACTGCACCACGAGCGCCGCCGATTATTTCATTGCATTCGAAAATATTCAATAATAATTAACACTACCATTGTAACTAACAATTCAGTGCTCAAGCCCGTCTTAAGACGGCTTGAGTGTAGTATAATTTCCTTGATATTCGATAAAACCACCGTATGTTTTTTATATGGGAAAATAGCGCGGACTAAAAACTAACGATTTCAGATAACTACATACGTGTGGAAAATTTGATAGATGAAATCAAACAAAAATTATTGGTTAGACAATTTATTAAACATGAAATTTCACGTCTAAAAAATATTAAAATGCATGAAAAATTGAGGACAGAATGAACTGCGCGGACGATATATGGACAGAATAATAATTTGAAACTATAGAAAGAAATCTTTCCATCCGGCCACTCAGGCGCGCACACAAAGGGTATAGGGTATCCTTAGGCTGGACCCCCCCCCTCAAAAATCACTAAATATTATTTTCTTGAAGACAATACTAGCCCTTTTTCTTCATCAAGACTCGTGAAAAGTTAACTGCTCATACCTAAAATGTCATCTGCGGCGCAATTTTTTCAATCTTCATTGATATTGAATTGAATTTGAATTGAATGATACAATTTTTATATTATTTATACCGAAATGGTTGGACATCACTACTTTATACCGTACAATAGAGTATATAATGTATATTAACAAACAATTTAAAATCATTTTCTGGTTAATGACCACCCCTTTAACCATTTTCCGGTTTTTTTAATAGCGACAAATCGCACAAGCTCGAATATGAGCACACATACACACACTGAAAAACAACTTGTGATTTTTTTGTCAGGCCCGGGAATTGAACTCGGGACCCACAATATTATAAGCCGATACGTCACCCGCTCGACCATCGTATGCGTTAAGATAAAAATAATAAATTATTAAATTACATACGTATTTTTTTTTCGAAACAGACCACTCCTTAAACCATTTTTTTGTGTGCGACCCTCCCAGTGTTCAATTCGTCACCCCTCACTTCCATGAAACCGTGCTATTCCCACCTGGGTGTTCGCTGAGGATTATTTTTGAAACTTGTGTGTTTGGTAAATGATGTACATACATCTCCTGCTCACCTGAGCCTCAAAAGTTTTATATGTATGGTTGTGTGGAGTCTCGGTGCATTTATACATGTTGTACAGGTCTTCATTATATCTGATTTCTCAGGCTCCCCTTTTATGCGTAGCTCCAAAAACTTTTTTCCCAACCCTCTTTTCAAAGGACCACAACAATCCAGTCATTTTCATTATTTGGTTACACTTTTCTGGCAAACACACAGTTCGTATTATTGTTTTTAATGTATTTATTGTATCATAATTGATGTATAATGCTACCTACACACGCCGTGTACTTCTTTATTTATTTTTTTTCACAAGTATAAGATGAGCGTGTATAATCGACTTAATATTTCGTTTATAATATATTTTAATACTTATATAAATATAATATAATCAATACTTGAAAAAATTAATACTATATTACCACAGTTTAAAGAAAATGCATTCATTTAAAAAAATATATATATACCTAAACTATGATCATTTTGGAAAAAATCAGCCATGAAATATCAGTATTATCCAGTCTAGACTCTAGAGCAGTGATGAATAAACCATTACTTTCACTGGGACTAAATTAAATTTCAAACCCCTTTGGGGACCACTTATATTTATTGTACATGTATATTTTTAACATAATTATCCAAATTTAACACAACACAGTTAACCATATTCTCTACTAAACTGACTACGCCTACGTACAAACCATTAACATTACATTTCACACAAAAACACTATATACATATATTTCAGTAACGCGTACTTTCGGTTTTTCCCTAAGTACATAAGTCAAACCGATATTTACCGACTTCACTTATACCTTAACTTAGTCAATAATTCATAATATGACATCTTATATCCTACTCTAATAGTCTAATGCATATTGTGGAGACTAGAGTGCTAATTGATTTCTCACTCGCACCTGTGGTTAGTTTTTGTTAAGGTATTGGTTGAAATATCAACAACTTGTTTTCATTACATTTTTAGATTTTATTAGCAATTCAGCCGACTTGCTGATTTTATGATATTGTCAACTTATGTATTTACAGTCCTTTACATTTGGTTCATTGTAATATCATCACAAATAAATTCTAAATCGATAATATTTAGTTGATCGTTATTAATTAGGTAGAATTAATTTTAAACTGTCACCAGAGTTCTAGAAGTAGTATAATGAGAGGCCTATCCCATGTATGCAAAGTTTCGCGTTACTAAATTATTTGATAGGGAATGGTCGGAAAACCAAACAGTGGAAACAGGCGCGACAAAGTAAATTTTAAATGCTAGTAGCTAAAGTAGAATAAACTAGTACTGATACGCATATAATATCGTATGATTGTAATGAATGTATTAGACTGGAGTAACTTTTTAGTTACTTAATCACGTACCGCGTGAGTAAACAAAACACTCAGTAAAATATTCACTGTGAAATTATAAAGTTAAAATTTTACATTTCACACATAATTAGTATATTAAGAGAATGTTCATTCCTCAGTCCTCAAAACGACATCAGCTAAGAAGAAAGTAGACGAATTATACTATAAATCAAATCTGACTCGCAAAACACAGCTCTACAAAATACTTATCAGACCCATATTAACCTATAAATTCGAAAACTAAGCATTAAAAAAATTGAGATGATGCTGGATATAGCAATTGAAAGGAATATTATTCAGAAAGGACTTTAATCCTAATATGCGACAAATATGATGCGCGATGTATAATTTTCCCCTGTGTTTAACACGTGAAAATGGGAATGCCATGACTAAAGAATGGAAGATACCTTACCACACACAAAACAACTTTCAAAAATACAATATGATAGAAGAAGGGTCGAAATACTTAGACTGTAGTAAGTGGACTGTGCAAAAAGAGGTACAGTATTCCCAAGGCTAATATACCAATATATATATATATAAGTTATCATATATATGCTACATATTCAGTGGACCTTATTTAGAACAATATTTTTTCCAATTTTATGGGAAAAAAACTGTGTAGAAATACTTATACCTATTTTCTATACTAATTAATTTTTTTAAAGATATTTTCATTAGTGAAAATGATCACAAAACAACCATTATACTACATTTCATTGTTAGATGAAAGACTACGGCTTCTTCGTGGTCTGAAGTGTTTTGTAAAGTTATTACATATATTTCCGCCTGATTTAAGCGAAACGCAAAACTCAAAGAGTTTTGGAATACTTTTGCATAGGGCACGTGTAAGGAATTAAACAAATCGTCACTGCCCAAGCCAATTGTCGTAACCCTCAAATATCAAATAATTGTTCATGAAGTGGAAAAAGCTGTTGGCATTGGATTCACTTATTATTTTATATACTATTTATTTATATTATTTTATAACAAATTGAGAACTATCTTGTATTGACACACCGATGGCTTGCATTTAGAGCAGTGATTCCCAACGTGGCTATTTGAATGTTTTGGGGGGCAAAATGGTAATCTTGAAAATCATTTGAAGATTAAGCATAGCACAAGGATCGCACTAATTTTCTTCCGAGTTGTACATGTAACGTAATATACATACTTACGAAAGTTAAATTAAAAATAGTTCCTATGTGCAATTTTTATTTGAAGCAATACATTTCTTTTCTGAATTAGTAAGGTAACTATAAAATTTTGATAGGGCATGGAGATTTTTGAAGCGTTGAAATGGGGTTTGGAAGAAATAAGGTTGGGAAACACTTGTTTAGAGGGTTACAGCATTTGGCTGAAATATTTGTTGTCAATTTACAAATGGCTTAAAAATAGTTTTGACTTATTTTGATTTGAAATATTTTTTTTGGGATTTATGATACTTGGCCAGTTCGTGTAACGGCAATGCAAAAAGTCCATTGCTATCAAAATGTCACTTCGGTAAAAAGTGAGAGTTACGATAATTGGCCAGTACAGTTGTAACGAAATATAATTATATATATTTCTGTACATAGACGTCGAATATTTTTAGTTGCCTACCAAATATTAAAAGGTTTTTAAAAAACTATGTCAAACGAAATATAAATAGTTTGCTTTGAAATATTGAAGAAGTTAAATCGGTTATCACACTTTTTAACATTCTTTTTATTTTTATATCCATCTAAAATGAAATCGCTGAGACATTATAAATTGAAATTTCACTGCAATTTTCCCCCTTGTCTAAGTCCGCCAAAATTTCAACACGATCAATTTCAAAAACATTATTGTAAAGCCCTATACTTGCACATAAAAATTAAATCATCATTACAACGTACGATTAGTTAAGATATTATATACCAATAGTAAATACCTATATGAACATCATAACGATTGCCTAAATTCTTTCATTCCCGCAGTGAGCAACCTTAAAAATGAAAAGCAAGTAAATAAAAAAATATCTCTAAAGTCAAATATAAAGTGCCAATTAAAGTGTTACCTAATTAAGGCCTCTCTTCAATTGAATACAGAGTTTGAATTGCTAACAAGATACATAAGTTAAGTTGTTGCTACAGTAAGTCGTATTAAAATATGTGTCTGGTCAACTCTCGTACATTTAAATCCATCTAGAGGGAGCTTTTATGAATAAAGTTTCGACTGAGCTTCTTTGTATGTACAAGTCCAGCATTTCGCATGATAGTAAACAGAAAGCACGTCTGGAAGTCTAACTACGTGGAGGCGTGCATTAAAATTCGACATTGGCTTACAGACATTTATTAACGAGTTTGTGAAATTAAAAATTAATAAATAAAGTCTTGCATATCTCAATACAAAGTACGTTATAATTAGTTTTCTCTTTTGCTGATTTTTTTTAAATAATAAAAACATGTGAATACGTTTGATATGAAGCTTTACTGTGTAATATTGAGTATGATGTTTCTTTCATTATTTTTAATGTAGATTGTTTTCTACGTTTTTTAAATAGTAATGAGTTGCCAATACGGAAAATATTAAATTATCTATAGGATTACTAATCTAATCTAATCATACTAAATTAGTCTTTGGATTTATTTCTTTTCTTTTTTTAAATTAACTTACGGCATATTTTCATTATTTAAATAAATATACATGCTTTAACTAAAAATATATCGAAAACTATGTTAATATACTCGTATTTTAATATAATAATAAAATATAAAATTTACAATTTACAAACTTCTTTAGCGCTTCATAACATATTATTTTCCATTATCTTTACATTCATATATAGAAATAGGCTTTGTCACAATTTTTATTTTTCGTACCAACACTGGACTTTAATACTTGTACGTTATCTGGTTAAAATTATTCTCAACACTTGGCAGATTCCTTGGGGGCTTAAGTTTTCAAACATTACTCCTTAGGCTGTGCGCTAAATGTACGATTAACTTACATAATTATTAGGTATACTTTGTCACACCAAGTTATCCCACTTTTAATTCTATACACACTTAAATGCTTTAAATTAACGCTCTTAATAAACGCTGTTAGCTTGCTAAGATTTTATAAATATAAAAAAAAAAAATCATAATATGACCACAGAAAATATTTTCCGTTCAAGTTCTTAGTCTAGATGCATATACATTTGTCCGTGAACAAATTATAAAAAGTCTGTAAACATCTGTCTCAACGCAAACGTCCATGCACAATATTATCTTGTTTGAAAATTTTAAAAAAAATCAACTTATATCTACAACTGCAAACATCAATGTCTACTTAAATTTAGTCTGGAACTTCTGCATCATACAAATTTACTCATTTTAATCAAAAAAATATTACATGAGATTACACATCGTTACTTTCTCTGAAAAACTTAAAAATGTCCCCCAAAAGTGGTCGCACTACTTATGCACATATTTTTCATCCGAGATGCAACGAAAAATAAATGCTAAATTCTCTTACACGTGATATAGTGTACAGCATAATAATTAATGTATTTTCGTCTGGACTGGGCAAAGGAAGATATAGTATCATAAACGGAGTGCAGGAAAAATACGAACCCCTTGGGACAGAATCCACGAGATTATATTTTACAACGTTTTTATTAGCTCGTATTCTTGTTTGTCCGTTGATTGTTTGTCCAGTATGAATCTTGCAATCAATTTTTAACTAACTTCCCGGCTAGCTAGACATTTTAAACTTTTAGAATATATCAGAACACTATGCCAATGCATTATTTTAATACTTTTAGCCATCTTTAAGCAGAATTGAATTTATTTTCAGTTAATTCTGTTTTGTATGGAAAGTTATTTCAGAAAAATCCGTAAAAAGTAAAAGACTATTATTGGTTGCTAAGGGGGTGGTCTTAGCAACTAAATTATTAATATATACGTGCGTTACTATGGAAATCAAAATGAAATGTCAAAATGACATTTCAGTATTCTATATTTGTTTGTTTTTTATTTACTTCATATCAAGTACAAGTTTGAGCATATTGAGCATAATAATTCATCAGAAAATTTTAAAACGTTGTATATAAAAAGTTTTTTTTAACTAGTAATTATTTAATTTAAACTCGTCATACTTTTTGTGTAAGTGACCAAATTTAATGACGCAGGTACCCAATATTATATTCAAGTCTACATTAGAATAATAAACAAAAGAAGATAAATTTAATTGTTGTCATAATTAAAAATATAATTGTTACGATAATAGTGCAACACCTTAAAAACCTATTCATTCTTAAAATTGTGAACTAAAGCAATCAAATAAATGAGGTAATTCATATTCGTAAAAAATATGTTATATTCTATATTAACACAATATGTTTTCATATTGCTCGTTTTTAAATTGATCTTTTTATCTACATTTACATTTTTTATGTATTTTCCAAGGTTGTGAGGTCGTTTACAAAATGTTTCTAAAACCAACCCGACTCAGAATCTAATTCCATCACCGACTGAACCTTTCACTACAATACCGTCTAAAATTTACTTAGGCTAAGATTTTGACAATTTAATTAATAATTAATAAAAAATCCAATGAAATTTTATATATATTTTATCTAGTAATGGAAAATATACTTAGCAATATTGTGTTGACACAAATCTAACACTGAGCACGACTCAAACTCTCAGATTTTAACAATAAAAATTTAAAATTTCTGAAATAAAAAAAAACATTATTTAATACTCTTTGAATCTAACTCCGTTAAGCCTTGAATCTAATTTCGACTATAATAAAACACTGGTATTTTCATAGAATTCATTTTCAATGGCTTATGATTCTTAAATCACCAATATTAAAATATCATTAATAATACATTTTACAAAAGTGAAATATTATTCCTTGAAGGATTCTACTGAGCGTTTATGATAGCTTGATAGCATACTGTGTTTGTTTATTTAATTAGTTTGATTTATCGCTTTCAAAAGAAATTAATTAATTTTGGAGCGTTATTGTGTCTCCTGGTTAAAATATTCAAATTTTCTTATTACTTCACAGGTTATTTAAAATATTCAAGACCGTTTTCGTATTCGAGAAGCTTTAGATGCTACGACGGTTTTTAAAAGATTGCAAAGTATTTTGTATTTGATTAAATTTATTATCTTTAAAATTATTCATCTCAAAGTTTGCATAGACAAATTTCACTTGAAAAATGTTAACTCCTTTCAAACTTTAATATTTTTTGGTACCTTCTTAATTAAAAACTTTTCATTTGATGTGGTTTCTTCTGCATATTATAATATAGTCTATAATAATCTTTATACACGACACTACAATATTAGTAGTTTTATCGTGCTACATTATCTGTATCTCTTTATTTTACTAATTATGTTTAGAATGCTTCATGTTACTTCAAGGATACCACTTTAAATAAATATGTGTAGTAGCCAGCAGTTCTAAAAACATCCATAGCGTCATGTAGAAAATATCATTTTGCATAATCACTTCCAAATGAATGCTTCACAGCAGCTATGCTCAACCTTTTTATCAGTAAGGGTAATTATTTATTCATTTTTAATTATATCAGGATAGAACAGAGTATGTAAACTGTAAAGTGTTGCTAAGTCAAAATGGCGTTAGTGAAACTTTTCAACTCTACAAAAGAGTAATATTTAAACAAACAAAATATAATAATTATAACGTCATTTATAATATATAAATATTATCTGTAACTTTGTTACTTACTAACTTATATTTTCCTACTTTTGGGATGTTGGAAATCATATTTTAAACGGTCTAATATCATAAATAACTAAATTACGTCAAAATGGCCTTATGACTTATCATCGTAAATATATTTTACTCTCACGAGTAGGTGTACATAAATTATTATTAATAAAAATAGTTTTTATTTATTTTTTGCGCACATTTATCGTTACATGCACAATTCAACTCTATAGTGTACGTCAATGGTATATTATATTACAAAATAATATACTCAAAGAGTTACAATGAATGAAAAAAAACATTTAACCATATTCCAAGGAAAAACTAGTGCTTGGTAGTTATTAGGATGGGTGTGCTAGGTATGCTAAGATTTTTTTCCTATATTTAGGCGAAACATAATAATATGTGACATGGTGTGCCGTATGGTTCTGCACCATTGCTTTACATTATAAAAAAGATTCCGACGTGTCTGTTAAAATATAATAAAACAAGAATAGTAGGGATTTAAAAAAATCCTGGATTAATTAGAAAGATATGATTATAAAAAAGCTACCTGCATTCAAAATATTCATATTTGTATTTTTTGTGTTCATCGAGGTAAAATACAATGACAGTATTTTTTTAAAAACATTATTTAATTTATTTTTATTCAGCTTTTCCCCAGAAAACCTTAATTTATTCATCATTTATTTACACGATTTTAGCTGTTGATTATTCTTCAAAATTATTATTTTAATTTTTTACGATTCATTTTACTTTTACGTGGTTTTATCGAAATTCTCGTGTTATGGTTACTTTTTATCGTTTGTTATTTTGTATAATCCTCTAATCTGCTTATTTAATCAGAGACCTCCGTTGAAGCCTGAAATGAAATAATAATATTATTACGTATTCGGGGCGAGTCGCTCTCGGGCGAAACACTTTGACCACATAATCCGGAGGCCATAGTGACTTTGACCGTAAGCATTATCAAGGAAATTAGTATCGCAGCAGATCTTTTATTAACTTGTCATAAACTAGGAAGAACATTGTCACCCGATACTGTTAATTAATTTTGATAAGCGTATACCCACTAGTAATTACCACAGTGCTAAGATATATCGGTAAATTTCCTATTTAATAAAAATCACCTCAACCATATAATATAATATTTAAGATATTATAGCATAATAATATAGCTCTAAGTACATATTGTAATTGTGAATTATTAAATACACTTAATTAATATCCTAGTTATCGACCTATATAATATATTACTTGTAACGTATATTTTTTACAGTCGTTACTTTCATATAACCCTCATGTTAAGGTGATCGGGACATAAATAGCTCTAAAGATATTAATATAAAATAAGTCACATTTACGCAAATATAATATACGTTAATAAAATGATATTATAAATAGCTAGAAAACAAATGAACAGATACTATGTAATCTTTTTTTCTCGCCCCTGCCCCTATCGGTCACCATCAGAAAGGTATTATTGCTATATTGCAGTTCAGAACTGTTCAGATCCTTCCTCCTAATCACGGAGCTTGCTATACCACAAAATGCGTCGTTTTTCTCAGCTGCTTTGATTTATTCTTTAATAATGAGTTGGGATATGCTGTACTTTTGTAATGTTATAATAACTAAACTAAAGTTTATAATAAATATAAACCCCAATATTTGTGACTGGATACGGTGGTTTCGCTTGCAGGCTCTTTAAGCTTGGACTTGTAAGCCGTCCGACATGTCCATGCGGAGGGGAAATACAGGATTCCAACCACATCCACTAGGAATGTCTGAGTATGTGCTCCGAACGGGAGGAAATGCTCAAATCGGTCCAACCAGCTGTTGAGCCCATCGGCCCGTCCGACTTGGTTGCTACTAATGCCAATTATCTTGCTTTTAAAAAAATTGCGGCGGCTTACTGTGGGCGTGAAGATCTATTCACATAATGTTTGCTGTCCGTATGATTAGCTTCATTTTCTTTGCTATATACACAACGTAACTTCATTTTCTATTCCTAATTTCCTTGTACTTTTCTCACCCTGGCACTTTGCATCAAAGTAAACTCATTAAACTCAGTCAGAGCTCACTTTGAGCATAGCAACCTAAGTCTTGGGCATTTTCTCCCGGGACAATTGTGTCAGATGCTTCACATCACCAATTGTAGGGTCCCGCGATATGCTCGATTAAGACCAAGTGTGGTGCGGGGCGAGTTTTGTTTTCCCCGTGGAGGGCACTTAACTTCAATGTCAGTCCAAGGAATTTTGAGGGTACATCCATACAACCACACCTTGAAAATCGTAGTACTTTATTTGTATACTTTATAATGATCGGGACAGGGTACGTTCAATTTTATTTTTAAATAAGCAGTAATAGTTTCAGCATTTTAAAATTATTATCGAAAGCAAATTAATAATAACCTCCCAACGACACTATACTGACAACATTATTTTATAAGGGCAGCGCAGTTGGATCTAAGTCCAAATCAAAGGTCAAATCATATTTCACAAGAACAACTACCTAACTCTTCATCAGTGAAAATAAAAAAAATAATGGAAAAGTAACGGAAAGAACACATTTTGTCTACTGATAAATTTGCTATTGTTTAAGCGTCAATTACATTGAGCTTTTTTATGAGCTGATTATTGGCAAATTTATAATCTGCCTGTAAATTCGCCCAGTGTAATCATCGAATAAGCTAATAAGCAGGTTGTAAACACTCCACCTAGAAAAGTTGAAAGCCGGTCAACTTTTCACACTACACGCCGGCGTGTGGGCTTACTGCGTCTGCGCAGTAGAGCGATGGTGGTGGAAAAACGAACTACTCATTTTGAAATTTACATTTTTGACGTTTAATGGAAACATTGTTATGGAGCGTAGCGACCTCCCGGTAAAAAAACGAACTACGTTCCGTCAAAATCGCTCGCTGGCTTGTGGCTTATCAGCGAATGGAAAGTTTTGTGTGTAATCATGAAATCGCAGTAGCTGAACCGCCCGCTTTTAAATTCGCCAATAAGCAGCTCGTAAAAAAGCTCAATGTAATTGACGCTTTACTTGATATTTTCTTTCTGAGATATTTAATTATTTTTTTACATGCAACAGACCAGTTGTTCCGTGTGATCGACGACCGTCGGACGTCTAAACTTACGAGTTTGCGAGTGTTTACAAATAATATTCGGTCAAGCGTGCGGACGTAATAATAAATTATTGTTACAAAGTTGTTTACATTTAAGTGTCTCTGACTACAGGGGCGCTTATTAAAAATCAAAAAATACAACGTTGCCAGCAATGGATCACCAAAAAGAAACCCAACAAACAATGTCGTATGATTAGTTGCTCAAAAAATGCAATTTCTGAAGAAGGAGCAAGCCATCGTTCTAGATGCTATCGATGGCATCTCTAAACGAGAATACACACTATCGATCGGGAATAAGGTAGGTCCATGTCATATAAGATATGTATCTAGGATTTCCCAGGGAAGAATATGTATATACTTGAGTAGTGAAGAACAAGCAGATAAATTAACAGAAAATCAAGAAACAGTTAAAATTGGAAACCACATACTAGAAATCAGGCCGCTGATCACCAAATCAAAGAGAATAATAATATCAAAGTGTGTCCTATAATCCCACATAGCGTTTTGGAAGCAAAACTCAATGAATTAAAGATAAAAACTACATCACGTATCACAAGCATCAGAGCTGGTATTAACGAACCGGTTTATGCACATATTTTAAGTTTCCGGAGACAAGTTTATGTAAACCCAGAAGACACAATAAAACTGCCAGAGTCATTGCAAATAAACTTTGATAATACCCTGTACTAGATTTACTACAACTGGAAATAATGAACCTCACATTGTACAATTGCCTGACTCTCTCAATCTACCAAAGGTGTTAACCTCTCTTTCGTTAGAGAGAGAAAATACACTCCAGAAGGATGAACTTGCCGCAGATATAGAGTCGGACAACTCTATTATCAATAAGGATACGCCAATCGGTTCAAAAAGGCCGTTGACCAGTCCAACTGATATCAGCAGCGTAGAATTTAGATTTGAAGATACAGTGAAAAGGAATGCAATCTCAAGCATTCCTGCACTCCAACAGACACCCAAAAAATCGAAAAAAGTATCCACTGAGGATACAAATGAACTGTTGTTACCTGCCAAGGAACATGTTGAAAGTAACCGTCATAGATTTCCCATGGACTATGAAACATTACTCAGTTTCCTCGTAAAAACACATGGAAATCCTAATACCGAAATGATTGCTAATGAATTTACTACTAATATAGAAGCTCTTAATAACATGCTCACAGAAATTTATAGTTATTTAAAAGAACGCAGCATTAAAAGTCGTATTACAAGAATCAAGAAAAGACTCAGTAATCCACAATTGAAAGTTTCCAGTGAAGATATTAGTTCGTTGGAAGAACAAGAGGAACAATAACATAATGCATAATTCCAGCAACAAAGTTAACCAATTTATTCAATCTGATATACATATTGTTTTCTGGAATACAAGAAGCATTCTTAATAGACTAGAGGAGCTTAGAGTGATGCTAGATGAAATTGATATTTTTATAGGCGTGGAAACATGGTTAAACGACACCATTTCTCACATAGTTATTAGCTTCCCAGGTTTTATGGTGCTTCGGTGAGACAGGACGTACGTACGGGATAACGTATGAAGTCATTGATATGCTTCCCACTCCAATAAAACATATCGACACCTCCTACGTAAAGTATTGTAACTTCAAAATCGCAACTTTACAGGAGAGCGGTTTAAAGACACAAATGCTTGGTGTAAGTCGACCTTTTGAATGCTTTGCACCAAATTTGGGATGTTTATTTTCAATCATAAATAGATTTGTTTTGCATTAAAGGATATCTAATATTTTTTGTGGTTTATCAGAAAATGCAGTTACAACACTACACTGCGGAAAAGAATTTGTTCGAAATATTGTATAAAGCACATACAATAGTTTACGGCGGAACCTCTTACATGCATTTAATTGTATGTGATACTTATTATAATTTACGTCGTCATGGTGTTGGTGAAATATATTGTATATGCTAGATACAATTCTTCACTTAGGATTTTTTGCGTATTTAAAATTATAATTCGGTAATAACAATAATTAAAAGTTATGGTATGGGTCATCAGGTAGGTTGGAAAAAATATTCTCTATATAAAATTGCTTTTATTGTCATTTCATAAAACATAAAATAAATTTAAGACTTTCATGACGTGATAAAAATTAAACATACAGAAAAAAAATAGAGAAGAAACAATTTCAATCAAAACTCCATATTAAGGAAGTATGAAAATATTGAAATAAAATTAAAAGAAAAATTACAATCACTTCAAACCAACGTTCTTACGAATAATTGGTACAATAATTTATCAAATATTAAAGTAAAATCAGACATGGGAATAACAATGGGCAGGGGCGGCTCTACCTTAAGAGACCGAGGGGACAGTCCCCCCCCCCATCATTATTTAATTAATATTCAATTACATATTCATGTCACACATGCCTGCCACAATACATTGACTTTGTTAAGTATAATTTAATTATATATTATTTTTATCTGTACCGTTTGCCCATCCTTGATTCTTGTTTCTTGGCCCAACCCTAATGCTCTATGTGAGTTTTGGCTCTACCTACATAGTACAATACAACGATACATCTGGGGTCAAAATTGGGTGGCCCCTTTAAAATCAAAGCAATTTTATATTATGAGATGCTATGTGCGATTGCCAGTTATGATTCTCAAAATTCATAAGGAAGCTGAATAATAAGTACATCTGTAGGCCGCTTTGTACGTGCCATCATCGTGCATGTACCGATGTACCGGCATGTACCGATGCTGGACCGGGGACACCGTAGCAGATACCTGGTCTTGCATAAGTGTGAGTAGGCAATAGTGGGCGTATTATTATTATAATATATTATGAAGTTATCTTTTCGGTCGACTGTAAATTCATATCCCATGACCCACCCACCGGTTTAGTTTATTAGTTAGTTTGCCAGTAAGTAATCAAATATGTAATATATCTCCTTAAGTTTTAAAATATATTATTTGTTAATACATACTATAATAATTTATAATATCTTGAATAATAATAACAAAGAGTATGTGCTATTTCAGTTAATTAAATCAATATTAATTTGTATTACTTAAATATTAATTGTAAAGTACTAGTTGTGGATAGTTGAATTTTACGTTAGTAAAATAAGTATGATAAATAATATTAGGTATTATGATGAATAAGGTGGTTTATTTATTGAAATATAAGTTAATAGTACATTGACATTTGAAGACAAACTAGAAGTGAAACAATTAGGACCTCACCAACCAGTCACCGTCAACAGATTAAGTTATTATGTATGAATTAATCAAAACAAAAAAAGCATTTAACTCCGATCGGTTTACCAAAAAAACATGGTTGACGGCGAGTGTATCCTTGAAAAGTAATTTGTTTTCCTTGTAGCAATAAGATTCTTTCGAACGCAGGAGGCATATGAAGATGAAGTAATAGGTACAAAAAGATATGTTTTCTACGCTTTGATTAATATTGATTAGGTAGGTACTTATTAGATATTTCACGCCATCTGACCCCACTTACTAAAAGATGCTAGAGCCGCCACTGACAATGGGTGATTAGTTGGAAGGGTGTAAGGCTGGTAAGGTGAAAGACTTCAGGTTAGAATATACGTGAAATTGGAAATAAAATCATTTTGCAACTATATTTTTAGTTTGGAACTAATTTTCAATTATATGATGCGAAAAAAGAAGCATGCAAAATTTTAACATACAACCAAAAATAGATTTTTTACACTGACATATTAATTATTAAGCTGATTTTGTTTTCATCCTACAAAAACACAATTTGCTATAGGTGTTCGTATTCACAAATAATAAAATCAATCTTCCTCAGAAACTGCTGGTGGAATTTCAGTGGTAGGTATTAACAGGTATAAAATTACTGAAAAACTCAAGATAACGCTCAGGAAAGATTCCACTATTGCACATATCCAGTAAATCATCTGTCTTAGCTTTTGGAATTGGCAATATTTGTGAATAAAGAACCTTTACCGAAAATGAAGTTTGCTGTGCTGTTGCGTGTGCTAGGTGCAGTGACGACCCGTAGGGGTAGGCAGATTGAGCGTCGCTTGGGGCGGCAGTTACTCGAAGGGCGGCAAATCGAGGAGAATCATTCATTTGTAATGTATAGAAATAGCTACCTAAACTTAGTAATAACAAAAATATCTTTCCATTAAAAAATCCGGTTTACTGGTTTTGTCGAGTTCGCGATATCTAGTTTACTTCCGTTGCTTTTCGACGTTCTTGGTGACCAGAAAAGACACGTGCAGATTTGCGAATAATTAATTTTATATTTTGTTAGCATTGTGTCCATACAACACTTTTTATTAGATATTGGACTCATGAAAGGATGATAAAAATACTGATAGATGGATAGATGAAAAAAATGAGGCGGCATTCTGGCGCTGCCTAGGGCGGCATTTTATCTAGGGACGTCACTGGCTAGGTGTTACTTTTCACGGCCATGGTCGAGAAGACAGTGCTGGACAAGTCGCACTGTAATTAATCTTAAACGGATCATTGTGATTTATATTAATTTGTATTAGTCCATATATGATATTTTAATAGAGCTCTGAAATCAAACATATCTACGTGATTGATCTCTACCACATCCTCTGGTTTTCCCTCTTGTTTTGCTCACCCAACTAGACAGTACCCTTCTGGAGGTGCAAACATTTGTTTGTTTTTCGAACATCTTTCAATCAGGGCTTGAACGTAGTCCTCTTCATTTTCCGTATGTCTCCTTTCCAAAAATTTGTGCTTTATAATAACATTGTATTTATGGACCTCATACAGTCATGTTAAAGTCATAAACAATGCGATTTCTGTTCTGGCCTATCGAGACATCGATGACAACTCGAGTCCTCATTTGCACCTCGTTTGCCTTCAGCCTCCTGCCATATGTATTATGTAGCCACCTTATATGTGAATTTAAAAATTGTGAAATTGAAAACTGATAATTTACGTTTATAATAAAATATACTCAAATTTCCGTGAAGGGTATTCAAAACTTTTTGGAAGTCAAAATTCACAGATACAATTTTTCCGTGTGATGATTGAACATCATGTTTATCAAATAATTTTAACTGATGAGAAAGGTTCTTGCCATAAACTGGGAGTTATTTCGTGGATGCTACTCGTACTTGTAAGTTTTTGAAAATATGACATTGGTCATACTAGTCTTTTTTAGGGACATAGTGACACAACACAATTTAAAATTTTCATTGTTTATGAATAATTGAGACTGCCTTTCTGTTTGAGCTTTATGTGTGTATGTTATGGGTTTATACCATTCATTATTTATAGTTTAAGCAAAGGGGTAAAATCCAGGTCGCCATCTAAGTAAAGTTTGCTTGATCGCTGTCGAACATAACCTGATTCGACCGGTTGGATGGACTTAACATGGTCGGAAAAACTGGTATTCATATCATCAGTTAATACAACATTGTAATTTTTGTGTCGACTTTGTTGATCAGGTGTTAAAACGCCAGTTTTATTATCCACCTTGCCCAAAGCTGTGAATACGAATTGATCACAAATAGAGAATATAGCTAGAAACTTTTTTTGCAGACTTTAACCAGCTCCATGTTATTTTCATTTCGATATTTCGTCAGATGATATTTAATGGTAAAACTTCGCCACAACTGAGTTTCAGTAAAAACTCTGCGTTGCTTTTCATTTATCGCTAATTGAGCAAAATATTACCACTTTTATTTCGATCACCCGTAACCTTAACCATTAAAATTGAGGTTTTTTTTTAAACAACATGATTATAAAGCATTATAAATCTCATAGTTTATGGTAACAGTACCTCTTGAGGTGATTTTTTACAAAAATAGCTCTATATTTTATAACATATCCAATTACTTTTACAGTTAATCTTTTCGAGAGAATGTAGTCTGTTTGTATCAGCAACGCTGGCACTAGTCTCATCATCGTCACAAATAATGTCTAAAAGTTCTATTATCATATTTTAATCAGCACCTGGAGGCAGTTGTGACTCTGTAAAAAGCAAAACAACTAAATAAACATGAATTTATAAAAGTTATCATGCGTATAATATTGTAACTAAAATTGTATGTCACCGTAGAATATGGTAAGTACTACATACAATTTATTTTACTAAAATAAGCACGACGTAAATTACTATAAGTGATAGATACAATATTTTTTTTCAGTTTTTTCCGACGTAAAATATGGTAAATATTACATACAATAATAGTTACAAGCAACGAAACGACGTATAACTTACGATACTTTTTGTTGTCGTACGAGAAAAAGATTAAAAATATTAACTTACTTTGAATCCTAAAGTCACAGTTTCCCTGGGTAGAATTTATTTCGTCCATTGTTGTTTTTCTATTATTATCCGTTTCTATAATATTATACGCTGTACTATTAATTGTCCCATCTGGCCTAATCACACATTTTTGTGCACGCATAGATTTTCTATCAATTTTTGTATTCTTGACACTAAAGTCGTGTAGGGGCGGGCATATTGCGCAATATTTATTGACATTGTCTAGATCTCTTCATTATGGTATTTAATATTTACCAAACCATACAAAAAATACAATATAACCGAAAGTTCACAGTGATAGCGGTGTGTCACCTCCCGTCCGAAGTGAAGTATCGTAATTAGCAGTAACAATACACCCGCGCGGCAAGTTCTCCGTGCGTTTCCCGCGTATAGTGTTGCTAAATACATTACCATACTTTACGTCGGAAAAAATTCAAGAAATTTGAGATACAATAATATGCAATGCTTGAAAATCGCACTTATAATACGAATTTTGAAATTCTGTAAATGGCATCATATGTAATACATACTATGGATACGAAAAATGAAAAAAAGTGAAAAACGACATTTTGTTAGTTACAATAGTATACGTAGGAGGTGTCGATATATTCCTTGACATTTTTAGCCTCATGTTTCATAGCATGGAATTCCCTGACGAATGGAAAAGCATATTATAACATTTTATTAATAAACCTAATTTGGATAGCTTAAGACCTATTGCACTGACCTCGTGTGTCTGCAAAATCTTAGAAATAATAGTTGCAAATAGATTTCGCTGGTGGCTGGAAAGAGAAAAAATTATCCCAGATACACAAACCGGATTCAGGAAAGGTTTTTCCTGTGCGGATAACCTAACAAATGTTGCAATGTATATTGAAAAATCTTTTAATGAAAAAAAGCATACCCTAGGTATTTTTTGGACGTGATTGGAGCCTTCAATAACGTTCAATCAGATATTCTCGTTGAAATATTAGCACAAATAGGGTGCCCCATTAAACTCATTAAATTCTGTTTTTTTCTTGTCTACGAGAGATTAATCTATACTAATTCAAACATAGATCTCCTGAGGACACTATATAAAGCCGTTCCTCAAAGAGGAATTTTAAGTCAGCTGTTTTACATTATATACGTTAGCCACATTGTTCGCAATATACCGAAAGCTATAACAGTCTTCCAATTTGCAGACGATATATCTTTGTTCCTTAAAACTAAAGACCCCAATCAGGATAAAAATATAATGGAATGTGCACTAGAAACAATTAAAAATAATCTATTCAAACTGGGTTTCGATCTATCTCCGGATAAAACGGTATTTGTACATTTCAACAAAAACAAAATACTGCCGGGAGAACTTCAAATTAAATTGAATGATATGATGATTAAATCAACTGACTCAGCCAAATTTCTAGGTATTTATTTTGACTTCAAGCTTTCTTTTGATAAACATGTCAATTACATTGCCCAGAAAGTCAATAGAGCCACCAACATTATAAAGTTCCTCAGAGGTACTTGTTGGGGATCACACCCTTCCACTCTAATAACTTTCTATAAAAGCTACATCAGATCCATAATGGACTATGGAAGCTTTATTTACTTCCCAAAAAATAAAGGAGCAAAGCTACAGTTAGAACGACTACAGAACCAAGCTATCAGATTGGCTCTTGGCCTAAAGAAAAGTACCCCTACTAACATACTACTTGCCGAAGCCAAGATAACATTACTAGAAGAAAGATCTAAATTTCTATGTAAAAACTTCTTGGTAAAATGTATGTCAAATCGTACTTCTAATACGAGATACAATGTCAACAGATTTCTACAAAAAACTATAACGCGAGATCGTACTCCGAAGAGATTTCAAATTTTAAAAGAAAGTATTCAAGCTGTAAATTGTATTGATCATCTGATTTTAAAAAGAGACTTCTACAACTTTTTTAATTATACCTATGAAGATATTATATATAACGTTTTAACTAATATAAAAATAGGAATGGAGCTATCGCACTCCGACTCTCCCGACTTATTATTCAAGTCCAAATTTAGCAATCAAAATGTAGTCCAAATTTTTACGGATGGAAGCAAAATTCCCGATTCACCTTCAGTAGGTGTAGCAGTGTTCTTCCCCCAATCCAACACGTCGGTTACCAAAAGTGTCCACAGATTCACTTCCATCTATACAGCAGAGTGCTTAGCCTTATGCGAAGCCACTAAAATTGCACTTAATTACAAAAATAAAAATATCAACATTTTCACTGACTCCTTAAGTCTGATTCACTTGCTCGAAAATCCAAATTTCAGCATCAAAACTAATGACTACATTCTTAATATTAGAACCAACATTTCCAAATTTAACAATAGTAACGAACACGATGCAAATATACAGATTTACTGGATTCCAGCACATAAAGGAATTAATGGCAATGAAATTGCTGATCAATTGGCGAAAAAATCTGTAAAATACCCATCAGAAAATATAAGAATTCCATACACAGATTTTAAAGCCCAGTTTAAACAAACAATGAGCGAAAATAACGGTAAATATTTAGAAAATCTCGGGAAAGAAAAGGGAACACACTACTATCAAAACTTCTATAGTAGATCTCCTAAAACTTGGTTTAGTAAACATTGTAAAATTAAACGAGATGTAATAGTGACAATAGCTAGAAGCAGAACAGGGCATTACAGTCTCAACGAATCATTGTACAAAATTAAAGTGGTAGATAGCCCTCAGTATCAGTGTGGACATCCCACTCAAGATCTTAACCACATTGTCTGGCAATGTGATGCCTATGACCAGGAGAGAGAAGTATTATTGAATAAGTTGGGAAAATGCAGGTTATACCCTCCTTTTACGATTAATTCATTCCTGGCAAAACCAAATATTTCAGTTATGAAAATTGTACATGAATTTTTCCAAAAATGTAACGTAAATGTCTAGTGTATAGTGTAACAAAAATGTAATTCTGTATCATTAATAATGTAACTATTTATGCCTGTCGTTAAAAAAATGTATGTATACTTTTGTAAACCATTGTAAAGCAGAATAGCCTTCCATTCAGAGAAGAGCTCAATTGCTTCCAAATAAAAAAAAATAAAAAAAACATGCAACAGACATTTCTTCAATCAGTTAGTTTCTTTTTGCTTACTTTACATTAAATTCATTGAATAAAACAACAGCTTTTCACAAATATAAACTCTATTCAGATATTCTTAAAAGTGGATATTTCATCTGTCAAGCTAAAACGAAATAGATAATTGTTTTAAAATTTAAATTAATGCTGCTAAGTTTTAAAATTTATCCTTTTTTTATTAATGCATAGAAAATAATTTGTTAAATACTTTTGTGCATGATATTATTATATGGCTTTATTATTATTATTATCTTTATCTTTTCCGTCCAACTTAGAGTCAATCACTCTCCATATGCATTCATTAACTCTTAAACTCGTTTTCGGTTGAATCTCATATGCACTCTTTTGAAAATATTTTTTTTATCCTTTATAATGATACAAAATAGTACCTCTAAGTTTTATTTATTTCCAGTCAATATTTTTTATATATATTTTTATAATAACAAAATTTTAGTTATATTACGTTTCTTATTATATAAATATGTTTTCAGTTTTAATCAAGTACATTCCAAATTTGACGACAAATGGAAAATTTCATTCTAGACTATTGGATATCTCTACAATTACGTTCCGAAGCCATATTTTCCATCTTGATCGGTCCTTTGAAAACGTGAATACTTTATTCTCTTGTAATACTAAAATAGTATAATGTAATCGATAGATTTTGGATCTTATTGTAGTAGAATATTTCTTTCAAATTGTATTATAACCAATACTGTTGCATTCTTTGTACGTTTTCTTGTCCTATATTTACTATATTAAAACTATTTTATTTAAAATATTTTCTACTTTATTGCATCAGATAAAAAATTCCTACTGAACAACCGTCTACTCACCACACCTTGTCTTAATCGAGCACATTTTGAGGCGTGAAATATAATGTGAATCACCTGCAGTTGTGTAGGTCCAGAAATATCGAATCATTTCTAAAGTCCATGTGTTGTTTTCGAGTCCATTGCTTGGTATACTCTGGTATTTTCTGGATTCTAATAAAGTAATACCCTGTACCTATACCCCGTATTCTCTGCTGTCAGTACATATCATCCCGACGATAGCAAAAATAATTACAAGATAAGAAGAACTTTTTATATACAACGTTTTTAAATTTTCTGTTGAATCATATAAATTTGACTTGACAAGCTTAAACGATCAAAAAAATTTGTACTTGATAGAAATACTGAATAATGAAATATCATTTTATTTTGATTTCCATAGTAATGCACGTATATATTATTTAATAATTTAGTTGCTAGGACCCCCTAACAACCAATAATGGTATCGAAATAACTTTTCATACAAAACAGAATTAACTAATGATTAATTCAATTCTACTTATGACAAGATGGCTAAAAATATTAAAAAAAATGCATTGGCATTGTGCTCTGATATATTCTAAAAGTTTCAAATGTCTAGCTAGTCGGAAAGTTAGTTAAAAATCGATTGCAATATTTGTAACGGACAAATAAGAATATGACCTAAGAAAAACGTTGTAAAAATGCACGTGCAAATTGCAATATTGCATGCATGGATCCAAAAAAAGTCCGAAAGCTTCTAAATTCTCACGCGAAAATTTATTATTGAACTGTGCGATATCAGTACCTGCGCAGTGGAATGAAAGTGGCGAGCCTGCTTGTAAAAAAACGAACTACACCGCGCATTTTGAGGTTAACCAATTTTCACGTACTATACAATGACAATATTACGTCTGGATTACTCTTGAAGAATGAGATTGGCGAGACAGTCAACTTGTTTACGTGTAAACAGTTATTATCGCGAAAGTTTAAAATACACACTATTCGTGCAAGTAAATACATGCACGTATACAGGCGCTATAATACCAAATATTCGCTGGAAGTATTTATTTTAAAGTCTCAAGATACGGTTACTGATCGTAAAGCAGCACCATATATCATTGAATAGCTGGCATTTTCTGACTAAGTATCTAGGTACAACTGAGAGTCTCAGGTATTCTATATCGAGTTGAATACTGATTCAACTATTCTCATTCGTACAACTATATTTCTTAAAGTATTTGAAGATCTTTGTATTATAGTGACGCCTTAAAGTTGTTTTTGGTCAAAATAAATTTTGAATATTCAATCTGTCTTATTATGTGAATGCATACATCGTGACAGTTGGATTTGTTACACATATCAAACATGTCCAACTTTAAGTAGGCTGTGTTATATTACTATCAATATTTTATCACACTCTTCCATTATCGTTTTTCAACTTGAATAGACGTATTATATTCAATTGAAAATGCTAAGATATCACAAATTTAATTTTACAAACGTCGTAAAAATAGTTAGTTTTGCTCTTCTCTTGGGCACTCATTAAACTATCATACAAACATCATACTGTGCAAAGAAAAAATTATGTCCCAGTTTAAAACGGGTGGATTTATATATCCTTTCTCTCTCTGCTGTGACCGGTCGTGAGTGTATGAATATGAATTGAATTATACAAAATCACATGGGGTTCCTCATGGTTAAAATCAAAATTACTCTCGTGCAAATAGGCCAAGAAAATAAAAATTGGGGTGGCTATTGCTTCCCCCATCAAAATTTTAATGAAGTCTTATTTTATTATTATTCGCTTTCTACATTTCCACGATTCAATACCTATGGACATATGGCATAATTGACCAAAATCCATACCGCAATCGGCGCATTTGACATGCCTCATATTATGTACCTAATATCAGTTTATTGAACAATGTTATGCGTATAGACATTGCAATAAAAATGAGAGAAAAATTAGAAATAAATAAAAACAAATAGTATTAATTATTGAATAAATTTAATAAAACGCAAATTTTATAGTATTTTTTCCACTTTTATTAATTAAATCTGGACCGGTTTCGTCCATCTCAGAATGACATTTTCAAATAAATAATTTTTATACAACAAGCATTTATCAAAACAAATTCAAATGTGACACAAATAATCTACCAATAAATTGAATTATCCATCCAATAATATTTTGTCAATAACAATTAAATTACAATTATTAATGAAATTGGATATTAATATTTAATAATGACACTAAAATAAATATTCTAAATTATTAACGTAAAACAAAATATAAGACAATAACACATGTTAATATATCACCAAACAAATATTTATGATTAATCAATATTTTATAATATAATATATTAAATGTGATTTATAATTCGTTTATAAATTTACAGTTAATTATTAATCAAATATTAAATGTCACATTTGAATTTTTTTTGATAAATGCCTGTTTTATAAAGACTAATTAGTTGAAAATGTCCAGATTTGATTAATAAAAGTGGACAAGGTACTATAAAATTTGCGTTTTATTAAATTAAATTAATAATAAATTTCCACCATGAATTGACAGTTAACACAATAACAGAAAATGATTTTATTTCAACTACATAATGTAAAATTACGTGGTTATAAAACATAATACCACGATATAACTACATGACGTTTATATTTAAGTAATTGGTTGAATTTCTGAATAACTAGACTGACTTAATTAATTAATACCTGCTACTCCTGCTAGTAATAAAATAAAAGAAACGCGTTTCTAAATTGGTAGTGAGCTTTCACAAAGAAAATGTTTTGTGAAAAAGACATTGGCACGAATAAAGCATTAAAAATATTTAGTCATATCCACCCACCACTACTATATTATAGAAGCAAATAATTCTTAACACGCACATAGTAAAAACTTTAATACTTTGTATTTGAAAATATGTTTTTACTATATAAGGTATTGACAATCAAGTAATACAATGCATTCAAACGTAAGTAAATAAACCGCAAACAGTTTTTTTTTGTCAGTGCACTTTTATGTTAGGTACATGAACGCTGCATGTAGTATGGATACTCCGTTGATTCTTCAAACTGAGAATGTGGCGCCGAAGAAACATATTGTTATGATCCGCCAACTCATTCCACCAGCTGCACCATCGGTGATATTATGTTTGAAGCCAATGGTGAAGCCATCACGGTGGCCATGGCATGATTAGGAAGAGACGCATCACTCGCATAGACACGATAGAAGAAAGACTTCCCAACCTTTTCTATCCCCCAAACCCTTAGGAAATGTTTTATTTATGTTCGCACCCTTAACTGATAGACACTTAAAATGAGTCAGTGCAATATACGCGATGTAAAATTTTACAATAACTAAGCAACAACGAATTTCAAAATATAAAATAAAACCAAGATGCGGTACGACCATTAACTATTAATATTAAATATAATATATATAAATGATAAATAATTAAAAGAACTAATATTAAATACATATTTCGCTTAACAAAATCCAATTCGAGTAGAAACCCCTATTTTTCTCAATATCAGTATCTGCTTATAATTTATTCGTTACAATATCTACACTTTCCTTACCCCCTTATCAATATAATCAATATACGGTAAATCATTATTTGATACCATCCATTGGTCTTTTCAAAATAATTGCTACTAACGATTTCTATTTGTTTTAGGGGTGAGCAAGTTATTAGAGAAAGACACATGCTTGGTTTTCTCTTTTACACCAACTGCAAGGCTATGGCAGAGGAAAAGAGTTCTATATTCCTATGACTCGGTCACTTTACCTTAGCTGCAGATATGGACGGATCTCTTTGATAAACAGTTTACCTTGACGGTTGCCGTTCAGACGGTATCCAATTTTAAATTCAGTATGTCAGTAGCTTCATATTTGGACTTTTCATAGAATCAGTGAATTACAAAGACGTACAGATGAGTATTTATATATATTTTTTTTTAATTATTAATAACCATCTCTTTTTCGTACAAGGTGGTTGTTAGTAATTTTGAACAATCACGAACACCCAGGCTTTGAAAAATACACATAAATATTGTGTCCTGACCGGGAATCGAACCCAGAACTCTCGAGCGGAAGGCAAGCGCCTTGCGCACTGCACCACGAGAGCTGCCTTATATATATAAGTATTATAATGTTTTCATAAATTCTCTGTCTTCAAACATTGATCACGAGTCTCCATTGTAAGTAAATACCATGTCTCTATTTTTTATTTAATTTAATTAGATTAATATATAATTGAGCTTTGAATGAAAAATCGTTAACTCCCTAAATTACACTGTTTTCTTTACATGTACAGTATTTAATCATGTACATATTATTTAGATCACACTTGGCGCCCTAATTACTAGAATTATATACATCTACAAGACTATAGATTTAAGTTTCACTGATAGTCAGATCCATGTGACAGCGCGATCACACGCTTTGATATTAAGAGTCATTTAATTAATCTTACGTTAACCGTTTTTTTATTCTTTCCTCTTTCTTACACATCTGCTTAACTTTTATTCCTTTGCCAACACATAAACATTTACAGTTTTTACCATGACACTCTCCAAAAAGGTCTAAGCGATTTGTAAATGCACCAAGATTACACTAAATGTATAGCACTTAAACAGTGAGTTAAGTAGACAGTAAAATTTAGCTTGTATTATGTAGTGTATTATATTCAGCAAATATCCCTGACTTTGCGAGATTATTTATAAAAAACATTTTTACAAATATAATACTTAGAGTAAGTAATATACTTATGTTCTAATTGCATTATAAGACCAATAAAACAACGCCATAGTGCTAAATGTGAATTGCACGAGAGTAGCAGAATTTAGAGGGTGACCATTATGTTTTGTTCATTTTACATTAAAATTTTAAATTAACTCAATGAACCCGGTCTGAATACCTGCTTGAAATGCAAAAAGGAAGACAGCAAATTTAAAACATTTGTTTACCTAAGCGAATCGACAGAAAGTGATAAATATTCGTCAAACATTTAAAATAAAAAGGTTTCAAGCAAATTGAAAACCTGTCCCTGTTTCTCATTCAAACCATGACGTCCTTATTCTCCATTGTAATGTCATATGCTTTTAATGATAAAGGCGGCTTTTTGGTATTTGTAATGGGGCAATTTAGTCTCTTGGAGCCTGTAGGCCGAACAACAATAATTAACAGTATAACAAATATTTAAAAAAAAAAATCATAAGATTGTCATATTGCATTAATGCGAAATTCTGAATATGTGTATTCGGATATGTTCTTGTGTATTCTGAAACAAAATTTATATTTAATATCTATTGAAGAATAATGTGTTCATTTCGAGAAATACTTACTTTAATAGATGGTTTTTACATAATAATTGATAGTTAGCATTTGAACATTGATAGATTATTTAACGTAAATAATTATTTATTACGTAATTCCCCACCTAATAAAGCGTTATGTTTAAATTTTTGCATCACATGAAACAAATAAAATTATCGTTAATGAAAGTTATTTGATATGTGTTAACCTTCATATCGATTATAATTCTAACTGACAAGAATATTGATATTAAAACACTATAATATTGTAGGTTAGGGTTGTTTTATTGTTTGACGTTTAGTTATTATTACATGATAGTATGGCTTTATTATTTTGGTAGTTTTATGTAAATTGCGGACAAACAGAGTTTTCGTTGAACGATTGTTCAATTTAAAGATTATTTGCAAACCACTTGATTGAAAGGTTTGATATCAACTGGTTTGAATACTGAGAATAGTGTACTTTCTTTTTCAGCACTAATATTGCTATAGGCTGTGTTTTTAATTAATAGATTGCGATTTGTAAGAATTACGTAAGAAACTTTAAATAAATTATTTTAATAAATAACAATATGTTTATTTGAAATCCAAACTTTACTCGACGGTTTAAACAAATGTTTCGGATAATTTATTAAGATATTTCCATACTGTGGATCTCCATATTATGCCATAATATTATATATATTTGGTTTATCTGGTCATAATATTATGGAAAAGCTAGGAGTCTGTAGAAAAATCGAAGGACGTAGAAGATGTGAAAAAATTCAAAATAACTGGATTGAAAGATAAAAAAACGATAGTCATCTCTTTACCAATAGCCTTCTTAGCTGTAGAAGTAAATCGCAAAGGATCATTGAGGTGGGTAGTAAAGATAACAACTGCGTAAAATAATATGAAATAACGTCATTAATATAATTCATGATATAATAGAATTTACTACGCATGTTTTATTAATGTTCTACCATATATATCCATCATAGCTTTACACCTGTATGCTATTTTATTAGATAATTAATGTCAGTATTATATCATCTAAAATACGAGTTTCTTAAAAATAAGGTTCTTTCAAAATTTATACGCTTTAGGACGTATAACTTTCATGAAAAACAAAACAAGGGTAGTACCTAAATTAATACCTTCATTAGCTTGATATATCATCTAAATTTTGAGCCTTTGTACATCTTTAAGGAAGAGGAGAGTGAATGAACGGACACATTTTCCGCACGTGCGTCGAATTACCAATCCACTTCCGCATGACAACTCGAGACCCTCACAAAGCGAAACGCAGTGCCATAAAGGAACCGCGTCACGATCCGTTCGGGTTAACATGAATATGTCACATTTGTCTCTCTCTCCCCCTAGATATCTTCACCTCTCATTACGTGATATATAAATATAACGAATTTATTGATTGTGGACGGATTCATTTTGAATTATTTCATTGCGATACTGTCACATAATGGCATTTAATGTTCTTTCAGTAATATTTTGAAGCATGGATCGACAACAGTATGAAAGTATATTAGGTTACATCTAAAATTTACGTATTACATTTTGCCATAATCTATATTACCGGAAAGAGATGACATTATAGCATTGATATAACACAAATACGCGTTGTTTGAGCATCATTGCAGACATTAATGTTTCAATTCTATTAGATTCAATAAAAAACATTAATTTGATTTTGATTGGTATCAAATAACTGACAATAACGCTGTCATTATTCTTAGATATTTGATAGTTACGACTTGATGCTTACGAGCTCTTACCAGAAGCTTATATAAATTATACGATATGATTGTATTTTTAATTTACATACCTGTCTATTTTCTTCTTCTTTCTGCGTATTTTTCAAGTTTTGTATTTAGACAATATGAATATGATTTCAATATTATACGGCAGTTTACTTTCGATACAGCATTTTACGTTGAACTGCGCTACAACTAACGCATACACTATAATTTTCAGACACTAAAATTATTGTAAATACTAAATAATTACAAGATAAAAAGAACTTTTTAAATACCACGTTTTTTAATTTTCTGTTGAATCATATAAACTTGACAATTCTATGTATTGATAATTTAGGACAAATAAGGCAATTGTCAACAAATCATTTTTTTTTTTGCTATTCTGCAACAAACAAACAAATATAGAATACTGAAATGTCTTTTTGATTTTCATAGTAACGCACGTATATATTAATAATTTAGTTGCTAGGACCACCCCTTTAGCAACCGATAATAGTGGATTGGATTACGGATTTCTTCCGAAATAACTTTTCATACAAAACAGAATTAACTGAACATTAATTCAATTCTACTTAAAGATGGCTAAAAGTATTAAAAGAACTCATTGGCATCGTGTTCTGATATATTCTAAAAGTTTCAAATGTCTAGCTAGTCAGGAAGTTAGTTAAAAATCGATTGCAAGATTTGTACTGGATAAACAACCACCGGACAAATAAGAATACGACCTAATAAAAACGTTGTAAAATACATCTGCGTAGGTACTCAATACGGTAATAATATATATTTTATCAGAAAATACTTTTCTATGATAATGTCTTTAAAGTGAGTATTTTACTGTTTAGTCGACTTTTTCTGGGATCATAATATAATATTTAGGTAAGTACTAATAACGTTATTCAATTCTTGCACAATTAATGGATTTATACACTTAATAAAATATCAATTTTACAAAAATCGGAAGTAAAATATTGATTCTTTAAAATTCGAAATTAACTAGCAGCTTTTACATGAAATGCTTCTCAGATTGCTTTATTTTTGGGAATTGTTTTTTTGTTTTGAAATCAATGTATCAATTTTATTAAGTGCCATAATTACTAACCGACGCCAGAATTACTCCAAATTTTAGTTGTAACGTACTTGCACTTGCTAATAATAATATAATTAGCTACTTATTATAATCAACGAATAATTTATAAGATTTGATAATATAATATTGTTTATATTGAACACACATAACTTGAAAATGCCTCAGATATATCTACTAGAAATAATCTTTTTTAATGCATGGAATTTTTTCAAAAAACGATTTTTTTCTGGTGCGTATGTACCTATATATATGACGCCCATGATGGCCGAGCGGCTTAACCATCGGCTTATAATATAGTGGGTCGCAGTTTCGAATCCTGGGTCTGCCAAATACATAAATTATTGTTTTTTTAATTTGTGTTTGGAGTCAGAATATGGACCTAACAGCTTGATCAAGAGGCTTACATCCTTTTCTCGTAAAAACAAAAGTTTGTTAATACAAACTTCCGCTCTGTATAGGCCCATATTATGATCCTGTTAGGATTGTACATGGTTATACGTCTAAGAAAAGAAGGTATAATATTATATTTGAGGTGTTTTCAATTAATTATGTATGTTCAAAGATAACAATATTATGTTTCATTATTTTTTTCTTGTGAATATTTTATAAGTTACCTTATAATTCTTTAATATTAACTTTCATATCTTACCAGAGCCAACAATCTTTTGTTTATTTTTTTCATATATTCTATATCGTCAACATAACTCGACGGGACACTACGGATAACATTTTCCTGCTTACAAAGAGGTTGATTTATTTGATAACTTTATGACAGATGACATTTGTTGCGTACACAAGTTATTGTGTAAGTGGATTACGTTTGCATGCTTAAAACAACTTTAAACCCTTTTTGTATATTTGTTTTATTTTTATATATATCAACTATACCTATTGTCTGAATTTTGAGGGTATTCAAGTATAATAACATATTGTACGATACATTGAATAAAGACCGATTATCTACCTGTGGATTACCTCTGAAGATACTATTCAGATTCCTAAATGTTGTTTTAATTTTTGAAGTTATACTTCTTTAGGCGCGTTTGGAAAATCAGATCAGAGTGTATTTTTGGCGTGTGACATGAAACATATAATTTATTTTTTCACACAAAAATAAACGCACTCGATTGGATTCGAACCACCGATTGTTCGGTTATCAGCCCAACGCACTACCATTACGCCACAAAATGATACTCCAATCGTGACAATTATACAGTATAATATTATAGTTTAGAGTTGTTCCGTTGCCTAGGCAGCGAATTTATTATTGTCGGCCATTTGCAATTCCTTACGAAAACAAACAATTAAACGCCATAATGGCAGTTGTCATTTTAACAATAAAAACAACGATAAATAATTATACAATTTACTAATATAAGTTAAAGTGTTTAGAAATAAATCAACGTTGTTCCAATAAGCGGTTCTTTTTCTTGAGTGTGTAATTTAACAAGATAATTTAGAGCTAGTCGAAGAATCTAGGTTATCACAAGTTTTGTTTTTGTTTTGTTACCCCAAAGAAGTATAACTTCTAACGCACGTACATAAGTACACACACCGATTTTTTATATTCACGTATTAATTAATTTTCAGAAAATTGAACTAGCATTTAACATAATACGTATGTATTACATTTTAGTATAGGTTGATTTTCATAACGTATTTTGCATTAAGTAAACATCCTAGAGAACCTTCTAGTAATACGAGGACTCCATTTGAGTGTTTACAATAGCGGTAGGTATTTCGTAAATTATTGCAAGCAGCCCCAAAGTTTAGTTCAGAATAATTGGCTATTTACCAAAAGCATCTAATGTTCATTATATATTAGGTAAGTGCTTAATTCCTGCTGTAATTTACAAATAATTGTAATATATTATATATATATAATATTTGAAAATTATTAATTGCATTTCATTCAATAATTTAAAGTACCTACCCATTTAATTATCTTTCTTAATATTTTTCTTTTTTTCTTCTCGTGCCATCTCTTATCGAAGATCGGCTACCATTAGCCCAATCTCACATATAAAATCGTCTAGCCTGGAAAATGATCACAAAACAACACCAACGGCAACTGTAACTATCTTTTATTTGCAGACAAAGGCGTGACCATGCCGGGAGAGTAACGTCACGCGGCTTAATGAAACGAAGGAAAACAGCATCTTCTGCAACATTTTGCTATTCAAACTGCGACGCATGTCGGGTGAAATTTGTTATATGCGACAAGCAGATGTTTTTTTTCAACCAAAAATGTCACACTGATAATTTATGGACCCGTGGTTACACGCTTTCTCCTTCTATCATAACACTCCATCTTTGTACCTCCAGCAAGCCATATGTCATTGTTTGCTTAATATTGAAGAGACTGACTTTCTTTTTTAAATATTCACGCCTCTCCTCTGCGTGACTCGTTGGTCTGACAAAAAATAACGTCTCATTATCTATTTTTCTCAATATTTTTTGTATCTTTTATTACGTCAAGTGATGAAGCTGCCAAATATCTTTATTTCATTTAATAATAACCCGTATTCTCAAAATGTTATTAACCGTCTTGGCAATGAGATACTTCCGCTCCGTCCACTTCCGCTCTCTTTAGGGATACCAAAACTGATAGTTATCACTAGGTAAGTATTATGAAACACACCATTACTCTATTATCAAGAAGATTTCAAGTTGTACTTTGTTTGGAATAGTTTATAAATTCTCGTGAAGCTTTAGAGATTTTGCTGGATTCTGGTCAAGAATCAATCACATAGAGGGTAAAACAACGATCATTTATATTACAATAGAAAAAGTGCAGATTTCATAAAAAAACATACATTACATTATGAAATAAAACAGATCTCCGAATACAAATACTAGCTAAAATAAACATTGAAATATTTTTTTTCTTGGTTTCCTTTCTTAGATTACGTATCGTATCTACTTTAGTATATTTATAATATTGTTATATTCTATTAGTTCCTATTATATAATACAGTATAATAATATCACTAACATACATCCGGCTACATTAACGGTTCCCGTGGTACAGTGTGTAAGACGCTGGGCTTCCATTCTCCCTCCGGGTTCGATCCCGGTGAGGACACAATATATATATATGTACTAGCTGACTCGGCAAACGTTGTTCTGCCATATAAATTATTTCTAGTGAATATTTTGGTTGTTAAATAAAAAATAACGAATGTATCGTAAGTGTGTGGGGATGGGATCTATGACAGAAAGATGAATAGAGCGCTGTAAACGATGATCGCCGATAAAAACAAAAAAACATCAACCATTCATTTTCTCAATTCAAAATGAGTAATGATGTTCATAATGAATGAATTACCTGTGACAGGATCTCGTTGTTGAATGTTTATGCAATATCCGTCTTGTCCCTTCCAGAAAATTAGCGGATATTGGAGAGCGTCGTATGAACGGTGTGTGTCAGCGATGAACTCCAGATTATTGTTTCTTCTTCGAATCACGATTTCTCGCGTCGATGTGCGGTCGCCAACCATGATTACAGCAATGTCGTCAACAACAGGCACATTAAATCGACGCACGTGCTCTCCAGCTGGTGTTTTATCAGTATGCATCAACGTGCATCCACATGATTGATGTCCTCACCGCCCATGAAGTAGATTTGTAAAAAATTATGTGGTTCGTTTGGCATTGGCAGCAATGAGCCTACTTTGTGGTATGCTTGGCCTTTGATTTTGAACGTAAAATGGAATTGTTGACCATTTGCAAAGTATTGTGAACTATTTCTGTTGCTCCGAACGAAGTCATTTGGAAGCATGAATTGAATGTGCAGTGAATGAATTGTCAGGAACAGGTTTGAATCTGGAACCGTACCGATGAGCAAGCCGTTTGATGGTTCTGGTGGTATCTCAATTTCTGGTAGTTGCACTTTTCCTGATGCGCAACACATCCCGGCTGACTCATGTTTGAATTTGAGCGCATGACAATGGGGATATTCTTTGTCCATAGCACCAATCAGCACTTTTGGATGAGCGAAATATTCAATATCTGGCTCGTACTCGAATGCGAGACGAAGGAACAAAGCGGATGTTAATGTTCGATGTACTTGTTGGCGTTGTCGGTCATTTGCTCTGCGTGTGTTAACTACGAACCGGCGCGCTTGGCTCCGTTCCAATTGTCGTTGTTGATTTTGTTCAGCTCGTACCTCTTCTTGTGATTGAGATGCACGCAATTGCGACATGCTTACACGCATATTTTTGTTATCTTGTTGGATTTGTTCGTCTGTTCTTTCTGCTCTACTATTTCACATGTTTGTTGCTTTATTCGTTCGACGGCCCAAATGGCCCCCCTTGCGTCTTGCTGGCATTGTGACTTTGATACACGCACATAAAAGTAGATAAATTAAAATAAATCGTACAAAATTTTGCACGCACTGCGTTGTGATATGCCGAATGAAATGTCAAAATGACGCGACGCTTCTCTTAAATTCTTCTCGGACGTAGCGCCATCTGTCATTCAACAACATAAATAATTTCGTTCTGTTACGAACGACGGTTAAATTTGTTCATACAAAAATAATAAAATCGCGATTAAAAAATAGAAAGGTGGGGGTAGGAGAGTGAAAATTTGGAGTTATAGGTATTTTTTTATGCCAAATAATAAAAAAAATTCAAAAAAATAAAAGAAAATTTTTCTGGATAGAGATACCCTAATCACCTAGCGGTATGAAATATACTTGATGACCTATTCTCATACCGAACAAATATACATAAAATAATTCATAAAAATCGGTCGAGCCATTTCGGAGGAGTTCGACCACAAACATCGTGACACGAGATTTTTATATATATAGAGATGTGATTTTCTCAAAGCCTGGGTGTTTTTAATTGTTCAAATTACTAACAACCACCTTGTACAAAAAAGCAAGGACATGGCTAATAATAAAAAAAATAGTATATACACCAATGAATCTTTCTATTATATGACGAATTTAACAACATAAACGAAAAATATACTTTATCTCTCTCATAATTAATTCTAAATGATGCAGCTAATATCATCTATAAAGTATTCAAATATATTTCATTTTCCCACAAAAAGGTTGTACGCAATAAAAGTTTTTCATATTATGCAGGTTTAAATTTACATATTTTCATCTCTCTTGGGAATATCTAGAGACCTTTAGAAACTTTTGTTAATAAATAAATACTTTTACTCGGTGCTACAATTTTATAATACGTCAATAGACGTTTTACTTACTCAATATGTAAAGAAGTCTGTGAAAGTCCTACATTCATACAAACTAGGCTCAGTGGAACTAATTGTTTATTATAGAGGTAAGTATTAAAATATAAATTATTAATACAAGAATAGTTATTTTACGTTGTACCTGTACAATTACACATATAGTAAATAATATTACATAAGATAATGAACATCGGTTTTTTTACTTGATGTAAACTGGTTTTTCTCTATTTTTTTAATTATTTAAAATAATATTTACAATCACTTCCATAACTAATATAAATACATAACTACGAACTTGAAAATATGATTACAATAATTTCCGTTACACATATTATATTATTATAAGCAATGAAAATAATAATGTATTATTTTTAGTTAGTTAGGTACTCGTATATAACATAATATCGTACTTTACTTATACTGGAAATAACTTAGAAGAGAACACGTAAGACTTGTTAACTTAACAAAGCTATGAAATGCCAAAATGCGAAATACATGCACATTATCTCTATCACTATATATATAAAAATCTCGTGTCACGATGTTTGTGGTCGAACTCCTCCGAAATGGCTCGACCGATTTTTATGATTTTTTTTATGTATATTTTTTAGGTATGAGAATAGGTCAACAAGTATATTTCATACCGCTAGGTGATTAGAGTATCTCTATCCAGAAAATTTTTCTTTGATTTTTTTGACAATTTTTTTTTTGTATTTTTTTTATTATTTGGCATTAAAAAATACCTATAACCCCAAATTTTCATCCTCCTACCCCCACCTTCCCATTTTTTAATCGCGATTTTATTATTTTAGCATGAACAAATTTAGCCGTCGTTCGTATTTCAAACAGAACGAAATTATGTATGTTGTTGAATGACAGATGGCGCTACGTCCGAGAAGAATTCAAGAGAAGCGTCGCGTCATTTTGACATTTCATTCGGCATATCACAACGCAGTGCGTGCAAAATTTTGTACGATTTATTTTAATTTATCTATTTTTATGTGCGTGTATTATAGTGCACAATGCCATCAAGACGCAAGGGGGGCCATTTGGGCCGTCGAACGAATAAAGCAACAAACATGCGAAATAGTAGAGTAGAAAAAACAGACGAACAAATCCTACAATCTAACAAAAACGTGCGTGTAAACATGTCGCAATTGCGTGCATCCCAATCACAAGAGGCACGAGCTGGACACAATCAACAACGACAATTGTAACGGAGCCAAGCGCGCCGGTTCGTAGTTAACACACGCAGAGCAAATGACCGACAACGCCAACAAGTACATCGAACATTTACATCCGCTTCGTTCCTTCGTCTCGCATTCGAGTACGAGCCAGATATTGAATATTCCGCTCATCCGAAAGTGCTGATTGGTGCTAAGGACAAAGAATGTCCCCATTGTCATGCGCTCAAATTCAAACATGAGTCAACCGGGATGTGTTGCGCATCAGGAAAAGTGCAACTACCAGAAATTGAGATATCACCAGAACCATTGAACGGCTTGCTCATCGGCACGGTTCCAGATTCAAACCTGTTCCTGAAGTCCATTCGCACATTCAATTCATGCTTCCAAATGACTTCGTTTGGAGCAACAGAAATAGTTCACAATACTGCGGCAAATGGTCAACAATTCCATTCTACGTTCAAAATCAAAGGCTAAGTATACCACAAAGTAGGCTCATTGCTGCCAATGCCAAACGAACCACATAAATTTTTACAAATCTACTTCATGGGCGGTGAGGATATCAATCATGTGGATGCACGTTGCGGCTACAATAGCCTCAATTCGCCTAATGCCAGGCACATCGTCGGCGAACTGGACGCCCTGTTGAATGAGCACAATGAATTATTGAAATTCTTCAAAGCACACATGCACGAATTGCAAAGTGACAATCACGCTATTGTCATCAATACTGATAAAACACCAGCTGGAGAGCACGTGCGTCGATTCAATGTACCTGTTGTTGACGACATTGCTGGAATCATGGTTGGCGACCGCACATCGACGCGAGAAATCGTGATTCGAAGAAGAAACAATAATTTGGAGTTCATCGCTGACATACACTGTTCATACGACGTTCTCCAATATCCGCTAATTTTCTGGAAGGGACAAGACGGATATTGCATAAACATTCAACAACGAGATCCTGTCACAGGTAATTCATTCATTATGAACATCATTACTCATTTTGAATTGAGAAAATGAATGGTTGATGTTTTTTTTGTTTTTATCGGCGGTCATCGTCTACAGCGCTCTATTCATCTTTCTGTCATAGATCCCATCCCCACACACTTACGATACATTCGTTATTTTTTTATTTAACAACCAAAATATTCACTAGAAATAATTTATATGGCAGAACAACGTTTGCCGGGTCAGCTAGTATTTATATAAAAATCTCGTGTCACGATGTTTGTGGTTGAACTCCTCCGAAATGGCTCGACCGATTTTTATGATTTTTTTTATGTATATTTTTTAGGTATGAGAATAGGTCAACAAGTATATTTCATACCGCTAGGTGATTAGAGTATCTCTATCCAGAAAATTTTTCTTTGATTTTTTTGACAATTTTTTTTTTGTATTTTTTTTATTATTTGGCATTAAAAAATACCTATAACCCCAAATTTTCATCCTCCTACCACCACTTTCCTATTTTTTAATCGCGATTTTATTATTTTTTTATGAACAAATTTAACCGTCGTTCGTATTTCAAATAGAACGAAATTATTTATGTTGTTGAATGACAGATGGCACTACGTCCTAGAAGAATTCAAGAAAAGCGTCACGTCATTTTGACATTTCATTCGGCATATCACAACGCAGTGCGTGCAAAATTTTGTACGATTTATTTTAATTTATCTATTTTTGTATGCGTGTATTACAGTGCAAAATGTCAGCAAGACGCAAGGAAGGCCATTTGGGCCGTCGAACGAATAAAGCAACAAACATGAAAAATAGTAGAGCAGAAAGAACAGACGAACAAATCCAACAAAATAACAAAAACGTGCGTATGAGCAAGTCGCAATTGCGTGCATCTCAATCACAAGAGGCATGAGCTGAACGAAATCAACAACGACAATTGGAACGGAGCCAAGCGCGCCGGTTCGTAGTTAACACACGCAGAGCAAATGAGCGACAACGCCAACAAGTACATCAAGTATTTACATCCGATTCGTTCCTTCGTCTTGCATTCGAGTACGAGCCAGATATTGAATATTCCGCTCATCCAAAAGTGCTGATTGGTGCTATGGACAAAGAATGTCCCCATTGTCATGCGCTCAAATTCAAACATGAGTCAGCCGGGATGTGTTGCGCATCAGGAAAAGTGCAACTACCAGAAATTGAGATACCACCAGAACCATTGAACGGCTTGCTCATCGGCACGGTTCCAGATACAAACCTGTTTCTGAAGTCCATTGGCACATTCAATTCATGCTTCCAAATGACTTCGTTCGGAGCAACAGAAATAGTTCACAATACTGCGGCAAATGGTCAACAATTCCATTCTACGTTCAAAATCAAAGGCCAAGTATACCACAAAGTAGGCTCATTGCTGCCAATGCCAAACGAACCACATACATTTTTACAAATCTACTTCATGGGCGGTGAGGACATCAATCGTGTGGATGCACGTTGAGGCTACAATAACCTCAATTCGCCTAATGCCAGGCGCATCGTCGGCATACTGGACGCCCTATCGAATGAGCACAATGAATTATTGAAATTCTTCAAAGCACACATGCACGAATTGCAAAGTGACAATCACGCTATTGTCATCAATCCTGATAAAACACTAGCTGGAGAGCACGTGCGTCGATTTTATGCGCCTGTTGTTGACGACATTGCTGGAATCATGGTTGGCGACTGCAGATCGACGCGAGAAATCGTAATTCGAAGAAGGAACAATAATCTAGAGTTCATCGCTGACACACACCGTTCATACGACGCTCTCCAATATCCGCTAATTTTATGGAAGGGACAAGACGGTTATTGCATAAACATTGAACAACGAGATCCTGTCACAGGTAATTCATTCATTATGAACATCATTACTCATTTTGAATTGAGAAAATGAATGGTTGGTGTTTTTTTGTTTTTATCGGCAGTCATCGTCTACAGTGCTCCATTCCTCTTTCTGTCATAGATCCCATCCCCACACAAGTACGATACATTCGTTATTTTTTATTTAACAACCAAAATATTTACTAGAAATAATTTATATGGCAGAACAACGTTTGCCTGGGCAGCTAGTATTACTATAATAGGACATTTAAGAAACATTATTTTCAAAATATAAAAATAGTTTCAGAAATATGTGTTTATTTGAATATTTCTATTTTGAAACAAGATGTTAAAAATATTGATAAGAAAAACTTTAAACTGGTGACACAGTGTAATGATAAATTCATTAATTTTAAATAGTATATTATCTATTAACTCATTTAGTTCTGACACCGCGACTGGCGCGGTTAATTTACATGATATTTAAATGTGATTAAAAATTAATTAACAGGTCAACTGTGATTGTGTTAATAGTTTGATAAAGTGTGATTCTTATAAAGTATTGCAATTCTATTTTTATATTCAATAGTTTCATTATTACTGTTCGGTTATACAGAATACAGTGGAAAACACATTTTGAAAATACCCGATATACTGGATTATTTGTTAGTTTGGGCTAGTTTAGGTTAGGTTAGGTTGGGTTATGTTAGGTTAGGTTAGGTTATGTTAGGTTAGGTTAGGTTAGGTTTGGTTAGGTTAACCTAACAAATAATCCAGTTTATCGGGTATTTTCAAAATGTGTTTTCCGCTGTATTCCGTATAACCGAACAGTACCGTTTCATTTATTAAATGACGTTTGTCAAATCAATTATTACAAATTAAATATTACTGATTGTAATCTTTAAACAATATACAAAAAATTTACCGCATGAATTATTGCTTCATTTACCTGTGGGGGGACATGCTCGTCGAAGGTCAAAATTGAGTTTTTATTGTATTTTCAAACCATGATCCTGGACACTCCTTAAACGTTGTAGATAATCTATTTATTTAATTTTTAAGCCTTATTATCCTTTATAGTTATTTTAAACATTTGATGACTGCATGAAGTATTTTTGTTACATAAAATAGTATTCTTTTAAACCTCTCGCTCTAATATTTTAGAATATAGTCATATTTCAGTACATAACTGTGCAGTGGTGTTAAGATTTTTTACATTTATTAATTTTTAAACGCATTTATAAAACCATTAGTTTAATTTATTACGAGATAATTTTTGTAAAATATTCACGATAAAAAATTATTTTGATAATCTCTGTGATCCCAAATTCGACAAGAATTAGGCATTTTATTATTCAAAAAATCGGCAAAATTAACACATTTGAAGATGATTCTAAAGATACTTATTATAAGCTATGTCTTTGACCATTCAAGTGTGTTAAACATCTTATGAATAATGATTGCTTTATAATAATTATTGACCTAATAATAAGGAAGTGTTTTTTTGAAATACGCCATTTCTTTTGTCATTCCCCAGTGGTTAAGCTACAACATACGGCCGTAGCCATAAATTGACAAACTATAATTGAAGTAGGGAGTAAAATGATTATGACGCGCGTGTTTAAACATGTACCGTTTAAAAAAAAATAAAAAAAAATTCGGTTAGGTACATGTTCAAACACGCGCGTTAACATAATTTTACTTCCTACTTTAATTATAGTTTGTCATTTTATGGCTACGGCCGTATGTTGTAGCTTAACTACTGGGGAATGACAAAAGAAATGGCGTATTTCAAAAAAACACTACCTTATTCTTAGGTCAATAATTATTATAAAGCAATCATTATTCATAAGATGTTTATCACACTTGAATGGTCAAAAACATAGCTTATAATAAATATCTTTAGAATCATCTTCAAATGTGTTAATCTTGCCGATTTTTTGAATAATAAAATGCCTAATTCTTGTCAAATTTGGGATCACAGAGATTAGCAATATAATTTTTTTATCGTGAATATTTTACAAAAATTATCTCGTAATAAATTATGCTAATTGTTTATTAAATGCGTTTAAAAATTAATAAACGTAAAAAATCTTAACACCACTGCACAGTTATGTACCGAAATATGACTATATTCTAAAATATTAGAGCGAGAGGTTTAAAAGAATACTATTTTATGTAACAAAAATACTTCATGCAGTCATCAAATGTTTAAAATAACTATAAAGGATAATAAGGCTTCAAAATTCTATAAATAGATCATCTACAACGTTTAAGGAGTGTCCAGGATCATGGTTTGAAAATACAATAAAAACTCAATTTTGACCTTCGACGAGCATGTCCCCCCTTAACTGCCAACATATTTTGTAAACAAACTGAAAGTTTTTAGATCAAATTTCAAAAGTTTTTTTTATCAAAAAATAAATAATATTTATGATGGATAGATTAAAATAAATATCTTTGAATTTTTATTATCATTCAGTATGTACCTACTCGAATCATACACAAATTTATTATTAATTGTCCACAATGTTTTGTTCTCTTTAAATAAAAAAAAAAAGAATTATTCGATTTTACGACATGTTTAGTGGTTAATAAATCTTTCTACGTCAAATGGTATCATTTACATAAAACATTTAAATTTTTAGTGGTTTCCGTATGGAATTTAGGTATCAATAGAGATTCTTTTTACTCCCACGAGTAAATTTTCTTATTTGTCTTCCCTTTTTTATAACAACCTGTATCTCCAATTATTTTGTGGTCTGAGGTCTCTCATGGTTTTGGTTGTAATGCATCTGACCTGAGTGTTCTCATATAAAAACTTTGCAACATACGTTTGGTTTTGTCTGAGTTGGCTATCTCTGGCTTTGACCATATATTATGTCGATATCATAAGAAAGCTGTAGATTTATTTACTTGCTACCTAGGTATATCATTTCACTTTTGAGATTTTTATATCTCGTATCCCTTGATATCCGAATTGCAAAGCCAACATATTATTGTGCCAATTTATTATTATGTATTTTACAAATTTGAAATAAACTAAATTCATAAATATATAAGACATATTATTGCAAAATAGATCGTTCATTGTATGTAATATTAAATTCTTCAGTTAGTCAGATAGAGACCGACAAGTGTAACGTGAGACTCCGCTGCATAGCTGCCGCGTTGCTGGGGTGCTTCACGTTAAACTAGCATAAATTACTACTATTATAATATACATTAGTTTATATCGATATATTAGTTTTGTTATTGGTACTATATCTTAAATTATGACTGTATCATGTATGTTTCACTTTCACTTAATTCAAGTCGTTCACAATATAAGATTTACAATATAATAAAAATATTTTCCTCACAATAGAGAAGAAAATAATATATACTTATAATAAAAAAAGTTCAACTTTATACAAAAAAATAAAGTTTTGTAAAAAAATTCATACAATATTATAAGTACAGAAAAATAAAACTTCGAAAACAAGATACATAGCATGTCACTGAAAATATCTATACCGCTAATGGTGCCTGATAAGCTTCACACTAGGAAACGGTCCTGACCCAAAATAGATCATGGCTGCGACCACGTAGGTAATTGATAGGTGCATGTAAATTCAGATTCTTTAAAACACCAAGATTGTAAACCATTCCTCGTGATAACAGGTAAAAATATCTCAAGAGCAGAAGAGTGACCTACGAAATTCAAGAGAGTGAAAAGTAAGCATGCCTTGTAGAAAGGCAGTCGGAAAATAATCATTTGACAAATTATCGAAAGGAAAATAGTTATATGTTAAAACCTCACAAGGACACCAGATAATCGACCTATATTAAAAAATGCTACGCACTAATGAGACGTAGAGTGTACGTATGACATTAGGGTGCTCTATATGGGATTAATCATCAGTTCAATTCAATATGACTGCGCGGCTTAAGCGTCAGCCAATAATGTCGTGGTTCCCAGGTCCAAATCCTGTGTCTGGCAAGTACACATATTGTTTTGCAATGTATGTATGAATCAGAGTATGGACCTAATAGATTGATAAAGTGGCTGACATCCATGTGTCGTAAAAACAGAATATTTCAATATAGCCCATATGATCGTATTAGGATTGGACATGATCAAAATATATGCATGGGTTGATCCCACATTAGAAAATTGGATTGATCTAAGCTTAATTCTATTAAACAAAATAAAATGATAACATGTCTATTCAAAATCAATAATATTAAATTAAACTCTAATATATAACTCTAATAAATCTAAAATATAAATGGAAAATTCAATCAATAATATTTTTAAACACCGTTGTTTTAGTTGTAGAGAATTATGGTACTTATATAAGCCACCATAGAGTGAAGAGTGATGGTTATATTATAAGACTTTTTATGAGAAATAGTTATCAGCCATTAATTATCTCAAACCATTAGGTCCTTGCATAGGATAAAATGCTCATTGAAAAAAATACATTTTTGACAAACCGTAGATTTGAACCCGCAGCCCACGGCAATGTAGGTATACAAAGATGGCGGTTCTACCATCTAGGGCATCTAGGCCAACGTGGGTATAAATACACAATTATAATCTAATATATCGTGATGCACAGAAGACCCACTGGCCATCGTCGTCTCGGCGGACCTCTCAAAATATTATGTAGAAAGATAATTTACTATAATTCAACTTCATAAACATCTCAATAAAACAGAATACCAGTGGAAGAGAGAGACTTAGAAAATTCCTGATGAATAAAAAATTCTCTTCATAAATGTTTCCCATTTTGCCGTAATCCAAAAAGCTTATGGATAATTTATTTTGTACAGCTTACGGATTTGACACGACTTTAAGCCGCTCTCGTAAATAGGAATTTATCTGAGAGTATCTCTCAAGTCTGGATTACATCCCTTATGAAATATTTCTACTCAATGATTTATTAATATATTATTAAACTTCTGCTTTATTGTGAAATACCAAATGACATCTACACACTTGCAATTTTTTTTCATTCATTAAAACTTTTTAAATTCCGCTACTTAACTTACTTTAAAGTTACTCTTATAACCGTTTCATATATATTATGAACAATTTATGTGTTCATATAATTTTATAGGAAATAATGCAAATTTATAAAATATGTACAATGTGACGTCATTGCAGTGTATATGGCAGGAAAACTAAATTACAGTTTTTTTTCTTACTTGCTAACTGTCAATTCATGGTGGAAATGCATTGTATTATTAATTTAATTTAATAAAACGCAAAAATTTTATAGTACCTCTGAGGCGGACGAAACCGGTCCAGATTTATTTATTAAAATTGGAAAAATTGCTAAAAAAATTTTGCGTTTTATTAAATTAAGTTAATAATAAATTACAGTTTATTCAATGATGCAGTGAGTTAGCATGTACATACATGATTTTATAGATATTGTATAATTTTATCGTAATTCGAATTATCTTCATTCCCAATTATATACATAACATATCTTATTGATTACAATGAATTAGATTTCTCAAATTATGATATTTTTTTTCTTTTATTCAACGAATAGATAATACGACGATATCCATTGGATTCGTGCCAAAATGTCATTGATGTCAATCTACTTTACCTATAATCAAGCCACAGGCATCATAACTAATTAGAACGAAATTAACAACTTAGTATTTTTTATTTATATTGAAATATTTATCAAATTGCGTTGATTTTTGGCTATCGGTTTTTGTATTTTGAATTAGGGTATTTTATTTAATTACTAACCAATGTCTGGATCACTCCCAATTTTATTTATAACTTACCTGCACTTAATACTTTAATAAAATATTTCTTTTATTCAATGAATTATTCACATTATTTGAGAATATAGCATTATTTGTATTAAACATACATAATTTTTAAATACAGATATATTATATACCCACTAGAAAAATCTTTGAAAAAAATACGATGATCTGAGCATCGGTATATATCTGAAAGGTTTCCAAATGATATTTTTTCATATTTGGTTATTCAGTGTATAGTTCTTTCAACTTTGATACCATTGTGTCAAATATAGTAACACATAACAGTAAAATATATAATTTTAATTGTTCTCTGCTTCGTCATCATCATGACTGAAGATTGTGATCACTATCTAATACTGTCGGATTTTTAATGAGATGTCTATACTATTCCGGTGTTTTTATATCTGAAAAATGAAGAAAGCACACGTATAATAGTCTTCCACTGATATCCATTTACTGCAATATCCAGCTCATATAGATTTTTGATGGTAAAGAAAGTTGCCGTTATCATCGGTTAGTTTTTGCCAAACTGCTTTAGTAATGAAAAGTTTCCGAATAAACCGTAGAAGTTTCCATACTCAGCCACTTAAGTTGATCCTCACTGATAGGTCTTATTATCTATGCGGCCATCTCGAGAAAAACTTTTGCACTAAACATCCAACCAATGAGACTTATTACAAAAAAAAAAAAACGAAAACTATGCCAGTGATGTTTTTAATAATTACGAAAAAAAAATGGTAAAAGGTAATAAATAAACACTTTTAAAGTCTGCAAACACAACATACGGTACTCCTGCTATATAAATGAGACAACGACACGTTTGATCGAGTGCGACACGCGACAGTAGTTGTGTTGCTGTCGTTGTCGCTAGGCTTACCATATTATGTTAATAATAATAATTTTTAACGTGTTATACAACATTAAATTAGTGCATGATAGTGTGTTTAATTTGACTTGAGTATGTGAGAGAAGAACATTTAAACATGATAATGGTCATAGACCCACTTAACACGTCATAAGGGGAGAAACTGTAGTATCTTAAAGAAATAAAATATATGCCAGTATATATGCCAAATAAATTAAAATAACAAAGACATTTCAAAGGTAAAAAAATCCCAAATAGAAACATGTTTCTCTTAGTATAGAATTTATATATAATAATTTATATACCTATACTGTATCCCAAGTCTATCGAAATTTCTACCAATACATACAAACAAAGGCTTGAGATAATCCAAAGTTTTTTTTATATGTAGTATAACGTTATTTTTCTTTGAGATCTCAGTAGTGTCTACTTTATTGCATTATGAAAAAAATCATGCTTTCAAACACAATGCCAACCTACATAATATACCAAGACCGTATATTTTTAATGCAAGTTTTATTCCCGGGTGGCCGTCACTTTTTTGTAAAATATTTATGTTATTAAATAACAAGAGAAAGTATAATTTAATTGAGTTAAAAGGTAATATAGATAATCAATATTTTAATATATAAATTGTGTTTAAAGAAGTCTTTTTTTTTCAAATAAAATCACGAATTTCGAAAGTTACATAGGTATTGCTATAATTTTACTAAAATCTAGACAATTCCTATATATAATACTATTATAAGTGGATATTTTACACCAATAAATTTAATATGAAATAATTAGAGATCGATGAAATTTTCATGAAAAATAAATTAAATTAAATCTTTTTTATTGAAATTGAAAAATATTGCTTGGTATATTCAACAGTTCATAACTGATCCGACAAGTTATTTGTATGTAGCGTAACTAGCGTTAGTCGAATTTGAAGGAGGGTTTTGCTAATGTTTGGTCTTTCTCTAGAAGCTGGAGAGGTCGTTTCAGGAAAAAAATAATACCGGTCACAGGATCCTCATATCAGCTTCATTCAAGATTTTACTAAATTTATATTCAATTTTTGTACTTACGTGTATAGCTATCGTATGTACTAAATTTATTAGCTATGTAGTCAGCAAAATCTGAACTCATTTTTACGCTTTCCTCAAGCTTCATTTATAATTTTCATGGACTCTTCCAATGCTGCATCTGTCTTCTTCGTATTTGACTTTTTTTTAAAATTACTTATGTGTATTCTGTGATGGCTTTACAGACTCAGCTAGTCAAATGTTTCAACAAAATCAACAATTTCGCCGATTTCCAATATCTCAATTACCTGAAAAACTAATAAATGCTGAATAAAATATTTTATATTATTTGATATTTTAACTGACGACATCAGAGCAGGGATGGAAAAAATTGCATAGGACTTCGAAGATCGTTGGAATTTCCCATATTGTCTTGATGCAATGGATGGAAAGCACATTGCAATTGTTTGTCCACCAAATATTAGAAGTAAATATTTTAATTGCAAAAGTTATTATAGCATAGTATTATTTTCTGTAATAGGCACACAATATAAATTGTTATTCGAATATGTGGGATGTCAGGAAATAATATTTAATGGGGGAGTATTTAGAAATACGTCTTTTGGGCAAACTCTAATGGATCAAACTCTAAATATACCCAAAGTCGAACCTCTCCATGGATGAGAAATGTTAACACCATATGTTTTTCTTACTTCACATATATTATTTGTGAACCATATTCTATTGATTTGAATGTAGGATCTATTAAACGCGTGTACAGAATATCCAGAGCACGCAGAATTGTTTTGAACGCACATTTGGTGTATTAGGTTCAGTTTGTCGAATCATATAAGTACACAATAATTTATTATAGATGTCAAGTTAGAATATGTTCAAATAATAATACTGACATGTGCGTATTTACATATTTTTTTCGGAGAGATGCAAGCGTAGAATCTTTCTATTCTGAAACTTTCGATAATGAAGATATCAATATTGGTACAGTAATACCAGAATCGTGGCGAAGGGAAAAATATGTCTAACATCTTTATAACATATGGAGAGAAATTCAACTTCAAGATCAAAAGAAATACAAGATTAGTTTCTGTATTATTTCATGACGTGGTAGCGTGGTACATTTAAGTACCGATGCTTATTTAAAAATAAGATGATTATATTAATAATAAATTACCTTTTACCGATTATATATTTAATATTTTAATTACTATAATACTTACATATTATATTTGCAGTATCGAGAGATACATATTGCTTTCGTATATACTTATTTATCGTTACTTTTCAATATGTTATATATAGTATGTAACAACATAAATTAAGTATTATGTAGCGTGTATTAACGATTATATTAGCACCTACTGTATTTTCACTGTCGATTCCGGTATCTGGTATATCCCTTGATAATAATATTAGATTCATATTGCCGGCGAAGTATACCATGTCACATTAATTTGACAGCTGTATGTTTATGATGTGTCACCGTCACCCTTCTAATTTAAGTTGTGAAGCAAATAGTATGTGTATCTACTGTTGATGAAGTTATACGACAGGTAAGTGCATATGCCGATCCATATAAAAAACTTTAGGAAGCTATTGTAGACGGATATGAAGAGTGTATATAATAATATATTCAACTTCTCTTTGCGCGATTAACAATAGATGACCAGGGAGAGTATAATGCTCCCAGCAGCACCAATGAAGTGGCTATTATTTATAGGTATATGTAGCAAATCATGGAGGTTCATTATCTCACAAGATAGATGTAGCTGTTTGTCTACAAAGCGTAAGCATGTTATCTAAACATTTATATCCTATGGTTGAATGAATTTGGCTGGACCCCTGGTTTAAAACATCATTCTGGTTTTACTATTATGACATTATTTTAGTGCAACACTTGACGTATATTATTTACGGTCACATTCATATCTGATATTATATTTTTAGACCGTGAAAAACAATATATGTATTTGTCAGGTCCACGACATTATAAGCCGACATGTTAGCCACTCAGTCATTGTGGGTTTAAAAAACCTGAATCAATCCAAACCTTCATCAAGCTTTTCAAGCAAAGTAATTCTATTCCTTTCGTTCATAAATTGTGTTATCAAATTTGTGATAATATTTACCTAGGTACCTATTCAATTCATTATTATTATCACCATCATCCTGGATCAATCTACTGTTAGATGAAGTTCTCTCCAATCTAATTCTATTTATCTGGTAATATAGTATTTACGGTGAGTACGTAGATATATATTAATGTATAACGATGGAATTTGAATTTAAATTCTAATGGATTTAATATATAACATATTTTGTGATACGTTGTCTTGACTTTCAAATTATTAAGTTTTTTAGAATAATAATATTATGCACTATTCTGCTCACGCTTTTCAATTATCTTTGATAGTACCGATCAGTGTTACATTTTTCAAACTGTTTGAAATTGGACCCACTGAAGTAAATTTATTTATTATAAATATTGAGGTCAATTATTCTCTTTCCCCAATTATGAAATATGGTGATAAAACTAACTATTTTCACTCCAGGTTAGGTTTGGTTTGGTCTTAAAAGAAAGTTGTAAAATCTCATGTCCACCTCTGCGGCACATTTACAACAGATGTTTTTTATTTTTCCGATAAATGGATGCTAGCCACTCGGTTAACCGATTAGGTCCATACTGGTACAGTTTGGTTATGAGGAATACAGCGGAAACACATTTTGAAAATAGCCGATATACTGGATTATTTGTTAGGTTAACCTAACCAAACCTAACATATAGGCTATTTTCAAAATGTGTTTTCCGCTGAATTCCTCATAACAGAACTGTACCGCAGAATCTTATAAATTGCATTTTTCGACATTTATCCGACTGTCATTTATTTTATCAGCTGTCACAATAATTCACAATAACAACCATAGACTAAAATATTTTTATTCGAACTTATATTGTATTCAAAGACAACGTAAACATAATTATTTTTAGGGAGGTAAATTATTAAACATGACATTTACTATAGGTAATTATTACACAACGTTTATAATATTATTTCATTTTATATTGTAAATATTTTATTAAGTACATAATATAAGTAAAATGCATGCGTGCGTATAAGCAAATAAAATAGTGAATTATGATAATTTCATACCATAATCACACTATGAGTCGTCTACGTCGTATTATCCATTATTTCCATTCGCGTGGTTATATAGAAGAATTAATATGTATCACTATGCTTATTCGCATTCCACTACTGGATGAAGGTTGTATCAATAATCCTATTGGTAATATGAACTGCTATATCTATTAAAATTGGTGATATTAAAATTTACCTACCCATTTATATCGTCATTATTATCATGAACCAGGATCAATCCACTGCTGGATGAAGGCCTCTCTAAGCTGATTCCACTCTTTTTGGTCCTATGAATAATCGCTGTATAATATACATAATCTGCCTATTTATAATGCTATTATCATAATCAGTTTAGATCAATACCTAATTACTTCCTCTCAGATCTATGTGTTTCTTCTTTTATCAACATTTGTTTCGATATGAACGTCCCGTAGCGTGAAACATATTATCGCTAAAATTTTAATTCAAATTTTGATTTTTTAAATATTATTCTATGGCTGCAAGCATTTTTTTAGACAATGAAACAAAATAACTCATTAGTTTAAATTTATTTTTTATATGGCTAACCTTCTTCTATTACCTCAATGGGATACGCGCAAGATTAATAATATTTACATTATATTCAATCGCAATCAAATTGTCAGCTATTCTGCTAGGTTTAGCAACCTGGGATAGTATCAAATGACATCCTGAAGGCCAAAATCGATAATAAACTATACATATGACGCCAAATTTATATCGACAGTAACGACTTGCAATTTGTAAAAGTGACAAATCAGCGACATGTCAAACGGCGCCGTCTCTGCATACTTCACAATTTTATTAAAATCCAATATCATATCATTAGGACGCCAAGCTGTCTGCAAGACCTAGCGAGACAGACTGGCGGGAGCCAGCTGGCTTAGCTAGTATATATGAAATTGCTTTATATGCAAACCAGATGACTTGTTTTCCGCCTGCACTTCCACTTGTTGTTTTTTTTGCTCATTTTTGGCATACGTTCTCAGACACTTATTTTTTTATAAACACCATCATTGGTTTTTTTTTTCAAATTTAATAGCGATGGCTGCCTAACTGTCCCTTTTCATACTTCGATCTTTATATAATGTGCCGTCCACGTCCCATAATTCGGGACATAAATAAACCTCATTGATGTGATCTAATTCGCTATCGTTTGTCCATTTATTCACTGTAAAATTTTAATCGATGATTAGCAATAATATTAATTACATCACGAGAAATCGGATCAGCTTGTTATTGTCATTGCTAGGGGTGAAATAGGCCGTTAGCAGGTCAAAAAGAGAAACGGACCAGAGCGAGATGGAAATAGATTTTGAATTATTCCCGTATTTTTTATTGCGTTCGATATTCGATATATCGAATAACCGTTCTATCAGAAAGTATATACAATAGAGTTGGCAGTGTAGACTACTATTTTCGTGTTTTTGTGAACTATTAATGGCAACACAATTGAGGTATCATATTCCCGTAAAAAGTTGCTTGTTTACGGGTCCCTATAGAAAGCCGCAACTTTATGCGCACATGCAAAAGATTTACAACCACTGCCATTTCACACACCTTTCTCTGTCTAACGTTCTAAATAATATATCCGTATAATGCCTGAAATTGTCTATTAAAAATGTCGGTAGCTCAAATTCAAGATTTCAATTTCCAAAGTATAAACATCTTTATAAGACTAATAACATGAAGAGTAGAACCTAATAGGTATCTCTTTTTACTTCGTTACATATTTTTTATGGATTCTGAATTAGATACTCAATTTTTCCAAATTTAATTCAACCAGATAATATGTCCGGGAAAATGATAAAGTTGTAGGTGGAAAATGGGTCAATGATTAAATCATTTAGGGGTAACGACCCACAGTATCCACTCACGGTGGCCGAGATGGTAGACCAACCATCCCCGAAGCCGTGGGTTTATGCGATCGTATGTCCAAATAAGAAAATGAATATACCCAGTGCAAGGGACAACATCTAACATTTATCTCGTAAAAAAGTCACTTAAGGACTGTCGAAAATTACGAATTAAGGTTATCGTTGCAAGATTAACCTAGGCCCTAGATAATCTGTGAAAATTATTGGGAAGACGTATATGTCTTTTCTTTTATCCGCTTATAAATTATTATGTTTAATGATCTCATAAATATATGTATTTATTACCTAATACTATAAAAAAAAGTCTTGTTCTAAACATCGTCAGGCCTTCGTAGTCCAGTGAGTAAGGCAGTGGCCTTTCACCCGGGGCCCTGAATTCAACTCGGTGAGATCATGTGGTTTTCTCTAAGCTTAGGTGTTTGTGATTGTTTCCCTTCTCCTTATAAATACACTTGTGACATTGGGCTTCATGGCCTGTTATAGTATATAAAAATAAAAATAAATGAGAATAAAACCTACTGGTACCTACATATCGACGGCCCCAGGAAAAACCGGTGTAAGTCTAAAATCACAAATGTTCAGGAGAGCGAAACAACTAAAATATTTACGCTATTAAATTCATCATATAAAATGAGATAGTTTTTTCTTATCTTATTTAAGTAAATCAGATAAACCAATTTATGGTCTATATTCCTATCAAAATTTAATGTTGATTAATTAATAAACAGCTGAGATAATGTCAAAAAATCGTTTTTATTTGGAATAATATTACGCGCTTGGTGCTTTGACTTGATTCAACATGCTTTTGCGCGGACGAAATAGATTACAGACTCCGCGTAACAGACTCATACTCTGAGATGTAACCTTGTTTTACGTCACGTTTTTCTTTCTCTATACGATTTTATTTAGTACACCTATATTTATAATGCTCTTTTACGGAAGAACCATCATTGCGCAATGTTTAACTCGAAATAATACAGCGTGTCTATAAAGTTTTAACAAAGAGTATGAGGATATATTGACATATATATATTTTTATACGGAGTTTTTATAATTTAAAAGTATTTAAGTATGATTTTTTTAATTTTTTTGTAAATTATTATTGATATTTTTATAAATAATGAGAATATGTACATTACGAAACAATAAACATTCAGGAAAAATGTTAATAATGGAATAATAAAGAAGTTGTATAAGAAATTAGTACATAACATTGGTAACTATTAGATTTAAAAAATAGCTAAAAGAAATGTTTTTTTATTCTTTACAACACAATTTTCATTACAACTGTTGAAAAAACATAATGTCAATCGCCATGTAAATCACTAAGCCAATTTTAATTTATTAATAGTAGTTGACTTAATTATGAAAACTAGGGAAATAATTACTTATATACTTTATTAACTGCATCATTGTATTTCTGAGGGAATGAATTTTATTTAAATAAGTAATTACCATTTTAGAAAAAACATATGTACGGTTTAATACAATAATATAAATTACTAACCGCTTTGCTTATTTGAACATAAGAATGTAGGTAGTAAACAACTACTGAAATATATTCTTGAACATTTGGCACAGATATACCTATCTAAACATCATACTATTTGCAAAAATATAGATTTTCTAGTTTGAAAATTATAACTACGTATTAACAAAATAACTAATGTTATGTTTACCTAACAATTATTAATGAAAGAGAGGTTTATTACTTTCGTTCTCAGATGAGACCGCAGTCAACTGTGCATCATCAGAAATCTTTATATAAAAATATATACTTAATATAATTATTAGGCTTGTATTACAAGTCCATTCGATAATTATGATTATGTACCTATCTAAAATGATATTCATACAGTATCTGTATAAACAAGAGAAATTGCTTTGTCAGTACCTACCTTCTATTTTTTTAAGAGTATCCTTATTTGTGCATATAATTTTATAATACCTTTCTATAATTAAGATTATAAAATTTCATATAAATTATGACCATATTAATTATCGTTTGTATTTTTTAATCTCAATCGTTAATATGAATGTTATTGCCAATTATAATTAAATATAGATTGATTATATTATATTGTCAACATAAACTTCAGTAAGTATATTTCTTAATTGAGCTGTGTTACGTTAATTAATACGATGTTTTATGATTTTTATTATTTATTTAAAAGGTTGAAATAAATGTGTACTAATACTCTCAAATTTAAATAATAAAATTTATTTTGTTGGTGTGGATTTGCATTTTTTTTATAAACTGAAAAAAAAAATTGCATTCAATTAGTTAGTATGTTCTTGAAATGTTATATTGTTATTTAATCGATTGCGTAGAGTTTTAATACAAATTTTCTCAAAGAAGCACAGTTTACTATATCATTTGTTCATTCATAAATATTTATTTTGATAGTTTTACAAAATGTATAATTCAGACCGATTTAAATTGGATGAAATAATAATTAGGTAGTTACTATTTAAAGTGGTTTTCATAATTTATAAAAATCATAGTCAATAGGTGAATAGGAGGTAAGTATATGAATTTAAGTACATACTTACCATTACAGACTTTTCAAATCCAATTGATATTTCAATTAAAATCTACGAGATACCGTGTACGATATCACCATTTGACATGGTTTATTTGAGTTTTTCACAAATTATAGATACATAATATTTATGTAATTATCTATAGTGTTAAAAGTCAAATAAGCTATGTCAAATTGTGATGAAAATATTATAGAAATGTTATTGTTTGTTAAAAGCAACACTGTATATTTATTTTGAACAAATTTAACTAACATCGAAAATTATGTCACCACTCACCAATGCTAAGATTATAATATATGTCTTTAATTAGTAGGTAATATTAAAAATTCCCAATCACCAGCGATGGGCTTGTTTTCAGAATACCTACACATCATTTTGTTTACTTTACTTCATCCTTTTTCCAAAATATATCTACTTAGATAAGCATAAAATGCTTTAACAATTATTGACCATTAAAATTTTATTGTTACTTTCAAATTGTATTGTAAACAATGTCACGTCAAAACACGTTTTCAAAAATCCCAGCTGCTTAATCCCTTTCGGCGAATGGCATGTAATAAAATAATATAATCCTTTGGCTAATTTCTATCTTTGAGGAATATTCAAAATACAAAATTATGCATAATTTACTTATTGTGTACCCTTTTATATTTTCAAAAATACTAAGAACTGACGCACGTGTTATTGATATTTAGACGAAGTTCATTACTATTATACTATTTCCAAAGCAAGCCATTCATAAATAATTCCATTTCAAAATGCAAAGAAAAGGATTATTTAAGGCTTCAAATTATTGGGTAAGTATATATATGCATTAACAGCAAGTATTTTAATAAAAAATTTAGCAAGTATTTTATTAAAAAGGTGGGAACTATTTAATATGATTAGCAAGTAAAAAATGATTATTGGTAAGTATTATAATATAACAATGGAAGTATTTAAATAATTAATGGTAAGTATAAATATCAATTTGTCAGTATAAAATCTATTTTGGACAGATTTTTTCTTTTACAGAAATAACTTATTTAGTAGCTTCCTTATTATGTTAAATTTAGTAGGATAGTATTGTTATTTCTATCTGGCTCTCCAGAACAGATTGTACTATTAGAATGGTATTTCTCTATTATTTCATCCCTTACGCCCATTTAGTGTATCTATAAAATGGCTCAATGATGCAATGTGAGTCTCCTAAGCAAGCTTCTAGTGCCTTTAAGATACTACTTCATTTTAACTATCAGCTGTAACTTAACTTAACTGCACCTTCCGAACCATCAGTTGTAGGTATCTGTTAGGCATACACTCTTGATCTAAGCGCACTTCAAAGATATATGTAACCTTACCTTATGAGATTCAAACCCTTAATCTCTACTTCATTGCGGAGTTAAATAAATTGTAGTGTCTATTATATACATTTTCAACTTTGCAATAATAACAAGACATACTTCAGACTTGTATAGTGCTTATTACATATTATTTTCAGTATCAGAATTAAATAATAAGACAGACTTCAGTTGTTTACAATAAATGTATTTCTTGTGTTCAAAAATTCACAATAATAATCAATGGTAACAAACATATGACAGAATAAAACGTTTCCTTCAATGATATATCAATTACATACAACCTATTACTAAACTTTACTGTTATATTATTTTATGCAAGTCTACATATAAATAACACAACATTTTAGGATTATCGGAAAACATTCCGATAATCGCAACTTTTTACAGCTCGATTTTTTTATTCGTTCGTTGATCAATATCAGAGCATAGACAAATCGGACGACTTATTAATTGTCCTCGGACTTTTGGCTCGCCAATGGCAACACGTTTCACGGTCTTGTTTACATTACATACTGTAATAAATCAACAATATTAAATTATTATCTGATTCGGCATTTACACTAATAGTAAAAATAATAATATACATATTATATAAATAATTAAGATACTTACTTAAATTAGTAATTTTAAAAGACGTTGAAAAAAACCTTTTTTGTAGTGATGAGTAAAAAACATGTAAAATATAAAAAATCCACGAACCCTAACTAATTAATTTAGCATACAATTTTAATTGAGACAAATTTAATATCATACTATTAATAATTATTGTTGTACCCAAACTGAGATTCATTTTTTTTATAAACTTAGACAACAATAGGTACTTAGTTTAAAAAAATGATTTCTGTAATATTTGTAGTACCTACCTAAAGAACCTATATTTTTGATCAATTATTAATTTAATCTTTGAGGTTATTCGCATTTATTTTGTGAAATGTCCATCTAGCTCTTTTTTCTGCACCTCTGCGGCTTCTTATTTGATCTTCTTTTAATAATAATATAATCATAAATAGTTTGTTCTTACCGATATTCATGAATGCATAGACTAATATACTTTATATGCGATAATGGTAACCCTAAAATGCCGTGCGCCCCATTGAATGTTTTTTACTTTTCATACTATCAAAATAATAATGGATATTGATTTTATCTATTGGCCCATGTCATTTAAATAATGATTATTTATTTTTACTACTGATTTTTGAATATTATTTCTTGCTGTACCAATATTTGACATTCAACATTAAAACTGGCGGACTTATACCGATACTTTGAAATAAATACTTACCATTCATTTAAAATTCTGACAGTTGTTATTTAAAAACTTTTCAAAATTGTCTATTTATACTTGCTTCAAAAATGCACGCCATTATTTAACTTGGTTGGATCATAAAAAAATAGTCAGCAATTGGTAATGTTTTCAAACTGAACCATGATAATAGTGATTTTTTATTATCTTTGTGCAAGATTAATTCAACCAAAATAATATGTAATGTCATTTTCTACTAATGATAAAATAACATTTTGAAGTTAAAACATAATATTTTAGGTAGTTACCTTTTAAGGTCCAAAATATTTGATTTTATAGTGATAGTAATATTTAATTAAAATATGTATTTTTCTACTGGGTATTTATGTAAATTAAATTTATATATTAGAATATTACAAACTCATTTTAAGTTAAGTAGGTAACTGCAAAGTAATTAAATATAATTATATATAAATAACGTTTTATATATGATATTATTTTTCTATTAAATAATATAACATTTTCAAATTTAAACTTTACTTCATTGTTTTGTTGAGTATCTATATGGGAGAGTAATCAACCGAAAAGAGTAAGAGAGAGATTGAAGAGGTCTTTATCATGCAGTGAATTAATTTAAATAAGCGAATCAAAATTAATATAATTACTTCAAATTTTAAGATAATATTAATAACTGGGAAGTTTTTTAAAGTAGCTATGCAAGTGAAAATTAATTCCGTTTCTTTTCGGTATTTGTTTTATATTAAATAATATAATAACTTAACTTTCTGACACAATAATATTGACTAACTTTTAAACTAATAATGCAAATACTCACTGCAAATACCAATATTTTTCGGAGATAAACCAATATGTTTTTTTAAATTATTGTGATACGTCAATATAAATCATGCTGTTTCTTTAGATCTCCGTAAAAGAATGTTATAACAAGTATAACAACCTTCTTATTTGTAAAATAAAGCGCAGTGCACTTTTGTTATCGAGGTATGACTATACTCCTCGGATATTTCTGTGAACACAAATTTGGTCGATGCGATATGTAGATATAGAGCACCATTGTCAAAAACCTAACTTCGTCAATTTTTATGCTAGAGACCTGATTTTTTTACAGGACATGCATAAAAAATTAAATATTATAAAAAGCTAATAAAACCGGAAACGCTATTTTCAGACTTACAATGGTTTTTCCTGGGGTCGTCGATATATAATATATCCGTGGTATATATTATTATCTATATTCCAATATAATAAGTTCAATTTTCATCTAATTCAACATTATATAGAAAAAATTGTATTTTTTCAATTGAGTAATTAATTTTTATAAGAATAATAAATTTACTCGAAATTTTGGAGAAATTACGAAATTTTCCGTTCCGTATTTGTCATTATGTATGTATTATTATGACAGTTTCATATAGGTGTTCTTATCTGAAGGTCAATTCTTACAATTAAAAAGATGCATGCATACATGAATTTTAATTTAATATAAATAAATTATTACAAGGTACTTATCGTCTCTGTTCTGGCAGAACACGCTAACTGGAGAATACTAGTTTTGAGTAATTTGACTTTAAAGTTGTTAAAATGTTTGAAATTGTCTATCATGTGAGTTTATTAAGTAATCTTAAAAAGGATGACTTTAAAATAAAGACTGTTTATTTATTAAGAAGGTTTTCAGATGGTAAAGTTTGAAATAAGGAAAATTTTGGTATAACTAACTCAATATGTAATTTTTTTGAATCAGTGTCTTCTGCCAGAACAGTGACGTTATTATCGAAATACCTACATACTGGTGTATAAAAAATACAAATGTGATGTGTAGATGTTTTTATTTCAGTACTTCTTACAATGTCGTTAGTCATAATTTTATTCCAGAGGGAATGTCATCTTGAATACGTAGCATAAACAATAACTTCGATTATTCAAGATAGATGACAGCGCATTATTGTGTATGTAGGTATTTATTTTCACTAGTTAATCACTGAAGCTTCTAAAAGGTTTTTGGACGTTCAAAAGTTCAAAATTGATTGAAAATGTAGATCCCAATTGTATCTCGTTTGTACCTGAAAAGAAAAAGTCCATTTTCTACACTGTCACAAATGAAAAATTATTTACGCAATATCTTTTATTAACATCGATGATATCAGTAGAGTCTGGAATGTAAAAAACAATATATTTTGATGAAATGATAAGCGATATCGTCAAAGCAAGGCGAGTAACATAAAAAGTAATGTTTTATCTAAAATTACATATTTCAGGTACCCAATACGTATTAACCAAGCACCCTTTCATGTGTAAATTCGACACTTGTCATACGTAGTAAACACCCGCACAAATGGATTTCGTATCCGGAACCAAGTAAGAAAATATCACTATTCTTTAGTAATATTTATTAAGTTTACAAAAATATTGAAAACTTAACCCATAATCCATAAATTGCAGCATTTTCATAATTAATATCTCGAGCAAAATCCTGACATCCAGGAATTCAAGATGTAGGAATTGAAAACCCTAGTACCTAACTAATGCGCTACTGAGTAGTCTTAAATTATTTTTTATTTATTTAGGTAAGTACTAAAAATATTAAATTAAAATATAGTAAGGATATAAGAATAGGGGTAATATAGCTACGAGACTACTTCTGTTTTGTTTTGATTCAACTGAAAATAAAAATACTGTGCCTAATTTATCAAAATAAATTTCCATGTTTGTAGTTTACGTAGACAATAGATGGGATGTTCATTTGTTTTTTTTCAAATGTATAAAATGAGTGGATATGCAGATAATATAAGAAGCGACATTCATTTTTTTTTAAATCTCGGTGGATATCGAAAAAATACGTTTTAAATTTGAAATGAATACATAATAATATTATTATAAACATGTAACAAAAAATATTCCGTACACGTTTAATTATAACTTTGCTAATAATAATCATTCAACAAATCAAATCATTTTTTCAAAAAATACTTACAAAAGCCTACACTTGTTTCCTATTACTGAAGTGAATTTCGCATAAATGCATTACGCCATTACGATAAAGCATACCCTCTGGTGAAATTTCAGCCGTAAATCTACCGCTACTATTCAAGCCTTGTTATTTACTGTCACCCTGCATAAAGTTATTTACGCTAACATGAAAGCCAGCAACACTTGTTAGTCTTATAAGGGGGCTGGATAATTGCAAAAAAAATGTTTTTATAAGGTACCATAATAACACTTTGTTTCATGAAATGATTCCAGTAATCGCCCCAATATTCTGATAAAATCACAATAATTATACTAACCAATTATGCTATATAATATTATGCATAATTTAGTATATAGAATTATGCATTATTCTTGACTGACAAATAATTCAATGTTACGATAGTATAATATTAAAAACTATGTGGGAATTCCGTCTGTACATCATGTACTAAAATATCTAAATTCTTAATAATTAATTATTATGTATAAACTAATTCTTTATTCATCGAATAATTCTCAAGTTGAGAATGCCACACTCGAACATACATAATTTAAAAACATCTTAAAAAAAATACATATTTTGAAAAATCTTGAAAACATAATAAAGTGCTTAATAGGATACGAATCAAGCCAATGTGCTTTGCCAATATACCTAATTACGACGAAATTAACTAATAGTCATAACTGAGGTCTACAACGGCACCATACTTTTTTCAAGATTTTTTTTTAATATGCATATTTTTGAGGCTTTGTGCTGGTATCTATAATATAGGGACGTGGCTTATTTGTACGAAAGTATTATTTCTACAAATAATACAAATATAATTAGTCCATCTAAATGGCCAGAATTTCTTCTAAAACCAATAAATCATTTTCATGCTTTGAAGAATATTCACAACTATTTTAATTAACCACCAAAATACAATATAATAAGTATTTATTATATAATTAAGAACTATTTTCAGTTCGTAATGCGAATGAAAGCAACGTTTTTTTTTATTGTTTTTTCATTAGTCGACCCGTGCGCATTTCAGACTTGTATTATGCTGAATATAATTTGCGAAAAAAATTGATTACAGCAAAAATTAATCATAATTAACTGACCAATTATTATTTTTTGTATTTGAAAAATAGTTTTGCTTGAAAAAAATGATTTAGCGTAGATTTTGGTAATAATATCAGTATGTATCCTATTTTAACATTCGTTAATTAGAAGAAACAATTAAGTACTAAAAAGATAAAGGTACTTGTCTCTGACAGTAATACGGTTAAAATATATTTAACGTCGAATAAATTTAAAATCATAACCGCAATTTATTTTAATTGGCAACAGTTGATGTAATATTATTTGAAACGTTATATTTCAGATTATTAGGTCTTGTTTATTATTTTTTTAATAAATATTTAATTGTGACGTTTCATCGAATATTAATTCACGTCATTGGTTACAAAGTTTACGTTATGTAAGATTATTTAAGTGATCAATATTATTAGCTTGTCGTCGTTCTTAAATGAAACGGTATATACGCGTCGGCTTAACAGTGTTTGCACAGGTTAAATTTCATATTTTTCAGAGTAATTTGCTCAAGATGTGAGAAGGTCAAACATCAACCTAACATTACGTAATAAAAGACTCGTTTTAACGTTTTATTAAAGCGTTCCAGACTCTTTCCACGATGCTTCCATACGCTACGCAAGGGAGACGTTTACATAGAAAACAATGATATAGCCTTCGTATTAGCTTCAATGTAACATCGCGTAGTAAACGGTTAAGTACATATTATAATATTGCATTTAAATAGACTTTGAATACCTGGAGCTCTTTTATAGGTTTCTAACGCGACCATTTATGTGAAGAATATGGCAACAATTTCTGATATATTAACGTCATCGCAATAATAAAAAATACTCGCATTTCTTTTATATACACATAAATAACATTTAACCAAACGCTATTATTATAAATGGTTGTAGCAATCATACCACTAAGCAATGCATGGTGACACACTTAAATATATATATTTTGTTGTCAAAACAAAACAATATAACGAAAAATACTGTCAGCATTTCCTCACTCATAACTACATCAATAGAGTAGGTATGTTATTATTTGTTAATTGTGACAATATCTCTTATAATAATATATTGACTGCATTTGTATAAATAAGAAGAACAATCCACAAATCGTCACTCACTCATAGAGTCCGTCACGCGATTCACTATTATCGTCACGAGTCCGTCACTTGACGTAGTCAGCCGTCATTCCATTTGAGTCAAGTCTATCAGTTAATTAATATAATTAATCTCTCGATCTCACCAGTACATCCAAATTCACTCAGGCTGTCATCTTTATTATTGTATTTATTTATTTTTGTAACGATAAATAAACTGATCCCTCACAATATCCAAGTAACAATGACCTTCTCTCTCTTCCACCTTTATATCGCCAAATGATAAAAAACTAATGTAAGTCAATCTAATATTTTTTTCTGATAATATGCTTGTGTATGAGTGTTATATCCTTTAATCCTCTTTATATTTTATGACATATATATATATATATATATATATAATTTTGGCAATACCAAATAAATCAAATGTTTTAATTGTTTTACTTTGATTTAAATTGCAAAAATGTGATTACCTGTTGACGAATGTTATGTACTAAACAAAATCTGCAAGGAAACATTATTTATGCCATAATTCAGTTATTAAAATACTCCCCTTGGTAACTTAAAGATTAAATTGTATTTATAGTTTTTTTCTTAGATGTACGCTTAAGAGACTGTTCAAGTTAACATGGTTTGATTTTCATTACTTAAATGTATTTTAATTAGTGATTTATGGTAGATGTATTAAAAATATTGCTTGCTTAGTAAGTAATTAAGTGCTTGCTCTTCTAGTTTTAACGCTATATCCAATACGAGAACCTCCACAAGTGTTACTCACTGACTCTTGTCATCGTCTCCAACTTTCGGGCCATCCAATTTTTCTCCAGTGCTCTGCGACAGAGTCGGTCCACGTCTCTATTGGTTTGCTTTTAGATCATTTCTACTTAAGTATCCAGCCATTTACAATCATCTTTTTATGGTTGTCTGGCACTCTCTCAATATAACTGCCCCAATGTCAATTGTTATGAAAGTTGTCAAGAGTCATTGTAATGAAAAGAAACCCCTTAAATCGTTTGATGGTTAGGTATATTGTCCAACTCATAGTTTATAAATATAGTGCATGTTTATAGTAAAAACGAAATCTAATAAAACGCGCAAGAATCAAATAATGATTAAGTTTTGGTTAGAAGATGAGGTAGGAAACCGGAGGGTAGGTTGGTTTGACTGCAATAATAATAAGGTTGATGCGTGTATTAAACAAACCCTGGTTTTATTATCTTCTTCCAAATAAATATCAATTTTACTATTACAGATAAGTTTACAGATTATAATTTAGATTAGTGAAATCACGATATGCGTTCTGATAAATTATGAGTTCGACCGGGCGAAGCAAACGATAACCTTACGGTTGAATCTTTGATAACTGAATGACGATGTTGCTTTCTTCTACTGAGTGTTTTATACTGATTCGATAGAATATAAAATGCTGCTATCCGCTACTTGAATGTTTTTGATAATCATGCTTATGAGGTTTATTGTGCAATGCATGATTCGTTTCGTAAATTATAAACAATTGATTTTAATTTGAACAATTATGCAGTTTTAATAATTGAGCAAGATTGATTTTCATACAAACAACTTGTGTGCATAATATCATGGTAAACTTATATAGCATTATTTCTTAATTTTCGATATTATTGATTAATTGAATTATTATATTATTCTGCTAAATTAGCTTTCTGTTGAAATTTGATTGACTCACATAAATCGCTTGTTTTGCAATTTTAACAATATTATGTTGCAAGATACATTGTAGTTATAAATTAATGGTATCCTGCCAAGTCATCCTGGATGGTAGGGTATTCACCCTACAAAGTAACAAACAGTGAAAGACCTATTCCAAAGTTGATGTATCGTTCACATGTAAAATAATAACTCAAAGACTCCCATGTTCTGACAATACAAAGTTAATTATAATTTGGAACATTTTTCTAATCAAACAATTAAACCTTTCTCAATCAAGTAAATAACAGTGTTAGTAATAATATAAGTGAATGAAATGCATCCTTTCTAAAACCACCATGTAACAAATCATCATAAAGCAACATTTTAACAACGCACATCAAAGTGGCATTAAGTCATAATCTTTACATGTGTCACAGTTTTATTCAGTTGTTCCTCTTTTTAAGTGTAGGTTCAATTTATTTTCCATAAAAATGTCAATCTTTAAATAGCGTCAACAGAAGTAAAAACAATATTTTATAATAATAATGATACTAATATAGTTATATTCATTACTTGTTATGGTTATTACTATCTACACAAAAGATATATCGAATAAAAAGCTTACCGTCTCGAGGATATCTGGCTGTAAACAGAAATTGAAGTGCATTTAAATTGATAAAATGGAAATGAAATTGAAAAGCAATATGCATAATATTCGGTACGCCAACAACTGCATCGATGAGCGATATAAACTTTTATTACTTTTTTAATATAATATATTATTTTATTTCATACATTTTTAAGATGTAAATATTTTATAAAATCAATAAATTTGGTTGTGCAGCGTGCAATAATGTTATATATAAATAAATATCACTAACTATTCTTTTATTTCGTTTCTAGTATATTCTACTAGTTCTATGACTATCTAGTAGTACTTACTTCACCCTGTTACGCCCCAGCGTTGGCAAAAGTTCGCGCCACTTCCTTCGGTCCAATGCCAACTCATGCGCCTCCCGCCATGTCAGACCTGCAACGCGTAGGTCGGTTTGTAGCACCGCTGCAGGGTGATGGAGAACAGGCTAAAGGGACGTAACCCTTGAGGCTGTGCCACCAGGGTACGAAGTATTGTACTCTCTGGAGGCATCCGGGACACATGTCTTACTCACGTGAAACGTCTCTTCGTGATTACATAATATTAAATAGGGTTATTCAACGTAAATCCTTATACAACCTCCTTCATAGCATCCAAGTCATCTCCCTTCTACAATCCACTAAAAAGTGCCGCCATATAGTATTATTATTTGTAAGTAGCATAGTGGATATTATACCGCAATTGTTATTATTCGGAGAAGTGAATGTATGAATGGCTAATAATGGTTCATAATAAACAATAGACTTTTTAGAACAGCTCCAATCGGCTAGAAATCGACGTGTAGTTAAGTACAATACTGATTAATATTTTAAAATGAGCAATCGCGTCACATTACCTACTATGTTTTTCATATATAGATATATTCAGGCTAGTAACATTGTAATATATATATATTGATATAAGATCTAATGCAATTGAATTCCCATCACGTAAAATGAGAAAACGGTACATTGTAATGTTTAATAGCACACATAAATAAAAATAATTTTCTTCGCGTCTTTCTTGTTTGGTGTGGAATAATTTCCAACTTACATAAATCTGTTTCTTATTTTTAAAGATAAAACTTTAAACATTCGCTCCGTGAGTATGTAGATTCGGAAAACGAAAGAATTCCCCTTTCTCTAATCCGGCATTAAAAAAAGCACAGTGTGGCTGAATTTTCGCGCGCGCTGAGGGCGTCAGAGGCGTCGCGGCGCTGGAAGGGAGGGGATACGAAGGGAGAGGGGAAGCGTCGTCAGAAGTGGGTCAATACGGCGCTGCCGCGTTAGCTCTGAAAACAGTTGACATGAGTGTTACGTATTTAAAAGAATACACTTACTTTTATTCAATGATATACAAGTATGGCAATTGACATTATTCAAATTTTACAAAGAACTCTTCGAAGTAATGTAGGGTAACTTTACAATTCTAAAAAATGGGATCCATGAAAATAATATAATATAATATTATAAAATAATTGAGATATATTTTCACTTAATTTTCCATTTTACACTTTGTAATACAAAAATAGTATATTATATACGTTATAATTCTACGTTAACAACAAATAAAATAAATGAAAATCAGCAACGTCATTATAATCATTATCAGCTGGCGCCGATTCACAGTTGGATAAAAGTCTTCCTATCTCCGTCCACTTTTCTTCGTTCATATGTGTTCGCTAACACGTATATTTCTCAAACTTAAAAAGTTCTTCGATCCAGCTGTGGTTGTTTAATGCTTCTTGGGTAAAATAATTGTATGTCTGCAAGTGTAAAGACATTATCCGGCCAATTAACTTTTCTTAACCTTGTGCAAACTCTATCACATCACGTGCTCTAGTTAATACACATTAGTTGAATACTACGTTTTAACCACAATGGAAGGTCAGTATAATACGAAATAAACTATGCATAGATAATTGAAATAGGTAACATTGAGTTGGCATTGGTAGAATTCCAATTTCAAAAATAATAGTATAAATTATATTAAATTCAACGGGTTATTTTATTAGTCATTTTTCAGCAGTGGATATATTGACACAGAAAATATAAAACATATGAATAGTTAAACAACAAAAGATTACAATACACCTCATATATAATGTACTAGACATACAGGTATGAAAAGAGTGAGGTTTCTTCAGCAACATTTTTTTACGAGAAATGCTAAAAAGAACATGTATTTTTTTTTGTCCAACCATAGGATTCAAAATGTAGATTTTCTATTCACAACTAAATACTGTGGATAATATAGTAAATTATTCACTTTTAAACCTATTATAAAATTTTAATATTAATACTAACTTTCGTACTTAAGCTGGCGATATAGATTATTCACGTCAATGGCCATCTGAGTCCCCTAGGATCTCTATTACGAGCTATTTCTCTCCAGTAAGTCGCACCGTTGATAATATTAATTAAGATTTTATTATTTGAAGTGGGCACAACGTTTATTATTCTGTACCTCAAAGCAGGTGTGTCTAATTCTGATTTTGTCAAAAATTAATTGCAGTTAGTATGGATTTTATACTTAAAGTATAATATATTTCAGTGCCATTTAACCTTTTGAGTCTATTCATAACAAAATTTTAAACTGCTAAAACTAAGAAACCCAAAAAGTTCGTAGACATCGAAGATTTTGTGCCCTAGTGAAAATCGTCAATCAATGACAAACGCAACTTTTTTTCTCATTTTACGACTGCCTTATAAAGATATAAAAGATCAGTTGTTCGTCGACCATATTAACAAGTGTCCAATTTTAAATAAAAGTTCTTTATGCTTGTTTTTAGGGAAAGCAAAAGTTGTAGACTCGAGTCCCTATCAGTAAGTTAAAATAGATTCCATAATCATGTATAACTTTCATATAACCTTTAGAGAATTCGAAACGAAATTATAACGAAAAATTTTCTGCCGTTCACCATAAAATACTATAAACTTTAATGTAACAATATAATACATAAGTAAATGTATAAATACATGAGTGATTTACTGGAAAATATTTTAAATATCCTAGAAATAATGATTTTGCAACGAAGTAGCACTCAAAAATATGAATTTAAAAAACCCAAAAATATTTTCCGTTGCAATAAAACGTGAAAAAGAATTTGCATTATATGAATGAATGGATCCACTTATTCATACAAGTGAATATAGAATGCAAGAGAAATGAGATAAATTTCTTGACTGAATAGGGCTCTTTTCAGGGCGGCAATATCTAAAGAATAAATCAAAATGATAGCCAACCCTTGGTTAGACGATGGGGTTTAAATATGAAAAAAATGCATATCTATACACGGAGATGTTAAGTGATGAAAACTAGGTTGAGAACAATCTTATAATATTATGTATACGAAAGGTTACTGATTTTTACGATTTTCAATGTAAAAATAACAACGCTCTCTTACTAACAATTTTCCTTTACACTCGCTTACACGCCGTGTTTCTCCATTTTCTCCCTTCAACCCCGCCGACGTTTTCACTACATGGCGCCCCCTCGCCACCTGTGTGGAAACCACCACGTACCGCACACCACACACCTGTATGCCGCGAACGAACAATGTTGTTGGCTTGCACAACTTTCTTTCCACTCGCACACAATTTACCCTCAATCTGATCACTTTGGTGTATAGATCAAACTGTTTTAATCAATAATAACCATAAAAACGTTATGTTATAATCCTTAAAAAATACTATAATATCATTGATTCTTTAAAATTTACGTCAAAACTTTTCAGATATACAAAAGTGCTTGTTGGCTGAATCAGTTTTTTTAAAACTTTGAATCGAATAAAGACTACGCGCGTAATGAGTTTCAAAATAGATTTGGATGCAGATTTACATTCTTCTTCTTCTTCTTCAGCTACATCCGCCCCTGTTGAAGCATATGGACACCACGCGGCGCCTCCAAGAATCTCTGTCGCTCGCCAGTCATCTTGCTTCATTCCAGGTCAAACCAGCATCCCGTAGCTAGCGTATAGACTCTATAGAATTATACATCTTAGACTATAGATACATCCTATAGATAGTATTTAGCGGCCTTCCAAAGCTTTATTTTTACATTTAACAATATAATAATATATTTTACATATCGTTTGTACCAATCTATGGAACATTTTTATTCTTTACAACCCTTTTTCAGTTAAATACTATTGTTTTAATAATCTATATAGTTTAATATTATGTAATATAAACTCAAGTTAAATACATAGCACGGTGATGACATTCAAAAACGTGAGTAATACCATAATTTCATATATAATATAATTAGCCCTCCAAGACCTAAAGCTTTCAACTAAACTTGAAAAAGCAATATATTCTGGTATAAATATTAACATTCTTCTTTCTTATCACAATAAGGCATTTATATATGGAAAAAAGACGATAGCATACACCATTTTGTATTATTTATGACATGGAAACCCAACGTTTTATCTTCTCTGGACCACATTGAGTGAATAAGAAATCTCTTGGGGCTTACGTAGAAAAGTCGCTTTTGAACTCATCCTGTCTAAATGTTTTCAGTTTAATTAATTGTTCCGCCCGACATCGAAAATTCTGTTGGACAATTAACACACCTGGTTTATGATATTTTAAATATGGGCTACTAAGAAACATTAAACGGTAGTACTAATCGTTGTACCGTTAGCTAAGAGAGAATTTAGCAGCTTTTATAGAGCTACATAATACACTATCCCATTCAATACTTAAACAGAAAAGTTGGTAATTTTCAAAAATCTGTGAGGTTAATCTTTATACTCTTCTCTCTAACGATATTCACCCCCCCCCCCCCTACCCGCCATTCCCGCCAGATATTCCGTTACCAATCTTCCCTACACGCTCAAAATGACGACGTACACTAATGCAGCGTTTAAATTCCATTATCTCTGAAAGTAGATCGATGACAACTATATTTTTATAAAAAAAATATTCCATGAAGAATCTATTGTGTAGTTTAAATTTAAAATCAAAAGTGTCAAGTAAATCGCTTTTTTCTGGAGAAAAATGTATTAAGTATGCTTGGAGTACTAAATAGTAATAGAATTGAATAGAATGTACCGGATTTCAAGTTTCTGGGTATATGTAAAGTTAGTGAAAATTTAGCGTGACAGAGAAACTTAACATACAAACACAATAGAATAACTTGACAGAAAAACATAATATATATTGTGCATATTTTAGCTTTTATAATATCTTTGTATAATGGACTCGATATATACACATTTTCATAATGTAGATTTCAAAAACAAAACAAATATAATAACTGATTCAATTATAAAGAAATCAATCATTCATTCAGTTCGGTGAATTCAATTTTATATCTATGGGGAATTTCAGTTGCGTGGAATTGGAGAAAACAAACATAATCTCTTTCAATATATAATAATTGTTACTTTCTTATTTAAATGAAAATATATCTTAACTATCTCAGTTTTTTAACTTTATTTGGAAATTCTGTTGACCTAAAAAGATATAACCACACTTTTGTTATTACTCAATATTTTCCAGTAATATGCTATATGAATCATGGCCATTTTAAAGAAATCTTAAGACCCAAACTACTATGTGAAGGTCAAAAATTAATAATTTAAGGTATATTTGCAAGCTAAATATACTGTATATTTTATAGTAAATATTATCTATAATATATGTATTATATCATAACGACAAACTACAGATTATTCAATAACAGCTTGCAAACATTCTCCGAATTCTTATTTTTCAACTTTCATACAGAACACTGGTCCTTGGGTTAACTATACACACTGGAGTTGACAACGTCACAAAAATAATGGCAAATAGGATCGACTCGTCTAATAAATCTCAGAATACAACGATACAAATAAATCAGTTGTTGTAAGACAATAGTACATTAAAAGAATCTATGGTATTATAAATTATGATAATTATAATAAATATTTATTAAGTATACGTCGATAGATCCTTCTTTACCTGGAGGTACAAACCTTTAAAAAACACTTAACCTGCCAATATAATCACTAACTGTTGACGAATCGTTCATATTAGTCCACCTGCAAAATATACTTTGTAACCTGTGTACGCTTAATGTCACACCTAAATAAATAGTACACATAATTTTAATTTAATGGTATAGTAACACTTCGGTTTCATTTTCGGTATGTATCATCCGTATTGATATCAATTCTAATGGATTACAAAATTTAAGTCGTTTTTTTTTATTAATCGTATTCCAATAAATTCCTTTATTTCGGTTATATGTGAATTATACGTATGCAGTCGGCAGTAGTACAGTTCAGCGTAAGGCTTTGTACCGGAAACAGATAGCCGTACGCCATTTAGTCTTTAATCAAATGACGCGTTATTCGTGGAACATTTCACCGTGAAGTAAATTGTATGAATGTGAGGATTCTACATCCTTTAAAACCAGGACCGATTTCGTCCACTTCAATAGAATATTCTCAAGTGATATAAAAATACATTCTTACAATTTGCAAAAATGGTATTATAATGTAGGTATGTACAATGACACGGCTTATTTCATGTTGAACGATTTAAAAAAAATACTAAGTAAGGTTAATTAATACGTATTGTGTGCACACATGTGTGTATACACATAGGCGGCTGATTCTAAAAGATTCTAAAAGCTCTTAAATTATTTTTTGTTTCTGCAATGGCCGCTCTTTGATTTTTTAATAATAAAATTTAAAAACTGATTTAACTACAAGTAGGTGTGTTTACAGAGGATTATATAAAATCGCATTATGAACGTTTGATTGTATGAAGGTTTTCAGCCTGTTTATTAGTTTCTAACTAATACGCGTTTCTGTAATTTCTATATCATTTTAGATATGTATGATTTATTATAGGTATTTCAGTGTATTTTAAAAAAATGATATAACACGTACAACGCCAGTAGTAAACAACATTTAAACAAAATACGCCTCGTTAATTATTGATTAATTACTATAATTACTGTTTTTGTATTACAGAAAACTAAATTCGTCAGAGTTATAAATCCATCCATCATATTGATCTACATTACATGATTGTTACATAAATAAACAGGAAGCCAATCAAAGACAAGTTTGAACTACTACGAGATGGGGAGGGGTGGTGTTTAGTTTGATTTAAATACATTTGGCACCCAAACAGGAAAGGTGCGACTTTGAATTTAACATTGATGGAGACGGATGCTGAAGTAAACCAAGAAAACCATAGAATTGTAGCACCAGCAAGAAGAAGAAATTATAAATACTGTAATACTATTTTTTTGTTCGTATTCTACAACATTTTATAAAACAAAACTATTCCACTTATTTAAATTGAATGAATATTTAAATGTGTCATTTGTTTACAAAATAATATCAGATATTTTAAAAATAAATCCTTATAACATTTACTAATAAGATAATATACCAACGTTGACGCAACTTGGCTTGGGAGTTTTCGTTGGCGTTTTTGTATTTTTTACGGAATTTATATCCAGATATTTTTGAGGTCGAATGGTGTTTTCAGATAATTTTCTTGTTTCATTACCAAGGTTACCGATTATTAAAGGAATATATAATGAAGTAGATACGTCCAAAAAATTAAATTTTGATAATGTATAAGTAACTTCAAATATTTATATCTCTTAAATTAAGCTACACAAAAAGCTCAAAATACAAACGTTGATCCCAATTTAGGTCATTTCCTAACTTTTGAATTCCGGAAAACTTTCTGTTTTGCAGTATAGTTTACTAATAAATTTATTGTAGGAATTTAATAAATATTAATTATTTTGCATAAACTTTTAAAACTGCAATGATAACTTCTATGTGTATTTAATGAATGTTATATAATTTAGTTTCTTTGTCTAGACTCAACGTTGCAGTACTTTCCTAAAATATTCAATTAGACATCAATAATTTATTGAATGTTTGCAAGCAACTAAGTCCTTAAATACAAAAGCCTAACTTAATAAATCTCAACCATTTAATTGATGTCAATAATACACCCAAATTATTTTTGCTATGTAAATAATTGTTTACGAAGATAAAATATTGCGTAAAGTGAAAGATAGTTGAATAATAATCCAAATGAAGAGAGTTTGTTGAGAATAATTGTTTCACAGAAAAGAGGAGAAATTTTACGCTGAAAGACGTTATAATAAAGCTTGATTTACGAGAAACGTTCGTTTATTACCTTTACGTCTCTTGAAAATTTTCTTATTTACCGTTTCTGATTATTTATTCAATGGATAATATAGTAATGTAAGTGCCAAGATGTTTTCTTAGATCAAGTTATATTAATTTTCTATAATATAAAAAACACGAGCACTGAAAATATTTAAAATTTATACTTACACTCATACAATATTTTTGTGAAAGTTTGAAGTATTTAAAGCAGGATACTTGCGACTCAGAAAAAATCCTTTTATTTTTATCAATATGTTGTGGCGACGTTTTTTATTGGACTGTAATTTGAGATGACTGTGGATGTGGATGCTAGGGGAGGGCAATTTAAACGGAAATTAATCCAGGCACTAACCTTTATATTGTTCGACTGACTGGCTGGAGCAGGTCCCAGGTTCTTGCACAAGGTTACACTTATGAATATTATAGATGAATAGAAGTTTGTATGAATGATGAAATATCATATTTAGCACTTCGAATGTTGTACAGATGTGTTATGTATAAGACACCATGTGCCGGTTACACGACTTGATAGATGGTTTAATTGACTGAGTTCATAGGCAGACTTGAATTGAATTATTACTTGGACGACGGTCACACTGTAGCAAGTTGATACGGTCGTGGTCTACAAATAACTGCTTTTGTAGCAATCTTGGGCGACTGATGACTCGTTAAACAGTTAAGCGCCTGGATGACAACAATAAATGAGGATAGTAGATATGAGATATTTGTGCGGGGAAATTTTATTATATTTATGAAAAAATATTAGGTAGCTAATTAAAAATTAAAAGAGTACGTATTCCATTGTTTGCTTACAAAAAAAATGTAGAGGGTGACAATCAATAATGACAACTAATACTTAATTTTTTATTCTTTCATTCCTTGTTGCTTCAAAAATATTCTTTCTAAGTTAGTAAAACTCTCGCTCCGTCAATAATAAGTGGTATATGACTTCAAAAATGTTAAAAAAAACTGTAGTGTTTTAGAATAGGATAGGTCATGTTAAACCTTGTGTAAAAAAGGTGTACCTTTTTTGCAAGATTCCACGGATTCTTGTTGAACTCCGGTTGGGAATCACCGTCATAAGAAGAAGCTTGGTCACTCAAAAGATTATGCATCTCAAAAAAAGTCATGATTGTTAACCATGTGCAAATTACCAGGAAACGAAAAAGCACTTATCATAGTAAATAAAATATAACATAAAATACTCTTTGTGCTTACTTACCTAAGCTTAAAAGATTCGAGCCTTTAAAATGAACCAGTCATAGAATCTTCGAATGAAAAATACTCTGCAGTATCAATGAACTAATTAGCAAACGAAAATATCGAAGAAAAACACAACGTCTGAATTCTATTGTCTAATCAACAATGCTAGCACAGTTCAGCCAAATACTTTTTGGGCTATTATTATTTGTACCGTGTGAACAATCATAATCGTCGTCGAAAGACTGCATGTATCCAGAAATATAATACGACATAAAAGAAGTCATTTTTTTTAAAACTATCCGTATGATTGATTCATAGAATTGGAGATAGGCTACTATATTATAAACTATAAAGGTTCAATTGGAAAAAGTTGTTGGAGAAACTCATAACACACTCTGACCTAACGATAAACTACATATGAATAGTAATGTAACAGTAATGTTAACACTAATAACTGATTCTATTCCAAGAATTATTAATAACTAGCTGACCCGGCGAACTTCGTACCGCCTCAGAATCAATAATCTTGTGTTAACTTATTAGCTGAATTTAATTCATTTTTTTATTAAGTTAAAATGAATATTCAAAATGAATTAAGTTCAATAAATGTGCAAAAATCAAACCAAAATGAAATGGATTACATAGTTTTGGTTGGTTAAGATTTCGAAGCATGATGACTACCGAGCCAACCTTCAGTTGTAAATTATGCGGTGACAAGCCAGGAAGATCCAATGAGTTTAAAAATTCAGTTGGCTAGTTGGTTGCTTCGTCTTCGTTTGCTAGTGCAAGAACGTAGTGGTCACGCGGGGGTGGCGCGCCGGCATCTTGCAAAACTCAAACGTATAACCGTGTGTAAAATGTTCTTAGACAGTGTCTTTTTTCGGGCATAATACACATGGCTATACGTTTGAGTTTCGCAAGACGCCGCCGCACCACGCCCGCCAAATTACTACGGCCGAGCACTTACACAGTCGATAGATTTGAAGGAATGCAGTAGACCAACGATTTGATTTTGAATTGTGAAGTTTAAGTGATCCACATCTTTGTTCTTTGCCGCAAGAATTGCTCGTTCACTCAACCAATTGTTGACACAAAATTGCAAAAATTCAGCGGAAACGAAATCAATCCGTTTGATTCGTCGACAGGAACACGGCCGTTACCGATAGTCAGAAATTGCTTAGAAAAATTTTCGGCAGACGGATCGTTTAGCAATATAACTCGCATGTTTGTCGTCAGCTGAAGGTTCTTTACATAGCGACATTTATCAGCGACAGGATTTTTTGTTTGAAGACACGTGCCGATCACTTGATGTTTGTCCGGGGAGTAGCAGTTGAACAATTTCTATTCATTTCGGATTTCATATAAAGGTGATGAATAGATCTGGACGACCGTAATGACGAACATATTTCATTGCATCTAGCGCATATTCATGCATATGACGTGGGCTGCCAATGTACATCGCCGATAGAATAGTCAATAGACCAACATTAGCTGCATCTCCTACGGTGCTGATTGCATCGCGTAAATGAATATACTCCTCCGATCGCAGTTTGGCTTGGTTCAACCGAATGAAAGTGAGGCGCTCCGTCTCGATTTTAAGCAATCAACAAAATCGCAGCAAATAGTTGTCAGCATTTTGACGAATCATCAAATGATAAACACTGGAAAATTAATCACATAATTCAAAATTACATAATGAAGCAGTTATCGATGCACACACAATCACAAATTTGATAACCTCACAAAGATCTTCGAAGGCAACTTACCGTTTTAAAATCACGATCGAAATAGCTATTTGCGCACCTAGCTGGTAATCGGCTCGATCATTCACGTAGATCGATTGTCGAATGAAGTTCGAAGGATGGATTTTGAAATTTGTAGGTAAATAATGAGCAATACCAGCAATGAGATCATGTAATTTTATCCTTGGCTTTATTTTTGGACGCTGTCGAAGAAGTAAAAAAGATTCAGGCAGGACAACTTCCTCCAAAATTCACCGGAGTATACAACAAAGTCTTTCGGGATTATCTGAGGCTGAACTTAATCAACTGTCAAAGGATAGATCATGGATAGATAATGCACACAACGCCTTTCATTTGTTTCTTGTTTATTCTTTCTGTCATGTATCGTTGTATATGGATAAAATTGTTTGTGATTTTCTTTTATTTTCGAATGCGCGAGGTCATTTTTCAAAATGTCAAAATGTATGAGAAAATGAATTGTCTTCATAATGTATTTTTTCCGTGATTTATCCGATATTTTAATAGTTATTCTGCTATTCCGAGCGAAGACAAATCTAACAAATCAAAGATCATAAAAATCGGTTCAGCCGTTCTCGAGTTATAAATGGTGTAACTAACCCGACTTTGTTTTATATATATAGATGATGTATACTAATTCAGTAATTTCATGATTTGTTGCATTATTATACTCGAAAACGCAAGAATTACATTTCGATTAGTAGTTTAATTCGTATAATTACATGTATTTGAATTTCCACAAATAATATTAGTTATTTATGTCTCGTATAAATAAGCTACGTGATATATTAATTATATCAGTAAGTAGCTTAATGTTTTTTTGGATTTTAAAACACTCTTAGTATAACTAAATTAAAAGAAGAAAATTCCATTCCGAAAATGTAAAAGTTTACTTTAATCTTAATATTATTTTTTATCGACACTTTGGATATATTATACACATATATTACAGATATATATATTGTTACTATTGTAATAATATATAAATAAAAGCGGGAACAGATTGGGAACACGCCATGCTACTGTATTAATTGCCACGTGTGTGGAGTGATATCATAATATTATCATACCATATTACACAACGGAAAATGAACGAATGTAAACGACCTTAATAGTGAATCGATGTTTTATTTTAGTTGTGATAAATATTGACCAAAGTAAATTCAGATTGATTTAATTTAAATTTGCTCGTTTTCAGTAAGACGCCCTCTATCTTGCGGCGAAAACAAATAATATATAGTCTTTGATTTATGACATTATTTCAGATACCTGAAAACAGGGTCAGCTATTATTCGTCCTGCATTCAACATGTAACTAAGATTGTTTTTTGTGGCAAGAGAATGACGTATAAACCTGAACCACTTTTTCTATAAGTAATCAATTCAACAACCGTATATAATTATCATATAATATTTGCTTTGTCGAATGTATAAATTAGTACCGAAATAAAGCCGACAGTGGACGAAGTGCCTGTTATCAATTACCTATCCTTTGATTCGAAAATGTGTCCAGTTTTCTATCATTTCTCCCAAATTACTTAAAACTCCCGTATCACAATATATATATATTAAAATCTCTTGGTACTTGACTCTCATTATTTTCTCTTGTTATGCAAAACAATATATATGACGGGATCAAAGGGCAATCGACCCAAGCCTGTTTGCTTTTTTAGTTATTCTCGGATTCTGCGGATCTGAACAACCATTTGATTAAATTGAACAATGGTGCAAGCCAACATTTATTTATTGCCTGATTAAATATTTAACATGAAAATACCGACCTTAAAGTAGGTATTTTTTACAAATATGAATCAACAAATTTCAAATACAACGTTGAAACAATCATTACATTTACAATAAATAAAAATAAGTCTAAAGGGATTTTTTATTGTAGTTAATTAAACATACCTTTAAAAATGGATTTATTGAATTTGCACTATTTGTTTTTCCAGCCTCTAAAATATAAACTACTATTCATCATAACAAAATAGGCACTATGCAGGGGTGGAGAATTTTTTTATCAAAAAAAGCTACATTATGTAAATTATCTTTCACTTAATAATGCCACATACAATAAGCTTCAATGATATGTACTTCGAAATGTAACAACTTTATTATGTGAAAATATGTATAAGTTGGGTTCAGGACAAAGAATTTTGACTATAATTAGTAGGAGCCATATATTTTATGACATTTTAAATTATTTAGAAAACGCATGAATGTATGTTTAAGTTCATAAACTCTACACAAATTAACATCGCTGAGTTGGCATTTATATTTTTTGACAACAAATAATTGAAATGAATGAAATCACATTTTTTATGATAGTTGTGATTCCTTACTCGACTGCAGTTCTAAATGATTTTACATATTATATTGTACAGGATTTTTCAATGAAATAATAATGCATCGTAATGGATTGTCTTTTTACACGACCTGAAAACTGGCAACTAAATGTCATATCAGTAATTTAAAGATATCTATCTACAAACGCGTCTGAAATGTGAAGTCACTTTTAGCTATCTTAATCAATGGACCAGTGGTCCTTTTTTGTTTAAACTTCATCTTTATAGAAGAAGGTTTTGTTTAACATGTTTGGTTTATATAAACAAATTAGTTTTATTACCTACATTTCTTTGATTTACCATCATTATTATTTATATATAATATAAATAAATAATTGCTGCTTTTTCTGGAAATATATTTACATAATCTGTTCAAGGATGGAAATGGTCTGTAGTTTCAGCTAATTCACTAAATAGATATCCGCCATTCATGATTTTAAAAGTGTTTTAATTTGAAATATGTAGAATAATGGAGATTTACAACTATATTGATAAAAAATGATAAAATCACTTTTAGTGTTTCCAAAGAATTGGGTATTATAATGTCAGTAATATTATGTCAATTAGATTTTTTTTTAAATTGGAGATATCAAATAATGAGAATAAATATAAATATCAGTTTGATTTCATAATAATTATCAATGTCTGTATAGAAGTAAAAATGTGTACCCTGTAGAATTTTGGATGGTATATAAAGCCGCAGGTTTCTTACCCCTGCATTACTGAATAAAGACTTTTCCAAGCTATCCATTTGCTCAGTCTCATTTACCAATTTTGACAATTACCCCATTACGTGGGTATGTAATATAAAGATATCCACATATTATTATTTAAAGCATTTCGAAACTAAATTCTTGGGCCAATTTTCTGGCTAACATGGCATTAACAAAATGTGTAAAAGATATCGCCTGTATCAATTTCAGTTTATTGGATTTTTCTTCTAACCTTTGTGTCATTATGTAATCGGAAACTACCGACTCACCGTTCTCGGCTAACATCGGCCGGCTCTCTTTTGAAGTTTGTATATTTCGTGTGTGTATTTTTTGTTAGGCCGTTTTCCGGCTGATCAGCATAATGCAAGGTGACCCTTGTTCTTTTCTTCTATTTCGTTTCTTTTCCAATCTCAGTACTGATGACATTCAGGGTTTTGTTAGGATTTGTCGGTTTTACAAACTTCAAAATCCGCATAATTTTCTCGTCGGTAATACTGATCGTATTTCAACAAAGGCTATTTAGGATTTTCCACGAAAAATATAACAATAAATTATTTGTCTTTGACGTATCATTTTCAAGGTTTCTTGATTCAACTGAAACTTCATAAACAGCTTAGAACGAGATCTGAATAATAAATAGATTAATACGCAAGACAACGAAATTATATTGTATATCGCAGTGCAGCATTTCTCAATTAAATTTAATCCTGAAACCTATTTCTACGTTACTTGAAGCTCTAAAACACTTTATCGTAGCACAAAAAAATGTTCGCAGAAAAATGGATTTAAAAATTCATTGTAAATTTAAATGGGAATAATTTTTAATTTTCGTTTAAAGTGAGTGATTGAAATACACAGATTGATAAAATACAAATTGTAACCAATCGTTTAGTATTTATGTGCAGTAATATGCACACAATTGACGTATTATGCAGGTTTTAGATTACAATTACAAAAGTTATTTACACATGAGCTGTTCAGTAATGCAACCTCTCCCAATAATTCATTCGCAAGATATACACATGTACACAATATGTTTAGCTTTTGTGTGATTTTACCGCGCGGAACCCATTTGGGAAGCACTGTATATTATAGAGAATACCAGTTTACTTAACTTTTCTTTATGTACACATTCCACTTGCCTATGCTTTACTTAACAACTTGAAGCCGGGAGATATTTTTATTATTATCCCAATTCCCAACACAATGCTTAGATTATTATAAGTACTGAATATGTACAACCAAAACAAAATTTAAATAAATAAACATGACTATTTTTTTTTGTTATTCGCTTTATTAAAAAAAAGAATTTATCCTTAAGCCATCCAAATTACATAACATCGTTTTACTTACTCGAGATAGATATCAGTTTTTTTTAAATGAAACTTTACACTATAAAATAACAAATAAAAATATAAAAGAAGAGTAACGTAAATTATTATATATTGTTAAAAGTAAGTACGCATTAACTTAAAAACCGTCTACGTAATGATGATTTTATCATCAACGAGCTGATAGCCTAGTGTTTCGCCGTTGTAGTTAAAGGTAACCAGAGTAGGGTAGGTTATACTACATATTTTCCATGGTATTATAACTATTACCGTTGATATCATCCACTTATTTTGAGCACACAATTCTTCGAATACTGTTTTTAAATAATGTGTATATCTTATTAATAATATCAGTCAACAATATCTTCTTAAACGTTAAAATCATTATGAAATTGAGTATTTTAATTAACAATGTTTTTTTTTCAATTATTCTTTTTTCTTTTCTTTCGACCTTGTCCGATCCTAATAGGATCATATGGGCCTCCACAGAGTAGAGGTTTGTATTGACAGATTTTGTTTTTTACGAGAAATGGATGTCAGCCACTTGCTCAACCTATTAGGTCCATACCCTGACACACACAAATTGAAAAACAATATGTGCACTTGCCAGACCCAGGATTCGAACCTGGGACCCACGGCTTTATAGTTCAACGCTTAAGCCGCGCGGCCACCGTGGGTGTCGATTAACTAACAAAGGACTTTAACGAAAATCCATTTTTTATCATTATTTTAAACCTCTTCATTTTACACACAAGACTCTGACAAAGTAACTAAAGATAAGATTATTGACTTCAAAATTAAGAAAAAACTCTTCTCAACGGCATTAATTAATAAAATATCAAAAATCCACACGTGCTTCAATAATAAAAGTATTGAAGCACAAACTACCTATTTCTTTTGAAACATCTCCACTTTAGCTACTGGAAAAATGGTGGTGTTTTATTTTCCATAAAACAAAATCGATATTAGGGGTTGTTTTTTATGTCAGAGTAACTTGAAAGATATCTTTGTAGTACAGCCAATTTTTTTTTCCAAGTTTATAAAGGTTGAACACCCACATTCATTTAGGTAAGTTCTTCCAAAAGGCAGGTTGATCGTTTCAACATGCTCAATTTTAAATTATGTTGTATTCTTATTTTATTACTAGATAAAACTATCATATGTTTAAAAAGTATCACCACTTGTCAACATTTTTGGATGAGACATATTTCTGCAAAATACATTATTTTGATTAACCACCATCACCACCACATACCATACTTGTTCATACCTTCCCGTCAATCTATGACAAATCAATGGTAAAGTTGTGTAATACTTTATAATTATATAGGTACTCGATATGCTAGTAATATATTGTAAGCATCCGTCAAACTATTATGAAAGTATCCTATCATTTTTTTTCTTTCACGACTCGGTTAAAATAAACGATTTCTTTATTAACGCGTCAGTTTATTTTTCAAATTTAGAATTTGCATTTACGTGTATGTTTTCTCTCACCTTAAGCCGGGTCGTAACTGTAACCGCTCCAGATATTGTAACCAACTCTGGCTGCGAAATAATTATATTTTAGGCTCGTGAACTGATTATTTGGCGTCCATACTGGTTACTGTATCTGCAACGGTCACAGTTACGGCTCGCTAATGAGTACCCTGCTTTACACATTTTAATCCGTCTTCTCACTGTTTCGCTCTCTACTACACATTTACAATATATATAATTTTTCTCATGTGTTACAGATAAATCAATACTAATATATTTATTATAATATAACTTTCATTTATATTTTTGACGTTTCATCCCCCCAAAACTTTCACTTTCACTTTTTTGTGGTAATTAACCTGTGTTTTACGATCTTTGTACAACTATTTTTTAGACGATTAAATTTTACCAACGATGATCTGCTGTCGAGTGACGTGGCCTGCTCATCTCCACTCCAATGTATATATACTTGGCATTTATGTCCAACATTTTTATTTTCCCTCTTATCAATTTATTTATTATCGACCCCTGTGAGTTATACCCGACATGCATCGCTTCATATCGCATTGTTATACTTTGTTTATAACTCAATTTGGATTTAAAGCTCATGTTTTGTACTAATACGATAGAACTAAAATAATGCATCGGCTTACACCTGGTGCTTTGGAGATAATGGGAGGTCACGCTTGAATTAATCTAAATTACTATACACCTGCTTCTTGTATGTTGTCAACAATAATTTTTATTAAGGGCGAATGTCCTGTATAAAGGACGGAAATAATAATAAATGTGGTATTTTTCAAGCTTATTCTAATAATTATCAGTAGACATAATAATATGTCCGTGTCTTTTCTTTTCTTATAAATCATTTTCTACATAAACTATATTAATAGGTACCATAAAATACTAATATTGTAAATATCAAGAATAAAACCATATTTGGGTTATTGCACAGCAATTGAAAATTAAATGATTTAAAAAAAAAGCTGGTAAATCATTGATTGCATTTTTAAAACTATCACCATTTCTTTTTTTTCAAGATATTACTCTGCGTTGACATTAGTGTGTACCTATTTATCAAAAATTATAGTATGTTATTATTATGCACTATCATCCCTGTACATATTTCCAAAAACAACTCTTTGCCATTGCAACGAATACTTAGCAAATTGTAAATTTATCAGTATTTCAAAATATATGCCACAATCCAAATTTATCTTGTTATTAATAAAACTTAAAAAAACATATTTATACGTGAGCAATACCTTTTTGATTACATATGGAAAATCTCGTATTACGTTTGTCATTTAGCCAGAAGTATTTTGGTTCACAACGAAAATAAATATACCTCCGTTTATAGAAAATAACACACGAACAACTTATAAGTATGCGCCAAAGCGGAGAAATATCAGACACGCAAAAAGGCAATATTTGTTTTGTAAGCCGCTTTCTGCGAATTAAGGATCTTCAACGGAATTAAATTATGCAAGAATATTTAATAATATTTCTGTAGCGTACTTCATTTCGACTATTAAGAATCTTTCAACGGATGTTGAGAAAATTTAGAACCAAAATAATTAGACTGTAATGAACTTGCTCGAATTAAATTATCAAAGAAACAAAAATTGATAAATATTTCCACTATATAAGTTTAATTTTTCTATAAAATCCAATCTGTTTTTGCTTCTAACTTATCTTTATAACAATAATTGTCTTTGTAATATTTTCTAAAATTATAGCCCAGTCATATTAGGGTTTTACATACCAAACACGCACATGATGTGCTATAACCGCCATCTTGTAAAATGGTGGACGATTTTTAGTTTCTCCATCATGTCACATTACATTATTATATTACGCCACTTTTTATTCGCTGTGCCACTCATACCCTTGATCAAGGTATTTTCTTTATCTTTCAGTCTTGCTAACTCCAGTGAAATTCTATTTAGATCAATGTATATTACTCATAAACTACTAGACCAATATTGATAAAACTTCCACAAGTAACAGAGTATATTTTTTATTGTCAATATTTTGTTTGTTGTTTCAGCGTTTGAAGCATGAGATAAAGCATATACAGAGGATCCCGACGAATTCCAATCCTAATAAAAACATATGGTCCTCCACAGTATGGAGGTTTGTGTTAACAGTTTTTTTTTACGAAAAATAGATGTAAACCACTTTCTCAACCTATTAGATCCATACTTTGACCCATACATAAATTGAAAAACAATATTTCGTCACTGTTCTGGCAGAAGACACTAATTCGAAAAAATTACATATTGAGTTAGTTATACTTACCAAAATGTTCCTTATTTTAATCTTTTCCGTCTGGAAACCTTCTTAATAAATAAACAGTCTTTATTATAAAGTCATTCTTTTTACAACTCCTTAATAAACTCACATGATTGACAATTTCAAACATTTTAACAACTTCAGAGTCTCTTCAGAGACTCAAAACTAGTATTCTCCAGTTAGTGTGTTCTGCCAGAACAGATACGATGTGTACTTGCCAGATTCAGGATTCGAACCTGGGACCCACGAAACTATAGGCCGACTCATAAGCCGCGCAGCCATCGTGAGTATATAGAGGAACACAGACTTAGAAATTAAACAATTAATTATACAAAATCTTTACCAATCTTATTAATTGTGTACATATTATATCTGTAGAATTTTACATTCCGTATTTCACTTGTGCACGATTGTTAATTCAGAAGATAGATAATTTTATTATTTATGATTTTTATAATATTCAAATTTGAATATGTTAAATATGAAAATACATCCAATTTAATAAAGATTGATTTTATGCAGTTTTGTCAGTGTTCACAGAATATTACAATAGTAAAATTATATGAAGTTACGTTAACTATGAATTCATCAAAAATGCATTGTAGCATGTGTAAAAATTTCAAGTACCTACATGGCAAGTGAAAATGCCGTTGGTATATTACATATTATAATGTACAGTGAATTATGGATCTATATTTCATTGATTTGTTGCATATTATATTGTTCATTTGGTCGGGTCCCGAAAAATGCTCATACTTAAATAAATTAATAGAAATTACCAAAAAATATATTGATCGTTCATATATGAAAAAAGATTAATTATTGAAAACTATAAATAACACCACACTGAATATATTTTTTTACCGTAAAGTGATATGGAACTGTAAAAATACACAAATGTCGTATAAAAATCCTGAACAAAACTGAGTACAAACAATAGTACTTATATTAAATTAAATTAATATAAGACTGTATAAATAAATAAACCATATAAATGTCTGTTAACATCTCATAAACGTAATACGATTTTAATGGCTACTGTATTACATTGGTATATTTTTGATTCAATAATATTTTTTCTGTTTAGGTACTTTCATTCTTAAAAATACAATCATAATTATTATGTTTAGCAAATTCAATTATTAACTTGTTTTTTTTATTATTTTAATAATTTTTCAAAATTCAACGAAGGAGATAATATTGCTGTTATATTACAATAAATAATGTCTCAATGATTTAATTATTCATAAATGAATGAATGAATAAATTATTCATATACATGATTAAATAATATTACGATTAGAAGAATAGGTGCATATAAAAATATTTATACTGCTTTTATGTCATTTTTTTTGTATATTGCGAAACCTAGAAATGAAGACACTCAGATGCATCGCTTAAAAACAATCAAAAATCACATTAAAAATTGACAGATTCGAGATATTTGTGAGTTTGATTATGTATTTACATGAAGCAAAGAAACTGGCATTTTAATCATTCTATAATGTACACTAAGAAAGACGGAGAAAACTAGATAATAGAACGTTATACATCGTTGTATAAAAACTGGCCGTCCTCCTCTCGGCAGATCTCCTAAAAGATGGAAAAGTAGCTGCCATTGAACTTGACAAAAAATGGAAAAATCAGAGCGTTGGAGCAGAGCTCGTGAGCAGGAGCACGAAGCAGTGGAGCAATGGGGTTTTACCCGGAGCAGCGGAACACTATAAATTTCGGTGCTCCGGGTGTTTATTTTATTATTAAATTTTCATCCTAAAATCCAATAAAAATATTATATTTAACACTTTGCAACACTGGCATTATTTGAAATACGGCAACACTGCTAAGTGATAAATAACCTCACTTTGTTTGACAGAAGCTGATTTGATGATTTTGACGATTTGACGATTTGTTGTCGCTCAATAGAATAAATAATTAAAATGACGATTATTTTAAAATTACTATATTTTTAACATCTGTATAATATATAATACATATTAAAACTTGTTATCCGGAGCGGAGTTGGAGCAAGTATTGGGTCCCGGAGGGGAGCAATTCAAAAAAGGGTCCGGTGCAACCCTTTGGAAAAAAACAGACTTAACAATACACAAATAAAAAAACTATGTTAATATAGATTGAGTAGGTACATACTCTTTGTATAATTTATTTTTTGGTCGATTGACTAGAAAATTTCCCGGGCCGATTTCAGACCACCGATCCACCCCGGCCCACTAACGTGTGTATTTTTTCATTGTTCACCGCCTAAAAAGCTTTTCTACTATTTTTCGTGTAGCTTTTATCGTAAAACTGTATATAACACCGTCGTTTCTGTGGTTTTATGAAACAAAAATTTATCGGTGGTGTTAACGTCCCAGATCTCAAACTTTGCGATTTAATTCCGGCTTACTTGGAACCCTACGCAACACTGGAAGCCCGTATTATTAAAGCTTTACTTTTAAAGCTTTTGCGCAAGAAGTACAAACTGATGTCATAAGAAGCCTATTTTGGTCAGAATGTAGCGAGTATTCTGTGGTCGTTCAATTATATTTGTTTATACTATCGACTAAATAATATTTGATAGATAAATAATTATATTTACTAAAAATTGTTATAGAATTTTAAGATAAATTATGAATATTTATTAAAATTGTTTGTCTTTTGACAAATTCAAGTAAATACATAGATAACAGATTACAATATTATATTACTTAATCAGGGTATTATTAAAAAGTAATAAAAACTACATTATTCACGAGTAAAAAATGTCCAGGAATTATTTTAAAGCCTCTAGTGTTGGATTCAAAAATTTATCAGTATTAGGTAGGTAGTAATTTTGATTTACAATCCCGGTCGTTGTTTTGATTCAAAAATCCAGAAATTCTCTAATAATTTTTCGTGAACTAATGAAATATAAATAAAATATTATGACTATTCTAACTTTCTTATAATTTTATTTGCTTGTATATGTTATTAAATGTCAATTCATGGTGTAAATGCATTGTATTATTAATTTAAATAAAAGGTAATTTTATATGTACGATATATTAATTACTGGTTCTATTTATGTTAATATTTTACTATCTACTATTGTTTTTTTTCTGGAAAATATAGCAAAGTTTTAAAATTTCCCGGAAAAGGTTCACATGTATTTTGAGTATTATGAGATCAGCAATTTTTTTAACGTAACTACGCTACAAAATATCTTCCTTGCCAAATCATTATGCAAATATAAGTATAAAAAAATAGTTTTAACAGTAGTTACCTACATGCCTTGGTGTGCACACTAACTTGGTACCTACTGATAATTATTTGGTTTAATTTCTTATACCTTACCTATCCCGAGATCCAAAGCCTTGGTATAAATATATTCGTCTGAAACACAATATAAAAGCTAAAAGGAGAAAAAAACTTACTTCTACTAATTTTCATGCAAACAAGGCAAGAAGTTTAAGAAGTTTGGAAGGTTTTATTGTAAACAATGGCACGTATCTTAAACTGGATCGTGTTCTAGTAATTTTAATAAGGGCTCTATTTTTTATATAACGGCTAAATACACTAAATCCAACAAAAATTTAAATAATTAAAAAAAACACTAATATTTAATTTATCAACGTCAAAACCAACGAACCACGTACCTATTTAAATATGTAAATTATTATTTCACTACTCCGCCACTGTAACATAACATGCATATTGTAAATTATTATTTAACCTTATAGGAAATCGTCATATAAATAAAATTGTGTTGCGAACATTTTTTCTTCATATATTATGAAATTATGTTCGATATTTTCAGTGTAATGTTCAACTTACTACCTACCTGTTTTCCAATGCCTTTTCATAGACTTACTTAAGGTTAAAATAGACTATATGACGATCGGGCAAATATATGCTAAGAGCGTTTTAGTATCTATGATCAAATCTATGCCATTCCGACATATTATACATACATATTGTATGACAGCTATGACATCCTATTTACACTCTGTGACACCCTGTGACACAGGACGCCAACATAAGAAACAGTTTTTTCAACATATATATGACCGATCGTCATAGAGTGTATTTGAAGCAATATAAATGTTACCATAGTAATTCACTTAAAATTGTCCCTATATGTGATAGATTATAATACAACACATTTGTATTTGGAATAGAATAGTATTTTTTAATTTTAAAAATATATCTTCCTGAATTTCGACTACCTTCCGCATTTTCTATATATGACAACGGATTAATTAATGTTTAATGAGGGTTACCCTTTGTTAATAAATGGGGTTGACAGCATTGACTAAGTGGGATAGATTACTTTACTTATTTATGAACAAGAAAATTAGCTTATTAGTATTATTATGAACCAAATAAAATTACATAGGTAGATAATTAAATTAATAATATAATAACGTTGCTTGTTGACAAATTTACGTGGGTAATTAATTCATAATAAACTTGTTTCATTTATTTAATTGCTATGTGGATCTTGGCTGCATCACGAAGAAGTTTAGTTTCTAAGCAGATGTTTGATTTATTTAAATTAAGAAATGAATAATGAATAGTCACTTGCTTAATTTATTAAAGCCACATTCTGGATCTAAAACACATTGAAAAAACAATATTCGAATTTTCAAAACCCGGAATTTGAACCCATACCACACAATTTATAAATCCGACACATTACCACATAGAAATTGCGGACGCAGGACTTTCATTTACCATTCAGTATTCGGAATCCATGTAGTTTTTCAATTTGTATTTAATTTAGTATGTGGTCTCAATGAGTTATAAGTAATTTATTCTTAATAATTAATTTTCACTATTTTAGTACAACTCCTGTCGTATTAAACATGTTTTACGTTTGATGGATAAATTCTTACATTAAAACTCACTTACATAAGTACTTCAATGAGAAAAATATTAATCGAGAAACAATTAACTCGGTAATATTCTATTAACTAACATGGTGGTTGGTAGAGAGCCCGTCTCTAAAGCTATGGATGTGGGTTTGAATCCCGAATCTGGAAAAATAATTATATCTTGTTTTTCAATGTGCTGTTGATCCAAACTGCAGTGTTTGTCAAGACAGTGTATCGTAAGAATAACTAAGGCGAAACTTTTTAATTTAATAATTTCGTCGTGTCACGAAAACCTAATTACTTTTTCTAAGTCAAAAACTTTGAAAAACAACCATCTTGTAGTGTCCCGATATATTGAGCGAATGGCTAAGAACCATTCCCCATTTAAAATGGTACGTTTATATTATGTATGTGCAAAAGAAAAAGAGAGGTTAGTCTTAAATCATAAGTTTTACATCTCGAACTTCTACACTTCTGTTTTTTAATTACTAATTCACAGTTATTGATTAAACCAATTCTTCATTTTGATTATGGTAAATACTTAATATTCTAATCATTTGTCGAATTTCAAAATGACTGTATTTTCAGGCAAACTAAAAAAGACATTGACTCTGTGGAGGCCTATATTTTTTATTTAAAAATAAAAATGGTAATTAAGTTACTTTTTATGGTATTTTACAACAGTTATCTATATATAATAAAACTGAAATTCATGCTTTATCAAAACTACAGTTCGTCTGATTGGCGAAGTTTAGTTCGATCGCTAATGCGGTTTTATAAATCAGTCTCAAAAAATGATAAACGATTTGTAATTGCTTACCTACGTCTTTATCCATCGTTCAGAAAGAAATATTCTCATAAATAAATTACTCCAGCAATTCAATTCAATTTACAAAATTATTTATTATCTTTCGACTTATATACTTACTTAAATAACATTTTCATAATAATAAGCATTTTTATAATGTTATACTACAATTTAATATTAATTTATCAACATGATCATTTACGGTACTACAACCCTTGGTGGGTCTTGGCCTCCTTCAAAAACTTCCTCCATTCTGGACGATCTAGCGCCGACACTCTCCAATTGTTTTGACCGAGCCTTTTGAAATCTCCCGCGGCACAGTCCAGTCTTCTCAATTTCGGCCGTCCAGGTCTTCTCTTGCCATCGGGCCCGCCTCGCTGGTATATCCTCCGGCATTCTATGCTCGTGTCCGATCTAACGCAGTCTCTTCATGTTCATATGCCACGTTATCTTTTCCCCCCCATAAAGTATTAATTTATATTTTACCATATCTTTCTCTGATAATTTTCAATGAAATTTAAAAATATAATACAATGTAAGTATTTAAGTATCACGGTAGTTTTATGATAACATTAAGCAAACTATCTTAGTACGAGTCTCATGACTGAGAATCGCGAACTATATGGTTTGACAGTAACATTTTCCATTAGACTCTAAATATTCGCCCCCACTATCCTATTCATTATTAGCTATTTCTGTCCATCGGGCTGTTTTATCATGTTACCAATAAAGCCAATGGTACAGCATTTATAAAATATGGCATCACACAGCAGATAAAAGACGCTTATCTCTAAGTTTACCCAATCACTTTTCTTTCGGTCTTTTACTGTGCTTTACTTTTACAAGCCGTTTTAAACATAAATTTACTATACTGACTTTATTACATAGCATCCAAAGTTTCGAGTAATTACTCCAGAGACATTCCCATACTTCAAAATATGTATCACATCACCTGTTGTGCATTCTAATACTCCCAATTAAGACCGAAATGGTTGGCGTATACCATAATAATTGTCATGGTTTTCAAACATATTCAATATTACATAATTTAAACACAATCCCATGTCTAAAAATCATAAATAAATATTTCTAAAATAAAAATATCTTTACATATTGAGTCAATAGGGACGCATGCTTAGGAGCCCAATGACTTCAAAGCTAACTCAATACTATCCCTTCGTCTTGTATGAAGTCGACCAGGTCTTCATAGTATGCCTTCCGGCTTCTCATATTTCAGTTTCTTTGTGATACGTAACTCATACATATGGTCGGATTTACCTTACTAAAGGGGGTATCATCCAGGACCTCCGAATAAGTAGAAGCCCCGAAACCAGAAAAAAGAACTTAACACATTTATTAAATATTAAATCACAGGAAGCAGGCGCCAGAAAAGATACTTTGAATAAAATATAGTATTATTGAAATAAATGCAGTAAAAATACCCCACGGGGGAAATGTTTATAATAGGTATATCAATCTTTTATTTTTGGAACTTTACAATGCGGGGGGACATGCTCGTCGAAGGTCAAAATTGAGTTTTTATTGTATATTCAAACCATGATCCTGGACACTCCTTAAACGTTGTAGATGATCTTTTTATATAATTTTGAAGCCTTATTATCTTTTATAGTTATTTTAAACATTTGATGACTGCATAAAGTATTTTTGTTACATAAAATAGTATTCTTTTAAACCTCTCGCTCTAATGTTTTAGAATATAGTCATATTTCGGTACATAACTGTGCAGTGGTGTTAAGATTTTTTACATTTATTAATTTTTAAACGCATTTATAAAACCATTAGCATAATTTATTACGAGATAATTTTTGTAAAATATTCACGATAAAAAATTATATTGATAATCTCTGTGATCCCAAATTTGACAAGAATTAGGCATTTTATTATTCAAAAAATCGGCAAGATTAACACATTAAAGATGATTCTAAAGATATTTATTATAAGCTATGTCTTTGACCATTCAAGTGTGATAAACATCTTATGAATAATGATTGCTTTATAATAATTATTGACCTAAGAATAAGGTAGTGTTTTTTTGAAATACGCCATTTCTATTGTCATTCCCCAGTGGTTAAGCTACAACATACGGCCGTAGCCATAAACTGACAAACTATAATTGAAGTAGGGAGTAAAATGATATTGACGCGCGTGTTTGAACATGTACCGTTTAAAAAAAATAAAAAATAAATCGGTTAAGTACATGTTCAAACACGCGCGTTAACATAATTTTACTCCCTACTTTAATTATAGTTTGTCATTTTATGGCTACGGCCGTATGTTGTAGCTTAACCACTAGGGAATGACAAAAGAAATGGCGTATTTCAAAAAAACACTACCTTATTCTTAGGTCAATAATTATTATAAAGCAATCATTATTCATAAGATTTTTATCACACTTGAATGGTCAAAGACATAGCTTATAATAAGTATCTTTAGATTCATCTTCAAATGTGTTAATCTTGCCGATTTTTTGAATAATAAAATGCCAAATTCTTGTCAAATTTGGGATCACAGAGATTATCAAAATAATTTTTTATCGTGAATATTTTACAAAAATTATCTCGTAATAAATTATACTAATGGTTTTATAAATGCGTTTAAAAATTAATAAATGTAAAAAATTTTAACACCACTGCACAGTTCTGTACCGAAATATGACTATATTCTAAAACATTAGAGCGAGAGGTTTAAAAGAATACTATTTTATGTAACAAAAATACTTCATGCAGTCATCAAATGTTTAAAATAACTATAAAGGATAATAAGGCTTCAAAATTATATAAATAGATTATCTACAACGTTTAAGGAGTGTCCAGGATCATGGTTTGAAAATACAATAAAAACTCAATTTTGACCTTCGACGAGCATGTCCCCCCTTAATTAATACTACCATTACATATATAGTAGTATAACGGTATGCATTAATGGAACAATTTGGTCATTAGGCTAATAATAATTTGTACGTATCAATTTAAATTTTAAAACGGAATAGGTTGAGTTTTTGTGGGTATTAAAACAGTAAATTCGGCCTTACTCATCAATCCTCTATAAACGCCCCAACCATCTAAGACGGAAGAACTGTACTATGTATGGGCACCCGTGCAAAATATAATGATGTAATTTTATCTCTATCTTCACGCCGACAGAGTGTCATTAATGGGTTCGAAAATAGTTTACAGCATGCTCTGCTTAAATGAGCCTAACCAAGATGGCGCTGGCCTAACACTCTTTCCATGTGTTGGCCATTGAACAGGTTTAAATGCGGTTTTGTTTCGGTACCTACAATCTAGGGTGCATCATCCCACATCACTCCGATGGTAGATCTTTGACGTCTGCTTTGCAAAATTTCTGAGAAGTCTGACCCATACAAATTATCCTGCAAGATAATATTATTATTCTAAAATCTACAACTAAGCCAAACATATTTTTTATATGCTATGCCTCGTAGTCAACCCTGTTCATCTATATATATAAAAGAAAGTCGGGTTAGTTACACCATTTATAACTCTAGAACGGCTAGACCGATTTTTACGATCTTTGATTTGTTGGATTTGTCTTAGCCTCGAATAGCAGAATAACTAATAAAACATCAGAAAAATTCACGGGAAAAAAAATTATGAATAAAATTATTTTTCTCATACATTTTTACATTTTTAACAATGAATCTCGCGCATTCGAAAATAAAAGAAAATCACAAAAAATTTAAATCCATATACAACGCCTTCTCTGATACATGACAGAAAGAATAAACAAGAAACAAACAAACAAATGAAAGGCGTTGTGTGAATTATCTATCCTTTGACAGTTGATTCAGTTCATCCTCAGATAATCCCGAAAGACTTTGTTGTATACTCCGGCGAATTTTGGAGGAAGTTGTCCTACCTGAATCTTTTTTACTTCTTCGACAGCGTCCAAAAATAAAGCCAAGGATAAAATTACATGATCTCATTGCTGGTATTGCTCATTATTTACATACCAATTTCAAAATCCATCCTTCGAACTTCATTCGACAATTGATCTACGTGAATAATCGAGCCAATTACCAGCTAGGTGCGCAAATAGCTATTTCGATCGTGATTTTCAAACTGTAAGTTGCTTTCGAAGATGTTCACTTTGTAAGGTTATCAAATTTGTGATTGTGTGTGCATCGATAAATGCTTCATTATATAATTTTGAATTATGTGATTAATTTTCCAGTGTTTATCATTTGATGATTCGTCAAAATGCTGACAACTATTTGCTGCGATTTCGTCGATTGCTTAAAATCAAGACGGAGCGCCTCACTTTCATTCGGTTGAACCAAGCCAACTGCGATCGGAGGAGTATATTCATTTACGCGATGCAATCAGCACCAAGGGAGATGCAGCTAATGTTGGTCGATTGACTATTCTATCGGATATGTACATTGGCAGCCCGCGTCATTTGCATAAATATGCGCAAGATGCAATGACATATGTTCGTCATTACGGTCGTCCAGATCTATTCATCACCTTTACATGAAATCCGAAATTAATAGAAATTGTTCAACTGCTACTCCCCGGACAAACATCAAGTGATCGGCACGACATCACCGCACGTATCTTCAAACAAAAAATCCTGTCGCTGATGAACTACATTGTTAAGCATCGCGTCTTTGGGAAACTCGATGCTGGATGTATTCGATTGAATGACAAAAACGAAGCTTGCCGCATGCACACATTTTTATTTGGTTAGTCGAAAGAATTCGACCAGACCAAAAAGATGACATCATATGTGCCGAGATTCCTGATCCTGAAACCGATCCAGACCTGCATGATGTTGTAATTACTTACATGATTCATGGACAGTGTGGCGCCATCAACCCCCAATCACCGTGCATGGTCGACTGCAAGTGTTCCAAGCGTTATCCATGAAGTTTAACGGCTGAGACTATCACTGCCAATGATGGTTATCCACTGTATCGGCGTCGATCACCCAATGATAATGGTAGAACTATCACAACGAAAATAAAGTGAAACGATATCGTGGTCGACAACACTTGGATTGTTCCGTATTCGCCACTTTTTTTCAAAACATTCAAGGCGCATTGCAACGTGGAGTTTTGCAATTCAGTGAAGTCCATCAAATACATCTGAAAATATGTCACCAAAGGCAGCGATATTGTAGTTTTTGGCGTTCAAACTCCTAATACCAACGATGAAATCACGCACTATCAAGTTGGTCGATATGTGAGCTGCAATGAAGCGATTTGGCGTATTCTCTCATTCCCCATTCATGAACGTCATCCCACTGCTGTACATTTGGCGGTGCATCTGGAGAATGGTCAACAAGTTTATTTCAACGCATCGAATGTTGCTCAACGTGCTGAGATATCTCCAGCGCCGACATTGACCAATTTCTTTTCGATTTGCCAAAGCGATCCGTTTGCACGAACGTTGTTCTACTCTGAGATGCCACGTTATCACACTTGGAACGCTTCATCGAAGAAATTTCAACGTCGGAAGCAAGGCGATGCGGTTCTTGATCATCCGGATGTGCATTCTACTGATGCTTTTGGTCGCATTTACACAGTTCATCCGAAGAATGGCGAATGATTCTACTCGCGGTTGTTGCTGGTAAATGTTCGTGGGCCGACATCATTTGAATCACTTCGAACTGTCAATGGTGTAGTGTGCCCAACATTTCGTGCTGCATGTCAAAAGCTCAATTTGCTTGAAAATGATACTCATTGGGACATGACAATCGCTAAAGTATTTGTTTCTGCATCTCCAAGTCAGATACGCACATTATTATTTGCTATCATTATTTCGACATGCTTCCCATCGAATCCACCTAAACTGTAGAACAACTACAAGGATGACATGTCAGAAGACATTTTATATCGAATTCGTGTCATTTTAGGGAATCCTGATCTCGAGGTGAATAAGGAGATACATAACCAGGTTTTCCTTTTGATCGAAGACATGTGTTACCTCATGTGCGGCAGTTTGTTAGTCAAGCTAGGAATGCCAATACTACATCGTGGAGTGAATTACGCTTTCAATCTAGAATTGAATCGTGAACGTGAAAATGATCGAGATGCATTGAACTAATTAGTTCGAACAAATGTACCAATGTTGAACCCCCAACAGAAGGTAGTGCACGATACGTTAATGAAGGCAATTGATGATGGAAATGGTGGCTTATTTTTCCTCGATGCGCCCAGTGGAACTGGGAAGACATTCCTCATGTCATTGATTTTGGCCACTGTTCGTGCGAGATCCGAAGTTTCTGTAGCAGTTGCTTCTTCCGGGATAGCGGCCACCTTGCTAAAAGGATGCCGAACGGCTCATTCAGCGTTGAAATTGCCGTTAAACCTTCAAACGACTGAAAAACCAATATGCAATATTGCAAAACATTCAGCAATGGCCAAAGTTTTAGTAGCAAGTAAAATTATCACCTGGGATGAATGTAGAATGGCGCACAAACGCGCATTGTGAGAGATGTTTTGGAGGCGCAATGATTCTACTGTCTGGCGATTTCCGCCAAACACTACCAGTCATTCCAAGATCGACTGCTGCCTATGAAATAAATGATTGCCTCTAATCATTGACTCTGTGGCGTTATGTGAAGAACCTTCAGCTGACGACAAACATGCGAGTTACATTGCTAAACGATCCATCTGCCGAAGATTTCTCTAAGCAATTTCTGACTATCGGTAACGGCCGTGTTCCTGTCGACGAATCGAACGGATTGATTTCGTTTCCGCCGAATTTTTGCAATTTCGTGTCAACAATTGGTTGAGTGAACGAGCAATTCTTGCGGCAAAGAACAAAGATGTGAATCACTTAAACTTCACAATTCAAAATCAAATCGTTGGTCTACTGCATTCCTTCAAATCTATCGACTGTGTAAGTGCTCGGCCGTAGTAATTTGCGGGCGCGGTGCGGCGGCGTCTTGCGAAACTCAAACGTATAGCCATGTGTGTTATGCCCAAAAAAAGACACTGTCTACGAACATTTTACACACGGTTATACGTTTGAGTTTCGCAAGATTCTGGCGCGCCACCCCCGCGCGACCACTACGTTCTTGCACTAACAAACGAAGACGAAGCAACCAACTAGCCAACTGAATTTTTAAACTCATTAGATCTTCCTGGCTTGCCACCGCACAATTTTCAACTGAAGGTTGGCTCGGTAGTCATCATGTTTCGAAATTTGAACCAACCAAAACTATGTAATCCATTTCATTTTGATTTGATTTTGGCATATTTATTGAACTTAATTCGGTACTGTTCGGTTAAAGCGGATACAGAGGAAAACGCATTTTGAAAATAGCCGATAAACTGGATTATTTGTTAGTTTAGGCAAAGAACAAAGATGTGAATCACTTAAACTTCACAATTCAAAATCAAATCGTTGGTCTACTGCATTCCTTCAAATCTATCGACTGTGTAAGTGCTCGGCCGTAGTAATTTGCGGGCGCGGTGCGGCGGCGTCTTGCGAAACTCAAACGTATAGCCATGTGTGTTATGCCCAAAAAAAGACACTGTCTACGAACATTTTACACACGGTTATACGTTTGAGTTTCGCAAGATGCCGGCGTGCCACCTCCGCGCGACCACTACGTTCTTGCACTAACAAACGAAGACGAAGCAACCAACTAGCCAATTGAATTTTTAAACTCATTGGATCTTCCTGGCTTGCCACCGCACAATTTACAACTGAAGGTTGGCTCGGTAGTCATCATGCTTCGAAATCTGAACCAACCAAAACTATTGATTTTTGCACATTTATTGAACTTAATTCATTTTGAATATTCATTTTAACTCAATAAAAAAATGAATTAAATTCAGCTAATAAGTTAACACAAGATTATTGATTCTGAGGCGGTACGAAGTTCACTGGGTCAGCTAGTATATATATATGAGTCAATTTATTCGATAACGATTCCGGCCTTTTTTGATTCTGAAGTAGATTTCCTTAATGGATGACACTTGTATTAGTGTCACTACGCATACATAGGTAATTAATACATATTACCATTAGTAAAATATACAGGACAACAGTTATTATTAGTGTTTTGTATAAGACGCATTTCAAGTGTCAGTTCAATGTTTTGGAATGTAGCAAATTCATTAGACAGAAGCAACGTTTGATTCATAGGACAATTATTCTTTTTTAATTTCGATTTCTAGACTACTCTCACTGTTAAATGGAGAACCCCAGGTAGGTACATGAAATTGGGGTCTAGGACGATTTGGCACCGCGAACTGGCCTCCGCCGATTGGCCTCCGGTAATTGGCCGCCGGTACAATCGGACGCCGGCCCAATTGGACGCCGACCCAATTCGACGCCGACCCAACTGGCCTCCGGGAGATTGGACGCCGCACAGTTGAATTAAATGCGCAAAGGAATAGACGTACGTTACGATTTGTTGGAGTAAATAAGCAAGTCAGTTTAATATGCTTCTATCTTCTCAGTAGTCGTACCTTATACATTTCGCGCTTGACACATTTTTAATATAGATTGAGAAAAATAATTATGCCTTATGATGTTTATTAAAAGAAAATAATTCTTCCCTCGCTAAAACTTAAAGATGTGCATAATCAATTAATTTATTGTCTATACATGGGTACTTATTTATATTTACAACAAATATTAAAAATAATGTTAGATGTTAGAATGAAAATTACATTATATTTCAGCGTTTTATCGACTTAATATTATAATAAAGCTTAAACATGTATATTATTATGCATAAATGCGTATTTTAAGATAGTATGAAATTACAAACAAAATATTAAGTAAATTATCTGCTAAGTATAAATGTTTTAGTAGTTTGATTGATAAACTACTTAGGTACTGGATGCCGGACGAAATCTCGAAGGCCGAAATCCCAAAAGCCTAAATCCCGAAAGCCGAAATCTCGAATATCGAAATCCCGAATGGCCGGAATCCCGAAGGCCGAAATCCCGAAAAATAAAAAAATACAAACATCAATAATTGCGCAATTTTTGCAATAGACACCAAAACCCATTTTTTGCGGAAATATAAAAAAAATGTAAAATACAAACATCGACAATTACGCAATCGTGAATTGCGCAATTTTTGTGAGATGCACAAAATCCATTCGTTCTACAAAATGGTCTCTCCTGAAAAAATTGCGCAATCAGAAAAACCCATTTTCCGAAAAAATGGAATTTGTCTCTCTTACAAAAATTGCGGCCACGATTGCGCAATTATTGATGTTTGTATTTTACATTTTTTATATTTCCACAAAAAATGGGTTTTTGTCTCTTGCAAAAATTGCGCAATTATTGATGTTTGTATTTTTTCATTTTTCGGGATTTCGGCCATTTGGGATTTCAGCATTCGGGATTTCGGCCTTCGGAATTTCATCCGGCATCCAGTACCTAAGTAGTTTATCAATCAAACTACTGAAACATTTATACTTAGCAGATAATTTACTTAATATTTTGTTTGTAATTTCATACTATCTTAAAATACGCATTTATGCATAATAATATACATATTTAAGCTTTATTATAATATTAAGTCGATAAAACGCTGAAATATAATGTAATTTTCATTCTAACATCTAACATTATTTTAAATATTTGTTGTAAATATAAATAAGTACCCATGTATAGACAATAAATTAATTGATTATGCACATCCTTAAGTTTTAGCGAGGGAAGAATTATTTTCTTTTAATAAACATCATCAGGCATAATAATTTTTCTCAATCTATATTAAAAATGTGTCAAGCGCGAAATGTATAAGGTACACCTACCGAGAAGATAGAAGCATATTAAACTGACTTGCTTATTTACTCCAACAAATCGTAACGTACGTCTATTCCTTTGCGCATTTAATTCAACTGTGCGGCGTCCAATCTCCCGGAGGCCAGTTGGGTCGGCGTCGAATGGGTCGGCGTCCAATTGGGCCGGCGTCCGATTGTACCGGCGGCCAATTACTGGAGGCCAATCGGCGGAGGCCAGTTCGCGGTGCCAAATCGTCCCATTCCCTGAAATTGATCACATTGTGTGTGATCTAATTGTAAACTAAATCAATATTAATACTATATATAATATGTATTTAATTTTATATATTTATTAACTCATCGTGATGATGTTATTGTCATATTTGAATGTTTTTCTAAGCCCATCATATCGGTGTCGACCCTACATCGTATAATATAATATTGTTATTCAAATCCAGCATTATAAGTCTCTGAGAACACGGAATTAGAAGATTTGTGAACAGATATTGTACACATATATACGAATATACATAATTTTAACTCAAGCGATTTTAGTATAAGATTAGTCATACAAACAATTCTAAACAAGTTACCCCAAATCTTCGTCAAACCGAGTAAATTAAATATTTTAATATTGTAATGCTTCCATTATGTGGTAAATAATACTATCCTGACTCAATCTTGGTGGTGAGCTCTGACTATTAGGTAATGTTATTACCACGTGGTTTATAACATCAGAGGCTCTAAACCATTTACCTCTTTCATACAGATTTATAATAAACTAGCTGACCCGGCGAACTTCGTACCGCCTCAGAATCAATAATCTTGTGTTAACTTATTAGCTGAATTTAATTCATTTTTTTATTGAGTTAAAATGAATATTCAAAATGAATTAAGTTCAATAAATGTGCAAAAATCAAACCAAAATGAAATGGATTACATAGTTTTGGTTGGTTCAGATTTCGAAGCATGATGACTACCGAGCCAACCTTCAGTTGTAAATTGTGCGGTGGCAAGCCAGGAAGATCCAATGAGTTTAAAAATTCAATTGGCTAGTTGGTTGCTTCGTCTTCGTTTGTTAGTGCAAGAACGTAGTGGTCGCGCGGAGGTGGCACGCCGGCATCTTGCGAAACTATAACCGTGCGTAAAATGTTCGTAGACAGTGTCTTTTTTCGGGCATAATACACATGGCTATACGTTTGAGTTTCGCAAGACGCCGCCGCACCACGCCCGCCAAATTACTACGGCCGAGCACTTACACAGTCGATAGATTTGAAGGAATGCAGTAGACTAACGATTTGATTTTGAATTGTGAAGTTTAAGTGATCCACATCTTTGTTCTTTGCCGCAAAAATTGCTCGTTCACTCAACCAATTGTTGACACGAAATTGCAAAAATTCAGCGGAAACGAAATCAATCCATTCGATTCGTCGACAGGAACACGGCCGTTACCGATAGTCAGAAATTGCTTAGAGAAATCTTCGGCAGATGGATCGTTTAGCAATGTAACTCGCATGTTTTTCGTCAGCTGAAGGTTCTTCACATAGCACCACAGAGTCAATGATTTGAGGCAAGCATTTATTTCATCGGCAGCGGTTGATCTTGGAATGACTGGTAGTGTTTGGCGGAAATCGCCAGATAGTAGAATCATTGCGCCTCCAAAACATCTCTCACAATGCGCGTTTGTGCGCCATTCTACATTCATCCCAGGGGATGATTTTATTTGCTACCAAAACTTTGGCCTTTGCTGAATGTTTCGCAATATTGCATATTGGTTTTTCAGTCGTTTAAAGGTTTAACGGCAATTTCAACGCTGAATGAGCCGTTCGGCATCCTTTTAGCAACGTGGCCGCTATCCCGGAAGAAGCAACTGCTACAGCAATTTCGGATCTCGCACGAACAGTGGCTAAAATCAATGACATGAGGAATGTCTTCCCAGTTCCACTGGGCGCATTGAGGAAAAATAAGTCACCATTTCCATCATCAATTGCCTTCATTAACGTATCGTGCACTACTTTCTGTTGGGGGTTCAACATTGGTACATTCGTTCGAACTAATTAGTTCAATGCATCTCGATCATTTTCACGTTCACGTTCCAATTCTAAATTGAAAGCGTAATTCACTCCACGATGTAGCATTGGCATTCTTAACTTGACTAACAAACTGCCGCACATGAGGTAACACGTGTCTTCGATCAAAAGGAAAACCTGGTTATGTATCTCCTTATTCACCTCGAGATCAGGATTCCCTGAAATGACACGAATTCGATGTAAAATGTCTTCTGACATGTCATCCTTGTAGTTGTTCTACAGTTCAGGTGGATTCGATGGGAAGCATGTTGAAATAATGTGTATATCCAACTTGGAGATCCAGAAACAAATGCTTTAGCGAGTGTCATGTCCTAATGAGTATCATTTTTAAGCAAATTGAGCTTTTGACATGCAGCACGATGTTGGGCACACTACACCATTGACAGTTTGAAGTGATTCAAATGATGTCGGCCCACGAACATATACCAGCAACAACCGCGAGTAGAATCATTCGCCATTCTTCGGATGAACTGTGTAAATGCGACCAAGAGCACCAGTAGAATGCACATCCGGATGATCAGAAACCGCATCGCTTTGCTTCCGACGTTGAAATTTCTTAGATGAAGCGTTCCAAGTGTAATAACGTGGCATTTCAGAGTAGAACAACGTTCGTGCAAACGGATCGCTTTGTCAAATCGAAAAGAAACTGGTCAATGTTGGCGCTGGAGATATTTCAGTACGTTCAGCAACATTCGATGCGTTGAAATAAACTTGTTGACCATTCTCCAGATGCACTGCCAAATGTACAGCAGTGGGATGACGTTCATGAATGGAGAATGAAAGAATACGCCAAATTGCTTCATTGCAGCTCACATATCGACCAACTTGATAGTGCGTGATTTCATCGTTGGTATTGGGAGTTTGAACGCTAAAAACTACAATATCGCTGCCTTTGGTGATATATTTGCAGATGTATTTGATGGACTTCACTGAATTGCAAAACTTTACGTTGCAATGCGCCTTGAATGTTTTGGAAAAAAGTGGCGAATACGGAACAATCCAAGTGTTGTCGACCACGATATCGTTTCACTTCATTTTCGTTGTGATAGTTCTACCGTTATCATTGGGTGATCGACGCCGATACAGTGGATAACCATCATTGGCAGTGATAGTCTCCGCCGTTAAAGTTCATGGATAACGCTTGGAACACTTGCCGTCGACCATGCACGGTGATTGGGGATTGATGGCGCTACACTGTCCATGAATCATGTAAGTAATTACAACATCATGCAGGTCTGGATCAGTTTTGGGATCAGAAATCTCGGCACATATGATGTCATCTTTTTGGTCTGGTCAAATTCTTTCGACTAACCAAATAAGAATGTGTGCATGCGGCAAACTTCGTTTTTGTCATTCAATCGAATACATCCAGCATCGAGTTTCCCAAAGACGCGATGCTTAACAATGTAGTTCATCAGCGACAGGATTTTTTGTTTGAAGACACGTGCGGTGATGTTGTGCCGATCACTTGATGTTTGTCCGGGGAGTAGCAGTTGAACAATTTCTATTCATTTCGGATTTCATATAAAGGTGATGAATAGATCTGGACGACCGTAATGACGAACATATGTCATTGGATCTTGCGCATATTCATGCATATGACGTGGGCTGCCAATGTACATCGCCGATAGAATAGTCAATCGACCAACATTAGCTGCATCTCCTACGGTGCTGATTGCATCGCGTAAATGAATATACTCCTCCGATCGCAGTTTGGCTTGGTTCAACCGAATGAAAGTGAGGCGCTCCGTCTCGATTTTAAGCAATCGATGAAATCGCAGCAAATAGTTGTCAGCATTTTGACGAATCATCAAATGATAAACACTGGAAAATTAATCACATAATTCAAAATTACATAATGAAGCAGTTATCGATGCACACACAATCACAAATTTGATAACCTCACAAAGAGAACATCTTCGAAGGCAACTTACCGTTTGAAAATCACGATCGAAGTAGTTATTTGCGCACCTAGCTGGTAATCGGCTCGATTATTCACGTAGATCGATTGTCGAATGAAGTTCGAAGGATGGATTTTGAAATTGGGAGGTAAATAATGAGCAATACCAGCAATGAGATCATGTAATTTTATCCTTTGCTTTATTTTTGGACGCTGTCGAAGAAGTAAAAAGATTCAGGCAGGACAACTTCCTCCAAAATTCGCCGGAGTATACAACAAAGTCTTTCGGGATTATCTGAGGCTTAACTGAATCAACTGTCAAAGGATAGATAATGCACACAATGCCTTTCATTTGTTTGTTTGTTTCGTGTTTACTCTTTCTGTCATGTATCAGAGATGGCGTTGTATATTGATTTAATTTTTTTGTGATTTTTTTTTATTTTCGAATGCGCGAGTTCATTGTTCAAAATGTCAAAATGTATGAGAAAATGAATTTTCTTTATAATTTATTTTTTCCGTAATTTATCCGATATTTTAATAGTTATTCTGCTATTCGGGGCGGAGACAAATCCAACAAATTAAAGATTATAAAAATCGGTCCAGCCGTTCTTGAGTTATAAATGGTGTAACTAACCCGACTTTGTTTTATGTATCTATATATATATATAAAACAAAGTCGGGTTAGTTACACCATTTAGAACTCGAGAACGGCTGGACCGATTTTTACGATCTTTGATTTGTTGGATTTGTCTCCGCCAGGAATAGCAGAATAACTATTAAAACATCGGAAAAATTCACAGAAAAGAAAATTATGAATAAAATAAATTTTCTCATACATTTTGACATTTTGAACAATAAATCTCGCGCATTCGAAAATAAAAGAAAATCACAAAAAATTTAAATCAGTATACAACGCCAACTCTGATACATGACAGAAACAATAAACAAGAAACAAACATAGAAACAAAAGAATGAACATGGCGTTGTGTTGCATTATCTTTTGACAGTTGATTTAGTTTAGCCTCAGATAATCCCGAAAGACTTTCGTAGTATATAGAAGTAATTATTGTAGATCCCGGCGAATTTGTGAGGAAGTAGTCCTGCCTGAATCTCCTTTGCTTCTCCGACTGCGTCTATCAAATAAATCAAACGAATGCAAACATCCCAAAATTTTCGTTCGATTGAATTTAACGTCACATGATCTTATCGTTGGTATTACTCATTATTTACCTACCAATTTCAAAATTCGCCCTTCGGACTTGATTCGACAATCGATCTCCGTGAATAATCATTACCAGCTAGGTGCACAAATAGCTATTTCGATCGTGATTTTCAAACGGTAAGTTGCCTTCGAAGATGTTCACTTTGTGAGGTTTTGAAATTTGTGATTGTTTGCGCATCTATAATTGCTTAATTATGTAATTTTGAATTGTGTGATTAATTTTTCAGTGTTATTTACAATGCCACGAGCCAGAAGATCTAATCTTTCACAACGAAGCCGTAATGCAATTAGACTTCGGAATATTGTTTATCAATCCACTGAAGATGAGCAAGAAATCGCACGAGAAGAGCGCCGCGTTAATATGGCTCGACTTCGCGATTCACAAACACAAGAACAAAGAGTAGTATTACGTCAAACGGCTCAATTGGCAATGAGAAATCGTCGAGAATATCGCACAGATCAACAACGTGATAATCTTCGACGCGCAAGAAGAAATGCTTCAAGTGTTGATTTGAATCGAGTAGCGTTTCAATACAATTGCACAATTGATTATAGCTCGCATGTTTTTGTTCGAATTGGCCCAATGGAGGTTGTGTGTGACCATTGCGGTGCATTGAAGTTCGATGGAGAAACGCCTGGATTGTGCTGTCTCAGTGGCAAGGTGAAATTGCCATTATTGCCTCCGCCACCTGAGCCATTGCATTCATTGCTTCGTGGCGAAACACCAGAATCACGACATTTTCTATCAAACACTCAAAGATACAACGGATGTTTCTAAATGACTTCATTTGGAGCAGACATTATTGAAGTACGCGGATTCAATCCAACATTCAAGGTAATTTCTGCTCGAGAGAATAAACGTTCATTTTCTTTTGGTGATCATAAATCAGTAATTCTCACTTCGCTTTCGACTTTACAGATCCAAGGCTAAATTCACCATCGAATTGGATCATTGCAACCGCTTGAAGACGCACATCATAAATTCATCCAAATTTACTTCATGGGCAATATGGACGAACAACTTGATCGGCGTCAAACGATCAATACGGCAATGAAAAGAGCAATTCTTCAAGATCTGCAGCAACTACTTCATGAACATCATGCATTGGTTCGGTTGTTCAAAACTGCTTTGGATCGCATACCAAGTGATGACTACAAAGTTGTGATCAGAGCGGATAAACGACCCGCTGGAACACACGAACGCCAATTTAACGCTCCAACAATAGATGAAGTCGCAATTGCGATTATCGGTGAAAACTTGGAAACGCGCGATATTGTACTTACACGTCGCGACACTGGACAACTGCAAAGAATATACGAAACACACCGTTCATACGATGCATTGCAATACCCGCTGATGTTTTGGCAAGGAGACGATGGATATCACTTTAATATCAAGATGATAAATCCATTGAACGGTGAGTATCGATTTCATAATTTTCATTTCAACATGACAATAATTTCACTAATTTCAATGATTTCATTTCAAGATGATAAATTCATTGAACGGTGAGTATCGATATCATAATTTTCATTTTAACATGACAATAATTTCACTAATTTTACTGATTTCATTTCAGGTGTGGAAACCAAGAAGGTGAGCTCGATGAATTATTACGCATATCGTTTGATGATTCGTCAAAATGCTGACAACTATTTGCTGCGATTTCGTCGATTGCTTCAGCAATATTGCGTCGACATGTACGTCAAAATCGAGACGGAGCGCCTCACTTTCATTCGGTTGAACCAAGCCAAACTGCGTTCGGAGGAGTATATTCATTTACGCGATGCAATCAGCACCAAAGGAGATGCAGCTAATGTTGGTCGATTGACTATTCTACCAGCGACGTACATTGGCAGCCCACGTCATATGCATGAATATGCGCAAGATGCAATGACACATGTTCGTCATTACGGTCGTCCAGACCTATTTATCACCTTTACATGCAATCGGAAATGGATAGAAATTGTTCAACTACTGCTCCCCAGACAAACATCAAGTGATCGGCACGACATCACCGCACGTGTCTTCAAACAAAAAATCCTGTCGCTGATTAACTACATTGTTAAGCATCGCGTTAAGCACTCGATGCTGGATGTACTCAATTGAATGGCAAAAACGAGGCTTGCCGCATGCACACATTCTTATTTGGTTAGTCGAAAGAATTCGACCAGACCAAATAGATGACATCATATGTGCCGAGATTCCTGATCCCGAAACCGATCCAGACCTGCATGATGTTGTAATTACTAACATGATTCACGGACCGTGTGGCGCCATCAACTCCCAATCACCGTGCATGGTCGACGGCAAGTGTTCAAAGCGTTATCCACGAAATTTGACGGCGGAGACTATCACTGCCAACGATGGTTATCCACTGTATCGGCGTCGATTACCCGATGATAACGGTAGAACTATCACAACGAAAGTGAAAGGAAACGATATCGTGGTCGACAACACTTGGATTGTTCCATATTCACCACTTCTTTCCAAAACATTCAAGGCGCATTGCAACGTGGAGTATTGCAATACAGTGAAGTCCATTAAATACATCTGCAAATATGTCACCAAAGGCAGCGATATGGCGGTTTTTGGCGTTCAAACTCCCAATACCAACGATGAAATCACGCACTATCAAGTTGGTCGATATGTGAGCTGCAATGAAGCGATTTGGCGTATTTTTTCATTCCCTATTCATGAACGTCATCCCACTGTTTTACATTTGGCGGTGCATCTGGAGAATGGTCAACGAGTTTATTTCAACACATCGAATGTTGCTCAACGTGCTGAAACACCTCCAGCGACAACATTGACCAGTTTCTTTTCGATTTGCCAAAGCGATCCGTTTGCACGAACGTTGCTCTACTCTGAGATGCCACGTTATTACACTTGGAACGCTTCATCGAAGAAATTTCAGCGTCGGAAGCAAGGCGATGCAGTTCCTGATCATCCGGATGTGCGTTTTACTGATGCTCTTGGTCGCATTTACACAGTTCATCCGAAGAATGACGAATGCTTCTACTTGCGGTTGTTGCTGGTGAATGTTCGTGGGCCAACATCATTTGAATCACTTCGAACAGTCAACGGTGTAGTGTGCCCAACATTTCGTGCTGCATGTCAACAGCTTAATTTACTTGAAAATGATACTCATTGGGACATGACAATCGCTGAAGCAATTGTTTCTGCATCTCCAAGTCAGATACGTACATTATTTGCTATCATTATTTCGACATGCTTCCCATCGAATCCACCTGAACTGTGGAACAAGTACAAGGATGACATGTCAGAAGACATTTTACACCGAATTCGTGTCAGTTCAGGGAATCCCAATCTCGAGGTGAATGAGGAGATTCATAACCAGGCTTTGCTTTTGATCAAAGACATGTGTTACCTCATATGCGGCAGTTTGTTAGTCAAGTTAGGCATGCCAACGCCACATCATGGAATGAACGACGCTTTCAATCGAGAATTGGAACGTGAACGTGAATATGATCGAGATGCATTGAACCAATCAGTTCGAACGAATGTACCACTGTTGAACCCCCAACAGAAGGAAGTCTACGATACGTTAATGAAGGCAATTGATGATGGAAATGGTGGCTTATTTTTCCTCGATGCACCCGGTGGAACTGGGAAGACATTCCTCATGTCATTGATTTTGGCCACTGTTCGTGCGAGATCCGAAATTGCTGTATCAGTTGCTTCTTCTGGGATAGCGGCCACGTTGCTAGAAGGATGCCGAACGGCTCATTCAGCGTTGAAATTGCCGTTAAACCTTCAAACGACTGAAAAACTGACATGCAACATTGCGGAACACTCAGCAATGGCCAAAGTTTTGGTAGCAAGTAAAATCATCACCTGGGATGAATGCACAATGGCGCATAAACGCGCGTTGGAAGCACTCGATCGAACTATAAAAGATCTGCGCAATGACTCGAGATGTTTTGGAGGCGCAATGATTCTACTATCTGGCGATTTCCGCCAAACACTACCAGTCATTCCAAGATCGACCGCTGCCGATGAAATAAACGCTTGCCTCAAATCATCGACTCTGTGGCGCTATATGAAGAAACTTCATCTGACAATAAACATGCGAGTTGCATTGCTAAACGATCCATCTGCCGAAGTTTTCTCCAAACAATTGCTGACTATCGGTAACGGCCATGTTCCTGTCGACGAATCAAACGAATTGATTTCTTTTGCGCAAAATTTTTGCAATTTCGTCTCAACGAAGGACGACCTCATCGACAAAGTGTTCCCGAACATCATTGCTAACCATAAAAATCACAATTGGTTGAGTGAACGAGCAATTTTTGCGGCAAAGAACAAAGATGTGGATCACTTAAACTTCACAATTCAAAATCAAATCGTTGGTCCACTGCATTACTTTAAATCTATCGACAGTGTAACAAACGAAGACGAAGCAACCAACTATCCGACTGAATTTTTAAACTCATTGGATCTGCCTGGCTTGCCACCACATAATTTACAACTGAAAGTTGGTTCGGTAATCATCATGCTTCGAAATCTGAACCAACCAAAACTATGTAACGGAACGCGTTTGGTGGTGAGAAATCTTATGGGCAATGTGATTTACGCGACGATAATCAAAGGAATGTTCAAAGGTGAGGAAGTTCTCATTCCGAGAATTCCGATGATCCCAACCGATATGCCATTCGAGTTTAAACGAATTCAATTTCCGATTCGTCTTGCATTCGCCATGACGATCAACAAATCACAAGGCCAATCCTTGAGTGTCTGTGGCCTGAATCTAGAAAATGAATGTTTCTCTCACGGTCAATTGTACGTAGCATGTTCACGTGTCGGCAAACCATCCGCTTTGTTCGTTCTCGCACCTGACAACAAAACAAAAAATGTTGTATATCACAAGGTGCTTCAATGAAGGGAATCGACTTGAGTGCAACCCATCCAGCAAATAGTTTAACAGAAACAGTGCAACAATGCTACGCGAATCATTTCGATTCGCTTCAATAAAGCAAATGCCTTGCTGCCACGTGAATTACATTCATTTCAATGTAAGTAATTAAAATACTTTTCATTTTGATTTGATTTTTACACATTTATTGAACTCAATTCATTTTGAGTATTTATTTTAACTTACTAAAAAACTGAATTTAATTCAGCTAATAAGTTAACACAAAATTTATTGTTTCTGAGGCGGTACGAAGTTCGCCGGGTCAGCTAGTATAGATATAAATATAACTATGACCTTTCAGGAAAAATATCAATTTAATATTGAAATTGTCCCATCTCTATTATGTTGATGGATTTTTAATAGCACAGATTTTTAATACGCCATAATAAATCAAATTATATACAGTGTTGCTGTACAGTGTATATATAGTGTTGCCGGCAAGCTTACGATATCTCATCTTAATCAATATAATATGTTCAAAATGATTGGGTGACTAGGTACAACGAAATAATGACCTAACCTTACCTAACCTAATCTAAATAGATTCCACAAAAATTAATGTTTCATTTTTTCCCTGGCTGTTCTGTTGTGTCACTGTTCTCTTTTGTCACGTTCTGTTTTGTCCATTCATGTATAGATACAAGATACTTGTAATTTTATTAAATAGCGGAAATATTGTCAGACAACAATAATTATTTTGCAAATGGAAGACACCATACTATTTTATTGAACATACATAATTTGAAAACACTTCTGAGAAATATATAACCACTAGAAAAAACATTTTTGAAAAAAAACGACACCCTTAAAAATTCAAACCTGCGCCCCTCGGTATTTGCCACTATTCCACACTGGCCACTATGTTATACATGTCCTATCTAATTTGCAGCATATTTTTACAATACTCTCTGAACCGCTTTTGATTTTTGTAAGTATTTTAAATCAAAGTATTGAATTATCTTGATTACCTACCGGTGTCAGAATCACTCGAAATTTTTATTATAACATACTTGCACTCTTGCAGTGGTCTTCATGCTCTTAGGGAGTTCCCCGAGTCAAAAAATCGACAAGTCTCTAGACGAGAAATGGTGTAAAAAAATTTATTATTTTAAGATATATTTTTCTAATGTTGGGATGGGGTTCCCCGAAAAAAACGTATAATTCTAAGGGTTCTGTGAGTCGACAAAGTTTGAAGATCACTGCACTATTGCAAATAGTATTTTTTTTATTTAACGAATAATTTTATTCATAAGATATAAAAATATAACATTCTTTTATTGAAGATATATAATTTTTAAAATTCTTCTGAGATATATAATATAACCACCAGAAAAATTCAAATTCAATTCAAAAAGACACCCAACAGGATTGGAACCTGCGTTTACGAGTACAAAAGCCGATTTATAAAGCGCTTTGTAAAACCCGTTAATTAACATTGTCGCAATGAGATAGTACACTATAACATAGTGGTCAGTGCACATGGGCGCGAATCCCAAGGGGTGCAGGTTTGAATCCTGTTGGGTGAATCTAAAATAAAAATTATAAAGGTTCAAAAGTGTTTTCAAATTATGCATGTTCAATAAAATAATATAGTATCTGACAATATTTCTGCTATTTAATAAAATGCGCTCTCTTGTTACCGTATCATACAGTAGTTTACCTCTCGCATCTATAATAAATAAAATAAGTATTTAAAAAAAAAAAAATCTTTATTAGTAAAAGAGGTCTGTCTTCTCTGATAGTGTTAAAACATATTTGTAAATAAAGTTTATTATTATAATGGTTATGAATACAACTATGGGGGAGTTTAATCATTTCAAATGCCTTTGGTTCTTCACGACAATATAATATTGTTTACGATAAACGACTGTTTATAAAAAAAAATAAAGCTTTTCCGCTAAATATTTCTAGCCTCGTTTTTCCAACACACAATTGTAGTGATTGAAAATTTACGTAAAGTGGTCGACCGGGAAATTGTATAAGTATACATATAGTTAAATATGCGCACATTTTTTTTGTAGGCTCATACTTTCATTATTATTCCATTAGGTATATACTTTTTAATACAGTACCTATAATATAGTGCGGCAATTTTTACATGAGGTTTGTATTAGTATGTATGTATTAAGGGTTTGCAGTTCGAGAATCCTGATTTTTCCGGGATTTCAGAATTGATTTTCATTGTTTTAGTTAAAGTATCTAATTTTTTGGCATAATACTATATATTTTATTATAATTAAAGAGTTTACTAAACGTTTTTTATTAAATTTAATAGCAATAATAGGTTGTGAAGTTTGATCATTGTTTTAAGATTTTCCGAAAAAATCTTGAGTAAATAGTCGACAAACATTTAATGCTTTCTCTTTAGTATCGTCATATTACAATCAACTCACTGCTAATATAGACTAACTGCTAACACAATTATAAATTTAATGATTCCCATACTTTGAACTGCCATGTTTAAGATAGTAACGATACAATCAATAAAATATTCCTGGAAACAAACTAAGTGTCAAACTTCTATTATGTCTATTAAATTGTTAACCTAATCCGATTAACGAACAAAAAAATATAGATTACTGGATCTCTGACATCTGCGACAAAACCACTACCTAGCGTGGATATAGATATTTTACATTATCGAAATTACATTATCAGCAATGGTTTTTTACGTAACTACCAACAAAAAACTGCTCCCTACTCAATAAGAAAATATCTCTAAATATATAGATTATCGGCACCCCGACAAAACTACCTGGACATTGCCACCCAGACATTGCCGCCAACCCAAATCCGACCGTACCAGTACTCGTGAATACCGCCCGGACAAATCTGCCTAGACAAAACCGCCCGCAAAAAATACAAAAATATACATAAATTTGTGTAATTTGAGATTTAATCCGTTACAGCTGTTAATAGAGCCTAGAACACTTGCTAATAATACCTGTTTAATCCAATGCAGCTGCATAGCATATACCAGAGTTTCCTAATGGAATACTTGGAATATCTTCTGTTTTTTTATATCTTTATTCGTATTTTTTTTTTATTTATATATCTAAAATTAATATTAATGTAAATATAAAAAAATGTCTATTTCTTAATTGTTTTGGCGGCAATGTCCGGGCGGTTTTCGTTCGGGCGGTTTTGACGAGACCCCAGATTATCATACCATATGCGTTGGTTCAAATACTGAAATGTAAAATATCATAAATTATCATATTGTCACCAATACAGGGATAGCCCCCGCAAAAGGGAGACTGACAGGGCTCTAACCTGGGGGCCCGGCGTGGTGGGTCGACCAGTTAAGTGAAAATAATACACACCATAAATTTTCTGTAATAGTAAAAAAAGTCCCGCTATTTTCCTTAATGAGTATTAACATTAAAAAATATGTGACTGTGTGATGTAATGTGATGTAATATGATGATTGACATAATTAAATGATAATTCACGTGTAGAATTTTATTGTATAATTAATTTAAGTGTGTTTCCTGACTTACAAAATGACTTTTTATCCAATATGGCGAAGGGTTGCATGTTACTTGGTTACCACAAAATGAGGTCGCGATCAGTGCTTCATAATGTTATGCTAAGTGCCGACAACTCAATAAATCGACTGGAAAAATCGTTAAAAATACCTGTAGGAATACCCATAGCCCTGGGGTTCCATAGAAGCCACTCGAAGCATAGCGATAAGTAGGGAGATATGCCATAGATCCTGGCCTGGGGGCCCGCTCCGGGATATGGGGGCCATGAATACCGGGTTCCCGGAACTGATATTGTAATACAAAAATCCCGGGATAGTAAGCCTTGATACGTATGAAGGTGACTATTAAAAACAACTTTTGGAATTAGATATGAATATCATACCTATATAATATTACTATGTCCCTAATTGTATGCTAATCTACTTTGTATGAGAACATTTGCTTTGTTATTCATTGTGAACAATATACGTAGATGTACGCGCAATATTATCCTTACATACGAGTATATCACGCTCAGCTGATTACATATGCATTAGGCGTACTAACGTAAAGAAATGTTTATTTCCTATTCCATGCTATGGCTATGTTAGCCCAGTCTCAACTGAAACTTTTTATACAATTTGTTGTTGCATAATGAATGCAGAGTCCTATTATTGATTTTAGATAAAATAACAGGAATTATATCATTATATGAATAAAAATAAGAGGTCAATAGGTTATTGATTACCAGTGGTGACCACTCCCTCCTTAGTGATTATGTATTGATTTATTATATTAATCATTTAATTGATGGTGGTTCTTGATAATTTATAAAGTGCAAATATCACAAATTTACTAATTGATACTTACTAGCACCTACTTGCTATGAGTAACATTGTAAATCATTCAAAATGTTATATAAATATTTACGATATTATTGTATTTCTAATTTACTTACCTATCTAGTATATATAGCTTTTTCTTGTATTCCAGTGGTTTTTATTACGTATTATTTATAGTTACAAAGACCCGAAAGACCTCCAAGGTAGAATGCAAGAACTCGCGGATGTCAGTCAAACGGTCGGTCTAAAGATAAATGTCTCAAAGACAAAAGTGATGAGGAACTGTTTTTCGGACCCTGCGATTATCTGTATTTCTGGCACCCAATTCGAGCAAGTCAGCAGCTACATCTATCTCGGACAGCAGGTGTCCATAGACGGAAGCATGCACGATGAAATTGCTCGAAGAACAAAGCTGGGATGGAGTGCTTTCGGACGTCTGAATAGTATCTTCAAGAGTGACCTACCATTATGTCTTAAGCGTAGGGTGTTCAACCAATGTGTGCTACCCGTGCTCACGTATGGCTGCGAGACGTGGACTCTCAACACGAGAGATGTCCAAAGGTTAAGAGTCACACAGCGAGGCATGGAGAGGTGCATGTTGGGCATCACGCGAAAGGACCGTAAGAGAAACGAATGGGTTAGGAAGCAGACAAGAGTACACGTTGTAATAGACGTTGCCAAACAGCTGAAATTGAGATGGGCGGGGCACATTCCTCGCCGAAAGGACGGCCGCTGGACAAATGCCGTCATCCAATGGTACCCAAGGGGTACGAAACGGCCACAGGGTCGCCCTAAGAAACGCTGGATTGACGAACTGGTAAAGTTCGGCGGAAATACGTGGCAGCGAACGACACAGGACCGAGAGAGTTGGAGAAAGCTTGGGGAGGCCTTCATCCAGCAGTGGATTGACCCCGGCTGATGATGATGATAATGACATGGATTTGAACTATATGCTGTATGGCCGTCTGTTTTCTATACGACAGCTCACGGTGAACTGTAATACGGTAAACGGCATGCGTACAATTTTCCAGACTAGAAATTTGATACCTAATGCTGCTTCGTATTGGCTTTTATACATTATTTATATTGCGCGTAATTAATTTTAAGTTAGGTAATCCACCTGAATTGACTCAAAAAATGTATTATCTTTGTAGCTTTTTGGTAATACAATAATGTTATATACAATGCGTGTATTATTACGGCACTATTAGATGTGCACGAATTTTCTTCTTTTTAGCCCCGAAAACCTATCATCACAAATAATACGGAAGAAACATGCGTGACCTTACAAAATATGTCCCTCGACAGAGCACTTTCATTAAAACGGAGTAGCCCAAACTCGGAACCGTCGCTTCGCTCAGGTTTTTAATAAAATTGAATAAAATAGGCGCAATTTATAGCACCAACTTTCCCAAAATTTTACAGAGAGAAGGCAAATGCAAAGGGTCGTCACGCGATTTCACTGAAGTGGCGGTTTATTCACTTATAATGAGAAGCCTATTTATAAACGAGTCGTGATCTTTTCAAAATTTCTTTATTGGCCCAGTACTCCTTTCATGTTTTGCGTTTAGGGTTATTGATTTATTATTCAATCATTCAATCGTTTAGCGGAAGAGTATTGTGGACAACATATCCAGTGGCGAAGGGTGGAGGTAAGCTGTTAAGATCCGCCATAAATAGTGCACACTAAACTTTGTCAGTCAAACGTATTTGCTTTCATTTAAATAAGACTACAATTTACAGATGGCATTGGTTAGTTTTTAAAATTCAATTAAACCATGCAAAACCAAGCCATAATAGATAATAGTCAAAAAAATTACTCGTATATCTATAAAATATCTAAAGTTATGCAATTAAATCATGCATAACTTTAAATATTTATATAATATAGGTTAATATTTTGAATTTATTATAGTTTGGCTTAGGTAGGGCTTGATGAATTTAAAAAAATGAACCAACAATAATATGTATCCAACGAAATCATCAAATCAAGTATGAATGAAAAAGTGTGCACAATTTTGTTGTATCGCCAGAACTATTATGGTTTGGTTTAGGCAGGGTTTAATTTATTTTTAAAAACTAACCAATTCCATCTGTCAATTGTAGTCTTAGTTCAATAAAAACAAATACATATGACTAACACAATTTAATGTGCACTATTTATTGCGAATCTTAACAGCCTACCTCCACTCTTCGCTACTGACATAGACATAATGTTATGCACATTAATAATACCACCGCGTGGGTATTGGAAGGAAAATCAGTTAATACGTAACCCATATACCTAATCTAATAACTTACTATTAGCAGTGTTGACAATGGAGATTTTTATTGAAACATTGAAGGCGATCGCTTCGTAATAAAGTCCCAAAATCTTAAACATGTACGTTTTAGATACTGCATTTTTAATAATCAGACAAACTTAATTTCAGAAGGGGCGTATCATAAAATATGGAAAGGGAAGGGGAAACAATGAATCATTATTGAGCTGTTAAAACTTCCGATGCGACAAAATTGAAAACTAACCGTAGAAACAGTAGTAATGTTGTCATCAAATCGCTTCGGATATTTATATATTCCACTTACGTGAGGGTGAATTTAGGTGGACGTTGTTTTATAAGTTTTTAATATAGGGTCTATCAAATTTCACTCTGTGTGCTTCCATCTACTTCTTTATTATTTTATTTTATTTCTTTTCTTATTTTATTTTTTATTTTATTACTTATTGTATTATTAACTCACACTTCTCTGTATTTTTATTTTTAAAAATTAATAACACTTATTTTATGTCATGTCGTGAATGCTTTGAATTTATAATTTGTGATGTTCATTATATGTAAAATAAATAAATTTGATTTGATTTGATTTGATCATGGAGTATTAATAATTATTCTTGTAGCTCTGATGTGATTATGATACGAGGGTGGGTCAATAATTCCTTAGAAAAAAGCATTAAAACAGTTTTTATTTTTGTATTTTTTTTTTATTTCTCAACATAATCTCCTTGGAGCTCAATACACTTGGTTAGACGTTTCTCAATTTTTTTTAAACCGTCAGAAAAATAAGTTTTCGGAAGGTCCTCAAAATAAGCATTTGTCCGATCGATGACTTCTTCATTTGAAAAAAAACGTTGTCCACTTAGCCATTTTTTTAAGTTTGGGAAAAGGAAAAAGTCACTGGGGGCTAAATCTGGCGAATACGGTAGGTGGTCGACCAATTCGAACTTCAATTCTTCAATTTTAGCCATTGATCGTAAACATGTGTGAACACGGGCATTGTCCTGATGAAAGAGGATTTTTTTCCTGTTTAAATGAGGCCGTCTTTCTTCAATTTCGTTTTTTAGCTGGTCCAATAAAGATGCATAATAATTCCCTGTTATTGTTTTTCCTTTTTCCAAATAGTCAACGAAAATAATTTCACGTGCATCCCAAAATACAGTAGCCATAACCTTACCAGCTGATTTTACGGTTTTCGCCTTCTTTGGACATGGTTTGTCTTCGCAATCCACTGCTTTGACTGTTCTTTCGTCTCGGGAGTATAGTGGTGTATCCATGTTTCATCTACAGTCACAAAGCGACGAAAAAATTCATCCGGATTGCGTTGCATGAGCGACAACAGGGCTTTAGAGGCCACCACCCTATTGCGTTTATTGTCGACTGTGAGCAAACGCGGCACCCATCTTGCAGAAATATTTTTCATGCCCAATTTGTCATGTAAAATAGAAATGACGCTACCTTTTGAGATCCCTGTAACCTCAATTATCTCACTCAACTTTAATCTTCGGTCACTTAACACCATATCGTGGATTTTATTGATCATTTCTGGTGTAGTCACCTCTACAGGACGTCCTGAGCGTGGTTCATCCTTTGTTGATGTACGACCACGTTTAAATTCATTTAACCAGTTATAAATAGTTAGTTGCAAGTGAAGGAGCAGATATGCCGTGAACTAAATCCAACTCATTTTTTATTTCCTTTGCTGTTAACCCTTTTATATTAAAATGTTTAATAACAGCTCTAAACTCAATTTTCTCCATTTTCCATTTTTCCATTTTCCACAAGCAATTTTTTTTTTAAATGTACGAGAAACACACAACAACCCGACCAATCTGATTGAAACTTCGCAGCATACTGAATCGGTAGTGCCGCTGCATGAAAACAAACCGCTTACAGTACTAGTCGCGCCACCTGTCGGCTTTTCTAAGGACTTATTGACCCACCCTCGTATTATTATAATAATGAAAAATGTTCAATAGGAGGTTTCTATTATTAAACATTTAAATTTGGTGATATATGTACTGAGTATCGAAGGTTTTTCTAAATTATGCGAAAAAATATAGCTTAACAGAAAATATAAAAAAAAATATTTGACAAAATTGTCAAATTGTAAGCTTTAACATAACAGGTAAATGACAATTTGAATTATAGCGTAATATTGTATATACTCGTAGTATAAAATATAATAATTTCAACACAATAATAATATAAAAGTTATATTTTTTCACCAAAACTTTATTAGTACAATGTCTATCGTATACTACTAAAATTCAGTCCGAATATTAAAATATTTTATGCCGCCAAAGACAGTCAGAATTGTTTTCTTCCGCGTGCAACTTGTATTTCTCTAAGGAGACAAATCTAATCCCAATTATAATCAAATACCATGAAGTAAGGAGATGCTATCTGTCTTGTTCTATTTTAATTAATATAATGTCTTTCCAACAATATTAATTGATAGTTCACACCAATAATTAGATTAAATGTTTTACCTAAATAGTTATATTGTTTCATCATATCCCCAGAATAAATAGTTTGAACTGTTATAATGAGACATCACATCTGTTTGATTTGCAATACTATTTTAGCATCACATAAATTTAAAGCTTTTAAAGTAAACAACGTAATATAACATAAACATTTATGTACCCACTTGACTATGTCAATTTAAGAAATGTTCAAAGTGATCTCACAGCATTCAGGTCACCATTTAAAAGCAGTAAAATAACTAAAATAACGTCTTAAAGCACACCTGTAGTAATAAATAGAGTGATATATGTATTTTTTTTATACAAATAACACTTTAAAACCAAAGTAAGAAAATCTCTCAACAGGTGCATCTTTTTCACCCCCTTTTAAAATTAAGACATACACTTAACTGTTATTATTTACGAGTTCATGCAATCTGTTCCCACTTATTTGGGGTAAACACCTGCACGTAACTGTGTTGATTTAAACAGATGCATCATTATGAAATGGATCTCACGCTTTTGCAAGCTTAGAGATGAACCAGAAAAAGCACTTAACTGGCAAACATCAAATATTATTTACGACCCTCTGTTCAATACTTGAAGTAAAGCAATTTGTTATCTACATTAATTGCACAAAATGTGCATCTTTTTGGGTTATATATATATTCAGATCTTACACACTCTTTAACCTTTTTGACCCAAACTAGAAAACCCACTAACCATCATTAGTGTTATTTATTGTTGATGTAAGTAGATGTGATAATAAACACCTGCACAGTCGAATAATGTCATAAATGTTATTTCTTGTTAATGTAAAAGCCTATATCATAACGGACACGTGCAGTCTGTTCAAGTCAAAAACCCATTAAAGAGAATAGTATAAAACCTCAGGAAATGTTACCCCTGTTTGTCTTTTGTTTCCAACCATTGTACAGCACATAACCTTTGTCTGCCAAACATTTTTGTACTAAAATTATTACTGAAATAAATAGTAATGTTTTACTTCGCGTAAAACCCTATTCTTCATCGTGTTCATAATCAATTATAAACGCTCACCGCTCAAAGCATCCTAGAAGGTAAATCCCCTGACAAAATTACCTTCAAGACGTACAGTCTATAAATGTACAAGAAAACTGTGAAGAATTACACCGAGGAGTCTCACAGAGTGTCCCGATTCTGGTAAGAACTTAAGGAAGGTTAACACCATCAAACAGTATAAGATACCTGCCAGCCAGATCATCTACTTCCTCAAGGTACTCATCACTAGGACATAACAGAACCATTAATCTTAATAAAAGTACGATGATTATGGGAGTTCTGCCATTTTCTCATCTGCTATTTAAGGGGGTAGGTACCTAATAGAGAGAGGTGGGAAAATTTACAAATTTTAATAAGGTTTATCCAACTTTTATATTAAAGAATCATTATATTGTTTTACTCAAAATTGTAATTTGGAAAAAAAAGGATTAGAAAAATTTAAGTAAGACCGAATGAGGCTCAAACTCAAATTTTTATCTTTTCGACTGAATCGTCTAACATAACAGCTATTGATTAGGCTATAATACTCACCCGGAAAGTAAAAGAAATGAGTCTCGCTCGGTCCAACTTTAGGTTAAGGGTTATTTAATATGTATATTTTTGCCCACGATAACCGAGCGGCTAATGGGTCAGCTTATAATGTCGTTAGTCCCATTTTCGAATCATGGGTCTGACAAATAATATACATATTATTTTTCAATGGATTTTTGGAGCCAGGGTATGAACCAAATAGGTTGACCAAGTAGCTATCACTTTTTTCTTGCAAAAAACAATAGTCTGCTAATACAAACTTCCACTCTAAGGAGGTCTAAATTATGATCTTCTAATGATCGGACGTGGTGAAGAAAGATGTTTTTGAAGTTTTTCAAAATGATGTATTGAAACAATAAAATAAAGAATCTAATTTTTTTTTTAAATCTTGTGTAAGTATAGTATTTTTTCCTATTTAATAAAAAATAAAAATTAATAAATTAATTTGTCTCAGAATATTATTAAGAAGAAAATTGCGTGGAATTAGTCAAATACGTTCTTCTGGAAAAATAGCACCACAAAAAAAATACTTAATTCTTGCTAATTATTAAGAACCTTATGTTGGCATCTATAATAATTCAGGAACATAAAAGAAAAAAGTTGCATAAAGCCCCCATAATGTTGATACCTAATCCCATCATCACATTATTTTTCTGGTACTCTTCGTACATGATATATTTACTACGATTTTAACGCCGGAAGGACAAAAGCGGGGATCGATACGGAAGTATAATATATAATATGTACGTCTGATAGACTAGTGGGAATATTATATTCCATATATTACGTCACATCGTGAGATGGGGTCTCATATAATGTGATGAATTTTGACGAAGGGATTAGGAGTGTTGTTGAAAATGTGACATCATTTTTCCATTTATTTAGGTCAACCATTAAGATCAATCAGAGAAGAATACAATTATATGAGTATGAGTTATATAATAAAATAATAAGTACTGATCGCAATAACATGTGTGTCATGTTACATATTTACCTTAACCAAAACTAGGTATAGAGATGATCAAAAAGAAAAATACACGAGAATGATTTTGTCTTTCACACAAAATGCAACACTTGCAGGAAGAGAAAGGCTTTCGATTTCTTTGATTCGATAACTTTTAATCTTGACTTCACACATGGATGAATTTGTTTTCCAAACATTTTACTTGTATAGATCCTTGTGGACGGCATCAATTTAAATTCATTTAAAGATGTAGCTTATTTTAAAAAAAAATCGTTGTGTGTACTTATGTACGCGCATTAGAAGTTATACTTCTTTGGCGTAACAAAACAAAAACAAAACTTGTGATAACCTAGATTCTTCGACTAGCTTATTGAAACGCCGTTGGTTTATTTCTATAAATTTTAACTTATATTATTAAATTATACAATTATTTATCGTTGTTTTTATTTTTAAAGTAACAACTGCCACTATGACGTTTAATAGTTTGTTTACGTAAGGAATTGCAAATGGCCGACAATAATAAATTCGCTGCCTAGGCAACGGAACAATTCTAAACTATAATATTATACTTTATTATAATCGTCACGATTGCAGTATCATACTGTGGCGTAAAGGTAGTGCGTTCGGCTGATAACCGAACAATTGGTGGTTCGAATCCAATCGAGTGCGTTTTTTTTTCGTGTGACAAAATAAATTATGTGTTACATGTCACACGCCAAAAGTACACTCTGATCTGATTTCCCAAACGCGCCTAAAGAAGTATTACTTCAAAAAATATATTCAGTTTTGATCAAGGGATGAATAAGTGGTCAGTCAAGTACATATTATTATGTATCTCATAACGATTGTATACATTTACTGTGTCTGCGAACCAAATATCACAAGTCTCGATTATTATAAATACAATGTTTCTTCTTTTAGCACTGATTTTAATTACATATACCTAATATATAGTATAATCGTGTAATATGTTTTTGTCAACTTACATACATTATAGTGTTTTCTTGAACATCTGCATTAGGATACGTAGGATAAGTAGGTATTTATAAGACCATGAAAATTAAAATATATTAAAAAATATTAAAATATATATGAAGAGAAAAAGGCCAATACAAAAAAACAGTCGTCCAGTTACAATAAGTCTTACATTTTGAAGGACCTTAATTTAAAAGAGGCAAGAGAACAAAATAATCATAATAAAACAATTAAAACATCAACTAATTTTTTGCTGAGAATAAAATATTCATTGTGAAAATAATACTCAAATCTATAATTTTTCGTAGGTATTATTATTTTTCAAAATCGTAATTTGGTCAAAATGTATATTTATGTGGAATGGGTCAAAAAATACCGAAAATCTTATATTGTCATTTATGTAAGACCTAAAGTCCTAAAGATTTTTTATACATCACGGGTTCCGTGAACGAAAAAATGTTATTTGATAACCTCTATTTTAGATAGGTATAAAAAAAATATAGCACAAGATTTAAATTCCTATAAGTATTGTAAATTTTAATTAAATTTGGCTTAATTTTAAAATGTTACTCTCGGAATAGTAGTTATAACATGAGTCGTTGTTTTCACCTTTCATCTAATAAATACGTAGGAATTTTAAATAACATTGTTTACAGAATATCCTTTGGGTGTAACATATTATTATTACAAAGGTTAACTTTACGCTGATGAAGTCGTTTTAGATTTTATTACAAGGGTAATT